>NC_141687.1:64276479-66676479 GCF_964263255.1 Lissotriton vulgaris
TGGTCACATAATGTTCTGTGGATCGCATCTTCTGGCCGCTGACGGTGGACGTTGTACGCGGAAGTTCAACCACATCACGTGGGAGGTGCTGGGAAGTCCAGCTGCTATGTGAGGAGCTCAGTAAATTTAGGGGTCTTAGCACCTCCACCAGTCCTCACTCTTAACCTGGAGCCAGTGGCAGGGCCTAGTTCCATGCGGTGCAGGGCAAAAGTCGTAAAAAAAAGAAGTGGGGGGGACGTTGTCACCGGAAGTGATGTCACGACAGGAAGTGACATCATGAAAGGTGCAGAGCTCCTCGTCCCAGAGAGGCCAAAGAGTGAAGTCCAGCTGTTTGGCAGGGGGGATGGTGTCCCCCCGGTAAAATAAGTGGGGGAGCGCCGTCCACTCGCGTGGTACCCCGACTCGAGCCCTGATGCGGTACTTGACTGTATTTTAGATCCAGCTTGCTGCTGAATTTGAGTGCTGTACTGTAGGCCTTCATTTATTTATTTTTTATTGTGGTAGCAGAAGCCGACCTTTGTATTGTATGAATCAGCAATGAAGCATCTTCCCCCAGATGTATCAAAGTGTGAATTTGCCTAGAGAGATGAATGATTTAATTTTGGCATCTAAAGTTTGATGAGAATTATGACCAACTCCATGTTTTTAACTTTTCTTTTATATATACTTAGATTTTATGCTGCAAGATCATGGAACATGTGTACATTATGTGTGATATGTATTATTTACAGAAGATACAAGCAGTGTATTTATTTTGTCAAAATGGGTGCTAGAGTGTTAGCTGTGTGGGCAGTGTAGTCATCTTGCAGACTGGATATCCAAAGGTGATTTCAGAAAGCTGGTAGGGCATTCCTGTTCAGCAACCAGCTGCTCATTAGCCCTCTGCCCTAATAGCGGCTGTACGCATAGGGTACATTCACAAAGCGCCAAGAAACCGCATGGTGAACGAGCACTTTACAAAACCCTTAACTTCAACAAATGAAGTGACGGTGCACGCCGTTAGCCTTGTTGGCTTAACGGTGCGCTCTGCCACTTCAGAAATGCACGGCTGCACCATGTTTACAAGAGTACGGTGTAGCCCTGCATGTCACCCTGCGCTGGCGCTAATTGCAGCTGCCTGCGTTGTTTATGTGCAGGAAGGTGTGCCTTCCTGCAGATAACGAATCAGTAATGGCGATCTGTATCTTCTATGGTTGCTGCAAAGTGCAGCACACATAGAAGTTGCAACGGGTCATTTAAAAAAAAGATTGATTATGTGCAGGGAGGGACACCTTCCTGCAAATAAACAATCAATGGCGTTTTGCTGTTTCTGTGTGTGCAGCACACATAGAAACAGCAAAAACGAGGAAAAATATAGCATTTCTCCTCATTTCGCCAGAGTAAGACAAGTGTATTTGGTCTTAGTTTTGGCGCTGTCCATATTTAATGTAAGAAAGAAAGGACCCTGCCGTGGATAGAAGGGCCCTGTACTAGGGTCCCAAATACTTAAATACCTTTATGGACCAGAGAGCAATGCCGAGTTAGACAATTACAACATTTGTATAGAGTCCATTTTTCTCTTTATTTTTTCATTTTTATCATTTAGTTGACACAATAGTGCAGTTAATTCAATCTTTAGTAAATAGACAAGTTAATCATACAAAATAGCAATTCATAAATAATTCCTAATTCACTGTGAAGTCCCACACATACACACACATACCTCATCCGTCCTCAATCAAGACACAGTCATACAACATCATTCATACTTCATTGCTCTAGTTAAAAACCAAATCCTGGTACACAAATGCCTGAATAGAAGGTCAGGTGGAAATACACTTTAAATACAGAGGGGCTAGATCAGATGGAGAAAAGGCCGATCCAACAGATGACAAAGGATCACTATCTTCAACACCATAGACGCCTACGCGCATTTCGGTGTAGTGGCCAGGTCAGGCCACACCTTCATCAGGGCCAGGAGGTACCGTGGAAAGGGGGAACAACACTGTGATAGAGAAAAAGTTTTTTTGGTTGTAAATATATGCATTTAATAGGGTAACAAAACGATATACCAAGCAGTTCATCTTAGTGTAATAATTATTTTCTATTAATGTGCTTTTAAAATCAGCATGATTTGAAAAGGCATTGAGCATACTGGTCCATGTGGGTTTCCATACATATTCATCATTATTATGTTAATGGATCAGAATCTCCGTCTAAGGAAAAAACAAAAAAAAACAAGAAAGAATGTGCTTCCCCTTAACTTCCTATATAGAGGGGTACCCTACCTGCGAACTTTAACGAAATGAATGAACCCAGATATATAGTAAGAGAGATGAATGAATGTGAGATGGATGAACATATAGAGCCTAATGGAGAAACTCCCTAATTCCCTGTGAGTCATAGGAGGGTTTTTCAACCCGATGGTAATAATGATGAATATGTATGGAAACCCAACGCAACATCCATTACAACTCATGGCATTACATCCCAGATGCTATTACAACGCATGCCATTACAACGTAAGGATGGGTAAGTATTTTAAATAATTAATATTAATTTAATTTAACTTTACTTAATTAAATTAATTATTTTAATAATTTATATTTAAAAAAATTTAATTTTAATATAAATTAATTTAATTTAGTTATTTTAACCCTTACACTATCCAACACTTACCCTACTATTACACCCCGTGGAGTCAGAATAGTAATTTTAACCCCTACACTATCCAACACTTACCCCCCTGGAGTTAGAATAGTAATTTTACCCCTACACTATCCAACACTTACCCTACTATTACACCCCCCAGGAGTTAGAATAGTAATTGTAACCCCTACACTATCCATCACTTACCCTACTATTACACCCCCTGGAGTTAGAACACTAATTTTTACCCCTACACTATCCAACACTTACCCTACTATTACACCACCCTGGAGTTAGAATAGTAATTGTAACCCCTACACTATCCATCACTTACCCTACTATTACACCCCCCTGGAGTTAGAATAGTAATTGTAACCCCTACACTATCCATCACTTACCCTACTATTACACCCCCTGGAGTTAGAACACTAATTTTTACCCCTACACTATCCAACACTTACCCTACTATTACACCACCCTGGAGTTAGAATAGTAATTGTAACCCCTACACTATCCATCACTTACCCTACTATTACACCCCCCAGGAGTTAGAATAGTAATTGTAACCCCTACACTATCCATCACTTACCCTACTATTACACACCCCTGGAGTTAGAATAGTAATTTAAAACCCTACACTAACCAACACTTACCCTAATATTACACCCCCCAGGAGTTAGAATAGAAAAAAAAATAGTTTAAATAAAATTAATAATTAATTAAAATTGATTAAAACAATTGTATTAAAAATAAATGAATATTAATAAAATTAAATACTTACCTATACTTACATTGTAATGGTATGCGTTGTAGTAGCATCTAGGATGTAATGGCATGCGTTGTAAAAGCATGCGCTGTAATGGATGTTGCGTTGTAAAAGTTGCGTGATGGTATGCGTTGTGAATGTATGCGTTGTAACGTCATACATTCGCTCCATTCACATTTACATTGTTAGGCTTCATACTTCATAGAACCCTCTCCACTACACACACACTTTGCAAGCCTCCCTTCTCTGCCTTCCCAAATCACAGTCAGATACGTAGTCAATCAGCACCTGGCAATTGGCATGTCTCCGTTAAATATGAAGAATTAACAAATGTTCTATTTAAAGTGCTGTGGTGAAAGTGCTACATGAAAGACAGCAAGGTACCCCAACCCTTTTCACCCAGTTTCTGCAGTTACAAAAATAACCTGATGACTCCATAACATCACATAAGAATTCAAACCATAATGATCTTGATGCATGTACAGAGACATTATGTACATATCCTTTCCACCCACTACCTATCATCTAGGTTCTCTTCAATCTGCCAGTCTTGAATCCTCAGTCACTCCACCATCGTATTGTGCAGGGGTACCACTTGTTTATGAAATTATGTAAATGGTTCACTTCCCGTGGCCTTCGGGTGTGTTTCACACGATTGATATCCTGGCACAAATAGTTCCTCAAATTCAGACTAACACATAGGAGGTTGTGACGCAAAGCAGAACACAGCCAGTTCCTCACAATGTAAATATTTTTTTATTTGAGGTTTTATATAGCGCGAACATGACCTGTTAGGGCAGGGGTCTTCAATCTGTGGGGCGCGACCCCCAGGGGGGTCGTGGAGTCCTGGGAAGGGGGTCGCAGATTGTCAGTTTGCCTTAGTGGCGTCGGGCTGATTCACGGCGGAGGCCTAATTCACACCGAGGGGTGAAAAACAACAAAGCCTTATTAACAAGTAAAAGGTCTTTTAAAGACCTGTGAAGTACTGGGGTGCGGCTTTGTGTGTGTCCCTGAAGGTGTTTAAGCCCGGCTCACATACACGAGGAGGGGAAGGGATGGGGGGGGCAGGGGAGGGTGGCTGGGGGGGGGGGGAGGAGGCTGTAGCCCTTTGAGTTCAATGGACGTTGCCCGCCTGGAGCTGTGGGTCCCGCCTGTAAAGCACAAAACACGAACCCTCATACCTGGCGCCTGTGCGGGAGAAATGTGCCTGAGAGTCTGTTGTTCAGGTGAGATGTTGCTACAGCCAAGCTGCCCCCTCCACCCCCCCCCCCCCACCCCCAGCATGGAGGCAAAGAGATGCCCTCCCATGAGCAGGAAAGAAGAAGGAAGAAGACGCATAGAGATACTGACCCCCCCCCCCCCCCCCCCATGAGAGAGGCACAGAAAAGGTGGGTGGATGAATGGATGAAAGGGTCGATGGATGAAGGATGGATGTATGGATGGATAAAAGGTTGCATGGATCATGATGGATGGATGTGTGAAAAGGTGGGTGGATGAATGATGGGTGAATGGATGGATGAAAGGGTGGATGGATGAAGCATGAATGTATGGATGAAAGGGTGGATGGATGAAGGATGGATGGATATGTGGAAAAGTGGGTGGATGAATGATGAGTGGATGGATGGATGAAAGGGTGGATGGATGAAGGGTGGATGGATGGATGAAAGGGTGGATGGATGGATGGATGGAAGGAAGGATGAAATGGTAGATGGGTTAAGGATGGATGTATGGATGGATAAAAGGTTGCATGGATCATGATGGATGGATGTGTGAAAA
Organism: Lissotriton vulgaris; assembly: GCF_964263255.1. Lineage (NCBI taxonomy): Eukaryota > Metazoa > Chordata > Amphibia > Caudata > Salamandridae > Lissotriton > Lissotriton vulgaris. Next base: position 64,281,650 of record NC_141687.1, read on the forward strand.
GGTGGGTGGATGAATGATGGGTGAATGGATGGATGAAAGGGTGGATGGATGAAGCATGAATGTATGGATGAAAGGGTGGATGGATGAAGGATGGATGGATATGTGGAAAAGTGGGTGGATGAATGATGAGTGGATGGATGGATGAAAGGGTGGATGGATGAAGGGTGGATGGATGGATGAAAGGGTGGATGGATGGATGGATGGAAGGAAGGATGAAATGGTAGATGGGTTAAGGATGGATGTATGGATGGATAAAAGGTTGCATGGATCATGATGGATGGATGTGTGAAAAGGTGGGTGGATGAATGATGGGTGAATGGATGGATGAAAGGGTGGATGGATGAAGCATGAATGTATGGATGAAAGGGTGGATGGATGAAGGATGGATGGATATGTGGAAAAGTGGGTGGATGAATGATGAGTGGATGGATGGATGAAAGGGTGGATGGATGAAGGGTGGATGGATGGGTGAAAGGAAGGATGGATGGATGGAAGGAAGGATGAAATGGTAGATGGGTTAAGGATGGATGTATGGATGGATAAAAGGTTGCATGGATGAATGATGGATGGATGGATGTGTGGAAAAAGTGGGTGGATGAATGATGGGTGAATGGATGGATGAAAGGGTCGATAGATGAAGGATGGATGGATGGAAGGAAGGATGAAATGGTAGATGGATGAAGGATGGATGTATGGATGGATAAAAGGTTGCATGGATGAATGATGGATGGATGTGTGAAAAGGTGGGTGGATGAATGATGGATGGATGGAAGGGTGAATGGGTAAAGGGTGGATGTAAGGATGAAAGGGTGGCTGGATGAAGGATGCATGTATGGATGGAAGGATGAAAGGGTGGATGGATGAAGGATGGATGGATGGATGAAAGGGTGGATGGATGAATGATGGATGGATGGATTTGATGAGGTCTAACTGTCGCATTTATGGTTGTCGATAGTTGTTGATGATGAGGAGTACCAGTCTCTAGAAACTTTTGTTGGAAGGGGGTCCTTAAGCCTAAAAAGGTTTTACAAGGGGGTCTCGGCATCAAAAAGTTTGAAGACCTCTGTGTTAGGGTATTAGAGCGGTTTCCAGGGATAAACACGCTGCGTACAGTATAGGCATAGGCAAAATACAAGGATGGGGTTAGGAAATTGACTACAGTAGGACAAAATTCAGAGCTATATACAATAAACAGTACAGTACCAACATCAGCAAGCGACATTGGACAATTGATACATGGAGAGGGCCAAGTAATACAGGAGATTATGCACAGAAACATAGGCCATGAAAAGGCGGAATGCGCAATAAAGGAGAGCTCTTGGAAGAATTTGCTCATTAGGAAGATTTTCTCTTCCTTTTTGAAGCCCGACAAAGTAGGAATTATTCTGATGGTGGGAGGCAGCGAGTTCCAGATTCTTGGTGCGGTCCCAGAGAACGCTTGGTTATATGTTTTTACATTGCGGAAGCGGGGTGGCTGGAGCACACGGTCTGGTGGACCGGGAGTTTCTGGTTCTCCAAGATATCATCATTTCTGGGTGAGATAGTTTGGGGTGTTCATGTACAAGGCTTTGCGAGTGATGCAGGCCAGCTTGAGCTGGGTTCTGCCTTCAAGAGGAAGCCAGTTTAAAGCCTTCAGATGTCTGTGGAGTGTGGCTATGTTACTTGTGATTTATTCAGTGAAAGCAATGGGCTACACTGCAGCGGAGTAGCATGGGGGATCTTATCTCCCTAAACTCTTTATCAATTACACCAGTACGTACACTGAGAAACCTGCTGGAAGGGCTACATAGATGGAGACTCCAGCTGACCTTATTCAAACTTTTCCTTCCAACCTTCGGCAAGACACCCCTGGTTCCTCTCTCCTGTGCACTCTGAGGCAGACGGTGGGATGAAGAAAGGAATGAGAAGGGCTGGACAGAGAGCTGATTCTTGCTGATCCCCACCCAATAAAGGAAAATGAAAAGAAAGACAGATTCTATATTTGAACCATGGGCCTCTCCACTCCCGAATGATGTTGTGCAGATCAAAAACATTTCCCCGAAGCTGGCTCAGGTGGTCCAGTAGATCCCCTGGTCCACTGCGTCAAAATACTTTTCTATATCAAAGACCATTAGCACTGGCAGTCTGCCCTAATTCCCAACATCAAAGCTATTCAATGCCCCTGCTTCCTGGGGAGTGCAAAACTATTTGACAGCTTTCCTCTCACCTCACTGTCTTTCAGAAATTATGGATCAGAGAAGCCATTTCAACCTCTAAGGGTAGACCTGAAAAAAGGCCCATAACGTAAACGTAAAATAGCAAGTCTGCAACCACATGTGGTAGAGGCTGCCATTGGACAAGACCACAGGAACAGATTTGTCAACCATTCTCAAAATATCATGAGCTAAACTTGCACAACTTACAATCTTCAGTCCTCAAAATTGAAAATCCTGTCATCAAACGTATTATTGATCACTGTTTTTTGACCCAAAGAAGTTCTTTCGCACATTATGTGTGCATTCACCAAATATACATCTACAACCGCCTCTCGACTGAATGCGTGGCACTACCAAGTGGTGAAAGGTGGCATGTTCGCACAATATGAAACACATACAGTATTGATATTAAGATAGCAAGATGACCATACCCGGGTGAAGATACCCAGGAGTGCGCTGAGTTACGTGTGTATTATATATTTAAATGAAGGCTATACCTTCACAGGTTGATGACTCTGCTTGGTTATAGCTGTGGGTTTTCATATTTTGTATTTCCTGATGTGAGAATTCCTCTATCCCAGCCCCACAACATTTGAGAGTTAATAGTCTGACTAGAAATCTCCTATAGTCCATTAGCCCACTGGTGCTCATTTCTGAAGTGGTAGCAGAGCGCAAATGGACCTATAAGCCATTCACAGATTACTAATTTCAGAGTTGGCAGATGAACGGAAGGGGAAATTTGAGTTGGTCTGAAGATGTATTGCAGAGTTGGCGTATGAGCACATCGGGCACTTAGTTGTTCAGAGGATACTCATTGCTGAGTTGGTAGATGAGCACAACTGGACGTTTGAGCAGTTCTGTGATTACTCATGGCAGAGGAGGTGCACGTAAACAACCGGAGGGTTGTGTTGTTCAGGAGATACTTATTTGTAGTGTTTGTAGATGAGCTTAAATGGACATTTGATTCCCTTCTTAGGTTATTTATTCCAGAGTTGGGGGATGAGCGTAACTGGATGCTTGAGCATACAAGGGTCCACTTGTGCACCAGTAGATGTTTGTGGCTCAGAACTTATCTCATACTATTGACATATATGCTGTTGCTATTTTCTCCCATCCCTTTCTGCAGGAAGTGGAGGCCCTCATGGAATTGATCTCAAAGAGCAACGTAACCGTGGTGGATGCTCCCAAGAAAGCAGACCTGAACACGGCCATTGCGGAGGTCCGCATACAATATGAGAAGCTGGCCGAGGAGAACAAGGCCAAGGCAGAGAACATTTACAAAGACAAGGTGAGGAGAGCGCACATTTGTGTCTTGTACATTTTTGAGGGTGGTTGGGGAAAATATATTTTTTAAAAATCCCCAAAAGAACAGATCAATACCCAAAGCATAAAGATACAGTACTTGGTCTCTGCTCTGGGAGGAAACAAAAGACAAAAAGGAGGGACAAAGAGGGAGATTGACCACTAAGAAGCAAGGATTTTTAAAGGATACTGAAACAAACAAATGAAAAGTAGTGGACGGGCTGTAATCCCATAAAGAAATATATACAAAGTATATACAGCAGGTCTGGATAACTCGAACTAAAAATGAGAATTGACCAGACAAAAAAAATCTGGCACTGACCTGCCATTCAGCCATGCATACTATGTATCTGTCACACAGGTCGATGAACTGCAGATGCAGAAATACCCAACAGCCAGTCAGGAATCTAAAATTATGGATGGCTGGTAACTTCTTGCCACCATCTATATGAGTTTCTTGGTACAGTATTATACAACACAGTTTTTTTGCAGCTTTTTATGTCATTTAAACACAACTTTATTTTAAAATAGTGCCAACGATAGTGTTGGCCCATTGAGGTAGCTGCTTCTGATGAGCCTCCTCCAGGAAGTGTAAAACATCTTTAATAGGCGATGACATGTCAGCAATACTGGTACATTATAATCAAGATCAAAATAAAATAAAACGGTCCAGGTCTTAGGGCATCTACCAGTGTGATCGGGGTTTTGTTAGCTCAAAGGTCTCCAACCTTTTCTGTAGTAAGAGCAACTTTTGATCAACGAAAGAGGTCTCATGCTACTGATAATATCAGTGTTCTAATAGTGTCTACATCAGATGAGATTACATTAGTGCTCACTCTATACAAGATGACCTCGGTGCATCAAGCAGGTTCATGGCAGTAATGTAAATAGGCTTTTCCAGTTTGAAATGCCTCTACATGGGTAATACTCAGTCATAGCTGAAATTCCACTGGCACAAAGGTAATAATGCTACTCATTTTGCATGATTTTTCACTCAAATCAGGTTTAAATATATTTTGGAAATCTTTTTTCTCTTGAACTCTGAAAATACACACATTTGTGTCTCAAATGCATGCTTTTCAATTTTGAGATACATATATTAATGCAACCAAACTAAGCTTTTAATTTAGAAGGCAGTGAGTACAAAAATGATCTACTTCCGGTAGGTGGGGAGCTAATAATGGCTCCCGAGCTACTCGAGTAGATGGTTAGACAATTGTGTTTGAACCAATTGGTTAGCAGACAGGAAGCGTGGCTGTCTTGTCTCATTTAGTGGTGAATGATGTCTCTAAAAACCCTTTCTGTGGGAAGCTGTTGAAAGATCCTCCATATTAAGTTTGATATTTGCTGAAGAAAAATCCCACTTTGTTTTTTTACTTCTGAAAACAATTAAGTGCTGACAGATTGCCACTGCAGCAGGCCATGTCCATAACCTAGATGCAGTCACAGTTTCAGAGCATTGCCACTGTGTCATGGGCACTAGTGCATGGAAGGATATGTGGTCGCTGGCCCTTGTTTGAACTGTGAAATAGTACAATAACAAGGGTTCACTGGGCAGCTCAGCCCTCGGGGCCCGGTGCAACTGCACCTTCTGCCCAGATATAAGCTACGCCCCAGGGCAGTTGTTTTCCCTCAGTGAAAGCGACGTAGGCTTTAAATACGTTGGCCACCGCATCTGGGCTGTTTGAGGAAGTGCCTCGTACACCACAGCTGTTTGATGGCCATTCTCCCAAAGACTAAGCCGCATATTATCAAGAGCGGCGATAACATTATCACCGGTTTAGCGGCAGAAAACTGCAACTAAAGCGGCGATAATGGGCTTGATAATATGCCCTGGAGAATTCCAATAGAAGCCCATGTTCACACCAGAACATGGACTTCTATTGGAATTCTCAAGGGCATATTATCAAGCCCAGTATCGCCGCTTTAGCGTTCTGCCGCTAAACTGGCGATAATTTTTAACGCCATCCTTGATAATATGCCCCTAAATTAGGTCCTTAGTTGCTCTTATCCTGGAGAGAGTAAGACATTCCCCCCTCTGTCAGTGCTCAGCCAGCCCCCTCCAGACTCCTAGGAGCACACAGGCTTGTATGAACTGTGCCCAGCAGGGGCGGGACTGGGCCCTGGATCATACATGAGTCTCAGAGACATGAACCTCACTGATGGGGGTCCTGCCAAGACCCCCAGATCTCTGTACACACCGGAGAGGATGTTCATCCAAGCAAGGTGGGGGCATATGGTATTCAGACACTTATCAGTATACCCCAAGAACTTTAAGAACTTTATCTTACTATTTGGCTGAAAACTGACAACAGACTGAAGCTCTTTACTTTGTGAACTTTACACTGCTCCCCTCAGGGCATTGCTGTGTGGTCTCTTGCACTGACATTCTACTAGATCACAGTGTGTGGCGTTTTATATCATCCTAAAGGATGTGAGCTTTAGGCTCTGTTGACAAACAAAAATGAAGTAAAAAATGAAATGAAGTAAAATAAGATGTTTTCTTGTTCTTCTCAGTTCGACAGCATGTCGCAGGACGTGAACAGGAACACGCAGGCGATAGAGCAGGCCAAGAGCGAGGTGACCGAACTCCGCCGGCAGCTTCAGGGTCTGCAGGTGGATCGCCAGACCCTCCAGAAGACGGTAAGAGACACTCGAGGGCCAGAGGTGACATGTACACAGGAGGTAGAAGACGGTAAGAGACACTCGAGGGCCAGAGGCGACATGTACACAGGAGGTAGAAGACGGTAAGAGACACTCGAGGGCCAGAGGCGACATGTACACAGGAGGTAGAAGACGGTAAGAGACACTCGAGGGCCAGAGGCGACGTACACAGGAGGTAGAAGACAGTAAGAGATGCTCGAGGGACATTAGTGACATGTACACGTGAGGTAGAAGGCGGTAAGAAACACTCGAGGGCCAGAGGTGACATGTACATGTGAGGTAGAAGATGGTAAGAGACACTCGAGGGCCAGAGGCGACATGTACACGTGAGGTAGAAGGCGGTAAGAAACACTCGAGGGCCAGTGGCGACATGTACACTGGAGGTAGAAGACGGTAAGAGACACTAGAGGGCCAGAGGCAACATGTACACAGGAGGTAGAAGACGGTAAGAGACACTCGAGGGCCAGAGGCGACATGTACACAGGAGGTAGAAGACGGTAAGAGACACTCGAGGGCCAGAGGCGACGTACACAGGAGGTAGAAGACAGTAAGAGATGCTCGAGGGACATTAGTGACATGTACACGTGAGGTAGAAGGCGGTAAGAGACACTCGAGGGCCAGAGGTGACATGTGCATGTGAGGTAGAAGATGGTAAGAGACACTCGAGGGCCAGAGGCGACATGTACACGTGAGGTAGAAGGCGGTAAGAGACACTCGAGGGCCAGTGGCGACATGTACACTGGAGGTAGAAGACGGTAAGAGACACTAGAGGGCCAGAGGCGACATGTACACAGGAGGTAGAAGACGGTAAGAGACACTCGAGGGCCAGAGGCGACATGTACACAGGAGGTAGAAGACGTTAAGAGACACTCGAGGGCCAGAGGCGACGTACACAGGAGGTAGAAGTCAGTAAGAGATGCTCGAGGGACATTAGTGACATGTACACGTGAGGTAGAAGGCGGTAAGAGACACTCGAGGGCCAGAGGTGACATGTACATGTGAGGTAGAAGATGGCAAGAGACACTCGAGGGCCAGAGGCGACATGTACACGTGAGGTAGAAGGCAGTAAGAGACACTCGAGGGCCAGAGGCGATATGTACCCTGGAGGTAGAAGGCGGTAAGAGACACTCGAGGGCCAGAGGTGACATGTACACTGGAGGTAGAAGACGATAAGAGACACTAGAGGGCCAGAGGCGACATGTACACTGGAGGTAGAAGATGGTTGAGGGACATTAGTGACATGTACACAGGAGATAGAAGGCAGTAAGAGTAGCTCAAGGGCCACTGGTGACATGTACACGTAAGGTAGAAGGCGGTAAGAGACACTAGAGGGCCAGAGGCGACATGTACACTGGCGGTAGAAGGCGGTAGGAGACACTCGAGGGCCAGAGGCGACATGTACACCGGAGGTAGAAGATGGTTGAGGGACATTAGTGACATGTACACAGGAGATAGAAGGCAGTAAGAGTAGCTCAAGGGCCACCGGTGACATGTACACGTAAGGTAGAAGGCGGTAAGAGATTTTCGCGGGCCAGATGTGACGTACACAGGAGATAGAAGGCGGTAAGAGATGCCCGAGGGCCACAAGTGACATGTACACAGGAGGTAGAAGGTGGTAAGAGACACTTGAGGGCCACAGGTGACATATACACAGGAGGGAGAGATTCACACGCTCGATTCAGAGTAGGGAGAATGACTGGTGTTTCAATGGCTCAGCTAGCATAAACTGCTGATCTTTAGTTTTTTATAAAACAGACTCCAGATTTGGAGACTTGTTTACAGAAAATCCAAACTTTTCTAATGGAGTGATCAACATGGTGCCTGCTCGGAAAAGGACCAATGCTTTCAGCGGGGTCTTAGCATTAGCGGCTCTGTTAGCCCCCTGACGGTTGACCAGAGGCCGAAGGCTCTGCTGACCTGTCCTGCCTCCCACCAGCATTGAAATGAGCCCTTAACGTGCTGGCCATTGTAATGCCAGATCTCCCACTAAAGCAAATTGAGTGACCCGCTAGAAAATTAGCAATGAAGAATTACCAGGATTCAACAATATTATAGCCCTTCCTTTGTTATTTGGTTTACGTTTCTTACCCCTCTGCGACTACCCTAGGTCGATTCCCTGGAGCACAGCTTGAGGGACACCGAGAACCAGTACGGTCGCGACATGGCTCAGCTCAACCAGGTCCTCCACCGGCTTCAAGATGAGCTGGGGGCCTGCCGGGCGGACATTGCGCGCCAGGTGCGGGAATACGAGATCTTGCTCGACCTGAAAACCAAGCTGGAGAATGAGATCAATCACTACCGGCAACTTCTGGAAGGGGCTATCGACAGGTAACAGCCTACAATGAGTCCTAGACCTTTCCAAGCTTTCTTGCTCCTTCCGCCATTATCACTTGTCCTGCTGCCACCAGCAAGCAACCTCAATCTAACATTGGAGCCAGTGCACGACCACTGTCCTGTCCTTTGCTTATACTGAACACTATCTCCTCCCGGTTAGCCGAATGTACTGACGAACAACACACCTATCAATTGCCTATTGCTCACCTGATTTCTTAATTGATCCAAAATCAATCCTGCATGCTCACAGTTTTTTAAGATTGCTTCTGCATGCATTTTATGCTTGTTTGCTTTGTTTGTTATATTTTTGTTGTGTGGTTTGGTTTGCCTTTATTGTGTTGCTGTTTAGTGGGAGTTTAGCTGGGTGCATCGCATACTAAACGTGACACGTTTGACAATCTAATACATTTTACATGGTGTTGACTAGACAGATTAGTCAAGGAGGCCTCTACACGGCTCTAACACGGCAACTTGTCCTAAATGAATTACCCTTAATTATATCTATTTTCAGACGTTAATGTGTCATTACCCATTTAGGACCCTGCCCACCATGTGGCAGTTCCACTGGCTTTGAAACACAGTTTTGAGTTTCCAATATGCCACTTAGACATTTCTGAGTGCGGGGTTACTCAAACAGCTGAAGCACATGGTTTTTCTCGTCATCTGCCCTTAATATTGGTCTAGTAATTGCATGCACCTTTAAAACAATTCTGACCCCCTACTTCTGGGGAGAGGCTAGCTCAAGCTAATCTTTAAAACTGCAACAGACGGGACTCTTAATTGGTAAACAGTGGCTTTGGCAGTTCTCTTTAACCCCTTCCATGCTCATGACGAACCCCAGCTGTCATGCACTACGGTGCTCGTGCGCTGATGACGGCTTGGGTTCGTCACGGCCCGCCCCTGTTCTTGCTGTTTACAGCACACCAGGGGAATCGCGGCCGCATCGAAGGGGTTAAGAAGCTAAGGCCCCCGTTGAGTGGTGGACTACAGATTCTGCAGGAAGGGCAATGCATGTATGATGTATATTTATAACCCCGGGGTAGCTCGGGGCTTTGAATATGACTCTTGGCTTCCCCTATGGCAGGTGCCCTTAGCCCTGTTGAATGCATTATCACACTGTAACTCTTTTTCGCTTAATTGTTAATTTTATCTCATTATGTTTACCATCCTTGTAAAGCGCTCTGATACTCTTGGGTCCAGTCGCGCTATATAAAACCTTTGAAAATAGAAAATAAGAAAATAAAAAAACTCCAAGTTGCGCAGTGATTGAGGTCCATCTGTCTGGCCACCCAACACCATTCTTAGGTACCATCACATGACACTTCAACCCTGACCCAACAGAAGGGTGCACACAAGTGTGTAGTTTTGAAATATGGATGAAGCAGGCTCAATTTTGTAGGATAAGTGTTCATGCCCATCCCTTTCATGCACTTTCAGCTGATACCAAGCCATTGCAAGTTTAAGTACCCGAATCCAATCCAAGCCATAGGAACATGATGTACAGGAGCAGGGGTTAAAAAAGCACAAATGCATTGCCATATTTTGTGTTTCAGGGAGGAGTCAAAGCCTGTGGTGCACACGGGTAAGTATAAGTGTGGTCTTGTAGACTAGTGTAGGCTGTAGCTTAGCGTGGTGTGCTGTATGGTCTGTCTTGTAGGATCAAAGTGCTTCACTCACGTGATTATGCTGTAACCAATCATAACCTAATTCTTCTTCTGGCCCAAGATGGCCGCCGCCTGTGCTCTGCCATTACCTTCTTGTGTATCGTCCACATGTTACTGACGGTGATCAGCCAGCGCTACTGTTATTGCTATGTTGTTCCACTGGTGAGTATGTAATCGACTCGCAATGCTGGAAGCAGCACAGATCTCTTTTCTCTGGTACTGGATGTTGTTTAGATTCACATGCTTCAGGTCTCCATCACCATTACTGGTAGGTCCTAAACACTAAAAGTCAACACCTTTTAACTTTTCAACATTAGAATGACATATTTTTTTCTGTACCTATGTATGTATATGGTATGTCTGTCATTCAAACCTAGCCAAAAGGCAGGAGAGCACTCTAGAGGGTTAAAGACAAGTGTAAAATCAACGAGTGATAGGAAAAGTAGCTTGTTTGTGGACTGTGATGTAGTGTTCTTTAAAGTGGCGTGTCTTCAACTCTTTTGTAAATCGGAGCAGCGTTGCTGCGGTCCTGATGGATACAGGGATGTTGTTCTAGATCTTGGGTGCAGAGATGGAAAAAGCCTATGACTTTTAGGCTTTTTAGTCTGCAGTCTGATGGTGTCTTTTCTGCAGGTTGTACCAAGAACCACCAGAAATAGTGAGTGTGTCTGTGAGAAAAGCAGGTTTGCTGGTCACGGTGGCTTTGTAAATGATGTAGCTGGTTTTAAAGATTGAGCCGGCCACCAAGGGTGGTACCATCAGGATGAGGGTGATGTGATCATATTTCTTCATGCTTTGGATAAGGCATGGTGCTGCCTATAGGATGTCCTTGAGGAAGGGCCAGTGTGGAGTCTGGTAGGTCATGGAGCAGGGCGTTACCATCATCCAGATGGAAGGGCACAAGTGCTTCAATATATACGGTGATGGATCAAGCCCTGATCTTTGGACTGGGTAAGAGTGGTCTGCTCAATTCAGACACTCTGTTCATCACCACCCCCTTTTGTAAATCACAGCAGCTCTGAAAGCACTTTCTTGAAGAAATGATGTCACTGGTTATTGATTATCATATGTTAATGGATTTCTAAATCGAAGTAGAGGTTCACTGAGGAGTTTAGCTGCTGCATTCGATCAGCAGAGAAAAAATATGATTATTTGACATCTGGTCCCCAGAATGGTGGCCCACTGAACTGGGCGATGCCCCCGCACCCAGGAGCTTTGCGAAGAATTTGGGCATCAAGATAGATAACAAACTATCCATGGTGGAACAGGTCAAGACAGTCTCAGGTGCCTGTTTTGGCACCATGAGAATGCTTAAGAAAGTCTTCCAGTGGATCCCTTTGTCAGCAAGGAAGAACCTCATCCAGTCACTCCTGGTGAGTCGGCTGGACTATGGAAACTCGTTGCTGGTAGGAGCAGGGGAAGATCTTTTATCTCGACTCCAGGTAGTGCAGAATACCGCGGCCCGGCCTGCCCTCAACAAACCGGCAAGAACTCTATCAGCCCCACTGCTGCACCAGCTACACTGGCTCCCAGTGAGGAAGAGAGCTATTTTTAAGATGCTCTGTGCAGCCTTTAGATCACTACAGGGAAAGGGCCCAGCCCACCTTAGGAATAAAGTCAGGTGGTATCGGCCAGCCCGACAACTGAGATCTAGTAACTCCAATCTTCTGTGTACCCAGAGAATACGGAAGGTACGTATTGGAGGTAGAGCCTTCTCCTACTTGGCAGCTAATCACTGGAATACGGTCCCACAAAACCTCAGGTCCTGCAGGGAACTAATCAATTAAAAAAAATTGTTGAAGACATGGCTCTTTTAAACTCACATCCTCTTGACCTTTCTCCTGTATAGCGCCAAGAGATCCTTTCGGGGATGATTCGTTTGCGCTCAACGAATTCACAAATCAAATCAAATCGAATCTTTCTTTAGCAGAGTGATGTGGTACTCGGTTGTCTTTTTTTGGGGGGGGAATGTGTTCCTTGAAGGTGCGGCTGATGTCCACGGTGAATCAACTTGACTAGGCAGTAAAAGCTGGCACCTTCCAAGAAAGAGTGAGCATGTTGCACCTTGTGTGCCTTGTTTGCAAAACTAGAAAAGTACCTGGAATGTATGGAACTTTCACCTTCAAGACAACTGACTGCATACATTACCTCTGATTACTTCTACACACGAGTGATTTCAGAAGCTAAAAACCTAACCACACCGCTATGTCTTATTGTTGGTCTAGTGAAAGTTATGTTAGCATGCAACATGTAGAACATTGGTAAGGAACAATTAACTATTTGCTCCATAGTGTTGATGATTCCATACTATTGCCAGTATCCACACGTCTTATTTTTATTTTATTTTCCAAAGAAGGCTCTCTGAAGACTAGTACACTATTTTGTGTCAAACCCTGCTTCCATGGTGCATGCTTCCTATCAGTCGAGCAGAGGCCTTTAGATCTCTCTTCTTCTACTCAAATATATTGTTTCTTTTATTTCAAACATATGTTGAACATTCATCAACATTTGATATTCCACCACTGCTCTACAGAATGGCAGTGAACACTGCTCACCCCTAAGGCTAAGTCTGCATTCCTTTTCCTAAATACCAGTAATCGATAGGTGGCGATGATTACTGTTCTGCTAACCACCCTCACTAGACGTAGTAACGTCATGTTCTTCCAGCTCACATGCAGTCTACGATACTTGAACGGGAAATAATGTATTATTTCAGATTTATTTTCAGCAGGCTTGGTGAATATAATATTTCCTTTATTGTGTGACTTAAAATTCCCATTCAGGGTTTATCTCATTAAAATAAGGGCATGCCCTTAGAAAACCAATGCTGGGTGGTCCTAAGCCTGGCCACCTCCAGAGGAGAGTGGAGACATCTTATCTGGGAACAGACCCCTATCAAAGGTTTTCCTCTCATTAAGAAGTCTTTTACTCTCAATATTACAAATGTTCAGATTCTTGCATATTTTTTTATAAACCTTCTGCTGTTCCTGTCAGCTCCTCCACCCACCTACATTCCAAGATAATTGGCAGTAGATAACCTCCTGTCAGCAGGACAACCCTATTGTTATCTCTCAGGGAAGGTATTTCACAACTCATCCAGGGGTTAACTACTGTCAGTGGTTCAAAAAGAGCCTGGCAAAACTGAATTAATTCCTGTCCAGGCTTCAAGGAGGAAAGCACATTTTAATAAAGGCATAGCTGCAGCATTAATTATTAAAATTCTATGTCTAAAACTAATTTAGATATTTGCTATTACAATGGTGAAATGATTATAATTATGTAAGGTCTCCCTTTTGTGCATTATGCACCCTGTCTTGTGGGCTTCAAGGCACTACTAATAGATGACTTAGCTGATGTCCTCATCATGTCATAGTAGTGTCATGATGTTGTGCTGTCTGGAGGTTTTCTGCTCTGGGCGTGCACTAACACAAAAGGAGACAGTGGGAAATGTTAAAAAGAAATATATAAAAGTATCCATTTTAAAAAGTAAAACATGTACATTGCCTCTCCTTTGGGATAGTAGTGCCCGATAGTAAATGATTGAGCTACAACCCCAGAAACGATTCTTGATTGAGTGGAGAAAAACGATTTTGCCCCAGAACATGTTACAGAAAGAATAAACACAAAAGGAGGTTATTTATTAGCACAGAAAACTTAGAACATATTTATTCTTGATTTAAATAAAGTAAACTGATTTTTCACTGTTTTCCAGCAAACATCTTAAGAAACAGATCTTTATCTTGTAAATAGATCAAAAAGAGTTACTTTTTTGCACGGGTACAATTCTCTTGTGACCAGAATTTGATTTGTTAAAATTGCTCTAGTATTTGCTGTCTTCTCACTCCTTTAGATCAAGTTTGAAATGTATGTTCTATTATCAAAGGACACGTGGACACTTGAACTAGCAACATAGTCTTTTTGGTACAGACCCCCTTGACCCCATATGCGTTTCTACTCTCTAATTAAACCCACATTTTCCCCTGCTCACTGAGCCGAGACATGAATATCCTTCTCGTGAATGAACCAAATAAAAAGAGAATCTCATGTTCAACTGGTTTAAAATCTGTCAGCAGCTCTAGCAAGGACAGGGCGAGAGATTCCTCTTCATTCAAGATGGAAGACATTCAGCAAACCTCCACTGGAGCAGACTCCATCCATTGACCTGTTGACTCCCATTGTAGAGGGTTCATGATAAGGATTTGTTAACAGGGGTCTGTTGTGTGGAACAAAGTTGTAAAAGCAGATTTTTTGAGAACCCCCTGGATTGTGCAGTGGAGTAGGAGGAAAGACTAAAGAGTTCTACGGGGTTAAGGGCAGTGTAATCCCAGTAGAAAGAGGGTTGAACATTAGACCATTGGCAAACAGGAAGGTCACAAGCTCCATCCCATGTCTTAGTAAACCTTCTCGTGTTTTCTAGCCCCGACGAGAAAGACCATTAGAAAGAAGGTGGTGACTGTCCAGGAGATTGTGAACGGCCAAGTAGTGTCCACCAGATCGGAGGAATATATCAACTGAAGATGCTACGGTCCACGTTGCATCTCACAGATGTGAGCTAATGGCCAGACCTGCTGCGTATGTTGAGCACTCATCATTCTATATATTACCCTATTGGCTAGTCCTGTTGCATCAAAAGATTGTTTTTGCATTGTAACTTGTCTTACTCCACTGTGTTTTGCTTAAACTTTTGCTTTTGTTGCGCAATAAAGATGAAATTTGGTAACATGTCTTCTGAGTGTTCATTGAAGAAAACATTTCAGACTTCCTGTAAAAGATCCATGTTGGGTAATCCAGTGCTTAAATTGTAAAAAAGTAAACATAGGGTCCGAAAGCTTTTCCTAGAAGTATATCATGAGCGTAGACGAATAATGATGTCCCTGAATATGAATATGGAATACAAATGGCTGCCTAGTCTTGAGTCACCTTGCATCTCTTCCTCCACCACCCTACACTTCCTGTCCCTTTATCTCATCCTTCCAGGCCTCGAATGATGATGTCACAGAATACCAAGGCTGCCTAGTCTTGTGTCACCTCATATCTCTTTCTCCACCACCCTACACTTCCTGTCCCTTTATCTCATCCCTTCAGGCTTTTTCTTCCCTACTTTCTTCCCCGGGTGTGGACTTCCTTTCTTTCTCGTCCTTCTTTTTGACTTTTCTGCCATCGTTTCTCTAGCCTAGGTCAAGTTTTGATGACAAAAAAATTAGTGCTTGATTAGTAACAAAATAAGTTCAAGGACAACATTTTTTCTAAAGACGACGGTCACTGGCGGGGTGAATACCGAGGGTACCTGGTCTTGATTCCACCTCTAACTTCTTTCTTCCACCACTCTACACTTTTTGTCTATGTGTCGCTTGTTCACACCTCATTTCTCTCATCAACACTTTAATACTATCTTTCCACTCCTCCAGCTTTTTTCTTTTTTCTGCCTGCCTTTCTTGCCCTGTGTCAAATTCGGATAATGAAAAATAAGTATCAAAACTGGGTGCGAGAGCCCGCCAACCTGCAACTACTGGCACAAGTTAGAAACTAAGTTGATCTATCCACCACAGTCTACTTACATGGCAAGGTCTCTGTTGCTAATGTAAAGCTTGTTTTTTGGAAGCCCAGGGTTTGCTTTTAAAACTACTCTTTGCATGTTTTTACTTTTATCTGACCCAGGGAGCATTCTATGTCAGAATATCATCGACAGATACATCATCTGACATAAATATTGTGTCCTAAATATCATGCACAAAAATATTATCCCATTGGGTGAAAAATGTATATTATCAACTCCAAAGGGGTGATATTTTTATAAATGACATTTAGGACACAAATTTTCTTAAACTGCATTTAGTCCCCATTATTCCGGTGACATACTCCTGAGAGTAGAGAAAGCATCTATTCTGTGCCATTGTGGGTCGATCGCCAGTGCTATGCACAAACTGCGATGCCATGGTTCCTTCCAGTGACAGCTGCTACTGTTTTGTCAAAGTAGTTCCATAAAGCATCAAAGCGCTCTCACCTGCAAACTTCATGTTAAAAAACATATCTTCCTATATTTAGAAAACAAAAATTGTAGCAAAAATGTTATGCATAGTGTATATGTAAGACGCTTTATTTAATCAAATCAGACTGTGCTTCGATGCATTTGGATCAGGTGAAACAGACCATCCAGTCAGAGAACTGGTGGAATCACTCCATATCAGACAATGCCAAAGTATTTACAAGTGACAAAGTACAAATGGATGGAACAGTAGTTCCTAGTAAATCGACTTCTAAGAAAAATGATCTACGTGGTGGGAATGGACTAACAGAAGAAAGATGGGTTGCATTCGTTTTGAAGAGCAAAAAGTTTACACTGGTGGCAACTTAGGGTATTCTTGCAGAAACACTAGAAATGGTATGTTGACATTGGCTCCAAATCCAACACTGACATTTGACTTCTCTTACTGAATACCCCCTTCACCATGTAAATAAACTTGACATTTCAAGATAAACCTGATCATCTGAACGTCGTGGAGCAAAGTCAGTTAACTAACAGCTAAGTCTACTCCTTCAAAACAATGTTTAGACACTTGTGTCACATTCCAACAACAGTCATCCTTCCTTGTAAGAGAAGATCTTTAAGATTACTTCAACAGGATCTAAAATATCTTTCATGCCCCAAACTTAGAGCATTACTTTCTTTACTTTTGAGTTACACTTCATCTATTCTAATTTTATCTGCATATAAATTCACAGTTGAAAGAATCTTCCTCAACTTCTTTTCTCACCTTGCTTCCTCTTAACAATTCACAAGTAGACGCTCCTGTTGAGTCATGAGACATTGAGTCATGAGGTACAGAATGACACACCGAAAGCATCTCCCAAACTCTTTTCTATATTGCATGGAACCAAAATTGGGAAGAAGCACCCGCTCCTTAAATGACACAATTGAATCTTTCAAGCTGTCAATTAGCTTTTGTGTGATAGCGAGAAGATGAAAGCACCCTCTCCTCAGGCTTTCCATTTAATTTATCAGTAATATTTTTTTAAGGCTCCCTTCCCTGACAAAGGCCCAATCGAGTAACAAAACAGCCTCTACTTTCTTAGGTGTATCCTTTTCTGACAGCTGTTAAGTAGAAAGTTCAACAAAACCAACCTCTGTTTGCTTTCGCTTGGCATTGTGTATCAAGGATTTGTGATGTCCAAATTCAAACACCTTTCATAAGCAGCACGCTGTAAAGGTTAATGGTACAAAAAATATTTTCAAACTCGCATGACTTTCTTTACAAACTCTTCTGGCTGATCTGCTACAAAATACCATTGGTTTAAGGCCATCAATGTTGATTCCTAGGCCCCAGAGGTTTTCCCTCATTCCCATACAGGTGCCTGGACATTAAAAGGTGGATTGTTTGTCCCACATGTAAATAATATTCACCGTTTCCTCCCGAAGCGTCACATTGCCAGCCCACAAAGCCATCGCGCCATCCAGTCACCCTTCAGTTGAAACATAAACAAAGAGTGCCATGCTCCTGGAAGCCATCTTAGAACCAGGCCAACGGGAACCTCTCCTGTTTCATTCTTTTCATTCACATTCTCCAAACACACCTCTGACAAAGCACACTCGCCCCAGGCGCTTGATTTCTGTCTTCAAGTGACACTAAGCTGGTTATGAGGACACTCTTGGGAAGCAAATTGTTATTGTACTTTTTTCCAGGCTTAGCGCTAGATTCCCGCAACCTGGGTGCTAAACATGCTAAGTGTGGGGAGCCCTTTTCATATTCAGGTAAGCCAGTGCATAAATAAGTGGAAACACTTTCTTGCTTGGTTACAGAGTTACTGTTTTCTGTAGCACCCAGATCTTGAGGAGCACATTCCTCATTCTTCATTTTACATGGCACACTCCAGAGTAAGTACTGCATCTTATCCAGGGATGCTCTTCTTATGTTTGTGACAACCAACCGGAAGTGAATCATGTAGCTCCCCAACAGAGAAACCACTAAAGGGTCCACCTGGAGGCCCTGTAGCTAGGCAGAGGGTGCTGCTAAACAAGACTTCTCTCTTAGAGGCTAAACTAGTCCCCAGTGTGACCAGCTGGACAACAGAATATGTGCAATGCATTGGACATTGATAAGACTAAGGCTTCTGGTGACAGCCCACCATCGTGAATATAACCTGAAGCTGCTTAGAAGCTCAGTGACCATTGCTGGACTATGGCCTCTCGTTGATGAGCTGTATCCAAAGTATAGATCTGGTGCACTGCCCGCTACCTCCTGGTGAGAACCAATCCAAGGCGCTCCTGAAGCTCTGCTTGCCTACCCCAGAGCCAGGTCAAGGACTTGGGAGCCACATTTCAGAGTCAGCGTCTCTATCCCTTCCATACCGCTGCACAGGAGGTGGAGGCTGGTAGCCTAAGATTCAACCTCATAGGACATAAATGTTTGCAAGCATCTGCTGAGCACCTCATACTCTGCACCAATGTCTGAGATGGGCCGCTTGAGAGGACACAACCTACAAGGGTATTTCAGATATTGGTGACTCAGCCTCGCGGCAACACCCCTCCTTGCACGGCCTGCTTTATTTTTATCCTTTTCTTTCATTGCTCCCTTTGACCTTCTGTGGGACGAGGTTGAGCACATGGTTGACTAGCATTCCAGCTGAACCATGGACTTAATATGTTCAAACTTGGCCCCATGTTCTCCCAGTGTGTCTATGGAACCCTAGCAAATGTCATAACTCAACTGTACCCCACTGTGCAGACCCAAACTCCGATGCCCTGTCCCACTGCTCCGCATTTACGTATGCCATTGTTGTGTTCGCTTTCTGCTTTCAGTATTTGCAAATATCACTTAATAAAAGTAAAGGGATGGAAAGAATACTGCTTCTGAAAGTTCCTGAACCTCCATCTTGAATCACAATGTGCCTGTCCACAATTCTTCTAAACATGAGCGTATCAGAGCATTATAACACCATATCCTTACTGCAGCTCTGAGTCTGTGCATTTAGGGCATGTTTATAAGCCCCTAACGCCACCACAGCGTCACTTTTAGTGACGTTGTGATGGCAATAGGATCTTCACCTTGTTTACAAGGCAGTGTTAAGCCACTTAAGGCAGCTTAACACTGCATTGCAAATAAGGCACCCTTTCCCGCTACACTTAGCTTGAAAGGGGAGGGCAATGGGTGTTGTGGTGGGCGTTCCACCGCAACAGCCATTGATTTTGACACTATTTACAAGAGCAGCATAAATAAGAGGCAGCACCAAAATTAAGACCTCCTGGTCTTAGGTGAAACAAGGAGAAATGCTTTAATTGGCCTAGTTTTTGCTGTTTCCATGTGTACTGCCTCTTTATGATTGTTTATGTGCAGGAAGGTCCCCCCCTTCCGACACATAAACAATCATTTCTGAAAATACCATTTTGCAACTTCTCTGTGTGCTGCCTTAAGCAGCACACAGAGATGCAATAAAGATTGTTTATGTGCAGGAAGGAGCCCTTCTTCACGCCGGAATCCTGTTGGTGTTTTTCACCGCCTTCTACCTGCTGGGGACTTTTGCAGACTCGCTGTGCGCTTGGGCATTGGAGCGCTACCATCTGGGCACCCGGTCCCCCCCGCCGCCGCCCACCAAACGCGGCCGCTGAGCGGGGGGACTACAGCCCCCACACAACCCCCTCTGAGTCCCGCCCACCTACGTGATTGGAAGCGCCCGGAGGCGCCCAAAAACAACTGCGCTTCTCCCGCGCCACGGGACGCACGTGGGAGTAGCCCGGGTGAAGCCCGGGCTAAGGGCGATCCCTCTGTGGCCCGAGGAGGCTGGGCCATCCCCCCTTCGTGTTGCTCCCCGTAACTGTGATCAAGGTGACTTTTGACTTTACTTTCTCCTGGTATCTGGTTCTCTATTATGGCACACGTCTACATCTTGTGCCTGTACAATAACCTTACTTAAGTGGGGGCTCTGTATATCATAGCCGTGCTAAGGAATTATAAGATGAATAAGTCCAAACACACACCAATGTCGACTAGATCCACATCAAGGAAAAAGGCGCTAGTTACCACCCCACTCCCAAGTCTCACCGCAATTGACAGAATGCTTTAAAAGACCATTGGCGTTGTGGTCAATGCGATTGAGAGTACGGAGAGGCGTCTTTCCTTACCCCCAAGTATGTGCCTATCCAACCAGTCAACTTAAATGACCATGAATGTTAACACTTCTAATACTACAGTGTACTCCCAGGACTCTATCCACATGCAATCATATGCAGGCTTCCCAAATATAGATAGCACTCAGACAATCCCATTAGACCAAACTTCCATCAATGAGTTGGATGGAGAAGAAGGTATTGATGTTTGCATCCCTAATGAAGTCTGTACACTATCTGATAAAGGGAGCCCCGAGATGAATGTTCGAGAGAGAAAGGGTTCACAGGCAGCTTATCACCTAGAAGAACCTTGAGGGTTGCCAGTAAATTTAGGGCAAAATCGAAGGTTGTATGGCACAAATCTAGACACAGGCAGAGGAGAAGTACGAGCCATACACAGAGGATCACCTATAGGGCACCTAAACCCACCACATCAATAGCCCAAAACCAGACAGCTGACATCCAGGGAGCCACAGGGCAAGACACTATTGAATTAGTAAATCAGGCCAGTGATAACCATATCTGTGTGAAGTCTCTCCTGGAAAAAATGGAACACCTAATGAGGTCTCTAATGCTCCCATTTCATGAAAGGGTAAACATGTTAGGGGAGAAACTGGAGAAACTAGAAGTAGCACAACAGCAAAATAACAAAACTATGATAAAATTAATCAAATCCCACAAACCACAGCTTCCACAAAAACTTAACGATAAACCATTGAACCCGCTAAACAAAAAAATACCCGAGAAGCTGCATCAGTTACATGCAAGTCATCTAAGCAAATACAGACTTTGACACCCTCAGATAAAAGTCACAAGGAGTCTTGAAAAAAGCAAGGCGAGAATAGGGATGTATTGCCCCTTCCCGAAGTAAAGTCCAGGGAAGCAGCAGTAGAAAATATAAATGGGACGACGGGAGTGAGTGGGCGGCAGAGGGCACGATACACACTGTTACCAAAAGCCAGCTAGAGCAACCCAAAAGATCAAGACCTGTAAATGAGAACATGTGCACTGATTTGCCCCCTGAATCCCACCCTTACACTGTGGTCATGATAGGTGTACCAACACTAGGAGAGGGGAATACGGAACATTATTGTGAATTGAAAAATAAAGTTAGCCATTGGATAACTAGACACAGGCCAATTCCCTCACACCTAAATGGCCAAATACTTCACGTCAGAAGGGTAGACTGGGTGGGTCAGAGAAGCAAGGCCCTAGAAGGCGACTGCATCATTATAAATTTTAAAGACAGGCGTGTGGCAAACTACATTAGTGGTTGGAGGGAGGGAGACTTAGAAAGCAGGATTCAAACTGTCGCACTCAGTTACTTTTACCCACAAACCCCCACGACCCAAAGAAATATGTTTCAACATCACATAAAGGGAAACAGGTTTTACGATTACTACGACAACCAACCAATGATGCATGGTAACCCGCACTCAAATTATATCTAAGTAAACAGGTACCACGACCACTATGACAATCAATATAGGGTTCCCATTTTTAATCGATTTAACGCCTTTCAATCTCAGGGAGACCTCGAGGGAGTGGATTGACTTCATGTAAAGACCCCGTTCCCTGTTAGTTATAATTCTACTGAACCACGAGGTGGGACAGCATACAAGGAACAGATGAAAGTAGTTCAGGCTTCTTTGGCTGCTGTAAGGGATACATCAAACTCATTTATAGCTGATATAGTCAGGGCAACTGACGTGGCTGAACCTCACCCAGGGCAACTAGCGGTAGATAATGTTCCCCTGAATTATAGCAGTCCAGAGAAAGTTTATCCAGAAACAATCTGCGAATCTACTTGTGTCAAAAATTACCCGGAGAGACGACACCGAGTTAAACACATTCATAGGGGATAACACTGGAGTTAGTCCAGTGGCTCCCCCAGAAAAAGCCTTAGATGAATGTGTGAAGGCCCCCACCAAACTGATGACACCTAGATTCAATGTAATCTCCTGGAACATTGCTGGTCTTGCACGTAAAATTAGTGACCCGACCTGGGTAGCCTTTGTAAGATCCTTCGCAGTGGTATGTTTTCAAGAGACATGGTTGGTTGGAAATAATGTATTCATAGAAGGATACAAAAGCTTCTTTGTACCAGCAGAGCCGTCACGTAGCGGTAGAGCCAGAGGGGGTTTGGCTGTGTTTATCAATCTAGCATTGGTTTGCACAGTCAAAAGATATTCCTTCTGTAATACCGATATTCAAGTGCTGTTGGTTAAGAAAGGGAAAGACTCACTAACCCTGATTAATTTTTATAACGCCGTAAATTATAATGGTGAGTGTAGACTTGTGGATTTGGGTAACTTCCTTAGGATCAAATTGGAGACCCTCCCACACCATATACTCATTGAAGGGGACTTCAGCGCACACCCTTGTGGGAATCCAGGGGTTAATGTATCAGGCTCATTGGGCTGCCACAGACAGAGAGGTTTCCATTTGGATCACACACGGCGGGGTAATTTGTTGAATGACCTTCTGAATGAATTTAATTTAACCCCGGCCATGTCTGTGGTGGCCGACCACACCCTTCATGATGTACCTACTTACAAAGGTATCCCAGGGGGATCCTACATTGACCATATACTCTTTTCTGGTGACCTTGGCACCTCTGTTTTGGACTTTAAAATTCAGGAGAACCAACATAGCGATCATAACCCAGTAATATTCAAGTGGGTGGTGTGATTCTTGAACTGCGTAAGAAGAGGTTAGATGGTGGTGTTTTAAAGTGTACTGACAGTAAACGTCGTTTAAAGTGGGCAACGGTAGATTCGAGCCACTTATACGAGTCAATTAATAATACATGTGGCCCTGAATTGTCTCTTTGTGTGTCTTCGGCACCTTTGCCCAAGGAGATTCTGTCTGCTTTTGATGGCATTGTATCTAAAGTTGGGGCAATGTTAACTGTGCCCTCCACGGGGCCGTCTCGCAGTGGTCCGAAAAGGTTTGATCACTCTTGCTCCAAGGCAAGTCGTGACCTAAAGGTGGCACTAAAGGCCAGGCCCAGAGACCTTGCACGAATTAGGGCTTCACGCATTTGTTACAAGAAGGCCCTAGTTAAATGCAAATTAGAAGTGAAGGCCTCTATTTGGGAAAACCTGCTAGATCCCCAAATCCTTGGAAATAGTGCAAAGTTTTGGGAAATCATAAATAAACCTCTTTTTAAACTAACAGGCAACTCCGCAGTAGGTACCAACATACCAGAAGAAGAGTGGGTCTCTCATTTCAGCTCTATTTTTAACAGTAATTTACCACAAGCAGAATTTAAAAATTGTGTTTTAGAAGACAACCCTCTGTGGTTTTCTACTAGCGAGGTTGAAAAGGGAATCAAGGGCCTAACAAGTAATAAAGCCCCAGGGCCCGACGGTTTGCCCCCGGACCTTTTTAAGTCATGTGTATCATTATGGGCACCTGTCCTTACTGCTGTGATTAATGCAGCCGTTGTATCTGGTTGCCCCAGGTCGTGGGGGGTCTCCACGATAGTTCCCGTGTTTAAGAAAGGGGACCGTAACAGCACGGCCTGCTACAGACCAATATCTATAATTGATTCCGTGCTCAAAGTAGCAGGGGGGGGGGGGGTAATCCTGAATAGACTAACAACCTGGGCTAAAGAGCACCATATAATCTCCCCGATCCAATACGGCTTTAGACCAGGTCACTCCACGATCTCACAGTGTCTTCATCTGTACATGGTCCTAGGAAAATACACCTTAGCACGTCAAGGCATAATACACATGGCTTTTATGGACCTCTCATCAGCCTTCGACTGTGTTAACCGGGCCAAGCTCTGGGAGGCCATGGGTCAAATGGGCTTGGAACAAAATTTAGTTAATTTGCTGGCAGATCTGCATCAGGACACGAGGGCCAATGTACGTTACTCCCAAGAGCTAAAGGTAACAAGAGATTTTGGAGTGCATCGGGGAGTCCGGCAGGGCTGTATTTTAGCTCCGTTTCTTTTTAATTTATACATCAATAACTTGGAAGAGAATCTTTTAAATACTGGAGCAGATTACCCCTATGTTGGACGTAAAGGATTACCCGTCCTACTCTATGCAGACGACGCCGTTTTGCTGGCAAGGACTGCAAAAGGGCTTCAATCGTTACTTAACTCCTTTTATAGCTTTATGAAATCCGAGACCTCGCCATTAACAATACAAAATCTTTTGTAATGAATGTAGGGAAGGGCTCCAAAAAGACCCCCTCATTTCATGTTAATGGGGAGAAGATCCCTCCACAAAAACTATTTCATATCTAGGGGTCCTGTTTGATAACCAGTTGAAATGGGGCCCTGCAGTTCAGAGGAAAAGGGGGAAGCTAACTCGGGCTAACGCAGCCATTTTTAGCTTTGCTAGGAAAATGGGCAATCGCCCAATTGCTGCATTGCTAAAAATTTACCAGGCAAAGAGTGTGGCGATAGTCTGTTATGGGAGTGCGCTTTGGGGGCACACGATAACCAACGACCTGGCGGTAGCAGAAAACGACTTCCTGAAACAGATGTTGGGGGTCCCAAGGGGAACGGCCAGTTTCATAGTGCATGAAGAACTAGGCGTCTCCTTTTTAAGTGATACCATAGCGCTACAGCCTTTAATCTGCTGGTTAAACTGTTGGCTAAATAAAGACCTGCCACTTAATCACCAACTTCTGAGAGATGCCTTATCCTGGGACAATATGCATAAAATTCTGTGGCTCAAATCCCTGAAAGATTGTTTTTCAGAACTGGGCCGTCCTGAGCTTTTTTAAGACCAGAGTCTATTAGCAGTTCTGACGTTACATTTGTGAGGAAAACCTTTTCCCTCTCTCGGTATTTGCATTGAGAGGAGGTGGAACTGGACAAAAGCAGCGTTCGGAAATATGTCGTAATAAAATCTACACCCAGTATGGAACCGTATCTGTCTTGGCCAATGTCGGGCTTCGATCGATTTCTGTTAACTAGGTTCCGCTTGGACCTTTCCCACTTACTGCTTGCTGCTCCTAAGGGGAGCCACTGAGGCCAAGTGCTACCGCCTTGCGGCTGCGACAATGTGTCTCCGCAGGACCTGGTGCACTTCCTATTTATTTGTCCTTATTATGACATACCTCGGAGACTCTATTTAAAACCCTATCTGAAAAAAATGAATTTTACACAGGTTAGACCGGCACTTTGTTATTTACAGCTGCTAACCCACAATTGCACTTTATTTGTAACCAGTTTTTTTAAATTAGCACTAAAAATCAGAAATAGCATGGAGGGATAAATGTTTTAATCTGTTTTTAACATTGTAAAGCATATGGTGAATTGTTATTTTTAATTCTGGAAGTGGTTTTTAGACTGTATTAATCTATTTTTAAATTCTGTCTATTGAATTGTACTTTTATGGTTGTTTGCTCGAATAACCGAATAAAGGGCCTTATTTATGAGGCCTTGCATCAGTTTTGCGCCACCGGTGCGTCACTTTTTGTGACGCACCAGCGGTGTGAAAAATGCGCCTTGTTGCGCCATATTTAAAAAGTGACGCATCTAGGTAGATGCGTCCCTTTTTAAACCCCTGCGCCACATTATACCTGCGTCAGGTATAATGTATGCAGAGGGGGCGTTCCCCCGCAAAAAGCCTCGTAATAGTGACGCAGTGAAATCTATGAGATTTCACTGTGTCACATTTAGGACGCTGTTGCGTCAAAATCTTGTGCCTGCCTCACAGCAGGCGTAAGACTGACGCAAGCCCTTTCACATGGGGCTTGCCCCATGTTAAAGGACGCATTGCTGGAGTTGCGTCACTTTTGTTACACACTCCAGCAATGCGTCACTTTTGCGCTTACAGATACATCAGAAATACTGAGGTATCTGTAACTCCTTGCGACATGATGCGTCATACATTAAATATGACAGATCAGGAATGTCGCAAGGAGTGCGCAGTAAAAAGTGACGCATCGCTGTTTTCACGCAGCGATGCGTCACTTTTCATAAATGAGGCCCATAGATCTTTGAAATTGAAAATGTGCAGGAAGGGTGATCTTTCTGCACATAAACATTCTTCTCCTCAACACAGGCACCCTTGCAATACAGTCCAAGGGTGCCTGTGTTGGCACTAACCAGCTAAATATAGCTCCAGCGCAGGGAGAAACGAAGGGCTGCACTATATTCTTGTAAATATGATACAGCCCTGCGTTTCTAAAGTGACGAAGCGTGTTGCCACTTTATTGTAAATATGCCCCTTACTATTCTGAGGTAGTCTAGGCTCTGAAAATAATAGAAGTTGGTGATGGTTAACTCTGTTCACAATCATTGCAGTGTTTAGCTGTGGCCTTTGTTTCACCACTGTTTACGCCTGTTTTAACTTTTGTCGAGTAACCCCGCCTGACATTGGGATTCTCAGAGTGTTATAATGTAAAAATATTTAATATATGGTCTTGTTTACACCCATCCCTAGGCTGTACATGGATATGGTTTAGCCCATGTGACGCACTCACTGCACATACTGGCTTGAATTAACCATGCACAGCTCTTGCATTGTCTGCCCACAGATGGAACAATGTTTGATTGACCCCTGCATCCTGATGCAGACCAGGCACCTCGAGGGCTGGTCGCAACAGAGCCTGAGTTCATTCTCATTTACTGAGTCCAGTGTCCCATCTCTGTGACTACCCACTACAGCGAACCGGCTGAACATGGTCTTCAAGTACTTCCGATCGATAGTCACCCTCGAGGCACTTAGTGCCATTATTGGAAACACCCCCCCCCTCCCCCCACACACACAAACAATAACAGTGCATGCATGAATAAATAAATAAATAAATACACAACACAACTTTTGTTTGGGAAAAATTATGCTGAAGGTTTATTCCATACAAAAGTATGCAATATGGTGGTTTATCTTACCGGCAATCCAAGGGCAGGCAGCTGTAACGAACCTATGCTGCCCTGTCCACCTGATGAGCCAAGCACTGTGGAGAACCAAATCAGTGCTACACCTTATGGGGTGATCCTCTTTCCGGATTACGTGACACATTGGTCCCTTGATCCCTCAGCACGACTCATCCTGGACATCCCCCGTCGCAGCCACATCTCCGGACACCTGAGAGATCTGCATTGGCTCCCGGTCAACAAGAGAATCACCTTCCGTCTCCTCACCCACGCACACAAAGCCCTACACAGCCAAGGCCCAGGATACCTCAACAGCCGCATCAACTTCTACGCTCCCAAACGCCAGCTTCGATCGACCAGCCACGCCCTCGCCGCCGTCCCCCGCATCTGTAGAGCCACCACAGGGGGACGGTCCTTCTCCTACCTCGCCGCCAAGACATGGAACTCCCTCCACACCCACCTCCGCCTGAACCAGGACCACCTCGCCTTCAGGAAGCAACTCAAAACCTGGCTGTTCGAGCAGTAGCAGATCCCCCCCACCCCCCAGTGCCTTGAGACCCTCTGGGTAAGTAGTGCGCTATATAAATGCAATGATTGATTGATTGATTATTACTCACGCCCCTTTCAGGGCAGAGCGTAGCAAGGCAAGTCCCCGGTTGTTCAGGCCCACAACCTCCCCGAAGGACTCATGGGGCGCCAACGTAATTCTTCCAGGACCCTCCGATGAGGGTCCTGGGATTTGGCTCTGGCACCCCTATTGTGCTCTTGCAGAGGTACCCTTCTGTACCCATATGTTTCCAGATCGCCTGCAACGACAAAGAAAACATTACAACATTCTATGTACTTCGCCTGCCATTCGCTAGCCAGGTAAGCGGTAGATTGGGAGACGGTATGTCCGGGGCTTAGAGGATGCCAGGATGCCCAGGGGAGGCAAAATACCTTCCCCACCGCCTTGGCGCACCAGAAGTGATGAACCTAGCGCGCCTAAGGCAAGGGGGAACTCCTCCCTGAGTCCAGGCGTTAGAGGGGGTGGGTTAGTTCTCAAATGGCGCTAAAGGGCCGCCCTTTTAGGGTGGCCCCCTGCGTCGGCCACGGGCAGCCGCAGAGGTAGGAAGATCATTAGCTTCCTGGGTCATGATGAACCGGAAACACAGCGGCTGGATTTCACCTTCCTCAAATCTTGGAGAGGGAAGCTTTCATCACTTGTGAGGGAGGTATGTGAGGCCAATATTTCATGGTGCACAGTGTAAAAGCAGCACAAACAATGAGTTATTGATCAACTGCAATTTTAGTTTATTTTTCTTTTTTTGCCCGCTCCTTGATACTCTCAGGGTGGATTCGCTTGACCTTGCCAGGTAGGTCGCTCCCCCCCCCGCTGCAGCTACACCAGCGCTCTTGCCGTTGTGGTCTTTGCCCACTGACCATTGTTTTTCACTCCCCTCTTTGTGTCCCTTTGGCCGTTTTTGTGTTCTGTTCGTTCCCTTCTGCCTCTTTGTGTCCCTTTTGCTGTTTTTGTGCTGTTTGTTCCCTTTTGCCTCTTTGTGTCCCTTTTGCCCTGTGTTACCCTGCTGTACCCTGTGTATCCGTTTTCGCCTTTTCCCTCCGTGCCCATTCCCCTTCCCCACAGTTCACGCCGCTGCTGCCCCTGCGGCTCGCCCCGTGCCCATTCGCTGCCCCCTGCCACCCGCCTCCCAGCTGCTCCTCCCTCCCACCTCTCCTTATAATGGCAGCCGCTTTGGTGCTGCGCAGCGGATGCGTGCAGTGGGCGCACCGCTGGTGCGCCAAAGGCGTGCCTAAGGCAAGCCCGTCCGCGCCTGGACCGCGTCTAGCGCCAGAATCCCTGGATCCCGCAAACGCCACGACACCAGAATCCACTACGATGCCAGCACCCTCCACTTACTCAACGCCGGCTCAAACCACAACTGCTTCCAGGCTGCCCCGAAACGGACCCACGGACCCTTCTTCTGCCGCACCTGCGACATCAAACCTCAAAGGACTGGACCCAACCACCTCCGTTGCATACTCCTCAACACCCGCTCTGCACGCAAACACGCCTTCGAGCTTTGGGATCTGCTCGACACCTCCGCCCCACACCTGGCCTTCCTGACCGAGTCCTGGTGGAATGATTCCTCAGCGCCAGACATCGCCAGAGCCATCCCGGACGGCTACAAGATCAGCCGCAGGGATCGCGCCAACGGAATTGGAGGAGGAATAGCCATCGTCCACAAGTCCACCCTCAAAGTCGCCACCCACGCAGACGACACCCTGAACACCCCGAACACCTGCACTTCCGGATCCACACCGACCCCAACACCACCTTCAGAGGAACACTCATCTACAGACCCCCCGGACCCCAGGCTCAGTTCAGCGACTCCATCGTTGAACTCGCCAGCACCAAGGCACTTGACTGCATGGACTACATCCTCCTCGGGGACCTGAACTTCCACCTCGAGAACAACAACGACACCAACTCCGCCACCCTGATCGACAACCTTGCTAACCTAGGCCTCAGACAGCTCATCACCACACGCACCCACGCCGCCGGCCACACGCTGGACCCCATCTTCTCTACAGGGCCCCACGTCACCTTCGACCACTCCACCGAACTCCACTGGACCGACCATCCATTTCACCTTCAAGAAACCAACCACGCACCACCGCACCCAACAGCTGCCATGCCGCTGCTGGAGCAAAGTCACAGAAAACCAGCTGATCACCACCCTCGCCCAGAACCCACCCACCGACCACACCAACCCAGACGTCACAGCCTGCAACCTCAGACAGTGGATCAACGACTTCGCCAACACCCTCGCCCTGCTCGAGAAAGCCCCAAACAGCCACACCAGCTAGAGAGCCACCTGGTTCATCGACGAGCTCCAGACCTACAAACGCGGATACTGGAAACTGGAGAAGATATGGCTCCACGAACGCACACCGGACTACCAAGCAGCCCACAAAGACGCCACCCGCAGACATCAGCACCTCATCAGACTAGCCAAGAGATCCTCCTTCAAAGACCGCTTGGATAACAACGCACACAACAGAAAAGAGCTCTTCAGCATCGTTAAGGAACTCTTCAACCCCAGCGCCAACACCAACGACATCGCGCCCTCCCGAGAACTATGCGACTCACTTGCCTTCTTCTTCTACCTCAAGATCGCTGACATCCACGACAGCTTCAACACCACAACCACCCCGACTACACCAGACTCCACCCCCCTGTGAACACCACCAGCGTCAACCGCCTGACCTCCTGGTCCAACGTCAACGACGAGGAGGCACGGAAGGTCATGAACTCCATAAACTCAGGATCTCCATCAGACCCATGCCCACACCACGTATTCAACAAAGCAGACGCAGCCATCGCACCCCAACTAACGAAGGACATCAACATCTTCAAAACAGCGACATTCCTGGAAACCTGGAAGCACGCCAAAATCAACACCCTCCTCAAGAAGCCCACAGTGGACCCCAAGGACCTCAAGAACTTCCAGCCCATCTCCCTGCTCCCGTTCCCGGCAAAGGTCATCGAGAAAATCATCAACCTGCAATTGGCCCACCACCTGGAAGACAACAACATCTTGGACCCATCCGAGAGGAGGGAGAAGCAAGATGGCGGCTGAGTGAGAGGAGCCGCGGAGCAGCAGCGCGATGTGGTGCAACTTACGCCCCAGATTACTCACCCTCGTACGGCAATAGCCACTAATCACTCCCGGTTTTATGCAGGACAAAACCCGCTCACCCATGTTTGACTGTTGCTGCCACTGTAAAACAACGTGTCCCGCAAGAGCCCGCATGTGGAAGCAATCCCCGGGAGCAGCCGGAGCAGTCGGGATCCTGTGGCTGCTGACAGCAGCGTTGTCGATCTGGGCTCAGCGTCGGCAAAGCGCTGGGCTTGTTGGGCGGAGTTCGGTAGCGTTTCAGCCCCGAGCAAAGGCAGTGCTCGGAAACGGATTCTGCCTGTGTGGACGGTACTTGGAGCAGACGGCGGTAGCAATGGCCCCAAAGTCAACCTCCGGTGCAGCGCGACAACCGACCCGAAAACCAACCCTCCCAACCCCCTGCAGGACCCCCACCCCCACTGAACATCCTCAATGACTGGAAGCCAATCTCCACTGAGGACACCATCCGTATGATGAACTCTATCCACCCAGGATCCCCCACAGACCCATGCCCTCACCACATCTTCAACAAAGCAGACTCCATCATAGCACCGCACCTCCGAGACGTCATCAACTGCTCCCTCAACTCCGCAACCTTCCCGGAAAGCTGGAAACATGCCGAACTCAGCGCCTTCCTGAAGAAACCAACAGCTGACCCCACCGAACTCAAAAACTACCGCCCTATCTCACTCCTTCCATTCCCGGCCAAAGTCATCGAGAAAGCGGTCAACAACCAGCTCGCCGCATTCCTCGAAACCAACAAATCCCTCGACTCCTCACAATCCGGCTTTCGAGCCAAGCACAGCACGGAAACAGCCCTCATCGCAGCAACAGACGACATTCGAACTCTACTGGATAATGGAGACACAGTCGCCCTCATCCTCCTCGACCTCTCCGCAGCCTTCGACACGGTCTGTCATAGCACCCTTTTACAACGCCTCAGAAACGTCGGAATCCATGGAAAAGCACTGGAATGGATCACCTCGTTCCTCACCGGAAGAACCCAGAGAGTCCGCCTCCCACCATTCAAGTCAGAGGCCACTGAAGTCATCTGCGGCGTACCCCAAGGGTCCTCACTCAGCCCCACCCTCTTTAACGTATACATGAGCCCCCTCGCGGCCATCGCACGCCAACACAACCTCAACATCATATCCTACGCCGACGACACTCAACTGATCGTATCACTCACCAAAGACCCGAACACGGCCAAAACCAACCTGCATGAAGGAATGAAAGAAGTAGCCGAATGGATGAAGCACAGCCGTCTAAAACTGAACTCAGACAAAACAGAAGTCCTCATCCTAGGCACTTCCCCCTCCGCCTGGGATAACTCCTGGTGGCCAGAGGCCCTTGGAACAGCACCTATCCCGATGGACCACGCACGCAACCTGGGCGTCATCCTGGACTCCTCACTATCGATGAACAGACAAGTCAACGCCGTTTCTTCATCTTGCTTCAACATTCTTCGCATACTCAAGAAAACATTCCGCTGGATCCCCACCGAAACTAGAAAAACTGTCACTCAGGCTCTGGTCACGAGCCGACTGGACTACGGAAACACCCTCTACGCCGGTACCACCGCAAAAATCCAGTAAAAACTCCAACGCATCCAGAACGCTTCAGCCAGGCTCATATTAGACATACAGCGTAAAGAACACATCTCTGGCCACCTGAAAAACCTCCACTGGCTCCCCGTCAATAAGAGGATTACTTTCCGGCTCCTAACCCACGCACACAAAGCACTCTACGAAATCGGACCCGAATGCCTCAACACACGACTGTCCTTCTACACCCCCTCCCGCCAGTTACGATCCTCCAACCAAGCCCTTGCCACTGTACCTCGCATCAACAAAACCACCATGGGAGGTAGATCCTTCTCCTACCTGGCAGCTAAAACCTGGAACTCACTTCCCACTCATCTTCCCCTTACTCAGAACCACCTAGCATTCAGAAAGCAACTTAAAACGTGGTTATTCGACAAGTAATTCCCCTCCCTTCTTCAAGCGCCTTGAGACCCTCTGGGTATGTAGCGCGCTATATAAATTTATTGACTTGACTTGACTTGACTTCCCCACGCAGCGGTTAATACAGCACACCTACAAGAAGCTATTATGGAGACTGAGACACCAACGGAACAACCAGAAACGCCCGAACAAACGAAAAAAGGCAAACAAACGATGACGCGATCAAGGCAGACCCCTTCAATATCGGAGCTGCTTGCTCGCAGTGGCAAAAGTCAGGGAAACGCAACTACTTTAGCACCTCATTCACCAGTCAAGGAAGCAGCACAAGATTCAGGTACTGAGTGTGCTCCACTGCTGGGGGGTGTCGGAAGTACATCAACTGAACAGGCTGCTGAGATTGTTGACGATTTGCCTGATGTAAGGGGTGAAGATGTAACCCAGGGGACCCCCGAGCCTATTGGGACAGGGACGGTCGAGCAGGAGCAAGTCAGTGGGTCTGCAACTAGCAAAGATGCTAATGTCTGTGCTTTATCTAAAACAGCGTGCATATTGGATCTGACGAACAATGAGTTATTAGATG
This sequence comes from Lissotriton vulgaris, assembly GCF_964263255.1. Classification (NCBI taxonomy): domain Eukaryota; kingdom Metazoa; phylum Chordata; class Amphibia; order Caudata; family Salamandridae; genus Lissotriton; species Lissotriton vulgaris. The sequence goes on from NC_141687.1 coordinate 64,314,964, forward strand.
CTGCTGCAGGTCAGGAGCGGGTAAAAGAGGTTGATGGCAGTGAGAAAGACATTACACTCTTAAGTTCTCCTCTCGCCCTAATGACCCTGGCGGATGGTATGGAAAGTGAGCAGGAAAAGGAGAAGGACAGTAGCGAATGTTTCTATTCCCTGACTGAAGAGGCAGATTGGTCTGACGATGAGAGGAGCTCTTCTCAAGAGGGCAGCAACATAGAGTCGGATAGCGATCTGGATCAGACCCCCCCTAACACGGCTAAGAGACTTGCTGGTAAGGATAAGATCCACACTCAATCGCACAAGGATTTGACCTGGGATCACTCCTCAGCTACACCACTTCAGGGTACCCAGGATGTTGAGGAACCTGCCTCCCATCCTCCTTTATTGGACGTTATATATCAGACTATTCTTACGCACAGGGAAGAAGCTAGACAGGACACGAGGAAATCACAGTCAGCAATGCGTAAACTACAAGGTGTTGTTAGAAAACTGTTGAAAGCTCATGCCAATGTTGGGGACAGGGTTACCAACCTAGAGGAATGGATTGTGGCGACCGAGTCAGAAGATGCTTCTGCCTCACTTAAAGTTTACTCCCAGGCAGCACAGGTTGTCGGTATCCAGTGGCAGCTGGAAGATATAGAAAATAGACTATGAAGCACCAACCTACATGTCCTGGGGGTTACGGAGGGGTCAGATATCAGGGCCTACATGATCACCTTATTCAAAAATGCATTCCCGGAGCTGTCAGACTGGAACCAGTCATCTGAAATCCAGAGAGCCCATCGTACTCTGTTTAAAGTCCGTCCAGGGGCAGCTAGCAACAAGCCAAGGGCAGTCTTAATTTTTCTCGGAAACTTCGTCTTAAGACAAATCATATCTGATAAGGCTAGACCCGGTGCAAAAAGAACCAATGAGGGTCTGTCTTTTTTCGTCCGACCAGATTTCTGCCACGCAACGGTTGAGAGGCGATGGAGACTTCGGCAGCTGATCAAGCCCTTCCAGGATAAACATATGCAGGTGTATTTAGTAAATCCAGCACAGCTCAAGGTAGTAGGGAAGGCAAGACTCAATACTTTTCATCTGAGGTGAAGGCAAAGGAGTTTTTGGACTCTTTGTGAACTGTAAACATTGAGAAAAAGCAGTCGAGAGATGAGGTGGGATGTAAGGTTTGAAATGTCATTAGTCTCTTTCTTTTTCTTTATTTTGTGTTGAGCTTGGCGAGGGGGTAGGGGGTTTCTGGGGGTAGGGTATGTTATGCAAATTGTCTGTTTTTGAAAATTGCAGTTGCACCTATGCACCACGCTGCTGCACCCATCCATCAACGCACAGACCCCGGTCTGAGCGCTTCTAGAGGGACAGGGACAGGGAGAGGGAGAGGGAGGGGAGAGAGGGGAGGGAGGTTGGAGCGGGTTCTAAGGGTGGGTGAAGGGGTCACAGGTGGTGGGGGTGGGGGGAAAAGCATAAAGAAAACATTGAGAATTGGTGGTATAAAACCCAGACCTGTGTGGTATTATCTATATAGAATGGTTAGTGTTTGCAATCAATCTCTGGTAACAAAAACTAGGAGACAATCACAAAATGAAGGTGTTAAGTCTTAGTATATACTCGATCAACATAGGGGGGTTGAATGATTGGCGAAAAAGAGCCTGACTGGCAGAGTTTGTTAAATCTGAACCCATTGACATTTTGTGTATGAAGGAAACACATCTGCCTTGGGCGAAAAGAAAGCTGGTAAGGGTTGGTGGTTTTGAGATACTGTCGTGTTCCTCTCAGACTTCAACAATAAGGGGGGGGGGGTAATTCTAGGTAAAACAATCCTGGGGGGGGGGCTAAACGCGCTAAATCGGATCCCTTGGGAAGATGGGCTATAGCAGAACTAGGGTGTGGTTTAACAATCTGTGGGATCTACGGATCAAATCAGGATGACCCAGCAGTATTTGAAATACTGGAGGGGGAACTGTCAACCTGGCCTGTACCTATCCTGGTGTGTGGTGATTTTAATATTTCAATAGAGCTGACTAAAAATGTACCGTACACTGGTAGGAAGCCAAGAGTCTCGAGGGCACTCTTATCAATGATGCAATCACATGGCTTAACTGATATATGGGGGACAAAACATCCGGACAATCCAGGTTTTACTTATTTCTCATACCCTCACCAGAAATATTGTAAATTAGACTATTTCTTAATCTCTTCGGGAGAAATTGGGAAGGTCAATATTATGAACCTCCCTAAAGTCCTCTCGGACCATAACCCATTCGTAATTAGATACAACAGTCTAGGATTGGCTAGAAAGAGAAGACCCTGGACATTCAACCAAAAACTACTGGCTGATGTCCTATTTGTGGAACATTTACGAACATGGGCTCGCAAGTTTTTTGATGCAAAACAATACAGTGCCTCAAGAAATTCGGTCTGGGATTCTTTCAAGGCAGCACTAAGAGGGGAAGTCATTAGCTACACCTCCCAGGCAAGGAAAAAACAACAGGATGGGAAGAATAAACTCCTAGATGATCTGGTTAAGGCAGAAGAGCAGCACTGTTTTGACTTGTCACAAGGGAAAGAAGGTAGCGTGAGTCAAACCAAAATCTGTTTGATTAAAGCTGAATTACAGAAACAGATGGCGAAAAAGGCATCAACAGAATATTGGAAGTACAGGAAGAAAATGTACAAGACAGGGGAGCAGGCTGGGAGGGCACTGGCCCTAAGAATTAGGCAAGATAGCGTCGAAAATGTTATAACCAGCATACATGATGAGGGACAGGACTATGTTGAATCTCAAGACATTGTATTGGTATTCGCAAAATTTTACCAAAATCTATATAGGGAAGAAGCAGGGGCTACATGTTTGGATGGCCTAGATGGTCGTTACCCGGTCTTAGGTCCTAAATTGGAGCCACTTGAGGCGGCAAACCTAGAGTGCAATATAACAATTGAAGAGGTACGGGAAGCATTATCTAATCTGGCTGCAGGTAAAGCTGCAGACCCTGACAGCATTCCCCTGGAGCTTTACAAATGTTTGTCGGCTGAAGTCGCTCCGCTGTTACTAGACCTGTTTAATGAAATTATCTGTACGAACAAAATCCCCGAAACATGGAAGGATACTAATTTAGTCCTCTTCCATAAAAAGGGAAAGCCAAAAGAAAGTACTGGATCATACAGGCCGATCTCTCTTATAAATTCTGATAATAAGCTATACGCGCAGATCTTGGCCACGAGGTTGGGGAGGATTATTGGTGGTCTCGTCTCCCCCTGGCAGCATGGGTTCATTCCAGGTCGCGGTATGACGGAGCATGTTAGAAGAGCTATATTGTTGTTTGAGGCCCATGCTGAGGGGGGGAGGGGAGTTGCCATGATCCTCCTCGACGCAGAAAAAGCGTTTGATCGCGTTAGGTGGCAATATCTCTGGGATGTACTTTTGGAGAGAGATTTCAGCCCTAAGATTCTGACGGCTATTAGGGCCATGTATTGTGACCCGGTAGCTCGTATTCAGATGATGGGTCTGAGTTCAGATAGAAATATGATAAACAGGGGCACCCGTCAGGGGTGTCCCTGTTCACCTATTTTATTTGCATTATATATCGACCTGCTGGTTAGTCAGATATTGGGGAATAACAGTATCAAACCGGTAATAACCAACGGGTTTGAGAGCAAAATACTAGCATATGCCGACGATTTGGCAGTCATTACATCAGATCCTGCTGAGACCATGCGAATTGTCGTTGAGGTTACCAAGCAATTTGGATATTATTCTGGGTATCGCTTAAATGAGGCAAAAACGCAAGTGATATGCTCTAAGAACATAGAAAAAATGGATCAGCGATATGTTAACTCTGCTACCTATCCCGGAGTAATTATTAATGCAGATACAGGCTCAATTATACAAGATAATTTTAATCCACTCCTCAAAAAAATCGAGACAGATTTGAAGCGTATGGATGCGTTACATTTATCCCTTATAGGTAGAACAAATGTTCTAAAAATGACCATGCTGCCCAAACTTCTTTATGCATATAGATCCATCCCTTATTTAATCGAGGAGGGGGTGTTCAATAGCTTCCTGTGGCAATATGGCAAGACAAGGAGGGCAGCTAAATACATGACTCTCCCCCAGGAACATGGAGGTTTGGGAGTTCCAAACATAAGATTTTATCATTAGGCCTGTCTATTGACCCAGATGTCTGTTTTATTTGAATCTGCAATTAGGGAGAGACACACTCTGGACCCGACCTCTGATTTATATACCCTCCCTTCAATATACGAGCTCTTAATGGGGAAGGAAGCCGTAGGTGCACTACTAAGAAAAACTGGGAGTAGATTTTTCAAGAAAACCAGGCTTAAGGTTCCTCTTGGGGCCTGGGATCTTTGGAAAATACTACAAAAATCCTTACAGATTCCTAGAATTAACATACATACACCTTTGTGGAAATCAGGGTTCTTCCTGAACCTGAATGCAGATGGGGCTTGGAAAATATGGGAACAACAGGGTATCCAGACAGTGGGGGATGTAATTTTTAACGGCAAGATTATGACTCTTGATGCCATTCAGCAGAAATACGATCTGCCCACCGGCCACAGCTTTAAGTACCTTCAGATCTCGCGAACGCTCAAAGCTGATGTATCGGCCGCTACAGAAGCAAGTCCGTCTGTGCCCGTCCGTGCCCGGACCTAGGGCCTGATATTATGCCCGTTTCAGCTGGGAGTCGCATCACCTATTCACGGAAGTCTCTCCTCTCTCTTAGAGAAATAAAGACCCTGGATTGTCAATTTGTGCATAAGTCGGAAGACCTGTTCACCCAATGTAATCTCTGCAGGTCTACTCTGCAGGGAAAAAGACACGAAACTCCTGCGACCCCCTATGTGTGCATGGCTCTTCTAAATTGTAGGTCCCTCCCCAAACTCCCACTTGAGATCAATTTTATGTTGCAGGACCTTAATTTAGACATTCTGTTCCTAACAGGTACGTGGTTAACATCTAATTCAGAAGCTGATATTGTTAGTGCGCTCCCCCCGGGGTTCTTGATCTTCTCTCTGAACAGGCCCACTGGTATAGTGTGGCGGTGTGGCCATGATAGCAGCATTTTTGATTGCGAAAGCTGCCACTTCTCCATACTAGTATACCCCACCATTTCCTTGGTGGGCTTGCTTGTGTATCGCCCCCCAGGCTGCTCTAGCCATTTTGTGAATTCTCTTGCAGAAACAGTGACTGTTATGGCCTCCTCTGCTCCCAACTTTACTATACTCGGAGACCTAAACCTGCACTTTGACGATCTCCATGACAAAGTTGCGGTGGATCTCCAGCTCGATCTTAAATCTTATGAGCTGGGACTACTTAACAAGGGTGCCACTCACAACAAAGGCCACCTGCTTGACCCAATTTTTTCCAACATTGTATCCCTCGAACCCAGCCCCCCCTTCCTCTCTCCTGGTCCGATCATTTTGTGATCCCTTTTACTTGGCAAGTTGGGACCAAAATGCTGCAAACCCCCAGTGTTCGTACTTTGGAGAGGGCCTGGTCCAAGTTATCTATTGATAACTGGACACAGAAACTTGAACAATCTATCCCCCCATACGATCCGGATCCCGTGGCAGCTGATAAAAATTTTACGAAGTGGCTGGTTAGCTCTCTTGACCTAGTTTTGCCTAAGAAAAGAATGGAGAAAAAGAAGGGGAGAGTACATTCTGCTTCCTGGTATACGCCTGAGTTTAGAATCTTAAGGAAAGATTGCAAAATGCTCGAGCGTACCTGGAGGAAAGACTGGGACAGGCTCAACAAGGAAGCATATCGAGCAGCCATTCGAACGTATAAAGTCGCTCTTCGAAATGCCAACACTGCATTCTTTGACCAGAGAAGCCTTTCAGATTGTTAAAGATTTACTGAAGGTGCCTGATCCTCTCCTGGCTCCCGATATCGCAGGAGACAAATGCAATGAATTGGCGAATTATTTTGATTCTAAAATTCAAAACATTTTAAGTACTCTGCCGCAACTCGACTGCGCAGCAGAGGTCTGTAGACGGTCTTTGGTTCTTGGCCCTCAGCTTGATGCGTTCGTCCCAATTTCAGTGGAAGTATTCCTTAAAGGTTTGGCCGCTATGAAAAGCGGCTCCCCCTATGACCCGTTACCTATGCGGATCCTTAAACAGATTACTCCAGTAATTGCTACACTGGCAACTGAGCTAATCAATGCCTCTTTTTCTCAAGGCATTGTCCCACTCAGTTGGAAGGGGGCCATTGGAAAAGCCCTTTTGAAAAAAACGCAGCTTGACCCGTTGTATCCGGCCAATTTTCGGCCAATCTCACTGTTACCAGAACTCAGCAAGATCACAGAAAAATTCATGAATTATCAGCTCTCTCACTTTCTGGAATCCAACAAGTTATTGCGGAGTTCCCAGACAGGTTTTCGTCCAGGCCGGGGCACTGACACCACCCTCCTCTCAGTCATCGAGGAGGCAAGGTGCATCTTGGATTCCGGAGGATCAGTGGCAGTGATCCTCCTGGACCTAACTGCCGCCTTTGACACGGTTAATCACTGTGTCTTAATTCAGCGCCTATCTGATGTAGGAGTTGCAGGAACTGCTTTAGCCTGGTTAACATCGTTCCTGGCCAACCACACTTTCCAAGTCTGGGAGGGCAACTCACAATCAGCCTCAATCCCCCTCCAGTGCGGTGTACCCCAGGGCTCATCCTTGAGCCCCACATTATTTAATGTGTACAAGTCCCCCCTGGAGGATGTGGTGGCCCCGTTTGGCATTAAAATAGTGAGTTATGCAGACGACACTCAACTTATCGTCTCACTCTCCCTACTGGACCAACGTCCTGAGAGTTTTCACTCCTGCATGACGCAAATTCATGCCTGGATGAGTGAGTCCTCCCTCAAACTTAACGGGTCCAAGACATAAATTATGCTATTAGGGCATAAGGCGATGTCTATACCTGTCGCCTCTTGGCTTACCTGTTTGGGAGCCCCTCCCCCCCAAAAAAGTGAGATCAAAAGTCTAGGGGTCTGGCTAGAACAGGATCTTTCATTTAAAACCCATGCCAAAAAAACGGCAGGTATCTGTTTCGGCTTACTTCGCTCAGTGCGTAAAGTCCTTACCCTCCTCCCTCCTTCTTCCAGGAAGCTGTTAATCCAGGGTCTTATTCTATCCAGATTGGATTACAGCAATGCCCTTTTCTTAGGTGCCCCTGAAGCCACAATGAATAAAATACAACAAATCCAAAATGCCGCAGCCAGGCTTCTTACCGGCACCTCGGCTAAGGCCTCAGCAAAACCGGCACTCAAATTACTCCATTGGCTTCCCATCCGTGAAAGGATAAAATTTAAATCTTTATGCATTGCCCACAACTGATTCAAGGCAAAGGACCTTCTATTCTAAAGAACTTAGTTTTGCCCTACAAGGCCAACAGACCCCTTAGTTTCGATCACAAATGCCTTGTTAGAATTTCCAGAGTAAAGAAGGCTCGCACAGGAGGCCGCCGCTTCTCTGTAAACGCAGCTACTCTGTGGAACGCTCTTCCTCAATATCTGCGGTCCGAACCTTCCCATCTGCGGTTCCGGAAGCTTCTGAAAACTTTCTTATTCCCCCAGTGATCCTCTTCCATCTGCGTTCGCTACTTTCTCTCAGCGCTGGGATGCCTCCGGGTAACCACGCGCTTTATAAATTTGGTTACATTACATTTTTGCGCTCGTAGTTTCATACTTGAATATCTATTGAAGGGCGGAGATAGGATAAGGGTTATCTATCAGGAGTTAATTGAAAAGTTGCCAGATGATCTGGAGAAACATGAGGCAGCATGGGCAGCTAAATTGCAAGATCCAGATGTAGATCTCGGTAAAGCCCTATTTCTGGATAAGCAGGTGCTTAGGTCCTCCAATCTGAAGGCTCAGCATTTTAAAAATCTTTTCAATTTATATTATACTCCTTCTAAGTTATACGACTGGGGTATGAGGACGTATAGTAATTGCCCGAGATGTCAGCAAGGCTCGGCTGATCTGTTACATATGTTCTTTTTTTGTGAAAAACTTACTACAATAAAAAACGAGATCAAGAAATTCCTAGAGAGGCTGCTAGGCTCGAAGATCAGTCTATTCCCAACAGTGATGATCCTTGGGATTGACAGTAAGTTGGGTCTTAGTAGTAGAAGAGAAACTGAGGCATTTATTTTTCTGGTTGTGGCCGTCTTACGGATCCTGCTTTCAGCTGCATGGAAGGACCCCTCTACCCCGACCTTTTCAATGTGGTTGGCCAGGCTTCTTGCTATCCATAATATAGAATCTATGCTTTATATACATAAAGTTAGGAAATTGCGGGATTTTGGATACAAAATGTGGGCCCCGTTGAAATTATGGAGGGAGGGCCTAGTACTTTAATTTTTAATCAGCCGGGTCAGATTGTTATATATAAATCTGTTTTGACATAACCTATTAATTGTTGGTAAAATTCTAAGTGGTTATGCGTTTATGTGCAATGATGATCATATTTCTATTTTTATGATACATATTTATATATTTATATATTTATGTCTATTTTGGTCCTCCACCACGCTTTTTGTAATAATATCGAATTGTATTTATGTACTGATTTGATCTTTTCTATGAACTGTGCTGCATTAACTATTGTATAATTACTCATACCCTCGTTTGATACCGCTTAAATTCTGAATAAAAAAATAAATAAATAAATAAAAAAACATCTTGGACCCATCCCAGTCCGGATTCAGATGTAACCACAGCACCGACACGGCACTCATCTCCTCCACAGACAACATCAGGCGCCAACTAGACAACAGCGAAACATCAGCCCTCATCCTCCTGGACCTGTTAGCCGCCTTCGACACGGTCTGCCATAACACCGTAAAGACACGCCACCTAGAAGCCGGGATCCAGGAGAAGGCCCTTGACTAGACCACGTCCTTCCTCTCCGGCAGAACCCAGAGCGTCCGCCTCCCACCCTTCCGATTCGAAGCCACCGACATCATTTGCAGCGTCCCCCAGGACTCATCCCTCAGCCCGACGCTGTTCAACGTCTACATGGCTCCCCTCGCACAAGTGGCCCGTCATCACAACCTCAACATCATCTCCTATGCCGACGACACCCAGCTCATCCTCTCCCTCACCAAGGACCCGCACACCGCCAAAACCAACCTCCACGAGGGAATGAAATCAGTCACGGACTAGATTAGGAGCAGCCATCTGAAGCTGAACTCGGACAAGACGGAGGTCCTCATCCTTGGACCCACTCCGTCAGCCTGGGACGACTCCTGGTGACCAACCACATTGGGAACAGCACCAACACCCACCGACCATGCACGCAACCTAGGATTCATCCTCGACTCCTCCCTCTCCATGTCTAAACAGGTCAACGCCGTCTCCTCCTCCTGCTACTACACCCTCTGCATGCTCCGCAGAATCTACAAGTGGATCCCGACCGAAACAAGAAGAACAGTGACACAAGCGCTCGTCAGCAGCAGGATAGACTATGGCAACGCACACTACGCAGGAATTTCAGCCAAACACCTACGCCGACTACAACACATCCAAAACACCTCCGGCTGACTGATTGCCAAAGTCCCCTGCCGCAGCCACATAACCCCCCACCTGAGAAACCTACACTGGCTCCCCGTCGACAAGAGGATCACCTTCAAGCTCCTCACCCACGCACACAAAGCATTCCACAACGCCGGATCAGCCTACCTGAACAGCAGACTCAGCTTCCACACCCCCACCCGCCAGCTCCACTCCGCCAGCCTCGCCACCGTCCTTCGCATCCAAAGAACGATCTCTGGCGGCATATCCTTCTCCTACCTCGCCGCCAACACCTGGAACACCCTCTCTACCCCCATACGGCAGACCCAAGACCTATTTGCAGCGTCAGATTGGTAACGGGGCATTCGGGCAATGCCCGAGGGGCCGGGGTTTGAGTTCCGCCTGAGGGCTGCGTTTGAGCAGCCTGGGTGCCGATTTGGGCAGTATCTCTGTTGTTCGACTATACCGCCAGCGGCCCAGTGGGTGTCCAAGTGGCCTTTCTGGAGGGAGATGGGCACTCATTATCTCCCGTATAGCAGCAACAGGTAGAGGTGTCACCCCTTTTCTTTCGCTGGGCCTCCCATTTATGTAGGCATACTGAGCGGGGCAGGGGGCCTGAGCAGAATTGGACTCAGCAGAAGTGGCCTCACATGTTTTCAGGTGTGTCACTAGTGTAAACCGATGCGTGCATTTTTTTTATCTACCCCCCCCCCCCTTTATGTAAAATTACGCTGAAAGCAGTGATTTGAGGGAAGGCATTATGCAAATGTGGGCCGATTTTTTTATGCGTGCCCCGGCTGATTTTTAATCCCAATGCAACCCTGCCTACTCGCCTTCAGAAGACTCCTCAAGACCTGGCTCTTCGAGCAGTAACAGCATTTCCCCCCTAGCACCTTGTGACCCTCACGGGTAAGTAGCGCGCTTTACAAGTTCTCTGATTGATTGATTTATAAATACTTGCTTGATTGATTTTTATGTGCATTTATGGACACTTCCGATCCATTTGTATAGGCACCAGAAACTGACCCTTACTTGGCGGTTTGTGTGACAACAGACACGTGTATTAACTACTTTAATATCATCATCATATCATACATGATAACAATAAATCTTCCTACAGACATCCGCCCCTACATAGGTGAGCCGTTTAGCTAACTGCAATTTTAACCCCATGGCGTGGCAACTTAATAGCACGGAAAATGAGGTTATACGTCTGTGTGAGGCAGAAAATAACAGATGATCACAATATGCTTAACCCTGGGATTACCGGGCGGATGTCATTTCACTTAATGGCCCGGCTCGTGTGTGAAATGCACACTGCCTGCACTTGTGCTAATGTGAGAAGTCAGAATGGGCGGGAGGCCCCGGCTCCATTACCTTTTGTTCACAGCTTACAATAGCTCCTGGAGGTGTATTTCAGGCTCAGGAGCGCTATAAACCCAACAAGAGTCCATGTGAGGGAACCGTACAATAGCCTCGGTGACATGAAGGGGTTTAAATGCCCCATAATGTGTATTGGTAAAGAGCGAACACACCGTGGAGTGGTCCCGGCATTCGCTGGGGGAAATACAAACTGTCACATTTGTCAGGATATACACATACTGGGGCTGCCTCAGGGGTCTCTGCTCTAACTTGTGGGGCACGAGACATCAGTACAATGCCCCCCTCCCCCGGCCCGACTTGTTGAGCCAGTCCCCCTGTCTCAACTAGTCCTAACCATCATCTCGCTACCAGAAAATTACTGATAGAGCGCGCAGGTTACCCGATTCTTATTTTACCAAATATACACTACTGGGCCCATAACGTTTTATCACTTATTTCATAAATCAGGTATCCTACACACCGCTATCAGTAATTCGAGTTTTCCTTTCTATTTATTTCCGTGTACGCGACTTACCAATCCTCGAGAACAGGTACCTATGATCACCATGGATCAGGAGCTGAATTTGAGATTCAAGCAGATAAACACCAATATGATATACATTTAATTTTTGTTTATACCTTGTAATAACCACAAACACAAGACGTTTTTAAAGCTTTATCTAGTCAATATAATCATCATATGCCATGAGAATAAAATTCACACAGATCAAAACATCTATAACCAAGATTAGAAAAATAGTATAACTATGAATCAAGGTAAGGAGCATCTAATATTTAGGAAAAATAAAGGGAATGGGAAAGAAAAGGAACATGCTAATTTTGTATCACGTTACTAAAGGTTGGGTAAGAACAAGGGAACATTCTACTAAAATGCTGATTTGAGTATACTAAACTATATAGAAGAAACAATACTCTCAGGATGCGTTATATTTCTATAGGAAGGGTAACAGTGGAACATACTAGATATGCAAAACAGTTCAATGTTTGAGTAAGGGTAAGGAGAAGATAAGGAACAAACTAGAAAAATACTTTCGTGAAAGTCGAATGTCAGAGATAATTCACATAGGCAAGATTGCTTTATTAAGGAAAAGGAGAGAAAGATTTAGATAGACAAACACCCACATATATTTATATTTACCTAGGACAGAATGAGGATTAACCCTGGCCACGGGTCAGTTGGGAAAGGCGGGAAAGGACCCTAAAGGACTTGGAATGCCAGTAGGCGAGCAGGTACAGCTCATGGACAGTCAGGACAGGATCACCCCAGGATTTGGATCAGGACTGGGCTCACCAAAGGGTACGACTAACACCTGCAGCTTCGGATGCAATGCCTGCGCTACGCCCTCTCTGCAAGGAATCTGCCAATAACCCCGATTGGGTTTTCGAATCTCCCAGCAAAGTGCTTTGCCAGCACTTAAAGGTTTCTCCACCCCAGACTAAGTTTGTGGAAATTACGGACAGAGTGCTCCGCAGCTCTCTGTATCAATCACCTATAGAGTTCGTAGGGTCAGTGACAGGTCAGCTATTCGGACAAGTCGGACCATTTCTCTAGCTAAACCTAGGCCAGTTATACTGTTTTCGGGTCGATGTACCACCCACAAATGTTGCAAGTGAAAGGATCCCCAACTTCGGATTGGACAAGAGAGGCGGTTAGGTCATGACACCACCTATAATTTGAACTTTCCCAGAATTAATATTCAGTTTTCGAACCCACCCCTTACATTCCAGTTCCCATGGCATAGAAATTCAGAGCACAATGGGGCATACAAGTTTTATCGCAACAAGTAACAAGTTCAGGTACAAATTGAAGTCTTCTCCTGGAGCAGGGGTCATTTTCCCAGGAGCATCTTGACTTCGGCAGCCAGCAGGCTAAGTTCCACTACTGCGTGATTCGTTTCTCCTTCATCAAGTGGTTAGTACTACACGGGCTTCAAAGATGGAGTGGCTCACCGCTCCCAGGCCCACAACGGTCGATACATGAAAAGTAAGCGAAAACTATTTAGAACAACAAAAAAATTGAAGACACTGTATACCATGATTGGCTTCTCTACACCCCTTACTTTATAATATCTATAGCATTAGGAGTTAAGCAGAACGAAACAGCTGAGCAAAAGCAGCGGTGGCAAGCAAAGAGCATGTTAGAACAAAGCGGCCATATTAGCAATACTGCGCATGAGCGAAAAAATCCCTCCAGAACTGAGAGTGCGTCACATCACATGGGTATGACCGACGCATGCGCAGACTAGAATCCCGCATAGCAGCGACCATTTTAGCTGCAAGCGTAGTTAGGATTAGTAAACACATAGGCAAGCATCATTAGGACACCCGCGTGTAGTGTAAAAGTGCAATATTAATAAACAAAACAGGTTGATTATGATATTACATTATGCGAGGTTCATGAGTTCAAGCAAGTAGCGTAACGTGCGAATCCTTGCTCCATCAATCCCCTCTTTGATGATATTTACTATCATCACTATTAATGGAACCAGATGCCAACTTTCTCTTTCACATCTCACCCATCTCAATTTCTACAAACTTTTTGTTCAGCCTTTTTTTTGCATCCTTATTAGGATGGTAATTCTTCATTTTTTGGTAAATTTTATTATTCATCTCTTCCAATTCAAGCTCATCAACATTCCGTTTCACTCCTCTCTTATTCACAGCATACTTCTTTTTGCATTTTTGACATTTACAGCAAATTATTATTATTATCACAATCAGACTTATTACTGCTATTGGCATCAGTATTTTACTCACAAGACTTTTACCTATGTTAGAAAACCAACTACCTACAGAGGAGAGACCATCAGTTAGTCTCTTCCAGGCACTGTCAACCTCCAGTGGTTTGAGTTCCTTTTCCAAATTAGTTATGTTCCTCACATATTTCTTAATTTCAACACTCTTATCAGGAATGTAAGTGCAACAATGTTGCGCTTTCAACATTCTACAGGCTCCGCCCTCTTTTGCCAATAAGGTATCAAGAGCAAGTCGATTTTGTAAAACCATTGATCTGATCGCAACCATTTCAGTATTGACCAGCAGGAAACCAGCAGCAGTGTCAGTAGATAACCGATCCACTACTGTAGACAGTTTGCAAATTCGGTGTGTATTCAGAACCACTCCCACTCCAGGTATCAGTGCACTAAACATATCACCTATAATTTCTCCTACACTTTCTCTTCTACTACGCACTAAACCATTAGTGTTTTCATTGCTTCCAGCGGCGTTATTCACACGGTATATTTTCGGGAAGACAATGCCAAAATAGCAGCTTCCATACCAGTGATCCGGCAATTTGAAATAAGCCTTGTTTCCACATATATAATAAATTCCGGGAAACACAGGTTCTGACCCATTTTTGAAACCCCAACCTCCAATTACCTTATAATTATGTTCACATTCACTGGAACCGATGAATATAATATTATGATAACTAGTCTTTTCTCTATGAAGACAAAGTTTCCCCTTTCTTTCGAAATCCAGTAACAGTGCAGCGTTCTCTTCACCGTTTGATGTGCTTTCCATGTTTTCTGCCCATTTAGGAGTTTTCTGTCTTTTATCCTTGGCCTTTCTTTGGAAACTCACCCGCGTGTAGTGTTAAAGTGCAATATTAATAAACAAAACAGGTTGATTATGATATTACATTATGCGAGGTTCATGAGTTCAAGCAAGTCGCGTAACGTGCAAATCCTTGCTCCATCAGTATGATATGGTATGGCATGGCCTTTCATTGTATAGTATTGGTATGGTATGTCATTGTATAGTATGGTATTGTATGGTATATAGCACAACATTTTATAGTATGGAATAGTATGGTATGGCCTGTTATTGTATAGTATGTCATGGCTTGTAATTGTAAGGTATGGCTTGTTATTGCAGTATGGTATGGTATTTTATGGTATGCCTGTTAGTGTATAGTATGGCATGGCCTGTTATTGTATGGTATGTTATGGCTTGTCATTGTATGGTATGGCTTGTTATTGCTTATTATGATATGGTATTGTATGGTATGCCTGTAAGTGTATGATATGGTATGGCCTGTGATTGTATGGTATGTTATGGCTTTTCATTGTATGTTGTGGCTTGTTATTGCATATTACGGCATGGTATTGTATGGTATGCCTGTAAGTGTATAGTATGGTATGGCCTGTTATTGTTTGGTATGTTATGGCTTGTCATTGTATGGTATAGTATGGCTTGGTATTACATATTATGGCGTGGTATTGTATGGTATAGCCTGTTGCTGTATAGTATGGTATGCTCTGTTTTTGTACAGAATAAAGTGCCAGTTTTAGGGCACCAGGCACCGAGGTCCTGGGGTGCTATTGGAATGATAAAGATAAGAGAAACCTGCAGAGCCCTTTGTGTGAGCTGTATTTGCAGGAGATAATAACAATAGCACGCTAACTCTGGTGATTAATGCACTTGATGGAGAGATCTGTCATTGTCTAGGGATAGTTTTGACTCATGCTAAAATAGAATCGAAGGTTCATGTTCCTGATGCAAAGCACAAACGGTAGCATGCAGAGCACAGTTTGGTATTTTTATAGGTAGTTCAGTGCGTTACTGCTTTCTTCTACTTGTACTTCATAGGTTACCATCCTTCTAATATCTAATATATCACCCTATCAGCTGTGACCTGGCATCAAAGTGCTGCATGCCGACTGCAAAGCATAGGTTTAGAACCTTTTTTCTTTTTTCTTAATTGTTCATCTTTCTAACGTTTCTAAAAGGATTCCTTTGGGAAGTAATGCATTTTTATTTGTATAGACGACCCCAACCGCTGTGTTATGTTTTACATCCCGAGTTTGTGGGGGCAGATTTTCTAACACTTTGTGTCGGATTTCCATCATAAACAAAGTGTTGTTTTGTGATTTACTTCCAGCATAAAGTTTAATTTTGTTGGAAGGAAGTCCTAAACTAACACGGAGTAGCACTATGCTCTACTTTGTGCCAAGGGAACTTAGCATGGGAGGCACAGGGATGTTCCCGTGCAACCAATAACGGAGTTTATGCTAATCCTTATCTACTCATATTGGTAGAAAGGGATTTGCATTTCAAAATGAAACCTCCTCAAAGCAGGCGTAACTGTTCAGCACACATACAAAGTGGTGAAACATTAAACTTTGTCAGAGCATAGTATTTTGTACTTGAAGGATACACTTCAGACACCACGTACAAACCCTTGCACTATAGCACAAGTGTACATGCATTGGTGCAAGGCAGTCTATGGTAAACCAGCTACAGGGGAAAGAGCAATGGTATAGAAGAGGTGGCACTGTTGTGCGATATTCTTTTCACACAACACCGAACAGCAGCTTTGGTTATTGCATTGTGTTGTGTGAAAACTTAGTCAATCTGCTGCTATGTGTCTCCAGATGAAGCACTAACATATAATGCCTACCACTATGGGTGTCTTGTGACTCTGCAACCTTGTGGCCCTCAGTGGCTTATGTAACATTTCCTATACATTAATTTACCCTTTCATCCTTTGTCTCTGTATAATATGTGCATGTGACGTCAGTGCTCTGACACCCTACATTGGTACGATTAATGTTATAAATTATAAAAGAAATTAAATCACTGTTATAGAGGGGCTAGGAGCAGATGAGAGGAACCATTGGAAGCTGGCATCGAGGGAATCAGTGGAAGACGATGTCACCTGGTCCAGGGGTGCTAACATAGATTGTAACACTGGGCGCGACCAACCCTGAAGCTGACCCTGACAACATGGTATGGGATCGTATGGGCTGCCATTTTAAAATATATTATGGTATGGCACAATATGGTATGGTAAGGTATCGCCTGTCATTGAAAGCTATGTTATGGCGCAACTTGCTCTCCATGGCTACAGCGTTAGCATGGAAAAGAGACAGCAGAGAAAAACAAGCACTCGCATAACTTCTTTAATAAACAAGCTACAATAAAACAAGACGGATGGCATTGCTGTGGGGAGGGGGAGGGGGAGGAGAAATGCGACATGGCGGGCAGGGGAGGGGGCGGAGCGGGGAGAGCGGCAATGAGGGTGTGAAGCAGCAGGGGCCTTTGAAGTGAAGCTTAGCTTCACTTCAAAGGTGTGGGAGGAGTGCGGCTGAGGGAACAGATGGCGATTTGATGATGTGCACGCGCATTTTAGGTCAATTGGCTTGCGCATTGACCTAAAAGCGCACGGGCACAGCACCAAATCGCCAGTTAGTTAAAGTCTGTTTAAAGCCCTATAGTCTCGCTCCGCTCAATGCGCATGCGCATTGATAGGTCGCCATACCTAAAAAGTTAAATAGCACACTGAAAAAGATTAAAACGTTCTGTGGCTACAGTGTTTCCCTGGAGTAAAGACTGCATTTGGAAAATGATCTCAGTGTATTTTAAGATTAAATAAATCCCTAGTTGCAGTATTGCATGGTGTTTTAAATATTAAATATGTTTTTAGCTATAGTGTTAGCGTGGAGAAGAGGCACAGCAGACCAAAACATGCAGTGGCACATACTGCTTTCTGTGGCTTCACTGTTAGAATGGAGAAGAGGCACAGAAGAGAAAGGCATCCATCTGCACAAACTGCTTTAACAAAAATGGTAGAATTGCATGTTGAAAAGAAAAGGCTTAAACATTAAATATGACCATGGCTACTACAGTGCCCTCTGAAGGATAGAAAAGCAACGTTATAGATATGATTGCAAGTGCTTTTAAACATTAGATCGATCTTAACCCCTTCGCTGCGGGGCTAATTTCCACGCGGTGCGGGGGGAGGCGGGCCGCGTACGGCACCGCTGTGCTGATGACGAGCCCAGGTTCGTCATGCAGCACGGTGCTCGTGTGCTCATGACGAGCCTGGGCTCCTCATGAACCCGCCCGCGCAATGGAACGCTCAGCACAGCGGGGGAATTAGCCCCGCGTGTGAGCGTTCCACGGCTCATGACGAGCCCAGGCTCGCCATGAGCACACGAGCACCGTGCTGCATGACGAGCCTGGGCTCGTCATCAGCACTGAAGGGGTTAACATAAAATAAATCGGTTACAGCAGATTTGCCCTGGAGCTTTTGAACATTAAATAAGACTGCGGCTACAGTGTCAAAGTGGCTCAATCGGAGTGTGAGCAGCACAAGTAAACCAATAAAGACAATAATCAGTACTTGGTCCATCCACCATCCAAGAGACAAACAAACAAAGAGAGAAAGAGAAATCAGCATGCTCTGACCAATTAGAACCAACTAAATGACAGTGATGATGAAGTCTACCAATTGAAAGTGTTGGGCGGGCTCTAAGCCCCCATTAAGTTTAAATTAACAAAAGATCTTGCAAACCTCAGCGCATGCACGGTCTCATGCGAGACCTAATAATGGATGCCATGTCTATGAACTTGAAGGAAGTTTTACAATTACTTTATTCATCTTTCACAAATGGCTCTAGACGCCTTCAAATATGAAAAGTGTTACTAATGTTGCAATGAGTTTGCATTGAACATCTTCTGGAGATTCTGCTTGATATTGTTAACGTACATTCCTTTGGGAAACACGTTGGGGAATTATAACAGGAAGACTACCTATTGATGATTCTCTATCATTTACTGTTGTACTTCTTAAATAGTCTTTGCTATCAAGTAAACAAAAAGGTTTATTTAGCCCATATTTAGACACATATAGTAAACCTATTACTGTACATATGAAAGATGGCTCAAAATGTGTTGAGAACCCGTAGTGGGAATGAGTCAATTGTATTAACAATAAGGTACAATTAACACACATTGATGATTAGTTTTAACATGTTTGAAAATATCCAAAGTTATTTAGCTAAAAGGAGATTTCTATTCATTGCAAATATTTCCTTCTTATTTAACGTGTCTCTTTTTTCAAGTGATATGCTAATTTTCTTCACACTTTCCCTCCTGGTTTCTTTATTCCATTGTTTATGTAATTAACATGCTGAAAGAATTGATATATTATTTAATGGATGTTAGGTTTTATTTTTGCCTGAAAACTTAAAAAAAAAGAATATCAACAAAAAAGAGGGCAGAGTTAGTTCATTATCTGAATGACAGGCAGAACCTTGTTTGGAGGGATTTTGTAGCCTGAAACAATTCTAATAGATTGAACAGAGATTTGCATTGTAGAACATAGATTAAAATCTTTTCCTGCAGAATCATAGTGATTTCCTCTTTTGGGGATATGTCTGACATTCCCCTATGGCCGTGGCGTATCAAAAGCCCCCAGCAACCCTTGCAATGTGGGAGGGAACGAGCTCTGGGGGCCTCCTTTGGCACCGGCATGTCCCTTGCCAGAGAGCTCCAGACTGGGTTCGGGGCATAGGGGGTCCCTGCATGTACTTTGCAGGGTGGCCCCCTCAAGTTTTGGTATGCTGCTGCCTGTTGGTATGGCAGATTATGGGGACCTTTTGTGAGTGTAGATTGCTTATGGTACAGCAATATTTTCTGTATAAGTTTTAACTTAGCACAAAAATTCTTCAGGCCTGAAATTCTTCAACAACACAAAAAATTGGATATGTAGCTAAACTGTTTCCACCAGGTTAGATACCTTCTTTTTATTGTTCTGCATTGGACTCAAATGCTTCAAATGGGTAAAATCTGGGACAATATATCAGCAAGGTTGCTTCTTTTTTACAAGTGGGCTTGGGTACCTAGTTCTATGCTCCTAGAAGTCTGTTGGGTTTAGTTTCTAGAATGTTAGTGTAGATTCTTGGGCTCGAGGGACTGAGACATGATAGAATGTTGGGATATATTTGGAGTTTGGAGAACGGAGTCAGTTGGAGTGGGAGTGGTTGGATGCAACTGTTCCCGATATGTTCTGTTGTGGAAATGAGCCTGGTTAGGGGCCCGCTGGTGCAGGGGTTCACCCTTATCTTTCCACTGGTCCTTAAACCAACAAAATAGAGATTGTCGCAGAAGCTGGAATATCAAATAACAAGTTTATTAATCACTCATGAGTGGGACTACATCAATACAACATCCTCAGGCACTGTATGAGGTAGTACAAGGAATACCAGGGGCCTTTTAAAAACACTTTGTAGTTGAGTAAGCATGGAGGTTCAAATAGAAGGTACAGGCATACACAGAAATAGATATCGACTAACATGGTCAGACAGATATCATTTGGTCAGCAAAGTAGGAGGGGAGACAGAACTGCTTACATCAGTTGAAATAGCCTGACAGTTACATTCTAAGACAAGTGCATTCTAGCAGCTACAGGACTTTCTGAGCTTACAGTACTGAAGGAGTTAACTACAGTTGATGACTCAAGCAGAATAGAAAGGCAGGCAACAGTGCAGACAGCAGAATAACATGGCTAACAAAATGGATGCCACAACTTAAAATGGCTTCAGCTCATGCTAACGCCAACTTCTGTGATTTCTACACTGCAATAAAAGAAGCTTGACTTATCTCTGCTTGTCAGGACTTCTTTTAAGTGGTGAGCAGCAACAAGTGACTACAGGACAGAACTTGCATGCAAGGACTCAGTGTGAGGTTTCTTCTACCCAAAGTCTTTCCTGTTTCAGTGGCTCTTCAGGTACTGTGTTAGCAGTGCTGACCCCTGCGCTACTCAATTTCGGCCTCTTAGTGCCCTTTTTACTGGCCGTGCTGCTTTTGCCCCATTGTCAGAACTGGTGAATATGTTTTTCAGTTAGGTAACCCCATGTAAATGCCATTGGTGTGTACTACTGCAGCGGCCATTACTCTTTGGGTTCAATGGCAGTGGAACACATTGCGTACTGCATATGCATGCTGTTCTGACACACATTTCGGAAGCAGCCATTATTCTTTGGGACACAACCTCATTGGATCGCACTGGTGAATTGCAAAATTTTAGATGCCAACAATTAAGAACAGGTGCTGTTGAGAAAGGAATATGTTTTAGTGTTCTCGGTGGACCATGCTTAATGGGTGAGTACATTTCCGGAGATATTTCAAGATAAATTGGGTTTAGTAAAAGGCTTTGTGCATATAATTCACCTCAAGGAAAATGCTCAACATGTAACCCATAAGATGCATAGGGTGCCTTTGGCTCTGCAGTCTAACCTGAGATTTGAGTTGGACAAGTTGTATAAACAGGGGGGGGAGATAAAACCTATTGAAAGATCAGGTTGGTTATCACCAGTAGGTTTGGCACACAAGGCCAATGTGTTGTTAAGGATATGTGTAGATTTTCGTGATCTGAACTCATAAATTTGGATAGATCACCATCCTTTACCCAGAATCACAGAGATGATTAGCACCATGAATGTTGCAATTTGATAACCAGTATTAGATATGGCTTCTGCTTACCATCAAATTAACCTGCATCCTGATTCGACAGCCCACGCCAATCATCATGCCAGAAGGTACAAATCAGTTTAAGCATATGTCCTTTGCTTTAGCCTCACTGTCTCCTGTATTTTAAAGGATAAAGGAAGGGCTGTTCAAAAACACAGAGGGAGTCCTGGCATTTCAAGATTATGTTTTGGCTATTGGTGGAACTGAGAAAGAACATGATGAGAGGTTAAAGATTGTTTTGAGCATACTGTAAGAAAAAGGGGTTACAATGAAATCTGACAAGCATAAGTTTGGTGTTCAAAGTGAGGACTATGTCATAACTCATCTGATGATGGGGTTGAACCTAAAGGTAGCGTAGTGAAAGCGATTAAAAATGTTGCTGTTCCCAAGGACAAAGATCAATTAAAAAATGTTATGGGTTTGTTGGAGTTTTATGCAAGATTTATTCCCAACTGTGCAGAAAAGACTCAAAGCATGCACAAACTCTTGAAGTCAAATTAAAGTTTTGTGCGGGATGATTCATGCACAGTAGAGTTCTTGTATTGTATTGTATTGTATTTGAGCTTATATAGCGCACAGCAACCCACAAAGGGTTTCCCGGCGCTTGCTTAGGGAACCCGTCCTGGTATTCCCCTGTGAGATAACCCCGGCAGGGTATCCACAAGGTGAAAGCCAGGCATCCCACCGCGAGGGGCCGTTGTGGAGATTAAGCAAGCTATTGCCCAGAGTCGCAGATTGTGAACCCATGAGTCGAGAAGGCACCGGAGCGAGAATTATCGAGTCCGTGGAATTTTTGAGCCCAAGACCCGCCGAGGCGGGGAATTGAACCCTGGTCCAGGGCCGATCTCAGCTTCCGGGTCTGCCGCCTCTAACCCCTGAGCCACACTTCTCCACAGTTCTCACTTGTTAAGAAGGAGGTATCTTGTCCTATTACTTCTATATAACACAAGGACAATTAAATCTTCCAACACACATGATATCAGTATTGTATTTACAGACGCTAGTCAAAGAGATGTAGGAGCTGTGTTATTACAGAGATAGTACGGTAAAGAAGAGGTAGTTGCTTTTGTCGTGAGTCAAGTCAAGTCAAGTCAAGTCAGAGAATTTGTATAGCGCACTACATACCCAGAGGGTCCCAAGGCGCTTAGAAAGGGGAGGAGGATTACTTGTCAAATATCCACGTTTTAAGTTGCTTTCTGAATGCTAGGTGGTTCTGGGTAAGGCGAAGGTAAGCGGGGAGTGAGTTCCATGTTTTAGCAGCCAGGTATGAGAAGGATCTGCCTCCCATGGTGGTCTTGTTGATGCGAGGTACAGTGGCGAGGGCTTGGCTGGAAGAACGTAGTTGGCGGGAGGGGGTGTAGAAGGACAGTCGTGAGTTGAGGCATTCAGGTCCGATGTCGTAGAGTGATTTGTGTGCGTGGGTTAGCAGTCGGAAAGTGATCCTCTTATTGACGGGTAGCCAGTGGAGGTCTTTAAGGTGACCAGAGGTGTGTTCGTTGCGTGGGATGTCTAATATGATCCTGGCTGAGGCGTTTTGGATTCGTTGGAGTTTCTTCTGGAGTTTAGCGGTAGTGCCTGCGTAGAGGGTGTTTCCGTAGTCCAGTCGGCTCGTGACCAGAGCATGGGTGACTGTTTTCCTTGTTTCGGTGGGGATCCAGCGAAATGTTTTTCTAAGCATGCGAAGAATGTTGAAGCAGGAAGAGGATACGGCGCTGACTTGTCTATTCATTGAGAGTGAAGAATCCAGGATGACGCCTAAGTTCCGTGCTTGGTCTGTCGGGATGGGTGCTTTTCCGAGGGCTTCCGGCCACCAGGAGTCGTCCCATGCAGAGGGGGATGTACCTAAGATGAGGACTTCTGTTTTGTCTGAGTTACCGCTGATTGATTTGTTTACCACCACATGTGCTTCTTATTGACTCCCAGGATAGCCAAGTGGCAGTACAGATTGCAAGAATATGATTATGTGTGGGAATATGTGCCAGGGGCTAAGAACTTTTGGTGGATTGCCTTTCCAGTCTGCCAGTGGAAAAAATGGATGATGATGAAGGGCAGAGAAAGTGATGATATTATAAAGGTGTGCACGGTCAACTGTCACACTGAAAGTGCTTTTTTTTGCATGAAGAATGGTTTAATGCATTGAAATCTGATTCAGTTCTAGGTAAGGTGAAAGATTATGTTTTGCAGGGTGAGTGCAAACTTGTTGAAGATGAAGCAGCTATTTTTTGGCATGTGTTGGAAGAAATTTCAGTTGACAGTGACTTGTTTGGATAGGTTAGTGGGTCCATCGGGGTAAGTGGGAAAGCTTTTATCCCTGACACGAGGGACACATTGGAACATGAGCAATAAAGATGAGATTGTGAGAGAATTTCCGGTGACAGTGTTAGGACAAACCTATGGAGTGTTTTGTGCGTGATTGTGTGGTTTGTACCATGAGTGATAAGTCCCAAGTAACACTTCCCAGTCCCATTACACCTGTTTTATGTACAGAGGGAATGTGGTGTAGGATACCCAGTGATGTGATTAGTCCTATAAACATGAGGGGTGCAGTTATTAAGTATGGTATAGTTTTGATTGATTTTTATAGCTGTTGGCCTGAAATAAAATTTATAATGACGGCATATGTGCCTAGGATCATAGAATTTGGGGAATTTTGGAATCAGTTTTTGCCAGAGAGGGCATTCAGCAGGAAAGTTTGTCTGAAAATGGCACTCAGTTTACCTCAATGGAATCTGAAACATTTGGGAGTAAAACACACAAAGACTTCTTTGTATCATCCAAGAAACATTGGTCTAGTGGAGAGGTTGAATAGAGTTATCAAAGACAATTTGCATTTGACTAGGCTAGTTGGGGATTGTTTGCAATAATTAAGGAATTTATTATGGGCAGTTAGTGTAACTCCAAATGCAAAGACAGGTGTTTCACCATTTGTTATGCTTAAAGAGAGAATGCCCACATTCAGGTTTCTTAAGTCATGGATAGGTAAGTTGCCTAGCTCTAGTAGGTCATAAGATCCCATAAGAGGCTCTTGGCACAAGCAAAGTATGTGCAAAAAGGTAAAATAACTCTTGATGTTAGAGAGGGTAATGTGGTCCAGGTAAACTGCCTAAAATGGCTCCCAAGTGGGAATTACAAATTTTCTATGCCTAGAAGGTTTATTAAAGTAAAAAGATGTGTTATAAAATTGGATGAAGGTGGATGGTAGAACAAAGAAATGTAATCTATTGTAACCAACAAGAATGTGAAGGTTGTTAAAGGTGGAAGAAATTAAATTGTTACCAACTTCAGTGGCAACAAGAGTTCAGATTCGGATCAAGTACATGAAGAGCAACAAAGAAGAAAATATCTACCAGCAAAGTTTTGAGATTTTATAATGTACGAAATGATTGATTCACATTTAAAAGTATAAATACATGTTTATGTTTTGTTCTGATGTATTGGGCATCTTCAGATAAGAAATGTTTGTCCTTGTGTTATATAGAAGAGGGAAAGTCTGTTGGGTTTAGGTTGTAGAACAATAAATTAGAGTCTTGGGCAGGAGGGAAAGAGATGTGATAGAATGTCGGGATTTCTGTGGAATTGAGAGAACATAGTCAGTAGGAGTGGGTAATAAAAATCTTCTCTAGCAGGTTCGGATACGGGCAAAACATTGCCAAGACCAGGATATAGGGAGTACATGCCGGGGAGGTGTATAATAGCAGGGGGGGCTTCATTGGAGATTCCTTTGCACTGGAATAGGGACGGGGGAGGCCAGCCAAGGGGTACCCACTGAGGTTGAACTAACTGCAGCTCCGGTAAGGGCGATCTGTGCCTGACAGAGTTACCTGGGGTTGAACTCTCATTACTGCTTACAGCTATTGGGATCAACCCTGTATCTGCCTGATGGATTGTGCTATGTGACGGGGGCCGGTCCTGATTCAAGCTAAGGGGTAGATCTGCCAGAGGCTCGAGCACCTGAGTGATAATGGATAGGGTAATAGGAATGAGTGTCAACTGACTCTAAATAGATTCAATCTGGTCTCTTAGGGACCCAAAGAAGCGTGTCAGGGAACCCACCCTCTCTATTCTAGTATATCGCATCTGTGGGAAAACTTTTAATAGCTGCATTTTTGCTTCCAAACAACTAAAGACAGTCGGTGATATGTGTGCATCAGTAACAGCTGATTGGCCGCTCCTTGACGTCCTGAGTTATTTTGTAATAGACTGCTAAGGTAGCGGGGGCACCTCTCCAGTGCTTTCACCTTAGGGTATAGTACTATATGAGGTAGTACTATCCCCTGGAGTCCCTTTGGCTTGAACAACCAGCAGGGTGGCAAAAGCAACAAGATCAAGAGCACCCCGAGCTCCCACCTCCTCGAAAGTCTTGAGTATTCAGGGCCAGGGCCGGACCTGAAGTTGTGGAGGAAGAGTCATCATTGGCAGTCAGTGAGTCCAAGTTCAGTCTTGAATGGGGGAGCTGTTCCTCCATAGGCGAGATTTCACTGGCAAGGGCTCCACAGCATTATTTAAAAAGGTTAAAATGGAGCTACTAGTCCCAGTGCGTTTATCAGGAGTGTTCTTAGCCTCATCTTTCCTTTCCCCATGATGTGGGGCACGACCAGATTTCAAATGCTGAACTCAAAACACCCAAGACCTGGAGTGAGAGGCTCGATGCTAACGAACAGCAAGCAGGAGAGGAGAACAAGAGAGACGGCCCAGCCGAGCCTCATGCCGGCTATGACGGGTCAGCCTTCGCCCGGTCTTAGCCTGGGCGCGTCCCGCTCTGTGGGCTGCTGGAGGCACTTATAGCGCTGAAGGTTAGCCTGCCCACTGTTCACAGGTGAGACTGGGTGACAGAGTCCCACCCCAGCCGTGCTGCTGCCTGCGGTGTTTACAGAATGGGGGGCATGAAATCCTCTGTCAGGAGACCATAGAGTCCCTTCTCTGCTCCTGGTGCAAAAAGGGAAAGGCTGAAGATGAAGGCAACTGTGTGGTACCCATTTTAGCATTAAAATCCCCTGCTAATAGAAGGCTACACCCAGTCCCCAAAAATGTGTTTCTATTGGCAACATTGTCGACAAATTCAAACAAATTTCGGAAATATTTCGTTGTTCCAGGTAGAAAATGAATCATTATGAAAATTCACATGTAAAATCCCAATGCATTTCCCCATCTAAGGTCAAAGTGCTGGAGTATACACCCCTCAACGGAAAGTGCCTTCATTTGCAACCATTCAAGACTTTTAACCAATGAGCCAGTTCCACTCCTGCTTGGCCTGAGGCAGACGGTAAAGCCAGTAAGTTGTAGGACACATATCCATCAATACAAACAACATGCATTTTCCATGTTTCCTGCAATAAGGTAATATCAAACTTGCTTATGAAGATTATCCAGTCCTCTGACTGCGATTTGGAGGATCGGCCAGCTGTATTCCAACTTATCAGTTTTAGTTCAGATCCGTTGGGTAGAGATTGCTTAATATCTGCCTCAACCTTTCAGAAGCTAGACAAAGGCAGATCGCTGTGAAGGGGCACTTGCGCCACAATGGACCACCAATTATAGTCACTGTCCCTTGCATTCCCTTAACAAGAGGCAGATCCTTATTGGTTTAACACTCCAACAGCAACACAGGACTAGCTGCTAGAAAGCTCACTGATTTGACAGGGGATTGGACTACAACAAAACGGTCTTTGTCAAATGCCACGACTTGGGCATGGTCGTAATCTATGCCCAATCCATACTCCCTCCGTCAGCACCAAAAGGGCTGAAAATCTATTCATTGCTAAAAATGTATTGGCATAATAATAATAATAAAGCGGCGAGAATGGCTGATTTCCCGGAATATACTGTCTTGCTAAAGGGTCCAGAGGACCGTTAACAAAAAGAACTAGCAGCAGTACTTTGATTGGACGCAGCTGGATGAAGCCCATCTTGGCTGGGTGCATTCTCTCCAACAATCAGAAGCCATCAGAAGTGGACAATAATGCAGTCCCCTTTGAAGCGCTTCAACTGTGGTCCTACCCGGCTTACCCTACAGACCAATACAAACTCATTATAGAACCGTACTTCGACTTAACACTTGTTTGAAGCCAATGAGTCACCTTATTTTTTAATGGATTTGAAGACTCGGACATGCTAGGTGCCAGGCAAGGAACCCCAGCCAAAACTGCCACGTACGGGCAAGAGTCTGGGGGAAAATGGACAACTGGGAGAGGAGCAAAGCGACATTCAGCATTGCACCAACAGTGTTCATGATTTATTTGGAATGGGGACTACTAGACCCTGTGCAGCTAACTACACAGGTATTACTTCCACAGCCGCTGCCTGTGCCCTGCCTCTCCCTGGATGGGTTTTGATGTAAGATGTTTGAGTACAGAGTTTGACTGGCACTTTTGGGCGGTCGATTGAATGTCCAACACTACAGAGCAGGCTGCTCCTAATTTACCCATATGTTTGTCAATACAATCTAATCGGTCTATAATGGGCACCGTGTAACCTCTGGATATGGGTGATATCGCATAAGAATTCTAAGAGAATGCTCTCTGCATCAGCTGCAGCACCTATTTTAGTGGCCGAGTCTGGATGTATCGTGGTCTCAGGCTAAAACGGCCTATGCCTCTACACCCGCTTCCTGTGCTTTACAGCAGGACCAGTACCAAGAGATCGCAAAACGGCCTCTGAATTGGCCATCTCCTCAAGGAGTACCGCCGTCACCTTTCCTGGGACAATGTCAGCTGAAGAACTAGCAGCCTCCTCCTCAGGTAATAGCCCACTCTGCAAGTAAGGACCCAAAATTGTCTACATGCCATCTACAGGAAACAATGAGCAGTGCTCGACCAATTCAGTTTCTTTAGAGATAACCCCCACGGTACATGCTAAAAACCCATCAATAGTTGTACAACAAAGGTTGGTCTTTCGTTTACCCATTTTATATTTACGAACCAGATAGCAATCCTTAACATTCCAAGGTTGATTGACTGAGGGACCAACAAGGACCAACACAATTCGCCCCAAGTGTGGCCTAGAAGGCAAAATGTGCTTTCTCCGTGAAGATAGTCCCCAATATCCAGGTCAGCGGTAGAATAATACTTCCTTTATATGCCTTCGAAGATGGTCTCGCCTTCATAACCTCATCCTTCTGCAAGACTGCCATGTTGAGTTGCGCTCTGGGGTTTACAGTCCCCATGAATGAAAGTCCCTACTCTTTCCAAAGAAGTTCAATTTTGTGGCGTATTGGATACCAGGATCGATCCAGGACTGACCACAGAAGATTGAGGCAGAGGGTCAGTGAAAAGATCTCACTCAAAGAGGACTGCCTAGAAGAGTAAGGTACCTTCTTTGCTGTGTTCCACAGAGACGTCAAAGATGGCTGCCAAGCTTGGGTCTAGTGAGTCCTCTGTTTGTGTCTATGATCCTCTGATTTCCAGGTCGCTCAAGGTGAGAAGGGACCATCACTCTCTGTGGCTCCCTGAATACAGTGTCCCCAGTGTCAAGTTGATAGGGGCAGACTGGGCCGTGTCCCATGTGGGCCACGGCCAGAGATGCGGGGGCAGGAAGGGAAACACCACCAGTAGCTTTAGGTGGGTTCTCCAGTTTATCTCAAGTTCATCCACTCTTTATAATGTAAATATAAATGTGTTTGTATTTATATAGCGCCTTCTACCCAGGTCTCGTAGCGCTGTATCCATACCGCTGTGGAACCCTTCCTGGATTTCCTGTGAGATGTCCACTCCTGGGCACCCCCAAGGTGAAGCCAGGCATCCAAGCGTTGCTGGGGCCGTTGTGGAGATTAAGCAAGCTATTGCCCAGAGTCACACAGTGGGACCAATGATTAGACTAGGCACCGAGGTGAGAATTATCAGGTCCGGGGAGATTGAGTCCAAGAGCCGCCGAGGCGGGAATTGAACCCTGGTCTCGGGCCAGACCTCTGCATCAGGGTCTGTAGCTCTAACCATTGAACCACGCTTCTCCTGTTTTTAAAGGAATTCCCCACAGTGCTCGGATGTTGCCATGTATTTGCCAAGACTGCAAGCCATGCCTTTGCGTTTGTAGGTAAACTGTCAAATGTATTTGCATTTCCTTCACAAGTGCTTGCTCTACACAGCTGGACAGACTAGTCAGTGCAAAGTCCTTAGATCAAGGCCTCTTGTGTTTCTGATAACTTGCACTCTGTTGGAGCCAAGGACTGAGAGCAAACATTGTTATCTCTGGCAAAGCACAAATCAAGTCCTCCTTAATCCAGTGTTCGAAAGGTAGAAAGAAATCTGCATATTAGTCCTTATTGGTGGCACACAGACCATCTATCTGGACAAATTGTTTCTAACAAGCAGTTTGAAGATGGGAAATGTTTAAAATATTCCTTAAAATCAATTATATGATATTTGTTCCAAGATTATTAGTTCACGAAAGACTTGCATTTTTATTAAGTAGAAGAAGGTCATGAGAATTGAGAGTGCAGGTGGTTCATAGCCCAAGATGCAAGAACGGGCTTTCAAAACACTGGACAAGCTCTATCGCAGGGCCTAGGTAGTAACAGAACCTTGAAGATTTAGAGATTAAAATGTGCATTTTGGTGCAATTTTCATGTTTTAAACCAGCCCATAGGTGTCAGGATTTACAGAGCTTGCACGGCAGGATCTGATGACAATACACCCAAGGCCTTGTTCTGCTTGTAATGGAGTAAGTACAGATACAGAACCAAACTCTGGAGGGAAGAAGGAATGGGGCGATTTTAAAAAAGAGAGAGCTGAGTGCCACGGTCTCTTGTGGTGGACGTCTTTCTGACTTCAAGGGACTGATTGTGGTGGTGTTCGTACAGGTCAACATCACGCGTTTATTACAGATGTGATAAACAGACAAACATTCACTAGAGTATACAATCATTACCAATGTAATAACAAAGGTGATTGTTGTGTTTACTGTTAGCAGCTTCAGAATGACAGACACAGAGAGCCTAAGCCAACGAGGAAGCCACCGGAAATAGTGAACCCCAGGTTGAAAGGAATCCCCGAAAACACGTTTGAGGGGACAAAACCCAGACAAAACGATCCAAACTGTAATACACAGACAGGTCAAAGTTCACACAATAAGTCAAGGAATCGAACAAAGAGCAAAACATCAAACGTGAAGGAACTGAAAACAGAGGAAAACAACATACATGAAGGGCAGGTACTGCGGGGAATTAACTAGAGGGACAGGGAAGGAGCCAATACAACACGAAAAGCTGCCAGGAACCTTCCCAAAGGGAGGTGAAGTGTTTAGAAAGGATACAGTTGAGCGGTGCAGTGCAGTGAGGGTCGGTTGGTTGGGTGATGGAGCTGGGGTAGAAAGCACTGCTGCCACTCATGACCTGAAGGTACCATCCCAGGACATCCCGGACTCACAATCGTAGTGCCCCCTCTGCCACTGGCTGATCCGCCAGTCTCCCAGGGATTCTACTGCAGATCCAGCTGCCCCCACTTTCCACAGAGAACCCCAGCCTCTCCATACCCTGACTGTTCCTGACAATATGGCCCTCGCGCCTTTAAGGCACACACTGGACATGGATTTACGCTTCACATGTCTGACGGTTCACCGTGGAGAGTTTTATCTGTAGTGCTGTAGGGCTGTCACCGTGATCCCCGTTCAAAGGTTTTTAATTTCACAGGTGGGTTGCTGAAAGGTTCGTTCTGTTCCACATTGCACATTTTAAATTACAAGTACACCGTTCCGCTTAAAAAAAAAATGAACGCATGTGAAAGCAACATACTTTATGGGTTCCAGAGTAGCGTGCTACTCGCCAGAAAAGCGCTTCAACACCCATCAGGGGTAACAGGTGCTACATGAATGTAAACCTTTCTTCCCTTTTATCCCTCCTCTATCCTTCTCACTCCAAATAACTGACTAATATCCACCACTCAAATTACTTTCATATTTCACCATGCTAATTCACCACTAATCCTTTATGGGTTTCGGGTGTTGCGTGCTTCAACACCCCATCAGGGGTAACAAGCGCTATATAAATACAAACCTTTTTTTTCCCCTCTTCTATCCTTCTGCTATCTTTCCGAATCCAAATAGCTAACTAACCTATCCACCACTTAAAATGTACTTGCATCGTTCACTATGCTAATTCAACACTAATCCTCTATGGGTCCCGGAGTAGCGTGCTACCCGCCGAAAAAGCGCTTTGACGAGGAATCCACCTCGTCAGGGGAATAGTAAGTGCTATATAAATGCAATTACAATAAAATACTATATGCCAACAAGTGTTTTCCTACTGGCTGCCATGATTAAGAGGAAGGATCAGAGCCCTCAGGGGGTTCATCAAACCCTCCGAGTGCCCACTAAGCACCAACTGAACCAATCTAGGCCCATTCAAACAATCAAAGAATATTAGATGCCTTACAAGCATGAATTAGACTTTTGATAAACTTCTTACATTTTAGTGTTGTGGTGCATTTGTTGAGCGAGGGTGACATTTCCTGCACTTGGTGTAGGGAAAGGCCTCTTCCTTTCAGGTATGGCGCTGCATCACATTACACCTACATTTAAAGGCCGTGAGCTGCTGCTTTGACAATGGGCTTGAACAGAGCGGACGAATACCCTTGTATGAATCTGCTTGTTACTTTCCTTTCAATGGCCTGTTCTCTTATCTAAATGAACAAGCAATCATGAAATGTTGCATTTCATTAGACACTACACAGGCAGCTTTCCACACTCAAGGACAGTAGAATGATTTTACAAGCACAATGCCAGGCTGTATGTATTAGCAGCAGTAATTCTAATAAAAAAAACTTAAAACACCGTGTGCGATTATGTATCAGTTTCTTGTAGAACTGGATTATCATTAGCAAGAATGGTGACAAATTAACAAGTTACCTTTCCTGGCTTTTTTGGTGACTTGCACCTTTCCAAATTCCATGTAGGTAACGTGTGTAACAAAGCTTCTATAGCTATATTTTTTTAATGATATATTCAGTACAGGTCTGGTTGTGCATTTAAAACACTGGAGTGTAGAGCTTAGAAGACAGGCTAATTTGTTTTGAAATGTGCAGCTAACATGTGCTTGATTATTGTGAAAGAGCCAGCTCTGTTCTGCAGAGAGTCTTGCCCGTATGACCTTGAATAATTCTCAAACAGATTGTTTTAGATATTGTTTTCCTTTAATATATTTTTTAATGTGGGTGAGGTGTCAGTACCTATTGCAGACAATTTGCAGAGAAATGTGTTTAAGTTTCACGCAACAGCCATCAGAAAAGGTACTTTTAGATCAAAACAGGACCATGTGAGAAATGGGAGGGTGTCAGAGAGACTATTTGCAAAATGAGTGATTTGCTGCTGTGTTACAATATTGAAAACACACATCATTATCCCTGAATATTAGATGTAAACACATTTACAATTTGGATGAGTGAGCCTGTGCACTGTCAGAGACCTGGTAAAAGAGGGCATGAAAGAGCTGAAATTGGATCATAAAATCGAAGCCCCTTAATACGGTTGGCCCAGGGCCCCCCAAATCCTTAAGAAGTCCCTGCTTCTAACTCTATTTTTCTCTGAAAAGGACAATGGGCCCATAATAATATGGGGGTACCATGACAGAGCACTACTTATGAGCAACTTTTTCCTTTTTTTAGGTTAGTCAGCCTCTTTATATAGGACCACTTACGCAAATAATGACTGGGGACCACTCCATAAGCGCCGTGGGTGCCAATATACACTCCCAATATCAAGCATGCCGATGGGGAAGAAGACAAACTGATTCTGTAAGCGGGAGCACCAAAGCAAAGGGCATAGGATTGAACTGGTTCTCCTCCTTTCTTCACAACATATCCCTGTGCCTTCTAATCAATCACACTCTTTTTGACCCTTACCCATTGTCACTGGGCGTTCCTCAGGGCTCTATTCTCTCCTCAATACTGTTTAACCTATATATGGAGCCATTAACTGAACCCCAGCCGACGACCCCCAACTCTACATGAAAATCACATCCCTTGATGACATCCACACCCTCAACAACACCCTGACAAAGATACAGCAGTGGCTGACTCTCAACCACCTCAAACTCGATGCCCTGAAGACTGATTTCTTACTGATCGCACCGCCCACCTCTACCCCTAACGTCAAAGAATGGCTCCCTCTTTTTACTGCCCTGAACTGCCCCACTTGCATTGACTCTACCAAATTCCTAGGTATAACCCTGGACAAGGACCTTTTCATGCAAAAGCACATAAGCATCATCACTAGAGGAGCTAACCATCAATTGAAGATTCTTAGGAAACTTAAACCTTTCCTCCCCACAGCAGACCTCACAATTGCTGTACATGCACTTGTGATATCGAAATTGGATTCCAGTAGCACCACCCTGGAAGGCCTCTCGCACACCTCACTTGCACCTCTGAAGGCGACACTAAATGTTGCTCACCACGGGCTCAAAAAACACAAGAACATATCCCGCCTGACCGATCTCGGATATCGTTACCCGACAAGGCCAGGAACATTCTCATAATTGTCTGTATGACCCACAAAGACATAACATTACACAACAGGTGTATTTGTAAAGCGCACCATTACCTGAAGGTGTCCTGGCGCTGAATAACAGATGTTTATTGTTACCCAACTCAATGGTACTCATTTTATCGACCTCAAGTGTATGAAAGGCTGAGTGGATCCAACAGGATTTGAACCTGTGACCATGTGGTCAAACACAGGCCCTTGCAGTGGCTGCTTTAGTCCAGTGAGCCACAAGACCCGGCTGGGTGCTAAAAGTAAAGGGGATGGTGGTGCCAAGCAGGGATTTCAGCGGTTGTCAGCAGCATCAGTGCCAGTCTGCAGAATAAATGTCATTTGGCGCCCCCTGCCTGCAGCTCGAAGGGTCTTTTGTTTTATAAATGTACAGGAAGGCCGAGAGCTCAGATTTGAAAGTGTTGCCCCCATGTAATTTGGGAGCTTCTATAGTAAATGGCTTTCGGCGAGCAGCAACACAACTAGCGTGTTAATATGGGTTGGGCTCTGCTGGAGTAGTATGGCAGGCGATCAATGCTTTGAGCCCTTGGGACACAGCGCTTCGTTAGGTATTTTACTGCAGGAACATGCAAGGAGCATGCGCACATCCACGCATGGAAGAACAACTCTTCTCTCATGAGGGGCTATAATACAATGATAAAACACGCCAGGAACTTTCCAGCACTGACAGAACAAGCATGTAACTTCTAAAATCATAAACTATGAGTAAACTGCACTTCAAAGTAACCGAACCGTGAATACATGTAAGTGCACGTCCCGTCATGCATGGAGGGTGGACCAGCATTAGAGTCTGGGAAAACCACCTGTGAATGATTAGGGATTCCTCCTGAGAAAGACAGAGGTCATTCGGGTGGGTCTGTGGGAGGCCCGAGCTTCGGTCGGGTTTTAATTACAGTCATATATAAGCAGCGTATAGTTGACCCAGTGGCGATAATCCTCTAAAGTGAAGGGCATTTACCATCAGAAGGGGTGAAACAGGAGTCTGTGACCCACACCTGTGAAATGACAGCGAGCGAGCAACTGGGCAAGATGGAACTCAACAGCTGTTTGAGCCGGTAGGACACACCCACTTAGTCTGTTGTTTCACTGCAGTAACGTACAAGCAGCACACAGAAGGTATGGAACACTCGTCTCTGACGAACGTCGAAAGCCATTCAACACACACCAGGGTTCCAGCACTGACTGGGTAAGTCCTTCTCTGATGAACATTAGAAGCCATTAAACACACACGGGGGGGGGGGGGGGGGGTTCCAGTACTGACTGGGGAAGTCCTTCTCTGACCAGCATCAAAAGCCATTAAACACACACGAGGGTTCCAGTACTGACTGGGGAAGTCCTTCTCCTGGGGAAGTCCTTCTCTGACCAGCATCAAAAGCCATTAAACACACACGAGGGTTCCAGTGCTGACTGGGGAAGTCCTTCTCTGATGAACATTAGAAGCCATTAAACACACACGGGGGTTCCAGCACTGACTGGGTAAGTCCTTCTCTGATGAACATTAGAAGCCATTAAACACACACGGGGGGGGGGGGTTCCAGTACTGACTGGGTAAGTCCTTCTCTGACCAGCATCAAAAGCCATTAAACACACACGAGGGTTCCAGTACTGACTGGGGAAGTCCTTCTCTGACCAGCATCAAAAGCCATTAAACACACACGAGGGTTCCAGTGCTGACTGGGGAAGTCCTTCTCTGACCAGCATCAAAAGCCATTAAACACACACAAGGGTTCCAGTGCTGACTGGGGAAGTCCTTCTCTGATGAACATTAGAAGCCATTAAACACACACGGGGGTTCCAGTACTGACTGGGGAAGTCCTTCTCTGACCAGCATCAAAAGCCATTAAACACACACAAGGGTTCCAGTACTGGCTGAGGAAGTCCTTCTCTGATGAACATTAGAAGCCATTAAACACACACGGGGGTTCCAGTACTGACTGAGGAAGTCCTTCTCTGATGAACATTAGAAGCCATTAAACACACACGGGGGTTCCAGTACTGACTGAGGAAGTCCTTCTCCGACGAACGTCGAAAGCCATTAAACACACACGAGGGTTCCAGTACTGACTGGGGAAGTCCTTCTCTGACCAGCATCAAAAGCCATTAAACACACACAAGGGTTCCAGTACTGGCTGAGGAAGTCCTTCTCTGACCAGCATCAAAAGCCATTAAACACACACGAGGGTTCCAGTACTGACTGGGGAAGTCCTTCTCTGACCAGCATCAAAAGCCATTAAACACACACGAGGGTTCCAGTACTGGCTGAGGAAGTCCTTCTCTGACCAGCATCAAAAGCCATTAAACACACACAAGGGTTCCAGTACTGACTGGGGAAGTCCTTCTCTGACCAGCATCAAAAGCCATTAAACACACACGAGGGTTCCAGTACTGGCTGAGGAAGTCCTTCTCTGATGAACATTAGAAGCCATTAAACACACACGGGGGTTCCAGTACTGACTGAGGAAGTCCTTCTCCGACGAACGTTGAAAGCCATTAAACACACACGAGGGTTCCAGTACTGACTGAGGAAGTCCTTCTCTGATGAACATTAGAAGCCATTAAACACACACGGGGGTTCCAGTACTGACTGAGGAAGTCCTTCTCTGATGAACATTAGAAGCCATTAAACACACACGGGGGTTCCAGTACTGACTGAGGAAGTCCTTCTCCGACGAACGTCGAAAGCCATTAAACACACACGAGGGTTCCAGTACTGACTGGGGAAGTCCTTCTCTGACCAGCATCAAAAGCCATTAAACACACACGAGGGTTCCAGTACTGGCTGAGGAAGTCCTTCTCTGATGAACATTAGAAGCCATTAAACACACACAAGGGTTCCAGTACTGACTGAGGAAGTCCTTCTCTGATGAACATTAGAAGCCATTAAAACACACACGAGGGTTCCAGTACTGGCTGAGGAGGTCCTTCTCTGATGAACATTAGAAGCCATTAAACACAAACGAGGGTTCCAGTACTGACTGAGGAAGTCCTTCTCTGATGAACATTAGAAGCCATTAAACACACACGAGGGTTCCAGTACTGACTGAGGAAGTCCTTCTCTGATGAACATTAGAAGCCATTAAACACACACGAGGGTTCCAGTACTGGCTGAGGAAGTCCTTCTCTGATG
This sequence comes from Lissotriton vulgaris, assembly GCF_964263255.1. NCBI lineage: Eukaryota > Metazoa > Chordata > Amphibia > Caudata > Salamandridae > Lissotriton > Lissotriton vulgaris. Next base: position 64,351,737 of record NC_141687.1, read on the forward strand.
AACATTAGAAGCCATTAACACACACGGGGGTTCCAGTACTGACTGAGGAAGTCCTTCTCCGACGAACGTCGAAAGCCATTAAACACACATGAGGGTTCCAGTACTGACTGGGGAAGTCCTTCTCTGACCAGCATCAAAAGCCATTAAACACACACGAGGGTTCCAGTACTGGCTGAGGAAATCCTTCTCTGATGAACATTAGAAGCCATTAAACACACACAAGGGTTCCAGTACTGACTGAGGAAGTCCTTCTCTGATGAACATTAGAAGCCATTCAACACACGAGGGTTCCAGTACTGGCTGAGGAAGTCCTTCTCTGATGAACATTAGAAGCCATTAAACACACACGAGGGTTCCAGTACTGACTGAGGAAGTCCTTCTCTGATGAACATTAGAAGCCATTAAACACACACGAGGGTTCCAGTACTGACTGGGGAAGTCCTTCTCTGATTAACATTAGAAGCCATTAAACACACACGGGGGTTCCAGTACTGACTGGGGAAGTCCTTCTCTGACCAGCATCAAAAGCCATTAAACACACACAAGGGTTCCAGTACTGGCTGAGGAAGTCCTTCTCTGATGAACATTAGAAGCCATTAAACACACACGGGGGTTCCAGTACTGACTGAGGAAGTCCTTCTCTGATGAACATTAGAAGCCATTAAACACACACGGGGATTCCAGTACTGACTGAGGAAGTCCTTCTCCGACGAACGTCGAAAGCCATTAAACACACACGAGGGTTCCAGTACTGACTGGGGAAGTCCTTCTCTGACCAGCATCAAAAGCCATTAAACACACACAAGGGTTCCAGTACTGGCTGAGGAAGTCCTTCTGTGACCAGCATCAAAAGCCATTAAACACACACGAGGGTTCAAGTACTGACTGAGGAAGTCCTTCTCTGATGAACATTAGAAGCCATTAAACACACACGAGGGTTCCAGTACTGGCTGAGGAAGTCCTTCTCTGATGAACATTAGAAGCCATTAAACACACACGAGGGTTCCAGTACTGACTGAGGAAGTCCTTCTCTGATGAACATTAGAAGCCATTAAACACACACGAGGGTTCCAGTACTGACTGAGGAAGTCCTTCTCTGATGAACATTAGAAGCCATTAAACACACACGAGGGTTCCAGTACTGGCTGAGGAAGTCCTTCTCTGATGAACATTAGAAGCCATTAAACACACACGGGGGTTCCAGTACTGACTGAGGAAGTCCTTCTCCGACGAACGTCGAAAGCCATTAAACACACACGAGGGTTCCAGTACTGACTGGGGAAGTCCTTCTCTGACCAGCATCAAAAGCCATTAAACACACACGAGGGTTCCAGTACTGGCTGAGGAAGTCCGTCTCTGATGAACATTAGAAGCCATTAAACACACACGAGGGTTCCAGTACTGACTGAGGAAGTCCTTCTCTGATGAACATTAGAAGCCATTAAACACACACGAGGGTTCCAGTACTGACTGAGGAAGTCGTTCTCTGATGAACATTAGAAGCAATTAAACACACACGAGGGTTCCAGTACTGGCTGAGGAAGTCCTTCTCTGATGAACATTAGAAGCCATTAAACACACACGAGGGTTCCAGTTCTGACTGGGGAAGTCCTTCTCTGACCAGCATCAAAAGCCATTAAACACACACGATGGTTCCAGTACTGGCTGAGGAAGTCCTTCTCTGATGAACATTCGAAGCCATTAAACACACACGAGGGTTCCAGTACTGACTGAGGAAGTCCTCCTCTGATGAACATTAGAAGCCATTAAACACACACGAGGGTTCCAGTACTGGCTGAGGAAGTCCTTCTCTGATGAACATTAGAAGCCATTAAACACACACGAGGGTTCCAGTACTGGCTGAGGAAGTCCTTCTCTGATGAACATTAGAAGCCATTAAACACACACGGGGGTTCCAGTACTGACTGAGGAAGTCCTTCTCTGATGAACATTAGAAGCCATTAAACACACACGGGGGTTCCAGTACTGACTGAGGAAGTCCTTCTCCGACGAACGCCGAAAGCCATTAAACACACACGAGGGTTCCAGTACTGACTGGGGAAGTCCTTCTCTGATGAACATTAGAAGCCATTAAACACACACGAGGGTTCCAGTACTGACTGAGGAAGTCCTTCTCCGACGAACGTCGAAAGCCATTAAACACACACGAGGGTTCCAGTACTGGCTGAGGAAGTCCTTCTCTGATGAACATTAGAAGCCATTAAACACACACGAGGGTTCCAGTACTGGCTGAGGAAGTCCTTCTCTGATGAACATTAGAAGCCATTAAACACACATGAGGGTTCCAGTACTGGCTGAGGAAGTCCTTCTCTGATGAACATTAGAAGCCATTAAACACACACGAGGGTTCCAGTATTGACTGGGGAAGTCCTTCTCTGATGAACATTAGAAGCCATTAAACACACACGAGGGTTCCAGTATTAACTGGGGAAGTCCTTTTCTGATGAACATTAGAAGCCATTAAACACACACGAGGGTTCCAGTACTGGCTGAGGAAGTCCTTCTCTGATGAACATTAGAAGCCATTAAACACACACGAGGGTTCCAGTACTGACTGAGGAAGTCCTTCTCTGATGAACATTAGAAGCCATTAAACACACACGAGGGTTCCAGTACTGACTGAGGAAGTCCTTCTCTGATGAACATTAGAAGCCATTAAACACACACGAGGGTTCCAGTACTGGCTGAGGAAGTCCTTCTCTGATGAACATTAGAAGCCATTAAACACACACGGGGGTTCCAGTACTGACTGAGGAAGTCCTTCTCCGACGAACGTCGAAAGCCATTAAACACACACGAGGGTTCCAGTACTGACTGGGGAAGTCCTTCTCTGACCAGCATCAAAAGCCATTAAACACACACGAGGGTTCCAGTACTGGCTGAGGAAATCCTTCTCTGATGAACATTAGAAGCCATTAAACACACACAAGGGTTCCAGTACTGACTGAGGAAGTCCTTCTCTGATGAACATTAGAAGCCATTCAACACACGAGGGTTCCAGTACTGGCTGAGGAAGTCCTTCTCTGATGAACATTAGAAGCCATTAAACACACACGAGGGTTCCAGTACTGACTGAGGAAGTCCTTCTCTGATGAACATTAGAAGCCATTAAACACACACGAGGGTTCCAGTACTGACTGAGGAAGTCCTTCTCTGATGAACATTAGAAGCCATTAAACACACACGAGGGTTCCAGTACTGGCTGAGGAATTACTTCTCTGATGAACATTAGAAGCCATTAAACAACACGAGGGTTCCAGTACTGACTGAGGAAGTCCTTCTCTGATGAACATTAGAAGCCATTAAACACACACGGGGGTTCCAGTACTGACTGAGGAAGTCCTTCTCTGATGAACATTAGAAGCCATTAAACACACACGGGGATTCCAGTACTGACTGAGGAAGTCCTTCTCCGACGAACGTCGAAAGCCATTAAACACACACGAGGGTTCCAGTACTGACTGGGGAAGTCCTTCTCTGACCAGCATCAAAAGCCATTAAACACACACAAGGGTTCCAGTACTGGCTGAGGAAGTCCTTCTCTGATGAACATTAGAAGCCATTAAACACACACGAGGGTTCAAGTACTGACTGAGGAAGTCCTTCTCTGATGAACATTAGAAGCCATTAAACACACACGAGGGTTCCAGTACTGGCTGAGGAAGTCCTTCTCTGATGAACATTAGAAGCCATTAAACACACACGAGGGTTCCAGTACTGACTGAGGAAGTCCTTCTCTGATGAACATTAGAAGCCATTAAACACACACGAGGGTTCCAGTACTGACTGAGGAAGTCCTTCTCTGATGAACATTAGAAGCCATTAAACACACACGAGGGTTCCAGTACTGGCTGAGGAAGTCCTTCTCTGATGAACATTAGAAGCCATTAAACCCACACGGGGGTTCCAGTACTGACTGAGGAAGTCCTTCTCCGACGAACGTCGAAAGCCATTAAACACACACGAGGGTTCCAGTACTGACTGGGGAAGTCCTTCTCTGACCAGCATCAAAAGCCATTAAACACACACGAGGGTTCCAGTACTGGCTGAGGAAGTCCGTCTCTGATGAACATTAGAAGCCATTAAACACACACGAGGGTTCCAGTACTGACTGAGGAAGTCCTTCTCTGATGAACATTAGAAGCCATTAAACACACACGAGGGTTCCAGTACTGACTGAGGAAGTCCTTCTCTGATGAACATTAGAAGCAATTAAACACACACGAGGGTTCCAGTACTGGCTGAGGAAGTCCTTCTCTGATGAACATTAGAAGCCATTAAACACACACGAGGGTTCCAGTACTGACTGGGGAAGTCCTTCTCTGACCAGCATCAAAAGCCATTAAACACACACGATGGTTCCAGTACTGGCTGAGGAAGTCCTTCTCTGATGAACATTCGAAGCCATTAAACACACACGAGGGTTCCAGTACTGACTGAGGAAGTCCTTCTCTGATGAACATTAGAAGCCATTAAACACACACGAGGGTTCCAGTACTGGCTGAGGAAGTCCTTCTCTGATGAACATTAGAAGCCATTAAACACACACGAGGGTTCCAGTACTGGCTGAGGAAGTCCTTCTCTGATGAACATTAGAAGCCATTAAACACACACGGGGGTTCCAGTACTGACTGAGGAAGTCCTTCTCTGATGAACATTAGAAGCCATTAAACACACACGGGGGTTCCAGTACTGACTGAGGAAGTCCTTCTCCGACGAACGCCGAAAGCCATTAAACACACACGAGGGTTCCAGTACTGACTGGGGAAGTCCTTCTCTGATGAACATTAGAAGCCATTAAACACACACGAGGGTTCCAGTACTGACTGAGGAAGTCCTTCTCCGACGAACGTCGAAAGCCATTAAACACACACGAGGGTTCCAGTACTGGCTGAGGAAGTCCTTCTCTGATGAACATTAGAAGCCATTAAACACACACGAGGGTTCCAGTACTGGCTGAGGAAGTCCTTCTCTGATGAACATTAGAAGCCATTAAACACACATGAGGGTTCCAGTACTGGCTGAGGAAGTCCTTCTCTGATGAACATTAGAAGCCATTAAACACACACGAGGGTTCCAGTATTGACTGGGGAAGTCCTTCTCTGATGAACATTAGAAGCCATTAAACACACACGAGGGTTCCAGTATTAACTGGGGAAGTCCTTTTCTGATGAACATTAGAAGCCATTAAACACACACGAGGGTTCCAGTACTGGCTGAGGAAGTCCTTCTCTGATGAACATTAGAAGCCATTAAACACACACGAGGGTTCCAGTATTGACTGGGGAAGTCCTTCTCTGATGAACATTAGAAGCCATTAAACACACACGAGGGTTCCAGTATTGACTGGGGAAGTCCTTTTCTGATGAACATCTGAAGCTATTAAACACAGAGGAGAGTTCCAGCACTGACTGATGAACCGTTTAACTGTTGAAATAGCATCAAAGGCGTGATACAGGCCCTTGCAGTGCATGGGGGCCCCAAACCCTTCTGGAGCTCCATTCATCACGGGGCCAATGAAGATCTGTGAGATTCATGAGACTCTGAGGCCCCTCCTCAAATTTTGCAGGGCGGTGGGAGGGGCCAATGCTAGTGATTCACTGACAGGACTTGAGACCGTGTCATTCAGAAAAGTGGGAGTAGACGCCTCCTTATGGCTTCCTAGCTGAAATAATTGAAGTATGCCGAGTCTCTTTTCACCACGTTGTTACCCAGAAATGGCATTCCATACTAACAATGAAAGCGAAGCCATCTGAGAAGAAAATCTAGAAGAGCTTATTTAATTCCTCATTTAAAACTAGAGGGAGTTAAGGATCTCTGCAGGGCACAAGTCCCCCAAAAAAAAAAAACAAAGAAAAGAAAAAAAGGATGCAGGATTAACCAAGTTAGGCAGTATGCAAGTGACATCAAGGCACATACCATCACACATAGCATCACAAGAAGTGACATCACAATCCATGACCACACAGGCAGTGACATCAGATCTTTTGACCTCGTACATACGTTAAGCAGCTTTATCATGAGTACATTTCAGAGCATTACAATATTTAACAAATTAGATTTTGCGTAAGGTTGTACCAAAAAAGTGACAACCCAGACGCAAAATCTGGGCCTCAACTTCCACATGAATTTTTGTTTTAAGTTTACCACAAAGAAATTGGCAACAAGGAGTAAAGTGCCAGTAAAGTTGTTCTGCTCAATTGATTGAAAATCCTTCATTTAAAAATATCTTACGGGGTTAAGGCACCTGTTGCAGACATCTTTGTGTGCCCAGTAAACCTGATGGAATAATAATGATGGTAAGACAAATCTGGAGGTTAATGCACTAACTGGAGAGATCTGTGATTTGTCTAGACCAAGTTGTGAATCAAAGTAGCACAGAGGGTTAGGTTAATATGTTTCCTGCAAAGCACATCATGTAACGAGCAGTTGACATATTTTTATTTTATGTAGATGGGTAAGTGGGTTACTGCTTTTAACACAGAGATCCTTTTGTTACTTGCAGTTCATAAATGTAATCCTTCTAATATAGTACATGAGCTATGAAGGATATGTGACTCCTACACCTTATAACCCCCAATGTCTTATGTAACATCCTATACATTGATTTATACACATATATGATTTATTGTCAATGTGTACATGTGATGTAAAGCGCTCAGACTCCCTCCATTGGGATTAGTAGCGCTATAAAACAAAACAAAATATTGGTATTTAAATTATTTGCGTAAATATTGGGACAGATCAACACATCTGACATTATGATAGAGCGTGCATATCGCTTACATGCAGGGACAGAAAAAAGTCATAAGCATGCCTCTCTTAAGTACCTGTGAAGTAATAACAAGCTGTGTGCCTTCAATGCCCCTCCATTGCATTTGCATAAGTGTGAGGCTCCTGATAGTTTCCAGCCAGGATATTGAAACAAAAGGAGAACCGATAGGCCCTTAAATTCGGCCTACGTTTTGGCCTGGCTGAAATGTAAAATAAGAAAGTCCCCTCACCTGCCAGTTGTTGCTCAGAACGAAAGCAGACAATGTGCAGGTGCTGCTGATAGTGCCCCGGTGTCTGAAAATCCAACTGGGATGAGTTCAGCATATTTCTGTGGGGCCCATCTTCTTGGCAAGGTTGACACCATCCACCCTGTGAAAAGAGTGGGTAGATCCCTCCCACCCACGTATTTATTTTATTTATTTATTTTGTGCAATTTTTAAAGCGCGCAAATACCCATACGGGTGTCCCGGCGCTAACGTTCCAGAACTCACTTCATGCGATAGGGGGAATTTTAGGAGGAAAACAGTCATATTTTGAGGCTCTTTCGAAATTTGAATAGCGTAGGGGCAGTTTTAATGTGGAGTGGTAGTGTATTCCACAGTTTGGCAGTTGCAATGGTAAAGCATCTGTCTCCCCAGTTAGCCTTTCTTGTCCGTGGGACTTTTAGCAAATAGGCTGAGGACGATCGTAAGGTCCTAAGTTGTTCCACTGGACAAAGGGCATTTTTTAAGAACCGTGGTCCAGGGTTGTTCAAAGTTTTGTAGGCTATGCACAAAGCCTTAAATTTAATTCGACTCCTGATGGGGAGCCAGTGTAACTCTTTGATGTAAGGGGAAGTTGAGGTGAATTTGGGGATGGATAATAGGATTCTAGCCGCGGCGTTTTGCACCGTCTGAATTTTATTGAGTACCTTTTCCTGAGCATTCAGGAGAAGGGAGTTACAATAATCTATTCTTGAGAACACTAAAGTGCTGATCAGTGTTTTACCCGCGGATTGCGGTAAATAGGGGAGTCGTTTTTTTATTCTTTTTAAGATGTAGAAGGCAGATGATACCACCGCGTTGGCATGATGGAGGAAAGTCAACTTGTTATCAAATGTGACTCCCAAATTGCGGACCTTAACTACCGGTTGGGGTGGGGGGCCCAGCTCAGATGGCCACCACTGAGGGGACCATGCCGGCTGCAAGCTCCCGAATGTCATCACCTCCGTTTTATCGGAGTTTAGCTTGAGGCAATTTGATGACATCCAGGAGCTTATCGCCTTCATTCCCTCTTGGAAATTAGCTGCGACAGATGTTCCATTGTTGTGCACCGATAATACTAATTGAGTATCGTCAGCGTACGTTGTTAGGGCAATTCCATATGATTTTATCACCCTCGCCAAGTCCGATACATAGATATTAAAAAGCGTCGGACTTAGCGAGGAGACCTGTGGAACTCCGCAGGGGATAGAGAAGGTCCGAGAGGTGAAATTACCCAGCTTAACTTAACACGTATACCCTCAACCTATGCCCTGGTCTCTGGGATCTATGGAAAACGACTGGACTTGCGTCGAGGAGTAGGTAGGAGGGTAACGGGGTAAGCCAAATTGTTCTCATGCTGCGAGAAAGCAACCACCAAGCGCTTTATCTCGCTCACCATTACTGGGTGCAGTCTAGGGTCTAAGCCAGAGGTTCTTAACCTGTGGGCTGGGGACCCCTGCGAGTCTGCAACACCTTCTCAGGGGGTCTGTTACTGCTTAGAAAATTAAATAATTGTAAGAGATTAATAAGTAATTTATTAATAACCAAAATGCAAAAATGAACATTTAAAAAAGTCCTGTAAATGTGAAGGCCTAAATTGAATTAAAAAAGATCCCAACATTCCCATAAAAGTTTAGATTTTTTTTATATTTGTGGATTAAATTCAAATATTTAATCATTTGCATATTTGTTTGGTGAATACTTGTTTACGTATTCTTCTGTATTGTTTTGTGGTTCAAATGATCAAAATCGTCCTGAAGAATCAAATCGCGGTCTCCATTGCCTGCTTCCTCACTCTTCGCATGCTCAGCAAGATCTTCAAATGGCTCCTCATCAACTCCAGACGTACCATCGCTCAAGCCCTAATCACCAGCTGCCTGGACTCCAGAAATGTTCTATACGCAGGGATCACCAGGAAACTCTTTAAGAGACTGCAGACCATACAAAACCAGGCAACCAGAGTCACCCTCAAACTCACCTGGGAGACCCACATCAACCCCCACCTCAAGGAACTCCACTGGCTCCCCATTCAGAACAGATGTCAATTCAAGATGCTGATCGACACCTACAAAGTCCTGCACAATCAAGGACCAGCTTACCTCAACCACCGTTTGAACTCCCACCACCCCTCCAAACACCAGCATTCTGCCTCCCTCTCCATTGCATCCGCCGAAGCAACAGCAGACGACGCTCCTTCTCTTACCTTGCTGCAAAGTCCCAAAACAAACTCCCTCTGAACCTCAGGACCTCAACCTCTCTTCAGGAAAGGACTCCAAGCCTGGGTGTTCAACTGAGTCCCCTAGATGTAGCATAACTCTCAGCGCCTCAATACGTTCGTGGGTGATGAGCCTCGCTTTACAAATCCTGATTGATTCCAAATTCTAATTGAAAATTGCTCAGGCCGGGGTCCCCAGGCTCCAATAATCCCTCATTGAGAGTCCCCAGATTCCAATAATAATTCAGTAGGGGATCCCCAGATTCAATAAATGATTAAGATGGGGTCCACAGAAGTCAGCAGTGATCGGGGTGGGCTCCCACGTCGCTGCAGACACTTTTGTGGCGCTTTGTTCTCCTTCTTGACCCCAACACGATCCAGGGTGGGCTCCTGGTTTCGAATCCCTATTCCTGCACGCCGGTCCTCGATCCTCCTTCGTCGCCAGTTGTCGTATCGGCGAGGGCAGGAAACACACAGGAAACGGTAGGGTCAGTCAGCGTCTTTCTTTATTTGCCTATATACATGTATCTGTATGTCGCGCTGTGCATGGGCCGCGCTAGTGGTCACCTGACCTCTCACCCCGAGGTCCTGCGTGTTAGTGATCCCTGACCCCCTCCCCTGACCGGATGTGGTGTCCGGTGTCCCTGTCCCCCTGACCCTGAGCTCCAGGGTCCTAGTGCCATCATGTGGGCACGACACACCATACAATCTCAACAAATACAACACTGACAAGCAGGCACCCTCCCATGGTAAAGCATGATACATAGCTGAAAATGTGCCTCGGAGCACCACAACAGGGTATGACGGGCCATATAAATAATATTATTATTATTATTATTATAATATTCTTATTTAGCGCCAGATTCGACCCCCGAAGGGGTACCTCCGCGCTTGCCTTGGGAACCCGTCCTGGCTTTTCCCTGTGAGATAGCCCCTACAGGGCATCCCCAAGGTGAAAGCCAGGCATCCCGCCGCGGGGGGGCCGTTGTGGAGATTAAGCAAGCTTAATGCCCAGAGTTGCAGAGTGTGAACCCATGATTAGGTCAGGCACCGAAGCGAGAATTATCGAGTCCATGGACATTTGAGCTCAAGACCCTGCCGCGTCGGGAATTGAACCCTGGTCCCGGGTCTGACCTCTGCTTCAGGGTCTGCCTGCTCTAACCAGTGAGCCACACTTCTCCAATACATGACACCCATGAGCCTGCCTTAGCCTCATACTTGAGGTGCCTTTTGATACCTAAATGGCTGCTAAAGAGATCCACTGTACCCTAAACCTGAGGACCAGCTGACAATTTCACAGTCAGGACTCACCGTTTTGATAGGTCCAAAACATGACGTGCTTCCGACCATGCTGTATGACTATTAGGTCCTAGCAGCTCACATGCTGCTGCAGACCACTCACGTGACAAACTTTCATCCCATTTGACAGACTCCATGACAAGAGACCGCCCTCATGCCGGAGCCTCTCCACTGCCCACCAGGGGCTACATGGGAAGCTGTGCTCCCCAGACTCAAACTGACCTCACACTGCTTCTGAATTCCCCCTGGTGCCCATGAAGTAGTAGGTCTGTGTGTGCTAGGGGTGGGCAGAGAGGGTTGGTCCCCTTGCATAGTCCAAACTGGCAAGCAGCATCCCACATTCTACCCTGCAGCCTTCCTCCTCCTCCAGTAGATTGTGCCCCATTCCTCTGCCAAAGCCATTTATAATGGGCATCGTTTAGTTTGTTTAGTGAAAGGTATTCCTCAAGGTAATGCACTGCATGGGCAGCTGTGAAAGGTTTGATAGCACTGAACAGATACAGGAGAGGAGGCAGCAACCTTTGCTTACACACCTGCAACAGGTATTATATTCAGGACCTATTTACATAGTGCATCATGCATCCTGAGGAGCACATAAAGCGCATTAGTGGAAGGGTAGCACAGTACACTGTAGGATGTACTAATCCTGAAGGATGAAGTATTGTGGCATACTTGCAAGGTGTCTTGCGAAATAAAGAGAGCGATGTGTCCCTGTCATCTGCTGCTGCGCTGACAGATACTCTGGTGTGAGGATTAAATTGTTTGACCTTTAGATTGTTGTTGAGTCTTGTTGAAGGAGGTGTGGCCAACAAGGAAGTGCTTGAAGTGGTGTGATGAGTAGTGGATAAGTATTTGGTCCTTTTGCATGTGTGGCTAACGAGATACAAGTGATCTTGCTGCCATCTTTTGTCCTGTAGTTCTCACTAATCATTTAGACCTGCATGTTTGTTGGACAACATAAACTTTAGGAGAAGTGCCTAGACTGATTCCAGGCACCCCAGCAGGATAGGTTGTCCTAGAGACCAGCTAGCTCACAGTGTCACCATAAGCTCCCCAAACCCGTTACCAGGGATCGAATAGTTTCTGGCAACCTCTAAACAGGACTACCCTGACCCCCCCCCCGCCCCTCCCCCAGGGATCGTGGAAACAGATCAGAACTTTTCTCCCCAGTCACTCGTGATTATGATATATGCACAAGTGAACGTCAGAAATGCTATTATGAAGCAGAGGACAATGTACGAAATGAGCAGCTTTATACATGGGCCTAATCCGGTAACATAACACTTTGTGATTACATGGTCTTACTCTTGAATGAGTATGATCCAGTCATCGGAGGTCCACATCCTCTTGTGCCGTGTAATCCTCCATCATTTGTTTGGGTACTAGGATATTTCAAATTGTGGCTAGGAAGGGATCCCATTATGTCGCAGCTTTATACATGGGCCTAATCCGGTAACATAACACTTTGTGATTACATGGTCTTACTCTTGAATGAGTATGATCCAGTCATCGGAGGTCCACATCCTCTTGTGCCGTGTAATCCTCCATCATTTGTTTGGGTACTAGGATATTTCAAATTGTGGCTAGGAAGGGATCCCATTATGTCGCTGCTTGTACTCAGGAAGATCCAGAGACATGTCTTGTGTGACAGGGGAATTAGAGAAGGTGTTCTCCTACAGCGGAGGGTTCTTCTATTGGTGGAGGTTTACTGCGGGTGCTTTGATACAGGTTTCAATCGACAGGCCACTATTCATATGTGAAGGGAAATCCGGTTTGGATGAAGAACCTGCTTGCTATTAATTGACAATAAATCTTCTCCGGGTTTCCAGTTGGATGCGATTGTCCTCTGATAACAGTAGAAACTCTGTGAACCAATGTTATCTGGGCCATCATGGAGCAATGACTATTAGCTGGCACAGTTCTTTTTTCATTTTCCTGAGAAGCCTGGGAATGACAGTCTTACCGAAAACGCAATCCCCGATGACCCTTTTTGAGGGTCCCAGCTTGCATACAACCTACATTTCCGGTTCTTTTGACATTCAAAGAGATCCAGTTTAGGCTTGGCCCATGATTGGAATAGGATGTTCAGAATTGATTGATTTAACTCCAATAAGTGACAGCTCTGACCTGTTCGGATTAAGGGGTCTGCCAAACAATTGCTGATCCCTAGCAGATGATCTGCTCTGATGGTTATTTGATGCGCTAATGGCCATCTCCATACTTCTTGTGCCATCTGTGATAGTATCGGAGTTCTTGTAACTCTTTGTTTGTTGAGGTACTGTATACTGGTTGTGTTGTTTGTTCGCATACACACCGATGATCCCTGGCATGAAAGCTTGGAGGGCAAGTGATATCACTCGGAGTTCCATGAAATTTATGGGCATTTTTGTTTGTGCTGAACTCCATTTGCCTTTTATTTGGAGATCATGCAAATGGTCTCCCTAGCCTTCTAGAGAAGCGTCTGTTGTAATAATGTATTCGTACACTGGAGATAGGAACGTTAGCCACGATGAGAGATTGCCGGAGTTTATCCACCAATAAAGAGCTTTTGTCATAGGTGGTGTGAGCTGAATTATATAATTGAAGAAGCCTTCCACGTGAGCCCATTGCACGTCCAATTCCTCCTAGTTCTTAGGCGAACACGTGGAGAATGGTTGATGACATCTGCAGAGAAGTGACTTTATAAGGCAAACAGAAATGGACTTTATTTTGAGAGAGTCAGAGCCAGCGTTACAAGTTTCCTTTGTCTGCGGGCACAAATGACTTGTCTTGTAATGTATCAAGGGTTGCTCCTAGAAAATGTATCCTCAGAGAGAAGCAAGACTTTTGATAAACCCAGGGATTGAAACATCAGCAGGCATGTTGTCTTAGCTTTCTACACTTGTTGGGCAGATGGTGCTTTTATTAACCAGTAGTCTAGGAACGGAAATAACTGGAGGGCTTTCTTTCTGAGATGGGCTGTCACTTGGGCAAGACATTTTGTGGAAATCTGGGTAGCAGACCGGAGACCAAATGGGAGCACTTTGAATTGATAGTTCCGGGTGGAGAGGGATATGGTAATAGGCATCCTGCCTATCTAGACTCACCATGAAATCTCTGTGCATGAGGGGATGCAAGATTTCTTGAAGCATGATCACACAAGACTGCTTTTTTCAGGTACTTGTTCAGCTTCCTGAGACCAGAAATGGGGTGCCACTCTCCTCATTTCTTCATGAGTAGAAGCCCATTCCTTTCTGAGAGTGTGGAACCTTTTCTATGACATTCTTGGCTAGTATAGCCAGTACTTTCTTTCAAAGGAGATGGCGATGAGACAGAGGCGGTCGTTATGTTGAAGCTGAATGAACTTGAAGGTATGCCCTTAAGTGAGGAGATCTAGAATCCATTTGTCCGTAGTGATTTTCCACCATTGATGGGAATAGTTGGAAATTCTTGCTTCCTGGCTGGCTGGTGCTATGTGATTTCTCCTTGGGGTTGCTTAAGGTAAGCTGCTGCTGCTGGTGTTTTTCGATATAGTTGGTACTGCTGGTAGGTAGACCGAAAGGGCTGCTGAAAGGGCTGGTATGACTGATACCTCTGGTATCCTCCCCAATAGGAATAGGTACCTGTTCTGCGAGCCCCTCTAAAAGGTGTTTGTCGAGACTAAGTTGTACAAGGATCTAGCGGTATCAGCCTAGATGGCTTGGAAGGAGTCGTCAATATGTTTGCCAAACAAGCAGTCATCATCATAAGGCTTTTCCCAAAATTTTGTTTGTACATCAGGCCGAAACATTGAGGCTTTGAGCCAACCCTGCTGTCTAAGCAACGCTGATCCTGCGAGCTGTATGAAACCTATTAAGGCTATGTCCATGGTACAATCAATGATCTTCAACGCCGAACTGTGGAGCTCCGACAACATCTGGCGGTCATATCTGCCTTGGATTGCTAGTGAATCTGCTGTACCATAGTTGTGCAAGACATGACCGAGAACCACTTACCAATATTGTCAAGGTGTCTGCCTGCCTTGTCAGGTGGTGTTGAAATTGGTGGGGCTGGGTTCTAAGACTGGCACTGAGCAGCCTGTCTACTAACAAAGTCTGGTTTTGGATGACCCATCCGACATGCCAGTGAGTCTTCAGGTGCTTTGTATTTTTTGTGAATTCTTGGCAGAACCACTGGCCGAAGTCTTCATGATTTTAATTCCTTCCTCCCTGATATAATCTACGATAAAAAACGCTTTAACAGTTTTCCTAGATTGTTCTTTGAAATCGTATCGGAATCAACCAGATTGCTTGATCGTAATAGGAAGTTGGATACACTTGGCCGTTCTCTCCATAAGGGTATGGAAACCACTGATGTCATCTGGTGATGAATCCACTAGTTACAGTGCAAGAGGGGAAAGTGTTAAGACTAGTTAATCGCCCCATACAGTTGCCACAGATTGAGTATTTTGAAATTCACCCTTTTCTCCATCATCATCTGAAGAAGATTGGTAATCTCGAGGAGACATGGCAATGTTTTCACACTGGGATCATTCTTGAAGTAGCAGGTGATAGCATAGGCTCCGGTGATGTAGGTGCCTGAGGAGGCGGATGCATTGGTAATGACTGCCCTCCTGCCAGTGTGGGGAAATGTTTATAATTGTCCTTCATAATGCCCTGGAGATCCTGTACTAGAGTTACGGAAACCTGTATCATGGCCTCAGGCGGTGACAAATGATAAAACTGCTCTACATATTGCAATGGCTTTTCAATGTATTGCAGTCTCTGAAATGCAGACTCATAATAGTCCCCTTCATACTCGTTTTCCTTGTACTTAACATGAAGTTCCTAGGGACTATGAGCCGTCCCAAAGGCCCCAACATCATCTTAGTCAGACTAGTCTACATCCAATAAGTGGCTTGGTAGCAAGGGGAGACATGCTCTGGGCATAAAATATCCTGTGCTGGTTGGTCCCTTGTTGATGTGTGGTAAATTTAATTACCCATGCTTAATTTATGCGGTAAAGTTCAATAAGAATAACTCAGAAAAATAAGAGGCAAAATCCGTGATATTTGAGGTTTTTCAAAAGGGGTTTTATTCCTTAAAAAGGAATTGGGTATTTGGCTCGAGCCAAGGTGGCATACCATTCCGTCACCACGTAGGTTCGGGAAGGGACTGACAGACAATACTTTATTGACAATCATTCATATATATAGTCAATGCATTACAGTAAAGGCATATGCAGAAGGCGTAACAGCTGAGGAGAGAGATAAGAATACACATACGTAATGAAAAGGCGTTACAATAGGCGTGCATGAAGGTGTGTACTGGAAACGTCATTAACATGATGTCACAAGTAGGTGGATCCATAAGAGAATCCTGCAGTGTCAGCAGAAATACATGGCAGAGATGCGCGCGCAGGCAGCATGACGTGTGATTGACGTGTAACTGGAGGGTGAAGGGGACTTGACATTTAGCCCTACATGTGGAGACAGAAGTCTGGGATGTCAGATCGACCTAATCCCAAATCGTATCTAATATCTCATGTTTAAGGAACTGTATTATCTGGAAGGAAAGGTCTCTTGGACAGAGGCTATTCTATACTGACTGTGAGTGCATGTATAAGCATCTACGTGTCTGCATGAGATGCGAGGGGGCATGGGCCTACCATGGTAACAAGAGCTATGAATTACTTGTACGGAGACAGTGAGGCCGGGCCCTTTGCTCTGCAGCTGGAAGGATGTTTACTTGAACTACTAGACAGGAATGTATTTTCGAGGAGCGGAGCAGATAATTCGAAGGCTGAATACAGTCTTGGCAGGCAACAGGTTGAGCCAAGCGCCGTTAGCCGCGCAGGGAGTAAGGCAGAGGTCGCGGGTACAGATGCAGGCCCAGGCTGAGGCATTCAGAGTCAGAAGGCAGGAAAAGACTCAATGGCAGAATTCAGGGCCTACTTCGCCAGGGCTGAAATACGTGTAAAGTACACCACATAAAGACGTTGGCAAGGCATATTTAAGAACGGAATATTCAACCCATTCATGGTGGATCTGAAAGAGGACATGTTAACGTTGGACGCAAATGTATTTGCGTCTTCATAGCTGGAAGTGGAGGGAACATACATGTACTTGTAGCGCGTACACGGAGTCGTTGGGGTCTAAGATAGGGGACACAATTGATCATAAAAATTCATATTTCCTCAGATGGTGTCATCTATGGTAGCGTCAATGTTGCTTTTATCACACCCTGCGTTAGAATTAACAATGGTGGCTTGTTTACCTTTATAGATAACGACGAAGATGTCTTCTCCCATGAATACGCTGTTGACGCTCTTGTCGACAAAGCCTTTGTCAATGGCATTGGTGAGGCCTTCAATGGCGTTGGTATTTTTCACCGACAACTAGGTTGTCGTCGTTGTCAACGAGGGGGTAGTCATCGAACAGAGTGGTGGTAGGCAAGGTGGACGTTGCTGACGTTTTCACATGCATTGCCGTGGACTATGTGTAGGAAACATTCCTATTGGTGATGTAACATGGAATGTTGTAGGGAAAAGCTCTGGAGCTGGCAGTTACTGAAGCTGTTGCTGCTGGAGGTCACTATACTTGGAGGCAATAAAGAAGATAGTATTTACACTTGCATTGGGTAAATTACTACACTATGATTTTGATGGCGTTACAGTTGTTGACAATATTCTTATCGTCAGTTTGTGCTTCACCATGGCTGGTTCTGAAGAGGATTTTGTAGGCTTTAAAGCCAGGGCTGAAGATAGTTGTAGGCTCAGACCTTGCCTTAGAGGAAGTTTTCTCTCATGTTTCTTCAAAAGGTGCCTTTTGAAGACCCATGGTGAGTATTTTTGAAGGTTTTCCTGAGCTCATCTGGTGATGCTTGACGTCACATCTATTTCTAGTTTTCTCTTGTGAAGCAAGAGAATCCTCACTGTTCTCCTCCTCAGAAATGACAGCTGTTTTCGCTTCAAGTTTCTGAAGCCATAATAACAGCCATCCCTCTTTATTTTTGAGAGTTTTGGAACAAAAAGTTCTACACATTTTGCAGTTGTTTACCTATGGACAGGGTTGATGCAGTAAATATACTCTTTGTGAGGGTCTTCCGAATGGCGGTCCCTCTTCGCACTAGTCCAACAAGGTCAAAAGTGTTTTTTTCTTGAGAGTTCTGACATTATGTCAGTGCTTGAATAATTACACAGGAGAAGTAATATGCACACATCATATCTGCATACCAGTTGAAGAACTGAACATAGCTCAGGGAAGCTGTCACACGATGTGCAGTTGAAAATCTAAAGGAAGGTGCCTCTGCTGGGTGTGGTCTATAGGGGGCTATTTCCTGACTGTATGGGAGTTTGGTTCATTTAAAATGATCTAGATAAGCTATGAAAAAATCAATGTCTGTTTTCCACTGTAAGATATGCATACTACAACCACTGCTTTAGAATGTACTGTGGGACTTGCATCTCGACCACGGGGAATGATTCAAGCAGGTGAATCTATTAAAGATACGAAACTGGAGACTACAAAATAGATCAGATACTGTTTCTGTTCCAGTTAAAACTTTACTTTTTTAATATATTGCTTCTAAAACTTGACATAATATTGGAATAAATGATCTAGCACCTAACAAAAAAAACAATTTGTGATGCCCAATAATTTAGGAGCCTGAGTAAGCAGTAACCTACGGAGGCCACTCTCACATTAAGACAGACCCTCTATACTTTTCCAATTCAACTTATTTCGACATATATTTGAATATAATAATTTGATTACTATGTGCAAT
Source organism: Lissotriton vulgaris (assembly GCF_964263255.1). Taxonomy (NCBI): domain Eukaryota; kingdom Metazoa; phylum Chordata; class Amphibia; order Caudata; family Salamandridae; genus Lissotriton; species Lissotriton vulgaris. Next base: position 64,370,030 of record NC_141687.1, read on the forward strand.
CTGAATACAATTCTTGACATTCAAATGCAAATATTACCTAATATGGAAGGCATTATACAGCGTAAGCAAGGCAAAACATATCACAAAGGAATCAGCGCCTTGAGACCCTCACGGGTAAGTAGCCACGCTTTACAAACCTTGATTGATTTTATCTACTATATGCCGGAGGTTGACTCCAATCACAAAGTTACAAACAGCACAGAATACATCCATCCATTTAATATCATTATTATTCCGGGATTCTGCCAATTATGTGCATGACTCATTCAAGAATATTCGGTGGAACATGGCATAAGCTATTCCACTAGCAGCAGTAGGTTAATACCAGTATCCTGACCAGATCAAAGTCCTAGCACCCCAACCAGGAGCAGGTTTTAGGCAGCACGGTTACCCCAGTACCTTACATGTAGCACAAGTGCTCAAGAAGCTGTATGCGATATCAATGTACTGTCAGATTTGCTTAAACAAGTTGGTTGTACACAGGTCAGTTCCACCATTTGAGTTGGTTTCTGCTCTAATCAGATATTAAATTGTGTCTCATGGCTAGAATGTGGGTTTGTACACATTCCTGGTTGCTCTTCACCAAGTAACTCGCGGTAACTGTAGTGTGTATGCCTTTGGCTTTCCTGTTTCTTTGGGCCTCTTTGCCAAAGCGCCGGGACACCTTTCGGGGTAGCCGTGCGCTCAAAAAGTTCGGCTTACATTAACATTAACATCTATTAAAAACAAACCTATAATCTGACTCAGTTGGCCTACTTTATGACCAGGTCCCAGACCTGGGCTGTGTGCATGAGTGGAACATATAAATGATTGCTATTCGCTATAACTACAAGAAGATTTTTTTTTACAGAGCCTTTTCAGGTCTCACCAGAAAGGTGAAAATAGACCATATCTAAAGATATTAAACAAGGAGGAAGTAGTTGGTATTTCACATTTACAGTCCTTAATGTAAATAGTAACACTGAGGAAGTTTCATGTACCACTGCAAGTCATTTTAAGAAAGGTGTAACCTCAACTGAAAATATACATACTACACACATTTTGTTCACACACTTTACAAAGCTCTGAGAGGCAATCCTGGCTGAAGATGTGTGAGAAAAGCATTGCAGCTTCAGATGGGGAAGCAACATTTCTACATTACCCTTCCCCCATTCTGAGGAACTCAAAAGAGTAGTAATAGCGGCCTAGATACACAGTAAAACTGCCCATCAGTCTTTAAAGATTGCGGGTTTACCACTTCATATGCCATTGGTCTTATAATCACGCCCCTAAGAGATTAATATGTCAATGCTCCATTTCACTGGTACCAAATTAGAAGCAACTACGAAAACTTGTAATTTTGCCATTCATTACTCTTCGAAAGAATTCTTTTTTTTTTTATTTCATTGGTGTTGGATCAAAGCAGACACGCAGTGGAGTCTCTTGCTTTGAGCCCTCCCCACAAGTGCTCTCCACACAAATGTTACCCTTATGAGCCAAACACAAACTCTCTGATGGTTTTTGGGCTCAGTACTCTCTTTGCAAAGGACTGAAAATGAGGTGGAAAAAATACATTATATACTGAGTAATTACATCTCAATTTCATAACTATTAGATTATTTCTGCTTCTGTATGGTTTCCCAAAAGGACATTTGCAATGTTAAAATACATTTCACAAACACAGCATTTAAGTATAAAGGCAGCATTTTATGGTCTGTTTTTAAAGGGTATTCCAATAGGATCACATTACGACACTAAAATGTCTAAGACTATAACAAACCAATTGTAATACCAATGTGCGCTTCACTGTTAGAGGGGTCTCTTCGGTGACAACGTGTTTGACATTTTACACGATCTCGTCAGCGGTTAAGTTATCTGTGGGCCAAGCGATAGCATGAAGCAGTGCATCATGAACGTGGAATAGCAGAAGGTGTTGTCCTTCTGATGACCAATGCATCTCCGTTGGTGTGTGGTAAAATCGATTACCTATACTTAATTTGCTATCAATAATCAATAAGAATAACTCAGAAAAATAAGAGGCAAAATCCGGGATATTGAGGTAAACTCAAAAGGGTTTTATTCCTGTAAAAGGAATTGGGTTATTGGCTCGAGCCAAGGTGGCATAACCATTCCATCACCACACAGGTTCAGGAAGGGGCAGACAGACAACATATTGTTTACAGAGGTACATATATATAGTCAATGCATTACAATGTATGAGCATATAGTAGGCGTAACAGCTGGAAAAGAAGAGATAAAACATGGAAACGTCATCAAAAAGGCGGTACAATGGGCGTGCATGAAGGCGTACACTAGAAACGTCACTTGTCATGAGGTCACAAGTAGGTGGATCCATAGGAGAATCCTGCAATGTCAGCAGAAATATATGGCAGAGATGCGCGCGCAGCAGCTTGACGTGGGTCTGACGTATAACCAGAGGGTGAAAGGACTTGACATTTAGCACTACAAGTGTAGACATAAGTGTAGACCTAAGTCTGGGATGTCAGATCAACCTAATCCCAAATTGTATCTGGTATCGTATGTTTAAGGAACAGTAGTATCTGGAAGGGAAAAGGTCTCTCGGGCGGAGACTACTCTATACTGTCTGCATGTATGCGTCTACGTGTTGGCATGCGGGGTGAGGGGGCATGGGCCTACCATGGCAACGGAGTCTATGAATTACTTGCACGGAGACAGAAGAACCGGGCCCTCTGCTCCTGCAGCTGGGAGGATGTTTACTTGAGCTACGAGACAGGAATGTGTTTTCGAGGAGTGGAGCAGATAATTCGAAGGTTGAATACAGTCTTGGCAGGCAGAGGTTAGGCTATGCGCCGGAGCCGCGCAAGGAGTAAGGTGGGGGCCACTGGTACAGAGGTAGCCTGGACTGAGGCCCTCGGAGTCAGAAAGCAGGAGAGAACTCGAAAAAAAAACTCAATGGCATATTCTGGGCCTACTTCGCCAGAGCTGAAAAACGTGTAAAGTGTACCACAAAAAGACGGTGGCACGACATATATAGGAACTGAATATTCAATCCGTTCATGGCGGATCTGAAAGAGGACAAGTTAAAGATGGACGCAAATGTATTTGCGTCTTCGTAGCTGGCACAGGAGGGAAATAACATGCACTGCAAGCTAGTACATGGAGACGGTGGGGTACTCGCTGGGGAACACTACTCGATCAAAAAATTATATTTCCTCATTCCCTCCTTGTTCCCCACGGACCCTTCATGATACATCGATTCTCATTAATTGATCGACTTGTTCACTTAACATCATTTGCTCTTCTTTCTTTACGCGCTTTGAATGGGAACTTGAACGTGGAACACATGAAGTGGCACACAGGCCGCAAATTGCCGGTCCACATTGGATACACAGGCAACAACTGAATACTACAAGAAAACCAATACCTAGGAGGGATAGGATCTTCCACCCCCAGGCTGACAACGTTGTCCAGAACCAACCGGACCAAGTCCAGGTGCCTGGAGTCTGATGAATTAAACTCGCAATTTTATGGAGACGTGTAATAGCTTTGTACACGGTTGGCGCGTTATTGGGGATGAAAATACAGCAGCTTGACCCGATGACCTTACAAGCTCCACCCCTATCTGCCAAGATGACGTCAATAACGAGACGATTTTGAAGAACAACAACCCGCATGGCGGACTGCTCCTCCGTTAAGTTACCTAGAGCTGAAGCGGTCTCAAGTACCACTGCTTCGAGGGTTCTGGTTAATCTACGGATTAGTTTACTATTTGAAACAGTACCTAGGTAGGGGAAGAAGCCTTTATTGAAATCTGTATATTGTTCCCATGTAGTTTCTTTATAATCGACAAGCGGGAGATCTCTCTTGTATCTATGCTTTACCAAATTGGTATTTCTATGATAGTCGGGAGGGGCTAGAAAAACAGGTGGCAGAAGGAATGCAATATAACAGGTGCCATCCCAGTCTAAAGGCAAACGGACATATGCGGTATGACCACAAACAAAATAGGAATGACGTAGAGCCCTAAACGTGGATCTACCATGGTCAGTAAATTCGACTACAGTGGTACATTTACTATGACCTACGTGTACAGAACCATTCTTGCGAACACATAGTTCACCAGTAATAGGCAATACTGCCATAGCAGGTAGAACAGGAGCAGCTTCGGATTCGACAGATAAAATCATGAAAGTGACTGAGTAATTTCCTAACCCATATACTTCGTTTTCTAGATCAGTTCCAGTATCAACGGGGAGTCCCTCCTTGTCAGGGTAGCATACCTTAAGCAGGACTAAGTTCAGGTTACCCCAAACCCAGTTACCTTCATAAATAGCAGCAGTAGAGACCAAGGAATTGAGCATTTTAAACCATGCACCACATGTGCCATTATGAGTGAACGGGTACGGGAAAAGGGGCAAAACACCCTTGTCTTTTTGGTAAGGAGGGAGTCGACCACATATCCAACAATTAGTAGCATTGGTAGCCTGATGGGAGTGATGTAACATACTAATGAAAGTGTTGTTGCGCAGCGCAAGTCTATATGATAATTCATGAGGCGGTAAGTCACTAAAAGAATGTTCAGTAGAAGCATTATAAGTAGATTGTGCACGCTTGAATATAGGATAATAGATATGTAGAAGAATACCAGCAATGATAACCAGCAAACATAGAAAAAACATAACAAGTAATGTCACTATACAGCGACTACGAAGTGATTTGCAATACGCCTTTTTCTTATGTTGTCTTTGTCTATCTGTCTCTCTATCTCGATCTAGGGGATACATGTCAGAAACTAATTTAACCGATTCACCTAGGGGAGGACTTAAACAATTAAACTGTCTGACTTGCTAGATCGTAACTTTTGTCTGTAAATTTCTGAAGCAGTTTTCTCAACCAAAGGGAGTTTCGTGTCAGTTTGTGGAGGAGGGCAGGGCTTAGTGTCCAAGTCCGAAGGAAGTCCAAAGTATTTTTTAATATGGCTGGAATGCAGCCATCCCTTCCTGCCCTCTATCTTAACCGCTGTCCTCGTTGTAAGCAAAACCAACTTCGGCGATTGCCAGCGGGGCTCCAGTGGGCTCTTCCGATCAAAATTCCTAACGTAGACGTAATCGCCAGGAACCACCTCATGGGGCTTCGTCTCGGTGTTGTCGGGAAAGGCTGCAGCTACCTCTGAACGACAAGATTGTAGTGCAGACATCAAGGAGGCAAGGTAATCTGTCAGCATAAGACAATCAACATCAGTTATTTTACGCGGAATGGGCGTCCCCCACATATTCGGTGGCCTACCAAAGACCACTTCATACGGGGATAGTCCAGAACGGGAATGGGCCACCATCCTCATATAGAAGAGGGCGACCGGCAAGGCAACTATCCAGTCTATACCTTTATCTCTACAGATCTTGGAAAGTCGTAAAGAGTCGCATAGGCGCACAGAAAAAGCTCACAGACTAGAAGAAAAGAGTAAGGAGGAACCCGACAAGGTCCGAGAAGACGCAATAGTTGAGGAAGGTATCAGAGTAAAATTAGAACAAGTAGACAGACAGCGTAATACGCTTATGAATGGCATGTTCCCCATCCTATCAAAAGGCTTGCCTAAGGCCTCTCCAGAAGCACCGAAGGACCTACCACCCCCATTGCTCCCGACTAAAACGCACCAGAGGACAGCAAAGGACGTTTTCCTTTCTTCCTACTTAGATGATGTTGCTCCCACCTATGTTAATACCCCATTGCCTGCGCCCTTGCCTGCGCCAGGGCCTGCGCCTAACGGTCAGAACCCTTATGCTCTTCCTCCCCGACAAGCTACTCCTCCCCGGAATCTTCCTCCTGATCTACCTCCTCCTCATTCCGTGCATGAAGGCGTACACTAGAAACGTCACTTGTCATGAGGTCACAAGTAGGTGGATCCATAGGAGAATCCTGCAATGTCAGCAGAAATATATGGCAGAGATGCGCGCGCAGCAGCTTGACGTGGGTCTGACGTATAACCAGAGGGTGAAAGGACTTGACATTTAGCACTACAAGTGTAGACATAAGTGTAGACCTAAGTCTGGGATGTCAGATCAACCTAATCCCAAATTGTATCTGGTATCGTATGTTTAAGGAACAGTAGTATCTGGAAGGGAAAAGGTCTCTCGGGCGGAGACTACTCTATACTGTCTGCATGTATGCGTCTACGTGTTGGCATGCGGGGTGAGGGGGCATGGGCCTACCATGGCAACGGAGTCTATGAATTACTTGCACGGAGACAGAAGAACCGGGCCCTCTGCTCCTGCAGCTGGGAGGATGTTTACTTGAGCTACGAGACAGGAATGTGTTTTCGAGGAGTGGAGCAGATAATTCGAAGGTTGAATACAGTCTTGGCAGGCAGAGGTTAGGCTATGCGCCGGAGCCGCGCAAGGAGTAAGGTGGGGGCCACTGGTACAGAGGTAGCCTGGACTGAGGCCCTCGGAGTCAGAAAGCAGGAGAGAACTCGAAAAAAAAACTCAATGGCATATTCTGGGCCTACTTCGCCAGAGCTGAAAAACGTGTAAAGTGTACCACAAAAAGACGGTGGCACGACATATATAGGAACTGAATATTCAATCCGTTCATGGCGGATCTGAAAGAGGACAAGTTAAAGATGGACGCAAATGTATTTGCGTCTTCGTAGCTGGCACAGGAGGGAAATAACATGCACTGCAAGCTAGTACATGGAGACGGTGGGGTACTCGCTGGGGAACACTACTCGATCAAAAAATTATATTTCCTCAGGTGGTCTAAGGAGACCTCCGGAACAGAGGCTACAAGGCACAGACACATCTTTAATCTTTGAATATAGAGACTTGCTTTTTTTGGTAATCTTATCTCTCACGAGGTGAATACCTTCTTGCTTGTAGCACTTCCTGACATATCTTAACATAAAAGGCTTTGTTTCTTATGTGAGAGTTGTGAAGCCACACTGCACACAGCTCAAAATGGATTTAGTGCCCGTGCAGGAAGTTCATCACTCAAATCGGGGGAGCATTTTTGACAAAAAACTAAAAAGCTGTAATAAAAAAAGCATGTTACAAGATATTCAGTGAACAGGAAAAAAGTCAAAACACATTACTTTTCTGTCAGAAAGTGGACTTTGATGGGACTACCCAAGTGCACCAGAATATTGCTCACAGGACCTGAAAACAAGGATGGACAGAGCCACTATGTCTGCTGTTAGCTACCAGATATTTGGCTTTTTCAATGCTTCTCAAAACTTCAAAGTTGGGGAATTACTAGGTTTTAGCCAATAGCAAAAAACAAACAAACAGAAAAAAAAATATTGGCTAAAAGTAAAAAAAATGATTTTTGTCTCAATAAACACCCATTGCGACAGCAGTTCCAGGAACTGAAGGGAAATGGTTTGTTGCTGACTTTGTTGCTTGTGAAAGAGCAGAATGCAATTGCTCAGAGTTAACCAATTGTCGCAGTAGTAGGACCCACTGTCTGAAGCAGTATGATGTAGTAGGCGGTAAAAAAATGTGAATTACAAAAATACATCGATGGATGAAGAGGGTGACTTAAAAGCGTCTATAAGCATATTATACATATAATTTTAGTAAAATATAAAAAAATCTTTGCTAACGCCAAATAATGAGATGTACTGAATATTATAGCCAGAGAAGCTGCTGCTTGTAATAGAAGCGCTGATTTACATTTCTAGTTTTGCCAAGCTGTTGCCTATTCAGTCCCATTTCTTTTCAATCCTTTAGGTTTTCCTTTAGGAAGGAAAACTATTTGTAGAATCTGCAGTTTATTTCTACCCAATCTACCTTTTTAAAGTTGAAAATGAGTTTATTTTCCAAATGTGACCTGTAATTAGGGTACGTTTGCAGAATCCCATATTGAAGAACCATGAATGCTATTTAATTCGGTGTTTTATAAAGTGCTAACTGTCATCTTGCAATTACTTTGGGATACTGAGGCTTCCGGCAGCCTCAACACTTCAAACTAAACACACACAATTGCAGTCCAAGAAAAAGGAACAATCTGGTCATTAGATATAGGCTAGGAAGAAAGATCTCGCAGTTGATATCTGCCGATCACAGACCAACGTGCCTTCTTGTCAAAATCGTTTTAAAGGAGTTCCGTTTTCAGGATCTCTTGGAATCAGAAGTTGTTTGGTTCAGCCCAGAGTTAGGAGTCCAAGATAACCCAAAATTTTGGGCCAAATGCTCCCAAGCTTCACCCTATGTGTGTCTGTCAATTCAAGTGGCATTGGTAAATCAGGTGTGATGTTGCTGATCAGGTTTGTTGTGTGGATGTAGTGAGGGTGCAGAATGTCATTCCTTTGCTCCAATAAGCCAGTCTATTGGATGATGCAAAATGCCTTGAGTTTGATCCTAGTCTAAAGAAAAGGTTATGCTGCTCCTATGGGATGAGAGTCAGAAGAAAGGAAATGTATGCCAACCCGACCAGAATGGTTCCAAGTTGGGAATCCATGTATTGGATTATAATGCCCTCACACACCCAGTAGGGTGTCATGCTTCATCATTGGGCTGCTCCTCGTCAGGTCGGCGGTGCAATACCAGACGAGTTCCCTATAGTAGGAGCACTTTAGCGGGGATCGTTTTCCAACAGCCGTAAGGTGAAGTGGGGGTGAGGGGCCAAGTGTGTGTAGATTAATGTTTTGAGTGAATCTAAAATAGGGTTGGGAGTACCAGCGACAACTTTTAATCAATGGGTCTCCTACCCTAAGTAAAAACAATTAATAATGCGCTAGGCTAAGGTTATGCCTTAGGTTAAGCGTACTTATTGGTGACGGGTCAACATGTTTCTCGCTCAGTGTATAATCTACGGGTGATTCGTCAGGACCAGAAAAGACATCCATCTACAACTCAAAAATGGTGACATGGATGCATACTCACATCAACCATACAACTAACTAGTTGAGTACCTGTTAGTACTGGAACTACCTGTGAAGGGTGAAAACGTGACACTGGTTAAATCAATACAATTTCAAGTGTGTGTATCTTCTCGTTTCCCTTGTGAAGCAGACTCTTAATATTCAGTGGTGAACATGAATAAAAATCACACAAAAATCAATTAAAATTGGTGCCACACAGTGAGTGCACAAGGTGAACTAGCGTGAACTTCAGCCCTTGTGGCACGCAACCCAGTAGCTGAGAGACTCACCCAATGATTTGGACTAACCAGGCTTCAACAGTACCCGGTAGGTCATACGTGAGAAGTTCCTAATGCAATCGAGTGAGTAGGGAGAAACTGAATAAATGCTTCTTTAGTCACATATGTCTTTCACATACTGTGCAGTAATGACCATACTTCTTAGCCTCACTGACATACTCGTCATCATCCATACATTTCAGTGTGTTGACTGCGACTAATACCCGTACTCTCAAAGTGTTCTCAAATAACAAACTCATCATAGTAAGGGAGCAAGTTCGGTTAGCATGGTTCTTGATCCCATTTCTTTAATGTGTGTAGGAACATGTTGCCATTGCATATATCGTCATGTATCATTACATTCAACCATATAACCTCCTCGTGCCCGGTGGAAAAGGAGCGAGAGGCGTGGTGGGCTATATTTTCCGCTTTGAGCTAATTAAGTATGAGGTAAAGAATCCATAGTGCACTGCGTGGGGCACATTGTAATGTTGTCTCTTCCTAGGACTTTAAAGCCTTGCCGAATGTGTGATGGTCGGCCCGCTGCTTGCGTTCATTAGTTGGTCACAATGCAGCACCACACAAGTAATGACAAAAAAACAAATCCCCAGCGCGGGTAATGGGATTCAAGGCGCGGGGAGTTTGTTTAGAGGGGGTCGTGGTCAGGAAGGGGGCGCGTCACTGCTGAAGATCACTACGTGGTCATAATGCAGCGCCACAATCGTGTAGTTAAAACCAAAATGCCACAAGCGCGGGTCAAGGAGTCTCCAGCGCGGGGTTGAAAGTACTCACGTGTGTGCAAGTAGCACACCGGCTCAAGACCTACCCACTCCTACCGGGTCCGGGAGGTAGAGTGGTCTGAGACCAGGTTGTTTTTATCAGTGCGGCTCAGAGCTTCCAGGGGGCGGGAAGCGCCTGGTTGTGGACGCTAATGTGCATATGTGTGTTCTCAGTAGTCGGCCATGTTGGGGAGGTGTTTTCTACTGGAGGTGTAGATCGGCGGCTATACTGCCAGGATATACATGTGGGGGAGGTTACAAGCGTGTAGCACCGATTTAGAAAGTAAATGTATAGCACTAATCACGCATTACATGAAAAAAGAGATCCCCAAACTTATTGCACACTGGTATTTGTGTGTCACATCTTTACGCGGCAATCATATTTTATGATCCCTCAAGGGACTCAGTGGTACGACATTAGCAATATGTTATTGCTAAATTGTGTATGCACTACACTAATCGTATTACCCGTTGTTAAAGATAATGCCCAAATTGCTGAGACTTGTGTGTCCATCATCACCTTGTGGTGAAATTCTGTCAGACCCTCAACGTGCTCCAAGGTATATCTTCATTTAATCCTTGGGTGTGTGAAGATAGTCTGAGTACCCATCTCTGTTCCTTCAGGAAAAGAGCTTTTTGTGTGATTTTTGAGAATGCTTCTAGGATAACCCATTTCAGGGAGTCAGGTGTATGATATTTCTCAAGGTAGTGAGTGCACATTTTAGTGTGGTTCTTCTAGCAGCAGAAATTACTCCAAATGTTCAAAAATGTGTAGCTTGATCGGACGGGTGGTCATCCCTACATATTGTAAATTGTAGGGGCACTTGATCAAATATACACAGTTAGGCGTGTTGCAAATGGTGTGCGACCGCAATTCCCGTGTGAAGGAATTGGTAAAGGTGATGGTTTTATGCATCAAAGTGAAGGCACAAGCCGTGCTTGACCCCCAGGGGTAATGGCCTTTGACAGGTGGTAAGTGCCATAATGTTTTTTGGGCACCAGATGTGGGGGCCTTAGGCCTAGTGTGGATCAGCATGTCCTTCAAGTTCCTGGAACGTTTAAAAGAGAAGCGTGGTGGCTCTAATGTCATTGAGCCTGTGTTTAGTATGCCCCAATATTTCTTAATAACGTTCGTGAGTTGATTGGAGGCTGGTGTAAAAGTGGTAACACAAGTGAGGGTGTCAGTAGGGCTATCAGCGTCCAACGTTTGTTATTCTTTGCTATTTTCTGGATAGAGCTATGCTTCGCGATGGGTATTGCTGTGCAGCCAGATTTTGTGCCAACATTTCTGACTCAGTTCTGTAGTCCTCCAGCTTACGGCAATTTCTCCTCACCCTCAGAAATTGCCCAACGGGGAGATTCTCTTTCAGGACGCGTGGGTGATGACTTCTAAAAAGTAGCAGACTACTGCGATCTGTGCTTGTCCTGTGCATTGTGGTCGCCAAATTGCCTTGTTCGAGTTTGATCGTCCGGTCTAGAAACGCAATCTGGTTGTGTGAGACAGTGCTAGTAAATCTCAAGTATGGGTTCAGACTATTTATCCAAGCAAAGAAGTCTTTACATAATCCTAGTATTCCATGGAATTTAGCGGATAGCTTAAAGTGCCTGCTTGGTTCTCATGTGATCCCTTGATGTATTTATAGTGGCCAGAGCTGCAAAGAATGTACCAGAGCCCTGATGGAGGTAGGGAAGGACTGATCAAAGAGAATCCACTCTTTGCTGTATTTACCCCATTCCAGACTCATGGAGTTCCAATACAAAAAAAAACATAACATTGTCTATAGACTATCCCGTCAGGATCCCTTCATCTCTGACATTTTTTTAAAGAGACAAGCTCATGCATAGTGAAACCTCCAGTAAATAATTTTCCCACAAACTTTCACTGCTAGAGGAAACCCTAAAAAAAAAAAAAGCTCAGAAAGCCCCAGAATAAATCTTAAACCTAAATAAAAATATAAAACAAATACTGATTCCAGGCTGTCCAATGAAGCTCCAAAAGCTCCCAACGGCTACATTTCCAACACGAATAAGCTGGCCCGAGCCTAGTGCTCAAGATCTGCACCGTGTGGGAAAGTTACTAATGTGCACACACAGGCCGATCAGTTCTTTGGAGCCTTAAATTGGAGTCAAATCATTCTTATATGGTGCAGTGCTTTTCTGCACCATTTAGTGCTACTCTATTTTTGAAAGATAATTAATTACAATGGGGTCTTCGCAGTGCAGGGATTTTGTAATGTCACAAAAAATATTTGCAGTAGGAGTCCCTTGCAATTAAAAAAAAAATCCTTGGGTAGGAATGTGTTCACTAAAACATTAATTACAAAGATGAGTGCCTTCTTATATATATTGGGTTCCAGCATCATTCATGTGGGCAGAGATAATAAAATCTTTATGAGCACCAATGAAGATATGATGGAGCAACGCAACTTCCTCAGTTGCGGCCAAAGGCTTTGGTGGCTAAGCATACCAACAGCACTACAGCAGAACCCAATGCAATCATATCAAAGGTCCATGCTGAAGGTGAGCACTTCCTTTCACATCAGCTAACTACAAAATACAAAGACATTGCTTCAGAAAAGCACTGGCACTACCGGTGAAGCATCAGAATAAACAAGAAGCAATGGCTAATTTGTCACTGTAGTCCAGGATAGAGTTTCGAGCTCAGTCAACGAGTAAGAACACCATGAAGCCAAAAGAGGATTGTGGCAAGTATCACAGATCAGACACATTTACAGGACACATTTCGAAATGACCATATCAGCAAAAAGGTTGCCCGTTAGAAACAGAAGGGCTTAAAAACAGACTGAATGAATTGTAAATATGCATAATTAAATATTAGTAGGTCTTCTTCAACGACTGAACAGAAACAAGAAAATAATACCTCCTGAAGATAGAAAGATCTGCTTTATTATTTAACCCCAAAACCTTACGTCTTTTTTTGTCTTTTTTTTGTTTTATAGATACACAGAGTTTTTAACTCCAATATTTAGAAAACATGTACATATATGGCATTATGTTCGTGCGCAATACTGAAACTCATGGCCGGCAACGTAATGCAAAAAAGCAAAAGCGCAATGGAAAAAACCCACAAAGATAGAAAAGAAAGATGATCAAAATGGAATTTGCTTTAATGTTTCTCTTTTTTTACTCTTATTGAGTCCTTGCAAGCACAGCTCGTCCTGAATTTATTTCCCAAAGTGGCATACAAAAGGGATCCGATTGGTATTGCGTTCACTTGGGAGCCCAAGACTGGCATAGTCTTTAGGGTTGCGATTATCGGGTAGCAAGTGCTCCAGCATTTGGTCGTCTTCTCCTGCCCCTGAGCAGCGTCAACGGGCTGCAAAGGTCTTTCCCCTGTTGAAAGAGGGATAGAAACAGTCAGTTAATGCTTCTAATACTTTTGATGTACAATCTGTAATATTCTCATATCCTTTTGTTCCAAGCCCCAAAATATTGGTTCTTTGATGAACTGTGTGTCTAGTAAACCTGGCATGCTCTTTACTTGGGAAATACCGCACCCAAAATATTTAGGGATCTTAGGAATCAAACCAATAAAGTACGATTAAAGTCAGTGGGAAAAGTGTTGAGACCAGCCTATGCGAGATTCAACAGCAGTTGGTGTGAACTAGTCTTTGAAGAAAGCTTGTATTTTGGGTCAAGATGTATTCTTCTTCCTCCTGCCTTATTTACACTACCCTACACACATATGCCTAGAGTCCTGCTTTGTGGCCAGTGGAACAAAAGGACCCATATTCAGAAACTGCTACTTATACCGCATCCACAGGGGATGATACCTGCTCCTATGCCACAGTGGCACAGGACATCTTGTTTCTAAAACTGCTACTCACTTTTCTGCTGCTGTTTAGGTTTAAATAGCAGCTGCTGATGCTGTCAACGAAGGAGCATGCAGAATCACAAGCTTCCTTTTTTGCTTCTAAACCTTCCTGAGAGTAGCAGCAAACCTCACACCTGGGTGCATGTCCTCATTCCTTTATACCTATCTGCGATCCTCATCTCCTGGCCTTAACTGCACTGTCTGCCTTTAGTTTGCTTAACGATGTGACCAGTCTAGCACCATTGCTGCACTGATGTGTGATGCGGGGAAAAAGCCGGGAAAAGAAGTAATTCCTGTAGAGGAGAAAAGCAAGAAAACAAAGCATATTTTGGCTTAGGGGGGCAATCAAATAAAGGAAATCCAACTTGATTAGCTAGCTTGAGTAAGTAAAAAAGATGAAACATACTTACCTGGAACATAATTTCTCTAAATCTGAGCAGGGCAAATCAGGGACAAGTATGGATTTAACAGTGAATGTGGGTAACTGCACCACAGCACTCGTCATCAATGTGGCCCCATGTTATATAACCACAGGTCCACATTGATGACACAGTAGGCCATAACTAGTACTATCCTTCAAATAAAAACACTATCTAGTGTGCAACAGCAGAAAGCGTAAGCAGATGAATCCAACCGCTATACACTTACAAGGTTATCAAAGAATGAGAAGACGCTAACAAACAGTGCACAAAACACAAGTCCTACCCAAAATGTTTTCATCCAGCATTAAGGAGCTTGTAACACTGAAAGATCAAAGTTGGTAATAAGGGCAGGAAACAAGTATAGGAAACATGAAGCCTTGATATTTATCTTAAGGGTGAAGAATCAGTTTCTTCTTGTAGACCAACCTACTGATCAGCTGCTGGGCTTGTTAGTCTGGTATGATCTCTCTGGAGAATGTCTATGCTTGGCTGTTTTGTATAAGGCATGGGAACTTTAAAGTTTGATTGCGCCTTTATAAGAGGCGGTGCAAAACTACAACTGTGGTGGTGATGTGGTCTGAGTTTTTCATTCCAAATAAGAGGAGCTGCATAGATTTAGGAAATGCATTTGTTGCCTTGGTTTGGAGTAGAACACAGATTCTGCTACAGCAGCCCAGGCAGGATATTGAAGGAATCAAGCAATCCACTGATGAAGATTACCACAGAAAGTGCATGTAGTAGGTTTTTTTAATAACACAATTCACTTGGGTGATGAAGACTACAGTGGCATTAAACAAGATATTGATGAAATGAACGTTCAGCTTAGGTGCTGATGCAGCACCCATGATTACTGATCACTTAAACTGGGAGGAGAAGACTTCCCTGATCCTGTGAGAAAGATTTAGTCAAATTAATCAACCCAGTTAATAATCATCCATCCCCGCCACTAAAAGGTGGCTCTTTCGGTCTCCTCTTACACCTACAAATAATGTGTTAGTAATTGATTGTTTAGATGCTCCGTTGTAGAGACAATAGTAGGTCTGTTGGCATAAACATCATGTAGTAATGAAATACCCTTTATGGCTTATATGTCTGGAGTGTCTTCAGTCTCAGGGCGAGAATATGAGCAGAAAGTGCAGGGAAAGTTGCAGTGTAGCATGCTCACAGTTCAAAGAAAGCTAGTAGAATTGCAAGGCTCACGTGTAGCCCCACTCAGGCACAGCCCTGCTGCTCACGTCACACTCACTATTCCCACCCGGAATCCATCTATATGTGTTAATTTTCTCTCTCTCTCTCTCTCTCTCCAGACCAATGTTGATTGTGAAGACAATAAGTGGGGAGAATGAATAAATGAAGAATAGGTGAAGGCCTAGCTGTACCAGAGTTATTAAGTTAAGACGGATTTCCTGGTATGCCCACATACCTCCTTTTTCCATCTGTGTGAAGATTAACTAAGTATATAACTGCCAGGAAGGAAGACACCAATACACACTCAGCCAAAGCAACTTCTCATCGTAACCTCACTTTATTGTTAACTTTGGCAAAAATGTTCAGCGTGTATCGATTTTTCATCTTCTGGTGGGTTATTCCCAAACGTTTGTGGTAGAGAACAGGGCTCGGAAAAAGGCACATGGAAGATCATTGGCCTCCTCCTGTGCTTTGACAGCCTGCACAATTTAAATCCCATGGCCATTTCTCTGGAAGCTATCTCTGTCACACTTACTTAAAGTTTTCTCTAGTTCCCGCTCTGCTTTTTTCCCTCCCAATCTTGCCCAATATTAGGTGAGTTCATGAAGGCCAAACGGTCACTAACTCTGAGGAGGGAAGGTCTTTGAGAGACAAGAAGCTTTTCACCATGTCACGTAAAGGACGCCTAGGAAGAGATGAACAGATCCTAGGTGAAAATAAACAAGTGGCGTGATGCATGGATATTCTGAGAGTCGTGCCTGATATGCAGGATAGGGGTGAAGTCTGGTTCAATCAGTCTAAGAAGTAGGAATTTTGAACCCGGGTTGATGCAGCTCTCTATCTTCCCATCTATCACCTACAATAATCTAAGCTTTTGCACCGCCTGAAGAATAATCACTTGACCTCCCCCTTGAGACGTGGCAAAGGTGGATGGAATATTGGAGTAGCTCTCGCACTAACTCCACATTCTGACAGTGATCTAAAAAGACTAAGCTGGTGCCCTCGTAGAAAGGGAATCACAAATCAGCTGCTCCAGGTTCTAGGCTTTGCTGTGTCGGAGCAGCAGAAAGGAGTGTTTCATAACCCTTTTTGAAATTAATTTTGGCGAAGATGGGCAAATGATGACCTTCCAAACTAGCCTGGTGTCCTGTGTAGGAGACAGTAGCAGGAAGCAGTCAATTCTGAGATGTGCTGTCTGTAGTCAGTACCAGCCTGTAGTCAGGACCTTTCTATACATCCAGGTTCCACAGGAGATTTCATAGTGGTCAGTGCTTCTGTCTCTTAATGACCTAAGCCAGAACACTTACATGCGGAATTAGCAAGTGTTCTGGCGGCACTTTTATTGAGAGTGAGTTAGTCCTTTGCAAATAGAAAATGGGAGGGAGTTTAAGGACAGCATGTATGGTCTGATCATAATAACACTACTGAAGTGACCATAGAGTTGGGCACCTGGTTCAAATCAGAAATGTTGCCACAGTTCAGGTGAGATGACACTAGATGGTCCTCCCTGAAGTAGCAGACTGTACTGTGACGTGCCTGATTAGGCCAGTTTGCCTATGCAACAACACATGACCAGGATAGGGAGCCTGTGGAAAGTGAAGCCCATTACCCCTTATTCCTTGAAACAAAGTCCTGGGAGTCCAAAATCCATTAGGATCAAAAGTTTTGAGAAAGACAGATGCCAGAGGAGGCAAATCTTGAAGGTTCGTGTAGTGCAATTGTAATCAATCAAATCAAATCAGGATTATTTATTTAGAGCACATATCACCCGGAAGTCTCATGGCGCTTGCGGAATACTCAGGAGCTGGTTTGGACAAGAGTCAGTTAATTGTCAAATTGCCATATTTTTAGCTCCCTGCGAAAACGATTGTGATCAGAGACAATACGTCGATGTAGTGGCAGTTTATTCCAGAAAGCGGGAGCGAGAAATGAAAAAGATCTCCCTCCCTTTCTTAAGGCACACATTTTGAGGGGTGTTAGTAGGGATTTGTTGCTGTATCTTAGAGCCCTGCATGGCTGGTACCATGAGTTTTTTCCCCCTAGTAATCGGGACCATTGTCGTACAGGAACCCAATGAAGAAGTCTCATGTTGGGTGCCGAAGGGGATCCCGTCGGGAAATTCAACAGTAGCCTGGCAGCAGTATTCTGCAGGAGTTGGAGCCTAGTAAGAAGATCTTTATTTATTGAAGACAGCAAAGCGTTTCCGAAGTCCATGCGATTGATAATCAGACCTTGGACTAATGGCTTCCTGGCTTCCATCGGGAGCCATTTAAAAACTTTGCGCAAGTTTCGCATGATGCCAAAACAAGAGCCAATTAGGTAATTAACCTGATCTTTCATTGACATATGGTTGTCTATTTCAAATACCTAAGTTTCAAACTGATTGTCTTGGCACTGGGTCGGGCCGAGGGTTTGAGGCCACCAGTTACTTGACCAGTGTTTATGTGCTTTGCCAAAGAGAACTATCTCAGTTTTTCCTCTGTTTAGTTGTAGGTGATTTAAATTCATCAACCTACCGATATCTATCATGCAATTTATAAAATGTGCCTTCGTATCTGTTGGATCTGGGCCAAGGGTGATCAGAACCAGAGTATCATCGGCATATAACACTACATCAAAGCCATAGGATCTGATCACCTTGGCCAATGGAGTCACGTATAGATTAAAGAGTGTGCGGCTCAAAATAGAGCCCTGAGGCACTCCCATCCTAACTGGCCTATTGCATGAGCCGATATCACCAATCTGAACGGCGGTGACTCGATCCATAAGATAGCTACTGAGCCATTTTTTGGCCTTCCCTCGGACACCGATCTCCCAGAGCCTTAGATCTAAAATGCTGTGGGAGATGGTGTCGAAGGCAGCAGATAGATCTAGCAGGACAAGAATAGTTGGCTGTCCTCTGTCCAATGCTAGCCTGATGTTATCTGTGACCTCTACCAATGCTGTTTCAGTACTATGGGTGGCCCTGAAACCAGACTGTGATGAGTCCAGTAAGCCATGGTCCTCTAGATGAGTGACGAGCTGTCGGTTGACCAATGATTCAAGCATTTTCCCAAAGTAAGGGAGGAGAACCGAGATTTGACGATGGTTAAAAGTTTAGGGTCTGCAGTGGATTTTTTTAGGATGGGCCTGACTCTTGCGGCCTCTCATATCTTTGGGACTACAGATTGTGACAGTGAGCTATTAAATAGGTCAGTGAGATGATCAAGAAGCACTGGCGCAACGGTTGGGAGGAAACACGGTGGTATAGGATCCACAGGTGATCCGGATTTGATTTTTAGCATAACTCCGGCAACATCTTCCGAGTTACACAAAGAGAATTCTTCTGGAATGGGAGGAGATCCCGTGGAAACGATGGAATGATTTCCTGGGATGTTTATATCTTCTTGGAACGGAAAGGAGCTATGAATTGCATTGATTTTGTCATAAAAAAATTTGAAAAAGGAATCTGCCCAGTTCTGTGAAATAGAGACGGCGGCCTGGGCTGGGGGCGACGTACATTATTTTAAGATTTTACAAAGCTCCAATATTGGAGTTTGCTGCCTTTTCAATCTGGTTTAGGAGAAACAATTTTTTAGCTTGTCTGATTTTCCCCAGATAGCTACGGTGGATATTTCTGTATTTTTCGCGGTCAGTCGAACAACACAACCACCACCACCACTAATGAGCACCTTCTAGTTATTGAGACCTGCAAGAAACAAATACATCAAAACATGCTTAAGTAGCAGCTTGGGTGCCAGCAGAAGAAGCTGAATGGCAACAGAGCTTGGAGAAATGTCTCCGAGTTCAGCGTATTAACCCTGCAGTCATTCCTGACTGGAAATTTTCTCTACCTCGTTACAGGTGCTATTCTCAATAATGGTGGAACGAGAAGCCATATTGAACGTGCTGGCAGAATTCAGAGCCTCAAAAAAGGCACAGGTAAGAGTATAGTAATACAAATGCACATTGGGAAGAACCTACTGTCTGCAGTGAATTATAACTAAAACAGTTTCCAAACAAGGCAAAACAAAAAGCGAAACCCTGGTATGTTTTTCCTGATTGCGAAGTAAGCAGATAACCACTGGTGTGCAGAAATGTCAAAACAAGCATTTGCAATGCAATAGGTCTCGCATTAGGAAAGTTTGAGCTATTGGTCTTGTAAATGACATTTTTTTATTTATGTGTTGGTTTTGAAAATAGCTAAATTAATAGCTTTGTCATTTACAATGCCAATAGTTATAACTTTCGCAAATGCAACACCTATAACCTGGGGTTGCGCTGAGTGATGCTGTGGTGGTGCTGAGTGGTGCTGTGGTGGTGCTGAGTGATGCTGAGTGATGCTGTGGTGGTGCTGAGTGATGCTGTGGTGGTGCTGAGTGATTCTGTGGTGGTGCTGAGTGTTGCTGTGGTGGTGCTGGTGCTGAGTGATGCTGTGGTGGTGCTGAGTGATGCTGTGGTGGTGCGGAGTGATGCTGTGGTGGTGCGGAGTGATGCTGTGGTGGTGCGGAGTGATGCTGTGGTGGTGCGGAGTGATGCTGTGGTGGTGCGGAGTGATGCTGTGGTGGTGCGGAGTGATGCTGTGGTGGTGCGGAGTGATGCTGTGGTGGTGCGGAGTGATGCTGTGGTGGTGCGGAGTGATGCTGTGGTGGTGCGGAGTGATGCTGTGGTGGTGCAGAGTGGTGGTGCTGAGTGATAATGTGGTGGCGCTGAGTGATGATGGGGTGGCGCTGAGTGATGATGGGGTGGCGCTGAGTGATGATGGGGTGGCGCTGAGTGATGATGGGGTGGCGCTGAGTGATGATGGGGTGGCGCTGAGTGATGATGGGGTGGCGCTGAGTGATGATGGGGTGGCGCTGAGTGATGATGGGGTGGCGCTGAGTGATGATGGGGTGGCGCTGAGTGATGATGGGGTGGCGCTGAGTGATGATGGGGTGGCGCTGAGTGATGATGGGGTGGCGCTGAGTGATGATGGGGTGGCGCTGAGTGATGATGGGGTGGCGCTGAGTGATGATGGGGTGGCGCTGAGTGATAATGTGGTGGTGCTGAGTGGTGCTGTGGTGGTGCTGAGTAATAATGTGGTGGTGCTGAGTGATGCTGTGGTGGTGCTGAATGATAATGTGGTGGTGCTGAGTTATAATGTGGTGGTGCGGAGTGTTAATGTGGTGGTGCTGTGGTGGTGCTGAGTGATGATGTGGTGATGCAGAGGGCAGAAAGGCACAAAAAACGAGTCTAACAGAGGGCAGAAGGGCACAAAAAACGAGTCTAATGGGGCAGAAAGGCACAAATGCAATAGGTCTCGCATTTGTAAGAGTAGGAGCTATTTGCGTTGTAAATTACAATGTATTTTACCCTATGTGTTTTAGCTAGGAGTGGAGTAGAATTGTGTGGGTTGAATTGCTATGGTTACTTGTGGAATTGTGAGGTGTGGAGTGGACGAGTGTAAAAATTTATGACAAAAATTATTTTTATGAAAGCATTCCAGATGCACAGAACATGCAAACAACACAAACTGCAAATGGCAGACAAAGTGACTCTCTGAAGACACTAGGAGCCTAGCAGGGAGGTGTTAAAGTGGGGGCTAGTTATGAGCAGCAACACTGCATTATTGACATCTGCTTTCTTGAGCTGGGCTCAGAGTGTGATTGTCACTTAGTGTTTTAATTGGGCATAAAAAAAGAAGGTAAACAGAAAGAGAAGAATGCTTATTTTTAATGTATAAACTCCTTTTATGTGTGAGGCCGAACAGGCACTGATTTTCTACTGCCCTAGAGAAAAAAAGTAAAGAACCAACACAAGGGAGATATGTTGGGGAAATTAAAGCAGGACAGTGGGCGGAGTAGTGTGGTAGGGGGTAGGAAAGCAATTAGAACAGCTGGGAGGCCGGGGTGGCGGAGGAAGGGAACCAACACAAGAGATGAAGCAGCAATGGCGTGGCTGAATTAGGGACTGCAGAAACTTGCAGAAAGTTAATAAACATGCCTGGTGAAATAAGGAGTGCAGTGCTAGACGGTGCACAGAGGCAGCATGTGCTATGCTCCGTGAACAGCCGGCTGCTTCAACGAGTGCCGACTGAAGAAAAGTGGCAGAAGATGAAGCAGTCTGTCTGGCCAGCAGGCAGGCACTGTGCACGGAGGGATGTGGAACATGTGCCGCCTCCGGAAACAAGATGGTTGCAACACTGGAGTAGATTTAAAGGAAATAAAAAGTTTTCCAAACAGTCCAGTAACTCTGAAAGGTTTAAAACATAAGGAAGAGTCAGTGAAAAGAAAATTCATGAGTGGAGGGGTGGAAGACTAAATACTGTGGTAGGCGATTCGTTTTCTCCTTAATTGCAGCGTTGTATTTCCATCATGTCCAGCCAATGACCTCTTGGTTAACTTTGCGTCCTTAAGCAGACCAGCCCTGAAATGGCAGTACTCGTTGATGGCAAGTCTATGTGTCTGCTCGCCGTTTGTTTGCACGCTGCCCCATGAGTTAAAGAGCACTTATCTAAAAGGACAGCTTTGCTCAAGTCCCTCGTTGTCTTTTCACCATGTCACGAGGACGACACTGAGTGCCAGTTCTGGTGACACCAACAAGTTGATTAAGGAAGAATGTGAAAGCATTTCTTCGCGGCTCTGGCAGTTATCATGCTAAAGTTCACGCACTTCAATATTTATTTACCATTAGTGACAGCAATGTGTATTCACACTACTCTTTTGAAAATAGAAATGCTACAGCTGCGAAGCCCGAATGGAAATGCTTTTACACACGCTGCTTTTTAAAACTATAAATGCCGCTGAGGAGCTCGTACCTTGTGTAGGAGGGGTGTAGGGAGTCGGGGAGGGTCGGGCAGACCTGGGAATGTAGGACGAACAAGGAAGCGCTGACACTTGATTAAGAAAGGCTCCGTTTGTGCTCTGAGGGTGGGGAGGGCTGGTAATGAGAAGCAGGAGGGGGAAGCTATATTATAGTGCCGAAGCGGAGGTCAGCATTCACTGTCGTTCTCTTCGGTCCCTACCGTATTGATGCGGACTACGGACTCCCAATGCCTATTAAAACAAGCGTGTGTAACCGAGAAAAACGAAATAAGTCGAATACTGGTGTGGGTTATTAAAATGCCCAGTAGCCGAAACTAATGTACACAGTCAACAAAACGATCTGTTCGGGTATATCAGAATGCTAATAGTGAGTTTGTTAAACACACACAAGCAGACTGAGACGAGGCTGGTAGCATGCTGTGATAAAACGCAGTGGACGAACCATGGCGTGTGATGTATGGACCGTGGGTGTGGTTAAATACGGAACTTCTGTGCATAGCTTCAAAGATTTAAAAGGTACAGACGTGATTTGTGCTCAAAAAGCGTGTTCAATAAACACGAGAGAGTGAAAACAAAAACAAGCTCTAAGTTGGTGTGTGCTGGGACGGGCAGTGTCAGAACTTGTTGCCTCGGGGAAAAATACAAGTTCTCCCTGTAAATAAAGAAAGAGGAGGTGAGAAAGGAGGGTCCGGCTGGGAGCTGGGAAAGAGGCTGAAAGGGAGGGGAGAATGCACGGAGCGCATTCCAATGAAGTCTGGTGTGAGGCGTGGGGGGCGGGGGAGGGGAGCAGGCATATGGTGGCGGATCCCTTTGAAGCACGGCCTCGCGGCCGTGAAAGAAGTAAACAGCAGGGATGTAATTAGGGGGGAGGAGAAGTCGTGCTGGGGTGAATGCCTGAGGCCAAGCTGCCCGTGGGAGGGAGGCTGATGGCTGTGATAGAAGCGCGTTTACGAGCACTTCTACAAATCCGCATCGTGAACTCAGCTTTTTGGTTTGACTGCAATTGGTCTCTCTGCGAGACCTAAATAGGATGGCAGATTGGACCAAGAGCTTTGTTGCTCCATACCGCAAAAGCAACCTAAAGCATGCCATTACTTATCCCCAAATTCCTGTGAAAGGTCGAACACAATGAACAATCACATGCATTTTGACTTCATTTGTTGTTTTATATTCAGGACTACCAAATTCAGTTGGTGAGACAAAACTTTGTTAATGAAAACCTGCACAATAATTTTGCAATAGAAGCAGTTCATATTCACTAATAGTACAGCCGAAGGATATTTTTATAGTACATGCTCTAATCAAATTCTATTTGGAGCCTAGAAACAATGCTTGGGATGATAAATCATAATACAGTATAAAGAGATACAATGCTGGATGCAAACTATTACTAGTAACAATAGTTTTGCATCTTGTAGAAGGTGAAAATTAACATGTTTAGAATGCCTAAAAGTCTAGTGCTTATGGAAATTATCAGTTCTGTTCTCCTAAATTAAGTTAGCATTTGGAATGTATACAATACGATTTAGCATTGGATGTCGATCTTGGCATTGATAATAAACTGTAATTTTTTGTTTAAGGGCAATGTTTGTCCTTGATGTCTCCGTGGAGAACATTCGAGGTTTAGTTCTTCCATCTATTAATGTAAAAAAAAAGAAAAAAAAAAAGAAGATTTCTATCCTCACCCCCAATTACAACAAATTCAATCAGAAGCCAAAGACTGCATAGTTAACATCTTTTTATGTTTATATTGTTTGCTAATAAATCCATCCATGCGGAGTTGATTTAAATGCCTTCTATTCTACAGTCTCTGATGCATCAACGTATTTAATCTTCTCAGCAAACAACAAATAACTGTAATGTGGTGACTATGTATTGGATTTTGAAAGACTCCTCCAAAGTGTGCCCTTTTATTGTCCCATTCTAAAAAACTGTACGGTGGCTCAATGTATTTGACCAACTATACATTTTATAAAACGCGCCATTATTCTTGCGCCCATGTTTTACTGCTTTCTATATACAAGTGAACTAGAGCGGAGCATCCAAAGCCATACAGTGCAGGATCTTGAATTGTCTTGAAGTGGCATTATTTTTGCCCTGTGCCCATTGGTACTTACGTTATAGTTTTCATCTCCTTCTTCTCAGCATCTGGACGAGCGCGGTTCAACACCTTCAGGAAGTCGGATGTCTTTGCCCTCATCCGTGTATGAATATAAGCCTGAATTTCAATACATACAAAATTCAGCATTACGAGTGTACTCGAACAACTGTTAATGTTGAAAAGCAAACTTCAATAGGGCATCTCCATAGTAATGCAACAGAGGGATACGCAATAGGAGGTATATCTGACTCAACCTGCATATGTACTTGTTACACTTGATTGTTGTACTAATCATTATGTCTCTTTAAGAGCTCTCTTATCATCTGAATGTATTTTGTATCAGTATTGTTCTAAATCTATATGTTGTGGCACTTGGGAATGGTCTGCATAGACTGAAGGCATTTCATGTGCTGTTGCTACAATAAATCTTTTTGAAATCTCCTTGGAGTGCATGGATATACTATAGTTCTATTAAATCACTGCCTTCGTTCTTTAGCTGTTAGGGGAGGGCAAGCCATTGAAAGTTCGAACCGGGTGCCTCTTGTACCCTTGAGCCTAAAACAAGCTGAGTTTCCGATCGCTGCTGCCCGATATTCATGCTCTAACCCTTTATATCAAGTATTCAATAAAAACCCTGGATGTAAAATAGGAGAGGGAAAGAGATACAGATCAAGTAGTTGAATAGCACAATGTAAATTGGGAAAGCCTTGGGATATTTCCTGGTGCCCTAGATTGAAAAAACATGTGTGATCTTAGACAAATATTTTATTTCACCAAGCTTCCTCTGGGAACTCACATATTTCAAAGCGCTCTCAGATGCAACAAGGACAAGAATTGGCATAGCCATAGGTCTCGCCTTTGGGACCTTATAAGTGTTTAACCATGTAACAGTTAATGTTGTTGCACCAAGGATATTGTGCTGCATAACTAACACTTACACTGGGCACAGGATAACTGTACTATTGTTGCAGTTTAAGATTACTAGCACGTGAGCCCCAAAGAATGAAAAATAGAGGATGACTAGCCAAAAGCTTACTTTGAATAGTCATGTAATTTATATAGCACAATGTTCACCAAAATTTAGGTTTCCGGCCAAATCGCTAAATTAACCATCAGTATGAAATTTGCTTTGCACCATATGTTGAGCTATAAAGGTAACAAACCTTAGCAATCGGTCTGCCATTCATTTGAGTCCTGACTGATACATTATATCAGCCTTCTCCACTAGACAAAAAAAATAGCTTTTATGTATACAATGTATCTAAAAGACAAATAATGTAATGCATTGAAATGCAAACACTTCATGGGAGACAGAATGATGCTTCAAACTTTATAATAGGGTCTTGGAATGGACAGAGGAAAGCGGGGTATTGGATCCCTGCCAGAAGGGATTTAGAAGTAAGGTTGGTATGGTCGAGCAGTGTTTGAATCTCAAATTAGTAATTGGTAAATACAATATTGCCCGATCCTCACCGATCTACCTAGCTTTCATGAACTTATCGTCGCATTTGATTTAGATAACCGGGCGAAACTCTGGACCATTCGCTTGGACTACGGATTAGACAAACCCCTGGTACACTTCCTAGCATTTTTACACACCGACCTTAATGCACAAGTAAGGATTGGACAGGGGGGGGGGAACCTCGGGCGCGATTAAGGTGGGACGAGGCGTTAGACAGGGGTACGTTTTAGCACCCCTGCTTTTTATTATTTACATTAATGGGCTGAGTAACTCCCTAAGACAGGCAACCCCAGATGTACCAAGAATCAAAGGGAAATCACTTCCAGCATTACTTTACGCAGATGATGCGGTCCTTATGGGCCGCACCCCTAACTCCCTGCGTATCCTGGTGAAAACCTTAATTGAATAGATGGATGACCTGGACCTACGCGTGAATTTAAAAAAAATCTTTTATTAGGTCGTGTGAGCCAGGGCAGCGACAGCTCAATTCCATTTCAGTGGGGGGTAACAGATTACACTCTACCAGCTCATTCCCATATTTAGGGATGGTCTTTGCTGCGAACAACTCGTGGACTGGCATTTGGCCCACTCCACGAGCAAGTTCTCAAAGGCCATCAATTCAATCCTCAGTTTACCACGCCCGAGGAAAATAGGTGCCACTAAGGCCATTTAAAGAAAATTTAAGTTGCAATGTGCCCGAGTAGTTAGATATGGGGCCTTGCAAAAAACTATTGCATCCAATTAGAAGAAAATCGATTTTTCAGGAAAATCTTGGGTGCACCGTTTTCTACCTCTGAGTATATCTGCTACAGGGAACTTAATGTGCATTTTATTTGTGACTTTATTGGGACAAGACCGGCGACATTTTGGCCATCCATTTGGATAAATAATTCAGCCACCCTGACGCAAGAAATTATAAGCTACTGTCTCAGATGTGATAAAGGTATTGAGATTTCCTGGTTGTCAGGAGTCTATAAAAGTTTACGTAGCGTGGGCAAAGGCCATATCTTCTTGGACACCACCAGAATTGTGCCTAGTGATAAGAGGGAGCTACAACTTGCACTATATGCACTTTGCAATTTGGAGAGGCCAAAGGCGGCACTTAGAAAAACAACTGTGTTAGCATATAGGAGTAAGGAAATGTTTAGATATCCCTTACCTCTCTACCTTACTTTACTAATGACTAACTGGGAAAGATCGCTTTTGTTTCGCCTAAGGGCTGGAAACGTAAGAGTTTTGTTATGTTTTCCCTTGGGTTATTGTCATAAAATGCACTGTAAACCCTGTCCCTGTGATGGAGTGAGCACACAAAATGACTTGCACTTTTTCTTCTTTTGCAAATTTTATTTAAAATATGTTAAATGGTTTTTAACTCCATACTTTAGAAAATACAGATCCCTCTCCTTGGGAGAATCATATTTGTTGTGGCTCTCTTTGGATACTGAAGAACTAGTCTTCCGCACTAGCACTTTCTTGAAACTTATCATCCGCACCCGTAAAATGATGGAAAACCCATGAACTGTTAGTTTGTCTTAATTGCCACAATGATCTGTTGTAAATTCTGGAAATTTGCGTAAAGTTTTTAAATGGTTGTATTTCATGATACTCTGTCACGTTGCGACTTTTATGAATTTTTTTAATTCGAAAAAGAATCTTGACTTGACTTGATGCTTCAAACAACCAGTAGCATGAGGTGAAAAACAGTTACTATACTGGGTGGAGCCAGAGCTAATTCTATGTATATTTTAAAGTTTAGTCACAAGTCAGACCTCGTAAGTAAAGTGAAAGACAGAAGGTAAGTTCTGTTTAGCAGCAGGTGGCTCATATAAAGGGCAGGCTGGATGGTTTAATATATCAGTCTGAAGCTCAATTCCTCTCTACTTTTTTTTAATGAAACGTTGTCTGTGTTGTATTCATACACAGGCCGTCAAGCTCTGGCACTTGCTAAAAGCCAGCATGAGAAGTACCCAGAAGCTTATGCACTTCCCAAGACAGTCGAAAACACGGCTGCTTCCTAGATCACTGCACCACCCCCACAACCTGGCAACAGAGCCCAGAAAACAGTTGCACCCCCACCGCAATCCCCAGCCTAAATCTAGACATTGAAAACAACTCAACCTGTGGCCTCTCAGAGCTGACAGTTACATGAAGTTTGCAGAGGTCATTGTCACCAGGATGGTAGGAAGTGGGTGGGAAGTCATGCATGGCTTGCCGGGTACAAGTGGTCAGGAAAGAGATTGAAACTAGGCCTATTACTGCCCACTAATACATACGAGAGAGATGGGCTGCAGACGTCAATCTTTCGTCTTGGCCCTTAACTTGGGTGAAGCTATTGCAACTATCTAGTGTGAAACTCTGGTAAGAAATCAGAAAGGACAACAGGGATTCAAGACAATGCTCTCACTAGAAAGAGAAGTAGACGTAGCATTTCCAAGCAGGCTTCCATGAGGCAATGCAGCTTGTAGCTGATCTGTAGACCTTTTGATTTTACGAAAATTATATATAGTAATCCACGAGCGAAGATGGTCATGCTCTGCTGAGCTCCGCAGTCAGAGGGGACGAATCCGGCTATCCAACCCAAAACCTGACAGAACTCCGATAAACTAAAACCGGCAGAGAGATCCCCAAGATGCAGTGGCCTGAAGGAACCAGATATACTTGAATGTGATCAGCATCTTGTTAGTGAACGGCGGAGTCCAGAAGATCCATGCGTCATGAGGCCTTGCCCTGATAAGTGAGTTGGAGCGCTCACAGCAGAGAAGCATCCAAGTGTCAGAGTGCCACAGCCTGAAGACTCGAACCGAGAGTGGGGACAATCCGAACACGCCTCGCAAGTTACAGGGCCCGGTGCCTCAGTTCTGCAGATAGCGACTCACCGCGAACCTAGAGTGGCGTGGAACGTCAAGCTGCCCGGGGCTGTCTTGAGAAGTATCCCGCGCTCAGCAGAAAATAGAGTAGAGAACATAAAAGACAACCACACGGAAGCAGGGGGAGGGGAGACAGGAGGGGGCCTGCGCGATTCTCTTGCAGGAGCGAGCAGCAAGGCGCGATAATTGATAACATATGGTGCCAGCTGCTCACTCCCGCAAGGAAATCGTCAAACGTGCACGCGTTGCCATTGAAGGCAATGTAACGAGTGCCCGTTTTTGGGCAAAAAAGGGAACCCCATGGCTAAAGGTCTTTTTCCTATGCAGCGCATTCGTACTG
Source organism: Lissotriton vulgaris (assembly GCF_964263255.1). Classification (NCBI taxonomy): domain Eukaryota; kingdom Metazoa; phylum Chordata; class Amphibia; order Caudata; family Salamandridae; genus Lissotriton; species Lissotriton vulgaris. The sequence continues at coordinate 64,398,902 of NC_141687.1, forward strand.
CGTAGGCAAGACCTTAAAAGGAAGTATAGTAAAATAAAATGTTGCCCAAGTTTTCTTTGCCTATGATGGGTATCTCTTTTCCTCTCCTCATCAAGGTTTGTTATTTAATACTTGCTACACAAGCCCCTGTCTTGGGTCTGATATAAACAGACTATAACGTTGCTCTGTATAGGAATCTAGGCCACATTAAGGGTTCACATGACAACGGACTTGCCTCTTAATTCACTATTGACATTGTTGTCAAGGCGGGGCGTGGAAGCATGAATATTTAAGTTGAAGTTAAAAAAAAGTCCTGATTAATAAATGCCTCCCAAAGCAGAGATATAAATTGATGTACTAAATTTAAACGCTTCTGCATGTTAGAGAAATGCACTTTGAATTTTCAAGAGTTTATGTTTATATGGTGTTTGCTGCTCAATTTATGAGCAAGACATTCTTTTTAGAGCCCAGACAGGCTCTTGGCTCGACTGTGCTAATTTGTTTGCTCTCATATTTACAATCATCAGAATCATACTTTCTATTAACCCCTTGCATGCTTATGACAGAACGGTTCCGTCATCAGCGACGGCTGAGCTGTGCTGATGACGGAACCGTTCCGTCATGACTCCGCCCGCGCAAGGCGGAGTCAGCATGGGCGGGGAATTCCCGCCGCACGCAAGGGGTTAAAATTGGAGCCCAAGTGCTCTCTTGTCCATTCACCCTCTCAATTCCTGACCATTATTTATGATTTAATAACGCACAAAAACTCAGACCTAGTCTTTTTTACCTGGCTGCGCTTTCCAAAGCACATTTGAAATTACTTTGTAAGGTTCTTTTCGGTCAACTAACCTAGAACTCTCGATTTGTATAGGTAATTCTAGGTAAGCCACGTTATCTCTGTATGTAGGAGACATAAAACAGAGTGATTAGTTCCTTTATATCGACACCAGAAATGTGGTGAGAGGGAACTGCCCGGAGCAGATTAAGTGCTTTGAATGTAGTGATGGTGTGTTAGCGTAAATCTTTCGAAACCTCATTGTGATGTATGTGCTTTCTAACAATTTAATTTAAAACTGACCACACATAACACATAGGATACCTCCACGATTCTTTTATAATTATAACTCAGTACTTTCCATTAACAAACACTTCCAAGTTGTTTTCCTCAAATTTGCCTACTATTGTACATTTTTGGATTTATGAATGAAAGGATTCTTATATTGCGCAAACTTTGCCCAATGGGCGTCAAGGCGCCTACAACAAATTAACAGCTCTTCCCTACAAGTAACATTCAATCATTGAAAAGCCCTCCTAAAGAACCAAGATTTAAGTTCTTTTTTGAACAGATCAATTGAGGGTAGCGTTGTTATCTCAATTGGGATGGAGTTCCAAAGCTGGGGGGCAACAACTGAGAAGGCCCTGGCTCCCCATCTAGATAGCCTAAAGCGGGGCACAACAAGTTGAAAGAGTCCAGCGGACCGGAGACCTCTAGTTGGAACATACCGAATGAGTAAAGAACTGATCGCATTTGAAGATCCCTCTGTTAAAGCTCTATAGGCCAAACAGAGAATTTTAAAAGAAATTCTATGCTGAACCGGAACCCAATGGAGGTCTTTCCTAGCCTTGGTGGCAGAAGATGACTTAGGAAGAGCTAGAACAAAGCGTGCTGCAGCATTCTGCACAATTTGCAGTCTGTGTATAAGGCTCTTATTGGCCTCCATATACAGGGAGTTACAGTAATCTAACCTGGAGCCAACAAGAGCGACTGCAACCTGTTTGCGCGCCTGGGGGGATAAATATCCACGGATTCTATTGAGAATCCTAATCACACCCCAGCAAGTGGCCACGGTCCTGTTGACTTATAGGGACAGAGAGAGTGAGGTGTCGAATATCACACCAAGATTTCTGGCTGATTGAGATGGAGTGGGGCAGATGCCCAGAGAAGAAGGCCACCACTCACTCGACCAGGCATCTTGGTCTTTTCCAAAGACCAGTACCTCTGTCTTTTCGCCGTTTAGCTTGAGGGAATTTATAGTCATCCAGTCTGCCACATACTGCATGCATACCCTGAAGCTGGAGGCGGATGTCGAGACAGAGGAATGTGCCAGGGACACCAGAATATGGGTGTCATCGGCGTAGGACACCACCTCCATCCCCTGCGATCGTACTAGTCTAGCAAGGGGGGGCCACGTATATGTTATGAAACAAACACTTTACTAAATTGACAGTTGGACTAAATGAATACAGAAAACAGCCTAAATACAACAAGAAAGAAGGAAATAAATTAAAAAATAAATACTGGAGATGAATGTGCAAAATAAACAATCCGATGACTGATAACTATTAACTGATCTTGGCAAAACACTAAGCACCTACTTCTAGGCAAGATACTCAAAATATTTTTGGGAAAAGACACCCTAAATTAAGCTCAGTCTCAGTAATACAATATGGCAACACAGAAATAGAAATATTAATACCACTTAACATTGCCACATCATTTCAAGACGTTATCTAGCTTGGACTTTCATTTTATATTCGAATATGTGTTGGGAGTTGCTGTCTGGTTTGCTTCCGTTGAGCCAATTAGCATGACAAACCTTTGCACAATAGAAAAGTCAAGCACTGGAAACATTTTTCCCTAATGGCCTGGGTAAAGTGGAAACCCTACCACATATTCAACACATGACCCAAACATAGCTACGACTTACAGGGACACCTCTATAGAAACAGAGCACACAATTACCCTGTCTTCTGTCTAGAAACTAATGCATAAACATAAATTTGCCGAGGTGTGAAAGTGCTTTTTTCTGCAAGTAGCACACTACTCAGGAACCCATTAAGGATTAGTGGTGAATTAGTATAGTTTTATTCATTTATTTATAAAGTTTTATATAGCGCGAACAAGATCCTGAGGGATATCAGAGTGCTTTCCAAAGGAAGGACATAAAACCAGTATTGACCACAAGTAAGAATATTCAATGCATCGCATTTCTAGTTGTTGCATTGCTTTTTCAGCTCCCAACAGCCAGAACAACCTCCAGAGGCCCAGAACAGCTACCGGCACCTCTTGGCAGGTCAGAACTCCCAGCAAGGAATTTCAGGGGAGCTGGTGGGAAATATGAAAGAAATTTGAGTGGTGGATATGTTAGTCTGTTATTTGGATTGAAATGGACTAGTGACCGTACCACTTTGGATTGAGAAGAATAGTGGAGGGAAAGAAGAGAGAAAAGACTTGCATGTACATAGCGCTTACTACCCCAGATGAGGTGTTGAAGCGCTTTTCGGTGAGCAGCACGGTACTCCAGAACCCAAACAGGATAATTAGCATAAGAAAATATACAAATAATTTACGTTGAGGACAAGTAAGTCTGCTATTTGGATTAAAAAGGAATAGTGGAGGGATAAAAGAGGGAAGGGTCTACAAATACATTTTTCTGGGGAGCTTATAGCTGTAGGAGGGGGTTTGGGATGAGTAAAGTGGAGGGGAGTCAATATAGGGAAATATGCAATTTATTTAAGTGGTGGACATGTTAGTCCGTTATTTGGATTGAAATGGAATAGTGACCGTATCACTCATCTGTCTTTGTATTCCACGTGAAGCAGGCAGGTTGATCACATCAAATCAGGATCACACTGAATGCAATTTATTTATCAAACCCAGGCACACAAATTAAGCAGCACCATCCCACCCCACTCCTTGACTCATCCGACCTTATCCTGCAAGCCCTGTCCTTAATGCTGTGAACATACCTTTGAACACTTGATGTGGTAGTGCAGGTAGTCTCGGAACGTGTGGATCAGGTTGATGGTATTGTCCTTGGCATTGGCGTTGGTGTGGCGGGGGAACAGAACTGGGGAACAGAAGATATAAAACACCAGGTGAACTTGTTAAGTAGTAGAGGTCTAACATCTCAGAAAAAAGAACTTGTGCATGGGTACACCATTGAATGTTCAAAAGAAAGGGCACCTGATACACTGAGTAACAGGCTTTGTAAGGTATTGTCTGTGGGCACCTTCGAGATTCATGGCACATCACAAGAGAATCACTATAAACATTATAGCAATGTTTATTGATAAGTTATTTACCTCTACATGTAGATTTAGGCATGTATATCCTCTCTTGATTAAAATGGTGTAGGTTTCTTCTTAGATTTAGCGGGAGAATCTGTAAAAACTATTTTGATACCTTTTTTGTTTACTGGGATCATTTTGAGTGCAACAATGCACTGAAGCGCCTTGGTTTTACCGTATCGATGTTACTTTATTGAAGGAACACCCAAAATGCTTTAGAAGAATTTTTATTGTAGAGTAGATTTGAAAGATGCATGCCACATTTACACTCCTGAAAGCTGCGGTGAGGATATGTAGGGAGAACTATTGGAAACAAGCAAGCTTTTCTTCTCCCGCATGGATCCCTCACCAGATCACTATGCTGTAGAAAAGAATACTAAGTATTGAATGTCACCCATTGGAGCGTCACCAAAACTTGGCACAATACCTAAACTGATTTCTTTAGCTATGCCTTCTCCCCTTTTTCATCAGGACTGCCACCAGAATATAGTTAACTACTGAAAAGGTCCACAGGTTTGTCCATGTAGATAGTTTGCTCAATACATTTAAGTGACTACCCTCCTTGAGTGGCTAGTCCACAGTGGAGTATTGAGTCTGGCATTAAAAGGGCAGCAAAGCATTGTACAGATATACAGGGCATGCAAGAGCGTATACTTTTAGATACACCCCAATCTAAGAGTCTGGCATTAGAAAGGCAAAGAGGCATTGAACAGAAATATAGGGCACTTTACATACACCCCAATCTAGCAGTCTAGTGGAAGACTGTGACGCCGTTTTAGAGCAGACATGCACTGCCAAAAGTGTGAGCTATTCCCAGACTAAGCGTACAAAAGAACATTGCCCGAGCCCTGGCAGCAGATGAGTCTCATCTCCAGCTACCTGTCTGCTTCCCTTATTGACAGACCATTGGAAGGGTCAACCAATGAGTAGAGGAAATGGAATCTGGGAAGAATAGAGCATGAAGCAGCCATTGCTGCCTGTGTGTGTACCGGTCCTCATCACTTCTGGTCTCACTAGGACCTGGCTATCCTGTTCCCTGCACCTTTGCCCGTGAATCCCCAACGTCTCTCCTGCAAGCCCTGCTCCGTGTAAGTGATACGAATCATCAAACACACACACACACAGCTCATGTGTCCTGGGGTGGCTTGCCAGGAGGGGACCCAGGAAAGAACTAAGAGTGAGCACTTTTTTGCATTTAACTAACTTATTGCTCTTTATTTGACCTCTTGGCTACTAAATGAGCTTACATATAGTTTAGCTTGGTAATTATTTGAGCCACATTGTATGTGGAGTTAAATTCTTTTTGCAATTAAATGGTAAATATCTGGGCTTAATGAAACCTGTAGCAAAGCAGTTGTGAAAATATAATATAAAATTACTCAGGTTCCTTTTGACTTATGGGGTTGCCATTGACCTTTATTACTGCACATTAGAGAGAGCCGCAACACCAACACTGTAAGGCAACCTTTTCAAATTTTGAATAAAAGTCAGTCAGTAAAATCTGCTTAAACTCCTTTTTCAAACTAAGACTAACTGAACTAGCCTTAAGAAGCATCGCTCGCCTACTGACACTGGACCACTAAGAGAGGTCTGATTCACCAAAGCAAAATGATGGCACCTAGTGATGCTAGTTACTTTGACAACAAAACACTATTGACAAGTCATGCAAATGTTCATTTACTACTGAAGTTTCATCTCCGCCTCCATCTGGTGCTGTAAAAGACAGGACAGTGTTCTACCACCACATCCACTGATCTCAGAACTTGAATCCCTCCTAGGCACCACTCGCTTTCGTCTTTCTGGGTTATACTATTTAGTCAGCTGACACTTAATCTACAAGGAACGACAGCAGGTGCACAAGTGCTTTACATCAAGATACTAGAGGAAACATTCTTTTGCATTATTTAGAACTAATCGTTCTCCAACAAGTCTACTTGACACCCCCTCCGGTTCCCCTCTGGTTTCAAGTGGTAGTGGATGCCTCATCTAATTCCAGTAGATCAAAACATTGTAAGTATTGTATTATTTCAGTATCCAAGAGCGATTACATGACTATACAAAACTGAAACGATTCTTTACGCACACTATTTCAAAGCAACACTGATAATGGCTTCAGTATGCACTGGCTTTTGGAGACTATTTCTCCAAAAAGCACAAGTTTCTAGTTGTGTAGCGATATATCTGTAAGAGACATTAGTTAGTGATAGATTCCTTACCGTAGAATATCCCCAGGCGTTAGACTGGATTCGGAAAGTTTTTGCTAGCAGTACCTCTGCGCGTCAGTAAGTGGTGTCGTGCGGCTCCGCGTCAGTCACTGGCGTCGTATGCGCCGAGATGACGTCACAGAGACTACTTAGGCGCCACCCATGCGCGCCGACGTCAGTTCTGCACATGACTTTCCGCGCCAGGAATACAGAGCCATGCAAGAAACTGACCACTGGTGCCAAAATACTATGGCCCTGAAACCGATGTCCTTAACCCTAGAATCAGTTCGCAGAACGGGGAGGATGGGTGGGGCGGTAAGGAATCTATCACTAACTAATGTCTCTTACAGATATATCGTTACACAAGTAGTAACTTGTGCATCTGAAAGAGACAACTTAGTGATAGCTTCCTTACCTTAGAATAGATACCCCAGCAATACCAACCCTGGTGGAGGGTCTGCGAACAGGATTACATCAGAAAGTCACGGAGAATAGAACGGCCAAAGAAGCCGTCTCACCGGACTTGACTGTCAAGGCAGTAACGCTTGGTAAACGTGTGCAGCGAGGCCCACGTAGATGTCTGACTAATGTCCTGCAAGGGAACACCGGGTCCCAAGACAGTAGTGGCTGCCGTTGCCCTGGTAGAATGGGCACGCAGACCCACAGGAGGCTCCTTCTTAGCCAACGAGTAACAGGCCTTGATGCAGAGAACGACCCACCTGGAGATGGTCCGTTTGTGCACGGCCCAACCATTTTGTGCACCCACGTAACTAACAAAGAGCTGGTTATCCATCCGGAACGGTTGTGTGCGCTTCAGATTGAATGAGAGCGCACGTTTTGGGTCAAGACGGTGGAGCCGCTCTTCCTCTTTCGAAGGATGCAGAGGTGGAATGAAAGTGGGCAAAGTGATTGTCTGCCCGATGTGGAAGGGTGTGACAACCTTTGGCAAGAAAGAAGGACGGGTCCTTAAAACCACCTTGTCCGGATGAACAGAAAGGAAAGGAGGTTTAGAAGAAAGAGCCTGGAGCTCACTCACTCTTCTGGCAGAGGAGATAGCTACCAGGAATGTTAAGACAAGGTTTAAGTCCCATTGAGGCATGATGAACGGCACAGGAGGAAAAGTGTGCGTAATGCCCTTCAGAAAACAGTTAACAACCAGGGACTTAAAAAGAGAAGGCTGATCTGGAAGCCGTAGAAAGGCAGAGATGGCCGAAAGATAATCTTTGATATTGCCCAGAGCAGAGCCCTGCTGGGCAAAGGAAAGAAGGAACAAAAGAACTTCGGAAAGAGAGACAGAAAGGGGATCCACAGACTTTGCTGTGCCCCATGCCACAGACTGGTTCCACCTGCAGGCGTATACCGTTTTAGTGGAGGGATGCCTGGCTGCCAGAATGACATCACAGACTTCGGGAGGAAAATTGAAAACTGTCAACTGATACCGCTCAAGCTCCACGCATGGAGGTGGAGGCTGGGCAGGTTCGGGTGGAGGACTGTCCCCTGCTGCTGCGACAGAAGATCCTCCAGAAGAGGCCGTCGGATCGGGGGATTGAGCGCCATGTTAAGTAGCTCAGAATACCAGTACCTTCGTGCCCAATCCAGAGCCACCAGAATGACTTGGGCCCGGCCGCGCCGAATCTTCATCAGCACTCTGGGCAGAAGTGGTATAGACGGAAAAGCATACAATAGACCGCAACTCCACTCGCGACGAAACGCGTTGCTGAGCGAGTGCTGACTTGGAAATTCCAATGCCCAGAACTGATGACATTGCGCGTTCTCTTCAGTGGCGAATAGGTCTAACCAAGGCTCTCCCCACTGCAGAAAGATACCTTGCGCCACGTCAGAGTTCAGACGCCATTCGTGATCCATCACGCACTGGCGGCTGAGTTCGTCCGCCCTGCCGTTTATAGAACCTGCCAGGTGTTGGACCATCAAGGTAATGCCTTGATGTTCCATCCAGGTCCAGAGGCGCAGAGCCTCCTGAAATAGGGTCCAGGACCCCCACCCACCCTGTTTGTTGCAATACCAAATGGCGGAGGTGTTGTCTGTGAACACCTGCACCACACTTCCCAGGAGAGAGAGAAGGAATGCCTTCAGTGCAAGTCGGATCACCCGAAGCTCCAAAAGGTTGATATGGAGCTGGGACTCCGCCGGAGACCAGAGGCCTCTGATCTCCGCCTCTCCCAAGTGGCCTCCCCATCCCAGGAGGGACGCATCCGTCACCCCTGTGTGCTCCGGTTGGGGAAGGGATCTGCCATTAACCCAATCGCGATTTGTGAGCCACCACTGCAATTGTCGTGCAGTGCCCTCCGAGATCTGGACATGATCAGACAGGTTGCCCTGATGCTGTGCCCACTGGAACTTCAGGTCCCAATGCAGAGCCCACATATGCCATCTGGCATGTTGCACTAGCAAGATGCAGGAGTCATCCTGACAAACCCGGGATAGAGGCTGAAAGATCTGACTCATAGCTTGTATATCCTGGACTTGCTGCTCGGGAGGATAAACCTGAAACCGCGTCGAATCCAGAACCACTCCGATAAAGGGGAGCTTCCGAGAGGGACTCGGGTGCGACTTCGGCACGTTGATGGAGAACCCCAGCAAATGCAAGAGGTCGTCCGTAATCTGAAGGTGGTTGACGACTGCCTGGGGCGAGCCTGCCTTCAACAACCAGTCGTCAAGGTAGTGGAAGACTGACACCCCTGACCTGCACAGGTGAGCTGCGACCACCGCCATCACTGAGCCAAAGTCAACATCTTGAACATCTCTGTCCGGAGGAAGCGATTGACGTTGCTGAGGTCCAAGATGGGGTGCGAGCCCCCTCTGTCCTTCTTGGGGACCAGAAAGTAGCGGGAATAACAACCATGTCCTACTTATGGCCCAGGAACGTGTTCAATGGCCCCCTTGACCAAGAGGGCCATAACTTCCTGCAGGTGAAGCGTGAAGTCATCCACCGACATGTGGTGGAACTAAGGTGGCATGCCCGGGGGTGGACTCGAAGGAGAGGGAGTAACCTCTCCGGACGAGTTGCAGCACCCACTTGTCGGAAGTGACAGAATGCTAATGGGGAAGGGGATGTCGAATCCTGCCACCCACTGGCGTGGGGTCTGTCCCGAAGCTCAGACTAGGAAGGCTTCTAGGCGGATGTCGCGGGGGCGGATTGACCCAGACGCCGGCCCCCGGAGCCGCCATGGCAGCCTCCACGGTCGGCCACCCGAGTTTGTTTTGCGCAGGCTTTTGACTGAACGAGCGGGCAGGGGCGCGGAAGGAATGAAAAGTAGAGGTGGCCAGGCGTGTGGCGGAAAGGCCCAAGCACTTGGCCATAGCTCAAGAGTCCGTAAAACGCCTCAGTGCACTGTCGGTCTTATCATCAAACAGGAGAGTGCCATCAAAGGGCATGTCCAAGAGCGAGCTTTGGACGTCCGGGGAGAAACTGGTAGATCTCAACCAGGCGTGGCAACGAAGCGCCACAGTCGTGGAAATTGCCCTACCGAGGGAGTCTGCGGTGTATAAGCCACAACAAACGGCGAATTTAGCAGTGTTTACCATTGGCCACAGCCTGAGACACACACAGCCTGGACTTCTTCAGGGCACTGAGGTAACACCTGAGCAACGGTATCCCACACTCCGCCGTCTGCGGCGCAGACCACAGCGGTGGGGCAGTGATCGGGCAAGGAACAAACTGCGTCTGGCGCCGTGTCCCAATTCGGATCGCAGGTGGGGACAAAACCGTCCAGGAACCAGGACAGAGGCGCAACCAATGGCAGCCACTGCGGCGCCGCTGGTGCCGGCAACGTGGACCTTGTGGCGCCATGGCCGGAGCCAGCGGCACAGGATCCTGTCACGGGGCCAGAGCCATTGGCGGAGTCAACGGCCCGGCAGGATCCTGTCACGGGACTGCGGGCCCACAGGCGCACCGGCGGGAGCCCGAGGCCTAAACAGGCGGTTCATGGCAGCAAGAAACTCTTGCACCTGTGCAGGAGTTACCAATGGACCCGGGTAAGGCGGGTAGGCCGCGGGACTCCCAGGCTCCAAAGAGCCTCAGGGGCGGAACCCCTGTCCCTCTCGATGCATCAGAGGACCGACAGGGGGACGTCGGAGAGTGATAACACTTCTTCGACTTCTTTTTGTGTCGTCTCTTACCCGAATCCAAGGGTGAAGACTTGGAGCCAGAGGAGCGATGATGGAGGCCCCGCGGGCGTTCACTAGAACGGCCCCTGGACCGGGAGCTGTGCTGGGACGAGTGCCGAACCTCAAGCAACTAGAGGTACTGCTAGCGAAATCTTTCCGGATCCAGTCTGAAACCTGAGGATATTCTAAGGTAAGGAATCTATCACTAACATGTCTTTTTCAGATTTCATTAATTTACATCTAATTTGAAGATTTTTTTATTTTTATTTTGCTTAGCATTGATCTCACTCCAGGCAATAGTGAAGCATTTGATAAAGACATTCTTTTAGAAGGAGCGCCTAAAAGAGGAGTTTCTGCACACATAATACAGTATGCATGGGTCGGAGAGCACAGGCTCAGAAACGTAGGATGCGATAGGAGGACGGGAACATGTACCAGGGACATTACAAATCTGCACACTGTACAGTTCAATATGTTACACTGCAGACTTTTCCATCATACAATTAGACTTTGTTAGGCAGCAGGACAGAGAGTAATTTGCCCAGTCTTACACAATGTTTGGTTGAGTGCCAATGTCTGTTAAAAAAGCAGCATCTTAGTCCCAAGATCACATTTCCTCGTATTTATGCGAGGTGATTAACTTTCCTATGGGCGAACACATAGGAGAACATCAAAGCTACATCTAATGAGTACGAGCTCCGGACTGGAAGTCTCACTTGAAAGTTGTGTAGGCATACATTCATACAATGGAAAAGAAAGCTAAGCCTTGCTCCAAAAATTATATAAAATAAACACTACAAAAACAACTACATTTAGATTCTGGGACTGTGGGTATAGTGAAAAGGGTAGGTGAAACACGATTTTTTTTGTCATTGATTAGTATCTTTGAAACTGAGGCACCACGATCACTTGTGGTAAATGTTGCCCATGGTATAGATACCTTACCTATAGGATCACATTCTCTGGTTTTACAGAGAGAATCCTCCTTTTTAAGAGGAAACAGGATGGTTTGGAATTCAGCACACACGGAAGAAAAACAAAATGGCTATTGCTGCAGACTGTCACAATTAACACTCTTCCTGATTGTACAGTCAAAAAAAGGGTACATACCCATGTCAATTTCAAATGTAGTTTCACTCTTGAATAGGTACATATCTACCTATTGTTCCTATGAACCGTGATTAGTTTTATGAACTGTTTCTTTTCTTATGGTTAATTACTATGGACATTTGGTATCACCACAATGAAACTGTTGGAATAACAAAGATGTGACAGATTTTCAAGGATGAAAGAATAAATTGTGCACGTTTGTCCCACTTACCAAAGGTGATGTACCCAATGTTGTCCCCCACTGCAGCATCTGTGTCCTTCAGCTCTAGCGGGGGTTCTCTGTGGTTGAATAGAACCTGTGGTGCTGTGTGGCTGGCACGTCGGCCTTCTTTAAATTCCTTGGTAAAATATAAGACAAGAGTTGAAAAGCTTTCAGAGGGAATGTGTTTACTTATTCAGGTTGCCATCTTTGATATGTGCTCCAACATCTTCCAAAGAGCGACACATCTTCCTACAGTACGATACCAGATTTAAGTACAGCTTGACCTGTGGTTCAAATGTTTACTAGGTCAAGATCACCACTTGGTTGATTATTTTAAAACTGCTTGATTTAGGGGGAATGCTAAAGCACCTCATTTGTAGGAGCTGGCTATCACCTCATAACTGCTAGCTAGTGCCTTCCAATGCTCTAAGCAGGGAATAGAATAATGTGAAAACGTGGCAGATTCTTGCACCATCTGTAAACCAGGGTTTCGTGTCCTTGCTTCAAAATCTTAAACCGAATATTAAATCTGACACATTCAAATGTAAAGAAATAAAAATCGGATGACTCGCTTCATTTCTCTTTTAGGCAAAAAAACAAAATGGTTGTTGGACTCTTCATCTTTAGCGTGGTCTTCACCAACCTTTTGCCTACTTTTCTCCACTTTTTGCTGCATCTTTTTGTTAGCCTTAGGACTATGAACACTTTACCACTGCTAACCAGTGCTAAAGTGCATGTGCTTTGCCCCTAAACAAGTTGAGATTTGTGTAAACCGGATTGGTATATTTATTTACAAGTAAATCCTTTGTAGAGTGGTATACCATGTACCCAGGGCCTGTATACTAAATGCTACTAGTGAGCCTGCTGTACGGGTTGTGTCACCCACACAAGTAGCCTTTCAAACCTGTCTCAGGTCTGCCAGTGGAAAAGTGTGGCTCAATGATGCAGAGGTCTGGCCCGAGACCAGGGTTCAATTCCCGCCTCGGCGGGTCTTGGGCTCAATTTCCTCGGACCTGATGATTCTCGCCTCGATGCCTATTCTAATCATGGGTCCCACTCTGCAACTCTGGACAATAGCTTGCTTAATCTCCACAACGGCTCCAACAGCGCTGGGATGCCTGGCATCACCTTGGGGGTGCCCAGGAGTGACATTTCACAGGGAAAAGCCAGGAAGGGTTCCACAGGGGTATGCGTTACAGTGCCGGGACACCCCAGTTGGGGTATTAGTGCGCTTTACAAGTACAAATTACATTACATTACATTACAGGGCCTGTATGTGCAGTTTACAAACACTTCAACTTGGCATTTAAAACAACTTTCCAAGCCTTAAACTCCTCTTTTATTACACACAAGTCACCGCCAAGGTAAACACTAAATGACCGTAAGAGCAGGGTGCTGTGTAACTAAAAGGCAGGACACTTGCTTTTACCTTTTACATGTCCTAGTACTGACAAACAGATACATTCTATTTCACTGCTGTGAGTCCTACTCCTTTAATAGGCTAGCATTATGGATTCCTTAATACACCTTTTAAGCTGTAATTTCTGATTGGAAAGGTAGCTACTTCATGTTTAATATCTTAGTAATGGTGGTGATAAATCCTCGTTAATGGTAAAGTTGGATTTAATATTACCATTTTAGAAATGCCAATTTCAAGAAGTGCTAAATAATCAAAAGCATGTAGCTGGCTATTTGATGGGCTGCCACTAATTTAAGCACTCAGACCAAGCTAACTAATAAGATGGTCTTCATCATGAATTCAAAAAGACAGATATCAATACACTTCTCAAATTACATAACATCTAGACCACGTTGGAACAACAAATAACAGTTGAAAGAATGTTTCCAGTCCAGAACAAACAACAAAAAGTAACCTGCAACAACAAATTCAAAGGCACAACCACAGGTTACCAAACAACGGGGTAGACTTTTTCGAGCAAGAGAGGATACACATTTTAGTACATTTTTATCCCCTGTCGCTGTATATATTTCTATTGAAGCTCTTGCTCTGATGGTAAATTATACCAACGCATTTCAAATTCCAATTTATTACGAGGGATTCTCCTCAGGGCTGTGACTGGATTCTGATTGTTAGGTTTCGAAGATCGTGGAGCAAATTAGGAGTATGTTTCCTTAAGGAAGAACTCTAAGTCAATCCTATAAGATGCTTAAATGGCGTATTTTTATTCCAACTGGCGGTGAATGCGTAAGCGTTACTTTCTAGTAGTATGTTGTTTTAGCCGGCGAGTGTTCGCAAAAACAGATTGGAAAGAAAAACAGCTTTTTTGTTTTCAAACGTCGCAGGCGCTTCCACGTCAGTTGTCTGTAAATTTAAACATGTTCAAAGGCATTAGCACAGGCGTGGTGTCTCCTTACGCTTTCAAGAAGATACAGTGTTTCCTATGCGATGACTCACTCTTGCTTCAAAAGCGACCATCAATAATTCTTCCGGGTCACTGTCTGGTTTAAGAAATGTACTAAAAATGTATATCCTCTCTTGCTCGAAATGTCTACCTCGTTGGTTGGTAACCCGTGGATGTTCCTTTGAATTTGTTGTTGCAGGTTACTTATTGTTGTTTGTTCTTGACTGGTAACATTCTTTCAACTGATTTTTATTTGTTGTTCTAACTTTGTCTAGATGTTATGTAATTTGAGAAATGTATTGGTATCTGTCTTTTTGAATTTATAAAATGAAGAATAATGAGCGAATATGTATACATAAATGATGTAGACCACCTTATTAATTAGCTTGGTCTGAGTCTGCTTAAATTAGTGGCAGTCCATCAAATAGCCAGCCAGATGCTTTTGATTATATAGTATTTATCGGCCCATTCTAACTGTGTGATTAAGGGCCCACATGTAGTGTAACTAACTTTCAGAAAGTGGGCATATATCTGATCTTAACTCTGTCCTGTGTGCCTGCAGCCTGCCTCCAATACATGTCTGGGCTGGGTGACAGCTACACTTTGTGCATCACCTCTAGACAGCCTACTGTCACACAAAGGGCTAATCTATCCCCTACTGGCAGTCTGGAGCCAAGGCTGGATGGAAAGGGATCCTTGTGCACTTCAGAGAACTCCTTTGAAGTCAACTCCTACATCAAAGGCCCTTTTGGGTAGAAGTACCAGGGCTCTGGTCCCATCAAATCAGTACACTTCTGGACCGGGGAAGAACTCTGCTGGAGTAAAGACTGCCGTATTGAAAGGACTGCCTCTTTGCTGTGACTGACTATTGTCAGGAACTGCTTCTCTGCTTTGCTGAGCTGCCATGCTGCCTGCCTGCTGATCCATGCCCTGCTGAGGACAAGGACTGGACCCTTTCACCAGAAGCCAGAATGACCTCAAGTGCTCACTGGCTTGCCTCCTGTTCTCTGAAGTCTCAGGGACACAGAAGTCTTCCTGCAATATTGCTGGTCTCTGCCATCTGCGAGTCCTACCCTTGCCTGAAGTACTCCCTCCAGTCCTGGGCCTCAGAAGAGGGTTCAGCAGCTGATTTCTGCAAAAAGCTTTAACTACGTGAACATTTCTTCTGCTGTGCTGCTTCCACGCCTACAAGGAAGTTGTTTTCGGACAAAGAATCCACAGCATGCGCCGCTCGGTGACGATGCAAAGGCTGTTTGACAACAAAGCTTTGCATTCACTTCTACGGAGCTCGACAATGACGCAGTACACACTCTGCACGGCTTGACAGCGATACAGTAAATTCTAAACATCAACAACAGATCCATCCAAGGTATGTCTTCAGCAAGACCTGTTTGGGTCCTGCAGCTGGACTCCATTGCGGTCAGACCAAACTTTTACTCTGCACCGGTCCCTCGCGATCTCAAGTACCCTTTTGACAGCTAGTGAAATCTAAGCACTATTTTTGGTTCATTTTTTAAACATTCAAACCTCGACTGCAGCTTATTTGTTTGTGTTGTTTCTTGTTTTACTCAGATAAATATTCTCTATGTTAATAAACCTGTGTGGAGTCTATTTGTGGTGAAATAATTAAGTTACTGTCATTTAAGTGTTAAACTAATATTTTAAACATTGCCTCTTAAGTTAAGCCTGACCGCTCTGTGCCAAGGTACCAGAGGGAGAGCACAGGTTAATTTAGGGTGCGTCTCTGACTTACCAAGACTACAGTGGTGGCCCCTACTTGGACAGGATGCAAATCTATGCCATCTAGAGACCTCACTTCTAACAATGGTTTAGTCCCAGCAGGACACAGTCCAAGCAGGACCGCCTTCTCTTAACAATTACAGAAAGTTTGTGCAACTATAAATGGTTTGTGCTCTCCATTACTGACAACCTATGTGGTACCTTTAGAACATTAGTTAGAACAGTAGTTAGGCTACCTGCATAATCTAAGTGCAAAGAAGTAAAAAAAAAAAAAAAGGATGCAAGAGGACATTCATGCTCAGAGAACTTTAGCAACGACCACTGTGGACTCATGCAGAAGGATAAAAGATTGACAACCACAAGATGAGTATTTCAAAGTAGCCATCTACCTCTGAAGGGTAACTAGAGCCAAAAGGTGTTATTTTACTACTACAACAACCACAAAACTATAAGAAACTGGGCTGCTTAGAAAGACATGGTCAAAAGCAGTGCGAGGTTCCCGAGTAGCAGAGACCATCTTTAAAGAAAATGTTGAAAATAACTATTGTACTATCTCAACAACTAAGCAGGAGGCATTTTTCAACTAGGAACATGAACTACTGCATAGGTAGATTTTTGAAAAACCCTGAATAAATAGAATACTAAAGTTGCTACATCCCTATGAATGGCTATCTGTAGACCCCAAGAGTGTGAGACAGAATGAGAACACAAGGGATACATTAGGCCTAGCCTTCTTCCACTTCAACACCAAAGGGTAACCTAACCTGTACAACCACATATAACCGGATATAACATCTTGTTCCCCGTTTCTTCTTTTCTCATCCGTTCTAATGCTTTTTTTGTTGATCTGTTCCTTTTCGTTGCTTCAAAATAGTACAAAGAAGACATGTGCTTTATAAAAAACAGCGATTCAGAGAAGGGGGTGGTGATGAACAGAGTGTCTGAATTGAGCAGCGTGGAAGGGTATACTCAGATGTGAGTCCCTAGCTCATTGCACCATCAGGATTCAAGCAAGCCGGGCCGAAGACGGCTGAAATGCCAGAAACCGGTCCCCGGTAGCTTGTTTCCTTCCCAGTATAAGAATTGGCTTGGTAGTTTGGTCTGCCCTGTTCCCATGATGCACTGGGCCAGGGTCAGACTAATTTGCATATAGCCAAGTTCTGAGCTGGGATGGTGTAGTGAGCTAAAAAACGGTGATGGATCAAGCCCTGATCTTTGGACTGGGTAAGAGTGGTCTGCTTAATTCAGACACTCTGTTCATCACCACCCCTTTTCTGAATCATTTTGTCCACCATAAGCGTGGAAGGGTATACTCAGATGTGAGTCCCTAGCTCATTGCACCATCAGGATTCAAGCAAGCCGGGCCGAAGACGGCTGAAATGCCAGAAACCGGTCCCCGGTAGCTTGTTTCCTTCCCAGTATAAGAATTGGCTTGGTAGTTTGGTCTGCCCTGTTCCCATGATGCACTGGGCCAGGGTCAGACTAATTTGCATATAGCCAAGTTCTGAGCTGGGATGGTGTAGTGAGCTAAAAAACGGTGATGGATCAAGCCCTGATCTTTGGACTGGGTAAGAGTGGTCTGCTTAATTAAGACACTCTGTTCATCACCACCCCTTTTCTGAATCATTTTGTCCACCATAAGCGTGGAAGGGTATACTCAGATGTGAGTCCCTAGCTCATTGCACCATCAGGATTCAAGCAAGCCGGGCCGAAGACGGCTGAAATGCCAGAAACCGGTCCCCGGTAGCTTGTTTCCTTCCCAGTATAAGAATTGGCTTGGTAGTTTGGTCTGCCCTGTTCCCATGATGCACTGGGCCAGGGTACGACTAATTTGCATATAGCCAAGTTCTGAGCTGGGATGGTGTAGTGAGCTAAAAAACGGTGATGGATCAAGCCCTGATCTTTGGACTGGGTAAGAGTGGTCTGCTTAATTCAGACACTCTGTTCATCACCACCCCTTTTCTGAATTATAAAAAACAGCAGCATACCATGTTCCCTCATTGCTCTTCCTGCTCTCCCCTTCCCCCTCACGTCTTCTCCTTTCTTCTTTTAGTCGCACTGAACACCTGAAGAGAACATTACGCTATACAAATAATCAATGCCATAATATAACATTACCTTATGATGGAGCACAACATTGCCGAAACTAGAAAAGCCCTACTTGCATTCTGGATGGATATTTATATGCCATGAGTGTAGTTAAACGAGTCTGAAGATCAGTTCAATATTCTGTCTGCCCCTTCTCCATCTACCAAGCAAACTCCTAAGCCACTTACCACTGCCTAGCACTGATAACTTAACTGCATCACTGAATCCACACACATGGTCATAGTGATGGTTAAAAAAAAAAGAAGGCCAAGTGCAACAGGTAATCGGAATGTAGCAAGATTCAGCATACCAGAACAATTTAGAAGCAACTAAACCAGCAAAATCCAATCTGCAAATCTACATAACACGAAATGGCTGTTTAAATTACTAACAAGAGCAACATGACATGCGTAGCGTAGATTTGCTGCTTTGTGTATAGATAACTATGCTATAATTCAACCTGTATTAGGTTGGGAGTCAACAGAACAAAAATCGGACATATGAAGGGTTTTAAATTTCATGTAGGGATTGGAATCCCAAGGCATTGTATGTTTGTGGGAAACAGACTAGCTGTGCTGGACCAGGGCCTTATCAGTATTTTAAGACCATCCAGATGCCCATCTCAAATTGTGTGGAGTAGGGCTTGGACAATACATCTGGGTGAGGCCGGAGATAACAGCCTATCTGCCCCGGGCAGCCAAAGCAATAGAGAATGCAAGGATTATAGCCCACCTAATGTCACTGCTCATAGACATCCAACGCTTTGGGAGCCAAAGAAGTTGAAAGCAGACCGCCTCTGCAGAGGTGCCCGAGAAGAAAGGCAGATAAAACGCAGCAATGTGTACAGGACATTTTTACAGATGATGGTAATTGAACCCATTAGGCCAGATGTATTATTTGTCCAAGAGCATACTTGGCAACTTTGCCTATTTTGAACGAAGCCCCTCTCTAAATTAACCAGCTATCAATGACATTTGTCAGGATTTTCTCTGTAACATTTCCTAGCTTATACATAACCCATCTAATGCCTTTATTGTGTTAGCAGGACAGTGACTCTTATTATTGCCCTCGGCATCCACGGTCCTTCACTCTTGTAGCCTCAGTTTCCCACTAAGCACTTTTGAAATGCCTTAGAGCAGCACACATAGTATATAAGTTCCATTGTGTCCCTTACACCCTCCTTTCCTTGTTCTTTCCAACTACCTCTCATATTCTTCTTCTGCTCCCATCATCTGTCTCCTCTTATTTCTTTGAAGTGTCCTAGGGGTACCATAGTGAAATGTAAACAAACTATATTCCGAGGAATTTCACTTTTGAACCTTTGGTTTTCCATAGCTGATGTTGGCTGAGCCTAGCTACATAGGCTGAACCCCAGCATGCTCGTTGTATATTTATATGCCCACTCCGTCAATGGAGTTTGGCTACTGTGGGACTACATTGGCATGGGGCAGGACTAGAAACTGTCACTAACAGGTGTAGTCTAGACTAATAACTAGCATATCGTAGATTCACTGTAGTTGTGCATTATCCGGGAGACATTCTTACCAATGAAATGATGCCACAAAAACTCCTTTGCTCCAATAAAGAGAGATACCGTTTAAGGGGTTGAGTGCCAACTTAAGCTGCAGCTTTGTTTACTCAGAACATATTAAATTATAGTTAATAAACTTTGCATGCATCGTGGTAGTGAAAGATATGATTATTGATGTACTATATCGACTGGGCTTCAATACACAAATCCTAAAACAGATTTTAATTTAACATTTTCATGAATAGATTTTCCCAGCCAGATAAGTTTCTAAAAAGGGTACTTTTGTTTAGAAAGCATTTCTCCATCTGCACTTCTTTCCAAACGTTTAGTGCAGGAAGACAAATCCCAAAGAAGTTTAGGGCAATCCTAAAAGGTGTGTGTTGTAGTAAATTGAGTAATATTGGCCAGTGCATTTTACCCAGTCACATAAGAGAATTTTCAAAATGGTCATGCACACTAGCCCTTAGAACACACTCATTAGACACCCAGAGTTCCTGTTGCAAGAGGCAGGACATACTGATGACCTGTACAGACCTTGCAACTGAATTATTCTGGTTGAAATTGCTTGTGGCAAGACTGACCGATTATTTGAACTGAAAGGAATTCATGATCAAGTGTGTATGCCATCTGCAGAACCTCGGCCTTGGAGGACTGGCTTGGGTGAAGATCATGCAAGGAGAGAAAGCTGCTGATCTGTGCTGGATATTCCAATCACTGCAATGCCGAGATCATGACATGACATGGATAACTCACTGGCGGCGAGCTGAATCGGGTTGGCATTGCTTTCTGTGTTCGAACAGCCTTACAACTTCAAGTGTTTCTATTTAGAAATCTTAAAAGGTAAAGCTCTATATCTAAGGCAGTGAGACCTACAAACCAAAGTTGCGGTATCTGCTGTTAAGCTCGACTTTAACTTTCAATGGGACCCTTTGGAATTAGTTATAAAAATTGTTGACGGTTAGCTAGAAACACTAACAAAAAGCGTCCAAATTTGTGAAGTGGAATTTTTGGTTATCTGCAATTAATTTTCTTGCTCTTTGGGTCAATACATTTTAATGTTTACTTTTATTTGTGATGGTTTTTCTTTTTTCTGGTTTTCTATAAATTCCTTATGTATTATCTTATCATGGTAAATAGTTAGTAGTGTTATTTTTCGTTTGGTTTACTACTTTAAACCATTAAACTCATTCTGATTTTTTTATTGAGGTACGATCGATAAATCAAAGTATTTAAAATATTTTATATATGCATAATCAGTTCCGTAAAATAGTGCAATGCCACTCAATTATCAGATCAACTCTAAAAAGGTGGCAGTTTGCTAACTGCTCTAATTCCAACTAAATTAAGCAGGATCAATTAATGAAGGTCTGTCGTTTCCTTAAAATTAACAATCTTTCAGGAGACGTAGAAACCGGTTTGCTGAAATTCGCAGATTATTTGGCAGATCGAGGATTATGAAACACTTGCTTGATTATTCCATTATTTCTATAGGCCGAGCTCTTGCACATAGGGCGTGCTTTCAATCTAGGAGCAATTTAAATATTTTCAAGAGAAACTTCTGGATGGCCTTTAAGGGGATAAGGAGGGTGATATTGAAAAAAATCCCAAGAGTTATTTTTCATACCTGCATGAAGACCTTTCCAATCACCACATCGTCGTCATCCTTAAACACTGTGCTGAAAACCACTGTGACGCGATCCTTTTTAGACTCCACGTACCTTCAAAGGAAAAGCAAGATATGTAATTTACTTGGAATTAAGTTATACATGGGTCATAGGATGAAAAAACACCTAACAGTGCAGAAAATACATAATCCACTTATGAGAGTCCCAGTTGTGTGTAAAAAACAAAGAAACTCACTCTTCTCCAGAAAGACATAGGTGGGTTGGCATGGATTTGCTGTTGGGGCATTTGTTTTGTACAGGTATGTAGGAATTTTTTGGGTCAAACATTGGTTTTAGGGGCGTAACACGCTCTTGGGGTACATTAAGGTATTAAAAAAGATGAACGTCTCGAGATATTTCATGTAATGTTTTTATTTTAACTGAAAACAAAGGGAGCAAAACAAGCATACACTCAGTCTTTGACAAAACTATAATCTTCTACATAACAGTAACAGGATGACTGTTACATCTATATGGTGCTAGGCAAACTGCTGAACTAAAATGCTGTACAGAGCAATCGCCACAAGGATCTGAAGCTGGGAGATCCTTGCGATGGTGCTAGCCAGTCAGGGGCTTTCCCAGATGCATTGTCTATTTTTCGGAAAACACAGTGGGGGTACGCTGGATAGATCCATGTGCAAAATCTCAGATGTATCCTTGTATTGTTTCTTGCTCCATGAGACCCGGGCCTCTTGTCTCTCTAGTTAATAGATTTGGAATACTTGTTCGGGACACTACACAGATTGGAGTGGGTATCCATCGCCAATTGTATATCCATTATTATGTACACAAGCAAGGGTCCACGGGAATGGATACGATCTTGGGTTTCCCACTCTCCCCTTTGTTATTTGCTACAGCCACTGACCCCCTGGCCCAGTGGATGACCTTTTGTCTTCCTTAGTTGACAAAATGATTCAGAGATCCAAGACCAACCTGGGTAGGACTGTCCAAATGCATTATAAATGGAGTTCAGGGATCCTGCACAGAGACACTATGGGACCATGATCTTAGGGTGGAATCAATAGATTTAAATATCTGTGAATTTAGTTCTTGAACTCTCCAGAGCAATGCTGGTCTACTAATATTCCCCCCTTATTGACTCTTTGACGAGGAATCTGGTGATTCAGACACCCCTTCTGCTGTCCCTCTTGCGATGCATCGCAAGCACAAACATTTTCTCTCAAGCAAAGATGTTGAACATCCTCTCAGACTGCAACTTCATCTTATTCTCTCCATTTTCAGGAAGGTCAAATCACTTATTCAGAGCTTTTAAGGGGAGAAGAACCTAACCTCCTCCCCCACACGGCCATGGAAAAATGCTTAAAATCCCTGTATGATGGAGGCATCTGTATGGTGGACATAGTGTCCAACCATCGGGCCCCTCAGTTATAGTTTGGAATCATGAGTCGAAGTGCAATCCAGCATACACAATGGAAAGATGGGCAACTGGTGAACCCTTGCCCCATACAGGACACATACAAGAGCACGCCAGAAGACATGTGACACGAATGAACCACTAACACTCACATTGTTTCGTCGTCTCTATAGTGGATGACTGCTCTCTTCTCACCATCCTTTCCCTCTTCTTGGAACTTGAAATACTTTTCAAACACAGATGCAAAACAGTTGCGCTTCAGCATGCCCGCTTGGTGGATTGCTGCATCCTTATTTGTGGGAACGTTTTCTAGATCATAAACCAAGGAGACATTGTATCCTAGTAAGGGAGAAGAAAGGAGTTAGACACATTTTCAATATATTGCACCTATAAAAATATCCCAATATATTTTAATTGCAAAAACATTAAAACACCCAAAAAACTGCAAGATCGAGCGTTTAAACTTATGCCAG
Source organism: Lissotriton vulgaris (assembly GCF_964263255.1). Taxonomy (NCBI): domain Eukaryota; kingdom Metazoa; phylum Chordata; class Amphibia; order Caudata; family Salamandridae; genus Lissotriton; species Lissotriton vulgaris. The sequence continues at coordinate 64,421,830 of NC_141687.1, forward strand.
TTCAGTGGATGAGGCAGACATTGAATATACAAACTGCAGGAGCTGCAACGTGTGAGATCATAATCTTGTGTTTAGTCTTACCACTTCCTCTCTCCCTAGCACATTCCTTTAAATAGTCTGAAACAGTCTGCATGAGCAAAGATATTGAACGCATGCAAACCAAAGCATCAGAGAACATCCAGACCAAAGCTTTGCATTATGGCAAGCTGAACCATCACTTCAAAGACTTATCAAATGCACAAAGCAGAGAGACGTCCTACGGTAGTTTCGGTGGGCTTCCCATTATCAATGTCAGATAAAAGTTGTCTACAATTACGCCTTGAATCATTACTTCAGGTAAAAACAAACTACATCATAAACTAAAGAAATCTTCTCAGATTCATGGAAAGTAGATTTTACTATTAGATTAGAATGTGAAGGGAAGAGTTTTGGGCAGGTACTTCTTAACTCCAAAACACTGTGCAGCGATTTGGTAAATGCCACCAAACATATGAGACTTCAAGCAGGCTACTTACTAGACAGCCACTAGTGCCAGCCTGATTTGAACTTGAAGTGCTCACTAGGGTATGAAGAGCAGTAGTTCACTACTTCTTTAACATACAAGATCTCTCCAAATGCTGCAAAACTGAAGGAACTATCATTGAGCAAGAGAAGACAGAACACTACGTATAATAACTCCTGAAGTTGCACTTTGTAAATGTGGGACCTCCTACAAGTGTTGGAGGTAATGGGAGTATGCCCAAAGAGAGCTGTGATAATAGCAGGCTGTGTGTAAGAGATCATCTTTAACAAAGGACATGCTCCTCCCTTGCTCTCACTCTTTGTAATAACCTCCCTCTCCAAACGAGGCAGGCCACATACCTTTGCCTCCAGAGATGAGCTCAAGATTTTTATTCCCGTCCATCTGCATACACCAGACTCACTCCCCGCGCTCCCAACGGCTCCAGAACCCTATTGCTCTTGGACTAAATATTGTCCAGAATTCAGTATGTTCCTCTCCCAGTCATGGATGTGTGTATGTGTGTTGGAAAAGCTCAATGTAGCTGGATAACCATGGAGGATGGTCGGGCCATATGAAACGAATCAGGATGGTTTACAGAGGCAGAACTTTCATAGGTGGACATGAAGAGACGCCGCTTTCTGAATAGGTGAGTGTTCAGCTGCTTTTTAACGACAGAAATGCTAGGGGAGTTCTGATGTCAAAGATGATGCTGTTCCAGACCACAGCGGTATGGATGGAGAAGGCGTATCCTGTTTTTTGTTTCCAGTCTGGTAATATCCAGGCTTCTCCTCTGGAGTTGACATGCGCCTATTTTCTTGGGCCCACAACAGGTGGGCAGTTATGTGTAGCCCTTTATAGGAAGCAGCTGGTCTTGAAGATATCCTTAGCATGACTGTACCTCTGGATCTGCCCACTGTCCCTCAAGATCTGAACTACACAGATACCTCAACAGCAATACAAGAGCTGGGCTTATAAAGGATCCTGCGCTGGGCGGATCTGGTTAGACTTCTCAGGGCCTTTCACAAGATTCGCTGCAGACTGAGTTTCAGAGAATCAACGTAGTGACAGAGAGACTATGTAGCAGCATGATGATGTACATCAGTCACCACATACGCACACCTATACGTCACAATATTATGGTGACTTCAGCGCAATGATGCATATGTGTAACAAAGTCATAAAATGGTAGCCATTTGATAAACGAGCTCGGTGGGAAAGAATCTCCAAGAGGGCGGGGAGGCAAGCACACGGGTGGAAGGGGCAAATGCAGGAAATCAAACATTTTTATGGAGTGCTGAAAGCAAATGAAAAAAAGCAGTTCACTGAAAGTAAGCAGTGGAAGGAAACAAGTCATCCAATCAAAACGATGTTAAAGAAGATATACTCACAAGGGGGAACAAACACAAGAAGAGGAAGGACAGCCATCAAATAAAAAGCAAACATCTGAGTGACTATAAAGCTGATCAGCAAAGAGCTCACCCACTTCAAGTATCGCTACTGTACACAATAGGTCTTCAAAAGACCGCGGACAGCTGTCTGTAGGTGAGACCTAACCATAGAAGAGAGGAGGGGCAAGGATCTCAAACTGCCATCGATGGTTATGGATGGGGAGGGAGAGTGAATTATTGAACGCTGAAAAAAATGGAAACAAGGAGTAAGAGCACGGGGCCTACAGAGACGCTGGTTCAGGAGAGTAACTAAAAAACGCAAAAGGAAAAAAGTGCTAGATACAAAAGTGGGTGTGGGGTAAAACAGGATAAGCTAAAAAATGCGAATAGAAGGAGATTAAAAGACTGTGTGAAAGAGGTTGGAGAAAGGGGTGTGGGGCACCTGAAAAAAGAAAAGTCTCGATGAGAGGGTCAGGTTATTAAAGAACAAAAATCCAGGAGAAAACCAAACACGGGAATGAAATCTGCACCCAGTACATTAACCTTGTTGGTCTTCTCACCCTGGTGAATAGCCTTAAAGGTGAAATATTTGTGGAACTCGGTTCTATGAAAATAGGACACTGAAAAAAGGCTGGTTTTTCATTTATTTCACATAAAACTAGTACAATGCAGTTTTGGATTTCTTGGCAATGTCCACTTTAAAGGAGAGATTGGTGTCAAGGATGAATCAGAATGATTCAGAATGATTGCGCGTCGGGCGTGTCTTGGAGCCCGGCAGATATGGAGGCGTCGGAGTGAGGCTCCAGGCTCGGAGCTACCTATTTTCAGCGCTTTACAGAGGATATTGCGGGTGAACAGACTCGCCTAGATGTGACCCTCTGCATCGCCGCTCCGGTAATCTTGTGGCTTTTATTTCCAAATGAACGCACGTCTGGGAGGTCGCGCTATGACGGCCGACATTTTGTTTTTATTTACCGCGACGTGAGCTGGATGGGCAGAACAAAATCCAAACGGGTCTTCCTCAAAAATTCAGCGTTTTTCTCTGAATTCTCAAAGCTGTAAAATGTGGGGATTATTGATATAGACCAGTGCAACACAAATATGGAGCCTACAAAGTTAGCAACAGGAAAGTCTAATGTGAAACATCTAAAAAAAAAAAAAAGGGACCCACCCTCTCCATCCAAAACGGCTTCCCCGGTTTCAATGGAATTACTACTTCAGGAAACAAGAGCCCTCAGACCCTTTGTAAATGAAACAAACGCCAAATTACAAATCCTCTCAGATAACTGGTCGCAGCTAGATACAAGACTTACAGCAGTGGAGCAGAACGTTTCTTCCTTTCACGACACCACCAAATGTGTTACCTCCTTACATTCTCAAGTTTCGTCACTACAGAAACAGGTCGAAGAACTTGAAAATCAAAATAGGAGAAATAACATGCACATTAATAAATTGGAAGAAGGTGTTGAGTGTACAGATCCTATTGCTTTCTATAAATCTTTTCTTTCCAAGATTCTTCATTTGCCAGAAAGGAACTTAATTGAACATACAGCTCGCTCACAGACTGGGTCACATTGCCACCAATACTTTACCTTCACAGAGGCAGAGAGGTGTCATTTTGTACTTTTTGGAGTACACAGATCTGTTAAAGGTCCTGCCTGCTGTCCGGGCTACTCAAAATATTTCTTGGTCTGGCGCTACATTATTCTTTTCACAGGATTATTCAAGAGCCACTGCATCAATTCGTAAAGCTTTCTATGACATGCGACCAGCCGTTCGCTTCAAGAGTGCTAGATAGGGGCATTTCCACTCATGCTTGTTTAAAGTCACATACAATAACAAGACTACTTCTTACGATGATCCAGTGCGCTTGCGAAGCTTCATTAATGCACACACGACAGATCTCATGGAATCTTCAAGACCTTCTTCCTCATGTTACTTGATTTGGCTAAGTCGCTTATTTGTGCTGACATTTTCTCATCGTCTGCAGGATTCATGATGTTTTATATTCATGGTGGTTTTCCATCCCAGTGTTATTTTGACAATACACACTAGTATTTTGAGAATTTGTTTCTTCAACGTTTACGATTAGATTATAAACTAAAGTTAATCTGTTCATCTAATTTCGCTTTTCCTTCCACAGTTACATTTATGTTTTGGCGTGATCCCTTCCCGGTCTGGTCTAGTTCTCATTGGACGTCTCGTCTGCTTCATGTGGTTCCACCTACCCCTCCATTCTCGGTCCCTTCTTGTAGTTGTTCATTTTATCTTTCGTCTTCTGTTTTTCCTTGGAATTTTTCTCTTCTTTCGAATTTGGTGTCTTTTACAGTTCTTTTCTGCTTTACTCTCGCTCATACATTCCATCAGTTGTTATTCTCATACTCAATTTTTCCAGCTCTTTATTCCCCTTTTATCTCACCATGAATTCTACTTTTTTCCTTTTAACTCATTTCTCTTCTTACTCTTGGTTTTTGTTATCTCAGACTTCACTTTCTCTTTTATCTGAAATCTTATTATACTCTCTCTTCCCATTATTCTCTTTTACTAGTATACTGTATTGTTTTAACGAATCTGATTTATGACTTATTGATTCGATTTACCCCATCTTTGATTATTTTTGCCGCTAAAACTTAATTCATGAACATTAAGGGTCTAAATTCTCCCATCAAGACAGGGAGGACTCCCTTACTTGCTAATTTGAATGCTGACAGTTTTTCTACAAGAAACTCATCTTACAGATGTTGAATTATTAAAGTTAAAGAGAGGATGGGTGGGGGATGTTTTATTCTCTCCAGGTGATGGGAAACGTAATGGTGTATCAATACTCTGTCGCAAGTCACTCCCAATTTCTATTGTGTCGCAAGACTCGGAAGCAAGTGGAGAAGTGTGGCTCACTGGTTAGAGGAGGCATACCCTGAAGCAGAGGTCAGACCCGGGACCAGGGTTCAATTCCCGACGCGGCAGGGTCTTGAGCCCAATTGTCCACGGACTCAATAATTCTTGCTTCAGTGCCCACTCTAATCATGGGTTCACACTCTGCAACTCTGGGCATTAAGCTTGCTTAATCTCCACAACGGCCCCCCTGCGGCGGGATGCCTGGCCTTCACCTTGGGGATGCCCAGTATGGGTTATCTCACAGGGAAAGGCCAGGACGGGTTCCCAATGCAAGCGCCGAGATGCCCAAGGGTAAGTCTAGCGCTATTCAAGACCTCACACACACACACACACACGCCGTTGGCACATGGCTGAATGTTAAATTAAAGGGTGTTCCAGTCTCCCTTTCTAATGTTTATGCCCCTACATGTGGTGAACCCTATTTTTGGTCCACATTGGCCAAACAAATTACAAATTCTATGGGAGATAATTTTGTATTCGTTGGTGACTGTAATCCGATTGTTGATCCATTTATTGACAGAAATTCCAAATTCCGCTTTGTTCCCAACAAGCCGCACTATTACTCAACATAAACTTCTAGATGCTTGGCGTTTATGCAATCCGACCACCAGAGAATACATTTTATTCCCCCACCCACCATACCCAGTCACGAATTGATTAGATTTGTGTCTCTCACAATATCTCTCAAACACTTTCATGTGCAGAAATTGGCCCAATTTTACTTTCTGATCATGCGCCTGTTTCAATTGGTATAGACATCTTATCTAAATCCTCACTTCCTAAGACATGGCGTTTTAATAATGCCCTTCTTTTAAACCCAGAGTTCACAAATTTTTTTAATTAATTTTTTTAGATTAACCATACTGAGCACTTGCCGTTTTACACTATTTGAGATGCTTATAAAGCTTCTGCACAAGACTTTATTATTGGATTTGTTGCCAAGAAACACAAAAATGCACTTACACATACTAAAAAATCTTCTCAATGACATTAAGCAACTAATCTGCCTTCAGCCGAGCAAAGCGCTCTTCCCGGCACATACCACTTAACACACCTGCTCAAAAATTCTGGACCAATGCCCATCAAAGCTTTGAAGACAGTACACAGAGCTTTACACTGAGCACGTCTTGTTACAGGCAGCCAGTGGAGTTGCCTAAAACCCACGCGCACTGACGCGTATCTGGGGATCCCGTTCAGAAGTCTTGCTGCCACGTTTTGAACCAACTGCAGTCTGTACCCGTGGTTTCTTTTCAAATTCAGGTACAGACTATTGCAGTAGTACAACACGGCAGTATAAGGGCAGTTACTGCTGTCCTGAATCCCTCAGCTGGAAGAAAACATTTTATTTTCCTTAATATCCTAAGGATATGGAAACAGGACGAAACTACTCCACTAACCTGATCCCCAAAGTCCAAATTTTGGTCCACAATCACACCCAGATTGCTTGCTTTCCCAGTGGGGGCTGGTAGACTTCCCAAGGCCTCAGGCCACATATTAGGGGTCCATATGTTAGGATTGTTTCCAAACATAATGACCTCAGTCTTCCCAGCGTTTAATTTAAGGCAATTGGAAGCCATCCATCCGGCAACGTTCTTTAGACAATCATGGCATCTTGCTGCCACATCCACTTGGGACCCTCGCTGTATAGATAACACAATTTGTGTATCGTCCGCAGACATCGCGTGAAGCCTGGCAATATCCTGACAACTTCAGACGACACCATGGCGGGCAGGGGCCCAAGAACTCAAAGCACGCAAGCCAAACTGGATAAATATGCCTCTGGTAAGGATTTTCTGCCACTCTCAGAGAAAAGGGACTCCACAGGGAAGGCCGCAGGTGACGATGGCACTAAGAAAGTGACTCTAGAAGACATAATGGCGGCCTTTACTAGTGTTCAAACTACGGTGGGTTCAATCTCCACGGATGTATCCCTATTGAGGGCTGATTTTCAAAAAATAAAGACCAGGGTCACAGAAGTCGAACAAGTCACCAAAACTTTGGTGACGGACATAGCAGCATTACAGAAAACGGTCTCCAGACTCGAACACGAGAACAAGTTAATGGCGGAGAAAATGGACGATCAAGAAGGGCGCTCTAGCAGAAACAAGGATCTCTACATGGAGGACCTGATGAAGACCCGGTTGCAGCCAAAAGGACTTTCAACTTTTTTCTCCGTAGAAAGGGCAAAGAGGGTTCCGGGCGGAAAACCTAAACCGGGGGCTCCCCCCAGACCGGTGCTCGCCCGTCTGTTTAATTTCCGAGATAGAGACGCCATTTTGCAAACTGCGAGAGTATCCCCACCGATTCAAATTCAGAACTCAAAGGGGTCCTTCTTCACAGACTATACGGCAGCAGACTCACAACGCTGCCTCAGTTTCCTGGAGGTTAAAAAAGCATTGAGAGACAAGAACATGCCTTATTCAATGCTATTTCCAGCAAACCTTCGTGTTGTAGCAGAGGGTAAAACATGTTTTTTTGAAACACCAGAAGAGGCACATGACTGGCTTGAAGGCTGGCGACGACAAGATGGGCCACGTCGCGGAAATAGAGGTCAATGCAGTCGGGACGAGAACGGAGATCTAAACAGCCAGGAACAACGGCAGTCGGATGGGGAATGCTCACAGCGGACTGATACAGACGTCCTCAGCCACGGATGAAACTGAAAAATGGGAACTACGGACATTTATATATGGACAAGCTGTCGGCTGTGCCGACTTTGGATACTGGGCTGACGCGGGCCCTGGAGGGAAGGGTTGAGCTTCCCCTTGGACTTCTTACCCACTTCACGCAAGTACTCTGTTTTGGGAGGGGATGAAGCACTCTGCTAAGTTGGGGATGCGGGCAGTTCAGAGACCGTCAGGAAGGGAGGGAGGGTGGGCGAAGGGGTTGGGTAGTGTGGATTTTGAGTTCTTTTGTTTTTGTTCTAGTTTGTAACGGTCATGTAAACATGAGGGACCGACCCCCCCCCCCCGGACTGACGGATCTTCACATGACTCGGTTGGGTTACGGCTCATGATTACCAATGCTCACATCCATGGCGACACACACCCAGGCTGACTGCATCCAGGGCATAGCCCCTGAAGTTCCGGTGACTCCCCTCACACTACTTACTTGGAATGTACACGGGCTGGGAGATAAAATTAAGAGAGGGCTGGTGTTGCGGGCCCTGAAGCGTCAGGCACCCACATTGGCGCTTCTGCAGGAAACACGTCTCACAGGCACGGCATGTAAGGCATTAGATAGATGGGGGTACAAGATGGTGGTACACTCGGAGTTATCGTCGGGCTCCAGGGGAACAGGTATCCTAGTACGGAAGAACCCCTCCTTTATAATACTCCAAACCAGAAATGATGATCAGGGGAGATTTGCTGCAATACAGGGTCAATGGGAAGGTAAGCTTATTCATGTGATATCAGTGTACATCCCCCGGCGCTCCACGCAGTGGCATCCCCAGCCCTTAGTGAATTTTTGCTTACTCTGCCGGATGGAGACCTTATTATTGGGGGGATTTCAATGCCACAATGGATGCTAGTTTGGACAGATATCCAGTGAGGACACAGACACCTGGAATCTCTAGTTTGCAAGGTTTTACAGAGGCACTGGGGATGGTTGACATGACAATACACATTTCATTCAAGTGCACATAATAGTCTGTCTCGAATAGACTATTTCATGACATCGGAAGCCAGTCTACAGGACGTAGATGACATTACGATCAAACCCAGAGGTATATCAGACCAATCACCCACAAGTCCCGTAGGAGGCTTTACCCTATCTATCCCGGATATTTGCAGGTCCCAAAAGTTCGAAAAGACATCTGCAAGGCCACGAAGTATTACTTTGCGGAAAACACTGCGTCTGATGATTCCCCGTCAGTTCTATGGGAAGCTTATAAGGCGGTCATTAGGGGGCAGGCAATAGTTTCCATTAAGGGCCACAAGCGAGAAAAACAGAAAGAACTAATGGACCTAGAGCTAGCATTACATTCAGCCGAAACAGACCACTCGACAGACCCCACACCTGACTCGACACACGCACTACATCTCAAACAACAACCGTATAGGGATTATTTGCGAAGAGAGACTGAGTCCAACCTCACAGCAACCAAACATAAGATATATGACATAGGAGACAAGGCGGGGAGGCTCTTAGCGTGGCTAGATAGGCGAGAGCGGGGCACTGAAGCGCTATTCAGGGCCAAGCTTAAAACACAACTATACACTGCGTAGGTCATTGGCTCTCATGGTGATCGCTGGTAGCTTTAGCGCGGGGACACGCCGAGATGGCGTTACTGAGCGCTCTATAAGCTCTTTATTATTACTAAGGGTATAGCCCATCTACGATCAGCAGAGGGACAATTCACAAAAGACCCACGGGCCATAGTGCACACATTGGCGGAGCATTTCTGGGATGTGTATACATCGGCGTCGGGCATGTCGGATACCGAGGCCGCGGCCTCCATCACAGATATAGAACTGCTCACGCAGGAGGCCTCCTTGGTGCTGGAGGCAGATCTCACAGAGGACGAACTACAAGCCGCGATCCGCTCGCTGCGATCGGGCAAAGCGTTGGGACCCAACGGGATCCCGATTGAATTATATAAACTGATGGCGGACACAATCAGTCTACACCTACTGAGAATGTATACTGACAGTCTAGATAGAGGCGAACTACCGCTTGGCCAGCGACTGGCCACAATAGTGGCGATCCCAAAACCCGGTAAACCACCGTACGAGTGTACCTCTTATCGCCCAATATCCCTGTTAAACGCAGAGGCGAAGATACTTGCTAAATTGTTGGCAATCAGACTGATGGCACACCTTCCGCATTTAATTCCCCCGGACCAATCAGGCTTTATGCCGAAAAGAAACACTGCGCTCAACCTCAGACGCCTGCATGGGGCGCTGGCTAAGGCCCAAGACCCGTCAGAGCCGGCGGTTGTCATCTCCCTAGATGCGAGGATGGCTTTTGATATGGTGGAGTGGAGTTATCTTTTTGAGGCCCTTTCTCATTCGGGATTTGGCCCTAAGTTTTGTGCGTGGATCCACCTCCGATATATACCGGATCACTGGCGTGTGTAACGGCCAACGGGCACATCTCTGACGTTAAACCACTGGCGAGAGGGAAGTGGCAGGAGTGCCCCTTGTCGCCGCTCCTTTTCGCGTTAGTGTTGGAGCTCCTGGCGGCGTGGATTAGAGGTGACCCATTATTAAGAGGCGTCCGGTGGGTGGAGGGATGGGAAGATCGTATTTCCCTCTATGCCGAAGACATTTTAGTATACTTAACAGACCCTGAAAACTCCAAACGGAGTCTCCTTGAAATATGGGACAGTTTCGGAAAGGTATCTGGGTACACTATCAATGGGTCTAAATCGTTTCTATATGTACTAAAGGGTCCCGCACCACAGCTCCCCGCGAATAGCCCACTTGTCGTCTCACAGGACTCATTCAAATACCTAGGTATTCACATTACGGCTAACTCAGCAGATTTCTTTTCCAGAAACCTGACACCCCCCCCTGGAGCGATTGGAGAGAGAGAGGTGGCGCACTGCGAATCACTCCCTCTGACACTGTTGGGGAAGGCAGCATTATTTAAGATGATGGCTTTGCCTCGGTTTTTATATGCCCTTAAAAACACGCCGTTCCCGGTGCCACTCAAATACTTTAAACAAATAGCTGCACAGGTATCCACGCTGTTGTGGGGCAACAAACCGGCACGAATAGCCCAAGCAAAACTGCATAGAGGATGGTATGATGGGGGCATTCCGCTCCCCAACATCCAATTGTATTACTGGGCGGCAAATCTAAAAGTCATTAACCACTGGATACATGCTTCTCAGGCTGACCCAGCATATAGGGCAGATAGGGCACAGCTGGGCACAGGAAATATGCTTGCAGTCCTATCCAATAAAGGACAAGCCATGAAACTAACGGGTCCGAGAAAACACACAACTGTATTATGGCATGTAGCGCAAACATGGTTTGTGTGGGACAAAGGAAATGTAATACCATTTGATCAGCTTAGGCAGCAATACGACCTTGCTCCTACGGAGGCTTTCCGGTATACACAAATACGGCACGCACTGTTGGCGGTAATGCCGCCGGACACTGAGGTCCCCGAAGCCTCCCCATTGGAAGATAGATTGCTTACAGACCACATGACAAAGCGCGCTACATCATTCACTTACCGCAAACTAATCAACAACCTGCCGGACCCTACTACAAATATTAAAAGCAAATTGGCGGCAGACATAGGAGAATGCAAATGCTACTTACCAGTATGCATCTGTTCTTGGCATGTAGGGCTGCTGACATTCATATCTGTGCATAGTCCGCCACCTAGTGTTGGGTCCGGATGATTGCACATTGTTGTCCTGGAAGAGTCTTCGAAGTATCACAAGATAGGTGGCTCCTCCCCTGGACTACAGTGCGCATGGGCATCGCCTCCATCCCCAGATTGTTTTTAGCCATAGGCAGAGATGGAGTGAAGAAGTGAGTGATGACCATGCTATGAGCATATGTTTGTATATGAATACATACTGCAGCTGCTACAGGCGCCGGGGAGGAGGGTGGGCGATATGAATGTCAGCAGCCCTACATGCCAAGAACAGATGCATACTGGTAAGTAGCATTTGCAGTTCGAGGCATGTGGGCTGCTGAATTCATATCTGTGCATAGAATACATAGCAGTCCCTCCATTAGCGGCGGCCGCCCGTGCCAGCTGCAGCAGTCTGAAAAAGCGTTTTTAGAACAGCCTGACCAACAGCTGCCTGTTGTTTTGAATGCACGTCTACACAGTAGTGCTTAGTGAAAGTATGAGTGGTAGACCATGTGGCTGCTCTACAGATGTCTTCTAAGGGAATGTTACCTAAGAACGCCATAGAGGCCCCCAACTTCCTAGTGGAGTGGGCCCTCGGTGGTATAGTGAGAGTGCGCTTTGCTTTAGCGTAGCAGATCTGAATGCACTTTACTATCCATCTAGCTATTCCTGCTTTGGAGATTGCATTTCCCTTGTGTTGTGTGGCAAAAGCAACAAAAAGTTGTTTGGTTTTGCGGAAATCTTTTGTCCTGTCCACATAATACATCAAGGCCCTCTTCACATCAAGGGTGTGGAGCATCCGCTCCGCCAGCGTCTCTGGGTTTTGGAAGAACACCGGCAATTCAATAGTTTGGTTTATGTGAAACTGCGAGACCACTTTGGGTAGGAACTTAGGGTTAGTGCGGAGCACCACCCTGTTGGCATGTACCTGGAAGAAAGGTTCTTGGATGGTGAGCGCCTGCAGTTCGCTAACCCTCCGTAGCGATGTGATTGCTACCAAGAACGCCACCTTCCAGGTCAGAAACTGCAGCTCGCAAGAGTGTAGTGGCTCAAAGGGAGGACCCATCAGCCTTGTAAGAACCACATTGAGGTTCCATTCCGGAGCTGGTGGAGTCCTTGGTGGAATGACTCTTTTGAGTCCTTCCAGAAAAGCCTTGATAGCAGGGACCTTAAAGAGTGACAGGTGTTGCCTATTTTGGAGGTATGCTGCCATAGCCGACAGGTGAATGCGGATGGAAGAGTAAGCTAGATTACACCGATACAGGTGAAAGAGGTAACATATGATGTTTTGAATGGAAGCGTCTAGCGGGTCAATGCTGTGCTCCACGCAGTAGACGACAAACCTCTTCCATTTAGCCGCATAACAAGCTCTAGTAGTGGGCTTTCTCGCCTCCCGAATGATGTCCATGCAATCGGGAGGAAGATTGAGGTAGCCAAACTCTAAGACTTCAGGAGCCAGATCGCCAGGTTGAGCTGTTGCGGATCTGGGTGCTGAATGTCGCCATGGCTCTGCGTCAAAAGGCTGGGAGTGAGATGAAGCCTTTGATGCGGTACCACGGAGAGTTCCAGAAACGTGGTGTACCATGGTTGGCGAGCCCACGTTGGAGCAACCAGGATGAGCGTCATCGAGTGTTGCCTGAGCTTGCGTGCCACCAGCGGTATCAGAGGTGCTGGGGGAAAAGCGTACGCAAATCTGCCTGACCAGTTCATCCACATCGCATTGCCCTGTGATTGGGGGTGTGGGAACCTGGCGGCGAAGCTTTGGCATTTTGCGTTCTCCTTTGTGGCGAACAGGTCTATCTCTGGATGACCCCACCTTTGGAAGTACGGTTGGAGTACTGATGGATGTAACTCCCACTCGTGCATCTGATGGCTGTGTCTGCTGAGCAGATCCGCCATCTGGTTGTCCTTGCCTGGGAGATGTTCTGCCATGAGGATGATGTTCCTCTGAATGGCCCACTTCCACATGCTCTGAGCCAGATGAGACAGCTGTGGAGAGTGTGTTCCCCCCTGCTTCTGGATGTAGTACATGGCCGTCATGTTGTCCGTCCGGATCAACACGACCTTGTTGCACAGATGTACTTTGAACGCCTTTAAGGCCATGAAGATTGCCATCAGTTCCAACACATTGATGTGCATCTTCCTTTGCTGAAGTGTCCATAGTCCCTGCACCGTGTAATGGAGTACATGCGCTCCCCATCCCTGGAGAGAGGCGTCCGTTGTCAGGATGATCTGTGGGACAGGCTCTTGGAATGGTCGGCCCTTGCAAAGGTTTTGTGGATTCCACCAATGCAGAGAGTTGTACGCCCGACCGCTCACCAACACTAGGTCTGTCAGTTGCCCATGAGCCTGAGTCCACTGACGTGCCAGGCACTCCTGAAGCGGACGCATATGTAGTCTCGCGTGCGGGACAATGGAGATGCAGGAGGCCATCATGCCTATCAACTGCATGAACACCCTTGCTGGAAGCGAGGTTTGGGGTCTGAATCGTTGGATCAGTGCCTGGATACTGGCGATTCTCACTGAACTCGGCTGAGCAGCGGCTGCCAGAGTGTCGATTGTCGCGCCCAGATACTGTCGCACGTGGGCGGGCTGGAGATGGGACTTTGGGTAGTTCAGAGAGAATCCCAGATCGTGCAGGAGGTGAATGGTGCGTGACACGTGGTCTACGCACTGCTGTTCCGTCTTTGCCTGAATAAGCCAGTCGTCTAGGTATGGAAAGACATGGACGTGCTGGCGACGGAGATGCGCTGCTACAGTCGCTAGGCATTTGGTGAAAACTCTCGGTGCCGTGGTGACCCCGAACGGCAGGACTCTGAACTGGTAATGCTGGTCTAAGATCTTGAACCTGAGATACTTTCTGTGTGAAGGATGCAGGGGAATATGGAAATAGGCATCCTTCAGATCCAGTGTTGCTAGGAAGTCCCCCCGTTGAAGCAGGGGAAGCACCTGCTGCAATGTGAGCATATGGAAGTGCTCTGAGTTGATGTACCAGTTCAGGGGCCTGAGGTCCAGGATCGGCCTGAGTGATCCGTCCTTTTTGGGGATTAGAAAATACAGGGAGTAAACCCCTGTTCCCCGTTCTTGCAATGGAACGAGCTCTATCGCCCCTTTTTGCAGCATGACCAGTACTTCGTGCTGCAACAAGGTCAAGTGCTCGTCGGACATAGCACGGCTTCTTGGCGGTATGTCCGGTGGAATGGACGTAAGTTCTAGACAGTACCCGTACTGGATAAGAGACCTCACCCACCTGTCCGTGGTGATGGACCTCCACGCCGGCAGGAACTGCTGGAGTCTCCCCCCGACAGGTGTCGTGTGATCGGGGGGAAGTGACAAGACGTCACTGCTTGTTGGAGGTGGTGGACCTGGAGGCATTGTTTCCACGTCCCCTGCCTTTGATATTATTGCCTCTGTAGCCACCCCTGCCCTTGTTGTTGTTATACGAGGACTGGGTGTTACCCTTGTAGTATTGCGTGGACTGGGACGCCTGGCCTCTTGAGGTGCCTCTTGAATTGGAGCGGCGAAAGGAACCACCCCGAAACTGCTGACTTTGTAAAGCCCCCATAGACTTGGCAGTTTCGGTATCTTTCTTCATTTTTTCTAGGGAGGCATCCACCTCAGGGCCGAACAGATGGTCAGGATTCACTGTTTGACCCAGTATTGTGGTTTGTATGTCGGGTTTGAACCCAGAAATTCGAAGCCAGGCATGGCGTCTAAGTAACACGCTTGTATTGATAGCCCTGGAGGCAGTGTCTGCCACATCTAGGGCACATTTGATGGATGCATTAGTAATGAGTTTACCCTCCTGAATGAGCATCTCCCCCGCCTCCTTGTATTGGTCAGGCAAGTGTTGCAGGATGGCCTCTAATGTGTCATAATGGGCCCTATCATAACGTGCAAGCAGGGCTTGAGTGTTAGAGATCCTCCAGATGTTCGCTGCCTGTGCAGCAATGCGTTTGCCTGATGCCTCAAAGATTTTCGACTCTTTGTCTGGGGGAGGAGCATCACCAGTAGTCTGCGAATTCGCCCTCTTTCGAGCGTTGGACACCACCAGGGAGTCCAATGGCAAATGTCCCTTAATATACGTGGGATCCGTGGGCGCCGCCTTATACTTCCTGTCGATGCGAGGATTGACCACCCGCGCCCGGGTGGGCTCCTTGAATACCTCCTGTGCATGCTTCAGCACCCCTTTGAGCATCGGTAGCGTCTTGACTTGCTTTTCGGCTACCGAGAAGGTGTCGACTAAGAAGTCCGCATCCACAGGGTCTGAGTGCAGTTCGACGTCATGGTTCGCTGCAGCTCTCTCTATTAATGCATTAAACGCCGCCGAGTCCTCTGTCGGGGACGTCTTCGCGGCGAAAAGTTGAGTGTCCTGGCCTGACTGCGGGTCGTCCGTGTCGCCTCCTGCTGTCCAGGGCACCTGCTCCTCTTCCGGATCCGAGTACGCAGGATAGTTGTACTCGTCGTCCTCCTCGTCCACATCAGGCACTGGGGAATGGGCCGGCGAGTGTTCCATGGCTTGTGGAGACAGAGGTTCCATCAGAGCCGAAGAGTCCGCAGAGTACTTTTTGTTCTTAAGTGGAATCCTAAAAGGTTCCAATGGCGGCTCCGACGTAATCTTTCGTTTGAGGAGCGACAATTTTCCGGTGTTGGCGTCGATGGTCACCTCACGACGTTCCTCCACCGCGAGCGGTTGGAGCCGAAGCTTCGACACCACCAAGGCAGCCTTCGGCGTCAATATTTCCTGAGAGTGTCCGCTCTGCTTAGGCGCGAAGGCCTTCGGCGTCGACTTGGGAGGAAGGGTAAAACGAATTGGCGTTTGTTCCTTGGCAGGCTTCGGCGTGGGCCTAGGCACTACGGTGTCCTGGTTGGGAACAACAGTGGACTGTTGGATCCGCTTTAAGGATTCTCCCACCTTCTTTGTAAGGGATGCCGAGGGCTGAACCGTCGCGAGCGACTCTTCGTCTCCGAGAGTCCGGCCGCCGGTAGGCCTCTTCTTCGGTGCCGACGCCCCATGGCCTGGCGCACCATCAGCGTGACGCTTCTTCGAAGCCGTTTTCGGGTCCGCGACCCCTTTCGGTGCCGACGCAGCCGCGTCGGATGCCTTCACCTTCGGCGCCGACCCAGAGGGCTTCGAGTCGGCCATTTTGGCGCGGCTCTTGTGGTCGGCCATTTTGGCGTGGCTCTTCGAGTCGGCCAGTTTGGGTTTCGTGGAAGTTGACGCCTCCAGAACCTTCTTCACCAACACCACTTTCGGTTTCGGTTTCGCATCCGAGGGTGCGGGACCAGTTGGCTTCACTTTCGGTTTCTTGTTAGAAATGTCCGTGACCGGGCCCGGAGGCGGGGACGTAGGACTCATAGTAAGATCTTGGGTAAGGCCCGAAGGCGATCCCTCGACCTGGGCCGTAGGACGGGGGGTAACCCCGGAGTCTGGTTGGGGATGCTCTTCCTCTGAGCTATCTCCCATCGTGGCACAAATCAGTTCGTCATCCCCTACCTCACCGGAGACTTCGTCGCAGGCCTCCTCATCCGCGTCGTAGGTCTCTTCCTCGGACGCGGGGCCAGAGTCCGACTCTTGTACGTCGTCCTCTTCCTCGACCGATTCCTGAAAGATGTCATCAGGTGGGGGCGCCGAAGCCGACAACTGTGCCTGGAGTCGATTAGCCCGGCGAATCTTCAAAGTTTTCTTACTCCTAAACTTTGAACACGCCATGCAGGTGTCTTCACGGTGATCCGGTGACAAGCATGTGTTGCACACGGGGTGCACGTCGAGGTGCGAATACTTTGAGTGACACAGCGGACACTTCTTGAATGGAGTCCGCTCCATAGCAAATGTGGTAGTGTAGGCCCGTCCGCGTCGAAGCACGTGGAAGGGCAGTAGGAGATTGGAGCTAAGAGTCAGTAAGAAAACCCGAACGTAACTATACCGACGCCCAGCCTAAAGACCTTTTGGTCTCAAGTAAAATCGAACAACTATCGGTTCCGAAGGAGGGAACCGAAAACACATCCGAACCCTATGGCGGAAAAAAACAATCTGGGGATGGAGGCGATGCCCATGCGCACTGTAGTCCAGGGGAGGAGCCACCTATCTCGTGATACTTCGAAGACTCTTCCAGGACAACAATGTGCAATCATCCGGACCCAACACTAGGTGGCGGACTATGCACAGATATGAATTCAGCAGCCCACATGCCTCGAACATGGATGAAACGGAATGGCAGGAGGCCCTGGCCTCGCCCAAGGAAGTGGGTATATCTTCACGGCTCAGACTTGTGCAACTTAAGATTGTCCACCGCACATACCATACTAGAAGCACACTATACAAAATGGGCAGGGCACAACATCCATATTGCCTTAGAGGGTGCGGGGAGGAAGGGTCCTTCTTTCACACACTATGGGATTGCCCCATGATAACCGATTACTGGCGAAAAGTGCTCCGAACGATATCACAGACAACGGGTGTGTTGCTTGTGCCGAAATCGCGCAGATGCATCTTAAACATGTGGGAACCTAACGATCTGATACGTCATGGGCAGACATGGGTCACGCTGGGACTTATGGTAGCGAAACGTAATATAGCACAGAAATGGGGGGCTGTGGAATTGCCATCACTGGCGGCCTGGTGTAGAGATATGGATCTTACTATGATAACAGAGAACTGTATATATAAACCGTAAATGCCCCCGGAAATGGACCAAAATATTGGCAGCATGAAATACCTACAGAGGGGACATGTGTGAGCCGATACCTGAGCATGAGGAGGACAGTTCTGATGACAAATTTGGGGATATATGAAGGAAATATGTCAAGCAGATTGCCCAATGACTTACTTACTGTCAGCCAGTTTAATGCAGGAATGAATGATGATTTGATTCAATGGTTATGTGTCAGGGCTAGGGTGGCTTGTGGTCTAGGGCCCGCCCCCGCCCCACTCTGCAGTCGGAGTTGCCCTTGTGGCAAAATGCATCAATCCTCTTTGGGAGGGCGTTGGTGGCTGATGTGCTTCAAACCTGCTTGTGCTGCTAGGTTTCATCCCTGTTTATAGGTTTGTGCAGGTTTCCAGGTCTTTTGGCTGCTGTTTGCTGTGTTTTCCGCCTAATGCGTGAGGTTTCGCATGCTCACGCGTAATGCGTGAGGTTTGGCATGCTCACGCGTAATGCGTGAGGTTTGGTAGCCCGGTCGCATACGTGGGCGCCGTAAGCACGTTAGCTTACGCGACCGCGCCCTATCCTCTGTGCTCACTATTCTGGGACCTTCTGGGGAGTGGCAGTGTTCTTTTCTTGCTCCCTCTCCTTTCTGCAGAGTTCCAGCTTCTTTCGAAGAAGGATTCCATCGGAGGCCAAGAGGATCGTTTTCCAAGGGGCGTGTCTTGATCCTGTTTGCTTAGAGGGCCAGGCTATCGGTTGGAAGAGCCTTTTTGGGGACGTCTTGTCCTTCAAGGTAGTAGAGTAGGTCGTGCTCTACAGGTAGGACTAGCAAATCCTAGTTTCTTGGCGCTAAAGTCTTTAAGGAAATAACTTTCTTGTTTAATGTTTGATTAAACTATTAGTTCATGTTTTTGAAGAATAATTATGAATGCAGAAGAGTGAAACCATTGTTATATGTTGCACATTGAAACTGCGTTTTACATCTGGTTGCTGGCAAGAGATGTTTAACTTAAAGGTGCAAGGTATATAAAGGCGCATGCATTCATTTCCTGAACAGTTTGTTTTTGCGCAACTCTTTCTTGAAAATGTCTTTTGGGGAAAGGTCAAGAGAAGCTTTGTTCTAATTTAAGACTAAGACAATAGTGAAATTGTACTTTGGATTGTTTCACAAAATCTTGGTAAAGAGGTTATTTACTAAGGAGTGAGTTTGTTGTTGCTTAAGGTGAATCGGTCGCAATTCACAAGAGAATAACAGAATTGTTTTAAGGATGTTTTGGTCGCTATTCACAAGGGAATAACTAAATGGTGAAAAGTATGCAATAATAATTATTTCATTGAGCTTCATGTACCTTCAGAGTCTGTGATTAAGCAACAAGGTTTTTAGTAGTAGAATTCAGTGTTGGTTTTAGGTTGTATAGACAACTGTGATTTACGGAAAGTTTTGCTACTAACCTTTTTCCTTTCCAGATCTCCTTCCCTGCTGTCCCCTTCCTAATTCCCTTTTCCCCCCCGCTTGATCACTCCAAGATTCTGTGTAGTAATTACATTCGGAATTGGAGGTATCGAGAGGTGGGTCTTTATAACTTCACGACAGATCCTGAGGAAAGCGTCGCCTTGACAGAATGTGATCTAACTAAAACATGTGATTTTATACACTCGTTGATCTTGCCAATGTTGTGAATTAAAATAATAAAAACATTAAAAAAAAAAAAGGACTTCAAGAGACTTCAAGCCGAGCCCTCCAGCCCTGCCCCCGACAACCGGTCCATCAACACCCCATGGGGGACCGTGTCGAAGGCTGCGAACAAGTCCAATAGAATCAGAACAGCCGCCCCTCCCTGATCCACAGCCGTTCTAACCTCCTCAGTGGCCTTGATAAGAGCAAGCTCTGTGCCATGTCCTGCACGAAACCCAAATTGCATAGGGTCCAGTGCCTTAGTCTTCTGAAAGAACACGCTTAGTTGTTGGTTAGTAGCCTTCTCTAGTATCTTGGCCGATAGCGGGAGACGTGATATTGGTCTGTAACTATTAGGATCCTTTTCATCCAAATTCGGGTTTTTTATTAGGGGAAGTACCGAAGCGGATTTCCACCTCCTAAGATACTCACCCATGTCAATAATCATATTAAACACGGGTATAAGTGTGATACAATACAATGACCTCAGAGCAGTATTGCAATCTGGCAAGGATCATTGAGAGATCCAGACCGAGCCACCCACAGTAAGTTTAGGACCTCCGTGGACTGTAAAGGACTAAACCGCTCTAACCTATCCGGCGGCGCCCTCAGCTTTGATTCGGTACTGTTAGCTGCTTTCTCTGCCTCTCCTTGGACATTGGAAAAGGAGGAAAAAATCCCGTCTACCTTATTCCTAAAGAAGGAGGCTAGTGACTCGCACAAAGCCAGGCTAGTATGAGTGCTAGGCTTGGTCGGGGTAGTCAATTTTAGGATGGTCCTTAACAGTTCTCTAGAAGATGGTTTGCCCTCTGCATCTGCTCGGCAAAATAGACTATTTTTGCCTCCGCTATCAATTGCTTATATATAAATGAGACTTCCTTTATACTTTTCTTTATTAATAGGCATACCCCTTCCTCCAGATTCTCTCAGACCTCTTACAGTCTGTTTTGTGTTATTGCAGGAAGTCAGAGAACCAGGGTGCCGATGGCGGAGCTCTCCTGGGAGTGAAAAGTTTTATCTGCGCAAATTTGTCACACGCGCTCTCAATCCACCTTGTGTACATTTCCTCTGCCTTATCTACATTGGCAGGAAAGCTAGGCGTATTTAATCACAGGAACTTCCCCATCTCCACACCATTTATATGTTTCCACACCCTGGCAGCAATCTTTTCCATAGGCTTAGGTGTAGCTGGATTCCAAGAACCTTGGCAGAGTGAGAAGATGACAGCCGCATGATCAGACCATGGGGGTGGTAACACTTCCAGCAAATCCAAACCGGAATTGTTGGAAAAGATGCTGTCTAACGTGTGCCCCGCTATGTGCGTCGGGCCTACTACCCTTTGGTCAACCCATCCTCCTCATCGGGCCTGCCCATATCTGATCCAAAAAAAAACCTTCAAACTTTACCTGCTCAACTGCAGATCTCTACCGAAATATAACACAGAAATCTCTTGGATGATCTATCACCAGAGGTACTCTTTCTCACAGAGACGCGCCTCACTACAAACTCAGATCCAGACATAATACAAGCACTTCCCCCGGGGTTCCAAATCAAACGTCTAAATAGAGCATCCAGCAAAGGGGGCGGGATTGCCATCATCCATAAGGACCAGCTCATCTGTCGGCTACTAGGTAGCTCCCTATCAGACCGTGAGAATGTTCACTTTTCCATCGAATTCTCCCCCACTACTTTCTCAGGTCTCCTTATATATCAGCCCCCTGGAGCCCTCTATCGGTTCTCTCAATCATTAATAGAATCGGTAATCTACACTGCTAGCAGTGCAGCTAACTTCACCATCCTTGGAGACCTTGACCTTCATTTTGACGACCCGCTGGATTAACACGCAACCGACCTAGTTTTAGATCTTGCATCTTACCAGCTTTCCCAGATGGTCCCACTAGCTACACACATCAAAGAACACCTCCTAGACCTGATTTTTAATAACCTTGTACAACTAATAGGGATCGATCCCCTCCCCCTTCCATGGTCTGACAATTTCCTAATCCTTTTTCTCAGGTACCCTCCGAAAATGCCCCCCCCCCCCCTTACATTGTCAGTACCCACAAAAATCCGCGCTTGGTTGAAACTCTCTGTAGAAGAATGGACCCTCACTCTAGAGAATACCAGACCCACCTTCAATGATAACTCAATCACCTCCTACAGGGACTTCACCACTTGGACTGAAAACTCCCTAAACATTGTGCTCCCCAAAAAATCGTTCCGGGAGAAACGCGGACCCAATAAAATCGCCTAGTTCACGCCCAAGCTTCGCCTGCTGAAACAAACGCTAAAAGACTGGAACGAACTTGGAGGAAATACTTTACCCCTACGAAAAAAGCAGAGTACAGGTCAGTCATAGCAACATACAAAGCTGAGATAAAAACTGCTCAGGCCATCTTTATGAACAAAAACTATCTCAATCAACCAACCCCTCCAGAGACTCTGCAATAAACTAGCAGATTTCTTCCTGTCCAAAATTCAAAATATTTTGAAGCACATCCCTTCCACAGGTACCCCACCCCCATCTCAATGTAGAGACTTGGCACACAATGACAACCGCCCTGGCCTAGAAGTCTTTACCCCTCTCACCCAGGAATCTCTCCTTCCCATACAATCCTCTATTAAAAGTGGGTCACCTCTTGATCCCGCACCACTCAACATTTTCAAGAGAGCTCTACCCACTATCACCTCCTTCATCACTCACCTAATGAACACCTCATTAGCAGCCGGCTTAGCGCCTGCAGTACGGAAAAACGCCTTGGTCAAGGCTCTCCTAAAAAAACACACCTTGACCCTGCGGAACTGGGCAACTACCGCCCCATTTCACTTCTCCCCGGCATCAATAAGCTGGCAGAAAAACATGTTAATGACTCGGTCAGCTTTTCTGGAATCCCAAGGCCATCTTCATTCCTCCCAAACTGGCTTCCGGGCCCACCTAGGCACCGAAACTGCTCTTCTCCCAGTGGTGGAGAGCGCCAGGAAAATCCTCTACCAGGGAGGGTCCTCCGCCATAATACTCCTTGACCTCAGCGCAGCCTTCGACACAGTGAAACACCACATTTTGGTTCACCGTCTCAAGCAAGTGGGAGTATCAGGAACAGCTCTGGGATGCTCCAGTCATTCCTAGAAAATAGACACTTTCAAGTTTTCAAAGTAGACACCCTTTCTAAATCCCTCCCCCTGTAATGTGGAGTTCCTCAGGGCTCGTCCCGGAGTCCCACTCTTTTTAATGTGTATATGGCCCCGTTGGCGGATATTGTATCCCCCTTCGGGGTCCATATTGTCACATACGCAGATGACACCCAGCTGGTCGTAGAACTAAATCAGGCCAAACAGTCACCCATTGACCTTCACTCCTGCCTTAAGGAAGTCACCAACTGGATCTGTCTTTCCCATTTGAAGCTTGAACAAAACCGAACTGATGGTGTTAGGCAACCAGAAGAGCACCAAATCAAACACCATGTGGCCAGCATGCATGGGTCCAGCCCCCACTTCCACAACCGAAATAAAGAATCTGGGAATCTGGTAGGACCATGAACTCTCATTTAAGACCAAAGCACGAAAGATCGCTGCAGCATGCTACAGCATTCTTAGAACGGCCTGAAAAATCCTCCCCTTGCTTCCCAGTCGAGCCAAAAAACTTCTGATCCAGGCTCTGATCCTGTCCCTATGATAAAAAACACAAAGGGAATAAGCAGTACTGCAACGTGGACTAGCCTTTTCCTGAATTATGAGCATATGCATTCAATTATTCTTTTAAGATCTGTACATATTCTGACACTATCACCCCACTTTCCCGACCAAGCACTTCCGATGACAGATTTGTCAATTATGTGTAGGGGACTGGAGGGCGGAAGGCACAAAGTAAAGTGCATGACAGTCAAAGCCTTTCTGTCAATCTTTGCTTTGAAGTTGTTTTTTAGACTTACGCTGAGCTTTTTGGTGTACCACTGAATTTTGTATGTTTTGCAATTTTGAGAATAGGCGGAGGCAAACGATAAGGTCCAGTGTGTCAAATTTCAAACTGGTGGGGTATGCAACATGCAATGTGATTGAAAGAATACCTCACAGCCCTTGTGTTGGTCCTCTAGAAGACTAAAGTTAGATTGCTAAAACGTGTTTTTTTATTCCTCGGTCGATGGGATATGAGACAGAAGGTGATGGGGTAAGAGGCCAGTTAGGCAGAGGCATTCAATAATAATAATTTGTAGGTGTGTGTGTGAGCCTGTACACACACATGTAGGGTGTCATCATATATTGGTCACAACCCTTCGAATATTAAGGCAAGAAGACTATGCACTGAACGCTGCTACAACCTTTATGAGCTACTTATCAATTACTAAAGTGCACAAACTGCGAAACGGATTCCCCTGAAGGTAGATCGAACAAGAAATGTCTTGTCCTGATAAAACCCTTAGATTTAAACCCATTAAAACACAAGCATAAAAAAGTGTCCCATGCCAGAACTCTGTATGTCCTTCATATGTGAAACAGCGGTTTCTCTTTCTCCTGTACAAGCGCTTAGAGACCTTGGGGTGATAACGCGCTATATACGTTGAAATAGAAATAGAAAAATAGAAATCCAGAGGCAGAAGTAGTCTCACCTGGTTCAGGGGAACCTAGGTAACTGCCGTACACATTCTTCAGTACCTGCAAAGAACAAAACAAAACATGTTCAGAACGTTCTTGTTACTTTAATTACACTTTAAATTCTCTCCCAGTTCTGCAAAATGTTTTGGATCCTGGAGTTCCCTTCTTTAACAAAAATAAGTTAACACATCTATCTAAGCAACAAAGTTATGTTGCCAGTGACTCTTCAGATCTGCTCAACAAACACAGAATACAAGTGATTTCATAAACTGGTAACAAGATCCATGGCTTGCGGAGTTCACGGTTATGGCGTTCAAGTAGCCCACACACCGTGCCTAATGTACCTGTACAAAAAGAAACAACACCAATCATTTGCACTGCACCAGTCAGGAAACACTGATAAGCGTGTTAGGGTGAAGCAAGAATTAAACAGGACCCTGTTTCAGTAGCAGCAAAGGGAAACTGGGCTCACCAAAGCAGGCAATATAATAAGTATGGCAATAAAGCCCTGTGAGGTCTTTGATATATGCCTACACCAATCTGCCAAGGTGAAGCAGCAATGGAAAGAAAGCTAGATATAAGAATACAGTTAAATGTTAATGCCTGCTGCCACTGAAAATGATAATGAAGGGGGTATTTCATCTAAACAGTAATACCCTGCATCAGGAAGCCAAACAGGCTACTTACTATTGTGCATTCTTCATTGGTTGAACACTAGAGTCAGTTTCAAGGACCTGCTCTCAGTGCACTACCCCGACCCCCACCGTGTCTTTTGTTCACCTAACTCTATTTCTCCTTCAAAACCTGTTGCTCGGTTACTTGGCTCTGCTTACTTTTGTCTTCTGCCTCCTTTCCTCACCCACAAATGGTGTCCCCTCGACCCCCGCACAACCTGGTGCTTCTGTACCCTGCTCCCCAACACGGCGCTGGCAATCCAGCCACAGCTTCGCCGGCGGTCAAACCACCCCATTATGAGTTGGAGCGGTCGGACCGCCCTGTGACTGTGCTGCTGCCACCAGGGAGCCAACGTTCCCTGGTGGTTTTGAAATGGTCGGAGGCCACAATATGCTTGGCGGGACAGTCACGGTCCCACCAAGCAAATTACTAGTTTCCACTACCCCGGCGATGTCATGGAGGTTCCTCCTCCATAAACTCTGTGCACAGTGGAAACAAAGTGGGCCCTGTGCCTCCTCCGCATGTGGATGCACAGAAGGAGGGCATAACATTTGCCCCCCCTATGTGCATGCACACCAGTTCCTGCACGGCATGGGCTTCGAGTCCAGGCTGTGCAGGAACCTTGTTGTGCGGTCCCACTGCATTTCTTTTTCCAAAGGCACCGCCACCTTTGAAAGAGGCACCCCTGCCTGTCTGCCACTCCACCAGACCACTTTTAAGTCGTAATCTGGGGGGTGGGCAGCAGCGAGTCTCTACGGTGCGTGCGCAGCTGTGGCTTACCGCCCGCTCCTGTATCGCCGAAACTCCTAATCGGCACCCCTAATGTTCAGGGTTGACCCGGTCCGACCGCTCCAACTCATAATGGGGTGGTTGGTCCGCTGGCGAAGCTGTGTCTGGATTGCCAGCGCTGTGTTCAGGGTTGATCAACCAGTCCCCCCCTGCATCTCTACCTGTTCCCTTTACAGCTATCTCACCAGCTCTTAGTAATTAGAGCCAGCTCTAAACCCTTCTGTAGCGCTACACGTCCCCATTACTGTTAACTCCCCAACTCTTAGTATTTTGAACCATCTCTATACCCCTCAGTATCTCTACCGGTCCCCATTACGGTTATCTTTCCGGCTCTTAGTATTTAAAGCCAGCTGTATACCCCTCGGTATCGCTACCTGTCCCCAATACTGTTCTCCCCAACTCTTAGTATTTAGTGCCAACTCTATACCTCCCGCATCTCTACCGGTTTCCTTTACAACAATCTCACCAGCTCTTAGTATTGAGAGTCTATTTTATACCCCACTGTATCTCTACCGCTCCCCATTACTGTTATCTGTTACACTCGTAGCATTTAGACACATCTCTATACCCCTCTGTATCTCTGTCACTATTTTCACACTCTCTAACCCCTTAGAGCTCTACCTGTCCCATTACTGTCATCTTGCACTGTCTACCTGTCCCCATTATTATGTCTCACACTTTTACTATTTAGCGCCAGCTGTATCTCTACTGGTCCCCATTATTGTTAGGTCTCACACTTTTAGTATTTAGAGCCAGCTGTATACCCCTCAGTATCTCTACCTGTCCCCATTACTGTGATCTGTTACACTCGTAGCATTTAGAGACATCTCTATACCCCTCTATGACTGTCTTTGTCACTATTTTCATACTTTCTACCCCCTCATATCTCTACCTGTCCATCAGTCATCTTGCACTGTCTACCTGTTCCCATTATTGTTGTGTCTCACACTTAGTATTTAGAGCCAGCTGCATACCCCTCTGAATCTCTACCTGTCCCCATTATTGTTATGTCTCACACTTTTAGTATTTAGAGCTAGCTGCATACCCTTCTGTATCTCTACCTGTCCCCATTATTGTTATGTCTCACACTTTTAGTATTTAGAGCCAGCTGCATACCCCTCTGAATCTCTACCTGTCCCCATTATTGTTATGTCTCACACTTTTAGTATTTAGAGCCAGCTGTATACCCCTCTGTATCTCTACCTGTCCACATTGTTGTCTCACACTTTCAGTATTTAGTGCTAGCTGCATACCAGTCTGTATCTCTACCTGTCCCCATTATTGCTATGTCTCACACTTTTAGTATTTAGAGCCAGCTGCATACCCCTCTGTATCTCTACCTGTCCCCATTATTGTTAAGTCTCACACGTTTAGTATTTAGAGCCAGCTGTATACCCCTCTGTATTTCTACCTGTCCCCATTACTGTTATCTGTTACACTCGTAGCATTTAGAGACATCTCTATACCCATCTGTGACTCTGTCTTTGTCACTATTTTCACACTCTCTACCCCTCTACTGTCATCTTGCACTGTCTACCTGTCCCCATTACCGTCATATTTCACACTTTTAGTATTTAGAGCTAGCTGTATACCCCTCTGTATCTCTACCTGTCCCCATTATTGTTGTTTCACACGTTTAGTATTTAGAGCCAGCTGTATACCCCTCTGTATCTCTACCTGTCCCCGTTACTGTTATCTCTTACACTCGTAGCATTTACAGACATCTCTATACACCTCTGTATCTCTACCTGTCCCCATTACTGTTATCTGTTACACTCGTAGCATTTAGACACATCTCTATACCCATCTGTGACTCTGTCTGTTACTATTTTCACACTCTACCCCCCTACCCGTCCCATTACTGTCATCTTGCACTGTCTACATGTCCCCATTACTGTCATCTTTCACACTTTTAGTATTTAGAGCTAGCTGTATACCCCTCTGTATCTCTACCTGTCCCCTTTATTGTTATGTCTCACACTTTTAGTATTTAGAGCCAGCTGTATACCCCTCTGTATCTCTACCTGTCCACATTGTTGTCTCACACTTTCAGTATTTAGTGCTAGCTGCATACCAGTCTGTATCTCTACCTGTCCCCATTATTGCTATGTCTCACACTTTTAGTATTTAGAGCTAGCTGCATACCCCTCTGAATCTCTACCTGTCCCCATTATTGCTATGTCTCACACTTTTAGTATTTAGAGCTAGCTGTATACCCCTCTGTTTCTCTATCTGTCCCCATTATTGTTATGTCTCACACTTTTAGTATTTAGAGCCAGCTCTATACCCCTGTATCTGTACCTGGCCCCATTATTGTTAAGTCTCACACTTTGTATTTAGAGCCAGCTGTATACCCCTCTGTATCTCTACCTGTCCCCGTTACTGTTCTCTGTTACACTTGTAGCATTTAGAGACATCTCTATACCCCTCTGAATCTCTACCTGTCCCCATTATGGTTATGTCTCACACTTTAGTATTTAGAGCCAGCTGTATACCCCTCTGAATCTCTACCTGTCCCCGTTACTGTTCTCTGTTACACTCTTAGCATTTAGAGACATCTCTATACCCTTCTGAATCTGTTCCTGTCCCCATTATTGTTATGTCTCACACTTTTAGTATTTAGAGCTAGCTGCATACCCCTCTGAATCTCTACCTGTCCCCATTTTTGTTATGTCTCACACTTTTAGTATTTAGAGCTAGCTGCAAACCCTTCTGAATCTCTACCTGTCCCCATTATTGTTGTCTCACACTTTTAGTATTTAGAGCTAGCTGCATACCCTTCTGAATCTCTACCTGTCCCCATTATTGCTATGTCTTTCACTTTTAGTGTTTAGAGCTAGCTGCATACCCCTCTGAATCTCTACCTGTCCTCCTTATTGCTATGTCTAAAACTTTTAGTGTTTAGAGCCAGCTGTATACCCCTCTGAATCTCTACCTGTCCCCATTACTGTTATCTCATACACCCGTAGCATTTAGAGCCAGCTCCATACCCCTCTGTATCTCTACCTGTCCCCATTATTGTTGTCTCACACTTTTAGTATTTAGAGCCAGCTCTATACCCCTCTGTGCTCTGACCTGTCTTGCTGGTCCCTTTACTAGAGTGTGAGCTTGTTCTTTAGTTCTACAAGACTGTACCCTCACAACGTATTAAATCATCCAGGGACCATACTGCTGGTCACAACTTTCAGAAAACGCATTTTAAGAAAACAACTCTTGTGTTTTTCATAACAAGCGTACAGTTTAGTCACAAATCGTGCTTCATGCCAGACTCGAGGGGTCCCATATTTAACACCTGTCAATCTTTGCAGAGACCTGAGCTACAGAATCAAGTGATGGCGTGCTTTGCCTAGGATCACACAAATTGTTTAACCAGGTAGTCAGCTGCCTGCATCAATGTGCACCAAGGCACAAACACACATGTCTGTGGCATAACGCAAAAAAATGGGGTCCCCTTATATAATATGATGAGGGGCCCATGAGCATCCCATATCTCACAGGTATTAGTTATCCTTATAATGAATGCCCCCCCACCCCGCTGTAGAGGCCTGTGTTACCCCCTGCCAGAAGTGAGTCTGTAGGTACTCCGAATTCGAAGGTCCCCAAGAGTATCCGTGTGGCATGCACTCATCTGAGTTCACTACAGTAGAGAAGTGTGGCTCAGGGGTTAGAGGCGGCAGACCCGGAAGCTGAGATAGGCCCTGGACCAGGGTTCAATTCCCCGCCTCGGCGGGTCTTGGGCTAAAAATTCCACGGACTCGATAATTCTCGCTCTGGTGCCTTCTCGACTCACGGGTTCACACTCTGCGACTCTGGGCAATAGCTTGCTTAATCTCCACAACGGCCCCTCGCGGCGGGATGCCTGGCTTTCACCTTGTGGATACCCTGCCGGGGCTATCTCACAGGGGAATACCAGGACGGGTTCCCTAAGCAAGCGCCGGGACACCCACTGCGGGTTGCTGTGCGCTATATAAGCTCAAATACATTTACATTTTACAGTATGAATGCACAAGTGAATTTGAATATACCGCCATCCCAGGGGAAGAGGATACCTGTGCTATGCCATCACCAGAGGGCAGTCTAGCACTAGACAAAGCTTGCCCCATCGATCACAGCAGTAAAAACCATACAGTCACTCGTTTCTCCAAAGCTAAATATATCCTGGCGGGAGTGGGACTGAACGATTCCGAAGCAAAAGACAGGACTGTGTCTCTTCAACTGTGTGTTTAATAATCATTTATTTGACTGCGTTTTGGAAGTCTTTGATTTATTCTGGGGGTGGGGTGGAGGGAGTCAGCCACTTAAAAAGTGGCTTCCTCCGGGCCCTTCGGTGCACATGCGACGCAGTCAGAACACCGACTGTCAACATTAAATGTAGGATACATTCATCAAGGGCAGTTTGCAGAGCTTTCAATTTCGTTGAACGGTAGAGACTTGCCCACTTCCCTTTCCTCCACCGTGGTCCGTAAGTAGCCAGAAACGAAGCCACTGGTGCAATTTTTTGTCAGCCAGACTTTTTCAAGCACAGCCTGAGATATTCTGTCAAAACACGCACAGGAACTGAGTCATGCTCCCCACATGCCCCTGAAAGTCCTTTCATTGCAGCCATAAAAGGGTTTCTGTTAGAAGGACACCGCCCACAGGAACTCAACACCGATCGCTGACCAGTTGTAGATCGACCTTTGTCGGATGGCAAACAATAAGGGAAACACATGCATTACATTTTTTATGCATATTTATACAGCACAGACCTACCCGAATGCATTGCAGTGCCTTACAAATAGAAATTGACAACTTTACAGGAGAGTACTCAACTGAAGGTAACAAATTAACTTTGCTAGTACAGAGAAATTAAACACTTGAAGATCCCTGCCAGGCAAAATTGAGGTGAAATAAGTCGCTCTGGGAAGAAGAAATATGTTACATCAACCCTAGGATTCTATAGCAGGCAATGTACAGGGGTTTTGAAATGAAGTTTATGCTCTTTCTTGAAGGTTATCAGAGAGGAGATAGCAGAGCAGAGCGGAGTAAAAAAAACTCAAAATGTTAGTCGTGGTACCAGAGAATAATAGGGTGATCGTGCATTACATTTTATCTTTGGCTTGTGAATGAAAGTGCCTTTTGTGTCAATGATAGGTTTGGACACTCAATAAGTCATAATGTCAGTCATCTTTGAACTCCTGCAGCCACTGGCTCACGCTTGCATTCACCCCTTGACACAACTGCAATGAAACAAACACTCGCAATATGCATTATAAATTAAAGGAATACAAGTAGAAAAAAGAAACCACGCTGTATCGAAGGAGGGCGCGCCTTTGCCTGCTATAAGGAAACTAACAAAGCAGGGAACTGTACATAGTCTATCGGTACAATACACTGTAGACAACCGCATTCCATAATGGTCGCCACGCTTAGCGGAAGTGGCCACATGGGATGTGACGCACTTTGGAGGAAATGAGCAACAAACAGGTGACCCGTTAGCACTGCCTAGAGAGCAGAAAGCATCTCTTAAGAAAAACTAATATCAAATAAAACATGGAGAAGCAAGGAAATGAAAAGGGACCATTAGAACGAGAAAACTGAAATCCAAAGGACTGGCCTACCAGCCAGACACTCAAACACACTCATTTTCAGGTGTGTGGGCAAATGTGATAAGAAACTGTAGTCGTTCACTAGGTAGGAAAGCGAGTGATGGATGAGGACAGTCATTATCCCATGCAGTGTGCGGTTATGGATGAAAACAGACAGATAGACACTCAGGCAGACCAATGGCATAAGAAGGCTGACCCAAAGGGCTTCTATATATCCTTATGGCTACATAATTATATATATGGATGTATTTATTATTAAATGATTTAAAAATAATGTAAGAATCAAGCAGACATCTAAACCTGTTGGGCCCATCGAAGAGATTCTAGCAAGAATTACTGCAGTGGAAATGATCAACTCATGGGGTTTGTCAGAGGGGGTAGCCAGCACCAAAATCTGTAAGATTTCATGTAACAAAATACCCATGTCCCTGTGCAACAATCTGGCCCATTAGTGTTACAATGACACGTTACCTTAACCAACTCAGGCCTATTGTACTGAGTCCAAGCTTTCTCACATGGCAACCAGACAATCAGCTAAACATGTACAAATGAATACAAAATTAAAGATGGCAAATCAAATTTGCTCTCTTCTAAAATAAGACCAATACAGATTATTGTAATGGATATCTTTTTTTTTTACAACGGTTTGTTTGGGTCACCAGCACAAAAACCGCTGCCTACTACGGTAATCTGCGAGATTCCTTACAAACCCGCCAAGATTTGTCAGAGTGGGCAGTAAATCAATATTGAAACCCTTGCCTACTATGGCAATCGGTAAGATTCCATGCAACGAAATACCGATATGTAGGCTTTATTATAGAGAAATAACAATCCAGCTATAAATGCCTATTGATTTTCACTTCATTATGAAAAGCTGAACACCTCAGGCCTACTACCTTTTTTGTAACAATTAACGATAAACAGATCCAGTCTATAGCCATGATCATTGGCTTGCCAGAATAACAAACTCAATCATTGAGTATAAGATTTGTCACAAGCCAAAAAGTGCACTTCAAGCACTCTTCAGTGGAAGCACACCACTTCGGCCCAACTAAATCCTCTGCTGAGTGAAACCAAGATGTCCCCGGAGCCCAAGCCTCTATTCCAGTAGTACTCTGAAAGCTCTTTCTGGTTGATCACATAAGGTCTGGCAACAGCTGGGTTTTCAAGGCAGACCTAAAAATGCAAGTAAATTAGTATAGCCATGGGCATCATACTGCTCTGGAACATAGGGCTGCATTCTATAGTCTAAAGTTGATGATGGAGGAAGAAGTGGATCTATGCTGTTGCACCAAAAAAAACGATCATCTAAGTTATCTGCTTATCTTAAACACTTTAACAGCTGACATCGGCATGCCACTTCATCTACGTGGGCAGCAAAGGATCCAGGTTAACTTTCCTCTCACATATTACTTCCATACTCTTTCATAGTTTAAAATTGTTACCCAACTTCAACTGCTGCTTTATCTGGGTTTCTCTAATCATGAGTGCACTTGTAACCCCCTGGGCCTACATAAAACTCGGAGCTTGCCTATTTGGGCTGGGAATTTTGCTTTTCTCCTTCCTACAGCTTCCTCATCATACAAGACAACCAAATAAACACATCACTATCTTACCTAGATATAGACTTGCAGCCTCACACTCTACCTGACATCAATCAGCCAAAGTGGCTTGTAATGTGCGGCTACTAACCCATAATGGTCTTAAGGCCATGGGAAGGGGTGGGGGTGGGGGTGGGAGTGTGGTCGACTGCTGGTCCGTCAAATGCGCTGTGGTACAGTCAAAGAGCCAGGTCTTACGGTCCTTCCTGAATCGAGACAGTGACGGTGACTGCCCGAGGTGGAGAGGCATGATGTTACAGGTCTTTGCTGCGAGGTAGGAGAAGGAGCTTCCTCCTGCTGTGGTCTTGAGGATATATAGGACTGTAGCCAGGGCCAGGTGGGCGGAGGTCTCTGGTGTGTGGAATGCGAGGCGGTGGTTGTGGTACGCAGTTCGCGTGTCGTGTAGGGCTTTGGAGGTGTGTGTGTGAGGATCTTGAAGGTGATGCTTTTGTTGACTGGGAGCCACTAGAGGTCTCTCAGGTGGCTGGTGATGTGGCTGCGGCAGGGGATGTGGAGGATGAGTCTCGCAGAGCCGTTCTCAATATTCTTCAGTTTCTGGGTGATGCTGGTGTAGAGTGTGTTGCCGTAGTTGATTCGGCTGCTGATGAGTTCATGGCCAAATCTAGTCATGATTCCTGTCCAATACAACTGCACTACTTGCCCGGAGGAATGCCCCAACATTGCAGTCAATATGACTGAAACAGCAGTATTGCAACCCAAGGACAATGAAAGGCTCCTTTACCTCATCCTTGCCAAAGCCTCACAATCATGAGTCACACTTCATACCACTATCAGGACTTACACCCCACACCAAATTTACTGATGCAAAATCTCCATTAAAGTAGACATCTCAGCACTCACCTCATCAGCGCCGTGCTCCTGTAGTTCCTTATAGAACTTCAGAGATATGCTGACCATGAGTTTAGTTTTGTCTCCATTGGGATTGGAAATGTGATAAAGGACGCCATCGAAATCTGCAATGGAAGAAGAGGTGTTAATGACTAAAGCACTGAGCAATACTAACTACTTCTGTCATTTGGAAATCTGACGCAAGCAATAAACTAAATTATCCCAAACGTCGGTTGGAGGCCATTCTTCAGAACAGCCAGACTTCCTGCCACAGATTTTGGTGGTGAGGGAGAACATAACATAATACAAAAGCACAGGGCCGTATAAAGTCTAGATATGAACTGATGCAGGTACTGAGGATACATAAGTTGTTTTTCTGTGCTCACTTTCCCACCAGACAATCAGGGTTGGACTTACAGAAAACTCTGTTGAGCACGGCTGCAGTTATTATTTGGGGGTGGGGGTGGGGGTGGTGGAGGGGTGACCATCCTGACCGCCCTCCTCTCGTGACAGTCCAGTGAGGTAATTTGGTGGTTAGTGCTGGCTTGTGATAATGTTACCCAGCAGGACTCATACCATCTGCTTTCTGCATCTTATACATTAAAATTGTGATGTTATGTCCCATGTTCCTGATGCAGTGTTTCTTTCTCGAAACGCAAATGGTTTAAAACAATTAAAAAAACAATAACAATGTTAGAAAATAACCAATAGAAAGAGAATTAAAAAACAAAAACCATGCACAGCGATCACCTTTGCAGCTCTTAAATTAGGGATACACCCCAGCAGTGAAGTAATACACATTAGTGCTGAGCAGTACTCTGTTTTGGGTGGAATGATTCTACTCTAATACTACGATGACAGAGATAACCTAAAGAAAACATTACATTTAACATGGCTTGGGCACAGAAACACCTAAAACATGTTCAACAAAAACAAGATACATATTACCTGGTTTGAGGCTCCTCCATCTAATGAGTCAGATGCTCTAAAACAAATCACTTTTTGGGAACCCCCACCTTTGGCTGCAAATCACATTTAAAGTGTCAACGTCTTTAGGTTGGGATTATTCTGAGGCCTTGTGTAGAAAATCTGGAGAAAAATGTAGGTGGTACCAAGTACACATTGTCACACTCCTAGCTTGTCCAGGATTCTCCAGCGTAAACCCTTCATATAGGGTTGCAGGGGGGCATTCTGCCATGCTGATGATAGAGGGACTGCAGGTTCTATACAGTTTTTAATATATTTACGTGTGTATTTATTCCTATTTACATTTTCCCTTTCTCGTTGAGATTTAATCCCATGTATAAATTTGTTGGAACTAGTATATGGCTTCATTTAACTGATAAACATTTGTACATTAACATTTTCAAGTCTGTAGGAATGCATTCTGCTGCTAGCTTAAAATAAATAAAATATTGCAGTTACCGGTCATAAAACGCATTACAAAACTAGAACATTGCTATATTTGCAGTTACTTAAGTTTCATCCACATAGCGCGTGATGGCTGGAATGCATAGACTAGGGTGTTTGAGATGCTTCCAAACGGAAGCTTTATTCTCCAGCCCCCACTGTCACCTAGGGTGGGGTTGCCGGAGTACCAAACCCAGTTAATGAAGCCTACAGTGCGCACTGCATGAAACCCATACTGCTACTTGTTGTATATAAACTGCGCAGCAACACTTGTAATTGATATTAGTGATATGCAATCAATTAAAATAAACTATTTAGACAAAATAGCCACATTGATCCAATATTCCAAAGCCAGCTCGTTATAAATCAATATGGACGTGAGTCGTCTGTCTGCTTGCGGTGAAAATAATTGCTTTGGGGAATTGCCGAACACGGCTGTTCGCAGACTTGTGGGGCCGGTGTGAGCGCACTTCTAGGTAAATCAAGATAACCTTACAATTCCTTTCACAAGACCCTCTCTGGGGATATTTTTAGGTAGCGAGCCTTTCCTCCTTTAATTCATAGAGGCGATATTAACATTGGCACAAGAGTTCCACGTGCAGGTGTAAAACATCTGGGTTAAATTCTACTTTTCAAAGTCTTAGTGTTAAAAGAGAGAAACCAATGATTTTAAAGTGAACGTACCTGCAAATGTGACTTCAACAGCTTCTGGCTTGTTCCTAAAAAAAGGGAGAGAGAAGAGCATGTGTAAGAAAGCCAGACGGGCCTGGGGTGTCCTATTACAGGAAACCAACATACCTTTCTACCGTAGGGGGTTAGGTTTGCTGAAACAAGCTAGGCACAAAGCACTAGAACCTACTCATGGCTCGGTCCTGCAGGTAGAGGTCTAGACCACAGGGCAATGTAGGCAGGTATTTAACCTCAATGGGGGAAGGAACTGTGCCTCTGCATGCCAAGGCCTTCTATCCGAAACACTAGACTCACAGAAGAGGTACTACACCGGCACATCAATACGATGCTGCGAGTCTAGAGGTCGGACCTAGACAGAGCAGAAACCGTGCCTATACACATTAAAGCCATGATGGATTCATACAGACTTACGTACCCACCATTCACAATTATAATGCACATATCAATCACTAGTCACAATTTCTACTTGGAGTCACAACTGTGTAAATGTAAAATATTCCATTCTACCTATGAATCAGGCGTGTTACTCAAGAGCTCCTTTCAGGCTAGGGAGGGGTTGAAACGAGGTTAGGTCCATGTGGGGACAGAAGACTGATCTCAATAGACAACCGAGCCTCTTCGCTTTCATTATTCTTTACGTGACTCCTATACCTTGCAAACTTCCAAGTATCACAACCTTATAAGACACCATTGTCTCTCAGGGTGTTTTCCTGTGTTCAGCATTAACTTAGTTAGGAGTCTATTCTAATATTCTGGGGGTGCAGCTTAAGTCACAGTGATGAGGACTGCTCTTTCAAACACAACTAGTATTGCTGGGAACCCAAACTCTATGCCGGATGCTGCCTGCTGCACAGACTGTGGCAATCCCAGGCTCTTTGTCATTATAACAGACTCAGCCTTCCAAAGCAGTGCTAGCTCAGCCTGCCCGCACCTCTGTCAGGTGCGAAAATAGGCCTCGCTTCTGACATGTAAGCATGGCACAGCAAACCAACTGAACACCATTATCTCCTAGGAGACCATATACGCCCTTATTTGACGATTTCTTACTTTTACAAAGAAATTAATTATACATTAGTTGTAAAATATAGCTAAAGGTAATTCTAAGATTTTAATTGTACTGGTTTTTTTAAACCTTAAATAAAATCTTACAACCTTTCAAAAGTAAAACAATGGCTGGACATTTAGTTTGTATCACTTTCAATTACTGCATCCACAGTCCCCTTAAATAAGCGGATTGACACTGCGATCTATGAACAGTGAAGTGCACATAGGATGTATTGACTTCATTTTCAATGCATTATTAAGTATCAAAGGCCAACTCCCACAAATAATACTGCCAGATAACCACGGTCTCTTGTACTGGGGAAAAACACAAAATTAGCCCACATTCAGCACATCTTACTGGAACAGGAGGAGGCATGTTCTGTTAGCAGGAGAAATGACCACATCAATTAACCACCAGGCTGATGACGAGGTTATGACCACATTTCTAAAAATACTGTCAATTGGCTCTTTAACCCCTTCAGCGCATCGAAAATGGGACATTCCCAGATCGGTCCAAATGAAGTATAACAAAACTTGCCTCCAAAACTGAATGAGATCAAAGAATCTCTCACGACCAGAAGGGCTGTGACAGATAGGAAGAGAGTGGAGAAACCAAAACCCAACTAACTGTAAGAAAAAAATTGGAATTGTATGCAATGTGTATAGTCACACAGTCTGGTAAGAAAAGAGGGGTGTGGGTGGTCTTGGAAAACTTTGCTAAATTAGTGCAACAGACTCCTACATAGCCAGGACATTGTATGTATGTATGTATGTATGTATACTTGTAAAGCGCACTGTTACCCCATCACTCGTGGCATCCCGGCGCTGTATACCGCTGGGGAACCCGTCCTGGCTTTCCTTGTGAGAGGGCACCCCCAAGGTGAAGCCAGGCATCCCCGGCGCTGCTAGGGCCGTTGTGGAGATTAAGCAAGATTAAGCCAGAGTTGCAGAGTGGGACCCATGGTTAGCGTAGGCACCTAGGCGAGAATGATCGAGTCCGCGGACATTGACCCAAGACCCTGCCGCGTCAGGAATTGAACCCTGGTCCCGGTCCAGACCTCTGCTTCAGGGTCTGCCGCTTCTAACCAGTGAGCCACACTTCTCTTAATTACACCTTAAGAATTATTGTCATGAACGATTGGTCCTTGACATGTGACTCGGAACCTGCACAAAAGAAGAACTATGTAAAAAGTGGATATTCACATAAGTATCTAGAAGACTGCAAGACATTGTTGCATTAGAGAGAAAAGAATACAATTTTGTTCAAAAATAGAGCTGGCAACTTGTGAAGCAGTTCTACTGCCTTCTAGTCTATAAGTAATGGACACCACAGACAAAATCACCAACAGATTGACTTTGGAGTATGTCTGCTCCAAACAATCTTGCCAACCAGTCCGCTCGCGGGGAGCAGTGAAAAACAAATAGTCATCTCCAACCCCGAACAACATGAAAGTCACAACGTTCACACAGGCTTTGTATTATTGTTTCCTAAATGCACTCATTCAATTTCACCGACACATTTACTTCTGAAATGCAGATCAATAATCAGAGGTCCCACTTCAACTACTTGGAACAGTCAACAACTTTAATTCAAAATAAAGACCAACAGGGAATGTTTTCTCACCTTGAAGTCCTCCTTTTCTGCTGCGAGTGCTATCTAGTTCTATTGCTCTTAGCACCACAATTACGTTTATTACCGTCTCATAGCAGTACCAATAGTAGCCTCACACATCCCTTAACAACAAGTACTAAGACAACTAAAAAACTAGACCTGCTGCTAGTATCATTTCAATAGTCCAGGCTACAACATCTGCTGCTCTTACTATTACTAGTTCTGTCACTGCATGTATTATGACTGCACTAATGAATTCTCACCCTACTTTTAGTAAGCCTATTGGTCCAGTTTAGATACGGGGTCCTACAGATCAATGCAAATACATCCAGATGGGGGGGGGGGGGGGGGGGGGGGGGGAGGGGTGGGGGGGGGGGGAATGCGGGTACTCCCCTATGTATCTCTTGTAGTCAGCAGGCGAAAGAAGATGACGGTTATCTACTCTTCTTCTGCCCGTTATATAAGATGCCCAGGGTTCGCTGGATCAGACCTTTCTTTATGCAGGAATATGGGTGTTAGGTCATGTAAAGTTGCTGAACGCATACTGAAGACCAATACCGCACAGGTGATTGTGTTTTGCATATCTAGGTTTCTATATAACGTTTTCTTAATCAAGAAGAAGGCTGGGCTCAAATTATAGTGCAATTGAACTCTCTATTTAACCTCTGCTTGTAAATATTAAGTGCTGCCAATACATTTTAAACTGGCTTTTAAACAAATGTTATTATATTTATGAAGTAAATCGAATGTTTTTAGGGCATAATTTATACAGCTGATAAATTGTATATCCTTTCCCCCCAAATTTTTGTAAATGGACTATGGAGTTATTAACAATATGTAATGTTTTTTTTATCTTGTGCTTTTATGGCTAATGTTATCCGAAATAAAGTTGAAACGAACGAACAAACTATTGGTCCAATACAGACGAATATGTTTAACACAACTACTTTCAGTACTACAACGCAAAAAAATACAACCAACTTTTAATTGGGAGAGGCCAGCAAGTTAAGCAGTGGCATTTAATATGCCTTCTGTTTGCTCACTTTATTTTTCATAAAGTCATCTTTCTTGAATTGGTAGTCTGTGTCACTCTGGAACTGGCTTGAGGCAAAGGGTACTCGATAAGACTGAACTCTATAAGGTAACCAATGCTTAATCATGGAGAACAGCTAGGACCATCGTCAAGGTGGCCCTCAGCTCCACATAACTGCTACCTTCATATGAAAGGACAACAGATTAACGCAGTGGCAAGCCACCTGCCTGCAATCCGCACAGCACATTTCTCCAAAGGCCCCTGGATCGAAAAACATCCACTCTAAAGCGAAGTGAATGCCAGGCACTCGAAGGGGCAGGACGAAACACATTTGCTCACAAGCCAGGAACCAAAAAATAACACTACGGTGTACGACAGATGGATCAAAAAACAAGATGCTTAATTTATCCTTCAAGCTGGAGAAGTTTGTACAGTGCATCATATCAAGAGAGAAGTTTTCAAGAAGCAAAAATCCCTTTCACAGACAGGGGCTTGTCCAGAACTACAACTGTGCCTCCTAACAATATGGCTGGGCTGCTCAATATTTTGGAGTCCTGTGTTCTAAATGAACTCAAATATATGGTGATTGGCATGTTCAGCATGTAGTGCTTATTAATAAACTTTCAGTTCCACTTTTCCCCGTTTTGATTTTTGCTGCACCCACTTGTGTTAATAATATGACGCCACAAAGATCTGCAAACCCCCAGGCTGATGACTCACTTACAAACACATTCTGACATACTGCTTGATCGCTGCCATGTTTTATACCAGTTTTACTTCATTTTATGATTGCAACTTATTAATGCAACCAGGGGTCTTTTTTCAGTGAGCAGAGGTGGACGAAGATGTCCAGGAGAGGCGAAAAGGAGGGACCACAAGAGACTGAGGACAATAAGAACTGAAGAGTTGAAGCCAGGAAGGAGCCTGTGACTTGGCAGCTGGTTGAACAGTGTAGGAAGGTGGCTACCTGACTATGGTTACCCCAGATTTTTTGCCTGTGTTTAGCTGGTTTTCGACTTAGTTGGCCTGGTTCCCTGCTAATCAGGGCCCCAGGCTATCTGCTCTCTCTGTAAAATGGATTCCATGTACCCTAGGTGCATAACTAGATTGGCTTGGGTCACCTTATCAGCCCCTGTACAGAGCACTATAGGTGCCCAGGGCATAGGCGCATCCAAGGCCTACCAGGGGCTGCAGCATATCTTTTGCCACCCCTGGCTGGCTATCTAAATTGACACAACTGGCTGATCACTCAGCTGGGGCAAGTGGGTGTAATCACCCCTTGCTTAGATATAGTATACCTATATCTAAACCTATATCTGGACACATATATAGCCTGTAAGCCACTCCTATGGAAGGCCTCATCAATCCTGGAGGCAGAGTGCGTGGTTTTATGTGAGATGGTGCTCTGGCATGAGCTGAGCCTGTCTGCAGCTGTCGGGAACAACTCCCTAAGCTGATCCGGGATAACGCCATACCATATACTCTTAAGCGCCTTATAACCCTCGCGGTTATATAGCAACTTTGGTTTGGCTTTATCAAAACATGTCGTGTAAGGTGTCATACGAATTGGAATACTATCCCCTCGCCAGTTCTGGCGACGGGGATAGCATTCCACCCTTCTAGAGGGAGAAGACATGTTACTTTACTGAAACGCGGTTGATTTAAAATGAGCCTCAGATCCACAAAATGGATGCCCCTGCCACAGACACGGGTCTGACCTCCTGCTGCTGACCGAAACCCGGCAGAGGAGGCCTGGACAAAGAGTTTCCTGTCACAGGGCGGTGTCAAACCACCCCAGACAGGAGATAGTGGATTGGAGTAGGGAGGTTTCAATGAAACCAGACACTGCCTGGGGAGCACAAGGCTGCCCCTTGCAGGATCCGGCCAAACCGGTTCTGGGGCCTCCCAGCCCCTGTCCCAGCGCGGCCAGGATCAAAGGAGAGGGGTGTAACCACCCCCTTCCTGGGTCCCACCCATAGGAGGGGACCTAGCAGGATGTCCAACCCCCTAGATTCGAATAAGAGGGGGAGCAGTCCCAACGGACCTCAGATCATCCTGAAGAAACATAAGAAACGAAATCTGGACCCTTCGACTTTCTACACGACGTGAGAAGACTGAAGAATCTCCCTTGTGGTCAAGGAGTGACCACCCTGTGCAAACAGGCACCATCCAGCCCTCGACCCTTGCTTTGTTGCAGTTCCCGCCGGAACTCGAGCGACAGAGATCGACGAGATCAAGCTTGCCTGCCTTCTACCTGCCCGATCCACAGTCCCTGCAGAGCTGGGACCCGTGGAGGCGACCGGAAGCGTGGGGCACGCCATCTTGAAAAGGCCACGAGACGCTGACCGTGCGGCCCACGAGTGACCCTCGAAGCTGTACACCGGGGTTTGAGAAGCCCCAGCCCCGAGCTCCACTTGCACCAAAGCTCACCCCTCCACACTCGCTGAGTGCTGCGTGGGGCCCTTCTGCTTGTGTGCGCTCGACGCGTTGGCCCGGTCACTTGCCAGCTGGCTTGTGGCCCCTGTGCCGACAAACTTTGAAATCCGACTTGCTTTTCTGGTTGCTCCAGATCTGCACCAGCTCCTGTGAAAAGGAGCGCCCACTCTGACCCTCCTGGTTCGAGTGATAAGCAATCTCCCGGTTCCGCGTGGATTGCTTTTGCCAAGTGCTGTTTGCTACAATCTTCAAGCCGACGGTGCTGACGGCGAGAGCCTACGTGGGACAGATCGTGACCTGCTCCTGGACGTCGCAGATGCCCCAGAGCCCACGTGACAGCGGAGAGAAGCCTATCGACAACCGCCTGATTGCGCCCGACATTGCCTGGTTCCGTCCTGGTTCCACCCTGGTCACTGCTGAGTGACCCAGACTCTGTCCCCTCTGCTTTCAGGTACTTTTCTACATCGATCCACCCTTGGATC
Source organism: Lissotriton vulgaris (assembly GCF_964263255.1). Classification (NCBI taxonomy): domain Eukaryota; kingdom Metazoa; phylum Chordata; class Amphibia; order Caudata; family Salamandridae; genus Lissotriton; species Lissotriton vulgaris. The sequence goes on from NC_141687.1 coordinate 64,464,054, forward strand.
GCACCGGACACTTCTGCTTCACAGCGCCTGCAGCTGCAACAGCTCCAAGCACCCAGAACCTGCGTGACAGAACCCGACGCCACTTCGACCCTGTGCACCCACGGCCTGTGGGTGAGGTAACTTTGCAACGCCGGTGTCTTTACACTGGTACACACCTCTAGGGTCTGTGTCTAAAGTTTTGTGTTCCTAGGTTCAGCGGAAGTATCTTTTTATTCACTTTAACTGACTTTTACGCACCATTGACAGTGCATTGGTGCGCGCTGCACTTTCCGTGCTGCACCCGTCTCCTGTGGGCTACTCCCGACTTCTTCATTGCTTGTCCTGACTGCTCCCAGCGAATCTCTAGGCCCTAGGCCTAACCATTGTTCGTAAAGTGTTACTTATACCACTTTTTTGATATATGGTCTGAGTGGCCACCCGCCCTCATCCATAAACGTGCAACTTTATATGTGTAACAGTGCTTTTGATTTAACGCTTGTGCCCCTTTCCTCATAAAGAGTACTGGGGAGTAATTTAGTAATAAATACATATATTTTTATAATATATACTTGTGTGGTGTCCTTTCATTTGATTACAGGATTGTATGTGGTAAAACAAGCTCGCTTAACACGACCTCTTAAGTTAAGCCTTTAAGGCTGCTTAGTCCATGCTACCACTAGGATAGCTTGTCTACAAGGTTGACTTACAACCTGACATCTTTGGGGTTTGTTTGGACTGATAACCAGTGGTTCCAGAATTGGAAACACTACCTATCAGGCCAACTTCTCACATTGGTGTGCAGCGGTGCGGATTTGAGCTTGCTGTTTGTTTTACCATTGCAATCTTTATCAAATTGAAAGATCACATCAAGTACCTCTAGGTACATATAAATCAAAAGCTTAGCATATTAAGTTCTACTGAACTTAGTAGTTGTAGATTAAAGGGATTAGCACACCCTGACTACAACTCACTAGCAAGGTACAGTAGGAAACCACTTAGTGTAGGTAAGTGCACCACTTACACCTCACTAGCAGTCATGTCTGATACAGGTAGAGCCTCAGGCTCTGCTCCTGTAGAAGTTGATCCTATAGGGACAACATCCAGATATGACAACCTTAGCCACAAAGACCTGAGTGCCTTGTGCACAGCCAGGGGGCTAAAAAAGGGCAGAGGCCCTACCATTCCTTCCCTAATAGCTCTCCTAGAAAGGGATGATCTAGATAAGGTGAGTCAGGCTCCCTTAGATTCAGGTGAAGGGATAAACTCCCCTGAGAATGAGAATCTTCCAGAAGAAGAGGAGGAGGAAGAGGAAGAGGAAGGCTCTGATGTAGAAGAGCCTGAAGATCAGGATCAGCAGGGAAACCAGGTACAGGTTGCCAGGCTTAACCAGGCCAACTTGGACCTACATGGGAATGGAGAGGGCCAGCACCACTCCAGATCTCATAACCAAATTCTCCCAGGTAATAGAAGGGAGAGATCTCTGTCAAGGGACTCTCACCTTTCTAGTGCCTCAAGAGAATCTCAAAGAGGAATGACTTCCTCCCAGAGAAAAGAGCATAGGGCCAGGATGAGGGCTGTCCAACTCCAGATAGAGAGGGAGGAGGTAGCTCTGGCTCAAGCTAAACTGACCTTAGCTCAAGCTAAACTTACCTTGGCTAGGGAACAGAAAATAAGTGGCTTAGATGCCACTGGTGGCAGCAAAATTCCTAAAGAGAAACCCAGGTCCTATGATAGTAGAAACCTGACAAAGATTGTGCCCCCCTATCAGGAAGGGGATGACATCCACAAATGGATGACTGCTCTGGAGAGAGCCTGCATGGTACAGCAGGTTCCTGAGGAACAGTGGGCAGCAATCTTATGGTACTCCTTTTCAGAGAAAGGGAGGGATAGGCTCCTCACTGTCAGACATGAGGATGCCAGCAATTACAAAGTCCTGAAGAGTGTTCTGATAGATGGGTTTGGCTTAACCACTGAACAGTACAGGTTAAAGTTCAGAGATACCCAGAAGACACAGACTCAGGACTGGACTGATTTTGTTGATTGTGCAACTAAGGCTCTGGAGGGTTGGCTGAATGGCAGCAAAGTACATGACTTCACAGGATTGTATAATTTGATTATGAGGGAGCAGATCCTTAGTAATTGTCAGAACCAGCTCTTACACCAGCACCTGGTGGACTCAGATTTGACCTCTCCCCAAGAATTGGGAAAGAGGGCAGATAAGTGGGTCAGAACCAGGATTAGGCCTAAGAATCAGGACAATAACCAGAAGAAGGAGTCTACCAAGCCTCAAGATAAGGGTGGGGATAAAAGTAAAGAAAACACTTCCCCAGGGCCCCAAAACTCCAAGAAGGGGGGTGGGTCCCAAGACACTTCTTCAACAGAGAAAAAGCCTTATTGCCATGCCTGTAAACAGGTTGGGCATTACAAAACAGACAGCTGTTGTCCCAAGAATGGCAATAAAGAAAATATACCTCCAAAGCCAGCTCCAACACCTCCTGTTACTGTCAGCAGTAATCCCCCAGGAAGTGGGAGCACACCCAGGAATCTGGGTGGGTTTACTTTTGGAGCCCAAGGGGACCCTGGCCTATCCAGGTCTCCATCCCCAAATAATCTTGTCTATGAGACTGGCATGGGGTTTGCCAACTTCTCTGTTTGCCCAAATACCTTGAGCAAATATAGACAGGAACCCATCATCAATGGTTTGAAAGTGGAAGCTTTTAGAGACACAGGGGCTAGCATCACCATGGTGGCTGACTGTATAGTCCCCTCTAAACAACTTTTACCAGGTGCCACATACCAGGTAACAAACATTGATGGCATCCAAACAAATCATCCCATGGCAGTAGTAAGTCTCAGCTGGGGAGGTGTCATTGGCCCAAAGAGAGTGGCAGTGTCACCAAACTTGCCTGTAGACTGTCTACTGGGTAATGATTTGGAAATCTCAGCCTGGGCTGAGGTTGAACAGGAAATCCATTCTAGAATGGTAAATTCCAATGGAAAGGTTAGTGGGGCTGTACTGGCTATAGCCCCAATTCAAGATGTCCTTCCTGAAAAGGTTGGTAGGGCTGAGCAACTCTCTGCCCCATCTTTACCAGAAGCTCTTCCAAGACAGAGTAGCAAAGCTGTTATGATAACAGCCGAAACCCAAACTGAGTCTCCTCCTGAAAAGGTTGGTGGGGCTGTGATGGCCACAGCCCACACTCAAACAGATATGTGTGTTGTGAAGCCTGAAATGATGGATCACTCCACCCAAACTGAGAGCATGGAGGAGGAAGAGAAATCTCCCCCTCACCAGACATTAGGACAGGATCAGCCTCCTCAGGGAACTGATCTTACCCCTGATGAAGGAACTGCCCCAGAGGTTGTTAGGCCTGGCCTGACAGAGCCTCTGATGGCAGTGGACCCTTCTCAGGTGGGATCCAGTCTGGAGCAGGTAACCTGCCCCTCTCTACCTTGCCTCAGTCAGCCCAGGGCTGCAGAGGACAAGAAGGACAGTGAGACCCAGAGGGCCCCCTGTCAAATAAAGCACCCCCATCAACAGATTAGGGGCACCAAAACTAGTAGGCCTAGTAAGGTGAAAACTTTAAAAACTCCTGAGGGAGCCCCCTTAAAAACAGTTAGGGACCTCCCACAGATGGATTCTGTTGGGCACAGCCAAACCTGGGACCCAAAGGGCCCAAACCTGAACTGTCCCTCCAGCAAGCCAAACAGAGGGACCCAGCCTCCAGCTTTAGGTAGCCAGAGGTTGACCCTGAGAGCTCAGTGCAACTCAGTTGAAGAAAGAAAGGCACATATGGTGGAAGATAATTGGAGGAAGTTGAGCCCAAAAATAGTGGAGCCTCACTTCAATACTCCATATCCAAACCAGCCTTTAACTTTGCATAAACACACCCAAGGTAGTGATTCCCTATGGTGGAGACCCTCTAATACCCCTAGGGTGAGGGACTGCTTAGTGGACCATGAGACAGGGGGTACCCATGCTAGTGCAGGTACTTCCTTATATGGCCACTCAGGCAATAAAGGCTTACCTGGCCAAGGATAGCCTTATCTCCTTTCGTTTGGGGGGGGGTTATGTAGGAAGGTGGCTACCTGACTATGGTTACCCCAGATTTTTTGCCTGTGTTTAGCTGGTTTTCGACTTAGTTGGCCTGGTTCCCTGCTAATCAGGGCCCCAGGCTATCTGCTCTCTCTGTAAAATGGATTCCATGTACCCTAGGTGCATAACTAGATTGGCTTGGGTCACCTTATCAGCCCCTGTACAGAGCACTATAGGTGCCCAGGGCATAGGCGCATCCAAGGCCTACCAGGGGCTGCAGCATATCTTTTGCCACCCCTGGCTGGCTATCTAAATTGACACAACTGGCTGATCACTCAGCTGGGGCAAGTGGGTGTAATCACCCCTTGCTTAGATATAGTATACCTATATCTAAACCTATATCTGGACACATATATAGCCTGTAAGCCACTCCTATGGAAGGCCTCATCAATCCTGGAGGCAGAGTGCGTGGTTTTATGTGAGATGGTGCTCTGGCATGAGCTGAGCCTGTCTGCAGCTGTCGGGAACAACTCCCTAAGCTGATCCGGGATAACGCCATACCATATACTCTTAAGCGCCTTATAACCCTCGCGGTTATATAGCAACTTTGGTTTGGCTTTATCAAAACATGTCGTGTAAGGTGTCATACGAATTGGAATACTATCCCCTCGCCAGTTCTGGCGACGGGGATAGCATTCCACCCTTCTAGAGGGAGAAGACATGTTACTTTACTGAAACGCGGTTGATTTAAAATGAGCCTCAGATCCACAAAATGGATGCCCCTGCCACAGACACGGGTCTGACCTCCTGCTGCTGACCGAAACCCGGCAGAGGAGGCCTGGACAAAGAGTTTCCTGTCACAGGGCGGTGTCAAACCACCCCAGACAGGAGATAGTGGATTGGAGTAGGGAGGTTTCAATGAAACCAGACACTGCCTGGGGAGCACAAGGCTGCCCCTTGCAGGATCCGGCCAAACCGGTTCTGGGGCCTCCCAGCCCCTGTCCCAGCGCGGCCAGGATCAAAGGAGAGGGGTGTAACCACCCCCTTCCTGGGTCCCACCCATAGGAGGGGACCTAGCAGGATGTCCAACCCCCTAGATTCGAATAAGAGGGGGAGCAGTCCCAACGGACCTCAGATCATCCTGAAGAAACATAAGAAACGAAATCTGGACCCTTCGACTTTCTACACGACGTGAGAAGACTGAAGAATCTCCCTTGTGGTCAAGGAGTGACCACCCTGTGCAAACAGGCACCATCCAGCCCTCGACCCTTGCTTTGTTGCAGTTCCCGCCGGAACTCGAGCGACAGAGATCGACGAGATCAAGCTTGCCTGCCTTCTACCTGCCCGATCCACAGTCCCTGCAGAGCTGGGACCCGTGGAGGCGACCGGAAGCGTGGGGCACGCCATCTTGAAAAGGCCACGAGACGCTGACCGTGCGGCCCACGAGTGACCCTCGAAGCTGTACACCGGGGTTTGAGAAGCCCCAGCCCCGAGCTCCACTTGCACCAAAGCTCACCCCTCCACACTCGCTGAGTGCTGCGTGGGGCCCTTCTGCTTGTGTGCGCTCGACGCGTTGGCCCGGTCACTTGCCAGCTGGCTTGTGGCCCCTGTGCCGACGAACTTTGAAATCCGACTTGCTTTTCTGGTTGCTCCAGATCTGCACCAGCTCCTGTGAAAAGGAGCGCCCACTCTGACCCTCCTGGTTCGAGTGATAAGCAATCTCCCGGTTCCGCGTGGATTGCTTTTGCCAAGTGCTGTTTGCTACAATCTTCAAGCCGACGGTGCTGACGGCGAGAGCCTACGTGGGACAGATCGTGACCTGCTCCTGGACGTCGCAGATGCCCCAGAGCCCACGTGACAGCGGAGAGAAGCCTATCGACAACCGCCTGATTGCGCCCGACATTGCCTGGTTCCGTCCTGGTTCCACCCTGGTCACTGCTGAGTGACCCAGACTCTGTCCCCTCTGCTTTCAGGTACTTTTCTACATCGATCCACCCTTGGATCGCACCGGACACTTCTGCTTCACAGCGCCTGCAGCTGCAACAGCTCCAAGCACCCAGAACCTGCGTGACAGAACCCGACGCCACTTCGACCCTGTGCACCCACGGCCTGTGGGTGAGGTAACTTTGCAACGCCGGTGTCTTTACACTGGTACACACCTCTAGGGTCTGTGTCTAAAGTTTTGTGTTCCTAGGTTCAGCGGAAGTATCTTTTTATTCACTTTAACTGACTTTTACGCACCATTGACAGTGCATTGGTGCGCGCTGCACTTTCCGTGCTGCACCCGTCTCCTGTGGGCTACTCCCGACTTCTTCATTGCTTGTCCTGACTGCTCCCAGCGAATCTCTAGGCCCTAGGCCTAACCATTGTTCGTAAAGTGTTACTTATACCACTTTTTTGATATATGGTCTGAGTGGCCACCCGCCCTCATCCATAAACGTGCAACTTTATATGTGTAACAGTGCTTTTGATTTAACGCTTGTGCCCCTTTCCTCATAAAGAGTACTGGGGAGTAATTTAGTAATAAATACATATATTTTTATAATATATACTTGTGTGGTGTCCTTTCATTTGATTACAGGATTGTATGTGGTAAAACAAGCTCGCTTAACACGACCTCTTAAGTTAAGCCTTTAAGGCTGCTTAGTCCATGCTACCACTAGGATAGCTTGTCTACAAGGTTGACTTACAACCTGACATCTTTGGGGTTTGTTTGGACTGATAACCAGTGGTTCCAGAATTGGAAACACTACCTATCAGGCCAACTTCTCACAAACAGTTATGGGAACTGGGCCCAGAAGCACCTGTCATGCGTGCCTGTTCTCACATCGAGAGGTGTTCTTAGCACCAGACTCCGTGATGATCCAGAATTAGCCATTAAAATAGCTAATGAATGAAGCTCTCATCGCCGAGATGCAGAAATTCAGGATTCGGACCCATAACCACCAAGTTATGGCTCCGAATCCTGGAAAATTTAACTTAGCCTTTCACCTTTCTGTGGTGAATAGATCAGGTACCAATAAGTTGGGTGATAAAAAGCAATTATTCACTGAGGTTATGCAATTGAAAAAAATGTGAAAATGAGAACAACCTACAGATTATATAAATATTCACAGAATGGAATAAGCTTTTTAATTATATTGTTGAGGGTGGGGTCACAACTCAGGGAAGGAGAGGCCTTTAGCGCATCATGATGTCAACAGAAAATCTATACAAACTTGGCTTTATCCATACATGCACCATTTGCGATTATTTTGTTCCTTGACAAAGTACCAAACAGGGGAATGCGGTACTTAATAAAATGTTATCACTGTGTGTTTGGATATAGGTTACTTAGTCTTAGGTGGGAAATTGCTCTCAACTAACAAATCTCAAATATGCTTTTTAATAGAAGCTTATTCTTGTAAGTAAGTTTATTGTTTGATTAATTAAAATCATTTACAAACCCCCCCGATGTCCATAAAAACGTAGTAAAAATATCATTACATTTATAAATACACATAATTTTGACATGGTTCCATAATTATATAAAAGAATGTATGTTACTTTTTATTAAAAATTTGGGGACCTTTTGGAAAAGATAATTGTATAGTATAAACCCCAGTGTTCCAAATTTTAATATTCGAGCATCACCATTTGCGACCTGCTGCTAGACGCTGGTAAGCATACTGTCTATTCATTAATATTATTGGTCGGCTATTGAAAGGTGACTTTGATCCTGTTTATTTTGTTTGCTCTCCGTCAGCTTGCCGTAAGCGGTTTCTGACCATTGTCATGAATTTGACGCCCCTGCAGACCAAGATAATGGAAGCGCCTTCCAGCCAGCTTATCACTGCTTGTCTGCATGAACGAATGTTCAACTCATTGAAGATGAATTTTAAATACGGTCTCCTCTGTTCCAGAACTGCTGGACAAGCACATAATAAGTGGGTTACAGATTCTGATTTAAAACCACATAGTCAACAGTTTGCGGATTGATAGGGCTTTTTCCAAGTTGGATACAGGTCTTTTGAGTCATGCAAGCCCATGCGGAAGTTGGTAAAACTCTTTTTTAATTGTAAGCTGAAGTGAGCGGATAGATAATTTTGGGGCTTTAGGGTTCTGTAGGAGTTGATGACTGTCCACCCATGCCGGCGCTTGGCGATTGCTTTTTTGTCAGCCAGCAAGGATTTCTTTTTAGCTGCGGCGTTTACGGCTTTGCCGAAGCTTGCTTTATCTTCCCCGTTTTCCCACGCTGTTTGTAGTTCCAGCTCGGTCAAAGCTGTTCTCAAAAAGCTTCCCCATGAGCTCGGTATTTCTACGTTCCTCTGGTGCTTAATTTCATCCCAGCATAATTTGTTCAGGGTGTCCGGGTTAGAACAGCGGAATTTATGACAAAGTTTGACAAAGCTACTCATTACCCGGAATGTCTGGTGCTATAAGCCAAATTCCAGTCGAACCTGAGAAGGAGAGGTAGATTTTGGCAGCTCAAAAACAGCCTTGTAGATCCTAGTCTGGAGCTCATTCAGTAAGTTTGCATCTTTTCCACACCAGGTGACTAAGCCGTACGATAGGCTGGGCTGGATTTGTGCGGCCATGACTTTTAGCAGATGAGTGTAGTTCGGGCAGTCTAGTTTTTTACGTAGGAGTCTGAAAGCATAGATTAGTGATTGGGCTTTAGCTTTTAAAGCCAGTTTGTGTTCCTTGCGAGATGTGCCCTGCTCAATTATTATGCCAAGATATTTATATGAGCGCTGCTCTTCCACGGTTACCCCTTTTACCGGCCATTTAAACTTTGTTTTTTTAGGATCCACTGAGCGAACAATTTTTGTTTTTTCTTTGTTTAGCTCCAGTTGTTCCTGATCCAAGTAGGATGCCAAATAGTTTATTGATCTCTGTAAGCCAATGGGAGTTTGGCTCAACAAGACAATGTCATCTGCATATTGTACAATGGCGACTGACTCGTTGGCCATGTTCGGAGGGTGACAATCGGCTTTTTCAATGTACTGTGCGATATCTGAAAGAAACAAATTAAAGAGGCTGGGAGCTAGAACGCATCCTTGTTTCAATCCTCGCTGCGTAAAAATGCTCGGGGTTGTGCTACAACCGTCGCCCAGCTTTACTCTAGCCCAGGTTTCCGTGTAAAGGGCAGTTATGGCGTGAAGCATTTCTCCTGGCAAGCCCCAGCCCTTGAGTTTGTTCCAGAGAAGACTCCTGCTTACTCGGTCGAATGTGGCTTTGATGTCAACAAAACATGCAAAGAGTCGGGATTTCTTTCTTAACGCTTTTTCAGTTAAGAGTGCTAGGGTGGCCAGGTTGGTTGAGGTGCCCATCCCTTGCCTGAAGCCCGTCTGGAACTTGGGGATTATGTTCTTCTCTTTCATCCAATCTTGGAGCTGGGCTAACAGACAAGAAGCGTACAGCTTGGCCTCCACATCGATCAGTGAGATCAGACTGTAATTGCCCGGCTTACGGTGGTCACCCTTTTTATATATAGGGTGGATAATATTCCCTTTCCAGGAAGCCGGGACTTTGGACTGTATGTAGATCTCATTGAAGATGGGAGTAAGGTAGGAGGAAGCTTATTCATTTTCTCTATTTCACTGGCAGCATATAATGCAGTCACATAGTTGGATTTAGAACCTACAACTGCACCACTGCAATAAACTCCCAAAACTTGTTTCTACTCAGCATACCAAAGTATAAGAAAAATAGAGCAGCTTAAATTGAGTTACTTGACCATTTGGGGTTGCAAAAAATATAGATGTTATCCGCAGACTTGACCTAAAGTGTGAGGAAAAGGACAGCCCGATTTAAAGCACTTTTTTTTTGTTTTTAAACTGGATAGATTAATACTGGGCAAATACTAATGGAAGAAGGTCACATGTGGCGTTCTTCACTGCAATGAACTCCCAAAACCGCCAAAGAACCACTAATTGCCGAGAAGCATATAGGAAATGTATAGGCAGTTGATACTACCCCGCCCAGGTCAATGAAGAAGCTGGCGGTCATCAAAAGCAGACTGTGAATTACCTGACTAATTGGACAGCACTAGATGAATACAATGAACAGGAGAGGCAAAAGGGATGAGTTGTGTTGAATGTCAACGTCATAAGGCAAAAGACTCAATTGAAAACAGAACAAGCATTTGCAATGCAATAGGTCTCGCCATTGCGAGATTTTAACCTATTGGCATTGTAAATGACAATGCCATTTATTTATGTGTTAATAAAAACACCTGTAATAATAAAAGGAATTGTCATTTAGAACACCAGTAGGTCTAAAATACGAGACCTATTGCATTGCAAATTGCAGGATGGTGGAGGCGGATGGCCAGAGTGTTATAAAAGTAATATGGTGGTGGGGTCAGCGTTCAGTTGGATGGAAAGCAATATACAGGGGAGTGGGAGAGGAGAAGGTACGGACAACAGAAAGAGGGTGTGGGTTGGGGGAAGTAACACGGAGGACAGGGTAGAGGGCAGCAGCAAAGAGATAGAGAGCAATGTAGAGGCAGACAGGGAGAAGCAAGTTTTCCTCAATGCGGGTTAATTAAAACCCAGTGTCACTAAAAATATTTTGTAAAAAGAGATACCATGGTTTCAGTGTTGTTAACTCGGAGCCGCGTGGAGGGGGAACAAGCCAGACAGCCCTGTGCAGAACCGTTGCCATATCGGGTAGAACGGACCACGCCCCAACACGCTGTGGCTCATGAGGCCATTGGACCTCTATTAATAAGTATCCTGAACCGCCAACTGGGCGCAACGGACCGTACATCCAACATAGATAGGTACATTATTCACCATATCTATTTTTGTAGAGCACAATTTTTAATATCTACACACATGTGAGTAAGGTGGGGATAAGTAGTGCATATTCCCGTCCTGAAGAAGGAGTTCCAGTACTCCGAAACATGTCGACGCACTAATTTGGTTGGGTTACCCTAATTAGTAAACCACAACCACTCTAGCACTTTTTTTAATAATACCAGCCGGAGACTAAATAAAAATTTTTTTCAGCACTCACGTGCCAGGTATTTTTTAATTCCTCACTTTTCACCTCACCACTCACATTATTGGTACCTTCACACACCAAACACATAGTTCACTCATAAAGTGCTCCTGCGTAGTCGTGAAGTCGTAGCACGCCGCATTCCGTAGAGGTTTGCGAAGACCCCGATGATGAAGCATGACACCAAGGGGCCTGTTGGTGTGTGAGGGGTATTTTAACAACACTGGTTGCTCCCCACCATTGTGGTAACAACCGCCGTCCACCTAGTGGATTCCTTTTGTTTATCATATAATAAAGACGGTCATAAAATATTATACAAGGGTTACTTTATATAAAAAAAAGTCGTTTGAAATCCCCTAGTTTTAATCTGTATTTGAAATTACGGTTGACCAGTTGCGTCTTAAATGGTATCTATTGAATTTAGTTAGGATTTGTATTTAACCAACATTCACTGCTCAAATAAAGCAGTTGTTGGCAGGTAACGAGTCCGAATTAAAACCGACTCAGTCATGCATTTTTACTTCGGTCGTAAACGGAGTATCATAAATAATATAACAAATACATGTTTTTTAAAGCATTTAGAAACTGCAGAAGAGCGTGTGACATGCAAAAAATGATTACGTTATGAGTGAAGTTCTTGTTGCACAGTCTCCAGATCCACACTATGACTGCAGCATGACACCATATTAAAGTACAGCGCATCAACACATCCTGCTGCTGTAAAGGAGCATGCATTGACTGAATGCAGCTTGGGGCCAGGAGAGGTCCCAGCCTTCCCAAGGGGCAGAGATGCCCCGGGTATCACCCCCAACTGCAGCCTGGCACTGTTGATTCTGGTGTTTTTTGCCCTGCGGTCCAGAGCACAGTTCTGCCTCTGAGAACAAAAAACGAAACCCAAAGACAGAGGCTGTAGAGTTAAAAAATACAAGTTATCACTCACTGTCTCACTCTGTAAAGCCAGTATAAGGGATATAAGAGATATCTTCTTATTCATTATTTTTAATTAGAACAACGTAATGTTTTATAATAGGACTGCCATTTTTCTTTGCTCAAAAGTGTACCAAAATGAACTTCTTAAAAGTCTAATCCTTTGTGTAAATTAAATGCTGAATAAATATAGCCACCGCAACATTTTATTTACCAAACATTTCTTATTATCACTTAGCAAAGATCCAGACAGCTGGGTGCGAAACTTCTTGTCTTCTTCCTACCTGCTGCCTAAGCTTTATCTCAAATCACAATTCCATGCAGCACCCATCAGTTTAGACTTGCAAACTTTAGTACCCTTCTAGTTTTAAATATGCTGGGGTCCCAAAATCAAGTAATCAACAGTTGATTCCGCTGCCATCTCCCCTCACACACACCAAGTGAATGGTTTAGTTTACAGCACAAAGACCCTCATGCAAACACAAAGAAACCAGTCACGAACAGTATACAAGGGCAGCTAAGTTTAAGAACAAAGTTGAGAGAGAGTGAGTTCTACATTAAAAAAAAAAAAAAACGTTTTTTTTTACCTGCCAATCAGAAAGTGAAACACAGAAAGAAGTGGGGGTTGGGAGACTGCCACAAACATCGGCAGAGGCAGAGTTAAGAATAATAAACAGCAGTCGGGCAGCCGTCCTTCGGGGCAATGTGCAAAGGAGGAGGGTCTTGGACATACACACCCAATGCAATGCCGCCCCTAAAATGGTGTCCGCGTATGGGGCAATGAAGCCAACTCCATCTGTAAAGTTTAAATTCAGGCTTCCATTGGGACATGGTTACCCCCGTGACTAGAAAAATACAAGTTCACAGGCCCATAGTTTATGAAACAGAAAGGAAAATTCTCCCCTTTCAAATCTCCCACTACCCTGAGCCCTTGACCCCGAGTTCCTCCTCCCCCCCACTCCCTCCTCCACGTGGAATGGCTCTTCCAGTTCCCTACTGCTCTCACCCAAACAAACAGTTGCAATACAATAGGACTCGCATTACGTAAGACCTATTGCTTTGCAAATAGTAGTGATCACGGACAACGGGGGGAGTGGAGGCAGCGCGGACGTGAGTGCGAAGGCACGGTAGGCATCACGACAACAGGAGGGACAGCAGAGGGGTGTGTTATTTGAAGGCACAGACAACGGGAGGGGGAAAAGGCACAAACAACGGGAGGGGGTGGGGGGGAGTAAAGAAGGCACCAAAGCACATCCTGCCTGCAGGACAGCTGCTATTGTCAAAGTAAATAGTGCTCCTCCACTAGATAAAGCATGCCGTGTTAGGAGCGAAGTAAAAGGTCCAGTCCTTATGGGCGGCAACAAATTTAGACAGGGCGGTACAGAGGCGGGACTAACAAGCCTCATAATGAATCAGTAGCCAGCGTTTATCAAGGACACTGACACCAGCCAATTACAAATATGGGCGGAGAGTGGGCGAGGCTTTCACAGCATTTAAACAACATACCCTACTACAGCATACCTCGAAGAGCGAGCAGCGCATGTGCACTACAACGCTAGGCTCGACATAAAAAGTCAAATGAGATTGCCAGAGAGGGTGCATAAAACTGCCCCATCTCTGTTAATACGAGGTTTGCTGCTTTAAAGACTTTGAAAGTAGAGTACCACAGGCTGAGGCGTTGCAGTTATTCATGGGAAAACAGTAAGCCAATAAACCATGCTAGAAGCAGCGGCTCCTCTGTTAGGGCTGAGGAGCATCGCCCCACTGCTCTCTCCGCATTGCACACAGGAAAAATGAAATGATAATAAATCAATTTTATTTTCCTTCGCGGTCACTCGGCTGATTCTTGGGGCGGGGCCATCCTGACAGTGAGTCAGCAACAGGGAGGAGGAGTAGGGGGCACTTGGCACACATGGCCATCTTAGGACGGCCAAACGAACATGCACACTTAGCCTTTCTCCAACCTGAGCTGAGTTGCACTGCTGGGTGGAGAATATGCACAGGCTTCCAGTCCCGATCTGAGTACCAAACCAATCCTCTCAGATCAACCCTGGCGCTACTCACATTACAAGCATGAGAGCAGCATCTGGATTGGCCAAGGGGTGTCTGGAAACCTGTGGATTGATTGCTGGGCGTGGACAGGAGCATAGGAGGAAAAGACCGCAGCGGCCAGCAGGTAAGTAATACTTTTTTCCAAATGTATCTTCCCCTGTGCTGTCCCCCCAGTTTGCCTTCACAGTAGCTACCCCTGCATGCCAGGGACAAATTCTGAGATCCACAAAAGAATAATACTGGGCAATTTCACATAACCTTGTTGGAGACCGGCACTACATGAGCTCAGCCTCTTTGGTTTGAAAGTCATCCACAAATGAAATAGTATGCTGAATCTGCAGAGTACAGTGTAAACGGACTGCACTCCGTGATACGGGTCTGTCAGTAGCTTGACTGCAATGAGACATGCTTGATTTACCCTGCCTAAATCTACTGGTCTCTCAAAGGCCCTGGCACAGTGTGAAGACTTCCAATAAGCCAGTCTGGGTCTTAAATGCTGCCATCACATTTGAACAATATCTGAAAGATAAAATACCTAATGCAGTAGTTCATGACCCGAGGTCCGGGGATCCAGGAGTTCAGTCAAGTTTACTCAGTGAGTTTGCTAGAGAGACAGATTTAAAAAGTGCATATAAATAAAGAAGCAAACCGAACAATAGAAAGTTAAAACAAATTCTGTAACAATAAAGGAATTTGAAATTGGAGGCTAAAAATTAAATGAGTATACTCAGAATGATTGGTGAGAGCTGAGCAAATGCCTCCAACAGACCACAGTATGGACAAGGAGTGCACTCGATTGCATTTGAAAAAGCTTAATCATTTAAATCGAAAATGCTCAGGCTGGCCCCCACCCTCCCCCTGGCTTCCATTAATGACTCAGTGGGGGAACCGGGACTTCAGTAATGATTAAGTGGGGGGCCACAGAAGTCAAAAGCTAAAGAACCACTGATATGCATGCCTTTCATCGTGCAAGGAAATACAACAGAGATGCAATAAAAACGAAATTTACTAAAAGGTAGAAAAGAAAGAACATATTGTGACAAGGAGGGACAGGTTACCAATCGATTCTGAAAGGTATTGATTCATAAAGCCTCATAATTAAGTGTTGAGGATTGATTAATTACATCCTTCCAGATGTCACTGTCAGGTCCTTAAAAACAGAGTGATTAATTTATGGACATTATCAACTCATGACTTTCCAAATAATCAGGGTGCTGATGGGGTGGAAAGTAGAGAGAGTGAGGAGTGAATTATGTGCGATTGGGAATGGAGGGCGAGAGAGCAGATGCAGGCAAGAGGTTGTCGTCAAGGTGATGGATAAGGGAGGGGAGTACAGGTATGAGGGCCAATGGGATGAGGATGAGCGGTAACCGTGGACGGGGCAGAGTTGGTAGAGGTAAGAGAAAAGTTAAGAGGGTAGGAGTTGATTTGTGACAAAGAGAAGGAAAGTTTAAGATGAGCTGCTGAGTGCAAGAGAGATATTAACTTTCAGATTAGCAGAATGCAAATAAAAGGAATCAAGGCAAAAAGCACGTTTTATGTTCTAATACATAATGATCTTGTTTGTAAAATGTAAATGCCATTTGTAAAGCGCACAGCTACCTCCAACGGCGGTGTCCCAGCGCTGTCCGTATACCGCTTAGGAACCCTTCCCGGTTTTTCCCTGTGGAATGTCCACTCCTGGGCACCCCCAAGGTGAAGCCAGGCATCCCAGCGCTGTTGGGGCCATTGTGGAGATTAAGCAAGCTATTGCCCAGAGTAGCAGAGTGGGACCTATGATTAGAATAGGCACTGAGGCGAGAATTATCAGGTCTTGGGAGTTTGAGTCCAAGAGCCGCCGAGGCGGGGAATTGAACCCTGGTCCCGGGCCAGACCTCTGCATCAGGTCTGCCGCTCTAACCATTTGAGCCACACTTCTCCACAAATATATTTGTGCAAATATATTATTAGTTCCTTATCAAATGAAAGTGGTAGATCGTAAAAATATCTGTTTTCGCCTACAATATTTGGATCAAGAATCAGTAGCTCATGTGGCAATAAGGTGGGCTGACCCCCGCAAAGGCACCTAACTACATCCAAATGAGACAGAGAGAGCTCAAACCAAGGCCTACGAATGGCAGCAATGTCTCCGGCGCACATCTGGTGCTCGTGAAAACCAACTGATTAAACTATTTTAGTCACAGGACAACGTTTTGCATTCTACGCCCACCCAGGAGCGGCTGGCACCAAGCATGCATTGTACAAGAGCACAGGGCATGGAGCCGATATACATTTATCTTCAAAGTATGTTACACTTCGATGGCCAAAAACAAATCAGGCCAATCTGTGCCAATAAAACACTCTTTGCTGAAAGAATCTTGGGCAACTGTTCCGTGCAGTTTTTGGTGCCTTTGCTGAAACTAACGTTTTTCACACCATCCAACCTGAACTATTACCAGATATGACAAACTTTCTGACTCGGACGGTATCGCTCCACCAGACTGGGAAAAATACACAATTTTTTTTTTAAAAGGTAAGATAGGAACGCCATTTAATATCTTGCCAACAAACAGCTCTTAGCTGCTGTTGCCACAGGACCTTTGGTGGACAGTATTAAAACATTTCTGTGGGCTTAGAGCCAGCCCATTACTTATCATTAATTGGATTCCTGGTCATACGTTTGCTTGATTCTTAATCCATGGCTTTCCTTCCTTTTCTTGTGTTTGGCCCATCTCTACAACACAGCTTCTTTATAATCCTTTTGATTGGATGACTTGTACTTCCACAGCTCACATTCAGAAAACGATTTTTTTTTCTTTCTTTCAGCACTCGAGTGCACGTGTTTTTTGTTCTCTCTCTCTCGTGCGCTGATCCCACCCTCTCCAACACCACTTGCATGTGCCCTCTGAAGCTTGCCCATTCCCAAACCCCCCAGTTTGTCCACTGCTCTCCGAAACTAGTCTATTTTGATGTTTATTGTCTTTTAAATCACCCCACTTTCTCCTCTATTACTCCCCACCCTCTGTGTGGTTGACTAAAAAAAAAATCGTTTTTTCCAATTTTTTTGGGGTGGCCGCTAACTGTTGTTTCCTAGGCTGGCCGGAGTTCGTGGAGTTTTACTAAAACTCTGCTGTGCTCCACGGGGTTCCGCAAGCAGTGGAGTATGTTAGGTCACGCTGCTCGCACTGATTTTAAGCACTGGGAGTGTGTCCCGCACTGTTGAATCAGCACGAACTGCACTCCGTATTATGCCAGTGGATGGTGCTGATTTCGAGATCAGTCGTGACCTGCCACAATCACCAGCATTTAGAAATCTCGCAGAGAGGAGGTCAATTGCGATTTTTGTCTTGCAAGCACTCACCAGCTTACCGTTGGCAAGCAGTGCGAGAGAAAAAAACTGCATCGCTTCGCAGAGTTTTGAGGAACTCCGCACGAAGCACTAAGTGGGCAAAATCCTGCTTACTCCGCAGGCGGAGCGGAATTATTCAACCACCCCTACTGTTTGGGGCTTCATTTTTTTAAAGAGCTTTTATGCTAATGTATTTATTCTTTTTAATTTATCACTTCAATCGGCATTCGCCATCTTGGAATGGAGAATAAAAATAAAAAAATGCCCAAAATGACAGCTATGTAATGCCATATAGACAAGCATACATCATTACACTGGGCAAATGTAGCTTTATGACACGTTCATGATGTCATGCCATTGTGCTAATTTCCCTTTTTCTTTTTTTAAAAGCGGAGGATGCCTTTCTTGCCCAACACTGGCAAAAACATTGTCAAATTCGCCCAGTCTAAAAGATATGACCTATTGACTTTAAAAATGCTTTTTTTGTTTAGTTTAAAGAAAACATCATAACACATTGGTCATACAATAAATAATCTTGTATTTGGTGTAGAGTGCATTGGCATAGTGTGTTGCAGAGTGCAGTGGGGTAAAGTGCAGCAGCATATAATTCATCAGCATACAATGCAGCGTCATAGGATGCAGTGGTGTAGATTAAAGTAGCGCATAGCAGTGTGCAGTGGTGCAGAGTAGAGAGAAGCAGAGTAGAGGTGCGCAGAGTAGAGTGGCATAGAGTTGAGCGATGCAGTGTTGCGAGTAGAGTAGAGTGGCGTAGAGTAGAGTGGCGCAGAGCAGAGCGGCATAGAGTTGAATAATGCAGTGGTGCAAATAGTGTGCAATGGCGTAGAGTGGAGCAGAGTAGGCCGTAGAGTGCAATGGCGTAGAGTGATGCAGAGCAGAGTATACGGCCGTAGAGTGCAATGGCATAGAGTGCAGTAGAGTGGAGGTAGCAAGTTTTCAATGGTTTGCACTCAAATACGGTTGCGAATGACTGACTGATACATGCGAGGAAGACATTTTTAACTCCCACTTCTGTTTGCAGTTTGGAAGGGGTTGCAAAACAGCTTTATAAACTGTAAAGAGGTCTTCGACTCATGAAAGGGGTTTTGGACATTGCAAAATGATATTGTGAGGTTTCAAAGCATGATTCATAGGTTTTGCGACTACACAAACCTTTAGTACAGGAGGCCCGAAATGTGTTAGAACATACTTTGCAGATGTAATTAGTCCCTCCTGCCTTCGCATAGGGCAAAAGGGTACAGCCAGTGGAAGGAAGGGGAGGCTAAAATACTCCATGGAATGATCCAGGCTTTAAATATTTATGTTGCGACCAACGGCTGAAGATTCAGGAGTGAGAGTAAACCAATATCTGAAGGAGGCTGACCCAAGGCTCTTTCTGAATGTATGCACTATACCTACGTCTTGAATGGCGCATACACCTCAAAACGATGGCAGCAGAGGGAGTTACAGCCTGCTCCTTAGACAAGCATTTACAAAGTCTGGACCCGCTGTGAGGCGCCATTATGGTGAAAACGATAAAATCATGCTGCATGCTTGCACTTAATACACTGGTTGGTCAAATGGAACAGAGAATCTTACATGACTCAAAGGTATTCACAGTGTAGACACTTCGTCGTCATATCAGAACTAATGCACCAGTGAAAAGAGATGTTTGCGTTAGGAAAAAACTCATGTTCCTGTTATCATTGACAAGTACTCTGCATCTTTGTAGTAGGTCAGAGATTCTGAGAATGATTTCTCTCTACTCTTACCGGCCAATTCACTTTCAAATAAGATTTTTTCTTTTTAAGATGCCATACAGCATATTGTCTGGCATATTTACAGACATATTTGTTGCATTTTCCCAAAAAAAGAAGAAAAACAAAGTTTTACTTAAGAAGTTGGACAAATCGCCAAACAGATCACAACAATGTATTGCCTCCTACCCGCCTTTGCTTTATTGCACTTTCGTTGAAACAGTGGTATTTAAATGGCACTCAACATGTTCATATTACTTAAATACGTGTGTGCTCAGCAGGCCGTGTTGAGTCTTCTCTATGATTTACACATGAATTTCCTCTGTAAAGTCAAACCCATGTCATAGGTCGCAGCAAACAAAAAATGCACTGATCAAAACGTTCCTTCTTTATAGCATTTCACTGTTACTCAATATCCCGACAGCACACAAATGATGCTGCTTCACTGGTGTTCGAACCGGCAGCTTGCAAATCACAGCAGATGCCAGCAGCGAGCGTTTAACTAGGGGGGCCATCTTGCTGAACAGATATCAAGCCATAAGGGACATCAACTTCTACACATTTGCTCTCGTTTTATTCCACAGTGTACCTGTGAGAAGCTGAAGCTGGCAACCCTTGGAGTTTCCAAGCAATAAAGGAGCATTCAAGCGTTAAAGACGGAGCTAATCGTATTTTCCATGTGTTATCTCCTGAAACTGTTCAAAATATTTAGACGGGTTTCATCCTTCTGTAGAAGCCGAAGATACTGTGTGCTGTAAAACCCTGATGGGAGACGGTTTTACCGTGACTGATAGGACAGAGAATAGGCTGCGACACGTCTGTGTTGTAAATACGGACTACAACCCAGGCCCCAAGCTTCGGCGAGTCTGTGCGCACTAAATAATCCATTGTTTCATAGGGCCATCTCCGTATTTTTCAGTTTCACTTACAGACCCGGCCATTGCACATACCAACGTTTTAATTAAGGCGGGTGAAAGAGTGACGTTGAGAAGCGAATGCTGTGATCACCGTGTTACAGTTATTATAAAACAGTTCATTCGGGTGAACTATACATCTTTTCTTATCTCATATTTGCACACAATATTATTTATTCATTGGAGGGTGGGAAAATCAGAGCGAAATTATTCATGAAAAAAGATGAGAATCCAAACCATCTGCGATATTTTATTAATTATATTAATTTATAAATTCTTTCATTTGAAGAAGTAAAAGGCTGTCAATTCTGTATAGTAGTGGGCAAGGTGTAAAATGTGTGACAGTTGGTGCTCAGTGCAATTTATGCCAGTGCAATATACAATATATACAATGTCCATTTCCAGTATTGGTGAGGAAAAGGAAGGGAGAAGGGGAGGGATGTGACCAATATTTATATCGTAACAAACGTCAGTATTAAGTACAGAATCATTAGAGAAGTGGTCCACTGGGATATTGTGTCCACGTTTCAAACCTATAGTAGCGCACTTGAGGCGTCTATGCAGGCATTCTTCAGGACTGTACGAGTTAGGTATTTCCTTTGACTTAACCAAACTAATAAGCACTAATCAGTCTTCTTTTTCCTGACATAGAACTCGACATTGCAGGAGTCATTTCATATGCCCCCCAGCCAACATCAATCTCCACAAGTTAGCCTGGCTGTGCTCACTAGGAGGTGAGTTGCATGCATGATAGACTAATCATTATGGTCTTATTGAATCAGACGACCATGAATGCAAACCTGATAGTTGTCTTTTAAATCACTAGGCTGCCTCCCACCGCACCTACCCCTTGGTCAGTCCTGAAGAAGACCTGCATAGACGCCTCACGTGCGCTACTACAGGGTTGAAACGTCGACACAATATTCGAGTGGACCAATTCTGTACTTAAACTGACGTTTGTAGAGTACAGAAAACATTTGTTACGATATAAAATGTAAATTGATACTTGTATAGTGCACTACTCACCCGCAAGGGTCTCAAGGCGCTTGTACGAATACCGCTGTGGAACCCGTCCTGGCTTTCCCTGTGAGGCGTCCACTCCTGGGCACCCCCAGGGTGAATGCCAGGCATCATTAGCGTTGTGGGGGCCGTTGTGGAGATTAAGCAAGTTATTGCCCAGAGTTGCAGAGTGGGACTCCATGATTAGAATAGGCACTGAGGCGAGAATTATCAGGTCCGTGGAATTTTGAGCCCAAGACCCGCCGAGGCGGGGAATTGAACCCTGGTCCCGGGCTAGACCTCTGCATCAGGGTCTGCCACTCTAACCATTGAGCCACACTTCTCCACGATATAAATATTGGTCACATCCCTCTTATTCTCCCTTCCTTTTCCTCACCAATACTGGAAATGGACATTGTATATATATTGTATATTGCAATGGCACAAATTGCACTGAGCTTCAACTGTCACAAATGATACACCTTGCCCACCACTGTACAAAATTGACAGCCTTTTACTTCTTCAAATGAAAGAATTTATAAATTAATATAATTTATAAAATATTTGCAATATCGCAGATGGTTTGGATTCCCATCTTTTTTCATCAATTTCTCTCTGATTGGGGGCGTGGCCAAGCAACATGGCCGACAAGACATGAGCTCCACCAGCTCCGTCCCGAAGACCCGCAAATCCTGCAAATAACTCCTGCCCGGGCTGTCAAATTGCTTGGGAATCGTGCTGAAAGTCATCCTAACTCGAGTGGGACCTCCCGAGTTGAAGGAGCGGTCCCGGATCCCTCCGTGAGCAGAGACAAAGGCACTGTCGGAGGTCGAGGCGGCACGCTGATTCACGCAACGCCGCGATCTGGGCCTGAGTCGCGGGGCCGAGCTTCGGGCGACCCGCCCAGGACGGACGTACTGCGGGTTCCGGGCCGGGCGAGTCCTTGGCGGACCCCGGCGCTCTACACACTGCTGCTGGTGAGCGATTGAAGGTGGGGAACAACTGCTGGGAAGCCCCGGTTATCTGCGGCGACCGTAGTGGGAGGATCGCGCCGCGGTCTATCTTGAGCTGTGCTCCTACGGCAGAGTTCCGCCCCGAGCGCTGATATTGCCGGGGATCGCCTGGCTAGCCTCCGGGGCCTCGGGAAACCTACAAGCAACGGGGGAGAGCGTGAGTGCTGTTGCCCTGACCCCTGATAAAGACATGCATCCAGTGAAGCGGATCCTAAACTATTGGGCAGCCGGCCTGGCCCGATTCCTTCACTGTGCCCTGCAGGAGCAGCGAACTTGCCCCCCCCCGAACTGCGGACTGAATTACGTCCCCCTACTAGGGGTTACTGGTGCTTCGATACCCTGGGGGGTTACACGGGGCGCAGCGCCTTGGGAGATGCGGCCACGCTAGCACCCCTCTTCCACTCACCCGCCATTTTGACTGCTTTTTCAGGAGATTCCTTGGTGGTGCTGTGGGTAGGCGTGGCGGGGGAGACCTCTGTCACAACTTGAGCTGCAGCTGTGTGCTCTTCTGGGGGGTGGGTACTCCTGGGGCCCCGAGAGCCGGACTACTGCCGACTGGGAGGTGTGGAGATGGCCGTGGAGTGATTTGGTGAGCTTTCCGGCCGTCCCCCTCCTTGATGCCTCGGCGAGTGCCGGACTCTGACCACCACTGCGCTCCCGGCATTGAGGGGGAAAGGAGAGCACGCTGCCTCCATTCTGTCCTTGTTGCTGAATCGCCTGGCCTGCCTCGATCACTGCCTACACTGCGTTTGCCGTAAGCCCTGGTGTGGCCTCATTGTCCCTGCTATCCCTGCCCGCTCGCATATTTCCTCTCTGACCGGTGAGACCTGGAGGGAACCCTTTTGGAACGCGCTGGATAGGCGCAACACCTACCCCACACCATGGCGACCCGTAAGGATCGGTCCTCGAAAGCCTCCCAACCTAACACCATTGTACAATATACTACTCTACGTCTGCAATCACAGAGGATCACACGTCAGACAGGGCCCGACGACGTGAGTGAAGGTCCTGCAGAACCGTCTAGAGCTGAAATCCTGCTGTGATCCCACTCTGCCCTGGAACGACAGATAGAGACTGTCTCTATAGATCTAAACCTACTCCGGACCGACCTCCGCAAGGTGGCAGACATGGTTTCGGACGCAGAGGGAAATATCACTCAATTGCAGGGAGAGGTCACATCTTTGCAAAAATCAGTTGCCCAGCTTACATCTACTACCCGCGCATTGGAGAGATGTGCCGAGGACGCGGAAGGGAGGGCCCGTCGAAGCAATATAAGGGTCCTGGGAGTACCGGAGCGATTGGAGGCGGGAAACGCTGAACGCTTTCTGGAGACCTGAATCCGCACTCACCTGTGCCCGACTGGTTTGTCCAATGTCTTCATCGTGGAGCGAGCACATAGAGCCCGTGTGCCCCCTCCGCGCCCAGGCGAACCTCCTAGGGCCCTCATCGCCAAAATCCTAAACTATAGGGACAGTGACTGCATCTTGCGAGCTGCAAGGGAAACGGAGTCCCTAACAATTGAGAACAGCCGCGTGTCGATCTACCCTGACTACACCCAACAGGTGCAAGAACAGAGAAAATCCTACCTGGGAGTTAAACAGAAGCTCCGTGAAATGAAACTCCAGTACATGCTTTTATATCCAGCCAAACTTAAGGTGCTCTCCCAGGGCCGTGCACACTTCGAGACGCCAGCGGAAGTCGGGGAATGGCTTGAGATTAGAGGAGATGATCTGCCCCAAGGTGAGCGAGGGGGCCCTCGTGAAACTTGGGGTACCAGACCACAGAGGAAGCGCAGAGGTAGGGGAAGGCGCCGGTCTGGATCCCGTGGTTCCCCTGAGACTCGAGTTACGGTGGGAGCGGATGGAGCTATGCATATGGAAACATTACAGCTGAGGGTGGGACCGGGATCGCCTGGGGCCCCTGTCCCTGGTGAGATTTTGGTCTCTGACACCTTGCAATAGACTCAGCTTGATACCGACTCTACGGCCTCGGTGGTCCTGGAGACCGCCCTCTCTGATCCAAGGTTGGAATAAATTAATGACTTCTATTGTACATTGCTGTGCATGCTCTTGTCCTCTGAGTTGGGGGACCTCAAGTTGACACTTTGGTATTCCACCACTACTTTCCATTGACACAGAGTGCTTGATAACTAGCCACAATAGAGAACTCGTGCCCCTATGGCCTAAGGTGCGAGACGGGAGTGGGGCTCGACTTTCTTCCTGGGTAACATGTTGCCCGCACTGATTATCGATATAAGAAGACATGCCCGGGAACTGTCTTAAGACCACTGGGTCTTTCAGGGAGCTGGGGGGAGGGTGGGTGGGTTTGCTGTGTGTGAGTGTGTGCTGAGTGAGTTGTATGGGGTGGCTGTGTACGTCCTGGCACTGGCAGGGGAAGGGCGGGGTGTCGTTTTTCATTGTTGCTATCCTTTTGCTCGTGGGTCGGGGGGGGGGTACCTGTTTTTGCACAAGTTGTGTGTTCTGGGGTTTTTTGAGGGGGAGAGGGGAGGGCTGAGGTTCATGAAGAAATTGTTACTGGCATCATATGCATGTTGAATCCGAATTTTGTGTGGCTCTCTGACAGGGCTACCCGGTCTGGTCTGACTGGAGTGGGGCCCAAACGGCGACAGGTCATGTTGTATATATGTTGTGGCCCGAACGGGCGTAATAAATCGACCATGGGTTTTAAATTCTTAACATGGAATGTGCGTGGCTTGGGTACTTGCACCAAGAGACACAGTCGTCTCTTTCCTTAAACGACATGGGGTCTCAGTAGCCTGTTTACAGGAGACCCATCTAGACGAAGACGGCGCGCAGCGGCTGTCCAAGAAGTGGAGAGGTCAGGTCTTCCATTCCTCCTTCACGTATGCCAGGGGGGTCCTCATTTGGGTGGCCCCAGGGATTCCTTGCGCTGTCCAATATATTGAAGTAGACGTTGATGGCAGGTATCTATTAGTGCGGCTTCGATTAGAGGATAATGAATTCCTACTCCTCAACAACTATGCACCAAACACCAATGATCTGACCTTCTCCCAAATCCAGGATCTTATAGCCCCGGATTTGGATGCACCTCTCCTATGGTTTTGAGATTTTAACTGCGTCTTGCATCCTGAGTTGGACCGCAACCCACCCAGATCGGGTACTAAGCCCCGTATAACGGCGCGTCTTCGGGAGGTGATGCACAACGTGTTACACGCCGACACATGGTACCCATAGTAGATTAGACCGCATCCTTGCAGCTAATCTCACCCCGTCTCTCACCTTGACGGTTACACACCAGGCTCGGTACTTATCGGACCAAGCCCCAGTGACGTGCATGGTGCAGTGGGCAGATCGGGCTGCCCGTCCCCGTACCTGGTGAATGCCCACTGACATTCTTCAAGATAAGGTGGGCAAGGACCATGTGGCGGCATCACTATCGGACTACCTAGAGCTAAACTGGGGGAGCGATGGTCTGTCCTACTATACTAAATGGGAAGCCTTGAAGGCGGTGGTGCGTGGAGCATGTGTGGGCCTCACTTACGGGGTCCGGAAACAATTGTTGTCTGAACTGCATGATGCAGAGGTTGTATTTCAACGTGCCCAATCCCATTCGGATCCGGACGCATTAGACCAACAGGCGGAGAAGGAAGTCAGGTATCGATACATGACGTCCTCACCCGCCTTGACAAATTTACGTTGGGCCAATATAGGCAACGTTTCCACAGCGAAGGTGATAAGTCTGGCCGCTTATTGGCCTGGATCCTTCGCCGTGAGTTTGCACCTGAAAGGATAGTTGCTCTAAGAAACTCGAGTGGTGTTATGGTCCACTCAGAGTCCGATATCCTTGAGGTTCTCCGGTCCCACCTGCAGACTGTGTATGAGGCTGACCCACTGGTTACGGAGGACTCTTATTGCTTGTACCTGGAAGATCTGGACCTCCAAACCCTGCTGGAGGCAGCGGTAAAGGAACTTGATACTAAGCTCACACTGGGTGAGATCAACACGGCGATTGCCGCCCTCCCTCGTGCCAAGACCCCGGGCGGGGACGGATTCCCGGCAGAATTTTATCACGCATTCGGGAACGTTCTGGCCCCTCTCCTGTTGCAAGTTTATGATGAAGCCCTGAAGAAGGACACCCTTCCACCCACCATGAATCAAGGGGAAGTCTGCATGATCTTGAAACCGGGCGGTGATAGTAGTGATCCCGCGGCGTTCCGCCCTATCATCTTGATTAATACAGATGCAAAAATCCTTACTAAGCTGTTGGCCAATCGACTTGCCCCGCACATGACTCGTCTGATCCACTCAGATCAGTGCGGATTTATCCCGGGTCGTAACACGGCGATGAATCTGCGCCGCCTATATCATGTCCTGCATGAAGTACGAGGTAGAGAGGGTCCACATGTGTTGGTGTCAATTGATTTGGCTAAAGCATTTGATACCATACATTGGGGGTATTTAATGCAAGTGCTCCAGAACACGGGGTTCGGACCTACATTTCGTAACTGGGTTTGAGTGCTCTATGGGGCGCCCTGAGCCAGGGTCAGGCTGGGATCGGCCCTTTCGGAGTAATGGCCATTAGAAAGAGGCATCCAACAGGGTTGCCCTCTCTCCCCTCTCCTGTTTGCTCTCGCGATTGAGCCCCTCGCCGTCTCCGCCCGTGCTGAGCTACAGCAGTGGGGGATAGCGGTGGGTGACACTATTAATGTGGTTTCACTCTACGCTGATAACGCACTATTTTATCTGACCTCCCCCTCTGAGGCCCTCCCTGCCTTGACGCGGACCCTTGATCGCTTTAGTGCGGCCTCTGGGTTGCGTATTAATCTTAATAAATCCCTGGTCTTCCCGTTGACGGGTTGTACTCCGGACCCAAGCGTGGATATGCCGCATTTGGGTCTACGATGTGAGCGGGAAGCGCTCCGATACCTTGGCATTCAGGTGGCCACATCTGATTAGGCCCTCCTGACTTACAACGCCGACAGAGTCCTCCAGGCTCTCCATAAATCTGATACCTTTTGGAACACGCTTCCTCTCTCTC
The DNA here is from genome assembly GCF_964263255.1 of Lissotriton vulgaris. NCBI lineage: Eukaryota > Metazoa > Chordata > Amphibia > Caudata > Salamandridae > Lissotriton > Lissotriton vulgaris. The sequence continues at coordinate 64,491,062 of NC_141687.1, forward strand.
TTATGGGAAGATAGGCGATCGCCAAAATGGTGATGCTCCCCAGGATTTTGTATGTATTACAGAATACCCTATGTCCATTGCCCCCCCGAGTGTTTCGTACACTTGACTCACTCCTTACATCCCTGCTTTGGGCGGCCGGGAGTAGTAGAGTAGCTTTGCGCACGGTGACACGGTGTTGGAAAGAGGGTGGCCTGGAAGCACCGAGATTTGATTTGTATTATTATGCAGCGCAGCTTCTCCCAGCCGCTAAGTGGTTCGCTGATGAGGACAACTGGGAAATGGCACTACTGGCAGGTATGGCGAACGAAAAGGCTCTGAGGGAGGCCTTGATGCAGGGTCGAGGCGCCGATGAAACTCTACCGTATGTGGTGCGCCACACAGCGGGAATTTGGCAGCGGTTTGTCGAAAAGGTACTGAGAAGGGCTCCGTTTCATAGGGAGCTCCCAGTGTGGATCTTGGCCCCGGTTGGAGGAGAACATGTCCTACCAAGAGTGGCGCTGTGACGGATGCGAGACTTTAACAGACCTCTACCCAGACGATTCCTTCGTGTCCTTTGAACGTGCCATGGAGTCCATTGATCTCAGTGGGGGACAGTACCTCCACTACAGAAGCCTCCTGGCGATAGCCAGAACAACGTGGCCCCAATACCCGGAAGCGCCTCCGCTCACATACACTCTTGACATTAGTTTATCCTGTGGGAGAGGGAAACAGCTGATTTCCCTGCTCTATTCGGCCATGCCTCGAGACTCGACCCCCCCCCCCCGATCGCACCGGCTTGGGCGGCCTGGGAGGCAGACTTAGGGGTGGAACTGGAACCTGAACAACAGAAAAGAATCGGGCTTTTACCCGTAAGGTCTCCTGCAATGCACGTTTTAAACGTATACATTTCAACTTTGTCCATCGTACCTATATGACCCCGGTCTCTCTGAATCGCATATCGGCAGACAGACGGCACAATTGTCCTAGGTGTGGAGCACAGAAAGCGGGTTTTCTCCATCTGGCGTGGGAATGCCCCCTGGTTCATGACTTCTGGAGGGAGGTGGTGGCCGACATTGCGCAAGCCGCGAAAATCAGAATTCTCCTAGACCCGCTCCATTGTCTCCTGGCGCTAGTGCCCAAACCTAGAAAGAAGAAGCTATCTTATAAATTATTGCAACTGTTGCTAGTTTTGGCGAGGAGGCGTGTAGCTATCACCTGGATGGGTCAAAGGGCGCCCAAAATCTCCCTATGGCTGAGGGATGCTAGAGAATGTGCCCTGGCTGAGGAGACGGAAATTCAGTGCACTTGCAGGGATGGGAAGCTACAGGATGATCTGCTTGCTTGGAGGATGTTGTGCATAGAGGGGCTAGCGGATGATGATTCAGATGCCACCAGCGCTGAATTATTTGCCTCCATTATAATAATGGGGTAACCCTAAAGGTACTGGACCTGGGTGATTACTAATATAAACAGACAATGGTCCAAGACCCAATTTTTTCAAAAATGAAAAATCAAAGATTTAACAACTCAAGGTGTGCATAAAATTCACAACCCAAACACAATTAAATGACAAACAAAAGAATAGGCAACTGTAATAAATTCAAGCTTTTTATGCATTTGATTCATGCTTGTCAAAATGACACATAATTAAGAATACCTGGACCACTTATGTTACTTTCCCCTCAGTGCAGACATTTATACATCTAATGTCTCATGAACATGATTAAGGATTGTCTATTTGACTTACTAATGTGGCCAGGGTTTATTGCTCTAGTCCTTTGTTGACTGTTTCTTCTGATCAATACGGAATAACTTTTTTATACACTCTGTGTGATTTCTGCCCTCCGTTTTCACCTCATCACCATCACGCCCTTTGACACTTTCCTTTCTTTTACTGCACGCTCTTGATACGGGGCACTGTATATAAAATGTAAACATTTGTAGATATATTTCTGAATTCCAAAAAATTGGGTCTTGGACCATTGTCTGTTTATATTAGAATTATTTGGCTCGGCTGATTCAGAGTCTGAGTGTACTGGGGCGGGAGCCGAGCTGGAGGGGTTGGATCCGGTGTGTAAGCCCTACGCAACCACGCAGATATTCCTTTACACGCATTATTGTGAATAGCTGTGATTCCCACAGGTCCTAACTGTATTACAATGACTGTGCCTTAGATGGGCCTCACATAAATGACCTGCCTCGTTAAATTCTGTGCTAATGATGCCACACTTGGGGAAGTTAGTTCTTGTTACAAGTTAAATAGTATATATGCACAAAAATGGAAAATCAGCGAACACAATGATAATTCCATGTCCTTTAGGCGCAACTGAACTTTTCCTTTCTACATGCTCTGATCCTACGCCGCCCAGCCTCCAGGATGTGGGCCAAATATGGCTGTGTATTGTCCTGGAACCTGCATGTTATTAACTTTTGCATATAAGTGGTCTGGATAACCATGAAACCTGTGCCTTTTTATATTTTCGCAATAAAAATATTTTCCCAGAAGAAAAAAAAAACAAAACAAAAAACAAAAAAAACAAAAAAAAATCGCTATGATTTTCTCACCCTACAATGAATGAATAATATTGTGTGCAAATATGAGATAAGTAAAGAAATATAGTTCACCCTAATGAACCAACTGTTTATAATAACTGTACTACTTCCCAGGTTCATAGGGATACTGGGTTAACCCATTTGTTACTTAACGTGATCACCGTGTTAGGCAGGCTTCAGAGCCGCTACAAATAAATATTCTTTACAACACGTGCCTCCAGCAGGCAGCACCTCTCCACACCTGTAAATAAGATATGCGATATGTCTATCACATGAGCTGCTGCAACAGGAGACATTGTGAAATCAGCACTAAATATATGGATTTTGGAAGATGTATTAGTAGGGTGCTTGACAGCCAGCTCAGCGCATTAATGCACCCGCTGCTTTGATCTGTGTGCAAACTGAAGATCACAGGTTCAAATGCTAACTGGACCACATCGCTCGTTCATCCTTGTGAAGTTGATAAAATGAGTTTCTGTGACTTATAGATAGACCAACACCTGCTGTCTAAGGAGAAGAGTTCTACAAAGGCTAACTTTGGGTGTTAGTAACACTTGCGATTTACAGCGCTTAGAGGCAGAAAGGCACACAATCTAAAAATTGTCATGCACATGTTACATGATAAATCTAGTTATCTCGTCACATTTACTGTGCAGTCAAAGATATGGGGTCAAAAGTCAAGCTGTGTTTTCCAGGGAGCCAAGTGTTTACTTTGCTTTCAGCTGACTTCAAAATGAGAAAGCTTATAGTATCTCCATGTGGAATGACCCCGCGAGTTGTGACGTAGAGAGTTGCTGCCGCGGGCTGTTCGAGGAGGCAGCTTGGTCGCCGGAAGCAGCGGTGCAGAGCTCCTAACCGTAGATCTTAGGACACAACAGAGAGGCTTAGTCCAGCAGAGACTGCCTGACTCCTGCTAACAAGACAGCCCCGCCCTGAGTGCACCGAGCGCGCAGAGTGAAGCTGCAGAGCAGCCATAAGCCCAGCCAGCACGAAAGCGCCAATACCTTCGGGTAGAGTTCGCGCTATATATAACAAAAAAAAACAAAAAATAAGATTTGGAGGGAGAAGATTACTTACATTTGTAATTGTAAGTCCAATGGAAAAGTATGACTGAGTGGCCTTGAGGGCTGTGAAAAGGCAAATTCAGATGGATAAATTTCCATTACCAAAAACAAGTGAGTTGTTGGCAAAAACAAAAAAGGTATGAAGTGGTTTACGGTAGCCTTATTGTCAGCATATCAACAAGTTTCGCTTTAAGAGCAAAGCAAGAAAATTACTGCATTTGTTACACCATTCGGATGTTTCCAATATGTTAGGAAGACGTTTGGATTGGCTGCGGCAGCCTCAGTATTCCAAAGGGTTGATGAGCGAAATTTTGAACAATATCAAAGGAGTTGTGTACTTTCAGGATGATGTACTGATTATGGAAGACAACAGGAAAGAGCACGATCAAAGATTAAAGGAAGCAATGAAAGTATTGGAGAAAAAGAGTTTAATAGCTGAATTTACTAAGTGTCTTTTTGCACAAAACCAGGTGACATATCTGGTACATGTAATCGGAAAAGATGGTATTTCACAGAAGAAAGAACTATTAGACGCTTTAAGGGATGCTCTGCAACCTGGAAATAAGGATGAACTACGCTCATTTTTAGGGCTGGCAGAGTTCTATTCAAAATTTGTAAGGCACTTTGCAGAAAAGACTTATGATTTAAGACAGATTTTGAAATTGTGTAACAAATTTGTTTGGAGTGAAAAGTGTGTTGAGATTTTAGGATGATAAGAGGAAATTTGTAATGCAGCACCTATTCAAAGTTTTGATCCTCATCTTCAAAGCATACTTACAGTGTATGCAAGGGGAAGAGGGTTGGGTGCTGTGCTTACTCAAATTGAGGGTGGTGGAAGTGAAGTTGTGATTGGGTTTGCGTCAAGAAGTCTCACTCCTGCCAAAGAAGTGTACTCGTAATTGAGAGACTCTTGCTTGTGTGTGGGCAATGGAGCACTTCAGAGCGTTTGTGTGGGGAACAAAATTTGAAGTCAGAACTGATCATAAACCCTTTAGTGAATGTGCTTACCACTGAAGGGTATGTGAAGGTGTCAGCGAGAATTGTCAGGCTGTCTATGAGATTGCAGGACTATAACTATAGGATTAAGTATGTGCAGAGTGTACTGAACAAAGTGGCGGATTCTTTTAGTCGTATGCCATTAACTATTAAGGAGGCACAGAGTATTGAGTGGGATGGTTTTCAAATTGCATTCACGGACGATGGAAAGAGTGAAAGCTAATATTTTAGACAGTTGGGGTGCTAAGACGCCTGACCACAGTGAGATGAGATGTTATTGGGAAATACGATGAGAGTGGAGTCTGGTTTTGTGATGAGGGGAGGAAATGTTGTACCTCCCAAGGGGCTGAGCGGAAGAGTGATGATATATGTCATGAGGGGCATTTTGGAATTGTGAGAACAAAAAGAAAAGGTAAATCCTTCTATTGGTGGCCTGGAGGTGATCTTGAGGTAGAGAGAAGAGTGAGGAATTGTGAGCAGTGTGTCAATTCTGACAAAAGTCTCCATACGTTGCGCCATTCGCTAATACCAGTGGAATGTCCTGAGATGGTTTGGGATATGTTGGCAGTGGATTTTGTGGGTCCTATTAAGAATTAGTCAGGGGAAAGTGAATACATCATTGTGTTGGTGGATTATTTTAGTTAGTGAGTAGAGTAGTGGAGAGAGCTGATGCGGACACAGTTGTAAGATTTTTGGAAGGTGCATTTTTGAAGGACGGATTACAAAAAAAACTTCTGAGCGACAATGGAGAGCATTTTACAGTGTTAATTGTGGAGGAATTTCTTAGAAGGAATGGTGTTCGGCATGTACAAACATCAGTATATCATCCAGCTGGAAATGGTGCTGTAGAACGATTTAATCAAGGTATTAAAACCACTATTCAAATTGCATGTGAAAACAAGAAGAAATGGGAAGTAGAGTTAAAGAAAATGTGTAGGTTTTCCTTTTCTCCTCAGTTACAGATACCACAGATCTGACTTCATAAAACAAGAGTGGTAAGTTAACCACTAGATTAGGAGCCACAATGCCTCGTAAACACAACCCGAACTGGACGAAAGCCTCTAGAATTCACCAGGAGGCTGAAACATGTTGACCAATAATAGTGCGGTAGATTAGTAACTGGGTCTACAGACACCACTTTATTTTTAATTTCCTACATAACGACTTCTCCAATAAATACTTGTGATAAAGTGATGTAGAGAATTTTAACCTCGCCACACTCTAGCACACACACGCCCTCTTTTTTCATTTCTGGATGCTACTGACAAACCAGTTGGTCTTCCTCCAGGTGGAGGTCGTCAGCATATATACTACCAAAGACCCAATGATGATGCTGTAACAGTGCACTTAGGCGTCGAATCAAGATATACCGCCAATTGCCTGTGTAAGTATATGAGGGTTTTTATGACTGTTCCAACATAACCAAGACCCTAGTTATACAGGACCAGTGGTCCATTCTCCCCCCATTTAGAAGTTTGTACTAACCATTGTAAGCCAAATGTATTGCATCTTCTCTTTCCCTCCTCATTATAAGATACAGGATGACACAAAGTCTCACACGCTATAGACCATTTGTATTGATGCGTGGTATAGAGCCTTTCTCTTACGGACAGCATTGGATGGATGAGCAGTTCTAGACAAGTGGACTGGAAAGTTATAAAGGCTCTATGTGCAGATAAAAAGAATCATGACTTGAGGAATGCGTCTATAGAAGAAACATTACAAGTGAGAGCTTCGGTGAAAGTAAAGATGGTGGCACAGTGTAGAAGGGAAAAAGTGCATTTTCGGAGCAATTAAAAGTTTGGGAGTGTTTAAAACACTCTGCGAGGTTAAGCGATGATCGTGTATGGCACATGGGTCGAATTACTAAATGTAGAAAAACTAAGAAAAGAAATAGAGGAGAAGGGGACATGTTGGGTTTGAATGATTGGTTGTGGGAGGATAAGGTGGATGAGGAGCCGGTGCATGTGCAATCCGATATGGGGATTGTGAATGGAGAAGTGGTGGAACAGGATGGAGAGTATGTGGCTTCAAGGAGGTTGGGTAAATTGGGAAGGATCATCCACACTCTGAACAGACGGAAAGATTCTGTATTAATTAAACTTTTGTATTTGTTATTTTGTAGAAAGTTATTTGCATGGTATATAATTATCAATTTTGTATTATAATTTGTTTGTCTTCTTAATGTTCATTATTTGTGGGAGAAAGATGTGTGGTGTTGACATATTCTCTTTTAGAATCCTCCAGGAATCACTGTGAGGTATGCAGAATGTAAGGGAGAGCTGGGGTCTGGGAAAGTCATTTGGAGATTGAAGCCTCAATGTTAAGGGGAATGCTTACTTGCTTCTATGACTGAGTTTGGAACAAAGGGTGTACTTAATTACTGGCCTTATCATTCATTACAGGTAGTGCATTTCTTCCATACGGACCCCATCAGCATTCCAGGGACACAAAGACAAATCTGCCCTTGAAAGGATGACGACACCTTTAGCACAGTTTGGCCTCAACTACTACAAACTCCTCAATCCACAGTTTCTGCTTTAAGATACCACTCTGACAAACTGGATATGCAAGTCGATCTTCTAAATACACTGGCAGTGTTCACTGCGGGAACACAAAACAAATTGGATAACTCAAACAAACTGATTGTAATAGCGCAATCAAACATCAATTTGGTGCAATCAGTATGCTGTTGTTCTCCGATCATCGAAAGTCTGTCCTCGCTCTCAAAGTTCCTTAGTACAGCCTTGGCAGAAATCAAGAGACGTCCTTGGGGTCCCGCTCAGAGCCAATAACACACAACTGCAGCAACCCGACGAGCGCTAAAGGTGCACAACAATGTAATCCTATCTCCTACATTGGAAATGAAGCCCCAGGAAGAGCTACAGCACCCTGCAACGATGGAATCAATGGTATCAAGATCTGATAACTTTCTCGCTGGCACCATGAATGCAAAGCCCAGAAATGAATATTAACTCTCCAGACAATACGACTCTGACCAGTCAGGGATATTGAAAACAACCCTGACTCCAGTGAAGGCTCCCTCTGGTGGGAATGAGATAGCACTGGGCAAGATGGTCACAAAATATCCCCCACCACTATGACCCCTCAGCAAGAGTGAAAAGTAAAGGCTTAGAAAACAGCGCAACAAGACAAGTTGTACCACCTTACCTAGGACTCATAATCTGTTCTCAATATTTGCAAATAGAAAAGTAGAATCCGCTTCCCCAAATAGGGTAGAATGCAGCCTTTCACAGTTAAAGCACTCTACAACGTTGACCTTGGATACTGTAGCAGAATCCACAGACACCAAGATGCTGGAAAACCGCCCCACAGGTGAGCTATGAAAACAGTCAGGACACTTTGGCTGTCAAAAGAGGAACATTATTCAAACCAGCCATAGCGGTAGCAAGCAGAGTGGGGTACACCCAACCACCCTCGCTCTACAGCACCATTGGGACAGGAGTAACAACCAGACCGACAATGAATATCCGGGTGTACCTTTGCCTGGGGAGGAGAAAAGCATGTGGATTACACATTGTCGGAGGTGGCGCCAATCCTGGGCCTAGCTCTGGAGGGGTCAGACTCACAATTGCAGCAGCTGCCCTCCTCCTCTTCCCTCACCCCATCTTCTCTGGGTACTTTGGCCTGCAGATCCAGACCTCAGAACGAAGAATAAGAGTAGACCATCAGCGGAGGATAGTCTCCAAGAGAGGTCTGCCCTGCTGACTCAGCTTACAAACAAGAGAAAGTCGCCTGACTCGACGGTAGAGTGAGATATTGGAAGCCACCCCCCTTTTTTCCTGGGGTCGCCTCGGGGTGGCCACACTAGTGCGAAGTTGGCTCTGTCATTAGACTAACCTCCTCTGATGAGACATGTTTGACTCTGGGGTGCTGTGCTTGATAGCTGCCCCCCAAATGACTGGAAACCATGACTTCCCGTTCGGGGTCTGGCCTCCTCTGCACCGTCTACCAGCTACTATCTGAAAGGATTACCAGCGAAACGTATCTCTACTCCATGCCTGCTGTTTTCTGCATTAATTATTTTTGTTGTTATGGATGCTTGTAGTAGTCTCTATACTATACTCTTCTTGCTCTGCAATGTTCAATTACGACACACATATGAGTAGTGAGGTGGGATGATCCGGGGCCAGTTATTATAGGCTCTACTTCTCAAAGATATGGTTAGGAACCTGAGTCTAAATGTTGAGGCTTGAACCCCCCTGTTAAAAGCTTGGCTTTGCTGTCTTAATTGAAAACCTCCCAGTGCGATATACGTTTATTACAGGAGACGCTCCTCCTAGGAAAGACTGGGGTCGCCTGAAGTCAAAAGTGGTTTGATCGTCAGGCCCTGGAGAGAAGGCTGATGTTGAGATTCTTTTGGCTACACACTGCCAGCGGCAAGTAACTCAGACACACTCAGAGATTGCGGGCCATTTGCTTTCCCTGCGCTTCTCTCTCTCCACAACCACTGCTCAACAGTGGCATGCGAGTATGCACCTAGGGATAACCAATAATCTTTCATATGCGAGGGGCTAGGGGACATCCTTAACTCCCCGGACTCTAATATCCGTATCGGGGAAGACTTCAATTTGGCACCTGAATCACTTCTTGGTCGCTCCATACAAAGGGCAGAACAAACTGGGGTATACACTACACAGGATCTCCAGTTGTTGAGCGAGGCGGGTTTGGTGGATGTGTGGAAAGACTTGAAACCTACACGTGGGGCGGATTTCTTTTTCTCAGCGGCACACCATTCTAACACAAGAAGACTATATCCTCGCTACGGCGTCCCTAGTGCCTGTTGTGTGCCACACAGATAGAGGGTGGCGACCCTTTCCGATCAAGCCCTGGCTACGATTACTCTAAGCCTACCTATTCGCAACACACAATCATGGCGTCTTAACCCTAAACTCCTAGCATACAAACCTACTATTAAAGAAATTAAAGAGGCGATTCAGGGTTACCTTGACGCTAATGACACCCCCTAGACACTGGTGGCCGTACTATGGGATGCACTTAAGGCAGAAGTCAGGGACCGTATATAAAGACCGTAAGCATAAACACACTGCGCTGGAGGCAACAGCACTTGTGAAGGCCCATAATACGCGCAGGCAACTTACACCGGCGAGAAAGCAACTCAGGGCACTTGACATGGATGAGGCGGAACACGCATTGCTCTGCACTAGACCGAAGTATTATGCAGGGGTAACAAGGCAGGTCGACTTCACGCCCAACGATTACACGCACAGACCCATCGCAGGCGGATCTCAGCGGTCTACACTTCCTCTGGCCAGGCAGAGAAGGGAGATTAAGAGCTCACAGAAGAATTTGGCCATTTTTACTCTATACTGTACTCCGCTAAAACACTTCATCCAAATGACATTGATTCTTACCTGGCACAGGTGCTTTTGACTAAGCTTCTGGAGTGGGAGGCGTCCATACTGGACAGAGACATCACTGTCCAGGAAGTTCTGGGAGCCATAGGGAGACTCGAATCTGACAGGGCACCTAGTCAGGACGGGTTCACTGCTGCTTTTTATAAGAAATTTGCTGCCCAACTGTCCCCAGTTTTAATGAAGTTTTACAACTCCTTCTCTTCCGAGGGCTCCATTACTGACACCATGAAATTCGTATTATAACGGTCCTACCTAAATAGGATAAGGACCCTTCTCTCTGTGCCTCATATCGGCCTCTTTTGTTATTGATTGTGGACGTAAAGATCTTTGCATGGGTCTTCGCTACCCGACTGGCGCAGTATATGCCTGAATCAAAAGATCCCGACCAGGTAGGCTTTATACAGAGGAGTAGTTGTGGCGATAACACCAAGCGACTACCCCATCTCATTTATAAGGCCGCCCGCTACGGGGCCCCTTCCCTACTTATCTTTTCGATGCTGAAAAAGCATTAAAAAAAATCGGGTACAATGACCCTTTCTGCAATCAGTCTTGATGGCAATGTGTCCGGACCCCAACTTTGCAGCTGGATTTGTTCCAGCATGGGGTGTTGTCCTGACCCTTCCCCATCTCTAGTGGAATGCAACTATGTTGACACCTATCAACGCTCCTCTTTGCTCTCTACATGGAACCCCTAGCAGAACACTAACGGAGGCACGCTGACATTGGGGGAATCTACATGGGAGGGAAAACTCACACAGTACCACTCTATGCAGATGGCGTGCTCTTGGCTGTTACCAGTCCTCGCCAATTGCTGTCCCTGCTTTTGGAAGAACTTGAAAGGTTTGGGGGGCCTCTGATATCAAGGTGAACCCTTGTAAGTCACTCGCCCTAAACATTCAACGAACAGAACAATCCTGTTTAGCGGCGGAGTTTCCCCATCACCTGCTCGACACAAGGGGTCCTGTACTTGGGAATTCAACTCTTTTGCACGTTGGACAAAACAGCAACATATCGTTAGGAGGCTCTGCTCGTGGTGGCCCACTCCATAGTTCAATCTTGGCATGGGTGACCCATTTCATGGACCGGCCGGGCGGCTGCATTCAAGATGCCCCTGCTCCCCAAGATCTTGTACGTCAAGCCGACATTACCACTTTTGCCCCCGCCACATAGTGTGCAAAAATTCATAGAGACCTTTGTTTGGGGAGGCAAGAGCACACATGAACAAGGAGCGATTGTATCTGCCTGTAGCGAAATGGAGACTAGGCATCCCACATTTGCTGAAATACTACCAGGCGACACAATTACTCCTTCTGGCAGAATGGCAGAGTCTGACTATGGAGAAACATTGGTGCCAATTAGACCAAGCAGTGTAGGGTTCCCATATTTGGAAAATCCTGTGGCTCCTACGAAAGCATCAACCGTCGGGGTATACAACTCCCATGTGGTTTGAGCGACACTTGGGCGTGTGGGATAACTGGTGTGTGCCGGCCCAGCTTTCCTCCCACCTCTCCTGCCCATAATAGGGAATGCGGACTTCCCTCTGGCCTTACATGGCGCATCTTTCATGCGTTGGTGTGGGTCAATTATAAGAGGACCTATTCAACGTTCAAAGCCTCTTAAAGTTCCCACAGCTGCAAAGAGATTTTGGATTGCCCAACAATACAGAGTAGTCGCACTATATTGCACGTCGCCATTGGGCAATACTCCCGGAGGTGCGTTCGCATGCGAGCAAGCCACTTACTCCCTTCAAACGATGGCTCCTTTCCTGGTGGGATGAGAAGCACTTCCTCTCAGATATTTAGACATGTCTACACAGAGCTTCAAGCCTTGACCTCCCCTGCACGAACAAGATGGGAGACTGAGTGTGAATTAAACATTTCCGATAAAGAACGGTTGGTCATTCTGCAGCGAACCTGAACGTTTGCATGCTGTGCGTCAGGCAGAGAATCTCTTCACAAGCTTACTCACTATTGGTATTTCACACCCGCACGTGTGGCACGGTGGAGGAGAGGATATGACAATTGCTGCTGGCGCCACTGCAAAAGCTCTTGGATATACTCAGTATGGAGTAGTTGACCTCTATTGTGGAACATAATATCCTTCCCTTTGAAAAGACTTGGGGGCCGTGTCTGAAATTTCTATCTCATACCTTTCTGGAGCTTTCTTGCCCAGTGTATCTAGAAGTACTCCATCTAACTGTGGATGACCCTGGGTCAGCTTGGCTCTTCAGTGAGCAGATATGGTGTCTAAACATGGCTACTAAAGGAACTGCACATATGCATCCTATTGGTTCCATTACTTTCTGTCCTTCTCCCTCCCACTGTCTCCTTTCGATCCTCCCCCTTCCCAACTTTCATCTGTCCTCTTATACTTGTTGTTCCTAGCTGGCCACTGTTTGTAGGAAAGAGTATGGTTAAAAACTCAATAAAACAAGCATTTGCAATGCAATAGGTCTGGCATTTATGATAGTTTGAAAGATAATTAAAAGGCATTGTCATTTACAGTGCCACTAGCTTAAACTCTCTCAAATGCGAGACATATTGCATTGCAAATGCATGCTTTAAAAGTGTTAGGAGAGAGTGGGTCCTGCCTGCACCAGCACGCAGGACAAAGCTATTTGAGAAAATAGTGTTCAGAAGCAGAAATTAAAGCCTACTGAGCAACAACACTCGTAATAGGGGTTGTCACCATGGGAGGTTACAAAATGAGACAGGCGGCACTAAGGAGGCACTACTAAGCCTTTTGACCGATGAACGGCCACAGTTTACATTGGACAATGACACAAGCCAATGAAATATGTGGGCGGTGAGAGGGCGGAGCTTCAAGTCCCTACCGCAATACAGCATGTCTCGCAGAACAGCGCATGTGCTGCCTAGGCTGAACCTAAACACAAATATGGGTGCAGAATTGCAACGATAATAGTAATAACTCGGTATAAAATACTATAGGATTGCACTGGATCCACAACACCTCCCATTCCACAAACACACTATATTGTTTGTTATTGCATTTGCTGTGTAGAGCTTGCAGGCTCCCACAACCCCAAATTAAGCAGTCTTTGCACATGTAGGGCGAACACAAGTAAGACGAATCAGCACTTTCATCCCACAGGCTGGATACCACTCCAAGTCATAGAGACCGGGGACTGTGGCAGCCCTGGCTGCACCGAGAGAGTGGCCGGCAAAAATGTACCGCACACCCGGGGCACCATTCACAAACTGTGAGGAGGTGTGATTTACTCCGCAGTACTCCTGGCTCTTTTGAACTTGAGTAAAGCCTACTCATGGAAAAAATCTTTTAGGCTCAGACGTGGGAAGAGGAAAGAACTGGCAAATGACCTGAACTGAGATAAAAAGACAGAGGCGGACATTTACAGGCCCTCAGCTCGGCAAAGGCTCTTGCACCTGCCTTCCCAGCAGGGACTGCCCACCATACACAGAGAAGCAGAGCCTCTATTGAAGGCAGTGGACTTTTGCTGACAGCACTATGTTTGATGTGCTTGATTTGCAAAGAATACTTTTAACAATAAACTCCCACAGCAAGAGTTTGTTATTGAACAACAGAAATCAAGACTGATGTACAAGGGGTTTTCTCCCTGCACGTGGGGGACATTGAACTACGTACGTAGATTCTACCACTCCACTAAACTCTAAATGATGCTCAGAGTGTCTCCTTCATTCAATGCCCTAATCACAAAGACAATCAAAACGCTTACTTTCCTGCGAGGAAAAGTACATTTTAGCTCATGAAACTGCAGGACCAAAAATTGCGGCTCATCTTCTCAGATTCATCAGGATCTGCAAAGCTGTTCTGGTCAATGCAGGCCATCAGAGGATTCACTGCGAATGGTACATGAACTTCAAAACTGCCTGGAAACTAAAGAAACACCACTTCTGGACAGGCTCTAGTATTTAATGGATGTCCCATGTTTATTCTGGCAACTACTGTCTGATAAGTCATGCCAATAAAGTGCATTGGAATAATATTGTATTATTATTGATGAGTTACTTCTTATTACAACATGAAAGGTGGAAATTACATTCCAATTGTATAATGGAAGGGAAGTAGATTGTCCCTAATCACATCGTGGGAAGTAGTAACTCAATAATGCGAAATATCTCTGGGTCAGCAACCTCATTCAACAACACGTCAAAATGAGAATAAGAAAGTACGTTCGCCTTTGGTTATTTCATTTGGACAGGGCACTACTCGCCAAACGCAGGCATGCCTGGGCAGTTCTTAGCAGGTATCAGCCAGCCACCCTAACACCATATATTTCATGCACATTTGCCGTCCATTGGAAAGTAAGATTCATGGGCCTCAGGGTAGGCAAGTGGCCATTTTTAAAACATCTATCAAGCTGGCATCACAAAGGTGCGAATACAACCTGCAGGGGCTGTTGTGGCTGCAAAGAATCATTCGAAAATTTCATATACCTCAGCCCAGCACAGCTGAGCAAACTGAGGGCCAGACTACGAAGAGTGTGGAACAATCTTGGAGTTCCCCCATGTCAGCAGGCTATCATCGCCTCCTGACAATATAGCCTTTTTAAGATTTTACTGAAACTATTTCACCACTGCACTGCATCCAACATGCTCAGCCGGCTAGGGGCCCATCAGCTAGGTCTCGTACACTCCTCTGAACTATCTGTGAAATCAAGTTGTGTTCAACTAAAACAATCCCTTGAGTGATTGATGCAAACCTGTGTGTGCTTGTTTTGATGACCACTATGCTGCCAGCAATGGCTGTTTTGTATTTAAAGCATTTATAGAGCGCAACAGCTGCCCCAGCCATGGGGCGTCCCGGCGCTAGAAGCAAAGCAGCAGCAAAGATACGGAAGACTGTCTACACAGTAGGAAAGAGAAAGGTTTTAATAGCTCTCCTAAACTGAGTGAGATTGTCATGGCCACGAATATGATGGGGCAGAGAACAGCCGCTCTATAGCAGAAAGAACGACCTCCAGCACAAACTTTCGTGACGCGAGGGACCCGCAACAAATGTTGGCCCATAGAGCAAAGCTGGCGGGGGGGGGGCCATAGAAAGAAAGCAAATCTGTCAGGGAGCTAGGGGATCCAAGCCTCAGAATGTTAAGAGCTATACAGAGTGCTTTAAACTCAATCCTTCAATCCTTTGAGCCACGGGCAGCCAGTGAATGCGGCGGAGACTGCCAGACACTGAGCAGACTCTACGCAAGCCCAAGAGAGCTCCGACTCTGGCATTCTGAACTCTCTGTAACCTTAGTACTTCTGCCTTGTTAACCCTAGGTACAGAGAGTTCACATAATCAAGCCTAGAGATAATCAGTGATTTACAAAAGGGGGTGGTGATGAACAGAGTGTCTGAATTAAACAGACCACTCTTACCCAGTCCAAAGATCAGAGCTTGATCCATCACCGTTTTTTAGCTCACTGCACCATCCCAGCTCAGAACGTGGCTATATGCAAATTAGTCTGACCCTGGCCAAGTGCATCATGGGAACAGGGCAGACCAAACTACCAAGCCACTTCTTATACTGGGAAGGAAACAAGCTACCGGGGACCGGTTTCTGGCATTTCAGCCGTCTTCGGCCCGGCTTGCTTGAATCCTGATGGTGCAATGAGCAAGGGTCTCACATCTGAGAATACCCTTCCACGCTTATGGTGGACAAAAATGATTTACAAAAGGGGGTGGTGATGAACAGAGTGTCTGAATTAAGCAGACCACTCTTACCCAGTCCAAAGATCAGGGCTTGATCCATCACCGTTTTTTAGCTCACTGCACCATCCCAGCTCAGAACTTGGCTATATGCAAATTAGTCTGACCCTGGCCCAGTGCATCATGGGAACAGGGCAGACCAAACTACCAAGCCACTTCTTATACTGGGAAGGAAACAAGCTACCGGGGACCGGTTTCTGGCATTTCAGCCGTCTTCGGCCCGGCTTGCTTGAATCCTGATGGTGCAATGAGCAAGGGTCTCACATCTGAGAATACCCTTCCACGCTTATGGTGGACAAAAATGATTTACAAAAGGGGGTGGTGATGAACAGAGTGTCTGAATTAAGCAGACCACTCTTACCCAGTCCAAAGATCAGGGCTTGATCCATCACCGTTTTTTAGCTCACTGCACCATCCCAGCTCAGAACTTGGCTATATGCAAATTAGTCTGACCCTGGCCCAGTGCATCATGGGAACAGGGCAGACCAAACTACCAAGCCTCCTTTCTGGTGAAGGCAAGCGGATGCGGTTACGATGCCATGGATTTTGGGATCCTCACTCTCTACCAATGAGTTGGACCTACTATAACCCGGCTCAGCTGTGATCTTTACCCAAGACATCACGAGACGCTTCTTAAAGACAAGGGATTCCCAACCAAAAGATAATACTTTTTTATAAGACACCTAACACAATGCTTGTGTAAGCCTGCTGAGAAAACAACTCGCAGATAACTACCTAGATGATACGGCAGATTGAATAAAGACAGTGAATTACCTGCCCTGAAGAAGTCCGTTTGGACGAAACGCGTAGGCACCGGCTACAACATTGTTTTTACGAGGATAGAATCCATGCACTTTTTGATCTGAATAAAGAATTCATTACTCTACCACTGAAGACTCTTGATTCACCTGGATTGCATGAATATAATGCTGTGACTATATGGTGTAGATTTCATAAAGAACATTGTTTTTTCTTGTTTATTATATTGTATAGAAATAGATCCTATACACTTTCGTAGAGTGCTGGACATTGTGTTGAATTTTGTATGTTTGAGACTTTTTAGTCTCAGGGAGACCTAGGGGTCTGGATCTCCTGTCCATAGCACCTAAAAATTAAGAATATTACTGTGGCACTAGTGGATAGGTGCAATATCCTATAGCCTCAAACCCCTGTGCTTGGTGTATATAATTCTAAATAACTGTGATGGATCAAGCCCTGATCTTTGGACTGGGTAAGAGTGGTCTGCTTAATTCAGACACTCTGTTCATCACCACCCCCTTTTCTGAATCGTTTTTGGCCACTATAGGTGTGGCAAGGTATACTCAGACATGAGTCCCTTTCTCACTGCACAATCAGGATTCAAGCAAGCCGGGCCGAAGACGGCTGAAATGCCAGAAACCGGTCCCCGGTAGCTTGCCTCCTTTCTGGTGAAGAATTGGCTTGGTAGTTTAGTCTGCCCTGTTCCCATGATGCACTGGGCCAGGGACAGACTGATTTGTATATAGCCAGGTTCTGAGCTGGGATGGTGCAGTGAGATAAATAACGGTGATGGATCAAGCCCTGATCTTTGGACTGGGTAAGAGTGGTCTGCTTAATTCAGACACTCTGTTCATCACCACCCCCTTTTCTGAATCGTAGAGATAATCAGTGCCTGAATAATGAGCTGTCTGGTCGGAGCATCAAAGAAGCCCAGGATAGGTCTCAGCCCACGAAGGAGACCGAAACAGGTACCCACTACCTTCTTTGTTCGAGTCTGGAGACTAAGCGAAGAGTCCATCTAGACCTCCAAGTTCTTTCCCACCTGTTTAGGAGGGGAGGGGTACTTAGATTCCTGGGCCACCAGTGCTCATTCCAGTCCTTTCCCACCAGCAACACCTCCAAATTACTAGCATTCAGCTGGAGGCAATTGGCTGTCATCCAGCCGGCAATTGCCGCAAGATCACCCTGGAACTTAGCGGCGTTGTCCCTAGAGTTACCAGAAAGTGCCACCACCAGCTGTGTGTCATCGGCATAGGAGACCACCCTCAGCCCTCTGCTCTTGGCAAAAACAGCCAAAGGCTGTACATACAAATTAAAGAGCAGAGGACTCAAAGATTAACCCTGTGGTACTCCGTGCTTGATGGGAAAGGTTGATAAAAAAAAAGGGGGGGGGAGCAGTCACCTGGTAAGACCTATCTGAAAGAAATGACGCAAGCCACTTCAAAGCAAGGCCACAGATGCCTGCCTCTTTCAACTGACGCAGCAAGACGGCATGGGACACCGAATCGCTTGGCCTGAAATTCTCTGTTTTTTTGGCATCCAGAGAAGGTTTTTTGAGCAATGGCAATACTCTGGCCTGTTTCCATGCTGTAGGGACGATCGCTCGACTGAGTGATTTATTAATCACTTGGCCAAGAGAGGGCGAAATAGTAGGTAAAATTCTCCTAAAGTGGTCAGGTTTTTTAACATCGCACCAACATGTTGCAAACAAGGAGCAATATGCTGCTATTCTGGTTCAAGCCAAACAGATGGGACATAGTTTGGCATTCGTACTCTTACTTAATTTTGTGCTGCCACCATTGAGGAAATACTAGATATAATGTATTTTATTCTTCTAAAATCTTTTGTTAAAATCAACCAGCCACATTAAACTGCATTCAACAACAATAGAACCAACAGATCCTTGACTGATGAAAATTCGAGAGTTCAACCCTGACGATCACACGGAGTCACTTGTGGTTGTTCTTATATTGCACCAGCACTTTATTAGGTTACTGCTTGGTTGGTAATGAGGACCAATTTATCATCCATCTGCTCTTTTAAAATGATTGTCTCAAGGCATTTGCACTATATCTAATTTTTGTGCTGCTATAAATGAGGAATAACTAGTTAGTAGTCATCTAGGTGACTAGCGTGGCAACCTCTGCATGTTTCAAATTGGCAATATCATTTTAACAAGTATGAATGCAATCTTAGTTTTATTAATTGAGTCTGTTTTCAAACCGGAAAGCAATAAAGCATATACATTTTGGCATTGCCATATAAATTGGCCCTTTCCTCGAGTTCAGAAGTCTCCATATAAATTACATCACAGATTTCATGGCGTTCTGAAGAGAGTTATTATGTGTCATCCTGCACTTTCAGATGTATAATATCCCATGAGAACATACTAATTATGTGTTGTGTTTGCCCTTTTGTTTATGCTATTGTGAAAAACATGCGATAATTCAAAAGACTGATGCTTTGATCGTGCAGTGATCTAAGCCCCTTGAGTACATTTGTTATAGGGTCATATCTGAGAAGTGCATGATTGATCCAAAGGCCCATGGCTCTCAATTCTACCCTTGGATCGGCAAAGAGAAAAGCCAACTACATAGGTCAGTCTAAACGTGTCTAATGATTACTCTAGAACTTAAAGAGATGTCATGTACATTCCAAAATAACTCATTCAGAGATGCGCTTCCTAAATTCAGAAAAGAGTTCAGTGTACAGATTGAAAAATAATGAATGCTTGACAGTAAGCCGCTCATCTCAAAGTACAAGAGTAAAGGCGGAGAACAACCCCAGCGTATTCACCACAGGAACGCATCGTATTGCACATCTGCAGGTTCACATTCCTGTCGAGTTCCTCAGCAAGTCGTAGCTTGAGCCACACGTGTTAAAAAAAAAAGCAGAAGTAGGCCTACTTCCTCTCTGATGGGGGATGGAGCAAGAAAGCTGCAGGCATTATTCATTTAGCAAACAAACCGGTATCAGAGGGAATGCGTGTACTCTGATGCATGTTGAGCAAAATCCAGCTGTGACTTTACAATGGCGGACAAAAAACACACATTACACAGGGGAGAGCTTAAAACTTTCAAAATGCTGCAGTTAGTAACCACATCCCAACACCCGAGATACATAGAACGTAATGTCCAGTTATATGATAGATAGATAACCTGGCGTATGAACTGTAGACTGCTTCTAACAAAGCTACTCCTGAGGCGGAAGCCGGGAGACAACAAACGCACTTTTTAAAACTTATTTCTTGTGTCACTGCTTGATAAAAAAACTGTATTTTAAACCTGCGCACTCACCCTTCAGGCATCTCCTCCTGGGTTAGTAGCACGCTGAAACAGCGAACCTTTCGCTGCAACGAGGCCGCCAGAAAAGTCAATTCTGCCGCCATTACCGGCGAGGAACAGAGGCCACGCCCACTTGCAGGCCACGCCCACCCGCCCGAGTATATAAACGCTGCCGACAGCGCGACCCAGTCAGAACAAAGCTACTCCTGAGGCGGAAGCCGGGAGACAACAAACGCACTTTTTAAAACTTATTTCTTGTGTCACTGCTTGATAAAAAAACGGTATTTTAAACCTGCGCACTCACCCTTCAGGCATCTCCTCCTTGGTTAGTAGCACGCTGAAACAGCGAACCTTTCGCTGCAACGAGGCCGCCAGAAAAGTCAATTCTGCCGCCATTACCGGCGAGGTACAGAGGCCACGCCCACTTGCAGGCCACGCCCACCCGCCCGAGTATATAAACGCTGCCGACAGCGCGACCCAGTCAGAACAAAGCTACTCCTGAGGCGGAAGCCGGGAGACAACAAACGCACTTTTTAAAACTTATTTCTTGTGTCACTGCTTGATAAAAAAAACTGTATTTTAAACCTGCGCACTCACCCTTCAGGCATCTCCTCCTGGGTTAGTAGCACGCTGAAACAGCGAACCTTTCGCTGCAACGAGGCCGCCAGAAAAGTCAATTCTGCCGCCATTACCGGCGAGGAACAGAGGCCACGCCCACTTGCAGGCCACGCCCACCCGCCCGAGTATATAAACGCTGCCGACAGCGCGACCCAGTCAGAACAAAGCTACTCCTGAGGCGGAAGCCGGGAGACAACAAACGCACTTTTTAAAACTTATTTCTTGTGTCACTGCTTGATAAAAAAACTGTATTTTAAACCTGCGCACTCACCCTTCAGGCATCTCCTCCTGGGTTAGTAGCACGCTGAAACAGCGAACCTTTCGCTGCAACGAGGCCGCCAGAAAAGTCAATTCTGCCGCCATTACCGGCGAGGAACAGAGGCCACGCCCACTTGCAGGCCACGCCCATCCTCCCTCTCTACCTCCCTTAAGGATGTGCATTCATCGGACGCGCAGCGGACGGGCGCAGCGGGCGCGCCTAAGGCAAGCCCGTCTTCGCCCGTCCTCGCCAAGTCATCGCCTCTCGCCACCCCCCCTGGCTCGCCCAGTCCTTGTCATCGCATACGCTATGACGGTAAGGAACTTCTACGTCTGAACCCCTACCAAAAATGCCTTAACACCACTGGCATCCTAGGTCTTACGCATTTACAATGCACCCACTGCCACTTCTCCACCAACGCACCCACCAGGGTACGGTGTGACCCCCCTAATACTACAATACCGCCACTAAGGATATTCCAACTTAATTGCAGATCCCTCGTTAAACACCACCCGGAGGTGAACACGCTTCTTCAGGAAGAAAACCCCGACGTTTTATTTCTATGTGAAACATGGCTCCAAGATAGCTTGACCACCATCCCCAATCTATCACTTCCAGAGGAGTTTAATCTGGTCACCATCAATCGTGATTCACGCGGCGGCGGCATTGCCATTATCTATAAAAAACAACTGACCTGTTCCTTTGTTAAGGAACCTCTTCAAGATTGTGAATGCGCCCAATTTAAAATTAGTGTGACCCCCCAATTTATGTTATCTGGCCTATACATCTATCGCCCTCCAGGCCAGGCCACAAAATTCATTAACGCCCTTCTCGAAACGGCGACAACGCTCACCACTAAGTTCGCCAATTTCAACATCCTAGGTGACCTGAATTTACACTTTGATGCGACGGGTGATAATACCATCACTAATCTTCTTGCCGACCTCTCGGCTCTGCAACTTAATTCCCTTGTCCACACCTCTACCCATATAGCTGGACACACCCTAGATCCGATCTTTTCTAACGTACAAGAGGCAGCAGCAGAAACCCCCATCCCTATGGGATGGACGGATCACCACCTAGTTAAAATGAGTGTCCCGGCACCCCAACGTCAACGCAAAACCGAATCCCTTCAGAGTCTAAAAAGACCTTGGCACAAACTTTCCCCACCCGACCTACATAAAACCCTTGGTGAATTCCAACACGAAGTTAACCAGGATATAGATGCGATCTACTCTTCGTTCACCAACTGGATTAGCAACGGCCTCGACACTCTCATCCCGGCCAGGCCGTCGAAAGGACGCAATACACCCTCCAACCCATGGTTCGACGACATCCTTAGGACTATGCGCAAGGAGTGTAAAAAGGCTGAGCGCATCTGGAGGAAACAATATGATAACCAGGACAAGGCGGTGTATCTATCCAAGCTCAAGACCTATCACAAAGCTATTAGATCCTCCCGTGCTTCTTTTTACTCCAACAAAATTAATTCCAATGCGAACCCATCCAAAATCATTTTTAAACTAGTGAAAGAGCTCCAAAGCCCTAGGACGCCCCCCCCAAAAATTTCCTCCCACGAGCAATGTGAACAGCTTGCAACCTATTTCATCGAAAAAATTCAGAAAATTTATGCAACCTTTCCGCAGACTGCTCCTCCCAAGGAAGTACCCATGACCACGACCCCTAACATCTTACCTCTGTCCCTAATCCCTGCCATCACCGCTGCAGACCTGACCAAACTAGGCAAGAAAGTGAAGTCTGGCTCTCCAGCGGATCCCATGAGCCCTTCCCATTTCATGTCTTCAATGGACTTCTTTTCATCCCCCATGCTGAACATCCTCAACCTCTCCTTCGCCACAGGACTCGTACCCATCGCTTGGAAACAAGCATGGGTATCACCGATAATTAAAAAACCCACCCTGGACCCCACCAAGCCAGAAAACTTTCGGCCCATATCCCTTCTCCCATGGATGTCCAAAATTGCCGAAACCCATGTAAATGAGTCTCTGTCGAAACACCTGGACAATCACGGAATCCTGGACCCTTCCCAAAATGGCTTCCGTGCAGGCCATAGTACGGAGTCTGCCCTACTAGCCACCACGGAGCGTCTCCGGATGATTTTAGATGCCGGTCATAGTGCTGCGCTGATCCTCCTCGATCTCAGCGCAGCCTTTGACACGGTATCCCACAACATCCTGCTAAAACGTCTGGAGACTACCGGTGTGACTGGTCTGGCACTTGCATGGTTCCGATCCTTTCTCAAGGATAGATCATTCAAGGTGTCAGCCCCTCCTTACCTCTCTAAACCTCACCCCATCGCTCAGGGGGTCCCCCAGGGTTCAGCGCTGAGCCCCTCCCTCTTCAACCTATACGTCCAGCCACTCACGGACGTGGCTAGAGAATGGGGGCTCACGCTTGTATCGTACGCGGACGACACCCAGTTGGTTGTCACCCTCTCGGAAAGCCCGTCCGCCGTGGCATCCAACTTCAAAGGGGGTATGTCTGCTGTGGCCCGCTGGATGACGGACAATTACCTCCAACTCAACGCCGGAAAAACCGAGGTGCTCCTCCTGGGCCGCAACATCAGCCTTTGGAACGAGCACTGGTGGCCGTCATCCCTAGGCGACACCCCACTCCCCAAAAGCTGTGTGAAAAATCTAGGAGTCTGGGTTGATGCCAACCTTAGTTTCCAATCCCACACAAAAAAGGTGGCAGCCACCTGCATAGGCCTTTTAAGGAACCTCAGGCCCATACTTGGGCTCTTCGATGCCAAGGCCCGCCAGCTCATTATCCAGGCCACCATTCTATCACGCCTGGACTACGCTAATGTTCTCCTGTTGGGAGCTAATAAAGCGGAAACAGCCAGATTCCAACGCATTCAAAATGCGGCAGCCAGAACGTTGGTTGGCCTCCCACGGAGGTGCTCAGCCAGAGCCACCATCCGCAAGCTCCACTGGCTACCCGTGGACCACAGAATCCAATTCAAGGCCTTAGTCATGATCTTTAAGATCGTGAAACTGGGAAGCCCCCCTCTGCTTCGAAGCCTTGTCCAACCCTACGCCCCTGGTCGTGCTCTTCGCTCTGCCAACCAACTCCTCCTGTCAATCCCTAGGTTTCGACTTTGCCGAACTGGAGGCCGCTCCTTTGGGGTCCTCGGCCCCAAACTGTGGAACGATCTCCCCCTTAGCATTCGCACTATTGACTCCCTCCCTGCTTTCCGTAAAGCAATCAAGACTCACCTCTTCCCCGCCGCCTAGTTCCCCCTCCCCCCCACCTCAGATTAGTTTGTCTGTTCTTAGCGCCGGGACACCCCTTTGCCGGGGTAGCTGTTGCGCTCTACCAAATCAAGAATAAGAATAAGAATAATTGTAAAGTACACACTCTAGTAAGCTTTATATGCATTGTATGCCACAATTACACTAACAATAGTCTCAAAAACCAGTGGAAAATCTGAGTAGGGGATCTTTAAAAAGACTCAGAGTGCACTGCGTGGAAGAAAGGAACGCGCCACCCGTCACTCGTCATTGACACTGTACCACATTAAATGTACGAGCTAATGCTTCTTTTGTTTCGATAATTACATTTTGTGTAGAAAAGCGTGAACGTGCGTTGAAGACGCGAGATTTTCGCCCACCTCCTTTTAATTTACCGGTTTTAATTTTATAACATTCAAGGCTCCGACAGTGAGAGAAAGGTGTGCGCCTCCATGGGCACTCAGGAGCCAGGTCAGAAAGCGACGTCTTGTCCCTCCTAGGGTAATTGATTGATGTTGCAGAAGGAAGGCTTCCCCACCCCTGTGACAGTACACGGATTGGCAAATGTGCAGCTTCAGAGGGGGAATGTAATTCCGTGAGGACTCAGCGTCCTCCCATTCTTGCATAAGAGTTCGGACCGCCCCTGTTGGAGGACGTTGTTAATACCCAGCACTATTATTTCTTGTTTATTAATAGAATATTGTACGGGTTTTTTCGCCTGTTCACATTGCCCTAACTTGTTCGGACTGTTACAATATCCTGGCTACCTTCATCTATGTTGTGGATTTAACTGTATGCCATGGAACTGACAAGAGATCATTTGTTTTTATATAAATTAAGGCATTCAGTCAAGTGACAAATATATAAAACTGTTTAATTTCTATCGCTGAAACAGAAATCCCTCCCACTCAGCTTTTCTGTTTCACAGAAAAGTGCACGGATACAAAACGAGCTAAAACAAATTAATTCGCACTGGGTTAGAAGAGATCTGGTGCCCATTTAATTTGGTAAAGTAACTCAATACAAAAACAAGCACCGACAAAGCCAATAGGTCTCACTTTTGGGACTGGGTGGCGGTGCAAATGTTTTTTTAGCCAATCTGTACAGGATCAGCATGGCTATATATTTTTTTTAAGCCTTTGATGTGCCTAGCCACGCCATTTTGTAGGTATACGCACACACACACTTAAAAAATGACGCTGCCACTTCTTTTTAGATCCAGTTGCATCCAACTAAAAAAAAACTTAAAAAAATCCGAACACATTTAAGCGGTTGTGGGCAGCACCACCAGGTTGTAGCAACATGTGGGGGAAGGCAGAAGCAACTCAGAAGACACATGTGGGATAGAAGCGAAAAAGAGCTGAAGTAACCTGGAGGGCGCAAGTCAGGAGAGCAGTTACATGGGAGGCCTGGGTTGTGGCAGAAGCAACATGAGGGGCACGAGTGGGAGAACAGCAAATGTACAAGAAAGGGGACTATTGAGGCTGGCAGGGAGAAGCACATGAGTGAGACAAAGTAATCACAGAACACTGCGGAGAGGGTACAGAAGTGCACAAGGGGGACAGATGAACAACACATGCACTCTTGTAGAGTGCTTAAACAAAAAGAAAAAAAATGCAAGGCAAGCGCGCATTGGAATGACAAGTAATATGTTCATGATCCAGGGGAACGACAGACACAAGAGGAAGGAAAAAGCAAACAGGATGACGAATGAGATGCAAGCAAATGAACAGTGGCAATAAAGCCAACCAACAGTAAGTAATGGGGGAAGTGGAAGGAATGCACAATGCAAGAAACCAGCAGTTCATGGGTATCGTATGGATCTGACATGCTTTATTCTGAGATTTTTAGGCAAGGACTACGTGCTACAGAAATAAATAAATGAAACAGATGCCTATCTTAATCTCAAGGGACAAAAATTCAAACCCCTCAAACCTGGACAAAGGCACACCAGCAAACCCATCCTCAGGGTATCTACTCATATCAACACTCCTTGAAAGACCCGTATCCAATTTATGACCTTAACCGGCCTATCATAGAATACACTCTGTTTTGGGAAAGGCTCGCCCACCACCTTTACTGAGGTAAAACGTCAATTCCTGCTTCTAGTTATGCTAAATTTAAGAGGGATTACCCATCGTACCCTACTAGAGGTTACACCACTTCATGCAGAGGAAAACATACCACTCCAAGCATTAAAACCTTTCCATACCAACTCCCTGGAAATTCGAATTTCAGACTCCCATTAATTTCATTGGAACAACGTCACATCCTCCCACCTTCAAACTGGCAAAATAAGGTTCAACAAACAGATTCTGGCACCAAAATCTGAAGAAATCTCAACACAACAAGCCATGTATGTGTAAGGCTTTCCAATGACAATATCATTGTTACAATGGCTATGGTCTCAAAGAAAAACTCTTGACATTGATATTATGCATGTGTCCCTCATTCCACCCTCACCAGAGAGATTTAAC
Source organism: Lissotriton vulgaris (assembly GCF_964263255.1). Classification (NCBI taxonomy): domain Eukaryota; kingdom Metazoa; phylum Chordata; class Amphibia; order Caudata; family Salamandridae; genus Lissotriton; species Lissotriton vulgaris. Next base: position 64,517,397 of record NC_141687.1, read on the forward strand.
CCACCCCTTATTTATGTGTGTTCACAGTGACAAACTTCAATGCTCAGATTCCCACCCCTCCCATCCCCTGCTTTAACTGGGGTGAAAAGGACGGAGTGGTAGGAGCACTAAAAGGGGGATTGAAAAAGAAGCATAACAAGGATTCCCTTCTACGAAAGGTGGCCTACGTAATTTAACTATAATCCTGTGCTTGAAAACGGTTGCCAACTGACACATGTGGGTGTCTTTCGGAGATATTACTGTTATTGCATCGAGACATAACACAACAAAGACATACACATAAAACAAGCAAGACTTACTGGCTTTGCCAATGTTTGTTAGCAGTATCAGATAAACAAATAACAGTGTTGGTAATAATTAGAATTGAAAATATTTAAATTCTAAAAGTATGAGAATGAATTAAACATTAAGGCAAGTGGAAGGAGTAGTGATCTTCAGAGTGTCTCAATCACTCCTGCACCGATTTATTTCTGGAATTAACCTTCTGCATCTCACCCGCCATCTCTTTTCACTCGGACCAGCTACATTTATTTCCTTGTGGCAGCTTCTCTTCACCATGCACTCTTCTCTCACACACACTCTTCCTTTAACTCGCCCCACCTGAAAACAAAGCATTTTCTTTGGTCTGCCAATATTTTAACGTGTGTATAGCTCCTTTACACTTTTTCACAGAATGGTAATTACAATTGAGAAGTTTGTGCTGGGGCTTGAAGATTTAAATGTTTCTTCTTTGGAATAATTCCAATAAAATCACATACGTTAGTGCAGAACGTATTTATTGGCTCATCAGAGTGAACAGCCAAAACGTGTTTCACCCCTAAGCGGCCAGCAGGCCTGGGGCTTCCTCAGGGCAATGTTGTTATGCTTTTATAGTTCCGGCTTGTAATGTAGTCATAAAGGTAGGTAATCTAATAGTCACGGCGCAATGCCTAGTTACCCCTGTATCGAGTCGGATAGCAGGTGGCACAAATATTACCATCACTCTTTTTGCTCTGCTGAGAGGTCATGGATTGGATAAGCAGGTAATGTGAACATCAGCGTTATGATACACTGACAGGCACAGTCAAACTGGTGGCGCTTAACAAACACTTACTCACACCCAAAAATCAGACAGACACCCAAAGTTAAAGCAGCTTACATCATGAGCTATACAATCATGGTGCAAATAAAGAAACTACAGAAACATAACCGCACAAAAACCTGTGCCCTTAGGGAACGCAAGATTAAACAAACAGTGACAGCATCGCTCTATGGACTACTTTCAATACTTGGCTTTTACAACCATAATTACTGAACTGATCAGTGTTTTGCCGGTAAAGGACATGGATATACAGCTTGGTAAGTAACCATTTTAAAGCCTTATTTGATTACTGCTAGGTATGACCCTTCTTAAAGGCCTGCTCCAATGTATGCACGTGTTCTTATTGTGTGCTGTTCCATTAATGAGCCGACCCTTCCCCAACCAATTCAAGATACCGCTTGTGTATGTGCTATTTCACAAGTACTATTTCAAACAGACAATGTCCCTAAGAAGATAATTATTCAGTCACTAATAAAGAAAATATTAGTTACAACGTTTTAGTTATCAAAAAGTTACAAAATAACGTGTACATACATAAAGTGACAGTAGGGTGTAAAACGGGCCTGATGCGAAAGTGATAAGGGTGGTGTGATAGGTGTATAATATAACGTTGGATGATTGCTTTATTTCGATATGCATATATCATAAAAGCGGTACAAAAGATAAAAACAGCATGTCGAAAAAAGTATGAGTGTACATTAGATAAAAGAGTAAAACACATTTGATCAGCATAAATTAGTTAAAAAAAGGATTAAATTGATATGGACAGTCTTCTAAGTCTAATCAACCAAGCCCATTTTAAAAACTTGGCAACGGCACAAACAATAGGAGGGGCTGTATTGGTTAAAAGAATCCGAAGGGCGGCAGAGTTCTGGCGGGTACCCAATTCTCTGCAGATAGGTCCAAGCCAACGTGATCTGGGGCGACCATAGTCCGGGCATTCGAAAAGAAAGTGTGGCACCGTCTCTGGTTTATCGGGACAAAGAGCACAATAGCGTGATGAGGACTGGGATTTATTCCACCTGGAGCAGAGGTCGGCCAAGGGTAGGGTTCCTAACCGGAATTTGATGTACAAGGACCGGTCCATGGCGATTGTTATTATGTCCATGTACGGCTCGTAGGCGACGGCATCTTTTATCAGCAGAAAAGCTGCTGTGGTTTTGCAGTGCTGCTGATTACTGATGCGCTTCACACGGGCCCACTCCCAAAAAAGTTTTTTTAAGGTCTCCTTCGGGGGGGCGGAGTGGCTATGCCAGCAGGAGTCCAAGCCTAGGTCCCCTAAAAGATGTTTAATGTCCTTCAGCCATTTAATGCTGTGCCAACCGTCGGAGTGCATCACCTCAGCTAGGCCATCGGCATAAGGTTTTAGCTCCGGAACCCTCCACAGGCGGGCCCAGAGCAAGAGGGGTCGAAGATATAACGTGTTTAAAGCGCAAGTTCACCCAAGGGTATCTTGGCGCTTAACAACAGATGTTTATTGTTAGTTACTCAACTCAATGGTGTCAATTGTGTGCAGCCTGTATTTCACAATTAATCATATTTGAATAGGTCTGTGCACTTAAGTCGACAGCGTTTCGACCCATAACAAATCCGGTATCATCATCAGGACTTGAAGTACAGTGAGCCCGAGAGAGAGAAAGGTAAAACCCACATGAATTATGTACAATATCCACTAAATGATGGATGCAGGTGCATCAAGAATGATGTCCCACCATGGTGTAAGGTGAGGTCACAAGGAGCCAAGAAATGAAATCGCAGGCTGTCTGGAACCATGCATTGCTGTTCTCGCGCCAATATCGAGCGGCCAAACGGTCTGAGCGGGTAGATTTTGGCCAGAAGTGTTTACAGTGTTTGTTATGTATTTCTATTAAGAAATCACCATTTAAATGATTGGATCCTTGTAAACTGATCTTATATTATTAAAACACTGTTTTGCAACATATTTGTTCTCTAGTAGAGATTGCCTAATTATCTTCCATGAGACCATTTTAAGTTTGAAATCGCCAATTTACAAGGTCCCTGTGGATTTAATGTGCGTTATGATACTCTTTTTCACAAGGAGTTGCCCTGTCCCCGCCCCAAAACGTGTCCTGCCTGTCTTCCTACCACGCCCCTTCACTCAAAGGAGCAGGGATCTACAACCGTTTTCAGTACAGCACCATCGCACGCTTTAGTCCATGCAACCAGAAAGATTTCCACCACTACCTTGTTTCAAAAGCATCTCTTCTCTTTACTCCTCTCAAATAAAACTGAACATTGCTCTCCACTGACAGACCCATGAGTCAGTTGAGGCTACTGCTTCACCTTTAGTATTATCATAATGCATCTCGACACCCCATCGTCCGTGGATGGACACCCTCACAACCCATGCAACCCCAAGCTTCACAGTCTCAAAAGTGTTGAGTCTACCACCCCATCGCCACTCTTCGAGCGCCTCATATGACTACTCCCTTTAACAGCCCTCTTTCCCAGAGGTGCTCACGCCCTCTTCCCGTCCAAGGTGTGTCCCTCAGGGTAGACCTCCCTCCCCCAGTCTTGTCCTCACCCTGCCTGCGCGCTCTCCAGCTTCAGGCTGAGGGTCTCCTCGATGATGCGGTTGTTCACTTCCAGCAGGATCATGGTGAGGCAGTGTGGGCGCTACAGGGGATCCCAGATGCGGTGTGGAAAATGCGGGAAAGCTTGGAGATGCCCCGAGCGTGAAAGGAGTCCTGCCTGGAAGGGGACGTGGGGGCACGCTGGTCTTCTGTCCTTTCGGGGTGTCACTTCACCGCCTCCGGTCCCCACCCTATCTCAGCAGCCGCCCGCTTCCGCTCTCGCTGTCACAGCCAGCGCGCAGGCGCAGAACTTCCGCAGCCACCACTTCCTGCTGCTGTCAGAGCAATCGGCTGGCAGACCGCGGCGAAAGAACTCGACTTCCGGGTGTCAGAGCGGTGTGCGCATGCGCCGCGCTCTATTTCCGCATTCTCTCTTTTCTGTCTGTCTGCTTCCGCCTGACACGTTCCGTACCGGAGAATGTCTCTTTCCTGGTTCTACTTCAGGACTCCACGGCCTTCAACCGAAGGATCACTGTACTCTACCAGATCAAAAAAACATACTCCGGCACTACAACGCCCGCAGACACTAACATCTCACCAGAATTGATGACAGGAAAATACTATCTAGTGAGACCATGGGGATCTTCTTGGGATAGTGACAATGACACAATTTAAACTTGTTTTTGACGGACATTATTGAGGTAGTTTATCTGCATGCTGTTCTGCCTTGATATTCGGACATAGAAATAAAAGAAATACTTTTTTAAAGCGCGATTTATCACGACGCCTGAGGTTGCCAAAGTTGTACTATAAACCGACTATGGTTATCACTATCGAAACCCTCTTGGAAAATGTAGATGTTTTTAGATTAGTTAACACGTAAGCTTAAACGCATGTTGTATTTTTTTAATTTTAGCATTCTTAGATTTCTAGAAAACATCCCTTTAATTGAATACCGTTAAGTTCGAATAACGTATACGTATACAAAGAACAGTGTGCGTTTGCTGCTTTGTATTGTTATAGAAAACGTTTCGGTTGAAGACGTGCCGTCGTTGCTGTGTCTCCCCCTTGCCTTCTCATGCCTAGGGACCACTCTAAGATGGCCGATCATTTACCCATCGAAAAGCAGGTGGCGCTTGTAGTCTGTCTTTCATATTTACTGTTGGCTGTATATTTTTTGCTTGTGTGCACAGGACATTCCGTTTGAGTGCACAGTGAAGCCCGCTGGTGCTGATTGCAGATTTCCAGTCAGCTGTTGGCCGTCGTTGAGGACCTTCACCCCCATCTCTATTCCCGGACGTTTCCTGTTGAAGTAATCCACTGTCTGGCGTGATGTCCTGCCAGTTGACCATGTTGAGGCCCTAAATCTCTGCATGCGGGCGCTGCACGGGGGCTGGCCTTTCTCTAGGGCTTTGCTGACTTTTTTTTTTTTGATGGGCTTCCTCATACCGCAGGAGTTCTAATGACTGTTTTTCCCCAGTAAACTCGTCGCAGCGAGAAGAGGATAGATTGAACATTACTTTTTGTCTGCGTTTACAGATCAGTTGCTTACCCCTCCCAGCTGCCCTTGCTTAAGAGCAACTATGGACGCGTTCTCGTCTGTATTTTGTAAGGGCTACCTATTTCAGTTGTCCTACTGGCTGCCCTTTGAATATTGATTTCTCTGACATTGTTAAGGGGCCTCGTACTCCTCTTTGAGAAAAACTTTGCCCCTATGGTAATACGGTTATCAGACTTGCATAGTAGATCTACTTACATGGAGGGGCTCCATTTGACTGTCTCTCATGTGGGAGTTGGCTGTTGAATGTCTGCACTGCCTATTAGGGTTCCATAGTGTAAGGCCTTACGACCCTGTTGATTGATAGCACTCGGAGAGAGTCTTTGAACAATCTATGCCACAGTGGTGCGTTAAATGTGGATGATACGTATTATTGTTGACATTGTGTTGAAGGATATTCCTTTCAACTCCCATTGGTTGGAAAAAAGAACAATTACACAGTGAAAACTTCCCTGTAATCACCGGATATGATCAAATGGTCCCGCAACATTAGGTCGTCAGATGCTGGTTTTAAATCCAAAGTTATAGGCATCTCTACAAAGGTTTAGTTAATGGCACGAAACAAAACAATATATCAACCTATAAAATTAGTTGTGTTAGCTCGGAGTTTGATATTCTCACTGTTTTTCATTTATAGTGCTGGAGTCTGGCCACCCACTACTTTCTGACCACCTCTTTGAGCTATTTGCAGTAATCTGTCCTAAAAGGCTGTTCTATAAACTCACTCACTTGATGCAAGGGGGTCAGGTCAGACCAAGATCTGCTTTCTTTCCCTTTTTGTGAGAAAGCTGCCAGCCCTGCCAAAACAATGGATTACAAGTTAAGAAGGAATGTGCTTTCTTTGGCCAAAAAAATGGAGTTGTTATCCAAGTCTGCCCGCCCTGGTGTTGCCCGCAAGGATCTTGCAAAAGAATTTGGTATTGATGTGTCATGTGTTTGCCGCATCCTTAAAAACCGAGAGAGCTTGTTGACTGAGTGGCTTAAAGGTGGGAACCAGGACCGCAAAAGGAAAAGGGATGGTAAAGATGCTAGGATTGAGGATGCCCTCTTCCAGTGGTTTGCAGCTGCACATGAGCATGGTATCCCTGTATCTGGACCAATGTTGATGGAGAAGGCACGAGATTTGGCAATAGCCTTGGGAGTAGAATTTGAACCAACATCAGGCTGGCTATCCCGATGGAAGAAACGTAACAACGTTGGGAACCGATGTCAGAAGGCTGAGGCAAGCTTTCAGTCTGTGGAAAATTGGTACCTGAATACCTTGCCCTCCTTGCTGTCCAGCTACAGCCCAATGGACATCTTTAAGGCTGACGAAATGGCTGTATTTTTCCGAGAGATGCCTGACCGAGTAGTGGAAAGTGGTGATCTTTCTACTGTGAACAGGGCTAAGGAATATGTTACAGTCATTGTCTGTGCAAACTCTTTTGGGACTGAAAAAATGCGTCTTCTGGTCATTGGCAGATCAAAGAAACCCAGGTGTTTTAAAGGTGTCACCATGGATGCTCTTCCCGTCCAGTATGAGGCAGATTTGTACACTAGACTAAGCGTTCACATATTCCAGAAGTGGGTGCAAGGAATTGATGCATGCATGAAAAGGGCTGGGAGGCAAATAATATTGTTCATTGATCAGTGCACAGCACACAACATTGGCGACCTGGACAATGTCAAGATTGTCATATTGCCCTCAAAGTCACCATCTGCCTTAAAACCTGTAGACCGAGAGGTGATCCGGTCCTTGAGGCAGAACTATAGGAAGCAAATCTTCACTAAAATTATTGGCGATTTTGACGGGAGTGACCCCCAGTCTGCCATTGACTTGGCAAGGAGCATTACTATTCTAGACGCCGCACACATGTTGAATGCAGCATGGAATAATGTCCGACCTGAGACAATCCGGCAGTGCTTTGCCCAGGCTGGACTGTGGAAAATGGTGGGACCTGGAATTATGCAGGAGTCTCCTGGGTCAAAAGGTCAGGTCTTAGCAGTCAGTGGCTACCATCATCCCTATCCAATTGTGAATGTCAAAAAGGAACCCTTGGATGAGTTGCCTCGTTCAGAGGTGTGCAAGGTGGTGATTCATCAGCCAGAGGGACATGACTTGGAGGATTCTGCACAGGAAGACAACATTGAGGAGGAGGACGATGATGAAGATGACAGCCCAGAAATGATCCCACCTTCAACACGAGAAGTGTGGGAAATGATGCGGAGAATCAGGAACTACGTAGAAACCAGAGAAAAGAGAGACTTTGAGTGGTTTTACTCATTTGAGCGGCGATTAGAACGCCTTTCAGAAGCAAACAAAAGGCAGGCTAATAACAGCACTGATTATAAACAAGAGTTGTAAAGACAAAGTGCCATGTGACTAAGACGCCCACCACACTGATGGTAGATTACTGTAATTTATTTTTGTCAATGTGCCATAAAGTTTTTGCTTTTGAGCATTATAGGAAGCCAGGTATTTGTCTGATAACGAAAAGCAGTCTACACTAGGTGAGGGACAAACCTGTACAAAGAGGATTTGGTATTGTTTCCTGAGAACCAGAGATTTGCTGCGATTTGTCAACACAAATAATATGTGACTTAACCTCAGAAACCTTTTGATTATTTTTATTTTTTGAACTGCCTTCTTAAAGTGCATTAGCCTGAAGCCTCCAACGGCCACTGCACCCAGCAGTATTTAGAGGCACGAGCGATAAACCATTTTTTATTTGTGTGTCTAGAAAAAATGAAAACAAATGCAATAATTGCACGTTTATTTAAACTAAGTGTCTTGCTATTGGTCAGATTTTCGATTATCTGTGTAAGATAATTTTTCAAGTTTAGGTTCTAGAGATGATTACACGAAAAAATAAAAGGTTTGTCAAGTGTAACGTATTGACAGATTGGTTTAACTAGTGTATGTGTGCAGTTTCTTCCACCGTGAATGGAGTTATGGAAGTTTTACTAGGCCAGGCGGCTTAGGTAGCTGTTTCTTCCAAGCTGATAGTACTCTGTGTGATAGTACTCTGTGTGGTGCATCACATCACCCCTGGCTCTTCCCCCTGTGGTTGCTTCCTCCTCACGGCTCTATGCCTGCTTTAACAGTGTTCTGTTTAATCAGGACACATTGCTGCTTCCACACCAAACTGTCCGGTGCATTTTACCATGATACTATAGTTGCTTTAGAGACCTTAATTGTAAATCTATTTTACATGCAGGAAAGAGACAGGTCTGGTACGCTTTGGGGCTGGTGCGTGGTGTGGTAGAACAGTAGGAATTGAGTTTGAATGTTGTACCCACAGAAACAGACACTCCATGCTATGTGTGCATTATCTTACAGGTTTTGTACTCGTAGCCTATATTTGCGAGCCAGAAACTTCTCATTTGAAATTCAGAGCAGTATTAACTGAACGAGGAGAGGAGCATGCTCCCACTGGCCATTATTTCTCTTAAAGATTTAGTACAATTTTAAAAATTTCCTGTTATTATATTGAAAGGTATTGTGTGTTTTTAAACTGCTAACTGTTCTTGTAGTCTCATGAAAATTGGAAACATGCTCTGATTATCGTAGCAGTCATTTTTCTGCATATACTGGAAAACAGTCTGATAATATCTGATAATGTTTGTAATGTCAATACAAAATTCCAAATAAGATTACCCTTTCTGTCCCCTGAAATAGTTAGACAAAAGCAAATCAAGTTGCCGAGAACATAAAAGCAGAATGCTTGGTTTTTTTCTTATTTGATATTTTGATGTTATTGTTCTTTGAATAGTGCACAATCTGCCTATGAGTGGCATTGCAGCATTTTCAGTATTTCAGTAGTGATTTCCAAAACCTTTGGATGCTGGAGTCTGACATGACTTGTGAAGGATGTGCTGTTAAGTAACATATGTGGGTATATACCTACTTTGGGTGACTTTCTAAACTTTAGCGAGTAGTGAGTAAATATTCTTCACTTTTGATTGTGGAGACTTCCAAAAAATGCTTGACATATACATGCAGTTGGTGGTAAAAAGTGCTTGCTGGGTGCCTGAATAGCTGACTGAAGGCGCTATTCAATCTTATTGGGTGGATGTTGTGACATCTGTCCTTCTGTGTTCTGATTTATAGAAGTAGTTCATGGTCTGTCCTGCTGTAAAGTGCTTTTTTTTAGTTCAATGAAGTCCAACTATATGGTATGTCTGCTGTGTTGGGTGTGCTTGCAAGTTTCTACCTAAAGTGTATTGTTGCAGGCTGTATATGTAGTATGTGATTAGACTTGTGTGCTTTAGTACATACAAAACAACCAAAATATCAACGGATCTAATGAGTCAGAACAGACCCTTAAGCAACTAAAGATCTAAATACATGTAATCCTATTTTCAGAGGAAAATCCTTAAGACAGGTAAATCCTTAAAAAAGAACGGATTTCCATCACTCACCGAAGTGACATGCTTCATCATCTGGGATCTCCTCCTACTTGCACACTAGTGCAACCAAGGGCTGCAACCCTCTCACTAAGAAAGGGGAGCTCACAGATGTTTTCAACACAGTATGATGTGAATGGGGAGCTCTTAGGATCCAGCAGATGTGAGCAAGAATTTAAGTGTAAGAGTGATGGGCGCAGTGCTAGAAAGTGAAAAGTGAAGCAAAAATTGCATAGCAAGAGAAAGGGATTTAATAGGTATCTCTTCTTGTGCAAATTAAAAACAGTGCAAAAGCAGTTTTAACAAAATAACTGCAAAGGTGTAATAGCTGGGTCTACATGTTTCAGCCCTACGGATTGTAAGTAATCCTAGGCCTCCCTCAGGACTACAACAAATATTGCTACTGCTTAGTGAAAGTAATAATGCAAAATAAGGTTGGAACAAATACAACCATGTATCCTGATATTCAGGTTTTTAGATCCTCCGTAATTTACAGGATACGGTTGGAACCTGCAAAAGAAGAAGATTTTGAGAAAACAGGAAAATAGGTCTAGTGCTCATGTTCTCTATCAATATACAACGTGGTGCAAAAGTCACCATCAGTTTGCGTGTATCTAAGTAGTATACAATTCAGTATCATGTATAAGATTGTGCTTACCCGTATCTTACAAGGAATGGACCTCACCTCACCTGGCGACAGCTCAGGAATTGAGGCCCGCTCTATGGACAAGAAAAAAAGAGCTTACAATGATCAACAGACACAGAGCTTCTTCCCAAGTCTGTCATATAATTTCCTTCTATATTCCATAATCTGCATTGTGCGACTGACCAGAAAATCAAGATAGTAAAACCAATTAGTAACTTATGAGTCGTGTATCTGACTAAGAAACTCCTACGCTAACATGAATGTTTGATCTTAATGTCATGATTCATTTTATCACTGTTTACATACACACAAGAGTGATGTAGGAGCTATGAACCAACACTACACTTCCCATGAGGCCCACGTAATTTGGTATTTCTTAGAAAACCGTTGTCATCAGAACGAGCATACTGGTGAATTGTATACTAGTTAGACACACGCAAACTGATGGTGACTTTTGCACCACGTTGTATATTGATACATAACATGAGCACTAGACCTATTTTCCCGTTTCCTCAAAATCCTCTTATTTTGCAGGTGCCATCTGCATCCTGTAAATTACGGACGATCTGAACACCTGAATACCAACCTTGTTTTGCATTATTACTTTCACTACGCAGTAGCATTATTTTTTTGTGGTCCTGAGGAAGGCCTAGGACTACTTACAATCCGTAGGGCTGAAACATGTAGACCCAGTTATTACACCTTCGCAATTATTTTGTTAAAACTGCGTTTGCACTGTTTTTAATTTGGACAATAAGAGATACCTATTGAATCATTTTCTCTTGCTATCCAATTTTAGCTTCACTTTTCACTTTCTAGCACTGCGCCCATCACTTTTACACCTCAATTCTTCCTCACATCTGCTGGATCCTGTAGAGCTCCCCATTCACATACTATGTTGAAAACATCTGCGAGCTCCCCTCTCTTATTGAGAGGGTTGCAGCCCTTGATTGCACTAGTGTGCAACTAGGAGGAGATCCCAGATGTTGAAGCATGTCACTTTGGTGAGTGATCAGCATCCGTCCTTTTTTAAGGATTTTCCTGTTTTAAGGATTTTCCTCTGAAAATAGGATTACAGGTATTTATGTCTTTAGTTTCTTAAGGGTCTGTTCTGACTCATTAGACCTGTGGATATTTTGGTTGTTTTGCAAGTTACTACTGGGTAATACATCTAAATGTTCCCTTAGACCCTCCATTCCTAACTGGTGGTTTTCTTTTTTGATTGCTTTAGTACATACACAGGTGCCAAATACATAGGTGTATCTATGCTGTGCTGACTCTGTCCAAGGTGTGTTGTCTAAAGTGGCATATTTTGAGTAATTTAAAGTTTGTGTGTTCGTGTCCAGAATAGTTCTGTGACAGTAAGACTAAAACTGGAGATTAACTACCAGGGTTTGTCTGGAATGAGGAAGCATGCAGCGCTGTCTCAAGAAAGTATAAAATGTAGAGAGGCAGGTGCCACTGGTAGCAGGGGGCATCACAGCTGATGTGAAGAGATTAGATCTCATTTGTGATGAAGAAGGGCATTCATGACCTGCTGGGAAGAAAGCAGACCTGGAATTACCTGGAAGAAAGGGACACATGCACCTCGTAAACCTCATTAGTCTGCTCCTAAACAGCCTGTTCATTTGCAATTTTTTTACTGCCAACTTAGGTGTGAGTTTCCAGTATTGTCCCTGCTTATTATTTAGAGATCCTGCCTGGACCTCTGGCTTCCGGTGATAGAAGAAAATATGCTTTCCTTATTTTTAGGTCTCACCTAAGACAAGCGGGTTTGCTGTCGAGTGCAAGACATGTTATCTTAGAGTGGGCTTGGTGCCTTCACATTGCTTATCATTCGTTGGCTTCATTGTCACTCTTGTTTGCTTGCTTCTAATTTGTGAGCTATGTGGGCTTTCCTTTCTTTTCATTTGTTGACCCTTGAACATGGTTGCATTACTTGTGCTCTTCCCCTTTTCGCTTTATCAGGTGCTACTTTTCTCCTCTTGTTTAAGCTCTGTACTGCAGTGCATGTATTTTCCTGTGGTTTCTCTCATGTTCTTCTCACTCCCCACGCACCATGTAACTCTCTCCTGGTCATGTGCTTCTCTCCCACTCTGTCGGGTATCCCTCTCACGGTGTGCAATCTCTCCAAGAGTCCCACATTCTGTTGCCGTAGGGGAAAAGACGAGACATACAGAAATCACATTACAAGTGTGGCCCTTTATTGTACCATCCCGACATCGCAGCAGCAGGATTACAACTGAACCTAAGCCTGTTCAGAATATAGAATCACTTACACACATCAACAATTTACTGCACAGGTTCAACAGTTGATATCCTAGCAATTTGATTTTGACTTTATCTCCGACTTGCAATTTTATAAGTTTAGGATTCACCAAAAGTATACTTTTTTTTTACTCAGTATTGCTGTTGACAGTGTCATACATTTTCTTAATATTGCAAATCTTCCTTTTGGAAACAACCCATAAGGATCGATTTATTATCTATGCCTGCTCCCTTTTAAAAGCATAAAAGTAGAACATTTTGTTGTGCAATGTGGTGTGTAGTGATAAGACCACATTAATTCTGAAGCTTGTTTCTTAACATCAGTATGCACTCTAATAGCTAACTGAATACCTTTTACTAACGTTTTATTAAATATTTCCACCAAACTATTCATGTTTGGGGAATATTAAGCATGTTTTTATATGTTTAATACCAGTACTTTTAAAATAATTAATTACTCTGCTAGATGTAAACTGTAACTCGTTATCAGAGACAATAGGATAAGGTAAACCCTCTTTTTTAAAAATATCTTGAAGAAAACCGATGACCCACTCAGAATTGATCTGAGCAATCCATTTCGAAAAATAGTCAGTTAAAACTAAAACATATATTTTTCTTGAAATAATTCTTATGTAGGGACCCAACAAATAAATAGAGAACTTGGACCAAGGAACTTCTAGAATCATAACTTGAACTTGAGTAGGTTGTTGTGTTTTCAAAACTTTGTCCAAATTAAGGCACAAAGGGCAATTTTCAACACATTTAATAATGCCACTGTCCATGTAAGGCCACCGGAATAGCTCTCTAACTTTTTTAATAGTGCTGGTTGGCCCCAAACGAGCAAAGGTAAAAAAAGTTTTCTTCTGAGCCCTGTAGGCGAAACAACACATTCTCCTTTGACAATTACGTCATTTTCCAAAAACAGTTAATTTCTGACTTTCCAAAATACTTGATGCTCTTTGGATGACTGTTTTTCTTATGGCCATCCCTTCACAATAAAATCTTTATTTCTTTCTGCACATCATTAGTAAGTCTGGCGACATCTATTCCTCTTTAGACAAAACTTCACCTACAGCCAAAACTACATCTTCAGCTATGGCCACCACACATTCTTCCTGAAGCTGCTCCTCCGCAGAAACCTGAGCTTTACCTGCCTACCTAGACAAACAATCGGATCTCACGTTGTGAATGCCAGGTAAATGCATAATAGAAAAATCTTATTTATAATTTGGATAACAACCTAGAGCATGCTTTGCCCATTCTGTAGTTTGACAGTAATGAAATAAGCGGTTTGTGGTCTGTCTTCAAATACATCCTTAAGCCTCTTATTCAGTAGTGGAATATCTAGATTCAGCAACAGGCAAATATCTTGATTCAAAAGCAACAGTGCATTCAATTAATTAATTTGTAGAAACACTGATTCCAAACCGGTGACACTGGCATCTGCCATGACAACATTCACAGCATTATGTGGGAAAGGAAACAACGGTTTGGAAAGAGTGATTCCCTCCTTCAAATTGTTGAAAGCCCTGGTGTGTTCCTCAACCTAGTCACATTTTGTACCCTATTTCAGTAACAATCACAAAGGGTGCACAATATCAGAAACATTTTTAACAAATCTCTCATAATAGTCACATAATCCCAAATACAACTTAAGTTGATCTTTATCAACAGGAATCTGCATACTGTGAATTGATTTCAACAAATCGTTCTTAGGATAAATGCCTTTAGTTGTAATTGTATGCCCCAAATATTCTACCTTTTGAAGAAAAAATGTCCACTTATTCAAACGAATAGTTATACCTATTTCCTCTAAAATATCGAAAGCTTTATCCAGGATGCTAAAGTGTTGCTCAGCAGTCTCAAAATATACTAAAATATAATCCTAAAACGCCGCTATCACATCGATATCCCTGAAGAGAGAAACAATAAACTTTTGGAATACCAATGCAGCAGAGGCAAGTCCAAGTGGCATTCTGATATACGTGAATGCACCCTCCGGTGTGATGAATGTGGTTATATGTCTAGAATCCTCTGTCAAATCGACTTGATCAGCAGCTTTCAGATCAATAGTTGAAAAATACTTTGCTCCGTCTAACTTAGCAGATCACAAACTCCTGTACCTTAGGGATAGGATGGCAATCCTCTAGGATTTGCTTATTTACTGATCTCCGATCCGAGCACATTTTAAGCGTACCATTTATTTTAACAAGAACAATAGAATATACCTATTCCAAAGAATTAACAGGCTCTAGTATCTCCTTGTCACATGTGTCTTTTAGCATCCGGGACAAATCATTTCAAACTGACAAAAGTACATGTCTCAATTTATGTTTGGTAGGAGCAGCGTTCAATTAAGATGAATTTGATGTGGAAAACCTTTCACCTTATCACGTTGTTTCCTAAATAAACTGCTGTGCTTTCCTAAAACACTTTCCAATTTTTTTCCCCATTCAAGACACTTTGTACCCTCATCATATCCTCTGGTAAACACTCTTGTACTTTGGCTTTGGGATTGAGGGTAATATCAAATTTCCCTTGATGTCCCCAACCTAAAGCCTCCAATCCATCAACCGCTACATACACTTAGCCAATAACGCGTTTATGCTTAAAACCTAGTTTAGTCACGAAATACCCCGGCATATTGATTTCCTTTCCTCCAAATCCAAAATCTATCACATCAGTTGATTCTAAGCTTTTGTTTTGTCAATTTTTCTGAAAAACAGAACACCCAAAATAATGGTATATGGGGATCCTGAATCCGCCATTACCTTTAACATTCTGCCGTCAATAGTAATTTCACACATAAGTGGTAAATACGGTTCAGTATCTACATCAGTACATTTTACCTCACTGCTGACAACCATGTGAACGCTCTTAACTTCGTCATCCGATCTAATATTAACAACATTACAAGTTTTTCCTAAAACCGCCTGTTTTGCTATTCCATCCCAAACAGCTTGTTCTTTAACCCCTTCAGTGCTCATGACAAAGCCAGCTCGTCATGGGCGTTACCTGCGCTGCGCGCATGACGAGCTGGCTTTGTCATGTAAAGTGGGTTTTTTAAATTTTCAGCCCACCACGGGAAAAGCTGCAGCACTCATGCAGTTAATAAATACCACAACATTCTCAGAAACAGACACCTCCTCGACAGGTTCATAGTGTATACTCGATATCCTTTTTACAGTTCTTTGATTGTACTAAAATTTCCCAGTTTCCTGCATGTAAAACACTCTCTTTCTCTTCTTGCTGGACAAGGCTTAACTGGGCAGCATATCTTTTTAATCCACAACAAATGCATTGTGATGTATTATTCAAATTAAACAGTACAAAAGGTTTACTAACTAACCTGCGTCCGTCCGCCACCCCCGAGGTGGAGGGACCGTCCGCAGGGGCAGCGGCGGTCCCTCAGTTGGAATTAGGATGTGACCGCCACCCTGGCGGTCACATCCCGTATATATTTGATATTGCGGTGGTTGCTGCTTTAAGAAGCACCCGCCGCAAAGTCAAATATGCTTGCTGTAAATTTGCATGCACAAAGCGGCAGGCACCGCGCGGTGCCTTCCGCATGCAAATGCAGGCGGGTACCATAGGTACCCCCATGTGCACCCCGCAACACCCTGGGGGCTTGCAACGGGCCCCCAAAAACAAAAGACCACATGCTTTTCCACGGCAGAAAACCCGCTGTGGAAAAGCATGTTTCCGCCTGCATCGTAATATGGCTGGCGGTGTCTTGCAGACACTGCCACCATATTTGCGTACACCCACCGCGGATCAGCGGCGGACGGACTTGCCGTCCGCCGCTGATCCCATCGCCATCCTAATGTGGCGGTTGGTGTTTTCCCTCACCAAGGAGGTGAATCTGCATCCCCCAGCCCGGCGGTGGCTTCCGCCGGCCCGGAGGATGCGGATTCACCGCAATCCTAATCGGCCCCCATATTTTTAAATCCCACTGATTTGTTTGTATTTTTTATTGTTAAAGCTGCTCGCCCCAATTAAGTACTATCTACATTAATAATTGTAACTGAACTGATGGAAAGTTCCACACTTTTAGTAATGTCAATTGTTTCCTGCAAGGTTGGATTTCACTGACATCAGAGTTGCTCTTGGATTTTCTTATTAGAGCATTGAATAATCAGCTGATCTCTAATATATGTATCCACCTGTGTTCCAAATGTGCAATCTACTGCAAGAATGCGAAGTACAGAAACATAAGAATCCACAGTTGTATCCAGCAACTGATGTACAGTGCAGAAGTGATATATTTCCATAACAATATGAGTATCTTCCCTAAACCTTTTTTGAGCTGATCAAAAGCTTCTGATAAACAGTCCTAATCTCCTGTTTCCACCATTTGTGCTGTTATAGGGGCCAGAAAGTTTTAACAAACATCTTCTGTATCTGTACCCAATACATTTACAAAGAATGCTTTCTTCCTGGCTGCTGAAAAGGTCTTTCCATTGATGACTAATAAATCATTATTAAAAGGTCTTAACTATTTTTCGGCTGGCTGGCTGGTTTGAACTATTAAAATTGGAGGTGAGAGATTTCCACATGTGCCGAGCATATTTAAAATTTGGCAGTAAGGAGATGCACTCCAAACTACTTGCCTAAAGCTAAAACTGCACTTATAATAAACTGAAAATATAACAAAACACATTAAAATAGGTACAATGGAAAATAAATATACATTTGTGATACTCAAAACAAGCTGTTGAAGTGAACACCACTTTAGTAGAAGAAAACTCAGTAGAAGTTTAGTTTAGTAGGAGATCTCAAGAAAAATCTCAAATACCAGGAACAATTTTAGGTGTTCGCATCATCGCTGTGAACATTCACTGTGCTCACATTAGATGAATAGCAGAAAAGAATTAAGGTGTGCGTCACTGGTACACGCACATCAACACATACAATTTTGGTGTGCTCATCACCGCATTACGCCTCTGATGGGTTGTTTCTCCCGTTCTTCGTGCTGACAGGTCTCAACCAATCGCAGCATGCGCACCACCACTCCCAAGATGGTGCTGCAGAGAAACTAGAATGCCCATGACACTTTGCTGAACAAGGCAGCAGAAAAGTGAATGACTAGAATGCCACACCGCATTGCCACCTCAGTCAACTGTTTTGGACCATCAATGACATCAACTCAAGGCAAACAATGATTTTCCTGTTTTTTTTAAACTTCTGCTGATAGTGGGCCGTACTGGATGTGCAACACTCTGTCGCTCGCTGTGTGCTGCCCCTCATAATCTTCATGTCCGCTCGTATTCGTTAAATGTCAATTGACTCACCAATAAAATAAGGATGTCTGTATACTCCCTCCAGGTTCCTTGTCATTCCTTTAGTTTGTCGCCAAATATGCTAAGGAAAGACGAGACATACACAAATCACAGTGTAAGTGCCTTTATTGGAGCATCCCAACATCGCAGCATCAGGAATACAACTGTACAAAAGCACTATTCAGAATATAAAATCACTTACAAGCATCAACAATCTACTGCATGAGTACAACAGGTGAGGAAAATATGTCAAACCTATATAATGTAGAAGTTTAGTGACTCGTGTTCTACTTCCCCAGCTGTCTTTCATCAGTTTAACCCACTGTTCATACCCCATGTTGCTTCTCCCCCCTGCCCTCCCTGTGGGGCGTCCTCCCCCAATTGCAATCCAGTGTTGCTCCCAACCCCCAGTGATGCTTCTCCCACCTGCTTTTAGAATCTGCATTCCAATGTTGCTTCTGCCCCTTTTTACCCGTGTTGCTTCCACCCATGTATTGATTCCCTCATGTTGCTTCCTTCCCACCTGAAGAAAAAAATAGCCCTACTTCTTTTAAGTTGTTTCTTTAAAACCTTACATTTTCCCTTAAGGAAAACATGCAGCATTAAAAAAGAAAAAGCGATTGCCTTATTTAAAGCAATTACAGTCATGGTGGTCTGCTGACCACAGCAGGCCACCATCCCTGCGATTGTGGTCAGTCGGAATGAGTTGCAATTTGCGACCTACCCCATGAATAATGATGGGGTGGATCGAATTGCAGCCTACTACAATGTAGTGTTTTGTGAATCGTCAATTTGCAAAATCAAAAATATTTCACTAAAAGCTGCTGTGGAATTTGCAACCACTTTTACCAAGTCGACTCTGTGTACACAAGGCCCGTAGTCTCACACAGGCATTGTATACCGAAGCCTACTGCAAACCCTCCCACTCCATCCTGTCCATGTTGCCCATACAGCCATATGAGGCAGCAGCTGATCTAGTGTGAGTTTAGTGGTGGCGCTCCCCAGCGCCTAACATAAACTGGTCCATAAAACTTCAGTGAGCTCCAAGTACCTTGAAGGCATTGACGTGCTTGAGCAGCACAGTCGTGGGAATTTGCAGTGCTATCTCGGTCACCCCTCACATCAGGCTCATGCTGCAGCTGATAGATATTCCAGTGCCTAGCATGTCTGCTGATGCTGCTACATGTTGCCTCCTGCTACTGGTGGCTGCACCTCAGTTGTGATGCCTTTTATGTATACAGTAATCCTAAATATTATATTGAGTTTTAAAGCAAGCGTCTTCACTAAAGTCACTTTGTAGTCCTTGGCTTTTGCACAGAAGGGATAAAAAGGCACCGCGCACCTTCTATCCTGGGCTTAGCATGGCCTTGATCATGAAAATGGAGCAGGCTGCACTTCAGCTCTGTCCTAACCTCGGATAAATACAGTGCCGTTTTCAGGATTGACTGTGGCCCCAGTGGAGTGAATGCACACAATTACTTCAGCTAGCACGCAGCACCTTGTGAAACCAACCAAGCTTGTGACAGTCACTAAGGCCAGCTCCTTTATTTCCTCGTTGTGTGCACCTCTCAGCATTTTCATTGAGCATGCTATAAAGACAAGTACTAGCAAATCCAACAAACCTAGCTTTAATGGCTAATACTTCTAAACACCAGAGGTGGGCGAGCCACTGAAAGCCTGAGCCAGAAACCTGGCTCTAGCTCAGCTCTACGGCTCCGAGCTC
The DNA here is from genome assembly GCF_964263255.1 of Lissotriton vulgaris. Classification (NCBI taxonomy): domain Eukaryota; kingdom Metazoa; phylum Chordata; class Amphibia; order Caudata; family Salamandridae; genus Lissotriton; species Lissotriton vulgaris. The sequence continues at coordinate 64,536,872 of NC_141687.1, forward strand.
TCACAGGAGGTGATGTGGCATAATGGCTACAAGGTGCCTCCCATGCAACAAGGGGAACCAGGTTCGAATCCTGGCCTTCGCTCAGCATCCTGTAAATCTAGGCAAATCTCCCTGTCCCTAAAAAAAGGTACGATGTAGTCTGTGTCTGTTGTTAAAATGCTTCTAAGTCCTCATGCAAGGTTTGTGTTATGTAGAAGTACCATACATAAAATGTGAAGTTTGCCTGTTGCCCATGTTCTAAAAATTAGGGATAAAGAACCTTTGATGTCAGAAACAGCTAGCCATTTAGTGGCTCATTTGCAAAGTGTGAAAGTGGGAAATGTAGGACCAATCCTGGCGTACCTGCTTGTCCAAATTCTGTGATCCTAGGTTAGTATTACGATTCTCTGTCTTAACTGCACAAATTTAAAACAGCCAATTAAATCACAGTAAACTTAAAATTACAAATCCCATGAACATCATGTACAGGATACCCATCACTTGCTCCAAACAAAATGAAGCTGGTCCCTTAAGTAATGGAACTCCCATTTTGCTTCCTTTTTTTTTGCTCCGTAGAACTAACACACCTAACAGTCTGAACCATCAGAAATACCATAACCATATCGAAAGTTAGAACCAAAACATCCCAAATAGTAATGCGTCAACTTCCACCCAGGCCCAGCATGACGGACAGATCAGATCCTGCACAGCGTTGCAAGTCCACTTGTAAGAGATGGACCTGAAACTTCGGACCTCTTCAACTGGCATCCACTGCAATCAGCTCCACCTTATCCTTGTTTCGGCTTGTATCATGAAGAACAGAAATAAAAAGCCAAAAACTCTGCCCCACTATGACCGGTACATGATCATCATCTGACAATACAGGATGGGTAAAATCAAACGACATTGCAGGGGCTATATAGTGTCCAAAGCATAGAATGAGAAAAGAGAAAAAAAATGAATGAAAAAAACGAGTCCAGTACGTGCTGAAGTCGGATCATTGCCAATTCAATCCAACAACGTATAGGCACAGTACGTTGCAACAGCTTCCAAGAGCAAGTCATTGTTCTCATCCGAAAACATTTCAGCCATCCAATTTAGTAATGGAAAGGAACAAACACCAACAGAGGGCAACTCTGGTGTTCTTCAAGATAACTGCGTGCCAGAAAGTCATGGTCTGCAGCCTATGTGTTCCAATTGCCTAGGACTCCATATGCTGCTGTGCAGGCCATTATTCCGATACCAGAACATTGCAACTCATGAGCAACTAAGCGGCTCATCAGGTGATCATAATATGGATTAGGAGACACCGTATTGCAGAGACACAAATCCAGAGCCCACTCAAAACAGCAATCCAGGCAATGGAAGACAGGCTGCACGCACGTAAAGTACGAAAACCGGAAAGATAATCCATACACCACACTCAGGGTGGTTGAAGTTGGAGCAGCCGGGACAGGTTGTCTTGTGACACAGACTGTGCAGCCATTTTTGAGCAAGCAAATTAACAGCAGTACACCGGCAGCCAAGGCGAGAATTAACGGTAAACCGCCAAAGAGGCTGGAAAAAATAGAATGAAAAAATGCCGATATCACACTAAATATAGTTTGGAATGATGTCACAAGGCCAGAACATACTATTTTAAAATAGTGCGCCAAGCCTGTGGTTGACAAAGCATTGAATATAGTGTGAATCAAAGCACCGAAATGCAGGGGTTAGATCAGTATTTAAAAGGGCATGCACCTCAGTGCGAGTGTTTGCCGCGTGAAGCACGAAGGTTTCACACGAAGCAGTAAGAGCGTCTTCTTTTTGAGACAATAGAGCCCTTATTCGACTCATCTTGTTGAACTCTGCTTTCAAGGTCGGAATGGAAGGCCAGATGGATGCATTGAGCTTCCCATGCGGAGGAGGGAATAGCACATTTTTACAGCAAACTACACACTGGGAGACAGTCACAACGTATGGAATCCCTGCCAGAGTAGCACAGCAATCCTCATTATTTAAAGGCAAATAACTACTGTTTGCTAGCAACGTGAAAGTCGGCGTTATAGCCGCGGCGGGTGTACCCTTTCAAATGCAGGCCAAATTCGGGGCGTTCGAATTACAAGAGCAGTGCAATTGTATATTCTTACAAACCAGTGAGTGATCAGGCGTGGAAGTGCACTCTTCACCATTTAAATAAACATCTTTACCCTCCCTCAGGCACCTATAGGTAAATTGCAGAGACCAAACTTCATGGAGATATGTACTTCCCAAAAAGGTTTGCATCTGCCTATGGCATAGTGTTTCATGCACAAACTGAATTTGAACAGGGGAAAAGGTAATGTTATTAATCCATGAATTAACCAAACAGCTGAATTTGACTCAGCTACCGAAAAAGGCAAAAGTTCCAACTTTTCAATATGCAAAAGCGAATATGCAGCATCTTTCATAGACATAAATTGTTGTTTTTCAGTCAAATTAAACAGTAAAAATAGCGAGGACGTGTTCATGTTGTCCCATGGAAATTTACCAGCTTTTAAGGTTTGTAAAGTCCAGGTAAACTGCATAATGGAACGCAATTGATTTTGACCATGGTACAATACAGACACTTTATCTTGCACAATATCAACAACAGATGAAACAATATTATCTAAAGTGTAAATTCGGGAAGAAAGTGTATTAATGCTATTGTTAGAACTGGCTATTTGTGGTTGGCTAAGGCTGACGCCAAAGCTAGGCAGAAACCACCATTCTAGTCAGGACAAGGGAGTCACACGCCAAGATAACCCCTGCTCACCCCCTTGGTAGCTTGGCACGAGCAGACAGGCTTATCCGGGAGGCAATGTGTAAAGCATTTGCGCACGCACACAACAGCAACAACATCCTAGGCACACCACAAAAGGAACTCCACACCAGATTATATAAAAATAACTTCTGTATTGTCAAAACACATCAGATAGAAATCACACATGTACATTGTGCCAACTGGCACGAGCAATATTCACAAGGGATTATTTACAGGACAGGGCCACATGGGCCACTGTCAGAAACAACACTTTTAGAACTAGGAATACTGTTAGAAATAGCACTTTTGAACATATAACAATCAGAAGTTTCACACATGATGCATAGAACATTCAGAGGTGTAGGAAAGACACATGATGTATAAACATACATTCAGCAGTGTAAGAACAAGGCACATGACGCATCAAAACACATTCAGAGGTACCGGAGAAACACATGATGCCTAAAACATTTAGAGGTGTAAGGGAAGGAAAACACATGATGCATAAAAGCATTCAGAGGTCTAGGTAAGACACATAATGCATAAAACACATTCAGAGGTGTCACAGGCATAATGGCATAGCACATTACGCATAACTCACATTTGGACCTAACCAGTAAAAACTACAGTGGGCATCTCTCACTAGTCTAAACACATTAGACTCTCCCCCTAAGCATAACTCACATTTAGGGGCGTAACACACATAGTGAAATAAACTCTCACTAGCGTAAACCTACATAGGTCAAATAACCTCATAATAAAATTGCGCAAACATCACCTTAGGCAATTACTATCAAAACATAGTAAAATCACATTGCGCAGAAATCACATACCAGCCCCCTGGCCAACTGGCCATCCAACAAGGGGACTCAAAAAGCCCTGTGTCCAGAATGTCAGAGCGCGCTGCCAATGCAGCGCCAGTCAGGGTGCGCCACCGGCGCAAACCTAAATGTTGCAGCTGCCCACTAATTGCTGGGCAGCTGGGAACACCAACAGGGCCTAAACGTTGCAGCTGGCACTAAGTGCTGCGCAGCTGTGGAAGGCCTGGCAACACTGTGCCATCTCTGTCCCACACAGGGACTTTCACTCACATTGCGCCTAAACCCTGCAGCTGCCCACCACCCCCTTTTCTAAATCACTAATTGCTGGGCAGCTGTGAAGCAGAACTGCGGCAGGGCTCTCACTAGCCCTCAGGGACCAAAACTGCACCAACTGGGAGCCTTCTAGGCTCTGGGCATACATATGGGGGGGCCCCCTTGGCTTTTTAATACATATAGGCCAGTCAGAGCCACACAGGCTCTGGACATCCAACATATGCCGCAGGGTGCACACTGGCTCATCAAACAATCATGCCCCTCATCAACCAGGCATCGGCACCACCGGCCGTGGAGACCCCCACTGGGGCTCTTAACCAAAGAAATGTGTCCCAACGTTGGAACCCCGCTCGGGGGACTCGAATAATGAAAATGCCCCCAGAGCCCTTGTGGACTATAAATCAAAAATGCACCCCTGCACCGGGGAGCGGCCCGCTGCCAGACGGGCCTGCTCTACACTTCCCTTGGAGACCCCCGCCGAGACGCCTGCACTCACCGGTTGCCTGCTGTCAGGCGGGGTCTTCACTGGGGCTTATTTCGGCGGGGGAGCAACGCGTCTCCTCTCTCGCTGCGGCTTCTCCGCTGCGTGTCACCGGACTTCTGGGGCTCCCTCCATCGCATGGGAGCCCCGCACCACTCTCACTGCGTCCTCTCCTCTTCGTGGCGGCCCCGGGGCTCTCCATAACTTACCGGAGCCCCGGGCCGCGAGAGACCAGCTGCGCTTCCTCTGTTCCTGCTGAGGCCCAATCCCAGTGCGGCTCACTAGGACGAGCCCCCGGGTGACGAAGCCCTGCTTCCGGCGCTGTTCAATCACAGCAAGGCCTCACGGTACGAGCCTCCCACAGCCAAACAATGGCTGCGCGTCTCTCCAGAAAAGCTTCTCTCCGGCGGCCAATCAGAGCGCGACACCTTCGCTCACAGCCCCGCATCGGGGACGGTGTTTCTCGGCTGACTTCAAGCCCGGGCAAGGGCCAAAAAATGTCGAGGAAGCGCCGGCAAGGCCTAAATTTAGACAGCCATGTGGTGGGCAGATAAGAGGGGCGCTTGAGACAACAAGGAAAGCCCTCTGAAATAAAAAGCAAAGCGCTACCTCAGCAGGTCACAGCCCCAGCGCTCAAAAAGGGGGAAATGGAAGGCACTCCTAGGAACAAAAAGTCCAGCACTCCCCAAGTCAAGTCAAGTCAAGTCAATAAATTTGTATAGCGCGCTACATACCCAGAGGGTCTCAAGGCGCTTGAAGAAGGGTGGGGAATTACTTGTCAAATATCCACGTTTTAAGTTGCTTTCTGAATGCTAGGTGGTTCTGAGTAAGGCGAAGGTGAGTGGGAAGTGAGTTCCAGGTTTTAGCTGCCAGGTAGGAGAAGGATCTACCTCCCATGGTGGATTTGTTGATGCGAGGTACAGTGGCAAGGGCTTGGTTGGAGGATCGTAGCTGGCGGGAGGGTGTGTAGAAGGACAGTCGTGTGTTGAGGCATTCGGGTCCGATTTCGTAGAGTGCTTTGTGTGCGTGGGTTAGGAGCCGGAAAGTGATCCTCTTATTGACGGGGAGCCAGTGGAGGTTTTTCAGGTGGCCAGAGATGTGTTCTTTACGCGGGATGTCTAATATGAGCCTAGCTGAAGCGTTCTGGATGCGTTGAAGTTTTTTCTGGATTTTTGCGGTGGTACCGGCGTAGAGGGTGTTTCCGTAGTCCAGTCGGCTCGTGACCAGAGCATGAGTGAATGTTTTTCTAGTTTCGGTGGGGATCCAGCGAAATGTTTTTTTGAGCATGCGAAGAATGTTGAAGCAAGATGAAGAAACGGCGTTGACTTGTCTGTTCATCGAGAGTGAGGAATCCAGGATGACGCCCAGGTTCCGTGCGCGGTCCGTCGGGATAGGTGCTTTTCCAAGGGCCTCTGGCCACCAAGAGTCATCCCAGGCGGAGGGGGAGGTGCCTAGGATGAGGACTTCTGTTTTGTCTGAGTTCAGTTTCAGACAGCTGTGCTTCATCCATTCGGCTACTTCTTTCATTCCTTCATGCAGGTTGGTTTTGGCGGTGTTAGGGTCTCTGGTGAGTGATAGGATCAGTTGAGTGTCGTCGGCGTAGGAGATGATGTTGAGGTTGTGTTGGCGTGCGATGACCGCGAGGGGGCTCATGTATACGTTGAAGAGGGTGGGGCTGAGTGAAGATCCTTGTAGTACGCCGCAGATGACTTCAGTGGCCTCTGACTTTAATGGTGGGAGGCGGACTCTCTGGGTTCTTCCGGTGAGGAACGAGGTGATCCATTCCAGTGCTTTTCCATGGATTCCGACGTTTCTGAGGCGTTGTAAAAGGGTGCTATGACAGACCGCGTCGAAGGCTGCGGAGAGGTCGAGGAGGATGAGGGCAACTGTGTCTCCATTGTCCAGTAGAGTTCGAATGTCGTCTGTTACTGCAATGAGGGCGGTTTCAGTGCTGTGCTTGGCTCGGAAGACGGATTTTGAGGAGTCGAGGGATTTGTTGGTTTCGAGGAATGCGGCGAGCTGGTTGTTGACCGCTTTCTCGATGACTTTGGCCGGGAATGGAAGGAGTGAGATAGGGCGGTAGTTTTTGAGTTCGGTGGGGTCAGCTGTGGGTTTCTTCAGAAGGGCGCTGAGTTCGGCATGTTTCCAGCTTTCCGGGAAGGTTGCGGAGTTGAGGGAGCAGTTGATGACGTCTCGGAGGTGCGGTGCTATAATGGAGTCTGCTTTGTTAAAGATGTGGTGAGGCATGGGTCTGTGGGGGATCCTGAGTGGATAGAGTTCATCAGACGGATGGTGTCCTCAGTGGAGATTGGCTTCCAGTCATTGAGGATGTTCAGGGGGAGTGGGGGTCCTGCAAGGGGTTGGGTGGGTTGGTCTTCGGGTCAGTTGTCGAAGCTGTTGTGGATGTCTGCAATTTTGTTGTGGAAGAATGAGGCTAGGGAGTCGCAGAGGGCTTGAGAGGGGGTGTTGTCGTTGGAGTTGGCCGAGGGGTTGGTAAATTCCTTGACAATGTTGAATAATTCCTTGCTTTTGTGGGCGTTGTTATCTAGTCGGTCCTTGAAAGCGGCTTTCTTGGCATTCCGGATCAGTTGGTGGTGTATGCGGGTGGCGTTTTTGAAGGCGTCCTTGGTGCTGGTGGTTGGGTCTTTTTTCCAGGCCTTCTCAAGGGAGCGGCAGAGTTTCTTGGATTTCTTAAGATCATCGTTGAACCAGGAGGCCTTCTTGCTGCCTGGTTTGATTTGTCGTTTTTTCAGTGGTGCTAAGATGTCGGCGCAGTTGGATAACCATTGGGTGAGGTTGGTGGCTGCTTGGTCTGGGTTTGGGGGTTTTGGGGGTTTTGGGGGTTTTGAAGAAGCGATGAGGAGATCTAGTCGATGGTGATTTTGTTCCAGTTTCTCTGCAGAGTGGGTTGGGGGTGGTTGTTGGAAGTGGGCTTGTTGTAGGTAAAGTGAACGCAGCTGTGGTCAGTCCAAAGGAGAGCTGTGGTATGGCTGAAGGAGACATGTTTGCTGGAGGTGAAGATAGGGTCGAGTGTGTAACCTGCGATGTGGGTGGGGGTAGTGACAAGTTGTTTAAGTCCGAGGTTGGCCAGGTTGTCCAAAAGGGTGGTGGTGTTGCGGTCGTTGTTCTTTTCAAGGTGAAAGTTGAGGTCTCCCAAAAGGATGTAATCCTCGGAGGGGAGCGCGTGTGGAGTGATGAAGTCCGTGATGTCTTCACTAAACTGTGCGCGGGGTCCTGGTGGTCTGTAAAGGAGGGTGCCTCTGAGTGTGGTCTTGGGGTCGATGTGGATCTGGAAGTGAAGGTGTTCAGAGTTGGCGAGATTGACGTCTGAGCTGGTTGAGATGCGGATGGATTTCTTATGGATGATAGCGATACCTCCTCCTGTGTGGCCGGTACGGTCCTTGCGTATGATCTTATAGTCTTCCGGGATGGCAATGGTGATGTCTGGGGCTGAAGTGGCGTTCATCCATGTTTCTGTTAGGAAGGCGACGTCCGGAGAGATGGTGTCTAGTAGATTCCAGAGGTCAATGGCGTGCCTGTGGACCGATCGGGTGTTGAGCAGGATGCATTGTAGGTGGTTGGGGTCGGATATCTGTTGTGTGTTCGTAGATGAGGAGTTGATCTTGGTGCCGTCCAACTTGCAGGAGTTGCAGGAAAAGGGTCCATGGGTGTGTCCAGGAGCAGCTTGGACGCAGTTGAGGGAACGGCTGGGGTTGAGGGCTAGGAGAGTGGTGGCATCGTAAGTAGTGCGGGAGGGGTGGACTTTACGAGGACCAGGGGCTCTGGCGCTGGGCGCGGTCCAGGCGCGGACGGGCGTAGACGGGCTTACCTTTGGTGCACCTTCGGCGAGGCCGTAACGCGTGGACGCTGCGCGTGCGGACATCTGCCATAAATGGAGAGAGGAGGGGGCGGAGCGTGGGAGGGGCAGCAGCTGGGAGGCGGTAGCAGGGAGGAGGGGCGGGCCAGGGAACACACAAACAAGATGGAGGGTCAAAGGGAGAGTAAGGCAGGGGCAGCAGATGCACCACGGCACCGGGGGCACAAACCAGTTCCCAGCGTGATGCAAATTTAATAAATAAATACAGCGCGAGGTAAATTTAATAAAGAAATCACAGCGCGAGGTAAATTAAATAAATAAATCACAGTGCGAGGTACATTAAATAAACAAAAGCAGTTACTAATCTGCAGTCTCGATACGGTACCACCAGCAAGCCAGATCGTGAGCAGGAGCTGGGATCAGGAAGCGTGGGGGGAGCGACCGTGCTGGATCAGGTCCAGGTGATCACAGCGCGTCAGAGGAGGTAGGGAGCAGTCTATTCGTGGGTGGGAGGGGCAGCAACTGGGAGGCGGTAGCAGGGAGGAGGGGCGGGCCAGGGAACACACAAACAAGATGGAGGGTCAAAGGGAGAGTAAGGCAGGGGCAGCAGATGCACCACGGCACCGGGGGCACAAACCAGTTCCCAGCGTGATGCAAATTTAATAAATAAATACAGCTCGAGGTAAATTTAATAAAGAAATCACAGCGCGAGGTAAATTAAATAAATAAATAAATCACAGCGTGAGGTAAATTAAATAAATAAATCACAGCGTGAGGTAAATTAAATAAATAAATCACAGCGCGAGGTACATTAAATAAACAAAAGCAGTTACTAATCTGCAGTCTCGATACGGTACCACCAGCAAGCCAGATCGTGAGCAGGAGCTGGGATCAGGAAGCGTGGGGGGAGCGACCGTGCTGGATCAGGTCCAGGTGATCACCAACACTCCAGGTGACCCAACACTCTACAAATCAAGTCCAGGGACAAAGAGAGGGAGCACCAACAGCTCCTATCCAGGAAAGTCCTCCAGATATCCAGGGGCTGGGCAGGGCCTAGGGAGGCAAGCCTTCCCCTGGGCCCAAGCAGCAGCACGCCCCTGCAGGATTCAAGTCAGAAACAAGAACATTTTGTAAGGGGACACAGCCCCTTTTTATACAGAGAAATCCTTTGTCTAGCAAGGTGCAGGCAGTGTGAGAACCAGCTACAACTGGTTATAGGGAACTCCTTTCACAGGCAAGGGACATCAGATGCACCACAGGGGGTGAAGCCAGCATTGTGTGGAGAAAGCCCAGCCCTATTCAGGCCCATGTGCACCCCTCCCCTCACATCAGCATGCTAAACACTCCATTCACCACCGGGGCAGACCCTCCCAGACTCTTGGAGCCAGGCTCACTAGCCAATCACACGCCAGACACAAATTACACAAATATGCCAACTTCTAGAAGTGGCACTTCCACACTAGACACAATCATGCCGCATATATCATTGCGCAGCATTCAATCTCACGAGTTCGCACATACCAAACTCGACCCTGCATTCCCCACACATCAGGAACTACCATGGGTATACATATTCCCCGTTCATTCCTGTGGGAGGGCAGGTCACTCACCACACATACACAGAGAGCTCACGCACTTTACACTGTACCACAGTGAAAAAGTGCACTGCGGCCTAAAATCACCAACACCAGGTCACAGAAACAGGCTAGGAAAAAGCAAAAAGTCTCGAGGTGAACCTGCCAAAAGGGCCGGATCCAACAGCTATTATCTACAACTGCAAGCAGTTTCTCTAAATTAGCTCAATCTCTCTTAACCTAGAAGCAGCTTCAATTTGAGACAGTTTCCAAACTTCATTGTAAACAGCAAATATCCATCTTTTGGATCTGCCAGTAGCAGGACCTTTCACAAAGTCAGTCAAATCAACATCATCAGTCAATTTGGACAAATGGAGCTTAACTGACGCTAAAGTGGAATGTTTGAGCCAATTCTGGCATAACTTGCCTACAGAATAGGTAGTGACAGAAAGGTTGCTTTCAAAACGGGGATCCACCCTAACTTGTGTGTAGCCAGGAGCCAGACCCAGAAAATGGTGTTAGCATGAATCTGAACTTTTTTGCCACAATAACCAACCTTGGGGATCCAAGCTGGAAATATTAAAAGAGGAATTTAGTAACAGGGACTGCAATTCATCGATGGATCTATCTGTGTGATTGTACCATGTAGGGTATATTCCCAAAGCAGGAATGGAAGGAGCATTTAATTTTTTAGACGTAGCCAATCCAAAGCAAGTGGTTTGAGAAATAGTCGAATTCAAAAACAACATATAGTTTGGGATGAGACATGCACAATGCAAAGCCTCAGTGCCTTGCACTTGCCAACTCCTAGAACCCCAAAATGATTTAAGATCTATCGTATCTTTCCACAGCTCATAGCCCCCTATAGCTAATTGATCTATAAACAACTTCGAATACAATAATTTATTGTGGGTAAGTCTAACTTTGGAAGAGGACTTAGCAGTCATCTTAAAATAAAATGCATTGATTGATTAAAGTCAGTAAAATAAGTAAACTTTTTTAAAAGAGTTTACGAGCTGCCTTCAACGGGAGCTGGACAATGTTCCCACTGTGTGTAATTAACCACATTTCTAAACGTGTTCACTTTATGCAGAAAATGATTGCCATAAAGTCGATAGCAAAATATGTCTGCATAATTGGCTGAGTCTAAGTATAAATCTTGTAAATGTAATGTATGTAAATGTATAGGCATTTATATAGCGCACTACTTACCCGGAGGGTCCCAAGGCGCTTCGACCGCTGCGAAACCCTTCCTGGCTTCCCTGAGAGATGGTCCCTTAATGGGTATCTCCAGGGTGAGACCAGGCATCCCCGGCGGTCTGGTGGGGCCGTTAGTGAAGATGAGGCAAGCTAATGCCCAGAGTTGCCGAGTGTGAACGCTGATCAGAGTGGGCACCGAGGCGAGAGAATTATCGAGTCCGCTGACCCTGGTCCAGAAACCTGCCGCGCCGGGAATCGAACCCTGGTCCCGGGCCGTCCTCTGCTCTCGGGTCTGCCGCCTCTAACCAGTAAGCCACACTACTTCACTAAATCTTCAGCATCATAAGCATCATAATATTTCAAATCAGAAAACAGAGCCTCTACGGCTTGGAAATCCCAATCGTCAGAGCGTATATTTTGTTTCACAACATCTCCCATTGTGTGATGAGGAGTGAGGTGCCAAAGTTCTATCAATTAGTCTAAATGTAGATCTTTCTTTAACATAATGTCTGTTAGACCTATCGGCCCTTTGGGTGGTCCCTCCTATTTTTTTTTCTTCTCCTTTTTGCCTCCTAATTTTCTTTCATTTTTGTGTCCACTATATTTTAATTGGTGTTGTCCCTAGGGTTCTGGGTGCCTCCTTTCCCCTACGACATCTTATTTATTATTAGACCTCCTGGCATATAGTGGACAAGTGGAGAACAGGGGGATTAAAGAAACCGCATAACTTCACTGGAACTGGAAGGAAGGAGAGCGTGAACACTCTAGGGAGCCATAAACCATAGGAACTCTGTTGTTTCAGTGGGAGTGTGCCGGTGTTGGCGAGATAATAAGACAGAGGCAGAGGAAACCACGAGTCTGCCAGGTTACCCTGCCTGGTTTAATTCCTGAACTGTGATACCATCTGCAGACTAGTAATTACACCTCAAGAGGGGCCAATGTAAATTTGAATTGATATTTACAACTGAAATGTAATGCTGAAGCCAATCTGTCTTCCTTTCCAAGATAATCTCGAGCTAGATTACTCAGTTTGCCTTATGTAGAAATTTTCCCTTCTGATCCAGGATGATGTATTAGGACTTTAAAAGCTGAAGGGATCTAGCCTACCAAAAGACATGGTTTGACTGAGCAAGATTGCCAGGGAACCAAAATTCTATGAAACTAGGAAAGTTTACAAAAGCGAGTGACTTCAATGCACTGTTATAAATGTAAATGTGATACTGTCTTTGCAACTAAGAGAAATTTAAGAAACTAACCAAAACCGAATATAAAGATTTTCTACTTTTCTAAACACGGTGTGGTGTTTCCTTTTTGGTGGATGGGCATTGGGTTTCTGTGATAAGTGCGATGCTAGTATAACACAATTGCCTTGGAGTAGGTCTTTCCACTTTGTGCCAGGCTACCCTATGTGGACTGGTAACCCCAGGTCCAACAATGTCCATTCGCAAAACGGAAAAAATAGACCACAAATCCAATTGACCTGAATAAAAAAATAGAACAAGCATTTACAATGCAATAGGTCTCGCATTAGGAAAGTTTGAGCTATTAGCATTGTAAATGGCGATGCTTTTTTGCAAAGGTAGTTTGGCAATTATTAGTATCTATGAAAAAAACATAACAGCACAATTCCTGTGGAAGAAGTGGTATATAATTATGTATAGCAATTGTAGTATATTAAATCATATTCGAATGTGCAATTAAGTTTGCATTTTTATAATACACTAGGAACGTATAATATTTACTGTTTGTTGTAAATATAAGCCCAAAGCAATGGTAATGCACAAAATTTTTATTTGTAAGTATATGTACCATATATGAATTTTTTCTTGCTCAGCATGTCTTATATTTGTGTAATATAAGCATTTCAATTATGGCTGTAACAATATTATACATTTAAATGAAGTAGGAAAAATATATGTTTTCAACTGGCATTATTGTGCAATTTTCAAAGTTACAAGTCATGTTAAAATAGCTTTTGTATTTATTAATCTGTCGTCTTAAGATTTTTCTAAATAATTTGTACATTGTATATAGATAAAATTGGCAGTAACAAATGACTGGTAATAGATAAATAGCATATAAGGCAATAAAGTTTAATTTGAAAAAAAACATGGAACACTTTGAGGATATATATCGGTTAGTCATGTTTATAATTTGAACAAATTGTAACAGATACAATTATAAAAAATGCAAAGTCAAACATAGTAATGTATAGCAAAACCTAAAAAATTGTGCAAATATGCTATGAAATGTAAACACGCAAAACAGTATCTGTAAAAATAATACGTTTTTTTTTTGTAAACATAGTTGTAGTGCAGTAAAACAATTTTTTATGATGTTACAGTTCCTTAATTATTTCGGTAATGCATCCATTGCAAAATAAAACATTCAATGATATTGGTAAGTACTGCATTAGTGAATTTTCTAAGTCTTCAGTATCAGTTTCAATATTTAAAAAGTCCATTAAAATGGTATTGTCTATATCCATTGATTGGATGTGATCACTTCCTGTGATTTGCACAGCCATTGTGCTTTTTTCCTGATGAGTTTTTTCTACTCCAAATAATGTGACATTAATGTCTTCATGTGGTGGTTGTTTTTCCTGTAGAGAGATTGTTATATTACTAACTTTCCCTTATTGTTTTGATTTACGATATTAGCTGTTAAAAGAATTATTACTTACTTGTATTGTAGTATTTCTAGTTGTGTTCAATATTTTTTCTCCATTGAACATGTGTACAGACAAGTGTGTTAACTGTACATATTGTCCTATGTCCGTAGTAAAGTCACGTGCTTCTCTCCAGAGAGAAATTTTGACAGAGTCTGTGGCGTCATTAATGGTAATACTTTTTATTTTCGCGTCTTGTCCATTAACAAAGATAGTTTTTGTATCTTCTACCTGCAGTATATAAAATAATAATTTGTTGCTGTGTTTATATATTTATGTTAATGCAATATTATTTTTTTTAGTGCATTTAAGTAATAACTATAGCTATTATGTTGTTATGAAGTACAGAAAAAAAATTAGTAGCATTTCTTCACATATTATTTGAAGTATACAATAATGAAATAAATAAATATAAGTTGCTGTACAATACATTTCCTTTGCTGGTAAAGAAGTGGTTGTTTATATACATCAGTGTAACGTACATCTTTGTATTGTTGCATTTTTTTGTTTTTGTAAATAGTGATATATAGAAATATTTTACTTACTTGTTAGCGTTGCTTAATAGTTGTATGGCAGTAAAATAATGTTGCAATATACAAGTACTTGTTGAAACAAGTGAATGCTGTTAGGTGGTCAGTATCATTGTATGTACCTTTTAGATTAAAGTGAAATATAGAAAATTTTACTTACCTTGTACGTAGGTATAATATATGGAAATGTTTTTACTTACGCTTTATTTTTGTAAATAGCTGGGTCCTGTGATTATGTATTATTAACTTGTTGCAAATAATATTGTACACATTTTATTTTGTTGTACAAGTACTTGTTTGAGAGCAGTAAATGCTTTAGTAAGTGATTGTGTATAAACCTTTTTGTCAATAGTATTATATACCAAAAAATTTACTTACATTGTATTGGTAGTGAACTGCTGCTTTGTATAATATATAAAAAAAACAATTTACTTACGCTGTATTGGTAATTAACTGCTGCTTTCTTTATGTTGTAAGCTTGTTACTTTATATTTAAACACAATTATTTTCTGAATTTTTTAGTTACTTTTTAACATAGTCCCTTGCATATTTGTAATTGTTTATTCTAATTTATGTCTTTACATGTTATAATAAGCATTTATAAGTACATTTCAATGGATACAATTTATTACAGTTATGTAGTTGTAAGACTGAGCACTTTATAACAGTAATTAAATGACATTTCAATTCAAAGTTATGAAATGTAGCTTACCTTTGTTATTGTTCCTGACACACTCATAACTGTCTTTACAGCAGCTTCACGGACAGTTTTTATGGGAGATACAGGTGGTGCCTGTGGCTGTAGAATTTGTTCAGCTTCCTCTATTATACCTGCGGAAATTGTAAGGGGTGGCATTCTTGCAATTTTTGTTTGCTTTGTTATCAACAATATACCATTCTTATACAAGTAATTGCGTATTATTATTCCATTTTGTTCTTTTGTTTGCATATAGTATGATTCATCATAACATCTCGCTTTAATAGTGCCGGTTTCATCTGCTAAAGCCAAGTGGTACAAAACTCTATTTTCTTGCTTTGAATTGCGATAATATGTCTTTGTTGAACATCTGATGATGTTGACACGAAGTGCTTTTTGATATGGCTTTGTGTTGTCTTCTTTGCTGTTTTTCAATTCTTCAATCGAAATCATCTGTAAAATATAATGCATTTATTAAGGATATTGCCATGAATGAAAAAAGCAAATTATTATTTTGCATTGCAAAACTTTTATGCCTTTTTTGTCAAATACCTATCCATATTGGTTTGTGGTCACTGTAATATGATTCTAATGTGCCATAATTTGTTACATGTGCATTTGTAAAAATGTGGTCTAGCAAAGAGTTGTAATCTGTTGTAGGTGTGTTTATTTTTTGTTCGCAATTAAAATGTGTTTGCATGTAATTTATTAGTAATTTGCTATTGTATGTTTCTTGTTGTATATCAGTATTACAATCACCCATTATGATATATTTATGATGTGGATATGCATTCAATGTTGTACTTAAAATTGTTAATAATGTTTGTAGTGCAACTTTAGGTGGCTTGTATATAAATACTATCAGGTATTGTATGTTGTTAATTTCTTGTACGAATCTCAAAATGTCAATTTGTTGTTCAGTTGTGTATATTGGATGTACTACATGTTGTTTCTTGTAATATATAGCTATTCCATGTTTTGCGTGTTTATTATAAAATTTGTCAAATATTATACAATCATAATGATCAATATTGTATGTGTCAGGAGGTGCTTTGTATGTAATGTTGATTTCAGTTAGACACAATATGTCAGCACTTAATATATTAGTATCAGCTTGCATTGCTTTAAAATGTTTTTGCAGCGATCTTATGTTATGCATTATAAGTGTGAAATTTTTGTCATATTGATGTATTTGTGGTATAGATATTTGTAATGACATATATGTTCTCAAGCGATGGACTTTAAAGTGTGTTAATATTTTACTTTCATTAAAGTTTTTAATGTATATATTTTTTAGAGATTTAGCTCTGCTGATTGCTACATAATGTAAATGGTGTGTTTTGCTGTTATTGAAATGTATATATAATGGTTCTATTGTTTCACCTTGTGTTCTGTGTATAGTGCGTGCAGATGATTGTCGTAATGGAAATTGTTTTCGTATTATAGTTATGAATTTTTTACCGTATTGGAAATGACGAGAAATTGGTAGTATAGGTGTCCAAGTTGAAGAAATACTTGCATTGTATAGGTGTTAATTTTGTTGTCTTGTTTGTTTACCGATTTTGTTATTATCAAATTGTATCCAGACAATAATTGGAATATTATTTGCAATATCAACATATTGCACTATACCTGTTGCACCATTAGTTAAACCGTCATTTACATTAATATTAGAAGTTAGATCGTAACGTAATTTTATGGCAATATTTAATATTTTGGGCAAGCCCATTGTCTGTGTTGCGTTTGTAGGTAATTTCTGTAATATTATTTCTTTTACTTCAGCAGTTAAGTCTCCTGCTACTGTATCTATAGCTACTGTTGTATACATTGCATAGTTTTTTATGTGTTGCATCAAAACATTGTTATTTATTTCATTTACTTCATTGTTAGTACCCATAATGTATGGTATAGTTTGTATTAATGTTGCGTCTGGTTCTATTTCGCGAGATTTTAAAGTTTGCACATCAATTCTTGTTTGTTCACCTATTCTTAGTCTATTAAGCATTTGTGCGAATGGTAAATCATTAATTTGTCTCATTATTTTAGTGAGTTCAAATAATTTAAAATGTGTTTGCCATAAGTTTGTACTTAATGGTCCATACATATGCTTTGAGTTTTCAAATATATATGTATCAAACACTGGTTTCAATTGATAAAAGTCTCCAATTGCTATTATAGATATTCCTCCAAATGGTTCAGTAGATGATTTTATTTCTTGCAATCTATTGTGTATAAAAGTGAACATATTTGTTCCAACCATTGATATTTCATCTATTATTAATACTTTTAAATGCAATAATTTACTTTGTAATGCAGCTCTATTTTCATGTGTTAATTGCTTATATGTAAATGATTGAGAAACTGGAATTTTAAATGTACTATGTAATGTTTGTCCTTCTATATTATGTGCTGCTTTTCCTGTTGGTGCTGTTAGTAATATGTGAACGTTGTCTGGATTTTCTCCTGCTTTACTATTATAGTATCGTAATAATGTTTGGTGGAGTGCAGTTATTAAAAAACTTTTGCCTACTCCTGCACCACCAGTACAAAAAGTGAAGAAAGATGTTGTTTTTGTTTTTAGCCAATTTAAATGATGATATAAAAAATTTAGTTGTTGAGCTGTTAAATTTTGCATAATATTATCATATTCTTCTTGTGGGAGTATATTTTGTATTAATAATTCTTCTTCTGTAGTAGTTCTTATTCCTAAATCTAGTGATAAGTCATATGTTGCATCTTTTTGATAGTCTTGTGTAGTTTGTTCTTGGTTATCTATTGATATTAGTGTTGTAGGTGAAGCGGGTGGTACTACCATATCATTGTCATTATATGTTTCTTCTTCATTAATTATTATATTTTGTTTATTATACAAGTTACAGTTTGTGTCTACCTCTATTTTTACTTCTAAGTATCTTTCATAATATGTACTTTTTTGTGAAATTATATTACTTTCTATTCTCCATGGGTAGTAAAGCATTAGTAATTCTCTGTAATGATTTTCAGTATCATGAATCTTATTAAATCTACAATAACGTATAATTTTGTTTTTGGTACGTTCCTTGTAAATTTTATTGCTTAAGTTATTAGTTTACTATACTTGTTAACTACTTTGTCAAATTGAATCTCTGTTGAAGTTTCAGGCATTATATTAAGTGTATTGATGTCTTTCATTAAGTATGTACGTTAATCTGGCATACTTGTATTGATAAATACAAATGAACGTGAACTTTTTCTTAATGGTATTTGCAATATAAGATAAGCAGCTTCTTGTGCACTAATTTCAGTACAATTTAAAAATTTATTGCCAATGGTTTTTAATTGTTCTTTAATATTTAAATTATTGGTAACTTCTTTAGCTGCTTGTGCTATTATTTTACTTAGTCCACGTTGAGATTTACTAATATATGATACCGCTCGCAGCTGCTTTTGTGCGCTTTCTGCTCTGTGTGCTTGTCGCTGCCCATTCATCGCCTGCTGCCTGTCGCGCTGAGAAAGCCAGGAGACAGGCTCTTTCTTCTGTCCTTCGACCGAGGCTACCTGACAGAGGCTGGGACTGCGAGACCCAGGGTGCAGCGCGTGGAGACCTGAGCGCACCTGGAGTCTCTTCCCGCCCCTGCTCCGCCTCTGCTGACTGCCTGCAGTACCTGGATTGGCTGAAGGCGCTTTAACAGCTCGCGGCCCCCGCTTCGCGGGCGCCGCTCGCAGCTGCTTTTGTGCGCTTTCTGCTCTGTGTGCTTGTCGCTGCCCATTCATCGCCTGCTGCCTGTCGCGCTGAGAAAGCCAGGAGACAGGCTCTTTCTTATCTCCTTCGACCGAGGCTACCTGACAGAGGCTGGGACTGCGAGACCCAGGGTGCAGCGCGTGGAGACCTGAGCGCACCTGGAGTCTCTTCCCGCCCCTGCTCCGCCTCTGCTGACTGCCTGCAGTACCTGGATTGGCTGAAGGCGCTTTAACAGCTCGCGGCCCCCGCTTCGCGGGCGCCGCTCGCAGCTGCTTTTGTGCGCTTTCTGCTCTGTGTGCTTGTCGCTGCCCATTCATCGCCTGCTGCCTGTCGCGCTGAGAAAGCCAGGAGACAGGCTCTTTCTTATCTCCTTCGACCGAGGCTACCTGACAGAGGCTGGGACTGCGAGACCCAGGGTGCAGCGCGTGGAGACCTGAGCGCACCTGGAGTCTCTTCCCGCCCCTGCTCCGCCTCTGCTGACTGCCTGCAGTACCTGGATTGGCTGAAGGCGCTTTAACAGCTCGCGGCCCCCGCTTCGCGGGCGCCGCTCGCAGCTGCTTTTGTGCGCTTTCTGCTCTGTGTGCTTGTCGCTGCCCATTCATCGCCTGCTGCCTGTCGCGCTGAGAAAGCCAGGAGACAGGCTCTTTCTTATCTCCTTCGACCGAGGCTACCTGACAGAGGCTGGGACTGCGAGACCCAGGGTGCAGCGCGTGGAGACCTGAGCGCACCTGGAGTCTCTTCCCGCCCCTGCTCCGCCTCTGCTGACTGCCTGCAGTACCTGGATTGGCTGAAGGCGCTTTAACAGCTCGCGGCCCCTGCTTCGCGGGCGCCGCTCGCAGCTGCTTTTGTGCGCTTTCTGCTCTGTGTGCTTGTCGCTGCCCATTCATTGCCTGTCGCGCTGAGAAAGCCAGGAGACAGGCTCTTTCTTATCTCCTTCGACCGAGGCTACCTGACAGAGGCTGGGACTGCGAGACCCAGGGTGCAGCGCGTGGAGACCTGAGCGCACCTGGAGTCTCTTCCCGCCCCTGCTCCGCCTCTGCTGACTGCCTGCAGTACCTGGATTGGCTGAAGGCGCTTTAACAGCTCGCGGCCCCCGCTTCGCGGGCGCCGCTCGCAGCTGCTTTTGTGCGCTTTCTGCTCTGTGTGCTTGTCGCTGCCCATTCATCGCCTGCTGCCTGTCGCGCTGAGAAAGCCAGGAGACAGGCTCTTTCTTATCTCCTTCGACCGAGGCTACCTGACAGAGGCTGGGACTGCGAGACCCAGGGTGCAGCGCGTGGAGACCTGAGCGCACCTGGAGTCTCTTCCCGCCCCCTGCTCCTACTTAAGACACACCCTCCACGCTACGCGGGACGCGAGCGGGACGCCGGGCGAAGCCCGGGCAAAGGGCGGGCCGTCTGTGGCCGTCCGGGGACGGCCGAGGACGGGACGGGCCAACCCATTAACATCCACGCCTCAGTAAACATCAAATAGAGATCACCGTAGAGTCACACCTTCAGAGAAAGTTTACGGCCTCTTTCTACGTCTCCCTACGTCCAGAGTTGCGATACTAGTGGCTGTCTCCTCAGAAAACAAAAAATGGGTCTCAAGAAACTACGTTCGCGAACAATTTTTATGAAGCGAATGGGAACCGAGGAAGCCGTTAGAAAATCCACTGATAACGGAATTAAAGCTGGTCGCAGCAGCTTGACCCCAGCAATCAGTGAATATTTCTCGTCATTATCGGCAAAAAAGAAACCGGAAAAAACAATGTCTGCTTTCGAAAATAAAACACCAGGAAGCCTGGAAGATAGATCTTGCTTATCGGCATCCCCCCATCTGTCTCATAATGTCAGCGACACTGTGTTCAACAATAATAAGTCTACACACACAAAAAGAGATCAACAACCTGAAAATTCCAATACTAGTGCGGTGAAATCATCAACGCCTATAAAAAACCATGAGGGTGTACCCGATTCAGACGACTTGAGTATTTTAAACTATACAGCAGAACAAAAAAGTCTGATCTCTGAAATTTTCATGATAAAGGGTAACGGGAGCCCTCAAACACAAACACAAAAAGACTCATGTTTACCCAACCAAAAAGATGGAGAAAACAGCCCAGAGCTAAAGTCAACAAACACAGACGCAAAAAAACTTTCTATACACGAACAGGATTCCTTTTTAGATCCTTTTTTAATAGAAAGCAATAACCTTGAAAAATCGTCTATTCCCTTATCTAAGGCTTTCTTCACATTACAAGAAATTCTCGAATCAGTTCTCTCCTTCCTAGGAAACATCCTTGAAAACTCTGATCAAACTTTGGATGTCCAAATCGGCATCCTGAAGTTTTTAGTTGAAGAGAAAAGAAAAAAGGAGTCCTCAAAAAACACAGAAGGAAGACTAGAGGATACCAATCAACAAGCGAATGAAAACAAGCAAACCATCTGTCATTCATCTACTCAGACATCAGAAGACAATTTCAAATCAACCGATAATATGAGAAAGAATGATCATCTTAATGAATCCACTCTATTCTCTCTGAAACGTCTGTTTAGAGAAAATCCCCCAAAAAAGGAAAAACAATACCCGATATTCAATAAAAAAACGGGAAGGGAAAGACCTGACAAGGAATCTGCAAATGAAGGCGAGGAATCAAATGTTGAAATTAAATCAGAAAAATCTTCAGGAGAAATGACACCTAACTCTACTAAGGATGTTACGCTTAAGGAAAAAAATAAAAGGAAGAAAAAACCTATGAGAAGGATTCATAAAAAGCAAGCACGTAAATTAAAATTTCAAAAAAATATAATACCACAAAAAGAACTACAAGTGAAAGACGACGAGAAAAGTACTCCGCGAAGGAGTAAAAAAGAAGAATCCCCTAAAAGAACAACAACAGATAGAAAGAAATCCTTGAACCCAAAGGCGGATGTATATCTCCCAGTAAACTTGGTTACTACGACAACAGAAGAAAACACTGTGAAACTCCTTTCTGAAAAAGAAAATTACTGCTGGAATGCCACACAATCTAAGGTACTTCAATTTGTAGAACTATTTCCCACTGACAATATCTCTCTTAACAGAAGTAGGATTCTACACCTCTTACAGAACGTAAAACCTCTTCAATCCATGACTAGCAGTGACATTGACCTAGTATCACTCCCAACGCGAGGTCAAAGTAAAATTGCAATAGTCTCATTTTGGTCTCCAGTGATACCAAGTATCATTTTGAAAGAAAAAGAGATAATATACCGATTTGGTTATGACATCATAGAGAAACCGGAGTATAAAGGAAACAAAAAACAACTAACCTTTAATAGTAACACGACTCTCTTTTCTACACTACAATCGATAGAGGGACAAAGATCCTCGGGGACCTTAAGACACCTTGAGGGTATGCAAAACAGAGATGCAGAACAGGGAGAAGAGATACTAAGAATTCGAGTAAAAAAAGGGGAAAGGGAAGTGTGGCATATGGAACCAAAGGAAGAATATGCAGAAAATAAGATGGAGAATTCATGGACCTGGCTACCAGGGATTCTAAACTATAATAAAAGTTTTAACCACCTAAAGCACCCCGTTTAACCAAGGTCTAAAGATCATTTCGTGGAACATCGCTGGAAGAACAAATAAAAAAATGAAGGAAGTCCTCAGAAACCAACCCGACATACTGACCCTGCAAGAAACCTGGGCAACAGAGCCCTTTTTACAAAAAGGTTACTATGTATACAATATAAGTGCGAAAGCCTCTAATCGGGGCCATGCCAAAGGGGGACTGGCTTTTTTAATGAGAGAGGACTACTTGTGGGCCCAAGAGATAGTGGAAACCAGCAGTGAGAACGTGCAATGTATGAAACTGTCTCTGAAAGCCTCCAATCTGACTACAACCAAACCAACATTGCTTTTCAATGTATATGCTCCTCCAGGAAAAAACCACGACAGCTTATATGACGAGACCTTGCAAATTATCATACAAATAATTGAAGCCCACACATCTTTACCCTATATAATCATGGGAGATTTTAATGGGAAAATTTCTTATACAGAAATAAAAAAATGGGGAAAAATCCTGGAAGAAGAATGCCTGGAACATGTAATCCCCCAATTCCCCAATGATATCCGATCCAATAAAAGAGGGAAAACACTGTTATCTGTATTGCTCGCTATAAACGGAACAATTCTTAACGGGAATGTGGAAGGCGATATCCCGGCAGGGTATACAAGACAAGGAAATGGGAGACCATCTATAATAGACTATATTATTTGTGGTAAAGACCAGCTTGAAACAATGACCCATCTGTGCTCCAATTTTAATCCAGAGAGCGATCATGCCGTCTTGCAACTTGTAACCAATTGGTCGGCTCTGTCTGATGAAGAAGGCTTGATGACCCTTGATAGAAAGGAAACTTTGGTAAGCAGCGATCAGAGACGAATCTTCTGGAACCCCACCTCGTTGAGTAAAATGACAAATCCGGTCGATCAACAACAGTTTTTAAGGAATCAATACTCAGAAGACCCCATAGAAAACTTCGAGACCATGCTCATTGAGCTCAAAGAGGTAATAATCGAAAGGAATCTTCAAAGAACTGATATAATCCCAAAAAGAAAAAATAACAACAAAACAGGGAACTCATTGACAAAGAAAACTCTAAACAAATTAATACGTGCGCAATACTTACATTTCTCTCCCACTAAAAAGAAAGAAATAAATAAATTGAAAAACCAACTCAAGAGAGAAAAAATAAGCGAGAGAAAATCCTTTGAGGACCGAAACTGGGTAGAATTACAAAACGCTGCCAAAGAACCAAACCAAAGAACGTATTGGTCTATAATAGCCAAGATATCTGGGACAAAAAAGAAATTACACGCAGTACCTGTTCCTCCGAAAGAGTGGGAAATTTACCTGGCAGAACTGTATAAGAAAAACGTGGACAAATTTCAGACAAACAGTCCAGATAAGGTAAAGGAAAAATCTATGGAAAAAATAATCCCGAAAACTACTACTATAATGGTTGAAACACATATTCGGAGGGCAAGAAGCTCAGGAGCCTTTGGTCCCGACCAAATCCCTATAAAGGCCCTACAAATAAATTCCAGGGAATGGAGCCTTTTTCTAACTCCACTTTTCAACCATATTTTTTCCACCGGTCAGGTTCCTAAGTCATGGCAAGGGAGCACTATAATTCCCATCCACAAAAAAGGTTGTAAAACGGTGGCAGGCAACTACCGCCAAATAGCCCTGATGGACGCCACCGGAAAAATCTTCGCGGCAGAGGTACTATTGCAATTAAAAAACTGGGCCTTTTCGATGGGTCTGATCCCTATGTTCCAGGCAGGTTTCAGACCCAAACATTCTGTCACGGACAACATTGCAATAATCCAGTTTTTTCTGGACAAATACGTCACAATAAGAAAACAGACGGTCTACATGGCTTTCATAGATTATTCAACCGCATTTGACCGCGTGGATCGCCCTACCCTGTGGAAAAAATTGAGGAGCCTGGGAATCAATGATCACCTGCTACAGGCAATAATAAGTCTCCATACAACGACATGGTGCCGTGTTCAAATGGGGGGCCAAAAAGGACTAACGAAAACAATAGACACCGAAAATGGCCTTAAACAGGGTTGTCTACTAGCACCCATGTTGTTTTCGCTATATCTCAGCGATTTGCCAACACAACTGCAAAAGGGCTCAAGTCTGCCCCCAAAAATTAACCAACAAAGAGTTCACCTGTTGCTCTATGCGGACGATATAGTCCTTTTTGATCTTACTCCATACGGTCTCCAAAAATCTCTGGATATTCTGTTTATATATTCAAATGACAACTATCTAATCCCGAATGTAAGAAAAACCAAAGTTGTAGCCTTTTCCGGGAGGAAGAAAAGTGCCAAATATATCTGGAAGCTAGGTGAGGAAAAGGTCGACGAAGAGAAAGAATATATTTACCTTGGCAGGATTCTCTCCAAGAATCTAACAAATATACATCACATCGATAAGTTAACGAAAAAATCTGAAATACATGCTGGTGCTTTATCGAGATTATATAACGCCACGGGGAGCAGACACTTTTCCTCACTAATAAAAATTTACAAAGCTAAAATACCAGCGGTTTTGTCTTATGCCACGGAATGTATTCCAATCCAACAATGGGGCTTCATGGACCGTCAAGAGGGAAAAATCCTGAAAAAAATAATGAAGGTCCCAACAGCTACTCCAGTTCAGGTCCTACGGCTGGAATTCGGAATCACTAGTGCCTTTGCCACGGCCGTGGCTAATATAATTAGATGGGCTTACCAGCTACTTCACGCTACGGAGGGAACTCTTCGGTTTCTGCTACAAAAAGAGACTTTTGGCACAGATATCGTTAAACAAACTTTCTTAATGAACATGTCTGCGGCGTTTCAAATGGCTGAAATTTCGAGTGAAATCCTACAGACTTGGTCCACTTCACAATTAAAACTATTTCTCAAATGTTTTACACCAAGGTTAAGTTATGATTTGGACTATGCTCATAGCTATAGGCTAAAAACATTCAAGCCATTTACAACAGTTATTGAATATAAACATATACAGCCATATATCTCTTTCTGTCTCTCTCATAGTGCAAGGAGGGTAATTTTCATGTATCGAGCGGGGATTTTACCTGTTCAAGTCTATAAAACAAAATGGTCACCCGGAGATCACTCCAACTTATGCTTGTTATGTCTAGGGGGTGAGCAGACTGTGGAGCACTTAATGTTTATTTGCCCTAATTCTAAGGTGGTAGCAGCTCGCGCCCAGTACATTTCACCGATTTACAGATCCTGCAGGCTAACAAAGGAAAAAGAATTTTTAACAATGGCCATAAATCCCCCGAATGAATTTGTATGTTATAATTTGTACAAATTTTTTAAATCCATGTTAGTTTTATACTGATTATCGTTGTACTTATCTTACGTAATGTTACTTTTATATCTCATGTTATATTTGTGGTCCTCGGTTGAGTACCAACACAAATAAAATCTTTTTGACTTTGACTTTGACTTTGATACAATATATACAGCATAAGCATATGCATCTAAAACATACTGTATATCTATGTTAGCTTGCCATGCTTGTAAAATTATTTTATTGTAATTATTAATATAACATTCAGATGGCATTCTTTTTAAAACAATAGTTGTTTTTTTTATTTGTGATCGTATGCATGTTATATATTGTTCCTCAGTTATTTGCAGTTGTTGTAAAAAGTTTTCAAATGTGTAATCTGCAAATTGCTCTGTATTCATTGTTGAATGAATAACATCTAGGTGTTCTTTTAATGTAGTAGGTGTTTCTTCTAATTGTAATGGCTTTAATATCATTGTATTAGCCATAGGATATCTTGGAAATTGATATTTGCATGTTAGCTGATGCTTAATACGGCAATTTTTAGTATGTCCATGTTTTTGTAATGGCAGTAAAGAGCTTAAAGATGTGTCTTCTGTTTTTGTACATGTTATGTGTTTGTCAATAAATTTAATTACTTTGTCATCTTTGTCTATGCTATATTGTGGTGCATTATTTATCCATAACAATGCATGTATGTGTGGTGATCCTCTTTGTTGAAATTCAACTCTATAAAAATAGTCTGTTACTTTACCTATTGGATTAGTCTTGTGTAATAAAATGCAATTAAATAATTTTCTTACTTGATAATCAAAGTGGCGTGCACATGTTATTGGGTCTTGTTGTATTAAAGTGCATTTTGTTTCCCATGACATATTGTTAAATTCTTCTCTGGTACATTCAGTTGCATTCTTTATGCGTAACAATATATTAATTAAATGGTACCATTTTGTTTCTGCTGCAGATAAAGTTAGGAAAAAAGTTGGGATACCTAATTGTCTTATCATTGCAAATAAATCTTTTTTGCAATGTTCCCAGTAAGGTGGAGAACCTCTTATTGTTTTTAATATTTTGTAACCTTCATTATATTGTAATATGCTTTGTAAGTTGTCTTTTATATCTTTTACTGTTATAATTTTGCCATTAGTAAAATACTTCCTAAGTGATATAAAAATGTTATCTTGTATTTGTTTAATTTGTAATTTTTTTAATTTAAAGAACAAATTAGTTATCAATTGGCAACTCTTTTATCATAACATCTTAATTCCCATTTACATATAGTACTATAATGTACAGCTATGTGTCTATCTTTATCATCTGTTCTACGTTTTCCACAAAAAATTGTTGGAAATGATAAATATTCTGAATCTTTATCTTCATATAGTCCACGTGGTGTGTTATGTTCAGCTGGAGCTAAACTTAGTACATTAATATTATCTGTTGCAATTATTTCATTTGTTAATAATGTATCTAAATTACCCACAGGTATGTTATCTGAACTACTTGACGTAACATTTGCATCAGATGTATCTTTAGTAGTAGTTTCTTCATATGGCGTATATTCCCAATCTGTATTTATGGTTATGCCATATTCTTTAAATAAATCACTATTATAAGCTAAATATAAGGCAGCATTTTTTACTATATTAGGCCTTACATTTTCATAATGTGTGTATGATTTATAACGTAACTTTCTTTTTAATTTAATAGGTATTGTCATATTATCACTTATTTGTCTTGGTAATATTGTAATAGTTGTCATAACATCAGCTGGTACATTAACTACAGCACCTGTTAATGCTTTTTGAAATCCACGTGGTAATGTTTTAATTTGCAAAAAAGGAATTCTTGGAGATATTAATCTTTCTTCTAAATTATGTAAATGAAGTTCAGATGGTATTTTGGGAAAAGTCATTCCATTGTAGACTGAACATGGTGGTATTTTTTTTTTATTATGTATTGATAGCATGTATTACATATATAACTTGTTTTATAATCACTTATGTTACACAGTAAAAAAGTTTTGTGATCACTAATATTTTTTATATCTTTAATAGTTTGTTTGTGCCACATTTGGTTACAAATGGTACATACATATTCAGGCCCATACTTTATTTCATTATGAAAGTTATCTATTATAGATAATGTTTGTAACAAGTCTTGATTAATATTTTGTATTTCACTTGTATTAATATTGTCAGTTATATTCTCATTTTCAATAACATTGCTTTCAATAGATGCTTTATTTCCTGAGGTATTAAATATCATAGTTGGGATTATGTCACTATCAATACTGTTACTACCTATATTGATATCATGTTGTATGTTTGTAACAACATGTGTTATATTTGCATGGTTAATAGCTGTTAGTGAACATGTTGATTCTTCACTGTAATGGATAAGCATTTTTTCAATGCATTTTATTTCATTTTTTAAATTAAATCGCTTTTGTGTTTTTTTAAAGGAAGATGTAAGAATGGTAGATACAGTGAAAGGTATTATTTTGAGTATTATTACATCTGTCTTATATGACACTATTTTATGTGTTAGCAAAGATATATATTGCATAAAATTCGTATATTCTTTTATATTTTTATCTATTGGTATGATGTTAGTACTAAGATTTTGCTTTATTTGTTCTCCGTCTGTATGATAAATGCAATAGTTTGCATTGTCTTTAATAATAACAATATAAATAGAATTTATAAGTATTATAATAGAGTCATATATATCTAATGTATTTTCTATAGTTAATTTTATATTTGTTCCTAATGCATTATTTTGTAACATTTCATGCATCTTTATCTTTTTCATTTGTATTGAAAATATTACCTTATTGTATTCTATATAGTTTGGTACATCTTCTATATTTATGTTCTTTTTTGTATAAAAAGTTAATATATCTATATATAATTTTTTGCTAAGTTGCATTATATTATCCATATCTTCTGTAGTCCAATTCTGCGTGTTTTTTGTTTTATTATAAATTATAGCAAATACAATATTGAAAATACATATATTTTCTGTTTCATTAATGTCTAATTGTGTATTAATAACATTATTGTTAAAATTAACTTCTAATATTGCGTTAGTATTTTTATCTTTAGTATTAAAATTATTATTTTCAGTATTGTCTAATTTGCAAACTGCAGATTGTTTCATTGCATAATTGTGCGTTTTTTTGTTAATAACTTCAGTTGCTTGTTGACTGTTAATATCTCTTTGGATATTTGTTGTTATTAACTTCTGAGTATTTTTTGGGGAGTTTTTATTTTTTTCTATTGGCACTTTCTTTTCGCATATTGTATTAATATTTTTTTTTACAGTACATTCTAAGTTTTTTTTGAGTATACTTGCATATGTTTCTTTGTCTATATTTGTTGGCTGCTGATTTGTAACATTTTGTTCTGACAGTGTGTTAATTTTTTTTTTTTGAGAACTTCATAATTAATTTTATTTGTGCTATGTCTTTTTTTGTCTGTTTTTTGTGTGTAATAGTTGTTGTTATTGTATTTAATATTGATGTTTCTTCTTGTGCGTATGTAGTAATGTTATTTTGCTGTACTTGTGAGTTATATGTTGTTGCTTGTCTACCTATGCTACTTTGAATATCAGTTTGTGTTAATATATTTGTGTTATGTACAAAAATCTACTTTTATGTTTACTATTTTGTTCTTTTCGATAAGCTTGTTGAAATGTATTTGTTTGTATTTTAGTAATATCTATTGGTGTTAATTCAAATTGTACATCTACTGCATTAAATGGTTTGATGTGATGTGCTAAGTTACAAATATAATGTAGCACATCTTGAAAAGTCTTCTTTTGCATTACTATACATGTGCCACGTGGATGTGGCATGCCAGAATTATCCCGACTATGGGAATCAAATATAAAGTACTTATCTTCAATTTTAAATATAGATATAACATAAACATCCATACAAAGTAAAACTCCAGAATGTGATATTGCTAGATTTAATGCTTCTTGTATGTCTGGGTATGACAAATCAAATCGTTCAAATATATTACCATAGTATGGTTGTCTAAGCCGTATTGAATATATATCATTCCCATGTGTGATATACTTTGGCAGATCATCAGGATGCATAAAATCTTGTTTGTTAATAGAATGCATTTTTATATACAATGCATCTCCAAGGTCCATTATGTAATGCAAGTCTTCTGCATCCCATATGTATGCTAATTTACTGTTGTTGTGAATAATAGCAAATAAACTATTTGGTAAGCATTGTTTGCCTCTAGAATTTTGTGAAAATTTGTCATGTGCTTGATTATATTGTGCTTGTACAATGTTATGCATATCTATATATTTATATGTTGTTATATCAATAAATTGCTAAGTAATTGTTATAAGTAAGTATATTTTTTATAATTTATGTATGTTATAAATAGTATAGTTATGGTAAGTATATTAATGGTATGTTGTTAGTTTCGAATAGATAGTAAGTTATCCTTTAAAATATTTTTATTTGTATAGTTATGTGAAAATATTAAAATGTGATGCAGTACTTCTAGTAAGTTGTAATATCTAACTACAAATGTTTGCAATAAAGTATAAGTAAGAGGCAATAGCAAGCAATGCAACAATATATATACAATGATTTGCTAGTTACAGCAGTGTAAATTAATGAAAATTAATTACCTTGCTGTTAGCTTCTTCTTTTGTATAACCTGTAATAAAAAGCAAAGAATGCATTATTGTATCAATTTAATTATGTATTTGTAACATAGTTTTAAATTAAACACTCATATTTATAATGCATCTAATGAAATTTAAGTAATGACATTTTATTTTATATTTACTGTTAGGAAAAAGAATATATTTATACAGTGAAAGATTCTAATATATATTCATATAAATAGATGCATCAAATTATTATAGAAATAATATGTAAGCGCTAATAGCAATTGTAGTAATATTGAATAAAAATCATATATATATGAAGTAATTGCAGCATAGTTAATGCCTAGTTCCATATATTAAATTATTCTATTCAAACTGTTGTAGTAATACTTATAATTTTAAACACAGTAATGTACATTGATTAATACAGTCTTAATGGCACAGTGCATGCAAATTGCAGATAAATGTAGTGTTAATAACAATTAAATTTTCAACAATCTAATAAAAATTTACATTTGTAAAGCTCACAATTACTAGTTAAACTCTTATTGGTGGAGCTTTTCAGGAACATTTAGCAAGTTATTACCCAAAGTAAAATAGAGTTGAGCATGTATAGCTGCCTCGGGGATGAAATTGTTATTGTTATATCTTTAAGTCAGTTATCTTGTAGTGTTACATTTCTCTTAAAGCATATTACAGGTATATAGTAAAAATTATGTGTAGTGATTTACATATATATATATATTCAATTGTGTCAACAAAAGACTTTATCTGCTTTATATACATACATATTGTTGTTAGGACATACATGTATAGTGCTGTGTTTTAAATAAACATATAGGATTCTTTATTAATAATACTATTATAAAGAGATAACTGTGTTCTTTAAGATAAGTAAAGTCCAAAAGTGCAGCACAAATGAAAACACCTAAGACATGTTTGGAAACTTCTTTCCAAGCAAAAGTACATAAGCTATAAAATAACTTATAAAGATACGTCCTCTATGAAATTTAGGCATAAAAAAAAATAGTCCCTTGCAAGTAGTATTTGTTATGACATGCGTAATGATATGAACGCATCGAGAACAGCAGTATTGAAGAGCAATAGAAAAAGCGGTGAATAGGAGCGTGGGGAGGAGCTGCAGACAGGTGGGAGGAATGGCGAGCGACAGCTAAGCGGTGAGAAGCGATAAAAGGTGGAGTTGCAGTGGAGCAGTAAATTGTGCAGTGCAAGGAAGACTGGCAACTCAGTTGTGCATTAAGCATGGGTGGTGGAATGGGAGAGTGTCATGAGTGCTTATAATCCGTTTAGTTAAAGTACAGATGTCAGAGGAAAAAGTGCACATGAGCTTTGTATGCATAGTAAGGTACCAAGAAAGAGACGGGCTAGTGTTATGAGTGCCTAGAATGCTTTTCCTGAAAGTTGTATGTCATGGGAAATAGTTAACATGAGTGTGGGCAGAAGTAGTAAGAACTAAGAAAACATAGTAAGGAAACACTGTAAGTACGCTGTGCTGCTCTTAGCTGCTCTGTGTACATATCCTTCTGCTACAAACTTGTCCCCAGCTCCCTTTGTGATGCTAGTACACTCACACACATATATATATATATGTCATTGTTGGATATATACAATGCACTGCCTACTAAATACACAGTGCAGTGTTATATTCATAATATGTTATTTCAGATATAATGTCGTTTTACACACGTACACATATACTGTGCTTTTCTATACATATAGAGTATTGCTATATATATATATACATTATGTTCGTTTACAAACACATTGTGTTACACAGCAATACTGTACTGATTTATACATTTATCCTTTTTCACACTTACACATTTATGCATACTGACGTAGCTCACATATGCATGTTGCATTTATTCACACATATGTTGCATTTCTATATACACACACTAGTACATTGCATACACATGCTTTGCATTACTTTATACACACATTGTGTTGTTTAACATATATACATATATACACTATATTGCTCCACATACATACATGCTGTACTGCTTAATATAAACAATATTTTCCTTTATAAATATACTATATTTGAAAAGGGGGTAATGATGGATATAATTTTGGAATCAAGCAAATTACTTATGTATAGTCAATATATTAGGGTTTGCCCCATTACTGTTTTGTAGGTGACTGCACATTCTCAGCTTAAAAGTTTAAACTGGGATGAGTTAATGAGTTTAATACCTGTGATGTATTTAGCTTTAATGTTTTCACTGTTAAGAGATAATAGCTTCACCCATCACTATTTTCTAGTTTACTGCATTTTATTATCTTAGAGGTTTAAACTGTGATGGTCCAGTGAGTTATATAACTGTGATGCATAGAGCCTTAATTTTTCAACTAGATAAGATAATTTGTTTAATTGAAAAACTCTATCTCACTACTCCTTCTTTGAATGTTTTTTGCCCTATATACGTGTATCAGGGTATACTTATACATGAGTACCTTATTAAGTACTCCATCTGGATCCCAGCAACATACATACATGTTGCACTGCTTTACATAAACTATATGCTGTCTTATAAATTTACTAAAACTAAAAGAAGAGTAGTAATAAACAGAGTTTCAAAATAAAGAAGCATACTTATATCAAGTCAACAAATGAGATTTTGACTCATAATATTTTAATAGTTCATTGTACCTTCTTAGCTTAGATGTTCTGAACTGAGATCGGGCAGTTAGTTAAATACAGTGATAAATTAACCATCAGTATTTATTCAAGATACATACATGCTGCACTGCTTTACATAGACAATATGCTGCTCTATAAATAAACTAAATCTAAAAAGGAGGTGGTAATGGACAGACTTTGAGTGAAGTAATATACTTATACTCAGGTAAAACATGATAGCTTGACCCATTATACTTGTTTAGCTCAATGAACTTTATTAGCTTACATGTTCTGAAGTTGTATGGGCTAGCAGGCTAAATGATGATGATTTAAGCATTAATTTTTTAGCTGTAAAGAGTGGCCTGCTTAATTTAGCTCCTACATATGTGTGGCAGAGTATACTTAGCCATGAGTACCTTATTAAGTACTCCATCTAGATTGTAGCAACATACATACATGTTGCATTGCTTTACATAAAGTATATGCTGTCTTATAAATTTACTAAAACTAAAAGAAGTGTGGTAATGAACAGAGTTTCAGAATAAAGAAGCATACTTATATCAAGTTAACAAATGAAATTTTGACTCATCATATTTTAAGACCTTAGTGTACTTTCTTAGCTTAGATGTTCTGAAGTGAGATAGGCCAGTTAGTTAAATACAGTGATATATTAACTATCAGTATTTATTCAAGATACATACATGATGCACTGCTTTACATAGATAATATGCTGCTCTATAAATAAATTAAATCTAAAAAGGAGGTGGTAATGGACATAGTTTGAGTGAAGTAGTATACTTATACCTAAGTAACACATGATAGCTTCACCCATTATTCTTTTTTAGCTCAATGCACCTTATTAGCTTACATGTTTTGAAGTGGTATGGGCCAGCAGGCTAAATGATGATGAATTAAGCAGTAATGTTTTAGCTGTAAAGAGTGGCCTGCTTCATTTAGCCCCTATATACGTATGGCAGGGTATACTTAAATATGAGTACCTTATTAAGTACTCCATGTGTATTCTAGCAACATACATACATGTTGCACTGCTTTACATAAACTATATGCTGTCTTATAAATTTACTAAAACTAAAATAAAAGTAATAATGAACACAGTTTCAAAATAAAGAAGTATACTTCTATCAAGTCAACAAATGAGATTTTTGATTCATTATCTTTTAATAGCTTAGTGAAACTTCTTAGCTTAGATGTTCTGAAGTGAGATAAGGCAGTTAGTTAAATACAGTGATATATTACTTATTAGTATTTATTCAACATACATATATGCTGCATTGCTTTACATAGACAATATACTGCATCAATAAACTAAATCTAAAAAGGAGGTGGTAATAGACTGAGTTTGAGTGAAGTAGTATACTTATAGTCAGGTAACATATGATAGCTTGACCCATTATACTTTTTAGCTGAATCCACCTTATTAGCTTACATGTTCTGAAGTGGTATGGGGAAGCAGGCTAAATGATGATGTATTAAGCAGTAATATTTTAACTGTAAAGAGTGACCTGCTTAATTTAGACACTCTGTTTATTAACACCTAATATTTTCAATCTTTTTAGTTTTATATATAATTTTGCAGGGTATACTTATACATGAGTACGTTACTAACTACTCAATAAGAATTCAAGTAACATATATACATACATGATGCATTGCTTTACATAAACAATTTACTGCTGTATAAATATACAAAATGTAATAAAAGGTTGGTATTGGACAGAGTTTCAACATTACGTAGGATACTTATACAATTATACTATGCTGTTACACACACACACACAATGCTCATTTTCACATCTATACACGCATATTGTGCTGCTTCATACATACACATTGCATTATACATACACTATGTTATTTATATAAATGTTGTGCTGTATTATATATACATACATAATGCATTGCATTACACACACATAGTGATGCATTACATATACAAACATTATTAATTTTTTTTTTATTAGTGTAGTGCAGTGTTTTTATATGGCAAGTAAAGTGAAGAGAGAGGCTGTTTTGTAGTGCTGTACTATTGAGCGTATAAAAAATAATACTTATAAAAGGCAATTTACCAGCATGCTATATAATATGCTCAGTAATAGTTGTTAATAAAGCATAGCAAAGCCAAAACAAAAAGACACAAATAGTAATTCCTTACATATACACAGATATAGCATTATTGAGTTTATTTGCAAACTGTGGTGTTTGCATATGTTAAGTAAAGTGTGGAGGGACCATTTTGTACTGCTGTATCATTTAGCATGTAAAATATAATAATACTTGAAAAAGCAAATTTAGTAGCACGTTATAAAGTATGCACAATAATAGTAGCTAATAAGGTATAGATATGTTGTAATGTAAGCAATAGATTATGCATTGCAAAATAATAATAAGAGGGACTGACAGCAGGTGTGGGCTAATATGGAGTTCATATTTTTATTTGGGCAAATGTGAGCATGTTTGTGAGTATTACGGAATAATATGTAAGAAGCAAGTGCTGCGTGCAAGACATAACGTACAGAAAGCATTTTCACAGAGAAATATGTAAAAAGCAAGTGGTGCGCGCAAGACACAACGTACAGAGAGCATTTATATTAATACAATTGCATTGTTATAGTGCTGTATTATTGATCGTCTTAAAATAATACTTGTAAAAGGGCATTTAGTAGCATGCTACATAATATGCTCAGTAATAGTGGCTAATAGAGCAGACGAAAGTCAAAACAAAAATAGACATATAGTAATCCCTTACAAATACACAGATATTAGCATTATTATTTTTATTTGCGTACTGTGGTGTTTCCATATGTTAAGTAAAGTGAAGAGAGCCGTATCTCGGGCCCCAAGCCAAGCCCACATATGTACAAGGCACATTTAATCTCAAGACAAGACAGTATAATAATGGTAATAACATTGACTGTAATGCAAACAGAATGTAGTTAGACGCTGGCCCAACATCGTTCTCCTTGGCGTGGGAGTAGCGAGTTACTTGGACAAGCCAAGATGTCTTCTACATTATCTACTCAAGGTTTATCTATAATAGCTTTAACATGTTCCTTCTGCTGAACTGATCATGGTAGTTACAGCTTCTCTCTGAAAACATATAGATAACTTTTCTTAGCTCAGATCACCACTCTAGCAAATATCAAACCAGCCTGAATGCTGTTAGAGAAACACAAAGCCCTGCTACAGAAATTGCACAAGTGACACAAATAAACTCATGACACCCTCACTTCAGTTATTTATGTGTGCATTTACCGAGGGTTTATACACATATTGGGCAGTAGGTCCCTTCGGAAAGTGAGCAGAAGATAAATAGTTAACATGAGCACAAGCAGAAGCGTGGGGACAACACCAACTAAAGACAGACAATCGTCACACTAAAATATCCTGAGACTGAAATACATTCACCCATCAGTTTCTATCTAAGACAGTATGTTTAGAGACAACATGCCCAGTGTAAAGAGCATTAACAACAAACAACTTACTTTTATGTAAGAACACAAACACCTCAGATACATTACTGTACTGCACCTACACTGAAGATCCTCATACATACTACTGTGCATCATCATCTATACTAATACCACTGAAAACTCACACAAACACTCGAAGATGCTATTGCATCCATGCAAAGTTTTGCAACACAAGCAAACAGGGTACATGAAGACTCACATCAACAACGTTAGGTTTTATATGGCTCCCTCGCCCATTATCATAATCACTAACTGTGGTGTTTCCATATGTTAAGTAAAGTGAATAGAGGTACCGTTTTGTAGTGCTGTACTATTTAGCATTTAAAATAATAATGATACTCGAAAAAGCACATTTATTAGCACTTTTTAATGTATACTCCATAATAGAGGCTAATAAGGCATAGTGACGCTGTATGATAAGCAATAGATAATGCATTGCAAAATAATGTTAAGAGGAGTTGCCAACAGGCGTGGTGTACCATGGAGTTCGTATTCTTAATTAGGCAAATGTGAGCTTGTTTGTGGTAGTCACAAAATAATATATAGAAGCAAATGCTGCGCGCAAGCCACAACATACAGAGCGCACTGATAGTAATACAATTGCATTGTTATAGTGCTGTATTATTGAGCGTCTAAAAATAATACTTGTAAAAGGGTATTTAGCAGCACACTATATAATATGCTTAGTAATAGTGGCTAATAGGGCAGAGCAAAGTTAGAACAAAAAGACACACATAATAATATATTACATATACATTTACAAAGATAATAACATTATTGTTTTT
The DNA here is from genome assembly GCF_964263255.1 of Lissotriton vulgaris. NCBI lineage: Eukaryota > Metazoa > Chordata > Amphibia > Caudata > Salamandridae > Lissotriton > Lissotriton vulgaris. The sequence continues at coordinate 64,573,814 of NC_141687.1, forward strand.
ATTTGCACACTGTGATGTTTCTATATGTTAAGTAAAGTGAGTACAGGTACCGTTTTATTGTGCTGTACCATGCAGCGTTCAAAAACACATAATACTAGAAATAGCGCATTTAGTAGCATGTTTTAAAGTATGCTCAATAATAGTGGCTAATAAGGAAGAGCAACGCTATAATATTAGCGATAGGTAATGCATCGCAATATAATGTAAACGGGGGCTTAAAGCAGGCGTGCGCTACTACGGAGCTCGTATTTTTTATTGGCAAATGTGAGCGCGTTTGTAACAGTCACCGAATAATATATAGAAGCAGGTGCTGCGCGCAAGCCACAACGTACAGAGCGCATTGATATTAACACAATATCATCGCTAAAAAAACGCAAATTTTAATATTAAATTTAAATGAACTTGCTAAAATAATTATTTTATATGACTGCTGATTTTTAGAATATATTATTTAACTATTTAAACTTAATAATAAATAACGTAAAAAGTACTATTATTAATTGTAACATCAAATAAAATAGTGCGCAGAAAGTGAAAGTGATAGCTTTTAGTTATGTAAGCGTATGCATTGCGCATGCGCCTTGTGCGTTAGACATCGGCGTGGGAAAGAGCACGTAGCAGAGAATCGTGTTCAGGTAAGCTTTTTGTTATGCTTGCATGTTGCTAACTACTAAAGAAACAGAAATAAAAGACATGTTTATGAAAGTTTAATGGGTCATGAGTTAAGCACGTATCCTCTATATATTGTGTTTTATGTTATACATGTAAAGATCGTATGTGCGCATGCGCTTTGTGCGTTGGGCATGGTTGTCGGATAGAGCACGTAGCAGAGAATCATGTTTAGGTAAGCTTTTTGATATGCTTGCATGTTGCTAACTACTAAAGAAACAGTAATAAAAGACATGTTTATAAAAGTTTAATGGATGGTGAGTTAAGCACGTATTCTGTATATATTGTGTGTTATGTTATACATGTAAAGCTCGTATTGTAAGCTATATATATATAGTGTGTGTAATACTATATGTGTTGTATGCGTAATATACTGTGTAGTTTCGCATTTGAAATACTATATGTGTGAAATGTACTGTAAAATTTAAAACAAGATGCTAATAGTAGAATAATGTAAGTATTTAAACATATTTTGTTTTCTGCTGTTATTGCAAATTGTACGACCGTTACTTAAAATGGCGCCTTTAAAACAAACGCGTTATTTTTTTGATGTTACGTACTTGTAACACACGAAAGTAAATTTACATCGACAGGTATAATAAGTTCGTCTTTGTTGTAAACTTTTACTTGAAACGCCGCTTTTAAATAATTAGTGTGTATTAACACACTTAACGTTTGCTAAGAAATAATTAGGCGTGTTAAGTAAAACACGTTGTTGTGATACTATGAAGTTAAATGCTGTGTACAAGTAAGGATATTGGTAAAGTGTAAATAATGTTTAAGCAAGGATATTGATAAAGTATAACACACAGAGCTGATACAGTAAATATAAAGCATTTTGAATAAAAGGCAGCCTTTGCATAAAATGTTAGCGTATTTAAATTTGCTATGCAATGAAACTGTTTTATTTGAAATCGCAAATAATATGCCTGCTGTCTAAAATACTGATGTCATATACAATAGTCGTGCATGTAGCTTTATATGCAATAATGCATTATTGTGATGCAATAATGTAAACGTATTTGCGCACTCATTTATATGTGCGCATGTTAGCGTGTATAAAGTACGAAATAGAAGGAGATAGGCGGGGTGGAGGCGGGCGCCTAGAATATAGTGATTAAAAGAAGAAAGCGCGTAAAATAAATGCCGTACATAGTGCGTAAATTTATAGCAGACAGGACGCAGTAGTAGTAAGAGGAAGGAGGCGATGGATAAAAATAAGTAGGAGCGAAGACACGAGCGCAAGAAAAGCTGCACATAACGCTATGTAAGTAAATATAGACAGAACAGCGTTATGCGTTTACTGTTGTACCTTTACTGTTTATGCGAGCAAATGCGAACGTGTTTGTCGAAATAGTAACTGTTATGTAAGACTATATTATTGCATATAATTGTAAGCGCACGTTGTTATGTTATAATATATACTGTATGAAAATAAACGAGTGAAATAAAACCATTGAGCAGTATAAACATAAGAGAAGGAGGGGGGGGGGTAGTTAGGTGATAATAGCTAAAGGCAAACAGGATAGCGCCAAACATTAAAGTGATGCTTTGTAAGTGAATATTAAGCAGAAAGAGGGCAACAGCAGTAAATAAGATAACATGCGAAATGAACGTTGTGTTTTGCATAAAATGTTAGCACGCATTTAAAATTGAAATGCTATGAAAGTGTTTAGCTGGAAACTATAATTAATATTATGCGTGCTGTGTAAAAAACTGTTGTGGTATACAATTAAATGTTTATGTTGCTTTAAGAAAGGGCAACAGCAATAAATAAGATAACATGCTAAATAAAGGGCAGCCTTTGCATAATAATGCTAGCACGCATTTAAATATGACATGCCATAAAAATTTGTTGCCTAATATTACTATTAATATTATGCAGGCTGTATAAAGAGTGATGTGGTATACAATTATAAGTGTATGTTGCTTTGTATGTAATAATGTATTTTTGTGATGCAATAATTCCACGTATTTGCGCAGTTATTTAAATGTGTGCATTTTGCCGCGTATAAAGTACGAAGTAGAAGGAAAGAACGATGAGGGAGGAGTACCCCTGTAAAATTGTAGTTGGAAGGAGAAAGTAAATAGTATAAATGCAGTAAATAGCGCCAAAATTTAGAGCGGGCAGTAGCATAAGGAAAGGACGGGAAGGGGGGAAGGGGGGGGGGGTGTTACTAGGTAGAAGCAAATACTGAAGCGTAAGAAAACATGTAAATAATGATATGTAAGTAAATATGGACAGCACAACGTTAAATATTCACTTTTATAAACTTAATATTTATGTGAGCAAATGCGAGTGTGTTTGCGAATTTGGATGGTGTCGCATATAATTGTATGCGAATGTAACTTAGCATATTAATAATATATTTTGTAATGTAATAATGTGAACTTTTTTGTAGAAATAATTAATAGATGGGTAATAAGCAGTAGGGGGGGAGGTAGAGTTAGGCTATGGTAGCTAAAAGTATACAAAGAAGCGGAAGGAAAGCGGTAAATATTCCATTTTAAGTAAATTTGTTGCGATTAGGTCCGGTAGCTGGGGGAAGGGGGGGTGGGGGGGGGGATGTGAAGAGGGGAGAGAACAACGCAATAGCAAGTTAAAGAAGAGAGCGAGTGACAGAAAATGTTTAAATGCGTGTATTTGAAGCGGGCAGGGGGCTGCAGCTGAAAGGCGAAGGTGTTAAATTATAATAGCTGGAAGCACAGACAAAATAGCAGAAAAAGTTGTATATAATACTGTGCTTGTAAATATAGGCAGGAGAGTGTTAGGCCCAGATATGTGCAGTTGGCATATAGAAATGCGACGTGTAATAAAGAAAGATGCGTGTTTGTTATGTTGAAATATGGACCGTCTGAAAGACAAGGAGTGAAAAAAAAACAGTGTACGATGGGAAGGGGAGAACAACTAAATGATAGTAACTGTAGGTAGACAGCAAAGCGCAATATAAGGGAGAGATAATAGTATGTAAGTCAATACGAACAGTGGACAGGAGAGGCATTTGTTATTGTAGATGCAGTTTTTATTATTTATTAAGGCGAATGCTATTAAGGACATTGGGGAGTTTAAAGTAAGCACAGAAAAGGCATCGCGCAGATAGCTAATTTATTAATTAAGTAAGTACGCTCCAATAGAACAATTAGAAAGTATATGGCTGAGATACCCGCCACCCCCTCTCAACACAATCCCCAAAAGGAAGGGAAACCGGAAACTGTTCTTAAAGTTTTTGGATGTGGGATGGAGTGACCATCCCGGCCGTATTTATTAAAACAAAAAATTAAAACATTAAACGTTTTCATGTTATGTACAATTTCATTATCACATTACGATGTTTGGCTAACCTTAACATAATCTCTAATACAGAGGTTCTCCTAGCCGAACTAGCATCCTACAAAACATTCTCTAAGAACACTGAAATTGTACATCCTAACGTTTAAGGGCCAACGGCAAGGTCATAACCGGTGTCAAGATCCCTAACCAGACTTACCCCTCCCACTTAGGAGGGGCGATGGCACAGGGGCTTACCACAAGTGCAACTACTAACAATTTCCCTTGACTTGACGGGGGCACTTAAGACTCGACGCCATTTAAAGGTCGTTCGAACACTTGTGTGTGGTATCTAGAAGGTATCGTTGACCTCTCCCCACCCCACACAACTTACCGCATCTGCCGTCGCAGATGACACTAGCCCCGGGAAATTCCCCAGGAGGGGGCTGTAACCCCTCCTACAAAGGAAGGGGCCTTGACCGCCTTTCCTTTACTTCCGGCGACCCGCCCTTAGACGGGACCGCCTCCCCACTGAGGGGCCAATGGCCACCTCTCCCGAGCGCTCCCATCCGTGTTGGGTGACGCCCACTCATAGGGATCTACCAATTAGTGCTCACCGATCATGACCTTACCGCCTACCAAAAATAAATACGACAGTTCTTCAACCTATGAAAACATTGGTCGCTACGACCGAAGGAACATGCTAAAAATGCAACATCACATCAAATCACTTTAATCGTAACAACCTAAACGATATTCACCATCTTTATTAACCACAAACTGATACTGTTATAGCCTGTAAACGAAACGGAAAAACAAACTTATCAATTCACTTTATTGCACAACAACTTTGCTGTCCTCAGGGGCTGGTGGGTGGGTCAAAATTGGCTCTTCGTTCCGTCCCGAGCTCACGTGTAGCGAGGAGGTGCAGCTTCGGAGCACAAGAACAAGAGGACGTCTTCTGGTCTTGCGCCTTCTTTTATCCGTCTTCAGGGCGGGCGAAAACCCGCCCCTGCCCGCCCCGGGGGCGTGGCTGGCTGCGTCGGTGTCTAGGCCAGCCCACTCTAGGGCGGGAAAAGGCGCGCCCCGGCTACGCCGCTTCGGGCATACCAGCCGAGACGCGCCTCCCGCCCAAAAATGGCTTCCCGGGGGGATCGAGGCACTCATCCATACGTTCGGGGGGACCGAGTGGTCGCCCCTTTCCATATGGCTGAGATACCCGCCACCCCCTCTCAACACAATCCCCAAAAGGAAGGGAAACCGGAAACTGTTCTTAAAGTTTTTGGATGTGGGATGGAGTGACCATCCCGGCCGTATTTATTAAAACAAAAAATTAAAACATTAAACGTTTTCATGTTATGTACAATTTCATTATCACATTACGATGTTTGGCTAACCTTAACATAATCTCTAATACAGAGGTTCTCCTAGCCGAACTAGCATCCTACAAAACATTCTCTAAGAACACTGAAATTGTACATCCTAACGTTTAAGGGCCAACGGCAAGGTCATAACCGGTGTCAAGATCCCTAACCAGACTTACCCCTCCCACTTAGGAGGGGCGATGGCACAGGGGCTTACCACAAGTGCAACTACTAACAATTTCCCTTGACTTGACGGGGGCACTTAAGACTCGACGCCATTTAAAGGTCGTTCGAACACTTGTGTGTGGTATCTAGAAGGTATCGTTGACCTCTCCCCACCCCACACAACTTACCGCATCTGCCGTCGCAGATGACACTAGCCCCGGGAAATTCCCCAGGAGGGGGCTGTAACCCCTCCTACAAAGGAAGGGGCCTTGACCGCCTTTCCTTTACTTCCGGCGACCCGCCCTTAGACGGGACCGCCTCCCCACTGAGGGGCCAATGGCCACCTCTCCCGAGCGCTCCCATCCGTGTTGGGTGACGCCCACTCATAGGGATCTACCAATTAGTGCTCACCGATCATGACCTTACCGCCACAGGTCCGGATAGTTGACCGGCTATCCGGACCCCCCACAAAACTCCTACCTATAGGTCATGCTTTAAAGATTTTAACCAGGCTAGGAAGTCTCCTATGAGTAACTCGTTCCCCGCCCTCGACAGATGCACACCATCCCCCAGATACATACTATCATCATTAATACAATTATGCGAGATTGAATGCAATGTCTTGGACCGGAACAACCTACTTACTTTGTTATTCAACTTTTTAACCGAATGATTCAAAGCAGGGATCGAGATAGCCCCCCGCCACACTTTTCGTGGAATCATATGAGACCACGCAATTAGGCACCCCGGAACTCTCCTCGCTAACCAACTTACCGTGGAAAGCATAGCCTCCAGGAGCAGTCGTCTACCGGTGGTGACCAAATCATTGCCCCCCAAATGTACTATGACTATGGACGGCGGTGACCTCATCCGCCCTAACAGGCCCTCAAAAAATTCCTGAAACTGGTCAATACAGAGACCGCCCCTTCCGTAGAAGGACACTCTGTACCCGTATTCCCCAGCTATGTGAATCATGTCACCTGCTTTGAATACGTCTGCGGCCCGTCTCACGTATGAGTGGCCCACGACCCACACCTCCTTCTTCACAGCCGGTGACGTGCGACCGCTGGCCTGGTGTTGGGTCGACTGCTCAGTTTGCCCTGCCGCGTAAGCTTGCACAACTGAAAATAAACAAAAGACAAGAGGCGTGAGTACATGAATACAGCTTCACAACATGTGCAATCGCACGTACCTCTTATAACAATTGGAGGACCAACGCCCCACACGTTTCACTTGTTCTACATTAAGACCCCTGGCTGTAGCTTCAGTGGCAGCCCCTATACGAAAGGAGTGGGTCCCAAATTCGCCCGGGTCCAAGCCCGCTGCGGCAATGGCCATTGCAAGCACCCGTTGAAACTGAAACCTCGTCAGCGGGGTGGCGTCTGCATGCCTCAACAATGTCCCCCCCCATGATGCCACTCTCTGTGCTAGGTAATCTTCTAAGCACTGTACCGGACACATGGATGACTCGGGGTTCCTGCGAATGATCGTACAGTCCCCTCTCCCATCTTGGTCAGTCTTAGACCGGGGAAAGGAGACAATCATCGCGTCCCCCCTGATCTGAACATGCTCCCTGCACAAGCCCCCCGTCACATCCTGTTTGTTCCTTGCAACCAGCTCACTAACTCTCATAGCCCCGTGAAACGCCAGCGTAAATGCAGTCCGGAACAAACAGGTCTCAAAAGGGGACGAGCATGTATTCGGGAGTGTGGCCAGTAACAGGGACAACCTGTCTAGACCTATCGGTCGTCTCACGTCTACTCTGCGACCCTCTAGGCGTTGCCACCCACGCAGCGCTTTCTGTACTGTGAAAGACGCTGTTGGGTCCAGGATGCCATGGGCCCTGGCAACAAAGGAAATGGCGGCACGATGCCTTTGGGCCGTAGCCACCGATTTCCCAGCCCTGTGTAAAGACATAAGAAAGAGTACTACCCACTCTTCCTGACCCCAAAGACCCCCTCTCTCTGCCCCCAAAAAGGCTAAATAGGCCTGGAACGCCCCTTCATATGCCTTCCTTGTCCTGGGTGCTAGACTCTCTCCCACGAGGTGACGAAGTTCGGGGCACCGAGAGACCAGAGAGCTTCGGGGAAGGGTGCCGGCTCCGGGTCCGCTGAAGGAAGGAAACCCGAGAAAGCCTGCATGTGAAAACGAGACAGTGCATCAGCAGCCTGATTCATCACCCCTGGGACATGTTTTGCTCTGAAAACCACGTTCAGTTGCATACATAGTAAGACAATTTCTTTGAGCAGCCTCAAAATCAATTTACAATGGGCTGACTGACTGTTGATGCACTCTACCACGGTCATATTGTCGGACCAAAAGACTACAGAATGATCCCTGAAACCTTCTGGCCAGGTTCTCAGGGCAACGAGAATGGGAAATAATTCAAGGAAAGCGATATTACTCGTTAGCCCCTTCTCGTGCCACCATAGGGGCCATCTTTGAGCAGACCAGCTCGTGCCGAAGATGGCGCCAAACCCTATGCTTCCTGCTGAATCCGTCCATAGCCCAAGCTCTTCCGAGGACACGGCTGGCTTGTTCCAGACGACTCGGCCATTGAAGTCCGCCAGGAATGCTAACCATATCCGCATGTCCTGGCGGACCTCAGCCGATAACCTCGTGCGATGATGACCCTCCTTCAGGCCGATCATCGCTTGGGCAATGGAGCGGGAAAAAGGGCGAGCCATTGGGATTACTCTCAAGGCAAAATTCAACTTCCCCACTAATTGTTGCAACTGATGCAGTGTAACCTTGGGTGTGTTCAAACATACTCGGAGGGCTGACCCGAATTGTAACACTTTGCTAGCCGGTAAACGGAAACACCCCTCCCTTGAGTCCAACTCGATCCCCAAAAACTCGAGGCAAGTCGTGGGACCCATAGTTTTACCCGGTGCCAACGGCACACCAAAATGACCCATCAACCCACAGAATTCGTTTAAGGCCTGGGCACATTCGGGATTTCCGGCGGGGCCAAGGAACAAAAAGTCGTCAAGGTAGTGCATCACATTTCGAAAACCCGTCTTTTTAGTAAACACCCATTGCAGGAAAGTACTGAATTGCTCAAAATAGGCACATGATATAGAGCATCCCATTGGCATACACTTATCCATGTAAAATGATCCCTGGAACCCGAATCCCAAAAGACGCTGGTCGTCTGGGTGTACCGGGAGCAACCGGAACGCTGACTCGATATCGGATTTCGCCATCAACGTCCCGGGCCCCAGGCGATTCAAGATGGCTACTGCCTCATCAAACGATGCGTATCGCACCGAACAAACTTCAGGATCAATTGCGTCGTTCACCGAAAGGCCGTGTGGCGCAGACAGATTATGGATCAGACGAAACTCACCTGGGTCCTTCTTGGGGACCACCCCTAACGGAGAACAAACAAAATCCGGTACCGGGGGTACACTAAACGGGCCAGCGACCCGTCCCCGGCTAACCTCTTTCTGAATTTTTTCCTGCACCACAGATGAATGTTGTAAAACAGAAAGCTGATTCTTGCAAATCCCTACACCCTGAAAGTCCCCTACCGGGATGCGGAAACCATGTGTAAAACCGTTCCGCAGCACCCCGGCAGACGCACGATCCGGGTAATCACTGAGCCAGGGGATCATTGCCAAGGTATCAATCGGGGTCGGTAGAGGCGCCCCTCGGACTAAATTAGACCTGTTTGGCGCCTCCCTTGCCCCCATTCTCACCCGTTCTGGCTCTGCACGCTGACTCAGGATGGGATGACCCACACGTACTACATTCGTGTTTAAATTTACAGGACCCCGGAGGCCTGGTACATTTCCCTTTGTTGAAGTTATAACAGAAACCCTTTCTCCCGTTATTACCTGCGGGCCTCGACTGGTCGTCGGTGCTCGTACTTGGTCGAAAGGGCGACCCCACATTTTGGCGGGAGTAGTCAACAACATTGCTCCCGACCAATGGCATTCGTAACATTCCCGATTCTTTCATTTTATCCCACGTTAAAGAATCGTAACAATCCCAGGTCAAACTCTTGTTATGTTCTTTTTCCTTCCTGAACAGATTATCATAACAAAACCAATGGTTACCTTGATACGCCGTCGAGTAACCCATAATTCGTGATTGGTAAACGGGAAACTCAGGAAGCAACTCAGGCCTACGTTCCCCCAAAATCGACGTAAAAATACCCCAGGCATTGCCCCAGTTCCCAATGTTCTCATTTACCTTAAAGGCGGCCATTTTTGCGCGCCAAACACTCGGATGCATTAGGTCCTTCTGACTTTTTACATGCTCCACATCGTAATGATCAACAAGCAAGGAAAAAATATTCACGTATTCCCCTGCCCAGATCTTTTCCTTTATGGCTAAAGGCACATGCTGTCCCAATCTCTCTCTACGAGAGGGTGCTGACTCGTCCCGTGCAATCGGCAATGGCCGCTTACCTGAACCGGACGCAGCTTCTGCCGCTTGCGGCTTGTCTATCCCTGCCAACGGTGCGGCCACTCTAGCTGCCTCCTTCTTCTCGCGAAGTTTTTTGATCAGCGCCTGTGCCTCAGCAGCCGTGGCGCCATCACTGCTATCCCCCAACCATGCCGCTAGCTGTGCTGCCAGCTCGGGGGGCATGTCTTCCTTAGGTGTCGGGGTGACGACAACGGGGATTGGATTCCCCTCGATCGGTACTGGGGTCGGCGCCTCGAGCGGGGCAGAGGGAGCCGGGGCGTCCCCCCCAGCTGGAACCCTTTTCGATCTCTTAGGTCTCCCTCCAGCCGGTGGTTGGCCCGATCCCTCCTCCCCATCTCGCTCCGCCAGCCGCTTCTTTATGTCGGACATATCCTTAAAAAGGGCCCGAACCATCTGCTCGGTCGTCATTCTCTTTGGGCCTTTCTTGGGCATCTCTCCGACGAAGTCTCTGAAAGACAAAGAAAAAGATCAAAACGCTCAAAATTGGCTCTTCGTTCCGTCCCGAGCTCACGTGTAGCGAGGAGGTGCAGCTTCGGAGCACAAGAACAAGAGGACGTCTTCTGGTCTTGCGCCTTCTTTTATCCGTCTTCAGGGCGGGCGAAAACCCGCCCCTGCCCGCCCCGGGGGCGTGGCTGGCTGCGTCGGTGTCTAGGCCAGCCCACTCTAGGGCGGGAAAAGGCGCGCCCCGGCTACGCCGCTTCGGGCATACCAGCCGAGACGCGCCTCCCGCCCAAAAATGGCTTCCCGGGGGGATCGAGGCACTCATCCATACGTTCGGGGGGACCGAGTGGTCGCCCCTTTCCATTTGCACAGTTATTTAGATGTGTGCAGCTTGGCGCGTAGAATGTACTCAATGAAAGTAGAGAGGCTTGTGTTTGTGAGGCCTATAAACGTGTAATTTAAATTAGTGAAAGAAAGGCAATGAGCAGTAGGAGGGGGAAGGAAGGGTAAGCGATAGTACGTGCAAGCGGAGGCAGCAGAAAGAAAGCAGTACATTTTGCTTTATAATTAAATATGTGGCAATGAAATAGAGTAACAAAGTGGGAGATAGAGCTAGATAGTGGAAGGTAAAAGGCAATAGTGAGTGGCATAAAGTCTGTAAACGCGTGAATTTAAAGTGTTAAAAGGGCGATAGCAAAATGGAGAGGACTTACGTGACAATAGCTGGAAACGTAGAGGGAAGCGTACCAAAAGTTGTAGATAATGTTGTGCTTGTAAATATGGATAAGCGTTAGACTTAAATATGCGCAGTTGGCGTATGAAGTTTAAAGTAAGCATAAAAAAAGCATTGCGCACAGCGGGAATTTAATAATTAAGGAAGCGCACTTTAATAGAAGAATTAGGAAGTATTTGTACAGATATTTTGATGTGCGCAGCTTGGCGCGTAGAAAGTACGAGCTGGGAGTAGAGATGTGCTTGCGTGTCGTGACTAGTAAGGAAAGCAGTAAGCAGTAAGAGAGGGGGGGGGTCAGTTAGGCGATGGCAGCTGAAAGCAAGTGCGTTTAATAGAACAATTAAGAAGTATTTGCACAGATATTTTGATGTGCGCAGCTTGGCGCGTAGAAAGTACGAGCTGGGAGTAGAGATGTGCTTGCGTGTCGTGACTAGTAAGGAAAGCAGTAAGCAGTAAGAGAGGGGGGGGTCAGTTAGGCGATGGCAGCTGAAAGCAAGAGCGTTTAATAGAACAATTAAGAAGTATTTGCACAGATATTTTGATGTGCGCAGCTTGGTGCATAGAAAGTACGAGCTAGGAGTAGAGATGGGCCTGTTTATTGTGAGGCATTATATACGTGTAATTAAAAGTAGTAAGAAAAGCAGTAAGCAATAAGAGATTGGGGTGAGGGGGAGGGGTCTGTTAGGCGATGGCAGCTGAAAGCAGGGGAAGCAGAAGGGAAAAAATAAATATTGCTATGAAAAGGAAATTTGTAGCAATTAGGTGCGGTAGCTGGGGGAGGGTGAACACGAGAGAGAGCTAGGCGATAGCATGTTAAAGGAAAGAGCGAGTGACAGTAAATGTGTAAATGCGTGTATTTGAAACGGGTAAGGGGCGACTGCGGAAAGGCGAGAGTGGTAAGTTATGGTAGTTAGAAGCAGAGAAAGAAAAGCAAGAAAAGTTGTCTATAATGATGTGCTTGTAAATATGGGCAGAACAGCGTTAGTCTTGGATATGCGCAGTTGGCATATAGAAATGCGAGGTGAAGTAAAAAAGATGCGTTTTTGTTATGTTGAAATATGGAGCATATAAAAGAGTACAAGTGTAAGAAACACATTGCACAACTGGGAAGGGTAGGGGACTAAGTGATAGGCACTGTAGTCCGAGAGCGAAGGGCAAGAAAAGAAGAAAATAATCGTATGCTAGTAATTTTAACAGCGGACAGGAGAAAAGGCTTTTCTATTTAAGATATAGTATCTATTTGTGTAAATAGATGCAAGAGCATCGGGGAGCTTAAAAAAAGCTTAAAAAACCATCGCGCACAGAGCTAATGTATTTATTAAGGAAGCGCGGCAACTGAAAAATATTGTTTTTTAGAAGCAATGCAATAAGCAACAGTTGGTATATATATAATTTACAAAGCCAAAACATTACCATTTTTCGTACAAAGTTTATCACGATTGTTTGCTAGTACTTACGTTGTTGCTGTGAAACTTATTTGTTGAGCAGTATTTGTCTGCTGTTCGCTTCGGAAAAGGTAACTCGGGCAGCAGACGCTATAGAGAAATGCAGGAAAGAATTATTTTTTTGAAACTCATTGCAAACTGCAAATAATATACGTTTGTGTTTAAATGCGTGTATTTGAAGCAGGCAGGGGCTGCAGCTGAAAGGCTAAGGTGTTAAATTATAATAGCTGGAAGCACAGACAAAATAGCAGAAAAAGTTGTATATAATACTGTGCTTGTAAATATAGGCAGGAGAGCGTTAGGCCCAGATATGTGCAGTTGGCATATAGAAATGCGACGTGTAATAAAGAAAGATGCGTGTTTGTTATGTTGAAATATGGACCGTCTGAAAGACAAGGAGTGAAAAAAAAACAGTGTACGATGGGAAGGGGAGAACAAATAAATGATAGTAACTGTAGGTAGACAGCAAAGCGCAATATAAGGGAGAGATAATAGTATGTAAGTCAATACGAACAGTGGACAGGAGAGGCATTTGTTATTGTAGATGCAGTTTTTATTATTTATTAAGGCGAATGCTATTAAGGACATTGGGGAGTTTAAAGTAAGCACAGAAAAGGCATCGCGCAGATAGCTAATTTATTAATTAAGTAAGTACGCTCCAATAGAACAATTAGAAAGTATTTGCACAGTTATTTAGATGTGTGCAGCTTGGCCCGTAGAATGTACTCAATGAAAGTAGAGAGGCTTGTGTTTGTGAGGCCTATAAACGTGTAATTTAAATTAGTGAAAGAAAGGCAATGAGCAGTAGGAGGGGGAAGGAAGGGTAAGCGATAGTACGTGCAAGCGGAGGCAGCAGAAAGAAAGCAGTACATTTTGCTTTATAATTAAATATGTGGCAATGAAATAGAGTAACAAAGTGGAAGATAGAGCTAGATAGTGGAAGGTAAAAGGCAATAGTGAGTGGCATAAAGTCTGTAAACGCGTGAATTTAAAGTGTTAAAAGGGCGATAGCAAAAAGGAGAGGACTTACGTGACAATAGCTGGAAACGTAGAGGGAAGCGTACCAAAAGTTGTAGATAATGTTGTGCTTGTAAATATGGATAAGCGTTAGACTTAAATATGCGCAGTTGGCGTATGAAGTTTAAAGTAAGCATAAAAGAAGCATTGCGCACAGCGGGAATTTAATAATTAAGGAAGCGCACTTTAATAGAAGAATTAGGAAGTATTTGTACAGATATTTTGATGTGCGCAGCTTGGCGCGTAGAAAGTACGAGCTGGGAGTAGAGATGTGCTTGCGTGTCGTGACTAGTAAGGAAAGCAGTAAGCAGTAAGAGAGGGGGGGGGGGTCAGTTAGGCGATGGCAGCTGAAAGCAAGAGCGTTTAATAGAACAATTAAGAAGTATTTGCACAGATATTTTGATGTGCGCAGCTTGGTGCATAGAAAGTACGAGCTAGGAGTAGAGATGGGCCTGTTTATTGTGAGGCATTATATATGTGTAATTAAAAGTAGTAAGAAAAGCAGTAGGCAATAAGAGATTGGGGGGGGGGGGTCTGTTAGGCGATGGCAGCTGAAAGCAGGGGAAGCAGAAGGGAAAAAATAAATATTGCTATGAAAAGGAAATTTGTAGCAATTAGGTGCGGTAGCTGGGGGAGGGTGAACACGAGAGAGAGCTAGGCGATAGCATGTTAAAGGAAAGAGCGAGTGACAGTAAATGTGTAAATGCGTGTATTTGAAACGGGTAAGGGGCGACTGCGGAAAGGCGAGAGTGGTAAGTTATGGTAGTTAGAAGCAGGGAAAGAAAAGCAAGAAAAGTTGTCTATAATCATGTGCTTGTAAATATGGGCAGAACAGCGTTAGTCTTAGATATGCGCAGTTGGCATATAGAAATGCGAGGTGAAGTAAAAAAGATGCGTTTTTGTTATGTTGAAATATGGAGCATATAAAAGAGTACAAGTGTAAGAAACACATTGCACAACTGGGAAGGGTAGGGGACTAAGTGATAGGCACTGTAGTACGAGAGCGAAGGGCAAGAAAATAAGAAAATAATCGTATGCTAGTAATTTTAACAGCGGACAGGAGAAAGGGCTTTTCTATTTAAGATATAGTATCTATTTGTGTAAATAGATGCAAGAGCATCGGGGAGCTTAAAAAAAGCTTAAAAAACCATCGCGCACAGAGCTAATGTATTTATTAAGGAAGCGCGGCAACTGAAAAATATTGTTTTTTAGAAGCAATGCAATAAGCAACAGTTGGTATATATATATATAATTTACAAAGCCAAAACATTACCATTTTTCATACAAAGTTTATCACGATTGTTTGCTAGTACTTACGTTGTTGCTGTGAAACTTATTTCTTGAGCAGTATTTGTCCGCTGTTCGCTTCGGAAAAGGTAACTCGGGCAGCAGACGCTATAGAGAAATGCAGAAGAAATTATTTTTTTGAAACCCATTGCAAACTGCAAATAATATACGTTTGAAAAATATATAAGTAAACTTACCTATTAAAATATAAGCAGCGTAAATCGAATGTCCAACGATACTGCAGAAGGAGCCCAAAGAACCGCACTCAAGGAGGCAAAAGCTTGTTGTGAAAGAGGTCAAGTAACATGTGCTTTGCATGAGAACAAGGTTTCTGTTTAAGTACCTTTGTTTACCATGAGATAGGAAAGTTTGGTGCAATAAAATGCCACGGGCGTAGAGGAACGAAATGCATTGTGTTAGTGTGAAAATGACCACAAGTGTTAAAAGAACTTGTCTGGTAAGCGTCAATGTGAAGGAAAGGTTAAAGGTGGCCTATAAAATGTAAGGAGTTTCGTTTCTTTAAAATCTACCCAGTTACTGAGAAATGTAGGCACATTTCTTGAAAATCGAAACAAAAAGTGTTTTTTTGATGTTTGCGACATGTCCCTTTAGAATAATCTTATTTTACTGTTTAAAAGCATACAAATTTCACTTTGTAATCTTAAATGACATGCACCAAAAGTATTGCGTGAAAACGACTTGTAGTTAAGCCTTAATGAGAGAAACGTTAAAGGTGAGCTCCTAAATAAAGTATTTTCCTTTTTAACAATGTACGCAATTACTGCGAAATGTAGACACGTTTAGAAAAAATAAAACGTAACGTTTGTAATTTTAAGAACATGCACTTAATATATTTAACGTGTCATATTTAGAAGAAGATGTATTTTAGTGGGAAATGTAGACACGTTTACGAAAAATAAAACGTAACGTTCTGTAATTGTAAGAACATGCACTTAATATATTTAACGTGTCATATTCAGAAGAATATATATTTTAGTGGCTGCCTATAGTTGTAGTTGCGGGCTGTTAGTTTCTACAAAGCAATAATTTACATGATGCCACATTTTGCTTTGAAATAGAAAACAGCAGACAAGACGGCGCCAACTTAACTTATCGTTTAGCACCAGTTAGACATCACGCTGTTCTAAGCCTACTGCAAACTTTCCCACCATAGTGGAAATTGCTCCTAAAGCACACCTTTTTAAGATGGCAGCAGTATTCTTGTAAAAGAAACCAATCTCTACATTTGCATGGCGCCTACTACATCAAATACACAAACGGCAAAGAAAAGAAAGTAACACCTCTTAGAGAGCTACATCCAAAGTGCTCGATATTTGCATGGCGCCAACTAACGGGAATAACATTATTTAAATGAGTGCCGCCAAAGGAGTATAACAAAAGATTATCCGACTAGCAAGTCTTTAGGATGCAAAGGCATTGCACAAAAAGAAGCATGACATTATTTAAAATAACCACTGTCATGCTGTCAATACAGAATAAAAAAACGCTAAATGTGCCTTTACTGTAAACGATACCCGCCTACTTCTTAATAAAAAGACACACGCAGTGCACGCAAATATAGACAACATTATTTAAATGTAAGCATTGCATTGCCAGCTAACGCTGCCCTCAGGCTTCTGAAAATAGTTACAACGCTAACCATTGCGCCACGTTAATAAAAAAACACAGCTCCAAAAGATTAATAAAAACACAGCTTCGTCATTATTGCAGCTTGCAAACAATTACACATGATGTTCACAGCAAGCCTGATCATTGCAAGCTAGCCTCGGAGAAACGAACAGCAAAAATATGACGCCAAAGTAATAAATAAATAAACGAGCAGCTAGACCCATTTATTCACTGTGATGCTTCCAATAATTATAAATGTGCCTTTACAAAGAAGTATTTTAAAAGGAATCCCAGCGTGCATGTTCATTACGAGACAGCTAAAAATAATTACTCATGATGTTCATAATAAATAAATAAACCACCAGCTTCACCCATTCCTGTTCATTCTAAGCCAGCCTAGGGGAAAACGAAAGTAATAAGAAAAGTGAAACTGACACTGCCACTGCAGACAATGCTGCGCGCTCCCGAGGTGAAATCTGACAGTGGAAAGGCGCGCGTCTTATTGCTGTCCAGTCTCACAAATACGGGCAACATAAGTTGTCGAGCTGACAGCATTCATGCTTCGCATGAATGCTAACGTCAGCTCGACCTAAAAAAGCACTAGTCAAATGTAAGTCCAAGGGGGTATCAAAAAATGTTTTTAAACCAAACAGCAAAAATCAAAACCTTAGATGGGACTTTGATGTGACAGAGTCAGTGTCAAATGAAAAGTGTGACTGGTTAACTGCAGTCGTTTGCAAATCGGGCATCGACAAATCTGTGGAATAGGTATACTCAGTATCATCAGGATGATCATCAGCCGGTGGATTCAACAAAGGATTTGTAACTGTATGCATCTTGATGGCAATGCCAGGCCTGGAGGTAGTTGCCACAGCCAAAACAGAATTTTTCAGCATTGCTGGACAAGAGACCGTAGGTGTCACACTAAGAAGAATCGGCCACTCGCTGTAATTTGACATTGTCAATGGGGATGTATCTGTTTTCCTTGTGACCAGGAAGTGGCGGTAAAATGACTGTTCTTGTACCCTGCACTTCAAGCACAGGAACCGGTGCACAATATGAGGGGCCGAACTCCTTCTGCATAGCGCCTGGTATCACTTGTTCATAGCGCTCCAGTATAGCGCCTGGTATCGTTTTGCTTTACTTACCAATTTTAATCTGCATTTGCCTGGTATCGTTTTCCAGCGGAATTAAGTTAATTTATTCATTTGCTCTGTGCTCCTGCTTAGTGGCAACTTTGCTGACTGCTCTATTATCTGCGCGTGGACTGCATTTTGGTTATTTTTAGATCGACTGTGACCCTGCTTAGATTCTCGCTACCCCACCGCCATTTTGCTGTTGTTGTTTGCTGTTTACCTGTCCCCGTGTCTCCTCCCCGCTCCCGCCTCCCAAGCTGACCCTCCCACGCTCCGCCCCCCCCACTATCCATTTATGGACAGATGGACCCACGCGCAGCGTCCACGCACTACGGCCGCGCCGAAGGTGCGCCAAAGGTAAGCCCGTCTACGCCCGTCCGCGCCTGGACCGCGCCCAGCGCCAGACCCCCTGGTCCTCGTAATGCCCACCCCTCCCGCATTACTTACAATGCCACCACCCTCCTAGCCCTTAACCCCGGCCGTTCCCCCAACTGCGTCCAAGCCGCCCCGGGACACACCCATGGACCCTTTTCCTGCAACTCCTGCAAGTTTGACAGCACCAAGAACAACTCCTCATCTACAAACACACTACAGATATCCAACTCCAACCACCTACAATGCATCCTGCTCAACACCCGCTCGGTCCACAGGCACGCCATTGACCTCTGGAATCTACTAGTCACCATCTCTCCGGACGTCGCCTTCCTAACAGAAACATGGATGAACGCCACATCAGCCCCAGACATCACCATTGCCATCCCGGAAGGCTATAAGATCATTCGCAAGGACCGTACCGGCCACACAGGAGGAGGCATTGCTATCGTCCATAAGAAATCCATCCGCATCTCAACCAGCTCAGACGTCAATCTCGCCAACTCTGAACACCTTCACTTCCAGATCCACACCGACCCCAAGACCACACTCAGAGGCACCCTCCTTTACAGGCCACCAGGACCCCGCGCACAATTTAGCGAAGACATCACGGACTTCATCACTCCACACGCGCTCCCCTCCGAGGATTACATCCTTCTGGGAGACCTCAACTTTCACCTTGAAAAGAACAACGACCGCAACACCACCACCCTTTTGGACAACCTCACCAACCTCGGACTTAAACAACTCGTCACTACCCCCACCCACATCGCAGGTCACACACTCGACCCTATCTTCACCTCCAGCAAACATGTCTCCTTCAGCCACACCACAGATCTCCTCTGGACTGACCACAGCTGCGTTCACCTTACCTACAACAAGCCCACATCCAACAACCACCCCCAACCCACTCTGCAAAGAAACTGGAACAAAATCACCATCGACCAGATCTCCTCATCGCTTCTTCAAAACCCCCCAGCCCACTCCTCTAACCCAGACCAAGCAGCCACCAACCTCACCCAATGGTTATCCAACAGCGCCGACATCCTAGCACCTCTGAAAAAACGACAAATCAAACTAGGCAGCAAGAAGGCCTCCTGGTTCAACGATGATCTTAAGAAATCCAAGAAACTCTGTCGCTCCCTTGAGAAGGCCTGGAAAAAAGACCCAACCACCAGCACCAAGAACGCCTTCAAAAACGCCACCCGCATACACCATCAACTGATCCGGAATGGCAAGAAAGCCGCTTTCAAGGACCGACTAGATAACAACGCCCACAACAGCAAGGAATTATTCAACATCGTAAAGGAATTTACCAACCCCTCAGCCAACTCCAATGACATCACCCCCTCTCAAGCCCTCTGCGACTCCCTAGCTTCGTTCTTCCACAAAAAAATTGCAGACATCCACAACAGCTTCGACAACCGTCCCAAAGACCAACCCACCCAACCCCCTGCAATACCCCCACCCCCCTTAACATCCTCAATGACTGGAAGCCAATCTCCACGGAGGACACTATCCGTCTGATGAACTCTATCCACTCAGGATCCCCCACAGACCCATGCCCTCACCACATCTTTAACAAAGCAGACTCCATTATAGCACCGCACCTCCGAGACGTCATCAACTGCTCCCTCAACTCTGCAACCTTCCCGGAAAGCTGGAAACATGCCGAACTCAGCGCCCTCCTGAAGAAACCCACAGCTGACCCCACCGAACTCAAAAACTACCGCCCTATCTCGCTCCTTCCATTCCCGGCCAAAGTCATCGAGAAAGCGGTCAACAACCAGCTCGCCGCATTCCTCGAAACCAACAAATCCCTCGACTCCTCACAATCCGGCTTCCGAGCCAAGCACAGCACTGAAACCGCCCTCATCACAGCAACAGACGACATTCGAACTCTACTGGACAATGGAGACACAGTCGCCCTCATCCTCCTCGACCTCTCCGCAGCCTTCGACACGGTCTGTCATAGCACCCTCTTACAACGCCTCAGAAACGTCGGAATCCAAGGAAAAGCACTGGAATGGATCACCTCGTTCCTCACCGGAAGAACCCAGAGAGTTCGCCTTCCACCATTCAAGTCAGAAGCCACTGAAGTCATCTGCGGCGTACCACAAGGATCTTCACTCAGCCCCACCCTCTTCGACGTATACATGAGCCCCCTCGCGGTCATCGCACGCCAACACAACCTCAACATCATCTCCTACGCCGACGACACTCAACTGATCCTATCACTCACCAGAGACCCTAACACTGCCAAAACCAACCTGCATGAAGGAATGAAAGAAGTAGCCGAATGGATGAAGCACAGCCGTCTGAAACTGAACTCAGACAAAACAGAAGTCCTCATCCTAGGCACCTCCCCCTCCGCCTGGGATGACTCTTGGTGGCCAGAGGCCCTTGGAAAAGCCATCCCGACGGACCACGCACGGAAACTGGGCGTCATCCTGGATTCCTCACTCTCGATGAACAGACAAGTCAACGCAGTTTCTTCATCTTGCTTCAACATTCTTCGCATGCTCAAAAAACATTTCGCTGGATCCCCACCGAAACTAGAAAAACAGTCACCCACGCTCTGGTCACGAGCCGACTGGACTACAGAAACACCCTCTACGCCGGTACCACCGCCAAACTCCAGAAAAAACTCCAACGCATCCAGAACGCCTCAGCCAGGCTCATATTAGACATCCCGCGTAAAGAACACATCTCTGGTCACCTGAAAAACCTCCACTGGCTCCCCGTCAATAAGAGGATTACTTTCCGCCTCCTAACCCACGCACACAAAGCACTCTACGAAATCGGACCCGAATGCCTCAACACACGACTGTCCTTCTACACCCCCTCCCGCCAGCTACGATCTTCCAACCAAGCCCTTGCCACTGTACCTCGCATCAACAAAACCACCATGGGAGGTAGATCCTTCTCCTACCTGGCAGCTAAAACCTGGAACTCACTTCCCACTCACCTTCGCCTTACTCAGAACCACCTAGGATTCAGAAAGCAACTTAAAACGTGGATATTTGACAAGTAATTCCCCACCCTCATTCCAGCGCCTTGAGACCCTCTGGGTATGTAGCGCGCTATATAAATTTTTTGACTTGACTTGACTTGACTTTGCAAGACTGTCACCTACGTCAAAGGGTGCGGCAGACGCTGCCATGTCTAGACCCTCAAGGTCCGGAACAAACATTTTGATGCCAAAGAGCATTTTGTATGGTGGCTGCCAACCCAGAGACCTTCCAGGGAGATTATTAAGTGCACGTTGAACGCTATAGCGATGGGCCAGCCAGTTCCTGCCATTACCTAATATCCTAGCTGTCAAGGATTGCTTTAAGTAATGGTTCATCTGCTCCACAACTGAATTACCCTCAGGCCCGTATGGAGACGAAAATTTGACTTGGACCCCCAATGAACGCATGGCATCCTTGTACGACTTAGAGGCGAACGCTGGACCCTGGTCCGAATGAGAGGTACCACATGCAAAAATTCCCACAAAGACACGCAAATTCCTTATGACAGTTCGGGCATCAGGACCCCTTTGTGGCCAGACCGAAACAAAGCGTGTGCACGAATCCACTGCAAGTAAGATGTACTTATACGCAGTATCAGAGGAGAAAGGACCGCAGTGATCTAAATAAACACACCCTAGGGGTTTATTGGAAATGTATAACCGTGTCTGGGGCAGGCGCGCAGCAGTTGAAGGTTTTATCTGCTGGCAAATGTCACAATGCAGGACATAATCACGCGTCTGTTTGTACAACCCACGCCACCAGTAACGCTGTTGCAAGAGAGACAGTAGCTGAAACACCGGTATGAGCCGAGGCCATGCCCTAGTGAGCCGCTTTTATCAAAGTCTGCCTGCGGTCCTTGTTGGGAATCAATCTGTCACCAACGTTGTTAATTCTCACATAGGGAACTTTATCAGGACTTAAATGATAAAAGTATTTAGAAGGGAAACCTGTAGGATAATTACCTCCCTTCTCTGTTGCAGCAATTGCTGCTAAGATGTCATCATCAATCTTACTTTTGGAACGTGTAACTGCTGCTACTACATATGTCGCAACTGCTGTCTTGGCAGCTTCACCAGCAAGACTGTTACTAACAGCGTGTACCCCCACGCGTTGGTAACCAAATGTATGAATTCCAAACACGAGCGGCAGTCATTCCAAACACGAGCGGCAGTTGTTCTTTAAGTTCTGCCACTCAAACCCATAGCATTTTGTGTTTGATTGTGCCACCTTTGGAATCACGATAGTAATTCTGAGTCCAAAAGAATAAATTGTCATTGTAAGACTGAATACAGTAGTAAAATTCACTCACAATAAGAGTAGTCACACAAGGGTCAGCGTACTCCAGTGCAAGTACCAGAGCGCGTAGCTTTGCCAATTGGGCAGTACAGTCCCCTAATGTCTGTGTATGCATGACATCGGACTTGAACTTTCCATTCACCATAGTACCAACCACTATTTAGCAGGCCGCCAAATAAGCATGCTTTGATTCTGTCGCCGGTTGCGCCGATCCGTCAGTGTAAATGATACAATGGAAATCCTCTCCAGCGGGTGCAAAGGACACAGGAGCTGGATGAACAAATTCATACTGCAAGTACTCCTGAGTTTGCAAGGAGCAATTAAAGATAAACGTGACATCCGGAGACGTCAAGGATGTGGCCCATTGTACCCACCTAGGATGCAAAGCTTTTGAATTTGGTACACTGGCTTTCGTCACTACCTCCAAGGCAAGATACGGTGTAACAACCAACATGCGTTTCCCCTGTGACATCGCTCGTTCCTTTAGAATCGCCAAGATTGTAGTTTTTAGGTCGAGCCTGTCAATGCGCGTGCGCATTGAGCTTGCGAGATACTGGGGCTTAACAAGAGCTTAACCATCGGCGATTTGATGCTGTGCCTGTCAAAAGCAAGCTCAATGCGCAAGCGCATTGACCTAATAAAAAGCGCGTGCAAATGAAATCCTGCCATCTGTTGCTTCCCCAGCGTGGTGCAGCTAGCAGCTTCACTTGAAAGGGATCCGCTCCGCCCCCTGCTGCATCAAAGGCTTTCATTTCGCACTTTTCACTGCCTGGCGGCCATGTCGCATTTCTCCTCCCCCCTCCCCACAACAATGCCAAGAGCTTGGTTCACCAATTGCCCTGCCTGTCTCTTGTTTTTATCGCAGTCGAGTTCTCTGGTTACCTTCTCTTTTCCCTTTTTTTGCATCAGTGTTTTCATTCCCATTTCCTGTGCTCTCTCTGTAGTCAAAGTTTAAATGTGTTCACCCCTTATCTTCGTTATACATGCCCAATTCTGTTTCTCGTCTTCAGCCTCCTCTCTGTGCACAGTTCTCGCTTCTTCCCTCGGTTCCACAATCTCTCTCTGCAGACTTTCTGATGTTTACTTTCTCATCTTTCCATACATGCACAATTCTCTGTGTATTCTTTATCTTGCTTCCATTTATTCGCTGTTCCCTCTCTTTGCACACTTTTCTGTACTTACCCTCTGTTTAAATCCAACTCCCTGTGCGGTTTGTTTTCTTTCTTTCGCCCCGCACTCCAACCTCACACTCCCACAGCGGTTAACTGGTCCCAACTAGGGAATTGTTACAGTATTTAGCTGCAACCCTCCAAATAGGTGTCCTGAAGCCAGTTAAATACAGCTTTGTTATTTTGCCCATTCAAATAGTGGCGTCTCAGCTGATGCTCCTATTCTGCGGAAGTCAAGCAGAACGGAATATTCGCCCCTAATGCATCAGGACTAGCTTGCCTCCTCAGTCAGATGTACACTGCGTCTTAGCGCTATCATGGACCCTTGACTTGCTTTAATTTTAACATCTCTCACTCTTTCAAGATGGGACTTTTTTGAACTTCGTGTGAAAGCGCCTCAAGGTCATTGTGACCCGTGTGTGCGCTATAGCCCAGCTGGCTCCTCGTAACTTTTGCATGATGGTGGTAGGAGGTAACTCATCTGCTGGAGAAACGTCCTCGCAGGCTGCAGAGTGTGAGTTTGAACCCTAGCAGGGCTGTCTGCGTGCCGTCCTCCCACCGTCAGGAAAATGACTTTCATTGAGATGCAGGAATTGTTGCAGTACTTAGCTGCAACCCTCTAAATAGAGGTGTCCTGAACGCGGTTAAATAGCTTTGTCATTATGCCCATTCAAATAGTGGCCTCTGAGCTGATGCTCATATTCTGAGTGAGTCAAGCAGAACGGAATGTATAAACTCGCCCCTAATGCATCTGGACTAGCTTGCCTCCTCAGTCAGATGTACACCGCGTCTAAGCGCTATCATGGACCCTTGACTTGTTTTTCTTTGTATTAAGCACATCATTCATACATTACCTTGCCCATGAGCATGCGTAGACACAGGCACAAGGACTAGCGGAAAAGCACACACAAAGCATTCCTCACACTTTCTTTAAAATACCTTCAGAGAAAGTCCCAATGCTCTCGCTTCCGCTCTCTCACACTCTAAAGCAGACATTCATTCACACAAAAGGCTCACGGCAGGATTAAAAATGTTGTTTTTAATTCTTACCTCCCATAGCTTTCTTCTTTCTGACTCTGAGCCGACTGCCAGGAATTCCAGTGTGTGCACAACTTCACACCAGTGATTTACAGTGCAGGGTCTGATTGGACTCTTATCACTCACAGCATGATACTGAGCTTGCCAGAATCTGAACACACCCTCATAATGTAAATGAGCGTCTCCTCAGTAGGTCAGTAAGTCGGCACATGTCTAGAATGGCACTTTGGCTGTCAGAGTAGCTTTCAGACAGCTTCTGCACTCACAGCCTCACCTACAGCAGCACTAGTACCACTGAGCCTACCAGTCATTACTACTGGTACTCTCATTGGCAGTGAAAAATTGCCGGTACACACGTCAGGCTACCTGTGAGGACCGGCCCATTTAAAGCACTGTCTTGCTCTTGAAAAATATCCGATGGAGAAAAATATGTGAAGGTCCTCAGAAATAAGTACCAGTAGCAATCACCGCCTCAAATTAAGCACTGGCCCTAATCCCACTCCAAAGTGAGGCACGGTGCTGCAGATAGAACAAGCATTTTTTGTGCCTTTCTGACCTCTGTTAGACTCGGTTTTTTTGTCCCTTTCTGCCCTCTGTTAGACTCGTTTTTCCCTTGTCTGCCCTTATGCCCTCTGTTAGACTTGTTTTTTGTGCCTTTGTGCCCTCTGTTAGACTCAGTTTTTGTGCCTTTCTGCCCTCTGTTAGACTCGGTTTTTGTGCCTTTCTGCCCCCTGTTAGACTCGTTTTTGGTGCCCTTCTGCCCTCTGTTAGACTCGTTTTTCCCTTGTTTTTCTTCCCTTCTGCCCTCTGTTAGACTCGTTCTTTGTGCCTTTCTGCCCTCTGCATCACCACATCATCACTCAGCACTACCCCAAGATCACTCTGCACAACCACATTATCACTCTGCACAACCACATTATCACTCAGCACCACCACATTATCACTCAGCACCACCACATTATCACTCAGCACCACCACATTATCACTCAGCACCAACACAGCACCACCCAGCGCCACCCCATCATCACTCAGCGCCACCCCAGCATCACTCAGCGCCACCACCGCATCACTCAGCACCACCACAGCATCACTCAGCGCCACCCCAGCATCACTCAGCACCACCACAGCATCACTCAGCACCACCACATTATCACTCAGCACCACCACAGCACCACTCAGCACCACCACAGCATCACTCAGCGCCAACCCTGCATCACTCAGTGCCACCCCAGCATCACTCAGCACCACCACAGCATCACTCAGCACCAACATATTATCACTCCACAGCACCACTCAGCAACACAACAGCACCACTCAGCACCACCACAGCATCACTCAGCACCACCACAGCATCACTCAGCACCACCACAGCATCACTCAGCACCACCACAGCACCACTCAGCACCACCACAGCATCACGCAGCGCCGCCCCAGCATCACTCAGCACCACCACAGCACCACTCAGCACCACCACAGCACCACCACAGCATCACTCAGCGCCACCCCAGCATCACTCAGCACCACTCAGTGCTACCCCAGCATCACTCAGCACCACCACATTATCACTCAGCACCACCACATTATCACAGCACCATCACAGCACCACTCAGCACCACCACAGTACCACTCAGCGCCAACACAGCACCACCTCAGCACCACCACATTATCACTCAGCACCACCACAGCACCACTCAGCACCACCACAGCACCACTCAGCACCATCACAGCATCACTCAGCACCACCCCAACATCACTCAGCACCACCACAGCACCACTCAGCACCACCACAGCATCACTCAGCGGCACCCCAGCATCACTCAGCACCACTCAGCACCACCACAGCACCACTCAGCACCACCACAGCATCACTCAGCGCCACCCAGCATCACTCGGCACCACCACAGCACCACTCAGTGCTACTCCAGCATCACTCAGCAACACCACATTATCACTCAGCATAACCACATTATCACTCAGCACCACCACAGCACCACCACAGCACCACTCAGCACCACCACAATATCACTCAGCACCACTACATTATCACTCAGCACCACCCCAGCACCACTCAGCACCACCACACCACCACAGCACCACAGCTACAGCATGTATTATGCCACCCCTGGCTGGCTCTCCAAACTGACACTACAAGCTGTTCACCCAGCCTGGGTAAGGTGGTGTAATCACCCCTTACTTAGATATAGTATACCTATATCTACCTTATATATAGACACATATGCACCTATAAGTCACTTCTATGGCAGGCCTTATCAATCCTGGAGGCAGAGTGCTTGGTTTTATGTGAGAGGGTGCCCTAGCATGAGCTGAGCCCCTCTGCAGCTTTCTGAACCATTTCCTTATAGCTGTTCTATGATATAGCCATACCATATACTCTTAGGTGCATTATAATTCTCGCGGTTAATGCTAACTTTGGTTTGGCTTTATCGAAACATGTTGTATAAGGTGTCAAACACTTTGGAATACTAGCCCCCCCCACCAGTTCTGGTTGCGGGGGTAGCATTCCACCCTTCTAGAGGGAGAACACATGTAGTTACTGGTTTACCCGGTTAAAGTGAAACAGAGCCTCAGCATTACCAAATGGATGCTGCTGCCACAGACACAAGTCTGACCTCCTGCTGCTGAAGGAAACGCCGGCAGGGGAGGCCTGGACAATAGGTTTCCTGTCCAGGGAGGTGCCAGCACCTCCCCGGACAGGGTTTTGTGTATTGGGGCACAGATGCTTTTCCAAACACTGCCTGGGGCACACACGGCGCTCCATGCTTAGCCCGGTTCAAACCAGTTGCTGGGGCACTCCAGCCCCGCTCTGGCGCAAAACTGGACAAAGGGAAAGGGGTGTAACCACCCCCTTCTCAGGTCCACCCATAGGAGTATTAGTAAAGGGGCTATGTCCCTAGGACTTTAGATTACCCTGGACGAAACTTTGAAACATACATCCTGGACGATTGATGTTCCATTTTGACTGGAAGAAGGAAGACATCTCCCTTGTGGTCAAGGAGTGACCACCTTGTGCAAACCAGCACCACCAGTAACTTGCTGGTCTGCATTGTCGAGGCTCCCGCCGGAACTCGAAGACTCTGCGACACAGGACACGGACTTCCAGACATCTCTGACCCTGCTTGGCGACTCCAGCAAAGCTGAGACCCGTAGCAGACACGAGAGACGTGGGACCGGAACTCCTGGACATCCTGCATTTTGCTAACTGCATCGACTACTGAGGTAACTCGCAGTTGTGCATTGGGGTACGGGAAGCCCCAGACCCGAGCACTTTTTGCACCGAAGCTCAGCACTCCACGAGTGCCACGTGGGGCCTTCTCTTGCATTTTAGCTCAACGCGTCTTCCTGGTTCCTAGTCCGTTGGCTAGTGAGCCCCCTGAAGACTTTCTTTTAAACTTAAACTGCTTTCCTGGTTTCTCCAGGCTTGCTCCAGCTTCCCCACAAAGGAGAAGCTCCACAGACCTTGCTGGTCTGCACCGGAGCCAATCTTCATCTCCTGCGTGGATTGCGTTTGCCAAGGCTTGTTGGGTCCAATCCAGATACGGACACTGCAGTCAACTAGATCCTTTGTGGGACAGCCCGAATCCAGCTCCTGGTCATCGTCGACACCTCCTGGACCTCGTGGCTACAGAGACAGGCTTCACCTCTTCACCTGAGATCATCGTGACATTGCCTGGTTCCTTCCTGGTTCCTTCCTGGTCACTGGCTAGTGACCCTGACTCTGTCCCTTCTGCTTTCAGGTTCCTCAGATCTTCGATCCACCCTTGGATCCACCCGGACACTTTTCCTCTGGTTGCCTGCAGCACTTCTTTGCAGATCTCCATAGAAAACAATGACGAAACCTGACACCAAAGGGCACCTATGCACCCGGCTTCCCTGGGTGAGGTAACACGAGTACTCCGGTGCGCCCATGGGTCTTGACTCTCGAAGTGTCCTAGTCTAAAGGGGTTTTGTCGTAGTCCATCCGGAAGTGCCCTTAAAAAGTAACTTTGTAACTTTTATGTTTCCCATAGAAAGTCAATTGTAACTCGCAGCTGTGTTTAGACACTGCACGCATCTCCCGTGGGCCGCCTGCTTCCTAACCTTTGGTTGTTTAGCAGAGGTCCAGCGATTCCCTAGGTCCTAGGCCTACTTTCTATTTCTGAATTGGTTCTTATACCACTATTTTAGTATATGGTTTGTGAGTCCCCTAGGGCATAACTGTATTTGTGCAGCTTATCGTATGCTAATTAAGTAACTTGTATTGTGCTTTTACCTCTGACCTCATAAAGAGTGCAGAGGGGGTGTGTTTAGAATAAATACATATATATTTGATATATACCTTGCGTGGTGTCCTTTCACTTGGTATTCAAGGGATTATAATTGGTAAAATCAACAGCTTCACATGCTCTCTGAAGTCTTAGCCTATTGACTGCTGGTCCATGCTACCACTAGGATAGCTTTCTGTAAGTTTGACTTTACAATCACCATCAATAAGGGTCGATTAGACTCGTACAAGGTGCCCACTTGAACTAGTGGACATCATATGCCAGCCTAACTTGTCACAAACGTGACACAGATGCGGCCATAATTCGTCGTCTGTGAGATAAATGTCATCCACATACGAGCACGCATCAGGGTTGAGTCTCTCATAAAGAGAAACTATGCAAGCGGCAAAGACGCCTGGACTGTTCTTATAGCCCATTGCTAATCTTGTAAACTGTTTTTGTTTGCCGCCACATGTGAAAGCTGCCCATTGATTACGAATAGAGGACAGGTTATGGCTAAAAAAGCCATTGGATATGTCAAGTGTGGTCTTAAACCGTTTACGCACGAGACTATCCACAAGGGCTGAACTGTGTGTATTCTGTACCACGCAGGTCCGACAATGAGAGTTTAAGTGCCGGTAATCCAATACCAAACGGCACGAGCCGTCAGGCTTGGTCACAGTAAAAGAGGATTATTCATCCGTTGCACACATGTTTCAATCACACTTTGATATTCCAATTATTCAAAGATTTCTGCCAACTAATTGTCAAAATCCTGTGTTTTTCAACAGGAGTCGTGTTCGGAAAGGCTGCTTCCAGTTGGTAAAATTTCTCAGCAAGCCATAAAGGCAAATCATCCTTATCTTGGGGGCACTTGCCCATAAAAAAATCATCACGACAGGATTAATTTTCATCCTGGCCGGTCCAACTGGTTGCGCCGCAGCACCAGGTGCCCCCACCTGGACGTTACATGAAACATATTGCACTAAAGCCTGGTGCACACCAACCATGGAGGCATAGAGTACATGTAACTCAGCTATAGTGACTTACTGATAGCGCGTATGTGGTGTGCAACCAGCCAAAACCGGCCACGTGGCCCCGGGAATAGACAAAGGGCCTAACCGAACCGCCGTCACCTATTGGGGAAGGGCTTCATCAAACCAAACTCTATGCTGCCAGGCAGTAATAGGAATCTCCAGTGTCCTATATGGAGTGTAGGCTAAAGGCACAGCTGTGGGAGTATAAATGTGAAACGTATTAGTAGCCTTCAGGATAGGTAAACCATGAGTAGAAGAGCTCAAACGGGTATATCCCCTTAGCACTCACCACAAAAACAATCGCCATGCCTTCCAAGGTGACGCCATATGTCTGCAAATGATTGCGGACAGCCATCCTACTATGCAGAGGGATCTCAACGCCAGGCATAAGGACACAGTAGAGAAAAGTACAACTACAACGTAAATAGCACAAATGGGTAGTAACTCAAAGAACGAACCTCTTTAAATTATCAAGCTTGAAAAAAACTATGTGATTATAGGTAGGTTTATCCGTCACCACCATCAACCGGAAACTGTAGTGAGGGTGTCGTGGACTGATATAGCACTACTCAAGCACTACTCAAGAGTCTCAAATATAAGACCACTTCGTTAGGTTCGCCATGTTGCGGGGATTCTGCTCATACACAAAACTGTGCACAGAGACCCAGGACCTCAGTGAGATGTGATGTACCAAAAAACTCATCTCAGTTCCTAGAACCCCTAAACGACTAGCATCAGTATCTCATTAGCTCTTCGTCATATAGCAAAGGTACCAGTGATTAGACAACCCAGAATATGCGACTTAGGATACACTCAGGAATGGTGAGAATCAAGAACACTCTTTCGTTTGTTATTCTCATACCAATCCACAACTTGAGTAAATAGAGACACGGAAAAGTTTAAAATGTTTATTTTAACTACGTGCTCTAAGATGCAGTGTTTTTGCTAACATAAGCATTGTTACAATTCCATAAAACTCAAAAGGAGAAATCATATTATAGAGATAGTGGAAACACGTCCTATAGTACCTTGTGTACCACCCTCCCATTCTAGGAACTAGTTTTATATAATAATAGAAGATCTCATAGGTTTGAATGGGGAACCCCATACCTCCAAGATCAGTAGAGATGAATCACATCAGGATCTGCAAAAGCTCTCTCTCTGGAAACATATTTTCTTCAAGTGCCTCAAATCATGCATGCAGTGCAATATTAAATGCGCCAGAATTTCAGTTAGCTGCAGCTGCGTGCATGTTGTGTCTAGCGCGTGGGTGATCAGCCCGAATAACATCTAACATTGTTGTGATATCTTTGGAGGTTTCTGCACTCACTGTGCAGACTAAGGTCGAGATGTAAGTCTAGGGATGTTGAAAACAAGCCATTCTCATGTGAAGATGTTCACGTAGTCAAGCTTACAACAACAGTTACATGCAGTGTCGTGTGCTAAAGCGGCAAAAAGGTAAAATGGCGTTTAAACTTCTAATAAGGCTTTGCTAACATATCAATGTGCGCAAGCAGGGCCCTGCCTTCACTACAGAAGTATACCTGGGTGAGATAATCCTCTCCTACGTGTCCTTAAGAAAATTGAAAATTCTTGTCACGTAAGTTAGCATGTTTTTTTATTCTATTTCAGGACTAAAGGCTTGTTTTGAGTTGTGATACCACCAATGAAGCGATATTTAGGTTTGTAATAGAAAGATTTCAAAGAAGACTCTGAAGACCAATCAGACACCCTGATATCTTCCAAACAGGAACTTTATGTAAAGAATTTGAAGGCCAAAGCTCTCCCAGTGGAATAAGTGCCAAACTTAAAAACATCAATTGTGAGTTTAGCTGAAGCCTCCATTCATGGCATCCCTGAGGTACAGAGAATGCCAATCGACTATCCTATTTTTCTGACCAGGCAGATATTCGTTAAAGACCAAAATGTGATGTTAGAGACAAAAGCTGCAGAAGTCTGTGGCAATCTCTGCCAAAAGACGGCATTTCGTCATGCCTAACTTGTTGACATACCGTACCGCTGAGATGCTGTCTATCCTCAGCAACTTTTATAAAAAACAAGGGAACCCACTAGGTAACCAGGGACCTTGGGTATCAATTAACCTGTGAACAATTGGTCCTTGACAACAGGGAATAAAACTATGTAATAATTATAGGCCACAATGAACTCTATAACAAGAACAAAGTCCAGCCGGACTTAAAATTTAATTCAATGTTTTGAAAATGTACTTAAATCAGACGAACAAACAATAAAGCAGTGGGACACAGTCCTGCATCCACGATGCTGCACATACATTCAAACATACAATCACAGTGGTATTTCAGGCAATTAGAGATCGTGAGCAAGAAGATTGTTTAGCATACACTTGCTTCACATATGCGGGAAACATACAATTTTGGCACATAATAGTACACTTAATGTTTAGCCCACATATAATGTCGACGGCGTTTCGATCCAATTGTGTTAATGGATCATCATCAGGACTTTCAATATCAGCCTGAATGTACAGAGCCTGTATTGACAGGAAGGAAGGGAACAAGTAACAATTTATTTAACCAGCTGTAATACTCAACAGATTTAAAGTGACCTCATGCCAATTTAAGGTGCTACAAAACATTCAAGTGAGAGTGTCTCATAACCAGTGGCAAACATATTCGTCGCGGTGATAAGCATACATGTCAGGGTATTCCAAGTGGCAAGCTAGTAGTGTGTGCCGACCGGTAGGACAGTGCAGGACTATCACTTGGTGCGTGCAAATTAATCCAGTTGTTCACAATTTGTGATTTATTCGGGGTGCTGCGGAAGTGAACCAGCATACAGCACATGCATGTCAGGTGGTGCCACGACGCGTCTAATAACGTAGAACCGATCGATGCAATAACCAGGGTGGCCAAGAAGCCAGGAATCGGCACATCATTTACCTGGAATTGGTCCAGACCGATGAGGGTAGAAGGGATTGAGTAGACGTCTGTGGTATTGGTCTATAAGGGTAGAATTACGTGGGTGTTAATGCCTCTAAGTGGCCCAGTTCATTAATTAATTTGGAACATATGCGACTGGGGACGCTTACCTAATATCAGAATAAATCCCAAGTATACAGTTATGAACCAGTGATATGACCGGCAGGGTAGGCGGTGTCAGGGAGAAGGGTCATCTTCCTAAAAAAAACGGGGGATGAAGATTATTGTTTAACGCCCACGGGGCTTAGATTGTAACCTAGAATCGCCGTAGCGGGGCTGGGGCTTAACCCAGCAAGCTTACCTTGATGGAGGTCTTGGCCAATTTGCCGCAATATTATACTCCTACGGGGAAACAATTTGCGTGCTAAGTAAGGTATAGAAAAGCGAACCTCAATACCCAACAGAGAGTTTTTTGGGGCAGGCAGGTCATGAGCGCTTACCTTAGGTTCACGATGGAACTGCAGCAACCCGTCCTGGTGCTCGATCGCGCCTAGGAACAATTGAGGAGGGACTAAGCTGGTAGGATAAGGCGTGTGTGGCGGCCATATTGGGTTGGGACTTGACATATCAGGGCGGCCATTGTTGGAGGGGCATTCGGGAACCCGAAGTATACTAAGAGCGTGAATTTACGAGGAATCATGCAGGTGAATTCCATGCATAGTGACTCAATTAGTAATACATTAACAATTTATAAAATTATATGGTTTACACTTGTAGCGAAGGTCCTTAAAGAATGTAAACAAACACAATCCCTCCATGGTGTGGGAGACATGGAATTGACATGACATTACAGTATGTTTAACTGTGCGAGCGAGCAATGTAGGTCATCTTATTGATGAAAGTGACAAGAACGATTATACAGATTATTGATCAGGCAACGTTTTTAAGAGTAAGGACATTAAATTGTTCCATGATTCAAGCCAGTGGTGCTTCAAAGTAATGAGGTCCAATCCTCAGTTCGATTCAGTCCCCTGTGGATACTGTCTAGGAGTAGGATCATTTTGAGTTCTTCTCTATTCAGTAGAAGTCCTATATCTCCTCCGCCTGGTGGTAGCTTTACAGACTTAAGGACAGTCCACTTTATATCATTGTCTGTGTGTCCTTTCTCAATGAAGTGGTCCACCAATGGGGCGTTGGGCGTCTTGCAGCGGACCCGGCTACGATGTTGGCCAATTCTTTTCTTGACTTTCTGTCGTGTTTGTCCGACATACACCAATTTACATGGGCACTGAATCAAGTAAATAACATCGCTACTGTTACAATTTGTAAAGCTTTTGCATTGAATGGTAGTATTATCAAATACAAACGATTTACCCTCCATGATGAACTCACACACGTTACATGAACCACACTTCACATGACCTAGTAGTGGGGTTTGTGTCCAAAGGGCGTTGATTGTACTTAAGGTTGGGGGACTTGGAAGGGCGGCTCGAACTAAATGATCTTTCAGATTGGAGCTTTTTTTTAACGCAAAAAGTGGGCGGTCAAAATGTAGACTGCCAGCACTCAGAGTAGGCCAGTGTTTGAGTATGCTCTTTTTTATTTCATTAGACACAGGGGAAAATGTTGTTACACAAGCAAGTCTGGTGTTTCATTCTTTAACTTTGGGGCAAAGAAGTACCTCCCTAGGACAATACCAAGCACGTTTTGCCGCTGTTCGAACCAGCCTGTTAGGATAACCACGGCACTTCAATTTTTGTGACAGTATATTGGCTTCTTTAAAGTAATCTTCCTTAGCATAGCAATTCCGTCTAATGCGCAGGAACTGCGAATAAGGGAGAGAGTCCCTCAAGGCTCTAGGGTGATTGCTCTTGTAGGCCAACAATGTGTTTCTTTCAGTTGGCTTACGATGAAGCCTAGTATATAAGTGGCCATCATGGTGGTAAATGTTAAGATCCAGAAAAGAAATGGACTCGGTGTCAATAGAACTGGTGAATGTGAGTCCACAACAATTATTGTTCAACCAATGGATGAACTGGCTAAGGTTCTCTTCATCATTATTCCAAATTAGAAAAATATCATCAATGTATCGTTTCCAACTGATGATACATGATGAAAATGGGTTGGACGGTGTTAAAATAGAGTGTGTCTCTATCTGGTCCATAAACAAAATTGCCAGGTTGGGGGCAAAAACAGCCCCCATGGAAGTCCCTTTACTTTGCTGGAAATATTGCTGATCAAATGAAAAAAAGTTTTTGGTTAGGCAAATTTTCAACAGCTGGAGTATGAAAAATGTAGGGACGCGGTGAGGTCTTGGTCTTGTGTCCAGGATATCTCGTATGACCAATAATGCAGCGGTTTGTGGGATGTTTGTGTACAAGGACTCAATGTCCATTGTACACAATAACTGGGTACCTATATTGAAGGGTGTTTCTTCAATAAAGTTGACCATGGCCATACTGTCTCTGACGTAACATTGAGTGTCAGGTACAAAATCTTTAATGAAAAAGTTTACATATTTTCCCAGGGGTTCAAGAATCGAACCACACCTGGAGACAATTGGGCGTCCGGGTTGTGCAGTGATGCTCTTGTGTATTTTAGGCAGAGTGTAGATAACTGGCAAGCGTGGTGATTTTATGTTAAGAAATTGGTGCTCTTTTTTGCTGATGATTCCCAATTCGAGAGCCTCTGTAGTGGTTTTGAGAATTATTGATTGTAATTCCCTGGTTGGATTGCCAGGGAGTCTCTGATAGTGGTTCGTATTAGAGAGTTGTCCGGCTGGACTTTGTTCTTGTTATAGAGTTACTTCCTGTGCCTCATTTGTCGCTTGCCCAGGGAGAATATGATATTGGTGAAGAAATAGGAAAATGTGATAACTCTGTTCCTATTTACCCGGAGACAGTAATCTGCCTAGGGTACGAGGCTGTAGATTGTACAAATGTAGCCCTGGACAACAGGGGTGTTAGTAACACTGTTGAAGTATGTGGCCTGGCTGATTGTAGGAGAAGGGAGATCAATCACAGTGGTCACAGCTTGAAGGGAATCACACTTGCTAGCTGGAATGTGGCAGGGATTAGGTCAATGGAGAGGGATCCAGCCTGGATTGATTTTGTTAATGGTTATGATATCTTGTGCCTCCAGGAAACATGGAGCAGGGAGGAGATCAGTTATGAGGGCTTTGAGTCCTACAACCTACCTGCCTATGGTTCAGGCCCAGGGCGAGCTAAAGGGGGCCTTGTGGTTTTAATATCTATACTACGCCCCATTGTGGTGAAAAAATACTTGCAAATGGGTGTCCATGGGCAGATCCTCTGGCTTGTCGAGACTGGGGTTCGAAACATTATATTGATCAATTATTATAATAATATTTTCGACAATACTAGGTCCAAAGTGGTACACGATTTAGCTGATTCCCTTGAAAATCTATGCTCAGATACCAAGGTTGTATTCGACTTTATTTGGGTTGGTGACTTCAACATCAAGATATGTGAACATTCAAATTTGGGGATCTGCGGTGTTACAACTAATGATGGCTGGGATGCTCCGCATTTTAGCCATGGCAGCTACGGAGAGGAATTGCATAAATTAATGAGCTGTTACGATTTAGAAATCTTGGAACCCTGTAAAGATGAACATGGTCTAACTGTCCCTACATTTAAGAATGGTCTAGGAGGTTCGGTCATTGACCATGTGATTATATCCTCCAATGTAATTTCATGTTGCGCCACCCCAAAAATAGTTGTCTGTGATACTAGTGATCATAATTGTATCACAATAGAAACTACTTTCTGGGCGGATAAGTCAGTTATAGTGGGACCTACTGTTTCTAACCTGGAACCCCATAGGACTAACGGTGTCAGACTCAGGTGGGCAGGGGATAAAGCTGGGGATTTATCCAGTTGTATTATTAAGGAGAGCTTTGCAGAAATCGATTCAATTTTATCTAATGTTAATGATCATGAGAGGGTACTGTTGTGTTTTAAAAGTATTAACCTAGCTATTAGTAAGAAATTTACCGGGAAAGCCAACACTCTATCGAGGAAGAATCCAGGATGGTTTAATCATCACTGTACAGTCTCTTTAACTTCCCTGAAGTTGGCATTATCGGTTAAACCTAGGGACCCTGTTTTAATTGCCAAATCAAGACTGGAATATAAATGCGCCCTTATTGAGAGGAAGAGGGAACTTCAATTGCAGGCATGGGATTCACTAAATTTAGCTGCTGAAACATCGAATACCACCTTGTTCTGGGCAACAATTAATTCCCCATTTCTTAAAGCGGACGATACCCCAGAACTAACCTCCACTGTGTCTAGTGAGGGGTGGATAACTCACTTCTCCAACATTTTTGACACGAATAGAACAGTGTTGGTGGTGCCCAAGGGGTGGGATGTGGTGCTGCTTGACATCACTCCCAAGGAAGTAGAACATTGCATCACACTTAGTAAAGGAGGTAAGGCTCAGGGCCCCGATGGGGTACCCATCGATGTATATAAGACTGAACCCAAACTGTGGGGACCCCTGTTAGCATCTGTTTTTAATGCTGCTGTCTGTAGTGATGCACCTGTTACCTGGGGACAATCAATTATTGTACCCATTTACAAAAAAGGTAGCAGGTCAGAGGCCAAAAACTATCGCCCTATATCCCTCCTTGACTCGTCGGTCAAAATCATGAGTCGGGTC
Organism: Lissotriton vulgaris; assembly: GCF_964263255.1. Classification (NCBI taxonomy): domain Eukaryota; kingdom Metazoa; phylum Chordata; class Amphibia; order Caudata; family Salamandridae; genus Lissotriton; species Lissotriton vulgaris. The sequence goes on from NC_141687.1 coordinate 64,611,173, forward strand.
ATGCTAGTAAGATTGGAGGAATGGGCTGAGCAGGAGGGTATTCTGGCTAATAGCCAATATGGCTTCAGAAGGGGTAGGGGAACTCTCGATCAGTGCATCAATTTGGATCTGCTGATCGGGAAGTACACCGAGGCCAAACAGGGCTCCCTATACCTCTGCTTTGCAGATCTGAGCAGCGCTCTCGATCTAGTGGACCATCCCATTCTGTGGACCACCCTGCTCAATCTAGGTGCCCCAGAGGGTATAGTATTCTTTCTGGCTAGATTATATGATAAACTGCAGACCTGCGTTCGTTTTGGTAAAGGGGGGGAATGTACCCCGAATTTTGACGTCAAGCGGGGAATTAGACAGGGCTGTGTCCTGGCCCCACTTCTTTTCATTTTATTCATTAACGGGATTGATAATGTTTTAAAGAAAGTTATGGCTGATGCCCCCCAGATTCATGGCGACCCTATTCCAGTGTTATTATATGCTGATGACGCTGTTTTACTGTCAAGAATGCCAATAGGATTACAGCGTCTAATGGATAGTTTTTCAGCCTTTATTAAAGCAAGGAAACTGGTGATTAACAAAGGGAAAACTGTAATAATGACCTGTGGGGAAAAAAGGAAGTGTCCAAATGCCTTTTTTATTGATAAGGAAAAAGTCCAACATGTGGATACATTTTGCTATCTGGGAATTACCTTTGCAAATGACAGGAAATGGTCCACCAATATCCGGAATAAAATGGCCAAGAATGCCTATGGTGTTTATAGATTTGCCTCAAAAGTGGGGGAGAGGCGCACCTTGGACATGCTTAAAATTTATCAGGCAAGGTGTGTGTCTATTGCACTATATGGTGCAGGCATATGGGGCTACAGCCGGCATGACAGCTTGCAAATTGAAGAAAATTATTTTTTTAAAAAGCTTCTGTGCCTACCTGTTTCAACCTCTAACGAATTAACCCATCAAGAGCTTAACATCCACTTTTTAGGTGATTTGTTATCCCTTAGGCCTTTGATGGTATGGCGCTCGATCTGGCTCAAGGAAGAGAAGGCCTTTAACAGATCTGTCATTGAGGATTGCCTTTTAATGGACACATTTTTAGCAATCCCATGGATCAAATATGTTGTTGTCTGTTTTTCGGAAATCTATGGGGTTAACATTGTTAATGACCCAACTGCAGCATCCAATATTACTAAGACTGAAATGAAAAATATCTTTCTTGGATTTGCAGATAGAAAGCGTAAATTAGCCTCTGGATCATTATCTACTGTACTGTTTTATAACTCATTTGTTATAGGAGAAGTGTTTCCGTTGTATCTCCTGATGGTAACCAGACAGTCACACAAGTTTGTACTTACAAGGTTGCGGTTCGGGATGGCACATTATTTAGTGGCTCATCCCCAGATTAAGAAACATCCGACAGGACCATGTATGTGTGACTCTACATCTACCCAAAGCACTCAGCACTTTCTTTTGTTCTGTGAACTGTACAGGGAACAGCGTACTATGTTTTTGAAACCTATGCTGAACAAATATGGTATACGTACAGTTAAGGAAGCCATGGGCCTGATTTTAAATTTACAATCAGCAGATATTTGTTTTTATACTGCAACATTTTTAAATAAGTGCATTTATTCCAGGAAAAATATGATTTTTTAATGTACCATATTTATTGTCCTTTTTAAACTTTGTATTCTAATCCCTTTTAATCATGATGTATTTACTGTTTTACCTTGTGCTTTCATGGTCATTCACTTGTACCGAATAAAGCTTCATGAACTGCGAACTGTTATAGAGTTCATTGTGGCCTATAATTATTACATAGTTTTATTCCCTGTTGTCAAGGACCAATTGTTCACAGGTTAGTCCATCCTCAGCAAGACACAACAATCCAGGGACAGGCTACTGATGGCAAAGGAGCACGCTGGGAGATCCAAGCATTGATGTGAAGATGTAATACCGTGTCCGACCAATGGCCCCCCGTGGAGACTGGAGTGCATCTTGCTCCCCAGCTGCTGGCATCCGACTCTATGATGACCTCAGGGGAAGTTCAAAAAATGGCTTTGTTGTTTCAGGACTCCATGTGGTCCAACCACCACAACATCTCCATCCTGCCTTCCTCTGATAAATTGATCTGATTTAATAGTAAATGCCTTTCTGCAGGTGTTGAATCTTCAACCACTGCAGAGCTCTGTGATGAAGAGGCCCTGCGGAGGTCGCTTGGATTGACGAGGCAAAGAGACTGAAAATTATGGTCAGTGACCTCAAAGAAACATTCTGATTGTTTGCAGCATATCGCAACTCTCTCTTGATCGTTCTTTTCTTCTAGAGGGGAGGAACAGGAGAGATTGCACTGAGTCCAGCCATTGACTGGGAGACAGAACTAACTTCTGCTCATTGATGATGAACCCCAGATCTTGGAAAAGTTGAATGGCCTACGCAAGGTGGAGGAGTACTATTATATGATCCTGGGCCATTAGTATGAGATCCTCCAAATAAATGATCAGGCGAACTCCCCTGTTCGTAGTGCTTCCATCACAGGTCACATCATCCTGGTAAAACACTAAGGGGCTGATGACAGCCCGAAGGGAAGGACCTTGATCTCGGAAACAGTGGCCTAGCCAGAGAAACTCGAGGAATCTCCGGTGCGGAGAAAAAATTGATACTGTGAGATATGCCTTTTTCAGGTCCAAACGAACCATCCAGTCGCTTGGTAGCAAAAGATCCTGTAAGAGATGGATGCACTCTATCTTGCAATGCCTGTACATTATCCAGTCATTGAAGTCTTTCAAGTTCAACACCAAGTGTGAGTCCACTAAGAAAATGGTGCTGATGAAACCGTTGGGGTGGACGTCGGATGGGCAAATCGCTTCTATCTGAAGAAGCTATTGGATTTCGGAAGCTGTGAACTTCTACCTGTGTAGGAAAAAATACAGCTCTTAAGGGAGTTGGAATTAGGGCAGAGTCTTATAAAATTCCAGTTTGTAACCTTGAACTGCTTCCAAGACCTAAGGATCGTGAGAAATAGTTTGCTTGTCCAGAATAAAAAAATAATTCTTCCCCCCAAAATAACCCCTGAAAGAGGGACAACTCTCACCTACAGCACCAGAGTCTTGCCCTGCTCTGTGTACTCCGCAGTGGTTTCCTCTACGTAAGGGGTCTCTTCCTCTTTGATATCCGGAGGGCAAGAAAGTGGCTCTATTTGGAGCATGATGCCACCCCCTCTGCCACAAGTGGCATAATCTTGTTGGGAGCATTGGAAGTGACTACGACCCGATGATTGTCCTCTGAATCATCAATCCTGCCAAAAAGGGTTTCTTGTAACACCTTTCTAAGGGACAGTTGAGCTTTGACCAGGGTGCAGTATATAGACACACACTTTTCCAGATCTTTTGCAAATGGGCCCCTGAAAAGAAGTCATTCCACTATCAGTGCGGCTACAGACGAGGCCAAATCATTCAATTTTGGGTCAATCCACATCACTATAGAATGTCTGCGCTCTGCAAAGATGATACAGCTGGCATTTTTCCACCTGGCAGATCGCTCTTTCGTCCACCCCACCAGGGCGTCCACCACGTGAACAGGAATGTCAGTGTCCTTCACATGATACACAATCTTTGTTAGAAGACCTGACATACCTAATAACTTATCTTGGCAGTTACTCCAAACTCTGTCCAGGCCTTTTTAGGGTCTTCAAGTACTACTTCAAGAAGGTGACCATTCTCGGATCTACCTCCTGAGTATCCATGAGTTTACTTGAAAAATCCAGTCTAGTTCAATTATGCTCGTAGCCGAGCCCTAATCGCCTCCTCAAAAATGTATCTAGAGTGCGACTGCACATAGTCTGCTACTCCGGCGGGGTACCCAATTGGATGACCTCAGTGTAAAATTGTCATTAGGCTCAAATTCCATGACTTTCATCAATTTAGAGGACATTGCCAGCCCACCTGGCAAGTTGGAATGTTTCCTTTTACTTGGTCCCTGTTCGTTATCTTCCCTGCTACAATCTGAATGGGAGGAAGATGAACCGAAGTCATCCAGGGTCCTGTCTGTGGCTGACTTCACAGGCCCAAGGGCATCTAGCAGCAGGGGCGCACAGTAACCGTGCTCACCCACAAACGTATCCATCAATTTTTCAAAGGCTTTGCCCTTTTTGGGTTCGGTGACGTTCTTGTCACCCCCTTTGATATGTGGGGGCTCCACTTCTGCTGTCGAGCGAATTAGTGCAATTGGTTAGTAAATGGGCACAATGCTAGGGCCAGGGCCCTGCTATCGGAGTGCTGGACACTGTTATCTAATGCACCCACAAGATCAAGTTGCTAACTAGATCCAGGTTCCTCCTGGTAACTTTCATAGTCACCCTCATAGGGGTCGTATTTGGCCATAGTGAATAAGACAAACAATAATTCCGGGCACAGGGTGAGTGAGACCCAGTCAGGCCAATTTGCAAATGTAAAATGTGTAGGGAGCTGCCTGACAATTTCACTCTGGATACTCAAAACCCTCGGTAAAATAATACAACCCTGGCAGACTCAGCTGTCTGTTGTAAAGATGATGCGTACAGGATGAATACGTTAATATCTTTTATTGAGCTTAAACCCACAAACAGCTAGGGAAGTACGGACCCTGCCGTCACACTCTCTGAACACTCCTATCCACACTCACAACAGAACCTGATCGAAACCCTAACCACAGTCGAAGGTAAATACTCGAGCTGCGCTAGCCAAGCTCAGCTCAAGGTAAATACACACGCGTGCTCGAGCTACGCAAGCCAAGCCCAGTTCGAGACACAACACTTCTCCCTCCCTTCTGTACTTCCAAAAAATAAAAAAAAATAAAAATTATATTGTCAATAAGAGACAAAGATTAATTAATAAATGTGACATAGTCTTCAAATTTCTTAGGTTTGAAATAAAAACGTTTTGAGCGTATAACAGCTTAACCACAATCCTAAGAACTAATGTCTTTGGAAGAAGAACGTTGTAAAGTGCCAGGAATATCCTGTGCAGATAAATCATAATTGCACAAAGGTTCTCCAGTGGTAACCAGTGGTACATCTGTTTCATTGATATTCTGAGAATTAGCACTGGCTTCATCATCATCTTGAATCCAATCATAACTTTTAGCTACAGATTGTGGTTTGATTTTGCCTTTAAACAAAGCAATACTGTTTGCGTTCCATACCTTACCATCACTTAGAAGGGCAGAGTTACAATGAACTTTAATAACTTTGAAGGGATCAGAATATTTACATTCACCTTTGCGTATAATGCTTCCTTTCTTTACTTTAACTATATCCCCAACTTCAAGATTGACACCTCTACTTTTCTTGTTGTGCTTGGCCATCAAGTTCTTCTGGTTATCAACAAGAGTTTGTCTTACATTCTTAACCGACCAATCAACTTTCTTTGTACAATCAAGCCAACCCATGTTGTCTTTTGTGCGAGGTGAACGACCTCTCATCAGTTCAAAAGGTGACAATCCTGAAGAATCATTTTTAGTAATCCTATATGCACAAATAGTTTTTCTTAACTCATCTTCCCAGTCTTTGTCATTACTATTAGAGAGTTCAATTATTCCTTTTATAACTCTGTTGAAGCGTTCTATGCTGCCATTTCCTTCTGGATGGTAAACAGAGGTTATCCTATGGGTAATACCAGATTCATTTATGAAAGTCTTGAAGCAATCATTAATACATTGTCTTCCATTATCTGAAATTATGTCTTTTGGAAGACCCTCTCGACAAAAAACATCTCCTAAAAATTGAGGAACAGTTTCACTGTCAGCTCTTTCTACAACCATGTAATCAAGCCATTTTGGGAAATGATCCATATTAACCAAAACATATTTATAAATACCATCAATGTTTTTAACCGGGCCAAAAATGTCAATGCCAATTCTTTCCCATGGCTTGTTGGGATCAACAATAGGGTGTATTTTAGAAATGCAAGTGGTTAGACATTTGTCAGAATTTATGTATTCAGCACATTCACGCACCACCCTCTCAATGTCTTTATCAATACCAGGCCACCAATACAACTGTTTTATTCTGCTCTTGGTCTTGACGATGCCCAAATGACCTTTGTGGCACTGGTTGATGACTTTGTTACGATAGGAGTTAGGTGGAATTAACTTCTCACCTCTGAGTAATAAGTCATTTTCTAAAGACAACTCATTTCTGACTTCCCAATATGGGGTTAGTGACATATCAAGATTGTTTTTTGTAGGCCAGCCATTTTGAACATGTTTGCATACATTTTGTAAAGTCAAATCCAGCGAAAATTCTTTAACCCACTCATCATGAAAAACACTAGGCATTTCACCGAGGTCCACCCACAAATGGATTTTTCCGTTAGCTTTGCGTGCGACCACCAATGATGCGACCCAATCGGATGACTCTATGCATTCTATTATGTCCCTATCAACAAGTTTCTGAATTTCCATCTGGACTTCATCTTTAACTCCTACAGGAATGTTCCTAACCTTATGAATGCATTGTAAGGCATCCTTCTTAAGGATTATTGTCGTGATTGCAAGCAGCGCAAGAACACGCATGCGCCACTAACCTTGCTCTGAGGGCCAGCAGAGACGACAAGACGATAGTCCCCAAAGCCTCTCCCCATAAACTCTCAACACTGGGTAGTCCACCACTGGCTGAGGGAGTCTGGAAGGAGGCCGCGAGGTGAATGTGCAGAGGACGTCTTTGGTTCCTCGAAATTCTCAGGTCAAAGCTACCCCGATATGCATAGGGAATGGCAGTACTGCAAGTGGAGGAAAAGACAAACAACAGGCTCTTAGTACCTAAACTGTTGTTGCCCTTCCCGCAATCCCCCCTATAGATGAACTCACCAATATCCTTTCTTCTACGCACCGTGGAGATATCAGGAGAATCAGAAGCAAAGAGGATGGCCAAAAGTGTATGAGAAGTTACTTCACTTCTCAATGTTTACCTCCACCTCGACTTGTTCATAAATGGGTAGCAGAGTATCCTTCTGTAAGACGTTAGCAGCACGTCTAGTCATCACCACAATACTTCTTGTGGACAAGAAGGAAACAGATTCCGTAATCTTAGTCTTTATAGGTACGCAGTAATGTAACAGGGTAAACAGGCAAGTCCCCAAGCACGCTACACTACTAATGCTCAGGCGTATATGGAATTCAAAAGCCTGACAACAACACAACTGAAAATAGGAGGCGATCCCGCGCTCCTCTCAATACTTGCAGTTTACAGGACACGGCTTGTACACCAACTCCGCGGTGACTTGGACCTTGCAGGCTCTTTCCAGGCGTTTGCGCTTGTAAGGACTCTGACCACGCTGGCTCTTCGTCGACGACTGCAAACACTCGGACTCTGACCACGCTGGCTCTTTGTCGACGACTGAAAACACTCGGACTCTGACCACGCTGGCTCTTCGTCGGCGATGGTAAACACAGGAACACCAACCTCGCAGGTTTCACCGTCGGCAGATAGAAAACAGACATCCACAGGATAGGAACCGGTGCCGTCTCAGGAACAACATTGACAAGCACTGGTCCGGTTACTGGGATGAACCTATATAGCGTCCACCCACTTCCCTGGTTCTTGGCGCCGCATTGCCTTCTGGTACCTGTAGTTCTTCCATTTGGGAAGCGTAATGAAGATGCACTTTTTCTTCCTCGTGCCTGCTTGCGTGATCGCTACAATTATTTTATGGAAAAAACCTCTAAGTTCACCCAGAGCTCCAGAAAAAACCTTTGGAAAACCTTGCGCCCAATCATCACAAGCATCATCCTTAAGGGTATCGACACACAGAACAAGGTCAGGACTATTAGGGTCCAGCTTTATTCCGAATTCACCTTGGTCCCACCATCCTAAAACACAAGGTCCTGCTTTTGAGACGTATAAATAATAAAGGACTGACCTCTTTTTAAACTCAAATTTAAGTTTTCTAACCCCCAACAAATCTATAGGTTCCCCAGTGTAACTTACAGGATGTAAATCTGGTTTCTCAAGGTTTTGGCCCATTTTCAAACTAAATAATTCATCCCATTTATTTTTGTTAATAATTGTGGAAGGTGAACCGGAGTCAGCTGTTAAAGTTACAGTGATACCACCGACAATTATGTCACATACCGTTTTTTCCTCAATTTGCCATGAATGACTATCTCATCATCATCTACACAGCATACATAGTTCTCATAATAGTCAGTTTCTTCTTCAACATCGTCCTCTTCACATTCATCAACAACACATTTCACTGTTTTTGAATTCCTACATGCCCGAGCAAAATGACCGGGCATCTTACAGTATGCACACTTTTGTCCAAGAGCCGGACATTTCTCATAATTACCTAAATGTGATGAACTACCACAACGATAGCAGTTACCTATTGAATCACTCGGTTTGAAAGGAGGGCGTTCCTTAGGTTTGATTTTTCTTCTAACTGGCGGTTTGTTTTTTGACTTGTCAGAGTTAGTTTGGTTAGGTACTCTCACAATTTTAATCATTTCGTCACCATTATCTGTTCTAGATTTGTTCACAACTGTCTTAGCACATCTAGAAGTTGACTCAGCTTTACTGATAATAGCAGTAATTTCACGTAGAGATAAATCCCCATTTATCGAAAGCTTGTCTTGCAAATTTTGATTATTGCAAGATGTTGGTCACGGATTAGTTCTTCTTCAATAATTCCAAATTTGCAAGACAAAGCCAACCTTCTAAGTGAAGCAATGTAATCTTCTACCTTTTCATTAGGTTCCGGTTTCCTGTGATAGAAATTAAACCTGTGTACTGCTTTGCACACTGTAGGCGCGAAATATGCATTAAGATCATCAATGGCTTGAGAAAATACATTCACATCACTACCTCCTAAAGGTTTTTTTTCAATTCTATTATATACCCTTAACCCCCCCCAGGACCTACGCAGTGTAAGAGTATCTTCTTTTTTCTTTCAGGAGGTAATTCTTTGCTTTCAAAGGTATCGAAGTAATTTATTAAATAGTCTCTCCATTCTTCCCACCGTTGACTAGAAACTTTGCAATCCTTGACCATGAATGGCTGTGGTGCTGGTAAATTCATAGTGGTGGTTGCCATTCTGAAATATCAAAAGGTAGTTGCTACCAACTACTGATACAATTAAAACTACATTTCCAATGTTCTTCAATAATGGAATGTCTGAACCATCACTTGCTGATGATGGTTAATTTAGTTCACAGTACCTTGATGGGCACACTGTGTGTGTGTCACAGACGGAATAAGTAATAATGTTCCCAAAGAATGGAAGCTGAAGCTCCAACGTGTTGATAAATAACATTACCCAAGTGTTTTAAAATGTGACTATCTTTCCGCCTCTGGTAGAAATAATAATTAAGCATGGGCGAATTTTGCGAATTCGTGATTCACGAATTTGCGTATTCACGAATTTGCAATCTGCAAAATCCGCGAACATTCGCGAATTTGCGGATTTTTTCTTTTTTTTTGTGTTCGCAAGGGTTTCTGCCAGTTCGTGAGGGTTTTGTACCAGTTCGCAAATGCGAATTTACTTGACGGGTCGCAACGGTCGTGACGTCGGGTTCATCACAGCACCCTCTGTTTCACCACTGCCACCCTCTGGTTCACCCATGCCACCCTCTGGTACATCACTGCCACCCTCTGGCTCATCACTGTAGATTATGGGGGGGGAGCACACCTGCCCTGCTTCAACTGACATGAATTAATTTGGGGCTGATTAATGTGTCACTGAATTTGAGCTGGCACCTGCTTCCTTAGCTGTAAGTGCTTCCTGATTAATGATGAGCTTGAACTTTTGCACCTGCTAAGTGCTTTCAGTTTTTCAAAATTCGTTAGCACACTTGCCCTGCCTCAACTGACATGAATGAATTAGGCGTTGATTAATGTGTCACTGAATTTGAACTTCCAGTTTGGCACCTGCTTCCTTATCTGTAATTGCTTTCTGTTGCAATGTATTTTTTTTTAACAGGACCTTTGTTGCATACTTGTAGCTATTCTCTCAGCCTGCTGTGAGGGTCAGAGCAGGGTCATAGAATAGTTGCAAGTAGGCAACTGAACTCTGGAGGGGGCCCTCAGGAAGCACTACAGGGAATGGTTACTAATGATGAGCTTGAACTTTTGCACCTGCTGAGTGCTTTCAGTTGTGCAAAAATCGTTTTTCACGCAATTTCGCGGGGCGCAAATTTGCGTGAGATCGAATTCGGAAACTGCAAATTCGTGCGAATATGCAATTTGTTTTTTTGCGCCGTGTTAGTTCGCGTGGTTTTTTGCGTTTTCGCAAGCCGCTGGTAGGGCAACGACGCCAAGTTACCCTAGCGGTCGTACATGGGCACGGCCATCTTGTTCGCGTGCCGTATTTCCGTTTCCGGGCGCTAAGTGTAATCTCGCAAAGTGTGCGGCTCGCTAGTACAAGTTTGCGTGTGATCGCGGGGGAAATCTCGCGCGAACTTACCCACGCGGTCGTGACTGGCGCTGCCATCTTGTTTTTTCATTCATTGCTATGGTTCTGGACATGCTTTCTGTATCCTCTCTCAATCTCTGCCATCCTTTGCTTGTTTGAAGTTTTTTTAATCTATTTTACTTATTATCTACCCCTCTATTATTCTATCTCTATATTTTGTGTTTTCTACTACTTTTGGTTAATTTTAAACTACTTTTTTAAACTCTTTTCTTTTTTTCTTCCCTATTCTATTTCTTATTTCTTATTTACCTTCCTTTCTGCCCAGACCATGGTAAAGGGAGCCAGGAAGCAGCCCGAGAAGGGGAAGGGTCCTGCACCCTGTGCCCGGCTCCCGTGCGGGCGTTTGAGGGGGGAGCTAGTGATGCCATGGGAGATCTTTAGCATGGAGGAGGTGGCCGCACTAGTGTTTTATGTACAGCGCCGCCTCCCCAGGACCATCATGGCAGGCGGCAAGATCGCAAGCGGCTCCGGGAGCACCGGAAGCGGTGGGAGAAGGTGTGCCGGCCCATGTATTCTCACTCTCGGGTCCGGCGCACCTACAACCAGGCAACCCACCATTGGACGGATCTCCTGGACCGGGAACGTGACGTGCTCGACCTGCTCGGCATCGAGGTCCCCGGGCTTGGTGAGTAGTAGTAGCTATTTCATCACTACTCTGTTTTCTCCTGCTCTGTGTGTTATTATATTGCACATTTTTTTTTTTTTACCAAGAGCAATAATGCTGCTGATTACATTGTAGGTAAATTATATTTCAAAATCTTCTGTGCATTTCAGGTGCACTGCTCTCCTTCTTGTGAGAAGTTGGCCTGGTATATAATGCTCACTAGTTCTAGTGATCACCTTGTACCATGCCAAGCAACCCTTATGATGATTGGTTGTAAGTCAACCTTATAGACCAGCTATCCTAGAGGTAGTGTGGACAAAGCAGTCGTAGGCTAAACTCTGTAAAGGCATGTGAAGCAAGCTGTTTTACCATACACAATCCCCTTGAATACCAAATGAAAGGACACCACACATATATGTATTGAAAATATATATATATTTATTTACTACAAATCTCCCCTATACTCTTTATGAGCACAGAAGCAAATGCGTTAAAACAAACACAGTTTAAATATACAAAAGTTGCACAATATGGATGAGCCCTAGGGGCCACCTAAACCATATACTAAAATAGTGGTATAAGAACCCCCTAGCTGAAAGGAAGTAGGCCTAGGGCCTTGGGAATCGCTAACTGTTTGGGACTAACAGTGAAGAAGTCGGGAAAGGCCTGCGGGACTCGGGTGCAGCGCTTAAAGCAAACGGATGCACCAATGCAATGTCACTGGTGCGTAGAAGTTATAAAGTTACTGTTTAAGGAACCTTCCGAGTGACCTAGAAGGACAAAACTTAAGACCTAGACACTAGAGGTGTGTACCAGTGTAGGAACACCGGTGTTGCTGAGTTACCTCACCCACAGTAAGCGGGTGCACAGGTGGAAAGTAGTGTCGGGTTTCGTCACGCAGGTCGATGGTGCCTGAAGATGAAGATGCTGCAGGCGGGTCGTCAAGGAGAGTTCCGGTGGATCCAAGGGTGGATCTGAAGTGGTGAAGACCTGAAAGCAGAGGGGACAATGTTCAAAGCCACTAGCCAGTGACTACCGTGGAACCAAGATGGAACCAGCCGATGTCGGTGTAGCCTGTCCCCGCAGCCACGTGGACACGAAGAGGTCGAGGATGTCCAGGAGTCAATCACGAGCTGTCCCACGAAGGCTCTAGCTGATAGTGGTGTCGGCAACTTGATTGGGGCAAACAGACCTTGGCTAATGCAAGCCACGCAGGAAGTGAAGAAAGCTTATCACTCGGTGGTCAGAGCGGGTGCTCCTTTTTAGGGGAGCAAGGGCTAGTCTGGACCAACCAGACCCGCAGTGTTGATTGTAGGTTTCGTCGCCAAGATGGCCGCTAGCCATGTGGCAAGTGGCCGGGATGGCGCATCAAGTGGCAACGTGCAAAAGGGCCCCACGCAGATCGTGGAGATGCTGGGGGGCTGATCTTCGGTGCAAATGCTGCTCAGTGGAGGGGCTTCTCAAACCCCAAAGCACAGCATCGACGGTGCCTTGGGTGCTGCGCAGTCAGCTTCTCGGAGGTCTTTCGAGATTTCCGGTACCACGTCTCTCAGTGCCTCCACGGGTCTCTTCTTTGCAGGGACTGTGGATCGGGCTCTGAGATGTCTGGGAGTCTGGGTCTCGGCAAAGCAGACGTCGAGTTGCTGGTTGGTGCCTGTGTTCACAGGGTGGCCACTCCTAGGCCACAAGGGAGATACTCTTCAGTCTTCGGTGCAGCAGATTGTCGAAGTCCAGTCTTCTTCTTTGTTTCAAGTTGATTTCAGGATGATCTGAGGTGCTATGGCACTGCTCCCACTCTTATTCCCAATCTGAGGGGTGGATAACCTGCTAGGTCCCTCCTCTGGGTGGGACCAGGAAGGGGAGTGGTTACACCTCCTTTCCTTTGTCCAGCTCCGCGCCAGGACTGGGGTTGGGAAGCCCCTGCACCGGTTGGACTGGCTTATGCACGGGGACACCTTGTGTGCCCCAGGCATGTCTCAATCTATTCAGCCCTGTCCTACCCAATACACAAAATCCTGTCTGGGGTGGTGCTCGCACCTCCCAAGCAGGAAACCCTTTATCCAAGCCTCCCTGGCTGGAAAGACTCCCAGCAGCAGGAGGTCAGACTTGTGTCTATGGTGGTAGCATCCATTTTGTGATGTTGAGGCTCGGGTTTAACTTTAACTGGGGTTCAGGTTATGTACATGTCGTGTCCCTCTAGAAAGGTGGAATGCTATCCCCACCGACAGGACTGTTGAGGGGATAGTATTCCAAATCGTATGACCCCTTACTCGACATGTTTTGATAAAGCCGAACAAAAGTTAGCATATAACCGCGAGGATTATAATGCACTTAAGAGTATATGGTATGGCAATATCCCGGAATAGCTAAGGGAGTTGTTCCCGACAGCTGCAGACAGGCTCAGCTCATGCTAGAGCACCATCTCACATGAAACCAAGCACTCTGCCTCCAGGATTGCTGAGGCCTTCCATAGGAGTGGCTTATAGGTTAACATGTGTCCAGTCAGGGTTAGATATAGGGATACTATATCTAAGTAACTTACTCCAGCTGAGTGATCAGCCAGTTGTGTCAAAATATGGAGGCCAGGCCAGGGGTGGCACAATACATGCTGCAGCCCCTGGTAGGCCTTGGATACACCTATGCCCTGGGTACCGGGAGTACACTGTTACAGGGGCCTATAAGGTGAACCAGTTCCAATTCGTAATGCACCTAGAGTGCATTGGCATTAATTTAGAGAGAGAACAGCAGGCTGTAGGGCTGATTAGCAGGCCCACAGCCACATTAAGTCATAAACCAGTGAAGCAAAAAGCAATCCACATTAAGTCATAAACCAGTGAAGCAAAAAGCAAAAATTTGGGGTGACCATAGGATAGCAGACCCTACTCTCCTACACAACCCCCTCTCCCCCAACGCAGGGACATTAGACTAACCTTGACCAGTTGTGTCTTCATGTTCTAAGTGGAAGTACCTGGAGAGACTATCTGCGTTGCCATGGTCAGTCCCTGGGCGGTGCTCCACTGTAAAGTCCATCCCCTGTAGGGAAATGGACCACCTGAGTAGTTTGGGGTTTTCACCCTTAATCTGATTAAGCCATAAGAGGGGCATACGGTCAGTCTGAATCTTGAAGTGAGTGCCAAACAAGTATGGTCTCCCCTTCTTCAGGGCCCACACCACAGCAAAGGCCTCCCTCTCAATAGCTGACCAACGTTTCTCCCTGGGGGTCAGCCTTCTGCTAATAAAAGCAATGGGCTGGTCTTGACCATCTACATTAAGTTGTGAAAGCAAAGCTCCCACTCCCAACTCAGAAGCATCTGTTTGGACAATGAACTCTCTTGAGTAGTCAGGACTCTTCAGGATAGGTGCAGAGCACATGGCCTTCTTCAGGTCATCAAATGCCTTTTGACAGTTTACTGTCCACTGAACCTTTTTGGGCATCTTCTTGGATGTCAGATCATTAAGAGGAGTCACAAATGGACCCATAGTTCTTAACAAACTTCCTGTATTACCCAGTCAGGCCCAAGAAAGCTCTGGACTGAGTCTGGGTAGTTGGAGGGGACCAGTCCTTTATGGTCCGGATCTTACTCTCCAGTGGTTGAACTTGGCCTCCACCTACAAGGTGGCCCAAGTACATAACCTTACTCTGCCCTATCTGGCACTTTGTGGCCTTGATAGTGAGGCCTGCCTTTTGCAGAGCCTCTAGCACTTCCTTCAGGTGGACCAGGTGATCCTCCCAGGTGGAGCTGAAGACAGCAATATCATCCAGATATGCTGCGCAAAAGTCATCCAACCCAGTTAGGACTTGATTCACCAACCTTTGGAAGGTGACAGGTGCATTTTTCAAACCAAAGGGCATCACCACAAATTGGTAATGTCCTCCTGGGGTAGAAAATGCTGTCTTGGCTTTGATGTCCTCAGATAATCTGATTTGCCAATAGCCAGCTGTCAAATCAAATGTGCTCAAATATTTGGCAGAAGTCAACTTGTCAATGAGCTCATCTGCCCTTGGAATAGGGTATGCATCTGTCCTGGTGAGAGCATTGAGTCCTCTGTAATCCACACAGAACCTCATCTCTCTCTTGCCATCTTTGGTGTGAGGTTTGGGGACCAGAACCACTGGGCTAGCCCAGGGGCTCTCTGAAGGCTCAATGACACCTAATTCCAGCATCTTTTGCACCTCAGTGTTTATACAGTCCCTGACATGATCAGGTTGCCTTTAAATCTTGCTCTTCACAGGAAGACTGTCACCAGTGTCCACCACATGGGTACACCAGTTAGTCTGACTGGGTGTCAATGAGAACATATGTCTGTATGATTGCAAAACTTGTCTACAGTCATGTTGCTGATGTTCAGTGAGGCTGCCATCTAAGGCCACACCATCAACTGAGCCATCTTCAGGGTTCTGAGTTAACAGGTCTGGGAGAGGGTTACTCTCTTCCTCCTGCCCCTCATCTGTAGCCATGAGCAAGCCCATGTCTGCCCTGTCAACATATGCCTTCAGTCTGTTGACATGGAACACCCTGTGGGGGCTCCTGGGAGTTCCTAGGTCCACCAAGTAGGTAACCTCCCTTTTTCCCAACAATTGTATGGGGTCCAGACCATTTGTCTTGGAGTGCTGCTGGGGCCACTGACTCCAACACCCATACCTTCTGCCCAGGCTGATACTCAGTCAAGATAACCTTTTGGTCATGCCAAGCTTTCTGTAATTCTTGGCTAGCCTCAAGGTTTTTGGATGCCTTCTCCATATACTCAGCCATCCAGGAGCGGAGACCAAGTACATAGTCCACTATGTCTTGTTTAGGCTTTTTGAGAGGTAACTCCCATCCTTCCTTCACCAGACAAAGGGGTCCTCTTAAAGTGTGCCCAAACAACAATTCAAAGGGGCTGAAGCCACCCCCCTTTTGTGGAACCTCTCTGTAAGCAAATAGAAGGCAGGGTAGAAGGATGTCCCATCTCCGCCTGCCCCTACAGACTCAAGTCCAGTCCTTCCTTTGTACACCTGGCAATAAGAAGAAATAGTGGTGGTGGATTGATAGTTTGAGTATTTTAATGACTGGTTAATGTAGTAGGAAACTTTTTAGTGTTGTCACTTATCTGCAATTACGATGGAGTTTGTCTGTCACTTTGCGTGCTGCGGACTGCTGCCTGCCAGTCCTAGGTGAACCTTTTTAATAGTTTGTTTAGTGAGTCACATAACTTTCAAAGTCGACGGTCCGCAAATGAGGCAATACTAATATCATAGTAGACCGCATGAGATAGGTCAATATATCCCGTGGAATAGTTGTCTATTTGCTATTTCGCCAAAATATTTTGTTATGTTCTTTTGAAATGTTTCATTTGGTTGAAAACAATCATCCATGTTTTCGGGTCTTTCTTTCTTTCATGTTGTACATCAGCTCCCCCCAGGGGCAAGAGGGCATTGGAGGAGGCTGCTGCTGCTGCTGTACAAGGCCAGGATCGGTCAGGCGAGGGCTCCTTTGCTGGCCCCGGTAAGTTTTAATTTTAATATAGAGTACCTATTTTTTCCTAGCGTTCCTCATTCGAATTTTCCTAAATCGTCTTTGATCTTCTTGTAGACTGTATCTAAATTCTTATCCTGCCTCTACTATGACTCCCTATGGTATTACTAGATTATTCTTATTAGTCTGAAGCACGCACACGCAGACACGCACGCGCAATCACACAGGCACCGTCTTCCTCACTAATTCTCACCCCTAACGTCTCTGACCATTGATTCACATTTTGATCGCCTGAAGATGCTTCTAGCTCTTTCTCTGACTCTCTCTCTCTCTCTCGCTTCATGCCTCTCTGTTATTTTTTGCTGTTTCGCTCCTTGAGGTTTTACTCCCTCTCCAGATGTGTGTGCCTCTTCTTTTATGTTTTCTCCCTGGTTCTTTCTCACGCTATCACGTGCTCTCTCTGTGTCCTGCGTTCTCTCCCAGCCCCCTCTTCCTCTCTATCTTTGTGTGTCTCTACTCTCCAGATTCGTTGTCTACCTGTTTGTTTGATTTAGGGTTCTCTGTCTTAATCGCCCCTCTGTTCTCTCTGCCATGCTCTCTCCGCCCGTCGCCCTCTTTTCTTTTCTGCCTCTTTTCTCTTCCTTCACTCTTTCACTCTCGCCCCGGCCTCTACGCTTCCTACATTTTAATTTTAAGTCTTTTGAGCCCCCGACCCCACTCCTCGTCACCCAATCTTAAGGGCGGTGCAACGTTCTTTCTGACCTGGATTTCCCACAGCAACACGAGTTCGAGTCCAATTTTCCACGCACACCTCAAAATATAGCATCCGTAAACATCTGCTAGTGGACACATTGACACCAACTAACTTGGCAAAGTTTTGATGAATTGTTTGCATTGTTTTAAAAAGTGTAGTTGATTTTAAGAGGAGATCTACTGCCCTCTGCCGGAAAGTCTGTGAAGTTTCAGTTGCCTCCTGCTTAGAGGACTAGCTTTGAGACTATGCACGCACCACTTACTCAGAATAGCGGTATTCCGAGCAACATTCGAGTACTATGGTCTGTGAGTGACTTACTCAAAGAAATCTGTTCACAAATCAATAGAGCTCCTAAACTGTTGAATGCGTGCGGGTGAATTATGTCTTGTATAAGAAAAGTGATTCTATCCAGTACCAGTGCAGGGTGTCGGAGCACCTTACAACACACACACAGACACGATGAATAATTCTTGTTTAAATCAGTGCATAGAAGACAAAATCGACTACGAGGTGAAAGATTCACGTCATCCATACTGGTTACCATTTTTAAGAGGTCTTGGCCTGCAGACGCACAAACTCAGGATTCCGAACAGAAATGAATAGTAGTGGCTTTACTAATACGATTTTATTTCTACCCACACAAATCCTTTGTTAGCAACATTATGATAATGAAATACTGGGAAAAACATAACTTTTTAACCTGTACCTTGCAGTTTGCATGCAGCTCTTTGTCAGCAGTACCTAGGCAGTACATAGCTCACTTTGCTAGGTTACAATTGTAATTTATGAACTACACAGTAACAACAGGATCTCTGTGAGAACAGCAGTCATCCACTGAGCTAGGCACATAAAATACTGTTCTGTGATCTGCATGGTACAAGTTCTTTGCATCAGGCATAAGAATCCTGTGCACCACCTTAGATGAGTCAAAACTACTACTAGACAAAACAGATCTCTCTCCAGCTGCCAGAGATCACTGCTGGATATATAAGAAACTCTGCAGCGGGTGCTTTTAAGACCATACCATGTTTCTAAACATGGGGAGACTGGAAACGAAACTGAGCGATGAGTGGATTAAGCTGGCATGCTGATCTTGCTACTGGGGGCCGGTATTGTAGCCCCGCTGTAAAACTGGCCCCCAGTAACAAAGCTTGCCCCCCCCACTCTTCCAGCCTCCCGTGGAAACGCCCGAAGCCCGGTTCGGCCATTTTGGGCGTCCTTCCTATGGCAAGCAGTGGCGGCTCGCCGAGGGAGTGCTGTGGGGTGGGGCAGGGTGGGAGGGTAGTAGAGTCTGACATACGACGGACAGGAGTAAGTTAAGTAAATACATAAATAAAACAATTGACCTTGTGTGCACCGCCTCACCAACTCGGCGCTGCAGCGTACGCAAGGTAAATTGTTTTATTTATTTATTTACTTACCTTACTCCTGTCCGTCGTATGTCTGACTCTACTAGCCCCCTACCCTGGCCCTGCCCGGCCTGCCGCACCGCTCCGCAGCCCGCCCTCAGCGAGCCCGCCACTGCTGGCAAGTTCCTCGTCTTCTTCCTATTATGTGTTTTTTCATGTCCTGTGCCTATTTGGATTCCCTCCAACCCTTCACATATATCCTAATACCGGTACACCACCTATATCCTAATCCGTCGGTCCCTACACACCCCATTGCACTTGTATTACTGCCTCATCCTATACTGCAGGATTCTGGCAGAGGTGCAGGAACAATTTTTGGAGTGGGGAGGGGGGCTACCATCATCATCATTGTTACATCACAAAAATCGTAGGATTTGTGAAAAATCCAAGTGTCGCACAAAGAATATGTATAGTTAATGAGCCGCGCCCATTCAGCAGGAGAGCGGAAAGGGTGTGGTATGGAGCAGACTGTGGCAAATCTGTTACTTTTACAGACAGCAGACTTCGATTGAAATAACCACAATCTTCACCCTGACCTGCAGATTTACTGATAACACATAGCACACAAATGATGATGTGTGAAAATCATGTGCAAGTAAATATGTATTATTTGCACATCACCAAATAAAATATCTCGATTTTTTTTATCCTATTAAATTCTTTGTTTTCATCACACTCCAGATAAAAAAAAAGTTCTTCATTTGTGCTTTCCTAACTGCTTATATAGTTTGAAATATGTGTACAGATTTTTACACGGATTTCAATGTTGTTGTGTGTCCTGTCTAAATCCTAATACCCCTGTTCCTGCCTACTTTATATTACCTTTCGACGTATCTGTAATATTTTGCACCTGCCCTTCCTGTACCCTGGTACCTCTGTACTAGTCACAACTTCTGCCTGTATTCAAGAAGCTCTATACCTGCCTGCATTCTTGTACTTCTATGCTGTCTATATCTTACTACCTTTCAATCAATCAATGACACTTATAGAGCGCGCTACATACCCGTAGGGTCTCAAGGCGCGGGGGGGGGGGGCGCTACTGCTCGAACAGCCAGGTCTTCAGCTTCTTCCTGAAGGAGAGGTGGTCTTGGGTCAGGCGCAGGTCGGTCGGGAGGGAGTTCCAGGTCTTGGCGGCCAGGTAGGAGAAGGACCTTCCTCCTGTAGTCGCTCTTCGGATGCGGGGGACGGCGGCGAGGGCGTGGTTGGCTGATCGGAGGTGGCGTTTGGGAGCGTAGAAGTTGATCCGGCTGTTGAGGTAGCTCGGGCCTTGGTCGTGTAGGGCTTTGTGTGCGTGGGTGAGGAGGCGGAAGGTGATTCTTTTGTTGACGGGGAGCCAGTGAAGGTCACTCAGGTGTCCGGTGATGTGGCTGGTTCGTGGGATGTCGAGGATGAGTCTGGCTGAGGCATTCTGGATCCGCTGGAGTCTCTTCTGGATCTTGGCGGTGGTACCGGCGTAGAGGGCGTTGCCGTAGTCCAGTCGGCTGGTGACGAGGGCCTGGGTGACGGTCTTCCTGGTCTCGGTGGGGATCCACCAGAAGATCTTCCGTAGCATGCGTAGGATGTTGAAGCACGCCGAGGAGACGTTGTTGACTTGCCTGGTCATGGAGAGGGAGGAGTCCAGGATGAAGCCCAGGTTGCGTGCATGGTCTGTCGGTTTGGGTGCGGCGCCCAGGGCGGGAGGCCACCAGGAGTCGTCCCAGGCGGAGGGTGAAGAGCCCAGGATGAGGACCTCCGTCTTGTCAGAGTTCAGTTTCAGGCGGCTGGTCGCCATCCACTCGGCTACCTCTTTCATCCCTTCGTGCAGGTTGGCTCTGGCGGAGGCGGGGTCGTTGGTCAGGGAGAGGATCAGCTGGGTGTCGTCGGCGTAGGAGATTATGCTGAGGTTGTGTTTGCGTACGATGGCCGCGAGGGGGCTCATGTAGACGTTGAAGAGGGTGGGGCTCAGAGATGATCCTTGAGGGACGCCGCAGATGACTTCGGAGGCCTCTGACTTGTACGGTGGTAGGCGGACTCTCTGCGTTCTTCCGTCGAGGAAGGAGATGATCCATTCCAGCGCCTTGTCCTGGATTCCGATGTTGCTGAGGCGCTGTACTAGGGTGCGGTGGCAGACCATGTCGAATGCCGCGGAGAGGTCTAGGAGGATGAGGGCCGCTGTTTCTCCATTGTCCATCAGGGCTCGGATGTCATCGGTGGCGGCGATGAGGGCGGTCTCGGTGCTGTGATTGACTCGGAAGCCGGACTGTGAGGGGTCGAGGGATCCGTTCGTCTCGAGGAAGGCGGCCATCTGCTTGTTGACGGTCTTCTCGATGACTTTCGCAGGAAACGGGAGGAGCGAGATGGGGCGGTACCTCTAGTCTTCCCTACACCCCAGCAACTCTACCACTAAGCATAACTACCCATGTCTACACTGTAGTGTCTATAACTTTACTTACATTATAAGTAATCAGCGTATCCCCTGGTATCTCTACACTGCCTATATTTTACAATCTATACTTCCACCTACACCGCATTATCTCTTCCAATAAATAAACCTAAGCATAACTCACACTAAATACACTCTAGAGCCTCTAACTTTACTTATAAATAATAATAAACCAACATATCCCCTGGCACCCCTTCCCCACCTATAGCTGAACACCTCTACCTATACCTTAGAATCAATACCGGTAACCTGGCAGAGAAGCATGTCAGGTTTTCCATCTTCCTCTCTTCATTACTGCTGCCGATTTTTATCCCTACCTATTTTCATCATCATCCATCGTGTCCCATGTTTTTAATTTCTTTTTGGTCAAATTATTTAAGGAAAAGTATTTTCCTGATTAGGTCTTGCCTGAGAGTGCATAAGCTGCCGCTTGCAAAACGTTGTTAACTTAAATGGGTCATGGAGCCTGTCTATTGCTTACCATTTGTTGGCTTGATTGTCACTCTTATTATTTGGCTCCTGATTGGTCAGTGCATGCCAGTTCCACTTTCCCTTTGTTTGTTGTTCCCTTCCGTGGAGCATGGACCATGTACTGATTACTTTTTGTTTCTTACTATCCTTTCACTGCTCGCACAGGGATTGAGGTGCTTCTTTTTTTCCTTCTTCCATCATCGTCGTAATTGTTGGCTGTTCCCAGTACCCATCTCACATCATTGCTTACCCCTTTGCCCCCTCCCCTGTTGTTTCTGGCCCATTGTTGCTTGATTCATCATTTTTGCTTCCCTCTACCCCATTCTGTGTCATCCCTTGGCTGTTGCTTTTGCATTCTCCAGTCTCCCCTCCCCTCTCCTGTGTTGTTGCTCTCCCCTTTGTTGCTTGCTCGTTAGTGCTTGCACTACTCTTGTTGCTTTCCCCGCCCCCTCCATTGTTGCCTGCTCCATGACAGCCACCATCACCCACCTCCCACCTGCTCCCACCCATTGTTACTTGCCCCATCCCACCACAAACATAATTGATACATTTGAATAGCCCGGGTCGCAGGTACTCTTTACATGACTTACCACCATGCCCATATGATGGTTCATCTTCACAATCAGGTTTACACCTATTTTTTCCTGTAAATTCTATGACGAGCCAAGGATAAAACTCATTTTGCCTCGTGTGCGGAGACATAATTTTAGACAGTGTCGGGTAGCACTTTATTTTATCCAACTGCTTTGGGATCAGTTTGTGTGCCATTGTATCACATCGTTTTTGTGGTCAACCTTAAGGCTGAGGTGAACACAGCCCACACTTGTTCTCCTAGAGAGCAGCAAAAGTTGATGACATGTTTCAACAACTTTATACAGATTCTGTTTTTAATGATATCAGTTTTTATCATTTTTAGATGGAAAGTATCTTTACAATAGATTTGTGTATGATGAAATTGTTTATACTTCTGCACTTTATAAGCAATTAAAGATTGCGAAATAAAGGAATTTTATTGATTGACAAGTTTGAATAGCACTCACATATGCAAGAGCTATTTGGCTTTATCAATGTGTTTTTAGACATGTTCTACAGCAGCCTTCTGTGGTGCAGCATGGTTAAATATAAAAACCAAAAATGCTATGACACGGCTAGCATTGATCACGTCACTTTTTTTTTTAAAACTTCCAGTCCTTCTGAGTTGCAGCTGCAGTGCTGTACAACATGGCTAAGTAAAAAACATTGACAAAGCCAATTGATCTCACAAAGGCGCGACCTGGTGGTTTTGCCAATGCTTGTTTTGAAAATTGGAGCAAAAAGTAGTTTGGGGTCATCAGGGTAATATTGCTCATTTGTGTATTTCTCCAAAATGCTTTAGAGCCAAGAACGGCACTCAGGGCTATTTATTTATTTATTTAAAAGACCTCATCTGTATGTCTTGGATTAATCTAACAAGCAGTTCGAGCAAAACTGTTGATTTTTTATACCAACCAATCACGAAGACTCTCACAAAGGGAACATTTGCCGAGTACAACCGTCTTTGATCGAGGTATTTGCAAAACAAACGCGCAGAGCTGCTATTTGTGGTGAGATGTGAAGCAGGGAGGGAGTCATTCCTTTGTATTCACAGAAGCCATAAATCTTGTGTGCATTAGTTAGTCACCACTGCTACACCTACTCCTAATGACCCTGTGAGGATAAAAGTTTTCACCTCTCTTTTGAATCTCACTTACAAGGCCTCCCCAGGGGTGGCACGGGTGAGACCCAATGAGGAGAAAAGAACTTTATTTCTCCTCGTTTTTTCCTCTTTCTATGTCTGCTGCCTTCTGTAGCAGACATAGAAAGAGGAAATCGCCTCCATTTATTGTTTTTGTGCATGAAGGTGTCCCTTTCTGCAGAAAAGCAATCACCCCTAAAACACAGATACCCTTAAACCAGGGCGCAAGGGTGCCTGTGTTGGTGCATGGCAGCCATTTTTGTGGCGGCGCAGGGGAAACGGACGGGAATGTGCCGTATCTGATACATATAGTGCATTCCTGCTCTTTTCTTTTGACGTAGGGCATTGCAGCAGGATGGATTGCGGTGCTGCCCTGTGTCAACAGATTGTAAACAGGGCCCTCTGTTTGTAATCTTTTTCACTGTTCATTAATCCATTTTTCTAAAAGTTCTTCAAATGCTGCCAAAGACCGCATTTTCAATAGTGTGGGAAGTTGAAGAAAGTCATTTCTATGTATCTGCATTTCGTTGTTTGACAGAATATATAGGTAACTTCGATGCTCTACATTGCTAAATAAACAGGCAAAGTTAAGTAGACATTGAGATGAGCAACAGCCCACTTTTTTCAAAATGCAGTTACTCAGAAATAAAAAAAAGAAATAAAAAAAACACAACATAATAAGCATAAAGAAGTGTTTAAAATATATGTTCAAACTTATTGGAATCTGCAACTCACACATTTTGTGGACCTCGAACTGCAATATATCTGTACATTCCTAGGACGTGGCCAATTACTGGATTACCAGAGGCCAATTTCTAGCAGCTTTGCACTAGGGTAATAAAGAAGAAGCTCTCCTATTGGTGAAGTGCATGTGTGACGTGTGCTGCCCAAGCCTTACAGATGAGCCAGATGTACCGAGGGGTTACCCATTCTGGGCCTATGGGGAAAGTGCAGATACATAAGGGTATATGTGTTTTTAAGTGGTGGGCATTAAACCGGGCATAGCTGTGGTGGCTAGTAAGCCGAGAAACCCTGATTTCTTCTGTGGCCTTGATACGAGTGGCTGTGAGTGGGATGCCCCTTTGGGGACATTGAAGAAAACAGGGCTCCCTGCAGCCAGGCCACAGGTGACCATATGCCCCCCTCCCTCCTGACCAGAACAGCCTCCCATTTATTTGCTGCCTTCTGGGATCAGATGGTAACTGGCATTGGTAAACTCCATGAGATTGGGGAAAACCAACACAAATGCCCAGTCACTGTGATCAGGCGGCTATGGATCATTCTGGTGAGTTTAACTGATGATCCCTGTTAACCCACAGGGGAATACTGTCTGGAATCAATGCTTCTGGCCCTGGAACCTCTTCATTGAGTTAACAGGAACTTGCAAGGAGGCAGTAAGTGGATGCAGGCGCCCAACTCAACCATGTTACGTTTTTATTGATACTATCTTAATAACAAAGGTGCACTAAGACAGGGGCAAAAGGGGCAATGGTCCCGGGCCCCACCTACCAAGGACCCCCTGGGAAAGTCGAATTTCTCTACCTGCCCTCCGTCTACTCTTATATCTGAAACTTTCTCCCCTGCCTGTGTACCTCCAATTCGTTCTCTTTTTACTCAGGGTCATCGTCAGGATTTTTGGGAGCCTTACAAGGCAAGAAGTCAAAAGCGTGTACAGAGTTCCCCACACAGAGTAGAGTGAATGAGGGAATGACTCTCTCTCTAGAAAGCGTTGGTAGTGCAGCAGGGAATAAGGTAATCCCTTGGGATTACCTTATTCCCTGCTGACCAGTTTCTTATCTCGTGTAGGAACCGGTACAAACTTGGCTCCTCGCCTACTTATGTGCAGCGCCTTTGAAAGCCTGTGTTCAACCAATACTCATATTTCAGTTCTAGTTCCTTATTCAGACCTCAGTGCTATCCCAACCGGGGCCTACTGGGTGGGGATACCTTATTCCCTGCTTCACTACCAACGCTTTCTAGAGAGAGAGTCATTCCCTCATTCACTCTACTCTGTGTGGGGAACTCTGTACACGCTTTTGACTTCTAGTTGTAGGACACGTACATTGGACCCCGGTAAACATTGTCCTCTATCTGTTCCCCCTTGTTGCTATAAGCCTTACAAGGCATACTTCTTTTTATTCTAAACACATTTTTATTGGTTTTAACGTATTAGCACATAGAATCAATAAACATTTTCAGCCTTTTGCGGGCAAGGCAGATTGAAACTCATGCTGACTAGCCCCATTTATCTGCTTTGCATGATGCAGGCTTCAATTAGCTGAAAATGGGTAAAAAATTTTAACTTGTCCAAAAAGAAATTCCCCCCCCCCCCCAACTATCTCTTGCCCAGAGTCCAAAATACCTTAAGACAACACTGACTATAACACCTTCAATATCTTTTGCAGGCCTGTAGTCTTGCATTTTCAAACTATTTATCCATCAAGAAGGGTGTAGCTATTATGCCCCCCATCATCGGCATGTCTAAACTAAAACTATTTGCCGACGACATTATTCTTTATCTTGCTCCTGAAAAGGAGGTAGTTGAGAACTTATTGAAAGAGTTTAAAGCCTATGAAAAGATTGGGGGATATAAGATAAATGCTAAAAAACTGAAGTCCTTGCTTTAAATACAGATACAGGATTTCTCCCTAATTTCTTGCAAGTTCAAGCTGCGAGAAGAGACCCAATAAGATATCTGGGTATTTTTGTAACTGCAGAGTATGATATGCTTTTAGATCTAAATTACATTAGAATGAAAAATAAAATCAAGCATATGTTAGATAAATGGCTCTTGCTACCTCTGACAGTGATTGGTAGGGTGTCAATGGTTAAAATGTCAGTTTTGCCTTTACTTATATTTTTGTTCACTAATGTACCGTTAAAAATTAATCTGTCTTTTTTTAAAGAATTAGAAACAATGTTAAGAGGATTTATCTGGGGTAATAAAACTCCTAGAATTAAACTCCGGGCGGTGCAACTCTCAATAGATCAAGGAGGGTTAGCGTTACCCCACTTAAAAACATACTACGAAGCTGCTTTTTTTGATATAGTGGCAGGTCTTTTGAGGATGTATCAGACAAGAGACAATTTTTTTTTGGAGAAGATGGTTCAAGAAGCAGGCTCTCAAATCCCAATTTTTTTAAAGACCGCAAAACTCCCCAAAAAATCGAGGTATAAGACGCTGAAAGAATATACAACGCGCTTATTGCTGCTTTTTAAAAAACATGGTTCTGATAGTTCCCAATATCTAAGTTTGTTTGAATGCAGTAAAATAGGCCTTCCGTTAAGTTTGTCGAAGATTAAAAAATGGGATTTGTGTGGGTTTCGGGAATTGAGAGACTTGTTAGTCCAAAATAGGGTTATTAGTTGGCAAGAGGTGATAACTAGAACCAACATTTTAAGGCGACCGTCCTTTTTTGAATATCTTCAGATTACTCATTTTATTAAAAAGGAAGGAAGTGGTTTGCTGAATACCCCTAATAACTTACTAAATACCCTTTATGGTAGGAAGAGCAGCGGGATAGGGCAGTGGTATAAATTGCTCCATTGCTCTGGTCAATCCCCACTCATTGCTAAACATCTGAATAAAGTAAGTCTCTCGACCCAGTGCTTTTTTTCCTTGAAAGATTGGGAGGCTCTCTGTTTACTGGGAAACAAATCCTTGCGCGCTGCCAACTATAAGAGGATGGCATTTCTGTCTCGTTGGCTAGCCTATTATATGCCTGAGGCTATGGAAAGAATGTTTCCTGGAACAGAAAACAAGTGTTTTAGATGTTTAGCACACGGCCAGGGAGGATGGTATCATATTTTTTTTGCCTGCCCGATGTTGGAGTCTTTCTGGAAAGAGATATTTGCGCAAATTGAATTGGCCATTGGAAAATCATTTCCGCCTACGGTAGAAGTAGCCTTGTTTGGCATAAGCAAGGATAGAAGCAATATCAACAAATCGGAGGAGGTATTTATATTTATATCATGTGCGATTGCTCGCTCTTTAATATTACAAAACTGGAAATCAAGGGAAATCCCATCACTTATAAAATGGTTTAATAAGATGAGGAGAACCTGTCTCTTTGAAAAAGCATATCCGGGCAGAGTAGGTTCTATTAGGAGATTTGAAAGGAATTGGAAATATTTTGGGGATTTGGAACAACTGAAGGAGGGATGAGCAGCAAAAGAAGGATAAAGATAAAGAAAGGGTCAATACATTTAACTGCACTAGCACTTTTTTTAGATATCACTTTATCATAGTTTTTTGCACATGCAGTAGCACTTTATTGCAGGTTTTTGCACTTTTTTGCAATGCCACTTTACAAATTGCGGATTTTGCACAGACCCTTCTTGATAAAATTGTTGTTTGTATTCCTTTTTTGTTGTGCTTGATGAATCTCTCCCCCTTTTTCTAATTCTCATGTCTGATATATATGTATATAGATGTCTTTCTTTTTTATTTATTTTTTTCTATTTTTTAATGTTTTTTTAAGTCTGTTTAACCATTGAAATGATTATTGAAAAAGAAAATTGTAAAGGTGCATTGTACCATTGATCATCCATTGCTATGTTCAATAAAAAATGTTAAAAAAAAGAAAAAAAAGAAGGGTGCCCTAGTTAGTTGTGCCATGTGGGAGCTCCAGCTCAAGAGTTCTGTGGTTCCACCTTACTCCACCCCTTGGGGTGCCAACGGCATTATTAGGTCGCTGGCGCACAGGACTGCAAATACAGTCTTGTGTCTCACAGAGCTTTCCATACTACTTTTCCTGATCTCTGGTGCATGAGTCCCTGATGTTAAACCTCTGCCGATTTCCAACCTCACTTTTTAACCAATAGGGGAATGTTTCATATTTCACGGAGAACCCAAACGGACTCACTACCCCCACTAAGCAACTCTGCTATGTATCATGGAGTACCACAAGAAGAATGGTTTTGATAGCAAATGTTTGGGGTCCACCATACCTGACCAGTTTCTTATCTCGTGTAGGAACAGGTGCAAACTTGGCTCCTCGCCTACTTATGTGCAGCGCCTTTGAAAGCCTGTGTTCAACCAATACTCATATTTCAGTTCTAGTTCCTTATTCAGACCTCAGTGCTATCCCAACCGGGACCTACTGGGTGGATTCCAGGCCAGAAGGTATTCACCAGGTGGGGGACTAGGCCTGCACCTCCACCTTCATAATCTGAAGGAATCTCCTTAGACAAGGGTGGAAATATTACTCTCTATACGTAGCCTCCCTCCTGGTAAAGCAACCGGCTTAGATGGAATTCCTGTGGTATTTTATGCAAGATTTAGTAGAGTTCTAAAATATATTTTAACCAAGTTGTTTATTCATGTGTTCCAGAGTGAACGTCCTCCGGAATCTTGGGCACGGGCAAAAATTATTGTTTTTCCTAAAAAAAACAAAGACCCAATTGAATTAGGATCATACCGTCCGATCAATGTTGGCAAGTAGATTGGCTCCCATAATCCATAACATTATATCTGCTAGACAACATGGATTTGTCCCAGGTAGATCTACCACCGATCATGTCCAGAGGGTGATCACCCTCTTTGACATGGCTGAGGTAGCAGGAGACCCTATGGGCCTAATATTGCTTGACGCAGAAAAAGCATTTGATAGGGTCTCCTGGCAGTATCTATGGTCGGCCATGTCAAAGAGTGGGATAGGGGACCAATTCATTAAAGATGTTCAGAAAATGTATGTCTCTCCTGAAGCCGTGGTAATGGTCAACGGAGACATCTCCGATACCATCAAAGTGACAAGGGGTACAAGGCAGGGATGCCCCTGCTCTACCCTACTTTTCGCCATATACATCGATCCATTTATTGCAAGACTAGAAACAAACCAAACTATACAACATATGGAGACCCCTAATGGTGATACTAAAACCCTAGCTTTCGCAGATGATATTGCGATTGTTACAGCCGATCCAATTATAACAGTTAAGGAAATGGAGAAAGAAGCGAAAAAGTTCGGAGAGATCTCTGGTTATAAATTGAACCAAACAAAAACCCAGATAATAATTAACAACAAAATAAACTCTTCTGATGAAAGGGTTGTAGACAATGTATTATACCTCGGTGTAAATATCACCTCCGAATTAAACAACCTAGTGACCCTCAACCTGATCCCACTACTGAATCAAATGAAAAAAATCTAATTAGACTACATAATTTACACCTAACAATCATCGGAAGGTGTAACCTTATCAAAATGGTATTCTTCCCTAAATTTTGGTACTTTTTTCGAACTATATGTCAAAACTTTGACACATCAATATTCAAGGATATAGACAACATCTTTTCGAGCTTTATCTGGGGATATGGAAGAACACGTAGAGCCCACAGATTTATTACACATACAAGGGAAAGAGGCGGTCTAGCCCTGCCTAACTTTAAAATATATTGGTGGGCTACAACAATTAAATACAGTCGTCTACCCTTAACCGCCGGGCAAGATTTTAATCAAATTCGATCAGTTCCAACACCACAGGAACTTATTCTTGGCAACAAGGCTAATAATCACCTATGGAAATTAACGTCTGATTGTCATTTGAAAAAAGTGCGATTCAAAACACTTAAAGGTATTTACACCATGTGGAACCAGGTTCGAAAACTTTTGGGGATTGGTAGGTTTTCCTACTATACTACCCTAGAACAATACTAATCTTCCTGAAATTTTTAGGGACTCCTGTATAAGGCGATGGGTCAGATCCGGAATTTTACAATTTGGCTCGCTGCATGATTCTATGGGTTTTTGCTCATTTGAATCCTTAAAAACGAAATATGGGCTAGATACCCACGATTTTTTTAAATACTTGCAAGTCCGGGATTTCATCTTAAAGTAGGGGGGTGGCAGTGGGTGCTTTAAGAAAACCCCAGCAATTGAAACTGTGGTTGGAACTGATAGGGTCAAAATTGGAGAGATCTACAAAGATTTATCTGAAGCACTACCAGACGATGTAGATAAACATATATGTAAGTGGCATAACAAAATAGGTATCTCAGAGGTGCAAGCTCACAAAGCTTTGGAATTATCAAGCTCTATATTAATGTCTACCAAATTACAAGCCCAATTTTATAAAACGTTTTTTCCAACTCCATTACACCCCTAGAAGGATATCTAAATGGAGTGTGGGCAAAGGTACACTCTGCCCGAGATGTATGATGCCCGAAGCTGATCTGACACACATGATGGTTACATACTTCACCTTAGAAACTATCAAACAAGAAATCTCTCTATTTCTTTCTGAAATTTTAGGAACCACTATAGAGATTACCACAGCAGAAATAATCCTATGGGTGGATAATGTTATTAGACCCTATGTCATCCAGGGACTTATATTTATTTCGATGGCTGTACTAAGAATCTGCCTGACATCCGCCTGGTTGGATCAATACCCACCTACATTTCAACAATGGCAGACACGCTTTCTAGCTACATATAACCTTGAAAAAGCGATCTATAATCGGAAGGGCTGGAAGAAGAAAAAAAAAGGGCTAGAAATTTGGGACTTGGTCATACAATGGGCAGGGAGACCGGATTAGCAACGATATAATGAACAATAATGAAATGAAATTATTTGTGATGATATTACTAAACTAGAGATATCCTTGGATTTTCCTTTGCGCTCTTTGCTTTTCTTGGTCTTCTTAAGTTTTTTTTGTCTTCCTTTCCTCTTTTGTTCCTTTTCTTTTCTATTTTTCTAAATTTTTAAATTGTAAATGTTTTTCTGTGACAATACTAAGATGATGTATTGTAAGTTTAGAATTTTGCCTGTATTGGGGGTGGGGAGATTCTTAGGGGTGGGGAGGGTGGGTTAATCCAATTACTGTAAAACCCAATAAAAAAGTTTAAAAAAAAAAGAATCTCCTTAGACAAACGTAGGTAAACAGGTGAGTTTATTCCTCAATCTCCACTTGTTCCCCTCCAACTCCCTCCCAGGAGAACTCCTCACATCATCATTCTAGAAGAGCTTCAGGCTAACATTCTATGACTCGCTGGAATTAAAGATCCCAAGGTGGGAGGGAGGGGAAAACAAGGTCCGGAATGTACCATTATAACTAAGTCTCCCAATTCAATATTTATTTAAAGATTTGAAACTCCAATGAGGTCCACAATAAAAGTACATACAAATTATTACCTAAAATATCATAAAACATATACAGATTGTTCAACACATTACAACTTATGCAAATAGAACATGCAATTAGCAGCATAATGATTGAAGTAACAAAACATATCCCAAATTGTGCAAAAAATGCATTTAAGTAGCAGCCAATTCATGTGCAAAATACAATTAAAAGACCCAGCTTCAGCTAAAAGTTAACTTGAAATTAGCAGCAAGAAGATAGGGATAGAAAAGCACATCCTAACATGTGCTACAAAAACAGTTGAGTTACATCAGAATCATGTGCAAAATACGCTCCGAAATCCAACTTCAATAGAGAATAGAATTTCAAAATTAGCAACAAGAGAATGGACGAAAAGCAAGACATAATCCAGTTGTACAAAAAGCAATTAATGAGTAATCAAAACGTGTGCAAAATACTATCTGGATAAAGAGAAAATATTAGAACTCCATAATAGGGCAACAAACACAAGGGAAGCAGCCCGATTAAAATAATATATATATAAGATATTAAAATATATACATAAATTCCTTAAAAAAATTAAATAATTTTACACAGACTACTTCATTTTTTGGACAAAAGAGAAAATCACGGGCTGAAGCTACATCTTTAACACCATTTTGTATAAACATTGACCTAAGCCAGCTACGACGATTCAAAACCAATGCTGGACATACAAACAAAACATGATCCAAGTTCTGAATACTCAGCTTGCAAAAATTACAAATTTTTTCATTTTCCAAGTTCTGGGACCAGTTTGCTGTTAAATCGTTTAAAGGTACGAGATTCATGCGACATAGGATGAGCCACGTCGGATTCCATGTTGTAGGTTCCAAGATAAGTATTTCTGGGAAATTCTCAGGGAGC
The DNA here is from genome assembly GCF_964263255.1 of Lissotriton vulgaris. Lineage (NCBI taxonomy): Eukaryota > Metazoa > Chordata > Amphibia > Caudata > Salamandridae > Lissotriton > Lissotriton vulgaris. Next base: position 64,643,431 of record NC_141687.1, read on the forward strand.
TTGTCCTAACTATTATCTTTAATCTCTCTTTAGTATTACAGATATTAATATCTCTATTAAATCTGATCTTAACACTTAAGGCTTTTAAGGAGGATTTGAATTCTACTGGCGGGAGGGAAATCACAAATTCTTCTTTTACACACAAGAGGTTTAGAGCCAAATAAAAATCATGATATAGGGAATATTTCCCCCTATTACCGCCAAAGATTTCTTGACACATGAAACCTCTTAATGAGTAAGAGTCACTATTTTTTAACTGGCATCACCAACGAAGAACCCTGGATATAGCTTGAATATAGGAGCTTATCAGGCCGAATTCCAGTCTTATAGCAGCTGATGGAATTGGCGTATTAAAATTGCACAATTTACGTAAAATCTGGCCTTCGTTCCTATCTAAAAAACTCCAGTTTTTACAGGGATTAATTCAATAGCGTAGAGCAGGTTTGGAGGAATTTTTGTTTCAAAAACCGGCAGCAGATGTAAAAAATACCTTCTGCTCATTGCACTATAAAAAAATGTGCAGACCATTAGTATGGGATATAGCTTTACAAGTACTGTGTTTGATATGAAGTTTATTTTTCACAATGCTCGCTATTAGTTTCCCTAAGTAGAGGTATGCATCTTCCACCTCCAGTTTTCAGGACCAATTTGCCTCTTGAAATTACTTGATTTTCTACTTCTATTGCATTTCACAATTAAAATCTTGCTTTTTGATACATTTATCTACAAGAAATCAGCCGTTATATAATTCTGTAGTAATATCAGCTTTTTATTCAGCCTAATTGGGGTTAGGTCCTTCACTACTATATCGTCTACATAGAGGAGACATGCGAAAGGAAGGCTGCCTATCTTTGGTGCATCTCCCTCTAACTGAGAAAAACACAGGTAAATCTGCTAAGGATAATAGTAGTGGTGCTAGTAGGCAACCTTGTTTGTCAGGCCATTTGCTTTGGGAATTACAGGTGATAGGCCTTGGTTTCCTCCCATTAGTACCTGGCACCATGTTTGAGAATGTAGTGCAATAATTAATGTTAGCAGAGAAGCAGGCACTCCCATAATATGTAATTTCCTCCATTGTAATGGTCAGGCAACCTTATCAAAGGCCGTAGAAAAATCTATAAAGGCAGTATAAATGTTTGACCTATGGGAGATCGTATATTTCTCCTCAATTAATTTCAACATGGAGATATTATCCAGAGTGGAATGATTTTTCCCAAAACCGGGTTGTTCTTTTGGAAGGACCTTCTTCTCTATCACCCATTCCATAGGGTGATCAAGTATACTACGTGCAAATATTTTCCCTGCTGCATCCAATAAGGCAATTTGCTAGTAGTTACCCAGAAGGTTTCTAGGGCCCTTTTTGTGCAGAGGGATTTAAATGCTTCCGAACCAAGATGGTGGAGTCTTCCCCTGAGAGTAACAAAAATTAAACAAACTAAGTCTCCCTGTTTTCAGTTTCTACAGATTTTTACAGATAAATGCAGACAGAAAACATTTATTTTCTTGTCTGTATTTATTTTTAAATGTGGATAAAAATGGAAATTGGGTTGCTTTTGAGTAATTGTAAATACTGTCTGCCATGACTGCCAGGCAAAGAGCTGTGTGGATTGATAGTTAAGTGGGTTAAAAAGAAAGGAATTTTAGTAAAGAGGCTTTAATAGCAGTAGATATGCACAAGGTTGATACTGAAATATGCATATTTTCTTATAAGTGAATTGATTTTTTTTTTGTGTGGGTTTACAACATTGAAACCTAGTAGGCATTCAAGCATGAGTGTATATTTACCGATTAAATAAATGTGGAAATATTCAAATTTCAGCTTAATTTTTCCCCAAAACCCAAAATAAACATGGATAAATACAGATAAAATTAGCAAAAAGAAATTTGGATAAATGCAGACGAAAATGTCAAAAAAATAAATACCATAAAACCGGGAGCCCTAATTATAACTAAAGCTATAACAATGTTTTTAGTCCTTGTTGAGGTTTGCGTTGTTATCTTGACCTGGAGTGCGAATTTTCCAAGTTAATCCTGAGATAATCAGTTATTTTTTTTCAATGATAAGAAGATATATATTAGATCCCTCCTTTATTTTCCACCTCTTTCATTGTCTGCAACCATCTCAAAATGGCATACTTATGTTAAACTACTTTGACACAATGTACAAACTCTGTTGACTTTGTAAGCTATGGTCTTCTTGTCAACCAGTCCTAATATTATTCTGAGTTGGTGTCTGTCACAGGGGTATGGTGTCTGGGTTGGTGTCTGCCACAGAGGTGTGGTGTCTGGATTGGTGTCTGCCGCTGAGGTGTGGTGTCTGGGTTGGTGTCTGTCACAGAGGTATGGTGTCTGGGTTGGTGTCTGTCGCAGAGGTGTGGTGTCTGGGTTGGTGTCTGTTGCAGAGGTATGATGTCTGAGTTGGTGTCTGTCTCAGAGGTGTGGTGTCTGGGTTGGTGTCTGTCGCAGAGGTATGGTGTCTGTTGCAGAGGTGTGGTGTCTGTCGCAGAGGTATGGTGTCTGGGCTGGTGTCTGTCGCAGATGTATGGTGTCTGGGTTGGTGTCTGTCACAGGGGTATGGTGTCTGGGCTTGTGTCTGTCGCAGAGGTGTGGTGTCTGGGTTGGTGTCTGTCACAGAGGTGTGGTGTCTGGGTTGGTGTCTGTCGCAGAGGTGTGGTGTCTGGGCTAGTGTCTGTCGCAGAGGTGTGGTGTCTGGGTTGGTATCTGTCACAGAGGTATGGTGTCTGGGTTGGTGTCTGCCGCAGAGGTGTGGTGTCTGAATTGGTGTCTGACGCAGAGGTATGGGATCTCGGCTGGTGTCTGTCACAGAGGTATGGTGTCTGGGTTGGTGTCTGTCGTAGAGGTGTGGTGTCTGGGTTGGTGTCTGTTTCAGAGGTATGGTGTCTGGGCTGGTGTCTGTCACAGAGGTGTGGTATCTGCGTTGGTGTTTGTCGCAGAGGTTTGGTGTCCGGGTTGGTGTCTGTCGCAGAGGTATGGTATCTACGCTGGTGTCTGTCACAGAGGTATGGTGTTTGGGTTGGTGTCTGCCGCAGAGGTGTGGTGTCTAAGTTGGTGTCTGTTGCAGAGGTGTGGTGTCTGGGTTGGTGTATGTCGCAGAGGTATGGTGTCTGAGTTGGTGTCTATCACAGAGGTATGGTGTCTGTAGCAGAGGTATGGTGTCTGGGTTGGTGTCTGTAGCAGAGGTATGATGTCTGGGTTGGTGTCTGTCGCAGAGGTATGGTGTCTGAGTTGGTGTCTGTTGCAGAGGTATGGTGTCTGGTCTGGTGTCTATCACAGAGGTATGGTGTCTGTTGTAGAGGTATGGTGTTTGTCACACAGGTGTGGTGTCTCCCAAACACTTTCATATGGAAACATATCTTGGACAGAAAAAACATTTATGAAGCCAAACCGAGGTCAAATTCTTCATCAGTTTCTCAGCCAACAAAAGAACCAAAAAATAATCTACCTGAAAAGGAAGATAAACACACTGATACACTCCACCTTAAAATAATACAATCCACACCCAAAACAAACAGAAAGCAACATCAACCCTGGTTCTCACTATACCAGAGACTTGGATACTGTAATGTGTGCATGTGCTGCACTTCGACTTAAGGATGTAGCTTTATGGGTGTTGTCCCGGGTGTTAGACCCTCCTTGTAGAAATTCATACTTGGCATGGTAGTCTGTCCTGAGTCGTGTTTACTATGTCTGTGTTGGTTTTTCTGGTTGTCCTGATTTCATTAAGAGGTTTGAATTTTTTTTATTTTTTGGATCAGGAACTTAAATATATATAGGGATAAGGTTACCAAAAAGTAGTGAATCTGCACTCGTAGAAGCACTCCTTGGATGGCTGTAAATTTGCTACTTTTTGAAATTCACAATCATTGGCAGTGGCAGGCTTGGAAAGATGCACCAGTCTCAGATTTCCAAGCATGCTACTGTCACCCCAATACCCAATAGCAAATGGGACTGCAGCAGTCCAGGCTATTGTTTTTCACCAACTGTGCCACTCTGGACAGAGCGCCTGATGAAGGGTTAGGCAGAAGGAATGAAGACTTTACACCCTGCCAGCCTGCCTCTACTGCCACCAATTTTAGAAATATCTGCCGGCCCCACGGACATCTCAGCGCGTGGGCAGGAACCGTTGTCAACATTGTATTAACAGTATAACTCATGGAGTTCAAAAGTTACAAGAATGTATTCACTAAACGTTAACACATATTAGACCATGTAGATATGTGTGCAATCCTCCTAAGAGGAAATATTGCCAAACGTATGATACAGTTAGTACAATGACAGAAGAACAGAATGTGCTCATATACATCAACAAAGGCACTGCGCTATCACACCATGCGTACTCCACACCATGCCACTCTCCTTTACACCGCTCCGCTTTACAACACTACTCCATTTTATATACTTCCACTCCATGTCACGTCACGCCACTCAGCTCCAGGCCACTCCACTCTGCATCACTCACTCCTTTAAACAACCTGCCACTCTACTCTATGTCACTCTACGCCCTTCCACTCGACGCCCCTCCACTCGACGCCCCTTCCCTTCAAACCTCTTACCCCTCTCCACTCCAATCTACCCAAATCGCCCCACTCCACTCCAATCTACCCCACTGTACTCCAATCTAGACGACTCCACTCTAATTTACCACAATCCACCCCACTCTACTCCACTCCGCTCTGGCACCCCCATACACGTGCAGCCCCCTATCCCCTGCTCCCCCCTCTGTCTCCTAAAATCATTGTTCAAGAATCCGGACACCGCCCCTGGTGGTGAAAACCTCTATGTCCACGTCATTGCCCTAGCTTGGTTCCATTTCAAAAGGCTCAGGACTTTAAAAATGACTTTCAGTTCTCATTGTTCGAGTCATTTCATGGAAACGATGAGTTGCTTCTGGTGCTCTGTGGTGCTTTGGAGACTTTCGGGCTTTGCTCTCACTCACCCCACAAATAGCCCTCATGGCAGCACACCTGAGGGACTACACTCCTGACACACACTGCATCTCTGGGACAAGTGATGGGATATAATTGTCTCTTCACATTGAAAATACCACCTCCCCTATGGTGGTGACCTACAGGTGGATCTCAATGTCTTGTGCTTCTTGCTTAAAAGAGACCTTGAAACCTAGGCACATCGTCTGTGCCCCCAATTATTTATGTCCCCAGGCCAAAGCAGGCAGGTGAACTTCTACTATGCATTCCCGGGGATACGGAAGGTCAAGGGATCCTGCTCCTGGTTAAAGTGCCCAGTAGTTTAGGTTTTTAAATGGGTGGAGGAGATTCACTCGAGGCACTGGACCTTTCCAGCCTCACTTAGTTAGTTTTACAAAATAGATAGGAGTATTACCTCCTCCTTGATTAGCTTTTTCTATAATAATCCAAAGAAGAATCCCATTCAATTTGTAGAAAAGCTCTTTGTTATATTATTCTTTTTTTATATTTTCATTTCGAGCAAACTTTATCAGTTACATCTCCATTTTTCCAGATTGTTACATGGAATACATTGTAAGTACTGTAGCAGCCGACACATGTCTCGGCCTGTATAGTCAGTGCGACCAGGGCTTTCTTCATGAATGATAGATGCATTCCTTTTTTTGAATATAATTGGTTGTATATCAGATGAACATCCTTGATGTGCAATTTTTTGTACAATTTCGAATTTTGTATGTTGGTCGGCAAAGATGTTCATCTGAAATACAACCAATTTTATTCAAAAAAGGAATTTATCTATCATTCATGAAGCCTTGAGAAAGCCCTGGTCGCACTGACCATACAGGGCGAAACACGTGTTGGCTGCCACAGTACTTAAAATGTATTCGATATAACAACATGGAAAAATTAAGATGTAACTGATAAAGTTTGCTCAAAATGAAAATATAAAAAAGAACAATAAAACAGAGAGTTTTTCTACAAATTGAATGAGATTCTTCTTTGAATTATCATAGAAAAAAACCAATAAAGGAGGAGTTAATACTCATATAATTTTGCAGAATGTTCTATTAAGCACTGACTTGAGGCGGCTAACAAAGCAATGAGCCCAGTTACCAATGGTGTAATTGGCTGATCTCAGTAAAGCACCCCTGTTCTCCAAGCTCAACCTTGGAACCGGCTAACGCCAACTAGTCATCCACCCTGATGCCAACTCCTTCACCATGATGGTTAGGCTGTGTTGATGCAAACGCTTGAGTTTTGGTGTGTCAGCACCAGAAGATGCATAGATTGTAGGAACCAGCCCCAATGAAGACATGCTCGCAGCACCTCTGTTTTCAGTATTACCACAGGCTACCAGAAAAACACATGGTCTGTTAGGTCTGTCCGTCCATCCGCCCGTCTGTCATTCTGTTTATACAGATGCAGATTTAGTTGCAGATTTATGTGCAGGCATACAGTGTGGCTGGAAGTAAGGTTTCCTGGTGTCATTGCTACTTTTGAAAATCTTCTCTGTCTCTCTCCTACTATTACTCAGTCACTCTCTCTTTCCTTAATGTCCTTGGGTGCTATACCAGTTTAATGGTCTCTCTATGTGGAGGGGTTTGGTGCATGCATGTGATCACTTGGTCTGCACTTAGTGTTTACTAAAGAAAGGGGACAGTATGCCACTCCATGCACCTCTCTTACCGCCACCTATCTGCAGACCGTATAGGATTGAAAGAGGATCATTTTTTGATAAGAAGTGGGGTCTAACTGGGTGATGTGCTCCCTACTGGTAGAGATTCTGGCCCAGTGGGAGGAAGTGTGCCCTAGTGTTGAGGAGACATGATGTATTCGGCAGAAGGTGCGCCAGGAACCGTGGACTTATGGTTAATGTGTTACCCAGTGGGAGAGACACTGACAGTGACAAAGCAGGGGTGCTGGGGGCCCAAATGTAAGCCAGGCAAACAGGCCCACTGCTCCCTAGCTGGGCAGTAAAAGAAGCCATGACTGGAGTGCACTTGGCCCCTCACACACCTAGTCCCTGTTGCACTAATAGAATCAGTGCCTTGGACTCTGATCTAGCGGGAGAAGTGTGGCTTAGTTGTGGGCAGATGTCATGTATGAGGCATAAGATATCATCGTAAGCTAGCAAGAGGATGTGTTCTTGTCAAGAGGGGAGGAGAGTGAACTCTTACACATCACTATGGGGCTTATGTATGAGAGGCTGCACTGCGGGAGTGTCACTTTTTTTAATGGTCCAGCAGCGTAAGCCGCTCAATCAAATCTATGAGGTGACAGAAAGCCATTCTGCATGGCTTTGCATGGCCTCGTCGATATGGAGTGAGACAAAGCAGTGGAATGGATTTTGCCCCAGTTTTACTAAATCATGTAAACCTGGAGCTGCGCCAAAACCATTTGTCTCCCCAGTGCAGACGTAATGAGGAGAACTATTTGTATTTCTCCTCTTCTATTCCCTGTTTCCATGTGTGCTGATTTCCACAGCACATTTAGAAAGAGGAAAAGGCCTCTCTGTATTGTTTTTGTCCACGAAGGTGCCCCTTCCTGTATAAAAGCAATCCTGCCTGCTACTGAGGGTCCCTTGCACCATGGAGCAAGGGTGCCTAGGTGGGTGCTCGAAATTTATCGAAGGCCATACATTGCCTTCCTAACTGTGCAAGCAGGAGATCATGGAATTAACTGTTACCAGATAAGTGATGTCCAGTTCCATTCCACACAACTTTGACCATTCAGCAACAAGTAGCTCCCATTCGAGAGCAGCCTGAAGATGGAATGAATTATGGCAGCCGGAGAACCCTTCAGATAACAGGACAAGTTCGCAACTGAAGCACTGCATGCCCCATGAATAGAAATGCTCTTGCAAACTAAGGACCAGCTTAAAGCATCCTCACAGTCGGAACCACCAAAGAAAACTTGCCTGTCCCCATTCCTGCATCCAAACCTGAATGGCGATTCCCAGTACTTATGCACATAACCTTCCCTTAGGACTTCGTATCCGCCTACTTTAGGTCGAGCATTTGAGACTTCTTGTATATACTTTAGTACATACTTATATGTGTATGTACTTTGTGGGCTCTGGAGATCAGCCATAGGACTTGTCTGCTTCTGCTTCAGGACTTTTTTTTTGTTCAACTGCCTCTATTTACCTGTCTTGATAGAAAACGACCAGTAGAGGTCAGTAAAATACCAGAATTGCTTTCTGCTTGTTCAACTGCCTCTATTTAATTGTTTTGATAGAAAACGACCAGTAGAGGTCAGTAAAATACCAGAATTGCTTTCTGCTGAGGGACATTCTTGTTTTTATTTTTCTGGCAACTGCTTCCAATTTAACTTTCTTCATAGAAAACAACCAGCAGAGGTCACTAAAATACCAGAATCACTTCAGCTAGAATCTAGTCCATAGAAATTGTCTTCTGCAAGCACCTGTAGAAAATAAACATTTTTTCAAATCTTGTATTTTCAGTGATATGACCACCGAAGACCCTGCTTTTATATTAAAAACAGAGCTTTGGATTATACCATTTCCCACTGAAAGGCAGTATTTCTCTCCATGTCATAGCCATCCCTGATGCTTACAAGATCATCCGAAAAGACCGCACCAACCAAACAGGAGGAGGCATCGCCATCGTCCATAAGAACACCATCCGAGTCACGACCAGCTCCGACGATAACCTCGCTACCGCCGAACACCTTCACTTCCAGATCCACACCGACCCCAGGACCACACTTAGAGGCACCCTCATCTACAGACCACCAGGAACTTGCACACAATTCAACGAAGACATCACGGACTTCATCAGCCCACATGCCCTCACCTCCGAGAACTACATTCTACTGGGAGACCTCAACTTCCATCTGGAAAATAAAAACGACAGCAACACCACCACCCTTCTGGACAACCTGGCCAATCTCGAACTCAAACAACTTGTTGACACCCCCACCCACCTCGCCGGTCACACGCTCGACCCTACCTTCACCTCCAGCAAACACATCTCCTTCGATCACACCACAGCTCTCCATTGGATGGACCACAGCTGCGTCCACTTCAGCTACAAAAAGACCTCGACCCACAACCCCCCACAACCTATCCCTCGAAGAAACTGGAACAAAATCACCACTGACCAACTCTTCACATCGCTTAACCAAAACCCTCCTACTATATCATCGGACCCAAACCAAGCTGCCACCAAACTCACAAAATGGATCACCCACAGCGCTGACGAACTAGCACCCTTGAAAAACCACCAGATCAAACAAGGTACCAAAAAGGCCCCCTGGTTCAACGATGACCTTAAAAAATTCAAGAAGTTATGTCGTACTCTCGAGAAAACCTGGAGAAAAAACCCAACCACTGACAACCTGACCACCTTCAAGGACGCCACACGCAAACACCACCAATTGATCCGATCGACCAAGAAATCAGCATTCAAGGATTGACTCGACAACAACGCCCACAACAGCAAGGAACTATTCAACATCGTCAAAGAATTTACCAACCCCACCGCCGGAACAAACGACATCACTCCCTCCCAAGACCTCTGCGACTCTTTATACTCTTTCTTCCACAACAAAATCGCCGACATACATAACAGCTTTGAAAACCAGTCCAAAGAACAGGCCACTCCACCCACCCCCGAACCAAAACAGCACCCTCACAACCTTTGCACCTGGAACCCAATCACTACTGAAGACACCATCCACCTGATGAACTCCATCCGTTCAGGATCGCCAACCGACCCATGTCCCCACCACATTTTCAACAAAGCAGACTCCATCATTGCACCCCATCGCCGCGATGTCATCAATTGTTCCTTCAACTCCGCTACCTTCCCAGAAAGTTGGAAACACGCCGAACTCAGGGCCCTTCTGAAGAAACCCACAGCAGACCCCTCTGAGCTTAAGAACTACCGCCCCATCTCACTCCTTCCATTCCCTGCCAAAGTCATTGAGAAACCCGTCAATGGTCAGCTCGCCGCCTTCCTTGAATCCAACAATTCCCTCGACCCCTCACAGTCCGGCTTCCGAGCCAAACACAGCATCGAAACCGCCCTCATCGCAGCTACAGACGACATCCGAATGCTACTGGACAACGGAGAAACAGTTGCCCTCATCTTACTCGAACTCTCCGCCGCCTTCGACGCAGTCTGTCACAGCACCCTCATACAACGCCTCAGCAACGTCGGTATACAAGGAAAAGCTTTGGACTAGATCATCTCATTCCTCGCCGGGAGAACCCAAAGAGTCCGCCTCCCCCCATTCAAATCAGAGGCCACCGAAGTCATCTGCGGCGTACCACAAGGATCATCACTCAGTCCCACCCTCTTCAACGTTTACATGAGTCCCCTCGCATCCATCGCGCGACAACACAACCTCAACATCATCTCCTACGCAGATGACACCCAGCTGATCCTCTCCCTCACCAAAGACCCAAACACAGCTAAAACCAATCTACACGAAGGAATGAAAGAAGTAGCCGAATGGATGAAGAACAGCCGTTTGAAACTAAACTCGGACAAAACGGAAGTCCTCAACTTAGGATCATCCCCCTCTGCCAGGGACGACTCATGGTGGCCACCGGCACGGGGTAAAGTGCCCAGACCCACAGACCACGCACGCAACCTGGGCTTCATCCTAGACTCCTCCCTCTCGATGACCAGACAAGTCAACGCCGTCTCATCTTCATGCTTCAACGTCCTTCTCATGCTCAAAAAAATCTTCAGTTGGATCCCCACCGAAACAAGAAAGACAGTCACCCACGCACTGGTCACTAGCTGACTGGATTATGGAAACACCCTCTACGCCGGAACCACTGCCAAACTACAGAAAAAACTCCAACGCATCCAAAACGCCTCAGCCAGACTCATATTGGACATCCCACGTCAAGCTCACATTTCCGGTCACCTGAAAGACCTCCACTGGCTCCCAGTCAACAAGAGAATAACGTTCCGTCTCCTCACCCACGCACACAAAGCCCTCTACGACCAAGGACCCGAATGCCTCAACACACGACTGTCCTTCTACACACCCACCCGCCATCTACGATCATCCAATCAAGCCCTCGCCGCAATTCCGCGCATCCATAGATCCACCATGGGAGGAAGATCCTTCTCCTACTTAGCGGCCAAAACCTGGAATTCTCTCCCCTCTCACCTCCGCCTTACACAGAACCACCTCTCCTTCAGAAAACAGCTAAAAACCTGGCTATCCGATAAGTAATGCACACACCCTCCCTCAAGCGCCTTGAGACCCTCTGGGTGAGTAGTGCGCTATACAAATCCCTGAACTTGAACTTGAACTATACCTGGCGTGCCATGCAGTTTGGTGCTTACTTTTCCTCCATGTTAAAGAACAGTAGATGTTTTATCATCCAGGTTAATGTGCTGCATAACTAAAAACATATAAGGTCCCAAATGCGAGACCAATTGCATTGCAATTGCTTGTTGGTATTGTAGACAAAATTGGAATTGAGAAGTTGTGACCTGGAGGGTGATTTAACCATGAATTATCCAATGTGTGGATGATGTCTCAGCCACAGTGAAATGTAATTGGTCCAGTTTTTGTGCAACATGATATACTTTGCATATCTGCGCACCATGTCTTTCTGTTAGATCATATGCAGAAAACAGACTCATACTATTGATATATTTCAATGGTACATGGCCTGAATGTAACTTTTACAACGTTCAGCTCAGTATTACAATGGATCAGAGTTGTGATTGTCCATGTTGTAAAAAAAAGTGTCCCCTTAAGTGGGAAGGGTATGCCCAGACGTGGGTCCCCTGCACGCTATACCACCAGATTCAAGCTAGCCTGGCTGATGAGGGGTGTTATCCTGAAACCGGTCCCAGGATGCTAGTTTCTGATCTAGGGAAGACCTGGCCTGGCAGTATGGGCTGGACTTCTCCATACCCGGCGAGACCCGCTATCAATAACACCCAGACCGACCTCGAACCCCAGTTTGTAATACTGCGGCAACTATAGACGGCTTAACACGCCGCAAGCACCACTCTCCGACGCTCTCCAACTGAAACGTTTTAAACGTACCCGAATAGGATGTTCACACTTTTGTGAAAACACCCGATCAGGACCGGGTTGGAAATATCACCGTTCCACCAACCCCGCTTCTCATGACCTCTAAACAGACCTGAAGAGTCACGGGTTAACTCCCTGCTTGACGAAACACGTGTCGGCTGGTTTCATGTTCTTAATATATGCATTCCAATAAAACGACACAAAAAGAACACATCTGTGTGACTCCATCCTTATCATTTGTTGGTGATCATTCATATCACACTGATTTGTTGTGTGCATCGGATTTTGCTTACAATTAACTACAGGGAAGGATCTTCTCCATCCCTGCTTTTCAGAGTTTAGGGTTTTCTCTGATCCATTTGCACCAACCACAAGCTAACATTTCTCTTGACTGAACCACTACCTGTTGTGCGCCAAAACATTTCTGAACACTTACAAACCCCTCGCAGAACCTTAGTATGGGCTGGACTGTTCCCACGGCGAACAGTGTCAAGACTGATTTGAATATGGATTAGTCTAAACTAGGATGGCATGGCGTGCAAATAAGCCAATAGATTTAACCCAGGTCTGTGATTGGGGGTGAATAATTGATTAATTCAGAATTCAGTCCCTCATTTGTTCTTTTTGCATTTGTCGCCCTAAGTGGGAAGGGTATGTCCAGACGTGGGTCCCATGATCGCCATGCCACCTGATTCAAGCTAGCCTGGCTGATGAGGGGTGTTACCCCGAAACCGGTCCCAGGATGCTTGTTTATGGTCCAGAGAAGACCTGGCCTGGCAGTTCAGGCTGGACTGTTCCAATGGGGAACGAGGTCAAGACTGATTTGCATCTAAACTGGGAAGGTGTGGCGTGCAAAAAAAACAAATGGATTTAACCTAGATCTGTGACTGGGGGTGAATGTTTGATTAATTCAGCATTCCGTCCATCAGCTGTTCTTTTGCGCTTGTTGTTAAATAGACACATCTTGCTGTATTATGTCAGTTGCAGAAGATACTATGTTAACCAGTGAATAAATTCACGATGATAATGTGGTAATTCTGTTGTCAACCACATCTGAAGCCTTTTCTAAGTTAACCCTATCGATCTCACGCGGTCTCTCGGCAGCTTCCTGCTAGGAAATTTTACACAGCTCATTGTATATTCCATACAAGAAGCGCTTTTGATATGGGTTCCGGGGACCTAACAAGAAATCCCTGAGATCCATGTCATCAATCAATCATGTGTTTGTTAAGCGCGACTACTCCCTACGTAAGGATATCAAGGGGCTGGGGTGAGGTGGGGTGGGAGGTGATGTCATCAGAAAGAAGGGCCAGGCGTTGCTTCACCTGAGAAAGTGCTGAGGTTTTTAGCCAATCAAGGCACAACTTCCCAACAATATATGATGTCACTACCCAGAGGGTTCTGTTTGTACATATTGCTGTTCCGGCCTATTGATTCTAAACTCTTCGGTGTTACCCAGGATTCTAGATTTTCACCCATTTATGTCCGCACGCCAAATCAACCACCCATTCCAAATGGGTTCTGCTTAATTAAAAGAACTGTTTTGTATCATGGTATCAAGTGTAGCCTCACTGTAGTGTGTGAAGTGGCTGGCAGTTCTCAAGGTTCCAAAAAATGTGGTAATACGAGGGGTGTTCAAATCTGTCATCTTGGCTAGTCCAAGACAGGAAGGGCCAGATGTATCAAAGGATTTTACCCATTCTGTGTCTATGGGAAAATGTGTTCGTTCATATGGCCCGGAGTCTGTTGCACTGTTTTATTCAGGAAAAGTATTTGATGAGGTATGAGGCATGCTCTGAATAAGGCCTCAGTTTCCTGAATCTGCCAATATGTTGTCCCCCAGACAGCTTTTGTGTTTATGGTGTTCCCCCTCCCCCCACCCCAAAATCAAAACCTTGTACAGACAGTTGGGAATCAAAGGAAGCGGAGTATATCAGCTTGTTGTTTGCTAGTATATTTTTCTTTGCAGGTGTAGTTGCAAGCCTATAATAATAAGTAGCTGGGTCTGATGTGTCAAACCCATAAAAATAAGAAACCTATGGTGCACATGTTTTTGAACTACCTTTTGGTGATTTTTGGCAGTGCTCCCATTGAGTGTAATTGTAAACAGTGCGTGGGATACTAACTTTCTGTAAAAAATGGTGACCATATTGGTGCCAAAGTTGGTTGTACCATCATACAATTCATCATCAGAAAATGCAGCTGATTGCTCTAGATCTGCAAGCAAATTGTGCACAGTCTCAATGTCCCAATCATCAGAGAAAGGACTAGAGTTGATGATATAATTTAATGAAATTCTGAACAAATAAGATATTTGCAAACGTTCAGTAGGACCATACACATCATTCGATACCCTGGTCCCAACCATTTTTTCCGGAACTGCTGTAATGTTCACCATGGACAAGTCTCTTAATTCATGGTGCGGTGATGCATGCGGTTACAGAACCAAGTTCCCAAGTTATATTGCAGAGCATTCTGGGAGATAGTGTCCATTCAGAAGTAGGAAAAAGACATTCACCAGACCAATCCAGAGGACCAGGTATAGTATTCAAATTGTAATCCAGAGCGGAGCAACATAGTATGTCTTTTTCAGCCAAAGATAGAAAGCATACACTCGTATCTTGAATGGGAGAGGCGGTGGTGGTAGTTCAGGTTCACTTGAATCCAACGAGAAATCGTCATAACGAACAAAGTAGCTAGACGCCGTTCGGTCTATTTTGACAGCTCAGCAGATTTTGTAGAACTGGGAAGTGACTATATCTGTGGCATATTCGCATTGAAATATGAGTTTCTGTACTTGTTGACTGCACAGTTGTAGTTGTATCAATAGGAAGGAGTAATACTTCATTGTTGTTTACAGCTCTCTTTGGTAAAGGTAATCTTCTGTAGTTATTTAAACTTCTATCTGAACTTCCTAAACTCTAGCGACAGGAGGGTGGTGGCTACCTAGGAGCCCATGCAGCCCTTGTTGAGGATCGGCCACATAGTCAATCAATCAATCATATAGTGTGGTTTTATTAGCTCAATGAGACTAACATTTTGTCTCTGCGATCAGCAAGGGGCTGATGAATTTCAGTTCTAGTACCTTCGACAGCCAGGACTGGTACAGACACTCTGTAAGATGGCATGGCCCAATTTTTTTTGTGTCCACAATTGTTTCTCTGACTAGGTCCCCAAACTTCGGGACCCAGGCAATTCTTGACGATACAACCTTCACTTCTCAAGTGGTGGTGCGTTTTACTTGGATGTTGTTTTGTGCACCCTGAAATTCATTACGTTCCTGTAAAACAGCCAAATGGTAACTGATATCAAACAGTGTTTTTGCCTCCACTTAGCTGACATTATCTAGGTCTAGTACCCACATTCTCAAACTAAACAGGACTTTGTATGGGATTTTCTTGCCATGTTATTGAGTGCCCTCTGGACCCCATATAGGTGATTGACCCAACTGTCATGCAAGCCTAATACCCATTCTGTAAAGGACTTTGAGTCACTGTTTTTCCTCTTAACTACTGAATTTACCTCAGGACGGTAGGGGTAAAGTATTGCAATCCCGCAACCAAACTTTCCATGGCTTCTATATAAGCCTGTGAGCCAAACGCCGGACCCTGGTCGCAATGTAGTGTGCCAATTGCATATGTCCCTTTGAAGACTCGCAAACCCTTTACAACAGTAGGAGAATCAGCTGAGTGCTGTGGACAAACTCAGAGGAATCTTGAGCATGAATCAAGATGTACTTGTACACCCCATCTGGGTGAAAAGGGCTGCAGTGATCCAAATAAATAACAGTTTGAGGCTTTTCTGAAATCAATAGAAGTGTCTGTGGAGGACTTGCTTTGGTGGAATCCTTCATCTGCCGGCAGATGTCACATTTGAGGAGGAAGTCCTTGGTCTGTTTTGTAAGACCAGTCCAGGCCCACCAATAGCGCTGCTTCAGTAATGAAACTGAAGCAGCAACCCCAGTGTGTGCTGAACCCAGACCCTCATGTGTGGTTAGTATTAAACCCAATCTGTGAGCAGTGTTTGGTATTACTCTATCTCCCGCTCCTGGAAACTGAGCATATGGAATGTTTTGTACATCTAATTTGTAAGAGTACTTGAGTGGAAAGTCCTTCGGCAGGTGAACGAGTGATTGCAGCAACGGTAGCAATGTCGTTGGCAGAAGTCACAACCTGATGGATTATCTGGTGATAGCAGCTCTGAATGAGCATATCTCTGTGGAATCACCTAATACAAGGGTAAGTGTCCCTCATCGTTTATACAAAATAATACTCTTAATGTAGGGGGCATACCCAGAAACATCAAGGCTTTCTTCTCGGAAAACCTGACATATGGTTACGGCATTCTTTTGGCTGAATAGGATTGGCCACCTGAGTTAATGCCCACTGGAAGAAATGGTAATTTACCTGTTTTCACTGACCTTGTTCCAGAATCATTAAACATTCATTCGTACAGGGGTGGGCATTAGTTCTAGCTCCTGCACTATACCGCAATCATGTTGGGTGTGATGATGAGTCTCCTCATCATGAGATCCCATTAAAATCAGTTCCTCAACCCCAGAGACAGTACCCAATAAGACATGAAGCTAGAGAAATCCAAGAACAACTTGAATACCAGGGTGTAGTAGAAAATTGCACCTCATCATGAATAATTCCCTCTTTCTTTGATGAAACCTGACAATTCATACCGTCTAGTTTTAGACTACAGACACCTGAACATTTTGACACATAACATTTGCAGTACAAAATGCACATAGTGCCACACTAATAAATAACATTGTGTGGAAAAAAACTGAAAACAACACTAGATATCTCAAATGGAATTTTCTGCCAGAATATAGCACTTGAAAGCAGATATTTCACAGCATTTTCAGCGCTCGCTTCACACATTCAATTTTGCAGTTTACCTGAAGGGTATAAGAATGGCCCAGTGCTGTTATCAGCCAGGGTAACAGAGTTACTTCAACATTTTGATGAGGAGGCATTGTTCTAGGTATATGATATTTATCTGACAGACGATGAGTTAATAAAACACTTGGCGGAAGTGAAACACATAATTCTGGGGTTTGTTCACCCGGGTTACACATTTAATTTAGAAAAATCAAAAATTGCTCACCGCAGTGTCCTCGTTTCTAGGATATGAGTTGTCAAGTGAAGGGAAAAGCCTGGCAGCACATTTTTCAGAAAAATGTACACTGCTCTAACCTCCCAAAACTCTGAAGAGACTACAAGCCATTTTAGGATTTCTGAAATTTGGCAGAACATACATTTTGGACTACACTGCACGAGTAAAAACATTCAATGATTTAATCAGGCCTGAGTTTTCAATCAACCATTGGACACAGGAACATACAAGCATTTTATGCTCAGTATAAGCTGACATGATAGCTTCCAAACATGTACACACATTTGTAAAGACAGCTAACCTGGTGACGAGCGTAGTCGCTGGACCAACCGGGTACACCTATATCACTTTCAATGAAGGTGATATGGTACCTATTGCATAAAAATTACATTTGTACATGAACGCTGAAATGCGATTTGCACCCACTGAGAAGATTTTTACAGCTGTACAGACTCCTTAAGTGAGAGGTAGAGCACTACCTCAGGATAAGCAAATAATTGTCGTTACTCCAGAATCGACCTAAGAGGCCATTACAAAAGCGAGCATTTCAAATGCCAAAGCATTACATCCACAATGCATTTAATGGGCTAACTCTCGCACTGCAATAGATGTAGACTACAGATTTGATTCTACATTACAAACACACGCATTACTGCACTACGAACAAGAATATCCTCTACTGAATTAAATATTTACACCTGTGGTGTCCCAGGTCTAGCATCCAAATTATCTCTGCCTAGCATAGCATATGTTTCTTGGATAATTTTAGGCAATTACTGCTCCTGCTGTACAGGAATTAACTCCCTCATGCATTGGTGCATAGCCAATGCTTCTGCTTCCCCCTTTCTGTTACTTAACATAATGATTAATACCGCTGCAAAATTGCCCATCAGTTGTATCCCCAAGTCTAGGGCAGGTCCTGGTCCGTACTTATTTCAGTACCTCAGGTAAAACTGCTATTGAGGGAGTACCATGAGTTCTGGGGTAAACTGCAGCGAAGACTGTACCCCAAGTGGCACAATCTTCCACCAGGAGAGCCATCCGCATTGGCAAGCAAATTGTTAACCCCTTCAAGCTGGCTTGTTTTCTGTGCTATTCAGAACGGAATTTGCTCCTGACTGTTGTGAACCTTTCCCTTAACTGCATTCATCGTTTGATGGCGGATACCCATAGCAGCCAGTTGTTGTTGTGCAGCCTGATCCGCCCTCACAGGGTTAACTGTCAGGTTTCATATAATATATTGTGGGAGGTTTCTTTCTGTAATGTTTTATTAGATCTTTTTATAGTGTTGTTATTTCTGCTCTATCTAAATCCTCTAGATTAGGCAGAAGTGTATAAGCAGATAGGACTGGCCAAGTAGATCCTTCTTTACTGAGCAGACCAAGTCTCACACTTTCTACTGTATGGGGAGGGCGCCTTTATACCAATTTATGTGTTCTTGGTAAGTTAACTGAATTTCTATGTCCATGTATGGAAAGCATTCCTCTGGTGTTTCATCTTCAATGTAAGTGGGAAACAATTGTGTACGTGCATCCACAGCCAGAAGCTTAACCCAAGAATTGAATACCTCTGTTCTCAATGCTTCATGTGCCTTGACCATGAAGGAAATGTCAACGCCCTTTGCCGGAAGGTCGTAATGTAATAATTTCATAGTAACTCCATGTCTGAAATTCTCTGTGATATATTTAGAGTAACTACTTCTTCTCCACAGGTTTCTCAGTTAACGAACATTGTGCGAAGAGGGAAGAATTTTAGTAAATTAATCTATGAAGCTAGGGTTTGCGCAATGTGGGATTTTTTTTAATTCCTACAAACTAGAATAATCTACAGCCAATACATAGGGTATACCTACTCAGCTGTGGTGGGTTTTCCTTCCCACCATGGATGTCTTCGGTTTGGAGGTGAGTAGTAGTCTCTGACAAAAGCACAACTGAACTACTCCAACTGTTAAATAAGATCCCAACCAACATTGGTGGTGCCATGCCGTGTAGTTCCCACTAATCCATAGGACCTGCATGTTTGTTGGACAGCATACACTTTGGGTGAGATGCCTAGATGATTGGCACTCCTGCATGATATGTTGGCCTAGAGATCAGCTAGCTCACAGTCCCACCATAAGCCTACCTAACCTTTTTAGGGAGCGAACAATTTTTAGAAACCCCTGAACATGCCAGCTGTTAACCCTCAGGGATCGTGGAAACAGATCATAACTTTTTGCTCAGTCCCTCGTGCTTACTAGTGCTCAGAGAAATATACAGAATACACAGTGAGATGTTTTCAATATATGTGAAGCAGATGAAAATTATTACATGCACCAAAAGAGTAAATAGTAGATACAGTTCTACCATGGTGCTAAAGCAGTGTATACATGCAGGCATATGAACAAGTCAACAATCAGGCATACTCCTACTATGCAAACCCTACTCTGAGTGTACCTAGGGTGCGTGTAGGTATGTAGCCTAGAATCGCACCAAGGGACGATCCAATCCCATTACCTGGCGGGAGAGAATGTAGAAGCCCATCTTGGTCACAAACTGGACAAACCTCACAGAGATGTCAGACCACTGCACGGTGAAATCTCAGCATGCAGGGACTCTCGATTTCAGCTGAAGTGCCTTATCTGCTAATCCCTCGGAATGCTCCTTATTTTTAATAGAAAGCAGAATTGTGATGTTCATATAGATTTGTGATGTTATGGATAAGTAGATAGCCCTGTCGTCCCTTGGTTGAAGATAGAACGACATTTGTACATAGTGTGTAGAAGGGCCTTGTACATCATGTACGAGGCATCATGATAATGTTGGGAGAATATAGATGTGTAAACAAAGAAGTTTCAGAGAAACGAATCCAACATTGTTGTGCACGTAAATAGGTGCAAAAGGTCACAGCAGAAATGTTATGAACAATAGGACAAGGTAAGAAATAGGTCACTTCTCTACATGGACCTAACCTGGGCACATAACAACATGCCCTTTGACCTTCACACACACTCACACACATGCACACACGCAAACACACACACACATGCATGCACGCACGAATGCACAAACACGCACAAACACGCACACGCGCACACACACATAGTGATCAAGAATACAGATCTTAAAAGCCAAGAAACCCTTAGAAGGATTTGCAAGGCTGGTCTGCCAGACGTTCTTCCATGATTGATTTGAAAGTTCTGCACCTGTAGAAATTATGCCCACCAAGAAAAAATGAAAACACTAAATGCACTTGAAAAATATGGCGCACTTACACATGTGTGTGTTTTACCAAATACATTATAGCTACTATTAGCTTCAAGAACATACAAGCATTGCTCAACAATATTGAAATATATTTTACAATTGTGAATTACAAAACTTTGATATTAAGAGGAAAGCACATAAAAATGTGAAATTCACTTATTGTAGCCCTTTTTGTGTCTTTCGAAATGTTCAGCATGTAAGAGTCAAGGATGGCGTATCTTTGTATAGTGGAGGGGGGACAAGCTTCCACACTGTAACCTTGGAAAAAGACGACCTAGGTTAAAATCTGGACAAATATTGTGATCTTGGACAAATTGTTGTCTGCATTTTTCTCAGTTCACCTATCTGCCACAAGATTTTGCACCTATAAGGAATTAGTTTCAAATATGCGTTATCCAAGAAAAAAGTATTATTTCATAATGAAGCAAGATCAGCTTCCTACAGCCATCTCCAGTGGTCAGATTCCAGAATATGGTGGATAAAACTCCCTAAAAAAAGTCACTGCAGTGCACAAACTGTAACTTCTTAGCACCAAATGATCAAGGGCCCGATGTAGGTAGGGCTTTACCGATCGGTATTGGCCGAAAATACCGATTTTTGGCCCTTACCGATCGGTAAACAGCCATCGAGATGTAGGGAACCAAAAACAGAACGAATCGGATAGAAAACCGATTCGGAATGAGTACCGAATGGGAAAGAATCCGATACGTACATACCGAAAATCGGATATGTAACGAATCGGAAAAACACCGAATCGGTTACAAAGACCGAATCGGTCCTTGTACCGATTCGTTAGTGACACCGAATCGGAAAATCACCGAATCGGTCCTTGTACCGATTCGTTAGTGACACCGATTCGGAAAATCACCGATTCGGTCCAAGAACCGAATCGTAAGTGACACCGAATCGGAAAATCACCGATTCGGTCCAAGAACCGATTCGTAAGTGACACCGAATCGGAAAATCACCGATTCGGTCCATGTACCGATTCGGAAAAAATACCGATTCGGACATGATCCGATTCGGAAAACATGCCGATTCGTATGAATCTCCGATCGGGAAATTCCCCGATTCCGACAGTTGGGGAGATGTAGGGAGGCACAGAAACACCGAAATCGGCTCAAAATCGGTAGAATTCACTCGGTATTTACCATGGATTGCAATCAGGTGGTAACCAACTCCAACCCATATAAACAGTCCCAAAATGCATTGCAACTTGCAGGATGGCAGCTTTCTATGTCATTGCGAGGCGGCTACGGCTACAGCAGGAAGAACAGAGGGAATGGCTACGAAATGAACAGGTCTACAGACAGAGGATAACCCTGTTCATGCTCACTGAGGCTGAGATCCTACAGAGATACAGGCTGGACTCTGACACCATACTTGAGCTCATCAGGGACCTTAAGCCATACTTGGACCACCACACCCCAAGGGCACACGCCATCCCTGCGCACGTCCAGGTGCTATGCAGCCTACACCTGGTAGCGTCTGGTAGCTATCAAAGTGGAGCAGCAGCAGCAGGAGGGGTGAGCCAGAGCAGCCTGTCAAGGTTCTTCCACATATTCCTTGACGCCATGATAGACAGGATGGAGCAATACATCTCATTCCCTGCAACCCACGCAGAACTGCTACAAACCAAAGCAGACTTCTACCAGATGGCGCAGTTTCCCCAAATCATCGGTTGCATAGATGGCACGCATATTCCGATTTGCCCACCAGCGGACACCGAATACATATACCGCAATCGGAAATCGACACACACCATCAACGTGCAGGTGATCTGCAATGCCAAGTGCACCATCACAGACCTGGTAGCAAAATTTCCAGGGAGTACCCATGACTCCTATATATTCCAACAGAGCGGCATATATGCACGGCTGATGGCTGGCGATTTTGGAGAAGGATACCTCCTAGGTGAGCCACATCATCAGACCCCCATAACACATAGTAGGTAGGTGTAATACATGTATGCATGTGTCTAATGTGACCCCTTTCTCTTCCAGGCGACAGTGCATATGCCCTCCGCTCATTCATACTCACCCCCTACCTCAACCCCTCCACACCCAGCCAAAGGAGGTATAACCGGGCCCACATACGCACCAGGAATGTTGTTGAACGGACCTTTGGCATCTGGAAAAGTAGATTCAGATGCCTGCACAAGAGTGGAGGTGCAAGGCAGTATACCCCCATCACCTGCTGCAAGATCATAGCTGTATGTGCAATGTTACACAACCTTGCGGTCAAGAAGGGCACTGAGGTGGAGTTGTCTGACTACGAGGACTATGACGACGACGAAGCTGTGCCACTGACACAGCCAGCTGGGGTGTGTACGCCATGTGATGGCAGATACAGACGTGAGGAGATCACTGAGAACTATTTCTGACTGAGTACAGATGCAAAGACAGCTAAATGTTGCTTGGAAAATAAAATTTTTAATAGTGATGCACCACAGTTACATCACTGAAGTGCATCAAAAAATGGAGTCTGTAAAAACAAATAAAGTCCAGGGTTCTGGTCTGCTCATCCCCCCTTGCCAGCCTATTTTTTGGCCCGCTTTCCAGACCCACTGGGGTGTCCCTCGGCCCCCTCCGAATGGCCTGCAGCATCAGCGGATCGCCTGGTGCTCCTCCTTGGCTCGGATGCAGCGCTGGCCGGGCTGCTGCGGCTGCTGCTGTCTCCAGCATCACCCAGGTCCAGGGCAGGATTGGAGGCGGCGTTTGATATTAACATGGCCTCCATGGCCGTGGTGATCCTGGCCATCCCCCTGGTCAGCTCAGCCGTATGCTGACTGAGCACCGACTCCTGATTTGAGCTTCGATGGCACAGCTGTGCGGTCGCCGCTGCAAGGCGGGCCATGGCCCGGTTGAGCACCCGGGCATCCCTCCTGCGCGCAACCTCATGCTCCTCCTGCCTGGCAGAGGAGTGGGTGATGGCAGTGGTCAGCCTGCCCAACCCTGCTGCCACCTCCTTGTTGCTGTCCACAACAGCCTGGAAACCCTTCACCAACTCCCCCATCTGCAGGTTGTGCTGCAGGAGCTGGCGTTGGCAGGCCATGGTGGATCTGGCCTGTTGGCGCTGGATTTTGACCATCTGGCCCTCCAGGCCCAGGAACACACTGCCCTCCCGTGCTGGTGCAGCAGTGGTGGTGGTGGTGGTGGTGGCACGGCGTCTGGCACTGCTGCCTCCGGCCTGCTGAGTGGGCAGGGGTGCCACTGGTGGGGGTGTGGTGCTGGCCGGTCCCGGAGCCCCTGCTCCCAGGACAGGTAGGACGGGTGGCAAGGCCACGGTTGTGGCAGGTGCTGTTGTCGGCGGAATGGTCTGCCTTGTAGGGGAGTTTTCAGGTGAAAATTGCAAGGGGGGTGTGCTGGCCAGTACTGGGGAGTGCACTGCTTGGTAATCAATCACCAGGTCTCCCTCCATTCCAAGCCCTGGGGTGTCTCCTTCCTCATCCTCATCCTCCTCCTCCTGGCCAGGCTGGCTGGTGCTCGGCCCTGCCACTGCAGTATTTGATGTTGAAGCTCCCTCTGCTGCCACAGTGGTGCCGCCTGATGGTGCCCCTAGGTACAAAGAAGCATTTGTAAACTGAGTGCCGATGTATTACAGTCAGTACAATTATGGCATTCCACATGTCCTTGCATCTCCTTACACCGTGTCACACTGTTTCCTGTCTTGTGATTCTGCACTGACATATTTGGCTAACTTCTGCTGACTACATGTACCATGATGCTTGTCTCTTGTATGTTGGTGACAGTACAGTGCTGGTGTTTGCCTATGCATTGTGTCTAATGGGGAGGTGTCTGGTAGGGTGTGTCATGATGCGCATGCTTCTTACCTGTAGCTGTGGCCATCGCAGTGCTGTCCAGGGTCCCGATCCCTACGATGCTCTCCCTCTCGATGGTGCTGGAGACAATTTCCTCCAGCTCGGTGAGGGGTGGCGCCGGGTTCTTGCCTCCTCCGGTGTGTCCAGCCTGCCTTTGGAGGTCGGCCAGCTTCCTCTTCGTGAGGCTGCGGAGGTCGTAAAACCTTTTCTTAAGTTCCTCAATGGACCTGGGGGTGACTCCAGCAGCATTGACCTTCTGGGCGATGTCGGCCCACAATCTCCTCTTGGTGCTGTCTGGCACGTTGAGGGACAGCTTGCCAAAGAGCTGGCGGTGCACCCTCACCACCTCCTCAACCAGCACCTGAAGTTCTGTGGTGGTGAATTTGGGCTTCCTCTTTTGGGAGGACTTCTGGCTTCCTGCCTGATCTGCCATTTTCTCCTGCTCCTGCTCAGTCTGCAACCTCCTTCTCCCACTGCTGCTAACTGTGTGTTGGGCTCAGGCAGGCTTTCCAGAAACTTCTAGAAACTTCTTAATTGGCTGCACCTGCCAGGGTTGGCACTCCCTGTTTGGGTGGGGGAGGGGGAGCCACCTCATTGGCTGAATCGCCTATTGCCGAGTCGGCTTTTACCGAATCGGTAAAATCCGAATCGGTAAAATCCGATTCGGTAGTATCCGATTCGGTAAAAGCCGAATCGGTTCATGCAATGCATTCCTATGGGCTTTTTCGCCATGGGTCTATGATTGCCGATTCGGTTTTTACCGAATCGGCTTTTACCGAATCGGTATTCGCCGAATCGGAAATATCCGATTCGGTGGTAGCCGATTCGGTGTTTTCCGATTCGTTGTTGGCGATTCGGTAATTTCCGATTCGGACCGATCTGAATCGGAACGTACCGAATCTCATTACCGATGCCGACCGAATCGGTTTTCAATCGGTATTTTTTTCCTACATCTCGTTTTCCGATTTCAGAATACCGAATCGGCCCGCCTCGGTATTTTGAAATCGGAAAATCCCGTTTACCTACATCGGGCCCCAAGTGTTCCAGTTACCGAATGTAATGGTAGTTTGTTTACCAACCACAAAAGGATGGAAGAATGAGCTGACCCTGCTGGGATTGGAGCTTGAGACCAGCAGGTACCTCCATGCTTATGAAGCTTTTACTACAAATGGAATAAAAGTGTATTTTTCTTTTTAAGAATTACAAATATCTGATTATCAAACTGTTTTTACTTTCTATTATTACCACCATTTTTTCACAAATTGCCTGGGATTGGGACTCAGCATGGGCAGGCTTATTTGGCAGACAATGAAAGTAATGGAATATTTCACAAAATACCCTTTCAAAACCTACGGTTTTTATGATATTTCGTGAGAACAGTGGTGTGAATTGCCCTGTTTGGCACCGTGTTATCAAAACATATAAGGGGGAACGCGCAAACCTCACAGATGACAGCCGGATCCTTTGCTTGGTGCAATTCAGAGCTGGAATTTGTATTTTAACTTTCAAAGACCAACTTTTTTGTTATCTTATGTGGGTTTTTATGGCACTTATTGGCATGAATTAATGAATGAATGAATAAATGAATGAAGGTGTTTTGTAAAGAAAGCAGTTACTCCAAAGTGTGGCTAAAGAATATGAAGTTCAATCATCCTCTGCCACAGCTTTAGCACAGGGAGAAAAGCCATGTCTTGAGCTATTTCTGGAATAACAATTTGGACCCAAGGGACACAGGTTCTTGAGGTAGCTGATTCCAAGCCTTAGCTGCTAAAAAAGTATGCAATGACTGTAGAGAACTAATGAGATAGTGTAATAAATACTGTGCAACACATACCAATTCAGCATTACTACACAGTTTGTTTCTTAGCAAGGGAGAGGGTTCTTTGGTTATAGGGGAGTGGAGCCTTGGGGGTTTGGGGGGGAGGTAGAGGACGAAGGAAACCACCAGATATTTTTGTCTGGGATACCCACATGAACCGATGTCCTTCCTGCAGATGGTTTGCAGTCTTTATGAAGTCTAGAGGGATTGTTTTTATTGTAAGCGACGCAGAGTGAGGTCAAGAACTTCTCAGCACTGTTTAGGACACACATATCTTATATATGCATGCTGGGCAGCACGACTCCAAAGTGCCACCTGTACAGCATGGAGTCTAAAATGGGGTCCGGACTATAGCCAGTCCCTAGAGGGAGGCATAGTTAGACAGCGGACCGAATGCATGGCCAGGCCACAGAACCGCAAAGACTCTCATCTTGCAGTCTGGCACACACCTTTGTAGACACATTTAGAGTTGGGAGAAGTGAGATGTCTCTCCCACTTGTGTGCCATCGGCAGGGGAGTTGGATGACCCCACCTTAAAACGTCTTGGCTATAGTTTGGCCAGACTCACTGCCTGAAGATGTTAAAATAAACTCCCCTGGCACAAGATGGGGCAAGTTAAAACAGCACACCGGAGTGAGTCTGGTTTGTTTGCGCAACTACTGTCCAGGCCGCATTCTACACTAGTGGCAAGGAGGCCTGGCTACACGCCTCCTCTGCTCGACACTATCTGCCCTTGCCATGGTCCACTGACACCCGCTGTGGTGCCCACAGGGATCCAAATCTGGAGTTGGTGGCTCATGCAGCCGGATGAAAGCCTGACACCCAGTGGCTAGTGTGCTTCTGCATCTCGAGCAAGTGTTGGTGCCTGCACTCGCTCTCACGTTGCCTGACTTCTGGCCGCCCACAAAGAGGGGGGAGACAATGGCTGCAACACCAAGCAGGCCTTTCCTCTAACAGTGGCGCCCTGTCAAAGCTCACCTCCTGCCGATCTCCACATTTAGATCAGTGGCAACGCCTAACATGCCCCTCCACCAGACACGGCAGCGTCCAGAAAAGTCCATCCATGTTTTATTCGCCCAAAACTAAAGAGTTGGACAGGACCAGCACCCTGCCTGTTGAAGACAACAAGATTTGGGCTCGATTCATACAGGGATGTGCCCCATCCAAGCTCTGAGCACATATCCTTCAACCTCCCAACATGCCAATGAATGATATTTGCAGTGGGTTGATCGAAAGAGCTGTCCAAGGCCAGGGTATCACACATGTAAACGGTCTTACAACAGACTGTGGGAACCAGGTCAGTTAATACAACCCATTAAGATGCCCCAAAAACCCAAGCACGGCCTAGCAAGACACCCTTGACTGCACACTCATGTCGGTGGTGCGGAGGTGCATAACTAAACCTGGGGAAATGTCCAGCGGCTGGAAAGAGATGCATGGCATGTGGCAAGCTAAATCATTTTGGAAATGTGTGCCACTTAAGCCAGAAGTAAGCGAAACCTTGCCAGAAGCAGGTGCGAGCCGTCAACGCTGCACCAGAAGTCTCAGAAGACAGTGATATGAATGATGATGACCAAGGTAGCGCATGTTATTCATGCAGTCAAACCAGGCTCCAAGCAACCCCGGTGCCACATCGAGCTGCCAGCTCCGCCTTCAGTGTGCCGCAGTAATGGCCCTCAAAGATACGGGGGGGTCCATCAACCTGATGGCCACAGAAAAATATGCACCACTGCCTCTCCAGCCCACGAGAATAAGGGTCATGCATTCGGAAATGCAATATCTCTGCAAATATCTGCTAACCTCAGCCATGGTGACTCCAACACAAGAGCTAAGGTGTACGTATCAAAAGAAGGGACGAGGTCCCCACTCAGCTTCCAAACTGCACAAGATCTGGGTCTTTTCCAGTTTTCCTTCTCCGTCCATGCAGTTGAGATAGATGTGTTGTTGCAAGAGTTCTCCTTGCCGTTTCAAGGAATTAGGTGCCTAAAGAACAAATCGGAGTGCTTTCACATAAGAAAATCAGTCCAGTCCAAAGCCCTCTGTCACTGAAGGGTGGCATCCCAACTGCACCCAAAGTCGAACAGGAGTTAAGACAACTTGAAGAGACAGAAATGATTGAGAAAGTCACAGACCCACCCCTGGGACTTCCCCATCATGGTTGCTAAAAAAACAACAACCTGAGGCTGTAAGAGTAAGTGCAAAATAAGAATACCCAACCTGGAAACCAAACAAGAGAGTAATTTGACCCCCACTATTGATTATATCATAGAGGAACTAGATGGCTCAAATTGGTACTCACTGGACCTGTGGGTGGGGTACAACAAGATACCCCTGCACCCCAACTCATGAAACATAACTACTTTGTCATCGCACATGGGGTTATGGCAGTACAAGAGGCTGAGTTTGGTATTTCCAGTGCACTGACATGTTCCAGAATATCATAAAAGAAGTACTCTTGAGGCTTACAGCTGTGCTGATGTCAGAGACATTTTCCTGGCACATGCCCCTACCATCGAAAACCATCTGATACGGCTGCGGTCAGGCTTCATATGGTTACAGGATCATAGTCTCACTCGCCACAAGGAGAAGTGTGAATTCCTTTGGGAAGACATATTTTTCTTTTACTACCATTTCATGATATGATATGATATGATGATATGATAAAAGAATTTATACAGCGCACGTTCACCAGCGGTTTCTTGGCGGTTATGAAAAATTGAGCTGCCACTTACCCAGAAAAAGTATGCGATATATAAGCGGCATCAGCCCCCACGTCAGTGTAAGGAGTACAAAGCTTTCTGGAGATGGTCACATATTGCAGCCATTTCAAACAAACCTCGCTGATCCTACCACACTGCTCTGAAAGCTCACTCAGGGCTCAAACTCCCCGGGTTGGGGTGAATCTCAGGAGATAGTGTTCCAGAAAACCGAATCAGAGCTGTCTGCGTAAATTACGTTTCCATACTTTGGCCCCCAAAAGAAAATCAGACCTGGGGGTAGGTGCAGTCGCCAGAGGGTTAGGAGCCATGCAGTCACAATTCCAAGGAGTTGGAGAATAGGCCCCAGTCGCATACTCAAGCTGCAATACTGACTCCGACTGAACGAAGGTCATTGTGGTGCGCTGGGGATGCTGCCATTTCCATTTGTACCTGTATGGGCTCCCTATTATTTCCTACACGGACCAAAAGCCACTGGTTTCTCTCTTTGAAGGATCTGCTTCTCAACCCTTACTGCGATTTGAGAAATGGATCCTACAGTTCCAAGAATATAACTTCAGTGTAGAGTACAAAGATCCTCTCAAGACAACAGTGCAGAAGTGTATTGAGGACCAAGCAACCAGCCTCCTCGGCCCACTAGTCCCAGTTTTCACTGAAGAAGGTCCAATTGTCCTATGGCAAAAAGTCCCTGCCGACATATGGCAAATATCCAAAAGTCATTCTGATAGCTTCCACATCCACAGGAGATGTTATTCCAAAGATGCAGAAGATCATGGAGGCGCATGTGCTAATGGGCCAAATCCGGACTGATTATGGACCTCATTCAACAGCGCTGGATGGGAGGAGTACCGCCAGTCCAGGGACAGCCAACACCGACGCATCATGCCACGGCGGCCCCAAGCCAATGTGGAGGCAGAATGGTTTGTGAGGAGCCTAAAGATAAGTGATCCGCATTGCAGAGACAGAAAGGAAGGCATAGAGAAGGTGATATACATGTTTCTGCGAGAGTACAGAGCTACACCACACTCCACCACTGGCATGGGGGAACAGTTACACACGCTGTTTCCCGTCATCATCAGTAGGTTGATAGTCATGAGCCACAGCAACAGTTATTCAGCCAGAGGCAATGCCATAATGACTAATCCAGTAAAAGACGGCGAGCCTGGTACAGAACACTTGAACCAGGTGACAAAGTCCTAATCAAATAAAGAAGAAAATTCTAGCTGCCTTTTGAGCCCCATTCATGGACAGTAACTGAGATGAAGGGAGTAAGGGAGACAGCTCAACAAGGAACATACTTTAAATATATATATATTTTTTTCATTAATAAATTGTTTTTATTAGCTCCTTTAACACTCTCACTCTTTCATCAGTCCAGGTTATTTTGTTCTCATTGGTATGGGACTCTTTTAAGGCAGTCAGAAATGGTGCAGTCAGGGTGGCATCATCAAATACCAACTTTCTTACATAATTGCAAAGTCATAAGAATTGCTGCATTCGATTTGGGGCAGTGGGCTTGTGCATATTTCTCTGCGTTCTGCTCTGACAAGTATCACCCCTCTCACATCTTTGAATATTATCTGCCCCAAATAATGAACTTCTTTGTGTGCATACTGCAATTTGTCAAATTTTACTTTAAATATTTTCTGACAGAAGAACATCCCGAGTAAGGGGACACCATAAGCCCGAATGAGGGGAGTGTAGAAGTGTATTCAGAAAAAGAAGATGATGAAGATAGTTTTGCAAGCCCACCACACAAGAGGACCCCAGTCACTGTGACATGAAAACGATCCAGGCGGAGACTGTCAGACCTCCAGTGCAAAGTGGAGAGTCCCATGGATTCCATTTGAGAATCAACCCAGCACCATCACAAAAGTACAAAGACTATGTGTCCGAATGAGTGAGCAGAAGATGTATTGGTCATTAGGAAAGGACAGTCGAGAACAGCCGGATGGTGAACTATGTGGTACCTGCCTGTCTGAAGCACAATGTGATATGTGAAGTATATTTGATGTGTTTTCCAATGTTTCCTATATCGCAACCCCTGCACGTCTGAAGTTTGACGTGATAGGTAACATATTTTTGTTTTCCTGTGTTTTTCTTCTTTGCTATCCCTGCTGGGACAAGGTTTTTGTTTTTGTTGGAAAGTGGGTTATTGGTAGGGGCAAATGTTGGTCTGCCACTGGCAATAAGGCCACTAACACATGGTAGGACCCAGCATAGGTCTTAGAAAATCATTCCTATGCTCAACCCTTGGTAACGTGGCTGCAAGCAGACAGGCTTCACTTCAAAGACAGGTATGTAAAGCATTTAAAAACACAATTTCAGTAAGTAATTAAGACAAAACACAAAATAAAAATCCAACACCAATTTATAGAAATAGGTAATATTTTTTATCTTTTAAATGACACCAAAACGAAAAAAAAAACACTGTAGGGAACCAGAGATATGAATTTGTAAAGAATAGACACTTTCTATTGCTTAGGTACCAATAGTGCCCCTTTTAGTCATTTTGTTTTTTCTGACAGGGACACCTTTAAACATTGGTCTTGAGAATCTCACCAAATGTGTTGCGCCTTCTCCAGCAGGCGGGTCCAGTTAGAACTCCTTCCTGAAGTTTTGCTTGCAGGTCCCAAAGTATCCAACACACAATCAAAGGATCTGGAATCTCCAAGAGGGTCCTTGAAAGTGTGAAACTTCAATCCCGCAATCCACTTGAACACAACCCTTACAAATCCACTGGTGGGTCTCCAATGTGTAGAATTAGTTGCTGATATTCCAGTTAAGCTTCTTTTAACCTGTAGCTTTCAGGAAGTCTACTATTTAGTACTTTTCTAGCAATATAATCCACAGGGCTGTAGTTTCAGATGATGCAGTCTTATGGTCAGGCCTTAGAGTTCCTTGCATAGCAAATTCTTTTCAGCAGGGCACTTCTTGCTTCATTCAGTTTCAAGCAGCAGATCTGGAGGGCTCTGCCCATCTCAGATGCTTATTCAAAATTCTCTGGGTCAAGCACCAGGTCACTTCTGACCAATGAGAGCAAGGCAACTCCTCATAGTTATGACCACATCCTGAAGAGTGTGGCATTATTTTGTCCCAGAGTGCACCAATCTTCCAAATCCATAATGGCTGATTCTCCAGCAAGACCCCCTGGGACCTGGGATGGTGTATTTCCATGGCCTCTCCCCCTACCATCTGCACATACCTTCCTTAAGCCTAGCCCTGACTCTGGGTCAAGAGTGTAAGAGTGAAACTGAAACTCAGGCCTCCCCTCTGCCTTTGAAGAGCCTGGTTTACGACTCCACCCCCTGGCCTGGCATTCCTATGGAACAACACATTGCCCTCCCAGGACAGTTGGTAACCCCAGGGGCCCTTAATCACCTCTTCAAAGCAGCCACTTAACTCTGACCAATCAGGGCAGATCACTGGAAGGCTGAATTTGGACTTACAAACAAGAAAGTCTTATAACTTCTTGTATGTACATTTTAGGAGGAACTCAACAATATGATATTGTTGGATTTAGCACTGCCATTCTGATAAGTCTTTGAATGGGAGCTTTTGGTCATTCCTATCAGGAGTTATTATTTAATAACTTCCTGCAATGTTAACCTATGGACCATGGGGTTTGCAATGGGGAAAATGACTTGGGCCAGTTTTCTAGCACCAGGGCTTATAAAAACATATTTAATAACTATTTCCCTAATTTCTACAGGACCCCCACCCCTGTGCAACTGGGGGAGACTTCGGGGGTTCTGAATCTGCAGATATATTGCAGATCCGCCTTACACAGTGTTCCTAGCATCAAAGTCTAATTTGAGTTACACTTTAAAACAATGTGGGATGTGAAATTTCCCTTTACCCAGGCATATAAAAACGTATTTTATAAGGGTGTACCTTATAGATAACTGACCCCCCATCCCTGGGATACCTATGGGTGCCCCTGAGGGTCCTTAATATGCGAAAACATTGGCGGTTTTCCATTTTAAGTGCCCCTACCACCAAAATCGAATTTGGGCCCAATTTACTGTTTAAAAGCAGTCCTGGCAACCAGTGCTGCTTTTAAACTGACCTCAGGCTTCAGCACTTCACACATGCTAGTGCATAACATCTGCTGGCCTCTAAACTGCCATGCCCCAGGATATTGGGGACTTCTGGGTAGTTTCAATTCCCTGCCCTTTTATATACTTGGGGCTTATGGGGTAGGTCATGCCAATTACAGGGGTACCCCACCATACCATAGTGTAACCTAGTGTATGTTGGGTGTCTTTACTGTATTCTAATGTGTTCCTTTCATCTTGGCACTGGCCCTGGACCTGGGTAGACAGAGCCCACGGTCAGTCAGAGTCAGTTACCACCAGTTCCAGTCAGCAAAAAGTTGGGGGGTGCCCAGGGCACAGGATGATGACTTTGCAACTGTTTTGAAGGTGGTTTAATTCTCGTAAAGGTAAAGGAGGAATATAGATTTGGGAGACATGAGATGTCTCTCCCATTTGTGTCCCATCAGCCAGGGGAACTAGATGAACCCACCCTAAGATGTCAGGGCTATGGTTTGGTCCGACGTGCTGACGGAAGAGGTTAATAAAAATGCCCGGGCCCAAGGCAGGGCAAATTATGCAGCATGCTGAAGCGATAGTATTTTGTTTGCGCACCTGCCGCTCAGGCCATATTCTACAAGGTGGTTTCGGTCATCATTCCTGGGACCAAGAACAGCTGCCTACACTGAGGTCCACCCAATTAAGATGGAATGAGAGCAGCAGCCAGACAAGCCCAGGTACAGAGAGCTGTTTGGGATGCCAGGATTTGTCGCTGCACTTGCACCAGTCTGCCCTGGTCTAAATGCCACCCTGGTGGACCATCACAGAAGTGCACCACAAAATGAGGCCTTGTTTAGTCACAGAGATTCTGTCCTCCACAGCTGTGTCTGAAACAATGTGACAGAGACACCAGCCCCACAGAGTATGTACCATAGCTTACAGCTCTTCACAGCAGCTTGGTGGGTAGAAACAAAACTGACTCTGTTGACAAGGATTACAGCAGTGAAAACTTCATCCAGCTGTACCATCACATTACTAAGGGGCTTCATCAGTGTCCCAGCAGTGCTTTCTGCCACTTCAGGACTCTTGCAAAGTCAACTTTTTCCAGATATGCTTTCTCATTCTTAAGGAATCCCATTCACAAAATCTTCATTTGTAAATGCCTTGTCGATGGTTTTGTGACCCAAGGTGGGGCCACTTTCCTTCAGCAGTGTCGTATTGGCACTAGAGGACTTGCAAGCTCTCTTGAGACCTTATCATCACATCTTGTAAGTGTGACCCTCCTTCAGTAATGTCTTCTTCATACCTTAGGATCCGAGATAGTATCAACTTCTGCCAACCGTGCCTCCCTAGTGCCAGATGACATATTTGTAAACAATGACTGTTTTGCAAGCTATTACTATTTTACACGGATTTCCTTGCTCATTTCACTATTCTACTACATATTTATGTATTTATATGAAAATGTACATGTTTCAGTAACATAGCCACTGGCAATTAGGGATATGTTGGTACTAATGTCTCAGTACTGCTCCCAGAGTTGTTTAACCCCTTAAGTGCTGATGACGGAACCGCTCCGTCATCAGCTGCAGTGGCTCTGTGCTGATGACGGAGCGGTTCCGTCATTTCGCGCCTGCGCTGAGCGTTCTATTGAGCGGGCGGGGCC
The DNA here is from genome assembly GCF_964263255.1 of Lissotriton vulgaris. Lineage (NCBI taxonomy): Eukaryota > Metazoa > Chordata > Amphibia > Caudata > Salamandridae > Lissotriton > Lissotriton vulgaris. The sequence continues at coordinate 64,677,834 of NC_141687.1, forward strand.
ATGACGGAACCGCTCCGTCATAAGCACAGCGCAACCGACGCTGGTGACGGAGCGGTTCCGTCACCAGCATGCGCCTGCCGCTCTTCCGCCCGCCCCCTTAGCACTGCGGCGGAATAGCCGCCGCAGTGAAGGGGTTAAAGGGTACTATAGGCCCTAATCCAAAGAAGGAAAATTAACCCCCACAAACTCTGGTTGGGTAGTGTGAACACACCACAACTGGGTGCAATTCACCAGTCTCACATGGGCCCCGGTGTCACTGCACCTGCTGCAACACAACACTGACAGCTTTGTCCCTGCCTGTCATCCACACAATGTTATTGTCTTCTTGCCCATGAGGCAGGGGGTAGCATTTAGGCTTGGATGGGCAGCCATGAGCCAACCCAACAAGAGCCCATGACCCTATTCTAGCCACAACCCCTTGGCAATGACCCGGCTCGACTAAACAACTTTGTTGGCTTGCATGCTCCCCTGGAGAAATGGAACCCATCACATGTAGTGAACACAATTAACAAAGTCATAAATCTGCACCCATATGCTTACTACCAGACAAGGGTGTGGATGTATGACTTTCAGGCATTCACATGGCCATAACAGCTGCAGTGTTCGAAAAGGTACTTCTGGACAGATCTGAATCAATGGAGAAAGGGCATGGACTGGTGCTCCCTGCATGAGAAGCAAATCTGTAAGAGTTGTGGTTGCCCAAAAAAGTAGGACCGAATAGGGCGATTCTGCACTTCTGAACAGCATGTAACTTGACCAGGTTGAACCTTCTGATCAGGAAGCTTTAAAGTGTGGGGTGGTGGGGGTTTCCGCAGACAAGGGGTGAACACCTATTGCGATATCTGCTTGTGATATATAGGTAACAGGCCTATGACTCTGAGACGTGGGGGGATGTGCAGTCTTATCATTTGTCTTTGAAATTTATCAATAAAAAGATTTATTAAAAAAATTAAAAAAGAACTTTTGGAAAGCTTTTGTAAATTGCTATTTGCAATAATATTCATACTACCAATCAGTGCATGATGTCAGAAATCCCCTGCTAATGATGTAATCAACTCCTATTTATTGAATTTACCACAAAAAAAAACAAAAAGTCTCTAAATTAACCTGCGTTTAACTTTCTGGTATCTTGGTACAAAAGCAGTCTGGCTTAGCCAAGGGGCATTGTTTAAAGTATTTTTGCAGCATCCAAACAGTAATAAAGTGAATCACAACACAAGAAAAATACCACAACAATAAATAAAAAAAAGAGGAAAATGTAATAAATTATTTGAGACCAAAATGATAAAAATCCAATTGGTAGAATTGGAATTATGCAATTGTAAAGGTTTAGATAAAAGTAGCACCAGAACACGATACATCAGCTATAGTTATTTGGTAATGCTGGATTAGAACAAAGTCACAAGCTCAGGCTGAGTGCGATGGGGTGCAGGTCGGGCACCGTACAAAGGGCCAGATTAGGATCGCGGACGGACTTGAGTCCGTCCGTGACCCCTGAGGAGGAGGGAACGTCCGCAGGGGAGGCAGCGTTCCCTCCGAGCAGATTAGGATGTGACCGCCAGGGTGGCGGTCAAATCCACTATCTTTAACATTGCGACCGGTGCAGCTTCAAGCTGCACCCGCCGCAAGGAGAAAAATGCATGCATAGCATTTACATGCACAAAGTGGTAGGCACCGCGCGGTGCCTGCTGCTTTGTGCACGCAAATACAGGGGGGTACCATAGGTACCGCCCACCCCCCTTCACCCAGGGGGCACACACCGGGCCCCCGAAGTGACAGTCCGTATGCTTTTCCACGGCGGGAAAGCTTCCGCAGAAAAGCATATCTTTCCCACCATCCTAATATGGCTGGCGGTGTCTGATAGACACCGCCACCATATTAGAGCTTTTCTACCGTGGTCGGAAGGCGACGGACTTCTCGTCCCCCCAGCCATCCTAATCTGGCGGGGGGACATTGAAGGCTCTTCTGCGGAGAATCCGCGTCCTCCGGGCCGGCGGTGGCTTCCTCCGGCCCAGAGGATGCGGATTCTCCACGATCCTAATGAGGGCCTAAGTTTGGCTCCCTGATGATTGTTCCTTATGTCCTTCAGGTGCGGTCGGCACAGTGCTGATTTAAAAAGCTTCTCGTCATTTGGCGTTGGTTCCAATTAAGCTTTGCGGTGAGGGCGTGGCAGAGCTTTATTTCGCTCTGATTGGTTCCAAGTTGTGTGACAATGCTTTGCAGAGCTTCCCATCACCTTGTATCGATTCACATCGGTTTTGATGGAGAACACAGCTGGGTTTGCAGAGCACCTTTACCCCCCTTTCAAGGGTCTAGGACTGGGGAGGCTCTGCTTGAGGGAGTTAGGGCTGACAGTAGGCAGAGTCCAGGTGCAGGGGTTGAGATGGGTGGAGCCTTTTCTATCCCTGATCAGCAGGCCACCCAAGCAGCCGTTGGAGTCACTCTGGTGGAACTGGGTTCACGGTACAGATCCTGTTCTTCTTACTCAGGCAGCAGGGTAGTAGAGCAGTCCTTTTTGCATCAGAGCAGTTCTTCTTCTGAGTCTTCCACAGGTCCAGAAGAGAATGAAGAGTGGGTCTGAGGGTCCCCTTTTTATACTTGGTGCTGACTTTTAAGTGGGAGAAGCTTCTGGAGTTTCCCCCTGCAGTGGTGTCATAATTTCCTGCCTCCTTACCCTAGCCCCAGTCAGGCTTTGGGCACAATAGACTAGTGTGGAATCTTTTGTGTCTGAGCTGTGCCTCTGCCTTTGAAGTACAATTATGGTAGGGGACAGCTCTGCCTACATCAAGTCAAAGATAGCCCATAATGCCATCGCCCAGACCCGCTGTTATCAAACTGTCTGGGAGGAATACACAAAGGCCCACTGCCCACTAATGCTTGTCATTTGACCCAGGAACAGGCTGCAGGCACCAAGTGATTAGGGCACATACATGCCAACTTTCTTATAGTGAGAAAAGAGATGATGAGGGGTGATACCCCAAAACCGGTCCCAAGATGCATGTTTCCAGTCTGGAGATGACCTGGACCGGTAGATCGGGCTGGACTGTTCCCATGGAGAGCAGGGTCAAGACTGATTTACATATGGCTGGGTCCAAACTGGATTGGCATGATGAGCAAAACAATATATTTAGATACAGGTCTCTGTACTAGGATGAATGTTTGACATTGATAAGCATTCTGCCCATCAATGTTTCTTTTTGCATTTGTCACTCCGAGGGAACGGGCATGCCCAGACGTGGATCCCATGCTCACCATGCCACTGGTGTCAAGCTGGCCTGGCTGATGAGAGGTAATACTACAAACTGGTCCCAGGATGCTTGTTTCAGGTCCAGAGAGGACCTAGATGGGCAGTTCAGGCTGGACTTTTCCCCTGGAAAGCAGGGTTAAGACTGATTAGCTTATAGCTAGGTCCAAACTGGAATGGCTTGGTGAGCATAAAAACAATGGATTTAGAGCCATATCTCTGTACTGAGAGTGAGTGTTTGACGTTGTTCGGCATTGCGTCCAACCATTGTTCTTTTTTGCAACTTTAAAAAAGTGGCATTTTTAGAATTGGGACCTGCAATCCTACAATCCTACTTTCTCGTCAATGAGTATTTTAAATTCACTTCCTCAGGCACCAAACACGACTTTCCTACCTGCTCCCAATCAAAAGTTACCATTTAATAAATGTCATGCAACCTGCCCTATGGGCTGTTGAAGGCCTGCCTTAGGAGTTCCTTATGTATTAAAAAGGGAGTTTTAAGCTTGGCAGAGGAGGTATTTTGCCAAGTCGAATTGTCAGTTCCAGACTGCAGTATGGTGCAATGGCACGCCTGAGACATATTTTATAGGACTACTTGTGTGGGTGGCACAATAATTGCTGCAGGCCCACTAGAAGCATTTCTTTTACTGGCCCTGGGTATATATTGTCCCACTTTACTAGGGACTTCGAAGTAAATTAAATATCCCAATCAGGTGTAAGCCAGTTTGTGGGTGACACTACAGAGAGGACCTAGAGGACCTCTAAGGACCTTAGCGGAGTATAACATGACCACGTTCCACTCAAAAGCCAGGGGAAACCTTGCTGGGATTCCGTGCTTAGACGCTAGAACATGGACAATGACCCTCAACTGCAGAAGCCCTGGGCAATTTTATGCCCTTCTGAACTCAGTTTGATCCCTCTGTCTACACTCTGCTGAGCCACTGGACTGACCCAGGGGGAACACTTCTCCTCACCTGTGGATGCCATCTGTGAAGCACAGAACCTTATCTTGCTCATAGATCCATCCCACTAGGCAGACCGTACCACTGTGGCCAAAAAAGTGATGTCCTCTATTGCACTATGTAAGGCAGACTTCTGTCCCGACCCTTGGAAAATTCTGCCCATAAGGAAAGCAACCAACAGAGGCCACTAACAACCAACAGTGTGAAAATCCACTGCCGAGGCTAGCCAGGGTTCTCTGACGTCTGAGGTTTCTCAGAGTGGGAGGCAACATCCCCAAGTGTTAGGCACCTTTCTTCCACTCTCCTTCCCACCAGCCCAGAGGTGGTAGCCTGAGACTAGCCTTTCAGCCCAGGGTGTGTACCCTGAAGCTGAACAAGAGTCAGGGATGAGTCTTTCCTACCCCTGACTTCCGTCTGGGTCTATGGACCCTCTGCTGGGGAGTGGTAGCTCCAGAAAACTGAGCTTCCAGGGTGCCCTGGGTGGCTACCCCTCCCAGCTACCTGACACAGTAGTAACTCATTTCCCAACATGCAGTCGCTGGGCATCTGGGGACGAACTATGACCCTCCTCTAGGCCACCTCCCCACCATGCTCCAGGGATACCAGAGCCATGGGGAGAAAATTGTCCTTTCTCTGCGTCATCCTACAAACTTGTCCAGTGTACTGCTCCAAGGAAACCAGTCCTTCCACTACCAGGGTCTGGCTGACCTGGTGACCCTCAGAGCAGTGAAAGGAATCTCATTCACGTTCACCCAGTGGAAGCGTTGGCTCCCACCCTCAGGGATCACTAGCTCACCCTCTGAGTCTATCTCTCAACTAAGGGAGAATAGGGCATGTTCTACCTATCTCTGAGGCCACATTATCCACTCCTGCAGAGGTCCCACAAGTGGATGGTTTCTTAAGGAAGACTCAGCCCCTTGTCTGCGTCCTAACTGGCAACACTCAAAGCAACTGGGTTTGCAATGGGATGTACTGGGCTACTGCCCACCAGAACCTCCCCCCTGTTTCTCAGAAGGAGCAGGGGAATCCTTTCCTTCACCTTGCTCTGGGACTTTTCTTTGTCTTCTTGAGGTGCCCTATCACTTTGTGGGGGGAACCTGAATCTCTCTTCTTGGGGCCACTCCTACGTACCTTCTTATTGCACCTGGTGCTGATCCTCTAGTCTGAAATGAAATGAAATGAAATGAAATGAAAACGGGATTTCTAGAGCGCATGGCTGCCCGGGGGCGTCCCAGCGCTGGGATTGTACTAGCCACTGAGGGGGGAAGCAGAAATGGGGAGGGAATGTGCAGATTATTGTGGGTTTTGAGTAGCTTGCGGAATTTGTTATGATTCATTTCCGCGCGTAAACGGGTTGGTAAGGCGTTCCACAATATTGCGGCTGCAACTGAGAAACGGCGTCCTCCAGTACGGGTTTTTTTAATTTTGTGTACTGTGGCCAAGTTGCCATGGGAGGAACGCAGAGACCTGTTGGGTTTGTATGGGAAGAGCCTGATTTTATGCAACGGGGGACCCTGGCCTTGTAGAGCTTTGTGCGTTATGCATAAGGCCTTAAATTTGACCCTTTCACGGATTGGCAGCCAGTGAAGTGCCTTCAATGCAGGTTTGGCTGATGTTCTACGGGGGGTGCCTATCAGGAGCCTAGCAGCGGCATTTTGAGTTCTCTGCAAGATATTCATGGTTGTTTCAGGGGCTGCCAGGAAGAGGGCATTGCCGTAATCTATCCTAGATGAGATCAGCCCTTGTATTAGGAGTTTTTGAGAAGGTGCAGGAAGCAGAGGGAGAATTTTCCTGGCTGAGCGGAGTAGACCTACGCAGGTACCTGCTGTTTTTTTGGACTGGGTTTTAAGTGAAAGATCCTGCTCTAGCCAGAAACCCAGACTTTTGAGCTCCATCTTAGGTTGTGGAAGGATACCTAGGCAGGATAGCCACATTGCGCTGGGGAGGGGTGATGTTTGAGGTCCCAGTAGCATAAGCTCGGTTTTAGAACCGTTCAGTTTCAGCCTTGAATCACACATCCACTGATAGATCCCTTCAAGGCAGTCATGAAGGTTTTTGATTTGGGCACTTTCTAGCGAGAATGAAACCACCATTTGGGTGTCATCAGCGTATGTGATGGTTTTTATCCCGAATGGGGTGACCACTTCCTCCAGGGGGGCCATGTAAGTATTAAATAGTGTGGGGCTCAATGAAGAGCCCTGAGGGACCCCACACTGGAGGGGGAAAAGGTCAGATCGCTCATTACCTTCACAGACCTGAAAGGTTCTGTCTTTAAGGAAGGATGTGAGCCAGCGAAGTGCCGTGTTTCTTATTCCTAAGTTAGACAGTCGCTGTATCAGGATCTCGTGGTCAACCATATCAAATGCAGCGCTTAGATCCAGGAGGATCAGTAACACCGATCCCCCTGAATCCAAGATGCATCTGGCTTCCTCCACTACTTGAAGAAGGGCGGTCTCGGTCCCCTGCCCAGGACGGAACCCGGTTTGAGAGGGGCGAAGAAGGTTGTTGGCTTCTAGGAAAGCCGATAGTTGCTGATTGACAACCTTCTCCGTGATCTTACTTATCCCTGGCAATAGGGAGATTGGGCGGAGGTTGGAGAAGTCAAGTGGGTCAAGACCTGGTTTCTTCTGTAGGGCTTTCACTACTGCGTGCTTCCAGCTATGGGGGACCACTCCTTGGCTGAGGGAGGCGTTAATGAGGTTGGTGGCCAGGTGTGAGATAGTGGGTCCCACTTGTTTGAGGATGTGAATGGGGGCTGGATCATTTGGAGAGCCACTTTTCATCCCTGAGAGAGTTTTAAGAAATTCTTCATTTGTCATCTGATCGAAACTGTCAAGGATAGGGCCGTACGTTGGAAGTGCCAAGGTTTCTGCGGGGATTTTGTCAGATTTGGGGGGGAGGGTATGAAGGATGGTTGTTATTTTGTTCTGAAAAAAAGTTGCAATTTGATTGCATCTAGCAACAGAGGGTACCTGGGTGGGGGGGGGTTAGGAATTTTTAATAAGTTTTTGAAAATTTTGTAAGTCTCGCGGGACGAGTTAGAGGCAGATTTGATTTTTTCCTCATAGAAGGAGGCTTGTGCTGACTTTCGAGCTAATTTATAGATCTTCATTGATTTTTTATATTCTTCTTTGATGAGTGGGTCCCAGTTTTTTCTCCATTTGCGTTCTTGGACTTTGCAATTGTTTCGTAGAATCTTGAGTTCTTGGGAATACCAGGGGGATTTAAAAGAAGTGCATTTTTTCTTTAGATTTTTCCTGGGGGCAACTTGGTCTAAGGTTGAAGTGAGCCAGTTGTTAAATTTTTTGTCTGCTTTTTCTGGGTCTGGATCTGCGGAGGGGGCAGAGTGGGTTAATTTTTGCATCCAATATTCGAATGATAGTTTGGACCAAATTCTTTCCTGTTGTCTGGGAGTTGAGATCTGGGTGGTATTAGGAGTGATCTGCCAACTAAAAGGGATAAGGAAATGATATGACCATGGGAGGGGGTGTGGGTGTGAGACTTCTAGATTGTGGAGATTGGTGAAGAGTGGGTCTAAAAGATGTCCTTTGGCATGAGTTGCTTCGGAGTTTTTGAGTTGGAGGTCGAATGCTTTTAATTCCGAAATTATATCTCCGGCAACTTTATCTTTATTATCCTCAAAGTGGAGATTTAAGTCTCCTAGAAGAAGAAAGCTGGAGGTCGATGTGCCAGTGGAGATAGCGGCCTCTAGCAGTGAACTGACGAAATTTCCTAAGCTGGCGGGAGGACGATAAATGAGAAATCCTGAAAGGGTTTTATTGGGATTTATTTGGAGAGAAAAGTGGATATTTTCGCAGTCCTCGATTCCTCCATCTTGTATTCTGCAGGTAAGAGTGTTTTTATAAACAATCGCTAACCCACCTCCTTTACCCTTAGTTCTATTTTGGTATAGTATGAGGTAGCCTGTAGGTAGCATGTTGACGATGTCAGCTTCGGAATGGGGCGTTAGCCACGTTTCCGTGAGGAAAAGGACATCTAGTGTCATATCCTGGATAAGCTGATTAATTTCTACGGAGTGTTTAGATGCAGATCTACAATTTAATAATGCTAGGTTGACCGGTTTAGTTGTATGGTGTTTCCCTCTTTCTTCGTCAGAGAGTGGCGGTATGGGGGTGAGGGTAGATGCGGTCGAGCGGTATTGAAGTAGATGATCCCTCGAGTATTGTAATCGTTTTTCTCCAGATTTGGGCATAGTGAGTGGCCCTGTGCCCGGCCTGGCCCGGACGGGCCCAGACGGGCTTGCCTCTGGCGCGCCTCCGGCGCGCCATCGGCACGCCCGCTGAGCCCGCCCGCTGCGCGGACGAGAGAAGGGCTTCATTTTATGGGGAATGGGCCGAGATCGCCCAGCCACTAGAGCGCTGTCCAGGCCCCTATCTAAGATGGCGGCCGTGGATTGAGTGCCTCGGGGAGAAGTTTAACAAGGCAGACCGGGAGCCCTAAAACTGCTTCAGGTCGTGCAATTCGTCTGCACGAGGAAGCGGCTCACTCCGGTTGTAATTACATGAATATTAGGCACAATTAAAGGTTTTTACAAAATCACAATAAAAACGAAGCTGTGCAATGTTAAAAAGCGCGAGTGCTGGTAAAACGTTTTTTTTTGTCAAAACGAGCTTAGCAGGCTGATTAACTGGAGCAGCAATTATTCTGCTACTCGAACTCTAGCCTCCCGGCTTCCGCCTCAGGAGGGTACAATCACTGTCTGCCTCCTTAGCAAGCTCCCTGGAGTTAGAGAGCCTGCTATCAATTAGGTGTTAGAGCAGGTGTGTAAACAGCTGTTGATCATGTGCTCCCTTGCAAACAAATTTTAACTAGCAAAATAATAAGTCCAAGCATGCAACATTTTTTGTGGGAACTCACTGCTGCCTAGTCTTGAGTCCACCTCATGCCCCTCTCTTCCACCACCCTGCACTTCCTCTTATCACAACCCTTGTAGGTTCTGTTTTGTCCTTGCTTTTTTTCTTTGTCACTATTTTCCTGTCTTAAACGTTCCTCCTTCAATCTTCCTTTTTGGCCTTTCTCTCTCTTGCTTTGGGTCAAAGACTATTGATGGAAAAGATGTCTGGGCCCCCACAAATGAGTTCTGGCACCAAATATGTGGTTGCATGTCTAAAGAGGTAGAATGCACACCAAAATGTAAAGTTTTTCAAAAGGTTTTGCAATGCTCAAGGCAGTATGTAGGGCATGCCAAACCTGGAACGTGCTCCATCCGTTCGTGTAAATATATCCATATAGAATGGAGCCTCGTCTGGTGAGGTCCCCAAACCCAGGAACAACAGCTAATAAATATGTATTAACAATCCAATAACATACGAACAATGTCTTCCATTCGTAGTCAAGTTTATTCCACAAGTAATCCATGTTTCAACCATACATTTTCGTGGTCCAATGTTTCCAAAATAAGTTCAGTGAGTGCATAATTTAGCTTTACTTCAGGACACATAGGGGGGGGGGTCACAATTCCTTATGATTGAACATGGATGTAGTTTTCCCCACCTGGACATGTTAAGCACTGGTCCATCACCCAGGAGGAGTGCGGCAATAGTTGTAGAATCTCTGGGTAGAGCGTTCAGCTAAGCAACCGGTCATGAATTATGTCTCAGCTAACCAGCCTTTTTAATCCAGCTGCACATTGATTTTATGATTTGGAACTCCAACAGGGAATATGTTCTGGAAATGTGTTTCGGTGTCTTAAGTGTCGGGCCCTGTGAGGCCCAGGCACTAGCCCGCAATACATTTATTTGACCAATAGCCTTGTATATTTTCTTTACCCCAGTTGCTGATCCATCCCTTAATTAGCGCCGAGACGCCCACGGGTATTCGCCGCGCTCTACAAATGTCAATAAATAAATAAATAAATAAATAAATACAGCACGATCATTGTTTAATTGTAGGCAACTGGTTGCCTCTCAAACTCCCCTGTTCTAGTCGTAGCATTCACACATGAACTCCATTTGTAAATGTGTGTGACTCGAGGAAAACTTTTCAAACACCCTGAAAGGATTCCTCGTCCGTCCATGTTTGATTATTGCTAGGAACATTTAAGATCCAATATAATAAATTGTTCATAATGGACAGTTCCGCTAGCTATCAGGCACTGATTGAATCCAGAACGCGAACGTTTCTTAGTTTCATGCATAAATAACTCATGCACTCCAGTCTTTAGCTTTGCATCCTGGTAGTTGTAGTCCTATTTTTTTAAATTATAAAACCAGGACTGTGTGCACCAAGTTCAAAGAAAACTTGATAATGGGGAATAGCAGAGATATGAGGGACCTTTAAGAGCGCCAAGATGAAATGAAGATGTTTATCTCCAAACTATATATTTTTAAGGGAAGTGGCTATTTACCTGCCAACCGGCCAAATAGTGCATGATTTCTGCTATTTACCAGGCTGATGGCAAAATAGTGCATAATCTCTGCCATTTCGCCGGCCAGAGGATAAATATTAGAGATTATGTAAACTTTAACTGGTTGCCGGATAAATAGTGTGAAGGAATGGTTTATTTAGCCGGCCGTGAAGAATAAAAAGACAACAATCAATGGTAGGGTGGGGCCGTCTTGTAATGGAGATGCAACACGTGTGACACATTGGAATGTAAGTGCATGTGCAAAAACATAATCGTTTGTACAAAGGTAAGTGCATGAATTAAGCTAAATCGATGAAAACAACAGGAAAATCAAAACAAGTCAGTTATTTTAATATTCAAATCTAGGAATTAAACTTCTATTTAAGGACTGTGAGGATATGGCATTCAGAGGTTTTCACTGCAGCCTAGGACTGTTTGGCTGCCTGCAAAGAAGAATGAGTATGGTTTTAAAGCAAGTTACATCAATATATTATTAATTCATGAAAATACATTGTTTTTTAATGTCCACGATGCTTCTTTCGGTTATTTTTTAGGGCTTGGCTCTCTTTGAGCTTCTTATGGCAGGCCTTTTGCTAGCTTTAGGCTTCTTTTGAAGGGGGTTGTGCTTGCTTAGTATTTTAAACCTAGCAATACAGCAGCATCATCAGCACCATCAGCAAGAAACAGGGGATGCAGACAGATGGGTGTTATATAGGCCGCAGAGGGTGGCATACGTACAGTAGGCAATTGGTGCTTCGGGCACAGTGCGTGGGACCCTCGCAGGAGGTGCATTGAGTGAGGCACAGTAATGGGGTGTCTGTGGAATGGGAAGTGAAAGCAGGAGACAGGTAAGTAATGCATCTGGATAATTCACTGCAGGAGTTCACTCTGCTGCTTGTGAATACACACCTGTTCACAGTATTCACCCAGCAGAGCGGGTTTTAGCATAGATGCTTATTGATCCCATGTCATGAGTTGCCCCTTCAGCCACACAGACATTGTAGCCACCTGGACAACATGGTGAATGGGAGTTTTGATTTTTAATATGCTAAACAGTGTTTAAGTAGGCAAAGGCCTGTCTCTACTGAGCCCTCATTTCTGCCACTGACAGTGCTATCCCAGCAACAGAAATCCTTCAGCCAAAAAAATGAAAATCTGTGAGACATGATTGGGGATTTACCTCTCTAACTTCATTTTGGAGGGGTTGTGGGGAAGGAAGGAGTGCGACCAGAAGGAGGAGGAAGATGACAAGTAGAAGAGGAAAATATGGACCAGAAGGTGGACCACCAGGAGGGCTAGGAAGACTAGAGCCACGAGAAGAAGAAAAGCCAGGCCCAGGGAGGACCAGTGTTAACAACACCCTACTGAAGCAGGAACAAATAGATGATAAGGAACAGGGCAAGGAAAAGCAAGACTAGGGATAACAGGATCAGAAGGATCATGAGGGCCAAGAGGATGTGAAACTCGGGTATCTTGACCCAGTGGACAAGGGCGCAAATGAACAGAAGCACCAGGGGTAGAAGGAACAGAAGCACCAGCGGTGCAAGGAACAGAAGCATCAGCGGTGGAAGGAACAGAAGCACCAGCGGTGGAAGGAACAGAAGCACCAGGGGTGGAAGGAACAGAAGCATCAGCGGTGGAAGGAACAGAAGCACCAGCGGTGGAAGGAACAGAAGCACCAGGGGTGGAAGGAACAGAAGCATCAGCGGTGGAAGGAACAGAAGCATCAGCGGTGGAAGGAACAGAAGCACCAGGGGTAGAAGGAACAGAAGCACCAGGGGTAGAAGGAACAGAAGCACGAGGAGTAGAAGGAACAGAAGCACCAGGGGTAGAAGGAACAGAAGCACCAGCGGTGGAAGGAACAGAAGCACCAGGGGTGGAAGGAACAGAAGCATCAGCGGTGGAAGGAACAGAAGCACCAGGGGTAGAAGGAACAGAAGCACCAGGGGTAGAAGGAACAGAAGCACGAGGAGTAGAAGGAACAGAAGCACCAGGGGTAGAAGGAACAGAAGCACCAGGGGTGGAAGGAACAGAAGCACGAGGGGTGGCAGGAACAGAAGCACCAGGGGTAGAAGGAACAGAAGCACCAGGGGTAGAAGGAACAGAAGCACGAGGAGTAGAAGGAACAGAAGCACCAGGGGTAGAAGGAACAGAAGCACCAGGGGTGGAAGGAACAGAAGCACCAGGGGTGGAAGGAACAGAAGCACCAGGGGTAGAATGAACAGAAGCACCAGGGGTAGAAGGAGCAGAAGCACCAGGGGTAGAAGGAACAGAAGCACCAGGGCTGGAAGGAACAGAAGCACGAGGGGTGGAAGGAAGAGAAGCACCAGGGGCGCAAATGAACAGAAGCACCAGGGGTAGAAGGAGCAGAAGCACCAGGGGTAGAAGGAGCAGAAGCACCAGGGGTGGAAGGAACAGAAGCACCAGGGGTGGAAGGAACAGAAGCACCAGGGGTGGAAGGAACAGAAGCACCAGGGGTAGAAGGAACAGAAGCACCAGGGGTGGAAGGAACAGAAGCACCAGGGGTGGAAGGAACAGAAGCACCAGGGGTAGAAGGAACAGAAGCACCAGGGGTGGAAGGAACAGAAGCACCAGGGGTGGAAGGAACAGAAGCACCAGGGGTGCAAGGAACAGAAGCATCAGCGGTGGAAGGAACAGAAGCACCAGGGGTGGAAGGAACAGAAGCATCAGCGGTGGAAGGAACAGAAGCACCAGGGCTGGAAGGAACAGAAGCACGAGGGGTGGCAGGAACAGAAGCACCAGGGGTAGAAGGAACAGAAGCATCAGCGGTGGAAGGAACAGAAGCACCAGGGGTGGAAGGAACAGAAGCACCAGGGGTGGAAGGAACAGAAGCACCAGGGGTAGAAGGAACAGAAGCACCAGGGGTGGAAGGAACAGAAGCACAAGGGGTGGAAGGGAACATAAGCACCAGCGGTGCAAGGAACAGAAGCACCAGGGGTAGAAGGAACAGAAACACCAGGGGTGGAAGGAACAGAAGCACAAGGGGTGGAAGGGAACATAAGCACCAGCGGTGCAAGGAACAGAAGCACCAGGGGTAGAAGGAACATAAGCACCAGGGGTAGAAGGAACAGAAGCACCAGGGGTAGACGGAACAGAAGCACCAGGGGTGGAAAGAACAGAAGCACCAGGGGTAGAAGGAACAGAAGCACCAGGGGTGGAAGGAACAGAAGCACCAGGGCTGGAAGGAACAGAAGCCCCAGGGGTGGAAGGAACAGAAGCACCAGGGGTAGAAGGAACAGAAGCACCAGGGGTAGAAGGAACAGAAGCACGAGGGGTGGCAGGAACAGAAGCACCAGGGGTAGAAGGAACAGAAGCACGAGGGGTAGAATGAACAGAAGCACCAGGGGTGGAAGGAGCAGAAGCACCAGGGGTGGAAGGAACAGAAGCACCAGCGGTGCAAGGAACAGAAGCACCAGGGGTAGACGGAACAGAAGCACCAGGGGTGGAAAGAACAGAAGCACCAGGGGTGGAAGGAAGAGAAGCATCAGGGGTAGAAGGAACAGAAGCACCAGGGGTGGAAGGAACAGAAACACCAGGGGTCGCAGGAACAGAAGCACCAGGGGTGGAAGGAACAGAAGCACCAGGGGTGGAAGGAACAGAAGCACCAGGGGTAGAAGGAACAGAAGCACCAGGGGTAGACGGAACAGAAGCACCAGGGGTGGAAAGAACAGAAGCACCAGGGGTGGAAGGAAGAGAAGCATCAGGGGTAGAAGGAACAGAAGCACCAGGGGTGGAAGGAACAGAAGCACGAGGGGTAGCAGGAACAGAAGCACCAGGGGTAGAATGAACAGAAGCACCAGGGGTGGAAGGAACAGAAGCACCAGCGGTGGAAGGAACAGAAGCACCAGGGGTGGAAGGAACAGAAGCACCAGGGGTGGCAGGAACAGAAGCACCAGGGGTGGAAGGAACAGAAGCACCAGGGGTGGAAGGAACAGAAGCACCAGGGGTAGAAGGAACAGAAGCACCAGGGGTGGAAGGAACAGAAGCACCAGGGGTAGACGGAACAGAAGCACCAGGGGTGGAAAGAACAGAAGCACCAGGGGTGGAAGGAAGAGAAGCACCAGGGGTGGAAGGAACAGAAGCACCAGGGGTGGAAGGAACAGAAGCACCAGGGGTAGAAGGAACAGAAGCACGAGGGGTAGAATGAACAGAAGCACCAGGGGTGGAAGGAGCAGAAGCACCAGGGGTGGAAGGAACAGAAGCACCAGCGGTGCAAGGAACAGAAGCACCAGGGGTAGACGGAACAGAAGCACCAGGGGTGGAAAGAACAGAAGCACCAGGGGTGGAAGGAAGAGAAGCATCAGGGGTAGAAGGAACAGAAGCACCAGGGGTGGAAGGAACAGAAACACCAGGGGTGGCAGGAACAGAAGCACCAGGGGTGGAAGGAACAGAAGCACCAGGGGTGGAAGGAACAGAAGCACCAGGGGTAGAAGGAACAGAAGCACCAGGGGTAGACGGAACAGAAGCACCAGGGGTGGAAAGAACAGAAGCACCAGGGGTGGAAGGAAGAGAAGCATCAGGGGTAGAAGGAACAGAAGCACCAGGGGTGGAAGGAACAGAAGCACGAGGGGTAGCAGGAACAGAAGCACCAGGGGTAGAATGAACAGAAGCACCAGGGGTGGAAGGAACAGAAGCACCAGCGGTGGAAGGAACAGAAGCACCAGGGGTGGAAGGAACAGAAGCACCAGGGGTGGCAGGAACAGAAGCACCAGGGGTGGAAGGAACAGAAGCACCAGGGGTGGAAGGAACAGAAGCACCAGGGGTAGAAGGAACAGAAGCACCAGGGGTGGAAGGAACAGAAGCACCAGGGGTAGACGGAACAGAAGCACCAGGGGTGGAAAGAACAGAAGCACCAGGGGTGGAAGGAAGAGAAGCACCAGGGGTGGAAGGAACAGAAGCACCAGGGGTGGAAGGAACAGAAGCACCAGGGGTGGCAGGAACAGAAGCACCAGGGGTAGACGGAACAGAAGCACCAGGGGTAGAAGGAACAGAAGCACTAGGAGTAGAAGGAACAGAAGCACCGGGGGTAGAAGGAACAGAAGCACCAGCGGTGGAAGGATCAGAAGCACCAGGGGTGGCAGGAACAGAAGCACGAGGGGTGGAAGGAACAGAAGCACCAGGGGTAGAAGGAACAGAAGCACCAGCGGTGGAAGGAACAGAAGCACCAGGGGTAGAAGGAACAGAAGCACCAGGGGTGGACGGAACAGAAGCATCAGGGGTAGAAGGAACAGAAGCACCAGGGGTGGCAGGAACAGAAGCACCAGGGGTAGACGGAACAGAAGCACCAGGGGTGGAAGGAACAGAAGCACCAGGGGTAGAATGAACAGAAGCACCAGGGGTGGAAGGATCAGAAGCACCAGGGGTAGACGGAACAGAAGCACCAGGGGTGGCAGGAACAGAAGCACCAGGGGTAGACGGAACAGAAGCACCAGGGGTGGAAGGAACAGAAGCACCGGGGGTAGAAGGAACAGAAGCACCAGCGGTGGAAGGATCAGAAGCACCAGGGGTGGCAGGAACAGAAGCACGAGGGGTGGAAGGAACAGAAGCACCAGGGGTAGAAGGAACAGAAGCACCAGCGGTGGAAGGAACAGAAGCACCAGGGGTAGAAGGAACAGAAGCACCAGGGGTGGACGGAACAGAAGCATCAGGGGTAGAAGGAACAGAAGCACCAGGGGTGGCAGGAACAGAAGCACCAGGGGTAGAAGGAACAGAAGCACCAGGGGTGGCAGGAACAGAAGCACCAGGGGTAGACGGAACAGAAGCACCAGGGGTGGAAGGAACAGAAGCACCGGGGGTAGAAGGAACAGAAGCACCAGCGGTGGAAGGATCAGAAGCACCAGGGGTGGCAGGAACAGAAGCACGAGGGGTGGAAGGAACAGAAGCACCAGGGGTAGAAGGAACAGAAGCACCAGCGGTGGAAGGAACAGAAGCACCAGGGGTAGAAGGAACAGAAGCACCAGGGGTGGACGGAACAGAAGCATCAGGGGTAGAAGGAACAGAAGCACCAGGGGTGGCAGGAACAGAAGCACCAGGGGTAGACGGAACAGAAGCACGAGGGGTAGAAGGAACAGAAGCACTAGGAGTAGAAGGAACAGAAGCACCGGGGGTAGAAGGAACAGAAGCACCAGCGGTGGAAGGAACAGAAGCACCAGGGGTAGACGGAACAGAAGCACCAGGGGTAGAAGGAACAGAAGCACCAGGGGTAGACGGAACAGAAGCACCAGGGGTAGAAGGAACAGAAGCACTAGGAGTAGAAGGAACAGAAGCACCGGGGGTAGAAGGAACAGAAGCACCAGCGGTGGAAGGATCAGAAGCACCAGGGGTGGCAGGAACAGAAGCACGAGGGGTGGAAGGAACAGAAGCACCAGGGGTAGAATGAACAGAAGCACCAGGGGTGGAAGGAAGAGAAGCACCAGGGGTGGTAGGAACAGAAGCACCAGGAGTAGAAGGAACAGAAGCACCAGGAGTAGAAGGAACAGAAGCACCAGGGGTAGAAGGAACAGAAGCACCAGGGGTAGAAGAAACAGAAGCACTAGGAGTAGAAGGAACAGAAGCACCAGGGGTGGACGGAACAGAAACACCAGGGGTGGAAGGAACAGAAGCACCAGGAGTAGAAGGAACAGAAGCACCAGGAGTAGAAGGAACAGAAGCACCAGCGGTGGAAGGAACAGAAGCACCAGGGGTGGAAGGAACAGGAGCACCAGGGGTGGGAGAAACAGAAGCACTAGGAGTAGAAGGAACAGAAGCACCAGGGGTGGACGGAACAGAAACACCAGGGGTGGAAGGAACAGAAGCACCAGGAGTAGAAGGAACAGAAGCACCAGGAGTAGAAGGAACAGAAGCACCAGGGGTGGAAGGAACAGAAGCACCAGGAGTAGAAGGAACAGAAGCACCAGCGGTGGAAGGATCAGAAGCACCAGGGGTAGAAGGAACAGAAGCACCAGGGGTGGAAGGAACAGAAGCACCAGGGGTAGAAGGAACAGAAGCACCAGCGGTGGAAGGAACAGAAGCACCAGCGGTGGAAGGATCAGAAGCACTTGGAGTAGAAGGAACAGAAGCACCAGGGGTAGAAGGAACAGAAGCACCAGGAGTAGAAGGAACAGAAGCACCAGGGGTAGAAGGAACAGAAGCACCAGCGGTGGAAGGAACAGAAGCACTAGCGGTGGAAGGATCAGAAGCACTTGGAGTAGAAGGAACAGAAGCACCAGGGGTAGAAGGAACAGAAGCACCAGGGGTAGAAGGAACAGAAGCACCAGGGGTGGAAGGAACAGAAGCACCAGGGGTAGAATGAACAGAAGCACCAGGGGTGAAAGGAACAGAAGCACCAGCGGTGGAAGGAACAGAAGCACCAGGGGTAGACGGAACAGAAGCACCAGGGGTAGAAGGAACAGAAGCATCAGGTGTAGAAGGAACAGAAGCACCAGGGGTGGAAGGATCAGAAGCACCAGGGGTAGAATGAACAGAAGCACCAGGGGTGAAAGGAACAGAAGCACCAGCGGTGCAAGGAACAGAAGCACCAGGGGTGGAAGGAACAGAAGCACCAGCGGTGCAAGGAACAGAAGCACCAGGGGTAGACGGAACAGAAGCACCAGGGGTAGAAGGAACAGAAGCACCAGGGGTGGAAGGATCAGAAGCACCAGCGGTGGAAGGAACAGAAGCACTAGGAGTAGAAGGAACAGAAGCACCAGGGGTAGAAGGAACAGAAGCACCAGGGGTGGAAGGAACAGAAGCACCAGCGGTGGAAGGAACAGAAGCACCAGGGATAGAATGAACAGAAGCACCAGGGGTAGAAGGAACAGAAGCACGAGGAGTAGAAGGAACAGAAGCACAAGGGGTGGAAGGGAACATAAGCACCAGCGGTGCAAGGAACAGAAGCACCAGGGGTAGAAGGAACAGAAGCACCAGGGGTGGAAGGAACAGAAGCACCAGCGGTGGAAGGAACAGAAGCACTAGGAGTAGAAGGAACAGAAGCACCAGGGGTAGAAGGAACAGAAGCACCAGGGGTGGAAGGAACAGAAGCACCAGGGGTGGCAGGAACAGAAGCACCAGGGGTAGAATGAACAGAAGCACCAGGGGTGGAAGGAACAGAAGCACCAGGGGTGGAAGGAACAGAAGCACCAGGGGTAGAAGGAACAGAAGCACCAGGGGTGGAAGGAACAGAAGCACCAGGGGTGGAAGGAACAGAAGCACCAGGGATAGAATGAACAGAAGCACCAAGGGTGGAAGGAACAGAAGCACAAGGGGTGGAAGGGAACATAAGCACCAGCGGTGCAAGGAACAGAAGCACCAGGGGTAGAAGGAACAGGAGCACCAGGGGTGGAAGGAACAGAAGCACCAGCGGTGGAAGGAACAGAAGCACTAGGAGTAGAAGGAACAGAAGCACCAGGTGTAGAAGGAACAGAAGCACCAGGGGTGGAAGGAACAGAAGCACCAGGGGTGGCAGGAACAGAAGCACCAGGGGTAGAATGAACAGAAGCACCAGGGGTGGAAGGAACAGAAGCACCAGGGGTGGAAGGAACAGAAGCACCATGGGTGGAAGGAACAGAAGCACCAGGGGTAGAAGGAACAGAAGCACCAGGGGTAGAAGGAACAGAAGCACCAGGGGTGGAAGGAACAGAAGCACCAGGGGTAGAATGAACAGAAGCACCAGGGGTAGAATGAACAGAAGCACCAGGGGTGGAAGGAACAGAAGCACCAGGGGTAGAATGAACAGAAGCACCAGGGGTGGAAGGAACAGAAGCACGAGGGGTGGCAGGAACAGAAGCACCAGGGGTAGAATGAACAGAAGCACCAGGGGTAGAAGGAACAGAAGCACCAGGGGTGGAAGGAACAGAAGCACCAGGGGTAGAATGAACAGAAGCACCCGGGGTAGAAGGAACAGAAGCACGAGGGGTGGCAGGAACAGAAGCACCAGGGGTGGAAGGAGCAGAAGCACCAGGGGTGGAAGGAACAGAAGCACCAGCGGTGCAAGGAACAGAAGCACCAGGGGTAGACGGAACAGAAGCACCAGGGGTAGAAGGAGCAGAAGCACCAGGGGTGGAAGGAACAGAAGCACCAGGGGTAGAATGAACAGAAGCACCAGGGGTGGAAGGAACAGAAGCACCAGGGGTGGAAGGAACAGAAGCACCAGGGGTAGAATGAACAGAAGCACCAGGGGTAGAAGGAACAGAAGCACCAGGGGTAGAATGAACAGAAGCACCAGGGATAGAAGGAACAGAAGCACGAGGGGTGGCAGGAACAGAAGCACCAGGGGTATAAGGAACAGAAGCACCAGGGGTGGAAGGAACAGAAGCACCAGGGGTAGAAGGAACAGAAGCACGAGGGGTGGCAGGAACAGAAGCACCAGGGGTGGAAGGAACAGAAGCACCAGGGGTGGAAGGAACAGAAGCACCAGGGGTGGAAGGAACAGAAGCACGAGGGGTGGCAGGAACAGAAGCACGAGGGGTGGCAGGAACGGAAGCACCAGGGGTGGAAGGAACAGAAGCACCAGGGGTGGAAGGAACAGAAGCACCAGGGGTGGAAGGAACAGAAGCACCAGGGGTGGAAAGAACAAAAGCTCCAGGGGTAGAAGGAACAGAAGCACGAGGGGTGGCAGAAACAGAAGCACCAGGGGTGGAAGGAACAGAAGCACCAGGGGTAGAATGAACAGAAGCACCAGGGATAGAAGGAACAGAAGCACGAGGGGTGGCAGGAACAGAAGCACCAGGGGTAGAAGGAACAGAAGCATCAGGGGTGGAAGGAACAGAAGCACCAGGGGTAGAAGGAACAGAAGCACCAGGGGTAGAAGGAACAGAAGCACGAGGGGTGGCAGGAACAGAAGCACCAGGGGTAGAAGGAACAGAAGCACCAGGGGTGGAAGGAACAGAAGCACCAGGGGTGGAAGGAACAGAAGCACGAGGGGTGGCAGGAACAGAAGCATGAGGGGTGGCAGGAACGGAAGCACCAGGGGTGGAAGGAACAGAAGCACCAGGGGTGGAAGGAACAGAAGCACCAGGGGTGGCAGGAACAGAAGCACCAGGGGTAGAATGAACAGAAGCACCAGGGGTGGAAGGAACAGAAGCACCAGGGGTAGAAGGAACAGAAGCACCAGGGGTAGAAGGAACAGAAGCACCAGGGGTGGAAGGAACAGAAGCACCAGGGGTAGAATGAACAGAAGCACCAGGGGTAGAAGGAACAGAAGCACGAGGGGTGGAAGGAACAGAAGCACCAGGGGTAGAATGAACAGAAGCACCAGGGGTGGAAGGAACAGAAGCACGAGGGGTGGCAGGAACAGAAGCACCAGGGGTAGAATGAACAGAAGCACCAGGGGTAGAAGGAACAGAAGCACCAGGGGTGGAAGGAACAGAAGCACCAGGGGTGGAAGGAACAGAAGCACCAGGGGTAGAAGGAACAGAAGCACCAGGGGTAGAAGGAACAGAAGCACGAGGGGTGGCAGGAACAGAAGCACCAGGGGTAGAAGGAACAGAAGCACCAGGGGTGGAAGGAACAGAAGCACCAGGGGTGGAAGGAACAGAAGCACCAGGGGTAGAAGGAACAGAAGCACCAGGGGTAGAAGGAACAGAAGCACCAGGGGTGGAAGGAACAGAAGCACCAGGGGTAGAATGAACAGAAGCACCAGCGGTGGAAGGAACAGAAGCACCAGCGGTGGAAGGATCAGAAGCACTTGGAGTAGAAGGAACAGAAGCACCAGGGGTAGAAGGAACAGAAGCACCAGGGGTAGAAGGAACAGAAGCACCAGGGGTGGAAGGAACAGAAGCACCAGGGGTAGAATGAACAGAAGCACCAGGGGTGAAAGGAACAGAAGCACCAGGGGTAGAAGGAACAGAAGCACCAGCGGTGGAAGGAACAGAAGCACCAGCGGTGGAAGGAACAGAAGCACCAGGGGTAGAAGGAACAGAAGCACCAGCGGTGGAAGGAACAGAAGCACCAGCGGTGGAAGGATCAGAAGCACTTGGAGTAGAAGGAACAGAAGCACCAGGGGTAGAAGGAACAGAAGCACCAGGGGTAGAAGGAACAGAAGCACCAGGGGTGGAAGGAACAGAAGCACCAGGGGTAGAATGAACAGAAGCACCAGGGGTGAAAGGAACAGAAGCACCAGCGGTGGAAGGAACAGAAGCACCAGGGGTAGACGGAACAGAAGCACCAGGGGTAGAAGGAACAGAAGCATCAGGTGTAGAAGGAACAGAAGCACCAGGGGTGGAAGGAACAGAAGCACCAGGGGTAGAATGAACAGAAGCACCAGGGGTGAAAGGAACAGAAGCACCAGCGGTGCAAGGAACAGAAGCACCAGGGGTGGAAGGAACAGAAGCACCAGCGGTGCAAGGAACAGAAGCACCAGGGGTAGACGGAACAGAAGCACCAGGGGTAGAAGGAACAGAAGCACCAGCGGTGGAAGGATCAGAAGCACCAGGGGTGGCAGGAACAGAAGCACGAGGGGTGGAAGGAACAGAAGCACCAGGGGTAGAAGGAACAGAAGCACCAGCGGTGGAAGGAACAGAAGCACCAGGGGTAGAAGGAACAGAAGCACCAGGGGTGGACGGAACAGAAGCATCAGGGGTAGAAGGAACAGAAGCACCAGGGGTGGCAGGAACAGAAGCACCAGGGGTAGACGGAACAGAAGCACGAGGGGTAGAAGGAACAGAAGCACTAGGAGTAGAAGGAACAGAAGCACCGGGGGTAGAAGGAACAGAAGCACCAGCGGTGGAAGGAACAGAAGCACCAGGGGTAGACGGAACAGAAGCACCAGGGGTAGAAGGAACAGAAGCACCAGGGGTAGACGGAACAGAAGCACCAGGGGTAGAAGGAACAGAAGCACTAGGAGTAGAAGGAACAGAAGCACCGGGGGTAGAAGGAACAGAAGCACCAGCGGTGGAAGGATCAGAAGCACCAGGGGTGGCAGGAACAGAAGCACGAGGGGTGGAAGGAACAGAAGCACCAGGGGTAGAATGAACAGAAGCACCAGGGGTGGAAGGAAGAGAAGCACCAGGGGTGGTAGGAACAGAAGCACCAGGAGTAGAAGGAACAGAAGCACCAGGAGTAGAAGGAACAGAAGCACCAGGGGTAGAAGGAACAGAAGCACCAGGGGTAGAAGAAACAGAAGCACTAGGAGTAGAAGGAACAGAAGCACCAGGGGTGGACGGAACAGAAACACCAGGGGTGGAAGGAACAGAAGCACCAGGAGTAGAAGGAACAGAAGCACCAGGAGTAGAAGGAACAGAAGCACCAGCGGTGGAAGGAACAGAAGCACCAGGGGTGGAAGGAACAGGAGCACCAGGGGTGGGAGAAACAGAAGCACTAGGAGTAGAAGGAACAGAAGCACCAGGGGTGGACGGAACAGAAACACAGGGGTGGAAGGAACAGAAGCACCAGGAGTAGAAGGAACAGAAGCACCAGGAGTAGAAGGAACAGAAGCACCAGGGGTGGAAGGAACAGAAGCACCAGGAGTAGAAGGAACAGAAGCACCAGCGGTGGAAGGATCAGAAGCACCAGGGGTAGAAGGAACAGAAGCACCAGGGGTGGAAGGAACAGAAGCACCAGGGGTAGAAGGAACAGAAGCACCAGCGGTGGAAGGAACAGAAGCACCAGCGGTGGAAGGATCAGAAGCACTTGGAGTAGAAGGAACAGAAGCACCAGGGGTAGAAGGAACAGAAGCACCAGGAGTAGAAGGAACAGAAGCACCAGGGGTAGAAGGAACAGAAGCACCAGCGGTGGAAGGAACAGAAGCACCAGCGGTGGAAGGATCAGAAGCACTTGGAGTAGAAGGAACAGAAGCACCAGGGGTAGAAGGAACAGAAGCACCAGGGGTAGAAGGAACAGAAGCACCAGGGGTGGAAGGAACAGAAGCACCAGTGGTAGAATGAACAGAAGCACCAGGGGTGAAAGGAACAGAAGCACCAGCGGTGGAAGGAACAGAAGCACCAGGGGTAGACGGAACAGAAGCACCAGGGGTAGAAGGAACAGAAGCATCAGGTGTAGAAGGAACAGAAGCACCAGGGGTGGAAGGATCAGAAGCACCAGGGGTAGAATGAACAGAAGCACCAGGGGTGAAAGGAACAGAAGCACCAGCGGTGCAAGGAACAGAAGCACCAGGGGTGGAAGGAACAGAAGCACCAGCGGTGCAAGGAACAGAAGCACCAGGGGTAGACGGAACAGAAGCACCAGGGGTAGAAGGAACAGAAGCACCAGGGGTGGAAGGATCAGAAGCACCAGCGGTGGAAGGAACAGAAGCACTAGGAGTAGAAGGAACAGAAGCACCAGGGGTAGAAGGAACAGAAGCACCAGGGGTGGAAGGAACAGAAGCACCAGCGGTGGAAGGAACAGAAGCACCAGGGATAGAATGAACAGAAGCACCAGGGGTAGAAGGAACAGAAGCACGAGGAGTAGAAGGAACAGAAGCACAAGGGGTGGAAGGGAACATAAGCACCAGCGGTGCAAGGAACAGAAGCACCAGGGGTAGAAGGAACAGAAGCACCAGGGGTGGAAGGAACAGAAGCACCAGCGGTGGAAGGAACAGAAGCACTAGGAGTAGAAGGAACAGAAGCACCAGGGGTAGAAGGAACAGAAGCACCAGGGGTGGAAGGAACAGAAGCACCAGGGGTGGCAGGAACAGAAGCACCAGGGGTAGAATGAACAGAAGCACCAGGGGTGGAAGGAACAGAAGCACCAGGGGTGGAAGGAACAGAAGCACCAGGGGTAGAAGGAACAGAAGCACCAGGGGTAGAAGGAACAGAAGCACCAGGGGTGGAAGGAACAGAAGCACCAGGGGTGGAAGGAACAGAAGCACCAGGGATAGAATGAACAGAAGCACCAAGGGTGGAAGGAACAGAAGCACAAGGGGTGGAAGGGAACATAAGCACCAGCGGTGCAAGGAACAGAAGCACCAGGGGTAGAAGGAACAGGAGCACCAGGGGTGGAAGGAACAGAAGCACCAGCGGTGGAAGGAACAGAAGCACTAGGAGTAGAAGGAACAGAAGCACCAGGGGTAGAAGGAACAGAAGCACCTGGGGTGGAAGGAACAGAAGCACGAGGGGTGGCAGGAACAGAAGCACCAGGGGTAGAATGAACAGAAGCACCAGGGGTGGAAGGAACAGAAGCACCAGGGGTGGAAGGAACAGAAGCACCAGGGGTGGAAGGAACAGAAGCACCAGGGGTAGAAGGAACAGAAGCACCAGGGGTAGAAGGAACAGAAGCACCAGGGGTGGAAGGAACAGAAGCACCAGGGGTAGAATGAACAGAAGCACCAGGGGTAGAATGAACAGAAGCACCAGGGGTGGAAGGAACAGAAGCACCAGGGGTAGAATGAACAGAAGCACCAGGGGTGGAAGGAACAGAAGCACGAGGGGTGGCAGGAACAGAAGCACCAGGGGTAGAATGAACAGAAGCACCAGGGGTAGAAGGAACAGAAGCACCAGGGGTGGAAGGAACAGAAGCACCAGGGGTAGAATGAACAGAAGCACCCGGGGTAGAAGGAACAGAAGCACGAGGGGTGGCAGGAACAGAAGCACCAGGGGTGGAAGGAGCAGAAGCACCAGGGGTGGAAGGAACAGAAGCACCAGCGGTGCAAGGAACAGAAGCACCAGGGGTAGACGGAACAGAAGCACCAGGGGTAGAAGGAGCAGAAGCACCAGGGGTGGAAGGAACAAAAGCACCAGGGGTAGAATGAACAGAAGCACCAGGGGTGGAAGGAACAGAAGCACCAGGGGTGGAAGGAACAGAAGCACCAGGGGTAGAATGAACAGAAGCACCAGGGGTAGAAGGAACAGAAGCACCAGGGGTAGAATGAACAGAAGCACCAGGGATAGAAGGAACAGAAGCACGAGGGGTGGCAGGAACAGAAGCACCAGGGGTATAAGGAACAGAAGCACCAGGGGTGGAAGGAACAGAAGCACCAGGGGTAGAAGGAACAGAAGCACGAGGGGTGGCAGGAACAGAAGCACCAGGGGTGGAAGGAACAGAAGCACCAGGGGTGGAAGGAACAGAAGCACCAGGGGTGGAAGGAACAGAAGCACGAGGGGTGGCAGGAACAGAAGCACGAGGGGTGGCAGGAACGGAAGCACCAGGGGTGGAAGGAACAGAAGCACCAGGGGTGGAAGGAACAGAAGCACCAGGGGTGGAAGGAACAGAAGCACCAGGGGTGGAAAGAACAAAAGCTCCAGGGGTAGAAGGAACAGAAGCACGAGGGGTGGCAGAAACAGAAGCACCAGGGGTGGAAGGAACAGAAGCACCAGGGGTAGAATGAACAGAAGCACCAGGGATAGAAGGAACAGAAGCACGAGGGGTGGCAGGAACAGAAGCACCAGGGGTAGAAGGAACAGAAGCACCAGGGGTGGAAGGAACAGAAGCACCAGGGGTAGAAGGAACAGAAGCACCAGGGGTAGAAGGAACAGAAGCACGAGGGGTGGCAGGAACAGAAGCACCAGGGGTAGAAGGAACAGAAGCACCAGGGGTGGAAGGAACAGAAGCACCAGGGGTGGAAGGAACAGAAGCACGAGGGGTGGCAGGAACAGAAGCATGAGGGGTGGCAGGAACGGAAGCACCAGGGGTGGAAGGAACAGAAGCACCAGGGGTGGAAGGAACAGAAGCACCAGGGGTGGCAGGAACAGAAGCACCAGGGGTAGAATGAACAGGAGCACCAGGGGTGGAAGGAACAGAAGCACCAGGGGTAGAAGGAACAGAAGCACCAGGGGTAGAAGGAACAGAAGCACCAGGGGTGGAAGGAACAGAAGCACCAGGGGTAGAATGAACAGAAGCACCAGGGGTAGAAGGAACAGAAGCACGAGGGGTGGAAGGAACAGAAGCACCAGGGGTAGAATGAACAGAAGCACCAGGGGTGGAAGGAACAGAAGCACGAGGGGTGGCAGGAACAGAAGCACCAGGGGTAGAATGAACAGAAGCACCAGGGGTAGAAGGAACAGAATCACCAGGGGTGGAAGGAACAGAAGCACCAGGGGTGGAAGGAACAGAAGCACCAGGGGTAGAAGGAACAGAAGCACCAGGGGTAGAAGGAACAGAAGCACGAGGGGTGGCAGGAACAGAAGCACCAGGGGTAGAAGGAACAGAAGCACCAGGGGTGGAAGGAACAGAAGCACCAGGGGTGGAAGGAACAGAAGCACCAGGGGTAGAAGGAACAGAAGCACCAGGGGTAGAAGGAACAGAAGCACCAGGGGTGGAAGGAACAGAAGCACCAGGGGTAGAATGAACAGAAGCACCAGCGGTGGAAGGAACAGAAGCACCAGCGGTGGAAGGATCAGAAGCACTTGGAGTAGAAGGAACAGAAGCACCAGGGGTAGAAGGAACAGAAGCACCAGGGGTGGAAGGAACAGAAGCACCAGGGGTAGAATGAACAGAAGCACCAGGGGTGAAAGGAACAGAAGCACCAGCGGTGGAAGGAACAGAAGCACCAGGGGTAGAAGGAACAGAAGCACCAGCGGTGGAAGGAACAGAAGCACCAGCGGTGGAAGGAACAGAAGCACCAGGGGTAGAAGGAACAGAAGCACCAGCGGTGGAAGGAACAGAAGCACCAGCGGTGGAAGGATCAGAAGCACTTGGAGTAGAAGGAACAGAAGCACCAGGGGTAGAAGGAACAGAAGCACCAGGGGTAGAAGGAACAGAAGCACCAGGGGTGGAAGGAACAGAAGCACCAGGGGTAGAATGAACAGAAGCACCAGGGGTGAAAGGAACAGAAGCACCAGCGGTGGAAGGAACAGAAGCACCAGGGGTAGACGGAACAGAAGCACCAGGGGTAGAAGGAACAGAAGCATCAGGTGTAGAAGGAACAGAAGCACCAGGGGTGGAAGGAACAGAAGCACCAGGGGTAGAATGAACAGAAGCACCAGGGGTGAAAGGAACAGAAGCACCAGCGGTGCAAGGAACAGAAGCACCAGGGGTGGAAGGAACAGAAGCACCAGCGGTGCAAGGAACAGAAGCACCAGGGGTAGACGGAACAGAAGCACCAGGGGTAGAAGGAACAGAAGCACCAGGGGTGGAAGGATCAGAAGCACCAGCGGTGGAAGGAACAGAAGCACTAGGAGTAGAAGGAACAGAAGCACCAGGGGTAGAAGGAACAGAAGCACCAGGGGTGGAAGGAACAGAAGCACCAGCGGTGGAAGGAACAGAAGCACCAGAGATAGAATGAACAGAAGCACCAAGGGTGGAAGGAACAGAAGCACAAGGGGTGGAAGGGAACATAAGCACCAGCGGTGCAAGGAACAGAAGCACCAGGGGTAGAAGGAACAGAAGCACCAGGGGTGGAAGGAACAGAAGCACCAGCGGTGGAAGGAACAGAAGCACTAGGAGTAGAAGGAACAGAAGCACCAGGGGTAGAAGGAACAGAAGCACCAGGGGTGGAAGGAACAGAAGCACCAGGGGTGGCAGGAACAGAAGCACCAGGGGTAGAATGAACAGAAGCACCAGGGGTGGAAGGAACAGAAGCACCAGGGGTGGAAGGAACAGAAGCACCAGGGGTAGAAGGAACAGAAGCACCAGGGGTAGAAGGAACAGAAGCACCAGGGGTGGAAGGAACAGAAGCACCAGGGGTGGATGGAACAGAAGCACCAGGGATAGAATGAACAGAAGCACCAAGGGTGGAAGGAACAGAAGCACAAGGGGTGGAAGGGAACATAAGCACCAGCGGTGCAAGGAACAGAAGCACCAGGGGTAGAAGGAACAGAAACACCAGGGGTGGAAGGAACAGAAGCACCAGCGGTGGAAGGAACAGAAGCACTAGGAGTAGAAGGAACAGAAGCACCAGGGGTAGAAGGAACAGAAGCACCAGGGGTGGAAGGAACAGAAGCACCAGGGGTGGCAGGAACAGAAGCACCAGGGGTAGAATGAATAGAAGCACCAGGGGTGGAAGGAACAGAAGCACCAGGGGTGGAAGGAACAGAAGCACCAGGGGTAGAAGGAACAGAAGCACCAGGGGTAGAAGGAACAGAAGCACCAGGGGTGGAAGGAACAGAAGCACCAGGGGTAGAATGAACAGAAGCACCAGGGGTAGAAGGAACAGAAGCACGAGGGGTGGAAGGAACAGAAGCACCAGGGGTAGAATGAACAGAAGCACCAGGGGTGGAAGGAACAGAAGCACGAGGGGTAGCAGGAACAGAAGCACCAGGGGTAGAATGAACAGAAGCACCAGGGGTAGAAGGAACAGAAGCACCAGGGGTGGAAGGAACAGAAGCACCAGGGGTAGAATGAACAGAAGCACCAGGGATAGAAGGAACAGAAGCACGAGGGGTGGCAGGAACAGAAGCACCAGGGGTGGAAGGAGCAGAAGCACCAGGGGTGGAAGGAACAGAAGCACCAGCGGTGCAAGGAACAGAAGCACCAGGGGTAGACGGAACAGCAGCACCAGGGGTAGAAGGAGCAGAAGCACCAGGGGTGGAAGGAACAGAAGCACCAGGGGTAGAATGAACAGAAGCACCAGGGGTGGAAGGAACAGAAGCACCAGGGGTGGAAGGAACAGAAGCACCAGGGGTAGAATGAACAGAAGCACCAGGGGTAGAAGGAACAGAAGCACCAGGGGTAGAATGAACAGAAGCACCAGGGATAGAAGGAACAGAAGCACGAGGGGTGGCAGGAACAGAAGCACCAGGGGTATAAGGAACAGAAGCACCAGGGGTGGAAGGAACAGAAGCACCAGGGGTAGAAGGAACAGAAGCACCAGGGGTAGAAGGAACAGAAGCACGAGGGGTGGCAGGAACAGAAGCACCAGGGGTGGAAGGAACAGAAGCACCAGGGGTGGAAGGAACAGAAGCACCAGGGGTGGAAGGAACAGAAGCACGAGGGGTGGCAGGAACAGAAGCACGAGGGGTGGCAGGAACGGAAGCACCAGGGGTGGAAGGAACAGAAGCACCAGGGGTGGAAGGAACAGAAGCACCAGGGGTGGAAGGAACAGAAGCACCAGGAGTGGAAGGAACAGAAGCACCAGGGGTGGAAAGAACAAAAGCTCCAGGGGTAGAAGGAACAGAAGCACGAGGGGTGGCAGAAACAGAAGCACCAGGGGTGGAAGGAACAGAAGCACCAGGGGTAGAATGAACAGAAGCACCAGGGATAGAAGGAACAGAAGCACGAGGGGTGGCAGGAACAGAAGCACCAGGGGTAGAAGGAACAGAAGCACCAGGGGTGGAAGGAACAGAAGCACCAGGGGTAGAAGGAACAGAAGCACCAGGGGTAGAAGGAACAGAAGCACGAGGGGTGGCAGGAACAGAAGCACCAGGGGTAGAAGGAACAGAAGCACCAGGGGTGGAAGGAACAGAAGCACCAGGGGTGGAAGGAACAGAAGCACCAGGGGTGGCAGGAACAGAAGCACCAGGGGTGGAAGGAACAGAAGCACCAGGGGTAAAAGGAACAGAAGCACCAGGGGTGGCAGGAACAGAAGCACCAGGGGTGGAAGGAACAGAAGCACCAGGGGTAGAAGGAACAGAAGCACCAGGGGTAGAAGGAACAGAAGCACCAGGGGTGGAAGGAACAGAAGCACCAGGGGTAGAATGAACAGAAGCACCAGGGGTAGAAGGAACAGAAGCACGAGGGGTGGAAGGAACAGAAGCACCAGGGGTAGAATGAACAGAAGCACCAGGGGTGGAAGGAACAGAAACACGAGGGGTGGCAGGAACAGAAGCACCAGGGGTAGAATGAACAGAAGCACCAGGGGTAGAAGGAACAGAAGCACCAGGGGTGGAAGGAACAGAAGCACCAGGGGTAGAATGAACAGAAGCACCAGGGGTAGAAGGAACAGAAGCACGAGGGGTGGCAGGAACAGAAGCACCAGGGGTAGAAGGAACAGAAGCACCAGGGGTGGAAGGAACAGAAGCACCAGGGGTGGAAGGAACAGAAGCACCAGGGGTGGAAGGAACAGAAGCACCAGGGGTGGAAGGAACACAAGCACCAGCGGTGGAAGGAACAGAAGCACCAGGGGTAGAAGGAACAGAAGCACGAGGGGTGGCAGGAACAGAAGCACCAGGGGTAGAAGGAACAGAAGCACGAGGGGTAGAATGAACAGAAGCACCAGGGGTGGAAGGAGCAGAAGCACCAGGGGTGGAAGGAACAGAAGCACCAGGGGTAGACGGAACAGAAGCACCAGGGGTAGAAGGAGCAGAAGCACCAGGGGTGGAAGGAACAGAAGCACCAGGGGTAAAATGAACAGAAGCACCAGGGGTGGAAGGAACAGAAGCACCAGGGGTGGAAGGAACAGAAGCACCAGGGGTAGAATGAACAGAAGCACCAGGGGTAAAAGGAACAGAAGCACCAGGGGTGGAAGGAACAGAAGCACCAGGGGTAGAATGAACAGAAGCACCAGGGATAGAAGGAACAGAAGCACGAGGGGTGGCAGGAACAGAAGCACCAGGGGTAGAAGGAACAGAAGCACCAGGGGTGGAAGGAACAGAAGCACCAGGGGTAGAAGGAACAGAAGCACCAGGGGTAGAAGGAACAGAAGCGCGAGGGGTGGCAGGAACAGAAGCACCACGGGTGGAAGGAACAGAAGCACCAGGGGTGGAAAGAACAAAAGCTCCAGGGGTAGAAGGAACAGAAGCACGAGGGGTGGCAGAAACAGAAGCACCAGGGGTGGAAGGAACAGAAGCACCAGGGGTAGAATGAACAGAAGCACCAGGGATAGAAGGAACAGAAGCACGAGGGGTGGCAGGAACAGAAGCATCAGGGGTAGAAGGAACAGAAGCACGAGGGGTGGCAGGAACAGAAGCACCAGGGGTAGAAGGAACAGAAGCACCAGGGGTGGAAGGAACAGAAGCACCAGGGGTAGAAGGAACAGAAGCACCAGGGGTAGAAGGAACAGAAGCACCAGGGGTGGAAGGAACAGAAGCACCAGGGGTGGAAGGAACAGAAGCACGAGGGGTGGCAGGAACAGAAGCACGAGGGGTGGCAGGAACGGAAGCACCAGGGGTGGAAGGAACAGAAGCACCAGGGGTGGAAGGAACAGAAGCACCAGGGGTGGCAGGAACAGAAGCACCAGGGGTAGAATGAACAGAAGCACCAGGGGTGGAAGGAACAGAAGCACCAGGGGTGGAAGGAACAGAAGCACCAGGGGTAGAAGGAACAGAAGCACCAGGGGTAGAAGGAACAGAAGCACCAGGGGTGGAAGGAACAGAAGCACCAGGGGTAGAATGAACAGAAGCACCAGGGGTAGAAGGAACAGAAGCACGAGGGGTGGAAGGAACAGAAGCACCAGGGGTAGAATGAACAGAAGCACCAGGGGTGGAAGGAACAGAAGCACGAGGGGTGGCAGGAACAGAAGCACCAGGGGTAGAATGAACAGAAGCACCAGGGGTAGAAGGAACAGAAGCACCAGGGGTGGAAGGAACAGAAGCACCAGGGGTAGAATGAACAGAAGCACCAGGGGTAGAAGGAACAGAAGCACGAGGGGTGGCAGGAACCGAAGCACCAGGGGTAGAAGGAACAGAAGCACCAGGGGTGGAAGGAACAGAAGCACCAGGGGTAGAAGGAACAGAAGCACCAGGGGTAGAAGGAACAGAAGCACGAGGGGTGGCAGGAACAGAAGCACCAGGGGTAGAAGGAACAGAAGCACGAGGGGTAGAATGAACAGAAGCACCAGGGGTGGAAAGAACAGAAGCACCAGGGGTGGAAGGAAGAGAAGCATCAGGGGTAGAAGGAACAGAAGCACCAGGGGTGGAAGGAACAGAAACACCAGGGGTGGCAGGAACAGAAGCACCAGGGGTGGAAGGAACAGAAGCACCAGGGGTAGAAGGAACAGAAGCACCAGGGGTAGACGGAACAGAAGCACCAGGGGTGGAAAGAACAGAAGCACCAGGGGTGGAAGGAAGAGAAGCATCAGGGGTAGAAGGAACAGAAGCACCAGGGGTGGAAGGAACAGAAGCACGAGGGGTAGCAGGAACAGAAGCACCAGGGGTAGAAGGAACAGAAGCACCAGGGGTAGACGGAACAGAAGCACCAGGGGTGGAAAGAACAGAAGCACCAGGGGTGGAAGGAAGAGAAGCATCAGGGGTAGAAGGAACAGAAGCACCAGGGGTGGAAGGAACAGAAACACCAGGGGTGGCAGGAACAGAAGCACCAGGGGTGGAAGGAACAGAAGCACCAGGGGTGGAAGGAACAGAAGCACCAGGGGTAGAAGGAACAGAAGCACCAGCGGTAGACGGAACAGAAGCACCAGGGGTGGAAAGAACAGAAGCACCAGGGGTGGAAGGAAGAGAAGCATCAGGGGTAGAAGGAACAGAAGCACCAGGGGTGGAAGGAACAGAAGCACGAGGGGTAGCAGGAACAGAAGCACCAGGGGTAGAATGAACAGAAGCACCAGGGGTGGAAGGAACAGAAGCACCAGCGGTGGAAGGAACAGAAGCACCAGGGGTGGAAGGAACAAAAGCACCAGGGGTGGCAGGAACAGAAGCACCAGGGGTGGAAGGAACAGAAGCACCAGGGGTGGAAGGAACAGAAGCACCAGGGGTAGAAGGAACAGAAGCACCAGGGGTGGAAGGAACAGAAGCACCAGGGGTAGACGGAACAGAAGCACCAGGGGTGGAAAGAACAGAAGCACCAGGGGTGGAAGGAAGAGAAGCACCAGGGGTGGAAGGAACAGAAGCACCAGGGGTGGAAGGAACAGAAGCACGAGGGGTGGCAGGAACAGAAGCACCAGGGGTAGAAGGAACAGAAGCACGAGGGGTAGAATGAACAGAAGCACCAGGGGTGGAAGGAGCAGAAGCACCAGGGGTGGAAGGAACAGAAGCACCAGCGGTGCAAGGAACAGAAGCACCAGGGGTAGACGGAACAGAAGCACCAGGGGTGGAAAGAACAGAAGCACCAGGGGTGGAAGGAAGAGAAGCATCAGGGGTAGAAGGAACAGAAGCACCAGGGGTGGAAGGAACAGAAACACCAGGGGTGGCAGGAACAGAAGCACCAGGGGTGGAAGGAACAGAAGCACCAGGGGTAGAAGGAACAGAAGCACCAGGGGTAGACGGAACAGAAGCACCAGGGGTGGAAAGAACAGAAGCACCAGGGGTGGAAGGAAGAAAGGCATCAGGGGTAGAAGGAACAGAAGCACCAGGGGTGGAAGGAACAGAAGCACGAGGGGTAGCAGGAACAGAAGCACCAGGGGTAGAATGAACAGAAGCACCAGGGGTGGAAGGAACAGAAGCACCAGCGGTGGAAGGAACAGAAGCACCAGGGGTGGAAGGAACAGAAGCACCAGGGGTGGCAGGAACAGAAGCACCAGGGGTGGAAGGAACAGAAGCACCAGGGGTGGAAGGAACAGAAGCACCAGGGGTAGAAGGAACAGAAGCACCAGGGGTGGAAGGAACAGAAGCACCAGGGGTAAACGGAACAGAAGCACCAGGGGTGGAAAGAACAGAAGCACCAGGGGTGGAAGGAAGAGAAGCACCAGGGGTGGAAGGAACAGAAGCACCAGGGGTGGAAGGAACAGAAGCACCAGGGGTGGCAGGAACAGAAGCACCAGGGGTAGACGGAACAGAAGCACCAGGGGTAGAAGGAACAGAAGCACTAGGAGTAGAAGGAACAGAAGCACCGGGGGTAGAAGGAACAGAAGCACCAGCGGTGGAAGGATCAGAAGCACCAGGGGTGGCAGGAACAGAAGCATGAGGGGTGGAAGGAACAGAAGCACCAGGGGTAGAAGGAACAGAAGCACCAGCGGTGGAAGGAACAGAAGCACCAGGGGTAGAAGGAACAGAAGCACCAGGGGTGGACGGAACAGAAACATCAGGGGTAGAAGGAACAGAAGCACCAGGGGTGGCAGGAACAGAAGCACCAGGGGTAGACGGAACAGAAGCACCAGGGGTGGAAGGAACAGAAGCACCAGGGGTAGAATGAACAGAAGCACCAGGGGTGGAAGGATCAGAAGCACCAGGGGTAGACGGAACAGAAGCACCAGGGGTGGCAGGAACAGAAGCACCAGGGGTAGACGGAACAGAAGCACCAGGGGTGGAAGGAACAGAAGCACCGGGGGTAGAAGGAACAGAAGCACCAGCGGTGGAAGGATCAGAAGCACCAGGGGTGGCAGGAACAGAAGCACGAGGGGTGGAAGGAACAGAAGCACCAGGGGTAGAAGGAACAGAAGCACCAGCGGTGGAAGGAACAGAAGCACCAGGGGTAGAAGGAACAGAAGCACCAGGGGTGGACGGAACAGAAGCATCAGGGGTAGAAGGAACAGAAGCACCAGGGGTGGCAGGAACAGAAGCACCAGGGGTAGAAGGAACAGAAGCACCAGGGGTGGCAGGAACAGAAGCACCAGGGGTAGACGGAACAGAAGCACCAGGGGTGGAAGGAACAGAAGCACCGGGGGTAGAAGGAACAGAAGCACCAGCGGTGGAAGGATCAGAAGCACCAGGGGTGGCAGGAACAGAAGCACGAGGGGTGGAAGGAACAGAAGCACCAGGGGTAGAAGGAACAGAAGCACCAGCGGTGGAAGGAACAGAAGCACCAGGGGTAGAAGGAACAGAAGCACCAGGGGTGGACGGAACAGAAGCATCAGGGGTAGAAGGAACAGAAGCACCAGGGGTGGCAGGAACAGAAGCACCAGGGGTAGACGGAACAGAAGCACGAGGGGTAGAAGGAACAGAAGCACTAGGAGTAGAAGGAACAGAAGCACCGGGGGTAGAAGGAACAGAAGCACCAGCGGTGGAAGGAACAGAAGCACCAGGGGTAGACGGAACAGAAGCACCAGGGGTAGAAGGGACAGAAGCACCAGGGGTAGACGGAACAGAAGCACCAGGGGTAGAAGGAACAGAAGCACTAGGAGTAGAAGGAACAGAAGCACCGGGGGTAGAAGGAACAGAAGCACCAGCGGTGGAAGGATCAGAAGCACCAGGGGTGGCAGGAACAGAAGCACGAGGGGTGGAAGGAACAGAAGCACCAGGGGTAGAATGAACAGAAGCACCAGGGGTGGAAGGAAGAGAAGCACCAGGGGTGGAAGGAACAGAAGCACCAGGAGTAGAAGGAACAGAAGCACCAGGAGTAGAAGGAACAGAAGCACCAGGGGTAGAAGGAACAGAAGCACCAGGGGTAGAAGAAACAGAAGCACTAGGAGTAGAAGGAACAGAAGCACCAGGGGTGGACGGAACAGAAACACCAGGGGTGGAAGGAACAGAAGCACCAGGAGTAGAAGGAACAGAAGCACCAGGAGTAGAAGGAACAGAAGCACCAGGGGTAGAAGGAACAGAAGCACCAGCGGTGGAAGGAACAGAAGCACCAGGGGTGGAAGGAACAGGAGCACCAGGGGTGGGAGAAACAGAAGCACTAGGAGTAGAAGGAACAGAAGCACCAGGGGTGGACGGAACAGAAACACCAGGGGTGGAAGGAACAGAAGCACCAGGAGTAGAAGGAACAGAAGCACCAGGAGTAGAAGGAACAGAAGCACCAGGGGTGGAAGGAACAGAAGCACCAGGAGTAGAAGGAACAGAAGCACCAGCGGTGGAAGGATCAGAAGCACCAGGGGTAGAAGGAACAGAAGCACCAGGGGTGGAAGGAACAGAAGCACCAGGGGTAGAAGGAACAGAAGCACCAGCGGTGGAAGGAACAGAAGCACCAGCGGTGGAAGGATCAGAAGCACTTGGAGTAGAAGGAACAGAAGCACCAGGGGTAGAAGGAACAGAAGCACCAGGAGTAGAAGGAACAGAAGCACCAGGGGTAGAAGGAACAGAAGCACCAGCGGTGGAAGGAACAGAAGCACCAGCGGTGGAAGGATCAGAAGCACTTGGAGTAGAAGGAACAGAAGCACCAGGGGTAGAAGGAACAGAAGCACCAGGGGTAGAAGGAACAGAAGCACCAGGGGTGGAAGGAACAGAAGCACCAGGGGTAGAATGAACAGAAGCACCAGGGGTGAAAGGAACAGAAGCACCAGCGGTGGACGGAACAGAAGCACCAGGGGTAGACGGAACAGAAGCACCAGGGGTAGAAGGAACAGAAGCATCAGGTGTAGAAGGAACAGAAGCACCAGGGGTGGAAGGATCAGAAGCACCAGGGGTAGAATGAACAGAAGCACCAGGGGTGAAAGGAACAGAAGCACCAGCGGTGCAAGGAACAGAAGCACCAGGGGTGGAAGGAACAGAAGCACCAGCGGTGCAAGGAACAGAAGCACCAGGGGTAGACGGAACAGAAGCACCAGGGGTAGAAGGAACAGAAGCACCAGGGGTGGAAGGATCAGAAGCACCAGCGGTGGAAGGAACAGAAGCACTAGGAGTAGAAGGAACAGAAGCACCAGGGGTAGAAGGAACAGAAGCACCAGGGGTGGAAGGAACAGAAGCACCAGCGGTGGAAGGAACAGAAGCACCAGGGATAGAATGAACAGAAGCACCAGGGGTAGAAGGAACAGAAGCACGAGGAGTAGAAGGAACAGAAGCACAAGGGGTGGAAGGGAACATAAGCACCAGCGGTGCAAGGAACAGAAGCACCAGGGGTAGAAGGAACAAAAGCACCAGGGGTGGAAGGAACAGAAGCACCAGCGGTGGAAGGAACAGAAGCACTAGGAGTAGAAGGAACAGAAGCACCAGGGGTAGAAGGAACAGAAGCACCAGGGGTGGAAGGAACAGAAGCACCAGGGGTGGCAGGAACAGAAGCACCAGGGGTAGAATGAACAGAAGCACCAGGGGTGGAAGGAACAGAAGCACCAGGGGTGGAAGGAACAGAAGCACCAGGGGTAGAAGGAACAGAAGCACCAGGGGTAGAAGGAACAGAAGCACCAGGGGTGGAAGGAACAGAAGCACCAGGGGTGGAAGGAACAGAAGCACCAGGGATAGAATGAACAGAAGCACCAAGGGTGGAAGGAACAGAAGCACAAGGGGTGGAAGGGAACATAAGCACCAGCGGTGCAAGGAACAGAAGCACCAGGGGTAGAAGGAACAGAAGCACCAGGGGTGGAAGGAACAGAAGCACCAGCGGTGGAAGGAACAGAAGCACTAGGAGTAGAAGGAACAGAAGCACCAGGGGTAGAAGGAACAGAAGCACCAGGGGTGGAAGGAACAGAAGCACCAGGGGTGGCAGGAACAGAAGCACCAGGGGTAGAATGAACAGAAGCACCAGGGGTGGAAGGAACAGAAGCACCAGGGGTGGAAGGAACAGAAGCACCAGGGGTGGAAGGAACAGAAGCACCAGGGGTAGAAGGAACAGAAGCACCAGGGGTAGAAGGAACAGAAGCACCAGGGGTGGAAGGAACAGAAGCACCAGGGGTAGAATGAACAGAAGCACCAGGGGTAGAATGAACAGAAGCACGAGGGGTGGAAGGAACAGAAGCACCAGGGGTAGAATGAACAGAAGCACCAGGGGTGGAAGGAACAGAAGCACGAGGGGTGGCAGGAACAGAAGCACCAGGGGTAGAATGAACAGAAGCACCAGGGGTAGAAGGAACAGAAGCACCAGGGGTGGAAGGAACAGAAGCACCAGGGGTAGAATGAACAGAAGCACCCGGGTAGAAGGAACAGAAGCACGAGGGGTGGCAGGAACAGAAGCACCAGGGGTGGAAGGAGCAGAAGCACCAGGGGTGGAAGGAACAGAAGCACCAGCGGTGCAAGGAACAGAAGCACCAGGGGTAGACGGAACAGAAGCACCAGGGGTAGAAGGAGCAGAAGCACCAGGGGTGGAAGGAACAGAAGCACCAGGGGTAGAATGAACAGAAGCACCAGGGGTGGAAGGAACAGAAGCACCAGGGGTGAAAGGAACAGAAGCACCAGGGGTAGAATGAACAGAAGCACCAGGGGTAGAAGGAACAGAAGCACCAGGGGTAGAATGAACAGAAGCACCAGGGATAGAAGGAACAGAAGCACGAGGGGTGGCAGGAACAGAAGCACCAGGGGTATAAGGAACAGAAGCACCAGGGGTGGAAGGAACAGAAGCACCAGGGGTAGAAGGAACAGAAGCACGAGGGGTGGCAGGAACAGAAGCACCAGGGGTGGAAGGAACAGAAGCACCAGGGGTGGAAGGAACAGAAGCACCAGGGGTGGAAGGAACAGAAGCACGAGGGGTGGCAGGAACAGAGGCACGAGGGGTGGCAGGAACGGAAGCACCAGGGGTGGAAGGAACAGAAGCACCAGGGGTGGAAGGAACAGAAGCACCAGGGGTGGAAGGAACAGAAGCACCAGGGGTGGAAGGAACAGAAGCACCAGGGGTGGAAAGAACAAAAGCTCCAGGGGTAGAAGGAACAGAAGCACGAGGGGTGGCAGAAACAGAAGCACCAGGGGTGGAAGGAACAGAAGCACCAGGGGTAGAATGAACAGAAGCACCAGGGATAGAAGGTACAGAAGCACGAGGGGTGGCAGGAACAGAAGCACCAGGGGTAGAAGGAACAGAAGCACCAGGGGTGGAAGGAACAGAAGCACCAGGGGTAGAAGGAACAGAAGCACCAGGGGTAGAAGGAACAGAAGCACGAGGGGTGGCAGGAACAGAAGCACCAGGGGTAGAAGGAACAGAAGCACCAGGGGTGGAGGGAACAGAAGCACCAGGGGTGGAAGGAACAGAAGCACGAGGGGTGGCAGGAACAGAAGCATGAGGGGTGGCAGGAACGGAAGCACCAGGGGTGGAAGGAACAGAAGCACCAGGGGTGGAAGGAACAGAAGCACCAGGGGTGGCAGGAACAGAAGCACCAGGGGTAGAATGAACAGAAGCACCAGGGGTGGAAGGAACAGAAGCACCAGGGGTAGAAGGAACAGAAGCACCAGGGGTAGAAGGAACAGAAGCACCAGGGGTGGAAGGAACAGAAGCACCAGGGGTAGAATGAACAGAAGCACCAGGGGTAGAAGGAACAGAAGCACGAGGGGTGGAAGGAACAGAAGCACCAGGGGTAGAATGAACAGAAGCACCAGGGGTGGAAGGAACAGAAGCACGAGGGGTGGCAGGAACAGAAGCACCAGGGGTAGAATGAACAGAAGCACCAGGGGTAGAAGGAACAGAAGCACCAGGGGTGGAAGGAACAGAAGCACCAGGGGTGGAAGGAACAGAAGCACCAGGGGTAGAAGGAACAGAAGCACCAGGGGTAGAAGGAACAGAAGCACGAGGGGTGGCAGGAACAGAAGCACCAGGGGTAGAAGGAACAGAAGCACCAGGGGTGGAAGGAACAGAAGCACCAGGGGTGGAAGGAACAGAAGCACCAGGGGTAGAAGGAACAGAAGCACCAGGGGTAGAAGGAACAGAAGCACCAGGGGTGGAAGGAACAGAAGCACCAGGGGTAGAATGAACAGAAGCACCAGCGGTGGAAGGAACAGAAGCACCAGCGGTGGAAGGATCAGAAGCACTTGGAGTAGAAGGAACAGAAGCACCAGGGGTAGAAGGAACAGAAGCACCAGGGGTAGAAGGAACAGGAGCACCAGGGGTGGAAGGAACAGAAGCACCAGGGTTAGAATGAACAGAAGCACCAGGGGTGAAAGGAACAGAAGCACCAGCGGTGGAAGGAACAGAAGCACCAGGGGTAGAAGGAACAGAAGCACCAGCGGTGGAAGGAACAGAAGCACCAGCGGTGGAAGGAACAGAAGCACCAGGGGTAGAAGGAACAGAAGCACCAGCGGTGGAAGGAACAGAAGCACCAGCGGTGGAAGGATCAGAAGCACTTGGAGTAGAAGGAACAGAAGCACCAGGGGTAGAAGGAACAGAAGCACCAGGGGTAGAAGGAACAGAAGCACCAGGGGTGGAAGGAACAGAAGCACCAGGGGTAGAATGAACAGAAGCACCAGGGGTGAAAGGAACAGAAGCACCAGCGGTGGAAGGAACAGAAGCACCAGGGGTAGACGGAACAGAAGCACCAGGGGTAGAAGGAACAGAAGCATCAGGTGTAGAAGGAACAGAAGCACCAGGGGTGGAAGGAACAGAAGCACCAGGGGTAGAATGAACAGAAGCACCAGGGGTGAAAGGAACAGAAGCACCAGCGGTGCAAGGAACAGAAGCACCAGGGGTGGAAGGAACAGAAGCACCAGCGGTGCAAGGAACAGAAGCACCAGGGGTAGACGGAACAGAAGCACCAGGGGTAGAAGGAACAGAAGCACCAGGGGTGGAAGGATCAGAAGCACCAGCGGTGGAAGGAACAGAAGCACTAGGAGTAGAAGGAACAGAAGCACCAGGGGTAGAAGGAACAGAAGCACCAGGGGTGGAAGGAACAGAAGCACCAGCGGTGGAAGGAACAGAAGCACCAGGGATAGAATGAACAGAAGCACCAAGGGTGGAAGGAACAGAAGCACAAGGGGTGGAAGGGAACATAAGCACCAGCGGTGCAAGGAACAGAAGCACCAGGGGTAGAAGGAACAGAAGCACCAGGGGTGGAAGGAACAGAAGCACCAGCGGTGGAAGGAACAGAAGCACTAGGAGTAGAAGGAACAGAAGCACCAGGGGTAGAAGGAACAGAAGCACCAGGGGTGGAAGGAACAGAAGCACCAGGGGTGGCAGGAACAGAAGCACCAGGGGTAGAATGAACAGAAGCACCAGGGGTGGAAGGAACAGAAGCACCAGGGGTGGAAGGAACAGAAGCACCAGGGGTAGAAGGAACAGAAGCACCAGGGGTAGAAGGAACAGAAGCACCAGGGGTGGAAGGAACAGAAGCACGAGGGGTGGCAGGAACAGAAGCACCAGGGGTAGAAGGAACAGAAGCACGAGGGGTAGAATGAACAGAAGCACCAGGGGTGGAAGGAGCAGAAGCACCAGGGGTGGAAGGAACAGAAGCACCAGCGGTGCAAGGAACAGAAGCACCAGGGGTAGACGGAACAGAAGCACCAGGGGTGGAAAGAACAGAAGCACCAGGGGTGGAAGGAAGAGAAGCATCAGGGGTAGAAGGAACAGAAGCACCAGGGGTGGAAGGAACAGAAACACCAGGGGTGGCAGGAACAGAAGCACCAGGGGTGGAAGGAACAGAAGCACCAGGGGTAGAAGGAACAGGAGCACCAGGGGTAGACGGAACAGAAGCACCAGGGGTGGAAAGAACAGAAGCACCAGGGGTGGAAGGAAGAGAAGCATCAGGGGTAGAAGGAACAGAAGCACCAGGGGTGGAAGGAACAGAAGCACGAGGGGTAGCAGGAACAGAAGCACCAGGGGTAGAATGAACAGAAGCACCAGGGGTGGAAGGAACAGAAGCACCAGCGGTGGAAGGAACAGAAGCACCAGGGGTGGAAGGAACAGAAGCACCAGGGGTGGCAGGAACAGAAGCACCAGGGGTGGAAGGAACAGAAGCACCAGGGGTGGAAGGAACAGAAGCACCAGGGGTAGAAGGAACAG
The DNA here is from genome assembly GCF_964263255.1 of Lissotriton vulgaris. Classification (NCBI taxonomy): domain Eukaryota; kingdom Metazoa; phylum Chordata; class Amphibia; order Caudata; family Salamandridae; genus Lissotriton; species Lissotriton vulgaris. Next base: position 64,719,610 of record NC_141687.1, read on the forward strand.
AAGCACCAGGGGTGGAAGGAACAGAAGCACCAGGGGTAGACGGAACAGAAGCACCAGGGGTGGAAAGAACAGAAGCACCAGGGGTGGAAGGAAGAGAAGCACCAGGGGTGGAAGGAACAGAAGCACCAGGGGTGGAAGGAACAGAAGCACCAGGGGTGGCAGGAACAGAAGCACCAGGGGTAGACGGAACAGAAGCACCAGGGGTAGAAGGAACAGAAGCACTAGGAGTAGAAGGAACAGAAGCACCGGGGGTAGAAGGAACAGAAGCACCAGCGGTGGAAGGATCAGAAGCACCAGGGGTGGCAGGAACAGAAGCACGAGGGGTGGAAGGAACAGAAGCACCAGGGGTAGAAGGAACAGAAGCACCAGGGGTAGAAGGAACAGAAGCACCAGGGGTGGACGGAACAGAAGCATCAGGGGTAGAAGGAACAGAAGCACCAGGGGTGGCAGGAACAGAAGCACCAGGGGTAGACGGAACAGAAGCACCAGGGGTGGAAGGAACAGAAGCACCAGGGGTAGAATGAACAGAAGCACCAGGGGTGGAAGGATCAGAAGCACCAGGGGTAGACGGAACAGAAGCACCAGGGGTGGCAGGAACAGAAGCACCAGGGGTAGACGGAACAGAAGCACCAGGGGTGGAAGGAACAGAAGCACCGGGGGTAGAAGGAACAGAAGCACCAGCGGTGGAAGGATCAGAAGCACCAGGGGTGGCAGGAACAGAAGCACGAGGGGTGGAAGGAACAGAAGCACCAGGGGTAGAAGGAACAGAAGCACCAGCGGTGGAAGAAACAGAAGCACCAGGGGTAGAAGGAACAGAAGCACCAGGGGTGGACGGAGCAGAAGCATCAGGGGTAGAAGGAACAGAAGCACCAGGGGTGGCAGGAACAGAAGCACCAGGGGTAGAAGGAACAGAAGCACCAGGGGTGGCAGGAACAGAAGCACCAGGGGTAGACGGAACAGAAGCACCAGGGGTGGAAGGAACAGAAGCACCGGGGGTAGAAGGAACAGAAGCACCAGCGGTGGAAGGATCAGAAGCACCAGGGGTGGCAGGAACAGAAGCACGAGGGGTGGAAGGAACAGAAGCACCAGGGGTAGAAGGAACAGAAGCACCAGCGGTGGAAGGAACAGAAGCACCAGGGGTAGAAGGAACAGAAGCACCAGGGGTGGACGGAACAGAAGCATCAGGGGTAGAAGGAACAGAAGCACCAGGGGTGGCAGGAACAGAAGCACCAGGGGTAGACGGAACAGAAGCACGAGGGGTAGAAGGAACAGAAGCACTAGGAGTAGAAGGAACAGAAGCACCGGGGGTAGAAGGAACAGAAGCACCAGCGGTGGAAGGAACAGAAGCACCAGGGGTAGACGGAACAGAAGCACCAGGGGTAGAAGGAACAGAAGCACCAGGGGTAGACGGAACAGAAGCACCAGGGGTAGAAGGAACAGAAGCACTAGGAGTAGAAGGAACAGAAGCACCGGGGGTAGAAGGAACAGAAGCACCAGCGGTGGAAGGATCAGAAGCACCAGGGGTGGCAGGAACAGAAGCACGAGGGGTGGAAGGAACAGAAGCACCAGGGGTAGAATGAACAGAAGCACCAGGGGTGGAAGGAAGAGAAGCACCAGGGGTGGAAGGAACAGAAGCACCAGGAGTAGAAGGAACAGAAGCACCAGGAGTAGAAGGAACAGAAGCACCAGGGGTAGAAGGAACAGAAGCACCAGGGGTAGAAGAAACAGAAGCACTAGGAGTAGAAGGAACAGAAGCACCAGGGGTGGACGGAACAGAAACACCAGGGGTGGAAGGAACAGAAGCACCAGGAGTAGAAGGAACAGAAGCACCAGGAGTAGAAGGAACAGAAGCACCAGGGGTAGAAGGAACAGAAGCACCAGCGGTGGAAGGAACAGAAGCACCAGGGGTGGAAGGAACAGGAGCACCAGGGGTGGGAGAAACAGAAGCACTAGGAGTAGAAGGAACAGAAGCACCAGGGGTGGACGGAACAGAAACACCAGGGGTGGAAGGAACAGAAGCACCAGGAGTAGAAGGAACAGAAGCACCAGGAGTAGAAGGAACAGAAGCACCAGGGGTGGAAGGAACAGAAGCACCAGGAGTAGAAGGAACAGAAGCACCAGCGGTGGAAGGATCAGAAGCACCAGGGGTAGAAGGAACAGAAGCACCAGGGGTGGAAGGAACAGAAGCACCAGGGGTAGAAGGAACAGAAGCACCAGCGGTGGAAGGAACAGAAGCACCAGCGGTGGAAGGATCAGAAGCACTTGGAGTAGAAGGAACAGAAGCACCAGGGGTAGAAGGAACAGAAGCACCAGGAGTAGAAGGAACAGAAGCACCAGGGGTAGAAGGAACAGAAGCACCAGCGGTGGAAGGAACAGAAGCACCAGCGGTGGAAGGATCAGAAGCACTTGGAGTAGAAGGAACAGAAGCACCAGGGGTAGAAGGAACAGAAGCACCAGGGGTAGAAGGAACAGAAGCACCAGGGGTGGAAGGAACAGAAGCACCAGGGGTAGAATGAACAGAAGCACCAGGGGTGAAAGGAACAGAAGCACCAGCGGTGGAAGGAACAGAAGCACCAGGGGTAGACGGAACAGAAGCACCAGGGGTAGAAGGAACAGAAGCATCAGGTGTAGAAGGAACAGAAGCACCAGGGGTGGAAGGATCAGAAGCACCAGGGGTAGAATGAACAGAAGCACCAGGGGTGAAAGGAACAGAAGCACCAGCGGTGCAAGGAACAGAAGCACCAGGGGTGGAAGGAACAGAAGCACCAGCGGTGCAAGGAACAGAAGCACCAGGGGTAGACGGAACAGAAGCACCAGGGGTAGAAGGAACAGAAGCACCAGGGGTGGAAGGATCAGAAGCACCAGCGGTGGAAGGAACAGAAGCACTAGGAGTAGAAGGAACAGAAGCACCAGGGGTAGAAGGAACAGAAGCACCAGGGGTGGAAGGAACAGAAGCACCAGCGGTGAAAGGAACAGAAGCACCAGGGATAGAATGAACAGAAGCACCAGGGGTAGAAGGAACAGAAGCACGAGGAGTAGAAGGAACAGAAGCACAAGGGGTGGAAGGGAACATAAGCACCAGCGGTGCAAGGAACAGAAGCACCAGGGGTAGAAGGAACAGAAGCAGCAGGGGTGGAAGGAACAGAAGCACCAGCGGTGGAAGGAACAGAAGCACTAGGAGTAGAAGGAACAGAAGCACCAGGGGTAGAAGGAACAGAAGCACCAGGGGTAGAAGGAACAGAAGCAGCAGGGGTGGCAGGAACAGAAGCACCAGGGGTAGAATGAACAGAAGCACCAGGGGTGGGAGGAACAGAAGCACCAGGGGTGGAAGGAACAGAAGCACCAGGGGTAGAAGGAACAGAAGCACCAGGGGTAGAAGGAACAGAAGCACCAGGGGTGGAAGGAACAGAAGCACCAGGGGTGGAAGGAACAGAAGCACCAGGGATAGAATGAACAGAAGCACCAAGGGTGGAAGGAACAGAAGCACAAGGGGTGGAAGGGAACATAAGCACCAGCGGTGCAAGGAACAGAAGCACCAGGGGTAGAAGGAACAGAAGCACCAGGGGTGGAAGGAACAGAAGCACCAGCGGTGGAAGGAACAGAAGCACTAGGAGTAGAAGGAACAGAAGCACCAGGGGTAGAAGGAACAGAAGCACCAGGGGTGGCAGGAACAGAAGCACCAGGGGTAGAATGAACAGAAGCACCAGGGGTGGAAGGAACAGAAGCACCAGGGGTGGAAGGAACAGAAGCACCAGGGGTGGAAGGAACAGAAGCACCAGGGGTAGAAGGAACAGAAGCACCAGGGGTAGAAGGAACAGAAGCACCAGGGGTGGAAGGAACAGAAGCACCAGGGGTAGAATGAACAGAAGCACCAGGGGTAGAATGAACAGAAGCACGAGGGGTGGAAGGAACAGAAGCACCAGGGGTAGAATGAACAGAAGCACCAGGGGTGGAAGGAACAGAAGCACGAGGGGTGGCAGGAACAGAAGCACCAGGGGTAGAATGAACAGAAGCACCAGGGGTAGAAGGAACAGAAGCACCAGGGGTGGAAGGAACAGAAGCACCAGGGGTAGAATGAACAGAAGCACCCGGGGTAGAAGGAACAGAAGCACGAGGGGTGGCAGGAACAGAAGCACCAGGGGTGGAAGGAGCAGAAGCACCAGGGGTGGAAGGAACAGAAGCACCAGCGGTGCAAGGAACAGAAGCACCAGGGGTAGACGGAACAGAAGCACCAGGGGTAGAAGGAGCAGAAGCACCAGGGGTGGAAGGAACAGAAGCACCAGGGGTAGAATGAACAGAAGCACCAGGGGTGGAAGGAACAGAAGCACCAGGGGTGAAAGGAACAGAAGCACCAGGGGTAGAATGAACAGAAGCACCAGGGGTAGAAGGAACAGAAGCACCAGGGGTAGAATGAACAGAAGCACCAGGGATAGAAGGAACAGAAGCACGAGGGGTGGCAGGAACAGAAGCACCAGGGGTATAAGGAACAGAAGCACCAGGGGTGGAAGGAACAGAAGCACCAGGGGTAGAAGGAACAGAAGCACGAGGGGTGGCAGGAACAGAAGCACCAGGGGTGGAAGGAACAGAAGCACCAGGGGTGGAAGGAACAGAAGCACCAGGGGTGGAAGGAACAGAAGCACGAGGGGTGGCAGGAACAGAGGCACGAGGGGTGGCAGGAACGGAAGCACCAGGGGTGGAAGGAACAGAAGCACCAGGGGTGGAAGGAACAGAAGCACCAGGGGTGGAAGGAACAGAAGCACCAGGGGTGGAAGGAACAGAAGCACCAGGGGTGGAAAGAACAAAAGCTCCAGGGGTAGAAGGAACAGAAGCACGAGGGGTGGCAGAAACAGAAGCACCAGGGGTGGAAGGAACAGAAGCACCAGGGGTAGAATGAACAGAAGCACCAGGGATAGAAGGAACAGAAGCACGAGGGGTGGCAGGAACAGAAGCACCAGGGGTAGAAGGAACAGAAGCACCAGGGGTGGAAGGAACAGAAGCACCAGGGGTAGAAGGAACAGAAGCACCAGGGGTAGAAGGAACAGAAGCACGAGGGGTGGCAGGAACAGAAGCACCAGGGGTAGAAGGAACAGAAGCACCAGGGGTGGAAGGAACAGAAGCACCAGGGGTGGAAGGAACAGAAGCACGAGGGGTGGCAGGAACAGAAGCATGAGGGGTGGCAGGAACGGAAGCACCAGGGGTGGAAGGAACAGAAGCACCAGGGGTGGAAGGAACAGAAGCACCAGGGGTGGCAGGAACAGAAGCACCAGAGGTAGAATGAACAGAAGCACCAGGGGTGGAAGGAACAGAAGCACCAGGGGTAGAAGGAACAGAAGCACCAGGGGTAGAAGGAACAGAAGCACCAGGGGTGGAAGGAACAGAAGCACCAGGGGTAGAATGAACAGAAGCACCAGGGGTAGAAGGAACAGAAGCACGAGGGGTGGAAGGAACAGAAGCACCAGGGGTAGAATGAACAGAAGCACCAGGGGTGGAAGGAACAGAAGCACGAGGGGTGGCAGGAACAGAAGCACCAGGGGTAGAATGAACAGAAGCACCAGGGGTAGAAGGAACAGAAGCACCAGGGGTGGAAGGAACAGAAGCACCAGGGGTGGAAGGAACAGAAGCACCAGGGGTAGAAGGAACAGAAGCACCAGGGGTAGAAGGAACAGAAGCACGAGGGGTGGCAGGAACAGAAGCACCAGGGGTAGAAGGAACAGAAGCACCAGGGGTGGAAGGAACAGAAGCACCAGGGGTGGAAGGAACAGAAGCACCAGGGGTAGAAGGAACAGAAGCACCAGGGGTAGAAGGAACAGAAGCACCAGGGGTGGAAGGAACAGAAGCACCAGGGGTAGAATGAACAGAAGCCCCAGCGGTGGAAGGAACAGAAGCACCAGCGGTGGAAGGATCAAAAGCACTTGGAGTAGAAGGAACAGAAGCACCAGGGGTAGAAGGAACAGAAGCACCAGGGGTAGAAGGAACAGAAGCACCAGGGGTGGAAGGAACAGAAGCACCAGGGGTAGAATGAACAGAAGCACCAGGGGTGAAAGGAACAGAAGCACCAGCGGTGGAAGGAACAGAAGCACCAGGGGTAGAAGGAACAGAAGCACCAGCGGTGGAAGGAACAGAAGCACCAGCGGTGGAAGGAACAGAAGCACCAGGGGTAGAAGGAACAGAAGCACCAGCGGTGGAAGGAACAGAAGCACCAGCGGTGGAAGGATCAGAAGCACTTGGAGTAGAAGGAACAGAAGCACCAGGGGTAGAAGGAACAGAAGCACCAGGGGTAGAAGGAACAGAAGCACCAGGGGTGGAAGGAACAGAAGCACCAGGGGTAGAATGAACAGAAGCACCAGGGGTGAAAGGAACAGAAGCACCAGCGGTGGAAGGAACAGAAGCACCAGGGGTAGACGGAACAGAAGCACCAGGGGTAGAAGGAACAGAAGCATCAGGTGTAGAAGGAACAGAAGCACCAGGGGTGGAAGGAACAGAAGCACCAGGGGTAGAATGAACAGAAGCACCAGGGGTGAAAGGAACAGAAGCACCAGCGGTGCAAGGAACAGAAGCACCAGGGGTGGAAGGAACAGAAGCACCAGCGGTGCAAGGAACAGAAGCACCAGGGGTAGACGGAACAGAAGCACCAGGGGTAGAAGGAACAGAAGCACCAGGGGTGGAAGGATCAGAAGCACCAGCGGTGGAAGGAACAGAAGCACTAGGAGTAGAAGGAACAGAAGCACCAGGGGTAGAAGGAACAGAAGCACCAGGGGTGGAAGGAACAGAAGCACCAGCGGTGGAAGGAACAGAAGCACCAGGGATAGAATGAACAGAAGCACCAAGGGTGGAAGGAACAGAAGCACAAGGGGTGGAAGGGAACATAAGCACCAGCGGTGCAAGGAACAGAAGCACCAGGGGTAGAAGGAACAGAAGCACCAGGGGTGGAAGGAACAGAAGCACCAGCGGTGGAAGGAACAGAAGCACTAGGAGTAGAAGGAACAGAAGCACCAGGGGTAGAAGGAACAGAAGCACCAGGGGTGGAAGGAACAGAAGCACCAGGGGTGGCAGGAACAGAAGCACCAGGGGTAGAATGAACAGAAGCACCAGGGGTGGAAGGAACAGAAGCACCAGGGGTGGAAGGAACAGAAGCACCAGGGGTAGAAGGAACAGAAGCACCAGGGGTAGAAGGAACAGAAGCACCAGGGGTGGAAGGAACAGAAGCACCAGGGGTGGAAGGAACAGAAGCACCAGGGATAGAATGAACAGAAGCACCAAGGGTGGAAGGAACAGAAGCACAAGGGGTGGAAGGGAACATAAGCACCAGCGGTGCAAGGAACAGAAGCACCAGGGGTAGAAGGAACAGAAACACCAGGGGTGGAAGGAACAGAAGCACCAGCGGTGGAAGGAACAGAAGCACTAGGAGTAGAAGGAACAGAAGCACCAGGGGTGGAAGGAACAGAAGCACCAGGGGTGGCAGGAACAGAAGCACCAGGGGTAGAATGAACAGAAGCACCAGGGGTGGAAGGAACAGAAGCACCAGGGGTGGAAGGAACAGAAGCACCAGGGGTAGAAGGAACAGAAGCACCAGGGGTAGAAGGAACAGAAGCACCAGGGGTGGAAGGAACAGAAGCACCAGGGGTAGAATGAACAGAAGCACCAGGGGTAGAAGGAACAGAAGCACGAGGGGTGGAAGGAACAGAAGCACCAGGGGTAGAATGAACAGAAGCACCAGGGGTGGAAGGAACAGAAGCACGAGGGGTAGCAGGAACAGAAGCACCAGGGGTAGAATGAACAGAAGCACCAGGGGTAGAAGGAACCGAAGCACCAGGGGTGGAAGGAACAGAAGCACCAGGGGTAGAATGAACAGAAGCACCAGGGGTAGAAGGAACAGAAGCACGAGGGGTGGCAGGAACAGAAGCACCAGTGGTGGAAGGAGCAGAAGCACCAGGGGTGGAAGGAACAGAAGCACCAGCGGTGCAAGGAACAGAAGCACCAGGGGTAGACGGAACAGAAGCACCAGGGGTAGAAGGAGCAGAAGCACCAGGGGTGGAAGGAACAGAAGCACCAGGGGTAGAATGAACAGAAGCACCAGGGGTGGAAGGAACAGAAGCACCAGGGGTGGAAGGAACAGAAGCACCAGGGGTAGAATGAACAGAAGCACCAGGGGTAGAAGGAACAGAAGCACCAGGGGTAGAATGAACAGAAGCACCAGGGATAGAAGGAACAGAAGCACGAGGGGTGGCGGGAACAGAAGCACCAGGGGTATAAGGAACGGAAGCACCAGGGGTGGAAGGAACAGAAGCACCAGGGGTAGAAGGAACAGAAGCACCAGGGGTAGAAGGAACAGAAGCACAAGGGGTGGCAGGAACAGAAGCACCAGGGGTGGAAGGAACAGAAGCACCAGGGGTGGAAGGAACAGAAGCACCAGGGGTGGAAGGAACAGAAGCACGAGGGGTGGCAGGAACAGAAGCACGAGGGGTGGCAGGAACGGAAGCACCAGGGGTGGAAGGAACAGAAGCACCAGGGGTGGAAGGAACAGAAGCACCAGGGGTGGAAGGAACAGAAGCACCAGGGGTGGAAGGAACAGAAGCACCAGGGGTGGAAAGAACAAAAGCTCCAGGGGTAGAAGGAACAGAAGCACGAGGGGTGGCAGAAACAGAAGCACCAGGGGTGGAAGGAACAGAAGCACCAGGGGTAGAATGAACAGAAGCACCAGGGATAGAAGGAACAGAAGCACGAGGGGTGGCAGGAACAGAAGCACCAGGGGTAGAAGGAACAGAAGCACCAGGGGTGGAAGGAACAGAAGCACCAGGGGTAGAAGGAACAGAAGCACCAGGGGTAGAAGGAACAGAAGCACGAGGGGTGGCAGGAACAGAAGCACCAGGGGTAGAAGGAACAGAAGCACCAGGGGTGGAAGGAACAGAAGCACCAGGGGTGGAAGGAACAGAAGCACAAGGGGTGGCAGGAACAGAAGCACGAGGGGTGGCAGGAACGGAAGCACCAGGGGTGGAAGGAACAGAAGCACCAGGGGTGGAAGGAACAGAAGCACCAGGGGTGGCAGGAACAGAAGCACCAGGGGTGGAAGGAACAGAAGCACCAGGGGTAGAAGGAACAGAAGCACCAGGGGTAGAAGGAACAGAAGCACCAGGGGTGGAAGGAACAGAAGCACCAGGGGTAGAATGAACAGAAGCACCAGGGGTAGAAGGAACAGAAGCACGAGGGGTGGAAGGAACAGAAGCACCAGGGGTAGAATGAACAGAAGCACCAGGGGTGGAAGGAACAGAAACATGAGGGGTGGCAGGAACAGAAGCACCAGGGGTAGAATGAACAGAAGCACCAGGGGTGGAAGGAACAGAAGCACCAGGGGTAGAATGAACAGAAGCACCAGGGGTAGAAGGAACAGAAGCACGAGGGGTGGCAGGAACAGAAGCACCAGGGGTAGAAGGAACAGAAGCACCAGGGGTGGAAGGAACAGAAGCACCAGGGGTGGAAGGAACAGAAGCACCAGGGGTGGAAGGAACAGAAGCACCAGGGGTGGAAGGAACACAAGCACCAGCGGTGGAAGGAACAGAAGCACCAGGGGTAGAAGGAACAGAAGCACGAGGGGTGGCAGGAACAGAAGCACCAGGGGTAGAAGGAACAGAAGCACGAGGGGTAGACGGAACAGAAGCACCAGGGGTGGAAGGAACAGAAGCACCAGGGGTAGAATGAACAGAAGCACCAGGGGTAAAAGGAACCGAAGCACCAGGGGTGGAAGGAACAGAAGCACCAGGGGTAGAATGAACAGAAGCACCAGGGATAGAAGGAACAGAAGCACGAGGGGTGGCAGGAACAGAAGCACCAGGGGTAGAAGGAACAGAAGCACCAGGGGTGGAAGGAACAGAAGCACCAGGGGTAGAAGGAACAGAAGCACCAGGGGTAGAAGGAACAGAAGCGCGAGGGGTGGCAGGAACAGAAGCACCACGGGTGGAAGGAACAGAAGCACCAGGGGTGGAAAGAACAAAAGCTCCAGGGGTAGAAGGAACAGAAGCACGAGGGGTGGCAGAAACAGAAGCACCAGGGGTGGAAGGAACAGAAGCACCAGGGGTAGAATGAACAGAAGCACCAGGGATAGAAGGAACAGAAGCACGAGGGGTGGCAGGAACAGAAGCATCAGGGGTAGAAGGAACAGAAGCACGAGGGGTGGCAGGAACAGAAGCACCAGGGGTAGAAGGAACAGAAGCACCAGGGGTGGAAGGAACAGAAGCACCAGGGGTAGAAGGAACAGAAGCACCAGGGGTGGAAGGAACAGAAGCACCAGGGGTGGAAGGAACAGAAGCACGAGGGGTGGCAGGAACAGAAGCACGAGGGGTGGCAGGAACGGAAGCACCAGGGGTGGAAGGAACAGAAGCACCAGGGGTGGAAGGAACAGAAGCACCAGGGGTGGCAGGAACAGAAGCACCAGGGGTAGAATGAACAGAAGCACCAGGGGTGGAAGGAACAGAAGCACCAGGGGTGGCAGGAACAGAAGCACCAGGGGTAGAATGAACAGAAGCACCAGGGGTGGAAGGAACAGAAGCACCAGGGGTGGAAGGAACAGAAGCACCAGGGGTAGAATGAACAGAAGCACCAGGGGTAGAAGGAACAGAAGCACCAGGGGTGGAAGGAACAGAAGCACCAGGGGTAGAATGAACAGAAGCACCAGGGGTAGAAGGAACAGAAGCACGAGGGGTGGAAGGAACAGAAGCACCAGGGGTAGAATGAACAGAAGCACCAGGGGTGGAAGGAACAGAAGCACGAGGGGTAGCAGGAACAGAAGCACCAGGGGTAGAATGAACAGAAGCACCAGGGGTAGAAGGAACCGAAGCACCAGGGGTGGAAGGAACAGAAGCACCAGGGGTAGAATGAACAGAAGCACCAGGGGTAGAAGGAACAGAAGCACGAGGGGTGGCAGGAACAGAAGCACCAGGGGTGGAAGGAGCAGAAGCACCAGGGGTGGAAGGAACAGAAGCACCAGCGGTGCAAGGAACAGAAGCACCAGGGGTAGACGGAACAGAAGCACCAGGGGTAGAAGGAGCAGAAGCACCAGGGGTGGAAGGAACAGAAGCACCAGGGGTAGAATGAACAGAAGCACCAGGGGTGGAAGGAACAGAAGCACCAGGGGTGGAAGGAACAGAAGCACCAGGGGTAGAATGAACAGAAGCACCAGGGGTAGAAGGAACAGAAGCACCAGGGGTAGAATGAACAGAAGCACCAGGGATAGAAGGAACAGAAGCACGAGGGGTGGCGGGAACAGAAGCACCAGGGGTATAAGGAACGGAAGCACCAGGGGTGGAAGGAACAGAAGCACCAGGGGTAGAAGGAACAGAAGCACCAGGGGTAGAAGGAACAGAAGCACAAGGGGTGGCAGGAACAGAAGCACCAGGGGTGGAAGGAACAGAAGCACCAGGGGTGGAAGGAACAGAAGCACCAGGGGTGGAAGGAACAGAAGCACGAGGGGTGGCAGGAACAGAAGCACGAGGGGTGGCAGGAACGGAAGCACCAGGGGTGGAAGGAACAGAAGCACCAGGGGTGGAAGGAACAGAAGCACCAGGGGTGGAAGGAACAGAAGCACCAGGGGTGGAAGGAACAGAAGCACCAGGGGTGGAAAGAACAAAAGCTCCAGGGGTAGAAGGAACAGAAGCACGAGGGGTGGCAGAAACAGAAGCACCAGGGGTGGAAGGAACAGAAGCACCAGGGGTAGAATGAACAGAAGCACCAGGGATAGAAGGAACAGAAGCACGAGGGGTGGCAGGAACAGAAGCACCAGGGGTAGAAGGAACAGAAGCACCAGGGGTGGAAGGAACAGAAGCACCAGGGGTGGAAGGAACAGAAGCACCAGGGGTAGAATGAACAGAAGCACCAGGGGTAAAAGGAACCGAAGCACCAGGGGTGGAAGGAACAGAAGCACCAGGGGTAGAATGAACAGAAGCACCAGGGATAGAAGGAACAGAAGCACGAGGGGTGGCAGGAACAGAAGCACCAGGGGTAGAAGGAACAGAAGCACCAGGGGTGGAAGGAACAGAAGCACCAGGGGTAGAAGGAACAGAAGCACCAGGGGTAGAAGGAACAGAAGCGCGAGGGGTGGCAGGAACAGAAGCACCACGGGTGGAAGGAACAGAAGCACCAGGGGTGGCAGGAACAGAAGCACCAGGGGTAGAAGGAACAGAAGCACCAGGGGTGGAAGGAACAGAAGCACCAGGGGTAGAAGGAACAGAAGCACCAGGGGTGGAAGGAACAGAAGCACCAGGGGTGGAAGGAACAGAAGCACGAGGGGTGGCAGGAACAGAAGCACGAGGGGTGGCAGGAACGGAAGCACCAGGGGTGGAAGGAACAGAAGCACCAGGGGTGGAAGGAACAGAAGCACCAGGGGTGGCAGGAACAGAAGCACCAGGGGTAGAATGAACAGAAGCACCAGGGGTGGAAGGAACAGAAGCACCAGGGGTGGCAGGAACAGAAGCACCAGGGGTAGAATGAACAGAAGCACCAGGGGTGGAAGGAACAGAAGCACCAGGGGTGGAAGGAACAGAAGCACCAGGGGTAGAAGGAACAGAAGCACCAGGGGTAGAAGGAACAGAAGCACCAGGGGTGGAAGGAACAGAAGCACCAGGGGTAGAATGAACAGAAGCACCAGGGGTAGAAGGAACAGAAGCACGAGGGGTGGAAGGAACAGAAGCACCAGGGGTAGAATGAACAGAAGCACGAGGGGTGGCAGAAACAGAAGCACCAGGGGTGGAAGGAACAGAAGCACCAGGGGTAGAATGAACAGAAGCACCAGGGATAGAAGGAACAGAAGCACGAGGGGTGGCAGGAACAGAAGCACCAGGGGTAGAATGAACAGAAGCACGAGGGGTGGCAGGAACAGAAGCACCAGGGGTAGAAGGAACAGAAGCACCAGGGGTGGAAGGAACAGAAGCACCAGGGGTAGAAGGAACAGAAGCACCAGGGGTGGAAGGAACAGAAGCACCAGGGGTGGAAGGAACAGAAGCACGAGGGGTGGCAGGAACAGAAGCACGAGGGGTGGCAGGAACGGAAGCACCAGGGGTGGAAGGAACAGAAGCACCAGGGGTGGAAGGAACAGAAGCACCAGGGGTGGCAGGAACAGAAGCACCAGGGGTAGAATGAACAGAAGCACCAGGGGTGGAAGGAACAGAAGCACCAGGGGTGGAAGGAACAGAAGCACCAGGGGTAGAAGGAACAGAAGCACCAGGGGTAGAAGGAACAGAAGCACCAGGGGTGGAAGGAACAGAAGCACCAGGGGTAGAATGAACAGAAGCACCAGGGGTAGAAGGAACAGAAGCACGAGGGGTGGAAGGAACAGAAGCACCAGGGGTAGAATGAACAGAAGCACCAGGGGTGGAAGGAACAGAAGCACGAGGGGTGGCAGGAACAGAAGCACCAGGGGTAGAATGAACAGAAGCACCAGGGGTAGAAGGAACAGAAGCACCAGGGGTGGAAGAAACAGAAGCACCAGGGGTAGAATGAACAGAAGCACCAGGGGTAGAAGGAACAGAAGCACGAGGGGTGGCAGGAACCGAAGCACCAGGGGTAGAAGGAACAGAAGCACCAGGGGTGGAAGGAACAGAAGCACCAGGGGTAGAAGGAACAGAAGCACGAGGGGTGGCAGGAACAGAAGCACCAGGGGTAGAAGGAACAGAAGCACGAGGGGTAGAATGAACAGAAGCACCAGGGGTGGAAGGAGCAGAAGCACCAGGGGTGGAAGGAACAGAAGCACCAGCGGTGCAAGGAACAGAAGCACCAGGGGTAGACGGAACAGAAGCACCAGGGGTAGAAGGAGCAGAAGCACCAGGGGTGGAAGGAACAGAAGCACCAGGGGTAGAATGAACAGAAGCACCAGGGGTGGAAGGAACAGAAGCACCAGGGGTGGAAGGAACAGAAGCACCAGGGGTAGAAGGAACAGAAGCACCAGGGGTGGAAGGAACAGAAGCACCAGGGGTAGAATGAACAGAAGCACCAGGGATAGAAGGAACAGAAGCACGAGGGGTGGCAGGAACAGAAGCACCAGGGGTAGAAGGAACAGAAGCACCAGGGGTGGAAGGAACAGAAGCACCAGGGGTAGAAGGAACAGAAGCACCAGGGGTAGAAGGAACAGAAGCACGAGGGGTGGCAGGAACAGAAGCACCAGGGGTGGAAGGAACAGAAGCACCAGGGGTGGAAGGAACAGAAGCACCAGGGGTGGAAGGAACAGAAGCACGAGGGGTGGCAGGAACAGAAGCACGAGGGGTGGCAGGAACGGAAGCACCAGGGGTGGAAGGAACAGAAGCACCAGGGGTGGAAGGAACAGAAGCACCAGGGGTGGAAGGAACAGAAGCACCAGGGTTGGAAGGAACAGAAGCACCAGGGGTGGAAAGAACAAAAGCTCCAGGGGTAGAAGGAACAGAAGCACGAGGGGTGGCAGAAACAGAAGCACCAGGGGTGGAAGGAACAGAAGCACCAGGGGTAGAATGAACAGAAGCACCAGGGATAGAAGGAACAGAAGCACGAGGGGTGGCAGGAACAGAAGCACCAGGGGTGGAAGGAACAGAAGCACCAGGGGTAGAAGGAACAGAAGCACCAGGGGTAGAAGGAACAGAAGCACGAGGGGTGGAAGGAACAGAAGCACCAGGGGTAGAAGGAACAGAAGCACCAGGGGTGGAAGGAACAGAAGCACCAGGGGTGGAAGGAACAGAAGCACCAGGGGTGGAAGGAACAGAAGCACCAGGGGTGGAAAGAACAAAAGCTCCAGGGGTAGAAGGAACAGAAGCACGAGGGGTGGCAGGAACAGAAGCACCAGGGGTGGAAGGAACAGAAGCACCAGGGGTAGAAAGAACAAAAGCTCCAGGGGTAGAAGGAACAGAAGCACCAGGGGTGGAAGGAACAGAAGCACCAGGGGTAGAATGAACAGAAGCACCAGGGGTGAAAGGAACAGAAGCACCAGCGGTGCAAGGAACAGAAGCACCAGGGGTGGAAGGAACAGAAGCACCAGCGGTGCAAGGAACAGAAGCACCAGGGGTAGACGGAACAGAAGCACCAGGGGTAGAAGGAACAGAAGCACCAGGGGTGGAAGGATCAGAAGCACCAGCGGTGGAAGGAACAGAAGCACTAGGAGTAGAAGGAACAGAAGCACCAGGGGTAGAAGGAACAGAAGCACCAGGGGTGGAAGGAACAGAAGCACCAGCGGTGGAAGGAACAGAAGCACCAGGGATAGAATGAACAGAAGCACCAAGGGTGGAAGGAACAGAAGCACAAGGGGTGGAAGGGAACATAAGCACCAGTGGTGCAAGGAACAGAAGCACCAGGGGTAGAAGGAACAGAAGCACCAGGGGTGGAAGGAACAGAAGCACCAGCGGTGGAAGGAACAGAAGCACTAGGAGTAGAAGGAACAGAAGCACCAGGGGTAGAAGGAACAGAAGCACCAGGGGTGGAAGGAACAGAAGCACCAGGGGTGGCAGGAACAGAAGCACCAGGGGTAGAATGAACAGAAGCACCAGGGGTGGAAGGAACAGAAGCACCAGGGGTGGAAGGAACAGAAGCACCAGGGGTAGAAGGAACAGAAGCACCAGTGGTAGAAGGAACAGAAGCACCAGGGGTGGAAGGAACAGAAGCACCAGGGGTAGAATGAACAGAAGCACCAGGGGTAGAAGGAACAGAAGCACGAGGGGTGGAAGGAACAGAAGCACCAGGGGTAGAATGAACGGAAGCACCAGGGGTGGAAGGAACAGAAGCACGAGGGGTAGCAGGAACAGAAGCACCAGGGGTAGAATGAACAGAAGCACCAGGGGTAGAAGGAACCGAAGCACCAGGGGTGGAAGGAACAGAAGCACCAGGGGTAGAATGAACAGAAGCACCAGGGGTAGAAGGAACAGAAGCACGAGGGGTGGCAGGAACAGAAGCACCAGGGGTGGAAGGAGCAGAAGCACCAGGGGTGGAAGGAACAGAAGCACCAGCGGTGCAAGGAACAGAAGCACCAGGGGTAGACGGAACAGAAGCACCAGGGGTAGAAGGAGCAGAAGCACCAGGGGTGGAAGGAACAGAAGCACCAGGGGTAGAATGAACAGAAGCACCAGGGGTGGAAGGAACAGAAGCACCAGGGGTGGAAGGAACAGAAGCACCAGGGGTAGAATGAACAGAAGCACCAGGGGTAGAAGGAACAGAAGCACCAGGGGTAGAATGAACAGAAGCACCAGGGATAGAAGGAACAGAAGCACGAGGGGTGGCAGGAACAGAAGCACCAGGGGTATAAGGAACAGAAGCACCAGGGGTGGAAGGAACAGAAGCACCAGGGGTAGAAGGAACAGAAGCACCAGGGGTAGAAGGAACAGAAGCACGAGGGGTGGCAGGAACAGAAGCACCAGGGGTGGAAGGAACAGAAGCACCAGGGGTGGAAGGAACAGAAGCACGAGGGGTGGCAGGAACAGAAGCACGAGGGGTGGCAGGAACGGAAGCACCAGGGGTGGAAGGAACAGAAGCACCAGGGGTGGAAGGAACAGAAGCACCAGGGGTGGAAGGAACAGAAGCACCAGGGGTGGAAGGAACAGAAGCACCAGGGGTGGAAAGAACAAAAGCTCCAGGGGTAGAAGGAACAGAAGCACGAGGGGTGGCAGAAACAGAAGCACCAGGGGTGGAAGGAACAGAAGCACCAGGGGTAGAATGAACAGAAGCACCAGGGATAGAAGGAACAGAAGCACGAGGGGTGGCAGGAACAGAAGCACCAGGGGTAGAAGGAACAGAAGCACCAGGGGTGGAAGGAACAGAAGCACCAGGGGTAGAAGGAACAGAAGCACCAGGGGTAGAAGGAACAGAAGCACGAGGGGTGGCAGGAACAGAAGCACCAGGGGTAGAAGGAACAGAAGCACCAGGGGTGGAAGGAACAGAAGCACCAGGGGTGGAAGGAACAGAAGCACGAGGGGTGGCAGGAACAGAAGCACGAGGGGTGGCAGGAACGGAAGCACCAGGGGTGGAAGGAACAGGAGCACCAGGGGTGGAAGGAACAGAAGCACCAGGGGTGGCAGGAACAGAAGCACCAGGGGTAGAATGAACAGAAGCACCAGGGGTGGAAGGAACAGAAGCACCAGGGGTAGAAGGAACAGAAGCACCAGGGGTAGAAGGAACAGAAGCACCAGGGGTGGAAGGAACAGAAGCACCAGGGGTAGAATGAACAGAAGCACCAGGGGTAGAAGGAACAGAAGCACGAGGGGTGGAAGGAACAGAAGCACCAGGGGTAGAATGAACAGAAGCACCAGGGGTGGAAGGAACAGAAGCACGAGGGGTGGCAGGAACAGAAGCACCAGGGGTAGAATGAACAGAAGCACCAGGGGTAGAAGGAACAGAAGCACCAGGGGTGAAAGGAACAGAAGCACCAGGGGTAGAATGAACAGAAGCACCAGGGGTAGAAGGAACAGAAGCACGAGGGGTGGCAGGAACAGAAGCACCAGGGGTAGAAGGAACAGAAGCACCAGGGGTGGAAGGAACAGAAGCACCAGGGGTGGAAGGAACAGAAGCACCAGGGGTGGAAGGAACAGAAGCACCAGGGGTGGAAGGAACACAAGCACCAGCGGTGGAAGGAACAGAAGCACCAGGGGTAGAAGGAACAGAAGCACGAGGGGTGGCAGGAACAGAAGCACCAGGGGTAGAAGGAACAGAAGCACGAGGGGTAGAATGAACAGAAGCACCAGGGGTGGAAGGAGCAGAAGCACCAGGGGTGGAAGGAACAGAAGCACCAGCGGTGCAAGGAACAGAAGCACCAGGGGTAGACGGAACAGAAGCACCAGGGGTAGAAGGAGCAGAAGCACCAGGGGTAGAATGAACAGAAGCACCAGGGGTGGAAGGAACAGAAGCACCAGGGGTGGAAGGAACAGAAGCACCAGGGGTGGAAGGAACAGAAGCACCAGGGGTGGAAGGAACAGAAGCACCAGGGGTGGAATGAACAGAAGCACCAGGGGTAGAAGGAACAGAAGCACGAAGGGTGGCAGGAACAGAAGCACCAGGGGTGGAAGGAACGGAAGCACCAGGGGTGGAAGGAACAGAAGCACCAGGGGTGGAAGGAACAGAAGCACCAGGGGTAGAAGGAACAGAAGCACCAGGGGTGGAAAGAACAAAAGCACCAGGGGTGGAAGGAACAGAAGCACCAGGGGTGGAATGAACAGAAGCACCAGGGGTAGAAGGAACAGAAGCACGAGGGGTGGCAGGAACAGAAGCACCAGGGGTGGAAGGAACAGAAGCACCAGGGGTGGAAGGAACAGAAGCATCAGCGGTGGAAGGAACAGAAGCACCAGGGCTGGAAGGAACAGAAGCACGAGGGGTGGCAGGAACAGAAGCACCAGGGGTAGAAGGAACAGAAGCATCAGGGGTGGAAGGAACAGAAGCACCAGGGGTGGAAGGAACAGAAGCACCAGGGGTGGCAGGAACAGAAGCACCAGGGGTGGAAGGAACAGAAGCACCAGGGGTGGAAGGAACAGAAGCACCAGGGGTGGAAGGAACAGAAGCACCAGGGGTAGAAGGAACAGAAGCACCAGGGGTGGAAGGAACAGAAGCACCAGGGGTAGAAGGAACAGAAGCATCAGCGGTGGAAGGAACAGAAGCACCAGGGGTGGAAGGAACAGAAGCACAAGGGGTAGAAGGAACAGAAGCACCAGGGGTGGAAGGAACGGAAGCACCAGGGGTGGAAGGAACAGAAGCACCAGGGGTGGAAGGAACAGAAGCACCAGGGGTGGAAGGAACAGAAGCACCAGGGGTAGAAGGAACAGAAGCACCAGGGGTGGAAGGAACAGAAGCACCAGGGGTAGAAGGAACAGAAGCACCAGGGGTGGAAGGAACAGAAGCACCAGGGGTAGAAGGAACAGAAGCATCAGCGGTGGAAGGAACGGAAGCACCAGGGGTGGAAGGAACAGAAGCACCAGGGGTGGCAGGAACAGAAGCACCAGGGGTGGAAGGAACAGAAGCACCAGGGGTGGAAGGAACAGAAGCACCAGGGGTAGAAGGAACAGAAGCACCAGGGGTGGAAGGAACAGAAGCACCAGGGGTAGAAGGAACAGAAGCATCAGCTGTGGAAGGAACAGAAGCACCAGGGGTGGAAGGAACAGAAGCACGAGGGGTAGAAGGAACAGAAGCATCAGGGGTGGAAGGAACAGAAGCACGAGGGGTGGAAGGAACAGAAGGTCGTGGAGCATAAGAACAAGGAGGGACTGACAGCATCAACCAGGACTAGAGGAACAAGGATGACCGGATACATGAGTAACAGACCCACGCAGACAGAACAAAGAGGCCCAGTATCAGGAAACCGCTGGAAAGAAGGGCCAAGACAGGTGGGTGAAGACCACAGAGATGATATCAGGGAGGACAATGGGCCAGAAGCGAATGGACCAGTCATGGGAAGACCACAATCAGAACGATCCTGGGCTAGCAGGACCTAGAGTCCCTAGATTGGAATCAGGAAGCCTAGCCCCGGTGAGAACAGTTTCATAAGGTCCATGAGGGTCAGACTCAACCAGCATGACAAGTACTACATGAACTAGAGTGACTGAACACGGGAACTTGGAGGACCGGTGCCAGTGGATGAGGAACACCAGCCCTAAGAGAACAGTTACTAGGAGGACCATGATAGAGGGAATTGATGGGAACGTCGTCTGGGTTTCCCAACTACGCAATGTGGAACAGGCTCTTTGGAATGGGCTTCTGTCAATTACAGGTCACAAATAAGAAACGACTCATACCTATAATTTTTCATCATGGCCGTACAATACCTGCTGCACAGGCATGAAGACAGCAGTCTGCCTGTGACCACTAACTTCAACCACGCCACATGCGGGACTTGGTCCACCTCACCCATTACAGCTATTGTCTGCCCAATAGTAGACATGACCATCCAAAGAGCCTGGGCAGAGCCACGAAAGCAAGAATAAATATGTTCCTTCTCCTGACTGGCTCTTTCTCCCCCTTCTTTTCTCATGTTGCCCAATATGACAGTGGATTCATTTGAGGCCTTCACCGCCATTTCCTTCTCACATTTCTACTGTTGAGCAGAGATGGCGTCGCCCCAATTTAAATCCCCCCATAGCCGCCAGAGATGAAAAATAGGATGTTAATTTATTGCCATTTTATTTTTCATCCCTCATCCCATACAGAGCATCAGGAAGGGGCGGGCCTGCTGCAGAGTGACACCTCACAGACCTTACATAACTCAGCCACCAGCCTCATCCTCAACCTACCAGCCTGCATGCATAGCACAATACTCCTCTCAGACCTTACATAACTCAGCCACTAGCCTCATCCTCAACCTACCAGCCTGCATGCATAGCACGTTACACCTCACAGACTTTACAAAACTCAGCCTCGCCTCATCCTCAACCCACCAGCCTGCATGTATAGCATGTTACACCTCACAGACCTTACATAACTCAGCCACCAGCCTCTCCCTCAACCTACCAGTCTGCATGCATAGCACGTTACACCTCACAGACCTTACATAACTCAGCCACTAGCCTCATCCTCAACCTACCAGCCTGCATGCATAGCACGTTACACCTCACAGACCTTACATAACTCAGCCACCAGCCTCATCCTCAACCTACCAGCCTGCATGCATAGCACAATACTCCTCTCAGACCTTACATAACTCAGCCACTAGCCTCATCCTCAACCTACCAGCCTACCTGCATAGCACGTTACACCTCACAGACCTTACAAAACTCAGCCACCAGCCTCACCCTCAACCTACCAGCCTGCATGCATAGCACGTTACACCTCACAGACCTTACAGAACTCAGCCACCAGCCTCATCCTCAACCAACCAGCCTGCATGCATAGCTGGAATGCCAGATACCGGTCCTCGGAAGCTTTTTTCCGGTCCAGGGAAGGTATGGCTTTGCAGTTCGGGCTGGACTGTTCCCATGAGGCACAGGGTCAGACTGATTTGCATATGGCCATGTCTGAACTGGGGTGGTGTGGAGTGCAAAAAAACGATGGATTCAGGCCCAGATCTCTGTAATGGGGTGAATGTATGACATTGTTCTGCGTTCTGTCCATCAACTGTGGTTTTTGCATTTGTCACCCCGAGTGGGATGGGTATGCTCAGACCTGAGTCCCATGCTCTCCACACCACTGGATTCAAGCAAGCCGGGCTGAAGACGGCTAGAATGCCAGAAACCGGTCCTCGGAAGCTTGTTTCCGGTCCAGGGAAGGCATGGCTTGGCAGTTCGGGCTGGACTGGTCCCACGAAGCACAGGGTTAGACTGATTTGCATATGGCCATGTCTGAACTGGGGTGGTGTGGAGTGCAAAAAAACTATATATTTAGGCCCAGATCTCTGTACTGGGGTGAATGTATGACATTGTTCTGCAGTCTGTCCATCAACTGTGGTTTTTGCATGTGTCACCCCGAGTGGGATGGGTATGCTCAGTTGTGAGTCCCATGCTCTCAACACCACTGGATTCAAGAAAGCCGGGCTGAAGACGGCTGGAATGCCAGAAACTGGTCCTACGAAGCTTGTTTCCTGTCCAGGGAAGGCATGGCTTGGCAGTTCGGGCTGGACTGTTCCCACGAGGCACAGGGTCAGACTGATTTGCATATAGCCATGTCTGAACTGGGGTGGTGTGGAATGCAAAAAAACGATGGATTTAGGCCCAGATCTCTGTACTGGGGTGAATGTATGACATTGTTCTGCATTCGGTCCATCAACTGTGTTTTTTGCATTTGTCACCCCGAATGGGATGGGTATGCTCAGACGTGAGTCCCATGCTCTCCACACTACTGGATTCAAGCAAGCTGGGCTGAAGACGGCTGGAATGCCAGAAACCGGTCCTCGGAAGCTTGTTTCCAGTGCTGGGAAGGCATGGCTTGGCAGTTCGGGCTGGACTGTTACCATGAGGCACTGGGTCAGACTGATTTGCATATGGCCATGTCTGAACTGGGGTGGGGTGGAGTGCAAAAAAACGATGGATTTAGGCCCAGATCTCTGTACTGGGGTGAATGAATGACATTGTTCTGCATTCTGTCCATCAACTATGGTTTTTGCATTTGTCACCCCGAGTGGGATGGGTATGCTCAGACGCGAGTCCCATGCTCTCCACACCACTGGATTCAAGCAAGCCGGGCTGAAGACGGCTGGAATGCCAGAAACCGGTCCTCGGAAGCTTGTTTCCGGTCCAGGGAAGGCATGGCTTGGCAGTTAGGGCTGTGCTGTTGCCATGAAACACAGGGTCAGACTGATTTGCATATGGCCATGTCTGAACTGGGGTGGTGTGGAGTTAAAAAAAAAACGATGGATTTAGGCCCAGATCTCTGTACTGGGGTGAATGTATGACATTGTTCTGCATTCTGTCCATCAACTGTGGTTTTTGCATTTGTCACCCAGAGTGGGATGGGTATGCTCAGACGTTAGTCCCAGGCTCTCTACACCACTGGATTCAAGCAAGCCGGGCTGAAGACGGCTGGAATGCCAGAAACCGGTCCTCGGAAGCTTGTTTCCGGTCCAGGGAAGGCATGGCTTGGCAGTTCGGGCTGGACTGTTCCCATGAGGCACAGGGTCAGACTGATTTGCATATGGCCATGTCTGAACTGGGGTGGTGTGGAGTGCAAAAAAAACGATGGATTTAGGCCCAGATCTCTGTACTGGGGTGAATGTATGACATTGTTCTGCATTCTGTCCATCAACTGTGGTTTTTGCATTTGTCACCCCGAGTGGGATGGGTATGCTCAGACGTTAGTCCCATGCTCTCTACACCACTGGATTCAAGCAAGCCGGGCTGAAGACGGCTGGAATGCCAGAAACCGGTCCTCGGAAGCTTGTTTCCGGTCCAGGGAAGGCATGGCTTGGCAGTTCGGGCTGGACTGTTCCCATGAGGCACAGGGTCAGACTGATTTGCATATGGCCATGTCTGAACTGGGGTGGCGTGGAGTGCAAAAAAACGATGGATTTAGGCCCAGATCTCTGTACTGGGGTGAATGTATGACATTGTTCTGCATTCTGTCCATCAACTGTGGTTTTTGTAGTTATTTTAAAAACAGCCCTGCTTTATATTTATATTTATATTTATGCAACTTCGACTTGGAATTAAAGGTACCCCTAGGTATCCCAGAGGTATGGTGCCGTGTAACTATAAGCAGGGACATTATAAGAGATGCTTTGTAAGTCCTGGTGAGAGAACAACGGCCACATTTGTTTTTCCCCATTGTAGATAACTAGCTCTAAAGGTTAACATTGGAATATTTTATTTCAGCATGAATATTGATGGGATAGGAAGGAGCTCAAAATATCATCCAAGGACTTAAAATGATAGTTATGATAAATCTACTAACTTACCACTGTTAGATTTATAATAACTATCACAGAAAATAAGTTAAGACATTTTCTTTTCTGTAAGCCAATACCAGCCATCCAGCTTCCTTATCCTGATAGGCTAGCCTTTCCAGGCCTGAACCAAGCTATCTTAATGTGGTGTGAAGTAGCCAGAGGATAGTCTGTGGGTGGAGAAGTGCAGTGGCAGAAGCAACAGAGAGGACTGGGTGGAGGAACCAGACTGGTATTCAAAGAGAGGAGGACACTTTAGGTCAGCACAGGCTCAGCCCCACATCCTGCAACCCCAGGAACACCCCTTTAATTAGATTAGGGAATGGGATGGAAGAAAAGTGTTAAGGAATCTGAGCCACACCTGTGGGTTAGCTTAGCCTGTTCTAACCTCCATGGAGTGATTTTCTCATTTTGGATTTTGGAATAATAGTGCCTTCTGAGACAAGAATATGTCACACGTTGGAGGAAGTGCATCCCATTGTTCAGGGGTCCCCACCGCCCCCCTCACCGCTTGACACCTAGGGCCACTGCATAAATATGGAAAAGCTGCAAGGCAACTCCAATCTGCTTCCTGAAACTACGAGAAGAAATTACAAAAGTCTGCCCTCTAAGTACTATGCCTTCCTTCAAGAAGGATTAAGGAGTAGACCCTCTGCAAGTTACAGGTTAACTGAGCCCACCTGCATCCTCTCCACCAAGATGTCCCTATCCTGAAATGTGTCCAGTGGACTTTTAAGGATTTGGCCAGGTGCATTGTGGGATTTGTAGTACCAACATCCATAGGACCATCCCAGAGACTCCAAACCACTGGAAAGGTGTAATGGACACTTTGAACCCTCATGGGGACCTTCTGGAAGAAAATCCAGAAGTTTGATGAAGTTTGGGAACCTTTTTGTAAAAAGCTCCATAAGTTGACCGACTCCATGCCGGCGACCAGGCCTGAATTTCAGATTCGTCCTCCTGAAAGCTCTGGAGCTGCAGACTTCCAGGATTTCACAGGGGCATCACATAACACCTAGACGATGACATTGACAAAAATCTTCCCTGAAGAGGAGCCTTGCTTGGCGTCAAGAGAAAAAGTTCCAGAAAAATGACTAAGGGCTAGATGAAGGTAAATAGTATTTACCGATTCTAAAATACAGAATTTTACTGATTCGGTATTTTAGAATCGGTAAATGCTATGTAGCAAAATATTTGGTAAAAATTACCGAATCGTTAAGATTCAGTAATTACCGAATCGGTATTTACCGATTCGGTAATTGCCATTCATTCTTTTGGGCTTGGAGGCCCATAGGAATGAATGTCAATTACCGAATCGGTAAATACCGATTCGGCAAAAGTGGGAAAACAGTGAAGGGTGGCAGGGTGTCACTTTGACACCCTGTTGCACCCCTCAATTGTGTATGGGTGCACATTTTGCAGACATGCATGGCCTTTGGGCATGTATGTCTGCTGCATGTATGTTTGCATCCTGCCTGCCCTTTGGGCATGTATGTCTGCAACATGGCACTGAAGCAATTTGCTTAAAATTGCCTTTTGGGGTGTTTTCGTTATTTACCATCAACTTGTAGTTGGTGGTAAATAACGAATCCTAACATGGGATAAGCACTCATTTAAGTGCTCCCTAAATTAGGAATTCGGTAATTTACCGAATCAGTAAATTACCAATTTGGTAAATTACTGAATCCTTAATTTCAGCCCCCTACATCAGAAAAGTCTGTTACCGATCGGTTACGTCCGAAATTCGTTAATTTCGGCCGTTACCAACCGGTAATAGCCTTCCTACATCTGGCCCTAAGTGAGAAGGTAACATTTTTACTGAGGCCTCCTGCTTAGTGCTTCCGACCAGGGATCCATCGTGGTCGGCCTCAAACTTTGATTTTGTCTCGGCCAAGAGAAAACAGGTGTCTTAATTTAGCGCGTCAATTCCATCATAAAAATACCAACTGTTTTTATAAATTAGTTTTGGAATTTTATTGTGTGTTGTGTCTTATTCGTTCAATGTATTGGTGTTTATAAATGTATTACACACCTGTATCCTGCCAGCTCGTTGCCAGCTACCAAGGGTTCAGCAAGGGATTCATTTATTGAGACCCTAGCTGAACCTGTTATTTTGTTTGTGGCCTTATTAGTAGTGGTAAGTCACTACTTATCACTACTAATAAACCCCTTTCCCACAAGAACAAAATGTTTTTTAAAGGTTTGTACCCAGTCATCACATCTGACTCTACTTTCCTTCAAATATTTTGTGCATCAACAGGAGCTGCAATGATAGCAGTTCCTGTCAATCTAGAGAGCTGTGCACAGGCCAGCGGACAACTCTACATTTTTGGTGGGCGGAGGTCTCTCAGGATATCGGCGGTATTGTCCTTATCCATCCTGACTGGGTTTACTTCTGAATCGAGCCCATAGCTTTTTTTACTTCAGTCATGAGATTGGAATGAAGCCTCTTAAATATACTATGTAGGTCACTTCATAAGGAGCCCTAAGCAGTTGTTTACATTTTGATGAAATCATCCTAAATATTAGATGCCCCTATTTTACGGTGATAGCACTTTTCCATTTTTGGTTTTTACTTTTACAAATCAATGTTTTCAAGTGTTGTAGTCTAATTTGCTTACTTGAAATGAACCAGAATGAATAATTCTAAAATGCACAGATTTGCTGCAGAAAAAGAGATGGTCTCATAACACGGTGTCTTTTGTTAAACCCTTATCTGGCTTCTTTACATTCCCAAGGCTTTGTGAGTAAAAGAGAGTATATAGCTTTAGAAGAGTAAACAGCTTTAACTAGTCTTGCAAAGGTTCTGATCATCTTCATTTTTAGTCGCATCTGCAGGTAAATGTGAAGAAGTAAGAACCTTTTTGGAACAGTAGACAGCTTCATGAAGGACCTCCCAAGTTGCCATGCCTTGGCCCACGGTGTAATGGAGAGGCATTCTGTGCCATGTCTTTCAAAATAACTTGGAAACTTTCAAATGTTTTGGGCTTTTAGACTTACAGGTTAGTGCCTGCCTCTTAGCCAGTTTTAGCACTAAGGGCCTCATGTTGCAAAATCACATGGTTTCTGACACACAAATACTTATCATTATGCTCAAAACCCTTTTTTTATCAGTTGGAGGTTTATTTAGACTAGTAAAATGACGTTTGCGATCGTTTATGAATTGCACATAGGAGGGTTCATGAAAGGGGGTTCCTCCCTCCCTTTTCCAATTCAGAAAGGAATTGATTGATCATTTGTGACGGCAAATCTTGTTGCAAACCATTGATTAGCTAATTGGCTCTTAGTTGGGGTGGCAACTAATTTGCAAAGGGGAAGGCGTCCCTTTAGGATGGATGCCTCATGGAGGGAGAGCTTTTCCAAAAACTGCTGGCTAATTGTGCAGTATCTCTACTATTTAGACTATGACCAGACAAATATAGAAGTTGTTCTGCTATTTTCACAGCTGATGGACAAAAAGGCAGAATATCTACTTTTCAGCCAGCAGCCACATAAACATTTAAGTTTTCCTGCTATTGGCACAGCTGTCAGACGCCCAGTGCAGAATATGTACTATTTAACCAGCTGCAAGGTAAGAAGTGAAGTTTTTCAGCTATGTGCAAGGCCGCCAGCCACATAGTGCAGAATCTTCACTGTTTGTCCAGCGGGTGAGTAAATAGTTACGTTTTCTGCTAATTGCATGGTGCCAGCGGGACAGAGCAAAATCTCGCCAATTTAGTCAGCAGTCATGTAAATAGTCAGTAGTCATGTAAATATTTAGGTTTCCTGCTATTTGTACAGTCGGCAGAAAGATAGTGTGGAGTCTCTACTATTTAACCAGTTGCTGGTTAAATTGTGAATTATTTCTGCTATTTACACGGCTGTGAGCCGAACAGTTTAGAATCTCTATAGCATGTGGAAAGGTAAATAGTGACGTTTCTCTGCTATTTGCACGGTGGTCTGCAAAACAGTGAGACTATTAGTTAGCCAGTGGTTGTGAAGTTTCTTTTCTATTTTCAAGGTTGCCAGCCAAATAGTAAATAATTTCTACTATTTAGCTAGTGATTGAGTAAATAGAAGAAAAGAAATCTCTGTTTGCCTGAAGGCCTGGTAAATAACTGCTCACATTTATTAATTGTTGGGAAGCAGGAGGGATATGACTGTGGGCACTGGTAGGCCTGATTATTAAGAAGTTCAGATTGTGCAGTTTAGTATTCATCATTGCCAAAGAGTGTTCGGCCGTTTATAAAGCAGTTATTTGCTTTTCAAGGATGTGTGCTTTTCGCAAAACAGCTGGGATCATCACGTTCAATACAGCTGATAGCTGTTACCAATTTATTTGTTTATTTTGAAATTGGTCTTCTTCTGGGGAGGATTTCCTCTGAGGTTTGTAAAAGGTTGAATGTACTTGATTAAAGCAGATCTTCATCTGTTATTTGATAATCGATTGGCTCTGTGGTCTGTTTGAGTGACAGGGGGTGTTTCGTTAGCACCATACTATTTACGTCTACTTGGACCGTTGCTCATTTTCATTTACAGTTTGGGTGGTTCTGTTGGTCGCCAGCTCTGATATCCCAAGGGCAGGGCATGCTTGGTTATTGATGGACCATGTAAGGGAAGCCTTTGCCTTGTAGCATCTGTATAAGCTAATAATACTAAATCGTGAGTATAGAGATCTATTTAGCTGTTAGTCCTAGTGGCTTTACAATTATCATGCCCTTTTGAGTGGCTCCATGTAACTGTCTGTCACGGGGGCCTGAAATGTATTACATTTTTCTTTGGGTTTGCTCCTGCAGGGGTATTGATAGAGGTTTTATTAGTTTTGTCGGTCTCCAGAGGGTTTAGCTTTGCGTGAGAGGATTCTATAAATATTGGGACAGATGTATAAAGCATCTGATTAGTTATTTCCTAATTGCAAAAAATAGCACCTCGCAATTAGGAAATCGCTATTCAGAATGCACAATAGTAGTTGCAGCAACAATTCGAGAATCAGTATTTGTTTGGTGGGCTACTTAAGTAATCACATTCTGCAAATTCATAACTTGCGAATTCTGTCAGAATTAGTAGCCGTCATATTTTGTCATAGCCTGATGACCTCACAACTCAAAAGTGATGCTTAATTGGAAACAGCAGAGTGTGCATGATGGAGGTTGTGGACAGTATCCAAACAATATCAACCTGTGTGTGTGTGTGGCATCCAACCATAAAGATATCGAATGTCAAGGAAGGACACAGAGAACGAGGTTGGGGCCTGGAAATACAACATTTAATATTCAAGTAAAAAACTGGAAATATTGACAGAGCAGTGTGCTGGGCACCATGACAAACCTTTTGGGAAATCATCCCACACAGTGACTTTATCACAAAATAATTAAATATGAAAAGCAATACAGAAAAAATCTGCAGAGATCCATTGAGGGAAATCAGAAAACGACGGCAAGGCCTCAGATCATGGACAAACAAGAAGGTTGCAAACTGTCTAATCGAGGCTAGAGCTACTGGGGGAGGTCCGCCACTGCCCAAACCAACTCTGAGAGATGAACTGGTAAAAACTACTCTGATATCAGAATCAGGCAATAGATTCAGTAAAACAGATGCACCTGACATTCCGGGAGCCTCTCTAGGGAAGTATAAGATAGCATTGTTGCATACAAAAATATATGTGGTTAGGCAGTGTCAAAAAACATATACATTATACAACCTTTTTAATTCTTGTGTATATATAAATAGGGAATGGAATCTGCATAATAGTGTACATTAAAAAAGCAGTGATTGTTCATAGTATATCATGGTAGATGTAGCGAAAACACATTAACACAATAGCTTGAGTTCAATAAATTTAATAATCATGAATCCATTTTCTAACAGATGTCAGGCTCATGGAGGAGATGTGCCAGAAGCTGAGGGACATGTGAAATCTCACGGACCAATTAATCTTCATAGACAAATCCGGTCGATGTGGAGCTTGCACTCGCCATGTTGCCAACACACAATGCTAACAAATTCTGGGAATTGTTCATAGTGACAAAAATGTGCAACTCTTTGGAGGCTTGAAGGTGTCAATGCTTAAGGTTCAGTACCTGGAATAAAAAGACAAACATGATGAAAATCATTACATTTGGATTTCAGAAAATTCAACATACTCATGCTTAAACCCAGATTTCCATGAAGAAAAAGCTAGACATTTTATTTGCCATTTTTTATTTTAGGAGTGTTTAGGGTAACAACACACATGTTATACAGTTTATTTTATATTATTATAAGGCACACATATACCTTGTGTACCTTATCATTTATATTTTGTGTTATAGAGTAATGTTACATTACTTTGCTTACAAACGTTACCATATCTGAAAGTAAAGCGAGACTATGGTTTACCAACTACAAAGCATTTATATTATTATGCAAAAATGATTTGGTACATTTATAACTTACCCTGTAAAGTAATTATTTGTTACATTTGCGAGCCGTCTGCGGCCTTGAACTGTTCTTGAGTCATCATCTTATTGAGGTGCTGATGGTTCTTTGCCCTCTTCATCAGACTCTGACTCAGACACTCAAACTTCCAATTCTTTCTGAATCTGTTGTGAAGAATTGCACATGTTGTCACCATTTTACAACTGATTGCTGGAGAATATTGTAAGACATCACCACACCAATGGAGACATCAGACTTTACTATTTAAAAGTCCAAAGGTCCTCTTGTACTTCTATGTGAACCATTGTGCCTACGCTCAATCCGTGTAGAAGAGTTCAGATAGCAGTCATTATCCATGGGCTTTAGGCATAACCACTATTATATTATCGTTCTTATAGAATAACAAAACTCCCAAGCTCTGGGTTACAGCTGGTGGACTTGCTGAAAGGTTGTTGATTTTTCTTTCATTTTACCTATTGGGTGCTGCTGGGCATGGGTGTTCACACAGATTGTTTCCCTGACTTTTGCTGTTGGTGGGCTAATCTTGCGGTGGTTTGGGATACTCCTTCCCGCAAAGAGCTTGGAGACTTGTACAAGTTAGGGCTATCGATATGTGATGGATGAAGAAAGGGCTCTTCTCCAGATTTAGCCATTTTTATTTGATGGACTTGTGAGGATTGAAGACAGTGCTGGCATAGTTTGATGAAGGTTTCTCACACTAATTTCTTCAGTTTGTTTGTGCTTTATAGTAGGGATTCCCTGCAATTATGATGGACATAGTTACAGGAGGCCCACTTGTTTTTTTTTTTTTTAAGTTGAGCCTTCTCTTCCTTCCTATTTGGGGTCTTGTTGCTTGTGTTCAGGTGGAAAGTTTTGTTTTAATGTCCATACTTTTTTACTTTTTCAAAATCATCCTGTAGTTGCTATTGGAGTTTCAATGAGGAATGTGTCCATTCAATATCATGCTCTTCTGAAGTTGTTAGATCACAGCCTTCAATGTGATTAGTATACGAAGGGGGTTGTGGCTCAGTTTCTAATGTTTTATTGCCTATGACAGGGAGTGAATAACATTTTGTTTTTGGGTTAAAGTTGGGTGCAGTTTGATTTCAAATCAAACTTGTATTTCTTTGCTTTTGAGTCATTTGTTTCTTATGCGGTTCTTTTTTTAAATACAAGGCTTAAGTTCTTCTTTTACTATATCATTGTGTAGCAGGTTTCCTTGATTTTGCGCTGCAGCAAAATCCTCATATTCTTTTGTCTGTGTATATTTGCTTTTTTGTCATTGTGTTTGCAGATTCGTTTGCCAAAGTCAATAAGTCCATTGTTAAGGTGGGTGATGGATCTTCCCCTAAAACCAGAGATTTTCATAGAGTTTCATTCATTTTTTTTTTTTGTGATGCACTGTAGGCATATTGTTAGAGAGCGATCAGACTCCAGGTGTGAAATTAGAACGCCCCACTTGGCAAATGTTGGTTTTTGTAACGTAATGCAGTTAAACACATTCTTGTATTTTTTTACCATTTTTATGGGTTTTCCACTTTCTCCTTTTGCCATTTTTTTATTGATTCTTCAGGGAAAAAAAATGAGACATTCTGGAGATACGTCAGGAGTTTGAAAATGTTGCTTTGTTCAAGTAATCATGTTCCCTCTAAAGTTGTATTGTGGTTCGAATAGAATAAAAAAGACTAAAGCTCTGGGTTACAGCTGGTGGACTTGCTGAAAGGGTGTTGATTGTTCTTCTATTTCACCAATTGTGTGTTCCTGGGCCTGAGTGCTCGCACCAATACCTTTCCTGTCATGTGCTGTCAGCGTGATAATCTTGCTGGTGGTTTGGGATCCTCCCTGTCTCAGGGAGCTCGGAGACATGTACAAGTCAGGCGCATCCATGTGCGGGGAATGAAGGGAAGGCTATTCCCCAGATTTATCTAGCATTATTTGATGGACTGGTGAGGTCTGAGGACAGTGCTGGCATAGTTAGTTGCGGTTTTATTATTATGTTAAACGCACCTGAACACAATGCAGACTACCAGTTAAACATCTGCATCTGCTCTGCTGGGCGAAATGATGGAGTGGCAAATGGTGACTGCAGGGAATGGGGAAGGGAGGACAAAGCTGAGAAGGTTCCAGTACAGCTTCCATGGTCATAAAGGACACAACAGGCAAAACATCTGCATCCTATATACATTAACTGTCGTATCACCACTGTAAAGGACTTGATCACAGTATGTAAATCCCCTCCAAATGAACTAGTTTGTTATAACTTTTATAAATGTTTTAAATCCTTTTTAGCTTTGTATTAATATGAAATCTAACAGTATTTGTAACTGAATTTTACCGTATTAAATTTGTCGTCCTCAGTAGAGTACCAAAACAAATAAAATAAACTTGCGAGTTGGGAAGGCCAAGCAGTTTTAAGCCCAGACTGCAAGGTAGCAGGGAGGGACAAGGAGATGGGGCGGTTCAGAGAGGATTTATTCACATAGCTGCTGCCATTGGTCTCAACAGACCGCGTCCACTCCAGAGTCTCAGAGACTCCAGGAGATACGGAAGCCAAACATCTGGGTAGATCAAGAGGAAAGCAAAGAGTCTGCTCGGGGGGGCCAATTAACAGCTTTGACCTGGAATGTAAATGGACTTGGGAACAAAACAAAGAGATGCGTAGAGGTTCAGTTTCTAAAACACTAGTGACATGAAGGGCAATGTTACAAGAAACGGACCAGAAGGGAAACAACTGTGAGGCAATGATAAGGGGGCCAATTAACAGCTTTGAGCTGGAATGTAAATGGATTTGGGAACAAAACAAAGAGATGCGTAGAGGTTCAGTTTCTAAAACACTAGTGACATGAAGGGCAATGTTACAAGACACGGACCAGAAGGGAAACAACTGTGAGGCAATGATAAGGGGGCCAATTAACAGCTTTGACCTGGAATGTAAATGGACTTGGGAACAAAACAAAGAGATGCGTAGAGGTTCAGTTTCTAAAACACTAGTGACATGAAGGGCAATGTTACAAGACACGGACCAGAAGGGAAACAACTGTGAGGCAATGATAAGGGGGCCAATTAACAGCTTTGACCTGGAATGTAAATGGACTTGGGAACAAAACAAAGAGATGCGTAGAGGCTCAGTTTCTAAAACACTAGTGACATGAAGGGCAATGTTACAAGAAACGGACCAGAAGGGAAACAACTGTGAGGCAATGATAAGGGGGCCAATTAACAGCTTTGACCTGGAATGTAAATGGACTTGGGAACA
Source organism: Lissotriton vulgaris (assembly GCF_964263255.1). Lineage (NCBI taxonomy): Eukaryota > Metazoa > Chordata > Amphibia > Caudata > Salamandridae > Lissotriton > Lissotriton vulgaris. The sequence goes on from NC_141687.1 coordinate 64,752,552, forward strand.
AAACAAAGAGATGCGTAGAGGTTCTGTTTTTAAAACACTAGTGACATGAAGGGCAATGTTACAAGAAACGGACCAGAAGGGAAACAACTGTGAGGCAATGATAAGGGGGCCAATTAACAGCTTTGACCTGGAATGTAAATGGACTTGGGAACAAAACAAAGAGATGCGTAGAGGTTCAGTTTCTAAAACACTAGTGACATGAAGGGCAATGTTACAAGAAACGGACCAGAAGGGAAACAACTGTGAGGCAATGATAAGGGGGCCAATTAACAGCTTTGACCTGGAATGTAAATGGACTTGGGAACAAAACAAAGAGATGCGTAGAGGTTCAGTTTCTAAAACACTAGTGACATGAAGGGCAATGTTACAAGAAACGGACCAGAAGGGAAACAACTGTGAGGCGATGATAAGGGGGCCAATTACAGCTTTGACCTGGAATGTAAATGGACTTGGGAACAAAACAAAGAGATGCGTAGAGGTTCAGTTTCTAAAACACTAGTGACATGAAGGGCAATGTTACAAGAAACGGACCAGAAGGGAAACAACTGTGAGGCAATGATAAGGGGGCCAATTAACATCTTTGACCTGGAATGTAAATGGACTTGGGAACAAAACAAAGAGATGCGTAGAGGTTCAGTTTCTAAAACACTAGTGACATGAAGGGCAATGTTACAAGAAACGGACCAGAAGGGAAACAACTGTGAGGCAATGATAAGGGGGACATAAAGTGCTGGCGCATTTGGGACACACATCTGACTCAAAGGGAGTAGGACTGTTAATTAAGAAGTCAACGCTCAACATATGTGTGTCGACGTCCAAGAGTGATAAGTTGAAGAGTCCGGCTGCTAGGACGGCATGCAAATCAACATTTTTCTCCCTATATGTCCCACCTAAACTCCTTGCATAGAGCTTGAAGATGCCTTTTTACCCTCCTATTGCACCTACCTGACTAGGTACTAATTTTAGGCAACTTCAATCTAGTGGTGAGTGATGGGGAGCTTAGATACCCACAATGACAGGGATGGGCAAGGGAAATTCCTTTGGTGGGATTCCTTTGGGCCAAAGGTCTATCTGACATCTAGACAACCAGCACGCCAGGGCATGACAAAAGACTTTCCACTCCAGAGCATGCAACAGTTTATCAAATATCGATCATTATATTGGGAGAGTCACTACACTAGACTGATTGTGAATGGGATCTCAAATCACTCACAGATGTGGGCCAAGCTGCAGGACCCATATGTGGATAGAGACAGCATTGGGCTCACGTCCTATGGTACCTTAAAGACAGAAGCATCAGTCAGGAGTTGAGAAAAGGCACTGCCCACTACATTGAAGAAAACTAGGGTTTAGGAACCTCAGAGCTCATAACATGGGAAACCTACATGGTGGTCCTGAGGGGCTTCAAAAGTATGTAAATAAGACAGTAAGCCATACTTAGGCTACAACAGCAAGACTAAGGGGACCCAGCTGATAATAAAGAGAAAACCTTTGTCTTGACCTCACAGTACAGACTAAACGAGGTAAAGCAGTAGACCAGGGAGGTTCCTGTATGACTGAGCAAGAAAAGGATAGAAATATGGTATAGAAAATATGGAGGGAGAAGGAGCCGCCCATCAACGGGCACACAGAAATAGTGGCAGAAATTGCAAGTTACTATCGAGACCTATATTGGTCAATCAAAAGCAAGTTATCAAGTGACACAGGAGGCTTTCTCAAACATATATACCTCCTGGTCCTCATGCCAGAGGAAACAAATTAACTAGATGAAAGACATAGTATAAAGTGAGAAAGGACCATCAAAGACATTCATATGGGAAAGCTCCAGGGCTGAACAAATTTCCAATAGAACTATATAAAAGTATGGCCTAGTGCTGCACAAGAGACAGATGTCCATTGAAGCCAATTAAATAAGCTAGGTACCCTTTAACCAGCAGTTATCCATGGTAGTGGTAGTCCTGAAAGACAGAAAACCAGCAGATAGTTGTGCCTTTCTATAGGCATATATCACTGCTTAATACTAGCAAAAGTACTGGCCACTCGACTAAGGTAGGTCATCTTTAAACTGGTGCATCAAGACCAGTTGGGCTTCCTGCCTCATCGGGCACTAGGCGAACCTCAAACCCCTATATGGCAACCTTACTAGATTGAGGAATCACTGAGCAGACTCAGCCGTGCCATACCTTTACACTGCGAAAGTCTTCACCACTCTGGAGAGGACATACCTCCCTGAAGTAATAGAAAGAGCTCCTGAAAGGTCAAGGTCTTAAACACTCTGGAGAGGACATACCTACCTGAAGTGTTGGCAAGAGTGGGTCAGAGGTCAAGATCTTCAACACTCCGGAGAGGACATACCTACCTGAAGTGTTGGCAAGAGTGGGTCAGAGGTCAAGATCTTCAACACTCCGGAGAGGACTTACCTACCTAAAGTGTTGGAAAGAGTGGGTTAGAGGTCAAGATCTGCAACACTACGGCGAGGACATAGCTACATAATGCGCAGGAAAGGGGGAGTCAAAGGTCAAGGTCTTCAACACTCCAGCAAGGACATACCTACCTGATGAGTGGGAAAGGGTAGGGTCAAAGGTCAAGGTCTTCTACACTCCGGTGAGGACATACCTACCTGACGCGTGGGAAAAGTAGTCAAATATATAGGTCTTCAACAGTCCGGCGAGGACATAGCTACCTGATGCGTGGGAAAGGGGGGAGGTCAAAGGTCCAGGTCTTCAACACTCCGGCGAGGAAATACCTACCTGACGCGATGGAAAGAGGGGGTCAAAGGGCAATGTCTACAGCACTCAGGCGAGGACATACCTACGGGAAAGTGTTGGAAAGAGTGGGTCAAAAGTCAAGGTCTTCAACACTCCGGCGAGGACATCTTTACCTGACGCATGGGAAAGATTGGGTAAAAGGTCAAGGACATCAACACTCCGGCGAGGACATCTCAACCTGACGCATGGGAAAGATTGCGTAAATGGTCAAGGGCTTCAACACTCCGGCGAGGACAAACCTACCTGATGTGCGGGAAAGACTTGGTAAAAAGTCAAGGTCTTCAACACTCTGGCGAGGACATACCTACCTGAAGTGTGGGAAGGAGTGGGTAAAAGGTCAAGGTCTTCCAACACTCCAGCGAAGACGTACCTACCTGATGGGTGGGAAAGGGTTGGTAAAAGGTCAAGGTCTTCAACACTCCAGAGGGGATATACCTACCTGACGCGGTCAAGGTCTTCGACACTCCGGAGAGGACATACCTACCTGACGCGTGGGAAAGAGGGAGTCAAAGGTCAAGGTCTTCAACACTCCGGCGAGGACATACCTATCAGAAAGTGTTGGAAAGTGGGGGTCAAAGGTCAAGGTCTTCAACACTCCGGCGAGGACATATCTATCAGACGCGTGGGAAAGGGGGGGTCAAATGTGAAGGTCTTCAACACTATGGCGAGGATATAGCTACCTGACGCGGGCGAAAAGGGGGTCAAAGTTGTCAACACTCCGGCGAGGACATAGCTACGTAACACATGGGAAAGGGGGGTCAAAGGTAAAAGTCTTCAACACTCCGGCCAGGACATTGCCACCTGACACGTGGGAAAGGGGGGTCAAAGGACAAGGTCTTCAAAACTCCGGCAAGGGCATAGCTACCTGATGCGTGGCAAAGAGGGATTCAAAGGTCAAGGTCTTCAACCTTCAACACTCCAGCGAGGCCATAACCACCTGATGCATGGGAAAGAGGGGGTCAAAGGTCAAGGTCTTCAACACTCAGGTGAGGACATACCTATCTCACGCGTGGGAAAGAGGGGATCAAAGGTCAAGGTCTTAAGCACTCTGGAGAGGACATACCTACCTGACGCCTGGGAAAGAGGGGGTCAAAGGGGAAAGTCTACAATACTCTGGTGAGGACATACCTACCGGAAAGTGTGACAAAGAGGGGTCAAAGGTCATGGTCTTCAACACCCCGACTGAGGACATACCTACCTGATGCGTGGGAAAGAGGGGGTCACAGGTCAAGGTCTTCAACACTCCGGCAAGGTCATACCTGGGAAGGAGGAGGTCAATGGTCAAGGTCTTCAACACTCCGGTACCTACCTGATGCGTGGGAAAGAGGGGGGTCAAAAGTCAAGTTCTTCAACACACCGGCGACAACATACCTACCTGATGCATGGGAAAGAGGAGGTCGAAGGTCAAATTCTTCAACACTCTGGCGGGGACAAACCTACCTGACGCATGGGAAAGAGGGTGCCCAAAGGTCAAGTTCTTTAACACTCCAGCGAGGAAATAACTACCTGACGCATGTGGAAAGAAGGGGTCAAAGGTCATGGTCTTTAACACTCCGCCGAAGACATACCTACCAGACATGTGCGAAAGAGGGGGTCAAAGGTCAAGGTCTTCAGCACTCTGGAGAGGACATACCTACCTGACGCCTGGTAAAGAGGGGGTCAAAGGGCAATGTCTACAACACTGCGGTGAGGACATACCTACCGCAAAGTGTTTGGAAAGAGGGGTGTCAAAGGTCAAGGTCTTCAACACTCCGGCGAGGACATACCTACCGGACGCGTGGGAAAGAGGGGGTCAAAGGTCAAGTTAGTCAAAACTCTGGCGAGGGCATACCTACCTGACACGTGGGAAAGACGGACTCAAAGATCATGGTCTTCAACACTCCGGTGAGGACATGCCTACCTGATGTGTGGGAAAGAGGGGCTGAAAGGTCAAGGTCTTCAACATTCTGGTGAGGACATACCTACCTGACGCGTGGGAAAGAGGGTGTCAAAGGTCAAGGTCTTCAAAACTCTGGCGAGGACATACCAACCTAACGTGTGGGAAAGAGGGGGTCAAAGGTCATGGTCTTCAAAACTCCGGTGAGGACATACCTACCTGACGCGTGCGAAAGAGGGTGTCAAAGGTCAAGTTCTTCAAACACTCCAGCGAGGACATGCCTACCTGATGTGTGGGAAAGAGGGGCTGAAACGTCAAGGTCTTCAACACTCTGGTGAGGACATACCAACCTAACGTGTTTGAAAGAGGGGGTCAAAGGTCATGGTCTTCAAAACTCCGGTGAGGACATACCTACCCAACAGGTGGGAAAGAGGGGGTCAAGGTCTTCAACACTCCGTCAAGGACATACCTACAGGACGAGTGGGAAGAAGGAGGTCAATGGTCAAGGTCTTCAACACTCCTGTACCTACCTGATGCGTTGGAAAGAGGGTGGTCAAAAGTCAAGTTCTTCAACCCACTGGCGACGACATACCTACCTGATACGTAGGAAAGAGGGGGTCGAAGGTCAAATTCTTCAACACTCCGGCGAAGACATACATACCTGACGCGTGGGAAAGAGGGTGTCAAAGGTCAAGTTCTTTAACACTCCGGCAAGAACATAACTACCTGACGCATGTGGAAAGAAGGGGTCAAAGGTCATGGTCTTCAACACTCCGCCGAGGACATACCTACCTGACCCGTGCGAAAGAGGGGGTCAAAGGTCAAGGTCTTCAACACTCTGGCGAGCACATACCTACCGGACACATGGGAAAGAGGGGGTAAAAGGTCAAGGTCTTAAACACTCCGGCGAGGACATACCAGTCTGATGCGTGGGAAAGAGGGGGTCAAAGGTCAAGGTGTTCCACACTCCAGCGAGGACATACCTGCCTGACGCATGTGAAAGAGGGGGCCAAAGGTCATGGTCTTCAACACTCCGCCGAGGACATACCTACCTGACGTGTGGGAAAGAGGGGGTCAAAGGTGAAGTTCTTCAACACTCTGGCGAGGACATACCTACCTGATGAGTGGGAAAGAGGGGGTCAAAGCTTTTACAACACTCCGGCGAGGACATGCCTACCTGACGTGTGGGAAAGAGGGGCTTAAAGGTCAAGGTCTTTAACACTCTGGCGAGGACAGACCTACCTGATGCGTGGGAAAGAGGGTGTCAAAGGTCAAGGTCTTCAACACTCTGGTGAGGACATACCTACCTAACGCATGGGGAAGAGGGTGTCAAAGGTCACGGTCTACAAAACTCCGGTGAGGACATACCTACCTGACGTGTGGGAGAGGTCAAGGTCTTCAATACTCTGGCGAGGACATACCTAACGGAAAGTGTTGCAAAGAAGGGGTCAAACGTCATGGTCTTCAACAATCCGACTGAGGACATACCTACCTGATGCGTGGGAAAGAAGGGGGTCAAAGATCAAGATCTTCAACACTCCGGCAAGAACATACCTTCCTGACACGTGGGAAAGAGGGGGTCAAGGGTTAAGGTCTTCGACATTCCGTCAAGGAAATACCTACATGACGCGTGGGAAGGAGGAGGTCAATGGTCAAGGTCTTCAACACTCCGGTACCTACCTGATGCATAGGAAAGAGGGGGGTCAAAAGTCAAGTTCTTCAACACATCGGCGACGACATACCTACCTGATGCGTGGGAAAGAGGGGGGGTCAAAGTTCAATTTCTACGACACTCTGGCGAGGGCATGCCTACCTAACACGTGGGAAATATGGGCTCAAAGGTCAAGGTCTTTAACACACCGGCGAGGACATACCTACCTGACGCCTGGGAAAGAGGGGGTAAAAGGTCAAGTTCTTCAGCACTCCGGAGAGGACATATCTACCTCATACGAGGGAAAGGGTGGGTAAAAGCTCAAAGTTTTCAGTACTCCGGAGAGGACATACCTACCCCATGCGCTGGGAGGAGTGAATAAAAGGTCAAGGTCTTCAGCACTCCAGAGACGGCATACCTACCTGACGCGTGGGAAAGAGGGGGTCAAAGGTCAAGGTTTTCAACACTCCAGTTAGGACATACCTACCTGACTCGTGGGAAAGAGGGGGTCAAAGGTCAAGGCCTTCAGCACTCCGGAGAGGACATACCTACCTGACACATGGAAAGAGTGAGTAAAAGGTGAAGTTCTTCAGCACACCAGAGATGACATATATAATCTACCTCACACTTGGGAAAGAGTGGGTAAAAGCTCAAAGTCTTCAGATCTCCGGAGAGAACATACCTACATCATGAGCTGGAAAGAGTGGGTAAAAGGTCAAGGTCTTCAGCACTCCGGAGAGGACATACTTACCAAAAAGTGTTGGAAAGAGGGGGTCAAAGGTCAAGGTCTTCAACACTCCGGCGAGCACATACCTACCTGAAGCGTGGGAAAGTGGGGGTCAAAGGTCAAGGTCATCAATACTCTGGCGAGGACATACCTACCTCTTGTGTGGGAAAGAGGGTGTCAAAGGTCAAGGTCTTTAACACTCTGGCAAGGACACACCTACCTGACGCATGGAAAGAGGGGGTCCAATGTCAAGGTCTTTAACACTCAGGCGAGGAAACAACTATCTGACGTGTGGGAAAGAGGGGTCAAATGTCAAGGTCTTCAACACTCCGACGAGGATATACCTACCTGACTCATGGGAAAGAGGGGGTCAAAGGTCAAGGTCTTGATCACTCCGGCGAGGACATACCTACCAGACGCGTGGGAAAGATAGGGTCAAAGGTAAAGGTCTGTAATACTCCGTTAAGGACATCCCTACCTGACGCGTGGGAAACAGTGGGTCAAAGTCAAGGTCTTCAACTCTCCGGCGAGGGCATCTCTACCTGATTCATGGGAAAGAGTGGGTCAAAGGTCAAGGTCTTCAACTTTCTGGTGAGGACATCTCTACCTGGCGCGTGGGAAAGAGTGGGTAAAACGTCAAGCCTTTAACACTCTGGAGAGGACATACCTACCTGATGCGTGGGAAAGAGTGGGTAAAAGGTCAAGGTCTTCAACACTCCGGAGAGGACATCCCTACCGGACTCGTGGGAAAGAGAGGGTCAAAGGTCAAGGTCTTCAACACTCTGGCAAGGACATACCTACTTGAATCATGGGAAAGAGGGTGTCAAATGTCAGGGTCTTCAACACTCCGGAGAGGACAAATCTACTTGACGAGTGGAAAAGAGGGGGTCAAAGGTAAAGGTTTTAAACACTCCGGCAAAGACATACCTACCGGAACTTGTTGGAAAGAGGGGGTCAAAGATCAAGGTCTTCAACACTCCGGCCAGGACATACCTACCGGACGCGTGGGAAAGAGGTGGTCAAATGTCAAGGTCTTTAACACTCCAGCGAGGACATACCTAACTGACGCATGGGAAATAGGGGGTCAAAGGTCAAGGTCTTCAACACTCCGGCGAGGGCATACCTACCTGATGCGTGGAAAAGTGGGGGTCAAAGGTCAAGGTCTTCAACACTCCAGCAAGGAAATACCTACTGGAAAGGGTTGGAAAGAGGGGTCAAATGTCAGGGTTTTTAACACTCCGGCGCAGACATACCTACCTGATGTGTGGGAAAGAGGGGGTCAAAGGTCAAGGCCTTTAACACTCCGGCGAGGACATACCTACCTGACGCGTGGGAAAGAGTGGGTCGAAGGTCAAGGTCTTCAGCACTCCGGTGAGGACATACCTACCTGACGCGTGGGAAAGAGTGGGTCAAAGGTCAAGGTCTTCAACACTCCATCGAGGACATACCTAACTGGCGCGTGAAAAAGAGGGGGTCAAAGGTCAGGGTCTTCAACAATAAAGAGAGATCATACCTACCTGACGCGTGGGAAAGAGGGCGCCAAAGGTCAAAGTCTTCAACACTCCGGTGAGGACATACCTACCGGAAAGTGTTGGAAAGAGGGGGTCAAATGTCAAGGTCTTCAACACTCCGACGAGGACATACCTACCTGACGCGTGGGGAAGAAGGGGTCAAAGGTCAAGGTCTTCAGCACTCTGGAGAGGACATTTCTACCTGACACGTGGGAAAGAGTGGGTAAAAAGTCAAGTTCTTCAGCACTCCAGCGAGGACATACCTACCTAACCCGTGGTAATGATGGGGTCAAAGGTCAAGGTCTTCAATAATCCGGCGAGGACATACCTACCTGACACGTTGGAAAGAGGGGGTCAAAGGTCATGGTCTTTAACACTCCACTGAGGACATACCTATCTGACGCATGGGAAAGAGGGGGTCAAAGGTCAAGGTCTTCAACAATCTGGCGAGGACATACCTACCTGAAGCGTGGGAAAAGGTAGGTCAAAGGTCAAAGTCTTCAACACTCCGGCAATGATATACCTACCTGATGCGTGAGAAAGAGGTTGTCAAAGATCAAGGTCTTCAACACTCCAGCGAGGACATACCTGCCTGACGCGTGGGAAAGAGGGGATCAAAGGTCAAGGTTTTCAACACTCCGGAGACGACATACCTACCGGTAATATTGGAAGGAGGGGATCAAATGTCAAGGTCTTCAACATTCCAGCGAGGACATACCTACTAGACGCACCGAAAAGAGGGGGTCAATTGTCAAGGTCTACAACACTCCTGCAAGAACATACCTACCTGACGCGTGGGAAAGAGGGGGTCAAATGTCAAGGTATTCAACACTCCAGCGAGGACATACCTAACTGACCCATGGGAAATAGGGGGTCAAAGGTCAAGGTCTTCAACACTCCGGCGAGTCCATACCTACCTGACGCGTTGGAAAGAGGGGGTCAAAGTTCAAGGTCTTCAAATCTCCGGCGACGGCATACCTACCTGAAGCGTGGCAAAACACTGGGTCAAAGGTCAAAGTCTACAACACTCCGGCGAGGATATACCTACCTGATGTGTGAGAAAGTGGTTGTCAAAAATCAAGGTCTTCAACACTCCAGCGAGGACTTACCTGCCTGACGCGTGGGAAAGAGGGGATCAAAGGTCAAGGTTTTCAACACTCCGGAGAGGACATACCTACCAGTAATATTGGAAGGAGGGGGTCAAATGTGAAGGTCTTCAACACTCCAGCGAGGACATACCTACATGACGCGCCGAAAAGAGGGGGGTCAAAGGTCAAGGGCTACAACACTGCAGCGAAAACATACCTACCTGACACATGGGAAAGAGGGACTCAAAGGCCAAGGTCTTCAACACTTTTGCGAGGACATACCTACCTGACGCATAGGAAAGAGGGGGGTCAAAGGACAAGGTCTTCAAAACTCCGGTGAGGACATACCTACCTGACGTTTGGCGAGGTCAAAGTCTTCAATACTCTGGCGAGGACATACCTAACGGAAAGTGTTGCAAAGAGGGGGTCAAGCATCATGGTCTTCAACACTGCGACTGAGGACATACCTACCTGATGCGTGGGAAAGAGGGGGTCAACGGTCAAGGTCCTCAACACTCCGACAAGAACATACCTTCCTGACACGTGATAAAAGAGGGGGTCAAGAGTTAAGGTCTTGAACACTCCGTCAAGGATATACCTACAGGACGCGTGGGAAGGAGGAGGTCAATGGTCAAGGCCTTCAACACTCTGGTACCTACCTGATGCATAGGAAAGAGGAAAAAGTCCAAGTTCTTCAACATATCGGCGACGACATACCAACCTGATGTGTGGGAAAGAGGGGGGGTCAAAGTTCAATTTCTACAACACTCTGGCGAGGGCATGCCTTCCTAACAGGTGAGAAAGATGGGCTCAAAGGTCAAGGTCTTTAACACACCGGTGAGGACATACCTACCTGACGCCTGGGAAAGAGGGGGTAAAAGGTCAAGTTCTTCAGCACTCCGGAGAGGACATATCTACCTCATACGTGGGAAAGGGCGGGTAAAAGCTCAAAGTTTTCAGTACTCCGGAGAGGACATACCTACCTCATGAACTGGGAGGAGTGAATAAAAGGTCAAGGTCTTCAGCACTCCAGAGACGACATACCAACCTGACGCGTGGGAAAGAGGGGGTCAAAGGTCAAGGGCTTCATCACTCAGGCGAGGACATACCTACCGGAAAGTGGTTTAAAGAGGGGGACAAATGTAGAGGTCATCAACACTCCCGAGAGGACATACCTACCTGACACGTGGGAAACAGGGACTCAAAGGTCAAGGTCTTCAACACTTTGGCGATGACATACCTACCTGACGCATGCGAAAGAGGGGGTCAAAGTTCAAGGTCTTCAACAGTCTGGGGGGGACATACCTACCTGACGCCTGGGAAAGAGGGGGTCAAAGGTCAAGGTCTACAACACTCCGGTGAGGACATACCTACCTGGCGCACAGGAATGAGGGGGTCAAAGTTCAAGGTCTTCAAAACTCCGGCGAGGACATACCTACCTGACGCGTGGGAAAGACGGGGTCAACGGTCAAGGTCTTCAACACACCGGCGAGGACATACCTACCTGATGAGTAGGAAAGAGGGGGGTCAAAGGTCAAGTTTTTACAACACTCCGGTGAGGACATGCCCACCAGCTGTGTGGGAAAGAGGGGCACAAAGGTCAAGTTCTTCAAAACACCGGCGAGAACATACCTAACGGAAAGTGTTGGAAAGAGGGGTCCAATGTCAGGGTTTTCAACACTCCGGCGCAGACATACCTACCTGATGTGTGGGAAAGAGGGGGTCAAAGGTCAAGGTCTTTAACACTCCAGCGAGGACATACCTACCTGATGAGTGGGAAGTAGTGGGTCAAAGGTCTAGGACTTGAACCCTCCGGCGAGAACATACCTACCTGATGCGTGGGAAAGAGTGGATCGAAGGTCAAGGTCTTCAGCACTCCGGTGACGCCATACCTAACTGACGCGTGAAAAAGAGGGGGTCAAAGGTCAGGGTCTTCAACAACAAAAGAGAGATCATACCTACCTGACGCGTGGGAAGGTCAAAGTCTTCAACACTCCGGTGAGGACATACCTACCGGAAAGTGTTGGAAAGAGAGGTCAAATGTCAAGGTCTTCAACACTTCGACGAGGACATACCTACCTGATGCGTGGGAAAGAGTGGGTCGAAGGTCAAGGTCTTCAGCACTCCGGTGAGGACATACCTACCTTACGCGTGGGAAAGAGTGGGTCAAAGGTCAAGGTCTTCAACACTCCATCGAGGACATACCTAACTGGCGTGTGAAAAAGAGGGGGTCAAAGGTCAGGGTCTTCAACAATAAAGAGAGATCATACCTACCTGACGCGTGGGAAAGAGGGCGCCAAAGTTCAAAGTCTTCAACACTCCGGTGAGGACATACCTACCGGATAGTGTTGGAAAGAGGGGGTCAAATGTCAAGGTCTTCAACACTCCGACGAGGACATACCTACCTGACGCGTGGGGAAGAAGGGGTCAAAGGTCAAGGTCTTCAGCACTCTGTAGAGGACATTTCTACCTGACACGTGGGAAAGAGTGGGTAAAAAGTCAAGTTCTTCAGCACTCCAGCGAGGATATACCTACCTAACCCGTGGGAATGATGGGGTCAAAGGTCAAGGTCTTCAATAATCCAGCGAGGACATACCTACCTGACACATTGGAAAGAGGGGGTCAAAGGTCATGGTCTTCAACACTCCACTGAGGACATACCAATCTGACGCATGGGAAAGAGGGGGTCAAAGGTCAAGGTCTTCAACAATCTGGCGAGGACATACCTACCTGAAGTGTGGCAAAAGGTAGGTCAAAGGTCAAAGTCTTCAACACTCCGGCAAGGATATACCTACCTGATGCGTGAGAAAGAGGTTGTCAAAGATCAAGGTCTTCAACACTCCAGCGAGGACATACCTGCCGGACGTGTGGGAAAGAGGGGATCAAAGGTCAAGGTTTTCAACACTCCGGAGAGGACATACCTACCGGTAATATTGGAAGGAGGGGGTCAAATGTGAAGGTCTTCAACACTCCAGCGAGGACATACCTAACTGACCACTGGGAAATAGGGGGTCAAAGGTCATGGTCTTCAACACTCCGGCGAGTCCATACCTACCTGACGCATGGAAAAGAGGGGGTCAAAGTTCAAGGTCTTCAAAACTGCGGCGACGGCATACCTACCTGATGCGTGGGAAAGAGGGGGTCAAAGGTCAAGGTCTTCAACACTCCGGCAAGGAAATACCTACCGGAAAGGGTTGGAAAGAGGGGTCAAATGTCAGGGTTTTCAACACTCCGGCGCAGACATACCTACCTGATGTGTGGGAAAGAGGGGGGTCAAAGGTCAAGGTCATTAACACTCCGGCGAGGACATACCTACCTGATGAGTGGGAAGTAGTGGGTCAAAGGTCTAGGACTTACCCTCCGGCGAGAACATACCTACCTGATGCGTGGGAAAGAGTGGGTCAAAGGTCAAGGTCTTCAACACTCCATCGAGGACATACCTAACTGACGCGTGAAAAAGTGGGGGTCAAAGGTCAGGGTCTTCAACAATAAAGAGAGATCATACCTACCTGACGCGTGGGAAAGAGGGCGCCAAAGGTCAAAGTCTTCAACACTCCGACGAGGACATACCTACCTGACGCGTGGGGAAGAAGGGGTCAAAGGTCAAGGTCTTCAGCACTCTGGAGAGGACATTTCTACCTGACACGTGGGAAAGAGTGGGTAAAAAGTCAAGTTCTTCAACACTCCGGCGAGGACATACCTACCTAACCCGTGGGAATGATGGGGTCAAAGGTCAAGGTCTTCAATAATCCGGCGAGGACATACCTACCTGACACGTGGGAAAGAGGGGGTCAAAGGTCATGGACTTCAACACTCCACTGAGGACATACCTATCTGACGCATGGGAAAGAGGGGGTCAAAGGTCAAGGTCTTCAACAATCTGGCGAGGACATACCTACCTGAAGCGTGGCAAAAGGTAGGTCAAAGGTCAAAGTCTTCAACACTCTGGCGAGGATATACCTACCTGATGCGTGAGAAAGAGGTTGTCAAAGATCAAGGTCTTCAACACTCCAGCGAGGACATACCTGCCTGACGCATGGGAAAGAGGGGATCAAAGGTCAAGGTTTTCAACACTCAGGAGAGGACATACCTACCGGTAATATTGGAAGGAGGGGGTCAAATGTCAAGGTCTTCAACATTCCAGCGAGGACATACCTACTTGACGCACCGAAAAGAGGGGGTCAAACGTCAAGGTCTACAACACTCCTGCAAGAACATACCTACCTGACGCGTGGGAAAGAGGGGGTCAAATGTCAAGGTCTTCAACACTCCAGCGAGGACATACCTAACTGACCCATGGGAAATAGGGGGTCAAAGGTCAAGGTCTTCAACACTCCAGCGAGTCCATACCTACCTGACGCGTGGGAAAGAGGGGGTCAAAGTTCAAGGTCTTCAAATCTCCGGCGACGGCATACCTACCTGAAACGTGGCAAAACACTGGGTCAAAGGTCAAAGTCTACAACACTCCGGCGAGGATGTACCTACCTGATGTGTGAGAAAGTGGTTGTCAAAGATCAAGGTCTTCAACACTCCAGCGAGGACTTACGTGCCTGACGCGTGGGAAAGAGGGGATCAAAGGTCAAGGTTTTCAACACTCCGGAGAGGACATACCTACCGGTAATATTGGAAGGAGGGGGTCAAATGTGAAGGTCTTCAACACTCCAGCGAGGACATACCTAACTGACCACTGGGAAATAGGGGGTCAAAGGTCATGGTCTTCAACACTCCGGCGAGTCCATACCTACCTGACGCATGGAAAAGAGGGGGTCAAAGTTCAAGGTCTTCAAAACTGCGGCGACGGCATACCTACCTGATGCGTGGGAAAGAGGGGGTCAAAGGTCAAGGTCTTCAACACTCCGGCAAGGAAATACCTACCGGAAAGGGTTGGAAAGAGGGGTCAAATGTCAGGGTTTTCAACACTCCGGCGCAGACATACCTACCTGATGTGTGGGAAAGAGGGGGTCAAAGGTCAAGGTCATTAACACTCCGGCGAGGACATACCTACCTGATGAGTGGGAAGTAGTGGGTCAAAGGTCTAGGACTTACCCTCCGGCGAGAACATACCTACCTGACGCGTGGGAAAGAGTGGGTCAAAGGTCAAGGTCTTCAACACTCCATCGAGGACATACCTAACTGACGCGTGAAAAAGAGGGGGTCAAAGGTCAGGGTCTTCAACAATAAAGAGAGATCATACCTACCTGACGCGTGGGAAAGAGGGCGCCAAAGGTCAAAGTCTTCAACACTCCGACGAGGACATACCTACCTGACGCCTGGGGAAGAAGGGGTCAAAGGTCAAGGTCTTCAGCACTCTGGAGAGGACATTTCTACCTGACACGTGGGAAAGAGTGGGTAAAAAGTCAAGTTCTTCAACACTCCGGCGAGGACATACCTACCTAACCCGTGGGAATGATGGGGTCAAAGGTGAAGGTCTTCAATAATCCGGCGAGGACATACCTACCTGACACGTGGGAAAGAGGGGGTCAAAGGTCATGGACTTCAACACTCCACTGAGGACATACCTATCTGACGCATGGGAAAGAGTGGGTCAAAGGTCAAAGTCTTCAACAATCTGGCGAGGACATACTTACCTGAAGCGTGGCAAAAGGTAGGTCAAAGGTCAAAGTCTTCAACACTCTGGCGAGGATATACCTACCTGATGCGTGAGAAAGAGGTTGTCAAAGATCAAGGTCTTCAACACTCCAGCGAGGACATACCTGCCTGACGCGTGGGAAAGAGGGGATCAAAGGTCAAGGTTTTCAACACTCTGGAGAGGACATACCTACCGGTAATATTGGAAGGAGGGGGTCAAATGTCAAGGTCTTCAACACTCCAGCGAGGACATACCTACTTGACGCGCCGAAAAGAGGGGGTCAAACATCAAGGTCTACAACACTCCTGCTAGAACATACCTACCTGACGCGTGGGAAAGAGGGGGTCAAATGTCAAGGTCTTCAACACTCCAGCGAGGACATACCTAACTGACCCCTGGGAAATAGGGGGTCAAAGGTCAAGGTCTTCAACACTCCGGCGAGTCCATACCTACCTGACGCGTGGGAAAGAGGGGGTCAAAGTTCAAGGTCTTCAAATCTCCGGCGGCGGCATACCTACCTGAAGCGCGGCAAAACACTGGGTCAAAGGTCAAAGTCTTCAGCACTCCGGCGAGGATATACCTACCTGATGCGTGAGAAAGAGGTTGTCAAAGATCAAGGTCTTCAACACTCCAGCGAGGACATACCTGCCTGACGCGTGGGAAAGAGGGGATCAAAGGTCAAGGTTTTCAACACTCCGGAGAGGACATACCTACCGGTAATATTGGAAGGAGGGGGTAAAATGTGAAGGTCTTCAACACTCCAGCGAGGACATACCTACATGACGTGCCGAAAAGAGGGGGGTCAAAGGTCAATGTCTACAACACTCCGGCGAAAACATACCTACCTGACACATGGGAAAGAGGGACTCAAAGGCCAAGGTCTTCGACACTTTTGCGATAACATACCTACCTAGACGCATGGTAAAGAGGGGGTCAAAGGTCAAGGTCTTCAACATCCCAGCGAGGATATACCTACCTGATGCGTAGGAAAGAGGGGGGTCAAAGGTCAAGGTCTTCAAAACTCCAGCGAGGACATACCTATCTGACGCATGGGAAAGAGGGGGTCAAAGGTCAAGGTCTTCAAGAATCTGGCGAGGACATACCTACCTGAAGCGTGGCAAAAGGTAGGTCAAAGGTCAACGTCTTCAACACTCCGGCGAGGATATACCTACCTGATGCGTGAGAAAGAGGTTGTCAAAGATCAAGGTCTTCAACACTCCAGCGAGGACATACCTGCCTGACGCGTGGGAAAGAGGGGATCAAAGGTCAAGGTTTTCAACACTCAGGAGAGGACATACCTACCGGTAATATTGGAAGGAGGGGAAAGAGGGGGTCAAACGTCAAGGTCTACAACACTCCTGCAAGAACATACCTACCTGACGCGTGGGAAAGAGGAGGTCAAATGTCAAGGTCTTCAACACTCCAGCGAGGACATACCTAACTGACCCATGGGAAATAGGGGGTCAAAGGTCAAGGTATTCAACACTCCAGCGAGTCCATACCTACCTGACGCGTGGGAAAGAAGGGGTCAAAGTTCAAGGCCTTCAAATCTCCGGCGGCGGCATACCTACCTGAAGCGTGGCAAAACACTGTGTCAAAGGTGAAAGTCTTCAGCACTCCGGCGAGGATATACCTACCTGATGCCTGAGAAAGAGGTTGTTAAAGATCAAGGTCTTCAACACTCCAGCGAGGACATACCTGCCTGGCGCGTGGGAAAGAGGGGATCAAAGGTCAAGGTTTTCAACACTCCGGAGAGGACATACATACCGGTAATATTGGAAGGAGGGGGTAAAATGTGAAGGTCTTCAACACTCCAGCGAGGACATACCTACATGACGTGCCGAAAAGAGGGGGGTCAAAGGTCAAGGTCTACAACACTCCGGCGAAAACATACCTACCTGACACATGGGAAAGAGGGACTCAAAGGCCAAGGTCTTCAACACTTTTGCGATAACATACCTACCTAGACGCATGGGAAAGAGGGGGTCAAAGGTCAAGGTCTTCAACATCCCAGCAAGGATATACCTACCTGATGCGTAGGAAAGAGGGGGGGTCAAAGGTCAAGGTCTTCAAAACTCCAGTGAGGACATACCTACCTGATGCGTGGGAAAGAGGGGGTCAACGGTCAAGGTCTTCAACACTCCGGCAAGAACATACCTTCCTGACACGTGGGAAAGAGGGGTCAAGGGTTAAGGTCTTAAACACTCCATCAAGGAAATACCTACAGGACGCGTGGGAAGGAGGAGGTCAATGGTCAAGGCCTTCAACACTCCGGTACCTACCAGATGCATAGGAAAGAGGGGGGTCAAAAGTCAAGTTCTTCAACATATCGGCGACGACATACCTACCTGATTCGTGGGAAAGAGGGGGGGTGAAAGTTCAATTTCTACAACACTCTGGCGAGGGCATGCCTACCTAACACGTGAGAAAGATGGGCTCAAAGGTCAAGGTCTTTAACACACCGGCGAGCACATACCTACCTGACGCCTGGGAAAGAGCGGGTAAAAGGTCAAGTTCTTCAGCACTCCGGAGAGGACATATCTACCTCATACGTGGGAAAGGGCGGGTAAAAGCTCAAAGTTTTCAGTACTCTGGAGAGGACATACCTACCTCATGAGCTGGGAGGAGTGAATAAAAGGTCAAGATCTTCAGCACTCCAGAGACGACATACCTACCTGACGCGTGGGAAAGAGGGGGTCAAAGGTCAAGGGCTTCATCACTCAGGCGAGGACATACCTACCGTAAAGTGCTTTAAAGAGGGGGTCAAATGTAGAGGTCTTCAACACTCCTGAGAGGACATACCTACCTGACACGTGGGAAACAGGGACTCAAAGGTCAAGGTCTTCAACACTTTGGCGATGACATAACTACCTGAAGCATGCGAAAGAGGGGGTCAAATGTCAAGGTCTTCAACAGTCTGGGGGGGACATACCTACCTGTCGCCTGGGAAAGAGGGGGGTCAAAGGTCAAGGTCTACAACACTCCGGTGAGGACATACCTACCTGACGCCTAGGAATGAGGGGGTCAAAGTTCAAGGTCCTCAAAACTCCGGCGAGGACATACCTACCTGACGCGTGGGAAAGACGGGGTCAACGGTCAAGGTCTTCAACACACCGGCGAGGACATACCTACCTGATGAGTAGGAAAGAGTGGGATCAAAGGTCAAGTTTTAACAACACTCCGGTGAGGACATGCTTACCAGATGTGTGGGAAAGAGGGGCACAAAGGTCAAGGTCTTCAAAACACCGGCGAGAACATACCTAACGGAAAGTGTTGGAAAGAGGGGTCAAATGTCAGGGTTTTCAACACTCCTTCGCAGACATACCTACCTGATGTGTGGGAAAGAGGGGGTCAAAGGTCAAGGTTTTTAACACTCCGGCGAGGACATACCTACCTGATGAGTGGGAAGTAGTGGGTCAAAGGTCTAGGATTTCAACCCTTCGGCGAGAACATACCTACGTGATGCGTGGGAAAGAGTTGGTCGAGGTCAAGGTCTTCAGCACTCCGGTGAGGACATACCTACCTGACACGTGGGAAAAAGGGGGTCAAAGGTCATGGTCTTCAACACTCCACTGAGGACATACCTATCTGACGCATGGGAAAGAGGGGGACTAAGGTCAAGGTCTTCAACAATCTGGCGAGGACATACCTACCTGAAGCGTGTCAAAAGGTAGGTCAAAGTCTTCAACACTCCGGCGAGGATATACCTACCTGATGCGTGAGAAAGAGGTTGTCAAAGATCAAGGTCTTCAACACTCCAGCGAGGACATACCTGCCTGACGAATGGGAAAGAGGGGATCAAAGGTCAAGGTTTTCAAAACTCCGGAGAGGACATACCTACCGGTAATTTTGGAAGGAGTGGGTCAAATGTCAAGGTCTTCAACACTCCAGCGAGGACATACCTACTTGACGCGCCGAAAAGAGAGGGTCAAAGGTCAAGGTCTACAACACTCCGGAGAGAACATACCTACCTGACGCGTGGGAAAGAAGGGGTCAAATGTCAAGGTCTTCAACACTCCAGCGAGGACATACCTAACTGACTCCTGGGAAATAGGGGGTCAAAGGTCAAGGTCTTCAACACTCCGGCGAGTCCATACCTACCTGACACGTGGGAAAGAGGGGGTCAAAGTTCAAGGTCTTCAAAACTCCGGCGACGGCATACCTATCTGAAGCGTGACAAAACACTGGGTCAAAGGTCAAAGTCTACAACACTCCGGCGAGGATATACCTACCTGATGTGTGAGAAAGTGGTTGTCAAAGATCAAGGTCTTCAACACTCCAGCGAGGACATACCTGCCTGACACGTGGGCAAGAGGGGATCAAAGGTCAAGGTTTTCAACACTCCGGAGAGGACATACCTACCGGTAATATTGGAAGGAGGGGGTCAAATGCGAAGGTCTTCAACACTCCAGCGAGGACATACCTACATGACGCGCCGAAAAGAGGGGGGTCAAAGGTCAAGGTCTACAACACTCCGGCGAGAACATACCTACCTGACACATGGGAAAGAGGGACTCAAAGGCCAAGGTCTTCAACACTTTTACGATGACATACCTACCTTGACGCGTGGGAAAGAGGGGGTCAAAGGTCAAGGTCTTCAACATCCCGGCGAGAACATACCTACCTGACGCGTTGGAAAGAGGGGGGTCAAAGGTCAAGGTCTTCAAAACTTCGGTGAGGACATACCTACCTGACGTTTGCCGAGGTCAAGGTCTTCAATACTCTGGCGAGGACATACCTAACAGAAAGTGTTGCAATGAGGGGGTCAAGCGTCATGGTCTTCAACACTGCGACTGAGGACATACCTACCTGATGCGTGGGTAAGAGGGGTTCAACGGTCAAGGTCTTCAACACTCCGGCAAGAACATACCTTCATGACACGTGGGAAAGAGGGGGTCAAGGGTTAAGGTCTTGAACACTCCGTCAAGGAAATACCTACAGGACGCGTGGGAAGGAGGAGGTCAATTGTCAAGGCCTTCAACACTCCGGTACCTACCTGATGCGTTGGAAAGAGGGGGGTCAAAAGTCAAGTTCTTCAACATATCGGCGACGACATACCTACCTGATGCGCGGGAAAGAGGGGGGTCAAAGTTCAAGGTCTTTAACACACCGGCGAGGACATACCTATCTGACGCCTGGGAAAGAGGGGGTAAAAGGTCAAGTTCTTCAGCACTCCGGAGAGGACATATCTACCTCATACGTGGGAAAGGGTGGGTAAAAGCTCAAAGTTTTCAGTACTCCGGAGAGGACATACCTACCTCATGCGCTGGGAGGAGTGAATAAAAGGTCAAGGTCTTCAGCACTCCAGAGACGACATACCTACCTGACGTGTGGGAAAGAGGGGGTCAAAGGGCTTCATCACTCAGGCGAGGACATACCTACCGGAAAGTGGTGGAAAGAGGGGGTCAAATCTAGAGGTCTTCAACACTCCTGAGAGGACATACCTACCTGACACGTGGGAAACAGGGACTCAAAGGTCAAGGTCTTCAACACTTTGGCGATGACATACCTACCTGACGCGTGCGAAAGAGGGGGTCAAAGGTCAAGGTCTTCAACAGTCTGGGGGGGAAATACCTACCTGACGCCTGGGAAAGAGGGGGTCAAAGGTCAAGGTCTACAACACTCCGGTGAGGACATACCTACCTGACGCGTAGGAATGAGGGGCCCAAAGTTCAAGGTCTTCAAAACTCCGGCGAGGACATACCTACCTGACGCGTGGGAAAGACTGGGTCAACGGTCAAGGTCTTCAACACACCGGCGAGGACATACCTACCTGATGAGTAGGAAAGAGGGGGCTCAAAGGTCACGTTTTTACAACACTCCGGTGAGGACATGCCTACCAGATGTGTGGGAAAGAGGGGCACAAAGGTCAAGGTTTTCAAAACACCAGCGAGAACATACCTAACGGAAAGTGTTGCAAAGAGGGGCTCAAAGGTCATGGTCTTCAACACTCCGACTGAGGACATACCTACCAGATGCGTGGGAAAGAGGGGGTCAAAGGTC
The DNA here is from genome assembly GCF_964263255.1 of Lissotriton vulgaris. Classification (NCBI taxonomy): domain Eukaryota; kingdom Metazoa; phylum Chordata; class Amphibia; order Caudata; family Salamandridae; genus Lissotriton; species Lissotriton vulgaris. Next base: position 64,773,766 of record NC_141687.1, read on the forward strand.
AAGGTCTTCAACACTCAGACGAGGACATACCTACCTGACACGTGGAAAAGAGGGGGTCAAGGGTCAAGGTCTTCAACACTCTGTCAAGGACATACCCACAGGACGCGTGGGAAGGAAGAGGTCAATGGTCAAGGTCTTCAACACTCCGGTACCTACCTGATGCGTAGGAAAGAAAGGGGTCAAAAGTCAATTTCTTCAACACACCGGCGATGACATACCTACCTGATGCGTGGGAAAGAGGGGGGTCAAAGGTCAATTTCTTCAACAGTCTGGCGAAGGCATGCCTACCTGATACGTGGAGAAGATGGGCTCAAAGATCAAGGTCTTCAACACACCGGCGAGGACATAACTACCTGACACCTGGGAAAGAGGGGGTAAAAGGTCAAGTTCTTCAGCACTCCGGAGAGGACATATCTAACTCACGCATAGGAAAGGGTGGGTAAAAGCTCAAAGTCTTCAGTACTCCGGAGAGGACATACCTACCTCATGCCCTGCAAAGAGTGGATAAAAGGTCAAGGTCTTCAGCACTCCAGAGAGGACCAACCTACCTGACGTGTGGGAAAGAGAGGGTCAAAGGTCAAGGTTTTCAACACTCCAGTTACGACATACCTACCTGACTCGTGGGAAAGAGGGGGTCAATGGTCAAGGCCTTCAGCACTCCGGAGAGGACACACCTACCTGACACATGGAAATAGTGAGTACAAGGTCAAGTTCTTCAGCACACCAGAGATGACATATCTACCTCACACTTGGGAAAGAGTGGGTAAAAGCTCAAAGTCTTCAGCACTCTGGAAAGGACATACCTACATCATGAGCTGGAAAGAGTGGGTAAAAGGTCAAGGGCTTCAGCACTCCGGAGAGGACATACCTACATCATGAGCTGGAAAGAGTGGGTAAAATGTCAAGGGCTTCAGTACTCCGGAGAGGACATACCTACCAGAAAGTGTTTGAAAGAGGGGGTCAAAGGTCAAGGTCTTCAACACTCCGGCGAGGACATACCTACCCGACGCTTGGGAAAGTGGGGGTCAAAGGTCAAGGTCATCAACACTCTAGCAAGGACATACCTACCTCACGCGTGGGAAAGAGGGTGTCAAAGGTCAAGGTCTTTAACACTCTGGCAAGGACACACCTACCTGACGCATGGAAAGAGGGGGTCCAATGTCAAGGTCTTTAACACTCCGGCGAGGAAACATTTATCTGACGTGTGGGAAAGAGGGGTCAAATGTCAAGGTCTTCAACACTCCGACGAGGATATACCTACCTGACGCATGGGAAAGAGGGGGTCAAAGGTCAAGGTCTTGATCACTCCGGCGAGGACATACCTACCAGACGCGTGGGAAAGATAGGGTCAAAGGTAAAGGTCTGTAATACTCCGGCAAGGACATCCCTACCTGACGCGTGGGAAACAGTGGGTCAAAGGTCAAGGTTTTCAACTCTCCGGCGAGGGCATCTCTACCTGATTCATGGGAAAGAGTGGGTCAAAGGTCAAGGTCTTCAACTTTCTGGTGAGGACATCTCTACCTGGCGCATGGGAAAGAGTGGGTAAAACGTCAAGCCTTTAACACTCTGGAGAGGACATACCTACCTGATGCGTTGGAAAGAGTGGGTAAAAGGTCAAGGTCTTCAACACTCCGGAGAGGACATCCCTATTGGACTCGTGGGAAAGAGAGGGTCAAAGGTCAAGGTCTTCAACACTCTGGCAAGGACATACCTACCTGAATCATGGGAAAGAGGGGGTCAAATGTCAAGGTCTTCAACACTCCGGAGAGGACAAATCTACTTGACGCGTGGAAAAGAGGGGGTCAAAGGTAAAGGTTTTCAACATTCCGGCGAAGACACACCTACCGGAACGTGCTGGAAAGAAGGGGTCAAAGATCAAGGACTTCAACACTCCGGCGAGGACATACCTACCGGACGCGTGGGAAAGTGGGGGTCAAAGTTCAAGGTCTTCAAAACTCCGGCGTCAGCATACCTACCTGATGCGTGGGAAAGAGTGGGTCAAAGATCAAGGTCTTCAACACTCCAGCGAGGACATACCTAACTGACGCATGGGAAATAGGGGGTTAAAGGTCAAGGTCTTCAACACTCCGGCGAATCCATATCTACCTGATGCGTGGGAAAGAGGGGGTCAAAGTTCAAGGTCTTCAAAACTCCGGCGACGGCATACCTACCTGATGCGTGGGAAAGAGTGGGTCAAAGATCAAGGTCTTCAACACTCCGGCAAGGACATACCTACCGGAAAGGGTTGGAAAGAGGGGGTCAAATGTCAGGGTTTTCAACACTCCGGCGCAGACATACCTACCTGACGTGTGGGAAAGAGGGGGTCAAAAGTAAAGGTCTTTAACACTCCGGCGAGGACATACCTACCTGATGAGTGGGAAGTAGTGAGTCAAAGATCAAGGACTTGTACCCTCCGGCGAGAACATACCTACCTGATGTGTGGGAAAGAGTGGGTTGAAGGTCAAGGTCTTCAGCACTCTGGTGAGGACATACCTACCTGACGCGTGGGAAAGAGTGGGTCAAAGGTCAAGGTCTTCAACATTCCATCGAGGACATACCTAACTGACGCGTGAAAAAGAGGGGGTCAAAGGTCAAGGTCTTTAACAATAAAGAGAGATCATACCTACCTGACGCGTGGGAAAGAGGGCGCCAAAGGTCAAAGTCTTCAACACTCCGGTGAGGACATACCTACCGGAAAGTGTTGGAAAGAGGGGGTCAAATGTCAAGGTCTTCAACACTCCGACGAGGACATACCTACCTGACGCGTGGGGATGAAGGGGTCAAAGGTCAAGGTCTTCAGCACTCTGGAGAGGACATACCTACCTGACATGTGGGAAAGAGTGGGTAAAAGGTGAAGTTCTTCAGCACTCCGGCGAGGACATACCTACCTAACCCGTGGGAATGATGGGGTCAAAGGTCAAGGTCTTCACTAATCCGGCGAGGACATACTTACCTGATGCGTGGCAAAAGGTAGGTCAAAGGTCAAAGTCTTCAACACTCCGGCGAGGATATACTTACCTGATGCGTGAGAAAGAGGTTGTCAAAGATCAAGGTCTTCAACACCAGCAAGGACATACCTGCCTGAAGCGTGGGAAAGAATGGATCAAAGTTCAAGGTTTTCAACACTCCGGAGAGGACATACCTACCGGTAATATTGGAAGGAGGGTGTCAAATGTGAAGGTCTTCAACACTCCAGCGAGGACATACCTACATGACGCGCCGAAAAGAGGGGGGTCAAAGGTCAAGGTCTACAACACTTCGGCGAGAACATACCTACCTGACACTTGGGAAAGAGGGACTCAAAGGTCAAGGTCTTCAACACTTTGGCGATTACATACCTACCTAGACGCGTGGGAAAGAGTGGGTAAAAGGTCAAGGTCTTCAGCACTCCAGAGAGGACATACCTACCTGATGCGTGGGAAAGAGGGGGTCAAAGGTCAAGGGCTTCAACACTTCGACGAGAACATACCTTCCGGAAAGTGTTGGAAAGAGGGGGTCAAATGTCAAGGTCTTCAACACTCCTGCGAGGACATACCTACCTGACGCGTGGGAATGATGGGGTTAAAGGTCAATGTCTTCAATAATCCTTCGAGGACATACCTACCTGACACGTGGGAAAGAGGGGGTCAAGGTCATGGTCTTCAACACTCCACTGAGGACATACCTATCTGACGCATGGGAAAGAGTGGGTCAACGGTCAAGGTCTCCAACAATCTGGCGAGGACATACCTACCTGAAGCGTGGCAAAAGGTGGGTCAAAGGTCAAGTTCTTCAACACTCCGGCGAGGACATACGTACCTGATGCGTGGGAAAGAGGCGGGTCAAAGGTCAATTTCTTCAACACTCTGGCGAAGGCATGCCTACCTGACGCGTGGGAAAGATGGGCTCAAAGATCAAGGTCTTCAACACACCGGCGAGGACATAACTACCTGACACCTGGGAAAGAGAGGGTAAAAGTTCAAAGTCTTCAGTACTCCGGAGAGGACATACCCACCTCATGCACTGGGAAGAGTGGATAAAAGGTCAAGGTCTTCAGCACTCCAGAGAGGACATACCTACCTGATGCGTGGGAAAGAGATGGTCAAAGGTCAAGGGCTTCAACACTCCGACGAGGACATACCTACCGGAAAGTGTTGGAAAGAGGGGGTCAAATGGCAAGGTCTTCTACACTCCTGCGAGGACATACCTACCTGACGCGTGGGAAAGAGGGGGTCAAAGGTCAAGGTCTTCTGAACTCCGGAGAGGAAATACCTACCTGACACATGGAAAGAGTGAGTAAAAGGTCAAGTTCTTCAGCACACCAGAGATGACATATCTACCTCACACTTGGGAAAGAGTGGGTAAAAGCTCAAAGTCTTCAGCACTCCGGAGAGGACATACCTACATCATGAGCTGGAAAGAGTGGGTAAAAGGTCAAGGTCTTCAGCACTCGGAAAGAGGGGGTCAAAGGTCAAGGTCTTCAACACTCCGGCAAGCACATACCTACCTGACCCGTGGGAAAATGGGGTCAAAGGTCAAGGTCATCAACACTCTGGCGAGGACATACCTACCTCACACGTGGGAAAGAGGGTGCCAAAGGTCAAGGTCTTTAACACTCTGGCAAGGACATACCTAACTGACGCAAGGAAAAAGGGGTCAAATGTCAAGGTCTTCAACACTCCGGCGAGGATATACCTAACGGGAAAGTGTTGGAAAGAGGGGGTCAAATGTCAAGGTCTTCAACACTCTGACGAGGATATACCTACCTGATGCATGGGAAAGAGGGGGTCAAAGGTCAAGGTCTTGATCACTCCGGCGAGGACATACCTACCAGACGCGTGGGAAAGATAGGGTCAAAGGTAAAGGTCTGTAATACTCCGGCGAGGACATCTCTACCTGACGCGTGGGAAACAGTGGGTCAAAGGTCAAGGTCTTCAACTCTCCGGCGAGGGCATCTCTACCTGATGCATGGGAAAGAGTGGGTCAAAGGTCAAGGTCTTCAACTTTCTGGTGAGGACATCTCTACCTGGCTCGTGGGAAAGAGTGGGTAAAAGGTCAAGTCTTTAACACTCCGGAGAGGACATACCTACCTGATGCGTTGGATTGAGTGGGTAAAAGGTCAAGGTCTTCAACACTCCGGAGAGGACATCCCTACCGGACTCGTGGGAGAGAGAGGGTCAAAGGTCAAGGTCTTCAACACTCTGGCAAGGACATACCTACATGAATCATTGGAAAGAGGGGGTTAAATGTCAAGGTCTTCAACACTCAGGCGAGGACAAATCTACTTGATGCGTGGAAAAGAGGGGGTCAAAGGTAAAGGTTTTCAACACTCCGGCGAAGATATACCTACCGGAATGTGTTGGAAAGAGGGGGTCAAAGATCAAGGTCTTCAACACTCCGGCGAGGACATATCTACCGGAAGCGTGGGAAAGAGAGGGTCAAATGTCAAGGTCTTCAACACTCCGACGAGGACATACCTACCTGACGCGTGGGGAAGAAGGGGTCAAAGGTCAAGGTCTTCAGCACTCCGGAGAGGACATACCTACCTGACATGTGGGAAAGAGTGGGTAAAAGGTCAAGTACTTCAGCACTCCGGCGAGGACATTCCTACCTCACCCATGGGAATGATGGGGTCAAAGGTCAAGGTCTTCAATAATCCGGCGAGGACATACCTACCTGACACGTGGGAAAGAGGGGGTCAAAGGTCAAAGTCTTCAACACTCCACTGAGGACATACCTATCTGACGCATGGAAAAAAGTGGATCAAAGGTCAAGGTCTTCAACAATCTGGCGAGGCCATACCTACCTGAAGCATGGCAAAAGGTGGGTCAAAGTTCAAAGCCTTCAACACTCCGGCGAGGATATACCTACCTGATGCGTGAGAAAGAGGCTGTCAAAGATCAAGGTCTTCAACACTCCAGCGAGGACATACCTGCCTGACGCGTGGGAAAGAGGGGATCAAAGTCAAGGTTTACAACACTCCGGAGAGGACATATCTGCCGGTAATAATGGAAGGAGGGGGTCAAATGTCAAGGTCTTCAACCCTCCAGCGAGGACATACCAAAATGACGCATAGGAAAGAGAGGGGTCAAAGGTCATAGTCTTCAACACTCCGGCGAGGACATACCTACTTGATGCGCCGAAAAGAGGGGGTCAAAGGTCAAGGTCTACAACACTCTGGCGAGAACATACCCACCTGACGCGTGGGAAAGAGGGGGGGTCAAAGGTCAAGGTCTTCAATACTCCGGTGAGGAAATACCTAACGGAAAGTGTTGTGAAGAGGGGGTCAAATGTCAAGGTCTTCAACACTCCGGCGAGGATATACCTACTTGACGTGTGGGAAAGAGGGGGTCAAAGGTCAAGGCCTTTAACACTGCGGCGAGGAAATACCTACCGGAAACAGTTGGAAAGAGGGGGTCAAAAGGCAAGGTCTACAACACTACGGCGAGGACATACCTTCCTGACACGTGGGAAAGAGGGGGTCAAAGGTCAAGGTCTTCAACACTCCAGCAAGGACATACCTACCTGACGCATGGAAAAGAGTGGATCAAAGGTCAAGGTCTTCGACACTCCAGCGAGGACATACCTGCCTGACGCATGGAATAGAGGGTGTCAAATGTCAAGGTCTTCAACACTCCGGCGAGGACATCTCTACCTGACGCATGGAAAAGAGTGGATCAAAGGTCAAGGTCTTCAACACTCCAGCGAGGACATACCTGCCTGACGCGTGGTAAAGAGGGGGTCAAAGGTCAAGGTCTTCAAAACTCCGGCAAGGGCATACCTACCTGATGCGTGGGAAAGAGGGGGTTCAAAGGTCAAGGTCTTCAACACTCCGGCAAGGACATACCTACCGGAAAGTTTTGGAAAGAGTGGGTCAAATGTCAGGGTTTTCAACACTTCTGTGAAGACATACCTACCTGACGTGTGGGAAAGAAGGGGTTAAAGGTCAAGGTCTTCAACACTCCGGCGAGGACATACCTACCTGATGAGTGGGAAGTAGTGGGTCAAATGTCAAGGTCTTCAACCCTCTGGCGAGAACATGAGGCGTGGGAAAGAGTGGGTCGAAGGTCAAGGTCTTCAGCACTCTGGCAAGGACATACCTACCTGACACGTGGGAAAGAGTGGGTCAAAGGTCAATGTGTTCAACACTCCAGCGAGGACATACCTACCGGAAAGTGTTGGAAAGAGGGGGTCAAATGTCAAGGTCTTTAACACTCCGGCGAGGACATACCTACCTGACGCTGGGGAAAGAGGGGGTAAAAGGTCAAGTACTTCAGCACTCCGGCGAGGACATTCCTACCTAACCCATGGGAATGATGGGGTCAAAGGTCAAGGTCTTCAATAATCCGGCGAGGACATACCTACCTGACACGTGGGAAAGAGGGGGTCAAAGGTCAAAGTCTTCAACACTCCACTGAGGACATACCTATCTGACGCATGGAAAAAAGTGGATCAAAGGTCAAGGTCTTCAACAATCTGGCGAGGACATACCTACCTGAAGCATGGCAAAAGGTGGGTCAAAGTTCAAAGCCTTCAACACTCCGGCGAGGATATACCTACCTGATGCGTGAGAAAGAGGCTGTCAAAGATCAAGGTCTTCAACACTCCAGCGAGGACATACCTGCCTGACGCGTGGGAAAGAGGGGATCAAAGTCAAGGTTTACAACACTCCGGAAAGGACATACCTACCGGTAATAATGGAAGGAGGGGGTCAAATGTCAAGGTCTTCAACCCTCCAGCGAGGACATACCAAACTGACGCATAGGAAAGAGGGGGGTCAAAGGTCATAGTCTTCAACACTCCGGCGAGGACATACCTACTTGACGCGCCGAAAAGAGGGGGTCAAAGGTCAAGGTCTACAACACTCTGGCGAGAACATACCTACCTGACGCGTGGGAAAGAGGGGGGTCAAAGGTCAAGGTCTTCAATACTCCGGTGAGGAAATACTTAACGGAAAGTGTTGTGAAGAGGGGGTCAAATGTCAAGGTCTACAACACTCCGGCGAGGATATACCTACTTGACGTGTGGGAAAGAGGGGGTCAAAGGTCAAGGCCTTTAACACTGCGGCGAGGAAATACCTACCGCAAACAGTTGGAAAGAGGGGGTCAAAAGGCAAGGTCTACAACACTACGGCGAGGACATACCTTCCTGACACGTGGGAAAGAGGGGGTCAAAGGTCAAGGTCTTCTACACTCCAGCAAGGACATACCTACCTGACGCATGGAAAAGAGTGTGTCAAAGGTCAAGGTCTTTAACACTCTGGCGAGGACATCTCTACCTGACGCATGGGAAAGAGTGGATCAAAGGTCAAGGTCTTCGACACTCCAGCGAGGACATACCTGCCTGACGCATGGAATAGAGGGTGTCAAATGTCAAGGTCTTCAACACTCCGGCGAGGACATCTCTACCTGACGCATGGAAAAGAGTGGATCAAAGGTCAAGGTCTTCAACACTCCGGCAAGGACATACCTACCTGATGCGTGGGAAAGAGTGGGTCAATGGTCAAGGTCTTTAACTCTCAGGTGAGGACATACCTACCTGATCCAAGGGAAAGAGTGGGTCAAAGGTCAAGGTCTTCAACACTCCGGCGAGGACATACCTACTTGACACGTGGGAAGGAGAGGGTCAAAGGTCAAGGTCTTCAACACTCCGGCGAGGATATACCTACTTGATGCGTGGGAAAGAGGGGGCCAAAGGTAAAGGTCTTCAGCACTCCGGAGAGGACATACCTACCTGACGCATGAGAAAGAGTGGGAAAAAGGTCTAGATCTTTTACACTCCGGAGAGGACATACCTATCTGATACATGGCAAAGAGTGGGTAAAAGGTCATGGTCTTCAATAATCCTGCGAGGACATACCTACCTCACGTGTTGAAAAGAGTGGGTAAAAGGTCAATCTTCCGGCATTGTATAAAGCTCCTCTATCGTCAAGCAATGGCATGGGTAAAAGAAAATGTTACTATATTGTAACCCTTTTGGACTGGAGAGGGGTACGAGGCACAGATGCCTTCTATCCCCATTGCTATGTGGTCTTTCACTGGAACCTCTGGCCTGCTTGATCTGGGAAGACCTGCTTGTTTGGGGACTGGGTGGAGAGAATCTCACTCTTCGCTGATGATATTTTCCTGTACATGTTGCACCCAAATGACATCATACCCAGCTTCGGACACATTTTCCGCACATACTTAGAATATACCATCAACTGGGAGACATCCCTATTCTATCCATTAACAGGTTGTCCCTGGGAGATGAGGTACAGAGAAAGCATACCAATTTTTCTGGAGGCATTTAAATATTTAAGGATATGTTTAACATTTATACTAGGCCGGGCAACAATGTTCAAAATGGTCATCCTGTCCAAACCCCATAATGCGATCCAAAATCCCCTGTACAGGATCCCGCCAGAATTCTTTAGACAGCAGTAGACAAGAAGCCTGCACTCAGATGGGAAAGATGTCTCATCGAAGAGCCCCAGGCTCCCCATGCGGCCTGGCACCCAGCCCACATACAGCACCGGATGTGCACCTGAGGCCTCCTGACTGTCTTTTCCTCCTTTGCACTCATTCCGTGAACACAAGATGATGATGGCCATCTTACAGCCTACTGAGTGATTGCTTAACTGAAAGAGAAAACCTTGAGTATATTTCTTGTCCAAAGATGCCACAAAGGTGAATACAGCTAAATTAGCCTTGCAATTCCTAACCACAGAATACAAGAAGATCTTTGGGGACTTCTTTCTTTAGATTCTTAACTCCCGCATTTGAACTAAAGGACTTAGTGAACTAGATGTGAGCGGTTGCTGAGGTGCATTTTCCCCAGACTGGGCCTCTATAGCACGGATGCCTCCTTGTGCTTTCCGATGACATCCTGTGGGCTTCATACCTTTGACTGCTACTGCCCCTGAGATTTGGCTAGATCATTTTGGGGGTCAACCTGGATGATCCCTTCAAGGCAAGACTACTGATCCTTTGAATGCCTTTTGTGTGTTGAGTACTTCAACATTGCACCAGATGCTTTACTGTATACACACCAGCATGACAGGTATACTTAGGGAATGCTCTCCCAGAAGACAAAGCAGGTACTGAAAGACATAGGCCTCATCAATTCCTTCCCATCTGGCTAAAAAACCAGATGGGAAGGAATATAGTGTCTTCCCACATGTTCCAAGGTCCTATTCATAGATTGACCTAATGGGGTTGCCAAGGATTGGGAGACGCCACGACCTCCATTGTGCACGGTACCATGGTGGTCTCAGACCACACAATGATTGTTTGGGAGTGAGAAAGTCAGCAAGAGAAATGTAGAAGGAATAGATGGAAATTTGATTCAACTTTCCTTAAAGATTGACTAAGCCAGCAGACATTGAGGGATGCACTTAAGAGGTACTTTCAGGAGAATGACCTGAGCAAAGTATTCCCCAATATGCTATGGTACACATGTAAAGCTGTTTGTAGGGGCAACTGTATAGGGGAAAAGGGCCCAGCAGAGTGAGACATATACACGCAGTTCTCCTGAGTGGGAACGGGAGGGTCGAAGAGTGGAGGAGTGTAAGGGGAGTGCAGACAGAAATTGATGTTAGAAGTATTTTGTATTCACTTTGACTGATGGTCCACACTGTTTTATCCTATTCTATGAAAGCAAAGAGAAAAAAGAAAGCTGGAGGCAGAAATCCCAATGCTACTGCGTGATGGAGGGGACGTGCAGACAGCCTTGTCAAACTCACGAGGGGAGTCTATGACTGTGGGATTGCACTACTGGATAGCTTGAAATACTATTCTGCATGGCAATGAGCCATTCCTAAAAGTAGATACAGTGATTCTGGGAAATAGGTGCTACCCAACAGCTTTGCATGAACCCAAGACAATGGCAGAACTAAAGTGTCATACCAAGTCCATGATTCGATCAACGAAGGAGACCACTAGATAATTGTATGGGAGAAGGCATTAGTAAATCAAACCCTGCTGTGGGACAGTGTGGCACAGACTGAAGTGCAGAAAACGCAGAGATCTGAGGGATGGGACTAGAAAAGAATCCAAAAATTGGGTGCTTGTGCCAAGATGGGAGGCTGATGAACTGGAGTTGTCCTTTGGGAGGACCGCCAGATGGCTGAGACTGAGTTATTTTTCTAGTTCCAGACACACCATGTCGACTCACATAGTGGTGAGAGCATAGGTTGCAAAGGCACCCTCGCTGAAAGACCACCCTGCTGTCAGAACCCCTTATCAAGAAACCATCTAACTTGCTTATAGCTGCTCAACAATTACTGAAATGCCGTAGAGACGCTAAAGAGGGGGGGTGGGAGTAGGCATTTAGCACCCTCGAGAAATAGTGATCTGGGTTATCTTTTGCCTTGTCCAGTTGCTCTTTCTACATACATTCTACTAAACAAAATCTAGGTTGTATAAGATGGGGGAAAATAGGGTAAGATCTCTGTGCCAGAGGATGTAGCCGATTGGGAACCTTTCTTCACACACAATGGGGCTGCCAAAGGCTAACTGGCTATTGAAGGCTGCATGGGCTCGCCAGTGCTGCGTCACCGGATCCCAGGCTAGAGGTACTCAACATTTAGAGAGATTGAACACACCTCCCACACAGAACTCTCACCACCAGGGGGCTGATAATAGCAAAAAGAGATGTGGGCAAGAAATAAGGATATGATATGCCTCAAAATGTGACCTCTGGGTAAACTGACAAGAATGGGTGCATGTTGGTGGAACAGTAGGTCTATGAGAGGAGGGGCCGCCCCTATAAGAGGAAAAACATATGGCAGCAATGAAGAATGCACTAGGGACAATAATGATCTGGCCGTTGTCTAAGGCAAAAAAGGAAACCACTGACAGGATAGTGGAGAATGGAAACAAAGATTTGGAGCTGCCAGAGCAATAAGGTTTGGTGTGCTGATCTTACTGGGTGCTTGATGTACTCCTTCCCTAAAGAAGCTTGAGGACATGCACAAGCAAGGTTTATCCATGTGCATGGGATGAGGAGAGGGCTCTTTCACAGATTTAGCTAGCGCTATTTGATGGACTGATAGAGAGGGAGAGTAGAGCTGGGGTGTTTTGATGGAGATTTGTTGCACTATTTTTGTAGTTTTCTTGTGTCTTATAAAAAGGATGCATTGTAGTATTTGACGGATTGGAATGGATTTAGTTACAGGAGGTCCCTATCAAATCAAATCAAATCAAATTTATTTATTTTGTTTAGTTATCTACTGGGAACAACAAATAGAATGATAAAACAAATAGGATTACATTTTATAGCCAGCAAAAATGATAAACACTTTTCCTAATACATATTTAAAAAACTTTTAAAAATGTAAACAGATCATAGCCTACAAATTCATTGGCAGGGGATTTAAAAATGGATATCAAACTCTGTACATTTATGGAGTTACACTTTGTTTGAACTGGTTTTAAAAATTGCTTTCTAGCAGCAACTACAGTAGGGTTAGGACAAACAAACAAAATATGGATCAGATCTTGAATTCCTCCTTTACAGAGGTCACATAAGCTATTGGCATTATTATTGTTTGTCCATCTACAGGTAACAAATTTGAGAGGAAGGATCCCAAACCGAAGTAAAATCATGCAACGCCGGGCACCATATCTCAGTGTGTAGGAAAGATATTGTTGCCTTTGTTTCAATTCAATTGACTCAGCATATAACTTATAAGATTGTAGTTTTGTAGTTTTGTGCAGTTTTGTGCAGTGCTGGAAATAAAAAAAAGGTTTTAAATGTGCAGGGGTCAAAGTTTTCAGTAGATGAGCTGTACATTCTAACAACTTCAGTGCAAATATTACATTTCGGAGGAAAACGTATTTGGAAGATCCTTCATCAAAAATTTCCAGTTTTAGTAGAGCCCTTGTTCAGCATGTAAAATGTTATATGCCCATTGAATGATACTAGTGATTCCTCTGGCAAATGTAATAGTTAGAGAAAACTCAAGGCGCAGGGCTTTCACAGGGACAGGTTGAGACATTTTGGTTAGTTTTCGAAAAATCTTGCTTTCTTTGACTTGTATTGGATACCAATGATTTATAGGTATATGCTCAAGAGCCTTTTTTGTCTCATGCTGTAGGCAATATCGGACAGCGAGTCATCGTAAAACTTGTGTACATTGGTCTGCAGAGGGTTATGTTAGGTGAACCATAGCTTGGTATATCTATCCGGTTTGTTGCTGTTGCAAATTGTGTCACACCAATGTCTCTCAAATCTTGCCTTTGCGCAAGATGGTAGTGGTCTCAGAGAGTCTTCAAATTCCCTAGTTTGCTCTGATTTTTTCAATTTTGAATCAGCACAATGCTGCAGTTTTACCAATTTAATGTCAATTGTTGGAGTTGAATTTGGCTTGCTGTTTGGGAGATTCAGTCTAAATGTGCCTAACACTGATTGGAATATTGATGGAACATTCCCAATGTGTTCAGTATTGGGGGCAGTGACATGCCCATGGCTCTGGTTGGTCTTATCTTGCGGCCAAATTATTAAGGAGTCTAGATTTTGCAGAATGTTGTGCCCTTAATGCAGTGGCTAGTTGCCTTTCAAACAATTTGATGTCCTCTGGAAGAACTCTAGAGAACTGTAATAACAGGAGAAAAGTAATTACTGTAAGTTAACTTTAGTTAGTCACATTAACAAGAGTAAATACAACATTTAACAAGAGTAAATACAACACATTCTCTGATTTAACTGTATGAGTTTCTCATGGTGTAGACTGACAGGTTCAGTTTTTCCGCTCAAATATACACAGTAATTCAGGCTCTAAGCCAAAGAAGAACACTGATCCAGTTATGGACCCTGCAATGTGCTGGCCTTTGACTGGCCAATAGTAGCTGCTTCCATCCCAGATATTATATGCCAGAGGTGACCACTTTCTCCCAGAAGGCAAATGCAATCTCATTCTTTGCGTAGGGCAGGAGCCAGTGTAGGACAGGACTGGCCATGCCAGTTTTGTATCAGTCTGTCACATACGATCTAACATTCTTTTCAAGTTAAACTTGTGTATTACAATGAACCTTTTACGGCCAGATGTACAAAGGTTTTGTGAGATCGCAAACATCCCAAATCACAGAATATGGTCCTCCAAATAACATTTTTTAATGTACAAAGGCCCAATTAGAAATTCAGTAATCCATAACTGAATTGCAAATTGGGAGTGTGATTCGGTATTGGTAAGGGGCATTTGTAGTGCATCCCTTCCTAATACCGAATCGCTGTGGTATGGAGAATGTTTTGCAACCGAAATGAGGTTGCAAAACATTCACATTTTTCAACCTACATCAAGTAGGTGGTAACCCTTTACAAATGGAAACGGGCCCTGGGGAGCCATTCCCCTGTTAGAATATTTACAAAAACATTTGTGAAGAGCAGGCAGCGGTCTCACGCACCACTGCCTACTCTTTAAAAATTAAAAGAAAGCTTTTTTTTTCTTTTTCAAACAAATCCCATTTTCATACCTCTATTGGACACATGCTGTTACAACCACTACATGAAAAGTTCCCAGTCTCACTAAAATAAAATCCCATACCTCATATAGAATGCAATCTGCCAACAGACAAATTGCATCATCTCTCTCACATCATTCAACAAATACAGTGGACTCTCACAAGTGAGAGTTTATTTCCCAACATCTAATAGCATTACAACTCGCTGCACAGTTACTCATAAGTTAACTTTATAACTATTTGATAATTTTCTAGCATGTAGTGTAACATTAAAAAATCATCTTATATTAGGGCTAAATAAAATCTCCTATAACATCATATTGTTAACAGCCCATTAAACTTCTATCTTATCTTATGCTGGGACAAAATCTTGATCAATAAAATAAAAAAAAACGCTACAGATCAATTTAGTAAATTGAATCAGAAGAAACCAACAACCTGCTATCTTATGCTATGGAAAGCAGCAAGATACTGGTATCTTAAATCACGTCCACAAATGTTGTTACTGCTTATGCTGAATAGGTCACTGTCACTGTAAGAAATGTTTCACTAACACTATGACAGAACCAAACATCACAGTTTTTGACTTTGGGAAAATTTCTGTGCACAGCTTTTAACTTTGAGAAATGTTTCCGCAGCAACCCGACTCTAAGCGTCTTAACGGAGCGTAAAACCTTGCCTGCAAAGCACGTACCGCACTCTGAGCGTGACGGTACGTGGTAGCGCTTGGGTGCACTTGGCTATAAAAGCTGCACCCAATGTTCTAGAAGGCGGTTTGCCTTCCACTTTGTTCTCCGGACAGGACCGGCTTGGGAGAGGCTCCTTTAACTTACCTGGGATTCAGAGCGTTCATCTGCAACCTCTGACTCCAGCCTGGCCTTGGAAATCTCTTTGCTCTCAAGGACAAAACCAACCCTGCAATGAACAAAGAAAGAAGTTAAGTGCATTTTAAATTTAATAGGCGCCCATCGCAAGAAATCTACAAAAATGCTTTTTGGACAATTTTTGGAACTTTTTTTCATTAAGGAATAATTAAGAATATTTCGAAACCATTTCTTAAACATATTTAGAAGAGTATTTTAGGACATGTTTACTGAGCAATGTGTTATTGTCTGTAGAAGGGACATTAGGACAAGTAATATAAAGAGTAGTAAATTTAAAAGAATTTAGTACAAGTACAGTCTGGAATTAAATATTTGGCTAAACTAGAACGTATAAGTAATTCCTAATTGTTTACAGTGCAAAGACAACCTAGAGACAAGTTCAGACAAGCACAGAAGAAGCTCATCAAGAGACATGACCAAACAATCCACATTTACACAAGTCATACTGGGTGCAAAACAAGACATCTACTGATCGCAGGTAGGAGACCAGACATATTTCTTTGGAAAGACCATAACAGTAGTCTGAAGAAGTCTTAGCAGAATTGTGAGGAAATTCTACAGAGTCTTAGTTCTTCCGTTGTTGTTTCGCAGGTCGACAGCAAGAACCCACAGCACCCAGTACCCCGGCCTTCCTCCCTAGCTTCTAATTTATTCCTTGTTGTAAGTTTCAAAGCACAAGCTTTAAGTAAGTTATTTGGGAAGTTGGTCCCTTGCGTCCCTGCGAAATCCTACAACGTCAAAGTAGACATCTAAGGTAAGGGACGTCGGGGTTACTTGACAGAAGGCAAAGCCCACAAAAATAATTTTGCCTGAACGCAATGGATTAACCTTCACAAATATCTTTGCAGGACATAGCAACTATGTTACAAGACATTAAAATAGAAAACACAGCCTTACGTAGAGATTTATCTACGTTGCAGGATGCCATTCATAAACCTGTTCTAAAACCTGCAACCTTTCAACCAACGTTATCTGCTTCAGCCTCCTCTTCTCAAACTACTCCAACGCGGATTCATGTAATAACCCCAGTGCCTGTTCCCCTTGCGCAACCAGAAAGGTTTTATGGTGACTGTAACAAATTCACCATATTCATGAACCAATGTCATTTACATTTCTTAGCTAAAGCAATTGCTTTCCCAGATGACTCCTCCTTATCTCGGAGGGGACACAGCCCTTTGGTCAGTCCCGCTAGTAGAAAGGAATTATCCAATTTTATACAATTTTAGGAATTTTGCACAAGCAATGAAAAAGATATTTGCTAAACACGTCTTTGTGCAATCAGCAGATAACGAGTTACTGAATTTAAAACAAGGATCTTCAGATCTTCTTAATTATATTTCAGTCTTCAATCGTTTGGTTTTAGAAGCTGATTGGCCTTATGATAAAAGAGTTTTCCTCTTTTACAGAGGGTTAAGAGAAGAATTAAAAGATATGAAAATGCAAATTCTGGAACCACCAAATGATATAAACGAATTCATAGACCTGGTGGTTAAATTAAGTCACAGATTGTCTGAAAGAAGAGGGGAAAAAGGTAAATCAGATCATAAAGTAATTTTGTTTAAAGAAAAAATTAATAACCCTAAAGAAGTTAATACCAAATAGGATGCTGTAGAACCTTGCAGATTGGTACTATCCGAGGGCCTCTCTCAAAAGAAGAAAAAGAAAAAAGGCGCAAGTTAAACCAGTGCCTTTATTGTGGTAAAACTGGCCATTTTGTTGAGGAATGTCCTCTACGTCCTGATAAAAGCAAACTAAAAAGTTCAGATGTAGCCTTAACTGAAGTGCAATCGGGAACCTTGGACACTCGAAAAAAGACGAGGTCAGTTTGTTGAGTGCAATTTCTAATTTGGCCTTCACTGTGCCACCTCTTGGTTGCCAAAATCTTTGTATTAAAATTACTCTTACCAATTCAAGTAGCTCTTGGGCGGTAAATGCACTTGTAGACTCCGGAGCTACAGGAAATTTGATAGACGCTCAGTTTTTGAGTACCCTTAGGATTAAAACAGAGGACAAAAGCCATCCAGAAATTGTTCAGGCATTGGACGGTAAAGAACTTACTTCAGGACTCATTCGACAAAGGACTGAACTTCTAGAAATGAAGAGCTCCCCAAATAACAAAGAAGCTATAGCCCTTGACATAATAGACGCACCACCGTTTATATTGATTTGGGGAATTCCATGGTTAGTTAAACACAATCCCAAAATTGACTAGGTAAAAAAGACAATCACATTCAACTCTATTCATTGCAGCACTTACTTTCTTCCACATCATTTGGAAGAAGAGGTAGTTCAAGGATTCGACTTTACAAATGGTTTGCAGAGGGTTTTATTGCTAGAAGGAGTCCCAATGGATTATTTGGATTAACAGATGTGTTTGACAAGAAGAAAGCGAACACTCTTCCCCCTCATAGGGATTTTGATTGTAGAATCAATCAAGTTCCAGGTTTACTTTGCAGTGCAGTAAATGAACACCTAAGAGAATATTTAGATGATTACTTAGCAAATGGTTTTATTCGACACTCCAAATCCCCGGTCTCATCTTCTCTTTTTTTTATTCCTAAGAAGGGCGGAGAACTTCGCTCGTGCATCGATTATAGAGCCTTAAATAATGTAACAAACAAGAATAGGAACCCTTTACCTCTTATTCCAACTTTATTAGGTCAGGTAAAACAAGCTACGATTTATTCTAAATTGGATTTCTGTGTAGGTTACCATCTTGTAAGGGTCCGTGAGGGCGACGAATGACAAACTGCGTTTCTCACCAAATTCGGCCTTTTTGAATACCAAGTTATGCCCTTCGGACTCTGTAATGCTCCTGCAGCTTTCCAATTTTTTTATAAATGAAGTTTTACTGCTTATGCTGAATAGGTCACTGTCACTGTAAGAAATGTTTCATTAACACTATGACAGAACCAAACATCACAGTTTTTGACTTTGGGAAAATTTCTGTGCACAGCTTTTAACTTTGAGAAATGTTTCCGAAGCAACCCGACTCTAAGCGTCTTAACGGAGCGTAAAACCTTGCCTGCAAAGTATGTACCGCACTCTGAGCGTGACGGTACGTGGTAGCGCTTGGGTGCGCTTGGCTATAAAAGCTGCACCCAATGTTCTAGAAGGCGGTTTCCCTTCCACTTTGTTCTCCGGACAGGACCGGCTTGGGAGAGGCTCCAGGAACTTACCTGGGATCCAGAGCGTTCATCTGCAACCTCTGACTCCAGCCTGGCCTTGGAAATCTCTTTGCTCTCAAGGACAAAACCAACCCTGCAATGAACAAAGAAAGAAGTTAAGTGCATTTTAAATTTGATAGGCGCCCATCGCAAGAAATCTACAAAAATGCTTTTTGGACAATTTTTGGAACTTTTTTCATAAAAGGAACAATCTTGTTTTCACAGAAAACATTACTAGTGCCATTAAGGAATATCGATGTTTGTTCTGCCGTCTATATAGTGGATATCCTAGGATAGGAATCCAGTGATCAGTCCCTCTGGGATAGAAATGCATCCCAAAAAGATAGAAGCATTAAGCACTTGGCCTAAACCAACTTCAGTAAAAACAGATTCAGAGATTCTTAGGCTTTGCAAACTTTTATCGTCGGTTTGTTCAGAACTTTTCACACATAATAACACAGATAACTAGTCTCCTCTGAAAGGGAGTTAAGTTTGATTAGACTAGTGCTGCAGAAAAAGCTTTTCAACAATTAAAGAACATTTTTACTACAGCCCCCATTTTGAGTCATCCTGATCCAACACAACCTTACATAGTTGAAGTTGATGCTTCTCAATTCGCCCTAGGAGGCATATTGTCACAACAAAACAAGGACACAGGACAAATGCACCCAATAGCTTATTATTCTAGAAAACTGTCTTCAGGAGAACAAAATTATGCAATTGCAGACAAGGAATTATTGGCAATAAAAGCAGTTTTTGAAGAATGGTGCCATTACTTGTTAGGAGCACGTCATCCTGTGACTATTTACACTGAACATAGAAACTTACAAGCCTTAATGTCAGTCAAAACTTTATCATCTAGACAATTGAGATTGTCTTTATTTTTCAATGATTATAATTTTGTAATCACCTCTAGGCCTGGAAAAGAAAATTTAAAGGCAGATGCTTTGTCTCGGATTAGTGAGTTAGAAAATGACGAAATTCCAAGACCTTTATTACCTACAAAATATTTTCAAGCTAGTCTTATTTGTGATGTAATAACTGATATCAAAAAGACATTGGAGGAAAAAGAGGTAGAAAAATAGAAAGAAGAATATAAATTTGCAAGAAAGAGACAAACTTCTGTTTCTAAACGATCAAATTATTGTACCATCACCTGAAACTCAAGAATCTATTTTGAAGCTACATCATGATACTCTCTTGTCAGCCCATCCAGGTGTTACTAAAACTTATGAAGTCATAAAAAGAAGGCTTTGGTGGCCTTCCATGTTCAAAGACGTACAAGAATTTGTGGAAACCTGCAATATATGTATTCAAAACAAATCTTCTCACCAAGCCCCTAGTGGTCTACTTAGCTCTTTACCAGTTCCACCTCAACCATGGCATACCATATCTTTAGATTTCATAGTTGATCTTCCACCAACAAAAAAGGATACCACCATTTTGAAAGTGGTGGATCAATTGTCATGAATGGCACATTTTACCTTTAATGAAACTCCCAACTGCTAAAGAGTTAGCACAAATTGTAATGACCAACATTGTACGCTTACATGGAATTCCAAGTGGTAATCACTGATAGGGGTTCTCAATTTATATCTCATGTCTGGCAAAATTTGAGTACTTTATTGAACGTGGAAGTCAAATTATCATCTAGTAATCATCCTCAAATGGATGGTTTGACGGAACGTACCAATCAAACAATTGAACAATTTCCCAGGTATATGTTAACTAATTTAGATGATGACTGGTCAGATCTTTTAAGTGCTTTAGAATTCGCTTATAATAATGCTGAACATTTGTCTATAAAAATGTCTTCTTTTTTTTGCAACTATGGATTTCATCCTAAAATCATTCCAGGGAATTTGGATTCTGTAAATATAGTATCTTCAATTCATGACCTTATCTCGAAGATAACATCTGTTCATTCCGAGGCACAATACAATTTAGCAAAAACAAAAGAAAGTCAAAAAGAGACAGCAGACAAGAATAGATCAGTTCAACCCTCATATGTTATTGGGGACAAAGTATGGTTCAGCACAAGAAATTTAAGGCTAAAAGGATGTAAAAAATGTAATCCTCGATTTATTGGACCCTTTCATATAGAAAAAGTTATAAATCCGGTTTGTGTAATGTTAACTCTCCATCTTCATCACCGTTTTCATCTGTTTTTTTATGTATCTTTACTAAAGCCATACAACTCAAAGGCTCGAATGATTAGGCCCCCCTCCTCCAATAGAAGTTGATGGTCACCCAGAATTCGAGGTAAAATCAATTCTGGATTGCAGAAGAATTCGGGGAAAACTTTTTTATGTGGTCGATTGGAAGGGTCCAGAAGAACGATCCTGGGAACCGTTAAATAATTTAACTAATGCTCCCAGATTGATAAAAGCATTTCATACTCGCTGTCCAAACAAACCAAAAACCAATCCCAAGAGTTTTAAGAGGAGTCTTGAGAGGGGAGTACTGTCATGAAACATAAACTAAGACCTACCTTTCCTTGTAAAGGAGCCACTTAGCACCCACAGTATACATGGCGCTCGTGTTTATATTTCACCATCAGAAAACCCACCCCTTTCCTGTGCACCAGCACCCCTTGTCAGTATGATTGGTGTATACTTGTGATATATTTCTTGGTGTGTTTAATTTAGAGATCGTTAAGTTTGTGGAAAGGGCTTTAAGTAATTTGACATTGTATTCCCTCTCTGAAATACCAAAGCGTGATTGTCGTGTAATAATCTGCAGTGTTTAAATGAATCTTCGAATTTGTTTAAGGTCTGCGGTTTATCAAGGCACAGTTTTTGACTTTGGGAACGCTTCTTTGCACAGTTTTTAACTTTGAGAAATGTTTCCGCAGCTGCCCGACTCTAAGCGTCTTAACAGAGCGGAAAACTTGCCTGCAATGCACGAACCGCACTCTGAGCGTGACGATACGTGGTAACGCTTGGGTGCAGCTGGCTATAAAAGCCGCACCCAATGTTCTAGAAGGCGCTTTGCCTTCCACTTTATTCTCCGGACAATATCGGCTTGGGAGAGGCTTCAGGAACTTACCTGAGTTTCCGGGATTCCGAGCGTTCATCTGCGACCTTTGTCTCCAGCCTGGCGTTGGAAATCTCTTCGCTCTCAAGAACAAAACCAACCTTGCAATGAACAAAGAAAGAAGTTAAGTGCATTTTGAATTTAATAGGCGCCCATCGCAAGAAAGCTACAAAAATGCTTTTTGGACAATTTTTTGAACTTTTTTCATAAAAGGAACAATCTCGTTTTCACAGAAAACATTACTAGTGCCATTAAGGAATAATTAAGAATATTTAGAAACCATTTGTTATACATCTTTAGAAGAGTGTTTTAGGACATGTTTACCCAGCAATGTGTTATTGTCTGTAGAATTTCTTTCTACCCCTTGTCTTTTATGAGGTGAAACTGGATCATCAGGGACATTAGGACAAGTAATATAATAAGAAGTAAGTTTAACAGAGTTTAGTACAAGTACAGTCTGGAATTAAGTATTTGGCTAAACTAGATTGTATAAGTAATTCCTAATTGTTTTACAGTGCTAAGACAACCAAGAGACAAGTGCAGACAAGCACAGAAGAAGTTAGAAAAAAAACAGTATGCAGTTCCTAACAGTGGGTGCAGGATTTTAGAAGTGTTAGGTGCGGACGCTCAAGGAGATCCGGAGATTACAAGATGGTATGGAGAGGGCACCTCTCCTTCAGAAAAAGACCCTCACAGACGCAGCCAGCTAGGTGTCTTGCTTCATCGTCGGGTCTGCTCCTTATCGGGTCGGCGGTGCAATACCCCTTCAGGCACCAGTGATGGGGCCTACTTGGCGGAGATCTTTTTTCCTTAATGCCGGTGGGTGAGGTGCGTTTGAGGGCCCTAAGAGAGTGTAGGTATAACTGAAGTGTAAGTAATGACAAGTAAAATAGGGCAGGAGGTCCACTCAGAACAATTTTAATGACTGTGGCCCCTGTCCTAGTTAAAAATACGACAAGACGCGTATCTTCACTCTGAGGATGTGGAGTATACATGCTTGTGAAATCAGGTCAAATGCAAAAACAATTGATGGACAGCATGCAGAACAATGTCATACATTCACCCCAGTACAGAGATCTGGGCCTAAATCCATGGTCTTTTTTGCACTCCACACCACCCCAGTTCAGACATGGCTATATGCAAATTAGCCTTGACCCTGTGCCTCATGGGAACAGTCCAGCCCGAACTGCCAAGCCATGTCTTTCCTGGACCGGAATCAAGCATCCTAGGACTGGTTTCTTGCTATCAGCCGTCTTTAGCCAGTATAGCTGGACTCCAGTGGTGTGGAGAGCATGGGACTCATATCTGAGCATACTTATCCTACTCGGGGTGACAAATGCAAAAACAACAATTGATGGACAGAATGCAGAACAATGTCATACATTCACCCCAGTACAGAGACCTGGGCCTAAATCCATCGTTTTTTTGCACTCCACACCACCCCAGTTCAGACATGGCTATATGCAAATCAGCCTTGACCCCTTGCCTCATGGGAACAGTCCAGCCCGAACTGCCAAGACATGTCTTTCCTGGACCGGAATCAAGCATCCTAGGACCGGTTTCTGGCTATCAGCCGTCTTCAGCCAGGATAGCTTGACTCCAGTGGTGTGGAGAGCATGGGACTCACGTATGAGCATACCAATCCCACTCGGGGTGATAAATGCAAAAACAACAATTGATGGACAGAATGCAGAACAATGTCATACTTTCACCCCAGTACAGAGATCTGGGCCTAAATCCATTGTTTTTTTGCACTCCACACCACCCCAATTCAGAAATGGCTATATGCTAATCAGCTTTGACCCTGTGCCTCATGGGAACAGTCCAGCCCGAACTGCCAAGCCATGTCTTTTCTGGACCAGAATCAAGCATTCTAGGACCGGTTTCTGGCTATCAGCCATCTTCGGCCAGGATAGCTTGACTCCAGTGGTGTGGAGAGCATGGAACTCACGTCTGAGCATGCCCATCCCACTCGGGGTGACAAATGCAAAAACAACAATTGTTGGACAGAATGCAGAACAATGTCATACATTCACTCCAGTACAGAGATCTGGGCCTAAATCCATCGTTTTTTTGTACTCCACACCACCCCAGTTCAGACATGGCTATATGCAAATCAGCCTTGACCCTGTGCCTCATGGAAACAGTCCAGCCCGAACTGCCAAGCCATGTCTTTCCTGGACCGGAATCAAGCATCCTACGACCGGTTTCTGGCTATCAGCCATCTTCAGCCAGGATAGCTTGACTCCAGTGGTGTGGAGAGCATGGGACTCACTTCTGAGCATACCCATCCCACTCGGTGTGAAAAAAAGCAAAAACAACAATTGATGGACAGAATGCAGAACAATGTCATACATTCACCCCAGTACAGAGATCTGGGCCTAAATCCATCGTTTTTTTGTACTCCACACCACCCCAGTTCAGACATGACTATATGCAAATCAGCCTTTACCCTGTGCCTCATGGGAACAGTCCAGCCCGAACTGCCAAGTCATGTCTTTCCGGTACCGGAAACAAGCATCCTAGGACCGGTGTCTGGCTATCAGCCGTCATCAGTCAGGATAGCTTGACTCCAGAGGTGTGGAGAGCATGGGACTCACATGTCTGAGCATACCCATCCCATTCGGGGTGACAAATGCAAAAACAACAATTGATGGACAGAATGCAGAACAATGTCATACATTCACCCCAGTACAGGGATCTGGACCTAAATCCATCGCTTTTTTGCACTCCACACCACCCCACTTCAGACATGGCTATATGCAAATCAGTCTTGACCCTGTGCCTCATGGGAACAGTCCAGCCCGAACTGCCAAGCCATGTCTTTCCTGGACCCGAATCAAGCATCCTAGGACGGGTTTCTGGCTTTTAGCAGTCTTCAGCCAGGATAGCATGACTCCAGTGGTGTGGAGAGCATGGGACTCACGTCTGTGCATACCCATCCCACTGGGGGTGACAAATGCAAAAACAACAATTGATGGACAGAATGCAGAACAATGTCATACATTCACCCCAGTACAGAGATCTGGGCCTAAATCTATTGTTTCTTTTTTCTCCACACCACCCCAGTTCAGACATGGCTATATGCAAATCAGCCTTGACCCTGTGCCTCATGGGAACAGTCCAGCCCGAACTGCCAAGCCATGTCTTTCCTGGACCGGAATCAAGCATCCTAGGACCGGTTTCTGGCTATCAGCGGTCTTCAGCCAGGATAGCTTGACTCCAGTGGTGTGAAGAGCATAGGACTCACGTCCGAGCATACCGATCCTACTCGAGGTGACAAATGCAAAAAAAATAATTGATGGACAGAATGCAGAACAATGTCATACATTCACCCCAGTACAGAGATCTGGGCCTAAATCCATTGTTTTTTTTCACTCCACACCACCCCAGTTCAGACATGGCTATATGCAAATCAGGCTTGACCCTGTGCTTTATGGGAACAGTCCAGCCCGAACTGCCAAGCCATGTCTTTCCTGGACCAGAATCAAGCATCCTAGGACGGGTTTCTGGCTTTTAGCAGTCTTCAGCCAGGATAGCATGACTCCAGTGGTGTGGAGAGCATGGGACTCACGTCTGTGCATACCCATCCCACTGGGGGTGACAAATGCAAAAACAACAATTGATGGACAGAATGCAGAACAATGTCATACATTCACCCCAGTACAGAGATCTGGGCCTAAATCTATTGTTTCTTTTTTCTCCACACCACCCCAGTTCAGACATGGCTATATGCAAATCAGCCTTGACCCTGTGCCTCATGGGAACAGTCCAGCCCGAACTGCCAAGCCATGTCTTTCCTGGACCCGAATCAAGCATCCTAGGACGGGTTTCTGGCTTTTAGCAGTCTTCAGCCAGGATAGCATGACTCCAGTGGTGTGGAGAGCATGGGACTCACGTCTGTGCATACCCATCCCACTGGGGGTGACAAATGCAAAAACAACAATTGATGGACAGAATGCAGAACAATGTCATACATTCACCCCAGTACAGAGATCTGGGCCTAAATCTATTGTTTCTTTTTTCTCCACACCACCACAGTTCAGACATGGCTATATGCAAATCAGCCTTGACCCTGTGCCTCATGGGAACAGTCCAGCCCGAACTGCCAAGCCATGTCTTTCCTGGACCGGAATCAAGCATCCTAGGACCGGTTTCTGGCTATCAGCGGTCTTCAGCCAGGATAGCTTGACTCCAGTGGTGTGAAGAGCATAGGACTCACGTCCGAGCATACCGATCCTACTCGAGGTGACAAATGCAAAAAAAATAATTGATGGACAGAATGCAGAACAATGTCATACATTCACCCCAGTACAGAGATCTGGGCCTAAATCCATTGTTTTTTTTCACTCCACACCACCCCAGTTCAGACATGGCTATATGCAAATCAGGCTTGACCCTGTGCTTTATGGGAACAGTCCAGCCCGAACTGCCAAGCCATGTCTTTCCTGGACCAGAATCAAGCATCCTAGGACCGGTTTCTGGCTATCAGCCGTCTTCAGCCAGGATAGCTTGACTCCAGTGGTGTGAAGAGCATGGGACTCACGTCCGAGCATACCCATCCCACTCGGGGTGACAAATGCAAAAACAACAATTGATGGACAGAATGCAGAACAATGTCATAGATTCACCCCAGTACAGAGATCTGGGCCTAAATCCATCGTATTTTTGCACTCCACACCACCCCAGTTCAGACATGGCTATATGCAAATCAGCCTTGACCCTGCGCCTCATGGGAACAGTCCAGCCCGAACTGCCAAGCCATGTCTTTCCTGGACCGGAATCAAGCATCATAGGACCGGTTTCTGGCTATCAGCCGCCTTCAGCCAGGATGGCTTGACTCCAGTGGTGTGGAGAGCATGGGACTCACGCCTGAGCATACCCATCCCACTCGGGGTGACAAATGCAAAAACAACAATTGATGGACAGAATGCAGAACAATGTCTAACACTCACCCCAGCACAAAGATCTGGGCCTAAATCCATGGTCTTTTTTGCACTCCACACCACCCCAGTTCAGACATTGCTATATGCAAATCAGCCTTGACCCTGTGCCTCATGAGAACAGTCCAGCCCGAACTGCCAAGGCATGTCTTTCCTGGACCGGAATCAAGCATCCTAGGAATGGTTTCTTGCTATCAGCCGTCTTTAGCCAGTGTGGCTTGACTCCAGTGTTGTGGAGAGCATGGGACTCACGTCTGAGCATACCCATCCCACTCGGGGTGACAAATGCAAAAACAACAATTGATGGACAGAATGCAGAACAATGTCATACATTCACCCCAGTACAGAGATCTGGGCCTAAATCCATTGTTTCTTTGCACTCCACACCACCCCAGTTCAGACATGGCTATATGCAAATCAGCCTTGACCCTGTGCCTCATGGGAACAGTCCAGCCCGAACTGCCAAGCCATATCTTTCCTGGACCGGAATCAAGCATCGTAGGACCGGTTTCTGACTGTCAGCCGCCTTCAGCCAGGATAGCTTGACTCCAGTGGTGTGGAGAGCATGGGACTCACGTCTGAGCATACCCATCCCACTCGGGGTGACAAATGCAAAAACAACAATTGATGGACAGAATCCAGAACAATGTCTAACACTCACCCCAGTACAGAGATCTGGGCCTAAATCCATGGTCTTTTTTGCACTCCACACCACCCCAGTTCAGACATGGGTATATGCAAATCAGCCTTGACCCTGTGCCTCATGGGAACAGTCCAGCCCGAACTGCCAAGCCATGTCTTTCCTGGACTGGAATCAAGCATCCTAGGACTGGTTTCTTGCTATCAGCCGTCTTTAGCCAGTATGGCTGGACTCCAGTGGTGTGAAGAGCATGGGACTCACATTTGAGCATACCCATCCCACTCGGGGTGATGAATGCAAAAACAACAATTGATGGACAGAATGCAGAACAATGTCATACATTCACCCCAGTACAGAGATCTGGGCCTAAATCCATTGTTTTTTTGCACTCCACACCACCCCAGTTCAGACATGGCTATATGCTAATCAGCCTTGACCCTGTGCCTCATGGGACCAGTCCAGCCCGAACTGCCAAGCCATGTCTTTCCTTGACAGGAATCAAGCATCCTAGGACCGGTTTCTGGCTATCAGCCATCTTCAGCCAGGATAGCTTGACTCTAGTGGTGTGGAGAGCATGGGACTCACGTCTGAGCATACCCATCCCACTCGGGTGACAAATGCAAAAACAACAATTGATGGACAGAATGCTGATTAATGTCATACATTCACCCCAGTACAGAGATCTGGGCCTAAATCCATCGTTTTTTTGC
This sequence comes from Lissotriton vulgaris, assembly GCF_964263255.1. Lineage (NCBI taxonomy): Eukaryota > Metazoa > Chordata > Amphibia > Caudata > Salamandridae > Lissotriton > Lissotriton vulgaris. Next base: position 64,801,566 of record NC_141687.1, read on the forward strand.
ACTCCACACCACCCCAGTTCGACATGGCTAAATGCAAATCAGCCTTGACCCTGTGCCTCATGGGAACAGTCCAGCCCAAACTGCCAAGCCATGTCTTTACTGGACCCGAATCAAGCATCCTAGGACCGGTTTCTGGCTATCAGCCGTCTTCAGCCGGGATAGCTTGACTCCAGTGGTGTGGAGAGCATGGGACTCACGTCTGAGCATACCCATCCCACTTGAGGTGACAAAGGCAAAAACATCAATTGATGGACAGAATGCAGAACAATGTCATACATTCACCCCAGTACAGAGGTCTGGGCCTAAATCCATCGTTTTTTTGCACTCCACACCCCCCAGTTCAGACATGGCTATAAGCAAATCAGCGTTGACGCTGTGCCTCATGGGAACAGTCCATCCCGAACTGCCAAGCCATGTCTTTCCTGGACTGGAATCAAGCATCCTAGGACCTGTTTCTGGCTATCAGCCATCTTCAGCCAGGATAGCTTGACTCCAGTGGTGTGAAGAGCATGGGACTCACATATGAGCATATCCATCCCACTCGGGGTGATGAATGCAAAAACAACAATTGATGGACAGAATGCAGAACAATGTCATACATTCACCCCAGTACAGAGATCAGGGCCTAAATCCATTGTTTTTTTGTACTCCACACCACCCCAGTTCAGACATGGTTATATGCAAATCAGCCTTGACCCTGTGCCTTATGGGAACAGTCCAGCCCGAACTGCCAAGTCATGTCTTGCCGGGACCGGAAACAAGCATCCTAGGACCGGTTTCTGGCTATCTGCCGTCATCAGCCAGGATAGCTTGACTCCAGTGGTGTGGAGAGCATGGGACTCACATGTCTGAGCATACCCATCCCACTCGGGGTGACAAATGCAAAAACAAAATTGATGGACAGAATGCAGAACAATGTCATACATTCACCCCAGTACAGAGATCTGGGCCTAAATCCATCGTTTTTTTGCACTCCACACCACCCCAGTTCAGACATGGCTATATGCAAATCAGTCTTGACTCTGTGCCTCATGGGAACAGTCCAGCCCGAACTGCCAAGCCATATCTTTCCTGGACCCGAATCAAGCATCCTAGGACCGGTTTCTGGCTATCAGCCGTCTTCAGCCAGGATAGCTTGACTCCAGTGATGTGAAGAGAATGGGACTCAAGTCCGAGCATACCCATCCCACTCGGGGTGACAAATGCAAAAACAACAATTGATGGACAGAATGCAGAACAATGTCATACATTCACCCCAGTACAGAGATCTGGGCCTAAATACATCGTTTTTTTGCACTCCACACCACCCCAGTTCAGACATGGCTATATGCAAATTAGCCTTGACCCTGTGCCTCATGGGAACAGTCCAGCCCAAACTGCCAAGCCATGTCTTTCCTGGACCCGATTCAAGCATCCTAGGACCGGTTTCTGGCTATCAGCTGTCTTCAGCATGGATAGCTTGACTCCAGTGATGTGGAGAGCATGGGACTCACGTCTGAGCATACCCATCCCACTCGGGGTGACAAATGCAAAAACAACATTTGATGGACAGAATGCAGAACAATGTCATACATTCACCTCAGTACAGAGATCTGGGCCTAAATCCATCATTTCTTTGCACTCCACACCCCCCAGTTCAGACATGGCTATATGCAAATCAGCCTTGACCCTGTGCCTCATGGGAACAGTCGAGCCCGAACTGCCAAGCCATGTCTTTTCTGGACCGGAATCAAGCATCCAAGGACCTGTTTCTGGCTATCAGCCATCTTCAGCCAGGACAGCTTGACTCCAGTGGTGTGGAGAGCATGGGACTCACGTCTGAGCATACCCTTCCCACTCGGGGTGACAAATGCAAAAACAACAATTGATGGACAGAATGCAGAACAATGTCATACATTCAACCCAGTACAGAGATCTGGGCCTAAATCCATCGTTTTTTTGCACTCCACACCCCCCAGTTCAGACATGGCTATATGCAAATCAGCCTTGACCCTGTGCCTCATGGGAACAGTCCAGCCCGAACTGCCAAGTCATGTCTTTCCGGGACCGGAAACAAGCATCCTAGGACCCGTTTCTGGCTATCAGCCGTCATCAGCCAGGATAGCTTGACTCCAGTGGTGTGGAGAGCATGGGACTCACACGTCTGAGCATACCCATCCCACTCTGGGTGACAAATGCAAAAACAACAATTGATGGACAGAATGCAGAACAATGTCATACATTCACCCCAGTACAGAGATCTGGGCCTAAATCCATTGTTTCTTTGCACTCCACATCACCCCAGTTCAGACATGGCTATATGCAAATCAGTCTTGACTCTGTGCCTCATGGGAACAGTCCAGCCCGAACTGCCAAGCCATATCTTTCCTGGACCCGAATCAAGCATCCTAGGACCGGTTTCTGGCTATCAGCCGTCTTCAGCCAGGATAGCTTGACTCCAGTGGTGTGAAGAGAATGGGATTCAAGTCCGAGCATACCCATCCCACTCGGGGTGACAAATGCAAAAACAACAATTGATGGACAGAATGCAGAACAATGTCATACATTCACCTCAGTACAGAGATCTGGGCCTAAATCCATCGTTTCTTTGCACTCCACACCCCCCAGTTCAGACATGGCTATATGCAAATCAGCCTTGACCCTGTGCCTCATGGGAACAGTCGAGCCCGAACTGCCAAGCCATGTCTTTTCTGGACCGGAATCAAGCATCCTAGGACCTGTTTCTGGCTATCAGCCATCTTCAGCCAGGATAGCTTGACTCCAGTGGTGTGGAGAGCATGGGACTCACGTCTGAGCATACCCTTCCCACTCGGGGTGACAAATGCAAAAACAACAATTGATGGACAGAATGCAGAACAATGTCATACATTCAACCCAGTACAGAGATCTGGGCCTAAATCCATCGTTTTTTTGCACTCCACACCCCCCAGTTCAGACATGGCTATATGCAAATCAGCCTTGACCCTGTGCCTCATGGGAACAGTCCAGCCCGAACTGCCAAGTCATGTCTTTCCGGGACCAGAAACAAGCATCCTAGGACCCGTTTCTGGCTATCAGCCGTCATCAGCCAGGATAGCTTGACTCCAGTGGTGTGGAGAGCATGGGACTCACACGTCTGAGCATACCCATCCCACTCTGGGTAACAAATGCAAAAACAACAATTGATGGACAGAATGCAGAACAATGTCATACATTCACCCCAGTACAGAGATCTGGGCCTAAATCCATTGTTTCTTTGCACTCCACATCACCCCAGTTCAGACATGGCTATATGCAAATCAGCCTTGACCCTGTGCCTCATGGGAACAGTCCAGCCCGAACTGCCAAGCCATGTCTTTCCTAGACCGGAATCAAGCATCCTAGGACTGGTTTCTGGCTATCAGCCGACTTCAGCCAGGATAGCTTGACTCCAGTGGTGTGGAGAGCATGGGACTCACGTCTGAGCATACCCTTCCCACTCGGGGTGACAAATGCAAAAACAACAATTGATGGACAGAATGCAGAACAATGTCATACATTCAACCCAGTACAGAGATCTGGGCCTAAATCCATCGTTTTTTTGCACTCCACACCCCCCAGTTCAGACATGGCTATATGCAAATCAGCCTTGACCCTGTGCCTCATGGGAACAGTCCAGCCCGAACTGCCAAGTCATGTCTTTCCGGGACCGGAAACAAGCATCCTAGGACCGGTTTCTGGCTATCAGCCGTCATCAGCCAGGATAGCTTGACTCCAGTGGTGTGGAGAGCATGGGACTCACACGTCTGAGCATACCCATCCCACTCGGGGTGACAAATGCAAAAACAACAATTGATGGACAGAATGCAGAACAATGTCATACATTCACCCCAGTACAGAGATCTGGGCCTAAATCCATTGTTTCTTTGCACTCCACATCACCCCAGTTCAGACATGGCTATATGCAAATCAGCCTTGACCCTGTGCCTCATGGGAACAGTCCAGCCCGAACTGCCAAGCCATGTCTTTCCTGGACCGGAATCAAGCATCCTAGGACTGGTTTCTGGCTATCAGCCGCCTTCAGCCAGGATAGCTTGACTCCAGTGGTGTGGAGAGCATGGGACTCACGTCTGAGCATACCCATCCCACTCGGGGTGACAAATGCAAAAACAACCATTGATGGACAGAATGCAGAACAATGTCTAACACTCACCCCAGTACAGAGATCTGGGCCTAAATCCATGGTCTTTTTTGCACTCCACACCACCCCAGTTCAGACATGGCTATATGCAAATCAGCCTTGACCCTGTGCCTCATGGGAACAGTCCAGCCCGAACTGCCAAGCCATGTCTTTCCTGGACCGGAATCAAGCATCCTAGGACTGTTTTCTGGCTATCAGCCGCCTTCAGCCAGGATAGCTTGACTCCAGTGGTGTGGAGAGCATGGGACTCACGTCTGAGCATACCCTTCCCTCTCGGGGTGACAAATGCAAAAACAACAATTGATGGACAGAATGCAGAACAATGTCATACATTCAACCCAGTACAGAGATCTGGGCCTAAATCCATCGTTTTTTTTGCACTCCACACCCCCCAGTTCAGACATGGCTATATGCAAATCAGCCTTGACCCTGTGCCTCATGGGAACAGTCCAGCCCGAACTGCCAAGTCATGTATTTCCGGGACCGGAAACAAGCATCCTAGGACCGGTTTCTGGCTATCAGCCGTCATCAGCCAGGATAGCTTGACTCCAGTGGTGTGGAGAGCATGGGACTCACACGTCTGAGCATACCCATCCCACTCGGGGTGACAAATGCAAAAACCACAATTGATGGACAGAATGCAGAACAATGTCATACATTCACCCCAGTACAGAGATCTGGGCCTAAATCCATTGTTTCTTTGCACTCCACATCACCCCAGTTCAGATATGGCTATATGCAAATCAGCCTTGACCCTGTGCCTCATGGGAACAGTCCAGCCCGAACTGCCAAGCCATGTCTTTCATGGACCGGAATCAAGCATCCTAGGACTGGTTTCTGGCTATCAGCCGCCTTCAGCCAGGATAGCTTGACTCCAGTGGTGTGGAGAGCATGGGACTCACGTCTGAGCATACCCATCCCACTCGGGGTGACAAATGCAAAAACATCCAATGATGGACAGAATGCAGAACAATGTCTAACACTCACCCCAGTACAGAGATCTGGGCCTAAATCCATGGTCTTTTTTGCACTCCACACCTCCCCAGTTCAGACATGGCTATATGCAAATCAGCCTTGACCCTGTGCCTCATGGGAACAGTCCAGCCCGAACTGCCAAGCCATGTCTTTCCTGGACCGGAATCAAGCATCCTAGGACTGGTTTCTTGCTATCAGCCGTCTTTAGCCCGTATGGCTGGACTCCAGTGGTGTGGAGTGCATGGGACTCACATCTGACCATACCCATCCTACTCGGGGTGACAAATGCAAAAACAACAATTGATGGACATAATGCAGAACAATGTCATACATTCACCCCAGTACAGAAATCTGGGCCTAAATCCATCATTTTATTTGCACTCCACCCAACCCCAGTTCAGACATGGCTACATATAAATCAGTCTTGACCCTGTGCCTCATGGGAACAGTCCAGCCCGAACTGCCAAGCCATGTCTTTCCTGGACCGGAATCAAGCATCCTAGGACCGGTTTCTTGCTATCAGCCGTCTTCAGCCAGGATAGCTTGACTCCAGTGGTGTGAAGAGCATGGGACTCACATATGAGCATACCCATCCCACTCGGGGTGATGAATGCAAAAACAACAATTGATGGACAGAATGCAGAACAATGTCATACATTCACCCCAGTACAGAGATCTGGGCCTAAATCCATTGTTATTTTGCACTCCACACCACCCCAGTTCAGACATGGCTATATGCTAATCAGCCTTGACCCTGTGCCTCATGGGACCAGTCCAGCCCGAACTGCCAAGCCATGTCTTTCCTGGACCGGAATCAAGCATCCTAGGACCGGTTTCTAGCTATCAGCCATCTTCGGCCAGGATAGCTTGACTCCAGTGGTGTGGAGAGCATGGGACTCATATCTGAGCATACCCATCCCACTCGGGTTGACAAATGCAAAAACAACAATTGTTGGACAGAATGTAGAACAATGTCATACATTCACCCCCAATACAGAGATCTGGGCCTACATCCATCATTTTTCTGGACTCCACACCACCCCAGTTCAGACATGGCTTTATGCAAATCAGCCTTGACCCTGCTCCTCATGGGAACAGTCCAGCCCGAACTGCCAAGCCATGTCTTTCCTGGACCGGAATCAAGCATCCTAGGACCGGTTTCTGGCTATCAGCCATCTTCAGCCAGGATAGCTTGACTCCAGTGGTGTGGAGAGCATGGGACTCACGTCTGAGCATACCCATCCCACTCGGGTGACAAATGCAAAAACAACAATTGATGGACAGAATGCTGAACAATGTCATACATTCACCCCAGTACAGAGATCTGGGCCTAAATCCATCGTTTTTTTGCACTCCACACCACCCCAGATCGACATGGCTATATGCAAATCAGCCTTGACCCTGTGCCTCATGGGAACAGTCCAACCCAAACTGCCAAGCCATGTCTTTCCTGGACCCGAATCAAGCATCCTAGGACCGGTTTCTGGCTATCAGCCGTCTTCAGCCAGGATAGCTTGACTCCAGTAGTGTGGAGAGCATGGGACTCACGTCTGAGCATACCCATCCCACTTGGGGTGACAAAGGCAAAAACAACAATTGATGGACAGAATGCAGAACAATGTCATACATTCACCCCAGTACAGAGGTCTGGGCCTAAATCCATCGTTTTTTTGCACTCCACACCCCCCAGTTCAGACATGGCTATATGCAAATCAGCCTTGACGCTGTGCCTCATGGGAACAGTCCAGCCCGAACTGCCAAGCCATGTCCTTCCTGGACTGGAATCAAGCATCCTAGGACCTGTTTCTGGCTATCAGCCATCTTCAGCCAGGATAGCTTGACTCCTGTGGTGTGGAGAGCATGGGACTCACTTCTGAGCATACCCATCCCACTCGGGGTGACAAATGCAAAAACAACAATTGATGGACAGAATGCAGAACAATGTCATACATTCAGCCCAGTACAGAGGTCAGCGCCTAAATCCATTGTTTTTTTGTACTCCACACCACCCCAGTTCAGACATGGCTATATGCAAATCAGTCTTGACCCTGTGCCTCATGGGAACAGTCCAGCCCGAACTGCCAAGCCATATCTTTCCTGGACCCGAATCAAGCATCCTAGGACCAGTTTCTGGCTAATACCTGTCTTCAGCCAGGATAGCTTGACTCCAGTGGTGTGGAGAGCATGGGACTCACGTCTGAGCATACCCATCCCACTCGGGGTGACAAATGCAAAAACAACAATTGATGGACAGAATGCAGAACAATGTCATACATTCACCCCAGTACAGAGATCTGGGCCTAAATCCATTATTTTTTTCACTCCAAACCACCCCAGTTCAGACATGGCTATGTGCAAATCAGCCTTGACCCTGTGCCTCATGGGAACAGTCCAGCCCGAACTGCCAAGTCATGTCTTTCCTGGACCGGAATCAAGCATCCTAGGACCGGTTTCTGGCTATCAGCCGTCTTCAGCCAGGATAGCTTGACTCCAGTGGTGTGGAGAGCATGGGACTCACGTCTGAGCATACCCATCCCACTCGGGGTGACAAATGCAAAAACAACAATTGATGGACAGAATGCAGAACAATGTCATACATTCACCCCAGTACAGAGATCTGGGCCTAAATCCATAGTTTCTTTGCACTCCACACCCCCCAGTTCAGACATGGCTATATGCAAATCAGCCTTGACCCTGTGCCTCATGGGAACAGTCCAGCCCGAACTGCCAAGCCATGTCTTTCCTGGACCGGAATCAAGCATCCTAGGACCTGTTTCTGGCTATCAGCCATCTTCAGCCAGGATAGCTTGACTCCAGTGGTGTGGAGAGCATGGGACTCACGTCTGAGCATACCCATCCCACTCGGGGTGACAAATGCAAAAACAACAATTGATGGACAGAATGCAGAACAATGTCATACATTCAACCCAGTACAGAGATCTGGGCCTAAATCCATCGTTTTTTTGCACTCCACACCCCCCAGTTCAGACATGGCTATATGCAAATCAGCCTTGACCCTGTGCCTCATGGGAACAGTCCAATTAATTAAACAGGGGGTGGTGATGGACAGAGTTTCTGAATTAATCAGAATACTCTCACCCAGCCAAGAGATCAGGGCTTGATCCAACACTGTTTTTTAGCTCACTGCACCATCCCACCACAGAACATATGCAAATTAGTCTGTCCCTGGCCCAGTGCATCATGGGAACAGGGCAGACCAAACTACCAAGCCAATTCTTTCACTGGGAAGGAAACAAGCTTCCGGGGACCGGTTTCTGGCATTACAGCCTTCTTCGGCCCGGCTTGCTTGAATCCTGATGGTGCAATGAGCAAGGGACTCACGTCTGAGTATACCCTTCCACGCTTATGGTGGACAAAATAATTAAACAACAGGGGGTGGTGATGGACAGAGTTTCTGAATTAAGCAGAATACTCTCACCCAGTCAAGAGATCAGGGCTTGATCCAACACTGTTTTTTAGCTCACTGCACCATCCCAGCACAGAACCTGGCTATATGCAAATTAGTCTGTCCCTGGCTCAGTGCATCATGGGAACAGGGCAGACCAAACTACCAAGCCAATTCTTTCACTGGGAAGGAAACAAGCCTCCGGGGACCGGTTTCTGGCATTACAGCCTTCTTCGGCCCGGCTTGCTTGAATCCTGATGGTGCAATGAGCAAGGGACTCACGTCTGAGTATACCCATCCACGCTTATGGTGGACAAAATAATTAAACAACAGGGGGTGGTGATGGACAGAGTTTCTGAATTAAGCAGAATACTCTCACCCAGTCAAGAGATCAGGGCTTAATCCAACACTGTTTTTTAGCTCACTGCACCATCCCAGCACAGAACCTGGCTATATGCAAATTAGTCTGTCCCTGGCCCAGTGCATCATGGGAACAGCGCAGACCAAACTACCAAGCCAATTCTTTCACTGGGAAGGAAACAAACTTCCGGGGACCGGTTTCTGGCATTACAGCCTTCTTTGGCCCGGCTTGCTTGAATCCTGATGGTACAATGAGCAGGGGACTCACGTCTGAGTATACCCTTCCACGCTTATGGTGGACAAAATAATTAAACAACCGGGGGTGGTGATGGACAGAGTTTCTGAATTAAGCAGAATACTCTCACCCAGTCAAGAGATCAGGGCTTGATCCAACACTGTTTTTTAGCTCACTGCACCATCCCAGCACAGAACCTGGCTATATGCAAATTAGTCTGTCCCTGGCCCAGTGCATCATGGGAACAGGGCAGACCAAACTACCAAGCCAATTCTTTTACTGGGAAGGAAACAAGCTTCCGGGGACCGGTTTCTGGCATGGGAACAGTCCAGCCCGAATTGCCATGTCATGTCTTTCCGGGACCGGAAACAAGCATCCTAGGACCCGTTTCTGGCTATCAGCCGTCATCAGCCAGGATAGCTTGACTCCAGTGGTGTGGAGAGCATGGGACTCACACGTCTGAGCATACCCACCCCACTCGGGGTGACAAATGCAAAAACAAAATCAATGGACAGAATGCAGAAAAATGTCATACATTCACCCCAGTACAGAGATCTGGGCCTAAATCCATCGTTTTTTTGCACTCCACACCACCCCAGTTCAAACATGGCTATATGCAAATCAGTCTTGACCCTGTGCCTCATGGGAGCAGTCCAGCCCCAACTGCCAAGCCATGTCTTTCCTGGACCTGAATCAAGCATCCTAGGACCGGTTTCTGGCTATTACCCATCTTCAGCCAGGAAAGCTTGACTCCTGTGGTGTGGAGAGCATGGGACTCAAGTCTGAGCATACCCATCCCACTCGGGGTGACAAATGCAAAAAAAACATTTGATGGACAGAATGCAGAACAATGTCATACATTCACCCAAGTACAGAGATCTGGTCCTAAATCCATTGTTTTTTTGCACTCCATACCACCCCAGTTCAGACATGGCTCTATGCAAATCAGCCGTGACCCTGTGCCTCATGGGAACAGTCCAGCCAGAACTGCCAAGCCATGTCTTTCCTGGACCGGAATCAAGCATCCTACGACCAGTTTCTGGCTATCAGCTGTCTTCAGCCAGGGTAGCTTGACTCCTGTGGTGTGGAGAGCATGGGACTCACGTCTGAGCATACCCATCCCACTCAGGGTGACAAATACAAAAACAACAATTGATGGACAGAATGCAGAACAATGTCATACATTCACCGCAGTACAGAGATCTGGGCTTAAATCCATCGTTTTTTTGCACTCCACAGCCCCCAGTTCAGACATGGCTATATGCAAATCAGCCTTGACCTTGTGCGTCATGGGAACAGTCCAGCCCGAACCGCCAAGTCATGTCTTTCCGGGACCGGAAACAAGCATCCTAGGACCGGTTTCTGGCTATCAGCCGTCATCAGCCAGGATAGCTTGACTCCAGTGGTGTGGAGAGCATGGGACTCACGTCTGAGCACACCTATCCCACTCGGGGTGACAAATGCAAAAACAAAATTGATGGACCGAATGCAGAACAATGTCATACATTCACCCCAGTACAGAGATCCGGGCCTAAATCCATCGTTTTTTTGCACTCCACACCACCCCAGTTCAGACATAGCTATATGCAAATCAGCCTTGATCCTGTGCCTCATGGGAACAGTCCAGCCCAAACTGCCAAGCCATGTCTTTCCAGGACCCGAATAAAGCCACCTAGGACCAGTTTCTGGCTATCAGCCATCTTCAGCCAGGATAGCTTGACTCCAGTGGTGTGGAGAGCATGGGACTCACACGTCTGAGCATACCCATCCCACTCGGGTGAAAAATGCAAAAACAAAATTGCTGGACAGGATGCAGAACAATGTCATACATTCACCCCAGTACAGAGATCTGGGCCTAAATCCATCGTTTTTTTGCACTCCACACCACCCCAGTTTAGACATGGCTATATGCAAATCAGTCTTGACCCTGTGCCTCATGGGAGCAGTCCAGCCCGAACTGCCAAGCCATGTCTTTCCTGGACCCGAATCAAGCATCCTAGGACCGGTTTCTGGCTATTAGCCATCTTCAGCCAGGATAGCTTGACTCCAGTGGTGTGGAGAGCATGGGACTCACGTCTGACAATACCCATCCAACTCAGGGTGACAAATGCAAAAAAAACATTTGATGGACAGAATGCAGAACAATGTCATACATTCACTCAAGTACAGAGATCTGGGCCTAAATCCATTGTTTTTTTGCACTCCACACCACCCCAGTTCAGACATTGCTATATGCAAATCAGCCTTGACCCTGTGCCTCATGGGAACAGTCCAGCCAGAACTGCCAAGCCATGTCTTTCCTGGACCGGAATCAAGCATCCTAGGACCGGTTTCTGGCTATCAGCCGTCTTCAGCCAGGGTAGCTTGACTACTGTGGTGTGGAGAGCATGGGACTAACGTCTTAGCATACCCATCCCACTTAGGGTGACAAATACAAAAACAACAATTGATGGACAGAATGCAGAACAATGTCATACATTCACCCCAGTACAGAGATCTGGGCCTAAATCCATCATTTTTTTGCACTCCACACCACCCCAGTTCAGACATGGCTATATGCAAATCAGTCTTAACCCTGTGCCTCATTGGAACAGTCCAGCCCGAACTGCCAAGCCATGTCTTTCCTGGAACCGAATCAAGCATCCTAGGACCGGTTTCTGGCTATTAGTCGTCTACAGCCTGGATAGCTGGACTCCAGTGGCGTGGAGAGCATGGGACTCACATCTGAGCATACCCATCTCACTGGGCGTGACAAATGCAAAAACAACAATTGATGGACAGAATGCAGAACAATGTCATACATTCACCCCAGTACAGAGAACTGGGCCTAAATCCCTTGTTTTTTTCACTCCACACCACCCCAGTTCAGACATGGCTATATGCAAATCAGCCTTGACCCTGTGCCTCATGGGAACAGTCCAGCCCGAACTGCCAAGCCATGTCTTTCCTGGACCCGATTCAAGCATCCTAGGACCGGTTTCTGGCTATCAGCCGTCTTCAGCCAGGATAGCTTGACTCCAGTGGTGTGGAGAGCATGGGACTCACGTCTGAGCATACCCATCCCACTCGGGGTGACAAATGCAAAAACAACATTTGATGGACAGAATGCAGAACAATGTCATACATTCACCCCAGTACACAGATCTGGGCCTAAATCCATTGTTTTTTTGCACTCCACACCCCCCAGTTCAGACATGGCTGTACGCAAATCAGCCTTGACCCTGTGCCTCATGGGAACAGTCCAGCCCAAACTGCCAAGCCATGTAATTCCTGGACCCGAATCAAGCCTCCTAGGACCGGTTTCTGGCTATCAGCCGTCTTCAGCCAGGATAGCTTGACTCCAGTGGTGTGGAGAGCATGGGACTCACATCTGAGCATACCCATTCCACACGGGGTGACAAATGCAAAAACAACAATTGATGGACAGAATGCAGAACAATGTCATACATTCACCCCAGTACAGAGATCTGGGCCTAAATCCATTGTTTTTTTGCACTCCACACCACCCCAATTAAGACATGGCTATATGCAAATCAGCCTTGACCCTGTGCCTCATGGAAACAGTCCAGCCCGAACTGCCAAGCCATGTCTTTCCTGGACCGAAATCAAGCATCCTAGGACCAGTTTCTGGCTATCAGCAGTCTTCAGCCAGGATATCTTGACTCCAGTTGTGTGAAGAGCATGGGACTCACGTCCGAGCATACCCATCCCACTCGGGGTGACAAATGCAAAAACAACAATTGATGGACAGAATGCAGAACAATGTCATACATTCACCCCAGTACAGAGATCTGGGCCTAAATCAATCATTTTTTTTTGCACTCCACACCAACACAGTTCAGACATGGCTATATGCAATTCAGCATTGACCCTGTGCCTCATGGGAACAGTCCAGCCCGAACTGCCAAGCCATGTCTTTCCTGGACCGGAATCAAGCATCCTAGGACCGGTTTCTGGCTATCAGCCGTCTTCAGCCAGAATAGCTTGACTCCAGTAGTGTGGAGAGCATGGGACTCACGTCTGAGCATACCCATCCGACGGGGTATGCACACCACTGGAGTCAAGCTATCCTGGCTGATGATGGCTTATCAGCCAGAAACTGGTCCTAGGATGCTTGATTCCGGTCCAGAGAAGAGATGGCTTGGCAGTTCGGGGTGGACTGTTAGTTATTTGGGAAGTTGGTCCCTTGCTTCCCTGCGAAATCCTATAACGTCAAGGAAGACATCTAAGGTAAGGGCCATCGTGGTACCTTGACACCTCTCCACTCACCCCTTACACCCTTCTCTTCTCCTACTATCCTGTCCCCGAACCCCTACCCCCCCTCTCCATGCCTGTCTCTCCTGCACACTGCACATCCCGCTCTCCCCCAGACCTCCCCACAGCTTCAGCACCCCGCTTACCACCTCCCAGGCCTCTCACCCTCTCCCAACACCAGACATCCTCCCCGACCAACTACGAACACACCTTCTCCACTCCTCCTCCACTCCACCTGCCCCAACTACCTCTTTAACTATCCCGCCCTTCCCACGTACCTCCCCCTGACTGCCAGAACTTCCCTCCCCCCACAGACCTCCCCACTCCCACAACATCCGCACCGTTCTCGCCCCCCAGACCTCCCACCCTCTCCGAACGCCAAAACACCTCCCCTGACCAACTCAGAAAACACCTCCCCCTCCTGCCTCAACTACTTCCCACCTCACTCTTTTAACTCTTTGCAACATTGACTGCAATATTGCTTACTTGGTATCTGAAGTCGCCTGGCTAAGAGAGGATTTCAAAGACTTCAAATCCCTTAACCCCAAAACCTGCCCCTTCTGGTCCACTTGACCATACACTGGTCCACAAAAACCCACTAATCCCAAACCTTGGAAAACCACACCACTACACAACTGTACACATAGACCTCTTTGCACCTTAAGTGACCACTCTGCCACTGACCTATCCGACATCTGCAACTCCTACCCGCCAATAACCTCACTTAAGGATATGGCCGTTCCTCACTCCAACATCCCATAGGGACCAGCAGAATCCCCTCCTCACCCGGCTCCCCCAGACCCTCTCCTCAACTTTCCGCCATCCACTCATGCCCCCCTTCCAAAAACAATCCTAAGCCCCTGGCCTGCATGCTCTTGAACTGCTGTTCGGCGGTTTAACATGCAACCTAAATTTCAAAAACTATCCTTAGTGAAGGTATAGACGTCGCCTTCCTCACGGAAACCTCACTCAATGACCATTTAACATCCCTTCTTAACCCCTCACTCCCCGGTTACTCTATCATCAGAAAAGACAGACCAAAGAGAATAGGAGGTGGATTAGCAATGATTTTTAAAAGCGAACTCCAGCTCTCCCTCGTCAAAAACATGGACTTTGCAACCTTTGAATACCTAGGAGCGGAGGTTAAGTTCCAAGACGCTTCCCCAAAATGTCTACACAACATCTATCACCCTCCGGGTGAACCTCTTCCCTTTGCTGAGGAACTATCTGACTTTCTTACTCCATCGTCACTTTCTAGGTCTAAACATCTCTTCGTAGGAGACTTAAACCTTCACTGGAACGTGCACGAGGACCTTACTATCAAACTTCTCAATAAACTTCTTTAGATGAATGACCTCAAACAACTCTGCCATTCCCCAATCCACTCTAAAGGGGCTACTCTTGATGCCATCATTGCAAACAATGATTTGGCATCCCTATCCAACATCATCTCTGTCGACTGGTCTGACCACCAACTCATACTGTTCATGATCTCCACCTTAGCCCCGCCCCCACCTAAAAACATCAAAACAAAATTTCTACCAGAAACCTTAATCTTATCCCCCCTGGCATACTGGAGGCCAAACTCCAAGCTCAACTTAGTTGCACCCCTCCCTCTCTTAATGCAAATGAGGTCACTGAGCACTATAATAAAACTGTCTCCGAGGTTTTCGATCAACTGGCACCATCCAAACTATAAACTCAAAAAAATATCCCTTCCAAATCATGGTTTACTCAGTCTTCAACAGTGAAAGACGTGCTCTTAGACTGGCTGAAAGAACTTGGAGACAACACCCTTCCCCCTGCAAACTCGTCCTCCTTCGAATCGCTAGATCTACTTACAAGAAACACATTTTCTTTGAAAAGGCATCCTTCTTTCGTTCACAACTCGCCCATGCCAAAAATAGACCCAGAGAACTGTTCAACATTGTTAGAAACCAAACCTCCCCCGTCCCCTCCACTTGGCGGCCTCCTCCAACAAATGTGAAGAAATTACTAACCTTTTCTCTCAAAAAATTGCCAAAATTGACAAATCTTTCATTTTAACTCAGATACCTCCCAAGCCCCAATATACCCTTGTTACTACTCCAACCCCCTCCCCCCTGATCCTGCCTCCCCCCGCACCAACTTACCCTGACAAAATACATCTAATAAATAATGCTTCAGCAAAATTTCCACTCCGTTTCCGAGCTAGAAGTCTTTAACATCCTGCCCAAATTAAAACTGTCCTCTCACACAAAAGACCCCTCCTGTCTACCCTCATCCAAGACCTTAAGTACGTCATTGTATCTTACTGGACCAAAATCATCAACTCCTCCTTTCCTCGGGGTGTGTCCCTGTCTCCCTCCAACTTGGACAGGTCACGCCTATCCCTACAAACCCTAAGGCTGACTCAACTGACCCTAATAACCTGTGCCCCATCTCAAACCTCCCCATTCTGTCAAAGGCCCTTGAAAAATGTGCCCTTCTTCAATTGGATAAACACATGGACACTTTCAAACTGCTCGACCCTCTACAATCCGGCTTCCGTAAAGGCTGCAGCACTGAAACTGCATTGCTAAAAATAGTTGATGACATACACCATGCCCTGGATAATGGTGAGACCTGCCTACTCATTCTCCTAGACCTCTCTACGGCATTCGATACAGTTAACCACTTAACCTTACTCAATACATTTAAACTTAATTTCAGTCTTAATGGCACTGTCCTGAACTGGTTCCCCTCCTACTTCCAACACAGAACCCAGCTAATCAAAATCCAAAACTGCCACTCCAGCCCCACTCCTGTCTCCCTTGGTGTCCCCCAAGAATCTATCCTCTCTCCTGCTCTATTCAACTTATTTATGGAACCCCTTACCCTCATACTTAAATAAGCCGGTATTAACTATCACCTGTATGCCGACGATACCCAACTGTAATATAAAATAAAATCCCACTCAGATGTCCTACACCTTAACACTGCCTTGGCTAATATACAAACCTCATTCTACTCAAATCATCTCCAACTCAACCCAAACAAACCTGAAATCATTATTTTCGCTCCTAAAAACAACCCACTCCCCATCCAAACATGGATCTCTGACCTTAATGCCCTAAACTGTTCGCTCTCCTTATCCAAATCAGTAAAATCCCTTGGCATCACAATTGACAGTAAGTTAACGCTCCATTCCCATATAAAAAATTCAGGAAAAGGAGAAATTTTCACGCTCCAAACATTTCATTCCACCAGAAATTTTCAAATCTGTTGTCAAATCTCTAGTCCTCTCGAAAATTGACTATGGCTAAGCCCTACTTTCTGGATCTACCAAAGTCTACCTTGCCCCCTCAAATCTAGCAGCAAGGCTTACAACTGACTGCAAACGCTCTGAGCACATCTCGCCTGCTCTTAAGACCATTAAATTGCTTCTTATTAAAGGCAGATCCCCCATTAAAATAGCCTGCATTGCGTACAAAGCCCTTCATCAAAAGACCCTGCTTTACCTCTCAAACAAACTCAATAAAGCGGGCAGTGCCCGACCGATGAGAAGCACCAACTCTCTCCTCCTCTGTTAAAAAAGAAAGCTGTGCAATCTCGCTCCTTCTCTGGTAAGGCTCTCAGCATCTGGACTGCCATCCCTAAAGATCTACGACTCAACCCTTCATATGCCAGTTTAAAAAAAAAGACCTTAAAATGCACCTGCTCAACAAATATTAGGGTCCTTATTCCTTCCATTACTATACCTGTTATACTCTTCCCCCTTCTTGAAACCCTGTCATCCCCCTCTCTTCACTCCTCCTGTGTCAACCCCACCTATTCACCCCCTTCCCTACCCATCTTCACCTTTTCTTCCACCCTACCACCCCTTACCGAACACTTCCCCTCCCCCCCTTTCTCTCACTCGGACAACCCTTCCTTATTCACAAAAAATGAGTCCACCTCCTTTATACTGTGTAATAATTTGTAATTACTCTATTCATATGTTGTTTTGTAAATTGCTACTTTGCATTTTTTATTAAGTCAAGCTATGTCACTCAATGTCACAAAAACACTGACTGGGGGGCATTCCTGGTAGGAATGCAATTGCTGATCGGCTAACAACAAAAACCCTGCCAAAAGAAATACAAACCCGAGAGACAGCATTCCTCACATGCAATGCACATATGTAACAGCAATAACTATATGAAAAGACCCGAGTCTCATAAAATTACATCCCATATCCCACATACAGTGGAATCTGCCTTCATAGAAATGTGCCAGACATTTCATCATCTCTCTAAAATCAGACAACAAATACAGTGGACTTTCACAAGTAAGAAATTACTTTCCAGCAACAATTAGGATTAAAACGTGCAGCACATTTTCCCAAACATAAACTTTTTAGCTATTTGAAAAAGTTCAGGCATGTAGTGTCAAATCAGAAAGTCATTTTATATCAGCCCTGATTAAAATCATCCAAAACATTTAATTTTCAGTTAAGTAAAAATAACAGCCCACTTAACTTCTAGCTCATCTTGTGCTGGGACAAACTCCTGATCAATAAAATTGATGTAAAACCTACCAGTCAAATGTGTAATCTGAATTTGAAGAATCCAAACGCCTGCAACCTTGCGCTATGCAAAGCAGCGATTCACTGGTGACTTGAATCACATAAACAGGTCTTGTTTCTGCTTATGCTGAACAGGTCACAATGAGGAACACATCATTCACACTATGACATCACCAAACTTCACAGAGCTTCAGGCTAGCAGAGCAGGGCCCCTAATGCCATGGCAACGAGGGAGCACTGGTACAAGAAAGTTCACCTATTTCTAATGAATTATTAGACAGATTTTCTTTTCATATTTGTTGTCAATTTATAAATCACTATCCACTACTCAATTTAATATAGAATGTACCTTAAATAAATGCCTATGGCACTTGTTAATATCAAATTAATAATAATGTATTAAAAGGAAGACCAGTGGCTAAAAACAAAGAGATTCTCAGGGCCTCATTTACAAACTTTGTATGCACAGCAGCACTATAGGCCTTTCTGCTGTGCTTCAGCGCGTCAAAAGAAAATGGCATCATCTCTCGAAAATCAGACTACAAATACAGTGGACGTTCACAAGTAAGAAATTACTTTCCAGCAACAATTAGCATTAAAACGTGCAGCATGTTTTCACAAACATAAACTTTTTAGCTATTTAAAAAAGTTCAGGCATGTAGTGTCACATCAGAAAGCGATTTTATATCAGCCCTGATTAAAATCTTCTAAAACATTTAATTTTCAGTTAGGTAAAAATAACAACCCACTTAACTTCTATCTCATCTTGTGCTGGGACAAACTCCTGATCAATTAAATTGATGTAAAACCTACCAGTCAAATGTGTAATCTGAATTAGAAGAATCCAAAAGCCTGCAACCTTGGGCTATGCAAAGCAGCAATTTACTGGTGACTTGAATCACATAAACAGGTCTTGTTACTCCTTATTCTGAACAGGTCACAATGAGGAACGCATCATTCACACTATGACATCTCCAAACTTCACAGAGCTTCAGGCTAGCAGAGCAGGGTCCCTAATGCCATGGCAACGAGGGAGCACTGGTACAAGAAAGTTCACTTATTTCTAATGAATTATTAGACAGATGTTCTTTTCATATTAGTTGTCAATTTATAAATCACTGTCCACTACTTAATTTAATATAGAATGTACCTTAAATAAATGCATATGGAACTTGTTGATATCAAATTAATAATAATGTATAAAAGGAAGTCCAGTGGCCAAAAAAAAAGAGATTCTCAGGGCCTCATTTACAAACTTTGTATGCACGGCAGCGCTACAGGTCTTTCTGCTGTGCTTCAGCGCGTCAAAAGAAAAAGGCATCATCTCTCGAAAATCAGACTACAAATACAGTGGACGTTCACAAGTAAGAAATTACTTTCCAGCAACAATTAGCATTAAAACGCGCAGCACATTTTCACAAACATATCCTTTTTAGCTATTTAAAAAAGTTCAGGCATGTAGTGTCACATCAGAAAGTCATTTTATATCAGCCCTGATTAAAATCTTCTAAAACATTTAATTTTCAGTCAGGTAAAAATAACAACCCACTTAACTTCTAGCTCATCTTGTGCTGGGACAAACTCCTGATCAATTAAATTGATGTAAAACCTACCAGTCAAATGTGTAATCTGAATTCGAAGAATCCAAAAGCCTGCAACCTTGGGCTATGAAAAGCAGCGATTTACTGGTGACTTGAATCACATAAACAGGTATTGGTACTCCTTATTCTGAACAGGTCACAATGAGGAACGCATCATTCACACTATGACATCACCAAACTTCACAGAGCTTCAGGCTAGCAGAGCAGGGTCCCTAATGCCATGGCAACGAGGGAGCACTGGTACAAGAAAGTTCACTTATTTCTAATGAATTATTAGACAGATGTTCTTTTAATATTTGTTGTCAATTTATAAATCACTATCCACTACTCAATTTAATATAGAATGTACCTTAAATAAAGGCCTATGGCACTTGTTAATATCAAATTAATAATAATGTATTTAAAGGAAGACCAGTGGCTAAACAAAAAGAGCTCCTCAGGGCCTCATTTACAAACGTTTTATGCACGTCAGCGCTACAGGCCTTTCTGCTGTACTACAGCGCGTCAAAAGAAAATGGCATCATCTCTCGAAAATCAGACTACAAATACAGTGGACGTTCACAAGTAAGAAATTACTTTCCAGCAACAATTAGCATTAAAACGTGCAGCTTGTTTTCACAAACATAAACCTTTTAGCTATTTGAAAAAGTTCAGGCATGTAGTGTCACATCAGAAAGTCATTTTATAGAAGCCCTGATTAAAATCTTCTAAAACATTTAATTTTCAGTTAGGTAAAAATAACAACCCACTTAACCTCTAGCTCATCTTGTGCTGGGACAAACTCCTGATCAATAAAATTGATGTAAAACCTACCAGTCCAATGTGTAATCTGAATTCGAAGAATCCAACAGCCTGCAGCCTTGCGCTATGAAAAGCAGCGATTCACTGGTGACTTTAATCACATAAACAGGTCTTGTTTCTGCTTATGCTGAACAGGTCACAATGAGGAACACATCATTCACACTATGACATCACCAAACTTCACAGAGCTTCAGGCTAGCAGAGCAGGGTCCCTAATGCCATGGCAACGAGGGAGCACTGGTACAAGAAAGTTCACCTATTTCTAATGAATTATTAGACAGATTTTCTTTTCATATTTGTTGTCAATTTATAAATCACTGTCCACTACTCAATTTAATATAGAATGTACCTTAAATAAATGCATATGGCACCTGTTAATATCAAATTAATAATAATGTATTAAAAGGAAGACCAGTGGCTAAAAACAAAGAGATTCTCAGGGCCTCATTTACATACTTTTATGCACGGCAGCGCTACAGGCCTTTCTGCTGTGCTACAGCGCGTCAAAAGAAAATGGCAGGAATGTGCCGTATCTGCAAGATACAGCGCATTCCTGTCCTTCTCCCCTCCCCAAGTGCACAAACAGCAGCTGTGCGCCAACACAGACACCCTCGCTTCATGTTGCCAGGGTGCCTGCATTGCGGGTATGATTGTTTTTGTACATGAAGGCACACCTTCTTGCAAAAAACAAGAATTCATGACATTTCATCCGTCCGTGAGTTCTGCAGAATGCATCAAGCATAGAAAGTGGAAAAAACTAAGAGGAGTAAACAACCGCGGTCGGTAGTGGGATGACCTCCAGGGCGGTGACGTAGCAAGGGGAAGGGGCAGGGTAGGGGGTAGTAATGTATGGATTACGGAGTTTTACTGGTAAGTAAACATATAAATAAAACAAATTTCATTGCGTGCACTGCATCACCAAATGCGATGTAGTGCGCACAACGAAATTCGTTTTATTTATTTATATGTTTACTTACCTGTAGAACTCCGCAATCCACACAATACTAACCCCGACCCTGCCCCTCCCCCTCCCCACGTCACCGTCCTGCAGGGCATCCCACTACAGACCGCGGCTGGGAGTAAAAGTATTTCTCCTTGCCACGCCACTCTCACGCCTCCCCTGGGGACACGTAGGATTATGACGCAATCACAGGTTTGCGCTTCCTCGTAAATATGAGAATGCTTCAGATTCCATGGGTGTTGTCTGGGAACACCCACAGCAACCCACATGGAACTCACCTTTAACGCATATTTACAAGGCCATGAAAAGCCACATACAGTGGTTTTGCGTGGCCTTGTCATTATGCTGTGGTAATTTGTGACACCGGAGAGTCAAAAAAGTGATGCTCCAGTGGTGCAAAAGTGCCACTGGGGCCTTGTAAATGAGGCTCCAAGTGTCCAACCAATACATCCACAGAAGATGTAATAATCACTTTTCATAAATAACAATGTACACTGCGTCTGTCATAGAGACATACCCAAGAAGAAGAAATCCTTACATTTGGAAGTGCTGCTTTTCATTCACAATTAAGCACATATAGATTTATGCTTCATTCAATGAAGTTCCTGATATATTTTTTGTTAACTGTCGCGCAGCTGCCCAGTAGCACTGCAGCAGCTTGACTTCTTAATCTGGTGCTTTTGTAAAGCACACTAATCCCCTCAGGCCAAGTTCAAACTACAAAAAACTTCAAATAATTAATAATTTAAAAAAGCCTATTAGGATTTATCCCAATCAGGAAAAGCCAACTTCAATGACTCAGTAGTAGCCAGTGGTGAGCAGGTGCACTCATTCCCACTCTGAAAAAGTGCAACGGGCATCAGTACCCCAGACATTGGCACATAAGCAGTGCCGGCTTGCCGTGGGAGTGCTGTGGGCTGTGTGGGAGGGCTGGGGAGGGGCAGGGTAGGGGGTAGGGGGTAGTGGAGTCCGACATACGACGGACAAGGGTAAGCTAAGTAATTAAATAAATAAAACTATTTACCTTACGTGCTCAGCATTGTCGAGTTGGCCGAGGTATTTAATTATTTGGCTTACTCCTGCCTGTCGAATGTCAGACTCCACTACCCCCCACCACCTCGCAGCACTCCCACAGTGAGCGGCCACAGCACTTAAGTCTCCCAAGAAATGTACCTGTGTGTGTCTCACGTGCCACCTACTTTCAATCTGTGATCTTGCCGAAGTCCCTGATAGACTGTGGGGCTTTGTCGGCTTACATACTACTGGATCACTTTACAATTCCGCCACTCCACAAACCATGTCACAGCGGTCGCCACTTGGTTTCAGGCTGGCTAGTTACCAACCTAAGGAACATTAAGTGCCTGGTCGGTCTGTGAAGCATGACAGCCACAACCTGGGAGAGGGGGGGCTTCGGGGGCTTCAGTTCTTTGTTTCCTCAAGCAATGAAGTACTTCAGCGGGACATGGTACTAATAGTAATATTACCACCTGTCTGTCTACCAGTGTCCTGTTGTTATCTACAAAAATGAGACTGCTGTCATTTCTAACTTGTGAAAGTGCAGAAAACAAAGTGAAGATTTTGGAAAGTGAGAACCACAATGCACCCTAGTATCAAATAAGAAGGATGGGCATGAAATAGCAAAGAAAGCATTGTGTGCTTGAAAAAGGTGGGAGAAACTGATTCTCATTTAGAAAAATAATTCGTAAAATAGGTTTGGTTCAGTTAGCATAACTAGGTCGCAGCGAGCCACATTACTGAATATTAATTGTTTATCATTGAAATTCAACTGCAGCCACAGTGTATGTCTTTGCGTTTTGAAATGTAAAACTGTAACTTATTTCTACCTTCTACGGCTGAAGCTTTGTGATTTGCCACATTACAAGGCTTTGAGCTAAACGTCCATTGTTTTGTAGATGTCATAACAGTGCAGATCAGTCCACTGTATTCAACAGTGCAACAAGTTTGTTGGGGAGTTGTGTTATTGACAAGGTTTTGGCACTAATGGGCCAGCTCGTAGTCGGGAATAGCCCAAGAACATGAATTTAAGGCCACTGATGCCACACCAAGGGTCCAGGGCGTGGAGGGCACCACTGCCGGGTCAGGTGCTGTTGGCTCCAGCTGGATTTGGGTACTGGTTCAGGTGGTTGGGAGCCTGTTTTGTCCCTGTGGCTCTGAACAGGATGCCTGTAGGCTAGTTCTTGTAGTCACTCTGGGTGTCCTGGGTTCATATTCAGGTCCAATCAGTCTGACTCACACAGGAGGGTAGCTGAGCAATAGGGCAGCAGTCTGGCAAGGCAGTAGCTCAGCAGGGAAACAGTCTAGCAGAGTGGAAGTTCTATCAACAGCCCAGCATTCCTTCTTCCTGGTAGGGCCCATACAGGTCCAAAAGTGTACTGAAGAGTTGGTGTCTGAGGTCTTATATTTATATGGGGTACCTTCTTTGAAGTAGGAAAAGCTCCTAGAGGTTTCCCTTTAAAGTGCACAGGCTTTCTGCCTCCCCAGCCTTGACAGCAAACTACCTACAGGGGTACGCAGCTCTTTGTGTGGAGGCAGGACACATCATATTCAAGTGGATGTAGGGCTGTGCCCACTTCCAACCTCCCATCCTGCCAGTGATAGCCTGTCCAGGCACACCTAAGCTTTTTATTGTGTGTGGAGGAATACACAAAGCCCAACTGTCAGCTTCACCCAGTCATGTGACCCAGAGACAGGCTGCAAAAACTGAATAGTTAAGTCAGAAAAATGCCAACTTTCTAAAAGTGGTATTTTCAAAATTGTAATTTCAAATCTGACGTAAACGTAAGATAGGATTTTTCATTACAATTCCAAAGACACAAAACATGAACTGGATACCTGTTTATATTTAGAAGTTACAGATAATTAAATGTAATAAGGTAACTGCAATTTTTTTCCTATGAGAGAGGTAGGTGTTGCAGTGCCGAAAAATGAATTTATGTTTTTTACTACCAGGACCAGCAAAATTTAAAAGTATATGTCTAAATCTGAAATATACTTCACCTTGCTCTCTGAGCTCTCTAGGGCCTACCCTAATGGTGACTTATTTGTATTGAAAAGGAAGGTTTGGGCCTGGCAAGCAGTTTATTTTACCAGGTCAAAATGGCACTTTAAAACTGCTCACACAGCTGTAATTGCAGGCCTGAGACAGGTTTGAAGGACTACCTAAGTGTACCTGGGTACATGTAAGATCACTTTACTAGGGACTTACAAGTACAGTAAATATGCCAATTGGGATAAGCCAATCCTAGCATGTTCTGAGAGAGAGCACAAGCACTTTAGCACTGGTTAGCAGTGTAAAGTGTACAGAATCCTGAGGCCAGCAAAACAAGATAAGCAAAAATGGAGGTAGAAGGCAAAAGGTTTGGGAGTGATACTGCAGAGGAGCTCAGTTCCAACACTTTGTCTTGCCACGTTTTTCTCTGCCCCTCCAATGTTGTTTCTGTCCCCTTGTGACTTCCCCTGTCTCCATGTCAGTCTACCTCTCCATGAGCTTCAGTGTCGGTGTTGCTCTGTCTTGCTCTGTGCTTCAGTGCTCCCCTCAATGCACCCTGGTCTCATCATGTGCTTCTCTGCCCCTCCCATGTTGTTTCTGTCCCCAGGTTGCTTTCCCCTGCCTTCATCCCCAATTTCACTTCTGCATTGGGTCCCCTCTTTGCTTCTGCACCACACCCTGGCATGTTATTTCTTTTTAGTTACTGATACAACTCTGTAAATATAAAAAAAATGTTTGTGGTATGCACACCTTCAATGTGACATGGTTTTCCACATCCAAAGTTTGTTTTGGTTTTTATATTTTCTTTATTTATTTAATCTTTAAAGTGCATCCACAGTTTAAACTTAAATACCACAACAATCAATAATAAATAAATACAGTGAATTAAAAATACATTTTAAAATAATACAAAACATGATTAGAGCAAGCAAAATACATTGTAGTGAATACAAACAGGTCAATTTATTTCAAGAAATCACCCAAAAACCTAACTCGATGATAACAAATATTCACGGTGAGAGGCTTTAAAAAAAAGGTTAAGTGCTTCTTTGTGCATTACTACAGAATACCTTAAAATCACAGGATAGAAAAAAAATTCTGCAGATAAAAAAGGCCAGGACAGAATAAAAAGCATGTGATTCAAATAATGTTTAACAACTCCACAATATTGACAGCATGGATGTGGGGAGACCCCATCCATCTTGAGCCACACATTATCACCCCAGGTCCTCTCGTTAAAACTGAATTTCCCATTTTTAGCATGCGTTTTTAGTTCACACTTTAAGGCGCTACCATGTCGTAGACACAATAACACCCCATCATTATTTAAGGGAAACTGTGGTTTACAATAGGAGTAAACAGTACATCTTTTATTATCCCTTGAAAAGACTCACCAAGTAAAATTTTTCGATGCATTTTTGGGACTCCTGAATAATTATTGAAAATATTACATTATTTGGCAGTGGGCAAGGAAGGTAAAACCCATCAAGCCCAGCTCAAGACAAATCTGTTCAAAAGAGCTGGAGGTGCTTCCATAAAACAGATTCAATATTGGAGATAAACGAAGAAAGCAACTTTGCTTTGATTCCATAGAAAGCATCAGGAACCACGCTAGCAATATACACAATAACAACAAAAAAAGTCCCATACTTCTTTGTACTTTAAAAAACTGTGAAAGGCCAATTCTCATAGACTTGATTTTGCAGCCTAAGAGGTATTGTATGGGACCAAAGAAACATTATTTGAGATGTTAGCACCTAAATATGTGTTTACTTTTACCACCTCTAATTTGTTTCGATGAAAAACAAATCTCTCAGACTTTTTAAAAAACTGAGTCCCAAATCCGGTAGAATAGAAAAAGAAGATGCGTACAGAGCACAAAAATGAGAATATAAAAGATTTTTGTCATTAGGAGTAGGAATTTTGATGTGATCTCTACTCAAACATCTGGTTATTATGAGTCAGAATTTTCACATATCGCGACAAGAAACCGCAGACTGAAGATCTTTGGTTAATTTATTTTCCTTTCTAACTTAGAACATTTGGTAGCTCTAGATCTCTGAGAGATATCCAGATGATTAGGCGTCCTGGTACACATTTTTGTTTCATTATAAAGGTATCCTGGAGCAAGCACAGAAATGCCTCAAATTTAGTGACATTAAAAGATGTCTGGGGATATTACTCGATCAGCACCTTAACTATAAGCAATATTTGGTATCAAGACAATTAAAAGCAAACCAGCTGCTATTTGGATTCGAAATCTTACAAAAAACTCAGAGACTGTTCAACAAATCATTTACGGACGGTAGTAGCAGCTAAATTCTTGCCCTCAATCTCGTACGGATCAGAACTGCTTAAAACTAATGATGCATCAGGTTTGAACTCCGCTCAATCTACCTTTTTCAAGAAATTATTTTCAGTCCCACGATGCACATAACAAGCTCACATCAGACAAGACAAGGCGCCCTCATTAACGTTTACTGGAGAATGAGGGCAGCAAAGGCAAACTCCCTCGTCCATCATTGTTGGCTGGAAATCGAATAACAATCTACACAAAAGAACTCAGTTCACTTTGTTCTACTACAATCACTTTCCTCTCTAAAGTTAGAAGAGGCTTGCCACACAGTATTCGCCCACTCCGAGTTCAAACAAACTACTAACAAAGCCATCAGGCTGCAATCACTGCTAACAGGCAAAGCAACCTTGACGAACAAAAGCTATGCGTGGGTGGTGATGCCTACATATAAAACTCTAAAACCTCAACTGTGCTTCCTGGACCACTTCTCAAGATCAATAAAAAATGTTCAACCTGATGTTATTGAGGCTCGGAGTCTACCCATCTAAAGATTTAACACCAAAGTGGAAACAGTCTTGGCCAACCCTGGACTGTCACCTCGCGGTTATAATAACAAATTATTGCTCCATCTATTGTGCACTTGCCCGGCGTTACTACCCCTGCAGAAAACTCTTTTACTGCCAACATTGAAGCAAAAAGAAATAAGAACCTGCAGATCCACCATTATAAATTCATTAGGAGGATTGACTGTACAACTGGCATGCAAGGCTGAGAAGGTTCAGAGATGAGCAGCAAAGGAACTAGAAAAGAGAGACATATGAATCAAGTCTGCCCGTTAAGGAACTTTGCTTCTCCCATTTATTTTAAACTAAAGCTAGGACCAGCATTAAGCCTTTTAAAGCAGTGTTTTTAATTAACAAGTCCATGAGCCATAAAAAAAATTAGGTCATTTAAAGTCAACAACCTTATAGTCACTAGAAAAAGAAATGCAGCGAGGCGCACTGTTCACACAGCCAACATCAAACTTGAACAAAACCTAATGCGAAACCAGAGAACTTGCTCAGGGACACAATCAACCAACACATTGGCACATTGCCTACTTCGGACAAACATAGTCAGTCAATATGATAATTGCATCAGCACTTTATCCCTTATTTACGTCACAGTATCACCTGCTAGCTTTCACTTGCTTGCACTGTGTGCAGTTAGATAAACTCGTTCGCATTAGATGTTTCATCTACTGACTTCAGGGCTGGTACTAGCCCTAGGCTTATAAGAAGTCATCAAGTCAAGTCAAGTCAAGTCAGAATTTATATAGCGCACTACATACCCAGGGGGTCTCAAGGCGCTTGAGGAATTGGGGGGGGAAGGTTTACTTATCGAATATCCAGGTTTTAAGCTGTTTTCTGAAGGCTAGGTGGTTCTGAGTAAGGCGGAGGTGGATGGGAAGGGAATACCAAGTTTTGGCCGCTAAGTAGGAGAAGGATCTTCCCCCCATGGTGACTTTGTGGATGCGCAGAACAGCGGCGAGGGCTTGGTTGGACGAGCGCAGCTGGCGGGTGGGGGTGTAAAAGGAAAGGCGCGTGTTGAGACAATCAGGTCCAAGTTTGTATAGGGCTTTGTGTGCGTGGGTGAGGAGGCGGAACGTTATCCTCTTGTTGACGGGGAGCCAGTGAAGGTCTTTCAGGTGAACGGAGATGTGGTCTGTGCGGGGGATGTCTAGTATGAGTCTGGCTGAAGCATTTTGGATGCGTTGGAGTTTTTT
Organism: Lissotriton vulgaris; assembly: GCF_964263255.1. Classification (NCBI taxonomy): domain Eukaryota; kingdom Metazoa; phylum Chordata; class Amphibia; order Caudata; family Salamandridae; genus Lissotriton; species Lissotriton vulgaris. The sequence continues at coordinate 64,829,914 of NC_141687.1, forward strand.
CTGCAGTTTTGCGGTGGTACCGGCGTAAAGGGTGTTTCCGTAGTCCAGATGCTTGTAACCAGTGCGTGGGTGACCGTTTTTCTTGTTTCGGTGGGGATCCAGCGAAATTTTTTTTGAGCATGCGTAGGATGTTGAAGCATGATGATGAGACGGCGTTGACTTGTCTGGTCATCGAGAGTGAGGAGTCCAGGATGATGCCCAGGTTCCGTGCGTGGTCCGTCGGTATGGGAGCTTTTCCTAGGGCCGTTGGCCACCAAGAGTCATCCCAGGCGGAAGGGGATGCACCTAAGATGAGGACTTCCGTTTTGTCTGAGTTCAGATTCAGCCGGCTGTGCTTCATCCACTCGGCTACTTCTTTCATCCCTTCATGTAGGTTGGTTTTGGCGGTGCTTGGGTCTTTGGTGAGTGAGAGGATTAGCTGAGTGTCATCAGCGTAGGAGATGATGTTGAGGTTGTGTTGACGTGCGATGGATGCGAGGGGGCTCATGTAGACGTTGAAGAGGGTGGGGCTGAGTGATGATCCTTACGGGACGCCGCAGATGACTTCTGTGGCCTCTGACTTAAAAGGGGGGAGGCGGACTCTCTGAGTTCTTCCTGCGAGGAACAAGATGATCCATTCCAATGCTTTTCCTTGAATTCCGATGTTTCTGAGGCATTGTATCAGGGTGCTATGACAGACTGTGTCGAAGGCTGCAGAGAGGTCAAGGAGGATGAGGGCGACTGTGTCTCCGTTGTCCAGAAGTGTTCGAATGTCATCTGTTGCTGCAATGAGGGCGGTTTCGGTGCTGTGTTTGGCTCGGAAGCCGGACTGTGAGGAGTCGTGGGATTTGTTGGTTTCGAGGAAGGCGGCGAGCTGATTGTTTACGGCTTTCTCAATGACTTTGGCCGGGAATGGGAGGAGCGAGATGGGGCGGTAGTTTTTGAGTTCGGTGGGGTCTGCTGTGGGTTTTTTTCAGAAGGGCGCTGAGTTCAGCGTGTTTCCAGATTTCTGGGAATGTGGCGGACTTGAGGGAGCAGTTGATGACGTCTCGGAGGTGGGGTGCGATAATGGAGTCTGCTTTGTTGAAGATGTGATGGGGGTATGGGTCTGTAGGGGATCCTGAGTGGATGGAGTTCATCAGGCGAATGGTGTCTTCTGTGGAGATTGGGTTCCAGTCGAAAAGGTTATTCGGAGGAGGTACAGGTTCAGAGGTGAGTGGGGTGGACTGGTTTACGGGTTGGTTGTCAAAGCTGTTATGGATGTCGGCGATTTTGTCATGGAAGAATGAGGCGAGGGAGTTGCAGAGGGCTTGAGAGGGGGTGATGTCGTTGGAGCTGGCGGTGGGGTTGGTGAATCATTTGATGATGTTGAAAAGTTCCTTGCTGTTGTGGGCGTTGTTGTCTAGTCGGTCTTTGAGTGCTGATTTCTTAGCTGTTCGTATTAGTTGGTGGTGTTTGCGGGTGGCGTTTTTGAAGGCGGCTTGGGTGATAGTGTTTGGTTCTTTTTTCCAAATTTTCTCAAGGGAGCGACAGAGCTTCTTGGATTTCTTAAGGTCATCGTTGAACCAGGGGGCGTTCTTGCTTCCTTGCTTGATTTGATGTTTTTTGAAAGGTGCTAGTTTGTCGGCGGTTTGGGTTAACCATTGTGTGAGGTTGATGGCGGCTTGGTTAGGGTTTGTTGAATAGGCAGGGGGTTTTTGAAGAAGCGATGTGGAGATCTGGTCGATGGGGATTTTGTTCCAATTTCTTCGCAGAGTTGGTTGAGGGTGGTTGTGGGTTGTGGTCCTATTGTAAATGAAGTGGATGCAACTGTGGTCCGTCCAGTGGAGGGCTGTGGTGTGAGTGAAGGAGATATGTTTGCTGGAGGTGAAGATAGGGTTGAGTGTGTGTCCTGCGTAGTGTGTGGGGGTGTTAAGAAGTTGTTTGAGTCCGAGATTGGCGAGATTGTCCAGAAGGGTGGTAGTGTTACTGTCGTTGCTCTTTTCCAGAAGGAAATTGAGGTCTCCCAGTAGAATGTATTCTTCTGAGGGGAGGGCGTGTGGGGTGATGAAGTCAGTGATGTCTTTGCTGAATTGTGTACGGGGTCCTGGTGGTCTGTAGAGGAGGGTGCCTCTGAGTGTGGTCTTGGGGTCGGTGTGGATCTGGAAGTGAAGGTGTTCGGCGATAGCGAGGTTGTCTTCTGAGCTGGTTGAGACGCGGCTGGTGTTCTTGTGGACGATGGCGATGACTCCTCCTGTTTGGTTGGTGTGGTCCTTACGGATGATCTTGTAGCCATCCGGGATGGCTATGGTGATGTCTGGAGCTGATGAGGCATTCATCCAGGTTTCTGTTAGGAAGGCGATGTCCGGAGAAATGGTATCGAGTAGATTCCAAAGGTCGATGGCGTGTTTGTGAACCGAGCGTGTGGGTCTTGATGCAGATGAATTTGCAGGAGTGTCAGGTGAAGGGTCCATGGGTGTGTCCTGGTGCTGCTTGGGCGCAGTTAGGGAGTCGGCCGGGGTTAAGTGCTGAGAGGGTGGAGGCGTCGTAAGTGATGCGGGGGGCGTTGAGTTTGCGGGGGCCAAGGGGTCTGGCGCTGGGCGCGGTCCAGGCGAGGACGGGCGTAGACGGGCTTACCTTTGGCGCACCTTCGGCGCGACCGCTGCGCGCGGACGCTGCACGATTGTCCATCTATCCTAAATGGAGAGTGGAGGGGGCGGAGCGTGGGAGGGTCAGCTGAGAGGCGGTAGCGGGGAGTAGAGGCGGGCTAGGGGAAAGCACAACAACAACAAAATGGAGGTCAAAGGGGAGCGAAGCAGGGTCACAAGAGACAGCAGTACGATCGAATCAGACTATGCACCAAAAGTATTAACACGCAAAAACAAAGCAACTGTAATGTCGCGCTACTTAGGCAGAGCAGAGAGAACTATGCAGGCTACGTTACCAGTTTCTGCTATACGGTCAACCAAGGGCTTCAGCTGTGGGCACTATAACTGGAGTCAGGGAGCGTGGTGGGGAGCGACCGCGTTGGAGCTGATCCAGACGGTCACAGATTCACGGCAGAGGTGGTGAGCCCTCTATTCGTGGGTGGGAGGGTCAGCTGGGAGGCGGTAGCGGGGAGTAGAGGCGGGCCAGGGGAAAGCACAACAACAACAAAATGGAGGTCAAAGGGGAGCGAAGCAGGGTCACAAGAGACAGCAGTACGATCGATCCAGACTATGTACCAAAAGTATTAACACGCAAAAACAAAGCAACTGTAATGTCGCGCTACTTAGGCAGAGCAGAGAGCACTATGCAGGCTACGTTACCAGTTTCTGCTATACGGTCAACCAAGGGCTTCAGCTGTGGGCACTATAACTGGAGTCAGGGAGCGTGGTGGGGAGCGACCGCGTTGGAGCTGATACAGACGGTCACAGATTCACGGCAGAGGTGGTGAGCCCTCTATTCGTGGGTGGGAGGGTCAGCTGGGAGGCGGTAGCGGGGAGTAGAGGCGGGCCAGGGGAAAGCACAACAACAACAAAATGGAGGTCAAAGGGGAGCGAAACAGGGTCACAAGAGACAGCAGTACGATCGATCCAGACTATGTACCAAAAGTATTAACACGCAAAAACAAAGCAACTGTAATGTCGCGCTACTTAGGCAGAGCAGAGAGCACTATGCAGGCTACGATACCAGTTTCTGCAATATGGTCAACCAAACGCTTCAGCTGTGGGCGCTATAACTGGAGTCATGGAGCGTGGTGGGGAGCGACCGCGTTGGAGCTGATCCAGACGGTCACAGATTCACGGCTGAGGTGGTGAGTCCACTATTCGTGGGTGGGAGGGTCAGCTGGGAGGCGATAGCGGGGAGTAGAGGCGGGCCAGGGGAAAGCACAATAGCAACAAAATGGAGGTCAAAGGGGAGCGAAGCAGGGTCACAAGAGACAGCAGTACGATCGATCCAGACTATGCACCAAAAGTATTAACACGCAAAAACAAAGCAACTGTAATGTCGCGCTACTTAGGCAGAGCAGAGAGCACTATGCAGGCTACGATACCAGTTTCTGCAATACGGTCAACCAAGCGCTTCAGCTGTGGGCGCTATAACTGGAGTCAGGGAGCGTGGTGGGGAGCGACCGCGTTGGAGCATTATCAGCTTTAGACCTTATGTTAACTACATTGTAACCTAATATTTTAAACTAGTACAAATCTCTACTCATTTTACGTATTTCTTTGGGTTTATCGGATTCGCTTTTATGATTTTAAATGAAATTGAATAAAGCATATTTTTTCATTGTCTTCTTGTCTATCACCTCTTCTTTCACTTCCAACTGACGTCTCTTAGCCATTTCTATCAGGTCCTTTACTATTCGGTTGGCATTTTCCACCTGGCCATTGGGCAGAGACCTCGAAAGCTGTGACCTCACACGTTTGATGCAATGCTTACCCAAGAAATCTCTCATCTGGCTGGAGGACAGCTGTGTCCCATTGTCCATAATCAAGTACATATATATCCTTGAGTACTTTGATAGTACTGGTGGTAGTGCAGTACTCATAAAAACAAATTCCAGCAATTTAGAATGAACGTCTATAATGACAACAGCATAAAGTTGGTAATCCGGCAGACATGGGAACATGTAAACGGTTCCATGAAATCTAGACATACCTCCACCCAGGGTGCAGCCGGTTCACCAAGATGTTGCTCTTCCGTACCTACATCTACCTTTAACCTCTTCTCACTCTCTCTGCATCCCAGATATCCAATCACATGTCTAAATACCTCTGCCTCCATCTACCAGAACCTCTCCTTCAGCTTTTTCTTTGTCATTGGCTGTCTCAAATTACCTTGATGTGCTAAATTAATCAGCTTCCCTCTCACTTCCTGAGGAGGTATAGATTTTTCTCCTCTCATGATCAGTTCTTCATCACATGTTGTCAACTCCTCCACCACCTTGTGATATGGTTTGACAGACACAGACACTGAACCCTCTCTCCATGTACCTTTGTGAAACGTCTTCCAGGCTTCTTTTGAAATCTCGTTCTTATCCATCGCTGATAACCATTTAGCATAAGTGACAGCTTTGTACACGCCATCCTTTCCATCATCCAAACATGCCACAACCTCCTCAACCTCAGAACCCCCAATCAATTCACTCTTATTATGTAGTCATGGAAGGCAATCGGCCCTGCATTTCCTTCACACCAGAATATATTTAATTACACAGTTAGAACTCTGCCGTCTGACTGCAAATCTTGCTAACCTACCAGAACTTTTGTCCCTTCCTGCATGCCTCAGAATTATCAACAGAGCTTTGTGATTCGTCTTCAATACTACATTGCTTCCCCATACCAACATTCTTAATTTTCCCATTCCCAACACTGCTGCCATTACCTCTCTTTCAATGAGTGAATAGTTATTTTCTGAAGAATTCAAAGCTCTGAAAGCCAAGGCTACAGTCATGTCTCCGCTATTTTGTTTCTTGTGCCATGCATTTTAGTGTGCTGCTTATTTGTGTGTCCTTAATTGCTTTGCTGTCATTCCTCAACTGAATGAGCAGGGCCGTGCTTCGTTTGTCACTTATATAGGGAAGTAGGTTTCTATTGCAGTACCCCCTCTCGATTTTTTGCCTGGCTTGCGATGCAATTTTGACTGTAGAGCACTGGGTTCCTGCTAATCAGGTTCCCAGTACCAGTGTTCTTTCACTAAATCTATAGTATTGTTTCAACAATTGGCACATCTGGCTCACATATAATTCCCTTGTTGAAGGTACCAGCGGTACCAAGGGCCTCGTGACCAGGGAGGGTCTTTAAGGGCTGCAGGATGCATTTTGCCGCCCTAAGAGCCCCCTCACCAAAAAAAGACATGGCGCCACTGCAGTCTGCGTGTTTTTGTGCAGATAAAAGTGAAGAGTCAACCTGGCGCTCATCCCTGTGTGCTACAAGGGGTATGCTAGAGGGCGGGGAAGACAAGTGTTTCTTCGTGATGCCCTCAAACACCACAAAGGATGTCATGCTTCATCGTTGGGCTTTGCTCCTCATCAGGCCGGCACTGCAATGCCAGACGGGCTCACCATAAATGACGCTCTTTGGCGGATATCTTTTAGAAGAAGCCGTAGGGTGTGTGCAGGTGAGAGGGCAAGGGTAGTGCACGGGTGGTAAATATTAAAACAAGTCTGAAGCAGTCCTACTCTAAAGGTTTAATGTTAAGGTAGTTTCAGCTTGGGTAAAAGTATGTGGATGCCCTATGTGGATGCAATGTTCCTAGAGGGCTATCGCTGTGAGATGGGTCGACATGTTTCGTGCCTATATTGCTCCTAACGAGTCGTGTGGCACTTCATCAGGACCTATGTGAATAACGTGGTGCACTACTAGAAGTTTAGTTCCAAAATTGTTGGGCGCCCTAGTAGACCTTGTACGTGGGAACACCTCCAGACACACAACCTGTGGATTGATACATACAATTAAAGTAAAAGCTGTATATTGGCTAAAGAGGGATCCTCTATCCCCACAATAACTCAACTTAACCAATTACATACTCTCCTGGGTCCCCTTCCCTCTCGACAATACCACACGACACTGGCACAAGTAATACGTACTGGCCATCACTATGGCCATTATCACCACATAAGTACCATTACCTGCACGCCACTTCAATTACAACACCATGCAGCTATGTGCCTGGGCTCAGTTTCAACAGAGACAACCCCTGTTCATTCAGATTTTAATTGCCATTGTGTTTGTCTGTGCTTTTCTATTACCTGCATGCCACGACGTCTACAACTTGTGCATGTTCAATTACAACACCACCCAGCTATGTGCTAGGTCTCGGACTCAACAGAGACACCCCCTGTTTATTCAGGTTTTAATAGCCTTTGCTTTTGTCTGTCCTTTAACTTTTTCACCCCTTACAGGTCTTTCTCTGCCGCCCAGTATAAAAGGTAAAAGTAAAACATACCCGTGGTACCAAGGGTCATCTGACCAAAGAGAGAGAGTCTCTAAGGGCTGCAGCATGTATTGTGACACCATAAGAGACCCCTCACCAAACACAGACACACTACCACTGCAGCCTGCCTGTTTTGGTGCAGGTAAACGTGAAGAGTCGACCTGGCACACATACCTGCACTGTGCGTACACCGCTTGAGGTTCCAGCATGTGTATTCCAGTTCCCCACTGTAAGTCTACCGGCGGGTCACACTTAAAATATTTGGCGCGAATAATCATAGTCATGTTATGCCGATTGACAGGCCTGCCACAGTGTTGATGGCTCATGAAGCGTAAATGAATAAATTGTGCCTTACTTGTCTGATGATGCAGCGGTTGGCATCAAACAGCAAATGGTCCAAAACACATTAGTGACTTCACTCACTAGCATCCCGAAGATGATGCGCAGGCCTCATCATTGTCGCTAAAGTGCTATGGCCACTAATCACACTATGCTGGTTATGAAGTTTAATGTCAACAGTACCTCTGTGATGCACTCTGAAGGTCAATGAAACACAACCGTCCTCCAAGGAACCACACATGAGATTCCAAGAACATTAGACATTCTATGATCTCTTAAAGACATACCAGCACCCTTGCCAAGTGAGCACCTTTGCAAGCCCTTGCTGGTGGCATCGATCCACGGCTCTAGTTGTTCTATGCAGCAGGGGTGGGGAGGTAAGGTTGCAACCATTCTTCAAGTTCCATTCTCTGCTGATTGTTACAGAGACAAAACCTTACAAGGGACTATTTACCCATCCTCTCCGCTTTGGCAGTCATTATAATGCCCATTATTTCTAACTCCAGGCTAAATACTTTAGCATTCAAAAGGATTGAAGAGGAAAGTTGATTGATTAAATGTGATGACAGGATGAGGTTGGATGTGTGGCATCTGAAAAGAAGGTGATTAACTAGAAAGATAGCGCACAACAGAGATAATTTCAGCTACTAAATCTGATTTCCACACATGCCACTCAACTAGAAAAGACAGCTATCCAGACAAATTTTACAAAACAGCTAAGTCTCTGCAAGTCCAGTGCTCGACAAAGTATTTAAGGGAGCCCAAACCCCTGACTCCCTGAGTGTCCTATCCAATAAAAACTCATATCCCTACTACCTAAAGCTGCTAATGATCCTCTCACATGCCCCAACTATACATCGATATCTCTCATTAACGTGGACATTAAAATTCTTGCAAAGAGCTTAGCTACAAGGCTTGGTAAGGTCCTACCATTGGTAATCCATAGATCACATGTTGGTTTCACACCTGGTAGGTTTTCCAGGAACCACTTTGCATGCTATCACATCTTCGTCAGGACATCATGGACAGTCCTGGGTATAGTTTGCGGAGTTTTGCTAAGCAAAACTCCCCGAAGTTACCAAAAAACTCTGCGAAGTTCTATGAGTAGCGGAGAGCAGTGCAAACTGCAGTTTGTGCTGGTATTCCTGCCACTCGGATAGAAATTCTACCCGAGCGGCAGCTAGCGCTTGTGAACTTACCGTTCGCGATCGCAAACTTATCATTCACGATTGTGAGTGGGGAAAAGTTTTCTGCTCTCCACAAACTCTGCGGAGTGCAAAGTGCAGGAAACTCTGCAAATTCCGCGAACCGAGCAAAGTTCACTGCCCAGGCCTAATCATGGACCGCTGGATAGAGGTTCTGGCCTCCTAAACTGATATCAAGAGGGCTTTCGGTAGGGTCGAGATGGTATATCTTTTCCACACCTTCGAGAGGGCCGCTGTCCGCCGTCATTTTATCTCTAAAGTGCACTAATTGTATGAAGCACTGATGGCAACTTCAATCCTTCGTTCATCAATGACGATATCAGGTCTGCCCTCATCCACTGGAGCTATTAAACCATTCCTGTATGCGAGTGACGTTCTATTAACCATTGTAATTCCATTAGCCTCGCTCCCCCGAAGCATGCCCCTTATCCTGGAATGTTCCCAGTTTTCTGGATACAAAAAATAACTGGAATGGAATGTGATGCTCTATCCCCAACAAAGATCATAACTAAGGCGAGTCTCCATGGTGATCTAGTGAGATGGATTGCTAGGGCCCTGACCTACCTGGAACTGCCTCAATCAATCAATCACTCACTCAACAGCATGTGTAAAGTGCCCACTGTCCCCCTTCGGAGTAGCTGGGCGCTGTGTCTTCGTCAAAGAGCCAGGCCTGGAATCTCTTTCTGAAGTCTGCCAGCGAGGAAGCTTTGTTATATTATTGCCTAGATGTGCCTAGAAGCCGTCAATCTATTTAGTTTTTATTCTTTGTCTATATTGGTGCATCATGTAACCAGGCTGGATTAGCAGTACTCTTGACTGCCCTTCCCTTCTTGCCCCCTTTTCCTTTCCTTGTAATCCCAAGGTCCCCTCCGTGCCCATGACTTTACTATTTGTTTCCAAAAGAGAGTTGTTGAAAAAAAAGAAAAGAAATACTGAGATTTCTGAACATTACAGATCCTGACACATTCGCTATAATGAAGAAAAAGGTGCTAAATAATTGCCTGCATGAGGTTAGTGGATGGATGGTAGGAACAAGCAACAACAAGGTTCAGCTCTTTGGATTTAAGGACTCAAGAGAACCACATGGCTCCTCCATCTAAGACTTCTGCATCACGCACATCGGAGGCAGACTGGGTTTCTGTGGTGAAATGAGACAGGTTGCACAGGTGCACTTGTGTTCCGGTGTTCCCCTATTAACAGGAATGCAGTACTGGTGTCGAATTCCACCTCTGGTAACAATCTTAGGACGTCAGCCGTATCTTGCAGATATGTCGGCATTTCTTTGACGAGAGGCCTCAGGAAAAAATCCACAAAAGTGGACAGGGGCTCCAATAAGGAGCCGATCCCTGAAATGATCGGGCGTCCTGAAGGGGGCCGGGCAGGTTTGTGGATTTTCGGCAAACAGTAAAACCCGGGCATGACCGGTCTGTTTGTTACCAAAAATGTAGCTTCTTGGGGTGTGATCCACCCTTCCAAACTCCCTTCCTCCACTAAGGTCTTAATCTCTGTGAGGAGGCGAGGGGTGAGATCACTGGCTAGACGTTGGTAGGAGTTGGTATTGTCCAATTGTCTTTGACACTCTTGGCGGTAGGTGGCCATGTCCAGAATGTGGATAGGTGTGCAAGAGCAATTTTTTCTTTTATGGACAAGTTCTGGAAACAGCGTTGGTCCTCATCAAATAGGGCCATGACATCATGGGTCACTGCTTGTTCGAACGTTGTTACTTTGGAGGGGACTTGATGTCCTAATGGAGTAAAGTAGACTTGGGGCATAGCCCTGTATTGGTCGAATGATCATATCCCTCTGTAGACAAAACATTCTCCTGGGGACTGAAGAAAAAGTGAAGGCGAACCTTCCTAAAAAATCTTTCTAATTTACAACGAGTCTCAAAGGGATCCCCCTTGTTAGTGGGTACAAAACACAATCCTTTTCTCAGGACTGACTGTTCGTCTGTTGACAGATCCCGTGAACTGAGATTCACTATTAGGTTCCTGTCGTGGTGGGTGTTGCCTGAGCTACTCTCCGACTCCTGGTGTTGGGAAAGGTCTGCTCTGCTTCCCATTGAACATTCTGTTGTCCTCTTCTTCTTCCGTAGTTGCGGCCCCGACCTTGTCCTAAAAAAGACGGGTCGTGGAAGAATTGAGGATGTGGAGGGAATGCCTGCATATGTTGTGCAAATGGTGGCTGAAATCCCCGGGGCCCTGGTGGCCACCATTGGCCTTGGTTCTGAATTAAACCCACGTGTACCTCTTCTTCTATTGAAGCTCCGCTGTTGTCCACCTCTTTTTAGTTGTGAAGCCCCTGCACCAGAGTTATCAGAATCAGAATCAGGGTCTGACCCAGATGAGGAGTAGTTAGAGCCATAGCGCATACCCTTGTTATTAAAATCTGGGGCCACCCAATTATCACTGGTGTATGGGAAGATTTTAGTCATTGAGAAGCGCGCTAAGTCCTTCTTACAATTCTGTAGTTTAGAAAAGAGAATGTTGTCATTGTAATCTTTATTGGTTTTATTGGTCTCGTTTAGATGTTTAGAGTGGTTTTAATTTGTCCCTCAAGCAACTGAATTTCTATTAAGATAGCGTCAGCAGTTTTCTTCGCAGTATTGATTATGAGAATCAACCAATCTCGCGAACACCGCCACGCGATGAGGGACCAATCACGAAGGAAATCTTTATTTGTTAAGAAAAGTCGTGGAGTATTTGTTACAATAAGGCCAGTTGGAGAACATTTGCCTCGTAGATACTCAGCCATTATTATCCCATGTATGGAAATGCGGGAGTGATTTTTCTTTAGGTTCAGTAATGTTAGCCAGTCATCCTTTTTAGCAACTACAGTATCGGATATGGAGTCTAAAATGCTTGGGTTGTTTTCCAAGATAGAGTTTAGTGCTTCATCATCAAATGCCAATCCCATGAAGTCAGCCATGGTCGACAAGAAACGCCAAGTTAGGTGAGCGAACAGGTGTGAACAAACCGGTTCGCACCAGAGAGAAATGACCCGCAACACAGTTGCTCTGAATACCAATAGAAAGAATTTTAAGGGGGTCAAGGGAATATATTTAACGACCTGTCATTTCACTTCCCTACATCGTAAACATCATGCAAAAATAGAAATGACCGGTCCTCTATGTGTTGCTGTACTAGTAACTAAGAAAACAGGACTCATGCAAAAAGTGAATGAGTTACAACTGGCTGAGATATTCCCATCAGCCCACCCTTCTGGCGGAATCTCATCATATGGGATTTGTTAATCCATCCAACCAGCCGCCCAAACCATCAAATGATGGTGCGGATATGGATTTGGAGTAGAAACTCTAGCCAGAATGTTACTCAGCGGGTAGTGCTAAAGGTGTGTAGTGCAGTGCTGTGGTGAAGAAAAATTAATATTAACGACTCAGACAAAAAATATATTTAATGAGGATTGTCTAAGTGTCAAGGTTAAAACCACGCCAGGTAGCCTGAATATATAACTACACTATGGCGCTGTGCAGGACGGTCAACATGTTTCAGCCAAAATGGAAGACTACCCGGCTTTCGTCAGGACCTAGATAATAAGCTACTGCAACATGAAAAAAGTGAATGCGCAAAATAGTAACAGAAATTGTTTTGGTGTTATTGTTATGTATAAATACTTATATCTACCAGGAACTTGGAGCCCCAATGTTCACAAGGAAGATGTAAATTGTGTCTTAATCCTGTTGAGAAAACATATAAAAACAAACACATATTTACATGTACATCCATAAATTCACAAAGAAACTGTACAGAGAACACACTAGCATAAGTATATTATACTCAGCTTATTCTTGAGTATACTCACTCGTTCACAGAAGAAATAACCTATCTGTGAATACTCACTCCGCTTTGCGTGGGAGATGACCTCACCTCACCCGGCAACCGCTCGGGAATATGAGGCCCCACTCTAAGGTGTAAAGAAGAAGAATGACGCATAAATGCCATAGTTATATGCCCCTGCTAATAGCTATTACATCAAATCTCTAACAATCTTAGTGTGGACAGAATCAAAACAAACCATAGTCACAACCACACAGGTATTGGCAAAGAAAAGAGGAAGCACATACTCCTGACAATAGGATAGGGAACTATTAACTACAGTCCCAGATCTATCACAGGTTAGATTAAATTAGAAACCAAGTTGTTCCAGGGTCATAAGCTGGACCTTGTTTGTAGTTTGTTGCTTTTTAAAGGTTTTTAAAGGGCTAATCAGTAATACCAGAAGGAGGAGACCTTACCTGTCCGTCGGTACCTCTCTCTGTCATCTGAGAGGAATTAGAGGTACCGACTGGACCGGGCTCCTACTTTTTATACTGGAGTCGATTGAATAATTAGCTTGTCTGGCTCCTTGTTGCCCGCCAAAATCAAGACTAATTAGTAATTACAATGCTTAGAGCGGCAGACCCTGATGCAGCGGTCTAGCCCGGGACCAGGGTTCAATTCCCCGCCTCGGCGGGTCTTGGGCTCAAAATTCCACGGACCTGATCATTCTCGCCTCGGTGCCTATTCCAATCATGGAGTCCCACTCTGCAACTCTGGGCAATAGCTTGCTTAATCTCCACAACGGCCCCCACAACGCTAAGGATGCCTGGCCTCCACCTTGGGGGTGCCCAGGAGTGGTCGCCTCACAGGGAAACCCAGGATGGGTTCCACAGCGGTATTCGTACAAGTGCCTTGAGACCCTTGCGGGTGAGTAGTGCGCTATACAAGTATCAATTTCAATTTACATTTATAGATCCATAAATGCCAGATGCAGGTCCCCCCGCCTGTCTACCGTATACTGTCCAATTATTAAATGGAGATTGAGACATTGACCCACGGTGCCTTTGCCCTGCCTAAACCCATATTGAAGGTCTGAAATTATATTATTTTGATCCAGCCAATCCGTTAGTCGGGCAAGGACAACTTTTCCCATAATTTTGGCTGTGGAGTCCAAGAGAGATATAGATCTATAACAGGCCTTGTCATCTCTGGCTCCTTTTTTAAAAATCGGAATAATTACAGCTTTAGCCCAAGACAGGGGAAACCCAACCCTGCCGGCTGCATTAAAAACCTGAGTTAAAAGTTTAGACCTAAAATAGGATCCGCTCTGTAAAGGGCCCCTGGGACACTATCAGGGCCTGGCGCTTTCCCGCCTGCTGTTGACCTAATTGCCTCTATTACTTCGTCCTCAGTAAAATGCAAAAGGGACGAGACAAAACCACTGTCTACTATCCTACCTGGGGAGCCTTGCCTAACGTCACTATAGACATTTCCAAAGTGTTGTAGCCATTTTTCTGGAGCAATGTGACAGTCAGAGACAAGATTGGAAGATTCGTCAAAAATAGGACTGTTCACCACGCTCCAGAACCTGGAGCTGTTAGATAGGATACTAGCTTGGCTTAGATCCTCCCAAGCCATCTCCCTTAATTGTTTCTTCCTGTTCCGTACAACTGTTTTGTATGCCCTCCTTGCCTCCTTGATCCTGTCTGTGTCTCTTGGTTTTCCCTGAAGCACATCCATAAGAGCTTTATGAGCTCTTGTGCAATTGTCATCAAGCCACCTTTTAATCTTTACGGGCCTGATTTTACAGGGGATTGTCATATTGGCTGACACTTGTTTAGTAATACGGTCAAAAGCATGCAAGACACTTACAGGGTCAGCCTCCTGATCTACACAGATGCAAACTCCTCTGAAAAGCCTTTTTTACAAACATGGAAACTAATCCCAAGTCTCCATAAACAGGTGAAAGACACGAGTGCCCGCAAATCCCATTGCTGCTCGAAAGAAAAAGAAAAACACGTGGAGGGGCGCTAAAACATAACAGGTCGAGAATGAACTAAAAAATATTAGATGAACGCCCCCACATATAGGAACTAAGAAAAACGGAGAGCGCTGACCATGCAGTAGAATTGCAACAGGTTGGCCTATAAGGCACAGAATGAGCGCCTCTGCATAAAGAAAGCCCTGAGCACTGAAAGATATAGAAAGGATCAAGATTACAAGAATTGGGTGGATTGAAGTCAAACCTGAAGACCGGCGGCTGCTGGACAAACAGATAATTACTAAAGACAGAGCCCTGAAGAGAACCTATGAACTGAAGTCAGCTGGTTCGAAACCGGTCGGCATATAAAATAGACATTAACTGATTTATAGACCAATGAATTCATGTGTGGTTTATTTTCAAAAATAAGTTTTGATTGTCTGCATTTATATGTGGTTTATTGAATTCGGTATTGAGTGTCACTTTGTCAAGTATAGATAAGGATCTGTGTATATGAAGTGAAAAAATTGTATATTGTGTATATATATGTGAATAATGTTTTGTATTTATGTGTGAATGGTAAAAATGTGTTGTGTTCTTTTTCATACATAAAAAATCTTTTAGAAAAATGAAAAAATAGAAATTAAAAAGGGTAAGAACAAGATATACCAAACAAACCTAAGAGTAATACTGGTTTGTTTTCTTCCTTAAATACAAGGATTGAAAAAAGTGTGTGGTTGGTATCTAAAACTTTTTCCTTAACTCCTCTGAGCAAGCACCGGTTAAGGTTTCAATAAAACTGTCTGGGGTGATTGAATCCCATCTTAGCCGACGTGCTCGGTCTTTTGGCACAAAGTTACCATTACTTAGGTGAGCCAAGCGGGCAACTTTACCCCTGGCACAGATATTGAGGTTCAGGGTTAGTGGATTATGATCACTTAGGCAATTGTCCGTTACCTCAAATATTCCTAAGAGGTCCACCATAGAACCGGAGACTAGAATATAGTCAATGGTGCTATGATGGCCATGGCCAATATATGTGGGTATTGGGGATGACGAATACCCCTGAGTTGGACAAATCAAATTATGGTCACATAAAAGGTTCTCTAGAAACGTTCCCGAAGCGGAATGCTCAAAATGCGTTATTCCTTGCGGGGAATATTCCTCATCTAATTTTACAGAACAATCAGTTGGACAGACATGAATATTGAAGTCACCTAGGATTAGTATGTAATATTGCGTGTTAGCCGTGGACTCGTAGTCAATCAGACAAGTAGAGAGAGACCTCAGATGCTCTAGATCATCTTCCCTTGTGAAAAAATTATAAAAATTAATCACTAGCAGAGTTGGTAAATTTGTGGCTGTTAGCTCAACTGCTAAGATATTTGAAGAATATGAGTCCATTAACTTGACTTTGTATGTTAATTTTAAATTCACTAAAAGCAAAAGCCCCCCACTAGCTCTCCCCATACTGGACGGTATGACATGTTTACAGAATGTTGAGAAACCATCCAAAAAGTAAGAATCTTGAGCTTCCCACGTTTCCTGGAAGGTTACTATATCCGCATTTGCAAGAAATTGCTCCCAATTACTATCTCCCCTTTTGGACTTAAGACTGGCGATGTTCTAGGATAAGATTTTTAAAGTATCCTCCCTGGAAACACATCCAGCCATGTTAGTATTGGGATCAGAATGTAAATTGGGGCTAATTATTCCCACTGAGTAGGGGTCCATAGTGGCATGTCAGGGACCACAGACAGGGGGTGAGCCTCTACCACTGCCCTATCATTTGGTGCGATCACCGGTGCTATACTAATGACATTTAGTCAGTCTTGATTATCAAGCCCTGATAGAGCCTCGAACCTATTTATATCTGATGTAAAGTGGGGTATCTCATTTAGATTTCTCTTGGGAGGTTTATAAAAATAGCCAAGTGGCAGAGCCCAAATGGAAGTGGAAGATAATGGACAAAGATCCTCGGCCTCTAAAATTGTTTGAGCAACCAATGGGGTCCGAAAATTGACAACCACACAATCCCCCGCTATGGACTTAGGAGACAGGCCCACCCAACCTACTCTACGGACCATAATAATGTCATTAAACATGGGTGACCTAAACCCTTTGTGTTTAGTCAGCCAATCAGCTGTTTTGTTCCTTAGCTGTCCCCAGGATTCAGTTTAATCGGGTCTTAGCGCAAGAACACCGGCCAAGACCATGACCAAAGGGCAAGTCGCCGGAGGGAGATCCAAAGTGTCCCGAGCAGGCTTAATTGGCACATGGGGTAACGATCTGAGGCCATCCCTATGTGATGTTTGTGTGGCCATGACTTCACAATGGGTGGGCTCCAGGTGGAGCAGGGTTTGGGAATCTGGTTGCACCCCTTTCACAGACCCCCTCATCCCCTGTAAGTTTGTTCTAAATTGCGAAGAATGTCCTGCAGTGCCAGATAGATGCTGCTGGTCCTGTGAGCAGTCAGTACGAACTTGAGGAACAAAAGTTTCTGTCACATCGTGGTCCCGTTCCCTGCTTCAGCCCCCAGACCTTAACATAGAGCGTGCTTCAGTGCTCACCCCCCTGCCACCCCCCCTCTTCATGACAATTTTTGGTCCTAGCCCTTTCTGGATTTACTGTCAGGTAAGTGCCTTGTGTCAGCAGAGATACTTTTTTCCTCAATTGCCCCCAATCTATTCAGGAAAGGCACTAAAAGCCCCGTGATCAAGGACTCAATATGCTTCCAGTAATCTGGGTTGCTTTCTTGTTCCCCTGCTAATTAAGTGTCCGCGTTATGAATAACAGGGACACCATTCGCATATCTCAAAGCCAACTTGCCACTAGCCTCCGAAGCTTGAGATTTAGTTTTGATTTTGGCACTGGCTCTAGGCCTCAAAGCAATCCCACCCCTTGGACGCTTGGCAGACGGTTCCTCGGTCCCCCCTCATGGGTTCTATCTATCCCTAGGGTAGAAGCACCTCCTGTGGCTTCACTATCATGGGTCATTCTTTTGGATCTGGTGACTCAATCACCTGTATCTGCCCTTGGTGATTTTAACGGGGGTGGTTGCTGGGCGGTCAAAGCAACAGGGGAATCAGAACCTGGGAAGCCCCCGGCGAGGCCGTCTGAGTGGTTACACCAGGGGAAAGAGCTATAGCCAAATCACTAGAATTCCTCATGGATAGTACTTCTGCTACATCCACATCAGGGTTCAGATCGGCGACTGCAGGCCCAGCCAAGCCTGCGCCGACGGTATCTGTACTGGGGCAGGTTAAAGCTTGAGGAACTGACACTGGTGATTTTGCTTTGCTAATGGCCCCCAGAGATGATCTTTTTTGCCCCATTAACGGCCCCAGGGACAGTCTTCTCTTAGTTAAGAGTATCTCATGTTGCAAGACAGACTCTGCCCTATTTAAAAACGCATCTAGGGTGACTGCCACACCCCCTCCAACCCTCTGTCCAGTTATTTTACGTTTGGTGGCCATTGCACATATAAACAAAACCTACTGAAATAAAGATAAAATCAAAAAAATGTCACTGACCAAGTCCTTTGCAGTACGTACTGTACAGATGAAAGGGGGCTGCCTACTCCGGGCTCCGGGCTACGACTGGCGCGGACGGGCCGCCCTTCGCCTGGGCAGCGCCAGGGTACGCCCGCGCGCGTCCCGCGCCACGGGAGGCGCTGCAGTGATTTAAGCTCCTCCGGGCGTTTTAAGATGATGTCAGCAATATGCGCAGCCCCAGGGGGTACTGGAAAATGAGCAGCATTCAGCTCTCCAACAGCAGCAGGTTAGCCAAAAATAGTAATGGAAAGTGTCCCGCGCCAATAGTTATGGATAGCGTCCGGCGCCATGGTAGGCACCGCGGTGATTTAAGAGCCTCCGGGCGCTTTAAGATGACGTCAGCAATACGCGCAGCACCACTGGGAAATGAGGTCCCCGGTGTCCATGGCAGCCGTCACACTCAGCGGTTATAGAGCAAAAGAACTGGGTGAATGAGCAGCCTCTGGGGTCAGGCAGCGTTCAGCTCCCCAACAGCAGCAGGTTAGCCTACAATAGTAATGGAAAGTGTCCCGCGCCAATAGTTATGGATAGCATCCCCAATGAGAATGGAAGCCTTGGTAGTCTGCAGAGCCATGCTGCAGCCCTACACGTGAAACATGGTTATTTTATGCAAGAGTTTTGTTCTTTAGTCATATTTTATTTGCTAAGTTCGATAGCATTTATCTTGTTACATATTAGGATGTTCTCACAACATTGCGCATGCTGATGGAAGGGACTCATTGAATTAATCTTAGTCACTGTTAATTACTCTAGCTGCCATTCCAATCCATTGTTTTTCAGCTTGTATGTGCCATTACAGACTGGGGTCACAAAGCGTTACTTATAATGCACAGCACAGTTATAGGAATGCAAAACATGGTGGAAATCCTTTTTACAATCTTGGACACTACACCTTTCTGATCCCAAACCTACTAATGGAGTTGGCAGAGTCAGTAATCCCTGGCATCAAATCTTGGAGACTACACTAATTAGGCACAGGCTCTGGTCACTCAGTAACCCCCAAAGCATGTCCACCCAACAGTTCAGTTCCCTTTTCACTTTGTGGATTTATTCTTAAACTTCGGTCTGCTGTTCAGTCTTTGTTCTCACATAGTTTTCAAGCACCACGGTTACCTGCATTTGCCAAGTCTTGCTGTTCTGATGCAATTTTATTCCTCTATGAGAGTCTTACACTCAGCAGACTTGAATGTGGCCTCCATAACCCATCAGAGAAGATCCAGTGCGGCTGAAGTTCTTTTCCGTCTTTGCTCCAGCCCTGTGGAACTATATGCCGGCTTCGCTAGGAAAGACCAATTAAGTTTTCAGAAGCAACTAAAGTCCTGGTTGTTCTCTTGCTCGACCGCGCCTGCCTTGTCTTCTACTGTTGTCTTACTTGTGACCTGCAGCAGGAAGCCCCCTTCTGGGGGCAGCGTGCGCTTCTCTTTTTAACATAACATTTGCATGTTGCAGTTTGTGCAGGTGTATGATGTCCACGTGCCATGGTCCTGCTCTTGCAGCTTCTGAGCCTTTAGGGCTGAGGTGGTAACTTCACTTGGTACTTGCATACTTCAGGGTTTTCAACACGTCATCTCCCTGATCAGCTCCCTGAGCATTCACTCTGCAGCACCTACTGACCCCTGCCCGCTGCACATCTTCCACAGGGCCGCCATTGCACCAGTGAACGGATCACTGAAATAATATCGAGGGTCAAAATATCGACTAGCCAAAATATCGTGGACAAAATATCGACAGTCAAAATATCGAGTTTGTATCTACAAACAGGTAAGTACAAAAATATCGAGTACAAAATATCGTTTACAATAATATAGTTGTAAAAAATATCGACTTTATAAAAAACAGTGTTAAATTAAATTAATATTAAAATGTAATTACTAAAATATACTTAAAAATACTTACATTAACTTATAATAATTAAATAATAAATGAAAGTAATTAAAACATTTTTTTACAATATTATTTGTTAAAACATATATATATAATAACATACAATAATTAAATAAGATACTGAAAACTGACCCTGAACCCTAAAAATACCCATTTACCCAAAAACCCAAAACTGACCCTAAACCCTAAAAATACCCCTTTACCCAAAAACCCAAAACTGACCCTGAACCCTAAAAATACCCCTTTACCCAAAAACTAAAAACTGACCCTAAACCCTAAAAATTACCCCTTTACCCAAAAACTGAAAACTGACCCTGAACCCTAAAAATTACCCCTTTACCCAAAAACTGAAAACTGACCCTGAACCCTAAAAATACCCCTTTACCCAAAAACTGAAAACTGACCCTGAACCCTAAAAATACCCCTTTACCCTAAAACTGAAAACTGACCCTGAACCCTAAAAATACCCCTTTACCCAAAAACTGAAAACTGACCCTGAACCCTAAAAATACCCCTTTACCCAAAAACTGAAAACTGACCCTGAACCCTAAAAATACTCCATTACCCAAAATTAATCAATATTATTTAATTACCAATTAATTACCAATTAACAATAACAATAAAGTAAATATATTAGCACATTAGCTGTAATTAATTTGATAATTAATATTATTTTACCCCAATTAATAACTTTACAATAACACAAAATTATATATTTTTAAAATTTACTCTAATTAATGTAATTAACTAATTACAATTAATTAATTACCAATTAATTACTAATAAAAAATATGTACTAAATTATATTAATTAATTAACTAATTAATATTAATTAATTATCAATTAATTAATAATAAAAAATATTTACAAACATATAATAATTAATTAATTATTATTAAATTACTTCCCGCCCTATTCCCCTATAAACCCACAACCCGCTACAGAATTACATTACGCAATTATTATAAAAACGTAATTCATTTATTAAAATATTTTATAACATTAATACACACTTTTCACACATATTATTACATAAAAATGACACTATAAAGTATTATATATTATTAAAAATTCGATATTTTTGCTATCTATATTTTATACAGTCGATATTACTTCACTTACCTTAAAAACGATATTTTTGTAGTCGATATTCTGTCCAGTCGATATTTTGTCCAGTCTATATTTAAAAGTCGATATTATGTCCAGTCGATATTTTGGAGTCGATATTTTGTCTGTTCACCCCAGTGAACATCCAGCTAGCACACTTCAGAGAAACTACCAACATCCTAGACACCTCTCAATCCAGATACCGCAGCAACCACAGCACCAAGACGGCCCTTATTGCTGCCACCAACAACATCTGCGCCCTTCTCGACCAAGGCCCTACGGCGTCCCCTCATCCTCCTGGAGCTATCAGCTGCTTTCAACACTGTCTCCTGCTGCACTCTAGTCACGATGCCACCATCCAAGGAATAACCATAGACTGGATACGATCTTTCCTCTCAGGCAGAGCAGAGAGATTAAGACTCCTTCCTCTCAGAACCAACAGAGATCAGATCCGGAGTACCCCAAGGATCCTCCCTCAGCCCGACTCTCTTCAATGTCCACATGGCCCCCTCGTAACTATTGTCAGAAACCAAAGACTCAACATCATCTCTGTTAGAACTGGGGGTCTCTAGTTGGCAGAGGTAGGTACCACTGTCCAAATAGGGACCCTTGCTTCTAGTCAGGACAAGGAGATAACCCTCTCAGATAACCCCTGCTCGCCCTCAAGGTAGCTTGGCCTGAGCAGTCTAGGCAAACCAGAGGCAATGCTTTAAGTATTTGTACCAACACTCACAGTAACACAGTGAAAACGCCACAAACTGATTCCACAGCAGTTTAGGAAAATAAAGATATTTATTCTAAACTACACAAGACCAAAACGGCAAAGAATCCAACATACAGTTCAAGGATATGGTTTCAAAAGAAAAGAGTTCTTCAGGTTGTAATCAAAGTTCTTTAGTTGCGATCAAATAATCCACAGTTGCGTGAAAAGTTCACAGTTGCGTCACGTTGACTCACAGTACCTTTTAGATGCAACAAATTTCCACAAGCAGGAAGCTGGTGCGGTGGAAACAAGCGATGCGTTACTCCTGAGACCCTGGGGAGGCGAGGCGACAGCCCCGCTGCAGCAGCGGGCGTGCGGCGACGAATCCGGTCTGTATGGGGAGGAAGGCAGCTTGCGTGGATTCCGGTGCGTAGGTTCCGTGGGAAGTCTGTTCTCGCAAAGGCACGATGCGATGATCTCGTAGAGGCTGCGACGATCTCCGGGGCGACGATGCGCGGTCCAGCGGTGATCCTCTCTCTCGCAGCTCCTCGATGCGATGGTTCTGCGACGATGTTCGCAGCGACGTGATGCGGTCCGCAAGCAAGCGGTGCGGTGATCTCACCCAGCGACGACAGGCTCTGCGACGACACTCGCAGCGATGTTCGATTCTCCCGCACTGGTCTGGTGCGTCCCGCAAACGAAGGATGCGACGGCTCCGGCAGCGGCGTCAGGCGCTGCGCCGATCTCGACCTTCGTAGCGGCGGGAATCTTCTCGCACTGTCGGGGATGCGCTCCGCAAGCGAGCGATGCAACACTTTTCAGATTCAAAAGTCTCTCAAGCTTAGTTTCAAGCTTCCCAGCTCAGGTTCAACTTCCAGAGGCCCCACAACTGGATCAAGCACTCTAGGAAGGACAGAACTCTCTCAGCAGAGTTCAGGGAAACTGGGGGTGAAGTCCTTTTGTTCCTGGGACTTCAAAAACAGGGAGCCAGCTGTTCTCAGGCCCTTGGAGATTCCTTCAAGACAGGGGACACAGCTCACAGCAAAGTCCTTCCCCTCTCCTTGGCAGCAAAGCAACAACAGGTCAGTCCAGCAGAGCAACAGCAGGACAGTCTTCCTTCTTCAGAGTCAACTTTCTCCTTGGCAGAGGTTCCTTCTTGATTTCCAGGATGATCTAATTTTCTGTTGTCAGGGGTCCTGTACTTATACCCCTAAAGTCTTTGTTCTTTCAGTGCATGTGGGCCCTGAGCCCGGTCTGAACCAGTTCTGGGTGGATCCTGAGCACCTTGTTGTGCTGGCTGCATCTTTCCTTTCAGAGTGAGGGGCAGGGTCCTCAGCCGCCCAGCCAGCCTGCCTGCCAGCATTGTGGCAGGCAGGCACAGCCCTATTCAGCCCGGGTGCTAACTCCGCCCACCACTCAGGTAGCAATTGCTTCATTCAGCCTAGTGCTGACTCATCCAGCCTCTGGGGGGATTCCCCAGCCCCTGTCACTCACAAACCAGACAGTCAATACACAAACAGTCCCAGGCACACAGAAGGGTCAGACAAGAGAACAGCAACTTTCTAAAAGTGCTGTTCTCAAACACAGGATTTAAAAACCACCTTTCCTAAAAGATGTATTATTAAATTCTGAGTTCAGGGACACTAGATACTTATGTCCTATCTTGCTCCTATGGGAAGAAATGCCGTTAACCACTGTAGCCAGCATCCCCCATGTTAACCTATGGAGCAAGATAGCCTTACAATAGTGAAAAACGAAAATGGCTGTAATTCACTACCAGAGCATGTTACCAGCACTAGTACATGCTCTACCTTTCACATACACGACACCCTGCCCAGGGGGGTACCTTGGGCCTTCCATAGGGGTGACTGATGTGCACGAAAAGGGAAGGGTTAGGCCTGGTCAGCGGGGACGCCGACCAGGAGGACATGGCAGTTCTAAACTGCCCGTAGGCGCTGCAGTGGCAGGCCCGAGTCACCATTTTAGAGCTACTCCTGTGGGTGGCACAATCAGTGCTGCAGGCCCACTAGTAGCATTGTCATCACCGGCCCTGGCACACCCCGTGCACTTTACTAGGGACTTCATGGTGATACAAATATGCCAAACATGTATATCCAATCATGATAACAATTTACATAGGGAGCACTTACACTCTGGCACTGATCAGCAGTGGCAGAGTGTCCAAAGCATCTAAACCAGCAAAAACGAATCCAGCACGGCATCAAAAATACAGGAGGCAGAGGCAAAAAGATAGGGGTAATCACGCCAAAGATGTCAGGTCTAACACGTGTCCCCTCCAGCTGAAAGTGGGGAGAACTACCCACCCTCTTGGGAGTTCTCTTCACTAAGGCGGAAAAACCTGGACAGACCATCAGCGTTGGCGTGTTCTGTACCAGGGCGGTGTTCCACCATAAAGTCCATTCCCTGTAGGGAGAAGGACCACCTCAACAGTTTTGGATTTTCACCCCTCATGTGCATTAACCACCTGAGGGGCCTGCGGTCGGTCTGAACACGAAAGTGAGTCCCAAACAGGTAGGGCCTCAACTTTTTCAGAGCCCAGACCACAGCAGAAGCCTCCCTTTCAATCGCACTCCACTTCTGTTCCCTGGGGAGTAGCCTCCGACTAATGAAAGCTACGGGCTGGTCTCCATTCTCCTCAGTGGCTTGTGAGAGTACTGCTCCCACACCATGCTCTGAAGCGTCCGTCTCAACTATGAACTCACTGGAAAAGTCAGGTGCCTTGAGCACCGGTGCTGTGCACATCGCAGTCTTCAGGGCCTCAAAAGCAGTTTGGCAGGCGTCAGTCCAGTCAACTCTTTTGGGCAACTTCTTGGAAGTGAATTCTGTCAAGGGGGCGACAATGGTGCCATATCCCTTGACAAACCGTCTGTAATACCCGGTGAGTCCTAAGAAGGCTCTCACCTCTGTCTGGGTCTTGGGGGGCTCCCAAGCCAGAATGGTATCGATCTTTGCCTGTAGGGGCGCCACCTGGCCGCTCCCCACCTGGTGTCCCAAATACACCACAGATCCCTGCCCTATCTGGCACTTGCTGGCCTTGATAGTGAGGCCTGCCTTCTGCAGAGCCTTCAACACTTCGCAGAGGTGTTGCAAGTGTTCTTCCCACGTGGAGCTAAACACAGCAATGTCATCCAGGTATGCGGCGCTGAATTCCTCCAGCCCGGACAGCACCTGGTTAACCAGTCTCTGGAACGTGGCAGGGGCATTCTTCAACCCAAAGGGCATGACACGGAACTGGAAGTGCCCCTCTGGCGTTGAAAATGCTGACCTCTCTTTGGCCCCGTCAGTTAAGGCAATCTGCCAGTACCCCGAAGTCAAATCGAATGTACTGAGGTACTTGGCAGCTCCCAACCGATCCACGAGCTCATCAGCTCTGGGGATAGGGTGTGCGTCAGTCTTCGTGACCGCATTGAGCCCACGGTAGTCCACGCAAAACCGGAGTTCTGGCGGGCCACCGGGGGTAGCAGCTTTCTTGGGGACCAAGACCACTGGGCTAGCCCAGGGGCTGCTGGAGGGCTCAATCACCCCTAACGCCAACATCTTGGAAACCTCTTCCTTGATGCTGGCCCTGACCTTGTCAGCTACCCTGTAAAATATTTGCTTCACAGGCAGACTGTCTCCAGTGTCCACGTCATGGACGCACCAGTTGGTGACTCCTGGGGTCAGGGAGAACAGAGAGGAGAACTGACCCAACACTTGGCGACAGTCGCTCTGCTGTTCTGGGTTCAGGGTGGGCGAGAGGACCACACCATCCACTGACCCATCGTGCTCCTTAACTGCCAGGAGGTCAGGGAGAGGATCGCTATCCTCTTCCATCCCTGCATCTGTAGCCATGAGCATGGTTACTTCAGACCTCTCAAAGTGTGGTTTGAGGCGGTTCACGTGCAGAACTCTCAGGAGCTGCCTGGGAGTCTTCAGGTTAACCAGGTAGGTTACCTCGCTCTTCCTTTCCACCACCTCATATGGCCCAGACCACTTGTCTTGGAGCGCGCAAGGCTCCACTGGCGCCATCACCCACACCTTCTGCCCAGGTCGAAATTCGACCAGAGTGGTATTCTGGTCGTACCATCTTTTCATTTCTTCCTGGCTTGCTTCCAGGTTCGCCTGAGCGAGTTTCCTGAAGCGTTGTGTCTGGTTGCGGATGGCCAGCACATAGCTGAACACATCCTGGGGGGTTTTCCCACGGGACTTTTCCCAACCCTCCTTCACCAGCGAGAGAGGTCCTCTGACAGGGTGGCCATACAGGAGTTCGAAGGGACTGAACCCTAAGGACTTCTGAGGCACCTCCCTGTAGGCAAACAAAAGGCATGGTAACAAGACGTCCCACTTCCGTCTCATGGGCTCCGCGAGGCCCATAATCATACCTTTCAGGGTCCGGTTGAAGCTTTCAACCAGCCCATTTCCTTGGGGGTGGTAAGGAGTGGTGAACTTATAAGTTACCCCACACTCCTCCCACAGAGACTTCATGTACCTAGAGATGAAGTTGGTACCCCGGTCGGAGACCACCTCTCTGGGGAACCCCACACGGGAAAAGATCCCCATCAATGCACGGCCCACCACGGGTGCTGTGATTGTCCTGAGAGGGACTGCTTCCGGGTACCGGGTGGCATGGTCCACCAAGACCAGGATGAACCTGTTGCCTAAGGCTGTCTTGGGGTCCAGGGGCCCTACGATATCTATGCCCACCCGCTCGAAAGGGGTGCTCACCACTGGGAAGGGTTGAAGGGGGGCCTTCAACTTCATTCCAGTCTTGCCACTAGCTTGACAGGTTTGGCAAGATCTGCAAAAGGAACCGACGTGCTTCCTCATCTGGGGCCAGTGGAAGTGGGTGACAAGCCGGTTCAGGGTCTTGTCTTGCCCCAGATGTCCTGCGAGAGGCACGTCATGAGCCAGACCCATTAGGAAGTTTCTGAAGCGCTCGGGTACCACCAGCACACGGGCTGCACCGGGCTCAGCAAACTTAGGCTCGCTATAGAGTAGGTCACCTTCCCAGTAGACATAGTGATCTTTGACTGCTCCACCTGCTGCCTGATCTACAGCCTGTTGCCGTAGACCAATGAGGGAAGGGCATTCCTTCTGCGCTTGGCAGAACTCCTCCCTGGAGGGACCACCTTCTTGCTGCCAATGGGTCAGCTCAGGTAGGTCTCCCAGTTCGGCCACCTGTTCCCCTGTAGGTTCCAGGGCATCCCCCTCAGGTTCTGCTTCCTCCTGGACCGTGGGAACGGCTGGGGCTGGTTTCCCGCGCCCTCTGCCTCTTCCTCTCCTGGCAGGTCTCTGGGCCACTGTTTCAGGCTCCAGTTCTGCTGATTCACCCTTACTGGCTGCCATAGCACGCGTGGTCACGCAGATCCACGCAGGCAGACCCAACATCTCCAAGTGAGTTCGGTGTTCTATGTCCTTCCATGGAGAACTCTCCAGGTCGTTGCCTAACAGACAGTCCACAGGCAAGGCATCACTGACAACTACCTCCAAAAGACCAGAGACTCCTCCCCATTCAAAGGAAACCTTCGCTAACTTGCAGAGGCGCACTGAGCTGTCAGCGGCCACTACAGGGCGGAGTACGCCAGGGATGATTTGCTCGTCCGACACCCACTGACACCTCACGGATGTCACACTGGCTCCGGTGTCTCTCAGAGCTTCAACCTCCCTCCCATTGATGGTCACCTTCTGCCCATATTTCTTAGTGTTAGAGGGCAGTAAGGTTTCCGGGACCATCTCTCGGTCTCCTAGCGAGACAAGGGTCATGACTGCTAGCTCTCCCCAATCACTAGAAACCAAATCCCCACCCAAAGCTACACTAGCTAACGCTGGGGCGGGAGCACCAGTGGGTGCGGGCTTCTTCTTGGGACATTTCGGAGCAATATGGCCCACCTCGTTGCAGTGATAGCAGGTAGGGGGACCCTGGTTATTTCTCTTGTCCCGCCTACCCTTAGAGGGCCATGGCTGTTTAGGCTTGGGGGTTTGGGAATCCTTTTCCGGGGAACTACTTTGGGGCCCTTGAGAGAACTCCTTTTGGTTACCCTTGTCCCCCCCACTCTTCTGCTGGGGACCCTGCCCACCTTTCGCTGTGGTACCCACGATTCCTTTGTGGACCCTGGTACTGGTCCAGCGGTCCGCCTCTTTAGCAAGCTCAATGGGGTCTGTCAGCTTGCTGTCTAAAAGATGCTGGCGCAGCTCTGGAACACAAAGACTACTCAAGTGCTCCCAACTGATTAAATGCAACAACCCCTTCAAATCAGTTACTTTACTGCCCTTCATCCAACCTTCCAGTGTACGCGAGTACCCATTCACACACTCCATCCAAGTCTCAGACTCTTTCTTCTTGGAGTTTCTAAACTGCAGTCTGTACTGCTCGGGAGTAAGGCCATACCTGAGACATAAGGCCTCCTTCATATTGGGGTAGGTCATGGCACCTGTCAACTCTAAGGGCTCTAGAGCACTCCTCCCAGACGCCTCAAAATGTTTCCACAGGCCCGCCCCCCAATACTTGTCAGGCACATCATTCATCTTCAATGCAATTTCATACGAAGTGAACCAGGCATAAATATCCTCACTCCTATGGTAATTCTGTACCAGGTCTTTGGGAATATATACTTTACCCCCATGCACTGGCTGCGCGCTGCCACCATTAGAACTGGCATCCACCTCCTTGTTTTTCAGATCCAGCTCTTTCAGTCTCAACTCGTGAGCCAAAAGCAATTTCTTCTCCTCTAAGGCGCGGGCATTCTTGCTCTCCTCCGCCGCCTTCTCTACTTCCAATTGCTTCATTTTCATTTTCATGACCTCCAGGTCATATTCTCTTATTCTTTGATTTTCCTGTAACTCTTCTGGGGTGAGGCCCCTACTGGAGTGGTTGCTGCCAGCTCCTGAGCCTACTCTGCCCACTGGCAGATCTTTGCCTTGAAAAGCACTTTCTACATCCACAGTATCATTTCCTTCCTGTGCTTCCCAATAGGTTTTCAAGATTTTCTGCAACTCCTCCTTCCTGTAGGCGCTCTTTATGGGGCACTCAAACTGCTGGCAGAAGTACCTAAGATGCTTTACTGGGTAGGAGTACAGATCTCCAATCGAGAATTCCAAATCTATCTCTGCCTCCTCACTGGGCGCCTTCCCATTCAGAGACATGATGCTTTTCGAAGAGTTACTCAATAATAGAACTCAAAAACCAATAGTATGCAGTGGCGTAATGGTCTGCACTCACTAGTGATGTACACCAATTACTGTGGGTCAAGTACAAATACAAGTTCAAATCCCACCGCCTGACCACCAATGTTAGAACTGGGGGTCTCTAGTTGGCAGAGGTAGGTACCACTGTCCAAATAGGGACCCTTGCTTCTAGTCAGGACAAGGAGATAACCCTCTCAGATAACTCCTGCTCGCCCTCAAGGTAGCTTGGCCTGAGCAGTCTAGGCTAACCAGAGGCAATGCGTTAAGTATTTGTACCAACACTCACAGTAACACAGTGAAAACACCACAAACTGATTCCACAGCAGTTTAGGAAAATAAAGATATTTATTCTAAACTACACAAGACCAAAACGGCAAAGAATCCAACATACAGTTCAAGGATATGGTTTCAAAAGAAAAGAGTTCTTCAGGTTGTAATCAAAGTTCTTTAGTTGCGATCAAATAATCCACAGTTGCGTGAAAAGTTCACAGTTGCGTCACGTTGACTCACAGTACCTTTTAGATGCAACAAAGTTCCACAAGCAGGAAGCTGGTGCGGTGGAAACAAGCGATGCGTTACTCCTGAGACCCTGGGGAGGCGAGGCGACAGCCCCGCTGCAGCAGTGGGCGTGCGGCGACGAATCCGGTCTGTATGGGGAGGAAGGCAGCTTGCGTGGATTCCGGTGCGTAGGTTCCGTGGGAAGTATGTTCTCACAAAGGCACGATGCGATGATCTCGTAGAGGCTGCGACGATCTCCGGGGCGACGATGCGCGGTCCAGCGGTGATCCTCTCTCTCGCAGCTCCTCGATGCGATGGTTCTGCGACGATGTTCGCAGCGACGTGATGCGGTCCGCAAGCAAGCGGTGCGGTGATCTCACCCAGCGACGACAGGCTCTGCGACGACACTCGCAGCGATGTTCGATTCTCCCGCACTGGTCTAGTGCGTCCCGCAAACGAAGGATGCGACGGCTCCGGCAGCGGCGTCAGGCGCTGCGCCGATCTCGACCTTCGTAGCGGCGGGAATCTTCTCGCACTGTCGGGGATGCGCTCCGCAAGCGAGCGATGCGACACTTTTCAGATTCAAAAGTCTCTCAAGCTTAGTTTCAAGCTTCCCAGCTCAGGTTCAACTTCCAGAGGCCCCACAACTGGATCAAGCACTCTAGGAAGGACAGAACTCTCTCCGCAGAGTTCAGGGAAACTGGGGGTGAAGTCCTTTTGTTCCTGGGACTTCAAAAACAGGGAGCCAGCTCTTCTCAGGCCCTTTGAGATTCCTTCAAGACAGGGTACACAGCTCACAGCAAAGTCCTTCCCCTCTCCTTGGCAGCAAAGCAACAGCAGGTCAGTCCAGCAGAGCAACAGCAGGACAGTCTTCCTTCTTCAGAGTCAACTTTCTCCTTGGCAGAGGTTCCTTCTTGATTTCCAGGATGATCTAATTTTCTGTTGTCAGGGGTCCTGTACTTATACCCCTAAAGTCTTTGTTCTTTCAGTGCAAGTAGGCCCTGAGCCCGGTCTGAACCAGTTCTGGGTGGATCCTGAGCACCTTGTTGTGCTGGCTGCATCTTTCCTTTCAGAGTGAGGGGCAGGGTCCTCAGCCGCCCAGCAGGAGGTGGAGCCAGCATTGTGGCAGGCAGGCACAGCCCTATTCAGCCCGGGTGCTAACTCCGCCCACCACTCAGGTAGCACTTGCTTCATTCAGCCTAGTGCTGACTCATCCAGCCTCTGGGGGGATTCCCCAGCCCCTGTCACTCACAAACCAGACAGTCAATACACAAACAGTCCCAGGCACACAGAAGGGTCAGACAAGAGAACAGCAACTTTCTAAAAGTGCTGTTCTCAAACACAGGATTTAAAAACCACCTTTCCTAAAAGATGTATTATTAAATTCTGAGTTCAGGGACACTAGATACTTATGTCCTATCTTGCTCCTATGGGAAGAAATGCCGTTAACCACTGTAGCCAGCATCCCCCATGTTAACCTATGGAGCAAGATAGCCTTACAATAGTGAAAAACGAAAATGGCTGTAATTCACTACCAGAGCATGTTACCAGCACTAGTACATGCTCTACCTTTCACATACACGGCACCCTGCCCAGGGGGTACCTTGGGCCTTCCATAGGGGTGACTGATGTGCACGAAAAGGGAAGGGTTAGGCCTGGTCAGCGGGGACGCCGACCAGGAGGACATGGCAGTTCTAAACTGCCCGTAGGCGCTGCAGTGGCAGGCCTGAGACACCATTTTAGAGCTACTCCTGTGGGTGGCACAATCAGTGCTGCAGGCCCACTAGTAGCATTTGTCATCACCGGCCCTGGCACACCCCGTGCACTTTACTAGGGACTTCATGGTGATACAAATATGCCAAACATGTATATCCAATCATGATAACAATTTACATAGGGAGCACTTACACTCTGGCACTGATCAGCAGTGGCAGAGTGTCCAAAGCATCTAAACCAGCAAAAACGAATCCAGCACGGCATCAAAAATACAGGAGGCAGAGGCAAAAAGATAGGGGTAATCACGCCAAAGATGTCAGGTCTAACAATCTCCAATTCCAATGACACCCAGCTCATCCTCTCCCTTACCAAGGAACCCAACATCACCAGACAAAACTTCCAAGAACGGATGAAAGCTGTCACAACCTGGTTGAGCAACAGCTGTCTGAAGCTCAACGCGGAGAAAACAGAAGACCTCATCCTCGATTCTACCGCCTTTGCATGGGACAACACGTGGTGCCCCCCGTCCTCCGAATCCCACCCACCCCAACGGACCACACACGTAACCTCAGCATTAAAATCGAATCTCTCTGATCATGAACCACCAGATTAACACTGTGTCCTCTGCATGCTTTAACACCCTGTGCATCCTCCGCAAGACCTTCAAATGGATCCCCCCCGAATCCAGGAAGACTGTCCCCCATGCACTCATCATTAGCAGACTGGACTACGGAAACGCGTTCTACGCTGGAAACAGTGAAACATTCCTATGCAGACTCCAGACCATCGAGA
The DNA here is from genome assembly GCF_964263255.1 of Lissotriton vulgaris. Lineage (NCBI taxonomy): Eukaryota > Metazoa > Chordata > Amphibia > Caudata > Salamandridae > Lissotriton > Lissotriton vulgaris. The sequence goes on from NC_141687.1 coordinate 64,861,536, forward strand.
GCGCCCCAGCCAGACTCATCCTCAGCATCCCACAACATGACCACATCACCCAGCACCTCTGCGACCACCACTGGCTCCCTGTGGAAAGAAGAATAAACTTCAAACTGCTCACTCATGCCTACAAATCCCTCCACAACATTGGACCCCAATAAATCAACAGCCAAATCTCCTTCCAGGCACTCAAGAGAAACCTCCACTCACCGACCTTGCCCAAGCTGCAGTCCCTCACATCCACAGGACCAGAGCAGGTGGCACATCCTTCTCCTACATCAAGGCCAAGACCTAGAACAAACTCCCCCTTCACCTCTGACGGATCTCGACACTGCACTAATTCAGAAAGGAACTCCAGACCTGGCTCTTCGAATAACCCTAAGACAGCTGCTCACACCCCCCCTCAGAGAGGGGAGAGACCCTCACAGGTAAGTAGTGAACTCTACAAAGCCCTGATTAATTGATTGAGCTCTGGTCTTCTGCAGTTGCAGTTTCTCTAGGCCAGGTTGGATTGGGATGAACTTGATCACGTCAGCTGTAGCCTCACTTGGCCGTGTGCAGATGGAATTGTGGCCTCTGGTTGATCACAACCTTTGTGGATGACTTCTTGTAGTTGGCCAATCAGTGTGCGCTTCTCAGCAAAGAGAGAGCACACTTACCCAACGTCAGCAGTGGGAGCACTACTCTTTTAGTCTTGGCCGACCGTAGGACACACTTGATATTTGACTTTTATAGAAGGCTTGATGCGGTTCTCGACCAAAACTATTTTGGGAGAAAGGGAGATCCCTCCACTCAAGGGTCCCTCCTGCTTCACTCAAGGGCTCTGCACTTAGCCCTGTATTCTTTAATATCTACCTTACCCCGCTGGAAAAGTTGGCTGAATCCTGGGGGGGTCAGAGTGATCTCTTATGCTGATGATACTCAGCTTGTGTTTTCCTTTAGAGATCACTCTGACGGCAGCTTGGACAATTTTCGTCACTGCCTTATTAACATCTCCTCCTGGATGACGTCTAACAATCTTAAACTTAATACAGATAAAACGGAAGTCTTGTTTTTTAATCAGAAGTCCCCTCTCTCCCCTTCGCTCTGGTGGCAGGCGGAGCTTAATCCCCCACCTGTTCCGGCTCACACAGCTCGCAATTTGGGCTTTCAATGTGACAACGTCCTATCTTGCAAAACTCATATCAAAAAAGTTAGTTCAGCCTGTTTTGGCAAACTCCGCATGATCAGAAAAATGTCTCCGTATCTCCCTCTTTACTCCCTTAGGACGGTTGTCCATGCCCTGATCACCTCACATTGGACTAACCTGTATGTTGGTGCTCCAGCATACCAGATCCATCGATTGCAGATCGTGCAGAACACAGCTGCTAGGCTAATCGGTAACACCCCCTACCGCCACTCTCTTTCCCCATACTTGAGGAAGCTGCATTGGTTGCCAGTGACCCGACGTATTCAATTTAAAGCAATGGTCTTTTCTTTCAGGGCCCTCAATGGCCTTGGCCCAGTCTATCTGCAAAATAGGCTTAAACCTGTTCATTCAATTAGAAATCTTAGATCTAACAATCTCCGTCTTCTTGCCACCCCTCGGTTTCATCGGTCCAGAATGGGAGGCAGGTCCTTTACTGTAGGGGCCGCCAAACTCTGGAACAGCCTCCTATTAGAGCTTAGGCTGGCCTCATAGGAATCACTGCTTCGTAATAAACTAAAAACCTGGCTGTTTTCCAGTCCCTAGCCGCTGCCATCTTTATTCGTAGTTGCTGTCTGCAGCGCCGGGACACCCCCGTTGGGGGTAGCCGTGCGCTTTATAAGCTTCCAAATAAATAAATAAATAAAAAAGGGTCCCTCCTGCTCCCTGGTAGTCACTCGCCCTCTCTGGCCTTTCCCATGCTCGGAACATGCTAGGTTTCTCTTCCTGGAAAGCTTCTTCTTCTACAGTGCCAGGCACACTCCATTCACTAATTAGCAGACAGGCAGAGCTCTACGTTCTAAGCAGACCCTCGAATCCTCTAGGAGTAAGTGCACCTTTCTGGTGATGTCCCCTCATCTCCTGGAGACTTGCCCTCAGAGAGAAAGTTCTTTGAGTACTCTGCAGAGAACTCCTTTCCAAGTTTTTCATTGGCCATGAAAAACTTGGAACAGGAACAACATAGGGTGGATTGGATCTCACTTTTGTGCACATCTTCTAGACAGGGATTGTGGTCCCACTATGCGAGGTTTTCATAATCGATTTGGTTGGGTTCTCCTTTAAATGTGTTCCTTGTGCAATGATCTAGTTTTCACAGCAGGTGGCAATGATGCTCACTCCTTGCAGGATTATCCAAAACAAAGGAACAATGAACCATGAGATCTCTTTGCTCGGCTGTCACCAATCTCTAAGGGGAGCTCTGTCTCCATCCTCCGTCACTTCAGGTTCTCAGTCTCGCACTCCAATGAAAGAGATGCAGTCTGTAGTCTACTGCCTGGGGAAGCTGTACCCGCAATCTATGTTGTGCCATGGTAAGCCAGGGGTCATCCAAAATGAACCCCAATTGTCCCAGTACTCAGAAGCCCACTGTAAGCAGAGTCCTACTACCATACATGTGTCACACACTCACAACATAGGCACAACTCACAGCCAGACACACAAACACACACCCACACACACACACACACACACACACACACACACACACACACGCACACACACACACAAACACACACACCAGGATGCTCTTGCAGGTGGTAGTCAACTTTTCAAATGTACATAACATAAACATCCTACCATAGGCAGTGCTAGGCACACACCCAAACACAAACACATGCATGCACACACACACAAATGCACACACATGCACATACATACACATGCACACACACACATGCACACACATGCACACACATTCGTACGTACACACACACACACATGCACACACATATACATGCATGCCCACACACACGCACACACACACGCACACACACGCACACAAACGCACACACACACACACACACACCCGGAAGTTCTTGCAGGTGATAGCGCACTTCATAAATGCACATAACATATTCATCCTACCATAGGTAGTGCTAGGCTCACACACAAACACACACACTCACACACACACCCGTACGCACACACACACACACACACACACATGCACACACACACTCACACACACACACGCGCACACACACACACACACACACATGTGCACACACACACCAGGTTGCTCTTGCAGGTGATAGCGCACTTTACAAATGCACATATCATATCCATCCTAGCATAGGCAGTGCTAAGCACACACACAAACACACACACTCTCACTCACACACACACACACACACATGCACACATACACACACACATGCATGCACACACAAACACGGACACACATGCATGCACACACACACGCACACACATGCATGCACACACACATGCACACACACACACACACTCGCACACAAACACTCACACGCATGCACTCACACGCACAGGAGCACACACATACACACACGCACACGCATGCACACACACACACACGCACATGCATACGCACACACACAGGCATGCACACACATGCACATACACACACACACACACACACACATGCTTACACATGCACACTCTCTCATAAACACACTCTCAAAAGCAGGCCCGCATACAACCTACTTTCCATATCATAGTTCGAATGGAGTCTAGGGAGCAACCTGAAGAGATTGAAAAGAAGAGAGTCTTAAAGTCTGCCTTTCTTAACAGATCCACTTTCTCAAGGGTTATTTCAGTAGGTCATCCCTGGGTTGGAACTGACACATTGCCCATAATCTTTGGTTCATTCTTTTGATCATGTGCAGCAGCTTCACAGTCAGTCGCCACTTTAGGTAGGGTGGATGGCCAAGTGTGAGGAGTGCACTGAGGCATTAATCTCTCTACTCCAGAAATCAGTACCTTGGGTTACTGCCCCTGCTCATGTGGTGCACAGACTCCTCTCTCTATTCCCAGAGCCATCTATAAGCTCACCCCTTCTTTTCTATGTTGTTTTGTTCCTTCTGGTTCTTTACTTTTCTAGTAGAATTCTGACAGCTTTCTTACCAATGTTGCCTAGCTTTACATGCAAACATGTATTTTTCTTCATTTAATGGTCCTATGGAATAATAATATTTTTCTCATTGGTTAATCCAACAAATTTGAAGAAACTCCCTTTTTCGTGGTTGGTTCAGTGCATTGCGTATGTAAAGGCCATAGCTGAGAGAGATCCATGCATCCTTTTGGCCTTCAATGCAGGCTTACTTTCATTTATCGCCTTGACTATTTCAGTAGCCCCATTTCATAGACTGTCGACTAACAATAAACTCAGACCTCCCATCTCCCTGAAGGCAGATATGGTAGTTAACTTGCCATCTTCCCTCCAAGGTGTGGAAGTGCTTGTGTCTCAGTTCCTGTTGCCTTCTGGGATGCCTGACAGCTGCAGGATATTTGCCAATATGCTGTACAAATAAGCATAAAGCTTAGACTTGTGGGTTGGCACATGCAGCGTGGGTATCCGCCAACTACAACTAAGACCACACTTGAGTAAACAGGGATGTACCTGCCATGTACTGTGTTGACTGGTCACTGGTGCTGTTAACGAAAGGTGGGTTCAGAATGCAGTTAATGACAGAAGGTGATGGTGAAGTTCACTTTTAGTGACGGTCTGGTGGTGATATCCCCTTCTCCTTATTTACAAAGGGACAATAAGCCGCTTAACGTGGCTTAACACAGCCTTGTAAATAAGGCTCATTTTCACGCTTCACTTGGTATTAAAGGGGTGTGTAATGGGTGTTGCAGTGGGTGTTCCTCTGCAGCACACATTGCTTTTCGATGCTGCCCCATGTTTACAAGGATGAGGCAGCGCCAAAAACGAAAACCAGGAAATACCTGGTCTTAGGATGGCGATGTGAGGAGAACATATTAATTGATCATCTTATTTTGCTCTTTCCATGTGTACTGCATCATATAGCACACAAATCGAAACAGCAAATCGCAAATCGAAACAGCAAATCGCCTTTCAAGTTTCCTTGTGTGCAGGAAGGCGTCCCTTCCTGCAAATAACGAATCACCGCTGCAGCACAGGCACCCGTGCAACATGGTGCAATGGTGTCTGTGCAGGCTAGGCAGCTTTTTTAGCGGCAGCATTTGGGGAAATGCAGCTGTGCAACATAGTTTTGAAAATATGGGGCATCTCTGCTTTTAAAAAATATTGGCGCACAGCGTTACTAATTTTGCGCTCTGACTTTTTATTGTAAATATCCCCTGAGTCTTCAGAGATTATTATGCAGAATAAAGTAGAGATGAGCAATTGGTGCCATTCAGTAGCAAAGAAACGTCAAACATCATCAGACAGTATTAAAAGTGGTGTGTGCAGCAGAGGTACAGATATTTCAATCCCAGGTATCAGGGACTAGTAAAATACAAATGTGGATATAAAATGATGTTCTGGTGGCTGAAACATTAGAAGATAAATGCAGAAACAACAATTGATGGACGGAATGTGGCACAATGGCAAAACATTCAGCCCCAGTCACAGATCTGGGTTTAATCCATCGTTATTTTGCTCACCACACCACCCCAGTTCAGACATGGCCATATGCAAATCAGTCTTGACCCTGTGCCTTATGAAAACAGTCAAGCTCGAACTACCAAGCTATGTCTTCCCTGGACCGGAATCAAGCATCCTAGGACCGGTTTCTGGCTATCAGCCGTCATCAGCCAGAATACCTTGATTCCATTGGCATGGAGAACAAGGGACTCACGTCTGAGCATACCCCTCCCTCTTGGGGTGACAAATGCAAAAACAACAATTGATGGACGGAATGTTGCACAATGGCAAAACATTCACCCCCAGTCACAGATCTGGGTTTAATCCATCGTTATTTTGCTCACCACACCACCCCAGTTCAGACATGGCCAGGATAGCTTGACTCCAGTGGCATGGAGAGCACGGGACTCCTGTCTGGATTTAGGCCCAGATCTCTGTACTGGGGTGAATATATGAGATTGTTCTCCATTCTGTCCATCAACTGTTGTTTTTGCATTGAAACATTAGAAGATAGACATGCTTGACAACCAACAGAGAAGGAAGAATGGCCAAGCCCTTTAATGGGTTGAAGGAACTCTAAAAAGTCCTGATACAACAAGGTTCCACATTTTGAGGCTGAGGCTGAGAGTGGACGTGACATTCTCTGCAGCACCACACTGCACATGTTCAATGAATGCACACAGTTATAGCTACATTTCCAAGGAAACCTCTATAAAAGAATTGACTGATCTAATAAACAGTAAACGCAAGCATAATGACTATAAATCGGAATATGGAAAAACAGGTTGGGAAATCAATTTTCTAACCATAAAAGCATTTAACTGCTGAAGTTGTCTACCATAGGATGTGGTTTGTTGTTCATTGTTATAATCATGTAACTCAGGGGTGAAAGCAGCAGGTTTACAAACAAGCACAGACACATTCCGAGCCATCTGCAAAGTAGAATATTAGGCACAAACATTTTAGGGTCAAGTTTTGTGCTTTCCATCTAATACAGGAGGAGCGCAAATACCACTTAATCTTGGTGGCTAACAGCTTCAGTAATGCTCCAAAAATTCCCCCAAAAAGGGTCAGACTTAAGGTCACTGTAGACCATCAGCACTCGTAAACGTCCCAGGGGCCACAAAGTATGGTCTGTGGTGTGCCTGAGGGCCGCATTAATGTCAGCAGGATGGGAGAGGGCCTTTGCGGGAAACAGGTTAAGGTGAGCACAGGGGAAACCAGAAAACTTGGGACAAACCTTGGCTTCCCCACTTGTTCAAATTGTGTGATCCTAGAAATGATTGTATTTAACTTTATCTCCTTTTTCTTCGATATCACATGTAAGAGCACCTTAACCCGTTTATCGCGGCGAACATTTCGCCACGGTGCGGGCGTTCTGGAGGGTGGGCAGGGCTGCGTCGGTCAGGGGTTGTGCGCAGCACCAGGGAGGGAGTGCTTGGGTCGCCGTTGGTCGACGCAAGCTCGGAACGGGTTAAAATACTCGGTTTCTGGATGTGTGCTCTACTAAAATTTCTCTTGTGTTTGATTTAATAAACTATAATGTTATCCATGTATAATAACAGCCAAGGCCACCCCAGGGGTCCACATGACCCTGATGATTTACTGACCTAACTCTTAGTTCACTATTAACATTGTTGTCAGGGTGGGAGGAGGCCTGAACAATTCTACGCTCATTTTAAAAACCTATCACTTTAAAGAAATGCTTACTAATGCACGGATTTATTCTGAAGTACTAAGGTGAACACCTCTGCATGTTAACAAAATACTCTTTTAGGAAATTTCGAGAAGCTTTTATTATATGTTAGACACATTTTATGCAAAATATCTTAAAAGTAATACATTGCTAACGAACGTTAGTGGTGAAGGACAACTTATTTGTGTCTGTCTTTTACTTCATTTAGGTAGGTAAACGCTTAACCGTTCATTTAACATCTTTCTGAATGTTTGTGCTCTCTGGAGAAATACAGCAAGCCAGTCCTGTGGTTCAGCACAAATGTGAAGGGCAGGGAGTGAGCTCCAACCGTGGGGGAGGCCTCAGGGTCAGCAGTGCAGGCGGGGACCTTCCTGTCGGTGCCACTAATTACGTTCTCATTCTCTCCTTCGTTATAATGTACCCACTTCCTCAGTTTGTGATAATGCAAATATTGCAAAGCAGAAAGGTTAAAGATTAGATAAGTCTGGAATTTCCAGTCTTGTACAAACCACATAACTTTACCTGCAAATAAGTAAACGCTGAAAGATAACCTGTTTTTCCAGCTTAAGAGGGACGTTTCGAAAACAAAATTTTGTATTTAAACATTTAGAAGAGAAAACACAGCTGCTCTGCGGTCGGCACCAGGAAGAGTCTCTCTTTGGGAGAGAGGCGGGGCATAGACTCTCCTGGAGGCTGTGTTAGCACAAGGAGGCCTGCGGTTCTTTTGCAATGTACAGTAGCTTTGGCTTGCCCTTCGCCCAGACACAAATACATGGATTATTCTTTATTCTTAATGTCAATAAGTGGACAATTATGTCCATTTCGAAACTGTTAAAAATATAAACTGGGGCTTCCCTACTTTTTAGGTTGCTTGTGAAATCTATTGTTTTATTATAAACTTGAACGGGGCTAACATCCCACCTCTTTTCTGGCTTTTCATTGGTTTCTGTGCTTGTCACTCAGTTTTCTTCCATTTGTATTGGCTGTAGCATATTTTCTTTCATTTACCAATGCTTGTTCAGGGTCTGCTTCTCTTTCTAGTTTTCCGTAGCCGGAACACTGGTTTAAAAATTATTTTTTAAATAATGTTTCGATTACAAAAACACCACGTTCAGGGACAGATGCACAGTTCTGCAATTATGGCAAAATATAAGGAACAATAAGTGGCATAATTGTTATGTTAGCATAGTGAAGAGACATTTTACACATTATAGCCAAAATAATGTTATCACCCAATTTGGCGGAACTATTTTTTTTTATAAAGTCAAAGTCAAAGTCAAAGTCAAAAAGCTTTATTTCGATAAAATTTCATTATCATAAAAGCAAGTTAAAAAAGAATTGATGATTAATAAAATTAATAAGACATATCCAGTTAATAGCAACAAATATGACATTTGCTAGAATTAATATAGTTTAAGAAAGGATTAAACAGAGTTTTTAAGCTTTCTGGCTCGAATAGCCCAAGCCCAGAATAAAAATTTAGCTAAGGCACAGGCATAGGGTACATAACTGTCCGAAACAAGTATCCTGATTGCCACATCATGGCTCCTGGTTCCCAGTTGCCGGCACAAATTCTTCAGCCACGCCCTTCTTGGATTGGCATATTCGCTACAGACAAATAGGAAATGTGCTAATGTCTCTGGGTGATCTAGACATGAAGGACACAGGTCGGTTTTGTGTGGACAGGATTTCCATGTTTTGGTAAAAGTGTTCAATGGCAAAGTACCCGTTCTGAATTTAAAATACAAAGACCGGGCAAACGGTTTCCCGATTATATCTAAGTAGGGTTCTCGCCTGGGAATGTCTTTAAACTTCAGAAAATCCTCAGTAAGCCTGCCAATGGATGTGCTAGAATGCCTTTGGGAGCAAATCCAATCCCGATAAAGGTTTTTGAGTACTTGTTTTGTTGGAGAGGTTCTGCTTGACCAAAAGTCCAATAGGCCCAAGTTCGACAATAAGGATTTCATGTCTGTTAGCCATTTGACTCTGGCCCAATGTGGTGATGCCATTATTTCTTCCAGGCCTCTGGCGTAGGCACTAAGTTCCTCAACCCGCCAAATACGGGCCCATAATAAGAGAGGACGAAATTTCGCGATTTCGCCAATCTGAGTACAGCCAAAGTCCATAAATAGGGGTAAAAGTGGGGTACTTTGAGGGAGGGACATTATTTGTCTGCAGAAATTATTCTCAGATTTTTGAAGAGCTAGTGAAGATGCAAAGCCCCAAAGTTCAGCTCCATAAAGTGCAGAGCTGACGCCCTTGGCGGCATAGATCTCTAGGACTGTTCCTATTGGTTTCAACGAACTGGAACGTTGCTCCCTCAATAGGGCACCTGTGATCCTTTTATGGTTCAGCAGCATCTTGTCTAGATGAGGAGTCCAATCCATTTTGTCTGAAATGCGTATCCCTAAGTAGTCAAATACTTTCACCCTTTCCAGGGATTCAGTGTTTAAGATAGGGGGACGCACTTGCTGTTTGGGGGGGTTAAGAACAAGGTATTTTGTTTTATTGGTGTTTATAACCAAGCCCCGATCAGTACAAAAGGATTGGAAATTGTCCAAGAGTTTCTGTAGACCCATGGGGGTTTTAGAGATTAGGAGCGTGTCGTCCGCAAAAGCGTTCCTGCTTTTTCGCCTTGCAGCAAATTTATATGCAACTTATTACTGGGAGTGATTAAGTGATTTGCCCAGAGTCACAAGCTGTTGCGCAGCCGGAACTTTTTTTTTTTTTTTGTAAGACATTTATTATGAACAAATGAAAAAGAAGATGCACACTGCGTCACGCCAACAACCCGGAGGCAGGCCGCTATCAGGTAGGTCATACAAAGATTACATAGAAATAGCTCAGAGGCCTTCATCCGGCCGGGTTAATCATTCAGAGGTAAACATGAGATACAATAAAATCTTCAGCGTTTGCAGTGCAACTTCAGCGAGTAAACGGTCTTACTTTTCTCACAGTGCTGCTGACAATTGAAAGATAGCGAAAATCAATGAAGCCGCCCCTAAGTAAGCAGCAGTCAACCACCCGCTACAGCGGCCTGTAAAAAGGATGTGTCTGTCAGCACCATTTTTCTCCCAACAGGACCCCCCAACAAGCTAAACCAAAAACGTCAAACATAGGTGCAAGTACGTGGAAACAGCATCCATACAACCCTACAGTTCACAAAGGGGTCGCGTGGGCCTGCCACAGGTCGTTCAGAGAGAGGGCCAGCCATGTTCAGGGCGGGCATGGAAAGGCATCTTGTCTGTGCACGTATTGGCGAAGGGCGTGTGGGGCGGGGGGGAGGGGGGGAGGGGTAGTGAATAGGCCACAGGAGGACCAGTGGGACGGGGGGGGCCAGGGACACAATCCGGGTCAGTGGAGGCGGCAAACGCATAACTTGCGTCTGGGCAGGGCCTGTCAGTGTAATCGCGGGACCACAATCATTAACCCACGCAGCGCGTACCTTTAGCCCATGTCGTCTGAAATACTCGTAGCACGTGAGGTACCTGGGGAGTCTGAGCTCGTGCGTTCTGTAGTCCACTGTACAAACGGGCCCCATATGTCAGTGGGTCTGGAAGCGGTGGGCATGGTCTCCCAATAGTGCGTCAGTTGTGTGTGGCCGTAAGTCACATCTCTAATCCAGCCCTCAAGTGTGGGGAGGGTCGGCCTGCCCCAGTGTAGAGCGATCTGCCGTTTGGCATATAAAAGGAGTAATGCATGCAGTCTCCTGTCGCAGGGCTCAGTGTTCTTAACATACCCCAGCAGACCCAGCAGTGGGGACGGTGAGTCACTCCTTTGTGTGATTTGATTAATGGCATTGAAGATCTCTGACCAGTATACCCTCAGCTTGGGGCAGCTCCAAGCCACATGAATAAAGGTTGCATCGTCACCCCCACATTTCCAGCAAGAGGCATCCTCACGGATACCCATTCGGCGTAGTAGTGCCGGAGTGCGGTAATATCTGTGTAGGAATTTGAAGTGGATAAGCCGCAGTCGATAATTTGGGGATAGAGCTGTGAGTTGCGTACAGCAATACTCCCATGCGTCATCCGGCAACTGGTCCCCTAGGTCCGCCGCCCAAGCGGTCTTGGCCGTGGCCACTGTCACCGGGGCTTGTTCCTGCATGCAGTTATATAATCTGGACACCAGCTTCTTGGGGGAAGGTCGTGAAAGCAAGTTTTGGAGGGCGGCTAGTGTGCAAGGTTCTTCCGGGAAACACGGTCCTATCGTCTTGCAAGATTCCCTAAGGGAATGATATAGTAATTTGTCAGCAAATGTGCAGGGCCGGTCATCCCCATCAGCAGGCATCTCGAAAAAGGTGCCATCTGGATATAGGTCAGCGAAGGTGAGAAGCCGATTACCACGGATAGTGAGGACGTCACCTCTTGCTGTCAAACAAGGCAGCATCGGATTGCCCCTCAAAGGGACAGCTGGCGCATAAAGCAGGGAGAGACCGGCTCGTTTCTGAAGTTCTCGCCAGGACCAGCGGACCATTTCCACTGTGTCTACCTCACGCGACGGGCATGTAACTTTTCCATATAGTGCCACTCGTAATGGCAAGGGGGCGACCACTGCCAGTTCCACCGCCGCATGTGGCTGGTAAGGGGTGGGGTAGGCCCAGAAATGCAGTAACTGAGCTTGCGCACTGAGTGAATAGAGCTTCAAGTCCGGGGCACCCAGGCCCCCCTGTCGGAGCGGAAGAGTGAGTAGGTCCCAGGAGACTCTGGCTTGACCGCCAGCCCACACCAGTTTCAGCAGCAGTGAGCGGACCCGGGCGTGGAAGTGCGCTGTCATAGGCAGTGGTACGTTGACGAACAAGTACAAGAATTTGGGGAGGACCACCATTTTGGTCAGTGCAATTCTCGCGACCAGGGACAGCGGTAGCCTATTCCAGACTTCGACCTTTCCTTCCAGCCAGTCCACCGCCCTACCAAAATTCAGCGACCACAACTCCTGCACATCTCGGCTGATCCAGATGCCCAAATACTTGACAGCTTCCGTCTCCCACCTGAGGGGGTAGTCAGGGGCAGGGCGATCAGTGCTCTCTGTCAGGGGGAAGGCCACTGACTTCGACCAGTTAATGGATATCCCCGCCAAACCCTCAAATCGTACAAATTCCCGAAGTAGCGGGCTCAGGTTGTCTTTAGGGTTCAGGACGTACAAGGTGACATCATCCGCGTACAGCGAGATCAGTAAGCTTCTAGCACTAAATCCGATGCCCCTGGCGGTGTGGTGCTGCCTAATTCGAGCCGCTAGCGGCTCCATCGCAATCGCAAAGAGGAGCGGGGACAGAGGGCAACCCTGCCTAGTACCCCTTGAGACATTGAATGGCTTGGAGACGAGACCATTAACGCTCACCCGGGCTCTGGGTTCCGTGTAAAGGAGCTTGATCAGGGTCATGAAGTTCTGGCTGAATCCCATCCGCCTGAGTACACTGAAGAGGTAGGGCCATTCCAAGGAGTCAAAGGCTTTGGTGGCGTCCAGAAACACCACCGCCGCCTGTACTGACGGGTGTAGATAGTGAAGGACCGAAAAGATTGTTCTGAGATTATGTGATGTCGCTCGGCCAGGGATGAATCCCGACTGATCTGGGAGCGCTATCATAGGCAACATCGGTTGTAATCTATCTGCAATGACTTTCGCGTATATCTTGGCATCCACGTTTATAAGGGACAGGGGCCTGTAGGAGTCTAGCTGCTGTTCATCCTTATCCGGCTTGAGGAGCGTGACAATTAGAGCCTCACGCATGGAGTCTGGAAGGGAATTTGACTCGAGAGCCTCGACAAATACAGAGTGTAGTCTCGGCGCTAGTTCAGCTACGTAGGTTTTATAAAAGGAGGTGGTCAGGCCATCTGGGCCAGGAGCTTTATTGGCCGGCATGCTTTTAATCACCTGGGCGATATCTTGTACTGTAACGGTGAGGTCCATGTATTGTCTGTGGTTGTTGTTGAACCACACGAGTGCTATGGAGTCAAGGAAGTCTCGCAGTGATGCCGGTGTCGTGGGTTGTCTTGAGGTGTACAGGGTAGCATAGAAGTCTGCGAAGGCGCCTAACACCGCCTCTTGGCCTACCACTAGGTTTCCGGTGTTATCATAAATAGTGTGTATATAGGTCGATTGTGTGCGAGGAGCAATCAGTCTGGCAAGAGTCCTGCTTGGCCTATCTCCCTCCCCATACCTGCGCGCCTCTGCTTGCTTCCCTAGAAACCGCACCTCCCGCTCCGCCTCCTCATTAAAGGCCATCAATTTTGCTTTCAGAGTGCCAGCAGTCGCCAACGACGGGTCGGAGCTGAAAGCAACATCGAGGTCCCTCAGTTCCCCCTCAAGTTTAGCTAACGCGTCTCTTATGGTGCGTAGGACCCCTGCTTTTCGTGCAATACATTGACCCCTGATTACAGCCTTAAATGCATCCCACACAATAGCTTCAGATGTGGCAGACCCAGCATTCTCAACAAAGTAGTGATGTCCTCTCTTATCTCCTCTACGAACACAGGGTCTGTGAGCACGTGTGGGGGAAGGCGCCATTGGAACGCTCTATGCGTAGTGTCGGGGGGATGCAATTCCAACATACACGGAGCATGGTCTGACAGTGATCTAGCCATGATATCAACATTCGACACCCATGTCGCAACCTCAGGAGACACCAACCAGAAGTCTAGTCGCGACCATGCAGCTTTATGGTAGGTGTAGCAGGTCCCTACTCTTGCTCCCGGGTTTCTAGCTCGCCACACATCTGAAAGCAGACCCTCACTCATGATATCAGATATCGCTTGACGCGCTCTAGTGTGCTGCGGTCTGCTCACACCTCTGCGATCCATGTCATCATTTAACACAATGTTGAAGTCCCCCCCCAACACAACCGTCTGGCAATTCAGCAACACAATTTTCGCCCAAACATTTCTGAAAAAGTCAGGATCATCCACATTTGGGCCATAGATTGCAGCTAGGACAATGGGTCGCCCCTGTAAAGACCCATGGAGCAGGACATATCTTCCCTCCGCATCCCGCACATGGGAGTACTCCCGCCAATCCAACCCCCTGCGAATGAGTATAGCAACGCCCCTCGCATAATTTGAGTAAATGGAAGAATAAACGTGCGCCCATCTGGAATTTTTCAATCTAGCTGAGGGGGTGACATTTAGATGGGTTTCTTGTAGGAAGCAAATATCTACCTTGTGTCTTGACAACACGCCATGCAGCAAACGGGCCTTCTTGAAGTCCCCAAGGCCTCTAATGTTCCAAGTCCAGAGTTTGATACCTCCCATTAAAGCACTTGACAGCCCCAAACTCCCATCCCATATCCCCGCCCCCGGAGGCCATTCAGGCACCTAGACACCATAGCTGCAGACCCAGCGCACAAATATATAGGCATGTGTAGTAGTACCTTGCACCAAATACGAACAAAAACTCGCAACATATGAAAACCCCCCATCCACCCCCTCCCTCAGCAACCCCCCAATTAGGTCGTGACATATCCCAGTAACATGCACGCAATGCGTGGAAATACCCCAACATCAACAACAAAGGGAGGCACCCCATGAGGCGTGGTGCGCACGGCAAACACCCCCGTATACGCCGGGTGGCTACAATCAAACTTTAGGGTTCCTGGGTCCTGGCAGTGCCCCCCATCCCGTAGTCCTCAAGGTCCGCAGACAACCAATGTCCCAGCGGAAGCGCGGAGACAGCAGCAAAAGCTGGCGCACAAAAGCGTCTCAGTAACTTACCCCCCACTTAGTCAGTTCGGGAGGAGCAAACCTGTGTGAGAGATCAATCCGGCTTTCAACCTCAACACAAAGAGTAAATTTGCAGCCGTGCAGGGTGAGCGTTGTAGAGACCTCAGTCATTGTCACTCAGGTGCTCCGAAGCTTCCTCAAGTCTTGGCGATTTTCTCCTGGCCCCAGCACAAATGTGTTTAGCGAACTTGAGGGCAGATTTGGCGTCAGTGAAGAAGTGAGAGGTGTTTTCGTGGTGAACCTTCAGCTTTGCCGGGTATAGGAGAGAGTAGGGCACGCCAGCTTGTAGTAGAATTTTCTTTGCTGGTAAGAATTCCTTCAGGGCCGCTTGCACCAGAGGGGTGAAATCTGGGTAGAAGGAGATGTGATTACCCTGATGTGTGATCTTACCCTTCTCTCTCGCCAAACGTAGAATAACGTCCCTATCTTGGTAGTTAAGTAGTTTAGCCAGAATCGGACGTGGTGGGGCTCCCACCGGGGGTTTCTTCCCAAGGGACCTGTGTGCCCTCTCCACCGTGAAAACCGGGGACAAATCCGGATCTAACAGTTCATGCAGGAGGCTCGACACAAACGATTCCATCTTTCCTGTGTTTGTAGTCTCTGGAATGCCCGTAATGCGGATGTTGGATCTTCTGGAGCGTGCTTCCAAATCGTCCGACTTGGCGCGCAAATTGTCGAGTTCCCGCTCCAGCGTCGTGATGTGTCGCT
The DNA here is from genome assembly GCF_964263255.1 of Lissotriton vulgaris. Classification (NCBI taxonomy): domain Eukaryota; kingdom Metazoa; phylum Chordata; class Amphibia; order Caudata; family Salamandridae; genus Lissotriton; species Lissotriton vulgaris. The sequence goes on from NC_141687.1 coordinate 64,877,195, forward strand.
TGGCCTGTTGCTGGAATTCGCAACATTCAGTTTGCCTATTTTCGAGACAGTCCAGTCTCTTCTCGTGGGTGTCCACTTTTGCCTTCACGGTTTCGAGTTGCGCCGTCATGTTATCAAGCTTCGCATCTATGCTCTTCAAGCTGGTTCTCACCTCCATGATGAGGGCCCCAAAGTCTATGTCTGGGGCAGCACCCTGCGATGACGATGCGCCAACATCCGACTCCATTGTCGTGGTCTTCGGTGGCTTTCTACTGTCAAAGGTCAGCTTAGGTTGTTTGGCGTCATTTTTCCCCATCTCAGCAGTCCAGAGAAATCCACCGGCCACGCAATGAGGCAGCACCCCTCTGCGCCACCGCTAGCAAGTGTCCTGGTTGAACGTGACCGTCCAGGCGGTGCCAGTGCGCGCCAGGCGTGACTATTCAAACACGGTATGTCGGGCCAGCCGCGTGAATGACCTCTGTAGGTGCCCAGTGAGTTCAGCAAACTGCAACGCTTGACTAGGGCCTTCTCCGGATTCAAAATGGCGGGCTCCCGCAGTGCAATGAGGGATCCACTCGCACCGCTAGAAAAGCGCAGCACAGGGGCTCAAGGGGATCAGGGCTGCAAGGCACCCCTCCGTGTGTGCAGCGGTGTGTCCCGCCGAGTTGAAGGTCAGCGGGAGGTCCAGGCGCGGCTGCGGAACGGCAGGATCGACAGGGAGCCTCGTCCTTCCTTAACACCCTCTCACCTCCTCTCCGGTCGTCGCCGTGATGTAGATGGCGCAGGCTCAACCTCACCGACCCCCACCGGGCTCAACACTGGTCAGCGCCGCCTCCGGCGGTCGCAGGATCACCGCACCACGGGGCGGCTGTTCTGCCAAGCCGCGCCGGTCTCCGCTAGCTCCCCGCAGCCTCTCGCCAGGGTAGCCCTCCGTCGGCAGCAGTGGGGGTTCAACAGTGAGGCGCTCTCAGCAAGTACCGCCCAATCTGCAGAGGCCTCCAAAGCCGCGGCCCACAGTGTTTCGCGGCTTCCAGCAGGAGGCACTTCCGGCGCGGGTCAGGACCAGCCCGCCAGCCGGCGAAAATGTAGTCCGTCTCCGCTTCCAAGGGGAGCCGTCTCCGCGCTCCAAACTCAGGTCGGAGGATCACCAGGGTGTAGTTAGCAGAACCCGGGAGGTTTGGGGGTCTGCAGTCGCCAGGAACAGGATAATTAAAGGATTAATCGGAGTAGCCGGCGGAGCTCACTCAGAGAGCGGCCATCTCGCTGCTCGGCTAGCCACGCCCCCCCGCGCAGCCGGAACTTTAACCAAGATCCCCAGCACTCGAGTCTTCAACTTTGGCTGCTGCTCACATCCTCTCGACTTCAGGCAGCTCTTTCATTCGTCACAGATGGTTATTGATAAAAACAGCTTATTATTCATCACATAGGCTAAACCAAAGCATTACCAATACTTGTTAACTTGTACATAGCATCTCTGTACTGTGTTGGTCCTGACATGTTGATGACAACTTCAACATGAGTGCCCAAGTATCGGCATTAACTTCTTCAGATTATTACATCTTAAAACTGATTAGGAAAATCCTGCCTGTCATCCCTGACAGTCATTGGAAAACCCTGATTAAAGCACTAGTTCTATCTAAATTGGACTATTGCAACAGTCTCTATCTAAACATTTTAGAAAAACTAATGGGACAGCTGCAGTTAGTTCCAATGCAGAGGCTAGAATGATCCTTAAATTGCCTAAGTATAATTTTATTTCCCAGGGACTTCGTAAGTCACACTATTCGCAGCCTTGCAAAATTTAAGCCCTATGCTTTGCACACAAAGGAATGAACAACACGGGCTGGACTTTCTTAGATCGGCGTTCAAACTATATATTCCCAACAGATATCTACGCTCTGCTTATGCTAAGAGCTTGTTCCTAACTTTAAAAAGTCGCAATGGGGTGGTAGAAGTATTATTTACGGCACGGCTAAACTTTGGAATAGTTTGCCACCACATATCAGAGCCATCCCTTCGTTAATGGCATTCAGGAAGGAGATAAAAACGTGGCTATTTATCCTCTGAAACTACTTCTAGCTTGCCCTCTCAGATACCCTTGGGTATACGCGCCTTTTTAAAAAAAATTGGTCCTAGGATGCTTGTTTCCAGTCCAGGGAGGACCTGGATTTGGCAGTTCGGGCTGGACTGCTCCCACTGGGCGCAGGGTCAAGACTGATTTGCATATGGTCGGGTCCAAACTGGAATGGCGTGGGGAGCAAATAAACGATGGATTTAGGCCCAGATCTCTGTACTGGGGTGAATGTATGACATTGTTCTGCATTCTGTCCATCAACTGTTGCTTTTGCATTTGTCACCCCGAGTGGGACGGGTATGATCAGACGTGAGTCCTGTGCTCTCCACATCACTGGAGTCAAGCTATCCTGGCTGAAGATGGCTGATAGCCAGACACCGGTCCTAGGATGCTTGATTCCGGTCCAGGGAAGACATGGCTTGGCAGTTCGGGCTGGACTGCTCCCATGAGGCACAGGGTCAAGGCTGATTTGCATATGGCCATGTCTGAACTGGGGTGGTGTGGAGTGCAAAAAAACGATGGATTTAGGCCCAGATCTCTGTACTGGGGTGAATGTATGACCTTGTTCTGCATTTTATCCATCAACTGTTGTTTTTGCGTTAAAAAAAATCCTTAACATAACATGTGTTGTCCATATCTTTTGCTCTGTAATTCCAAAAGGAGAAAACCTGTGAGCCTCCGAAGTTACAATCTAGGAAACTTCTTTTTAATTCCAATGACGACACCACTGGCATGATCATGTATGTGTCTTGTAAAGCGTACTGCTGCCCTGAGGCATGTAGAGTTTGACTGTCAGAAATCCCATCCACCGGTGTGACGGTAGATCATCCTCAGCCACCCTTACCGTGGCAAACGTGCCAAGGACACAGAGGTTTCTCCAGCACAGGGACCGCGTCTGCCAGGGAAGGAGCCTCGTTAGGGGAAGGGGTCTGTGATAGAAATGGCATCTGTGCCTGTGTACAAAGGTGACATTTCTTCCAGTGGAATTATGCCTTCCCAGTGGCTCTTCAGAGCTCACATATCTTCTGCCACTCTTGTGATGGGCGGCACTTCACGGCATCCACAGGGGGGACGCTGTATTTTGGCAGCTCTGTGAGACCCACCCTCCTCCTCTGAACCATGGCCAAAAGCAAATAGTAAGGGATTATATGCGAGCATCAGGATGGAGCTGACCTTTGAAAAAAGACACCTTGTGTTTGTGTGAAGACAGTCAGGGTGAAGTTCCCTTTTGGAAAATCAAAAGTATTCCACTGACTCGGTTTCTTTTTAGCAAACATGAAAAAGAGAACGCTGATGATTGGCTTTGAGTTGAATATTGCTAGCTTGAGTTAATGACCACAGTCATAGATTTTTGGCACTTTCACGTGCTTCTCCTTCCTGTGCCAAATTATGGCTGTTGGTTTTCCTTTCTTTTAATAAAAGAAGACATTACATGTTCATGGGAGACAATCAGTAGTGGCCGCTATCTGACGAAAGTGGTGGAGCAGCGCATGGGAGTACACACACAATATCAGTAAATACACATATAAAAGCACTTACCTGCTGCTCACCACCTCGGCTATGCACAGGATCCCAGATTCCCCTTCAGTGAACCCATATACAGGTCTCATGCGGGTAACACCAACATGAGCGAAGCGCTGGGATTGGCCTGAGTGGGCTTAAGTTTCACTTCCAGAGAGACTGGGGTCCTGTGCCTGCTGTTCTCTCCACCCAGCAGTGCAGCTCGGGTTGCAGAGATCTCAGTGCGCATGTCAGTTTGGCCGTCCTAAGACAGCTGGCCAAACTCGCATGCACACTTGCAGAAGTGCCTGCCACTCCTCCTTCAGTAATCTTGTCATGATGGCCCAGCCCCTAAGACTCAGCTACTGGAGAAAAATAAAGTGATAATACCATTGTTTTAATATTATTTTATTTTTCATGTTTGCAGCTGCTGGCACGGGTGCGACGCTGCTTTGCCATAAAGGATTAGCCGCCCCAGGAGACAATCCAACATTAAGTTATACTGCAAACAAAGGTGCAAGCCTCTCTCGGTACTCCTATGAGGGTGGCTTCTAGATGGTAGAATGCTACAAGCAGAGTACCACGAGTGCTGAATTTAGGAAAGAATAAGTGCCATTGTCCAAGGTTTTAGTGAGAACCCGGTGGCTGGGGCGCTATCGAATGTCAGGGATGCCGAACACCATGGCTAGATATTCTTGATTTCACCTAATGTCTCTTTCATCCACCATCAGACGTTCCTTGCCCCTTTACCTCACTTTTGCATATTCTTTTCCATCCCTGCTTTCTCCCTTTGCCACGGTTTACCATCTTACTCTCCCTCGTTCTTTGCCCCTTTGAAGTGTTTCTCTCTCTTTCCCTGAGTCAAAGTCTGATGAAGAAAAATAAGTGCTGGTCCCCAAAAAATGAGTGCTGGTGGGCCCCACCTGCAACCACCAGCTCAAATTAAGCACTGGGTACCACAAGGACCGGTCCTGGGCCCAGTGATGTTAATGGAAGCATGTCACTGAGAGGACAGAACTGGGAGAGTGACTGGTGGTTTAATGCCTCTGCTGAGAAACCATAACATGCTAGCCCAAATATTAATAGAGGTGCCAATTTCAGAACCTCCTTCCTGTACCTTTAACTCACCTTCAGGCAGCACAGGGCCAGATCAAGGCATCAATACGCAAGCTGTGCTTGAGGAATCAGGAAGCGACAGTCACAGTACAGTACAAACTCATAGTGGAGAAGTGTGGCTCAATGGTGGATAAGCGTGGCTCAATGATTAGAGCGGCAGACCCTGATGCAGAGGACTAGCCCGGGACCAGGGTTCAATTCCCCGCCTCGGCGGGTCTTGGGCTCAAAATTCCACGGACCTGATAATTCTCGCCTCGGTGCCTATTCCAATCATGGAGTCTCACTCTGCAACTCTGGGCAATAGCTTGCTTAATCTCCACAACGGCCCCCACAACACTGAGGATGCCTGGCCTCCACCTTGGGGGTGCCCAGGAGTGGACGCCTCACAGGGAAAGCCAGAGTGGGTTCCACACCGGTATTCGTACAAGCGCCTTGAGACCCTTGCGGGTGAGTAGTGCGCTATACAAGTATCAATTTACATTTACATAGTTGCAGTGCAGTGCAGCTGATAGGTAATACATAATAATACGAGTATTTGTAAAGTGCACAAATACCTCCGAAGTGGTGTCCCGGCACTGGGGGCCATTGGGAAGATTAAGCGAGCTATTGCCCAGGGTCACATGGTGCTGGGCTGAACGGCAACCGGCAACTGGGATCAAACCATGAACCCTGTAATCAAAAGTCAGGCACCCTGGCGCTGCGCCACACCTCTTCTAACAATCATAAGATCCAAACTATGGACGACATAAAGACAGGTATCTACTTTTCAGAAAACACTAGAGTCCAGGAGCCTAAATAGTAGGGGCCTCATTTATGAAGACCTTGCGCCACCGGTGCGTCACTTTTTCCCATTTTAAAAGTGACGCACCGGTGGCGCAAGACCATCATAAAAAAGGCCCTAGGAATATAACAATATAGGAAAATAGAACAATTTGGGAATACACATCTGTAACCATCATATCCAATGGATGGAATCCTCTTTTACATGAATCATTATTATAAAACAGGCAGCTGGTGGTGGATGGCACTTTGAGATCCTTTCAGAGACTTACAGAGGAGTTTGTCATTCCTCAAATCACCATTAGAAATGCATACAATTAAACCACAACCTGCATAGTGAAATGGGTGAAGGAATGAAAGATGTACAGAAATCACCAATTGATAACTACCTGAAGAGGCAGTTTGATTTGAAAGGGACTGTCTCTGGCATTTACAACCCTCTGATTGGAGGTACTCTCTATAACACTGCCAGGTCCCTGGTCAGCCAGACTGTGCAAGAGACCGAAGAGACAGAGCTGGTAAACACCCATGGAACTGGCCTACGAGAGTCACACCTCAAGTTTTGTTTCTGGAGATGTGGTGAATGAGATGAGGGTATTGTGAACATTACGAGGTCATTTATATGCCTAAAATACCTCCTTTGGCAATCTTAGTAACCAGGACCCGCTTTATCACTAGTGGCTCCCGATGTGACAATATTTTTGGTCCCCCCCATGACCTCCTCCTCCGATTCCCTCACTAAAACCTGGCAACAGTGCCCCTCGTCCCTCCGTAGCCCCTCTCTCACTTACATTCCATTTGTTTTATAGCGCTGGTAAAGGCTGGCTTTACTAATCCACTCAGCGAACCACATAACATTCAGCCCTGTTATTTGCAGCAGGCTTATTAACCCTTTGCACAACTTTATGGCGAAACTGCCACTAGACAAAACTAAATCTCTCTCTCTTGCAGGAACATTAATCTCAAAAGTTATCTTGACATTTTCATTGCTGCCAGAAAGCTGGAGGCACAAGGAAGTCTGTACCAAGTGCTTTTAAATCTTAAGTTATTGCTAAATACAGCACCCCCCTGAGATCAGTCCCCGCCCCTCCTCCAGGTCAGCGCCCAGTGCACCCGCGCCAGTTGCACCGCCCTGAAGCCGGGCCTGTTAGTAACTCCTGATTGAAGATTGAATATGAAGATAGTGTTGGTGAAAACAGCAAGGCACCAAACTCCTCCTGAACATCAAGAAGGGGAAAAGAACCACCTAGGACAAGCAGAGGCAAGAAACTATCCATGGAGAAAATAACACAACCTGCTATAGGAACAAGCATTGGCAAAGCCAATAGGTCTTGCCCATGCACGAGCTATTGACTTGACCAAGGTGTTTTAGCCATGTTGTACACAAGTGTGGCTACTGTTCAGCATGAATTAAAGTTAGTACAATAGAGGAGAGTGGAGTGGATTGTTGTTGAGTGGAGTGTCATAGAGTGTAATCTTGAGTTCAGTGTTGAAGACTGAAGTGTCATGGAGTGGTGCTTCGTGGAGTAGAGTGGAATGTCATGGAGTGTCATGAAGTACAGAGTCAAGGGGCATGGAGTAGAGTAGAGTGTGCTAGAGTGTCATAAAGTAAAGTGGCATAGAGTGTTGTATAGTGGGGTGGCATAGAGTGGAGTGGTGTAGCGTGGAATACAACAGACAACACAAGCAACACATTTTCAATTGAAATGGGAAGAACATTTGCAGGGACATACAGTATTACTGGTCAAACAATAGAGCACACTACTGATAACACGTGGAAATGACATCACCTTATGTTTTGATTTGTTTTGATGGTATCAAAATATTTTTTCCAGCCCAGTTCAGGATTACAAAGTATGTGCTTCATTTGTCCTTCCCTAATTCTGCGATATTCTGAAAGATTTGCACAGTTCATTTGCAGACGTTTGAATTTCCTTATGTGCTAGAAAAAGTATTTTCTTTCCCACCTCCAGATTGTCAGATAAATCCTCTCTCTTTGAAGTCAGAGACAGAAAAGTAAACACTGAGCTCCCTCTGAAGACAGAGCCTGACATTTGACTTATGTTTTTGAATGCATGGTAAATGTGACATAAGAACAAAATGTAAAGTCCTGTTTACAGAAATCAAGCACTTGTGGAAGAAAACAGTAAATAGGCTATGCTCTATATATACTACCATGAGATTTTACCTTGGTGCGTTCCCTTCTATCACGATCTCATGGTTTTACCATGAGATCGTGATAGAAGGGAGCACACCAAGGAGAACGCCTATCAGTTCTGAGATGCCGACAAAGGCTTTCGGATTTATTAAGATCTGAGTGGTCGGATAGAATAAAGGAGATATATAGTGCCAATCTCAAAACTGCCTGGATTTTGACTTTATCTGTATTGGAAAACAGAACTTTTAAAATCAAAACACAAACGGGACCTGTGCACTGATTCGGGAATGAAAGTGGTTGAATAAACCAAAATTCCCCAAAGAATATTTGCACTTATATCTGGGCAGTGATAACCAAAGAAAATGATCTAATGAATCATCAAATCTTCGATTCATCTTATAAATTAAAGCCTTGAAAAAGCCCTGCGGGCGAAACGCGCATCGGCTGCTGTTGTTTCAACTACCATTGTTTTGAAAATAAAGCGTACAGATTTGATTGAAGAGTGTGATTGGACTACTTCCTCTGACTGGAATCTGGGATTTTGGACCACGTTGTGAAGGGACTTGTTTTGACTCTTGAGTGCTTTATACAGAGATTGGAGTATAGACATAATGATTGGGTGTGCTCAGGTGTAGTGTATAAAATATTTGGCAGGGTTTTTTGAATCTGTGGACTTATTGACACCCCAGTGGGTGGGTGTTCGACACCTTTAAGAGGACTATTGTAAGCAGAGACACGCAGACAGGGTTGCTTGTTCGATCTTCTTCTTTATTTAGCAGTAACAGGTAGTACAGCAACATGAGCACAGGACCTCCTCCGCCTCTCCCTCCAGCAACTGCCTCACCTGCATTCTACAAACGACCTACCACGCACTCCACACTCACACTCCATGCACGCTCTACACTCGCATGCCATACACGCGCCACACACACACACACGCGCCACACACACACGATACATACACGAATACCACACACCCTCCTCCTCAAAAAGCTAAGGAACCACCTTTAAGATCACCCTAACTTGAAATCCAAAAACCTAGCAGGCATCTTCCTTACTCTATCGCCACGGCGGAGACATTCACCACTAATGTCAACATCAGAGCGAAATGGTACAACACCCTCAGCATCTATAACATTCCTAGCACTAGAATGACCAGCATCACAAGCGTCAACAACATCCCTAGGCTCCTTACCTGTATTACCGGTCAGCCTCGAATCCTTAACCAACCCAAAATCATCGCCTAACAAATAACCACTACAAGACCCACCATCGGAATGTACACCAACCACACCCCTCCTCTCATTACAAAAACTCAATTGACGAAAATTCCACCTTTTGCCATCTTCCAACTCAACAGCACTACCAAAAACCTTAATCACTTTTAAAGGTTTGGACCACACACTTTCACCTTTCAATACCTTCCTAGGGTTCTTTACCCTAACCATCTGACCTATCTTAACTAGAGGCCAGTTACATCTGTTCCCATGATACTGCTGATTGCGGTCTTGATACTTTTTAACTTCATATCTGACTTCTTCATCAACATTCTTGGTGTTACATTGCATCTTATTATTTCTCTTTCTTAACCACCAGGGAACCAATCCTGTAAACGGCTTCCTGCCTCTTAAAATTTCGAAAGGTGTCTTCCCGGTAGCTGAGTGGGGAGTTACACGATAGGCAGTCAACCTTTCTTGCAAGGCTTTCCTCCAGGGTAACCCAGCACTTAATGCTAATTCAATCACTTCCTTGACCACCCTGTTGAAGCGCTCAACTTGGCCATTTCCCTCTGGGTGGTACAGGGATGACTTAATATGCTTAATGCCCATTACCAATAAAAACTCCTCCATTTTTTGTGAAACAAATTGGGGCCCATTATCCGAGACCAACATTTCAGGTACACCCTCTCTCGAAAATACGTCCTCTAAAAACTCAATGACAACATCCGTAGTCATCCCATTCACCATTCTTACCTCGGGCCATTTCGAATAATAATCCACTAATACAATGGCATAACAGTCTGTGGAAGACAAGGCTGAAAATGGTCCCATAAAGTCGATAGCTACTTTCTGCCACGGGTATTCAGGAAGCTCCACCATGGTCAATGGTACACTCAACGGCTTAGCTACTTTATCACTGTTATTACAAATTTTGCAATCCCTAACAAGTTTGTCCACCATAGAGTCCACACCTGGCCACCAAAACCACTCCTTAACTCTTCTCTTTGAACTAGACATGCCACCATGTCCCATATGGCTTCTCTCAGCAATGTCCTTCCTTAACCCAACTGGAGGCACAATTCTGTCACCCCTTAAGATGATATCGTTAACAATGCATAACTCATCCTTAATCTTGGAAAAGGCAATAGATTCACCGCGTAAATATGACTCTCTAGGCCATCCTTCAACTATGAAACGTTTAATTTCTTTCAGGACCACATCCTTCTCCATCTCACTCACCCAAGACGCTTCAGAAATATTGCCAACAGCATTCTCAGCGTCAATAAGAAATACATCCTTAGTGGTAAACGCCACTTCACAATCAGTGTTGGTCTTGGCATCAGACACACCTGCATTGGGTAATCTAGACAGACCATCAGCAACAACATTGTCCTTGCCAGGAATGTATTCAATATCAAAACTAAACATTTGCAGCTTTGAAGCCAAACGAGCTAATCTTGGCGTTAAGTTCTTCCCACCCTCAGGCCTCAAAATGTTCACTAATGGTTTGTGGTCAGTACAGATTTTGAACTTCCTTCCCCATATATACATTCGAAATCTTTCAGCTGCCCATGAAGCAGCTAATAATTCCTTTTCTATAACGGAGTAGTTCCGTTCTGCTTTGGTTAGGGTACGTGAAGCATACGCTACTACCCATTTTTCAGACTTGGACCGTTGGGAAAACACAGCACCGATGCCATACCCAGACGCATCCACAGATAGAACACATTCTGCCATTGGTAAAAAGGGTTTCAAACAAGGCGTGGAAACTATTTCCTTCTTCACTTTCTCAAAACACACTCTCTGTTGATCACCCCATGAGAATGTAACACCTCTCTTTAGTAACGATCTTAGCGATTCAACTTTTGAAGCATAGTTCTCGATAAATCGTGAATAAAATTCTGTCAGTCCCAGAAAAGACATTAATTGTTCTTTGCTTGTAGGTTCTGGGACAGCTAAAATAGCATCAACGTGGCTAATTTTGGGTCGAATACCATCCTTAGATATGACATGACCTAAGTATTCCACCTCAGATTTCCCAAATACACATTTCTCATTCTTAATAGTCAGTCCACTCTTCCTTAATGCTTCCAAAACTGCAAACAAGCCTTTATCATGACACTCTTTGTTCTTCCCAAATATTAAAATGTCATCCTGAAACACTTTAGCATTTTCGATCCCCTGTAAGACCCTGCACATTTCCCTTTGGAACACTGCAGATGCACTAGCGAGCCCAAAAGGCATGCGCTTATATCTAAACATCCCTTCTGTGGTGATAAAGGCAGTGCAGTGTTTAGAATCATCCTCTAACACGATTTGATGGTATGCACTAGTTAGGTCTATCTTGGAAAACCAAGAAGAACCACCCACAGATGATGTCAATTCTTGCAGGTTTGGAAGAGGAAATGTGTCAACCCAAATAGCCTCGTTTAAACATCTTAGGTCTACACACAGGCGCAAATCGCCATTGGATTTAAGCGAAATAACCACTGGCGAAACCCAATCAGAACTTTCAACCGGTTCAATAATACCATCACTACACAGTTTTTTAAGTATCTCGCCCAATTTTTCTCTGTAACTGATCGGAACATTTCTAAGTTTTTGCCGAATAGGACATGCGCCTTCCCTTAGAATTATTCTGTGCTTGAATCCCACCATCTTACCAATTCCACTTGAGAATACATCAGGAAATTTTTCTGGAAGATTTGAATAAGTACCTTTTTCAGTACACTCATCCTGAATAGAATAAACTGGAAATTCCCGTCTAGGGTCAATTTTCATGCCTAAATCATAAATGTGTGGCCATCCCAAGATTGTTGCACCCTTATTGGCCACGTAAATTTTTCCCTGGCAAGAGTTACATCCAAAACTTATTTTGGCTATTATAAACCCTTCTAACGGTATTCTGTGTCCAGTGTAACTTCCAGGATGTATGTCAGGACCTAATAATGGCCTGCTGGGCCATAAGGATTTAAATGAATCCATACCCATAATAGTATACCAGGCACAAGAATCTACCATGACCTTTACTTCTAGCCCATCGATATTAACAGAACAAGATGGTAACTTTTTAACTCTACATGCCCCTTTAGCTATTTCGTCGTGAATACTGCATATGTCACCCACAACATGAAAAACATCATCTTGATTCCCATCTTGGATACAATTAATGTCATCCTGCTCATCATCTTGTAAATAATTAACTTTAGCTTTGAAATTCCGACATACTCTGGTAAAATGTCCTTTCTTTTTACAGTTGGTACAAATTTTATCAAGAGCAGGACACCATTTATAATTGGCTAAATGAGTAGAAGACCCACATCTAAAACATGCAAATTTTTTCGGGTCATTACTTCTTTCGAAACTTTTTTCATTTCCTTTCTTACTGGGATAAGATGAATAATTTGTTATCTTATTATCACTCTTGAATTTGGACAGGTCACCCTTATTTACAACATTAATGGAATTAGAATCAGAATCATTCTTTTCATTCCTGACCTCACGAATACATTGATCAGAGATTTCTACACCCCTAGCTACTTCAATGGCATTTTTTAAAGAAGTGCTTCCAGATGACCATAGTTTTTCTTGGATTTTCTTCGATTTAGTCTTCATAAGAATCTGATCACGCAACACTTGGTCATACGTCATGCTTTCAAATTCACATGTGACAGCCAAACCTCTTAGAGCTGATACATATTGGTCAATAGATTCGTCACTTTTTTGAGCCCTAGAATAAAACTTAAACCTTTCCATCACTACATTAATTTTCCTCCCAAATCTTTCTTGCATTTGTTTGACAGCACATTGGTAAACCCCCATGTCACCAGCATTCTCAATTTTAGGAAGATTTTTAAACTCTCTTAATCCTACAGCACCTAATCTATGTTTAAGTAATGACACTTTCCTTTCTTGTGAAGACTCTTCTTCAGCTAAAACTTCTACATAAGCTTCAAACATATCTAACCATAAGTCCCATGCAATAGGAGGTTCACCAGATTCTGCTAAAAAAAATGGTGGTGGATGAATTGAAGACATTTCAATAAGGTACAAGTTACACCATACAAAAAAATGTTGAAAAAGATTTCTTTGTAAATACTTGCGCAAAAAGTTCACCAGAGTTCAAAATGATATGTTAATACTTGACTTCTTTCTAATCATGTTGCTCAAACAATTGCCAATGCTTGCGCAAATAGTTCACCAAAGTTCAAAAATTTAAAGTAATACTTAACCTCTTATGGTTCTGTTGCTCAACAATTCGCCGAGATTAATTAATGTTAAAAATAATAATTTGCAGTTAAAACAGCAACCGGCGTTGAAATCGGCATTCGGCAATTAAAGTTAGTTGAATTCTTCTTAAGCCGCGTTATTCCCTTAACACATCCTGTACTTGACGCGTTGCTCTGTTAACGCGTTGCTATGCTACAAGAACAACAGAAATGGCCGCTGTGCGTAAAGATGAACGTGAGCGTGGTGACGGAATCACGTGATGACACACAACGTAGTGATGACGTTCTGGAGTTCCTCGCTTGGAAAAACAGCTTGCGCGTGCCGATGCTGGTTCGGAAGGCAACTTGAAAGATGCACTATATAAAATAGTGTATTTGAAGGTAAAAACAAACTTTAAAAAAGCATACCAATTCGTCGAGGAGATCGCCGCTTAGCTTGGCTTGAATCGTTGCCGTTTTGAAGGTAGTTGAGCAACAGTTAAATGAAATAAGTAAAAAAAAAATTGAAAATGCAAAAAAATCGTGCTCAATGTTGCTGTCGCTGTAAATCCCGCTCGTCGCCATGTATTGTAAGCAGAGACACGCAGACAGGGTTGCTTGTTCGATCTTCTTCTTTATTTAGCAGTAACAGGTAGTACAGCAACATGAGCACAGGACCTCCTCCGCCTCTCCCTCCAGCAACTGCCTCACCTGCATTCTACAAACGACCTACCACGCACTCCACACTCACACTCCATGCACGCTCTACACTCGCATGCCATACACGCGCCACACACACACACACACGCCACACACACACGATACATACACGAATACCACAAGCACCTCTCACCTAGCTCATTTAAAGTTAAGGATTCTCTTTTGAATTGAGACAGTAAGTAGATGAGCGGGTCGAATTGGGCAAACCCGCAATCTATGTTTTAAAAAAATGTAAGAGGTAGTGCCAGTAAACGCCTTCTTGGTGTCCACAGAAAGCGCAAAGAGTTCAGATGGGTCATCCTTCGCCTGACACAGCAGATGCATCAACAACCAAAGATGTTTTCGGGGCTGTGTGCCCGGACAACATCTACCTGATATTCATGGATCAGGAAGGCTATAAATTTACTCAGGCGCGTGGTCAGCACCTTGGCCATGATCTTTAAATCCACACCAGGCAGTAATTGACACATTCCAGCAGGTTTTTGCCCGCTTTGGGAAGGAAAGTGTCCTTCCCCTCTTTATAGTACTCAACCGGAAACCCGTCTTCTCTTGGAGACATAACCGTCATGAGGGCTGCCACTGCCTCGGCCACTTCATCTTCTGTAAATGCCCCAGACAACAATACCGGCCCTTGGTCCAACAGGACCAGTAGGAGCGTCGGGGACAGTAAGGCATCAATCTGTTCAAGCATTGGCCTCCACTCCGTGGCTTACAGAGAAGCAGATTAAGAGGAAAAGTGGGGTGTAATGTCACAAGGATGCACAAAGCAGAGATGCAGCCTGATCTTGTATCACCAGTACGGCCAGCTGTAATACTCTTTGGTTAGCTGGGCTGCTAAGAGTCTACCCGCCTTTTCCCTGTGATCACACTGTTGCAATTGAAGCTTGATCAGGGCTTTCTTGGCAGCCCTAGTAAAGTAGAAATCCATGTGGATTTTGGCGAACGCTAAGCACTTGAGAAGGGGTTGTGATGGGAAATTCCTATATTACGCAATGAGGGTGAGGACTTCCTTCTCTAGGAGGCTATGATCAGAGTGGTCTTTACGGTTCTCAGCTGTAGAGTCTGCCGTGATTGTGCTCTGAAGGGTCATCCTGCTAGCTGCCCATAATACTCTATAAGAGGGCACCAAGCCCTCATTGTTGGAGGAGTAGGACTGAAAATGGGAGTGCAGTTTTATTTACGACTCAGTGTGTTGGTAAGCAAAGGTGTGGAGGCAGGCAGTGAAATGAGCCCAACGTCAAACCCCAGCAGAGTCAGGCAATGTTCAACGATACCCACCCCCAGGATGTCGTATTATAGTATGGGGGGTAGGATCTTGCTGTGAATCAAATATTAATCAGTACGAAATTGGATTCCATGCTGGGAGGATAAGAACGCAGTTTAACGATCCCGCGGGAGCAGTAGTCGCCACATGTCCACCACAGTGTGGTACGCAACTAAGTCAGCGAGGAGCGCTCTGTCCTGTCAGTTATGGATGTCACCCCTAACTTACCAGCCCAGAATTAGGTCCAGTGACAGGTTACAGTCCACCCCCTGCAGCACCAGTGTCCTGCCGAAAGAAGACAGAAGCTGGTAAAGTTGTGCCATAAAAAGAGATTTACCAACAACTGCGTGAGGGGGAAGTAATACTTAGTTCATGACTGCTCTACTGCTACTAACAACCACTACCACCCACTTCTGCTTGAGCTTAGCCGATTCAGCTTGGGAAGGATGAGTCTCCTGTGACAGGGCCGTGTCTACCTGTTTGGTATGTGAGTAATGGTGAAGTGGGACTTGCAGTCGACATTCATGGAGATCAAGTTTAAAGATGTGGGAGTAATGCAGAAGTATTAGCAAGAGCTCAAGATCCCCCGGGTTTGGTATGGAGACCCAGGCCATGAGGGACCCACTAGGAAGAGGGCAAGAGGAGAAGGGAATCCGTAGAGGTGTTGATGGCCGGCCCTGGGAGGACATGGGGAAGGGCTGTTGTGGGGTTTCAACTGGGAAGGGGAACCAGCCCAGGGAAACCGAAAGGCACTAAGGTCTAAACTTTATAGTTGGGCTTTGGCATGCACTGCCAGCAGCCGCATGGGATCCCTCAAACCTCAGGACAAGGATACGGAAGAGAAAATACATAAGAGAAGCCCAAATTCTCTAAGACAGGTGGCCGCAGCTAAAGAAAGGGGTGAGACAAGGCAAGTGCAGCAATAAGGCGGACGTTCTGGCAGGAGATCACCCCCCCCCCCATCATGGGCAGAAGCATGTAGGTGTGCTTCCGTGTTAAAGGCCTGAGCCGAAGGCGAGGGACTTTTACACGGGAGCAGAACTTTATTAGCCAGTATAGCCCTACTATGAAGGGCTATAAGGCTATTGGAACATTCGGCCACTAGAGGGTAGAATGTTCTAACAAATAAAACAAAGGCCTCTCAAAGTGCTCCGAGAAGCCTTTGTAAAACATTGGAATGTTGCTCTGTGGGCCTTTACCAGCCCATAGAAGCAGGGAGCACTCCATTGTCTTCATTAGAGCTTCCAACATTCCAATGTTCTAATATCGATTACAAAATGTGATCATGAATAAATATACCAAAAAAACAAAGTTTACATAAAACAATTACTTCAAATTAACCCAAATCATTTTAAACACACACTTAAATGAAATAAAAATAAATTACATCAACTAAATGGTTATTATTTACCACAAAAAAATAAAAATTATAACAATACAACCTTCAAAAAATATTAGCATGAACTAAAAACATTTAAATTGCAAATCAAATATTAATATATTCTCATTGCGGAGACTTCCTCACAATTGCAGGGCTTCCACCACAGGTGCAAAGCCCCTTTGTGAAATGAGCCCAAAAGTATTTCTACTAAATCCAAAAAAAAGTATCAGAAAAAATTCAGAAAAATAAATACATTGAAATAATCACACTCCAAAGTAATTGATTTTAATGACATTGTTAGACTCTAAAAGAGTGACATTTACTATTCCCACTACAATCTATACCAATTTGGGAAAGGGGTTGGGACACTAAAGGGGTGACATTAAATATTCCCATTCCAATCTACACCAATTTGGAGAAGGCGTTGGACACTAAAGGGGTGAGAATTACTATTCCCACTCCAATCCAACCAAATTAGGGCATGGTGTTGGCTGGTGGATCCTATAGGGGTGACTTTAAATATTCCCAATCCAATCATACTAATTTGGGGAATGGTGCTGGACACTATAGGGGTGACTTTAAATATTCCCTCTCCAATCTTACCAAATTGGGGAATGGTGTTGGATACTAAAGGGGTGCCATTTACTATTCTTAGTCCAATCTATACCAATTTGGGAAAGGCCTTGGACATTAAAGGAGTAACATTTACTATACAACCATATTTCGAAAAGGTGTTGGACACCAAAGGAGTGAAAATTGCTATTCTCACTCTAATCTATAAGATCTGGGGAAGGTGTTGGACACTAAAAGGTTCACATTTAATAATCCCGCTCCAATCTAAGGCAATCCGAAAAAGGTGTTGGGCACTTATAATATCCTTTTCAATATAAACCATTTTAAACAAGGTAGTACATATCAACAACTTAAATACACAATTAATACTCCATACTCATTTTATTGCTGAAAAATAAAATGTAAAATATGTATTTTTATTATTAATAGCTAAAATATTTCTGAATTATTTTCTAACATTCCAAAACTTTAAACCATAAAGTAACAAATTAACTATTATTCGAAAATTATCATAAAATACAAAAGTATTCAAGTAAAATTGATATTGAAATACTTTTAAAATATAATTTTTATATATAATTATCCTTTTAAAACAAAACAATAAAACATTTCTACAATTTAATTTTAATATTTCCCAAAATTATAAAAGTATACAATTGAACATAAACAAATGTCTAAATATGGTATTTTATTAAAAAAGTTGTCCTATATTTTAAAATTTTTCTTTTTTTAACCAACATTTTTTGTTTATACCAATAATATGTATTTTAATGAAAATTTAAATTAAATATATAAAAAATATTAATATCACTAAAATGTAAACATTCTTCAAAATTATTAACACATTTTCAATTTAAAATGTACATTTAAAAAAAATCTCCACACCCTTGGCCCCTAAAAAACCAATATCACGTTACTAAAAAAAAAGTTATTAAACAATCATAGAAAGACATTGATACAACAAAATATACAAATTTCAATAATTTCATAACTAAAAAATAAATCACACTCAAAACACAAATAAAAAACAGATACAATAAAACACAGTTCAATAAATGACATACTAATTAACAATTGCAAACGATATTACATACAATGATATTTGCTACATCGATAGCGATCTTTGACAACGACATTAAAACCAACACTCAAAATGATACTTTTACCTACGATATTACTGTTGAAAATATTTTTGATCTCCCGATTTTCTTTACACAATATTTTTGTATCACAATATTTTTCCCAATATTTTGTCCAAACACCCCTCGGACACCGGGTCAATCATCTTTGCTTCTATGGTAGCGGGAGTGCAGCGGATGGTCGGCATTTCATTAAGAAGGGCTTCCATGATGATACCAGCAAAGCCCAAAGGGGTAGTTTCACTGGAGGCTGTGAGGCACACCCAGCATCTGAGAATTAAAGCTGGCAGGCCCGATGTCTCTGCAGCGACATATGACGCAGGCAGGGGCCAGTGAGGTCAGCCCACTGCCCCTACTGCTAAAGGCATGTTTCCTGAAACATCGCCATGGAAGGGAGTGCAGTAGGGGACCGGGGACCACCATGCACAAGGAGGAGGAGTAAGGCAGTAGTGGATGGCCCCTTGCACCAAGGACCTCCTGTTCTTGCCATCAGCCCATCCCTGCGTAGGCTCCCTGGGGTTGTAGTTTGCAGTGTCCAGATGTCAGGGGTCCAGGAGGCACAGTGTCTCCCAAATACCTAATCCCGAGAGGGCACGCATTTGCTGTCGAGCAGATGGTGCCCCTGTCGGTCCTGGTGGCTCTCCGACAGGCACTTCTGCTAGGTTTCTGAGTTACTCAGTCCCTTATGGCGTTGTCTCTGGATGAGGGGATCGTGGTGATGATGGTAATGAGTGACCATCCCAGAGGGGCTCAACACCTGCCCCACAGGAAGAGTGCAACAAATGGGGCATCTGTTGCCAGCTTGGGTCATGAAAGGGCCTTATCAGTTGTGCCCATGCTGTCCAGCAGTCTGTGGTATGTGTAGGCCCCACGTCTGGGTGGGGGTAAAACAAGAAAAAGAAAGCCACTGTATGGGCAGTTGCTGCAGCTCCTGCAGGCAGAAAGCATCACTCCTTGGATGACTCACCCAGTCTGCAGGTAAGACCTCAAATGCAGGCCGGGAGGGGGGGTTACCGTCCATCTGACAGCTGCTGCCCAAGCAGGCAGGATTCCGCACTAGTGCAAAGCAACCCCCTCGGCGACCAGCGGCAAACCAGGGAGCTCTTCTGGAAGTCCGTTCCATTAAATGGGCACAGAAGTGGATGCAGCATGGCCCGCAGTCCTAGCGAGTTCACTAAGCTCCCCATCTGTCGGGGTTGTGAAGCAAGGCTGCCCCTGCTAGCAAACAAAACTCTACGAAGCAGGGAAAGCTGTGGGCCGCTCGGCTGCCGCAGTCACCAGTTAGAATTGGGCCAAATCATTCGATACCCGGCTCAATCCATACAGTAGAGTACTGCATGGGGCCCTTGCTGTGTCATCAGTGAAGGTGGGCCCTCCAAGTAGTCAGGTGAAGGGGGCCTAAGAAGTGCTGGCAGCTGCACAGAGCTCTAACAGGGAGCAGCCATGTTGGTTGGTTCCAAACTCCACCTCTTAATGTAACTTTTACGTAAATGCAACTTTTAGAAAGTTGCCACTCTGTTGCCCAAGTGTTCTCGTACCTATTTAGAGATGCTGGCCATAAGACAGCCTTCTGCCCTCCTGTGGAGAAGTGTGAATGGCTCCCTGGAAAGGGAACAAAAGAGACCTGACATTGGAAGAGGTGTAACCCCTCCTTGCCTGGAAGCCACATAGGGTGTAAACCCAAAGGGCTAGCTTCACAGAGAAAAATGTCTTTGAAGGGCAAATGGTCGACACACAGATAGAAGGGCTGGTGTTGGGGACAGAGAGGGGAGACTAAGGGCCTGGTTAGTATGCTGGTCAGACACTTGTCTGACCAGCACCGTGGCGGAAGCAGGACCACCCGACTAGAAGTTGGCGGTCCACTGCCCGTGTTACGATGCGACCGCCTTCATGGCAGTCGCAATGTGTATATTTTGTTTTGCAGTGTGTGCTGTGGGCTTCAGCACACGCCCCAATAGAAAATAAACACATTTAAAACAACCCTGCACTATGTGGTAGGCCCCATGCATGGCCTGCCACATGATGCAGGGATGTTTAGGGGGAACCCATAGCAAAAGGCCAGGGTTAGGGGCCCCCAAAGTCCCTTTCTGCCTGCCTTTTTATGGCGGGTGAACCGTCATGAAAGGGCAGGCTGAAAGGGACATTGTCATTCCTACAGCTCTGGCTGAGCAGGCACTGCCCTCAATGTAGGGATTACTGACCCTCTGACGGGCTTCTTGGGCCCGTCGGAAGCGCAGCGGACAAGCCATACACTTCGAACTGAAATAACAATACAAATTGAGAAAGAAGATTAGAAGTTGAGAAGAAAGAACCAAGCAATAACTGTAAAGGGTAGTAAGATACCAAAGCTTTGCTTTCCGGTCTGAATTGGAGAAAGAAGAAACACAATTAAATGATAAATCCATAACTGATCTGTAGATAAACAATTGTAAATTGATACTTGAATAGCACACTACTCACCTGCAAGGGTCTCAAGGCGCTTGTACGAATACCGCTGTGGAACCCATCTTGGCTTTCCCTGTGAGGCGTCCACTCCTGGGCACCCCCAAGGTGGAGGCCAGGCATCCTTAGCGTTGTGGGGGCCGTTGTGGAGATTAAGGAAGCCATTGCCCAGAGTTGAAGAGTGGGACTCCATGATTGGAAAAGGCACAGAGGCGAGAATTAACAGGTCCGTGGAATTTTTGTGCCCATGACCCGCCGAGGCGAGGAATTGAACCCTGGTCCCGGACCTGAGCTCTGCATCAGGGTCTGCCGCTCTAACCATTGAGCCACACTTCTCCACAATTAAGCAAGAGATTTCCAAAGTATATGCTGAGAAAGAACAGAGACAAATCAATGACACAGATGGACATCTTACTATCCAAATTTAACATGTCAGACATTGAAGAACTCATAAAGGTCATAATGATACAATAATTATACAAGGTGTAAAGGAACGACTTGTCACACATACAAAAACTAGCAGGCCCTATTATTACTCTATTGATAGAATAATTAGCTTTGTTGTTTCATCAGTGATGGAAGAATTAGCAGATGCTGTACAGCATGGCATCTTGCTTCATCTGGAAAAATCTGGGTTGCAAATGAAGACAAATAATTTAAGAAGTGAAAGAGTATAGCACTTTCCAATGGTTCTCTGAGGATGTGTTCCAAGGCAATTTGAGGTTTCAAGTGATGACTTACTGTTGTGCTTATCTTTGACAAAGTACTATATAGATTTTGATAAATTTAAGGTGAACTAGTGACATGTTTCGCTCAGGCAACAGGGACTCCGAGCTTTATCGAGGCAGAATAGTTAGCTTAAAGCAGCATTGGTCGATATTACACATGGCCAGTTTCCATGCGGCGGAATATGGCTCTGTTACTTAGGTTCCTAAAAAGTCAGTTTGGTCACGTTCTTCTCTATCTATATCCATGTTACCTAACTAATTGGGTCGGGGTATATTCCAATAATGCTTCCAGTGCCACCTCTTGAAACAAACCCATTTTCTTAACCAAGGTAGATAACTGGTCATATATTAAAACAATAGAAAATAATGAAGAACATAATCATACTTGGCAATAGTAATAACTTTCACAGGCCATTGGCCAATAAATTTAAATATGAAATTAAAAGAGACTAAATTAAGAAATCTCTGTAGGCAGAAAATAAAAAATTGGTTTGTAACATAGATGGAAAGTTCCTATGAAGTGATGGGAAGGATGGTATTTAACCAGTCTCCAATGTGCGGGATGCTCTCTTGACGTCTGAAGAAGAAAACACAACTAAACCCAGTCAATTTTCACCATGGTAAATTAGCAGGTTCAGGCAACCTCGCCTGCTAATATTTAAGTGACACTTTTATAAGGACAATCTTTAGTCCCAGAATTATTTTATAACATCAAGAAGAATTCTTGTCAAATGCAACACTGTCAACAATAACACATTCAATTCTGATTAAAGCATGACATTCTTACTTGGTTGAAACATGTTGAAGGTACATCACCTTTGTTTTCAAGTCAGAAAAATAATGAATGAACAAGAATTGTTTTCAAACTTTAATAATTGATCCTTTTTAGAGCTTTGGGTGTAAGGTAAGTAAGTACCTTCTTGTCGAACATTATGTATAGTGTTTCCAATCCATGAATTTTTTTATGAAATCCTAAAGAATTCTGGGTATTGCCAAGTTTTGTTTTCACTGAATGAAGTAGACTAACACAGCTAAAATCAATGATTTGTAGATGAAAACTACAGGACGGGCGACAGGGGCTGTAATGACCATCATTGACATGGTCAACCTACTTAGGTGTATGCGATAGAATCTAAGTGCTTGAACATGCATGGACCTTTATACAAATATTGCATTGTTTCAGTGCATGTTCCTAGGCAGCACTAATTGCAAACTCCCCATGGGAACACTGTTGAAAAATGAGTTTTATGTATTGCACAGGTCATGCCTGTTTGCATTGTGAATGACATTGGGGTTGAGATTTGATAACAATTGCATTGATAGGACCAGCATATGTCATACGTTGGATGCTGCTGTACTGGTGAGTGATGGCGACAGCGCTGGAGGTGAAAGGGCATAGACTTTGCTCTTGCTGAGGATCACTCTCTACCAGCCCTGCTATACCAGTCTGGAAAGCAATACTGGGCCTCAATTCTCTGTGGGAGGCTACCACTCCCTGCTAGATTATCAGACTACCCACACAATACAAAATGTACATACAAATATTCTAAATAGGTTTCATTGACTAAGTGACTATCCTGAAAACATGGCATGGCTGCTGCCGCAGACCAAGGGTGGACACCTCTTCCCAAGTCTGTGGGGCCAATTCAAAGAACTAATTTATGACAAAATCCTAAACTTACTACTTTTGGTATTCACAGAAGTCATTTAGTAGTCTTAAATTAGGATTTTGTCTTAAATTAGGATTTTGTCCTAAATTAGAATTTTGTCTTGAGTAAGGATTCTGTCCTAAATTAGGATTTTGTCTTAAATTAAACTTAAGACAAACTTAAGTTAAACTTAAGTTTAATGTAAAACAAAATCCTAATTTACGACAAAATCCTAATTTAAGACTACTAAATTCCTTCAGTGAATACCAAAAGTAGTAAGTTTAGGATTTTGTAGTAAATTAGTTCTGTGAATCGAGCCCTGTGTTTCTGGTCCTCTCTGCCTCGACCTGACATGGATTTTAAGAATTAGGGACCTGTGGAAACACAAACCCACCCAGGTTCTATAGAATACAGCTCCAGAGCATTGTTCCAGAAAACAGCTGGAAGGTTTGATGTCTCCTTGAAGGCAGAATGTTTTATATCCTCAAAAGTCTGCAGAAAAGCAGCAACCGGCCATGTACCTGAGAGGCAGGGTGTACCGTGAGAAGATGCTTTGACCCGGATGGGGGGGGGGGGGGGCATGAGTGGGTGAAAATGGAAGCCCAGGTGTGACTCGACATTGTGTTTGCAGAAGGAGTGCCCGCGCTCTGCGGTTCTGTTCATTCTGGGCCATGCCAGAGCCAGTCTAACCAGCGTGAGCACAGGCACTGTATGCTTTTTCTTTGTCACAGTCACAAAGGAATTAACTGTCTGCTTACTGTTAATACAGCACAGCTGTGTGGGCGCCAAATATTTGACTTTGAGTGAGTGTCACCGCGGTCTTTTGTTGTGCCTGACTTCTCTTTCATCTCAGGTGATAGACTGCTGGGGGTGACACGTGCATTCTTCTAGCCTGATGTGCCATTTTCATATATCTTTTCTCTAAAGACCTGGGCTCCAGGCACTTTCTAGTCCACACCACGCCCCAGGCATGGCGTCTCCAAGGTTTCGATCTGTCCGCGTCATCGTGTCCTTGGGCTTAGGAAAGACCAAAAGGCTTTTAGCTTATCTTATTTTAATGGGAAAATATTTGTAATTGAAAAGTTGCTTCAAAAAAGAAGAGCAAAGATAAGATTAAAATAAAAGACATTTGTTTCTTCGGTGCTATATTTATGAAGAAAATTAATTAAATAATATAGAACTTTATTTTTAAACAGACAGGATCGGGGCTCTTTTAATTTACCTCGTGTAATGCTAAATACCTCCTCGTAAGTATTCCTCGCCACATGACTAACACAGTGAGTAACTCATGTGGCGAGGAAGACTATACTCGGAGATGAAGATTACCGGTAAGTAACCGGGGCATTACCTCCTCGTAAGTCTTCCTCGCCACATGAGTTACTCACTTTGTTACTCATGTGGCGAGGAAGACTATACTCGGAGTAATGAAGATTACCTGTAAGTAACCGGAGCACCACTAAGCACTTGCATAGTACTGTTTGTTGAGTAAGGTTTCACCCAGTAGATATCTGTTTTTAAAGTAATTGTGGCAACCTTCATTGAGGGAAGATTTTGTCTCTAATTCCGCAGGTAACACTTGGCTTTAGTGGTGGGCCAGACTTGCGGAATTTGACTCCGTATAATTCCATAGAGTTCCATAAAAACTACATGAGATGCCGCGGAGTTCGACCAATGGGCAGAAATAGGCACGGTGCACTACTTGTGCTGTGATTTAGTGCGGGAGCTGATTCTACTCTGAATAATCAGCGTGAACAGTAACATGCTGCACACCAGAGGGCGTGGCTACTCGAAGTGATTTTGTTGCCACTTGAGTAGATTTTCTACTCGATCGGCAGCCATCTGACTATGAACGGTCGCGACTGTCCATGGTAGAAAAATCTTTCCAGATGTTCTCCTAGTACCCAGAAATCAAACTAGGGGATGCCAAATCTTGCTTGCCAACTTAGCATCCTAGAGCAGTACGTGAGAGGAAATTCCACCACCTGGCGATTGGCAGAACTTGGTCAAAACTCTGCATGACGAGAGTAACTCGGAGTCACCAAAGTTCCATCCATTAATGTTTGTCCACCTCTAGCTGTTTACCTATTGTTTTAATGTCTGGGACCAGCTCTGACCACCCACCTCCCACAGGCGGACCCTGGCCTGATCTGATTGGACTTTTCATCCCCCCTTTTTCCCAGCTGGGGCCTCATCCTGATCCTCCTCCTCCTGAGGAGTCTGTGTCCACATAAACATCTGGAATTTATACTTCTTTTCAGTCACCCTTCGAGAAGTTCTCATCTCAGCCTTCCTCTGATGAACCTCATACCACGTCCGCTTACATCACATGCCACTGTGAACAACAGCACATTGCTGCAATCCACACTAACTGCAGCACAGAAGAGCACCTCCACAAACCCAACTCATATCACCCAGCAAACCCCATGTTTCCACACCACTCAACACCATATCACACTTACAATTCATCACAAGCCACTGCCACACCACACCTTTCCAACTGCACCGCACACCTATGCATCTCTGGGAACTTCACACTCAACAATCTTTCAAGCACACAGTCCCACCTAATAACCTCTATTCCAGCAGCACACGTCTACCAGACATCACCTTAACACACGGCATGCCCTATGATTATGCATATACATGCCCACTCACACTGCTCGACACAGACCATTTGACAACACAAACCACAATCCTTCAGATCACACATCACCAAAACAAAACACGTCACCAAAACAGCGAGGACCCTATTTCACTTCACCATACCACAGCTACCATGAAACTTCTAGGACCATACTGGGTCTGTACTCATGATGCAACAGATGGAAGCAGCAGGTGGGCAACCTTCAGAGCACTGGTAAAGGCAGGATGCACAGATATAATGAAAGATGACAATTCGGTCACAAAGCATTTTCAGGATAAATGCACAACAACAAATCCAGAGGCTAACCTCACCCAAAGTGGACTCAGCGATAGGGAGCATCATTATAAGGAAGATGCCCACACACACCCACTAGAACAACCACACCCACTGGCGTTCAAGGACGATGGAGGACCCTTCAAGGAGTGCCATCGTGCGAAACCCTTAAGTGTAGGCCAAAGGCTGCTGCCAAGGGGCCAAATACTTGGCATATGCTTCACTGTCCAAATAGCCTGTACTGTAATTTACCACCGGCCCATGGGAAGCCTAAGATGCTATGTGAGATGCCGGGCTGTGCCACATCCTTGAAATGATGCGCTTGTATTTCAGATGCCAGCTTCATCACACTTCTGCACGTTATGAAAAGGATCAATGGGTAGCAGAGCTCCTGGGGAGAGAGTGGGTAGTCATTTGGCACCTATCAATCAATCAGTAGACTTGTAGAGTGTTTCTTGTCACCTGTGAGGGTATCCAGGCGCTGGCAGGGTCCAGCTGATTCGCTTCAGAGACCTCTCCTTGGTTGTGGCTGGTGGTCCTATCAACTCCAGAATACATGGCCCCAAGGATCTCTCTACCCTGGTGGGTTGCAGTCTTCCTTGTTACAGGCTGGTAGTAGACTTGCTTCAAAGGGGCGTCTATGGGCACAGGACGAAGACATAGGCGTTGGGCGGCTATAGGTGGCCAGCTCTTTACTGGACCCTGTGTCATCCAGGAGAAACCCTCTAGACAAGGAACAATATCTTTCGACCCCTCCTGCCGTGTGGAAGGGCCCTTATCCTGTCGCTGATACGTAGGTCTACCAGTGCCCTACGCTAACCGATATCCCACCCTAGCCGACTCAGACTTGGGACTTTAGATCTGGGCCCACCAGCGTATCACGCTTCAGAGACAACCACGGACACACACACTACAACCACTATGGAGGAATGTCGAGGACAACACTCTGCTCACACCTGGATGGGGCAGAGGATGGCGGGAAATCCACTTCCTCACACAGGTCCCTGATGGGAAAAATCTCTGCAAAATGGTATGTATGTAGAAATTTGCTATTTTTTAGCGATTTCTTAAAATTCCTTAATTGCGATTAGCAAATTGCTAATCGCAATTAAGGAATAATTTCCCATTCATTTCTATGGGTCAGGAGGCCCATAAGAATGAATGTGAAATTATTCTCAATTTGCGATTCGCAATTTGCTAATCGCAAATTGAGAATAATTTCAAGGGTGCAAGGGTGTCCAAAGGACACCCTGTTACACCCCCGAAATAAGCATGGGTGCACATGTGGTGCACATACATGCCCTAAGGGAATGTATGTGCATCACATGGCACTTTAAAAAATGCAAAAATGGGCATTTTTGAAGAAATTCGCAAATTACCACCAACTTTAAGTTGGTGGTAATTTGAGATTCCTTAGGGACAATTAGCAATTTTTTTGCATCATACATTGCATTTAAGGAATCGCAAATTTTGCGATTCCTTAAATAAGGAATCGCAAATTTGCGATTGCTTATTTTGCACTGAAATTTGCTACATACATACCATTTTTCTCAAATGAGTTCGCAAACGCCGAAATTCTGCAAATTTCAGCGTTTGCGAACCCATTTGAGCTTCATACATCTGGCCCTTAGTGTCTACTCACGGTGGCTGTAGGTGGTGCCAGATACTTGAGCCCTCCCTCATCCAAGCGAGAAGCTCTGATGGGGAGGCCTGAAAACCGAAATTCACTGGAGCAGGTGTAAAGCGAAGACCAGTAATGGAGGCTGCTCATTCATATTACAACCTGTTGTTAAAGATCTATCTGGGAAATTTAATGGAGCAAAAAGGAGGATTCGCCAGCCTGCCGCTGAAATGCTTGCTTCAGATTCTTCAATGTTTCTAGAATTTCCAGATTGTTAATTTGACTTTGATAAGATTGCAGCATTCTAGATTGTCCTAATGGGCGAATGCTTTTCGTCTTGTTCCTAACCATGGTTTTTGTCCATGAATTGGATTCGGTTAAGACAGGTTCAGCATCAGATATTTTGGTGAAGCAAGAAAGCATCAGAGAATGCAGACTAAGCCAGGGATGACTCGCGAGTGCATTATTCACCTTTTTAAAGAGGAGGGCGATCGCGCTGTGTAGACGTGAAAGGGAGAGAGGAGGTGTTCATGAAGCCAGGATCAAGTAGATGATTTTATTCATTTCATCAAGGAGTCAAAGAACATTTAAAACGACCTTGAAGTGATGGCATTGTTCCAGGAAGCCCCCGAGTGTTGCTTCCTTCAGGGAGCAGGAGCCTGGCCTGACATTATGAGCTGATCCGCATCAGATG
Source organism: Lissotriton vulgaris (assembly GCF_964263255.1). NCBI lineage: Eukaryota > Metazoa > Chordata > Amphibia > Caudata > Salamandridae > Lissotriton > Lissotriton vulgaris. The sequence goes on from NC_141687.1 coordinate 64,905,358, forward strand.
AGCTGCTGGTGCTGCCGGCTTATGATATTGTCAGAAAAAACAGTTCGGTGTTTGAAACATCTATGCACAAAGATGGCATTTAAAGCAGAAATGTCAGAATGAAGACTGAATGTGCTCGAGGGTTTCTGTTGGTGTCTTGCTAATCCCTGCAGGTCGTGAGCTATTGTGTCTTGTTTTTATAAATTGCAATCCAGGAAACTGTTTGGCAGGTTTATCCTCTCTCCCTCTTAAGACTATTATATTTTATGAAACAATGAGTTGGGTTGGTATTCATACCGCTCAGAGTGAATTAGTTATTTTTAGGTCTCTTTTCTGACACTCAAGCCAAGATATTTTGGAGGTGACCGTCTTGGAGGCACCTGCAGCAACAAATGATGGACGGAATGCAGAATAAATCAAACATTCACCCCAGTCAAGAGATCTGAGTTAAATTCATTGTTCTTTTGCTTACTACACCACTCCAGTTAGACCTAGCCATATGCAAATTTGTCTTGACCATGCTCCTCATGGGACCAGTCCAGCCCGAACTGCCAAGCAGGATCCTCCCTGGACCGAAAACAGGCAACCTGGGACCGGTTTCGGGGCATCACCCCTCATCAGCCAGGCTAGCTTGAACCCAGTAGTGTAGTGAGCACGGAACCCACGTCTGGGCATACCCAACCCACTTATGGCAAAAAATGCTGCGACAATGCTGTCTTAGAGGCGGCGCTCTGTGGGACAATGTCTGTTGGTGCCCCCCAGTGACCACCACCACCACGGATTCCCTCACTACCACCCTTTAACAGTGGCCCTCAAGTCTCCATAACCACTTTCTCTCAGATGCATTTAATTCGTTTTATAGCGCCACTCATACAAGTGTAGAGTTTCTGAGCACTTTTCAGCACCCAGACATTACACATAGACAATCAATCATACATGTGTTATTCAGTGTATAGGAAAGGTTACATAAGACAGAAGACTGCAAAGTATAGGAGTTACATGTCATCCATACTGGTAGGCACTGAAGTTTAAGACTGCTTGGTCTGGAAAAGGGCTACCCCGTATTTTAAATGGAACACCATCGTTGGATGTTCTCTTTATTAATAATAATCAATTTATACCCAAAGGAACCATTTTTCCAACATTAGGAGAGGCTGGGGTAAAACTCATTACTCTCTAACCTATCCCTTGCAGTTTGTATGCAGTATTTTGATGATAGTTCATAAAATTACTGTTCTATATTAGCATTTTAATTTATAAACCACTAGAACTTGGACCCTTAACCCCTTCCATGCTCATGGCGAGCTCAGCTGGTCATGCAGTACACTGCTTGTGTGCTCATGATGAGCTGAGCTCGTCAAGAACAATGGGATTCAAGGGAGTTCAGCATTCTGGATGAATTGCCTTAGCATTGAAGGTGTTTAAAAGTGGAAGAATAGTGGCAGCAGGTGTGTCCGCAGGAACTTACACCCCGGGACTGGGAGAAAATCCATGAGAGCGTACGCAAGGTATCGGTCTCTAACAGATTCAAACAAATACAGTATAATATATAGTACATGTGGCCTACCTCTCACCTAGGAGGCTCCATACCATCGATAGTTCTAGGGATCGAGCATGTCCCAGATGTCGCCATGTTCAGGCGGATTTTCCACATATGGTATGGACCTGCCCAATAATTCAGACGTACTGGACGGAGGTCCTAGGAGACCTGTATAGAATAACTGGCTGGACGATTGTCATGGAGGCGAGCTCATGTCTCCTCGGACTAATTCTCCGGGACCCTAAACGAAAGACGAGTAGACGGTTCCTGGTGCTGGGACTTATAGCAGCTAGGCAGCGGATAGCAATACACTGGCTGGCTCAGCAGCGGCCACAGCTAGCAAGCTGGAGAACGGATCTCAGAGAATGGGCACTAGCGTGGAGGGGCATATGCGTGCCACCAGACGAGATGGCAAACTACCTGAGGTACTGATGGCGTGGGGAATGATGATACAGGTGCTAGAAGGGCAGGCCTCACAGTCCACACAGGTATCGCAGGATGGGACGCACACCACTGGGACAGAGACCCACAGTCAGGAGGGGAGCTAGATGGAGACCCTAGACGGTGCTTAAGATAATCGAACCTGAGGTACATAGAACCGACAAGGGGGAGGGTGTTGGGGGGTAACGGGGGGAGTTCGGGGGGCGTTTTAGTTAAAGTTTGTTTACTACACACCAAATCCTTGTCTAAAGTGGTACACAGTTCTCGAGGAACGTACACAGGTATAGTCCTGAATTCACAATTGGAATGTTCATGGTATCATTTGTCATATGAGCGGAATGTTTTGTATATGAACATGTTCTGGACCTTCTGAAGAATAAAATTAATCAATAAAGAAATTATTTTAAAAAAATTAAAAACTTATAAACCACAAGTAACAAAAGGATGTCTCTGACAAAAGCAGTGACCCACTTACCTATTTAAATCTTTATGATCTGCATGGTGCAGGATCTTTGTGTTACGTAAGGAGGAGTCAAAACTTCCACCAGATGAAATTCTGATCTCTCTCTAGGAAGTACATTAATCTCCAATGTTATCATGACATTTTAATTGTTGGCTGGAAATTGCAGGAGGCAAGGAACGAGGCAGCAGGTGCATTTAATACCAGAATAAACTTGCAAACATTGCGCCACATGACCCCCCACCCCCAGGGTTGTATTGGGATTCATAATCGGCCCAGGCATGCTAAAAAAAAGTGGCCAAGATTTGCATATTGCTTTTCCACAAAACACTGCGGGATACAAATAAATGCACAGATAAGTTTACACTGGTGAAATGTACCTGAAAACAAGTGAGGCCACTTCTGCTCATGCTCCCTGCCCCCGCTAGGTATGCACACATTAATGGGCCAGCCCATCGAGAGAAATGGAGTGACACCTCTGCCTGTTGCTAAACGTGACGTACTGAGCGCCCATCTGACTCCAGAAAGGCCACTCAGACACCCACTGGGCCGCAGGCTGTATACGAACAACAGCGACAGTGCCCCAATTGCCCGCAGACTTCTAAAAAAAAGAGGCCCACAGCTGGAACTCGGACACCAGCCCCCTTCGGGCATTGCCCCAGTGCCCGCGTTACCAATCTGACGCTGCCCACCCCCTCCTGAAGTCAACTCTCAGTGCGGAGGCACCAGTTGCACTGTCCTAGAGCCGGCCCTGTAGAGGTTTGGAACAGTTGAGACAAGACCAGCCTGAGGTGATCTACAGAATGACAAACAGAGTATTCAGACAAGACAAGGATTTACAGCTTGAAGCCAGTCCATGCATTAATTTATACATTCTGCAAAGACTCACACTAGAAGTCCACCTTGTTGCTATTTGATGCTGTCCATGTATCTGTCTGATAACAAGCGACTAGGGTCCCTGAGGTAAAAACTTCAACTAGGTTCAGACGCATCCTCAGGAGGTGGCTCAACAAATGGCTGATGGTGACATCTTACTAGACTTCAACTTTGAAGATAACACATATAATAATAATTAGGTATGCATTTATCATGGAGTTGTGTGCATCACTCTATGTCACAAATGACCCCTTACAAGCACTCAGTTGAACAACTGATGGGACACTTTGAAGAGTGGAGCAATGGCAGAGATATATTCCAGAAGGGAATGGATCTATGTCTCGGACAGTCTTCATTCACCCTCCTCTATTTTATGTGGGTGACTCGGGCGAACCCTCACAAGGCAAGCCACACCACATACACTCACGGCCCTTACAATGTGGGATTTTCTGCTGTAGATTCTGTTGCACTTGTATTTTGAAATTCAATAGGAGTAAATCTGTTTACGCTTGCCTAACATCCTTTCAGAAAATTTGTAGGGGTGGGCAGTAAATCTTTCTCCTCCAGGGAGTTTGTAGAGTTTTGCCCACCCACAACTGCGCTTGTAGCTCAGAGTTTTGGAATAACTCAGCTGATCGTCGCGTGGCGGGATTTTTTCTCACACGTGGCTCGTCAATGTTAAGTTGGCAAGCGATAAAATCTCTTGTGGTCTCTTTGACTGGGTCAGTTAAAGGGCAATTTGGGCAAACTGGAGACATCTGATCAGCTTCTCCAGTAAACCAAGTTAGACACAACTTCCATAGTCCAGGCGAGACTGGTTCAAAGTCATTACTACTGAGTTCTGGAACTCAAGGAATATATATCATAGGATTTTTCTCAGTGGCTTAATTTGCCATAAAGAAGAGCTACAAATAACAAAAGAAGTGCCAGTGCTGATGACATTTATTCAATTATCACTCTTAGCATCCACACTAAGAAAGCTAATTCAAAATGGGGTATTTGCTTATTACTCGCAATTGCGAGTAATAAGCAAATACCCCATTTTGAATTAGCTTTCTTAGTGTGGATGCTAAGAGTGATAATTGAATAAATGTCATCAGCACTGGCACTTCTTTTGTTATTTGTTGTATAGGCTCAGCCTTGCTGATCAGAGCCAACCCCCATTTTGTTCTCACATAAAGAAGAGCTGGCATGTCTTGAAATCTGGTGCTTGAAATAGAATAAGAGAGATTTGAGTTTAGATAGATACCTACATTTTGTGCAGTAGTTGTTGAGATTCGTGGTGGACCCAAGAGCTCTGTCCTTCCTTCCGCCTAACTGCTGGCTGGTCTGAGGGTGATCCAGGCGAATCCCAGATATGTCATCTATTTGTTGAACCTGATCTGGGTTCCGGCTTGGAGTCTTATCCTGGGTAGGAGTTACCTGAAGCCTAACACCTATAAGCCAATATTGTATACATATTATTAGGGGTGGGGGAACTTGCGGAGTTTAACTCCATTGAATTCTGCACAGTTACATAAAAATTCCGTGAGATTCCAAGGAGAACCGCGAGCGGGTAGAGTTTGGCATGTCGCACTGCTTGTGCTGATTTTTACTTCTGAGAGCTTGTTTTATGCTAAAATAAGCGCAAACAGCAACACAAGGTGCCCCAGAGGGCGCTGCTTCTTTCCGCTGCTTGAGTAGATTTCCGACTCGAGAAGCAGCTTCCTCAACGTGAACGTTCATGATCTCCCGCAACCGCCCTCATTGAAAAGTCTCTCTGAGAGCTGTCCTAGTATGTATGTATGTATGTATCGCATACTTTTATAGCGCAGACTGTCATCCAGAAGGTATCCTGGTGCTTTGACTAGCACTTGTGAATCGTGCTAGCGGATACAAATTCTCGCTCTCAATCGGCAAATTAATGTTGGCGAGCCGTGCCTGAGAAACAACTCTGCCACGTGACAATTCGCAAAGTTTTGACTGAACTTCGTATTCCAAGGGAAACGCAGGATAGGCAAACCTGCCAACTCCGTTGGCAGAGCGAAATTATTCGCCAACCCCTACATATTATATAATACTGAATACATTGTATGCATACAATGGAGGTAAAGAGAGGCATACAGCTTGTTATCACTTCGCAAGTGCTCGAGAGAAACTGTGATTTGAAGCAGGCGCTTAACCTGCTTCGAAACCTGGTATACAAGAAATATGCATGCGCTTTACCAATGTCAGCACAGCGGCAAGGCTGAAGACATGCTCTTTGGCAACTCCACTTCTTTTTAGGACAGCCAGTGGTGGCCACCAGAACTAGGCCTCCCTCCACCCATGCTCCACCTCCTCGGCTAAACCTTGGGGTCATTCTGGACAGTAATCTCGCATTGGCTAACCCGATCATATCCGTGTCTACCATCTGGTTTTGGCATCCTTAAGATGATCAAGGAAGGTTTTCAGTGTATTTGTCCCTTCTCTTGCAAGTCCTTTGTTCAAGCCCTTATAACCAGCCATCTGGACTCTGGAAACTCCTCATAAGTGGGTACCCTTCCATAGCTCCACCTAACCCAGCAGCAGACCTCAGGTCACCCAGAATACGACCAGGCACCTGGTTCTAAATCTCCCAGACTACACATCCCTGACACCACATCTTATGGCTCTCCACTGGCTCCCCAGCCAGAAAAGGCTTGTTTTTTAGACTGTTCATTCATGCTCAAAGGGATGTGCATCTTACGGGTACTCGTTCTTTCAGCAAGAGCCTCTTTTGCACAATCTCCGTGACTTTTTCGGCTACCTGTCACCACTGCAGTCCATTTTACTAGCTCCTCCCCCTGCTTTAAGAAACAGGCCCCCCTATGGTAGCCTGAGAGTGCTCCTCCACAGGCCTGAGATACTCGTCTAGGTAGGCCCTACAAATCCTAATAACATAACAGTATTCTTTGCATGAAACAAACATGGGCATAGCTCCCAGAAGATTACTGCAGAAAATTAAATTATTTTGTGAGCCTTAATGGCTTCTCTACAACATCTGACTAGAGACATCAAACCTATTGGCTTTGTCAATGCTAGTTTCTGTCCGCAAAGAATCGTAGCGAGGAACATGTAAAGTGGTTGTATTCCCCTTTTTTTATACAGAGGGTCACTATCTTGGGGTTTCAGCTGGAAAGGTGCTCTACCCGCTCACTTTTGCGGGAAAGGGCTGTCCTGAAACGTTCAGGTGGGGGCATTTTACGTGCATGTTTTCTAAGGGCTCTGTGATGTTCATTTTCATGCCTCATGCAAACAACTGCCACGAGGATTTCTGGGTCTAGTGTCATGGGTACAAATTCATACCGTGATTTACTAAGATTTCACACATTGCAGCCCGGCAAGGGGAGTTCCTGGGTTGCATTATATTTACTTTACAAAGCCACGCCCTGCAACGCAGATCACCATTTGCGTGGCTTCGTAAATCCCAAAATACATTTTGCATCGAGCTGCACCAAAAAAAGTGATATAATCAAATGCAAAATCTTAGTCCATCTGGGCCTCAGTATGTGGAGAACCCTCTGCCCTGATTGGTCAACTGCACAATACAGCAAGCGACCCTTACAACAAGGCATAGGAATGATTGTCCATCTATCCTGCTAGGCATACACAAGGCACAGAGACTGTGACTTGCCATTCCCAAGGGGGGGTTGAGACAGAAAGGTAATGTCAGGGTCAGGGCCAGGTGTGCCTTTTATGGCAAGGAAGTGACTGCTGGAGTGATGTGAACTGGGAACATTTCTGTATCCAAGATTCTTATCAGGGCCCTTTTCAAGTATTGACAAAGCAGTCACAACAATATTGACACAGTAGTCATAAATACTAATTAACAAATGTTTCTGTTCAATCATTGACAGACGTCAAGAAATCACATCCTCTCTCTATCCATAGGTGTGCTTGTTCAGACATGATAAATAAGCTTACCATGCATGCACCCCCCTGTGTTAATGTGCCCATCAGAGCCACTGCACTTCTGCAAGGGGAGGACAAAATTAAGTGGCAAGGCTGACGAAATTATGCGCCAAGAGAATATTGTTCTTTGTCCCGCAGTCTTTCTTCCCGCATGGAATCACAACGCCGCGCCAAGAAGAACCACATTATGCGGCGTAATGTGACATATTTTGTAGTAGTATTGTTTACATATTCTGTCATTTATACACATTAGCCCTATCTGGCCAAAGGTTTGACCTCATTACTACCACGTTACCATGCAACTGAACGATGATCAGTGGACCTTTAGGGAGGTCCTGCCACTGTACAGTTGCACTTGTTGTCGTTTAGAAAGTTTTGATCTATTGGAGCTGCAGCAATTATTTGTGTTAACAATTGCAAATTATGCTCAAGAGGATGGATTATGCAAATATGGTTTTATGTGGAAAATACAGTTACCACTGAATGAATTGTATATTTCCAGTGGCCCTACGTATCATCAATTATTATCAGGAAAAATCGAAATGACAAGTGTTATATAGTATGTGTTTACAGAACTAATATTTTGTTGGATTTTAGTTTCACTTATTCTGGTTTCTATAGGGCAATAATAATATTAATAATAATTTTTCATCATGTTCTCAAATGGCATTGGTTGCCGTGCAGCCATGTGACACATTATGCTGACGACACCCAGCTGATCCTCTCCCTGACCAATGACCCCGCCGCCGCCAGAGCCAACCTTCACGAAGGGATGAAAGACGTAGCCGAGTGGATGACGACCAGCCGCCTGAAACTGAACTCAAATTGATATTAACACACAATGGTCCGAGACCTATAACTTAATACAAAAGGAATGAATCAAACCTTAATTGATTAGAGAGCATATACTATTTATCACTGCTCAACCCAACTGATGAGGGTTGGGTTGAGCAGTGATAAATAGTATATGCTCTCTAATCAATTAAGGTTTGATTCATTCCTTTTGTATTAAGTTATAGGTCTCGGACCATTGTGTGTTAATATCAATTTGATACCCAGGTCCAGTACTTTTGGGTTACCCCATTTCTTTAATGAAACTGAACTCAGACAAGACATAGGTCCTCATCCTGGGCTCCTCACCCTCCGCCTGGGACGACTCCTGGTTGCCCCCCGCCCTGGGCAGCGCACCCAAACCGACAGACCACGCACGCAACCTAGGCTTCATCTTGGACTCCTCCCTCACCATGACCAGACAAGTCAACGCCGTCTCCTCGTCATGCTTCAACATCCTGCGCATGCTACGGAAGATCTTCCGGTGGATCCCCACCGAGACCAGGAAGACGGTCACCCAGGCCCTCGTCACCAGCCGACTGGACTACGGCAACGCCCTCTATGCCGGAACCACCGCCAAGCTCCAGAAGAGACTCCAGCGGATCCAGAACGCCTCAGCCAGACTCATCCTCGACATCCCACGACACAGCCACATCTCCGGACATCTGAGAGACCTGCATTGGCTCCCTATCAACAAAAGAATCACCTTCCGCCTCCTCACCCACGCACACAAAGCCCTACACGATCAAGGCCCCAGCTACCTCAACAACCGCATCAACTTCTACGCTCCCAAACAACATCTCCGATCAGCCAGCCACGCCCTCACCGCCGTCCCCCGCATCCGAAGAATGACAACGGGAGGAAGGTCCTTCTCCTACCTGGCCGCCACGACCTGGAACTCCCTACCGGCCGACCTGCGCCTGACCCAAGACCACCTCTCCTTCAGGAAGAAGCTCAAGACCTAGCTATTCGAGCAGTAGCAGCACTCCCCCCCCCCTAGCGCCTTGAGACCCTCTGGGTAAGTAGTGCGCTATATAAATGCCTGTGATTGATTGATTGCTGTGTCCTAAATCAGGCCACTAAGGGATGTGCCCCCCAAGGCATCCAATAAATGACATCACTTATTGTCAATACAGTACCATATGGGGGCAGTAGCAGTCCCCCACCTGCCCCCTCCACCCTACCAACTGGGCCCGCATTTCCTCACTGGGACTTGAGGGAAGCTCCCCCCCTCTTTTGGGGCCAGACATACCAGCTACTCCCGAGTCACACATTCGCATATTCTATCTCAATACCCGGTCCCTTATCAGGCATCAAACTGATGTCTTCCTTTTACTGACTGCCGAGAACCCCGATATACTCCAACTTTCGGAGACATGGTTATCGGAGGACTCTCTTCCAGATATCCTAGCGGCATTGCCCTCTGATTACTACATGCTGAACGCCAATAGATCAGACGGCCGTCATGGAGGGGGCGTGGCAGCAGTAATCCGGAAGAATCTACAACTCATTTCCACCTCCTCGCTCACCCTCCCAGCAGTCGATAATCTTGTGATCAACCTGGGCATGAACGAGGGTGCCATCTCGCTCGTGGTATTATATCGTCCTCCCCATCCCATGCCTCTTTTTCCCTCCTCCTTTGCTGAACAGCTGGCCAACCTCACCACCTCTTCCACCCGTGTGGCCATCTTCGGGGACTTTAATTATTGGTTCCAGCATAAGGATGCTGGCCCCCAGGCCACCGAGCTTTTCGAGACCTTATCGTCCCTCAATCTAAAACAACATATAGATGCCCCCACACATACCGGAGGTCATATTCTTGACCACATCTGGACCCACGGGATCAAGCTCTCGCACCCGGTGATCACCCCCTGTATCTGGTCCGACCATTTCTTGGTCGAGACCACTCTCACCATCACTGGCCATATCAGGGCCCCCTCCTTAGAGGGTGGTATGGCGCGAAAATGGAAGGCTGTAGACACCCAGGGCTTTCTCGACCTCCTTTCAAAATCGCGTCCTCCCCTCACGCCTGACCTCAGCACTGGCAAGCTGGCCAATGACATTTCCCACTGGCTGTTATCAGCCAGCGATGTCTTGGCCCCTTTAACTAAATTCCCTCGGTCCCGGCACAGTCACTCCCACAAGTGGTTGGGCACCCCGGGACATTGCAGGACCCGGCCCTGGAGGGTGGCAGTCCCCAAAGGCCATCAAGGGATCCAGGAGGGTGGCCGTGCAGCCCCACTACCTTCATTTTCAAAGCACCAGGGAGGTGGTGGTCCCCGGGGCAGTCTGGGGGAGCAGGAGCCCCCCACAACAAATGTCTTCATTTAAGCCCTGGGGAAGTGGAAATACCCGGGGCTTGGCGAGACCCACAAGGGCCCCGCATATAATTAGCAATGCCCCGGGAGGGTGGCGGTCCCCGGGCTGTGTGGGGGGGCAGGTGCACCCCCACGCATTTCTTTTCAAGCCCCGAAGAGGTGGCGGTCCCCGGGCTGTGTGGAGGGCAGGAGCACCCCCACGCATTTCTTTTCAAGCCCCGGGGAGATGGCGGTCCCCTGGGCAGTCACTGCGAAGGCCCCCGTGGGCCCCTGCATACAATATAAATATTCCACCTGGAACCTGGCCCACCAGGGGGCTTACAGATAACGAAGCAGGGGAGCCAACACCTTTTTTAAAAAAGAAAAGAATTTTAGCTGGGTTTGCGCACACCCAGTGCAAATTTGGCAGTAAAAAAAAAAAGTGGGCTAGTGGGTCAGGTTGTTTCTACCCTGCCCCCTTTTCTTGTTTTTCATCTTACTGAGTCACAAGATGCCTGCCAACACTTCCTGGTTTGGAGTGTTGACAGCCAATCAGAGTGAAGATCGTGCCCGGGAGGGTTCGCAAATCCTCCTCTGTGTTTTGATTTATATAATTTCTCAGCAACTACTGAACAGATTTACACCATTTTAAAACAAGCTTGCTTTCTGGACCAAGACCTATCTTTTTGCCAAATTTGGTGTCATTCCCTTCAGCAGTTCGAGCTGTAGCTGATTTCAAAATCCATATGGAAATTAAAATGGGGAAAATGCTTTTTGGGACCCCCCTTTTTTCTTGGGCCTCGCTTGACAAACCACCCCAAAAGTTTCAAGACAGGAGCTGACCTGAGCGAACCATTAGTTTGGAAAATTTCACAAAGATTTGTCAACCAGCGCTAAATATATTGGAAAATCAATCAAATAAATTCCTATGGATAATAGGTCCTAACTATAACTATCGACTGGCGACTGCCAGTAGGTAATATATATCTGTATATATATTACCTACTGGCTGTCGCCAGTAGGTAGTTCTAGTTAGGACCTATTTTCCATAGGAAATCCTCAACATTCTATTTGGAATAACTTTGACGCCAGTTGATGAATCTTCGTGAAATTTTCAAAACTAATGGCCGGCTCCGGTCCGCTCCTATCCTGAAAGTCTTGGGATGATTCGTGTAATGGGGGCCGAGAAAAAAGGGGGGTCCCAAAACGTGTTTTCCAATGCAATTTTCCATGGAGATCTTTACATGCAGCTACAGCCCGAACTGCTGAACGGAATTACACCAAATTTGGCATAGAGGTAGTCCTTGGTTCAGACTCGTATCTTTTGCTTAAATGGTGTAAATCAGTTCAGAAGGTCCTGAGAAAATGACATTTAAAAGTACATATATATATACGGCCGCGCAGCATCCGCGTACCCTAAGCACACCCTGCTGTGCACGAGCTGTATTCTAATTGGCTGCCAACACTCCAAATCAGGAAGTGTTAGGGCGTGGCCAAGATGGCGACCGGGACGGACGTGGGTTGCTGAGGCTCCCGTCCTGAATCCTCCCCCAGACCTCTGAATAAGCACTGAGACCCCCAAACAGAGTTGGCGGGACCCGGAGACACCGGACTGCGGACCCGACCCGGTGAAAGCGGAGAGTGGCGGCTCCTGCACGGCTACGGAACCCTGTCTGCCTCGCACCGTGGCCTGCCCAGTGCCAAATGGTGGTCGTGGCGGTGGAGTGACGTCGCGATCTGCGGTCTGTGGAGCAAGAGACTGCGGGGGGCAGAGAGACAGACACCGACAACAGCCGCTGCCCGGTGGCGGAGGTGAGCACTGCGGCGGAGGCGACCCAGGGCGGTGCTCGGACCGGCGCGGGGCTCCCCACGGCTACCTGGAAAAGAACTCTGTCTGGAGGGCGCGAAACAGGGTCCCCTGGTTTCCGGGCCCGCAGTGAACAGCAGCCCTCATTTCTGGGCCCTGTCGCTGTCCGCCTCTGACTGCGCTGTGGAGGGCGGCCCCGCGGGCCATGTGGTGTGTGGCCAGTTAAGGCGGAGACGGCCGACGGCGGGGCGGCTGCCCGAAAATTGAGCCCCAGGCTTCGGGGCCTAGCTGACAGGGCCGCCCGCACTCGTGGGACTCCCGGCAGCACTGGACAGCGCATCACCCAGAGACAGCGCCTTGATACTGCGACCACAGCACCAGAGGTGGGGGTTCTGGGCCCCGGCGCTTAGCGGTGAGAGGCTACCTGACAGACCGCGGGGGCACCTGGTCGGGAGCCTTGGAAATCTAGCCCCAGGCTTCTGGGCCTACTGGTGACGGTCCCCGGTGGGCCCAATCGGGGTCACTTCAGCAAGGCGCATCAACACTGAGAGGCAGGACTACCATTGAGCCGCACGTCCACAGCCTGTGCCTGAGGAGACAGCGGGGGACACCAACGGTCGGCCTACTACAGGTCAGTGACCTCTGGCGAGAAGACACTGAGGTGAGCGCAGGATCTAAAGGCCTAGCAAGCAGTGACCGCTCTACCAAGGGACCTCCATACTCGCCTTTGCCTGGCCCAGAGAGTGACCCCCAGCTTCCACGGGTGGCTAGCACAGTTTGGTGTTTGGGCCGGCCCACGGACTGTCCACCAGGGGGGTGTGCGCCCAGCGACCCCCAGCGTAGGTTGCCGCGAACATCATGACATCAGGACAACGCAGAGGGGGCCGCACAATTACGGACATGCTCACTAAAGGCACCCAGAAAGGGGAGAAGAGCCAAGCAACCATGGCACCGACGAAGAGCGCGACGGGGCATGAGGAGGATGGAACCCCCATCTCTAAGTCGTTTTTGGAGACCCTCTTTAATACACTGCGGGATGATTTCCACACCCTAAAGCAGGACATGGCTGGCGAATTCCGGGAGATACAGAGGGATGTGGGTGGCCTGGGGGAGAGGGTGGCCGCCGCGGAGGACGCCGATCACACCAGAAGTGAGGAGGTGGAGCAGTTGCAACAGGAGTTGGTGCGTCTCCGTGAGCAGCAGGTAGACCTACAGGCGCATATGGAGGACCTTGAGAACCGCTCCCGAAGAAATAATATACGGGTCCGGGAAGTGCCACTTCAGGCAGAGGGGAAGGATATCTCCCTCTTCCTTCAGGGCCTTTTCAGAGATGTCTTGAGCGAGAGAGTGGACTTTGACATCCGCATCGACAGGGCGCACAGGGTCGGCTTGGCATGCCGGGCGCCTGGCCCTCCCCCGGACATACTGGCGTTTCTCCCTGACTTTCCCTTAAAGGAGCGCATCCTTCAGGCGGCCCACAAGAAACAGCCCCTTCGCTACCTGGGCCATCCGGTAGCTCTCTACCAAGATCTCTTGGCGATCACACTGCAGAAGTGCAGGGCCTTCAGGCCGGCCACCTTTTTTCTACGAGACAAGGGTGTTCCTGTGGAATTTTAGTTTACGAGCTGAACATCATCTGCGCCAGCTTGTCACCCACGTACAATGTACACGACAGCCATTTTAGGTATCATGGTGTCCCTGTCCACGATCGATCGCCAGCGCGCTCCTCTGACCCTGCAGGCATCCTCCGCGCACCCTGGCTCCCCCCCTCCCTCCCTCACATGAGCATAACCCTTCTCCTCCTGCATGACCCTGTCCTTGGAAAATCACGCCCGCGCCTGACCAACACCTCCTCTCCTTCCATGAATACCCCTCTGTTGATAAGCCATCCCTCCGATGTTCAATTGTCCACGCGGCATGAATACCACTCCTTTGATGACCCCTTCCCCCGAGTCCGACTGTCCACACAGATCCGAGGCCATCGCCTAAGCCGGGAGATACCATTTACTGCCCCTTATTGTATGAAGTCACTCCTCTTCAAAGGACCCACTATTGATCATGGCCTCCCCACCCCAGGGGATATGATCAGGCGCACACATCCTAAGAATCGGCAGAACACTCAGCTGCGTGATGACCCCCTCCTCTTATCAGCAGGTTGAGGACCTCTATTGTAGAGGCATGTGGGGTGGGATTGACACGAGGATTACGGAGATGTCTTTTTCCTTACTTCACAATATCTTGATTGTAATAAAGAAAGGTCACATGCCATAAACCAGTGTATAAGAGGCCAGGCCTCAGAGAGGCTGTTAGAGCACCTCGAGACGATACCTTGTTGTCTGATCTGATGTGTTCTGCTCCGTCGGAATAAAACTTCTGTTTCCTGCCTTCTGATCTCCGGCGCCTGCCTCATTGCTTGGTAATTTGAATGGTACAAAGGCGGTTAGCGCCGGGCAAATCTTGAAAAAGGTCATAGCCCTACCCTTTTTCCACAATTGGCGTCCCAAAGCGTGGGGCCCATCAGCGACACGTGGATCCAGTGGGAGAGGTCCCGACGACAGAGTGAACGACTGCAACGATCGGGAGAGCTCGTGTCCGATAGACCCTCGTCTGACAGTCGATCATCCGACCTTCACTAGTTCCGAACAGACCTCTCTCGAGTGATCTACGGTCCTGACTGGGAACCATCAGGAGTGCCACGAACATCGCGAAAAAGAGAGGACGATCGGGCGCTGGATTCGGAAGACAGGAAACCGTCCATGCGGTCCGGGTAAGGTCGTGTAAATACGACAAACTGAGAAATGATTGTTTGTTTTGGATAATACTAGTATTACGCTTTGTTGATCCCTCTGGAGATTCACCGTCTGCAAACGGAGAAACAACAGGCTCTCTCTTTGCAAACAGTGAAGGATAGGTAACGCAGACTTTTGTCCCCATTGTAATCCGTCGTGCCCATCTTCCTCCCCCACTGTTTTCCCGAACTGTCGTTCGTGGATTGTTGTCTGGAGATTCTCTGTCTGCAAACAGGGAAGAACAAGGTCTCTCTTTGCAGGTGGAGAAAGAGTGGGTAACGCAAAACTTTAACACGTCGTACCCACTTATTCTCCCCATTGATTGTTTGATTGACCGTACATTAAGTGTTCGGTATTGGTTCTTTTGAGGTATTCACGGCCTACAAACAACGTAGAATAGAAATATTCTGTCTAGTCTTTGTCCGCCGTGATAAGATAGGTAGTGCAGACCTTTGTCCCCGTTGTAACCCGTCATGCCTATCTTCTCCCCACTGATTGGTAGCCTGTACAGCCCGGACCGCTTATTAGAGATGAACCATCCAGCTCCACTGGAGGGCACCCCTAATAAGGACATGTTCACTAAGCATGGACTAGTCGCTATAGCTTATACTAAGCTATGGCATAAATATACAAAGAAGAACCCCGAAAGTCAGTGGCCACTGATAGGTTCCTTTGATGAAAATAAAATAAAAACATTAGAAATAGCGCTCCAGAAAAATAAGACCACGCCCACTATGCTCGATGGTATTGGCATGTGGCGCAAAGAAACGGAACAACGACAGAAAAGAGAAGAAGCAAAAATAGGGAAAGAATTACGAAAGGCAGCCCACCTAGCCGCCAAGCAACTAGAAGAAGAAATAAAAGAAAGAAAAGAAGCTGCACAAAACCAAGAATCAGGGTCGACAGGTCAATGTCCTGTTAGGACCCCCTCTGCGCTCTACCCTGAATTGCCCTCCAAACAGCGAGCGAACGATGAGTTACTGCTAGGTCCCCCAATCATCTACATGCCCCCTCCATATGCTCCCTGCCAACAACACCTGCAGGCCCTGAGTACGAGCGAGAACGGCCTTAGCGCTAGTGCACCAGCCCTCACGGCCTCCGCACCAGCCACATTAGCAGCACCAACAGATGCCCCCGAGGCTAGCGAGCACCCACCAGCCAGATCAAACAGATTGAGCAAAGATGAACGGGATGGGATTGACAAAATAGCAAAGACACTAGTGGAACGAAGGGAGAGCGAAGAGTACACAATGAACATGTATAACTCGCATGCCGATAGCCACAGACGGCATTTCATTTTGCGATTCAGCTACCACACCCTGAACGCATATGAAGATAGGTATCAAAGTAAGGGCCCCGCTAAACTGACCACACTGTATAGGAAGATTGATGTCGGAGATGGGACTGAATGTGAGGCGACGGAGCTCTTCATGCAGACGCTTGAGGTCTTCCGCCACCTCACGGAGCAAAAACCAGAAACCAAGGTTACAGTCCCTGAAACGACCTCAGTAGAAGTAGCCAACACTATGATGCCCATCAGAGAAGCGGCTCCATATTGGATTCCGCACGCGGTCTGGGGACAAACGATGATATTAATCATGCAGATGCAAAAGGGAGGGTTGTGTACAATTGGGTTTACCAACCATGGGACCGACAAGATATCCTAACCTTTAGACAAACTCTGCCCGATTTAAGAAAGAACCCGACAGCGTTCTATACCGAGATGAACACAGCTCTGGGTTCAACGATAATGACTTTAGCGGACATTGACTTGTTTTTCGGGTTATGCCTGCCTGCTGACGTGTGGAAGCAAATCCGGAAGGCTGACCACACAGATCTATTCGGGCACACCTGGGAGCAACTCAGTGAACTAGATAGACAGCGAGAGCCTGGAAGGAAACCAGTAAAAGACATACTAGAGCTCCCAGACAAATTAGTTCAGAAGTTAAAGACACTGATCCCAGAGAAAAAGGTAGATTGGTCGATAGTCACGGCCTGTCGTCAGAAACCCCAGGAAGATGTATCAGAGTACTTCTCCCGATTTGAGACAGTGTTCTCCGACTACAGTGGCCAAGACATGACCACCGCAACCGGACATAAACAAAAGAGGAGGGAGAAGGAGGTTGAACCAGACCAGGTCGTCCTCCAGTCTGTGTACGAAATACAGGAACCCTATGTCAAGGGTCCAGAGACCTGGTAGGTGTTTGTATGGTCACTGCTTATTAAGTCAGTGTGTACCAAAGATGTGTAAAAAAGAAAAATTTCTTTTTAGAGTCCCCTCACTCACCGGGGTTGCCCCACGGTGACATGCTTCATCATTGGGGCCATCCCAGTTCTCTACGAAAAGGGGCGTGCTGCGACAAGGCGACTACGCAGGAGCACTAGTTTTGTGAGATGACTATGTGTGGTGCATGTGTAATGATGATGGAGTGGGTGTGGAATTAAAATATACCGTGCTAGTGGGCCTCAACAATTTATTTCGCTCCTAGTGTGGTATAAAAAATTAAAAAGGGGTAACACTGTCTTCTAACTTTTACTGAGTTAGATCAGTGTCAAAGGTCAACATGTTTCAAGCTCCCCTAAGCTTTTCTTCAGGACCATACAGGGTCCAGCCCTGTATTGCCACTCCTGTTTTTCAAATGAAAAGTATTGCTAAAAATACTTATTTACAATGAACGCTGTTGTCAATAAACATGCGTGTTGTTATACATACTCAGAGTATGCGGTCCGGCGAGGAGACACCAGGTAGTACCGAGCGGGTCTGCCGATAGGAACAATGTTTCCACGAGGCGTTCCTGCCCTTGCCTAAGACCATGGGGTGTAATTCTATACTCATTTATAAATCGAAGTGAAATACAAAACGTATGTATAACAACACGCATGTTTATTGACAACAGCGTTCATTGTAAATAAGTATTTTTAGCAATACTTTTCATTTGAAAAACAGGAGTGGCAATACAGGGCTGGACCCTGTATGGTCCTGAAGAAAAGCTTAGGGGAGCTTGAAACATGTTGACCTTTGACACTGATCTAACTCAGTAAAAGTTAGAAGACAGTGTTACCCCTTTTTAATTTTTTATACCACACTAGGAGCGAAATAAATTGTTGAGGCCCACTAGCACGGTATATTTTAATTCCACACCCACTCC
Organism: Lissotriton vulgaris; assembly: GCF_964263255.1. Classification (NCBI taxonomy): domain Eukaryota; kingdom Metazoa; phylum Chordata; class Amphibia; order Caudata; family Salamandridae; genus Lissotriton; species Lissotriton vulgaris. Next base: position 64,923,439 of record NC_141687.1, read on the forward strand.
ATCATCATTACACATGCACCACACATAGTCATCTCACAAAACTAGTGCTCCTGCGTAGTCGCCTTGTCGCAGCACGCCCCTTTTCGTAGAGAACTGGGATGGCCCCAATGATGAAGCATGTCACCGTGGGGCAACCCCGGTGAGTGAGGGGACTCTAAAAAGAAATTTTTCTTTTTTACACATCTTTGGTACACACTGACTTAATAAGCAGTGACCATACAAACACCTACCAGGTCTCTGGACCCTTGACATAGGGTTCCTGTATTTCGTACACCGCAACCGGACAACACCTGTTTGTACAAAACTATGTGAAGGGCCTGTCACAGGAGGTCTCCCAAAAACTGCAGACGAGCGAGAGTAGTTGGGGGGCCTCCAAACCCGCAGCTATCCTTCAGATGGCTCAGTATTACGAGCACCAGAAGAATGAGAATGATAGGGCGTCCGATAAAAAGAAGAAAGATTTGAAAGAAAGGGTGATGATAGCCCAGATACAAGGTATAGCGGTAGGACGGGAACCCCAAAGGGGGAACTACCAATCGACCGCCCCCAGAAATCCACCTCCTAAAGATAACACCCCAACACCCCACACTGGACGTAGAGACATTAGCAATGACCAATGCGCCTTCTGCAAAGGATTCGGCCATTGGAAATCCCAGTGTCCGGTTCTGCTAGAGATGAACAGAAATAGGGACCCCAGGGATGTGGTGGGTGGTCCGAGAAATAGAGGACAAGGACGAGGGCACACAAACGACACCAACAATGACAGGTCAGGGAGATTGAACACATGTGACCGCCCCCGACAGAACCAATATCAACTATCCGACGGTGAGAATGCCCCCGATTTTGCATAGGACTGCCAGGGGCAAGGGAGGGATCCAGTCGAGCTCTGTGTTGACCAGCAAGGTCCTTATGTCACTGCTAAGGTCCTGGGTACAGAGTCTCCATTTTTGGTAGACACTGGGGCGACACGTAGTGTGTTATCGAAACGACTGATTCCAAGGGCACCCTTGTCTGGCTCACACATTACATCGATAGGTTTCGATGGGACGCCCTCCACTAACCCCCTGTCCGTGCCTATCACCTTTGACCTAGAAAGCAACACCACTGACACAACATTTCTGCTCTCCTCCAACTCCCCTGACGCCATTATGGGCATTGACTTACTGAAACATTTTCGAGCTACCATTAGGTGTTCCCCAGATGGAATCCGAGTCATCCTGTACGACAACCCAGACATACCCAAATCCTGCCCCTCACGACACATGTGCTCCATAACTGATGCGGACCTGTCCTTGCTTGATACCCTGCCTCCGTACCTATGGGCCAAAAATGACTCCGATGTGGGACGAATGATGATTGACCCTATTCATATAACTGTAAGACAGGACGCTATGCTCCCGAAACTCCCACAATATCGGATATCGCCCGAGGGCGAGAAGGCACTGGTAGCGATCATTCAGTCTCTGGTGGATGCAGGAGTGGTCGAAGAAGTGGTTAGCAATGTCTGCAACAGCCCTATCCTACCCATTGTTAAGAAGCAAGGCGAAGGAGATGAGAAAGCGTACCGCTTCCTCATCGACCTGCGAGAGATTAACAAAGTGGTTGTACCCCAATACCCCGTAGTCTCAGATATCACCACCATCCTGACCCTCATCCCGTCCACTGCCACCACCTTCACTGTTATTGACCTCAAGAATGCGTTTTTCTCTATCCCCATCCATCCAGACAGCCGTTATCTCTTCGGCTTCACCCTGAAATCCCGCTCGTACCGATTTTGTAGAGCTCCCCAGGGGTACACTGAAAGTCCCAGTATTTACAGCCAGGCCCTCAAAAGACAGCTGGACGCTGTCCAGCTACCGGATGGAGTGGTGTTGATCCAGTATGTTGATGATATCCTTTTGGCGGCCGACACCACCCCACTTGCAATCACAGCCACTGTTCAACTCCTACACTTTCTTGCAGAAAATGGCCATAAAGTTTCCAAAAAGAAATTGCAGTTCTGCCAGCCACAAGTGACATACCTAGGCCATCTCCTGTCTAAAGAAGGGAGGAAACTCACACCCGACCGAATCCAAACCATCCTAGACACCCCCGTCCCAAAGACACAAAAACAAGTCCGCTCTTTGGTTGGCCTAACCTCTTTTTGCAGACAATGGTTACCCAATTTCAGCCTCATTGTAAAACCCCTACTTGCCCTGTTGGCCAAAGATGCCCCCTTCCCGCTCCCTTGGACCCCTGAGTGTCAAGCATCCTTTAAGGAATTACGAGATGCCCTCTGTTCAGCGCCCGTCCTGGGAACTCCGGATTACTCCAAACCCTTCTCCCTCTTCACCCACGAAAGGGAGGGGTGTGCATTGTCTGTCCTGACTCAGTCTATAGGTCCAAAGCAACGCCCTTGTGCCTACTTCTCCGCCACTCTTGATCCTGTAGCCAGAGCTTTGCCCGCCTGCCTTCGAGCAGTAGCTGCCGCTGCTGTCTCTATCCGTCAGAGCGAGGGAATCGTACTTTCCAACTCCCTCACTGTGTTAGTACCCCATGCAGTCGACACCCTTCTGAACCAAACCAAGACTCAACATCTGACTAGCGCACGACTGACAGGGTACGAATTGACGCTACTTGCACCCCACATCACACTAAAAAGATGCACGACTTTGAATCCGGCCACATTGTTGCCCCTACCTGAAAATGACCCTGACGTTCCTCTCATACACGACTGTGTGACCCTCACGGACGAACAAACTAGGAGTAGAGTTGACCTCCGAGATACTGCTTTCACTGACCCCGATGGAGAGCTATGGGTAGACGGCTCATGCATCAAACTCCCAGATGGCACCACTTCAGCTGCCTATGCAGTTACGGCAGCCCGAACAGTAGTTGAGACAGCCTGCATCACACAACGATCTGCCCAGGCAGCAGAGCTGATAGCCCTCACACGAGCATGCATCATAGCCACGGGGACCACCGCGAACGCATATACAGACAGCCAGTATGCCTTCGGGGTGGTTCACCATTTTGGGCTCCTGTGGAGGGAGAGGGGATTCCTGACGTCCCACGGCACCCCCATCCTTCACGGAGATCTGGTTTCTGCCCTGATTGAAGCGGTTCTCCTCCCCAAACGACTAGCAGTGATCAAATGTCAGGCACACAAGAAGGTGACAGACTTGGTCGGACAAGGGAATGAATGAATGAATGAATGAATACCCTCTTATATAGCGCATGGCTACTCTTGAGCATCCCAGCGCTGTAAGACCAAGGGAACAGGAAGACACTATTGAAACAAGTGTGTCTTTAAACGCTTCCTGAAAGCGAGATGATTGGACTCAAGCCTGATGTTATCTGGGAGTACGTTCCATTCTTTAGCTGCATGCACAGAGAGCCTGCGGCCACCCATCCGCGCCAGCTTTATCCTGGGAACCACCAGTAAGTTCCGCTGATTGGATCTCAGAGATCTCACTGATTGAATTGGCCGACATCACTGCACGAACCACAGCTGAGAATAGGACGGTGACACGCATGTATGTGACCAGGTCACAAGCAGAAAAATGGACTGACGCAAGGGAAATGATCAGAGACATCCAGTCGGCCAGCACCCCTCACGAACTGACTAAGTGGACAGGGGTGGGTTTGAAGGACGATGAGGGCTGCTGGCGAACAAAAGATGCAAACAAATGGTTGCTGCCTGACTCATACCTGATCCCCATACTGACAATGGCTCATTCCCCTGCACACATAGGATCTGCACCCATGATCAAACTCATTTCCAAAGTCTGGCACAACGACAAAATCCCCGACTCAGCCAGACGCCTAGTCCAGCAGTGCCTTATCTGTCTACAGCACAACCCCGGGAAAGGAACTGTGGTACCCCGGGGAGGGTTTGGGACCCCCAATCACCCCTTTGAGATCCTTCAGATGGACTACATCCAGCTAGAGAGATGCCAAGGCTTGAAGTATGTGCTAGTCATTGTATGCGCCTTCAGCAAATGGGTAGAGGCCTATCCAACCCGTGACAACACTGCCATGACTACTGCCAAAGTACTACTGAAAGAATTCTTTCCTCGCTATGGCCTTTGTCGAATTTTATGGAGCGACAATGGCCCCCACTTCATAGCCGAGGTTATCCAACTAATCCTAAAGGGATTGGGGGTGAAACAGAGATTTCACGCAGTCTTCCACCCCCAATCCGCCGGCCTGGTGGAACGCCATAATGCCACACTGAAGTTGAAATTGTCGAAAATAGTGGCCACCACGGGACTTAAATGGCCAGATGCCCTCCCACTGGCCTTGTTATCGATGCGCTCCACTCCCACCAAACACCATTTGACCCCCTACGAGGTTGTATTCGGGCGACCGATGAACCTCTGGACCGCTCCCAAACCAACCTCCATTCATGACGTCCCGGACGTTCTACTATCTGATTATTTGTGCAAGTTAACAAAAACATTGTCTGTCATTCATCAACAGGTGCAGCAGGCCATCCCCGATGCTTCCAGGGGCCCCGGCCACGACATCCAACCGGGAGATTTCGTTCTAATACGAAACTTCCAGCGGACCAAGAGTCTGGAACCCCGGTGGACGGGCCCCTAGCAAGTGCTTATCACCACCCGGACAGCGCTTCGAGTGGAGGGGAAGCGGCACTGGCTGCACGCACACCACTGCAGGAAGATCTCCTCGACCCTGGCCACGACAGACAACGTCAACACCCAAGAAGAGCTCCTGAACAAAGATCGACCAACATTGAACTGTTATCCCGATACTGAGGCACTTGAACTTGCAAAATTCTCTGACCCCACTGTGCCAACCAGAGAAGGGTATTTTCTGCGTCGAAAGGAGGGAGCTTCGGCTAAGTAGGCCACGGACTAAGTTGAATCTCAGAACGGTGACCTGAACGCAACCAAGGGTTACCGGGAGAGAAGCTAAACGAAGTCTGTGGTTCTGCCCGCTACCGAGCCCCTTGAAGATGATGGAAGCGCCAGATAAGAAGATGATGGAAGCGCCAGATAAGAAGGTGATGGAAGCAACAGAAAATACCCACTATAGAAATCCAAAGACTGACAATTTGCACAAATCAAAGACAATCGGCCTCTTTATTGTCTTCCTCTTCTGCCTCCTCCTCATGACCTCCTTCTGGCTTCTGGAGGAAAGCACACCGGCTCATGAGGCATTGCTGCCCACTGCACGACCGACCCCTATGAAAGAGCATCACCTAATCTCCCTGTCGCCTCAGCTCCGAGAAAGGCGCAGGGAATTTTGGAACAATTCCTTTGTGCAACTGTTGCACCAACACAACCTTGCTGCAAATGCTACGAACTGCTTGATCTGCGGGTTGCTCCCGCATGCCACTGGACACTCCATTCCCTTCATCCCTTGTCCTTTCTCAGTTCACGGCTCCTGCCTCGCCTGGTTGACCCTCATGCAAGAGAGCCACAAGGACAACGCCACTTCCAGCCAGACAGTGTCGCACTTCTACTCTGGGTTCTGGCTGAACAAAACCGGAAAGACCTCTGCTCCCCTGTGTCCTGCGCTCACAGGCGCCACCTTCCTTAAAGACATTCCAGCCAAAGAACGTGTCGAAGTACAGGTGCTCCACAATCCAGCTAGATCCACCTTCTCTCATCTGCAAAAACAAACTACCGCCACTCTGACTGTGGCTCTGTCTGTTATCAATGTCACAGGTCTTGTGTGTCTCGAAGGCCAGGGAACACAGCTTGTGGGTCGCAGTTCCTGCCGAATCATCAGAATATTGGACTCAGTCGACCCCCCTTCCTTTGTTGCTTCTCCAAACATGTACTTTGTGTGTGGCACCAAAGCTTACACCTGGCTCCCGAAAGGTTGGAAGGGTATCTGCTACATTGCCTTCGTTCTTCCCCCAACGTATGTAGCCCCTGCTACCCATCACCGGCAGAGGCGTGCAAATGACATTGAACAAGCCGACTCCACTGGAGCACAGTTCCTGGATGCCGCAAAGGGACTTGTTCCTCTGTGGGGCCCAATGGCAAACAGCCGCGCTATCCGACACCTGACCCAGGCAGTAGAAACAACGATCAACATCACGGCTGGCATCCTCGCTAACAACACGGCTGAGCTTCAGGCGGTCCGCCTTGTGGCCCTTCAAAACCGCCTTGTTCTAGATGTTGTTCTAGCCGATCGAGGAGGAGCATGCCGTATCATCGGATCTAGCTGCTGCACCTACGTGCCAGATAACTCGCCTTCGGTCTACAGAGCAATTGAGCACCTCCACAGACTTTCCTCGGAGGTCCACCAAGAACAAGAAGGATGGTCGCTGGGGAGCTGGTTTTGGGACACTTTGAAGGACTGGGGCTGGAAGTTGTTTTCCTTCGTACTGATACCTGTTGTGATATTATGTGGGTTTAGTTTAGGTATTCAATGTCTGCCATCTTTGTGCAGCTTTGTTTCTAACTGTATGTGCCCAAAGACTTTGGACCTCCGAAATGAGCACATGAGTCCCCTCTATGAAGTAGAAATACGTGGCCTTATGGGGATAAATCCGAACTGACAAGTTGGCAAGACATGTTAAAAGGGAGGACTGTGGAATTTTAGTTTACGAGCTGAACATCATCTGCGCCAGCTTGTCACCCACGTACAATGTACACGACAGCCATTTTAGGTATCATGGTGTCCCTGTCCACGATCGATCGCCAGCGCGCTCCTCTGACCCTGAAGGCATCCTCCGCGCACCATGGCTCCCCCCTCCCTCCCTCACATGAGCATAACCCTTCTCCTCCTGCATGACCCTGTCCTTGGAAAATCACGCCCGCGCCTGACCAACACCTCCTCTCCTTCCATGAATACCCCTCTGTTGATAAGCCATCCCTCCGATGTTCAATTGTCCACGCGGCATGAATACCACTCCTTTGATGACCCCTTCCCCCGAGTCCAACTGTCCACACAGATCCGAGGCCATCGCCTAAGCCGGGAGATACCATTTACTGCCCCTTATTGTATGAAGTCACTCCTCTTCAAAGGACCCACTATTGATCATGGCCTCCCCACCCCAGGGGATATGATCAGGCGCACACATCCTAAGAATCGGCAGAACACTCAGCTGCGTGATGACCCCCTCCTCTTATCAGCAGGTTGAGGACCTCTATTGTAGAGGCATGTGGGATGGGATTGACACGAGGATTACGGGGATGTCTTTTTCCTTACTTCACAATATCTTGATTGTAATAAAGAAAGGTCACATGCCATAAACCAGTGTATAAGAGGCCAGGCCTCAGAGAGGCTGTTAGAGCACCTCGAGACGATACCTTTTTGTCTGATCTGATGTGTTCTGCTCCGTCGGAATAAAACTTCTGTTTCCTGCCTTCTGGTCTCCGGCGCCTGCCTCATTGCTTGGTAATTTGAATGGTACAAAGGCGGTTAGCGCCGGGCAAATCTTGAAAAAGGTCATAGCCCTACCCTTTTTCCACAGTTCCTTACTCCTGGGGCCATCCCTTTCGATTGATCTTCAAGTAGAACAGGGCTTTCCAACAACTTCGCTCCCTCCGAGACACCTGTGCCCTACTGGGCATAGATCAGGATGACAACATGCAGGCGGAGGACCCCTTGGATCGCCCCTCACGAAAGACTTCGCCAAGGCCCTCGAGTGACGGATGACAGCAGGTCGGGCGTCCGCGCTCGCCGAAGGTGTCTCACAAGCCAGACCCAGTGACGGTGGCACATGAACAAATGGCAGCCGTGGAGGAGGTATCCAAAGACACGGCGCCATCAGAAGATTAGCTTGGGACTCGAGCCTTGCCTGGGCAAGCTGGCTCCTGCAGAAGTCAGTAAAGGGGGTCTCTTCTTCTTCTTCTTCTTCTTTGCTTCGAGTTTTGCAGGTCTGGAGGGGGTGGGAGGGGAGGCCGCAGAGGTCGCCACTGCCACAGACTCCTCCAAGTACGGACTCCGTAGGCCTGAACTGTACACGGACAGGCCTAGGACTATGACACAGTTGGGTTTTCAGTTGGGGTTCAGTTGGGGACTGGGGGGTTGGGGAGAGGGGACAGGGGAAGGTGGGGGAGGAGGGTTCGTTGGGATTAGGAGGGAGTTGGGGCTGAGGGAAGGGCTGCGGGGTAGGGGGTGGGGGGGAGTCCAGTGCTCCAGCTTTTCCTCAAGTCCGTGAGCTACACTTCCGCACGGCCGCTGGGGGTCAGTTTGGTACCCTTGTTTCTTTCCTCATCGGAGATCACTTGACCGACAATGCGAACGCGACCCACACCATCACGCATCATGATGCCCAACAATCTTAAGATATTGACCCTAAATGTACGGGGTCTTAATAACCCGGTCAAGAGACGCGTGGTGCTTTCCTTCCGTTGCCCATGACATGCAAATACTGCATGAAGTGATGCATCGGCAACTCCTCAGGCATATTGCCACAGGTTGTGGTCAGTGTATGCATGAGGGACGCGTGTAATAGGAATTGCCCAGCCGGGAGGTCTGTGCACGCGGTGAGATCCGCAAAAGAAAGCAGAGCCCCGTCCTCGTAGAGGTCTCCCAGCGTTTCCACTCCCGCTTGTGTCCAGCTGGCTAGTAGGGCCTCTGTCAGAGCTCCTGTTGCCCCGGGAGTGCCCAATAGAGGGAGTATCGGAGCATATGGCTTCGTTTCCCGAGTGAGTCGTAGACATCGAAGGAAGAACCTGCGCGCTACTGCTAGGTGCAATTGAGAAGGACAGGGGGAGTGGGTCAGAGGATGGAACAATGTGCAAACCTGCGTCAGGTTCCAAGTGGCGGTGTCCGTGGCTGTGTCGCCCAGGTTTTTACCGCAAAGCCATCCCGACACCCATTGTAACTGCGCCGCTAGGTAGTACAGTTCCATGTTAGGAACTGCCATGCCTCCCGAATTCAGTGGTCATGTATAGTTTCGTCAGTACCACGCGAGGTCGGCCCGCGTTCCAGACGAGACTGCGAAGTAGGACCTCCAGTTCCCGAAACACCTTGTTGGGGGCATACATCGGAATGTTGGCGAAATAGTACAATAGTCTTGGTAGGATTATCATCGTAGCTAGTGCCACTCGACTAGGGACATTCAGGGGCAGAGTCTTCCAGAAGCCGATCTGGGCATGTATAGAGGCTATTGCCCGCATTAGATTCCCCTCCAGGACGTCTGTTGGGTTCTGGTAAATGTGGATTCCCAGATAGCGGAATGTAGTGGGGTACCATTGAAGCCTCTCACCGCCAAGGCGGATATCGCCTTCAGGTGTGTCTGGGCTGAAGGAATAGGCTCCTGACTTGAACCAGCTGACTCGCAATCCCGACATGTTCTCGAAGGTTCGGAAAATGTCAGCTATAGGTCTTGGGACATTGGTCAAATCCTTGACATACAGTAGCAGGTCATCTGTGTACAGTGAGATCACATGGATGTCATCAGCCATCAGGATTCCCCACTCATCTCCCTGTGTCCGGAGAATTGTAGACAGGGGTTCCATGGCCAAGGAGAACAGCAGGGGGGACAGGGGGCAGCCTTGTCTGGTACCCCTTCATACACGGATGGCGTCGGAGAGTAGTTTGCTGGTGCGGACTCGGACCGTAGGTCTGTGATAGAGTAGGTCATCCATGTTCTCATAGTCGCCTCCCAGTTCGAATTTTTCCATCACCGCCCTCAGGTACGGCCACTCCACAGAATCAAATGCTTTCTCGAGGTCCAACATTAGACACCCCGCTCATGGCCAGCGTCGGACGGCATATTCCTGCAAACGGAACAGGCGACGGATGTTATAAGAGGTGGTCACGCTGGGACGAAGCCGTTCTGATCATGGTGTACCAGAAGCGGGACCAGAGGAGCCAGTCGCCGGGCTAGCGTGGAGGCAAGTATCTTGTAGTCCGTGTTCAGGAGGGCCAGGGGGCGATAAGAGCCAACTCGTGTGCCATCCCTGCCAGGTTTGGGTATGGATATCAGGTTGGCTTCATTAAGCGTGGGAGGCAGAGAGGAGTCCGCCGCAGCGTACACCTTCAGGAGTTCCGGAATAAGAATGTCCGAGCCAGCGTTATAGAATTTGGCCGGTAACCCATCAGGACCAGGGGACTTGCCATTGGACAGGTTAAAGATGGCCTAGCAGTGCTCCTCCGGTGTAAGCGAGGCCCCAAGTTCGTCTTGTTGTGCAGAGGTCAGATGCGGCATCGGTAGGGGGGGAAAGATATTCCGCTATGTCAGGGTGTGGGTCGTGGAGTCGAGAGCGATATAGAGCGTCATAGTGGGCCGTGAACGCTTCATGGATGTGACGCTGTGAGTACAATAGTCCCCTCCCGTCTACATGTATCGCCGCCACCGGGGCTGCGTGATCCTCCTGCGAAATCAGCCAGGCCTATAATTTGCCAGCGGTACAAAAGGGGGTGGTAATGGACGGAGCATCTAAATCAATCAAACACTCACACCCAGTCAAAAGATCTGGGTTTAATCCATCACCGTTCTTTAGCCCACTTTGCCACCCCAGTTCAAACATGGCTGTATGCAAATCAGTCTGACCCTGTGCCTCATGGGAACAGTCCAGCCCGAACTGCCAAGCCATGTCTTCCCTGGACCGGAAACAAGCTTCCGAGGACCGGTTTCTGGCATTCCTGCCGTCTTCAGCCCGGCTTGCTTGCATCCAGTGGCAAAGTGAGCAAGGGACTCATGTCTGAGTATACCCTGCCACACTTATGGCGGCCAAAAGCGGTACAAAAGGGGGTGGTAATGGACGGAGCATCTGAATCAATCAAACACTCACACCAAGTCAAAAGATCTGGGTTTAATCCATCACCGTTCTTTAGCCCACTCTGCCACCCCAGTTCAGACATGGCTATATGCAAATCAGTCTGACCCTGTGCCTCATGGGAACAGTCCAGCCCGAACTGTCAAGCCATGTCTTCCCTGGACCGGAAACAAGCTTCCGAGGACCGGTTTCTGGCATTCCTGCCGTCTACAGCCTGGCTTGCTTGAATCCAGTGGCAAAGTGAGCAAGGGACTCATGTCTGAGTATACCCTGACACACTTATGGCGGCCAAAAGTGGTACAAAAGGGGGTGGTAATGAACGGAGCATCTGAATCAATCAAACACTCACACCCAGTCAAAAGATCTGGGTTTAATCCATTACCGTTCTTTAGCCCACTCTGCCACCCCAGTTCAGACATGGCTATATGCAAATCAGTCTGACCCTGTGCCTCATGGGAACAGTCCAGCCCGAACTGCCAAGCCATGTCTTCCCTGGACCGGAAACAAGCTTCCGAGGACCGGTTTCTGGCATTTCAGCCGTCTTCAGTCCGGCTTGCTTGAGTCCAGTGGCAAAGTAAGCAAGGGACTCAAGTCTGAGTATACCCTGCCACACTTATGGCGGCCAAAAGCGGTACAAAGGGGGTGGTAAAGGACGGAGCATCTGAATCAATCAAACAAACACTCACACCCAGTCAAAAGATCTGGGTTTAATCCATCACCGTTCTTTACCCCACTCTGCCACCCCAGTTCAGACATGGCTATATGCAAATCAGTCTGACCCTGTGCCTCATGGGAACAGTCCAGCCCGAACTGCCAAGCCATGTCTTCCCTCGACCGGAAACAAGCTTCTGAGGACCAGTTTCTGGCATTCCAGCCGTCTTCAGCCCGGCTTGCTTGAATCCAGTGGCAAAGTGAGCAAGGGACTCACGTCCGAGCATACCTTGCCACACTTATGGCGGCCAAAAGCGGTACAAAAGGGGGTGGTGATGGACGGAGCATCTGAATCAATCAAACACTCACACCCAGTCAAAAGATCTGGGTGTAATCCATCACCATTCTTTAGTCCACTCAGAGTCAGACTGATTTGCATATAGTCATGTCTGAACTGGGGTGGCAGAGTGGGCTAAAGAACTGTGATGGATTCAACCCAGATCTTTTGACTGGGTGTGAGTGTTTGATTGATTCAGATGCTCCGTCCATCACCACCCCCTTTTGTACCGCTTTTGGCCGCCATAAGTGTGGCAGGGTATGCTCGGACGTGAGTCCCTTGCTCACTTTGCCACTGGATTCAAGCAAGCCGGGCTGAAGACGGCTGGAATGCCAGAAACCGGTCCTCGGAAGCTTGTTTCCGGTCCAGGGAAGACATGGCTTGGCAGTTCGGGCTGGACTGTTCCCATGACGCACAGAGTCAGACTGATTTGCATATAGTCATGTCTGAACTGGGGTTGCAGAGTGGGCTAAAGAACGGTGATGGATTCAACCCAAATCTTTTGACTGGGTGTGAGTGTTTGATTGATTCAGATGCTCCATCCATCACAGCCCCTTTTTGTACCACTTTTGGCCGCCATAAGTGTGGCAGGGTATGCTCAGACATGAGTCCCTTGCTCACTTTGCCACTGGATTCAAGCAAGACGGGCTGAAGACGGCTGGAATGCCAGAAACCGGTCCTCGGAAGCTTGTTTCCGGTCCAGGGTAGACATGGCTTGGCAGTTCGGGCTGGACTGTTCCCATGAGGCACAGAGTCAGACTGATTTGCATATAGTCATGTCTGAACTGGGGTGGCAGAGTGGGCTAAAGAACGGTGATGGATTCAACCCAGATCTTTTGATTGGGTGTGAGTGTTTGATTGATTCAGATGCTCCGTCCATCACCACCTCCTTTTGTACCGCTTTTGGCCGCCATAAGTGTGTCAGGGTATGATCAGACATGAGTCCCTTGCTCACTTTGCCACTGGATTCAAGCAAGCCGGGCTGAAGACGGCTGGAATGCCAGAAACCGGTCCTAGGAAGCTTGTTTCCGGTCCAGGGAAGACATGGCTTGGCAGTTTGGGCTGGACTGTTCCCATGAGGCACAGAGTCAGACTGATTTGCATATAGTCATTTCTGAACTGGGGTGGCAGAGTGGGCTAAAGAACGGTGATGGATTCAACCCAGATCTTTTGACTGGGTGTGAGTGTTTGATTGATTCAGATGCTCTGTCCATCACCACCCCCTTTTGTACCGCTTTTGGCCGCCATAAGTGTGGCAGGGTATGCTCGGACGTGAGTCCCTTGCTCACTTTGCCACTGGATTAAAGCAAGCCGGGCTGAAGACGGCTGGAATGCCAGAAATCAGTCCTCGGAAGCTTAATTCCGGTCCAGGGAAGACATTGCTTGGCAGTTCGGGCTGGACTGTTCCCATGAGGCAGAGAGTCAGACTGATTTGCATATAGTCATGTCTGAACTGGGGTGGCAGAGTGGGCTAAAGAACGGTGATGGATTCAACCCAGATATTTTGACTGGGTGTGAGTGTTTGATTGTTTCAGATGCTCCATCTATCACCACCCCCTTTTGTACCGCTTTTGGCCGCCATAAGTGTGGCAGCGTATGCTCAGACGTGAGTCCCTTGCTCACTTTGCCACTGGATTCAAGCAAGCCGGGCTGAAGGCGGCTAGAATGCCAGAAACCGGTCCTCGGAAGCTTGTTTCCGGTCCAGGGAATACATGGCTTAGCAGTTCGGGCTGGACTGTTCCCATGAGGCACAGAGTCAGACTGATTTGCATATAGTCATGTCTGAATTGGGGTGGCAGAGTGGGCTAAAGAACGGTGATGGATTCAACCCAGATATTTTGACTGGGTGTGAGTGTTTGATTGATTCAGATGCTCCGTCCATCATCACCTCCTTTTGTACCGCTTTTGGCCGCCATAAGTGTGTCAGGGTATGCTCAGACGTGAGTCCCTTGCTCACTTTGCCACTGGATTCAAGCAAGCCGGGCTGAAGACGGCTGGAATGCCAGAAACCGGTCCTCGGAAGCTTGTTTCCGGTCCAGGGAAGACATGGCTTGGCAGTTCGGGCTGGACTGTTCCCATGAGGCACAGAGTCAGACTGATTTGCATATAGTCATTTCTGAACTGGGGTGGCAGAGTGGGCTAAAGAACGGTGATGGATTCAACCCAGATCTTTTGACTGGGTGTGAGTGTTTGATTGATTCAGATGCTCCGTCCATCACCACCCCCTTTTGTACCGCTTTTGGCCGCCATAAGTGTGGCAAGGTATGCTCAGACGTGAGTCCCTTGCTCACTTTGCCACTGGATTCAAGCAAGCCGGGCTGAAGACGGCTGGAATGCCAGAAACCGGTCCTCGGAAGCTTGTTTCCGGTCCAGGGAAGACATGGCTTGGCAGTTCGGGCTGGACTGTTCCCATGAGGCACAGAGTCAGACTGATTTGCATATAGTCATGTCTGAACTGGGGTGGCAGAGTGGGCTAAAGAACGGTGATGGATTCAACCCAGATCTTTTGACTGGGTGTGAGTGTTTGATTGATTCAGATGCTCCGTCCATCACCACACCCTTTTGTACCGCTTTTGGCCGCCATAAGTGTGTCAGGGTATGCTCAGACGTGAGTCCCTTGCCCACTTTTCCACTGGATTCAAGCAAGCCGGGCTGAAGACGGCTGGAATGCCAGAAACCGGTCCTCGGAAGCTTGTTTCCGGTCCAGGAAGACATGGCTTGGCAGTTCGGGCTGGACTGTCCCCATAAGGCACAGAGTCATACTGATTTGCATATAGTCATGTCTGAACTGGGGTTGCAGAGTGGGCTAAAGAACGGTGATGGATTCAACCCAGATCTTTTGACTGGGTGTGAGTGTTTGATTGATTCAGATGCTCCGTCCATCACCACCCCCTTTTGTACCGCTTTTGGCCGCCATAAGTGTGGCAGGGTATGCTCAGACGTGAGTCCCTTGCTCACTTTGCCACTGGATTCAAGCAAGCCGGGCTGAAGACGGCTGGAATGCCAGACACTGGTCCTCGGAAGCTTGTTTCCGGTCCAGGGAAGACATGGCTTGGCAGTTCGGGCTGGACTGTTCCTATGAGGCACAGAGTCAGACTGATTTGCATATAGTCATGTCTGAACTGGGGTGGCAGAGTGAGCTAAAGAACGGTGATAGATTCAACCCAGATCTTTTGACTGGGTGTGAGTGTTTGATTGATTCAGATGCTCCGTCCATCACCACCCCCTTTTGTACCAATAATTTGCCAGGCCTATCGCTCAGGTGGTGTGTACGTGCTGAGTGGGCGGCGTAATTGATATTGCGCAGCCGTTCTAGGAGGCTTGTATGTTCTGCCTGAGCTTCTGCCTGCGGGCTATCAGTGTCATTGACCGCGTCTTGTTCCCGACTGAGTAGGCTGGTCTCTAGTCGTGTTAGGTCTCCCTCTAATTGCTTCCGCATGTGTCCCTGTGTACCCAGGCAATGCCCACGAATAACGGCTTTAAAGGTGTCCCATTCTATCTGGGGGGAGGATGCTGTATCAGAATTTTCCTCAAAATATTGGGCCGTTTGCCTGAGAAGTGAATCGCGGAAAGCCGCGTCTAGCATCAGCGCTGGTTGGAGCCGCCAGGTGGGGATGGGGGGGTGTGGTCGTTCCCAAGCGATGGTCAGAAAATGTGGGTTATGGTCCGAATGTGTGCGGCCCATGTATCGCGCGTCAGTAACAAGCGGGAGGAGTTCAGCGGTCACCATGAATCTGTCCAGTCGCACATGCAGGTTATGTGCACCTTAATAATAGGAGTATACCTTTGTCATGGGGTTGTGAGTCCGTCAAGCATCATGGAGATTCCACTGCGCGGGCCAGCTGAGTAACGCCTTCATGGCACTGTGTGTCGGTGCGCCATCTTGGGGTGGGGAGGAGCGGTCCAGTGTCGCATCTAGTATTCAATTATAGTCACCCCCCAGTATCCACGGGATTGCATGCCAGGTCGCCATTGTCGTGGAGAGGTGTGTGAGGAAACCGCCCTGGTCAGTGTTTGGGGAGTATATGGAGGCCAATACCACTTGCTGTCCATCTAGTCTACCCTGGGCCACCACATATCTGCCTTCTGGGTCTATATGTGTATCCGTGACCGCCCAAGGGGTCCCAGGACGGACCCATAGGAGAGCACCGCACGCAAAGGAGGAGTACTCTGTGGCATAAAGCTGCCCACGCCATTTGCGATGCAACGCACGTACCTCTGCCTTGTTCAGGTTTGTTTTTTGGAGTAGTGCTATATGTATCTTATGACGTTTCAGGTAGGAGTAAATCTGGTATCGTCTTGCCGGTGTGTGCATGCCCCTGACATTCCAGGTGCAGATCTGGATTTCAGCCATGATCACCGCTTGTGTATAACTCACACTTGCCAGCCATGCCCAGTACTTCCGGTGGAGTTCTCCCCCGGTCCTCCTATCCCATCCCCGCCCCCAGACCACCTCCAGCTGCCAACACAATATGCATTGACCTCTTTGGGTGCACATGGGTAGGGAAGAAAGGGGACACAGAAAGCCAAGAAAAGGCAACATAGTAATAAATACCAAAAGGTCAGTTGCGCAACATGCCTCCGTCCAAACACTCAAGTGAGCTAAAGTGAACTATACAGTTCTAGGGGGTATTAACTGGTTGGCACTGCAAAATACCCTTCCTACCGCGACCAGCAGAGGGTAGGATTTCCTGACGTCCAAAGACACTCCTACACCTGGCGCCCCCCGGCCTCCTGTGCCCAACTCCAGGGTGCCTACCTACCCTCCAAGATCCCGACTTACCCCTCAAAGTGTTGGTGGCTCCAGAAGATCCACCGACCTGAGCCTGCAGCCTTTGTTCCCTTTTAAAGATCTCCATTGAATAACATTGAACGCCCAACGGCTCAAAAGCACCCTGCACCCAGCCGCCCGAGTCCCCCTGAGAGTGCAAGCTTTGTCCTATCCTACTTCCCCATTTGCCCTGAGCAAGTGACCAGGAGCCCTGCTAGCCAGCAGCCACCAACCGAAGGCTCCCTGCCTCTCATTGGATAACATTGGGCCTAACTACCTCTGCACCCGGCTACCCCTGTGCCGCTGAGGGTGTACCAACTGTACCTACCTGACCCTGGGAGACCCATGAGTCTATGCCCAGAACCTGAACTCTGCCAGTTGAGTACTTACCTAAAAGCCAATAACTCACTTTTCTTCCATAGGCCAACATTGACTGGTTTCACTTGGAAATTCTTCAAAGTGTGGAATTTTGGAACGTTAAAATATTTATCTAACATCAGCTGAACTACGAATTCCGATTTACTCACCTGCTATCAGGAGACACATCAGTGCTGCATCTTTGAGCTCAGTACTGATCCTGAAAAGTAATTCTAACTGTACTTACCAGTAACTTGGATTTCCTTCCATAGGATATCATGGCCTGCTTTTTGCTGAAAGTTTGTGTCGATTTTTGAAACTTACAAACATTCCTCTAAAATCAGTCGAACTACAAATTCTGATTTACTCACCTGTTATCAGGAGAGACCTCAGTGCTGCATTTTTGAGCACAGTACTGATCATGAAAAGTAATTTTAACTGTACTTACCAGTAACGTGAATTTCCTTCCATAGGATATTATTGCCTGTCTTTTGCTGAAAAACATTCTGTCGATTTTTGAAACGTACAAATATTCCTCTTAAATCAGCCGAACTACGAATTCCGATTTACTCACCTGTTATCAGGAGAGACCTCAGTGCTGCATCTTTGAGCCCAGTACTGATCCTGAAAAATAATTCTAACCGTACTTACTAGTAACTTGAATTTCCTTCCATAGGATATCATTGCCTGCTTTTTGCTGAAAAAGTTTCTGTGTCGATGTTTGAAACTTGCAAATATAATTCGTGCCAGCGATAAAAACTTAATTACTTGCCTATTTTATATAGAGGTCCCAATGCTGAACCTAGGAGTCCAGCACTGGATTACAAAAGTAACGTGAACATACTTCACCTGCTATTTGAATTTCCTTCCATAGGATAACATTGTTAATTCCAACTGAAAAAGTTTCAAAGTTTCAACTTTTAAACTACAATAATATTCCTTAAAAATCACTACTGTAACCAAAACTCTTTTACTTAACTGTTTACAGCTCATGTCCCGGGAGTGAATCTAGGATCCAGTCTTGTGGTTAGAAAAGTAATCTACAAAGTAACTAATTGCATTTAAACAGAAATTCCCATAGAGCTCAATGTTGCATTGTGTTTGAAATTGTGTTGCCTATTGGAACAAACTGTAACTATTGCATTTAAAAAGTCTATTGCATATTTGAAAAGTATTGAACTAAAGTAACTCATCCTGAAAAAGTATATTTTGAAACATTGTTGGTTCTAAAATAAAGCAACTATATCTTTTGATACAAACAATAGGCTTAGAGTTCAGTTCTTGAGTGTGTGAGACCATTTGCTGACTGAGTGTGTACAACAAATGCTTTACACTGTCCTCTAATACTGCCTTACTGCTCAACCAAGCTACCACTTTAGAGAAGAGTAAGGTTATATCTAACTTTAACCTCTGCCAAACCTCTGGGGACTGGGGACTCTATACACACTGTACCTTACTTTGGTCCAGTATATATAGAGCCACTTTCCTACACCATCTCCTCCCTTCACCACTGTGTAAACACACCCTGTGTCCTTTTTAACTTGAGAGATTAAGACCCCTTGAATCCTGAGTGTCCCTAGGGTCCAAGAAGCCCACTAGGTACCTCCAGTAAGCGCCACAGAGCTGCTTTGCAGAGAGGTGTAAAAAGGGGCAAAAGGGGCATGGCGTGGGCCACCTCTCTGAAAAACAGCACAGTGGTGCTTACTGGAAGTACCTGGTGGGCTAGTTAGGCCCCAAGGGCCCTCAGGATTGAAGGGGAATTATTTTCCCAACTTAAAACTCGCCACAGGGCGTCTTTTCACACGCCACCTCGGGCCCCATCTCCTCCCTTCACCACTGTGTAAACACGCCCTGTGGCCATTTTAAGTTGGGAGATAAAGTCCCCTTGAATCCTGAGTTTCCCTTGGGTCCAACTAGCAAACTAGCCCACTAGGTCCCCCAGTAAGCGCCACAGAGCTGCGTTGCAGAGAGGTGTAAAAAGGGGCACGGCCTTGGCCACCTGTCTGAAACACAGCGCAGTGCCGCTTACTGGAAGCACCTTGTGGACTAGTTAGCCCCTAGGGGCCCTCAAGATTGAAGAGGAATTATTTTCCCAACTTAAAACGCGCCACAGGGCGTGTTTTCACACATCACCTCAGTCCCCATCCCCTCCTTTCACCTCTGTGTAAACGCGCCCTGTGGCCGTTTTAAGTTGGGAGATAAAGTCCCCTTGAATCCTGAGTGTCCCTTGGGTCCAACTAGCAAACTAGCCCACTAGGTACCTCCAGTATGCGTCACAGAGCTGCGTTGCAGGGAGGTGTAAAAAGGGGCACGGCCTCGGCCACCTCTCTGAAACACAACGCACTGGCACTTACTGGAAGTACCTGGTGGGCTAGTTGGTCCCTGGTGCTCTCACGATTGAAGGGGAATTATTTCTCAAACTTAAAACACGCCACAGGGCGTGTTTTCAAATGTCACCTCAGGCCCCATCCCCTCCCTTCACCACTGTGTACTGTAAACGCGTCCTGTGGCCGTTTTAAGTTGGAACATTAAGTACCCTTGAATCCTGAGGGTCCCTAGGGTCAAACTAGCCCACTAGTGTAAAAAGGGGTGTGGTTTCTGAACACCTGTCTGCAATGCAGCTCCGTGGCACATACTGGAGGTACCTGGTGGGCTATTGAAAGGGAATTAATTTCCCAACTTACAACTCCCTAAGGGGTATGTCTGCACAGTGGTGAAGGAAGGGGGCGTGGCCTGAGGTGACATGTCTGCAAACACACCCTGTGGCACTTTTTAAGTTGGAGAATTAATTCCTCTTCAATCCTGAGGTTCCCTGGGGGCCAACTAGCCCACCAGGTACCTCCAGTATGCGCCAGAGAGCTGCTTTTTATAATACTCTGCACCACAGCTCCGTGCCGCTTACTGAAGGTATTCATTTCTCAACTTAGATTGCGCCACTGGGCGTGTTTGCACACATGTCACCTCAGGCCTGCCTCCTCCCTTCACCACTGTGCAAACGCGCCCCGTGGCACGTTTTAAGCTGGGGGATTAACTCCCCTTGAATCCTGAGGGACCCTGGGGCTTAACTGCCCACCAGCTACCTCCATTAAGTGCCACAGAGCTGCGTTGCAGATAGGTGTAAAAAGGGACATGGCCTCAGAACACCTCTCTGCAACGCAGCCCCCTGGCGCATACTGGAGGTTCCTGGTGGGCTAGAAGGGGGCGTGGCCTCCGGTGCGATGCCGGTCATTTTCTTTTGTTTTAAGAAGTGGGGCTGTGTGGCCCCTCTTCGTTTCCTAATATTTTGGCCCTGGGTACTCCATCCCCCAGGGCCTTACCCCTTTTTTCTAAAAAAAAATATTCGTTTTGAAGGTGGCCACGTGGCCCCCCTCCCAAGGCTATAATTGGCCCCAGGAACCTCATCCCCTGGGGCCTGGCCTTTTTTTATTTTTTATTTTACTTTTAGAAGGGGGCTGCTTTGCCCCCCTCCTTAGGCCATTTATGGACCCGGGGACCCCATCCCCCGGGGCCGGCCTTTTTTTTCTCCTATTTCTTTTTTTAATTTCTGAGGAGGCCACGTGGCCCCCCTGCCGGGCCTCTTGTAGCCCTGGGGACCCGATCCCCTGGGGTTGGCCCTCTTCGTTGGGGACCATGGGGGGTCCCCAATCCCTCCACAGTCCCAGCCGGCTCCCTGTATCCTGCGGGAGCTGGCATTCCTTTTCCACATGTGGAGCAGCTAACATGCTGCTCCCCATGTGAAAAAGCAATCTGCATTCAAACTACAGTGTCCCAGGGGTGGGCACCCTGGGACACTGCAGGCGCCGGCCCTGGTGGGGTAGCGATCCCCAGGGCCACGACAAGGTTCCAGTAGGGGGGCCACGTGGCCCCCTCCCACAATTTACAAAGCCCCAGGGGGAGTTGGTCCCCGGGGCTCGATAGCGGACCCCCAAATTAAAAAACATAGTGCCCCGGGGAGGTGGCGGTCCCCGGGGCATGTGGGGTGTCTCAAGCCCCCCACACATGTTTCTTTAATTTAAAAAAAAGCCCCGGGTGGCTGTCCCTGGGGCTGCGGGGGCCATTAGCCCCCTCCACATATATTAGCAAAAAGCCCTGGGTGGCGGTCCTTGGGGCTTGGGGTAGCCTTTGGGCCCCCCCACCCATCTTTTTTGTAGCACCAGGAGGTGGTGCTCCCTAGGGCTGGGGGGGCTGAGAGCCCCCCACATATTTCAAAAAAGCCCCAGGGGTGGCGCTCCCCGGGGCTTGGGGGACCATCTGGGCACCCCATTACTATGATATATTGCCCCCGGGACTTAGCCCACCGGGAGCAAATCAGGAACGAAGCGCGGGAGCCCTTGCTTAATTTTTTTTTCCCGGAGAGGGATGCGCGGAGCTTCACGCATCCCACGACTTACATTTTTTAAAAACTTTTTTATCGGCCTTAGGGGTCCTTGTCGGACCCCCTGAGCAGGCCTAGGGTGTCAGGGTGTTTCTAACCTGCCCCCTTTGCTTGTTTGTCACGTTTTTCTCACTGTTTTTTCATGCCTCAGTTCTACCGAGGCACAAGATGGCTGCCAACACTTCCTGGTTTGAAGTGTTGACATCCAATTAGCATAAAGATCGTGCACAGGAGGCCCTAGATATATATATGTGATTTTACTTTTGATTTTGTCAGGAGCTACTGAATGGATTTACACCATTTAACCAAAAGGCACGACTCTGAACCAAGGGCTATCTTTGTGCCAAATTTGGTGTAATTCCGTTCAGCAGTTCGGGCTGTAGCTGCGACTAAAGTTTCCTATGGGAATTTGCATGGGGAAAACACGTTTTGGGACCCCCATTTTTTCTCGTCCCCCGCTTGACGAATCACCCCGAGACTTTCAGGATAGGGGCGGACCGGAGCGCCCCACCAGTTTTTAAAATTTCATGACGATTTGTCAGCCGTCGCCAAAGTTATTCCAAATAGAATGTTACGACCGCCAGTAGGTAATATATATATATTTACACACATACACACACACACACACATACATGTATATTTGTATATATATGCCACTTCGATCTTCACTTCTTTCAATTCTCCTTGATCGGGAAGGATGAATACGGACTCCCGTTAACTGGTGCAAGATGTTTTTATTTACTCCTTTACACCACCATGACGCATTTCGGCCTGAAGTGGCCTTGATCACATGTAGCACTGCGGAGTACATTTCCCCATTTTAAAGTGACAAGTGCATTAAATGTGATTATAAATTCATAGACATTGAAGACACGCTTATGCTACAATAGCTTGACGTCTCTTCAAAGGCATTTAGTAGGACACATCACATTTATATTATAAAAGATGCTAAAATATCATATAAAATATATACAGTGAGCACTGATATACTTCTTTAATCAATTTGAACATTAAAAGCAATTTCATACTCTAATTGTTTTGGGAACTTAAATGGATTGTAGTTACTAAATACATGGTGTATTTTGTTAGCTCACAGGGGTAGTCGCCTGTATCTCTAAGTATATCAATGTTTAACCCTGCAATTATTTATACGATTTATAACCCTCAATCATGTTTATAGGGTGCTAGCTTCAAGTGGTTGATTGCAATTGAAAGATTCAACATGTGCAAAATTAAAAATGTTCATTTTACTGAAATGTATCTAAATATGGGATTGTGCAAATTGCATATCAGGCATGTATTGGTGATGATAATATCATATATTGAAATCTCCTTCTTGGTCCAATATGTGAATTTAATTATAGACATGTGCAGAGATCCTCACTGGAATTGAGCCCCTGTGGGCTTTTGGTGTCGAGCTCGATTGAATAGCGTCAATGCTGTGGACCAAATCTAGTACGAAGTACTTTGGGGCAGATTTATGTCGGACTTGAGCCTCGTTTAAGCCGCCGCTGCGTCACGCAACAGCGGTGTAAACGTGGCGCATCCCTGTGACCCATTTACAACGTGACGCATATAGGCAGATGCGTCACGTTGTAAAGCCCTGCGCCACATGTGGGCGTTCCGGCGCAGGGTGGGCATTTCAGGGCAGGCGCGCCTCGCAAAAGTGCCTGCGTGAAATCTTGTAGATTTCACGCAGGCCCTTTTAGGCCAATACTGCGTTAAAACCCTGCGCCTGCTTGAAGCAGGCGTAAGGCTTGATGCAGCATTGAACAGATATGGCACCCCAGAGCATTGCTGGAGCTGCGTTGCGCTTGCGACGCAACTCCAGCAATGCGTCGCCTTTACGGCACAGATGCGTCACGCATCTGTGCCGTTTTTGCCCCATGGTGCACAGCATTGTAAATGCGGCGCACCATGGGTGGCGGCGCTGTGGCGCACAATAACTGGTGCATCCCTGGGGATGCGCCAGTTATTGTAAATCTGCCCCTCTATATTTTCTAATCTATTTTCATGGACATCTTTGAAGTGTTGTGCCACTGGATATTTTGGATCTGAATTCGTGATTGCTCTTATGTGATGGAGTATTCTCTTGTGGACCTGCAACTTTGTACTGCCCACATATCGCAGTCCACAAGAGCACAGCAACACATAAATCGCATATTCAGGTTATCAAGTTAAGAACTTCATGATAGCAAAGGATTTGTCCCTAAAGGGTATTGTGTAGGTAGTTGTATTCAAATACTGGACATCTAATTATTCATCATTTGTGAACCTGAAAGCTATACGTCCTATTCAGGTATTCTTTTATGCATTTTCTTTGACTATCATACTAGAATTTACTCACATGCTTCTTTTACTGTAACAATAATGTAATTAAAGATATAGGAACCTGCTTATCATATGTTTGAATCAGGTTTTTCTGTATGCACTTCCTTGGATTGTTACGTTGGAACTTTATAACATACTATTAGCTGTGCTAAGAGTGCATTTGAAGGTATAAAAATATGCTCCTTTTGCTGTAAACTATAATGTACCTGAAGGTATAGGAACCTGTCTTTTCATTTGTTTGAATCAGGTTTTTTACATGCACTTCCTTGGATCAATACATTGGAATCTTATAACCTACTATTAGCTGCATTAAGAGTGTATTCGAAGGTATTAAGAATTTCATGTCAGCTCTCTATTATCCAGTACTTTTTGTATGTATGTTTTCCCATTAGATCCTGAAATGGTGAAGAATTACCTTGATTTGTTGTAAGATTCTGGATCTCTCACTTTCTTAAGAAAAAGTTTGTTAAGAAATAAGCACTTATGGATTGCATTTTGTAAATATGTGTTTTTGTATCTTTTTATTGTGTATAGCCCTGAAGAAGTCCGGTCACGGACGAAACGCGTTGGCTATTTGCCTATCAGCGATTTTTAAAGAAAATGAAAAACTGAATAAAGGACTGAAGACACAGTGTCTCTTGTCTATGTATTTGTTGGGGAAACAGTTATGACAATGTTACATGTGCTTTAATTAAAGCTGAAACATTATATATCTTAAATTGTGTATTTAACTTTGAAGGGTACATAATGGGGCAGGGGGATTACAACTACCTCTAACTAAGAGGTGAAGAAAGAGGAAAGAAAAGTGCAGAAAGAAGCAGCAGAGGTGCCAAGAGAGGCAAGAGAGGTGCAGAAAAAAGCAAGTGAAGTGCAGAAAGAGGCAAGTGATGTGCAGAAAGAAGCAAGAGCAGTGCAGAAAGAACCAACAGAGGTATAAAAAAGAAGCAACAGGGGTGCAGAAAAGGTAGGAGAGGTGCATAAAGAGGCAAGAGAGGTACAGAAAGAGACAGGAGGGGTGCAGAAAGAAGGAAGAGAAGTGCAGAACATTGGCAAGAGAATTGCTGAATGAATCAACAGAGATGGAGAAAATAGCAAGAGAAGTGCAGAAAGAGGCAAGTGAGAATCTAAAACAGGCAGGAAAGGTACAGAAAAAGGGAAGATGATTGCAGAAAGAGACAACAGGGGTGCAGAAAGAAGCGAATGACGTACAGAAAGAGGCTATTACAATACAAAACATGTGTGTGGAGGGTCGAGGGGAATCTTTTACGACCTGTCTGTTCATACCCCTACTGTCAATACATAATACACAACAGAACAGACCAGGTCTGGGGACAATGTGTGGCTATACCAGTCACCGCGACCACACGTAGTGCATGTGTTAGTGAAGGTTGCTGACAGCATAAATACAATTGCTGTTGAAGTTGTATTTATGCTGTCAGCAACCTTCACTAACACATGCACTACGTGTGGTCGCGGTGACTGGTATAGCCACACATTGTCCCCAGACCTGGTCTGTTCTGTTGTGTATTATGTACAGAAAGAGGCAACAGACGTACAAAAAGAGAAAAGAGAACTGCAGAAAAAAGGCAAGAAAAGTGCAGAAAGAAGCAACAGAGATACATAAAGAGACAAAAGGGGGGGCAGAAAGAAGCAAGACAGGTGCAGAAAGAAGCATGGAAAGTGCAGAATGAAGCAATAGGGGTGCAGAAAGAGGCAAGAGAAGTGTAGAAAGGAGCAATTGAGGTGCAGGAAGAGCCAACAGAGATGCAAAAAGAAGCAAGAGAGGTACAGAAACAGGCAAGAGAAGTGCACAAAGAGGCAAGTGAATTGCTGAAAGAAGCAACAGAGGTGTAGAAAGTAGCAAGAAAAGTGCACAAAGAGGCACGTGAGATGAAACAACAGGTAGGAAATGTACAGAAAAAGGGAAGACCAGTGCAAAAAGAGACAACAGGGGTGCAGAAAGAAGCAAATGAGGTGCAGAAAGAGGCAACCAACGTGCAGAAAGAGGGAAGAGAGGTGCAGAAAAAGGCAAGAAAAGTGCAGAAAGAGGTACATAAAGAGACAACAGGGGTGCAGAAAGAAGCAAGACAGGTGTAGAAAGAAGCATGGAAAGTGCAGAATGAAGCAACAGGGGTGCAGAAAGAGGCAAGAGAAGTGTAGAAAGGGGTGAGAGGTGCAGAAATAGGCAAGTAAAGTGTACAAAGAGGCAAGAGAACTGCTGAAAGAAGCAACAGAGGTGTAGAAAGAAGCAAGAAAAGTGCAGAAAGAGGCAAGTGAGATGCAAAAACAGGCAGGAAAGGTACAAAAAGAGGGAAGACGAGTGCAGAAAGAGACAACAGGGGTGCAGAAAGAAGCAAATGAGGTGCAGAAAGTGGCAACAGACGTGCAGAAAGAGGGAAGAAAGGTGCAGAAAGTACAAGAGATTTGCAGAATGAGGTCAAAAGAAGTGCAGAAAAAGAAAGAAACGTGAAGAAAGAAGCAACGGAGATGCAGAAAGAGGCAAGAGAGGCGAAGAGGAAAGCAAGAGTGGCTTGCACACCATTAGTACCAATTTGACCCCCACATTTAGCATTCTAGGTTTGCAAAGGGCCTTCCACAATGCTGTAACACTTGTCGCTGCATTTTTGGTAACGTTTGACCAGTTTCAGCTAGAAACAAGGCTTTTATTGTTCAAATCTGCAGATTAGGGTGAAGATGAATTATGTGGCTAATGCAGAAAATATATAACTGTCCGAAAGTCGGCGCAGCCAAACATTGACATAATTCCAGTGGCCCTGCTCATACCGCAGATTAGGTCCACAAGTGCTCCTCAGTGATTCCATTTTGTCTCACTGAGTTCATAGTTAAGCTTCTATGGAAATAAGGAAGACTAAACCTGAGGTTACTACTCCACAACACCTACTACCATACCACATAATTATTCTCCATAACACATAATCCCATTCTACATAATTCCTATACACTAAATACCATATACTTTCTCTCAACATAATTTTATTGCACAACATACCACATAATTCCACTACACACAACGTATATCCACTCCACTCCAAAAGACATTAGTAAAAAACATTTGCAATTACAACGCCAATAACTCTAATTCTCGCTAATGCAAAACCTATTACATTGCAAACCCTTCTTTAACTAGTAGTCGTGTTTGCAGAGTGGTGGAGAAAGGGTGCTGTGCCTCCGACCAGAGCTCAGGAATTCCGGTGCATAGGGCTTACAGGAGGTCCAAGTAGGGCTTCTTGGCCCCCAATGTCCCTCGGGAATAAATTGGACATCATCCTCCATCCTGTATTCTGCCTGGAGGCGCGTGTGCAGAATGGTGGAGAAAGGGGGGAATGGCCTCCGAAGACGGGAGGCTGCTCCAACCAAGAGCAGCCTTACTGCTGCTCCTGGTGGGGTTCTGATCTGTACCATCATACTGGAATAAATTACCTACAAGAAACTATATGGTCTGCTCTACCTTTATTACAACACGGTCCCACTGTGCAGGACTTACTGGAGGTAACATGGGGGGTAGTTGGCCCCTAAGGACATCCTTGGGGAGCAACTACCACTCCCATTACCTCCAGTAAGTCCCACACAGCAGCATTGCTAAGTTCTTATAGCAGGCCACGCCCCCTTTGCCCACCACTATCCAAACACGCTCCCTGGCACGCTCTTGGAAGGGAATTCAAGTCCCCTTCACTGCTGGGGGCCAGCTAGCCTACCTCTAACCTCCAGTAAGCCCCACACAGTGGCATTGCTGAGAGGTAGTCAAAGACCACGCCCCCTTTCTCCACTATTATGCAAATGCGCCCTCTGGCACATTGTTAGTTGGGGAATTAATTCCCCTTGAATACTGAGGGTCCCTAAGGGGCCAACTAGCCCACCAGGTACCTTCAGTAAGCGCCACACAGCTGGATTGCAGAGAGGTGGTACAAGGCCACCCCCCTTTTTACACCACTCTGCAAACACGCCTCTTGGCGCACTGCTGCTCGGGGGATAAAGTCTACTAGTGTCTTGAGGTCCTCAGGACACAAGAGGACCTCAACACCCCACCCCCACCCCCCCAGGGGCCCGCAACATAGTGGCAGAGTCTCCGCCATGGAAAGGCATTCCACCGCACACATCATAATATGGATGGCGGTGCCTGCAAGGCACCACCACTATATTATGGGCCTTTGCCTGCCGATGGAAAAGCGGTGGACGGTCTTTCCTTCCACCGTGGTACCCCCGCCATGCTAATGGGCAGGGGGTAAATGGCCGTCCTGCGGGGTGTTTTGGTGGGCAGATCGCCACCGGCGGTCGGGCAGTGGCGATCTGCCCTCAATGATAATAGGCCCCTTTAATGTCTGTTTTAGGAGACCCGCTCCTACTAAGGGAAGGCTATAAGCAGCGTCACTGGAATTATGCAGCAGGAGAAGGCCAAATTATGCGGTAGGGTTGAGTAAACTATGCAACAAGAAAAAGCAAATTGTGCGGCATAATACGGCACATTTTGTAAAAGTATTACTTCATTATCTCATCATTTTTAAATTGCGCAATTCTCTCTGGGAATTTTTTGCACCTCATTAATACCAGTTTAGCACCCAAATATATTGATAAGCAACGTAAATGTGACCAGTCAAGTTTTCGAAAGGGCATTCCACTGCCCAGCAACATTTATTGTTACATTTTTTGGTAACTTTTGAGCTATTTGAGCTAGAAACAAATCAATTTTTGTTAAAATCTACAGATTATGTGGCAGATGGTGGGTTATGTGCCCAATGCAGCAAATCTATAATTATGCATAAATTAAAGCAAAATAGCATAATTCTAGTGGCCCTGGTTATGTTTGTACTTATTGTGTGCAATTTAATTCCATTTTTAATTTCATGTGCAACTTTAGTACAAGTTAACAGACATTGGCCTCCCCTTACGCTGTTGATCTACTTTTGTACTTATCATTCTTTAAGCATCGCTGACCTTATTTGTAAGAAAATGGCAAATTAGTTGAAGGAGGTAACAACCTACTCAAAGTAATAATCACAATGCTTAGCAGGGTGAACTACAAAAGTCACTAAATCAACCTGGGCTCAACCCCTTAGTATGTGTGACAAGCTAAAGTTAGAGGCAATGTGGAAAGCATTTATGCTGTAGCAAAACAGTAATAAAGTCATACACAAGACTAGAAAAATCCCAAACCAGTTTGTAAAATGTATTTTACTGCATAAAATGACAACAAACAACAAAAATTCAATAAGGGAAATCGCAGTTACCTCTTTATTACAGAATTCAGAAAAACACAATTCTACCATAAAATGCAGATATCAATGTGAATTACAGCATTTGTTAGGGTGTCAGGGTAATGGAGCATCAAACAGCCACCCATTATTGTATTTTGGAGCCATAAATATGGTCATAACAAGCACAAAACAGTACAACGTAGCACTAAAAATCATTGAGCACCATCACAGTCATCAGATTGCACTTGACTGGTAGTTATGAGCTTGGAATCTTCCAGCACAACAAGGCTGTAGGCATGAGCCGAATAGTGCTCCATGAAACTAGATACCTTGTCCACGATGTTCTGCCCAATGATGTCCACCTGAATCTTCAGCCCAGCGGCGGTGCACCTTAATCGATCGACTTGACAGATTAGTCCTTAATACCCAACGGTCTTGTGAGACAAAACGTTTTTAAGTCTGAGGTTCAGGAGATGTTAGATGGAGTACATGTTAACCTAGCCCAAGGTTCCAGGGCTTCAGGAACAGCACTTAGGTGTTAGGACTCTGGTAGAAGCCACCAGCAGGGTCCAGAGTAGATCCAGTTGGAACTAGTCAGCTGCAGGTAAGGCCTCTTGGAGTTTGTAGCATGCCTGTAGCTTGAATAGGTGTCCACTTCTCTGTTCCGTGTACAAGAGGAAGAACAGACCAGCCCAGCCTGCTAAGGTCTTCTCAGGTCTCAGACATCCGATTCAGTTCTCCTCAGATCTTTTCAGGTTCAGTAGTGTGCTGGAGAAGGTATTGTGGGTGACACATTTATTCCTGGCACAAACCTGTGGGTGGGAGTGTCTCACCATAGCCCTACTCTAACAAACAAGATGAAAGATCCCAAGTACCCTTTTCGCCTTTTGCAGAACTTCCTTTGAGCCCTACAATAAATATTATCACAGTTCTCCTGTCTACCTAAATAAAAGATGGCAAAACATTTCTTCCCCTTTGCAGAGCCTTTGTTCCTACCCCAGAAGTGGGGCGAGGGAAATGAGCAATCCCTTCTTTGTGGTCACTCTAAAATAGTTCTGTGAACAGCTCCTCTCCCACTATGATTGTAGCCTGCCTGGTTAGGTAAACAGAGAAAAGCCCCCCCAAACTCTCAGCTAATATTTGGCTGCAACAGGGTAGGCCTTCTTTGTAGTTATTCCAAAATCCTGGGCCCAACCCAAATGGTCATCCCGCCATATAAACAAAAACACCTCCCCACTCCCAAGTCATTTACTCTTGCTCCAAACACAGTTTTCACATGTTATTCAAGTTTGAGCACTCAGAAGACAGCTTGAGTTTAATGCAAATTAAGCTCTGGAGGTTTCAGGCCGGAAAAAGGTAACTTTCTAAAAGTACACTTTCCATAATGTTTAGTACAAATCCACCATCCCCAGTGAATTGGACTTTTAATAAATATTTCGAAGAGCCCAAGAATAAACTTTCTAAGTGCTGCACATGGGTTCTGCCCAATTCGTCTACCAGGAATTTTAGTTATTGATCACCTCAATCAATCAATCAATCAATCAATGCATTTATATAGCGCACTACTCACCCGGAGGGTGTCAAGGCGCTTAGGGAGGGGGGGGTCTGCTACTGCTCGAACAGCCAGGTCTTGAGCTGCTTCCTGAAAGCGAGGTGGTCTTGGGTCAGGCGGAGATGGGTCGGGAGGGAGTTCCAAGTCTTGGCGGCCAGGTAGGAGAAGAACCTTCCTCCTGTGGTGGCTCTTCGGATACGGGGGACAGCGGCGAGGGCGTGGCTGGTCGATCGAAGCTGGCGTGTGGGAGTGTAGAAGTTGAGGCGGCTGTTGAGGTATCTTGGGCCTTGGTTGTGCAGGGCTTTGTGTGCGTGGGTGAGGAGACGGAAGGTGATTCCCTTGTTGACAGGGAGCCAGTGCAGGTCTCTCAGGTGTCCGGAGATGTGTCGGGGGATGTCGAGGATGAGTCTTGCTGAGGCGTTCTGGATCCACTGGAGTCTCTTCTGGAGTTTGGCTGTGGTTCCGGCGTAGAGGGAGTTGCCGTAGTCCAGTCGGCTGGTGACGAGGGCCTGGGTGACCATCTTCCTGGTCTCGGTGGGGATCCACCGGAAGATCTTACGTAGCATGCGCAGGATGTTGAAGCACGACTAGACGGCGTTGACTTGTCTGGTCATGGAGAGGGAGGAGTCCAGGATGAAGCCCAGGTTGTGTGCATGGTCCGTTGGTTTGGTTGCGCTGCCCAGGGCGGGGAGCCACCAGGAGTCGTCCCAGGCGGAGGGCGAGGAGCCCAGGATGAGGACTTCCGTCTTGTCTGAGCTCAGTTTCAGGCGGCTGTTCATCCTCCACTCGGCTACGTCTGTCATCCCTTCGTGCAGGTTGGCTCTGGCGGTGGCGGGGTTGCTGGTGAGGGAGAGGATCAGCTGGGTGTCGTCGGCGTAGGAGATGATGTTGAGGTTGTGCTGGCGTACGATGGCCGCAAGAGGGCTCATGTAGACATTGAAGAGGGTGGGGCCGAGCGAGGATCCTTGAGGAACGCCGTAGATGACTTCGGTGGCTTCTGATCTGAACGGGGGGAGGCGGACTCTCTGTGTTCTTCCGGCGAGGAAGGAGATGATCCATTCTAGTGCCTTCTCTTGAATTCCGACGTTGCTGAGGCGCTGCACTAGGGTGTGGTGGCAGACAGTGTCGAATGCCGCGGAGAGGTCCAGAAGGATGAGGGCAGCAGTTTCCCCATTGTCGAGCAGGGCTCGGATGTCATCGGTGGCTGCGATGAGGGCGGTCTCGGTGCTGTGGTTGGCCCGGAAGCCAGACTGCGAGAGGTCGAGGGATCCGTTCGTCTCGAGGAAGGCGGCCAGCTGTTTGTTGACGGTCTTCTCGATGACTTTGGCTGGAAACGGGAGGAGCGAGATGGGGCGGTTGTTTTTGAGTTCGGTGGGGTCCGCTGATGGTTTTTTCAGTAGAGCGCCGAGTTCGGCGTGCTTCCAGCTCACTGGGAAGGTAGCGGTGTCGAAGGAGGTGTTGATGAGGTCCCGCAGGTGGGGTGCAATGACAGCGTCGGCCTTGTTGAAGACGTGGTGAGGGCAGGGGTCGGTTGGAGATCCGGAGTGGATGGAGTACATCGTGCGTCCGGTTTCTTCGGTGTTGATCGGGGTCCAGGCGCGGAGGGTGGTGGTGGAGGGTGCAGGTGCGGTCGTGGGGTGCGTTGGCTGTGCGATGAAGCTGTTGTGTATGTCTACGATCTTGTTGTGGAAGTAGGAGGCGAGGGAGTTGCAGAGGTCTTGGGATGGCGTGATGTTGTTGTTTCCGGCGTTGGGGTTGGAGAGCTCTTTAACGATGTTGAAGAGTTCCTCGCTGTTGTGCGCGTTGTTGTCCAGTCGTTCCTTGAATGCGGTTTTCTTGGTGGTGTGGATCAGTTGGTGGTGTTTTTGAGTGGCGAGCTTGAGGGTGGTCATGTTGTCTGGTGTTGGGTCTCTGCACCAGGCTCTCTCGAGGGCTCGGCAGTTCTTCTTGGGGCTCTTGAGTTCGTCGGTGAACCAAGGTGCTTTCTTACAGCCGGGTCTGTTAGGCGGGGTCCTCAGAGGGGCGAGGTCTTCTGCGCAGTTGCTGATCCATTTCGTGAGGTTGTTGGTGGCCTGGCTAGGGTTCGCTGAGCTGGCGGGGGGTCCTGGCTCAGGGATGCGGCAAGCTGGTCGGCTGTGATCTTGTTCCAGCTTCTACGTGCAACCTGTTGCTGGTGGTGGTGGATCGTGTTCTTTCTGAAGCTGAAGTGGACGCAGCTGTGGTCCGTCCAGTGGAGTCCGGTGGCGTGGCTGAATGCTGGATGAGAAGACGGGGTTGAGTGTGTGTCCAGCTTGGTGGGTGGGGGTGGTCACCAGCTGCTTGAGTCCGAGGTTGGCGTGGTTGTCCAGCAGGGTGATGGTGTTGCGGTCGTTGTTGTTCTCCAGGTGGAAGTTGAGGTCCCCCAGGAGGATGTAGTCAGCGGAAGGGAGGACGTGCGGGCTGATGAAGTCGGCGATGTCTTCGCTGAATTGTGTGCGAGGTCCCTGGGGTCTGTAGATGAGGGTGCCTCTGAGGGTGGTCTTGGGGTCGGTGTGGATCTGGAAGTGCTCGGCGGTTGTGAGGGTGTCGTCGGTGTTGGTCCTGATGCGGATGGTGTTCCTGTGGATGATGGCGATGCCTCCTCCGGTCGGATTGCCGCGGTCCCTCCGGGTGATCTTGTATCCGTCCGGGATGGCGATGGCGATGTCGGGTGCTGAGGAGGCGTTCATCCAGGTTTCCGTGAGGAAGGCGACGTCTGGTGATGTGGTGTCGAGCAGGTTCCAGAGCTCCACAGCGTGTCTGTGGACGGAGCGGGTGTTGAGCAGGATGCACTTCAGGTGGTTGTTGCTGGTGGTCGGCTTGGTGGGTGCTGGTGCAGTGCAGGTCCGGATGCAGGTGAACTTGCAGGAGTGGCAGCTGAAGGGTCCGTGGGTGGGTTGCTCGGTAGCATCCCGGGATATGGCCGGTGTTGAGTGCGTTGAGTTTGGTGGCGTTGTAGGTCCGGCGGGTGGGCTAGTGTCTGCGGGGGCCAGGGGTTCTGGTGCTGGGCGCGGGCCAGGCGCGCCTTCAGCGCTTAGGGCGCGCCCGGTGCGCGTCAACGCTGCGCGTTGGCCACTCTGCCATATGTGGAGAGTGGGGGGGGCGGAGCGATGGAGGAGCAGCTGGGAGGCGGGGCGGCGAATGGGAAGGGTGGCCGAGGGAAGGGGGCGGGGCCGCAGGGGGATAGCGGTGGGGAGCGGGGAGCGGGGAGGTGGCGGGAAAACAAGGGGCAACAGGGGACAAAGGCGACGAACTAAGAAATATTAAAAACCACAGGGAGGGGATACAATCACAGAAAAACAAAATAAATACAAGCAGAATCAGCGCACAAAGCGGAACAAGAAACAGGAAAAATTACAGTACAAGGAAACGCAAGCAGCAGCGTCGGGGGCCAGGAGCACAGCTGCAGGCAGCGGCGGCCCTCGGCGGGAACCAGGGGCACAGCTGCGGGCAGCGGCGGCACTCGGGGGCAGCCTGGGCTCACACCCGGAGGAGTGAGAGCGGGGCGTGGGGTGACCGGGTCAGAGGGTCAGAGGTCACTACTCACCACCGGGCTCCCTCTGTCCTATATGGTCCAGTGGGAGGGCGGAGCAGCTGGGAGGCGGGAGAGGGGCGGCGAATGGGAAGGGCGGCCGAGGGAAGGGGGCGGGGCCGCAGGGGGGCAGTGGCGGGGAGCGGGAGGTGGCGGGAAAACGCACCAGGGGCTGAGCACAAAAAGGGGCAACAGGGGACAAAGGCGACGAAATAAGTAATACTAAAAACCACAAGGAGGGGATACAATCACAGAAAAACAAAATAAATACAAGCAGAATCAGCGCACAAAGCGGAACGAGAAACAGGAAAAATTACAGTACAAGGCAGCGCAAGCAGCAGCGGTCAGGGGCCAGGAGCACAGCTGCAGGCAGCGGCGGCCCTCGGCGGGAACCAGGGGCACAGCTGCGGGCAGCGGCGGCACTCGGGGGCAGCCTGGGCTCACACACGGAGGAGTGAGCGCGGTGCGTGGGGTGACCGGCCCAGAGGGTCAGAGGTTACTGCTCACCACCGCGCTCCCTCTGTCCTATATGGTCCAGTGGGAGAGAGGAGCAGCTGGGAAGCGGGAGCGGGGCTGCGAATGGGAAGGGCGGCCGAGGGAAGGGGGCAGGGCCGCAGGCGGGCAGCGGCGGGGAGCGGGGAGGTGGTGGGAAAACACGCCAGGGGTTGAGCACAATAAGGGGCAACAGGGGACAAAGGCGACGACCTAAGTAATACTAAAAAAACACAGGGAGGGGATACAATTACAGAAAAACAAAATAAATACAAGCAGAATCTGCGCACAAAGCGGAACGAGAAACAGGAAAAATTACAGTACAATGCAGCGCTAGCAGCAGCGGTCGGGGGCCAGGAGCACAGCTGCAGGCAGCTGCGGCCCTCGGCGGGAACCAGGGGCACAGCTGCGGGCAGCGGCGGCACTCGGGGGCAGCCTGGGCTCACACACGGAGCAGGGCCGGCTCTAGGCTCATGGTGGCCCTGTGCAGGGAGCGTAGGTGGGGGCCCCGGAAGAGGGGGTCCGGACGGGGCAGAGCTCAGGAAGGTGACACTAGTTAAGCCAAGTAATTAGATATTTTAGCATTATTCACTTTCTCTTAATTTCCATTACATATGATTCTTAGATGGCAGCGACACCTCCTGTCCAAACGCACTCACCCCGACATACAAGGGCAGTACATTACACTGCTGGAGAGACGGACATGAGGAAAGATATTTGAATTCTCGGCCTTGGAATGGGCTGGCATACATCATAGCTGTCATGCCCTGCTCATAAATGTTAATCGGGGATCAATGATGCTTTAAAATGTCAGCAACTTCTGTAACATGTCAATTACATGAAGATGTCGTGACAAATGTTGGACAAATATTATGTGATGTAGAATGTATAAAGAAATGCCAATAACGATATGTTTAAAAAAGGAGAATGGGACGTGTCCTGGTACCTCTTGAAAGGTAAGGGCTAGAAAGAAAGGTGAATTGGTTCCAAGTTCAGAGTGACAAGACCTTGGGAGCAAGCCATGGGAGAAGAAAGCTCTGTCTGTTGAGGCTGAGAGGGACAAGTGGAAGTCTTTTTGAGGCATTGTCACAGTATTGTTCTTCTTCTTCCAGGACCTGGTGGGACTCTGCCTTACTAACTGTGAGAAGCTGTCCGCTAAGAGCCTGCAGACACTGCTTGACTTCAGCCCCACCCTGGGCTCCTTGAGTCTCTTCGGCTGCAGTAACATTTTCTACGAAGAGGAGAATGCGGGTGGCTCCGAGGACTACGACTGCCTGGCGAACCCATCCCGGCAGCTTCGAGTCAAGGACTT
Organism: Lissotriton vulgaris; assembly: GCF_964263255.1. Classification (NCBI taxonomy): domain Eukaryota; kingdom Metazoa; phylum Chordata; class Amphibia; order Caudata; family Salamandridae; genus Lissotriton; species Lissotriton vulgaris. Next base: position 64,959,071 of record NC_141687.1, read on the forward strand.
CACTTTTCAGGATTTCAGACGCCTGAGACTTCTTAATCTCGGGAGCGTGACAAAAGGAGTGGACGTGAAAAGACTGATTCAACCTCTGACCTGCTTGACCGCCCTTGACCTTTCTGGGATCCAGCTGTCTGACCTTGGCTTCCTCACACAGTGGAAGGACAGCCTCGTCTCTTTAGTGCTTTACAACACTGACCTGTCCGAGGACCACATCCGTGCAATCATTCAGCTGCAGAAACTCAGGTCAGCATCTGGCACCGGCTCTGCCCAGGGATGTCCTGGCTCACAATATACATCTTATTGTCCCTCTAATTTTCACCCATATATTTTTCTTCCTAACAAATCTGGCTGTGTGTCCTTTATGTGCCCTTCTAGACCTTCGGGTTAAGGGTACATTTTCCATACTCGTGGGGTGTCCTGTCCAGCCCTGGGCAAGTGAAACTAAGTGAAAACAACAACGCTCACGCTGCCATTGCCCGGAGGTTGCCAAATCCTGCCAGGGGGCCGCCACTCCAGTGATCATTCCGATCCGATCCTCGTCGTAGCGGCCCCTGGGGTTTGGCACCCTGTGCAGGTGCACAGTTTGCACATGCCTAGGGCCGGCCCTGACCGCTGCAGTTCATCTGCTCAGGGGCCCTAACGCACCCTTCCCCCCACCACATTCACAACCTGTTAACATCTCCAATCCGCAACACCCTGACCCACAACATCAACAGATCCATCATGACAGCCGCCTACTGGAGGAATGGAAACTTAAAGAAATCAACGGCATACTCAAGAAGTCCACAGCTGACTCAAACCAACAGAGCAGCTTCTGACTCATCTGCCTACTGCCCTATCCAGCCAAATTGATTGGTAAGGCCACTGACCAGCAACTAACCTCCCATCTCCATCTGCATCAGCTTCTAGACTACAACTAATCCGGAGTCCGAAAGAACCACAGTACTGAAAACAGAACTGATAGCAACAGCAGATGACATTTGACCATCCTATACTGAGGAGAAAAGGTGCCCCTCATCCTGCTCGACCTCTCTGCAGCCTTTGACCGTCTCCCACAAAATCCTCATCAGAAGACTCCATGAGATCGGGGTACAAGGATACGCATGTGGGTCGGGGAGGGGGGTGAATCGGGCGCCGGGAGAGGGGGCGACGGGTGCGGGGATAGGAGTACGGACGGAGGGAGGGAGAGATGCAGGGAGTGGGACGGAGGGAGGGATACGCAGAGAGTGAGGGATACGCAGAGAGGGAGGGATATGATATGCAGAGAGGGAGGGATACGCAGAGAGGGAGAGAGAGGGAAGGATACCCAGAGGGGGAGAGAGAGATAGGGAAGGATACGTAGTGGGGGAGAGGGAGAGGGGGAAAGAGAGGGAGAGAGGGGGGGGGGAAGGATACGCAGAGAGGGAGAGAGAGGGAAGGATACGAAGAGGGGGAGAGAGAGAGGGAAGGATACGCAGAGAGGGAGAGAGGGAAGGATACACAGGGAAGGGTACGCAGAGAGGGAGGGATAGAGAGAGAGACGCACACACCATGGTTCATGCTGTCTGGAAAGCAAATTAAACCACAACTTATTTTGCAATGCATGTCCTTTCTTTTACTCGGTCGAGCCAAGAATTTGGGACTTTTAAATGAATCTATATATAATATTTACGCGTATTTATGTGCATATGTAAAATTTTAAGGGCCTTGGAGAACACCATACCTAAAAAACATATTGGGGACCAACATCCGGTTCAGCATCCTCACTACGCAGGCAGTCTTTGTGATAACGCCCTTCTTTCCCCCCAATCCTACTCCTTGTCTGCATCACTTCCATAGAGCAAACATGGCATTTTGTTATGGTCCTGCATCTCCAATGCCCATCTGTGCTGTAAAGTGACTAATAGTCACAGCAGTCAGCTAATCAGAGTAAAACCTTATAATGTTCAGCAGGCTCAATGCCGGAATCTTGCCCATTTTACCAACCCAAACAGCCATTCACTACTTAGTGCAGCGACCTTCAGCTCTTGCAGTGACTACTTTTGTTATTCTTTTTCTTTGTTCAGTTTTCCATTTATGAACATCCATTTTACCGTTTTAAAATTGAATTCCGTGCATCTAGTAGTAAACACGTTCTGGGCTGAGAACAATGGACCCAGTGCCATTGCTTCCACTTGCCAGGCTCGCCCCTTCCTGCTCTGATAAGTGGGAGGAGGGTTGCCCTGGTGTTCAGTAGAAACCTGTCCAGCCTTGGGCAAGTGAAACTGAGTAAAAGCAACAACGCTCACGCTGCAAGGCAGGCCGGAGGCCGCCAAATCCTGCCAGGGGGGCGCCACTCCAGTGATCCTTCCGATCCTCGTCGTGGCGGCCCCTGGGGTTTGGCGGCCCTGTGCAGGTGCACAGTTTGCACATGCCTAGGGCCGGCCCTGCACGGAGGAGTGAGCACGGTGCGTGGGGTGACCGGCCCAGAGGGTCAGAGGTTTTTAAACCTTTACTGAGCGTGAGTCTGACTACCTGAGTCTCACTCCTGGTAAATTTATGGTAATTGAATTGAGCGTATTTTCCGCTAGCGTCCACTTTATAAGACAATGTTGCTGCAGTGCACTAGGGTAAGGGGCACTGGGTTGGTTACACATGATAGCATTTGCATGCATATGCGTGTGTGCACATGTGCAGGCTGTCCTTGAGAAACTATCATCAGGGGGTAGTTGCAAACAGGTAGCATGCCTGTGGCAGTTTTAAACTGCAAATTCAACCTGCTAAAATTCCTCATTTGACAGGTCAAACCCTTCCTTTTTAATATTAATAATATACCTCTCTTATGGCCTTATTCAGTACCAGGCATTGTGCATGGCATGTAATAGTAGGACAAGTAGAAAGTTAATGTTACCCATGTGCTTAAAGTGAAATAGCGTCAAAAGCTGTTTGCACTATAGCAAGGCTGGCTGCTTACATGGGGAAACATCGGGCTACATTTTTACTGGCACTGTGAAGTTCTTTGTGAGTAAAGAATAAGGTTTTAAAGATGGCCCATTTGTACACTGTAAGCCAGTTCGAAGCTCTGAGAAGGTGGGTCATGTGAGATTGATTGTAAGGCGGATGATTAGAAGTGCAGCCGCATTTTGAAACAGCTAAAGGCGATGAGTCAAGTGCGATGCTGTTCTAAGATAAAGGGTATTGCCATAGTCCAGATAAGGAGTGGTGAGATTTTGAGTAATGGATTTACGGCTGTAAGAGGAAGGAAAGCAAAGTTCTTTTTGAGCATCCTAAGTGTGGCAATAGTCTGTTTGTCTAAGGTGAGACAGAGATCTTGGATGACTCAGAGATTCTGAAAAGAATGGGTGGGTGCTGGATTGGGGCCTTATTCATCACCACAAAGGAGAACTTGAGTTAGCTCTAAGCAGTTGTCCTGCACCCAAGAAGAAAAATCTGGCAATGTTGGCAAGCTGAGTCAGGTACATTTTAAAGAGTTGGCTTGAGCGATGATTCCTCTGGGACCCCACATGTGATAGTCGAGGCGGCAGACTTAAAGGGGGAAGCAGGACAACCTGGAGGCAATCAGAAAGAAAAGAGCAGAATCATTTGATGGCCTGTATGGTGACACCTGCCTGAAAGGACTGGTGTAGACACGGTCGCAAATGCCGCTAACAGATCTTAGAGGATCAAGGCTGCAGAGCAGCCCTGAATCAGAATCATACAAATGTTCTCAATGGTGACTAGCAGGGTGGCTGAATTAATCTAGGAAGCTCAAAAACAAGGTTGAGAAGTGTCTAGAAGAGAACTGGCCTTTAAGTAGGAAATTATCTGCTTCTTTAAGGCTTTCTTTAATGTTTTGGTGTGGAGAGATAGAAGTGAAATTGGGGAGCAATAGGATTTGATAGTCCGCTGTTGGTTTCATCATCAAGGAAAAAACTAAAGTATAATTTCAGCCATTGAGTAGCGATGCTCAGCCTATGGAGCTATTACAAAGGAAGGTAAGAACGGGACCAATAGGATCCAGAGAAATTGCAAGAAAATGAGGCAGTTAAGGTTCCAGGAGAGAGAGTAATTTTTAAGGAGGTAAGACGTTTGACTCCTCTGCAAGTAGACTTGGGATGAATAAAGTTAAAGATACTAAAAAGGTTAGGAAGGTTAGACTAAAGAAAGTCAAGCCTTGCAGGTGCAGGCATAGGATTAGATTAAGCATTGATTTTAGAGATTTTGACAACCATGGTGTGTTTTTGGTTTTATGAGCAATGGGAGTCTAGAACTTGAGTCGCCCACCGATTTAAATATGATCTTATCAAAATATGTATAAAATTATCAAGTGACTTGGAATTGAAAGTTGGGCAAATGCTCCTGCGATGCCTTGGACAATAAGCAGCAGGTATGAGACTAAGAATGATGAGGGTCCTGCTTTTCAGTGGGACTAAGAGGGCACTGGAAGGAAACAGCCATATGGTCGGTCCAGATGAGGGCAAGAGGGATGGAGGTAGTGTTGTTTATCTGGTTAGTAAAGTCCGGGTCCAAAACGTGGCACACCAGATGGGAAGGAGATACAATATGCCAATAAAAACTCAAGGAATTTAAGGGCCGGGTTTAAAATTTGATGGGCAGTAGTCTGTCAATCAGGGGGGCGGATGACTTATGTCCTCCACCCTGCCAACTACAGAGATCACGGCCGCCCAGCGGTGATCTTGGTACCTTTAGAGCAACTGCAATCACAGTGCTTCCTATGTAGATGCAAATATTTGGTGAATGGCCATTGTCAGCTTTGAATGCCCTACACCATCCTTTTAAAAAACAAATACTAATGGTTCCTATAACTAGAGATGCTTTCCTTGAGTGTGAGGGCCATTATTTGTATCTTTCTTTTCATCAAAGCCAATTGTCCCTGGAGATGACAAACAGGGAAGAAAGATATTAGACAGTCAACCATAAATAGGGCTGCAGTGTGATGCTCTTCCTCTGATGGCCAGCACTATTTCAGGCTGTCGGATTATGTTTTTTTTAATTGACTAAACCAATAGCGGCACAGCTGACGTAAAACTGATGGTCCGTCCGACTATAGATAGGACAGGTGGACCAAGAGTTTGGATTACTCTGTGACAGAGTACCCTGTCCTCCAAACTCTGAATTGAGCCCTAAGCAATATAAAACAATTTAAAATGTTTATCCTTGGCATTTTGCAGATGAATAATATGCAGGGTTAGCAGGTCATTGAAACATGAGCTGAAGCAACCTAGGGCCAAAGCGTTAGTAGACCAGTACTCTTTACTTGGATGTGATGGAATACACTTTAAGAATAAACACAAGGCATTCAAGTGAAGAGAAAATGCAGGAGTTGGTGATAGTGTGGTGAAACTTGGATCAGAATATCATGTTTAGCGCCTCCATTCTGTATCTATGAAGCGGCGGCTCCTCTGCTAAGGCGGAGGAGCGCTGCCCCACTACTCTTTGAGCAGTTCAAAAATGAAAAATAAAATGATGACAAAAGACTGCTATTATCATTTTCTTTTTCTGTACTGAGGCAGTTTGGTTTACCTTTTGGGGCAGGCTGGGCCGTCCACACAGACAACAGGGGGAGGAGTGGTTGGTGCACTCAAGTGCGCATGACGATTTGGCATGTCCTCTTGGGCCAGCAAAACAGACACTTCGCATTTCTCCACCCAACTATATTGCACAGCCAGATGGAGAACATGCACAGGCTCCCACTCTCTGTCTGAGCGCTGATCCAAGCCACTCACACCAATCAAGAAGCAGCGTCGTGATTCGCTTAGGGGATTCTGGGAGCCGCAATGCAGCTGGTCTTGAAGATGATGTTGGCCTGGAGAAGAAGCTAGTGTGGTTCCTTCAGTGCTGTGGTGGGGTGGTTGACCTATTTCAGGTCATGAACGAGAGGTTCTGTAGAGTGTAGGACGCCTTTCAGGGAGGCCAGCAGGATGTTGGGGTAGTTGTCGCACAAAGAGTTGTTTCCATCCAGGTGGAAGAAGACTAGGGTTCAGAATGTTGTTCCGAAGTCACTTCCCAGTAGTAAAGGCAGGTTGCTCACTGTTGAAGAGGGCGTGCTGGTACCAGGCTGTCTTAGTTTACTTGTCAATGTGTTCTTTGAAGGCGAGATCTGGTGTAAATTGTACACTTTTAATAGGCAGAGTAATTACCCTTAGTAATTGTGTTTATCAATTCTTGCTCACATACACAAGAATAGACATAGTTCAAGGTCCTTATGGAATTTCTGCCAAATGTTTAACCAAAATGAAACCAATTCCACATATTGTGCCACATAATCACAATTGTGCCTTTGTGCATCTTGCATGTCACCATATTCAAGTCTATTACTTAAAGGCCACATATGTGACCTAAGAGTGAGAAACCCCATTGAGAGAAATAAAATGTGACAAGTGGGATGTTTGTTACAATGTGATCTGCAAATATCTGTAACCTATAGTCAGTCTGCTGACCTCCCCTCCCTCCCCTAGAATGTCCTCTCCAAAATTGTACACCCTCCCAAAATAAAAAGGGTCCGCATGTCATCATTGCAGGAAGGAACTGGAGCAAGGGTACCGACCAGCAAATTAACTCCACCCTCACCCGAGACAACCAAATCTGGGCACCCAACGAAAATGACGCAAATTACGCAGATGGCGCAGCCAGAGAACTTCACACCTTGTTCTCCAACTGCACAAACAAGCTCGCCCCGCTACACAACCCCGACAGACAACACCCCGGGAGAGCCGCCTGGTTCACCACTGCTGTCCATGAGCCAGACGCACCTGTAGACGCCTGGAGAAGAACTGTAGAAACACCAAAACAACCAAAAACCACACCACCTACAAGGACACCATGACGGACTACCACAACCAGATCAGAGTCACCAAGAGGAACTTCATCCACAATAAAATCCTGGCCAACTCCACCAACTCCAAGGAACTTTTCAGTGTTATTGAAGAATTCACCAACCCACGCAGCGAAGCCACATGCATCACCCCATCCAAAGACCTCTGCGACAAGCTCGGAACCTATTTCCACCTCAATATAAAAAAACTCTACGACAACTTCATCGACCATCCACCAGACGCCACAGACGGCCCCCACCCCTCAGAAACACCAGCCAGCCCACCATCTCCAACTGGACACCGATCACAGCCGAAGACGCCGCCTCGACCATGAAAAGCATCCACTCTGGCCCCCTGGCTTCGGAGCAGCAGTCTGAGGCCGCAATATGCATGGTGGGACTGCCACGGTCCCGTCAAGCATATTACGAGTTTCCTCTCTGCCAGGGTTCCACTGCCATGCCAACCCTGGCAGAGAGGAAACAAAGGGGCCCTACACCTCCACCGCATGTGGATGCCCACAGGTGACATAACATGTACCTCTCTATGTGAATGTATATAAGTTCCTGCATGGCATGGACTTTACGAGTCCATGCAGGAACCTTGTAATGCAGTCCCATTGAGGTGCCAGTTCCAAAGGGGCTTCCGTTTTTAAAAAAGGCACCACCCTGGGACCGCCATGCCGCCCGCCTGACAACTTGTAAGTACACCAAAAGGTTGTTATCGGCCCCTAGGTCTTGTGATGGCTAAATGTGATATTGCCAACATGTGGGGTCAGACACAAACCCGGCTAAAAGTATGCGGCTAGAGGATGCATGGAGGTGGAGAGGATCGCCTATGAGGGGATGTCCCAGGAAATTCAAAAAGCTTTGGGGAAAATGAGAAATAGAGAGTCTTTTATGGTTTGGCTGCCTAAGTGGAGGTCCTATTCAGTGGTGCAACCCCCGGCAAAGTACCTACAGCTGAGCCATGTGTGGGTGCCTTCTATAGGTGTAAGAAGGTGGTTGGAGGTGGGTCCCAAAAAGACTTGTTCCGGTGTCTCAAATATGAATGATTACTTTTTGACCATTGTGCTATGTTTCTGGTGTTGCTGTACAAAAATAAAAATAAAGTTGGAAAAATAAATACATGAAGACTCCATTTATTAATAGTGAGTTCTAGATGGAATCTCTGCCAAAGGGTCTGAGCCAGATGTCACATGAGGTAAATTCACATACAATGAATTCAAAATGGATCTCAGTTACATTGGATGTGGTTTTCTTGAGAACCTGGTATGGATCCGCCAACATGAATGGATACTGGAATCTATATTTAGGGGGTAGATCTGGTGAGGTTCTGTGAAATCTGAATGTGTCTAGTTGTGTTTACCTGTCACCGGTGTGCAGGTATCTGAGAAACTGGCAAAGTACACACACCTGACCGCACCCATCTCTCTTTCCCAGAGCTGGTTAATGTTTGAATCTTGTTTCTTAAATATTTGTTTTCACTTATGACCTGTTCTTTCGCGACTGAGGAATGCAGAGATTTTAAATAACTAGCTCATATTACCCCATGTAGGCAGGGTCTTTATGCTGCCAAGTTGGACTGTTGCCAAAGGTGTATCATTTAAATGTCATTATTGGAGCAGTAACTCAAGATGCCCCTTAATTTCCCTCTGTAAGCCTGACTCATCTTGGTTCCTGCCTACTTAAGTGATGTGAAATTTGTGTTTTTCCGGAAGCATTCTTCAATGGCTTTATCTCGTTTATTGCTGCCTCTGATTGGACCATGAGGCAGGGTGAGTCACACTCAGTGTATTAATAGTGGAACTCTTTCATTTCAGCTTCTTTTACTGCCACTTCTCCTTGTTTGCAAAGGCCTCTCCCTGCGTAGGGCCTTGTGGGGGACTTCATGGCACCTCCACATTGGCGGCATATGAGTTGCATCCGTTCTGTGGCATCTGTGCCAGCCCATGTCTATGCGAAGATGCACTTGTGCTTTTAAAACCTTTAAACTCATACTGTATTTCCTTGTAATCTTTTACTACGAATACAAAAAGAGTTGGCCTAACTTGAACAGGTAGTTTATTGTATGCTTTGTTGAAATCTTCTCATCATAATATCTTGGTTGGTACATATCTGTTGTGGTAAATGAGGATATAAAGTAGATGGTAGCGAGGTAATTAATCCAAGTAAGATGTTTATTAGTTGGTTTCAATAAGATAAGTATTAGGTCCCACCAGGAGCTTGATGGATGTTGCTCAGCCCTCACTCACCAACTGACATTCTCCACACACAACAGGCACACACACATTCTATTCACTCTGACATCACGCACACCAACACTCCACACAGACATCTCACTCATTCTGGATGAGCAACCTAAAGGAGATAAACCTAGTTACAACATATCTCCTTTGCAGAGGGCGCTTTAAACCTGCGAGAGCAGCTAACACTGCACCTCTTTCACCCACTGAAGGCCATTTGTCTTAGGGGAGGGCACCTTTCAAAGGCGGTCCCCAGAGCTAGGAAGAGAGGCCTTCTCTGACAGGCTTTTAGAACTGAATCTTCGCATGATTATTGACAAAGATTTCAATAAGTGGGAAGGAACAATGTATTTTCATCAGTAAAGATGCGAGGGCGTGTGGCCACACTGAGAAGCATGCATGTTGTGCCTGTGGTGCTTGTGCATCAAAAGGTTGCAGATCCCAGCATCAGCACCTCGCTCTTTGCTGCCTCTGCTGATGGACACACAGAGCATCCTTCTTCCTTTACCTCACCAGCCTGCCAGCCCTGAACGTATGGAAGTGAGAGGCGGCGTATCCCATGATGCTTGGATGAGGCTCTGGGATAAAATGAGAACTGAGAATTCTGGGGTCATTTTAGGGTTCGGTGGGCTGTACTCCATTCAGCCCGCGCGACAGAGCCATGCCCTCCACAGCCCTCCCAGCCCTCCACAGTTAGTTCTCTCTGCCTGCCTGGGGGAGATGTCTGCGCCTTCAGAGGAGCTGCTGCTGTGGCTGTTGTTTAAAGGTAATGCAGACTTGCTGAGCAGACGCCGTGTTTCATACGCCACCCAGCGAACGTTTTTGTTACTAAAAAACAAACTCACACAGCTGGAGTTCGTTTTTGGAAAGATAAAATACCAATGACCCTAATAACCTACAGGTTTTCTCCCAGATTGTGGGGGACACTTTTCTTTTTCTCTGATCAGGGCCACAAGGCTTACCCTGGTGGTCCAGAACAAAAGGAAAGTACATCAGAACTTCCACCCTAAGTAAGACAGAAGTCCAAAGAAAGAACAAAATCCATGAGGTTATTAGTGCAATCTTTACTACAGTGGAGCTGGGGAGGAGGGTACCTTGGGCGGAAGCAGGATGGTCTCCCTAGTGATAAATAGAGAAGGCAGACCGTCAATTTGGTGGGCAGGGTATTCCACCACATTGTGGCAAAGCACTCTATATGCCAAACTCTAGACAAGCCACTTATTGTAAGCATATAACCATTGTCCATGGGCCACTGGCAGAACACACTTGGGCATATTTACAACCCTATTTCCACCAAGCGTAATTTTATGTGCTCCGGTGGCGTAGTGCCATTTTTCATCTTTACTAGGTGGCGCTGAGACACTTAGCGTGGCTTAACACCACCTCAACACTTAACATTACATTATAAATATGCCCCTTTCCGCAGTAGTCCTCTGTGGCAAAGGAGCATGCAATGGGTGCTGCTGTGGGCATTCCACTGCAACACCCATTGCTTTTGAGACTGCCCCAGATTTACAAGGGAGGTGTGAATCTGTGGCAGCACCAAAAGTAGGCGTTAGAATGTTGCATGAGGAGAAATGCTTTTATATCTCCTCGTTTTTGCTTTTTTCCCACTGCTTTCTGCAGCACACATAGAAAGAGCAAAAAACCACTAATTATTGGTTATGTGCCCTTACCTCACATAAACAATCAATTAAAAATGGTGAATTGCTACAACTATATGTGCTGCATAAAGGGTCTGGGTTCTGCCCCTGCACTCGAACGTCCTTTTACTGTACCTTTAATGTCAGTCCCTTTCTCTAGCACCAGCCAGTGGCCCTCCTCTTCTGACACCGGAACCTGGCATATCCTGGGTACCACCACCACCATTGACTTGAGCACAAACATGTCTGCACTCTTTCGCCCCACTGGCACCCTCATAGTCCAATTGCAGGCCCACTGCATTTGGCCTTTGATGCAGATCTACTAGAGATGAGGGCTGCTGTCCACACCTCTATCCTCTCTAGCCCTGTCAGCTGCTCCCTGCTGATGACATTGATTTGCCATGTCAGGGGTGCTAGCCCCGGTAAACCTGACCACTTGGATCCTGGAAGTGCAGTATTAGAGGGTGTTCCTTTCCTTCGGTGCCCCTCAGCTGGGCTTAGACATCTGCCTCATGTCCTACCGTCCCTTCTCTGCTCTGACATCCCTGTCCAAGTTCCACTTCAGGCACTGCTCTGCGTCTCCATTTGCTGCTGCCCTTGACAATGGACGACCAGCATCCACTAGACTGACCCTCACTGAGCACATGTTGTGCCTCATCATCCACTGGCCTGGCCGCCCCCTGAGGTGATTAGTGTGAGGTACATTTAGGGGCAGATTTATGTTGGACTTGCGCCACGTTTGCGTCACCCAACGGCGGCGTAAACGTAACGCATCCCTGCGACCCATTTACAACGTGACGCAGCTAGGCAGATGTGTCGCGTTGTAAAGCCCTGCGCCACATGTGGGCGTTCCGGCGCAGGGTGGGCGTTCCGGCGCAGGTGCGCCTCTCAAAAGTGGCTGAGTGAAATCTACAAGATTTCACTCAGTCACTTTTAGGCCAATGCTGTGTCAAAACCCTGCGCCTGCTTGAAGCAGGCGTAAGGCTTGACGCAGCATTAGACAGATAGGGCACCCCCGAGCCTTGCTGGAGCTGCGTCACGCTTGCGACGCAACTCCTGAACAACAACAGAAATTGCATGTGCTGCCAATCACTTAACTCTCCTATTTTGAGTTTGAACATCTGACCATGAAACAAATGTTACTGATGACCAAAAATGTGTCGTTTTTTTATATTTTATTTTGAACAAGGGTTATTTTATATTTTGAATCTCAAAAGAAATTAAGAATTTTCAATGGAAAATTTTTAAGACCTTATGTACAACAACAAAATGATCATTAATCAAAAGAAACAAACTTTTTTTCACAGGTAGAAATATTTTTAGACTTTTTGGACAACATATAGTACATACATTCAATCATACCACTCTCAAACCACGCTATTTACATATATACAAACACAACAAAAAGAGAACATATAAATTGTATCTACAATGTAATCACTTAGATTTACAAAGAAGCCTGGAACACATTCATATTTTTCAAAAACCATTCAAAAGTAAATATCACAGTTTTCTGGTTTTTTAAGGCTTGAAAAGTCTACGCGTTTCGAACTCATAGGAGTGAATGAGTTCTCGTCAGGACCAAGGTCTGTGAAGAGAGAAGGGGAAACTTATTGGTATGCTGTTTGTGTTGGAACCACACTGCCTATCCCTATTACCAGCTTGTGTCTCTTACGTCTCAGTCACTAGGAGACCAGAAGTGCATATGAGGTTACCGGGACACCAAACCATCTGTCATGAGAAAATGAATCACATCAATATCTGTAAATACCAAACCTTGCTGTTTTTCAAGCCCCCCCTGCTCCAGGGGCTGTTTGCCTTGTGGCAAGTGTCCGCATGCACCTTCCCCAAAGCGAGGGGCGGAACTCCTTAAGCACACCCATCAGGACCCCCCTGATGCGGCCCTTTATAGGCCTGCCTGCCTGGGCATCTTGAGGGGTCCTGTGCCTGCTGGTGGCAGCTGCCTTGCTACTAGCAGCACTGTGGTTGTCTTCTTAATGTCCCTCGGGAATGGAACACCACAGACCGCCAGGTCCAGTCCCAGACTAACCGAGGATTAGGGGATTGCAGAAGATGATTTTGTGGCCAGTTTATCATGCCCATTTTGTAACTCTAAAAACAGGAAGCGTCCAAAGGCAACAGATTATTTTTTGTTGTTGTATTCATCTGACCAAAATCTTAAATGAAATTAAATTCTATTATATAATAACGCTGCCATAGTGCACTCCCTGGTAGATATTATTTTTCTTAAACTTTAAAAAAAAAAAGTTACAGTTGTACAATTGTGATTAACATCCAAACTTCCTAATGTAGCCATTCATGTGTTTAATATATTGCTATTTAATAGAGGTGTGTGGAATACGACAGGGGTGTGGAGTTTGCAAAGATGGCTTCTCCAACTTTTGAGAATATTTTTGGGACATTTCGGAAATTCACCAACACTTTTTCATAAATAACAGGTGAAAAATCCTGCAAAAATAAGCCTTTCCGGAAAAGTTTCCTGCTGCAAGAAAACGTTTTCAGTAGATATGTACTTAACAGGTGAAGTTTTCCGAAGTTTACAAACGTCTTAGTTTCATGATGCTGCAATGTGTCATACATTGTTAGTCACACACTGCTACTAGGTTTAGGCTGTGGGTTCAGAGTTATCTGCAGGGCCGGGCCGGACCCTAGGAGAGAAGTTCAGGCACGTGAGAAAGGCAGCAATATTGCACGTCGGTCAAAAAGATGCTTCATTAAAAAGGATTTCCAAAGGAAATGAAAAAGGTATCTTTATCATTTTTGTAATTTCCCAGTCCTTTGTATGTGAGTGCAGTTAGACCTCATTAGATGTGGCCCTTGCTTACCAAACAGAACTGTACCTCTGGATTTTGTAACCACAGACCAATTACAAACTGAAACCTCAGGGTTCATTTAAACATGCAGAATAAATAAGAGAACAGATTTAATTCTTCAGATTATAATGGCTATCCCTTATTCCTGCTCGAATTTTCACCCAGCGATTTCTGCTGTTCTATAACTTGGTGATTCTGGGTGTGGGAACCAGGCAGCCTAGTGTCGCCCCGAGCGGTATCTCCCCCCCTCCACTTCCCCCCCCCCCCGGGATGTTGGTCAGGGGGTCTACTAAAGAGGGCCCCAAGAGCCGAAAGAAAATGAAGACCCTCCATGGAAAATAATTTTCCATGAAAAAAAATCTAAAATATATTTTTCAATTTTTTGTGATTTTGTAAACCCTACAGCTAAAAAAATGTTTCAAAATGTTTATTTTTAACGTCCAGCGCAGTGTGATGGATTAAAATCTGATCAGCCAGACAGCATGTTTACTTTCTAAAGGAACTATATAATTGAACCCTCAGCAGAAAAAAGTACAATGAAAATAAGACGCACAAAAATAAATAAAGGTCTCTGTCTACATCTGTGTTTAGCTTATGATGACCACAAAAGATTTCCTAAGAGATGATGTGTAACAGGAGTGTTTCTGGAACTGATGTTGTTCATAACTCAGGAACGGTAATAACGATTTCTAGTTTTCTCCTAGATTTCCTAATTGAACCATGCTTCATTTGTGTATTAGATTTAAAATGATATTTGCTTTACTAAGTAAGCAGTGGGGGTTCTTCAAGTCGCACATGGAATGGCGCTTCAATTTGGATTATTTTAAATCATAATGGTAATCGATTAGAACTGTGAATAAATTGCGCATGCTGGCCAACCTGGCAACTGGGGTGTTGGAGGGTGTCATCCTCCTTTTGATGCTAAAACAGTGGTTCTTAACCTTTTGATTCCTGTGGACCCCTACTTTAATCATTAGGCGTGAACATGCTCACAGAGCTTGGACAAAGGGCTAGGCCCTGCTTTGGTTTGTACTAGGAAGTGGATTATAAGGGTCATTAGAGCTGGAGCCCTTGGATGGTGTCAGAGTGTCCTCCTCCTACCTAACCATAAAACCTAGGACTTATAAACGTTCTCAATACTTTTTTCCTTGAGAACAAACATAACAAAGTGGCAAGCTTGCCAGGTCAATCTGACGAAGATGCATTGCTGTTGGACCAAAGATTGAGCTTGCTCCGCTCTGAGCTTTCCCGCAACAGGAAATCCGTTTCAGATTGTCAATACGGAGAAGGTATCCAGACTTGTGGTGCCCTGTTCAGCTACAGCTCTCAGCTTTGCCTCACTGAAGGACTCAGAGTATCAAAAAGATGAGTAAATCCGGTAGAACAGATGAAGGTGCCAAAAGTATCCAGACAAGGGAACTTTAGGTGGTACAAATGTTGTTAAATTCCTCCTACTCAGTGCTTTCCTACCGAAAGTCGACGGCTTAACAGGGACTTCGTTTGTTGGATTATTTTAAATCATAATGGTAATCGATTAGAAGTGTGAATAAATTGCGCATGCTGGCCAACCTTGCAACTGGGGTGTTGGAGGGTGTCATCCTCCTTTTGATGCTAAAACAGTGGTTCTTAACCTTTTGATTCCTGTGGACCCCTTCTTTAATCATTATTGGAAACTGAGGACCCTCACTGAGTCACTATTGGAATCTGGGGATCGCAGTTTGTGCATTTTTGAGGATCTTTATGGGAAAAACAATACAGTTATAATACAGAAAACAGCATTTGTCAAACAAATGCACTAATTATGAAATACTTTATTTAATTCATAAACACATTTTAAAAAGTCAAGATTTTAATTTTATTGCTAGGTTTGGAGCTTCTTAAACTTTGATTGAGGCCATTTATTGTCCATACTATTTAATGAATTTGAACTACTCCCATGATTCGATCTGAGGATAATAACTTAGGGCTTGGTTCAGATCTTGGCGGGACTGCCATCGTCCTTCTGTGGCCGTGGTTTCAAGTACTTCGTCGAGCTGACTTTGTGCTGCTGTTGGCCTAGTGGCAGTTTCCTGATGGAGAGAGTTTATGGTAGATTGGAGATTGATAAGTACCACTTTTATAATGTGTCACTACACATATAGGTTCTGTGTGATTCAAAAATATTTGTAGGTAATGTGTCATGACCCTTTTTGCACTTATACCATAGCACACATACAATATACACACACTGTTGAATGTACACCCACATGCAACACAAATTAAAAACCCACAACCAACACAACAACAAAAAGAAAAACGTTTCATCACAGGTGTGTTAATTTTACAATAAGTTGTAAAATGAACACTAATACATTACACATAAGAATAACATTGCATGTAAGAGCAATGTAAAAATACATGAGGCTAAAGGAAATGTTAACACGCAATTCATGGTATAACGTGTAAAAAACTTCCCTTTGATCCTGCGGACAATGGAGTTGATTAGCATTGTGGTCAAACCGTAGCAGCAAAGTATGAACGTAGGGCCCGATTCACAGAATGAACTTAAGACTCAATCCTAAACTTACTACTATTTTGGTATTCACAGAATGCAGTTACTACTTTTGGTATTCACAGAAGTTAGGATTTTGTCTTAAGTCTGTCTTAAGTCTGTCTTAAGTTTGTCTCAAGACAAACTTAAGACAAAATCCTAACTTCTGTGAATACCAAAAGTAGTAAGTTCATTCTGTGAATACCAAAAGTAGTAAGTTCATTCTGTGAATGCCAAAAGTAGTAAGTTTAGGATTGAGTCTTAAATTCATTCTGTGAATCGGGCCCCTGGACAATAGGGTTCAAGACGGAAATAGAAGTGGGAACATCAAAAACGTTTGTATTCTACCTTATTTCCTTCAAATCCACCAACTCAAGTATGGATGTATCCCCGCCACAGTTGTCCTGACAGAAAGGCACATCGTGATTAGGCCGGTGGTAATCCTCGATGGGCTTCCTTTAACAGCTGCTTTTGCCTATGGCACCGTCGACACAGGAGGGAAATCCTGGTGGAGTTGGGGGCACTCAGACAGTCTTTCATCCATAGAATAACCAGCATCTAATGCGATCGGACGGATGCGAAGTAGGCGGGTGGTGAAACCATCAAAAAATGGATGAGAAACTAGATCCGTCAAGATCTAAATCAGACTCTTATTATTTAACCTCCAATTTTAAATACCTTCACATTAACTGGACCTTACACTTTGACTTCGTTATTTACATACGCTTTATTAATCTGTTAATAAGGTTTTATTTTCTAAGCAGTCGCGGACCCCCTGAGTATGCTTGGCGGACGCCCAGGGATTCCTAGACCACATCTTACATCCCATTGTGCTAAATGACTAGGGTTTGTTTGCTGTTTAATGCTAGAGTGAATTCAGCTCTGAAGGCAGTTCAACTCTCTTCAATATGGGTAAACGTTACATTTGGCATCTTTGAGTAATATGACAAATTTCATAAAAATACAATGTTTTACCAAGTGATCGAAAGGCATTCACTTCATTAAAGGTGACGCTTGTTGATGAGACAAGGGAGAAAAACAAGACAATATTGCATTACAACTGATAGTGATTGAGCATAAAAACCACACTCAGGTCACACGTGGCACCTTGAACCACACTTGGCTGTTTCAACGACACCACATTGCATTCTGAGTATTTTACAGTAGTTTCACTGATCGTTCTGGAAGGGCTTTAAACTTCCATTTCATTGAATGTTCTGTGTATGACGTTGAAGGTATCAACAAACGGGTTTTCAAAACTTTAAACATTAAATCGGAGCTAAGAGGGAATAAGGAAAAGGTCGCCCTCCACTCTAAACATGTAACTCAACTACAGACCCAATCCAACGGCTTCAAGATATATCAGTGACTCTGAAAGAGGGGCAGTCAAAACATACTGCTCCCAGACACTCTCTTATACACGTTATAAGGAGGTGATGCACTGTACTACGCCCACGTTAAAAAACACCTGTTCTCCCCGACAGTACCACAGAACAGCACACGTTCTGACCCAAAACAAAAGTTGGTCGCAAGAGTCCACGCCTAGTGTTGGACTAAGCTCTTAATAGAGAAAAAATGTGCGAGAAGCAAGAGACGCCTCACGGAAACACCACCAACGGGTTAAGATGGCCGCCGCGTCCGGCACAGGGGTCACGTGATGCAATTCAATGGGCGGGGTTCCGCCGCATTTCCGCATTTCAATGCGAGCAGCTACGGCAGCGGTACGGCTGAGGAAAGGCGTCTTCCTGTTGTCGTCATGGTGAGGAGAGTTGGTGGTCTGGGAAGACAGCCTACAGGGAAGTACCAAGGGGAGTCCTGGGTGTAACTCTGGTGGCCGCGTTACGAGAGTGTGTGTGGTTACTGATGTAACGAACGTTACAACACACGCGCCCCCGAGCTGGGTATTGAGAGTGTTATGCTCGAGTATGATTTGGCTCACAGTGGTAACTGTTTCAACAGGCGGCTAGCGTGCGCCGGTAAAGCATACAAAAGAGGTGTGGCTCGCCTATTTGACATCGACAGCACGAGCTAGATGCAGCGCTCTATAACTAAGTATACAGGTGGCATTTACCTTTAGATGCTGTATTGTTTTAATGCATGTACAATCTCTAGGTGGAAACAAATCGAGTAGTGGGGTTGTAGATCCTACACCAGAAGGTGACTAAGGGAGTAAGGGCTAGGTGTTACAAGGTAACATTGTATTTCGTGTGGTTTCTACGAAGCTGCATGATACAAGCTGTTGTACACTCTTTTTTCAACAGAAAACTTAAGACTAAGGAAAAGGGAAAACTTACGATTGGAGTACCCTGTTTCCTTTTTGAATCTGGAGCGGCGGGTATGACTAACTTGGCTGACTCCTGGTAATATTCCCCACACATCACCACATTTTTCATTCATATTGCTAACCAAGGGTCCTCATGTTTTTAACAATGTCCTTCCAGCTGTTCTCTCTTGGCAGTGCATTACAGAACTAGTGTCCAAAAGTGGAGTGGCAGCATATGAGTGCAGCCCTGATGGAACTGCTTAACGCATTATAGCAGTGAAACATGTCGGCACTGGCATTAGCTAATGGTATGCATGAATAGCTACCAGCCTTTTTAATATAAACAGCACACTATCACCTCCCTATGAATAAAGTTGGTTAAGGGACTTGTGTGCTGTGTTTTTAGGCACTCAGTTTTATGTTTGTGTTTGTCACCAGCAGATTCTTCTGCTCTCCACTGTTTGTCACATTTTCTGTTGTTTGTTTTGGACACCTCTTTCCTTTCTTCTTATTTCTTTTGAGAAGCAAGTGACTACCGATGATGAGACAGGGGCCTGTCTGGAAATTGCATACCAGTTAAACCGTTGGTGGTGTTTCCGTGAGGCGTCTCTTGCTTCTCGCACATTTTTTCTCTATTAAGAGCTTAGTCCAACACTAGGCGTGGACTCTTGCGACCAACTTTTGTTTTGGGTCACAACTTGTGCTGTTCTGTGGTACTGTCGGGGAGAACAGGTGTTTTTTAACGTGGGCGGAGTACAGTGCATCACCTCCTTATAACGTGTATAAGAGAGTGTCTGGGAGCAGTATGTTTTGACTGCCCCTCTTTCATAGTCACTGATATACCTTGACGCCGTTAGATTGGGTCTGTAGTTGAATTACATCAACAAACGGGTACCAACGGCCATCAAGGGAGTCCATATCTTAAAGAACTGCGAAAGAAACGCAAAATCTTGCAAGAGCTTGAGCCATATTGGTAGGCTGTCTTTACTGTGAACCTCTACTTTGCACTAAGATCAGCTATCTAATGACCTTTTGATATAATTCTCCCACCTGAATTGATAATGATGTGCTCTTTCAATCTTGCCTCCCAGCCAATTTCCCCATCCATAGTAATAATATTGGTTTCATACATTATGTCTGCAAGTTATTGCCTGAAATATTCTTATGAGTAATCTACAGATTTGTTTCACATCCCATATTACTCATTGGCAGCAAATACCAGACAATCATTCCCTGTGGGTAATTCCTGCAGTTGCTACCTGCGGTCAATAAAGTAAATCGCTGTAGATCCAGTTAGCAGCCGACAACCTTAATAAATTATTCCACTGTCCACTATTCCAGTATTCTTCCACCTGAGATGCTGGTCTGCTCTCTCCACCAACTCTCAGCAGGACCAATCATGAGTTTTGTTGGTTTTATGGCACTTGATTAGCGTTGTGATTATGTCACCAGTTGCTCCTGTGACTCTGAACTGATAACCCATAATAGCTCCTTATACACATGTTCTATTCACAAGCATTCATCCACAGCTAATAGCCGTAATAACTTTGCTCAGGCTAATTCCTGGCAATATTACAAATAGCAAATAACAGTTAATTGGTAACTGCTGATAATACCTGCACCCACCTCCTCTGCGTGGACTCAGGCCAACTCTATCCACGCTCCATGAAGGCCCCATGTGCACCACTTGCACACTACCTGTAGGAAAATTGATTTTTTGCATGATCACCCCCATTTTATTGACTGATGTTTCTAGTTTTTTGACTCTGTGAACTGTTACTCTCGTCACCACAACACTAAATTCCCCAGCACATGCTCAATATTTCCTACAATACAAATAATCAGTCGATGTCAACAGGTGTATCTGCTTTTTTATTTTTCTTCTTTTTATAGATTCACCAATCTCAACCAGCACGTGTTACGTCATTTATCGGGCCACAGACCGGTGCATGTGCTCTGATGCAGAAACATGTTGAAATTGCCTATATCGTTAATTGGCATATTTCAGTTACCTATAAGTCCCTAGTATATGGTACAAAGGGTAGATAGGGCCTGTAGGTAAAATGTCACTGAACTGCGGCATATATTGTGCCACCACTAGCTTGACTATTCAAAACATGAAAGCAGGTTGGTACCAGTAACCTGGCTGTACAGGTGTAAACTGCAAAAACAACCTGTAAAAATAACACATTTGAGCAGCTTAAACTCTCCTTTTAAATACCTCTAGGTTAGCCATGAGTGCCCATAAGGAAGGGTTCTTGGTAGTTAAGAGTAAGACATGTAAAAGTTTAATGTAAAACATGTTCCTACAGCAAAAAGGCCTCAAAATCTATATTCACTGCAACAGGGTTAGGGTTACCACAGAAAAGCATTGGAATTTACTATTAAAATCATATCATGTTATCTCCGCCTATGAACCAGATAAAAAGTTAATTCTTAGACTTTTTAAAATAGTTATCACCAGTTCAATCCATTGGACAAGTTGAATTTGTGCTATATATTTTATAAAATGTACTTTTTAAAAGTCACCTTTTACCTGACTAAAGCCTCTACAACCCATTTGCATGAACTCAGGAGCTGAATAGCTCCTTGATGAGGCGTGAACATGCTCACAGAGCTTGGACAAAGGGCTAGGCCCTGCTTTGGTTTGTACTAAGAAGTGGATTTCAAGGGTCATTAGAGCTGGAGCCCTTGGATGGTGTCAGAGTGTCCTCCTCCTGCCTGACCATAAAACCTAAGACTTATAAACGTTCTCAATACTTTTTGCCTTGAGAACCAACATAACAAAGTGGCTAGCTTGCCAGGACGATCTGACGAAGATGCATTGCATTTGGACCAAAGATTGAGCTTGCTCCGCTCTGAGCTATCCCGCAACAGGAAATAAGTTTCAGATGGTCAATACGGAGAAGGTATCCAGACTTGTGGTGCCCTGTTCAGCTACAGCTCTCAGCTTTGCCTCACTGAAGGACTCAGAGTACCAAAAAGATGAGTAAATCCGGTAGAACAGATGAAGGTGCCAAAAGTATCCAGACAAGGGAACTTTAGGTGGTACAAATGTTGTTAAATTTCCCCTACTCAGTGCTTTCCTACCGAAAGTCGACGGCTTAACGGGGACTTCGTTTGATGGCTATCCGGCCTCGTGGAACCCATCTAGGTGGTAGCCCGCTGCCTTGCCCCGTTGATTATTTTTGATTTCCATTTCCGTGACGAGGAAGGGAGGACCGACTCTAGAGAGGGAGGCCGTCACCATGTAGCCCTGGTATCAGCTCCTCACCGTCTATGACTCCACAGTGTCCGCCACCAATACAGGCTCTCTGCATGAATCCAACAACCGAAACCGAGCCATGTTACTTTAACTGGGCGGAGTTAGCAGGCGTTCCAACCTCCTTCAATGACGTCACTAGAGAGGACGACGTAAAAACGTGGAACCCCATTGGAAGGGTGTGCGAGTCACCAGCTCGGAGTGAAGCGGAGGAAGAGACGGTGTTTGCGGAGTTTGCAGAGTCAAGAGGCGTAGAGCAAGAACCCCCGCGAAGTCCGAAGAGTACCGTGATCGGGAGCAGGAGACAAGAGGAGCCAGGAGGCCAACGTCAGGAGAAGAGTGGCTTACGCAGGTACGATCGCGTATTGCGGGTTGGGCGTGGAGAAGAGTGTCAGCCGATCCCCTCACCAGATCCCCTCTTCCTGAGCACATACCCTTCCTGTGCTCCGCCCACACCTACGAGTTTGTGTACAGCACCGTGTGACTTCCCTCACTCCCCCTTCCCCTATCACTTAAGTAACGGGGAATTACTTAGTACTGCCTTGCATTTTCTTTTGGGGCTTCTGTACGGGTGAGGAATCAACCTGAAGATACGACGTCGGTCCCCTAGGAGCTGCCCCTTACCAGAAGACGAACCAGAAGCTTCCCTACCATACTACCGCCCCAGCCCAAGAAGGAGGAAATTATTGTTAAGCCTTAATAAAGAACCTGCATACAAAGAACCTTTGTCCTTGCCTTTCTCTATCCCGCTCACAGTGGTGGAGAATGAGGGCATAGAGGAATCCGTCTGTACTGCAAAGATGGATGACCTACTGCAACATTTAGTGAAAGGACAAGAACAGCTGGGCTGGGCGGTGGAACAACATCTTACGTCGGCCCAGGCTGATAGGGAATCCTTTAAGACTTCCATTACAGCACACTTAGAAGGACTGCAAAAGTACATAACCGACCCCAGTCGGCCGGCCCCAAGGGAATCAGGAAGTCAACCTGCCAGCTCCTCTACCCCAGGGGTGTCACTACAAAAATACGTTCAGGGCGAGGCCCCGGACGCCTTCTTAGTGAATTTCGAGAGGGTTGCCTATGCTTGGGGATGGCCAGTCGAGAAGTGGCCCTTTTTCTTGGCTCACCTCCTGTCGGCCGAAGCACAAGCGGCCTATCAGGTCACCAATTCAACAGGCGACGTTCCCTACGCTACGATCAAGAGGGTAATACTAGACCATCTTGGACTTGACCTGGAAGCCTATAGGGTTCGCCTCAGAAGGGAGAGGGGACTGCCAGGCGAAAGTCCCAAGACGCTGTATTATCGCCTGAAGTTAGCGGCAGACAAATGGCTCACACCTGCGGTGTCCTCAAAAGAGGAGATCATGGATAGAATTTATCTAGATCAATACCTAGAGGCACTTCCCTTTAACACCAGAAGTGGCTCCGTCAGCACCCTAACATAACAACCATGCAGACGATGGAGATGGCCACAACCTTTGCCAGAGCCCAGCCAAAGGGACACCCATGGGAACCCAAAAAAAGCAGGCCCATGGGGATAAAACACGAAAAGAAAAGGACCAGCCCAGACCTTCCCCCTCACAGGTTCCAGAAACCGGAGCTGCCTAGTTTCAAAGGCCCCCAGTGCTTTGAATGTGGGGCCTGGGGCCATATCGCCCGTCTATGTCCTCAGAAGACACCCCCACCAGAGGAACACATGTATGTGGGATACCTCCCAAAACCGGTGTTCTACACGGCAGAGATGGGAGGAGCTTACCATGTGAGTGTGGGGGTGAATGGGAAGCAGGTTCAGGCTCTCCTTGATTCAGGCTGTAAACAGTCTGTTGTCAAAGGAAACGTGGTAAGAGAGGCCCAGATAGTCCCCGGTTCGTGGGTATATATAAAGTGTGTTCACGGGGACATCAGGCTGTATACCATAGCCAGGATGTGCCTGGAGTTGGAGAGGGGGATCACCTGTCAGGTACAAGTAGGGGTGTTAGAGACCCTCCCCGAGGACCTGATCATAGGGACCGATAATCCCAACTTCATAGAGCTCTTCACCCATCTCCTACAACAACATCCACCCCATGATGGCAGTACAACAACCCCAGTAGGCATACCTGCTTTATTATCCCTCAAACCCTGGGCTAATGACAGCAACTTTAAGTTCGCGCAGGCGAATGACAGGATGCTATTTAACGTGTGGGAACAAGCACACAGTGGAAAAGACACCCCTTCTACACAGTATCCTTCCTTTCTGATCAGGGACGACCTTCTATACCGACAAAGTTCTGCCTCCTCACCCTCTCAGTTACTAGTACCCGCCTGTTTCAGAGACCAAATATTATTCTTTACACACACACATCTTTTGGGAGGTCACATCGGTGCCGAAAAGACCACCCAGAGCATCCTTCGCCATTTTTATTGGCCAGGCATCTATCAAGACGTGAAGACACACTGTCAAACCTGTGCTGTGTGCCAGAAAAGAAACACTCACCGGCCTCCCGCCGTACCTCTTCAGCCCCTCCCTATCATTGGCACCCCCATTGAAAGAGTTGGAATGGATCTGATAGGGCCCCCTCTCGAAGACCATAAAGGAAAACCAATATGCCCTGGTAGTGGTCGACTATGCCACCAGGTCCCCCGAGGTCTTTCCCCTAAGAACCGACACTTCCTGTACTATAGCAGACAAACTGATAGAACTGTTTTCTCGTGTGGGGTTTCCAAAAAAACTCCTGACGGATTAGGGTACCCCCTTCGTTTCCTGTCTAATGCAAGAAGTCTGCAAGCTGCTGGACCTGCAGCACATCAAGACCTCTGTGTACCACCCCCAGACCGACGGTCTGGTGGAACGCTATAACGGGACCCCTAAAACCACCTTGAAAAAGATGTTGTCTGTGAGTGGGACTGAGTGGGATTGATTGCTCCCTTTGGCGTTGTATGCGATTCACGGACAAACCCAAAGCAGCATGGGATGTTCCTCTTTCGAGCTTCTGTACGGCAACAACCCAGGACTCTCCTGGAAATGACCAAGGAGGCCTGGGAAAACGAAAAACCAGGGGACGTCCGGACCCTCCTAGAATATAGCCAAACCCTAAAAAATCAGTTGGGTAAGATCACAGACCTGGCCTATGCTCACCTAGAACGTAGCCAGAAAAAGCAGATGCTCGCTTATGATAGAGGGAAGAGGTGGAGTACCATACAAGAGGGAGAGTGGGCTCTAGTATTACTGCCCTCATCTACAAAGAAATTCCAGGCTGAGTGGTTCGGCCCGTATAGGGTCCTGGGTTCTGTAGGGAAAACCTCCTTTAGACTTAGGATAAACCCACACAAGAGTCAGACTTACCACATAAACTCCCTAAAGAAATGGTTGGGACCGATACCCCAAGAGATGACTCTCACATTACCCACACATTGCCAAGACCACACAACGGTGGCCGATCTGGTGATAAACGAGGAACTAAGAACATCTGAGCTAGAGGGTTTACACGCCGTACTCAGACCCTTTTCGTCCATATTCTCTGACCAACCCGGGCAAACCTCTCTTATAGAACACAGAATACTCACCAACAAGGGGGATGTGGTCAAACAAAAACCCTATCGGCTCCCTGCAGCCCGGATAGGAGACATACAGAAGGAAGTGACGGAGATGCTAAAACTGGGGGTCATTCGGCCCTCAAGAAGCGAGTGGAGCTCCCCTATTGTAATGGTCCCTAAACCCGATGGGAGCACTCGTTTTGCATGGACTTCCGTTGAAGGACCAGGTTTTAGAACCTAGCGGCGTCAGGGAAAATGCCCGATGCCTTCGAGTTCCCCTGTCTTGTCAAACAGAGACACGGGATGCTTCTTGATGACGTCAAAGACCAAAGTTTATTGGCTACAACCAGGAACAGAGATCTACAAAGCACAACACGGGTGGTTCGCTAGAGACTGCACAAATTCAATGAGCGGAGCATGATCTTTTATGCCAAAAATCAAGCCTCAGGCAACATTCCAAACTAGCATCGGATACATACAAACTGGCCCATCACGGGGTGACATTTCAAACATATCACATGACGACAATCCCCTTTTCCGTTGTCCAGCCCACCAGAAATGACCAAGCACATTCCAATTTCCTGTTCGATCAGGCCAGACAAACCCATCATAAAACCTCAACCCAAATCAGTTATCATGTTGTAAAGGAAGGAGCAGAAACAGATTGGAAGCAAGATAGAAAGGTGGGTGCAGTGTACTATAAACTGCGGCATGTCCTGCTCGTTGATCTTTATCTGACCAGCTGCTTAACAAGGAACTGGCTCAGCGAGGTCAGCCTCGGGCAAGGAGTCAGTTCGGCCAGGTCATTCAGAAGTCAGCTAAGATGTACGTGTCTTAAGGACTCGTTCGGTCGTAGTCATTGGCCTATGTGAGGGCAACCACACAAAATGGCTGCCACACACAAAATGGAACCCGAAGGTTCAAACGAAATCCCTAAATACATGGTGTTCTCATTGATCAATTAATGCGAAAACACTCGTACATACCGCACTCGTGATTTGCGGTCCACTGATACCAAAATCGTCTATTTCCGACGACCTTTATTGAACGGGTTCGGAACCACTGAACCACAGACCCTCAAACTACGGAACTACAGACCTCCTTTTGCCCTTACATAGGCAACAAACCCAAACTCATGTTAGTCTGAATCTGGATCTATATTCATCAGATCATCGATATGTTGCTGTAGCATCATCCTAATACTTAGTACCTCTCTCCGGACAGGTCTCCTTGTACACGAAGTAGCACAAAGGCCACAAATAGCAGGAGCACACTGTACATAGAGACAGAACAGGAAAAGGATAGCTAAGACCATCCCAATGACCATCAGAATCTTCCATCCACAAGTGGATATCAATCCCCATAACCATCCCATCAATGACCAATCTTCTTTATCCAAATGGACAGAATCGGAGATCTTATGTAGCTTGGAAATGGCCTGGAAGACTGACGGAGCGTTGTCTGGAATGAAAACGCAGCAGCTCGATTAAATCAGTTTACATACTCCACCTCTGCCTGCTAGTATGACATCAAGGGCAACCCTATTCTGAAGTGTCATAAGTCTATCCGACTGGAGCTCAGCAGTCAAGTTACTAAGGGCACCGGCAGTTTCGACTATGGTGGACTCAACCACTCTCGTCAACTGGCGAATATTCCTGCTGTTAGCCATCGGTCCACAGAACGGCAGAAAACCCTTAAAGAAATCTCCCAACTCTTGCCATGTAGTGTCTTCCTGTATGAAAACACCTCTGGCAACTCTCGTCTTATGGTAATCTGCCGCAGCTGTAAAAGTGGGAGGCAACAGGAAGGAAACAAAACATGTGCCCGAGAAGTCAGGGGGCAACCATGTATATGCTTTATCGTAGCAAACAAAATAAGTACCCTTAGCGGCTAGAAACGCCGGGGAAGACTGGGACATAAATACGTAGGTGTCAGTACAAACGCTCTTCCCTAGCTGGGCTCTCGGATTCTTGCCATTACCCTGCAGACAATAGCGACCCTGATGGGGCACTATCCAAATCGGTGGAGAACTCTTCGCTCGCTAGTTAACACTCAGACTAACTCCATATCCAGTAACGTCCCAACCACTATATGGTTGTTTCTCATCTGTCGGAATAGTTTCAACTGCATTAGTCCCTTTAACCATGTCGACTATGCCTCTTGCTACAGCACTATTCTTCGGGTTGTCTTTTACTGATCGGGATAGACACTATGGGCATAGATAAACATCGTTCTATAAGCCCAAATAGAACCATTTAAGCTAAAAGGCAAAACCAAATACGGAATACCTTTATCGGTCGTATGGGGCATTAGACCACAAATCCAACAATTTGTTGTATTCATCACTAACTGGTGTTGGTGCAAAAGTTGAATAAAGGAATTATTGGCAAATTCCAGTCGTCTAACTACCTCATGTTCAGGCAAAGGATGAAAAGAATGAGAAGAAATAGTGGGTGTAGGTGTAGGTTGCACAGTGGGAATAAACGTCACTTTAAAAGAGAATGTCACATAACCAATTATGAATGTCATTAAACTCAATAGCAAAAACAAACATGGTATCAAAAATCTCTTCTGTGTAATTAAGTTGCATATCTTATTCTTAAAGTTCATTGTCCTTACAGGTCTCTCCAACTCGAAGAAATCCATCCTAACTAAATATGCTGCTTGAGATGGTAGGGTGTTCTATGCTAAGGAATGCCTCTGTCAACCCAGGGCACCGCGACCCTACAGCTGAACCCGGATGGCGGTTCGAAAAACAAAAATAAGTAGATCCTCGGTGGAGAGTTAACCTGCAAACAGAAAAATCATAAAAACTTAATTTATCTTTTATTTGTCCCACGACTCTTGGTCGCAAATTATAGCGATCTTTTGCAGGCAATCTTTGATCTTTGAACAGGAGTTCAGGCTCGGTAGTGTTCAATCGTTTCACAGGATGCACAGCTTCTTGCAGACTATCATCACTTTCTTTCTCAGAGTCTGTACCAATCAGACGGGCATCGCTGAATGACAAAAATCGTGGTACAATGTCTGTTTCAGAGTCTGGAAGTCCCTCCTGGACCCACTGGTCGTACGGTAAGGGCAATGGTATCCGCTTACAATGTACACCGTGGATCCAGTGTTTCTTGCCTTGCACTCGAACTGCAGAACGTGTAGACAGGAGGACCAGGTGCAGTCCTGTCCAGCGGGGCTGTTCGTTCTTGCTCCGCTGAAAGTTCTTAACAAGGACCCACGATCCAGGTTCAATAGCGTGGCCTGGATCTTTAGAAGCTCATGGCAGACTTTCATGCACCTGTTGGTGTAAAACACGCAGTTTAGCCGTCACTTCGTGCAAGTAATCAAGCAACACAGGATACTCGAGGTCGCTAAACTTTGTTGGTCTTGGTAAACCCCAAATATTCGCCGGGGGCCCAAACACAACCTCATACGGACGCAAACCCATTCGCGAATGCACAGTCATTCTTGTGGACAGGAGCGCTAAAGGCAAAGCATCTGGTCCCTGTAAACCAGTGCTCGCTTGGATTTTAGCCAACTTCAACTTTAAGGTGCAATTATAGCACTCAACTAAACCAGCTGATTCGGGGTGATTTGCAGCATGAAACTTCTGCCGGATTCCTAATCCCTCGCATACTCTCTTCATTACTTGACCCACAAATTCACTCCCATTGTCACTCCAGATAATTCTCGGCAAGCCAAATCTAAGGAAAAATTCTTTGATTAGGGCTTTCGCTGTGGACAAGGCAGTATTGTCCTTCAAAGAATACGTTTCCACCCATCTAGAGAAGGAGCAAACAACCACTAAGACATATTTCAGGTTGTTGCATCTCTCCATGTGGATGAAATCTAGCTGCAAAGCCTCGAACGGTTACGTAGGAGGAGCAAAATAACCAGCTGGTGTTGGAGTTCCCTTACCAGGATTGTACATCAAACACACCATACAGTTCTTAACCATCAACCCACAAAGTACCATCACACTCTGGAAGAGGAGTATCCCTAAGGTCTATTCTCCCTTTCGTTTCTTCCTCAGTTCTCAGAAAACAATCATGTTGTTCTTCACTATCATCTTCTGTCTCAACTGAAATTGGCAACAACGTGGCTGGATCCAACGTGTTGCATCGTTTAATGTGCACATGACTCGCTAACAAGGTCAACTCGTAACCCGACAACCGAGCACTAGCTAAGTGCTGTGTCTTGGTACGGTTCAACAAGGTATCCACTGCATGTGGAACCATTACTACTAACATATTGTACATAACCAAACCAGCGGACTGTCGAATTGAAACAGCCGCTGCTGCTGTTGCTCTCAAGCAACTCGGCAACGCTCTAGCTACCGGATCTAAAGTCGCCGAAAAATACGTACATGGACGTTGCTTATCACCAAACTGCTGAGTCAACACTGACAATGCACATCCCTCTCTCTCGTGGACATACAGTGTGAAAGGCTTACTGTAGTCGGGAGTACCCAACACAGGAGCCGAACACAACGCATTGCGTAATTCGGAAATACTCTTCTGACATTCGTCAGTCCAAGGAATAGGATTGATAGTATCCTTAACAGAAAGAGCTATCAAAGGTTTCGCTAGCAATGGAAAATTAGGGATCCACTGTCTACAGTACGATGTAATACCCAAAAACGCACGTACTTCTGTCTGTGTTGTAGGAACACTCATTTTCGCAATAGCTTGAATTCTCTCTGGGGTCAATTTCCTTCCCTCCTTCGATAAGAGGTGACCGAAGTAGGTTACTTCTTGTCGACAATATTGCAACTTGGAGAGAGAAACTTTGTGATGAAAATCAGACAAGTGGCGTAACAACGACAACGTGGCTTCTCTACAAATCTCTTCAGTGTCAGCGGCGATTAGCAAATCGTCAACATATTGAATAAGGGCAGCACCATCAGGTAAAACCAACAGATCAAGTTGTGTTTTCAAAGCTTGACTATAAATCGATGGACTCTCGCAATAGCCTTGAGGAGCACGCTTAAAGCGGAAACTTCGTCCTCCTAAAGAGAATCCAAAGATGTCTCTACTTTCCACGGCAATTGGGATGCTGAAGAAAGCATTCTTCAAGTCAATCACCGAAAACCATGTGGCTGTAGCCGGAATCAGAGTCAACAAAGCAGTAATATCAGGCACAACAGGAAACTGTGGAACAACAATCTTGTTCACTTCACGAAGATCGATCACAAACCTATATACAGGAGGCTGTGAAGAATCTGTTCTCTTCAAAACAGGCAAAACAGGACTATTGCACACATTACCTCTCGTTTCCTCAATCACACCTTTCTCGATCAGATCATAAATAATCGCTAAAAGTGCTCTCTCACCATCACTCGAGATACGGTACTGTGGAATGCGCAGTAACTTAGCATTCGCCTTTAGTGTCACAACATATGGAGAAATCTCTAAAAGACCCACATCATTCGGACCAATAGCCCACAATGAATCTGGTAAAGAAGACAATTCAGGTGGAAGTCTGTCTTTCGACATGTACATCGAAGAGATCACTCTCTCACCCAATGTAAGATGTACTCCTGCCGGAGAACAATACAACGTGGCATATATTCTCTTCAATAAATCCAATCCCAACAAGTTCTCACCACAACTTGTAGTCAAAATGAGGGGTGCTCCAAACTTACAAGGACCAACAGAAAGAGACAACCGAGCAGAAATCGGATTTGTAACCGGGGCGCCAGAAAAACCTACAGAGACATTCTCAAAGCCAGACAAAGGTGCGCCAGGAAGTTTAGAGTGCATAATAGAACTCTTCGTAGCACCAGTGTCTAACAGAAAAGGCTCTGCCACACCTGATACAATCACTTCAACATAAGGTCCACTCTGATCTATTTAACACATCAGTGGAGAGGCAAAGCGTATCAATACTACTTTGTGGCTTCAAATGCCATACATTTGAGTCAACATAGATGACAGGAGTAATGGTTGTCCAAACGATGAAGTGATTTTCAAGTGCTTTTATTGTGTTCATAAAATCCACAGCCAAAATCCACAGCCTACAAGTTTCGCCCAAACACGGGCTTCTTCAGGGCTGTAAATAATGTATATACACATATCATAAAAACACATTAATGAATCAATAACTGATTACAACACAAATGCAAAACTTTGCATGTTTGTTTATGAAAAATTCTTATTTAAAATATCAATAGCAAATGCCTAAGAGAAAAAGAGAGATTCACGGTAGGTCTGTCAGAGTGCACAATAGTTATACATCATTGTTGCTAAAGCAGACCAGCCAATAAAACAGTAAAGCTTATCATCAAAAGTGGCTTGGAACAAACAAAACACCACCTGCTCCTGCAGCACTCTTCCAAGAGAGTCTAGTCAAGGGACACTCACCACCTGCTCCTGTAGCACTCTTCCTAGCGGGTCTAGTCAAGGGACACTCACCCCCTGCTCTTGTAGCACTCTTCCTAGCGGGTCTACTCAAGGGACACTCACCACCTGCTCC
Organism: Lissotriton vulgaris; assembly: GCF_964263255.1. Taxonomy (NCBI): domain Eukaryota; kingdom Metazoa; phylum Chordata; class Amphibia; order Caudata; family Salamandridae; genus Lissotriton; species Lissotriton vulgaris. The sequence continues at coordinate 64,990,617 of NC_141687.1, forward strand.
TGTAGGACTCTTCGAAGAGAGTCTAGTCAAGGGACACTCACCACCTGCTCCTGTAGGACTCTTCCAAGAGAGTCTAGTCAAGGGACACTCACCACCTGCTCCTGTAGCACTCTTCCTAGCGGGTCTAGTCAAGGGACACTCACCACCTGCTCCTGTAGCACTCTTCCAAGAGGGTCTAGTCAAGGGACGCTCACCACCTGCTCCTGTAGCACTCTTCCTAGAGGTCTAGTCAAGGGACACTCACCACCTGCTCCTGCAGCACTCTTCCAAAAGAGTCTAGTAAAGGGACACTCACCAGCTGCTCCTGTAGCACTCTTTATAGCGGGTCTAGTCAAGGGACACTCACCACCTGCTCCTGTAGCACTCTTCCTAGCTGGTCTAGTCAAGGGACACTCATCACCTACCTGCTCTTGTAGCACTCTTCCAAGAGAGTCTAGTCAAGGGACACTCACCACCTGCTCCTGCAGCACTCTTCCAAGAGAGTCTAGTCAAGGGACAATCACCACCTGCTCCTGTAGCACTCTTCCTAGCGGGTCTAGTCAAGGGACACTCACCACCTGCTCCTGAAGCACTCTTCCTAGCGGGTCTAGTCAAGGGACACTCACCACCTGCTCCTGTAGCACTCTTCCAAGAGGGTCTAGTCAAGGGACACTCACCACCTGCTCCTGTAGCACTCTTCCTAGCGGGTCTAGTCAGGTGACACTCACCACCTGCTCTTGTAGCACTCTTCCAAGAGAACCAGGTCAAGGGACACTCACCACCTGCTCCTGCAGCACTCTTCCAAGAGAGTCTAGTCAAGGGACACTCACCACCTGCTCCTGTAGCACTCTTCCAAGAGAGTCTAGTCAAGGGACACTCACCACCTGCTCCTGTAGCACTCTTCCAAGAGAGTCTTGTCAAGGGACACTCACCACCTGCTCCTGTAGGACTCTTCCAAGAGAGTCTAGTCAAGGGATACTCACCACCTGCTCCTGCAGCACTCTTCCAAGAGAGTCTAGTCAAGGAACACTCACCGCCTGCTCCTGTAGCACTCCTCCTAGAGGGTCTAGTCAAGGGACACTCACCACCTGCTCTTGTAGCACTATTCCTAGCGGGTCTAGTCAAGGGACACTCACCACCTGCTCCTTCAGCACTCTTCCAAGAGAGTCTAGTCAAGGGGCACTCACTACCTGCTCCTGTAGGACTCTTCCAAGAGAGTCTAGTAAAGGGACACTCACCACCTGCTCTTGTAGCACTCCTCCAAGAGAGTCTAGTCAAAGGGCACTCACCACCAGCTCCTGCAGCACTCTTCCAAGAGAGTCTAGTCAAGGGACAATCACCACCTGAGTGAGGTAGTGTGGCTCACTGGTTAGAGGCGGCAGACCCGAGAGCAGAGGATGGCCCGGGACCAGGGATCGATTCCCGGCGTGGCAGGTTTCTGGACCAGGGTCAGCGGACTCGATAATTCTCTCTCCTCGGTGCCCACTCTGATCAGCGATCACACTCAGCAACTCTGGGCATTAGCTTGCCTCATCCTCACTAACGGCCCCACCAGACCGCCGGGGATGCCTGGTCTCACCCTGGAGATACCCATTAAGGGACCATCTCTCAGGGAAGCCAGGAAGGGTTTCGCAGCGGTCGAAGCGCCTTGGGACCCTCCGGGTAAGTAGTGCGCTATATAAATGCCTATACATATACATACATTTACACACCTGCTACTGTAGCACTCCTCCTAGAGGGTCTAGTCAAGGACACTCACCACCTGCTCCTGTAGCACTCCTCCTAGAGGGTCTAGTCAAGGGACACTCACCACCAGCTCTTTTAGCACTCCTCCAAGAGAGTGTAGTCAAGGGACACTCACCACCTGCTCCTGCGGCACTCTTCCAAGAGAGTCTAGTCAAGGGACACTCACCACCTGCTCTTGTAGCACTGTTCCTAGCGGGTCTAGTCAAGGGACACTCACCTCCTGCTCCTGTAGCAGTCCTCCTAGAGGGTCTAGTCAAGGGACACTCACCACCTGCTCTTGTAGCACTCCTCCTAGAGGGTCTAGTCAAGGGACACTCACCACGTGCTCCTGTAGCACTCTTCCAAGAGAGTCTAGTCAAGGGACACTCACCACCTGCTCCTGTAGCACTCTTCCAAGAGAGTCTAGTCAAGGGACACTCACCACCTGCTCCTGTAGGACTCTTCCAAAAGAGTCTAGGCAAGGGACACTCACCACCTGCTCCTGTAGGACTCTTCCAATAGAGTCTAGTCAAGGGACACTCACCAGCTGCTCCTGTAGCACTCTTCATAGCGGGTCTAGTCAAGGGACACTCACCACCTGCTCCTGTAGCACTCTTCCTAGCGGGTCTAGTCACGGGACACCCACCACATGCTCTTGTAGCACTCTTCCTAGAGGTCTAGTCAAGGGACACTCACTACCTGTTCCTGTAGGACTCCTCCTGGACGGTCTAGTCAAGGGACACTCACCACCTGCTCTAGTAGCACTCTTCCGAGAGGGTCTAGTCAAGGGACACTCAGCACCTGCTCTTGTAGCACTCTTACTAGAGGGTCTAGTGAAGGGACACTCACCACCTGCTCCTGTAGCACTCCTCCTAGAGGGTCTGGTCAAGGGACACTCACTACCTGCTCCTGCAGCACTCTTCCAAGAGAGTCTAGTCAAGGGACACTCACCACCTGCTCTTGTAGCACTCTTCCTAGGGGGTCTAGTCAAGGGACACTCACCACCTGCTCCTACAGCACTCTTCCAAGAGGGTCTAGTCAAGGGACACTCACCACCTGCTCTTGTAGCACTCCTCCTAGAGGGTCTAGACAAGGGACACTCACCACCTGCTCTTGTAGCACTCTTCCTATGGGGTCTAGTCAAGGGACACTCACCACCTGCTCTTGTAGCACTCTTCCTAGAGGGTCTAGTCAAGGGACACTCACCACCTGCTCTTGTAGCACTCTTCCTAGCGGGTCTAGTCAAGGGACACTCACCACCTGCTCCTGTAGTACTCTTCCTAGAGAGTCTAGTCAAGGGACACTCACCACCTGCTCTTGTAGCACTCTTCCTAGAGGGTCTAGTCAAGGGACACTCACCACCTGCTCTTATAGCACTCTTCCTAGAGAGTCTAGTCAAGGGACACTCACCACCTGCTCTTGTAGCACTCTTCCTAGAGGGTCTAGTCAAGGGGCACTCACCACCTGCTCTTGTAGCACTCTTCCTAGAGGGTCTAGTCAAGGGACACTCACCACCTGCTCCTGTAGTACTCTTCCTAGAGAGTCTAGTCAAGGGACACTCACCACCTGCTCCTGCAGCACTCTTCCAAGAGAGTCTAGTCAAGGGGCACTCACCACCGGCTCCTATAGGACTCCTCCAAGAGAGTCTAGTCAAGGGGCACTCACCACCTGCTCCTGCAGCACTCTTCCAAGAGAGTCTAGTCAAGGGACACTCACCACCTGCTCCTGTAGCACTCTTCCTAGAGGGTCTAGTCAAGGGACACTCACCACCTGCTCCTGTAGCACTCTTCCTAGAGGGTCTATTCAAGGGACACTCACCACCTGCTCCTGTAGCACTCCTCCTAGAGGGTCTAGACAAGGGACACTCACCACCTGCTCCTGTAGCACTCTTCCTAGAGGGTCTAGTCAAGGGACACTCACCACCTGCTCCTGTAGCACTCTTCCTAGAGGGTCTATTCAAGGGACACTCACCACCTGCTCCTGTAGCACTCCTCCTAGAGGGTCTAGTCAAAGGACACTCACCACCTGCTGTTGTAGCACTCTTCCTAGAGGGTCTAGTCAAGGGACACTCACCACCTGCTCTTGTAGCACTCTTCCTAGCGGGTCTAGTCAAGGGACACTCACCACCTGCTCCTGTAGCACTCTTCCTAGAGGGTCTAGTCAAGGGACACTCACCACCTGCTCCTGTAGCACTCTTCCTAGAGGGTCTATTCAAGGAACACTCACCACCTGCTCCTGTAGCACTCCTCCTAGAGGGTCTAGTCAAGGGACACTCGCCACCTGCTCCTGTAGCACTCTTCCTAGAGGGTCAAGTCAAGGGACACTCACCACCTGCTCCAGTAGCACTCCTCCTAGAGGGTCTAGTCAAGGGACACTCACCACCTGCTCCTGTAGCACTCTTCCTAGAGGGTATAGTCAAGGGACAATCACCACCTTCTCCTGTAGCACTCCTCCTAGAGGGTCTAGTCAAGGGACACTCACCACCTGCTCCTGTAGCACTCCTCCTAGAGGGTCTAGTCAAGGGACACTCACCACCTGCTCCTGTAGCACTCCTCCTAGAGGGTCTAGTCAAGGGACACTCACCACGTGTTCTTGTAGCACTCTTCCTAGAGGGTCTAGTCAAGGGACACTCACCACCCGCTCTTGTAGCACTCTTCCTAGAGGGTCTAGTCAAGGGACACTCACCACCTGCTCCTGTAGCACTCCTCCTAGAGGGTCTAGTCAAGGGACACTCACCACCTGCTCCTGTAGCACTCTTCCTAGAGGGTCTGGTCAAGGGACACTCACCACCTGCTCTTGTAGCACTCTTCCTAAATGGTCTAGTCAAGGGGCACTCACCACCTGCTCCTGCAGCACTCTTCCAAGAGGGCCTAGTCAAAGGGCACTAACCACCTGCTCTAGTTGGGGTGGCTAATGACAATCTTGGGCAGGTCCCAGCTTGATTTACCAGATGTAACAAGGGAGATATTTCAAAATCTGACCCAGTCATAGGTTGTGGTGGGAAACACATTTCTTTTTTGACATTAAAATAGCTATTAGTAAGCTGGTGTGGATTTTATATAGGTAAACACACGGAAGAACGCCCATGCACACACACACACACTCTCACACATTGTCATTGTTCCCTGAATGCTGTAGCAGGGGGAGTGGTACCTCGCTATGGTTTATGGTCCATCTATCTCACCTGTGTTAGGAATGCAAGAAATATTTGATCTGTGTGTTTGCTCAGAGGGAGGCAGAGCATTTGCTAAGGAGAACAATCTTGTTTTGGGTGCAGCAAACACATTTTTACGCAGCACGCTCATTCATCCGTTGTCATAAGAATTCTCTAAGGCCCTGTTGAAAATACAGGAATTTCAAGGTGCAGTAATTTGAGAACTGAAAAGAAATGGGATCATTCATATGAATAATGTTAAAGGGAAACAGGTGAGCAGTGCCTGATAAATTATAAAGCACACACCTGTGCCCATTCCTGCGTGGGGTTTGAAAGTGCTGAGAAGGGAACAAACTTTACAGGCCTATGCACCCACTGCTATGACAAAATTCACCCATTCCCCATTGCCAACAACCTATGAAACCAGCAACATCAAGCAGGGCATTGAAATGTATATGTAAATGTCAAGGTATTTGTAGAGCGCACTGTCACCAAGCGGTTTCCTGGCGCTATTACTCATACCGCTGTGGAACCCCTCCTGGCTTTCCCTGTGAAGTGTCCACTCCTGCGCGCCCCCAGGGTGAAGACAGAAATCCTAGCGCTGTTGGGGCCGGTGTGGAGGTTAAGCAAGCTATTGCCCAGAGTTGCAGCGTGGGACCAATGATTAGAATAGGCACAGAGGCGAGAATTATCAGGTCAGAGGACATTGAGCCCAAGACCCGCCAAGGCAGGAATTGAACCCTGGTCCCAGGCCAGAACTCTGCATCAGGGTCTGCCGCTCTAACCATTGAGCCACACTCCTCCACTCCTCCATTGAACTCAATGGGGAAGATGGCTTTGGGCCACATAAAGTCCTTCAACCAGAATTATTGGTATGGGGTGGTCCAGAGGGGGTGCCAGTCTCATACCCTCACCTAGACTGGGCAGGACTGTTCACTGACAGGTCTGTGTCCACTGCGGTTATTGTTAGCACCCTAGAGTTTGTATCGAGAGACCATGTAATCACTAGTCGTGGGCATAACACACATAATTCTGTGGTAGCATAATCACGAGGAATTACCTAAAAATCTAGACGATTCGTGTATAAAGAGAGAGGGTGTCCACGAAAATGGGATCATAAGTGGGGACGCTGGAAAAAATATAGGGGTGAGATCTGCATATCTCTTATTGTGGAACTGAGGAGGGAGAGATTATCATTGATGGGGGGAGAGGATGAGATGTTGATGGCCCCCGCGCAGGGCTGCCGAAGATAGTACAACCCTGCAGGTGCACCAATAGCGGGTTTTCTTGCTGTCTTGACCAGAACACACAGTTGTAACCCTCATAATAAGTGTAAGGCCACTAATGATTGTAGTCCTATGTGATCCTGATGGTCTGAAAGTTGGGATGCAATGCTGTGAAATCTTTGCCAAAGATGTCTGTATAATGTCTTTTAATGCTGCAGTTTGTTCTTAATAAAAACTGTTTAAAAAAAATAATCGAAACGATTAGATGGGAATATACAAGATGAGTAATTATGTATTTATCACTATTTTCTTAGTGCAAAGAAAGCCCCCTCAGGTCCTTAATGGACGTGAGGATGCATTTTGCACTAAAATTATTCTATAACCAACAGAGCATAAATAACAGCATTGCGCTCACTAAAAACGCACTTGAGGTAAGGTTTTCCCAATTTACGCCCTGCATTTAGCACTACTTTCTCAACCCAAAGTGCAACCTTACATCCAAAAAAAACACAAGGATGCATTTGTGCTAAGAAAATAGTGCTTAATGCAACAGAGCAAGAGCAGCTGTTTGCGCCCGCGCAGTGTGATTTTGCAGTAGGATTTTCCCTCCAAAGTACTCTTAGTTATGCGAGAGTGCATAATGGTGTTATCGGTAATTCAGCATCAAAGAGTTATGCAGAATTATTGAACTTCCTCAGAATACTCTGGTGTAATTAAAATTACTCAAAGGTCTAGCTATTACTCCAGTGAGGATTGAACACCCAGATATTTAAACGTAATCTCCTTTTTGGCAGTCATAATTTTTCCCTTTTTTGTGATAATTTTGTGAACAAAGGCACAGTTTCCAAAGGCATTGGAAATGTGTGGTGTGGGTTAAAGTCTCAAATGAGGACTTGATCTCCTGTGTGCAAATTGTTGGAATTTGCCTCACACTGTTATTCAATTATTATTAATATTATTATTATTATAATCATTATGATATGTTTTTTAGTGTGGATGTGGGTGTTGACTCAAGCTCCATGAGAGGAGTGCTGAGATGGTGCTGCCTACAAATCATCAGGTCAATGGCATGGCTGTGGATACGGTAGAGGCGCGACATCTAAACCAGTATTTCCTAAGAGATGGGAATTCTGCTAACAAAAGTGTGTCCCTGGTGAGCGACTTTGATTTTGTAAAATACAATTGTAAATAGTGCAGAGTTGGTATTTTTAAATATTTTATGACATATGTTTTAACTTACTAAGACGTTTATTTTAGTTGCTTATCATTTTTTTTAGTAGTTGTTTTCTAGGTTTGCCATATTTTAACAGTCTTTTTTTATTTTTATTTTTTGAATTATTTGTAGTTTGTTGGGCTCGTAGGAGAGTAGGAGTAAAGATATTTGATATTTAAATATATTTGTTATTTGTAATACTTTTATACAATTTTTTAATGTAATTAGTTAATTAATTTACTCGTCGTGTAAATTATTTATTTTTACATTAATTCATATTTTATTTAAAGTCATGTAATTACTTTTCAATTGATTAACTGGATATGCTCTTTTAATTCATTAATTACTTAAATATTTTTTGTAAATGTTTTATTTTAGCTGGATAATTATGTTATTAACTATCTAAATTATTTAACTTATTACATTCTTTTACTCTCTTTATTTTAATATGGCATTTTTTTAAAGATTTCCTTTTTTTTCTCCAAAAATTGTCATTTCAACTTTTTGTGGGTTGTTGGCAAAGGGAGGGAGTGGGGTGGGAAGTTGTGATATTGTAATTTCTTTAGTCTTTGAATTTTGTTTAATCTGATAATTGTTGTTTAGCATATTTTTTAATTAATAATTTTTTGATGAATACATTTTTTTACATATTTTGTTCAAGTAAATTGTTTGAGTTTTTGGTTGGCTGTATAATCTTTTTTAATGCCATTTTATGGAATACTGTATTTGCTATTGTTTTAGATTATTATTATTATATAATTGTAATGAGATTTAAACAGAAACATTTTATAATAAATATTGTACAATTTTCAAACATTTTCCCTACTGTTATATTGGTTGGAGTAGGAATAGTAAATCTGCTGCCCCTCCCTTATGTCCAACTTGTTACTTTAGGAGAATTGGGAATAGTAAATCTGATCCCTTCAAATTCCAGTTCTCAATTTTGGCTGACCAACCTCCCCAATCCATACTTTCACCAAATTTGCATAGACTGGGGTAGGATTAGAAGATTCAACCCCTCAAAGTCCTGGCCGCAGCCGCAGCTGAGGTAGTGTCTACAAATTCAATGGATGGGAAATGGGAATCTATTGAGTATGAGAATCACATAACCGACCCTCTTGGAGGCTAAGCCTCGAAACTCCCACGTGGTCTGGCTTGGGGCTACATGACCAAAGGAAGATAATTTATGGTCTGCAATCTGGTATTGATACTATATGTTTGACATAGCATACAATTCTTTCTTTGGTGGGTTTAACTGTGGAGCTCAACAAACGAGACACTAATCTCAGATAGGCACCTATTTTTAACCTTTTTGAACAATGACAGCATAAAAAGTCACCTTTTGTATGGAAGGCAGCATAAAGCAAAAGTGACTGCTATTTAGGCATCAGAAAGGTTCATTCAGCTAGAAAACCACCACCCTTGCAGCGCTTAAGTGAAACGGCGTATGAGCAACCAAATCCAAGGGCCGAATATTCCTTATCAATGTTGATTATTGGTTTTAGCAGCCTGCCAAACTGTTTCATTGAAGCTGGCGCCAGTCTTATCACTCTCGCTGATCTGTCTGTGAGTGAGGGCAAGCTCTTCCTGGACTGTAGCCAGCCATGGTTTGAGGTGTGAATCTGCTCTCTACTCTCACCCTCAGATACACTCTGGGTTCTTCTGCCTCTCTGGATCCATCTTTCTTAAGCTGGGGAGGTGCTTCAGTACCATAAGGCTATCATTAGTCAAGGTCTTTGATCCTTAAATGGTGGAGATGTTGTGTTTCCCTTCTCTTTTCATCTTCTCTTCCTCATACTGAGAAGTCTTTCTATTCTCCCACATGACTCACTGCCCCCTTTTGGGGCATCCCTTGTTGTACCTATCATTGTATACCCTTGCCCACTAATTGACTTTACTACATGCCAAAACCTTACAATCTTTTGCCAGACAAGGGCAGTCATTGGACGAGCTGTAGCCACATTTTGTATTTGGCTTCCTAGTTTTCGGGGGATGATAGTCTGAGCTGCCTCACACATTTGCACATGTGTTCTGCTCTTTACACGTGCTCTTCCTTAATCTTCACATTTGCCAATACCATCTTGTGTTTTTGACAATGAAATGGAGCAACTCAACTCCAGCACCATACGCAGCGAGCTACCCGGCTTTCTCAAGATGGCTTCTTTTAGTTTTGAGGAATGACATCTTCAAAAGATCTGAGCCCAGATGACTTTGTCTGGAGTTGCTTGCTGCCTTAAATTTAATTATGATAGCTTGCTGATGCTGGCATCCCGCACCTCCAGGTCTGTAGCTGGTACCCGTCAATTTGGCAGCAAGCATAGCCGCCTTGGTCATGATTCCCCTGCGGTACAAACGGCAGGCCAAGTACTGTGAGGTGGGCTTTGCAGTCATCACCTTTTCTTTGGTAGACAAGTGATGGTCTCTTCTTGGTTCCTCTATTTCTCATGCAGTTTTTTACTCAAACTTGTCCTAGCTTGTTGACATCTGGTGGCATTTCAAGCAGGGGTGCTGTAAAAACATGAAAGGCAGGAGAATGTGTTTCGCCATTTATTCCTATTGTTGTCAATTTCATATCTACTATTATTCAGCGTTCTAGTTCATGATTATTTTTTTTCTTCTTCCTTCTGTATAGCGCACAGGCTGCTACCTGGTGAGTGTTCCGGCGCTTGGCATCAAAAGACAGGTTAGGTAAGGAAGGAACCCATTGGTGTCCAAGAATCCCTTAACCTCATCACTGCTGCGCGAATTCCGCCGCAGTGCTGAACATTCCGATTGCGGGCGTGGTCATGACAGCTTCCGGCTGTCATCAGCACACGCCCACCTTGACTCATGATGTGAGCCGTCATGAGCATGGAAGGTACGTCTTCAGGTATATCTTTAGGTACATCTTCAGTGGTTTTTTGAAGGTTGTTTGAAGTAATTACTGCGTTTTCTCACTCTTCTCCTTTAAAAGGAAGAACATTCTGCTAGTACTAGGACAGACCTGATCAAATGCAATTTGAACGTGCATTGAAAGGTAGCTCTGCATTAATCCTGGAAATTCAAGAGTATTTTAGGAATGTATCATTCTTGTGTGGACATCAATAACTTTGTGAATTGGGCCCAATACAGATATATTCTTAAGCATAAGGTAATTGTATAAAGGGTTTCTGGCACAAAACATTGGTAATCTGCTAAGAAGTTTAGAAATGTCATTGTAAGGTCAGAAGTAGAATTACATGCAAGATTGCTTCACACTGTAATGCTTTTTTGTACGTGTGAAGGTTATTATTCCCTGCCCATTGTGTTATGGTTTCTTCAATCCCGCATTATTAACAGAAAAGATTTTTTGAGGATTTTTTTTCAAGATACTCATATTACACACAGTGAAACTAAATGAAACTCGATTAGGTAATCATGGGTTATCATGAAGATTTAGCATCATCTGGCCAATCTGGAGCTACAAGTGACACCCATCTCTTATATGTCATTTAGACTAGGGAAGTGCTTTCATGCAAATTTTCTGGAAAATTACTGAAATTACTCGTAATTACGTAAAATGCTAATCTAGCATTTAGAGTTATATTTTAGAGTGAAATTTCTAAAAAGAGTATTATCTCCAAACCACTTGCATTCTGGTTGCTTTTGCTGTGAATACCAAGTCCAGAACCTTCTGGTGAGTTGCTCTTCAGACAAATACCATGGCCTTTAAAACAATTCTGATACACCCAGGGCACTAATCGAAGGGGCATATTCACAAGCCCCCAACGCAGAAAAAGAGAAAATTTCTCTGGCGCTCCTTTGGCGTTGCTCCATACCCAATATTTACAAGGTGGTGTTAAGCCACGTACTGTGGCTTAACGCTACCTTATAGAATATGACCCTTTTCGCCGCAGTCCTCTGCAGCACAGGGGTGGGTGTTGCTGTGGGCGTTCCACCACAACACCCATTGCATTTTGGCGCTGCCACATGTAGTGCTAAAAACTAAGCCAGGTAAAACCTGATCATAGGATGGCGATACTAGGAGAAATGATTAATTTCTCCTCATATTTTGCTCTTTCTATGTGTTCTGCATAACACCTTAAACGGTTGTTTATTTGGAGGAAGGTGTCCCTTCCTATAGATAAACAATTGCTTCTGCAGCACAGGCACCCTTCCAACATTCCGCAAGGGTGCCTGTATTTTTTGTAAATATGACACATCTCTGCGTTTTGAAAATGACGGGGCACGGCATTGACAAATTTGGTGTTACACCGGGCTCCGACATTTTCTTGTACATATCCCCCTAAATGTTTAAATATGGCATTGATATGTTCACAAATGTTAAAGCAGCAAAAATAAGCTGGGAAATTTAGATTAGAATTTTCTCTGGAGATTCATTCATGAGACTCCCTTGATCTTTGTTGGTCTTCATTTCAAGGCCAACATGGTAGTCCTGTCCCAACTGGACTATTCTTTTCCCTTTTGTGCTTTTCTCTATCTCTGGATCAAAGTTTGTTGAGGAAAAATAAGTGCGGGTCCCCAAAAATGAGTGCTGGTGGGCCTCGCCTGCTACCACCGGCTTAAATGGAGCATCAGAGAGCCCAGAACTTTGCAGCTTGTTTTCCGTTTGTTTTGAAACTTCACTTCACAGAACATCTCTTTACTGGTTTCCAATAAAATAACAAGCAGCATTGAAAAACCTCTGTATCATGCTGAAATTGCTTAACATCTGTCCAGAAGAGTGCCTGAAGATTGCCCATCTTGGCCTACTTTTGACATTTTGGTACTGGTACAAGATATGCGGGGGTCCATCTTTCCATGTCCAAGGCTCTTATCTGTGGAATCCCCCTCCACTTCAACTGAGACTAGGAAAGAACTATCTCAAATTCAAAAGATTCTTAAACTCCTGTGTTTTATAATCATATTCTCTCCACAACAGTCCTCTCTGGCTGGGTTCCTAGCCGCATCCAGGGAGACAGCCTAGGAATTGATGCTCAAACATCTAACCCAGGCTTTCAAAACTTGCTCGGCTTCAGGGCTTTTTCATCATGCGGTCAATGTATTTGACAAAGGGTATCTTCTGGCAACACACATCATTTGATGATCGGTTGGCTCTTCATTGCCTGGTTCCTTCAACAGATCACACTGCACCCTGCCACTCCTTTCTATGTGTAGCCTTCCAATAGCACTGTAAGGACACTTCAAAGCTAAGGTCACAGCATGGTAGATGATAATGCTTTACAAACTACACAAGTAAAATAAAAGCAATACTAATATTTCTAATACCCTCTAATACTCTGTGTCTGTAGGGTAGACGTACTCCAGAGATAGGTGCCTCCTTGGCAGGGATCCTGATTTGCAATAAGACTGTTTTTACTGTCATTGTTCGGAAATCGATCAGCTTTTCCCTGCAAAGTTAGGGACATGAACATAAGGCCGAGAGGTTTTTTTTAATATCTTTTGGGTCTGAGACCCAGAATGACCCAACCCACTTAAAGCCATTGCCACAAACACTAAGGGCCTCATTATTATGTCAGTCGGAAAGCCTTCTGACGACTTCTTGTCAACATCGTTTCCGACCAACTTGGGTTCGGGGAATCCCATTGCCTTCGAAGGGAGCCTGTGTTCTGACCGACAACACAGGCTCCCATTGAAGAACGGGGTGTTTGCGAAACACTGTGCACCCTGTGGTGAGCACCCCATGGTGCCGGCTACACCTTGCATGATTGGAAAGAGGGGATCCATGGGTACCCCCATGGGCCCCAACCGGGGGCCTCCTGGTGAACGGGGTGTGCTACGAGCCCCCAAAGTTAGTTTCTAATAGCCGATTTGTGTTGGACAGACTGATTCAGAAAGGCTGTCGGAATCCAACATCGTAATCGGTCGGTCGGAAACACGGCCCGTTGAGCTGTACTATTCGGCTACGACCGATTCTCTGAATGCCGGTCGAAACTGATTGGGAATGACCAACCGGTTACCTTCTACCATTATAAGTTGGTCAGAAATATTTCCGAGCTGGTCGGAAATGTGGGTTCCGACATGGGTTAGGAAAATCCGAATGCCATTCGAAGCTTTTCTAACCGACATCGTAATGAGGTCCTAAATTGCTATCCCTTTGGACTGGGACGACACATTCACATAAGTCTTCTTGGGTCCTTACATTATTAGTTCATCATCAATTAAAATATTGACAAGGTTTAAATGCAAACCCTTAAGAAAGGTTTGGGGTAGGTGCCAAGAATTATAGCATAATTTGTTACAGCTGAGATCATGCTTGGCACCTGCATAAGCAAGGTATACACCAGCAGCAATTTTAAGTGCCATTTTATGCTTATATTGGGCAATTCAAGTGTCCTGCATTGAATCCTTTGCTGCCAATGAGTAATCGGGGCTGGGCGTGGGACAAGAATAGCCCTGGGAAATGTTTTCAGGCAGGTCCATATTGCACTCAGTGTTGGCACTCCACTATATTGCCATCTCACGTGCAGTCATTAGCCGGCACCATGAGCTTGGCAGGGATGCTGGCTGCAAGTTATTATCAATGCAATGCAGGACTTGGCTTACAGGTGATCCCTAAGGGAATCCTGGAGGTCTGCCTTCGAGGATGACAACTACCTGACCAGGGGTTATTTACTTCTCTCAGAGTTCTCCTTCCCCTCTGCGGGATGCCCACTTCCGGCACTCTCTAACTTCATTGTTTCATGGTGAACACCTATGCTGCTGAACTTTGGTAGGACGCCCCAGACCCATAGCGCCTTCAGCGGGTGCAGTAAGTCATCCTCATGCTCTCCAGGGTGGTTTCGAGTGCTTCATCCTCTTAAGAATTTTACCATTTGCACAAACAATGAATTTGCCACACTTTTAAAGATATATTGGCTGGAAGGCGACATGTGATAGATGCAGTTAAAAGAAAAATGTGTGAAAGGCTCTAATCCTTTGGGTTCTGCCACAATACCCAGGGCCAGCTTTCTTTATTGCAGTGTATCATGTCATTGGATGGTGCTTCATTTATTTTGTGAGCAGTTAAGTGTATGAGTAGGACCTCTCTGATACTTTGATGCAAGTTGGTGTGAGTCTGGCTACTGAGCCAATGTGTCTAGTTGGAGTCTGTTCAGTCGAGCCCAGTATGACATTCTTTCATTGCAGCTTTCATTTGTGAGGAGTTCAGATAAAAGCAGCTTTTTGGCCTTTTTCGAACAGCATGTAGTTTGACTTATCACTCAAACTAAGATTCAGGGGGGGATATGCACGAGGAAGTGGCGAGTGAGGCGTTAGCCGTCATGGCTTAACGCCTCACACCGTCACTTCGGAAACGCAAGGCTGCACCATATTTACAACAATATGGTGCAGCCTTGCTTTTCCCCCTGCAATAGCAGTGTAGCGCCAACACGGGTACCCTTACAACATAGTGCAAGGGTGTCTGCGTGCAGGGGAGGATTGTTTGTGTAGGAAGGTGTCCGTCCCTTCCTGCACATGCACATAAGCAATCCTAAAATGCTATTTCCTCACTTTTGTGTGTGCTGCTTCATGCAGCACACATGAAACTCACAAAATGTCATTTTCTTTTACAGATTGTTTACGTACAGGAAGGGGGACCTTCATATACATAAACAATCCATAGCAGTTTGCTTTATCCATGCATAATGTAGCACACATGGAAAAAGCAAAAACGAGGAGAAATAAAGCATTACTCCTTGTTTCGCCCAGTTAAGACCAGGTTTTCCCTGGTCTTAATTTTGGCGCTGCCTCCTGCGTTCACTGCCCTTGTACATAGGGGGCAGCATCAAAATCAATGGGTGTTACGGTGGAACGCCCACCACAACACCCACAGCCCACCCCTTTCACTCTAAGCATAGTGTCAAAGGAAGCCCTATATGCCTTAATGACAAGGCAGCATAAAGCCACGTTAATTGGCTTAACACCGCTTTGTGAATAAGGTGAAGCCCCTATCGCCACTACAACATCGAGAAAAGTGACGTAGTGGTGGTGATAGGGGCTTGTACATAGCCCCAGTGAGTTCTGCAGTGTTGGTCCCTGGCCTCCCACCAATGTCCCTCCCCCTATTCGACCAATCAAAGAGTGATGAAGTTGGCTGTTGACGAGAGCGGAGTTTAGTTGGGGTGTAATGTGCAGTAAGTTTTTGAAGTAATTCTGCTCGCTTGCTTCAGTGGCACTTGTGGACAGTACAGAAGTTTGCGCTCCATCCCCGCATCCACTGGGAGCCAAAGGTGGGCTTCAAGGCGAGTGTGAAGTGTTTGAGTCAAGTGTTTGAAAGTTCAGATAAAACCTGTCCCGCAGACTGCGGTTCCTCTGAAGGCTACCATTGAGTTTGTTTGGGAACTTGATGTACACAAACCTAACGTTAGCTCTCTGTGGTGTAGCGACAGCTGTAGGTAGATGTTTTGACTGTGTAGACCTGAGGCAATGAAAGATACTTCTGAATCGAGTATTACTCCCAGATCCCATACTCTCAGTGCCTTATATGGAGGTGCTCCAAGGCTGCAGGGCCATTCCACAGGCGCAGGTGGATTCCCCTTAGGACGTCCGTGTTTGCTCCACTTAAGCTTTAAGGCAGGTAACATTGGATTTAACTTCTTTAGAATGCCTTTTGGGCTGGTTGTCCCCTGTCCATTTTATCATCCTGCCTGCCATTTTTCATGTCACCTATTCGAGCTCATGTGTGTGCTTCTTAAAACTATAGTGGACTCAGGGCCTGATTCACAGAACTAACTTAAGACAAAATCCTAAACTTACTACTTTTGGTATTCACAGAAGTTAGGATTTTATCTTAAGTTTGTCTTAAGACAGACTTAAGACAGACTTAAGACAAAATCCTAACTTAAGTCTGTCTTAAGTCTGTCTTAAGACAAACTTAAGACAAAATCTTAACATCTGTGAATACCAAAAGTAGTAACTTTAGGATTTTGTCTTAAGTTAGTTCTGTGAATTGGGCCCAAGATATGGGATAGAAAGAGAGAAAGCAGGGAAATCATGCGTTTGTACACAATAACAGCCCTCATGTACTGGAAGAGTGTATTACTTTTTCTTGAGACTTGCAAGTGGAAACAAAGGCTTTTTAGCTATTGTTTTCAAATGTGCCCTTACAATGAAATGTTCTGCCGCTACAAAAGTGTCTTGGTGGAAATAACATTAAGACTGACAAATTTGAGATTAAAGCATGTCTTCCAATCATTGCTTGCAAGAAAGAACTTAACACCTATGAACCCTAGTAAAATTGACACTGGATCATAGACAATTCACTCCAGAATCCTCCAACAATTTAATTTAACCCTGTAATCAAAATGACATGCGTTTCACAGGTGACCGAGGGATTATGCCTGGTGGCTGGGAAATGTTGTACCTGAATTTGTGCTGGACACACTTGCATCCCAGTTTCCATGCCATAAAAGTGCTTTCTATATATAGAAGAGTTGCCATGCACATTTCGGTGCTCAACTTGCGTCTGGTTGTGGCTCTCAAACATATGGACGCAGTGGCAAAAACAAGTACTGATGCTTGTCGACTCCGCAGGTGGCTTCTGGGAACAGCTGCCACCTTCTCCCCTGTGCCAAAGGCAAACTTGTCAATCCTGCCATAATCACTTTCTAACCATTTAATCAGGGGTCAATGGTGCAGCAGGTGCAATCGCACCAGGGTCCAGGCGTCTTAGGGACCCCAACTCTCAAATCCTGGCTGTTTTTCACTATCCAACAGGGGAACAGAGAGGCACATCTCCCCATCTTACATAGGGGTTCATTCCACCTTTGTTGGCCTGAGTAAGGCTTCTTATTGTTTGTAAGGCAGATGACCTATGACCCTTCGTCATTTCATCCAGGAACAGGTTGGTAATGGACTCCCTCCCACGTGTCATGTGTTTTCCTTAGCATTAAAGTGCCATTCATTGCTGCTAGCTGCGCCCATAGCCGAACCCACGTCCCCACTCATGCTCAAATACTTCCTTCAGGGCGCACCTCGGTTCACTTTTATGACATCCTGTTAGATGGCAAAACACAGGGGCCTTTTAAAGGCTGAGTAAACATGGTGTAAATGTTGACATTTCTTATGAAATAGAAAATGGAGACTGCACAATCCATGAAACAAACACTACCAGCCTCACTCCAGGTGCTGTGTTAGAATCGGGCACAAACTGGGGAAATACTGTTCCTGCACGCTTATAGGTCATTTACTGTCCTTGATCCCAATATGTTGGCTGTGCCTTTTTTGCATTGTATTTTTCTCACTGCACTGATTTGCCCATGCAATTTTACTTCCAATAAAACAACACTTTCCTCCTGGTCCCGCTTGACATCTCTGCAGCTTTCAACATCCTCAACCACCCAGCACTGATCCAAGGACTTCCCCGGCACAGCCCTACAATAGTTCACATCCCACCTCACCGACCTACAGCAACTCATTCCTATAGGAACTGCCAGCTGCCAGACTCTCACCATCACCTGCGGAGACCCCCTGCATCCATCCTGGCACCAATCATGTTTAAGCTTGATATAGAACCCTTGGGAGCTGTTCAACGGAGATACTTACACCAAGATGCCCCAGACCGCTAACAACACCCAACTCTAACTCAAAGACTCCTCACCCAGTGTCATAGAGAGACTCACAGCTCACATTGAACGCACCCTAACTTGGATGCCAGCAACTACCTGACGGCAACTTCCATGAAGAGCAAGTTAATGCAGGCTGTTTGCCAATGACCCCAAACACGCTTGCTTGGTTCTCCAATTTAAACCTAACAGACTTCATACACCGACTAACAGAACCAGTCAGATCCTAGCCGCCTCCAACTGGACGGAGACCAGGCCTTGCTCCCCTGAAAGGCATCTTTCATGCAGCAGCACGGATCACAGGGTTGAAGAAATCCAAACACATCACCCTGGCACTAAAAGATCTACACTGGTTCCCCGTGCAAGACCATATCATCTTCAAGATCAGCTGCATCTCCTACTAGGCACTCAACAGCAAGATCCATGTCTATCTAGCCAACAAACTAACAATATCTGAAGGCCAAAGTCACAGGGGGACCTCAGGCAATGGCAGACTAGACACTGAACACTGGAAGAATGAGAAAACAAGAAAACCAACCTTCTCAGCCTGCAGCCCCAGTATCTGGTACAACATCCACTTTGACATCAGAACAGCACCAACCATCGGGATTGACCCTGCTCCAATTGGAACAGAAGGGTGGTATGAGGTGCTACATAAAAAAAACAGTTATGTAGGGTAGAGTTTTTTTTGTGCTCATAACATTCAATGTGAAAAGGTCCAGCTATATTGCCTGTAAGCTTAATTTCACAGATTGTCCTCGTGACTCAAGAAGAAAATGTGTGCTCTTAGCTGGACATTTCTTGTGCCAAAATATTCAGTGGCCTCATTTAAACCTGGGCATTAGTGTAAAACACACTGGCCAAGCCAATAGGTCTTGCCTTTATAAAGTGAGTGTTGAGCTATTGGCTTTGCCAATGCTTGTTTCTTAAAAACTGTTAAAAAAAATCAAAATAATTATGCTATGCAACACTTTGGACTAAGTCTGTGATTAATCTTCCTCTGGTTCACTTGTGCTCCGTTTCCAGCTCCGAACTTCTCTTGGCAGCTGTGTGATGCAGGTGTTAGGGGGAACCTACTCCTATCGAGAGGCCAGTAAAGGGATGTGCATTGATCACTGCTCTGTAAAACCACGGAATCACATCTGTGGGAACAACTGAAAAGATGAGCGAGAGATGGGTGACAGCCCATAGCCTTGAGACGTCCACTATGTAGAACAGAACAAGCAGTAGAGACTCCCAGAGGTCTCTATGAACGGCAACCCCCAGAGCCCCCCTGTTTTCAATGCCCTGGGCTCTGTTTACTGGCAAAGCCTTGAAACATCTTATTAGCAAAATGCCGTCTAAGCTGAGCCCTAGGGTGACCAGCAGTGAACATTCTAGGCAAAGCCCTGCAGGTTTTGGGTCAGTAAAATGCATCCATGTCTAAAGACACAGAGAGGTGCCTGTGCACTGGGCACACATTAGTGAAATCGTGTTTTGTTTCTCGTGCTTGGCCTTAATGCTTTTAAAACGGTGCTCACTTCTCACCTGGATAAAACAATCTGAAATTCCAGGATTTTTTCCAGCAGGGTGCAGTACCTTGTATCACCATTGGTAAAAGTGTAGTATGCGCTAATTGAATTCACCATTAAGAGTAACAAAGTTGAACGTAGGGGCAGACGTCATGATCTTCGCATATCGCGTAGACAATGGCAGAAAGTCTCTCCAGAAATGTTCCAAGCTTCCTTGGAAATGCCTCAAAGGGATCCTCTGGACCACCTGGAGGAAGCACTTTCTAAGTATAACTCTGCATTAACTGAGACTATCGACCATCTAGCACCAGTTAAGTGTCTTTCCACTTGCTCTAAACGTCAGCAAGCGGCCTGGTTTACGCCAGAGCTACTTAAAAAGAAAAGAGTATGCAGAAAACATGAGAGGAAATGGCGCAATACCCATGAGGAAAGCGATAAAATTAAGTTCTTAACCTCTCTGTCTGACTACCACAGTAGTATTAAGCTCACACGCAAGAACTATATTTCCACCCAACTAACCTCGGCCGTGAATAAGCCGAAGGTTTTATTTAACATCCTTCAGTCGTTCATAAATCCCCAGGCGTGTGAAAATACAGATAGACCATCACAGACACTCTGCGATAATATTGCATCTTATTTCTCCGAAAAAATGTAGTCCATCTGTGATAATATTGTTTCCTCGGGGAACAATCTTCTAATGGAAACTGTGGTTACAGATACAGCAGAACTGACTTCTTCAATGCTGTTTGCAAACTTTCCATCACTTACTGGTACACAGTCAAAATATCGAATCTTTCATTTCGACTTACACTTATATCGAGTTGCTAATATCGAAGGGACAGAATATCGATGTCCAGAATATCGATGGCCAGAATATCGACCCTAAGGTAAGTAATATCGAAATTACTTATATCGATAGCATATATATCGATGTAAGTAATTTCGATTTACTAATATGTGTTAGAAATTTTAGTTAAGTATTTAAATTAATTGTTATAATATGTGTTTAATATGTTTTTATAAATAAAAAAAATATAAAAGTAAATTATATGTTTTACTACCAGAGCGGGTTGTGGGTTTTTAGGGGAATAGGGTGGGAAGTAATTTATTTGTAATTAAATAATTATTTTTTAATGAATAATTTATTTTGCTATTAAATATTAATTGGCAATGAATTATTTTGATTGATTAATTGATTAATTAATTGATAATTTATGTATATTTTTAAGTAAATTATATGTTTTACTACTGGAGCGGGTTGTGGGTTTATAGGGGAATAGGGTGGGAAGTAATTTATTTGTAATTAAATAAATATTTTTTAATGATTAATTTATTTTGCAATTAAATATTAATTGGCAATTAATTATTTTAATTCATTAATTGATTAATTAATTTATAATTTATGTATATTTTTAAGTAAATTATATGTTTTACTACTGGAGCGGGTTGTGGGTTTATAGGGGAATAGGGTGGGAAGTAATTTAATTGTAATAATAATTAATTTTGGGTAAAGGAGTACTTTTAGGGTTCAGGGTCAGTTTTCAGTTCTTGGGTAAAGGGGTATTTTTTGGGTTCAGGGTCAGTTTTCAGTTTTTGGGTAAAGGGGTATTTTTAGGGTTCAGGGTCAGTTTTCAGTTTTTGGGTAAAGGGGTATTTTTAGGGTTCTGGGTCAGTTTTCAGTTTTTGGGTAAAGGGGTATTTTTAGGGTTCAGGGTCAGTTTTCAGTTTTTGGGTAAAGGGGTATTTTTAGGGTTCAGGGTCAGTTTTCAGTTTTTGGGTAAAGGGGTATTTTTAGGGTTCAGGGTCAGTTTTTAGTTCTTGGGTAAAGGGGTATTTTTTGGGTTCAGGGTCAGTTTTCAGTTTTTGGGTAAAGGGGTATTTTTAGGGTTCAGGGTCAGTTTGGGGTTTTTGGGTAAAGGGGTATTTTTAGTGTTCAGGGTCAGTTTTCAGTTCTTGGGTAAAGGGATATTTTTTGGGTTCAGGGTCAGTTTTCCCTACTGTTGCACCCACTGGAGTGGGAATAGTAATTTTAACCCCTACGCTATGCAACACTTTCCCTACTGTTGCACCCTCTGCAGTGGGAATAGTAATTTTTACCCCTACGCTATCCAACACTTTCCCTACTGTTGCACCCTCTGGAGTGGGAATAGTAATTTTTACCCCTACGCTATCCAACACTTTCCCTACTGTTGCACCCTCTGGAGTGGGAATAGTAATTTTTACCCCTACGCTATCCAACACTTTCCCTACTGTTGCACCCTCTGGAGTGGGAATAGTAATTTTTACCCCTACGCTATCCTACACTTTCCCTACTGTTGCACCCTCTGGAGTGGGAATAGTAATTTTTACCCCTACGCTATCCAACACTTTCTCTACTGTTGCACCCTCTGGAGTGGGAATAGTAATTATTGTTAAGTAAGTATATATTATATATGATTTGTTAATATTTTTTTTAATTAAATATGTATTATTATTTTTTTTTACCATTATTAAATATATTTAAATATGTTTAAGTAATTTATAAGTATTATTTACAGTATTTTTAATGTTATTTTAAACAAAAAAAAAACGATATATTTGACAACGATATTTTTAACATCGATATAATTTTTTCGATATTTTGGTACTTACCATGTTGTACATAGGGCGTCGATATTCTTGCAATCGATATAATTACGCCGATATTTGTGTAGGTCGAAATTCTGTCTGTCGAAATTCTGTCATAGATCCCACTTACTATCACAGAAGTAGAAGCTTTAATGCATCAAGTGAAGACCGGCTCCCCTTGTAACATCATTCCTGCAAAAATAGTTAAGACTCTTATTCCTCAACTTGCTCCGTTGATTGGACATCTTTTAAATCTTTCCCTGGAAGAAGGTTATGTTTCATCCGAATGGAAAGCAGCTCATATAATGCCTGCTCAGAAAAACACGAAGATCCCTCTGTCTAATCTGAACAATCTTCGGCCTATATCACTTTTGACATTTCTGAGTACATTACTAGAGAGACGAGGTCAACAAATACCTATCTAGTTATGTCGAATGGTCAGGCAACCTAGACCTCTTTCAATCAGGTTTTAGGCCTAAATATAGCACCGAATCAGCCTTGCTAGTGGTCACAGACAACATCAGAATCACCCTAGGCAAAGGACATTCAATGATTCTGGTGCTATTAGACCTATCCGCCGCATTCAACACCGTCTCCCATCAGGTATTACTCAGAAGGCTGATGGAAGTAGGATTAAGAGACTCCGCCTTCCGTTGGATGGCAAGTTTTTTATCTGGTTGCACTCAGACAGTAAATCTGGGCTCGTATCGTTCGGCACCCACTGAACTTACCAAGGGTGCAGGGCTCTCTCTTGAGCCCCGCTCTATTTAAAATCTATGTGGCTCCCTTGGCAAATGTTCTAAGGAAATTTGGGTTTATCCCAATATTTTATGCCGACGATACACAGTTACTCTTCCCCTTTGACAAATTAACCCCAGCTATCCAGGAGACCTTCTCATTAGACATGAATTCTATATCACAATGGATGAGGAATAACTTCTTGCAGTGTAATGTTCGGAAGACCAAACTTCTTCTCTTTGGTGATGCCCCCAGGTTATGGTCCCCTAATTGGTGGCCCATTAATCTTGGTGAACCTCCTACTCCCAAAAATTCAGTTCAAAATCTGGTAGTCCGGCTAGATCATGCTCTCACTCTTCAAGAACACGTTGGCCAGACAGCTGGTATCTGCTTCAACACTTTGGGTTTACTGTGTCGTGTCTTTCCTCTTCTTCCAGACTCCGTAAGAAAGACATTAACCCAAGCTCTTATACTGAGTCACTTAGACTATTGTAATAGTCTATTGCTCTCGGCTAATGAAGCATCAATTAACAAACTACAGGTGATTCAGAACACGACGGCGCGTCTGGTTCTGAATATGCCACCAAGATCTCCCTCCCGTCCTCTTCTCCTAAAACTCCACTGGCTACCAATTCGCCAGCGGATAAAATTTAAGATCTGCTGTATCATTCATAAAGCACTACTTAATCTTGGCCCCGGATATTTGGCAGAAAAATGAATTCCTTATCATCCTTCAAGATCTCTGAGGTCTTGTACCCAACACCTTTTGACAATCCCTAGAATTAAGAGAGCGAAACTAGGAGGAAAATCTCTAACATACCTTGGACCAAAATACTGGAATGAACTCCCCCTCTCTTTGAGAGAATGCTCTAATCACCTGGCCTTTAGGAAACTGCTTAAAACTACTCTGTTTTGCATTAAAAAATATTCCATATTCTCCGCTACATAGTTATATCGGTTTCCATAATAGCGCAGAGATACTTCTTGGAGTCGATTCTGGCGCTATACAAACGTTTAAATAAATAAATAAATAAATATATCTATGGAAGAAGGCCGCCCGTGCCTGGAATCACACAGCTTCGTTAGTGCCACAATATTAAAGGAGTCCACTTCAGAGAGTCTGAAGCCATAACCATGCTCCTAGAGGCTCTTCCATTGGTATGTGGCACTTGAACAGAGGCCTGGGGCTCACTGCAGGCTGGTGTGTCAGGTGTGTGCTTTGTGAAAAGGTGCACGTGCGTGCCTCGATCACACAATGGTTTAACAGGAGCTCCCAGGGACAGCAGCACCCATGGGAGGCTCGGGATCTATAGTAGCTCCTGGCCTCAGAGCCTGCCACTAGGATGATTAGACAGATAGATAGACAGACCAAGGGACAGACAAAAAGGCATACATAAATGCTGACATATAGAAAGAAAGCGCTGTAGCCACACAACACCAACTGACTGTTAATGTTGTTAATGTTAATGAAATTTGTTGAGCGCGCAAATACCCGAGGCTGTTTCGGCGCTATGAATGCAGTACGCCCAGTCAGGTGATTAATTCTGAAATAGCGTTGTTTTTACCTGCTTCCTGAAAATGGTTGGGGTGGTAGCTCCTCTAAGCTCAACAGGTAGCAAGTTCCACAGTTTTGTGGTGCCGTACGATAAACTTCGGCCACCCCAACCTGTGGATCATATTCTTGGTACTTTCATCAGTCTCGCGCCTATAGAGCGCAGTTGTCCGGATGGTTAATACCAGGCAAAGAGATTTCTGAGAGAAAGAGGTCCTGTGTAGTTCAAAGCCTTGTATGCTAAACAAAGAGATTTAAATTTGATTTGCTGTGCCACCGGAAACCAGTTGAGTCTATGAATCTCCTTTGACATTGAGCCATACTTAGGAATATTTCCCAACAGCCGGGGCGGCTGTATTTTGAACCGTTTGAAGCTTTTTTGCTATTGCTTCTGCATACCTTGGTAGAGCCCATTGCAATAATCCAGTTTTGACTGGACTAGTGCTGTTACCACCATCTTTCTAGAGTCCTTAGGGATGTGTGGCAGGATCTTCTTGAATTTCTTTATCAGAAATTGGGAGACATTATCATTTGTTTGGTGAGATAGTGATAATTTGTTGTCAATCCACACTCCTAAATTTTTTTGCCTTTTGCACTGGTTTAGGTGCTTCACCCATCTCTGCCGGCCACCAAAGATTGTCCATCTAGGTTGCAAGTTACCGAAGATTATCACCTGAGTTTTTTCAGCGTTGAGCTTAAGGCAATGAGTTCCCATCCATTTATTTATTTCACTCACACAGTTCTGAAACTGTAGGGCGGGTGTTGCCTATATGCTGCCACGGTTCCATGTTAAAATATCGTTAACAAAAATATAGTTTACAAAAATATAGATGTATAAATATCGTTTACAAAAATATCGAATCCCTATACCTAAACAGGTAAGTACATAAATATTGACTCAAAAATATAGATATAATAAATATAGATGTAAAAAATATCGACTTTATTAATTATTATAAATTAAATTAAATAATTAAAAATATAACTATTATTAACAAAATACATTACATTACTTTTATATTTTAACTATTTATAACAAATTAACTAAATGTAATCATTATAAACTTAATAAAAATGTACATATACATATATTTAACACATAAAAGTATATAACAATAAAAATACATACATTTAATAAAAATATGAAAACATTAATAGTTAAAACATTTGATAGCAAAGGGGTAAAAATTACTATTCCCACTCCAGTGAGTGCAACAGTAGGGAAAGCACTGGATAGCGTAGGGGTAAAAATTACTATTCCCACTCCAGAGGGTGCAACAGTAGGGAAAACATTGGATAGCGTAGGGGTAAAAATGACTGTTCCCACTCCAAAGGGTGCAACAGTAGGGAAAGCGTTGGATAGCGTAGGGGTAAAAATTACTATTCCCACTCCAGTGAGTGCAACAGTAGGGAAAGCGCGGGATTGCGTAGGGGTAAAAATTACTATTCCCACTCCAAAGGGTGCAACAGTAGGGAAAGCGTTGGATAGCGTAGGGGTAAAAATGACTATTCCCACTCCAGTGAGTGCAACAGTAGGGAAAGCGCTGGATATCGTAGGGGTAAAAATTACTATTCCCACTCCAAAGGGTGCAACAGTAGGGAAAGCGTTGGATAGCGAAGGGGTAAAAATTACTATTCCCACTCCAGTGAGTTTGAGTTTTAAAAATATTTATATAGCGCACTTTCACCAGCGGTTTCATGGCGCTGCAACAGACAGATCCCCATGGTGGGAGTGACAGAAAATAATAAGAAGGAAAACAAAAACAGCAAGTGGTCTAGTTAAAATATTTAGCAAATAGATGGGCTTTGAGCTTTTTCCGGAATTGAGGGTAGAGAGTTAGAGATCTAAGCTCTAAAGGCAGGGAATTCCACAGGACTGGGGCAAGAGTCGCAAACTTCGAACCTCCCCATTTCTTCCTCCGGAAACGGGAGACTGACAACAGGGATTGCGTAGATGAGCGTAGTTCCCTAGTAGGAACATAGGGAACGATCTCGGATGTAATGAAGGCCGGAGCCGCGCCCAGTCGTGCTTGAAAGATGATAGAAGCAAGCTTAAACTGGACGCGTTCACGAACAGGGAGCCAGTGTAAGGATTTGAGAAGGGGTGTTACGTGATGGGATTTTGGAAGATTGAACACCAGCCGTGCCGCCTGGTTCTGGATCAACTGCAAACGCCTTAAACTATATGCAGGTATACCTGCATATAGGGCGTTGCCATAATCCAGGCGGGAGATAACCATCGCCAAGATGATCAATTTCAAGGCATCAAAGGAAAAAAAGCGGGATACCTTGCGGATGGTGCGTAGTGACAGAAAATAAGAGGACACCACAGAGCTAACCTGGGAGTGAAGAGTGAGCTGAGAATTAAGTTTGATACCTAAAGTTTTAACTGAGGTAGAAGGAACCGGGGGAAAACCAAGGGAAGGGGGCCAAAAAAGTGAAGACCAGGGACTGGAGGAACCACCCGTCAACACCAGCTCGGTCTTGTCCGGGTTAAGTTTCAAATGGTTGTGGTTCATCCAGTCCCGGATAAAAATCATAATGGACTGGAAATTTAAGATGGAAGCAGGGGAAGAAGACAGATTGAAAACAAGTTGGAGGTCATCCGCATAATTGTATACGCTGACCTCCATTTGCTGCAACGAAAAAATAAGGGGGGCAATATAGAGGTTAAACAAAAGAGGTGAAAGGGAGGAACCTTGGGGGACCCCGCACTGAACTTTCCGGAAGTCCGCAGAAAAATCACCCAGGCGAACAGCCTGGGTGCGGTCCCTCAGGAAGGAGGATAACCACACCAGGGCGGTACCCCCGATCCCCGCCACCCTGACACGGGAAAGCAAGATGGTATGGTCAACCGTGTCAAAGGCGGCTGAGAGATCGAGGAGGACCAAAGCCTGGGTCTGGTTGGTATCTATTCCCTCCCTGAGGTTGTCAAGGACCGAGAGTACTACGGACTCCGTAGAGTGTGCAGGCGGAAACCAGCCTGGCGAGGAGCCAAGACCCCATACTCCTCCACAAAAGTGCTCAAAGAACTGGTGACATGACGTTCGAGCACCTTAGCCAAAAATGGTAGGAGGGAGATGGGGCGATAATTGGCGGGGACCGAAGGGTCTGCGCCAGGCTTCTTTAGGATGGGGACAATAACTGCTGTTTTCAGTGAATTTGCTACAACCCCCTGAGAAAAAAAGTGAGTGCAACAGTAGGGAAAGCGCTGGATAGCGTAGGGGTAAAAATTACTATTCCCACTCCAGAGGGTGCAACAGTAGGGAAAACGTTGGATAGCGTAGGGGTAAAAATTACTATTCCCACTCCAAAGGGTGCAACAGTAGGTAAAGCGTTGGATAGCGTAGGGACAAAAATTACTATTCCCACTCCAGTGAATGCAACAGTAGGGAAAGCGCTGGATAGCGTAGGGGTAAAAATTACTATTCCCACTCCAGAGGGTGCAACAGTAGGGAAAACATTGGATAGCGTAGGGGTAAAAATTACTATTCCCACTCCAAAGGGTGCAACAGTAGGGAAAGCGTTGGATAGCGTAGGGGTAAAAATTACTATTCCCACTCCAGTGAGTGCAACAGTAGGGAAAGCGCTGGATTGCGTAGAGGTAAAAATGACTATTCCCACTCTAAAGGGTGCAACAGTAGGGAAAGCGTTGGATAGCGTAGGGGTAAAAATTACTATTCCCACTCCAGTGAGTGCAACAGTAGGGAAAGCGCTGGATAGCGTAGGGGTAAAAATTACTATTCCCACTCCAAAGGGTGCAACAGTAGGGAAAGCGTTGGATAGCGTAGGGGTACAAATTACTATTCCCACTCCAAAGGGTGCAACAGTGGGGAAAGCGTTGGATAGCGTAGGGGTACAAATTACTATTCCCACTCCAGTGAGTGCAACAGTAGAGAAAGCGCTGGATAGCGTAGGGGTAAAAATTACTATTCCCACTCCAGAGGGTGCAACAGTAGGGAAAGCCTTGGATAGCGTAGGGGTAAAAATTACTATTCCCACTCCAATGAGTGCAACAGTAGGGAAAGAGATGGATAGCGTAGGGGTAAAAATTACTATACCCACTCCAAAGGGTGCAACTGTAGGGAAAGCGTTGGATAGCGTTGGGGTAAAAATTACTATTCCCACTCCAGTGAGTGCAACAGTAGGGAAAGCGCTGGATAGCGTACGGGTAAAAATTACTATTCCCACTCCATAGGGTGCAACAGTAGGGAAAGCGTTGGATAGCGTAGGGGTAAAAATTACTATTCCCACTCCAGAGGGTGCAACAGTAGGGAAAGCGCTGGAACTCAAAACAAAACAAAAAAACATCTATCAAATTTAGTATAACATTTAATTTAGATGATAAACATATTTAATATATACATTTAAACATATTATTATTAACAAACACCTACACACCTAAAATTAATTACTCAATTACATTTAATATTTACTAATTAATTAATGATTATTAATGTATTTATAAATTAATTTATTAATTAAATAATTGACAGCTTTCACACCATATACACTTATAAACACCACAACACAAACATAAATGTATGTACTCTTTTACAATTAATAATTATTTAATTATAATTAATTTATAATGTATTTAATAATTATTCAATAACTATTTAATTACTTCACTACATTTGCACTTATAAAGTCCACTACACACACAAAATTAATTAAACAATTAACATAATTAATTAACATAACTAATTATCAATTTACTAATAGAAATTAATTAACAAATAATTATTAAACAATTTATAATAAATTAGCACATTAATTAATCAATTCATTTAATATATTTAAATTACTTCCCACCCTATTCCCCTATAAACCCACAACCCGCTACGGAACTAATAACACAAAATTCAACATAAAATACATTAATAACTAATAGAATGCTACAACATATAATAAATTGACAAACAATACTCATTAAAAACACTAAAATACTTATAATTATTTAAAAATCGATATTTTTGTTAACTATATTTTTGTAAACGATATTTATTACAACTATATTACTGTTATCGATATTACTTACCTGTCAGTCGATTTTCTGGTCAAACTATATTTTTGTTGTCGATATTTCTTCTTGTCGATATTTCTGCGGAGATATTTATGTAACA
Source organism: Lissotriton vulgaris (assembly GCF_964263255.1). NCBI lineage: Eukaryota > Metazoa > Chordata > Amphibia > Caudata > Salamandridae > Lissotriton > Lissotriton vulgaris. The sequence continues at coordinate 65,019,971 of NC_141687.1, forward strand.
CGATATTTTGCCGTCGATATTCCCGCTCTAACCCTAGGAACTGCTAAGTCAAACTTAATTTTTTTTTAAATTATCTGTCCATGTCAGTGGGAGAATTTCTTTTTGTAATAGTCCTTGCATGGAAGAGAAAATCCCATAAAGGGTGTGTCCTGCCTCATGAGTGGGTAATTGAACCCACACTGTGAGGTTCATCTCCCTTGTACCAATTAGTTTGCCGCCAGAAGTGTTTTTTGTCCCCATGCTTTAATTAAAAAAAAAAACATTATTCTGAGAAGTGCACACCTCTGACATGTGTGCATAGAATGTATGGGAGACTAAGGATTGAAAGTTTGTCATAGAAGTGGTGAAGATTTTTCATTATTTTACGCATTGTACAAACAGTTGCATTAACCTGCACTATGCACACACACATATAGAGTGTGATTTTCCGGTTAAAGTTGACCACATTTAATGTAGGCTTAGATTTAAAATGATTCTTGGTAAGTGTTTAGCCTATGACTTGCCCCAGCTGAGATTATTCAGGAATTTCAACTGATCTGTTCTGATGTAGCTAAAACGTTGACTAAATCAATTAAGGGGATGGATCCCCGAAGATAAGGTGGTTTAATGTGAATGCACAAGAGCCCCAAAATTTTAAAGCTGGCACTGCATGCAAACCCTCGAGACAGGGCTCAAATTAAGCATGCTCGGAAGGCATACTGTAGTAATTGCGACTACACAAAGAGTAGGTTCAAGTAGGTTTATTGAGGAAGAACAGCTTAACAACCACAGCCAGTCAGGTGTCCTCATCCAGCATACATCGACCAGTACAACTCGAAGGGAAACATTCCAAGGCAAGCACTCTACTGAGTGACATAGAGAAGTTCTACATGACATCGTGTAATGGAATGACATAGTGGAATACCACACACCTCCCCCCCTTTAAAAAAACAAAGAAAACAACGAGAAAAGAGAGAAAAAAAAAAAAAATAAATAAAAAAAATAAATGAAGAAAAGGATAAGACACAAAAATAGAATAAAGTGTACAAAGAATTTTAAGTTCTAATGAAATCTTTAAACTTTGAAGGAGCAAACTTAACACGCTCGCTACGTCTTAATAAGATATCTTCACACACAACATCAGAATGATTGTCTATGGCAATATTAGGAATTGGTCGAGAATCAGAATTGATCACAACATCAGAATTGCTTGCAATCTCCTTTTCCAAATTGTCATAAACTTCATGCTTACCAGAGAAACCATTTGAGACATGATCTGAGAGAAGTTCCTGCATACCAGAGGAACTATCTGAAACGAGTTTTTCTGGACCATCTGAAACAAGTTTCTCTGGAAGAATAGACTTTTGAGGAGGGTTAACAAGGGGTTTGCATAAGGAAATCCTTCTCAAATTCCATATTTTCCCTCCTTCAACTCTGACAGCTTTGCTAAAGATTTCAATTACTTTGATGGGGTCAGACCATCTAGCGACATTCTTGTGAAACAAACCACCCATTTTTACACGAACTCGATCGCCCACCTTTACACTACAAGAGTTATACTTCTTTTTAGCGGAGTGCTGTGACATACTTTCTTGGTATTTCCCAATTCTATTCTTTAATGCCTTGAAATCTACCTCGTAGGGAGTGTCACTTTTTAACCACCAGGGAAAGAGTCGAGAACCTGGTTTCCTGCCTCGCAACAATTCAAAAGGGGATAGACCAGTGACAGAATTGGGAGACAACCGATAAGTTAATAAAGTAGCCTGGAGTGCTTTCTTCCACTTCAAACCACTCTTAACGGCCAATTGACAAGATTCTTTGATAACTTTGTTGAACCTTTCAACTTGGCCATTGGCTTGTGGAAAATAATTAGAAGTCCTTTTGTGAATGACCCCACATTTTTTCAAAAAACACTCAAACTCATTGCTGATGAACTGTGGCCCATTGTCTGAGATAAGTTCCTCTGGCAAACCTTCTCTGGCAAAAATCTCATCAAGGAAATCAATCACATGCTCTGAGGAAATTTTCTCAACAATTTTTAATTCAGGCCACTTGGAGAAGTAGTCAATTAAGACAAAACCATACATTTCCTTACCAGATTGATAACTGAAGGGTCCAATAATATCAATTGCTAACCTACGCCAAGGACCATTGGCGTACTCAATGGGAGTAATGTCGACAGCCAAACTCTTCACGGATTTATCACTTAAAGAGCAAGGGGAACAATTCCTGACCCAATTATCTACCATGGCATCAATGCCAGGCCACCAATAGTGTTCCCTAATCCTTCTCTTGGTGGTGGACATTCCCATGTGCCCTTCATGAGCTAAATTGCAAATCTTTTCTCTCAGACTAGAGGGAGGTATGATTTTATCTGATCTAAGGATGATGTCTTGACATAGCATTAAATCATCCTTCACTTTGTAAAATGATCCCAACTCACCAGAGAGCTTCCTTTCTTCAGGCCAACCTTTAATCAAATACTGCTTGACTAGATTCAAGACAACATCATTCTCCATAGCTTCTGACCAATTTTTTTCTGAAAGAATTAAAGAGTTCTCCTGATCTGAAATTATGTTGATATCTGCAAATGAGTACGCAACATCACAGTCTATACTCTCACCAACTTCTACACTGGCTGGAAAACGCGACATACAGTCCGCGTGAACATTTAAACGACCTGGAACATAAACAACTTCACAGCGGTATTCCTGTAATTTGGCTGCTAGTCTCGCTAAACGAGCAGTAAGAACTCTCCCACCACCAGCAGCTAGCATGGTGATCAGAGGTTTGTGGTCAGTTATTAAGGAAAACTTTGTTCCCCACAGAAACTGTCTGAAGTGCTGAGATGCCCAAGTACAAGCAAGCAATTCTCTTTCTATAGTAGAGTAATTTTTCTCAGCGTCACGTAGGGCTCGAGAAGCGTAAGAAACAACAAACTCGCCAGATTTGTCTTTTTGCATAAGAACGGCCCCTAGACCCACATTGCTTGCATCAACATAAACGATACATTCTTTACCCACAGAATAAGGTTTCAGAAACGGGGCTTCAACAATTTTCTTTTTCAATATCACAAAAGAATTCTCTTGCTCTTTCCCCCAAACAAATTTTGCATTTTTTTTTAGAAGAATTCTTAAGGGATGTACAATATCAGAATAATTTTTTACAAATTTCCCGTAGAATTCAGTCAATCCTAAAAAGGAAAGTAACTGTTCCTTTGAACTGGGAGAAGGGGCATTCACGATATTTTGAACATGATTAATCTTAGGTTTGATTCCATGACTTGATATTTCATGTCCAAGGTACTCAACTTTGTCTTGTCTGAATTTGCACTTATTATATTTCAGAGTGAGACCCTTAGAACGGACTCTACCCAGGACACCTGAAAGATTCTCATCATGTTCAGTATGGTCTTTCCCAAAGATCAAGATATCGTCTTGAAAGGCTATTGCCCCTTTGCAGTCTGCTAATAATTCTTTCATGAGACGCTGGAAGACGGAAGCTGCACTTGCCAACCCAAAAGGCATGCGTAAATACTGAAACATCCCCTCTGGGGTAACAAAAGCAGTCAATTTCCTTGAGTCTTCGTCTAATTCTACTTGGTGATATGCGCTAGCCAAATCAATTGAAGAAAATACAGTAGCGCCTGACAGAGCGGAAATTAACTCATGAATGTTTGGCAAAGGATGTTTATCAATCCATATCTCTTTATTGAGACTGCGCAAATCCGCACATAAACGGAGTTCGCCAGAACTCTTAAGGGAAATCACAATAGGCGAAACCCAAGGAGAGGATTCAATTGGTTCTATTATATTCCTGTTTACTAAATCATCTAGAATTTCTTTTAATTTGGGTCTATAGGCTAAAGGGACATTCCTTACCCTATGCCTGACAGGAACAGCATTATCGTTTAAAACAATTTTATGTTTGAAACCAATATATTTTCCCAGTTTGTCATTAAAAATGTCAGGAAAGTTCTTCAGTACACTCTTGGTGAAATCGGTGTTGCTAAATGTGTTCAAAGTTAAGTTGATTAATGAGTCGGTAACATGTTTCTCAAATCGGGGCTCATCAACATAGACTGGTGGAACAGAATTAGGATCGAGCTTTATTCCTAAAGCACGTTGATGAGGCCAACTAAGAATGGAAACACCCTTGGTAGCAACATAAACCTTTGCTTTGATATCCCAGTTCTTAAAAAACAGTTTAGCCCAAAAGAAACCCTCTAGAGCTATTTTGCGTCCTGTGTACCCACCGGGATATATGTCTGGAATTAAGAGTTCTCTCTTACTCCACAGTTGTTCAAAAATATCCTTACCAATGATGGTGTACCATGCACAGGAATCAACAAAAATTTCAATGGGTTTGTCATCAATGTAAAGTGTACAAGAAGGAAAATTATTTTGGATACATTCATCAACAGAAAGTATACAGTTTAGACTATTTAAGACTTCCTCTTCTTCAGGAGAAATATAATTAATTCTAGGACCAGATTTGCACACATTACCAAAATGTCCCTTTTTTTTACATTTGATGCAGATTTTATCCCAGGCAGGACAACCTTTGTAATTTCCAACATGGTTGGTGCTACCACATCTGTAACAAATTATTGTGCTTTTCTTAGTAAAACTCTTGTTATCACTAGAATTCTTTACATATTCCTTCTTAAAGCTAGGTCTAGAACTGAAAGTGTTCGAAGAGGAATTGCTGGTATGAGTTTTAACAATGGCAACTTCAACCTCAGGAACATTACCTTTAACATTTCTACTTCTTATTTCAGATACAAACATTTCAGAATGTTCTATACCCTTAGCTATATTCACAACTGCAGCAAGAGTAGTCTCAGTGCCCAACCAAAGCCTTTCTTTAATTTTTTTGCTTTTTGTTTTCATCATGATTTGGTCCCTGAGAACTTGCTCATATGATATAGTTTCGAAGGAACAAGTGCCAGCAAGTGAACGTAAAGCTGCAACATAGTCTTCAATTGTCTCATCAGTTTTCTGTTCACGAGAATAAAATTTGAATCTTTCCATCACAGTATTTATTCGTCTGCCAAAACGAATTTTCATTTGCTTAGAAGCCTTACTAAAGACATCCATATCACCAGCATCTTCCAAAGGTGGTAAATTATCGAATTCTTTTATTCCTGCACCACCAAGACAATGTCTTAAAAGAGCAAGTTTTCTTTTTGCTGAACAATCCTCATTTTCTAATACATCAACGTAAGCAATGAACATAGGAAACCAAAGATCCCATTCAATAGGAGGATCACCTGCAACTTGAAGGAAATGAGGTGGTGCTGCAATGTTAGACATTTGTAAATAAGAATTAAAATAAACAACCAGAGCATAAAACTATGATGAAAAATGTGATGGTAGTACAAATCACAGTAGTACTAATTTTATTGAAATATTAATGTAATAGGTGTGCAAATCACCGTAGGAATCGATTTGCTGAAGTAGTCTTTAAGTTTGCTGAAGTAGTCTTTAAATTTCGTTTTCCTTGAAAAATAACGTTTTTTTTTTTTTTTTTAAGTAATTGTAAATCCTTTTTCTTTGAGTCGCTGTAGCACTCTTTGAAAATTAGCGTATTCCTGTCTTTAAATCGCTTAAAATCGCTAAGAGTTGTATTCGATCTTAGTCTGAAAACGTTTTGAGATTTAAGAAAATAAGACTTCAGACTTAACTAAGATGGCCGCCAAAAACGTCTGTGATGCGCGATGACATGCGCGATGACGTGTGACCAGAATGCACTTCTTGTAAACAGAGGCAGCGCGACTCGAGAGATGCTTCACGAGCAATGGGACTCGAGGAATGCCTCGTGAGGATTGATTCCACAGTGCTCGAGGTGAGCTTTTAAAAGTAAACAACGAGGGAAAAGTACTCTGAATGAAGAGTGTATTTGTAATTAATGCCTTGAAAAACGGTACCGCTCGATAATGCGGTCGAAAGAATAAATGCAGAGCTTTAAAAGGCAGTACCGCTCGATAATGCGGTCGAAAGTTTAAATGCAAATGCAAAGCAGGTAAAGTTGAATAACTTACGTTTGAGATGTAAGTATCACAAATTGATGATGATGATAAAGAAATAGGTACTGTTAGTCGACAGGAACTCCTTACATCTGATGAAACTCCATACTTTTCAGAGAAGTTACTGTCGGTAGGAAGAATCCGATTTTGCATAAAAGAGGAAATAAGGTAAACGAGTGAACGCTGTCTTCCACACTGCACTGCTCCCGACGTCGCCAATAATTGTGTAGTAATTGCGACTACACAAAGAGTAGGTTCAAGTAGGTTTATTGAGGAAGAACAGCTTAACAACCACAGCCAGTCAGGTGTCCTCATCCAGCATACATCGACCAGTACAACTCGAAGGGAAACATTCCAAGGCAAGCACTCTACTGAGTGACATAGAGAAGTTCTACATGACATCGTGTAATGGAATGACATAGTGGAATACCACACATACAAAAGTATATTTAAGCAGAAGAAAGAAGAACTGAGGCGTTCAGCCTGGGATGATCTGAAGAGAGCAAGCTCCCTCAAGGAATCGAAAAGCTTCTGGGAAGTTATAAATTGCCCATTATATAATGGAGAGATGGGCAGGATGGGTTCCCTGATTTTGGGGGATGTTTGCAAAGCCAACTTTGCGGCCATATTTAATCATAAAGGACGCCACTTTGAGTTCCCCAGTGAGGAGTTGCCCCAAGATCTAACCTCAGCCTCTCACCTAAGTGCGCCAATCTCAGTACTTAAGATCGAGGAAGCCACAGCTAAAGGAGTTAGCATGAAAGCCCCTGGCCTGGATGGAGTGACATTGGTTCTGTTTTTAAACTAATCCTAATCTGTGGGTCCCATTATTGACCAACGTGTTGAAAGCAGTGGTGACCGGCCCTATCCCGGCATCTTGGAAGGAGGCCATAGTAGTCCCTGTGTTTAAAAAAGGTAATGGATATGACCCTTCCTGTCACAGGCCAATCTCCCTTATTGATGCCACAGCGAAGTTGTTGGGAAGGGGTGTCTTCGCTCGACTTGAAACTTGGGCGACAGGCACAGAGGTGATCGCAAGATCACAGTCTGGCTTTAGGAGGGGGATGGGCCCTACTGAACAGTGCCTTAAATTATTGTCCCTGATTACGGGTAAGTACATGAAGGCCAGTATGGGTTCAATTCATCTGGTCATGGACTTGTCCAGTCCTTTTGATACTGTAAATCAGGATAAGCTGTGGACACTCATGTGGAAAATGGGAGTTGAGGAACCTTTTATTTCTCTTCTCCGCAGGCTCCATGCTTCTACATCCTAACGATGGACCCTTCCTACTAACAGCACCTGACCTCCTTTTTTCCCCATCAAAATGTATCTTCCCCTCAAATTACAATTGGGGTTTGTGTGCACACTGACTGGCATCCACCGTTACTGTGCCTATTCCCTGGGGAACTAAATTGAAATGAACAACCGCAAAGGTGCACCACAAAGTTCTTCAAACAACAATATTATTGATATAATAAGTCGCGAAAGGTTGATGTTTTCTTATTTTTCAAAGTTCTTTATTTTCAATCTTTAACACCATACAGCCGACGCGTTTCGTCCCAATGGGACTTCTTTAGGGCTTGTAAATTGGAAGAGAATGCTTCCAAGTAAATCCTCAAAGGAGAAGTTCCGTGCGGCTCCTTCCACAATATTAAAATCTCATAAGTGATGGGAACCTGGACTGAAACATCTAACTTATCAACGTCTGGTATAGATGCAAACTGTGAGTGATATGGATATGGTTGTATATAAGCTCTGCCACGAATTAACCGAAATCCGTAGTCCGATCAGCCCAGATCTGATCGGACTGCGGATTTTGGTTAAGGTGAAGGCTCTGCGGACAACCCCCACTACAGGACGATTTAATACGATCGACCTACTGTCTTCCAGTGCCGATATCCTTGCCCGAGTGGTTTACAATATTGGATATCCTGAGGACATTAGAAACCGAGACAGATTACCCTGATTATTTATAAACCCCTTATCCAATTCGTGGCAAAGCTTATATACAACCATATGATATCCGTATCACTCACAGTTTGCATCTATACCAGACGATGATAAGTCGTATTAGATGTTTCAGTCCAGGTTCTCATCACTTATGAGATTTTAATATTGTGGAAGGAGCCGCATGGAACTTCTTCCAATTTACAAGCCCTGAAGAAGTCCCATTGGGACGAAACGCGTCGGCTGTATGGTGTTAAAGATTGAAAATAAAGAACTTTGAAAAATAAGAAAACATCAACCTTTCGCGACTTATTATATCAATAATATTGTTGTTTGAAGAACTTTGTGGTGCACCTTTGCGGTTGTTCACTCCATGCTTCTACATCTGAAACTATTAGATATAGAGCCCACGGTAAAAAAAACTAGGCCTATTACATCGACAGAAGGTGTCCGGCAGGAATGCATCTTAGCTCCTTTTCTCTTTATACTTTACACCAATGGCCTTAATGCTTTCTTGTCAGATAAAGAACTTGACTGTGCACGCATTGGGGGCACTCAGGTCCTGCTACTCTCTTATGCGGATGATACTGTTTTAAAGACTCTGACAGCAAATGGCCTTTAAAAATCTCTTAATGGATTTGCTGATTTTATGTTGTCACTTGACCTAAAGGTTAATTTTACTAAATCATATGTTATGGTGTGTGGGCCTAAAATGACTAAAACTAGAAACTATGCTGTGGGTGCAAAGAGGATTGATAAAATGAATAATTTTAATTACCTAGGGAGCCTTTTTAACAATAAGCTGAATTGGGCTTCACTTGTTATTACAAGGATGCACAATGTAGGTAGAGTGGTTGAGGGGCTTTGCGGGCACAGTTTGCCTGCAAATTGTGACAAAAACTGCTGACCGAGCTAGTTACACTCTATAAAGCCAAATGCGTACCTATAACAACATATGAAGCAAGCATATAGGGTATCATAACAGCCGCCAGTTGCAAATCATGGAAAACAAATTCATAGAAAGGCTATTGATGATTTCAAATAGCGCCCCCACAAGCTTTTGTCATTTTGAGTTGGGGCTTGACTTTGTAGAGGATTGTATAAACATCGCCCCCTTACTATTACGGGGCAAAATTTGGTTGTAGGAAGAGTTGGTGTTCTCCAGAGAGAATAAAAAAAACGTGCGGGAAATGCTGCAACTACTGGTCTAATGGAGACTATAAGATTGAGAGAAAATTACTAGGAGAGGCCACACACCTTTATCTGGATTACCACGTAGCACAAATACGTGATGACTGGAATTTTCCTTTTTAATACTTTGGACTACTGGTTAAATTAAACTCTTTGAAAAAATTAGCCCTGACGAAGTCTGTGGTTGTTACCACGAAAGACGAAACACGTGTTGGCTAGGACCGTGTGTGAAGAACAGCAGTAAATAAGAAAAATAAATGAAGAATATAAGAAGACTGCGTCAATTTTGATTTACTGTGGACATTGATTCTTGTGGGATTTAGCTCAGGATACACTCGAGTTCTGTTGTTCATAGTAGTGGAGTTTTCCATACTATTTGGTTGATGGTAGATGGCCATCACCTTAGCCTTTGAGCTTGGAGATTGTGATTTACCCTACTAATACCAACCCTGCGCAATTGACTCCCAGCCATCTGTTCGTTAGTGTATTAAACTCGATGGCACTCAAACTATCCCTTGGCTCCCATTTGTCAGAGTTAGCTTTTAAAAGTTAGGTCTAGGACATTATTTTGGCTGCCCAGCCAGTATCAATGAGAATGCAAAAAATATCATAAAAGAGGCACATTCCACAGGGGTAAACACTTGCCACTCTCAACCTGAGATAGCAGTCACCCTTTGTTTGTTCCCCGCTCAGCAGAAATGTTATTTCACGTTCACTACAGATATCCAGACACACTATTACTTAACTCCATGGCTGCTAAGGGACCCCCCCTCCCCCCGTCATGAGTGCAGCTCCGCTGTGCCTCATGACGAGCTGAGCTCGTCATGAGCATGGAAGGAGTTAACAAGATTCTGTCTACTCACCCTGCATTTCTTAGTGGTGTTTCCGAAACAAACTGGGTGGGCAGACAATTTGGTACCCTGCCCTTGGGACAATTTGGTGGCCCAAAACGAAACCGCACTTTATGCTATTTTGCACTCTTTACAAAGAGCTTAGAAGAACATTTTTGTTCCAATTTTAACAGAAATGAGGCCATGTTCCTATATTAATGGTTTTACCTACGTGCACTCTTTGGCTACAGTTGATATATGCACTAGGGTTTCCAACTACATTAAAGTTACAATGGCTATTAGGAAACAGTATAAGTAGTTTTAGCTGAATCTGATTAGCTAGATTCATCTATATACAGCCTAGTTCCCCCATGAACCAAATAGTGTGTCTAGTTAAAGATTGAATTTTAAGGATTGTATATTTCTTTTTCTATTTTCATTTCTTTTTTAATAATTGAATTGTATGAATTGCCTATTACGCTGTTTTGTAAATAGGTCAGTCAAATTATAACTTGTATTCAAGATTTTATGCACTTTTATGGTTCTCTTTTTAAAACCGAATAGAGTTACTTTGACCTGAGCTGACTCATGTCAAGTTGAAATCTTCTCCCTCCCGCTTTGTAATTTACCTTTCTCTTGTTTAAGGAACAAAGTTGCAGCAGTACATAGTCTTCAATAGAGGCAGCTATCGATCAGGGGTGGTGGGGTGGGGGAAAGGGGGAACGAGGGAGGGGGGCAATTATTTTTAAAAATAGCACTTACCTCTTTACCGCCGTCCGCCACCTCTTCTTAGTCCGTCCTTCTCCCAGCAGGAAGCACACGGCCTCCCAGAATTCCTTGGCCAATCACAAGGCCGCCTTAGCAGCATTGTGATTGGTCTGAGCACTGTGGTTCGGTGTTCGGCCAAGGGCTGGCAGGCTGTGCATGTTCTACACCTAGGCTGTAATACAGCCAGGGTGGAGAACATTCAGAGTTGAAGCTTTGGCCAGCCTGAGACGGCTGTCCAAAAGGTCATGCGCACTTTAGGTGCTGCCACCACTCCTCCACCTGTGACATGTGGACCCCATCCCCGCCCACCTGGCATCAGCTGCAAGCTGAATACAAAAAACTGAATGATAATAACAAATGTTATTATCATTTTATTTTTTGTATTCAGCTAGCAGCTGAAGCAGTGGGGCGACGCTCCTCCGCCTTAGCAGAGAAGCCGCCACTGATGTTAATTAGATTGTATCATGCTTTTCTTGGTTTCTCTGTGAATGTTTATCTACGTATGTTCCTTGAGGAGCTGAATAACAAACCTCTGACCTGTGAGAAGAACACACTGTCTGAACTGTATCATCCTATTACAAGATGCCCTTTGAAGGTCATGCATCAGAGACTTCCATTGGGTGATGGTTGGGAAGAAGACAAGCTGGTTCATCAGAAAGCACTCAGTGCTGATTGGTGCTCTTCATGAGACCACAGGGGGTTGCTCCTCACTGTAAGAATTGTATGAGTTTAGTTGTGCATTGTGCAGTGCAAGTGGGTTGTAAATGCCCTCTGCAGTCTTCTCTCATGAGCTGTATTTCCCAGGCTCCTGCACGAGAGAGTTAGACTCCTGGATAGCTCCATTCGCATGCACTTGACTCACTCTTCCTTTGATTCCGCCTTTAGAGGCTTTACTTGCTGACACCATTTGCTTGACTTCTCCCCAACTCACCAACTACCCAGTTTAGCAGATTAGGGAATTTCCCTTTATGGGGAAACTGTGCCTGCTTCCATTTGTTCCATGACAACTTTACACTGTGTGTTTGTATTTACAATTTTGAATTACTGTGAGTTATACCAACAATTTCATTCATGTTTTGATTAGTGATTTACAATTAATTTGGATGACTTGAGTTTGTAATTTTGCTAATCTGCAATAAACTATTATGGTTTGCAAATCTACTATTCTTTTTCATTAATATGGTGCCCAATGTGCTTCACTGTAATTGATCTGTTGAGTCACACCTCAACCCAGGACTCAAGGTCCATCCGCTTGAGTGCAGCTTGTGCTTGGTTTTCACCAAATATCTGCACGGTGCAAATCGAGCTGCAACAGAAGACTCAGGGTGGGCCCTCTCCAAAAAGCACTGGGGAAGATTTACAGCCACTGAATTCACTGTCATTGATGCACGAATTTGATTGTGCCAGACAGAATGTGAGGATTTCCATTTTGCACCGGGTAGGCCTAGTTACAGAGCTGATGCTTTGTGGACCAGATGCTGGTCTGGAAACATTATGGGGGCTATTTACAAGAAAATTAATTTGGCAACGTCGCACTCCTACATTTTCAAAATGCAGGGATGCTCCATATTTACAAAAATACGGCACACCCCTGCATTTCCTGTAGTGCTGGCGCATTAAAAGCTGCCTAGCGCCAGTGCAGGCAGCCTGCTGCCATGTTTGCAAGGGTGCCTGTGCTGCAGGGGCAATAGTTTATGTGCAGGAAGGGACCCTTTCCTGCACATACACAATCAATAACGGGGATTTGCTCTTCACATAGAAAGGACAAAAAAACGAGGAGAAAATATTTTCTCTTCGTATCGCCATCCTAAGACTGGTCTTAGTTTTTGGCGCTGTCCCATCCTTGCAAATCTAGGCCATTGTAATAAAGCAATGGGAGTTGCATTTGAACGCCCCCAGCAACACCCATTGCCTGCCCCATTGTCGCAGCGGACTGCTGCGGTAAGGAGCATATTTACAAGGTGGCGTTAAGCCTAATTATGTGGCCCAGCACCACATTGCAAATATGGGGAATGGCGCATGCCACCAGAGCATTATAAAAAAGTGACTTTTCGGTGACGCTATGGGCTTGTAAATATGCCCCTTTGTTTGTAGCGACCCCTCTATCACTTTCTTTCCCAACCACCCATTGGCCAAGAAAACAAAAGTCCAAAGGGATGTGTTTACATTTTGCTGCCAGTAAACTATAATCTGTTGAGATTAAAGTGCTGCATGTACAGATCTGCTTTTTTGATTTCTAAAAGTGAAAAATACAAATAAAAAATGGCTCAATCCTAAATATACGTTATTACCAATGTGCACGTTTACAGGATGTTTCCTCGAGTCATTGCTTCCTCAAAACAAATAAATGACCTCTTGTGTTCATAAATTTACAAAGCGCTGACTGCAGGGAAACCATACAATAGCTCCCAACTCGCCCAATGTTTAAAAAGTAATGCATTTCATGTAGGCCTTTAGAAGGTTTGAAGGTGGCCTTCAGTGTGGAAGATTTCAGGTGTATTGACATGTGCAAGACACATTTGTCTTTCACTGTCTTGATTTTGTTGGTGTTGCGGATGAAAGGCGGAGCCCCTCACGGGATGGAATAGGATAGTTTCAGTAGTCCACACAGGGTTGGCATCTGAAAGCACATCGGATAATTCACCTTAAGGAGTCTTGGGCCCAGACTTACTAGGGCGTTTATTGCCTTGGGTCGCGCAAGGTGGCAGAAGGCAAACCAAGCCCTTGGGTCAGATCTACTAAACCAAGCAAAGCCCCCTGTTTGGGTCTGAATGGATAGACCAATCAGGAGTAATGCAGGGCAGAGCTAGTCGCTGCCTTGCGTTACTCTGAGTTGGGAAGCCGTTCCATGGGTTGAGTGAGGGCATCCAATAAATCTACTCATGGAGTTTGGGGCGTTCCCAGATTTACTAAGAATACTAAACCTGAGGCTGTGTCAAAATAGTGGATGTATGTCGTTACAACGCATACTTTTACAACACATACCTTTACAACGCATTTTTAACATTGCAACATCCATTACAACGCATTCCATGACAACGCATGCCATTACAACGAATTCTTTGAAACTACCTTTACATCGCATTCCACTACAACGCATACTACATTTACAACGCATACCATTACATTGCATGTATGGTAAGTATTGGATAGTGTAAGGGTAAAAATTACTATTCTAACTCCAGGGGGTGCAACAGTAGGGTAGGTGTTGGATAGTGTAGGTATGCGTTGTAATGGTATGTGTTGTAATGACTGTGTTGTAATGACATGCGTTGTAGTGGTATGCGTTGTAGTGAAATGCGTTGTAATGGTATGCGTTGTAATGGATGTTGCGTTGTAAAAGTTTCGCTGTAAAGGTAGTGCGTTGTAAAAGTTGCGTTGTAAGTGGTTTCCCCAAAATAGTACGCCATCTCAACTGAGGCATAACGAGGAGAAATAGGTTTATTTATCCATGTTATTTCATTTTTCTACATGTACTACATTCTGCAGCTCACGTAGAAAGATGTTGTTTTCGCTTCCTGCAAGAAAACAATCCTGCTTGTATTGGATGCACCCTTGCACCATGGCGCAAGGGTGTCTGCATTGGCACTAGGCTGCACTCAATGAGCCGCGCACAGAGTGAGCGGAAATGCACCATTTATTAGGGAATATGGGGACTTCCTGCTCCCTCCATTTTACGCGTCGTGGCCCAGTGCAGCATGTTGGCTTCCTGTGTTTTTAAATCTGGGCCTTGGAATCCTGCAGATGAAAGGTGGAGAACCTCACAGGATGTGGTGGGAGAGTGGTGGCACACCACTGCTGGCATCCGGGAGCACGGCAGAGAGCTCTCATTGACGGTTCTTGCAAAGTAGCCGCGGCTGGTAGTAAAGATGGAGCCACCCAATATGAAGGGCCGAAAACTCATTACAAGGCAAATGGCAAAGGAATCCCACATCTTCAAGCCCTAATGGTGAGAGCGAGACTGGAATTAACATCTCAAACCACTGGGATCAGAATTTAAAAGGTGTGATCATCATTATTGCTTTTAATAAGTTGTGCCATTTAAAATTGGGCTTATCATTTTGGGTTTGGCACTTTGTGCACCGAAATCTGCATATACCAGTATTTAAATGGGATTTTCTCTGGCAAAATGTAGCCGGGGGAATTACAATGCATAACACTACCACAGCACTTTTATTCCAGATGTCTGTAGTAACAATACTTTATACATAGATTAGAAATGAATGGGACACTCGTACTGAGGGCCTTTGTGTGGGATCTAATTTCTCTCTGACTAGATCTGAGATCAAAAGCAGCTAGAAGTTAGAGGATCTAGTGAATCTGGATAGTGGCAGTGGCAGCACTAGGGATAAGGGTGGAACTGAGAGCACAGCATTAAGGGAGCAACAGAGGAGCTTCTGGGAGGTCAATAATAAAAAAGGCAGACTGTGATGGACGGGGAAAGCAACATATGACCCGGCGCGGGTGGAAGCAACAAAGATACCCCAAGGGATTGGGAGGTACGTGCACAGAGAGGAGATACATACACTCCCATGGGGTGCTCCACAAAAAAGAAAAATACAGTTTTCTAAAAGTGAGCAGTAGAAAGATACAAGTCAGCCAACCAAAATGATGGTAAAGAGTAACCCTAAGCAGAGTTCCCAGAGTTGCACTACGCGAGACTCCGCAAAGTGCCAAAAAAACTCTGCCGTACTACGCGGAGCTACGCAAGCGGCTGAGTATGATACAAAAATGCAGTTCGCAGTGATTGCACAGTGCCAGATGCTTGTCCGCACTGTGCAATCATTGCTTGCAGCACCATTCACAGTGCAAGTGGTTCCTGCTTTCCTTTTCTGCTGCTCGAGTAGATTTTTACTCGAGCAGCAGCTTTCTCAACGCGAACGGGCAGTTTCTCAACGCGAGCTGTCAAGAGCATACGCGACCACTTGCAATGAGAAATCTGACTCCCCGTGTTGAGAAATATCACCAGGATATTGATTTTCCATGCTCACGCTCGCCAACTTGATGTTTACGATCGCAAACGAGGTAAAGTCTTGCTGGGAGGTTAATTTTCCTCCCTCGCGGTCGCCAACTTGACGTTGACAAACGTGACCAAGGAAAAAAACTCCACTCCGCAACGCAAAGCTGAGTTTTTCAAAACTCTGCAATCTCCGCGTGACGGAGAGTGCAGAAAACTCTGCAAACTCAGTTGTAGCAGCACTAGTGGGATGGGCATGCGCAGACGTGGGTCCCTTGCTCGCTGTGCCATTGTATTTAAGCTAGCCTGGCTGATGAGGGATGTTAACCTGAAACCAGTCCCAGGATACTTGTTTTCAGTCCAGGGAAGACCTGGCTTGGCAGTTGGGCTGGACTGTTCCCATGTGAAGCAGGGTAAAGACTAATTGGCATATGGCTCGGTCCAAAATGGTGTGGCATAGTGAGCAAAAGAACAATGGATTTAACCCAGATCTCTTGACTGGGGTGAATGCTTGATTCATTAATCATTCCGTTCAACATTTGATGCTGCAACACATTTCGTGCTAAGCGTGATGGGTATGCCCAGACGTGGGCCCCTTGCCAGCTGTGTCACTGGATTCAAGCTAGCCTGGCTAATGAGGGATGTTACCCTGAAACCTGTCCAGGATGCTTGTTTCCGGTCCAGAGAGGACCTGGCTTGGCAGTTCAGGCTGGACTGTTCTCATGGGGAGCAGGGTCTAAACTGATATGCATATGTCTGGGTCAAACTGCTGGGTCAAACAGAGGTGGCATAGTAAGCAAAGGAACATTGGATTTTACCCAGATCTCTTGACTGTGGGTGAATGTTTGATTCATTCAGCATTCTGTCCATCATTTGATGCTGCAGTACTTTTCACCGTAAGTGGGATGGGTATGCCCAGACATGGGTCCTTTGCTCGCTGTGCCACTGGATTCAAGCTAGCCTGGCTGATGAGGGGTATTACCCTAAAACCGGTCCAAGGAGGCTTGGTTCGTGTCCAGGCTCAGCGGTTCAGGCTGGACTGTTGCAATGTAATGCAGGGTCAAGACTGATTTGCATATGTCTGGGTTCAAACTGGGGTGGGGTAGTGAGCAAAAGAACGATGAATTTAACCCAGATCTCTTGACTGGGGGTGACTGTTTTCTTTATTCGGCATTCCATCAATCACCTTTGCTGCAGCACAAGCAGTAATCATTTCATTGTGTCTTTGAATCAGTGAATTAATGTGATCATTCATAAAGCACCCGGATACCTCAGAAAAAAAAGTGTCCCGTCACTGAGGGTAGAAACCGGACTCACAGATACAGTTAGAAACTTAGGGCCACATGTACAAAGGTAATAGTTTGCGATTAACAAATAGCCAATCTTTGCGATTCGCTATTTGCTGATCACCAACACCAATGTACAAATGTGTTTTTGACCCATTTTGCAATTCCCATTGGGTCTCAAATAGACCTACCTCATGAATGTTAATGTGGAAGGCCACAGCCTAGTGGGAATCGCTAAATTCACAGAGATGGTAGCCTGCTGGGGTCAGCAGACCACCATGTCTGTTGTGTGTGACTGCATTTAAATAAAGCGATTGTTTTTTATAAAATTCTGCCTGTTTTCCTTAAAGAAAAACGGGATGTGGTTAAAAAAATGAAAAGTTTCTTTTAATTTTTTAAGCGTAAGCAAGTGGTCTGTGGGACCATTGCCTGCTCTTAAAAAATGCTTTTACAAAGATTCTCAAATTGCGAGTGGGTAACCTACTTAAAGTAGGTGGTAAAAATGCAAATGTTTTGCGACAGCATTTTTGTTGCAAAACATTCTTGCATACCAATTTGATTCTGTCTTAGGAAGGGACGCCCTAAGCACGCCCCTTTCTAAAAACTAAATGGCAAACCCAATTTGCAATTTGGTAACAGGTTACAGAATCATACACAGGGCTTTGCACTTGTAAAGCAGCCCATTTGCGTTTGCAAAACAGGCTGATATTGAGAATCGGCTCGTTTAAGACTACAAAAAGCCTTTGTACATCTGGCCCTTAGTTCACCTGTTATATTATGGCATCAAACAAACTTCTGTTGAAGCCCAGAACTGTGTGTGCTGCTGCAGTTCGTACCTGCAGTCTGTGTAAAGGATGTTTTTATGCTTGATTTTACCATAAACGTTAACTGGTCTTGTAACTGACTATTTCTTCTGCAGTGCTCCACCTTTTTTAAACAAACTGCATCCTAACCCTTTCTGTAATATGTCATTAAGATTCAGAGACTTTTCTATTCTCAACACACTTATCCTTAAGATGTCTCCTATGTCTTTAAAATGATTGAAAATATGCTCCTTATGGTCCATGTTAATACAGACGCAGTGGCGGCCTCCACATATAAAAAGTGGTGGGTTGGGGGAAGGTGTGCGGGTGGGAGCGTGGGAGGGGCGCAAGGGATGGGGAGGCGAGGGACTGTCTAAAATAATTATAAAAAAACGTATTTGCTGCCGGCCGACTCCCGCATTGCGCCTCGGTGCTGTGACTTTCTTGTCTGAGCAGAAACTGTGACTATGTCACAGACTCCCTGTCCAATCCCCACGCTGCGGAGCAGCATGGGAATTGGCCTCAGTGGGCTGGAAAGACACTCCGCTCAGGCCAGGGACAGGGGCGGCTCTAGGCTCATGGCGACCCTGGGCAGGGAGCGTAGGTAGGGGGCCCGGAAGAGAGGGTCCGGGCGGGGCAGAGCGCGGAGGCTAGTGAAGAGGGGGGATCAGGGTGTTTGGAAGTGGAACAGAGCTGGAGGCCGCCAAATCCCTGCCAGGGGCCGCCACGCAAATATGTATCCATCCTCAGAGGATTATTATATTAAGGATATATATTGGCGTGGTGGCCCCTGGGGCTTGGTGGCCCTGTGCAGGTGCACAGCTTGCACATGCCTAAGGCCGCTCCTGCCAGGGAGTCTGTGGGGTTTCTCTAACCCGGCTGTTCAGTACAGCCCGGTTACAGAAACCTAAGTGCACATGTGTATTTTGGTCGGCCTGAGATGGCTGGCCGAACACACATGGGCACTTCTGGAGTGCATGAAGCACTTCTCCTCCACCCTCCCATGCCTCGGCCCGACCCTTCCTAAACACGCTGGCTGAGCCAGCTGTTTAAAAATAAAACAATAAAGAGATATCATTTTATTTTTTTGCTGCTGGATCTGAGCCAGTGGGGCGACGATCCTCCGCCATTGCGGAGCAGCCGCCAATGTGCAGATGTTTATATGCTTTTTAACTACCGTCTGTCTCTGTTTTGCACTTTTAGTGTAATTGTATTTTATAATGTTTACGTAAGTGTTTTATTTCACGAGTTTCTGTTGTCTCCGGTCTAAGTTCATACTTTCCAAAGATTGTTTTTAAAAAGCAATAAATCATGGCTAGGCGCCTGAGGGGAAGCTGGAGCCTTGTTCCGGATAGGTCTTCTGCACACGGCTTTCAGGCACTTTTAGCACCACAAATATGTACCTAAAAGGGTTTTCTTAAAGCAGCGTATTTTTTCTTGTGAGTCACATGTTTGCATCATTCATGTGGACAAAACGTATCAGAACATGAGCGTAATGTCTTTACACGTGTGCAAAAACATGTTTGTGAAGGCGCTGATGCCTTTTGCGAACAACTGAAATAGATAGTGCAAATATAAAAGAAATGGGCCCTTAACGGTATGGAGAACTGAGGACGATGCAGCTAAGATATGGGGGAAGATTCTTTACAATGGAACCGTTACAACGCGGTACCGTTACAACGCAGGATTTACAACGAAAGTCGTTACAACGACTTTCGCTGGAGGGCGCTCTAGGATAGGGGATAGTTTAATTTACTATCCAACACCTTCCCTACTATCCACGGGGACTGGAGTTGGAATAGTAAATTAAACTATTCACTATCCAGTGCCCCCCAACGCAAGTCGTTGTAACGACTTGCGTTGTAAAACCTGCATCGTAACGGTACGCGTTGTAACGGTACGTGTTGTACCACCATACATCCTAAGATATGCATGGGTCATTAGCACTTGCACACCTTCAGATGATGCGCCCTTGGCAGCACGGTTACATGCTGTGTGCATAGGTGAGTGCGGAGTGTTTATTACCCGAGTCCAGGGTTGCAAGTTTCTGAGTTCCCTCCGTCTCCCGGGTTTAGATTATTTTCTATCCTTAGTGGTACATTTTGTGTGGGTGACTTACACGCTTTGTCACTGGGCGTGGGGGGGCAATTTGGATAGGTATTTATAGAGCGCAAACGTTCGCTCCGGAGGGAGCGTCATGGCGCTGACAAACCAAAGACCAAATCACAAGGAAGATAGTGAGGGGCTAGATGGCTGCTTTAGTCCAGTCATCAGGGAGATTAAAAATCCACGTTTTGAGGTGTTTCCTAAACGGCTTTTCAAGCGTCTGAAGTCTGAGATGCCTTGGCATGTTGTTCCAGGCTTTAATAGCCAGGGTACTAAGTGTTTTACCGCCTTTCGACTTCAGATTGAATTTGGAGGGGGTCATAAGATTTCTTGCGCAGATCTGAGGGAGCGGCCCGGTGTGTAGTGGGGGAAGCGGCTTGACAGGTATGCAGGACCGGATTTGTTGAAGGCTCGGAAAGCTACAATGAGAATTTTAAAAAGTATTCTTTTATGCAAGGGGAGCCAATGTAAGGTTTTCAGAGCAGAGGAGATTGAGGATTTGCGAGGGAGTTTAAGGACAAGGCGCGCAGCAGTGTGCAAGACGCTTTGAAGTTTCAATCGGGTGGACTTTTTGGTCCCAGCAAGGAGACCGTTGCAGTAGTCTACTCGAGAGAGTATGAGGGCTACCGCGATGGTCTTTCTTGAGTCGAGCGGGAGGAAGTCGAAAAACTTTCTCAGGGACTTTATGATGCCGAAGCATTTGCCTGCTACGGTCGTGGCGTGGATATCGAAAAAGAGATCGGAATCAAAAATAACTCCGAGGTTTCTGGCTGATGAAACTGTCTGAGGGGGGGCAGCGGAATTATCAGGCCACCACAAGGCGGGGCAGAAAGAAGCGTTCTTACCAATGGGCAGTATCTCGGTTTTATTAGAGTTGCATCGGAGATGGTTGACATCCATCCATTGAAAGACCGCAGTGAGACAGTGCTTAAGGTTGAGTTCGGCCATATTTGAATTGTCATCGATGGGGATGACAAGCTGGGTATCGTCGGCATAAGACGTGACAGTTATGCCGAACGATTCTACCAGGGTAAGCAGAGGGATGAGATATATATTAAAAAGGAGGGGACTCAGAATGGAGCCCTGGGGAACTCCACAGGAGACCTTTTTTTCTTTCGAATGGAAGGAACCTAGTGTGACAGTTTGAGACCTGTCACAGAGGAAAGAACTAATCCAAGCTAGGGCAGAGTTCGTAACGCCGATGTCCTTGAGTCTGTTAAGCAGAATGGAGTGGGAAATGGTATCGAATGCTGCCGTGAGGTCAAGAAGGATCAGGATGGCCTTCTTCCTTTGATCTTGGAGGATTTTGATGGTATCGGTCAGCTCGATCAGGGCGGTTTCGGTAGAGTGTTTAGGCCGAAAACCAGATTGTTGGGGGTGAAGGAGATTATGGGTGTCAAGGAAGGACTTGAGCTCCTTGTGGACTAGTTGTTCGGTTATTTTGCCTAGTGCAGGTAGCAAGGTGATGGGACGGAGGTTAGTTAGGTCGGAGGGGGGTTTGTTTGCCTTTTTCATGAGAGGTTTAACCACCCCTTTTTTCCAAGAGAGGGGAACAGAACCAGTTTTGAGGGAGAGATTGACTATTTCATTAATGATAGGATTGACCTCATCAATGATGATGTGGAGGATCTTGGGAGGACAAGGGTCGGAAGGGGAGCCAGATTTGCATGAAAGGATTGCTTCTCTGGTCTGAGTCAAGGTCACCGGGGTGAAGTGGTTGAGACTGTTGACATTTGGGCGGGGGTGGTTAGGATCAAAGATTGAGTGCGCAGGGGGGGGAGGTGGGAAGTTTTTATGAATGGAGGAGATTTTATCATCAAATTATTCAGAAATCTTATCACACAGCTCTTGGGAAGGGGGGATTTCTGGTTGAAGAGCTTTTGGTTTGGTGAAAGATTTTACTATGGAAAAGAGAGTTTTTTGTTTTTGACTGGCCTCTTTGATGGCATTTACATAGTAGGTTCTTTTTGCTGATTTGATTGTTGAGAGATAATTCTTCCTTTGTCGGATGTAGTAATTACGATCGTCATTGTTGTAGGATCTACGCCATTTGCGTTCCGCTTTCCTGCAGAGTAGGTGTGCGGCAGTTAGATCAGGGGTGTACCAGGGAGCTTTAATTTTCGATTTCTTAGGGGAATTGTCTTTATTATTCGGAGGGCATCGTTTTGCGATTTCGTGGGAGAGCCAGTTGTTGAGGCATACGGCGTCAGTGTCGATGTTGCCAGAAAAAGGGGGGGCAGTGGTAGGGGAGAAAGGATGGGAACTGAAGCTTTTCTCGACGGTTTTCCAATTAGTGGAGTGAATGGGTTGGCGAGTGCGTTTTTTGCAGATAGACGGAGTGACGTTTGAAATGTGAAAAGGGATCAAACAGTGGTCAGTCCAGATTTGGGGGGTGGGGGACAAGGTGGTGATAGACGGGAAATTGGAACAAACCCCATCCAAAGTGTGACCAAGGGAATGAGTGGGCAATTTGACGCTTTGTTGCAGATTGAAGATGTCCAATGTCTGCAGAAAATTTCTAGTCAGGGGGTCGGAAGATTTTTCGAGATGTAGGTTAAAATCGCCCAAGAGGGTGAAATGGGGGTAGCGGAGTAAGAAGTGTCCAAGGGCGTCCTGAAGAGAGTCAAGAAACTTAGCTGCGTTGCCGGGAGGGCGGTAGATCAGGCCCCCGGAGAAGGAAAGGGTTTGACTAAGTTTAATGGAGAAACCTAGCCCCTCTGTATCGGTAAGAGGGTCGAGGCAGAAGGTGTGGCAGCTAAAGGAGTTCCTCAGGATGAAAGCGACACCTCCTCCTCTACCTTTCTGTCTATCCTGCCTGTGAAAGGAGTAGCCAGGGGGGAGGGCGATGGCTATGTCTGGGTTACTGTCCTCAGTAAGCCAGGTCTCTGTGATGAAGAGACAGTCTAGGTCAAGGTCGATGATAAGGTCGTGAATATCCTGACTATGTTTACACAATGACCTAGCGTTTACCAGACCGCCTGTAAAGTGCGGACTAATGGGGGAGGTTGGCTGTTTGGTAGCGAAGTTGAGGGTCCATCGACAATTGTTACAGCTGGTGGAGCCGAATACTTTAGCGAGATCTAGCTTGCAGGGGCAGTCAGATCTGTGTCGGAGTTTGAGGAGGTCGTTGGGAGCATACCTGATGGTTAGAGGATTTTGGGCAGGGGTTCCTGCGCCTGGCGCGGTCTTGGCGCGGACGGGCGCAGACGGGCTTGCCTTAGGTGCGCCTTCGGCGCGCAAACGGCGCTCCCGCTGCGCTCGTCCGCTGCGCGTCCTATGCATGCACATTTATGTTGGAAGGCGGGGGCGTGGCCTCAGAAGGGGCGGAGTCTGCGTGCACGCCGGTGGCTATGGCGGCTGCAGGTGAAGAGAACTGAAGGGCGCGCTGCAGCCAATGAGGATAGCTGTGCGCGAGCGCTACGTTGTGCTTTATGATTAAAAGCAATTTAGAAGTGACACCACACAAAAACAGTGATTTTAAAACAGCAAAGTACCTCCAGATCCCGGCTTCCGCCTCAGGACTGGGACAAGTTTTGACGAGTTGCCGCTGAAGGTCAGCGGTTTAAGTACTGATCAGGGGGCGTGGCCTCAGAAGGGGCGGAGTCTGCGTGCACGCCGGTGGCTATGGCGGCTGCAGGTGAAGAGAACTGAAGGGCGCGCTGCAGCCAATGAGGATAGCTGTGCGCGAGCGCTACGTTGTGCTTTATGATTAAAAGCAATTTAGAAGTGACACCACACAAAAACAGTGATTTTAAAACAGCAAAGTACCTCCAGATCCCGGCTTCCGCCTCAGGACTGGGACAAGGTTTGACGAGTTGCCGCTGAAGGTCAGCGGTTTAAGTACTGATCAGGGGGCGTGGCCTCAGAAGGGGCGGAGTCTGCGTGCACGCCGGTGGCTATGGCGGCTGCAGGTGAAGAGAACTGAAGGGCGCGCTGCAGCCAATGAGGATAGCTGTGCGCGAGCGCTACGTTGTGCTTTATGATTAAAAGCAATTTAGAAGTGACACCACACAAAAACAGTGATTTTAAAACAGCAAAGTACCTCCAGATCCCGGCTTCCGCCTCAGGACTGGGACAAGGTTTGACGAGTTGCCGCTGAAGGTCAGCGGTTTAAGTACTGATCAGGGGGCGTGGCCTCAGAAGGGGCGGAGTCTGCGTGCACGCCGGTGGCTATGGCGGCTGCAGGTGAAGAGAACTGAAGGGCGCGCTGCAGCCAATGAGGATAGCTGTGCGCGAGCGCTACGTTGTGCTTTATGATTAAAAGCAATTTAGAAGTGACACCACACAAAAACAGTGATTTTAAAACAGCAAAGTACCTCCAGATCCCGGCTTCCGCCTCAGGACTGGGACAAGGTTTGCACCTTGTCAACAAGGTTATGAGCAAAGCGCTTGGAACACACAGTGCAGTGATAAGGCCGCTCTCGTGTGTGTGTTCTTTGATGCAGCACAAGGGTTGTCCTTTGAGAAAAGCACTTCTCGCACACAGTGCAATGATAAGGTCTCTCTCCGGTGTGTTTTCTTAGGTGCTGTAGTAAATACTTCTTTTGATTGAAGGTCTTCTCACACATGGTGCAGTGATATGGTCTCTCTCCGGTGTGTATTAGTTCGTGCTTTAGTAGAGTTGCCTTTTGATTGAAGCTCTTCTCACACATGGTGCAGTGATAAGGCTTTTCTGCTGTGTGTGTGCGTTGATGCTCATGGAGAATTTGCTTTTGAGTGAAGCTCTTCGCACATACAGTACAGTGATAAGGCCTCTCTCCTGTGTGTACCCTTTGATGAGGCCTCTCTCCTGTGTGTATGCTTTGAGTGGGCCTCTCTACTGTGTGTACGCTTTGATGAGGCCTCTCTTCTGTGTGTAAACTTTGGGGCCGTACAAGGCCTTTCTTATAAGCAAAGCACTTGGAACACACAGTGCAGTGATGAGGCTGCTCTCCAGTGTGTGTTCCTTGATGCTGTAAAAAAGTTGCCTTTTGAGTGAAACACTTTTTACACGTATCGCAGGGATATGGCCTGAGGCTGGTGTGTCCTTTTTTGTGCCACACAAGAAGTGTCTCATTGATAAATTCTTTGTCACACACATTACAAGCAAAGCGTCTCTCCCTCATGTACATTCGGCGCCGTTTTTGAAAGTAGATATTTTGAGTAAAATTCATCTCGCCTCCGGAACCTTTATGGCTTTCTTTCCCATTCATACTTTCTAGATGCGATTGTTGTGCTGGGGTAGCTTCGAACGGGAATAAATGGGATTTTGTATTTCCTCTCTCCATTGAGTCTTCATCTGCAGTATTTGTATCCAGTCCTAGGAATGATGGAGGCACAGACTGACGCTCATCAGGACAGGGAGGTTCTAGCTTGTACTTTTGATCTGAACCCGGTGCATCTGCACAGGTCTGTTCTAGCTTGTCTTTCTGCTCTGGTTCCTGTGCTTCAGGATGCATAGATTCTAGCTCGTAGTTCACGTTTGGATCCTGCGCATGAGGGAGTTCCTGCTTCAAGCATAGGTGTTGCTGGAGGCACTGGGTTTGTTGTGACTCCACACCACCAAAAGAAAACAGCCCAGACTCTAAGTGTTCGTCTGATGACATCCCATCAGGTGACACTGGTTGTAGTCTGCGGTTCTCCTGGGGATCTTGGAAATCAAAACACATCAATTCTTCTTCCAAGTGATCATCAGGTCCTTTCCCATCTGGTAGTGTGGGTTGTATACAGTGGTTTTGCTGTGGTTCGTGTCCTTCTGGAAATAGCAGGTGTGAGCAGAGTTTCTGTTTTTGGTCCCAGCTATTAGCAGACAATGGGGATAGTTCTTGCCTCAGGGGCTCATCTGGTTCCCTCTTTTCTGGGAAGGCTGACTGTACTCTCTGGTCTTGCTGTGGTGTCTGCCCATCAACAAATTCGTACTGAAGACACCGATTTGTCCCCAGTGATCTGCCTGGAGGATCTGTCTGAGGGCACCTAGATAGAGCACAATCCAGCTGTAGTCCACTTCCATCTGGAAACCCAGGTTGCAAGCACTGGTCTCGCTGCGACTCGTGTACATCTGGAAACCCTGGTTGAAAGCACTGGTCTCGCTTCGACTCGTGTACCTCTGTAAAATCAGGTTGAAAGCACGGGTCCTGCTGTGACTCGTGTACATTTGGAAACGCTGGTTGCATGCACTGATCCTGCTGCTGAAAAAGTGGTGAAGTGCAGGGCAGCAACTCACCTTGCTGCGCTGCGTCACTATGAGAGGGCAGGAAATGCGTCATAATTAAGGCATACGGTGCATTCCTGACGTCCCCCCTGCGCTGGCGCACAATGGGCTGCCTAGCGCCAATGCACGCACCCTTCACCATGGTGTGTTGTACAGCCAGGAGGAGAACAGTCCCAGGCTCCCAGGCACTGTCTGTGTGACAAACCAGGCCGCTCAGACCAATCACTGCACTGCTGTCATGCTGGGCAGCAGCATTGTGATTGGCTTAGGGAAGTCTGGGAACCTGTGTGCTGGCGGGAGTCAGGAGCAGAAGAGGATGGAGGAGAGGCATCTGCCGTACACAGCCAAGTAGCTAAGTGATCTTTTATTTTTACTTCTCAAGCGAGCCCTTCCCCCACCGGGACACACCTCCCCCCCCCCAGACCCCCCCCCCCACAGCTGGCTCACCACTTATGGTCACCAACAGCCGCCACTGGAATTACTCATGATTTTTAAGATGAAATGGTGGACCAAAATACACTGTAGAACAAAAAACAAATGCAAATGTAAGAATTTTGAAACCTTTGCGTGGTTGTTGCAATACACGAAGCTTCACAAGCAATACCAGAAGACTGCAAAGAAAAAAACTACAACTTTGCACAACTCTTCCATTGCCACAGTGCCAAAAATGGCTATTTGGAGCTATATTTCTTTGTTGTTGAATTAATAAGAAGAGTCACACTTTGACATTAAAGTTATATGTCTGCGTGAAAGCACCTATGAAGTTTTAGGTTCTTATCACAGACAGGGTGCATTGCCCTGGGCTGGGCCGCGGCACATCATCACTGGGAGCAGAGTGGGTCAGTGAGTGCTGTCACCCTGAATCCACTGCTCCCATGCACAGCTGCAGAACTGTGCCTGTCTGTGGACAGCACTTTAGTAAAAGGTCCCTTTCACTGCAGTAGGGGCACCCGGCCTGCATGTGAAAGGGAGGCAGAGAGTGCCCTGCAGGCAGGTGAAGTGAGTGACTGCATCAGCCTGTGTGGAATGTCTAGGTAGTGCATAGGAACCCTTTGTCCCACCTTTCAATGTGCACCCACAGCCAGTGCCCCCCTCCACAGGTCTGGGTAGTATGGAGAAACAATCACCACACCAGTAAAGAGGTGGTTGAAGAGCTTTATTCGCCAGAGCCCGAACTGCATCAGGAACAAACTTCAACTGTTCGGGATCCACAGCAAACCCCCCAACATTCCACACATAAGAGAACTAAGGACACGGAACCCTAAAGGATGTAAAAGGTAAATGTAGAGGTACTTGTATAGCGCACGACTACCCGGAGGTCTCTCTGCACTTGTACAAATACCGCTGAGGAACCCTTCCTGGCCTTTCCTTGTGAAGTGCCCACTCCTGGGCACCCCCCAAGGTGAAGCCAGGCATCCTAGCGTTGTAGGGGGTCATTGTGGAGATTAAGCAAGCTACTGCCCAGAGTTGCAGCGTGGGACCCCATGGTTAGAGTAGGCACCGAGGCGAGAATTATCAGGTCCGAGGAAATTGAGCCAAGACCCACCAAGGCGGGAATTGAACCCTGGTCCCGGGCCAGTCTTCTGCTTCAGGGTCTGCCACTCTAACCATTGAGCCACACAGATCACCACAAGCTCCTTTACCCCTGCACCTTCATCTGTAATATGGTGTAAGCCAGAGGCAAAGAGTTTTCTCATTTGCATGTGGTCACACCCCAAGGAAAATAAAAGAATGACTTCTTACGATCGTGCTACGTGCAATCTGGATCACTGACAAAATATCGACCTCCAAAAAATCGACCTACAGTAATATCGAGTCTAAAATATCGAGGGCAAGAATATCGCCATCCTATCTACAACATGGTAAGTACAAAAATATCGAAAAAATAATATATATGTTAAAAATATCGATGTTAAAAATATCGTTTTTTTTCTTTTAAAATATAAATGTAAAATAAATTAAATAACACTAATAAATATAATATACATAGTTAAGAGTATCTACTAATATTTAAAATTAATTAATAATACATATATAATAAATATTAAATATTAATTAAATATATACTGTAAATATATAATATATATGTTCTGAACAATATGTTGTAATAATTATTTTACTAACTTATAAATTATTAAAATATATTCTAAATTACAAATAAATTTACAAACATAAAACAATAACATAAATAAAATGTACAAAACAAAAAATTAAATATACTTTTAATATTTTTACAATTAATTATATAAAATGTTGGATAGCGTAGGGGTAAAAATTACTATTCCCACTCCAGAGAGTGCAACAGTAGGGAAAACTTTGGATAGCGTAGAAGTAAACATTACTATTCCCACTACAGAGAGTGCAACAGTAGGGAAAGCGTTTGATAGCGTAGGAGTATAAATTACTATTCCCACTCCACAGAGTGCCACAGTAGGGAAAGCGTTGGATAGCGAAGGAGTAAAAATTACTAATCCCACTCCAGAGAGTGCAACAGTAGGGAAAACTTTGGATAGCGTAGGGGTGAAAATTACTATTGCCACTCCAGAGAGTGCAACAGTAGGGAAAGCGTTGGATAGCGTAGGAGTAAAACTTACTATTCCCACTCCAGAGAGTGCATCAGTAGGGAAAGCGTTGGATAGCGTAGGAGTAAAAATTACTATTCCCACTCCAGAGAGTGCAACAGTAGGGAAAGCGTTGGATAGCGTAGGGGTAAAAATTACTATTCCCACTCCAGAGAGTGCAACAGTAAGGAAAGCATTGGATAGCGTAGGAGTAACAATTACTATTCCCACTCCAGAGAGTGCAACAGTAGGGAATGCGTTGGATACCGTAGGGGTAAAAATTACTATTCCCACTCCAGAGAGTGCAACAATAGGGAAAGCGTTGGATAGCGTAGGGGTAAAATTTACTATTCCCACTCCAGAGAGTGCAACAGTAGGGAAAACTTTGGATAGCGTAGAAGTAAACATTACTATTCCCACTACAGAGAGTGCAACAGTAGGGAAAGCGTTTGATAGCGTAGGAGTATAAATTACTATTCCCACTCCACAGAGTGCCACAGTAGGGAAAGCGTTGGATAGCGAAGGAGTAAAAATTACTAATCCCACTCCAGAGAGTGCAACAGTAGGGAAAACTTTGGATAGCGTAGAAGTAAACATTACTATTCCCACTACAGAGAGTGCAACAGTAGGGAAAGCGTTTGATAGCGTAGGAGTATAAATTACTATTCCCACTCCACAGAGTGCCACAGTAGGGAAAGCGTTGGATAGCGAAGGAGTAAAAATTACTAATCCCACTCCAGAGAGTGCAACAGTAGGGAAAGCATTGGATAGCGTAGGGGTGAAAATTACTATTGCCACTCCAGAGAGTGCAACAGTAGGGAAAGCGTTGGATAGCGTAGGAGTAAAACTTACTATTCCCACTCCAGAGAGTGCATCAGTAGGGAAAGCGTTGGATAGCGTAGGAGTAAAAATTACTATTCCCACTCCAGAGAGTGCAACAGTAGGGAAAGCGTTGGATAGCGTAGGGGTAAAAATTACTATTCCCACTCCAGAGAGTGCAACAGTAAGGAAAGCATTGGATAGCGTAGGAGTAACAATTACTATTCCCACTCCAGAGAGTGCAACAGTAGGGAATGCGTTGGATACCGTAGGGGTAAAAATTACTATTCCCACTCCAGAGAGTGCAACAGTAGGGAAAGCGTTGGATAGCGTAGGAGTAAAAATTACTATTCCCACTCCAGAGAGTGCATCAGTAGGGAAAGCGTTGGATAGCATAGGAGTAAAAATTACTATTCCCACTCCTGAGAGTGCAACAGTAGGGAAAGCGTTGGATAGCGTAGGGGTAAAAATTACTATTCCCACTCCAGAGAGTGCAACAGTAGGGAAAGCTTTGGACAGCGTAGGGATAAAAATTACTATTCCCACTCCAAAGAGTGTAACAGTAGGGAAAGTGTTGGATAGCGTAGGAGTAAAAAATACTATTCCCACTCCAGAGAGTGCATCAGTAGGGTAAGCGTTGGATAGCGTAGGAGTAAAAATTACTATTCCCACTCCAGAGAGTGCAACAGTAGGGAAAGCGTCGGATAGCATAGGGGTAACAATTACTATTCCCACTCCACAGAGTGCAACTGTAGGGAAAGCGTTGGATAGCGTAGGGGTAACAATTACTATTCCCACTCCAGAGAGTGCAACAGTAGGGAAAGCGTTGGATAGCGTAGGGGTAACAATTACTATTCCCACTCCAGAGAGTGCAACAGTAGGGAAAGTGTTGGATAGCGTAGGGGTAAAAATTACTATTCCAACTCCAGAGAATGCAACAGTAGGGAAAATGTTGGATAGCGTAGGGGTTTTTATAAATAAAAGCTTTTTATTTTAAAAATGATATAAACTATTAAAAAAATTTAAACCATATACAATACCTATACATAATTATAAAAAACATGATTAGCTAAATATATTTAACCAAAAATAAATATTAAAAAATACCATTTTATAATATTTAATTACCAATTAATAATTATTTAACAATTAAATTATTTACAAAACAATCATTTAAAAAAAATGATTACTTAATTACATTTACATTACTTCCCAACATAGTCCCCTATAAAACCTATACCCACAACATAACACATTTATCTATTTATGAATGAATTAAAATTATTTACCAATCAATTAAAATTAATTACCAATTAATTAAAATTATTTACCAATTAATTAAAATTTATTTATAATTCCTACTAATTAATAATTAATTATACATAATTAAATAACTTCCCACCCTATTCCCCTATAAACCCGCAACCCGCTACAGAACATATATATAAATTAATCAATTATTTATAATGAAATATCCATTAATTAAATTTATTTACCAATTATTTAAAACTATTTAATAATAACTACTAATTATTTTTTAATTTAACATAAATAAATTACTACCTACCCTATTCCCCTATAAACCCACAACCCGCTATAGAACATATTTATCAATTAATCAATTAATTAAAATGATTTACCAATTAATTAAATTTAATTACCAAATATTTATAATTAATTAATATTAACTACTAATTATTAATTAATTTAACCTATTTATATTACTTCCCACCCTATTTCCCTATAAACCCATAATCCGCTACAGAACATATTTATCAATTAATCACTTAATTAAAATTATTTTCCAATTATTTAAAAATAATTACCAATTAATTACAATTTATTAATAAATCCTACTAATTAATAATCAATTTAACATAATTAAATTACTTCCCACCCTATTCCCCTATAAACCCACAACCCGCTCCGGTACTAAAACATATAATTTATGTATAAATAAATGTATTAATATATAAATGTAATACACATATAATATTAATTATTTTAATTACTTAAGTAAAACATATAACACATACATAATAAAAAACAAAAGAAATAATACAAATATCGATATTAGTGTAATCGAAATTAGTAACATCGATATATATGCTATCGATATTACTAACTTCGATATTACTTACATCGATATTAATTATTTCGATATTACTTACCTTAGGGTCGATATTCTGTCCAACGATATTCTTGTCATCGATATTCTGCACCTTCGAAATAACTGACACGATATTTTGGTACATCGATATTTCATACTCAATATTTTGACTGTGTACCGTGCAATCTGTATTACAGAAGGGGCCACACAAGTATCTGATGCCTCTTCTGGGTCCACTCTCTCCTTGTGCTCCCGATGCATGTTTGATAATACAACTCATGGTGCGTAAAAATTACTGGTGCAATTTAGCACAATCAAATTTTGCCCGCTATGTAATATGGCAATAAAGGAGAGCAGAACTCTAAAGGCTTGATTTAAACCTTGGACGTGAGAGGTGGTAGTTAGGCTGACTTCCACCTGTCACACAGCTGCCAGTTTGTGGCAGAAGCATGGAAACTGCCAAAAAGAGGGCGGAATGCCACTGGCCTGCCAAACCCCTGGTACTCACCAGCTGACTGTGAGGCAGCCGGCAGGGTGAAGGATGGTATGTACGTGGGTGGCCAAGGTGCTCACAGCTCATGGCTGGTAGTTGCTCTTCAAAGGCCTGCTGCACATGTATATGTATATGGAATTTCTATAGCGCACACCTAACAAAAAGGCAGTGGAGAATTGTAGACGGTCAAATGCAAGCTTAAAGTCAACAATAGATGGGTTGTAGAGTTCATGCTGGGTTGTGGAGATTAATTCTGGGTTGTGGAGGATAATGCTGGGTTGTGGAGGTTCCCTCTGGGTTGTGGAGGTTCATGCTGGGTTGTAGAGGTCCTTGCTGGTTTGTGGAGATTAATTCTGGATTGCGGAGGTTAATGCTGGGTTGTAGAGATTAATTCTGGGTTGTGGAGATTAATGTTGTCTTGTGGAGGTTCATGCTGGATTGTAGAGATTAATTCTGGGTTGTGGAGGTTCCTGCTGGGTTGAGGAGGTTCATGCTGGGTTGTGGAGGTTCATGCTGGGTTGTGGAGGTTCATGCTGGTTTGTGAAGGTTCATGCTGGGCTGTAGACTTCAGGCTGGGTTGTAGAGGTCCATGCTGGGTTGTAGAGATACATTCTGGGTTGTGGAGGTTACTGCTGGGTTGTGGAGGTTCCTGCTGGGTTGTGGAGGTTCATGCTGGGTTGTGGAGGTTCATGCTGGGTTGTAGAGGTCCATGCTGGGCTGTAGAGATACATTCTGGGTTGTGGAGGTTGCTGCTGGGTTGTGGAGGTTCATGCTGGGTTGTGGAGGTTCATGCTGGGTTGTGGAGGTTCATGTTGGGTTGTGGAGGCTCACGCTGGGTTGTAGAGGTCCATGCTGGGTTGTAGAGATACATCCTGGGTTGTGGAGGTTCCTGCTGGGTTGTGGAGGTTCATGCTGGGTTGTGGAGGCTCATGCTGGGTTGTGGAGGTTCATGCTGGGTTGTGGAGGTTCATTCTGGGTTGTGGAGGTTTATGCTGGGTTGTAGAGGTCCATGCTGGATTGTAGAGATACATTCTGGGTTGTGGAGGTTCATGCTGGGTTGTGGAGGTTCATGCTGGGTTGTGGAGGTTCATGCTGGGTTGTGGAGGTTCATGCTGGGTTGTAGAGGTCCATGCTGGGTTGTAGAGATACATTCTGGGTTGTGGAGGTTCATGCTGGGTTGTGGAGGTTCATGCTGGGTTGTGGAGGTTCATGCTGGGTTGTAGAGGTCCATGCTGGGATGTAGAGGTCCATGCTGGGGTTTAGAGATACATTCTGGGCTGTGGAGGTTCCTGCTGGGTTGTGGAGGTTCCTGCTGGGTTGTGGAGGTTCATGCTAGGTTGTGGAGGTTCATGCTGGGTTGTGGAGGTTCATGCTGGGTTATGGAGGTTGCTGCTGGGTTGTAGAGGTCCATGCTGAGTTGTAGAGATACATTCTGGGTTGAGGAGGTTCCTGCTGGGTTGTGGAGGTTCATGCTGGGTTGTGGAGGTTCATGCTGGGTTGTGGAGGTTCATGTTGGGTTGTGGAGGTTCATGCTGGGTTGTAGAGGTTCATTCTGGGTTGTAGAGGTCCATTCTGGGTTGTATAGATACATTCTGGGTTGTAAAGAAAAATGTTCCACAGCGGATCAAGCAACCAGCACCTCTGTATTCCAACGTCCCTCAAAATGTTCAGTTTTTGTTGTGCTGACAACCTCCAGGACCTGCTGCGGTTTGGTCCCACTGGAAATCCAGATGAAGACTTTAGAGAAAGAATGGAGGCAGCACCAAGCGTGAAGTAAAACAGGACCACGTTGTATCAAAAAATATATTTTCTTTTATTTTTTCATTTTTAGGACAGCCAACGCGTTTCGCTCCCCAACGATGGGAGCTTTGTCAGGGCTGAAAACAACACAAAAATGATACACCAATATTAATAACACATACTCACATTAAAATTACGACAAAGAGACAGACAAAGTTAAAATACGTTGAGTCAAGCTTTTAGGAGACGAGATGGCAACACTTGAGAGGACCACAATATCAATCCTATGTTTTAAGGGACATTTTGCCTTTAAATCTGAATATGCAAACACAAAAATGATGCAGCACGGTGACTTTAGAAAAACACATTGATATACGGAGCCGAATACAACCAAATATAAAGTGCTTAGGGTAAGACAAATGAATAGAATTGATAAAAAAACAGGGGAGGGATGTAAGATAAAGCCAAAATCAGGAGTGAGGGAAAGGAGAGAGGGCGTGGTGGCCCTTAGATAGACCTATACAGAATGGTTACCCAAAGTGAAAGGTATAGACATACACCCACGTACAGGTGACTGAGCCCAGAGGTTAACACTATACATAATATCGTTCTCACCAAAGATGTTGGTAGATCTTGAAGCGACGAAATGACGTAGATGAAAAAGCTGACCAATAAAGTAGTAAAGATGCTAGAATGACAGAATACAAATTGTATGAAAAAATTGTATGAGAAGTTGTATAGAGATCAAACCCTAATAAGTATACTGAGGTGTCCAAACTCCTTACCCGATATCAAGATTCAGATATCAGGATAAAGTTGTAGACACACGTCACAGGCCTTTGGGTGGATAACGCCACTAACCAAGGAGGTAATATTTCGATTGTATCTAAAAAGGAAATGAATTTTAGTAAGTTGTCAGGGGAATCACAACTTGTAAAAAGTACCGCTCCAGCCCGGATTGTCAGCAACTAGATACGTGATGGTCCTATTGTGTACAAACAGTCACACCAGGGCAGTTAATCACAAAGACAATACTATTTTATGCACATAGTGAAGAAGGGAGTCTGATTAATCACAGATCTCCAATGCCAAATGACTCACAAGAATATTGTGGACTTTACATAGAACGAAGGGCGCGTGTGCAGGCCTTAGTAAGCTGCTACCACAAATGCTGCAATAAAAAGTAAAAAGATTTTTATATATAAACAGGCATATAAATTACGCCCACACACAGTAATTATATGTTGTTCAAAAAATCCGTGTCTGTCTTATAAAGTATTTAGACAAACAGAAATATTAGTCACTAACAGTCCAAAGAATTTTGCTAAACTACTAATCCTATAAAAAGTACATAGTGACAAGGTGTAATTTAGAGTACAATAAGTCCAAGGAAAATTTCAATTTGATGTTAACAATGGGATGTTAATCCCTGACAAACTAATATCACGTAACAGCCAGTGTGGCATACCTATATAAAACATACGTTTAAAAACACACCCGACCGGACCCAATCTGTTCGTCCGAATCCGTCATGGGCCACTGCTGAATAAGGAAGCATGGAGGTAAGCGCGCATCACCCTGACTAAACACCTTAGATTTACAAAGTTGCTCCTTATTATTTTTGATGTTGTGGTTGGCGGGCTCGATGCGTTCCCGTTTCCTTAACCTTTGTTAAGTCTTGCTAATACCAGCGTTCTGCTATTGACGGAATGTTAACTAGCTGTATATATTCAATTTCCAGTCCGTATGTTCCTTAGACGCGAGTACTGCAATAGGAATGCGTCCGTCTCTGGAAAGGGAACTTTCCTTTTTTAATCGGTACGCTCTGTTTTGGGGAAACATGGAGAACGTATGTTTTATATAGGTATGCCACACTGGCTGTTACGTGATATTAGTTTGTCAGGGATTAACATCTTAAGCTTGCCCAAGTTTTAAAGACAGGTATGAATCATTTATTATTCTCACTTAATTCCTATGCCCGATCTGATATATATTGTTCTTTACTGCAGCAATTGTGATAGCATCTTGCCATAGGATTGTACACATGGTAATTTGTTTTCCATACGTTCCATTGTTAACATCAAATTGAAATTTTCCTTGGACTTATTGTACTCTAAATTACACCTAGTCACTATGTACTTTTTATAGGATTAGTAGTTTAGCAAAATTCTTCGGACTGTTAGTGACTAATATTTCTGTTTGTCTAAATACTTTATAAGACAGACACGGATTTTTTGAACAACATATAATTACTGTGTGTGGGCGTAATTTATATGCCTGTTTATATATAAAAATCTTTTTACTTTTTATTGCAGCATTTGTGGTAGCAGCTTACTAAGGCCTGCACACGCGCCCTTCGTTCTACGTAAAGTCCACAATATTCTTGTGAGTCATTTGGCATTGGAGATCTGTGATTAATCAGACTCCCTTCTTCACTATGTGCATAAAATAGTATTGTCTTTGTGATTAACTGCCCTGGTGTGACTGTTTGTACACAATAGGACCATCACGTATCTAGTTGCTGACAATCCGGGCTGGAGCGGTACTTTTTACAAGTTGTGATTCCCCTGACAACTTACTAAAATTCATTTCCTTTTTAGATACAATTGAAAGATTACCTCCTTGGTTAGTGGCGTTATCCACCCAAAGGCCCGTGACGTGTGTCTACAACTTTATCCTGATATCTGAATCTTGATAACGGGTAAGGAGTTTGGACACCTCAGTATACTTATTAGGGTTTGATCTCTATACAACTTCTCATACAATTTTTTCATACAATTTGTATTCTGTCATTCTAGCATCTTTACTACTTTATTGGTCAGCTTTTTCATCTACGTCATTTCGTCGCTTCAAGATCTACCAACATCTTTGGTGAGAACGATATTATGTATAGTGTTAACCTCTGGGCTCAGTCACCTGTACGTGGGTGTATGTCTATACCTTTCACTTTGGGTAACCATTCTGTATAGGTCTATCTAAGGGCCACCACGCCCTCTCTCCTTTCCCTCACTCCTGATTTTGGCTTTATCTTACATCCCTCCCCTGTTTTTTTATCAATTCTATTCATTTGTCTTACCCTAAGCACTTTATATTTGGTTGTATTCGGCTCCGTATATCAATGTGTTTTTCTAAAGTCACCTTGCTGCATCATTTTTGTGTTTGCATATTCAGATTTAAAGGCAAAATGTCCCTTAAAACATAGGATTGATATTGTGGTCCTCTCAAGTGTTGCCATCTCGTCTCTTAAAAGCTTGACTCAACGTATTTTAACTTTGTCTGTCTCTTTGTCGTAATTTTAATGTGAGTATGTGTTATTAATATTGGTGTATCATTTTTGTGTTGTTTTCAGCCCTGACGAAGCTCCCATGGTTGTGGAGCGAAACGCGTTGGCTGTCCTAAAAATGAAAAAATAAAAGAAAAGATATTTTTTGATACAACGTGGTCCTGTTTTACTTCACGCTTGGTGCTGCCTCCATTCTTTCTCTACATTCTGGGTTGTGGTGGTTCCTGCTGGGTTGTGGAGGTTCATGCTGGGTTGTGGAGGTTCATGCTGGGTTGTGGAGGTTCATGCTGGGTTGTAGAGGTCCATGCTTGGATGTAGAGATACATTCTGGGTTGTGGAGGTTCGTGCTGGGTTGTAGAGATACATTCTGAGTTGTGGTGGTTAATGCTTGGTTGTAGAGGTCCATGCTGATTGTGGAGATTAAATCCGTGTTGTGGAGGTTAATGCTGGCTTGTGGGGGTTCATGCTGGATTGTGGATGGTAATGCATCATTATGTAGTGGCCTTTTAAGAAGTGGGGCTGCGACTCTTTCCTTAATCGGAGCAGCGTTGGGGCAGATGTGTGGTATGCTGTGTTGGTGGACAGATGTGGGGTTAAACGGTTCCTTTCACCCCCACGGACATACTGTGTGCATGTACCATACGAAAGGGGACTCTCCTCTGTAAAGGACGCGTGTAGGTGCCAGCGAGGGACAGGGAGAGGGCAGGTGAGGGTGGAATCGGATGATGCCCCAAGGCGTGACCGTAACATGATGGATGATTGGCGGGGAGGGTCCCACCTCCCACTGCCAGCACTGCATTCATGAACAAACACTTGCGCCGCTCTGTGTACACAACATCTTGTTACCTCCTTGGCACACACATAGGTAGGGGAGGTTGAGAGCAGCCTTGGATCGATGCACATTCTGCCACGAGAGACGCCCTGGCGGCTTTATCATGCGTTGTATTTTCAATGGCTTTAAAGAGGCCACAAACCCATCAATCATCCCAGGGTGGCGGGAAATGATTACCACTGAGGCATACAGCAGGGACAGGGTTAGGGGGGGGGGGGGTGCTCGCGCCACTGAGTGCTCCCTCTGGGCGATGAGACGTTATTGTAAAGTCTAAGCCAGGAATGCCTCCCCTAAGAGCCACTGAACCCCACCCCACCCAGGGCTTTCATCGCCTGTTTGCTCTCGGTGCTTGTAAAACATTACTTAAGGGTGTTTTTGCAACCAGAAACCACTGAGTCAAGAGCAGTGTGGTTTACAGAGACCTCTCCGGCTCATTCTGCACACACCCGCGCCCTCTCCTCCGCATCACGCGCTGCTCTGCGACCCAGAAGATCCCTGGGGTGTGAAGTGCCCAGAACATGCCCGACCCGAGCCTGAGGATCGCATTTCCTTCTGTCAGAACATTTAGCTTTAGGGCAGGAGTGGATCACACGTCATCATGGCCCAGCCTCAGACCCCAGGGCCGGACTGGGTGCTAAAGGGAACCCAGCAAATGTGTTCATGGCAGCGGCCTCACATGTCTGCATGTAAGCAAGTGGAGGCCAGGCTCGGAGGGTGCACAGGTGTTCGAGACTTCAGGTTTACCTGTGAGATCGCTCCACACACAGAAAGGGGGTTCTTTAAACCTGTTTCTAATGCTGCTGCCTTTCCTCGCCTTATGAAAACACTGGCCCGGTCTCCAGAAGCATTTATGGAGTGCGACCCCCTAAGTTTTGTTTTATAGAAAAGGGTCAAACGTTTTGTTTTATTGTATAATTTTCCATAAACTGGCTCTTGAGGGTCAGGTGGGGGCTGAAGACTTGTCTCTTCGATGCATTTAATGTTGCCATTGATAGCCTCAGTAAGACTTATTTATAGCATGTTTTAGTGTCATGACACCGACTGGAGTGAAAAGAAATACAAGCATGAAAAGCCTAAGGTTTTGCAGGCATCTGTAAGAGAAACGTATTAAACAGCTCAATATGTCATGGCCTCGCACACTCACCAAGCCCATTGTTTCCTAGCTGTGCTGGTCTATAAAGAAAAAGCGGGGGTTTAAGACCCGGGTGGGCTGAGGCACTACCCCTTCTCTCTCAGATGTGGAAGCCCACCCATTCCAAAACCTACTGGAGTTTATCCCAAGTTTTTCATTGGTCAGTCCAGGCTCAGCAGACATCTTCTAGCGGGTGCACCGGGGTTATCCCAACACTTCTCCTAAAACACCCAGTAGAGCAGAGTTCTGGACAATAAACATTAACAAAGTACTTCAGGTACATGTGGTATCAGGAGGTACATCCAGTGCTGTAAATGGAAATACAGAAATGCTGGTACTCACTGTTCATGCAGGTACTCTGCCACTGAATGTATTGCAGCAGTATCGAGAAACGCAGGTACTCTTCCTTTCAAATTATAGAAGTGCAGGTACTCTTCCTTTCAAATTAAAGACGTGCAGGTACTCTTCCTTTCAAATTATAGAAGTGCAGGTACTCTTCCTTTCAAATTAAAGAAGTGTAGGTACTCTTCCTTTCAAATTATAGAAGTGCAGGTACTCTTCCTTTCAAAGGAAAGAAGTGCAGGTACTCTTCCTTTCAAATTATAGAAGTGCAGGTACTCTTCCTTTCAAATTAAAGAAGTGCAGGTACTCTTCCTTTCAAATTATAGAAGTGCAGGTACTCTTCCTTTCAAATTAAAGAAGTGCAGGTACTCTTCCTTTCAAATTAAAGAAGTGCAGGTACTCTTCCTTTCAAATTAAAGACGTGCAGGTACTCTTCCTTTCAAATTAAAGAAGTGTAGGTACTCTTCCTTTCAAATTATAGAAGTGCAGGTACTCTTCCTTTCAAAGGAAAGAAGTGCAGGTACTCTTCCTTTCAAATTATAGAAGTGCAGGTACTCTTCCTTTCAAATTAAAGAAGTGCAGGTACTCTTCCTTTCAAATTATAGAAGTGCAGGTACTCTTCCTTTCAAATTAAAGAAGTGCAGGTACTTTTCCTTTCAAATGAAAGTAGTGCAGGTACTCTGGGCCGAACAGAACCTGCCCATTCAAAGCACTGGCTTATGGATTCGGTTTCTCTCAGAACGCTCCCAGAAGTGTCCCTGTGCGGCACGTGGTGTTGTACAAGATGAGGACAGCATACATTTACTAGAGACACACATTAAATCCCACAAAGCATCTTATGGAGTCTGTCAGGATGTCAAACTAAGCCCATATGGGGCCGACTTGAGGAGTTTGTGCAACGCACTGTATAGACTCCAACTGTCCAAAAACATTCTGAGAAAACAACCAATTAAAGGATATCACCAGACAGTAAAAAAAAAAGCAAAAGAAACAAGAGATTACTAGAAGGCAGGTCCTGTACATCTATACATACAGAAGCTGGAGCGACATCCCCATCAGCCAAAGCACAGCTCCTACTCTCCGGCAATTCTGAAAGGACCACAAAATGCATCTCCGCAGCGGGCACAACCCGCCTCAAGATAGTAACCTCCTATCTCATCGCAAACCTTCATGAATCGTATCACAACAGGGCTCAAGCCTCCTGTTCACCTCTGCGTCGCACTGTTCAAACCACTAGGTACATCTTGCATTGGGAGAGATTCACAAAAAAAGTGATTTATTGCCTCAAATGACATAAGATCAAGCCTTCCTTGGGTCACTTAGCCCTGATCCTAATTTAGGAATTTATGCTGGCACCCGTCTTGGCCCTATACGGCTGGGTGAGCAGCATGGCTGCCTGTTCTGTCCTGGGATCATGGGATGCCGCGAGCTGGTGCATGTGGCTTCTGCAGAGTAGAGGGAACCTCTATGGTGATACTATGGAGGGGAACGCTGGTGCAGAGCCTCAAGACCAGGAGATGCCCGTCATCATTTTATGGTTGCATTATGTCCACCACTGAACACGAATGGATATATTAGGTGGGGACACGCTGAGGGTGGAAGCTATAGAGTATAGACCCTCGCCGTAGCCTCTCTAACTCCAGCAAAGCCCTACACTGATCCAGTTCAGGAAAGTCCTGAAGACCTGGCTCTTCAGATTACCCCAATGGAGCCACCTCCCCCACCCCCAGCGGCTTGAGACCCTAACGGATGAGTAGTGCGCTTTACAAACCCCTGATTGAGTGATTGCTATTGCATCACGTAGACAATTTTTGGTGCTAAATGCATGTAACTGAACATATAGAGAAAATAGCCATTAAAAACTGCAGGCTAGGTTGTACACCGATGTCCCCAGATTTATAACATCTGTGGTAGTCCTGACCATCTTCCCTTTGAGTTGCAGAGTGGCAGTGGCACGTTGTTTACCTTGGGTGATTTGTAAAACCGCCTTCTTGCGCGCTATCAGGCAATTCTCAGAAAATAAGCGTAAAAGTGTTGTTCTTTGTTTAGTACTCATATGGTAAGCCACAGGGCATGTTGTCATTTTGGTATCCATTTAACACGTTTTGCAATATGTCACCCCACTCATTTGCTATGGGACATTTCCTCAATCGTTTGTCCTTCCCTGTAAAGTGCAGTCCTGTTATAACCCAATGTGTAAGTTTTCTGCGCTATCAACTAGTTCCCGACAATAGTAGTGGCTCTCATTGCCAGTAGTAGATCAAGGTACCGAAACATCAATAGTGGTCTGTGCCTTTCAGAGGGGCAGAAAAGTCCTAAGATACATCCCTCTTTACTACTGTGCTTCATCCTATTGGCCTAGAGCTCCACCAATCCCTTTACAGTGTTTTGTAATTCCCAGGCATCTCCATATCACGTGAACGAATCAAGCGTGGGTTTGATGGTTTCTGGGACATTCATTTTATTACTTTCTCTTGGCGTCAGGCAAGTCCTATGTAAAAAATTAAGGTGGGTCTATTTAAATCTAGTATTTATTGTGGGATATTTTGTGGGGATTGGCCATTGCAAGGTTCCATACATTATCACTGAGATTAAAGACTACTCTTGAGCCACCAGGGGTTAGATTTACTAACATTTGAGGCAGAGCATCTCAGCAAGACAACTTGCTGTGCTGCTTCAAACATAGAAGGCAGGAATGAGACATATCTACTAAAATATGGCACATTCCTGCTCTCTCTCTGCGCTGGCTGCCGAGTGCCAACACAGGCCCCCTGCACCGTGGATGCAAAATGCGGCGCACGCAGAAAAAGGAACAAAAGAGAGATAAGCATATTTCTCCTCATTACACCTCCCCTGGGAAAGCAGAGCATTTAGATGCATTTCAAGTTTACTATTCTTAGTAAATATGGGAATACGCCAAAAACCATGGGTGGGTGCGTGGGAACACCCCTTATAGTAAATGCAAAAGTTGTCGTGTTGTTCCTAATGACAAAGAAAGGAGTTAGTGTAGTCTGTAATGCAAGTGGATTAGAACAGGGTAACCTTGTGATCACCCTGGGAATCCATTTTGTTGGATTTAATGCCCTCACACACCCTTTCAGGTGTCATGCTTCATCATTTGGGCCTGCTCCTCGTTGGGTCGGCGGTGCAATACCCAACGGGCAACACCTCATAGAGGGGCTCTTTGGCAGAGATCTTTTTCCAACTGCCGTATAGATGAAGTGAGGGTATGGGGCCAGGATTCAGGGTAGACGTTGTTATGTGAAATAAA
Source organism: Lissotriton vulgaris (assembly GCF_964263255.1). Lineage (NCBI taxonomy): Eukaryota > Metazoa > Chordata > Amphibia > Caudata > Salamandridae > Lissotriton > Lissotriton vulgaris. Next base: position 65,062,640 of record NC_141687.1, read on the forward strand.
ATAAAGCTAGTAGTACCGGAGTCAATTTTATTCAGGAGGGCTACTGCTTTAGTTAAAAAAGTTTCCTAGAGGAGAGTAGTGGAAAGTGATGTTTCCCACTCTCTTCTGGAGAATGTTAAAGTCCGGTCAACATGTTTCTCGCTGCTCTACAATTTACTGAGCGATTCTTCAGGACCACGGGGACTAGTGAAAAAGTGTCTAAGAGTGTATGTAACTGTCTACACTATTGTCACTTGGTATGGTGTATGTATGCTCGTTTGGCTACCATCCTAGTGAGAGAACAGGTTAATATTACCCTTCTTCAAGTTGCGATTGTTAGTACCTAAAGTTAAAAACAATCAGACAACAACAGTGTCCAGCGGGTAAAGCTTCAGGAGATCTTCCACCATGGTGTTGGTGAATGCCTGAGCTTCGTTTATCTGCACCTACCCATCGCCGCTGGAATCGGAACACCCCTTATAGGGCAGAGTAACACGAGGCAGCAACCTATGCTTCAATGCAATCATTCATATATCATTTCTTGCAAGAGAATATTTTGCTAAGAGCGTAAATATCTTTTGAGATATACTGTAGATTTACTATGCCATGCCGAGCCATGCAAGGTGGCTCTGTGTGGCACAGTAAGTCTCACTTAAGTGCTCACATTGCCCTTGCGTCACTGGCTTAGATTTACCAAGGGCAATGAAAGCCCTTAGTAAATCTAAGCCAGGATTCCTGCTCTTCCAGGAGCCCTCCAGTGTTAAACACTGGGACAGTGCCTCAGTATTATGTACTAATTAATGTGCTAGAAGTATGCGGGGTGGGTGACCTGTCCACAGAAAGATGAGTCTATCTTGCAAGCTTCAATGACGGTGAAGCTAACAATCCAGATTGATTACTGTTGGAGGTCACTGAGGTGGTAACACGTTTGGCCTTCAACAGATGTGCATCCGCCCTCAATGGTTCATCATCACTGCTTCAGGCTTAAAGCGCACCCCTGGCCTAACCCAGACTAAAGCCCCTCTCAAGCAAATGATAAGTAGGTGGTATGGTGTACAGAGCCAGCTTTAGCGATGGTGGCGCCCGGTGCTACAATGTTTGCTGGTGCACCCCCAATGACCACCCCCTGCCACGGATTCCCTCACCACCACCCTTTAACTGTACCCCTCAAGTCTCCATGACCACTCTCTCTCAAATGCATTTAACTAGTTATCTAGAGCCACTCTTACCAGTGTAGGGGGGTCAGATCATTGTGCATCACACACACGTTACACAGAGACAATCAATCATACGTGTGTAAATCATCATATAGGAAATGTTACAAAAGACAAAGGACTACAAGGTGTAGGAGTGACATGTCATTCATACAGGTAGGCAGTGTAGTTTAAGAATGTTTGGTCTGGAGAAGCACAAACTCAGAATTGAAAGCGAAACACCATAGTTGAGGGTTCTCTTTAATAATAGGAATTGATGACTACTCAAATGAACCAATTCTTGTAACATTAATCTACACTCTAATCTATACTTTGCAGTGTGCATGCAGTTCTTTGTTGACAGTTAATAATTTACTATTCTATTTTAAGATTTTAAACCTATAAACTATAAGTAACAAAAGGATCCAGCTATATTTAAAGCACTTTGTGATCTGTCTGCATGGTACAGGTTCTTTGCAGCAGGCATTTTAACCCTTTGCGTTACCTTGAGTCAAAACTTTCACTAGACAAAACTCTGATCTCTTTCTCGGGAGAACATTAATCACAGAAGTTATCTGAAATTTGTATTGATGTCTGGAAATTGCTGAAAGCAAGGAATGCGGCAGCGTGTGCTTTTAAAACCAAAATAAAGTTGCAAATAGGGCACCCCCTAAAGTCAGCACCTGGTGTGGTGGCACCGGCCGCACTGCCCTAGAGCTGACCCTGACGGTGCACCAGGCTTCTCCATCACTGCTGTAGTTCAGGCCAGATTACGTTAAGTGAGTTTTTGTATGAAGACCATGTGAGCCCCATTCCGTGTAAGGAAAGCGTGTGTTTTGTACCTCTCATTAACCGCATTCATGCCTGATATGTTCCAAGTACCTATTGTACCGCTGGACTGTAAGCTTATGGAGCCTGATCTGCACTGAATTCCTGATGCTCCTGCCCTTGTCCTGCATAATGTTATCTGAGTCCTGCTCCAGTCCCGCACATCCCTGGAGGTATGATCCTCCCACACCTTGTTACAACCCAGTCCATTCTGAAGGAATCCCCAAACCCATCCACAGGGCAATGAAAAACTATCATCTGTCCACAATTGGTAATAAGACCATAATATGACCTTAAAATGACCTTAACTAAATCTTTGCAGTGGCGTCACTAGGGTTGGTGTCACCCGGTGCGGGTAACTCATGGTGTCACCCCCTCACCACTTACCGCATGGGCTCGAGTCTCTGCAATGACGCTGAACATCCTGTGATTCTACGCAAATAACTTAATCTCCCCGTGCCTAACATAAAATGAATGTGTCTTCATGTAATGCAACTGGTGCTATGTAAAGCACTCTGATACCCGATTCGGGTCAAGTTCGCGCTATATAAAACTCTGTATGATATCCGATTCGGTTCAAGTTTGCGCTATATAAAACTCTGTAAAATAAAAAAATAAAATGTAATATTACTTAACCCGTAGTCTGTCGGCTTCCACCACCCCGCCCCCCTGCTCATACCTGTGCAGGCCGGTACTGGGTCTAACTTGTGAATGCACAGTACCATAGCTGCCAAGGTTTCCGATTGCTAATGTGTGACATTTTCATAATTGCAGTGTAATTATGAGTGACATTCAACGACTATGAGTGACACTTTCTCGCAAGCAAAATCAAGCAAGGAAGAAGTGCTAAACATATAAATAACAGACATTACACCCATTTGGGCAACGAAAAACTCAGATCTTAAAACTTCTGTAAAGTGGTAGAAATGGAAGGGCACTAACCTAGTAAAAAGCAGTAGCTCACAGATAATCCACATAAAATACAGTTTTGTGAACGTGTGGTTCATATTCCTTCTTTCCTTACTTCTTCCCTTTTATCCTCTTTCTTGCTTTTTCCCTCCTTCCCATTGTCTCATTTTCCATTTTCCTCTCTAGTAAACTTTTTCTTCCTCTTTCCTCACTCAAAAGGTAACAGTGGTAAAACAGGTTAGCCATGTGGCATCATTTGGGATCAAAGCATGCATGATGTTACTTCCGCTACCCTATACGTTTGGACTGACACTTTATAAAACGTCCCCTGTATGCTAATAGCACCAAGAGGCCTTATTGATCCAGAGCCCCTGTGCAGGCGTTCCTGGAGGGTGAAAGGGCGCCGTAAGCTGCCATCGACCCTGGCTGACTTTAGCACCCCGTTCGGGACACAAGCACAGCTGTCCACGTGCAGCTATTAATGTATAATTGGTCTAGGTACTGCCAGACAAGGTGATCAGGAAGGTGCAGCTAAACCTGCTCGAGCAATGTACTGTAAAAAAACGTCTCTGGAGCGTCCAGGCAAGGAAGCACTTTCCTGGCTCCATTCATTAAGTGTATTGCCCCTTTTCTGCAGTCTTGGCCACGGTGCCCTGCCCCTAAGTACAGATAGGTCAGTTGCCCTTGCTGCCTGCACCCTCCGACCGCTGGTGTGTGAAAGCTGCCGCCTGCTATAGCATACGCTCTAATTATGTTTTGCAAGGTATGGGTGATGGCGATTGTGCATTTAAACTTGTAGCGCAGCAAATTAAACAAAATGCTGCACAACCATTCAACGTGCCCCAAACAGCCACCACTTTGGTGTAATATTGGCGAAAACACCGTCCTGTGCACAAGACCCAGCAAGGCCTGCAGGCAGCCAAAATAAACGAAAGCAGAAACCACTGACCCGCACAGGTACTGGCCTCTCGGAACTCCGGCAGTGCCGGCCGGGGTAATACCGCGCAATCAGCACAGCGCGACAACCCTTCAAAAGCACAGTTATTCGACTGGAGTCTTGGAATATTTGTTGGACAGTCTCCTTCCCTGGCATTTGCAATTCGGGGCGGCGGTGACCCGAGGCCACTCAGGTGCCATGCTCAGCAGCGTAACCAGATTGGTGTCACCCCATGATGGGGTGACACCCGGTGCGGTCCGCACCCCCCGCACTCCCCTAGTGACGCCGCTGATTGAGGCTCAAAGAAGACGGGAGGGTGTCTTAAGTTCAAAGAAAGTGAACTGCTCCAGCTCACAGTCCACACACATCCAGAAGATGTCCACACAGACCTCCATAGTAGCGCCTGGTGTGTGAACATCTGGTCCCATTGCCATCTCCCTTCCTGCTCAATAGAGGCCTGGATGTGTTTTAAACAACTTTCAAGAACAAGATCCTACCATTAGTGGGACTAGGGAGGGCACTCAGTGACGCGTCAGTACGTAGACTGGCTGGTTAACCATGAGTACTACTCGTGCTTGTGGCGGCATCCACCTTGAGGGAGCGAGCAGCAGCCATATGTTTGTAATTAACATGCTGCTCTCTCCCGCAAGGTGGATGCCGCCATAAGCACGAGTGCAGTGCTTGAAAAGTGAAGACCGATGGATAAAGGCCTCTCTCCTAGAGCAGTGCATGCATGCTGCCTAGGCAAGACCTAAAAATAGGATGTCCAGTTGTAATCACCGATCTACTGTTCTTCATAATGTCCACATTTATGTTTTCGAAGTAAATAATAATAATAATACTAACATTCATTAGCGTGTCTCGCATTGCATATCAGAAATTGACCCCATGCCTATCGGAAAATAATAGGAGCAGTCTCTGCTATTATTGGAAAAGAAGACTGCAGCTATAAGTTCACACACACACACACATGCACCTGCACACACGCACATGCATCCACACAGGATTCGAAGCTTACAGAGGTATACCAGGAGACCCTAGGGAAGGTAGGGGAGTTTTTCCTGGTTAAAGAAAAAGGTGGCCGCAAGACCCCCCGACCCCCCAAGATCTAGGCAACTCCTGTCTAAATGACTCCTATGGTTGAGAAATAAGCAGAGTCCCTGGGCCTGGGGGTATTTTGGGTCTATGTAGATTCGGGAAGGCATATGTGCTCACTTAAGATCCTCGCTTTGTTCCTTTGACTTCTGTTCAGTATTGTTTTGCTTATCTTGATGACTGGAATTCTTTCACCATAGCAAAGGAGTAGGGGAAGGGACAACTTATGCTATATGGCACCTCCATCTCTGATGCAATCCCATGAAATAATATTGCATGGTCTATTAACACCTTCCCTCAGAACATACCAGGAAGTGAAATCTCTGAGTTAGATCATGATGGAATATCAGGAAGAGGATGCAAATATTCGCCCAGAAAGTGTAAATGAACCCTTTTGAGGAGCACTGAGATCCCTCATTCGATGAACCTGCCACAGATTGCCTGGTCGTCAGATCCTGCCTGGTTCCAACATGGAGGAGGAGCGATGCCTGCACCAAAGTCGCCATATGTCAGCTCTCGTGCAAGCGAAATGCTTCTTGAATGTTCATCTGCAAGTGCTGAGACTCACATGCATGTGGTTTTACTGCTTTCTACGCGAAGAGTTAAAGGCGATGAAGGGATTGACGTCATAGTCTCAATGAGTCCTGAAAGTGCAGTCTAACAGCATCTGGGGCTCTGCATACCCCATGGTGTAGTTGTTGTGATGCACCTGTGCTGGTACATTTTGCCAAAGTCCTAACATGACATTTTCACAGACTAAGTAGTACAAAATGTTGTTTTTGCACGGGTCAGTGGCTTCAATATTTTTGCACTTGTCCTTGATACAAATTTCCAAAATTGCCAGGCACCGGTGCAAAATTGGACATCGCTAGAGAAACAAACACATAAGCTAGAAACAGCTAATACCAAGAATGTCCCCTGTCTGCAATAGGAGGCCCCACGCTCCCCTGACCCCAGTGGGGTTGTGTAACTGGTTAATAGTGCACTGTTACCACCAGACTGCACTCACTGAAGGCAGCTTTCTTAACAAAGGTGTACTCTGCATTGATCCATCTGTTATCAAAAGCAAGTACAATCGGACACAAGGCTCGTTTGGGCACATCCACTGCATCCTGTGATTTACAATCCAGCATCTAAGTGTGTGCAAGATGGAAATGCAAACAGCAGGCGGTCTGAACCATGGAATCAGATGTTAATTATTACAAGTGATTGGCTTCCTGCCCACATCCATCATTATGAAGTGTAACATTAACTTATTCTATTGACCATGACCCTGGGAGATAGGCTACATCAGTCACAAAACAAGCCTGGGCGAGTGACTGAGACATGAGTGGACGCAGAGATATTTGTGGGGTTTCGCAGCACTGCACAAGAACACATGTGCTGTGCAGTGAATCAGCTCAGAGGTGCCCCGCGCTGGTGCACTGCATCGTACCCTTTATACATATGAAGCAGGGGGGCACAGTATTTAATTTATACAAAATAAAATAGAAGAAATAACTGTAGGAGACCAATGTTTTTGTCAGCAGCACGCTTCTAGTGCTGTCAATTGCCACGGTTGCCAAATACCAAATGTATTATTCCACCTCAAGTGTTTCTTCCACCACCCTACACTTCCTGTATCATTGTCTCACTCTTGCAGGTTCGTTTTCATCCCCATTTCCTCCATTTGTGGCTCTTTTCCTCTCTTTCTCTTTCTTTTTCGCTTTTCTGCTTTTTTTGCTTGCCTTGCTTTGAAACCATTAAATGAGCAACACCTCATCGGAACCACCTAAATACCAAGCCACCTGTAAAGAAGCAACACCTCATCAGAAGCACCCGAGTAGCAAACCACCCATAAAGAAGCAACACCTCGTAAAAAAGCACCTGAATACCAATCCACCAGTAGAGTAGCAACACCTCATCAGAACCACTCAAATACCAGACAACCTGTAAATGAGTAACACCTCATCAGAAGCACCCCCGTTGCAAACTAGCTATAAAGAAGCAACACCTGATTGGAACCACCTGAATACCAAGCCACCCGTAAAGAAGCAACACTTCATCTGAATCATCCAAATACCAAACCACCCAGAAAGAAGCAACACCTCATCAGAAGCACCTGAGTAGCAAACCATCCATGAAGAAGCAACACCTGATCAAAACCACATGTACACCAAACCACCCATAAATAAGCATTACCTTGTCAAAAGCACCACAATAGCAAACCTCCCGTAAAGAAGAAACACCTCATCAGAACGACCTGAACACCTAGCCACCCGTAAATAAGCAACACCTTGTTAAAAGCACCGCATCAGAAGGACCCGTAAACCAAACCACCCATATAAAAGAAACACCTCGTCAGAAGCACCCGAACACCAAACCACCTGTAAAGAAGCAACACCTCATCACAACCACCTGAACATCAAACCACCCATAAAGAAGCAACACCTTGTAAAAAGCACCCAAAAAGAAATCCACCTGTAAATAAGCAACACCGCGTCAGAAGCATCCGTACACCAAACCACCCGTAAAGAAGAATAAACATCATCAGAAGCACTCGAAAAACTAAAGAAGCAACACCTCATCACAACCACCATAACACCTAACCACCCATAAAGAAGCAACACCTTGTAAAAAGAAACAGAAAACCAAACCACCCATAAAGAAGAAAAACCTTGTCAAAAGCACCCGAACACCAAACCACCCGTAAATAAGCAACACCTCATTAGGAGTACCCAATCACCAAACCACCAGTAAAGAGGCAACACCTTGTCAGGAGCACCCGAATAACAAACCACAATTAAAGAAGCAATACCTCATCAACAGCACCCAAACAGCAAACCACTGCTTAAAAAGCAGCACCTCATCTGTACAACCAGAACACCAAACCACCTGTAAGGAAGCAACACTCCATCAAAACCACCCGAATACCAAATTAGTGGGAAAAAAGCAACACCTCATTGGCACCACCCGAATGCCACACAACCTGTAAAGAAGCAACACCTAAGTGGCACTGTAGGAAGGTACCTCCTGACTATGGTTGCCCCCAACTTTTTGCCCTGTGTTTTAGCTGGTTTTTGACATAGTCGACCTGGGGCCCTGCCAATCAGGACCCCAGGCCTACTGCTCTCTCTGTAAAATGGATTCCATGTACCCTAGGTGCATTTCCAATTGGTACTGGGCCACCTTGTCAGACCCTGTAACTCAGGGCATCGGTGTACCCAGGGCCTACCAGGGGCTGAAGCATGTATTATGCCACCCCTGGATGGCCATCTAAAACTGACACAACTGGCTGCACGACAGCTGGGGCAACGTAGCGTACTCGTTCGTTGCTTTAGGTATAGTATCCCTATATCTAACCTCAAAATGGACACCCGGGTTCCTATCAGTCACTCCTATGGCAGGCCTTGACAATCCTGAAGGCAGAGTGCATGGACCCGTGTGAATTGGGCTCTGGCACGAGCCGAGCCCGGTTGCAGCTTGCGGAACCAAGACCCAATGGCTGTTCCATGATAACGCGTATCATATCGGTAACTTCGGTATTGCGTTATCAAGACATGTCGAGTAAGGTGTCATACGAATCGGGATGCTGCCCCCTCACCAATTCTGGCGACGAGGTTGGCATTCCGCCCTTCTAGAGGGACACGACATGTACGTAACTGTGAACCCCGGTTAAAGTTAACTGAAGCCTCAGTTCCACAAAATGGACGCTGCCACCACAGACACAAGTCTGACCTCCTGCTGCGGGGAGTCCTTCCAGAGAGGAGAGCTCGGACAAAGGGTTTCCTGTCAAGGGCGGTGTTCGCACCGTCCCAGACAGGGTTTGTGTATTCTGGGTAGGTAGGGCTTCGCGAGAAGGTGACTGCGGAGTGGCACCCCGGTGCTCACTACGCATCTGCCGGCTAGAACCAGTTCCAGGGGCGCGCAGCCCCTGACCTGGGGAAAGTCCAGCAGGGGGAGAGGGGTGTAACTACCCCCCTTCCTGGTCCCACCCTTAGGGCAGGACCTAGTCATGTACCCACCCCTTTCTTTAGGATAAAGGCCGGAGCGGGGACCCTTCCAAATCAGATCATCTTTGAATCAAGAACTACTTTCTACGAAAGGACATTCAAGACTCTTCTCAAGATTTCTCCCTTGTGGCTAAGGAGTAGTCACCCTGCATCCGCAGGCACCATCTAAGAACTCTGCTGTTTGCTGCAAGTCCTTCCTCAGGAATCCGACAACCCAGCTCGACGAGAACCGGCTTCCCTGGCACCTCTGACCTCTACCCACGTCGTCAGCTCAGCTGAGATCTGTGGGTGCGACGAGACCTCGAGGGACCGGCCATCATCAAAACCTGCACGCTTTCTTAAACCAGCACGATCACCGAAGGAATCCTCTGGTGAGTGCTCTGGGGTCCGAGAAGCCCCGACCCTGAGCCGCTCCAGCACCGAAGTGCAGCCCCCCAGCATCTCCACGATCTGCGTGGGGCCCTTTTGCTCGCCGCTCAGTACGTTGTCTGGTCACTAGCCGCTGGCTTGTGCCCTTCTTTGACGACACCCGACAACCAACGCTGCTGGTCTGGTTGCTCCAGACTGGCCCTTGCTTCCTTCCTTGAGAGAAGCACCCCGGACCCTCCTGGTCCACTCAAGACGCCATTTTAGGCCCACCTCGTGGCCCTGAAATCTGCCAAGGCTTGTTGCCCCAATCCTGGGCCCAGCGACGCCGACAGCATCAATCTTCGTGGGACAGCTCGCACCTCCATCCTGGTCGCCGACAACGCCTCCTGGTCCGTGAGACTGCAGAGCCTAGCGTCGCCCACTCACCTTGTCGAGGCGACGGCCAACCGGTGCCTTCCTGGTACCCTCTGACTACTGGCTAGTAGTACGAACTTGGTCCCCTCTGCTTTCAGGTATCAACGATCTCTGATCCAGGCTTGGATCTCTACGAACTATTCAGCACTGGTCGCCGGCCAGCAACTCCTTTTCTTCCGGCTCCTGGCTCGTCAGCGAAGACCCCGACGCCTGTAAGACTTATGCAGCTGCAGCCCTCGTGGCTAGGTAACTTCGGCACTCCGGTGTCCGCATAGCCTCCTTACTCTAGGGTCCTGAGTCCCTCGCTTCCGACTTGCCTTATCGGGTCCGCCCGAGACCATTAGAACTTTCCGTGCCCTCGGGCATTTGTTTTAATTGTGCACTTGAAGTATTTTCTAAGAGCTTTAGTTCTGTGCTTAGTACCCTGTCCTCATAAAGAGAACAGGGCTGTTGTGATTCTTAATAAATATACTGTTTATTTTCATAACACTTGTGTGGTGTCCTTTCACTTGGGGTTCGAGGGGTATGTGATGGTATAACAGCTGGCTTAACACGCCCTCTAGAGTTTAGCCCGAAGACTGCTCGTATCCACGCTACTAGGATAGCTGGTCTAAGGTTGACTTACAACCAATCACCATAAGGGTCGTTTGGAACGATACATAGTGGTCGCTAGAATAGCGAACGCTGCATATCGGGCCAACTTCTCACAGGCACCACCCCAGTGGCATGCCAATAGCCACTGCAGCAACCGTGGTGCGTGGGGGCTAGGACGTCCATGGGCCCCCTCCTTCACTGTGTATTGGTATTGTGGTATTGTGGTATACTTATATAGCGCAAACCTGTCACCACCAAGGGCATCCTGGAGCTTTGACTCATGCTCCAGCAAAATTCAGCAGCTCAGCCTGTCCTGGGAAAGAGGTAAGTTTTCAGCGCCTTTCTAAAGGCTAAGAGATCCTCAAGACTTCTCAGGGATATTGGCAGAGAGTTCCAGAGTTTGGCCGCCGCCACTCTGAACGATTGGTGGGTCTGAAAGCTCCTGACTGGGTCTGGAGCATGGGGGAGGTGGTCCACCATGCAGTTTACAGAGGGGCATGCCTCAAGCTTCATTGTGTCACTACAACACCCGAATATCACACCACCAGTATAGAAGCAACCCCTCATTGCCGCCACCCGAATATCACACCACCAGTATAGAAGCAACACCTCATTGCCACCACCCGAATATCACACCACCAGTATAGAAGCAGCACCTCATTGCCACCACCCGAAAACCAAACCACCTGTAAAGAAGCAACACCGTGTCACCAGCACCTGAACACCAAACCACCCATAAATAAGCAACACCTCATTAGGAGTACCCAAACACCAAACCACCATTAAAGAGGCAACACCTTGTCAAGAGCATCCGAATAACAAACCACAATTAAAGAAGCAACACCTCATCAACAGCACCCAAACAGCAAACCACTGCTAAAGAAGCAGCACCTCATCTGTACCACCAGAACACCAAACCACCTGTAAGGCAACACTCCATCAAAACCACCCGAATACCAAATTAGTGGGAAAAAAGCAACACCTCATTGGCACCACCCGAATACCACATTACCCATAAAGAAGCAACACCTCATTGCCACCACCCGAATGCCACACCACCCGTGAAGAAGCAACACCTCATTGGCACCACCTGAATACCACACCACCCCTAAAGAAGCAACACCTCATTTGCACCACTGAATACCAGACCACCCGTAAAGAAGCAACACATCATTGGCACCACCCAAATACCACACCACCAGTAAAGAAACAACACCTCATTTTCACCACCCAAATACCACGCCACCCATAAAGAAGCAACACCTCATTGACACCACCCGAATACCACACCACCCGTGAAGAAGCAACACCTCATTGGCACCACCCGAATACTACACCACCGGTAAAGAAGCAACACCTCATTTGCACCACTCGAATACCACGCCACAAGTAAAGAAGCAACACCTCATTTGCACGACCCAAATACCACGCCACCCATAAAGAAGCAACACCTCATTGGCACCAACCGAATACCACACCACCCGTGAAGAAGCAACACCTCATTTGCACCACCCAAATACCACACCACCCGTAAAGAAGCAACACCTCATTTGCACCACCCGAACACAATGCCACCCATAAAGAAGCAACACGTCATTAGACCCACCCGAATACCACACCACCCGTAAAGAAGCAACACTTCATTTGCACCACCCAAATACCAAGCCACCCGTAAAGAAGCAACATGTCATTAGACCCACCCGAATACAATGGCACCCATAAAGAAGCAACACCTAATTTGCAGCACCCGAAGGCCATACCATCCGTAAAAAAGCAACAGCTCATTTGCACCACCCAAATACCACGCCACACGTAAAGAAGCAACACCTCATTTGCACCACCAGAATGCCATACCACCCGTAAAAAAGCAACACCTCATTTGCACCACCCAAATACTACGGCACACGTAAAGAAGCAACACCTCATTTGCACCACCTGAATGGCATACCACCCATAAAAAAGCAACACCTCATTTGCTCCACCCAAATACCACGCCACCCGTAAAGAAGCAACACCTCATTTGCACCACCCGAATACAATGCCACCCATGAAGAAGCAACACGTCATTAGACCCACCCGAATACCACACCACCCATAAAGAAGTAACACTTCATTTGCACCACCCAAATACCAAGCCACCCGTAAAGAAGCAACATGTCATTAGACCCACCCGAATACCACTGCACCCGTAAAGAAGCAATACCTCATTTGCACCATCCGAATGCCACGCAACCTGTAAAGAATCAATACCCCATTTGCACCAACCGAATACCACACCACCCGTAAAGAAGCAACACCTCATTTGCACCACCCAAATACCACGCCACACGTAAAGAAGCAACACCTCATTTGCACCACCCGAATACCACGCCACACGTAAAGAAGCAACAACTCATTTGCACCACCCGAATGCCATGCCACCCGTATTAAAGCAACACCTCATTTGCACCACCCAAATACCACGCCACACGTAAAGAAGCAACACCTCATTTGCACCACCCGAATACAATGCCACCCATAAAGAAGCAACACGTCATTAGACCCACCCGAATACCACACCACCCATAGAGAAGTTACACTTCATTTGCACCACCCAAATACCAAGCCACCCGTAGAGAAGCAACATGTGATTAGACCCACCCGAATACCACGGCACCCGTAAAGAAGCAATACCTCATTTGCACCATCCGAATGCCACGCAACCTGTAAAGAATCAATACCCCATTTGCACCAACCGAATACCACACCACCCGTAAAGAAGCAACACCTCATTTGCACCACCCAAATACCACGCCACACGTAAAGAAGCAACACCTCATTTGCACCACCCGAATACCACGCCACACGTAAAGAAGCAACACCTCATTTGCACCACCCGAATACAATGCCACCCATAAAGAAGCAACACGTCATTAGACCCACCCGAATACCACACCCCCCATAGAGAAGTTACACTTCATTTGCACCACCCAAATACCAAGCCACCCGTAGAGAAGCAACATGTCATTAGACCAACCGAATACCACACCACCCGTAAAGAAGCAACACCTCATTTGCACCACCCAAATACCACGCCACACGTAAAGAAGCAACACCTCATTTGCACCACCCGAATGCCATACCACCCATAAAAAAGCAACACCTCATTTGCACCACCCGAATTCCATGCCACACGTAAAGAAGCAACAACTCATTTGCACCACCCGAATGCCATACCCCCGTAAAGAAGCAACACCTCATTTGCACAACCTGAATACAATGCCACCCATAAAGATGCACACGTCATTAGACCCACCCGAATACCACACCACCCGTAAAGAAGTAACACTTCATTTGCACCATCCAAATACCAAGCCACCCATAAAGAAGCAACATTTCATTAGACCCACCCGAATATCACGGCACCCTTAAAGAAGCAATACCTCATTTGCACCACCCGAATGCCACACAACCCGTAAAGAAGCAACACCCCATTTGCACCACCCGAATACCACACCACCTATAAAGAAGCAACACCTCATTTGCACCACCGAATGCCGTACCACCCGTAAAAAAGCAACACCTCATTTGCAGCACCTGAATACCACGCTACACGTAAAGAAGCCATTTATTGTGATCCACAAATTTATTATTCAATAAGGGATCAAGTGTAATTAATACACATAGCAAAGCAGTCAACTGTATTCATGGTCATACAGTGCCCCGGGAAGGAGAAGGAAGTGATAGTGAGGAGGTAAGGGAGTGATGGGATAACGTGACAGTAAAATCACAAATTCAAAATATATTTTTCACGCTATGAACCACATAGCAGTAAGTACCACAAACTTATGGCGACATTATTTCAAAAAAGGCATACGACACATAGTCCAGTATAAATGCAATTTTTCGCATGTGTGGTTGCCGTGAAAGGAAAAGCCGTCGACGTTTCGACCCTCTGAAAACGCAGGAAGATTTAACCTTGCTGCGGGGTCTTCATCAGGACCAAGGAAGGGGCAAGGGACCTAGTAAAAGGATGTAAGTTACTTAGATTAGAGGGGTGTAGCTTCAACCTCTATTTATCACATAGGTAAATACGAGCGTGCAAGAGAATCAATATTGTTACAAAGGAACTAGTATGCAAATGAATCCACGTTTAGCAAACTGTTAGGTGAGGATATAAATCTAAACAATAAAATAAACAAATGATTGAATTGATTATTGTAGAGTTAAATTGACACACTGTTACCAAAGTCTGGGTGCCTACATAGGAAACTAGCAGAATACAGGGCGGACAACCACTCGCCTGATGGAGGTGCACTAGAGTGCCAAATTAGGGAGACATATGGAAGGCCACAATGTCACTAAGAGCCTAAATATTAGTTATATCAAAGGGCTAGTACAATATTAAATAAATAAATAACGGACATACCACATGGTCCGTAATTTACACTGTGGTCATATAGGAGTTTAAGTCATGAGTAGGTCGGAGTCAGCATCTAAAATAATTAAGAGGTATTGATTAGAAAAGGGCTGAGGTGGCAATGACAAGATACAATACATGTAAAAAAGGGGAGGGGCCGGGTGAAGCGGAAAGCTTACCGAACCACGGCGTTATGCCAGTACTTGGTGTTCAGTCAAGCAATGTGCGCGGTGGAATTAATCCATTGTCGTGCTGAAAAACAACAAGGCATGTGGATCGTAAATAATCCATTCGCTGAACACATACTAAAAGGCCAAGGACAGAGCGGACGGGGGATCGTACTCACTCGCTCTCGTTGAATCACGGAGCTCCGTACGCGGGCAGCCGATCAACGCGGCATTTCCTGGTAAAGAGAAATAACCATGGAAACTGGTCACATGGTCACCGTCAGAGTCAAGGAGACTAAGGAAAGACTATGGGTTTGTCGGAATAGTTCTGATTTGCAGCGTGATGGGCTTCAAGCAATAGTAATTGATCATTATAATTGTAAAAATCTATCCACAACGGCATGTTAAGCAATGAAATGGAAATAAAAGCAATTAGGTTGATATTGCAGGACGTACCACATCAACATGAGGGTAAGGCCCATACATAAAATTTTTTTGCAATCATTACAATTGTTGGCCATCTAGTATAAACCAATATTAAAAAAGACTGATAAGCAAATTATAAAGAGTGGCGTACCTATCAAACACGATGGTAGGGCCAACTTGATAAAGTCAAGCAACAGTATATGAACAGTATTTACAAAACCAAAACATGATTTTACTACTTGATTCATTGGTGCACCTCCAATTGGAAAAAGATAAATAGCTAGATGATTGCGTACCTATATTAATTGGGCCTAGATGTATCAAATCGCATTCAGTCAACAAAAAGTGGCCTGGTGATTGTCAGAATCTATGGACAAATGGATATCATGACGATCAGTTGATCAGGGGGGTGAACTTAGATGTTAAAGAGGAATCAATCACGTTAGTGTGGCCAGTTGAGAAAAGGAACTGTCCTGTTCATTAAGGCCTGTTTCTATGGAGTTGAAAAAGTATATCCATTTTAGTTCACGAGTGTTCAGAATATCAGAAATGTTACCTCCTCGTGGTCCTAAAGTGGTTTTCTCAATTACCAGCCATTGTAGACTTTCAGGTGGGTGGGCATGCAGCTTAAAGTGTTCCACAAGAGGTGCGCCAGAAACATCGCATCGAATGCGGCTCATATGCTGTAGGATCCGTACTTTGATTTTTTGCTGGGTCTGTCCAATATAGATCTTTTGACATGGGCATATGATGCCATAGATAAGGTTGTTAGAATTGCAATTACTGAAGGATTTTAGTCTAACCGTTAAGTGAAGATGTACAAATTCTTTGGTCTGTATAGTCATATCACAAGCCTTGCAATTGCCACAGCGGAAATGGCCGGTGACTGGTGGAAGGTTCCACAGGGTATTGATGGTAGGTTCTTTGTCAGGCGACAGGAAGGAGCACACGACGTAGTCTTTGATGCTTTTAGTTTTCTTAAAAGCATGGAGAGGGGTCTCAGATTGTTGGATTTCATCAGATACCAGATGCCAATGTTTGTTGATAATCCTTTTGATGTTATTGCTTTTCGTATTGTAGGTTGTGACACAGACAATACGACTCTCATCACACTTAGTTCTGTCTTTAGGAGTGAGAAGTTCCTCGCGTGGATAGAACCATGCGCGTTTGCGTGCCTTTTTGATCAAGCGTCTTGGGTAACCTCGTTCAAGCAGGCGATCGGAGAGAACCTGAGATTCCAGGAAGTAGTCGTCTTTGTCTGAACAATTTCTCCGTATCCTCAAAAATTGCCCAAAGGGGAGATTGTCCCGAAGAGCCCGAGGATGATGGCTATTGTAGGCCAATAAGGAGTTTCTCTCTGATGGTTTGCGGTATAGTTTTGTGCATAGTTTTCCAGAGTGATGGTAAATGGTTACATCTAAGAAATCAATGGTAACACTGTCTGATTCAATCGTAAACTTGACATGCTGGGATTGTTGGTTTAGCCAGGTGAAGAAATCATCCAATTGGTCACGAGTGCCCTTCCAGATCATTAAAATGTCATCTATATACCTCATCCAGAGGTCGATGTTCTCTCTGAATGGGTTCAGTTGGTTCAGGACACTGTCTTCTTCAAATGCTGCCATATACAGTATGGCTACGTCTGGGGCAAAAGGAGCACCCATGGCTACACCTGATGTTTGCAGGTAAAACTTGTTATCAAACAGAAAGAAATTACGAGTCATGGCTATTTTGAGCAGAGCCACAATAAACTCCGAAGGGACTTGTACTGGTGCAGGACGATTTTGAAGGCATCTGGTTATCACGGTTAGTGCCTCTTGTTGAGGAATGCACGTATAGAGGGAAACTACATCACACGTGACCAGCCTTTGCTTAGTCGGATCGTATGGAATGTTTTCAACTATGTTGATAGCGTGCATTGTGTCTCGAAGATAGGACAAGGTAGATTCGGCAAGTGGTTTGATGAAAAAATCAATATATTTACCCAATGGTTCCAGTATGGAGCCGCAGCCAGATACTATTGGGCGGCCAGGAGGCTGGGTCATGTTCTTATGTATCTTGGGCAAAGTATACAATGTTGCAAGACGAGGATGTTTGTTGTTCAAAAAATGAAATTCGTTTTCGGACAGGAATCCTAAATTGAGGCCTTCCTGGGTGATTTCAAGGATCTCCATGGCAATTGAGCTGGTTGGATCAGATCTCAACAGTTGGTAACAAGTGTCATCCTGTAACTGGCGAAGAATCTCTGACTTGTAGGCACATAAATCCTGTATAACAATGGCACCGCCCTTATCTGCAGGTTTAATCACGACTTGATGATTATTGGCCAATGATTGTAGGGCTGCCTTTTGTGATTTACTGGTGTTGTACCGAACGAAAGTCTTGTCTAGAAGGGCGCGTTGGACATCTCGCCACACTACAGATTCGTATGCCAGAATTTGATTGGACATGGTATGGGCATATGGAACAAAAGTGGAGGGTGGTCGTAGGCCCGTAATAGATGACTTGAGTTGTGTTTCAGAGTTGCGGAAAAAGTACTTGAGTCTGATTTTTCGGAAAAATTTGTAGAGTTCGCTTCTAATGATGAAGTTGTCTGGATTATACGTAGGCACGTAAGATAGTCCTTTACTGAGCACTGCCAGTTCTTCATCACCGAGTGGTTGCTTGGAGATATTCACCACAGGATTCTGGGTTGTAACTGGTTCTACCAGCGGTAGGTCTTGTTCCGAGTTACTCTCTCGCCGTGCTGTTCGGGTTGGAACCGGACCTGTTTGGAAGATTGGCCTCGTCCTGAATCCCAGTTGGTTTGGTTCTGCTGGGAACCACGTTGGTTTTGCCCTCGGGGCCATGAGTTCCCTCGTCCTCGTGGGGGTCGCCAAGATCCCCGGCCAGGTCCTAAAAAAGGAGAGAATTGTTGGGGTGGATAGTTGTAATCGGGGTATTGATATTGGTAGCTTGGGCCTGCTGCTTCCTGTTCCCCCTCGGAACTGTAGGACGAATCCGAGAAAGTAGGGAAGTTGCGTCTACCTCGATAGCCTCCACGGCCTCTGTTCATAAATCGACCCTGTGTATCTTGTCGGTAGTAGTCGTCTTGTAAATATGGATAAGTCTTTTTTTTATCATAAAGACGAATATCACGTGCCAATTTTTCGAGTTTCCGTGTTTGAGTGGTTAAGTCGAAATCCTTCAGAGTGGCTTCCAAATTTGTTAGTGTGTCCTTTGCGCTGGCAAAGTTGGAGTCTGCAGCAATTTCAGCTTTCAGTGTTTTAATTTCAGCAGTGAGTAGTTGTACTTGATCGGCAGCCGTTTCAACGCCCAGCACCATCCAGTGGCGCGAGCAATTGTTGGAGATATGACTGAACCCTTCTCTAAATTTAGGAACTTCAATAAAAATAGCCGGTTCGGTTTTAATTTGTAGTCCAACCGGAATTATGTTCTCCCTGAGATATCTAGTGAGCAGGTGGCCATGCCACCGCGTCCGTACCAGTTTCTTTTCCAGGCGCTCAAGACGAGAAATTTTATCCTTTAATGAAAAGTCAATTGATGTGATATCTGATTGGAAGAAGATATTGTCAGGATTTTCCAATAATTTGTCTATGTAGTCCTCTGAGTAGGACAGGAGTTCTCTTTCTACCATATTGTGATGATGAAGAACTGAATTCAACAACCAAGGGGGGAAGGAGGAAAACCTCGCAGACAGCCGTCTGCTCGAAGTAAGATTGTACAAGGGGGTTACCCAATGGAATCACGGGGACCTGGGTTCATTAAGTGTTAAGAGGAAGGGGTCCCAGCAAACGTAGAAGAAATATAATACATTTCACAAGAATTGATCTGAAACACTTATTGTGATCCACAAATTTATTATTCAATAAGGGATCAAGTGTAATTAATACACATAGCAAAGCAGTCAACTGTATTCATGGTCATACAGTGCCCCGGGAAGGAGAAGGAAGTGATAGTGAGGAGGTAAGGGAGTGATGGGATAACGTGACAGTAAAATCACAAATTCAAAATATATTTTTCACGCTATGAACCACATAGCAGTAAGTACCACAAACTTATGGCGACATTATTTCAAAAAAGGCATACGACACATAGTCCAGTATAAATGCAATTTTTCGCATGTGTGGTTGCCGTGAAAGGAAAAGCCGTCGACGTTTCGACCCTCTGAAAACGCAGGAAGATTTAACCTTGCTGCGGGGTCTTCATCAGGACCAAGGAAGGGGCAAGGGACCTAGTAAAAGGATGTAAGTTACTTAGATTAGAGGGGTGTAGCTTCAACCTCTATTTATCACATAGGTAAATACGAGCGTGCAAGAGAATCAATATTGTTACAAAGGAACTAGTATGCAAATGAATCCACGTTTAGCAAACTGTTAGGTGAGGATATAAATCTAAACAATAAAATAAACAAATGATTGAATTGATTATTGTAGAGTTAAATTGACACACTGTTACCAAAGTCTGGGTGCCTGCATAGGAAACTAGCAGAATACAGGACGGACAACCACTCGCCTGATGGAGGTGCACTAGAGTGCCAAATTAGGGAGACATATGGAAGGCCACAATGTCACTAAGAGCCTAAATATTAGTTATATCAAAGGGCTAGTACAATATTAAATAAATAAATAACGGACATACCACATGGTCCGTAATTTACACTGTGGTCATATAGGAGTTTAAGTCATGAGTAGGTCGGAGTCAGCATCTAAAATAATTAAGAGGTATTGATTAGAAAAGGGCTGAGGTGGCAATGACAAGATACAATACATGTAAAAAAGGGGAGGGGCCGGGTGAAGCGGAAAGCTTACCGAACCACGGCGTTATGCCAGTACTTGGTGTTCAGTCAAGCAATGTGCGCGGTGGAATTAATCCATTGTCGTGCTGAAAAACAACAAGGCATGTGGATCGTAAATAATCCATTCGCTGAACACATACTAAAAGGCCAAGGACAGAGCGGACGGGGGATCGTACTCACTCGCTCTCGTTGAATCACGGAGCTCCGTACGCGGGCAGCCGATCAACGCGGCATTTCCTGGTAAAGAGAAATAACCATGGAAACTGGTCACATGGTCACCGTCAGAGTCAAGGAGACTAAGGAAAGACTATGGGTTTGTCGGAATAGTTCTGATTTGCAGCGTGATGGGCTTCAAGCAATAGTAATTGATCATTATAATTGTAAAAATCTATCCACAACGGCATGTTAAGCAATGAAATGGAAATAAAAGCAATTAGGTTGATATTGCAGGACGTACCACATCAACATGAGGGTAAGGCCCATACATAAAATTTTTTTGCAATCATTACAATTGTTGGCCATCTAGTATAAACCAATATTAAAAAAGACTGATAAGCAAATTATAAAGAGTGGCGTACCTATCAAACACGATGGTAGGGCCAACTTGATAAAGTCAAGCAACAGTATATGAACAGTATTTACAAAACCAAAACATGATTTTACTACTTGATTCATTGGTGCACCTCCAATTGGAAAAAGATAAATAGCTAGATGATTGCGTACCTATATTAATTGGGCCTAGATGTATCAAATCGCATTCAGTCAACAAAAAGTGGCCTGGTGATTGTCAGAATCTATGGACAAATGGATATCATGACGATCAGTTGATCAGGGGGGTGAACTTAGATGTTAAAGAGGAATCAATCACGTTAGTGTGGCCAGTTGAGAAAAGGAACTGTCCTGTTCATTAAGGCCTGTTTCTATGGAGTTGAAAAAGTATATCCATTTTAGTTCACGAGTGTTCAGAATATCAGAAATGTTACCTCCTCATGGTCCTAAAGTGGTTTTCTCAATTACCAGCCATTGTAGACTTTCAGGTGGGTGGGCATGCAGCTTAAAGTGTTCCACAAGAGGTGCGCCAGAAACATCGCATCGAATGCGGCTCATATGCTGTAGGATCCGTACTTTGATTTTTTTCTGGGTCTGTCCAATATAGATCTTTTGACATGGGCATATGATGCCATAGATAAGGTTGTTAGAATTGCAATTACTGAAGGATTTTAGTCTAACCGTTAAGTGAAGATGTACAAATTCTTTGGTCTGTATAGTCATATCACAAGCCTTGCAATTGCCACAGCGGAAATGGCCGGTGACTGGTGGAAGGTTCCACAGGGTATTGATGGTAGGTTCTTTGTCAGGCGACAGGAAGGAGCACACGACGTAGTCTTTGATGCTTTTAGTTTTCTTAAAAGCATGGAGAGGGGTCTCAGATTGTTGGATTTCATCAGATACCAGATGCCAATGTTTGTTGATAATCCTTTTGATGTTATTGCTTTTCGTATTGTAGGTTGTGACACAGACAATACGACTCTCATCACACTTAGTTCTGTCTTTAGGAGTGAGAAGTTCCTCGCGTGGATAGAACCATGCGCGTTTGCGTGCCTTTTTGATCAAGCGTCTTGGGTAACCTCGTTCAAGCAGGCGATCGGAGAGAACCTGAGATTCCAGGAAGTAGTCGTCTTTGTCTGAACAATTTCTCCGTATCCTCAAAAATTGCCCAAAGGGGAGATTGTCCCGAAGAGCCCGAGGATGATGGCTATTGTAGGCCAATAAGGAGTTTCTCTCTGATGGTTTGCGGTATAGTTTTGTGCATAGTTTTCCAGAGTGATGGTAAATGGTTACATCTAAGAAATCAATGGTAACACTGTCTGATTCAATCGTAAACTTGACATGCTGGGATTGTTGGTTTAGCCAGGTGAAGAAATCATCCAATTGGTCACGAGTGCCCTTCCAGATCATTAAAATGTCATCTATATACCTCATCCAGAGGTCGATGTTCTCTCTGAATGGGTTCAGTTGGTTCAGGACACTGTCTTCTTCAAATGCTGCCATATACAGTATGGCTACGTCTGGGGCAAAAGGAGCACCCATGGCTACACCTGATGTTTGCAGGTAAAACTTGTTATCAAACAGAAAGAAATTACGAGTCATGGCTATTTTGAGCAGAGCCACAATAAACTCCGAAGGGACTTGTACTGGTGCAGGACGATTTTGAAGGCATCTGGTTATCACGGTTAGTGCCTCTTGTTGAGGAATGCACGTATAGAGGGAAACTACATCACACGTGACCAGCCTTTGCTTAGTCGGATCGTATGGAATGTTTTCAACTATGTTGATAGCGTGCATTGTGTCTCGAAGATAGGACAAGGTAGATTCGGCAAGTGGTTTGATGAAAAAATCAATATATTTACCCAATGGTTCCAGTATGGAGCCGCAGCCAGATACTATTGGGCGGCCAGGAGGCTGGGTCATGTTCTTATGTATCTTGGGCAAAGTATACAATGTTGCAAGACGAGGATGTTTGTTGTTCAAAAAATGAAATTCGTTTTCGGACAGGAATCCTAAATTGAGGCCTTCCTGGGTGATTTCAAGGATCTCCATGGCAATTGAGCTGGTTGGATCAGATCTCAACAGTTGGTAACAAGTGTCATCCTGTAACTGGCGAAGAATCTCTGACTTGTAGGCACATAAATCCTGTATAACAATGGCACCGCCCTTATCTGCAGGTTTAATCACGACTTGATGATTATTGGCCAATGATTGTAGGGCTGCCTTTTGTGATTTACTGGTGTTGTACCGAACGAAAGTCTTGTCTAGAAGGGCGCGTTGGACATCTCGCCACACTACAGATTCGTATGCCAGAATTTGATTGGACATGGTATGGGCATATGGAACAAAAGTGGAGGGTGGTCGTAGGCCCGTAATAGATGACTTGAGTTGTGTTTCAGAGTTGCGGAAAAAGTACTTGAGTCTGATTTTTCGGAAAAATTTGTAGAGTTCGCTTCTAATGATGAAGTTGTCTGGATTATACGTAGGCACGTAAGATAGTCCTTTACTGAGCACTGCCAGTTCTTCATCACCGAGTGGTTGCTTGGAGATATTCACCACAGGATTCTGGGTTGTAACTGGTTCTACCAGCGGTAGGTCTTGTTCCGAGTTACTCTCTCGCCGTGCTGTTCGGGTTGGAACCGGACCTGTTTGGAAGATTGGCCTCGTCCTGAATCCCAGTTGGTTTGGTTCTGCTGGGAACCACGTTGGTTTTGCCCTCGGGGCCATGAGTTCCCTCGTCCTCGTGGGGGTCGCCAAGATCCCCGGCCAAGGTCCTAAAAAAGGAGAGAATTGTTGGGGTGGATAGTTGTAATCGGGGTATTGATATTGGTAGCTTGGGCCTGCTGCTTCCTGTTCCCCCTCGGAACTGTAGGACGAATCCGAGAAAGTAGGGAAGTTGCGTCTACCTCGATAGCCTCCACGGCCTCTGTTCATAAATCGACCCTGTGTATCTTGTCGGTAGTAGTCGTCTTGTAAATATGGATAAGTCTTTTTTTTATCATAAAGACGAATATCACGTGCCAATTTTTCGAGTTTCCGTGTTTGAGTGGTTAAGTCGAAATCCTTCAGAGTGGCTTCCAAATTTGTTAGTGTGTCCTTTGCGCTGGCAAAGTTGGAGTCTGCAGCAATTTCAGCTTTCAGTGTTTTAATTTCAGCAGTGAGTAGTTGTACTTGATCGGCAGCCGTTTCAACGCCCAGCACCATCCAGTGGCGCGAGCAATTGTTGGAGATATGACTGAACCCTTCTCTAAATTTAGGAACTTCAATAAAAATAGCCGGTTCGGTTTTAATTTGTAGTCCAACCGGAATTATGTTCTCCCTGAGATATCTAGTGAGCAGGTGGCCATGCCACCGCGTCCGTACCAGTTTCTTTTCCAGGCGCTCAAGACGAGAAATTTTATCCTTTAATGAAAAGTCAATTGATGTGATATCTGATTGGAAGAAGATATTGTCAGGATTTTCCAATAATTTGTCTATGTAGTCCTCTGAGTAGGACAGGAGTTCTCTTTCTACCATATTGTGATGATGAAGAACTGAATTCAACAACCAAGGGGGGAAGGAGGAAAACCTCGCAGACAGCCGTCTGCTCGAAGTAAGATTGTACAAGGGGGTTACCCAATGGAATCACGGGGACCTGGGTTCATTAAGTGTTAAGAGGAAGGGGTCCCAGCAAACGTAGAAGAAATATAATACATTTCACAAGAATTGATCTGAAACACTTATTGTGATCCACAAATTTATTATTCAATAAGGGATCAAGTGTAATTAATACACATAGCAAAGCAGTCAACTGTATTCATGGTCATACAGTGCCCCGGGAAGGAGAAGGAAGTGATAGTGAGGAGGTAAGGGAGTGATGGGATAACGTGACAGTAAAATCACAAATTCAAAATATATTTTTCACGCTATGAACCACATAGCAGTAAGTACCACAAACTTATGGCGACATTATTTCAAAAAAGGCATACGACACATAGTCCAGTATAAATGCAATTTTTCGCATGTGTGGTTGCCGTGAAAGGAAAAGCCGTCGACGTTTCGACCCTCTGAAAACGCAGGAAGATTTAACCTTGCTGCGGGGTCTTCATCAGGACCAAGGAAGGGGCAAGGGACCTAGTAAAAGGATGTAAGTTACTTAGATTAGAGGGGTGTAGCTTCAACCTCTATTTATCACATAGGTAAATACGAGCGTGCAAGAGAATCAATATTGTTACAAAGGAACTAGTATGCAAATGAATCCACGTTTAGCAAACTGTTAGGTGAGGATATAAATCTAAACAATAAAATAAACAAATGATTGAATTGATTATTGTAGAGTTAAATTGACACACTGTTACCAAAGTCTGGGTGCCTGCATAGGAAACTAGCAGAATACAGGGCGGACAACCACTCGCCTGATGGAGGTGCACTAGAGTGCCAAATTAGGGAGACATATGGAAGGCCACAATGTCACTAAGAGCCTAAATATTAGTTATATCAAAGGGCTAGTACAATATTAAATAAATAAATAACGGACATACCACATGGTCCGTAATTTACACTGTGGTCATATAGGAGTTTAAGTCATGAGTAGGTCGGAGTCAGCATCTAAAATAATTAAGAGGTATTGATTAGAAAAGGGCTGAGGTGGCAATGACAAGATACAATACATGTAAAAAAGGGGAGGGGCCGGGTGAAGCGGAAAGCTTACCGAACCACGGCGTTATGCCAGTACTTGGTGTTCAGTCAAGCAATGTGCGCGGTGGAATTAATCCATTGTCGTGCTGAAAAACAACAAGGCATGTGGATCGTAAATAATCCATTCGCTGAACACATACTAAAAGGCCAAGGACAGAGCGGACGGGGGATCGTACTCACTCGCTCTCGTTGAATCACGGAGCTCCGTACGCGGGCAGCCGATCAACGCGGCATTTCCTGGTAAAGAGAAATAACCATGGAAACTGGTCACATGGTCACCGTCAGAGTCAAGGAGACTAAGGAAAGACTATGGGTTTGTCGGAATAGTTCTGATTTGCAGCGTGATGGGCTTCAAGCAATAGTAATTGATCATTATAATTGTAAAAATCTATCCACAACGGCATGTTAAGCAATGAAATGGAAATAAAAGCAATTAGGTTGATATTGCAGGACGTACCACATCAACATGAGGGTAAGGCCCATACATAAAATTTTTTTGCAATCATTACAATTGTTGGCCATCTAGTATAAACCAATATTAAAAAAGACTGATAAGCAAATTATAAAGAGTGGCGTACCTATCAAACACGATGGTAGGGCCAACTTGATAAAGTCAAGCAACAGTATATGAACAGTATTTACAAAACCAAAACATGATTTTACTACTTGATTCATTGGTGCACCTCCAATTGGAAAAAGATAAATAGCTAGATGATTGCGTACCTATATTAATTGGGCCTAGATGTATCAAATCGCATTCAGTCAACAAAAAGTGGCCTGGTGATTGTCAGAATCTATGGACAAATGGATATCATGACGATCAGTTGATCAGGGGGGTGAACTTAGATGTTAAAGAGGAATCAATCACGTTAGTGTGGCCAGTTGAGAAAAGGAACTGTCCTGTTCATTAAGGCCTGTTTCTATGGAGTTGAAAAAGTATATCCATTTTAGTTCACGAGTGTTCAGAATATCAGAAATGTTACCTCCTCATGGTCCTAAAGTGGTTTTCTCAATTACCAGCCATTGTAGACTTTCAGGTGGGTGGGCATGCAGCTTAAAGTGTTCCACAAGAGGTGCGCCAGAAACATCGCATCGAATGCGGCTCATATGCTGTAGGATCCGTACTTTGATTTTTTGCTGGGTCTGTCCAATATAGATCTTTTGACATGGGCATATGATGCCATAGATAAGGTTGTTAGAATTGCAATTACTGAAGGATTTTAGTCTAACCGTTAAGTGAAGATGTACAAATTCTTTGGTCTGTATAGTCATATCACAAGCCTTGCAATTGCCACAGCGGAAATGGCCGGTGACTGGTGGAAGGTTCCACACGGTATTGATGGTAGGTTCTTTGTCAGGCGACAGGAAGGAGCACACGACGTAGTCTTTGATGCTTTTAGCTTTCTTAAAAGCATGGAGAGGGGTCTCAGATTGTTGGATTTCATCAGATACCAGATGCCAATGTTTGTTGATAATCCTTTTGATGTTATTGCTTTTCGTATTGTAGGTTGTGACACAGACAATACGACTCTCATCACACTTAGTTCTGTCTTTAGGAGTGAGAAGTTCCTCGCGTGGATAGAACCATGCGCGTTTGCGTGCCTTTTTGATCAAGCGTCTTGGGTAACCTCGTTCAAGCAGGCGATCGGAGAGAACCTGAGATTCCAGGAAGTAGTCGTCTTTGTCTGAACAATTTCTCCGTATCCTCAAAAATTGCCCAAAGGGGAGATTGTCCCGAAGAGCCCGAGGATGATGGCTATTGTAGGCCAATAAGGAGTTTCTCTCTGATGGACTAAGCAAAGGCTGGTCACGTGTGATGTAGTTTCCCTCTATACGTGCATTCCTCAACAAGAGGCACTAACCGTGATAACCAGATGCCTTCAAAATCGTCCTGCACCAGTACAAGTCCCTTCGGAGTTTATTGTGGCTCTGCTCAAAATAGCCATGACTCGTAATTTCTTTCTGTTTGATAACAAGTTTTACCTGCAAACATCAGGTGTAGCCATGGGTGCTCCTTTTGCCCCAGACGTAGCCATACTGTATATGGCAGCATTTGAAGAAGACAGTGTCCTGAACCAACTGAACCCATTCAGAGAGAACATCGACCTCTGGATGAGGTATATAGATGACATTTTAATGATCTGGAAGGGCACTCGTGACCAATTGGATGATTTCTTCACCTGGCTAAACCAACAATCCCAGCATGTCAAGTTTACGATTGAATCAGACAGTGTTACCATTGATTTCTTAGATGTAACCATTTACCATCACTCTGGAAAACTATGCACGAAACTATACCGCAAACCATCAGAGAGAAACTCCTTATTGGCCTACAATAGCCATCATCCTCGGGCTCTTCGGGACAATCTCCCCTTTGGGCAATTTTTGAGGATACGGAGAAATTGTTCAGACAAAGACGACTACTTCCTGGAATCTCAGGTTCTCTCCGATCGCCTGCTTGAACGAGGTTACCCAAGACGCTTGATCAAAAAGGCACGCAAACGCGCATGGTTCTATCCACGCGAGGAACTTCTCACTCCTAAAGACAGAACTAAGTGTGATGAGAGTCGTATTGTCTGTGTCACAACCTACAATACGAAAAGCAATAACATCAAAAGGATTATCAACAAACATTGGCATCTGGTATCTGATGAAATCCAACAATCTGAGAAACCTCTCCATGCTTTTAGGAAAGCTAAAAGCATCAAAGACTACGTCGTGTGCTCCTTCCTGTCGCCTGACAAAGAACCTACCATCAATACCCTGTGGAACCTTCCACCAGTCACCGGCCATTTCCGCTGTGGCAATTGCAAGGCTTGTGATATGACTATACAGACCAAAGAATTTGTACATCTTCACTTAACGGTTAGACTAAAATCCTTCAGTAATTGCAATTCTAACAACCTTATCTATGGCATCATATGCCCATGTCAAAAGATCTATATTGGACAGACCCAGCAAAAAATCAAAGTACGGATCCTACAGCATATGAGCCGCATTCGATGCGATGTTTCTGGCGCACCTCTTGTGGAACACTTTAAGCTGCATGCCCACCCACCTGAAAGTCTACAATGGCTGGTAATTGAGAAAACCACTTTAGGACCACGAGGAGGTAACATTTCTGATATTCTGAACACTCGTGAACTAAAATGGATATACTTTTTCAACTCCATAGAAACAGGCCTTAATGAACAGGACAGTTCCTTTTCTCAACTGGCCACACTAACGTGATTGATTCCTCTTTAACATCTAAGTTCACCCCCCTGATCAACTGATCGTCATGATATCCATTTGTCCATAGATTCTGACAATCACCAGGCCACTTTTTGTTGACTGAATGCGATTTGATACATCTAGGCCCAATTAATATAGGTACGCAATCATCTAGCTATTTATCTTTTTCCAATTGGAGGTGCACCAATGAATCAAGTAGTAAAATCATGTTTTGGTTTTGTAAATACTGTTCATATACTGTTGCTTGACTTTATCAAGTTGGCCCTACCATCGTGTTTGATAGGTACGCCACTCTTTATAATTTGCTTATCAGTCTTTTTTAATATTGGTTTATACTAGATGGCCAACAATTGTAATGATTGCAAAAAAATTTTATGTATGGGCCTTACCCTCATGTTGATGTGGTACGTCCTGCAATATCAACCTAATTGCTTTTATTTCCATTTCATTGCTTAACATGCCGTTGTGGATAGATTTTTACAATTATAATGATCAATTACTATTGCTTGAAGCCCATCACGCTGCAAATCAGAACTATTCCGACAAACCCATAGTCTTTCCTTAGTCTCCTTGACTCTGACGGTGACCATGTGACCAGTTTCCATGGTTATTTCTCTTTACCAGGAAATGCCGCGTTGATCGGCTGCCCGCGTACGGAGCTCCGTGATTCAACGAGAGCGAGTGAGTACGATCCCCCGTCCGCTCTGTCCTTGGCCTTTTAGTATGTGTTCAGCGAATGGATTATTTACGATCCACATGCCTTGTTGTTTTTCAGCACGACAATGGATTAATTCCACCGCGCACATTGCTTGACTGAACACCAAGTACTGGCATAACGCCGTGGTTCGGTAAGCTTTCCGCTTCACCCGGCCCCTCCCCTTTTTTACATGTATTGTATCTTGTCATTGCCACCTCAGCCCTTTTCTAATCAATACCTCTTAATTATTTTAGATGCTGACTCCGACCTACTCATGACTTAAACTCCTATATGACCACAGTGTAAATTACGGACCATGTGGTATGTCCGTTATTTATTTATTTAATATTGTACTAGCCCTTTGATATAACTAATATTTAGGCTCTTAGTGACATTGTGGCCTTCCATATGTCTCCCTAATTTGGCACTCTAGTGCACCTCCATCAGGCGAGTGGTTGTCCGCCCTGTATTCTGCTAGTTTCCTATGCAGGCACCCAGACTTTGGTAACAGTGTGTCAATTTAACTCTACAATAATCAATTCAATCATTTGTTTATTTTATTGTTTAGATTTATATCCTCACCTAACAGTTTGCTAAACGTGGATTCATTTGCATACTAGTTCCTTTGTAACAATATTGATTCTCTTGCACGCTCGTATTTACCTATGTGATAAATAGAGGTTGAAGCTACACCCCTCTAATCTAAGTAACTTACATCCTTTTACTAGGTCCCTTGCCCCTTCCTTGGTCCTGATGAAGACCCCGCAGCAAGGTTAAATCTTCCTGCGTTTTCAGAGGGTCGAAACGTCGACGGCTTTTCCTTTCACGGCAACCACACATGCGAAAAATTGCATTTATACTGGACTATGTGTCGTATGCCTTTTTTGAAATAATGTCGCCATAAGTTTGTGGTACTTACTGCTATGTGGTTCATAGCGTGAAAAATATATTTTGAATTTGTGATTTTACTGTCACGTTATCCCATCACTCCCTTACCTCCTCACTATCACTTCCTTCTCCTTCCCGGGGCACTGTATGACCATGAATACAGTTGACTGCTTTGCTATGTGTATTAATTACACTTGATCCCTTATTGAATAATAAATTTGTGGATCACAATAAGTGTTTCAGATCAATTCTTGTGAAATGTATTATATTTCTTCTACGTTTGCTGGGACCCCTTCCTCTTAACACTTAATGAACCCAGGTCCCCGTGATTCCATTGGGTAACCCCCTTGTACAATCACACGTAAAGAAGCAACACCTCATTTGCACCACCTGAATGCCATTTCACCCGTAAAAAAGCAACACTTCATTTGCATCACCCGAATACCACGCCACACGTAAAGAAGCAACACCTCATTTGCACCACCCGAATGCCATACCACCCGTAAAAAAGCAACACCTCATTTGCACCACCCAAATACCACGCCACCTGTAAAGAAGCAACACCTCATTTGCACCACCCGAATACCACACCACCCATAAAGAAGCAACACCTCATTTGCACCACCCGAATGCCGTACCACCCGTAAAAAAGCAACACCTCTTTTGCACCACCCGAATACCACGCCACACGTAAAGAAGCAACACCTCATTTGCACCACACGAATGCCATACCACCCGTAAAAAAGCAACACTTAATTTGCACCACCCGAATACCACGCCACACGTAAAGAAGCAAGACCTCATTTGCACCACCCGAATGCCATACCACCCGTAAAAAAGCAACACCTCATTTGCACCACCCAAATACCACGCCACCCGTAAAGAAGCAACACCTCATTTGCACCACCCGAATACAATTCCATCCATAAAGAAGCAACACCTCATTTGCACCACCCGAATACAATTCCATTCATAAAGAAGCAACACGTCATTAGACTCACCCGAATACCACGGCACCCATAAAGAAGCAACACGTCCTTAGACCCACCCGTCTCTTCCTGCCCGCCGGTCTGGCAGCCCCTCTCTACCGGGATACCCTGACCCTCCCTGTACGCCTCATCCCAGCAGCCTTCCTCTAGCCATGCTTGATGCGGTCCCTGTTTCTCTGCAGCGCAGTGTGCTGCGCTCTCCCGCTTTCTGGCGCTCTTCGCGCCATAGATACCACTTACAAATAATAACAGATGCTTGAAAACAGTGGTCCTACTCACGCACATAGGGTGGGTGTTGGAAGCCGTAAAGATTCTAAAAGCAAGTGTGCTCATTGTGCGCACAATGACTGCAACTCGGGCATAAGATTGGGTTTCTAACAGCCTTATTCATGAAGGGGCCGTTTTGCGAGCCCCTAATAGCGAATCATAGCGATTCGCTATTAAGGACTCGCAAAACGGTAATCATGTAGGAATCGCATAATAAAATGCGATTCCTACTGATTCCTTATTTGCGATTAGCAAATTGCTAATCGCAAATAAGGAATAACTCGCCATTCATTCCTATGGGCCAAAAGGCCCATAGGAATGAATGGGGAGTATTCCTTATTTGCGATTAGCAATTAGCTAATCGCAAATAAGATTGCGATTTGAAGGGTGCCAGGGGTGTCCACAGGACACCCTGTAGCCCCCCTCAAATGATCTGTGACACAGGTGTTGCACACACACATGTCCAAAGGACATGTGTGTGTGTAACATGCAACTCAGAAAAATGCATTTAAATGCATTTTTCTGAGTTTTCGCAATTTACTGCGAGGTCTGACCTCGCGGTAAATTGCGCCTAGAAATAGCGAAATCGCTAATTGAAATAGGATGTTGAATAGCATTTAAGGAATC
This sequence comes from Lissotriton vulgaris, assembly GCF_964263255.1. Lineage (NCBI taxonomy): Eukaryota > Metazoa > Chordata > Amphibia > Caudata > Salamandridae > Lissotriton > Lissotriton vulgaris. The sequence continues at coordinate 65,094,668 of NC_141687.1, forward strand.
TCAAATAGAGATTCCTTAAATGTCATTTCCTCGCACATTTGCGACATCGCAATTAGCGATTTTTGCTTTTGGGATGCTGAATCCCAAAAGCAAAAATCGCACTCGCAAAGGGCCGGATTCTCAGAATCCGGCCCTTTGCGAGCCGATTTAGCCTTCATGAATAAGGCTGTAAATCTTTACCGAGTTTTGAGATCTACAGTAAAATAAATGCTCAGTTTTGAATGAAATATATTTGTGGGTGAAACTGCTTCTAAGCGCGCCCAGTCAGATAAGATTAGGGATATAAGAAAGACAGCTACTTGCTAGGATGACACTGCGCGCTCAGGTGGCCCACTGGGAAACTGGGATTACCAGGTCGATTTTACGACTGCACAATGCAGCTCGTTCTACACAAGCCGAGGGTGTCATTCGAGCCCCAGGATAAGAGTGACACCCACAGGCTTCAAGGACACTTGCACCGAAATGGTTTTACATCACGACAACGGCTAGCCTTGTTATATAGTGCTATGCTGCCACCGTGTGTTGAAGCTATAGACATGCATTTGTTAGTGCGTTCGATAGTTTATATATTTTTGCTGTTTTATGTTGCGCCAACTTGTCCCAATGGCAGGAGAGCGCTTTACAAGTCAACATGGATGCAATGAACGGTAATAGTTGAGGATACACGGACAAGAGAATAAAACAGGAATGTCGGATCAGTTCATCGTGAAATTAGGCCTCGATCTTGGATGGACAATGTCTGTCTGGGGCAGAAAATAGGCACAGGATCCAACATACAAGTGGCCCGCATTATTGAATTAAATAGCAAACGAATAAGGGGCTCATGTTCACAAATTTGGGTAATGTTGCACTTGTAAAGACATGGGGCCTCATTTATGAGAAATGACACATCGCTGCGTGAAAGCAGCGATGCGTCACTTCTCAGTGCGCACTCCTTGCGACATGATTGATGCGTCATATTTATAATATGACGCATCACGTCGCAAGGAGTTACAGATACGTCAGTATTTCTGACGTATCTGTAGGCGCAAAAGTGACGCATTCCTGGAGTGTGTCACAAAAGTGACGCAACTCCAGCAATGCGTCCTTTCACATGGGGCAAGCCCCATGTGAAAGGGCCTGCGTCAGTCTTACGCCTGCTGCGAGGCAGGCGCAAGATTTTGACGCAATGGCGTCCTAGAAGTGACGCAGTGAAATCTCATAGATTTCACTGCGTCACTTCTACTAGGCTTTTTGCGGGGGAACGCCCCCCTGCATACATTATACCTGACGCAGGTATAATGTGGCGCAGGGGTTTACAAAGTGACGCATCTGCTTAGATGCGTCACTTTGTAAATAGTGTGCAATCGGAGGCATGTTTTACGCTGCCGATGCGTCACAAAAAGTGACGCATCGGAAGCGCAAAACTGATTCAAGGCCTCATAAATGAGGAGGCCTTGCGCCGCCGGTGCGTCACTTTTAAAAAGGGAAAAAGTGACGCACCGGCGGGGCAAGGAGCTTGTAAATAAGTCCCACTCTGTATAAGTAATTTTCAAGGCTTGGGAGACTGCATCGTTTTGTGGTTGCAGCAGGCAATGCTTGTTTTAATATGAAGCAAATCAACAGTAAAAACCGTCCCACCTGACCAAAAACCAGACCCAAAAGCAGCAGAAAAACCGGCCCACAAGCTAAGCATTCAGAGCAGCCACATTTCTTGAATGTCCTGTAGGCCAGTCCGACCCTGGGCGAGGCAATCACAGTCTTAACCAAAGTGTCGTGCAGTAGGAGGATTTAGAGTTCTTTTTAGGTTTTGATTGCAAAATCTTTTTTATTAAAAAAATAATAATTCTTAAATGGGGCTTAGAGCCTGCCCCTTACTTACCTATACTTACCATTGGCTGGCTCCCACGTAGCTCCTACGTCACTTTACTTTCCATTGGCTGGCTCCTACGTTGCTCGCTCCTCACTTTGCTTACCATTGCCTGACTCCCATTTGGCTACCTCCTCACTTTGCTTACCATTGGTTGAAGTAGCGGCTGGTGATCTTTGAAAGTGGTAGGGCGTACATTTTTTCCTTAAACTAGAGCAAGTGTGCTATTGGGGTGAGCGAGGCAGAAGTACTTGTTGAATTTTTGGAGGTGGGCGCAGTTCTGCCCTGATAATATTTGAAAACAGCAGACCAACATTCTACACATGCATGCGGATAACACCCAGTTGTACATGAAAATCTCTTCTCCTGACAATATCAAGACACTAAATGTAACCCTGCACGAAACCCAAAACTGGTTGACCTTCAACCATCTCAAACTGAACGCCCTCAAAACGGAATTCCTCATAATCTCACCGCCCAAGCAAACTCCCATTGTGGAGAAATATTTGAAAAATCTCTTTGCTCTCAACTGCACACCACACATCATAGACTCTACGAGACCTTTGGGAATAGTGCTAGTTAGGAACTTAAACATGCAGGATCACATCAGCGCATCTACCAAAGGAGCGAACTTCCAACTGAGCATCCTAAGGAAACTAAAACCCTTCATTCACCCCAATGACTTCAAATCTGCAGTGCAAGTGTTAGTCATCTCACAGCTGGAATACTGCAGTGCAACGCTCTGTGGCCTACCGAGGTACAGACTAGCCCCTCCCAGGGCCTCACTGAATGCTGTGGCTAGGCTCGTCACAGGCTCCAAGAAAGCCAACCACATTTCCCCAGATTTGAAATCTCTAAACTGGCTTCCTTTTGAGGCATGGATTCAACTACAACTTGCATGCATGACACATAAAGCACTTAATTTCAGCACTCCTCTGTACCTTACAAATAAGAAAAAACTTTCAGGCCATGCCCGTTCCTCAAGGAGCTTTCGTACCTTGCTGCTCTAACCTAAGATATTAAAAAAATGAAAATGTACAATCGATCCTTCTCAGGTACTGCCCCGAGAATCTGGAACTCCCTACCTGCGGAAACTAGAATGACTCCATCAACAGTTTCCTTCAAAAAGGAAGTGAAAGCTTTACTGATGAGTACTCCTCTGAGCCAATTAGTCGGCCTTTTGTCTTACCATTCCAGTTCTGGCGGCTCCTCCGAGTCCAACGGCATGCTCCGCCTCATCTAGTGTCTCAATGACTCTTATTTTATTCTACTCACATTTTCTTCTGCCTTCCCTGTCATGCACTGCTGCTTACTTTTGTTACTTGGGAATTTTATGGTCCTAATACCTGCCTCTATTATGTCACATCGTACCTGTTGTTATGTGTACACATCGCTGCTTTTCTCCCACAATTGTCTCCCATATGTGTTCCGCAACTCGTCTGTAAAGCACTCTGATACCCTCTAGGGTCATGTTCCCACTATATAATTCTTTTCAAATAAATAAATACACACACACATTTGTTTAAAAAACACCCAGTGGTTCTCAACTGGCTCCATTGAGTTCTGCCTGGTAAACTTTACCTTCACTAAATGGTTTTGGAACTCCTCAACAAAAGCATCACAAAATGGAGGTAAACCTATGAACTTTGTGATGTCAATTCGTTTAAAAGTAGGTTACAGGGATGTTTATTCCAGGCAGTAAAGAAAAACAGTGTATGCAAAGTCAGCCCCTGGCCTATTGATTTTCAAGAGGATCTTTCCTAACTACATTTTCCCATCCAGTCCCTCTGACATAGGTTCTCAGTCATGTTATGGCTCAGATTCTACATGTCAGACAGACAACATCGCTCCCCATCTTCACAAGAAACCTCAAAACCTGGCTCTTCGACAGACCCCCTTCTTGATGGAATGGAACCTGCATCCCCCCCATCCCTAGCGCCTTGAGACCCTTACGGGTGAGTAGTTGCGCTTTAACAAACTCCTGATGGATTGAAGAAGGGGGTAGGGTGACCCAGTCAAATGTTGCTGAAATCTCACAATGAAACTCTATAGGTGAAACAGCTACACATTCTTACAAGCTCACAGAGCAGTGGTACCACTCTGTTACAAGGAAATTACATGATCAGACAGCAAATAAATGACATCGCTCTTACAAGCTCATGGCACAGACAGTGCTGCTGATAACATAATAAAACCTTTATCAATAGTAAAATGCTTCTACCCAATAATGGCACGAATAGGCCTCAAAAGTGAGTCCACTTACCAGTACAAACATACATGCATACAAATCCACATACATTAACACCTATGCATCTGCAAACAGGGATTCACGCTCTCTAGAGTTTGGGCAGAATTATGAAAACCATATGGCTAATTAACTAAATAACTTGGTGCGTAAACCAAACAGAGGTTGCTATTACTCTGCTCTGTGGCAGGTACATGCCTCAGAAAGATTAAAAGGCTGGATACAGTCTGTTGGCATTTCCAAGCTATGGCCTGCACATAGCTTTATACAGAGAAGAAACACACTATTGTACGGATATTTGTTGTTGTTGCCAGGTCCACAAACCAATTTCACTGCTTCCTGCTTTCTTTGCATTGTCCGCATGCCTGCAAACATACTTTTTTATTATTTTGAAGTGTAGCATCAGAGTGCATTGTTTTCCGACTGACTCCACGTCCGCATTTGTTTACTTTTTGTGGGCAGTTTGATATAGAGTGAACTCGATCCCACGGTACTGGAGTGCTCTCCATGCCACATTCATATTAAGGCCTGTATAGAATATGTGATTTGACCAAAATCGTAGGATGTTCAGCCAACAAGACTGGAACCCGGTTTCCCAGTTCGAAAGTTGGCAGCACTGACCGTAACACCATAAAGGCGCTCCTTTCACGAGTCTGTTGCGCTTCAACTAAAAACTCTTATTTTTTATTGTCCCAGACGGACCGCTACCAAATGTTTGTTAAATTGTTTCCAAGTTTGTGGGCCCAATCACTTCCTCACAATAGTGCGGTACACACTTACAGACAACGAATGAAAACTATGATATTCATACCGGGCTGTGATTTTTGCACTGCTGTGTATATTCCTTTAATTATTTTTTTTTGCATGACATCCAGTGCTTGAAATGGAAAAATAGAAGTGCTGTTGCTCTCTACCACGATGTTGAAGAGCTCCTTGCTGTCGTGTGCGTTGTTGTCGATGCGTTCTTTGAAGGAGGTCTTCTGCTTATTTCTGAGAAGTGTTGGTACTCTCCCTTTCAAAATAAAAAATTGCAGGTACTCCGGACAATACTGGCCCATTTAAAGCACCAGTGACATCCAGTGGACTTGACGGCGCACAACTGGCATACAGTCCTTGGACGTAACATCACACTAATCATCGTACCAATATATTGCTTCAAAACACAATACCCCAAATTATTCAAAGTAATAAGTCATGGCTCATAAACATTTTCCCGGCTTTTACCACTTCACTCTTGTGGATTATATCAGCATTGCAGCCTTTAGAACACATTTTCTGGGATTCCTTCATTTACCACTCTCCCCTCTGAAACTCTTCCGTTTGCTTTGTTAAAACTGAAGGGAGCCCAGTCCTTTTTTGTAGCCGCGACTAGGGTGACCACCTTGCATGGGTGCAAATGCAGGATGGTCAATGTAAAAATTCAGGACAAAGGGTCAACATTCAGGACAAAAATTCAGGACAGAAGGTCAAAATTCAGGACAAACATTTGGAACAAAACATATGTTTTAGAGACATATCAGAGGAGGTCGCACAATAGTATATAAGTAAATAGACAACCAAAATAAGTACAAGTCAAAATAAGTTTATATAACGTTGAGACAATCCTGCACTTCACAGTTTTTCAGTATGCACGCAGCTTTGCAAAGTGACATCAGGCCCTTTCTGCAATCATGATTTGTGCAGGAGAAGGCACACCACATGCTATCAATACAATTGGGACCAGTGTCATTCTATCTGTGATAATTAGCTGCTGTCTCAGAATGACAATGGGCCAGTCCACAGTCTTTGCGAGGTTCGGGAGGGGCTGCTGCAGGCAGCCTCAGTCTACAGATTAAAAGATAAGTGCAAGAGGTCAGAGTGGAAACTTTTAAACTCATGATGCAACATAGGAACAATATATGACAGCGCTTCACAAAGCATAATCATTACAAAGATGTGCACAACTTTCACACAAGCATCAGATGCATTGCAGATTAACACATTCATCTCAATCAATCAATCAATCAGTCATTTGTTAAGCGTACTACATACCCGCGAGGGTCTCAAGGTGCGGGGGCAGGGGGGAGGAGGTGGGGGCCGCTACTGATCAAACAGCCAGGTCTTTAGTGTCCTCCTGAAGGTCAGCAGGTCTTGGGTCTGTCGTAGGCTCAGTGGGAGGGTGTTCCATGTCTTGGCAGTGAGATGGGAGAAGGATCTCCCACCGGTGATTGTTCTTCGGATGCGTGGGACGGTGGCGAGTGAGAGGTCGGCGCAGCGTAGCTGGCGGTTGGGCTGGGCCGGTCTTGTGGAGTGCCTTGTGTGCGTGGATGAGGAGCTTGAAGGATATCCTCTTGTTGACGGGGAGCCAGTGCAGGTTTCTCAGGTGGGGGTGATGTGGCCGTGTCGTGGTACATCGAGGATCAGTCGTGCCGAGGCGTTTTGGATGCGTTGTAGTCGATTGATGAGCTTGGTTGGGGCACCCGCGTAGAGGGCGTTTCCGTAGTCAAGTCTGCTGCTGACGAGGGCCTATGTGACTGTCTTTCTTGTATCTGTCAGGATCCATCTGTAGATCTTGCGGAGCATGCGGAGGGTGTTGAAGCAGGAGGAGGAGACGGCGTTGACTTGCTTGGTCTTTGAGAGCTTTGAGTCGAGGATGATTCCCAGGTTGCGTCCACGGTCGGTGGGGGTCGGGGCTACCCCCAGTGCCGTTGGCCACCAGGAGTCATCTCAGGCTGATGGGTTGGAGCCGAGGATGAGGACCTCCGTCTTGTCCGAGTTCAGCTTTATACGGCTGATCTTCATCCAGTCGGCGACGGCCTTCATTCCTTCATGGAGGTTGGCTTTGGCGGTGATAGGGTCCTTGGTGAGGGAGAGGATCAGTTGCGTGTCGTCGGCGTAGGAGAATATGTTGAGGTTGTGCTGTCGGGCGACGTGTGCGAGCGGGGCCATGTAAACGTTGAACAGTGTCGGGCTGAGGGAGGATCCTTGGGGTACGCTGCAGATGATCTCGGAGGCTTCGGAACGGAATGGGGGGAGGTGGACACTCTGGGTTCTGCCGGAGAGGAAGGAGGTGGTACATTCCAGAGCCTTGTCTCGGATCCCTGCGGCATGGAGGCGTGCGCGTAGTGTGCGGTGGCAGACGGTGTCGAAGGCGGCAGAGAGGTCTAGGAGGATGAGTACTGCAGTCTCCCGGTTGTCTAGCAGGGTCCTGATGTCGTCGGTGGCGGCAATGAGGGCGGTCTCGGTGCTGTGGTTGCTGATGAACCCTGACTGGGAAGGGTCCAGGATTCTGTTCTCTTTGAGGTATCGGGTTAGCTTTCTGTTAATGATTTTCTCATTGACATTGGAGCAGAGAGATGGGTCGGACGTTCTTGAGGTATCTTGGGTCTGCTTTGGGTTTTTTGAGTAGGGCGTTGATCTCGGCGTGTTTCCATCTCTCTGGATTGTGCTCATGGTCTTGATGGTGTTATCGACGCTCAAGCTGGTCCAGGCTAGCAAAGGGACATGGTCGATGGTGTGCGGAGGGTCTGTAGTGTTGCTGTCTGTTGGGGCTGTCTGGGTGTTGAAGCTGTCGTGGATGTCTGCTATCTTGCAGTGGAAGCAGGTGGTGAGGTAGTCGCACAGGGCTTGCCATGGCAGAATGTCGTTGGTGTTGGATTTGGGGTTGGAGAGTTCCTTCACGATGTTGAAGAGCTCCTTGCTGCCGTGTGCGTTGTTGTCGAGGCGGTCTTTGAAGGAGGTCTTCTTGGCAGCCCTGATGAGGTGATGGTGGTTGCGGATGGCGTCCTTGTGTTCTGCGAGGCTGTCCGGAGTTTGTTCACTGTGCCATTTCTTCTCTAGTTTCCGGCAGGCTTGCTTGGACTCTAGGAGTGCTGTGGTGAACCAGCTGGCCCTCTTAATGGTGTCTCTGTGGGGGGGTTTCTTCAGTGGGGCGAGGGTGTTGGCACAGTCCTCGATCCAGCATCTGAGGTTGTGGGCAGCGTATTTGTTGGTGGTGGGCTGACAGCGAAGTTGGCATGTAGTTGATCTGCGGTGATTTTGCTCCAGCAGCGGCGGGGGATCTGTTGGGTGTGGTGGTGTGTGGTGGGTTTCTGAAAGATGAAGTGGATGCAGCGGTGGTCGGTCCAGAGGAGTTTGGTGGTGTGGCTGACTGAGACCTGCCGGCTTGAGGAGAAGACGGGGTCGAGCATGTGGCTGGCGGAGTGGGTGGGCGTTGTGACGAGTTGTCTCAGTCCAGGGTTGGCAAGGTTATCGATCAAGGTTGTGGAGCTGTTGTCGTTGTTGTTCTCAAGGTGAAAGTTCAGGTCTCCGAGGAGGATGTAGTGGTGGCGGTCAGGGCGTGCGTGCAGATGAAGTTGGCGATGGAGTTGTGGAAAAAGGGTAGGGCTGATGGCCTTTTTCAAAGTTGCCCGGCGCTAACCGCCTCTATACCATTCTAGTTATCAAACAAAGAGGCAGGCGCTGGAGACTGGAAGGCAGGAAACAGAAGTTTTATTACTCATGAGGAGAGCCTGTCATTTCAGACACAAAACACAGTGTCTTCGGGAGGTGCTCTAACAAGTTCTCTGAGACTGCGTCTTTTATACACAAGTTGATGATGCATAAACATTCCTTATTACAATAAAGACATTGTGAAGCAAGGAAAAGACATCCCCAGTACCCCCCCCCCCTCGTTCCGGTTTATTCCAACACGTGGCTACAGTCTGAGGTCCTCACCCCTCCCCACCCCCATACAATAGGAGGGGACTACAATGCAGCAGAGCGTTCCGCTGATTCCTTTGGAATGTGTGCGCCTGATCGGATCTCAGGGGGTGGGGAGGTCATGATCAATAGTAGCTCCTTTGAAGAGGGGCGAGTGCATACAGTAGCGGGCAGTAAACTGTATCCTCAGGCTAAGGGATGACCAGCGGTCCGTGCAGACAGTCGGACTCAGTGGAAGGGGTCATCAAAGGAGGGGTATTCATGAAAGGAAGGGAGGTGTTGGTCAGGCGCGGGGTGTGATTCCCAGGGGCAGAGTCGCACGGAAGGAGAAGTCTTATGACCCGTGCAGGAGAGAGCTGGGGCAGCCAGAGTGCGCGGAGGAGGGGTGCCGGGAGTTTAACAAATGGGCAGAGGGGCCACGGTGTCTAAAAATAGCTGTTTGTGTGTGTGCGTGCATGGGTCTATGCTGGCGAGATGATGCGGTCAACGTTTCACGGTATTCATTCTGCTTACAGTGAGGGTATGAAGGAAACAAATGAACGTCGCTTTTTAACATAAGTTAGTTCATTTTCCTGTTCTTCCCAATTGATGGGCGTACATATAGTCGCGGGTGGTCAATGAGATAGCGTTTGTCAATACTAGCAGATTGTGTATAACCATGAACAGTCGATACGGTTGGCAGAATGCAGTACATATACATTTGGTGGGTTATTCATCGAGGGATCAGCATACTACATACTACAGACGTTCTGACTTTCTTTTCGGCGGTATCAATGTACAGTAAAAGTGACCGATAAACATTTTGAAAACAATACAAAGTGGTTGAGGGAAGAATTCAGTTCAGTACAAGCAATCAGTCAAGGGAAAGGGGAATGATATCTTCGTCACAGTGTCTTTTAGCAGCGAGCCATCACTGGTAGGCTCTAGTCCGTCTTCTTTCGTTGGCGCTGTTGAGCACCGGCGGTGGAGCTATGAGTCCAGCTCGGATCCGACTTTACACGTTGCAGGGTGCGATCTGTCCTCTGCTGTTAGATCACAGTCCTGTTTTCTAACTAATCTTTTTAGGGGTGCCTCACGCTCGGCACCTGCATTTCCTTTTCCTTCCATGGCAAAACCCTATTCTTCCTAAATGTCGTTCCTTTTTCTGAGTCAAAATCCAGGGGTTAGAATGGGGGTGTCGTTGGGTAATCGAGGGAAGAGAGGGCGGAGTGGAGTCAGATTCTCTGAAGCAGACCCAGGGAGCAAATGATAACAAGCAGGCAGGCCCATTGATCGGGCTCAGAGGGGCGGGGGACTTCTGGCACAGGTTGGTCAGCAAACAGAGGCTTCAGGGCAGCCCTTCATTATTTCATTTTCCGTGTTTGAAAGTGGTGCCTCGTCCCGCGTCTCGTTGCTCTGCGGCTCCACCTTTGGTCCAGGTCATACGTGCTTCATGATCTGTGGCCAGGCTGAGTGTCACGTCCGGCCCCTCTCCTCCGGTGATTGTGTATCCTTGAATGGGTACAAAACAAGTTTTTAGAGAACCGGTCAACAGAGGATATTTATACATTTCAATCCCGTCCTCAATCCTAAGTGGCTAAGGACTTGTTCATTAGTCACAGTCAGAAGTCATCACTATGTAGTATGTATGCAGGCATTTCTACTGAGTTTGTACTAAGTCTTATTTGGCGTTCATTCATGGCATGTATGGAGAGAAGTCAGGCTCCTATCGACTGTGTATTCTTGTCAAACTCGGAATCGGATCCTTCGGGAAAGACCCGTTTACTAACCCAAGTCCTAGCAGTCTTACATTTCCCTCCAGAGTCGGCTAATTCTAGCGAACAGGTGGGTGTACTAACATCTAACATCATGAGAAAGGAACAGAGGATAAACATTCTTTTCCCGGAGAGCAATGGTTAATCAGGGTCATCAGTTATAATTCGGGGGCAACAGTTATGGAGCTGGGGTCAATCGGGAGAGGCGAGGATGCTTTGGACATCTGCACTTGGGCGCTGAGGGGTGGGACAATCTGGGCATTGGGGGTTGTTTTTCTAAGGACTGAGAATAGAAGGCCATTGATGTATAGTCCCCCTATAAAAGGCCAGATTAGGGGACATCAGTCGTCTCACCTGTCCTTTCCTTCTTAGCCAATTCAAGTTCCTTCATTTTGTAGAAAGGAGAGGTAGTAACATGGCGAGTCACAATCGTTTGAGTTCCTGTCAATTTTGCCGAACACCTTTGTGTTCAAAAAGACCCAATTAGGCTCGTGCCGGTGGGGCACAACGTTACCACGTAAAGGAAGAGGGAGTAGGGGGACTCTCATAGAGAGTGAGAGTCGTCCGCATTCTAAATGAACCATTTGGTACACGCAAGAGAGAGAGAGAGAGAGAGAGAGAGAGAGAGAGAGTGTGAGAGAGAGAGAGAGAGAGAGAGAGAGAGAGAGAGAGAGAGAGAGAGAGAGAGAGAGAGAGAGAGACGTGTACAATAATAGGCCATTTAGTGCGCACACAACACAGAACAGCAGGGGTCAAACAATATAGAAACACAGGCAGAAGGGCGACATAGATCCACACATTACGTACACACAAATTCAGGTGGAGGTGACAATACATGCATTTACACACAAATGATCCAAGACAGAACATAGAACAGTTTTCTGGCCAAAAAATATTTCTTCCTGCATGCTGCGCATTCTTAGTATCCTACTTAATTCACCTGGGCGTTGAGCTTTTTACCTTTTTCCTTCTCTATACCTCTGCCAATTGGTCGGGAATTAATCTAGTCGGGCTAATACTCACAGTGGGGCCTTTGAATTATCTCTCTTTTTTTTTCTAACGAATGGTTTTCCAGGCTGAAGCGACAGAGGGGCATAAACCGGGAGGACAACGGGGCAGCGTCTACTCATTGGTGCGCGTCCTTGCTTGGTTGTATTACTTGGGGTATCAGGCGAAGTCATATTTTGCCATACTGTAATACCCCGTCAAGTTTCTACTTCGGACCACTCCTCCAGTTGCTGGGTTCAGAGAGAGTCACTTGTAAGTAAGGAAATGCTATATCTTTGTTTGTCCGTCGTGTATAGGTACCATGTCCAGTTCCCTTTCCCCCCCCCCCCCCCCCCCATCGGTCGTTCGTCATTACTTAAGTCACGCACAAAATAATTCTCCCATCCATCCAAATGTGTGCAACGTATATTTAGTCGAGCTATACACATCAGGGCATGCACACGTGTATTCACATCACACAAAAATCGTCTCACTCTCAGGGGCTGTCCCCTCAGTCAATCACGATTTTTCACAGTGCTAGCCTGACTTTCGCGTGGGACCATGGCGTGTTGCTTAGCTCTCTCCATACTTTAGTCGACGTCCCGACATGACCTGTAGAAAGAAGGGAAAAAGAAAGGGGTGGGGGCAGCGTTTTAAAACACATCAGCGCGCATAAACTCGAAAATGTTTTTACCTACCACATACTCGGCCTATCTCCACAGGATGCGGTCTCTACCATCTCGGCGTTAAGCCCAGAGGGACCGGTTGTGTGGGAGAGATATTTATTGATGGACTGAGGAAAAGGGATGGTCTACAGTGGGATAAGGTCGTTTTTGTCTGTCAGGCACGGAAACTAAAGGGGCTAGGTGGCATTTCCTTCGGAGGGATTTAGGACATTTAAAACAACTTCATTGATACATGCAGCACATAAAGTGGAAGCTAAATACCAGGGCCTTTATTGATTGCTTTATGCTGCATAAAGATGAAAAGAACACATATATCAAAACCTGGAACATTCATCTTCGCTGCTTCTGCGCACTACGCTTTTAACCTTCAACCTTAATCGAGCTGCTTTCATCCACCTATATTTCACTTATATCGGGGACAGTAGCCATACATTCGAAGCTCATCAACGCAAACACTACAGTTATACTTGCTCCTTTAAAAAAAAAACCTTTAATTAAAAATGTTGGTGCACAAATACGGGCCTACAACCCCGTGGGTCGGCCACGGAGCAGACCGGAACTGTGCATGAGGGGAACGGAGTCGGCGGTCATTGATTTCATAATGGAATGTGCGACAAGTGCAATAAAATCATATCGAAACTTCATTTGTGAGCAAATATCATAAGTGTTGGAATTCAAACTTTCAGTAACCATGGTGCATCAAAACTTAACATCAATTCATTGTCCGAATGTTCAATCAGTACCCATTCTCATATCAATTCATTGTCCTAACACATAATCAGTACCCATCTTATATCCATTCATTGACCAACTACATAATCAGTACCCATCTTATATCCATTCATTGACCAAAAACTACATTCATATCTCATAACATCAAGGCTGAGCAATCGGGGTACAACAAGGAGCTGAAAGTTTCAGTTGTACCGGCGCCATTTTGGGTGAGGTCAGGCATATCCGAGTATGGTCAAGATGTCTCCCTCAATCCATGGTCGGGCCAGAACCTCTTTCGGAAGTCCAGACAGTTTCGTGAAAGGGGTAACAGAAGGGACTGGCGATATGAGCCATCAGTCAAGGTGGGAGGGAGGCAACAATCTTTCCTACCGGGTCATACTGGTGTCCCACTGGAACTGATCACGTTGTCAGTCTTGCAGGATTGTGGGCATTTCAAGACTGAGGCTGGTGCCGGCATGAGTGCGCCGACGTCTCGTGGTTCCATCGGGGGACGGGGGCGCCCACGTGGAGGGGTCGGGGCCCCCCGGCTCTTCTAGAATCTTCAAGGTCGAGGAGAAGAGCACAGGATGTGCGCCGGTCCTGGGCAAAAAGCGCTGCTTTTCGATAGGGACCCTTTAAATGGAGCGTTGGGGTGTCGCTGGAAGCCTCCACCTGGGGAGGTGGGGGAGGCTCGTTCGCGCCGCCTCCTCCTCCCAGCGACCCCACGCCGTTTCTCGGCTCCAGCATTTCAGGATGGCCGTACCAGGCAAGGAAGAGAGGGGGGGGGGGTCGGTGGCATATGCAAGACACCCCCCCCCTCCATTGTCGCAGCCATCATTGGAAGTGCTGTCGCAGGCAACAATCCGGTGTTGTCGCAGTATGGCGCTGTCGCAGCCAACAGTCCAGCGTTGTTGCAGCCATTATAAGAAAGTGCTGTTGTAGCCATAATTAAACAAAGGAGTGTTGTGGCAGCAATGATTGAAGAAAAGGTGCTGTCGGCCAGGGGACCCTGTCGGCCTCAGCCCTGGTTTTTTGTGGCCGGAGCAGGCGATAAAGAGGGGGGGGGAGGGGTCGGAGGCAGAGGCAAGACATCCCCCCCCCCGTGGCCTGCAGGGCGGCAGAAGAAGGGAATGGGGAGAACAGTACATTTTCGGGCCTTCCACCCCACGGCCTCTCCTTCCGATGGCGGCCAGCCGGGCCCTGCTCTGCACGCGTCGAGGCCTCGCCTTCCGGATGGGCGTAACCGTGGACCTGTTGCACTACGGGAGCTTCCGGAATGGGGGGTAGGTATCTGCTAATTTGTATCTATTTCAGTTTACCGCTATTGGGCGTGGCGGGCGGTGGGACAGACATGTTTGGAGCAGTGAGGGGCGGTGAAGCCTAACTACCTCGTGTCTGCCTTGGTGTCAAACTTGGCTTCCCTCGCCATTTTTATGTTTCTTACTGCGGGTTATTTCTAACGTTTCTTATTTTTAGTGAAGTCGAAAGCTCATCAGTGGCCTACTGATTTCGCTCGACTCCTTTTTTGTATATTTATGCCATAACTTATTATAAGGTATAGCGACTAGTCCATGCTTAATGAACATGTCCTTATTAGCGGTGCCCTCCAGTGGAGCTGGATGGTTCATCTCCAAAAAGCGGTCCGGGCTAAACAGGCTACCAATCAGTGGGGAGAAGATAGGCATGACGGATTACAACGGGGACAAAAGTCTGCACTACCTATCTTATCACTGCGTGCAAAGACTAGACAGAATATTCCTATTCTTCGTTGTTTGCAGGCGGTGAATACCTCAAAAGAACCAATATCGAACAATCAATGTTCGGTCAATCAAACAATCAATGGGGAGAATAAGTAGGCACGACGGGTTACAACGGGGACAAAAGTCTGCGTTACCTACCCTTTCACTACCTGCAAAGAGAGAACCTGTTCTTCCCTGTTTGCAGACAGAGAATCTCCAGAAAACAATCCGCGAACAACAGTTCGGGCCAAACAATCAATCAGTGGGGGAGGAAGATAGGCACGACGGATTACAACGGGGACAAAAGTCTGCGTTACCTATCCTTCGCTACCTGCAAAGAGAGAGCCTGTTATTTCTCTGTTTGCAGACAGCGAATCTCCAAACAAATCAACAAAAGAGTAATACTAGTATTATCCAAATCAAACAATCATTTCACAATTTGTCGCATTTACACGACCTTACCCGGACCGCATGGACAGTTTCTGTCTTCCGAATCCAGCGCCCGATTGTCCTCTATTCTACGTGATCTTCGCGGCACTCCTGATGGTTTCCAGTCAGGACCGTAGATCACTCGAGAGAGGTCTGTTCGGAATCAGTGAAGTTCGGATGATCGACTGTCAGACGAGGGTCTATCGGACAGGAGCTCTCCCGATCGTTGCAGTCGTTCACTCTATCTTCAGGACCTCTCCCACTGGATCCACGAGTCACTGATGGGCCCCAGGTTTGGGACACCAATTGTGGAAAAAGGGTAGGGCTGATGGCCTTTTTCAAAGTTGCCCGGCGCTAACCGCCTCTATACCATTCTAGTTATCAAACAAAGAGGCAGGCGCTGGAGACTGGAAGGCAGGAAACAGAAGATTTATTACTCATGAGGAGAGCCTGTCATTTCAGACACAAAACACGGTGTCTTCGGGAGGTGCTCTAACAAGTTCTCTGAGACTGCGTCTTTTATACACAAGTTGATGATGCATAAACATTCCTTATTACAATAAAGACATTGTGAAGCAGGGAAAAGACATCCCCAGTACCCCCCCCCCCTCGTTCCGGTTTATTCCAACACGTGGCTACAGTATGAGGTCCTCACCCCCCCCCCCCAATACAATAGGAGGGGACTACAATGCAGCAGAGCGTTCCGCTGATTCCTTTGGAATGTGTGCGCCTGATCGGATCTCAGGGGGTGGGGAGGTCATGATCAATAGTAGCTCCTTTTAAGAGGGGCGAGTGCATACAGTAGCGGGCAGTAAACTGTATCCTCAGGCTAAGGGATGACCAGCGGTCCGTGCAGACAGTCGGGCTCAGTGGAAGGGGTCATCAAAGGAGGGGTATTCCTGAAAGGAAGGGAGGTGTTGGTCAGGCGCGGGGTGTGATTCCCAGGGGCAGAGTCGCACGGAAGGAGAAGTCTTATGACCCGTGCAGGAGAGAGCGGGGGCAGCCAGAGTGCGCGGAGGAGGGGTGCCGGGAGTTTAACAAATGGGCAGAGGGGCCACGGTGTCTAAAAATGGCTGTTTGTGTGTGTGCGTGCATGGGTCTATGCTGGCGAGATGATGCGGTCAACGTTTCACGGTATTCATTCTGCTTACAGTGAGGGTATGAAGGAAACAAATGAACGCCGCTTATGTGCATTACCATTGTCATTTTCCACAGAGTCGCTGAACTGGGGGCGGGGTCCAGGGGGTTGGTAGACGAGGGTGCCTCTGAGGGTGGAGTTGGGGTCTGTGTGGATCTGGAAATGCATGTATTCTGCGGTGCTGAGCGTGTCGCCGGTGCTAGTCGAGACCCTAATGCTGTTCTTGTGGACGATGGCGATCGATTCTGAAGCACACATAGAAAGAGGAAAAAGCCTCTCAGTTGTTTTTGTGCAGGAAGATGCCCCTTCCTACATGAAAACAGTCCTGCCTTCAACACCGGCACCCTTGTACCATGTTGCAAGGGTGCCTGAATTGGCTCTAGGCTGCCAAAATGTCACCAGCACAAGGGGAAAGGACAAGAATGCACGGTATTGGATGAACACAGCACATTCTGGTCCTTTCTCAGTGACGCAGGCCAGCTGCACTGCGCCACTGATGTCATAAATATGCCCCCTAGTGGCTTCTCTCCATTGACCTGCAGTGATCCTCCGGATGGACACTGTTCCAAGGTGCAGACCATGAGAAGCAGAAGCCGGTGCAAGATCCATAGAATACTCTGACTGTGGTGAGTGCTGTGGAACTCTTTGAGCTCTGTGGTTACGCCTTCCCTTACCTGACAGAAACAGCGAGGAAGGACTAGTATTCTTTGATGCTGTGATGTCACAGAGATCTCGTTGTGAAACTGTTTGAAGTCAGTCTATTTGTTCTCCTCTCTGTGTTTACCTATTGTACATTAAATCACCTTTCACATCAAAAGCTGAACAGAAACTGTGTGTGAACTTAAAGAACAGGTTCATTCCTAGACTGTCTCTATTGTGCTTCTGCCAGCCCAACGCAGACCTATATGCAACAAGTGAGAAAAATGGTATTGACAAACCTGGCCTTCTGTTCTTCAGCCCAGACCCAGCAAGCTGGCATAAGAGATGTATTACAAAATATGCCATTTGCAGTTCCTGGTGAAACTATGGGGCATAAACCCGTAAACTCACAATTAATAACAAAGGATAACAAAGGACTAGTCATGGTTCAGGCTAATAACCAGAATCTTAGATACTCGTTCGAGAGCTTCAACTCCCAGGTGAGTTATAAGTATATAATATCTGCAAGCAAACAGCCAGGAGACCCATGCACGGGGACATACGATCTACTGTCTTCACCATACATCAGTCACATGCACATACAACCACATCCTGATCCAAACATCCCTGCAGTGCATTCACAATCACCTACAGTGCAACACGCTACAAGTACAATTAAGACAAATGCAATCTCCTCGTAAAGCTTCCCAGGGAAAATGTCCTCCTCTCTGCACAAAACCACCAGGGCTGGCCCCTCGCTCCTCACCTGGAACAGTCACCAGCTCTATACGAAAACTGAAGTCTCACACTTTTCAAACTCATTCCATCTCTCTCCACACAGAGGGTCTCATTTATGAAAAGTGTTGCATTCATGGCGGAAACCAGCAATGCAGCACTTTTCATAGCGCCATCCTTGCGACACCAGGGATGCGCCATATTTACTGTACGGCGTTCCATTTCACAAGGATTTAAAGATATGTCAGTAATCTTGACGTATCTGTAGGTGCATAATTGGCACATTGCTGGAGTGTGGCTGAAAACAGACGCAACTCCAGCAATGCGTCCTTTCACATGGGGCAAGCCCCTAGTGAGAGGGCCTGTGTCACTCTTAAAGCATACTGTGAGGCAGGCGTAAGGATTTGACGCAGTGGCATCCTAGTAGTGGAGTAGTGAAATATCATAGATTTCACTGCTCCACTATACGGGCACAGGGGTTTACAAAGTGCTGCATCTGTCTAGATGTGTCACTTTGTGAATACGGCGCAGTGTGGTGAATATTTTACGCCACTGCAGGGTCACAAAAAATTGATGCAATGGCGGCGTTGAGGGCTTATAAATAAGGTCCAGTATGTCCCAGTGTTCAGCGCCACAACACTTGTTATGAACAACATCAAAAGAACACACTGTGAAACCTGAGCAAGTGCTGAAATGTTACTGAGAATGCCCCACTCTCTCGCTGTCGATGGGTTAAAGACATGCACATCAGAGAGAATGAGCGGAAAAAGGGAGAAAGAAAAACAGAGAGAGAGAAAGAGAAAGAGAAAGATAGAGAGGGAGCGGGAGAGAGATAGAGAGGGAGAGAGAAAGAGAGAGATAGAGAACGAGAGAGAAAGAGAGCAATAGAGAAGGAAGGGAGAGAGAGAGAGATAGATAGAGAAAGAGAGCGAGAGAGAGAGGGAGAGAGAGAATGAGAGAGAGAGTGAGAGAGAGAGAGTGAGAGAGAGAGAGAGAGAGAGAGAGAGCAGGAGAGAGAGAGAGAGAGATAGAGAGAGCGTGAGAGAGAGAGCGATAGAGAGAAATAGATAGATTGTAAGAGAGAGAGAGAGAGAGAGATAGAGAGCAAGTGATAGATAGCGAGAGAGAGCGAGAGAGAAAGCGAGAGAAAGAGAGATAGCGAGAGAGAGAGAGAGAGAGAGATAGATAGCGAGAGAGAGAGACAGAGAGCGATAGAGGTACCTCTTGTCTGCTTCTTCAGAACATCGATGAACAGGTGAAAGTATTTGGTGTTGTTTCAAAATAAACACACAGTTATCCGTTTGGTAAATACAAAATAGGTAACCAATCAATATGATCAGAATTTGTCAGGGTTTACCAAACTCCAAATGAGATTATTATGCTACGCCTCCCCACACTGACCCAGGATAAAGGTGTAGGACCCCAGGATGCGGAGGAGAGCCAGGATTTCCAGATGAAAGCTGAAGAAAGGTGGGAAACACAAGTAAACAAAGACACAAACTCTGACGAAAATCCTACTAAAACAAGAGAAACAAATAAGGGTAAAAATAATACTGGTGAGGGAACGGCAAAGAAAGCCATAAAACACAAAGAAAAGTTGCTGTTGCAATTTCCGGCTGCAGGCCACAGACTCATATACTCCCACTTCCTGGGAATGCCCGAACCCAGAAGTGATTACACAGATGGGTTAGCGGTCTAGTTCTTCTGCTTAGCTTCCATTGTCCAGTCTTCCATAGCTTCCACAGCACCCTACGGCCACATCTCCTGTTACGTGCACGTGTTTGTTGGACATGTTGTTTGTCCTGTCTCCTCACCAAAATCTCTATGTCCCCCCTCTGAGGGTAGGGTGATCTCTACCCATAATATCAGCCAGATATTCCATCAATTTTTTGACGTATACCATGTGTTTGTTACCTGGACAGCAGATGACATAGCTACCTCAACAGACCTATCAAAACACGGAAGACATATCCAACTCGTTAACCATCCCTCACTGGACCGAATCACCTCTGGTGTTCCACACCGACATCGAAACCGTAGATATTCAATGATCCCTCGGCCTAGAAACACAATATTGATTTATGTAATCAAGGATCCGACAGTACCTGCCAAATATGAGATGTAAATGAGTTATAGCGTTATAGTGTCCCATTGGTAGTAATTCAGAACCTCACTCTTTCAGGTTTTGAAATGGTGCTCTAACATATAGAGACCAAATATGCTGGGTCAGTTACCATGTTTTAGTCTGATGATCTCAACACCACTTAAAACCTCACCTCGACCCACTCTTCATTGGGGTCCAGATTTACAAGCCACCTGCGCCTCTTTTATGCCGCTGTTGTGTCACTTTAGTGACGCAGCGGCGGCGCAAAGCCAGAGCCATGTTGCGGGGTATTTACAACGTGATGCATCTGGGAGACGCGTCACGTTGTAAAGCCCTGGGCCACATGTACGCGTTCCGGCGCAGGGGGGGGGCGTTAGGGATAGGGTACTGGAGCTGCGTCGTGCTTGCGACGCAACTCTAGCAATGCGCCGCATTTCCACGGGGGGATGCATAACGCATCTGCCCATCCGAGCGCCTCGGTGCACCGCTTTGTATATGCGGCGCATCAGTGGTGGCGCACGGGTGGGCAGATGCGTCGCAACTCTTCTGGCGCATCTCTGCTAATTAGCAGAGATGCGCCAGAAGTCGTAAATCTGCTATACACCCTAGGTGTATAGCTGCAAGAACTACACTAAACTTAAACAGTTCCTTTTTCCTTGTGATAATCTACCAACCAACAGGGTACAACTCAAATCCTGAGTGAAATTTTCAACACACCCAAGCCTTAGCAACTAAAATTGTGTTAAATCTCTGATTTATTTTGTAGATAAATCGGTTGAAGAACAGACCAGCAGCAAGGTTTTCTGAAAATATGAATGCACTGGGAATTCATTCACATTGTACAATTAGGGGTGGTCGGAACTTGCGGAGATCCACTCTGCGTAATTCTGCAGAGTTACAGAAAAGCGTGATTCTACGAAATTCTGCCAATGGGCAGAAAATATGCAGATCGCACTGCAATTTAGCGGCGGTAGCTCGAGCAGTGTTGAAAATCAGTGCGAAGGGCACCATGCATTGTACAAAAGTGGTGGGGTTTTTGAGTCGATTTTCGTGCCACTTGAGGGGAAAATCTCTGACCGCGAACGCCGGCGACCGCCCACATGGGAAAATTGTAATAGGGCATGCAAAATCCTGCTCGCGTTTGCCAGCTTACATACTCATGGGAGAAAAATTCTGCCACCTGGCAATTGGCAGAATTTGGCTAGAACTATGCATTAAAGAGTAACGCAGAGTGGCCAAAATGCCATCAATTCTGCAGGCAGAACGGATTGGAACATTTCACCCACCCCAAGTAATTAATGGACCTACACGGAATGCAAGTCACATGCTTGATTTAATATTCACATATATCAACTCCCAACAATTACCCTGAATTCTAATAGAAGGAACCCGAAATGATAACAACACCACATTGAACAACTGGTGCCACATTGAATGATGAAAGCTAAACAGGAACCCAAAGTCTGTAACCACATAGTTCAATCATGAACTCTCAGTACTGAGAGGTAATACTAAAACCCGGGACACCGGTAGCATACAACTGACAGAGCCCTTTCCAAGAAGAGCAGAATAGGTGATCAGAAAGTGATCTACCAGCCAGTAAAAAGTGTCAAATCTTGCCAAGATCATTAAGAACTCCTCAAACCAAACAAAGTGTTTAGTATCTACCAGGAAATGTCCAATACACATCACTGTGAAGAACTGTTTTTCCAGATAAAAATAATGAAGATGAACTACTATATTATAAGCAATTGAAGTTCGTCAGCATACTGACCACCCCACCCTATCCCACCCACGCCTGAGGATGCCATAACCAGAATACCTTCAAAAGATCAAAACCTCCTATCTACCTGTATAACCATATCCAGCTACCACCCTTCCAGCCTTCCGGGGAAACGCCCAATGCCCTGTTCGGCCAGCCCTGCCCAGAAGAGCATGTCTTCACCCCACTCAATGAAGACCAAGAAGCTGCGCTGCGGTGATCCTTGTTGGTGGAGCGGCACAGCTTGTAAAACCAGCAACATATTAGGAGGCGCTGTCTGATCAGGGCTCTTTAAGCCCCGCCCCCCCCCTGTCTCTTATTAAGTGAAATGACACATCTTGAATGAAGGTGGAGAGTGGGACAGTGTACGCCCTGGACAATTTTCAAGGAAGCAATCAGGCTGCCATCAAGATTCTCTACCGAAAGCTATGCAGCTAGTGCATGTAAGTGGACAATATTTCTCCTGCAATATAATTAATTCTTAAGATAACAACCAGGCACACCGCTACCTGTCGCCTTATAAAAGGATAGCGTGAGCTACACGATTTTTAGAATGTGTTTCTGCTACTGGCTTTGAAAGATGTTAGGTGCAGCTGGCGGTCCCACCGAAATGTTCACACGTTGTGTAGATTGTGCTCTTATAAAGTCTCTGGCTTACTTTATATGTATCTGTAGTTCCTTAATCCAGGAAAAGAATTATTGGTTACATCATCACTTCATTGCCAAAGACAATTCTTCATACAGAAATATGTTGATTTCTTTCTTGTATTGTGGAATGTAGATACATTTTAGATCAGGCCTTGAAAGACTATTACAAATGTACATCTGCATGCTCACATGATAAGTCATCTGGCGGGGCTAATAGATGTTATGTTTTCAATCTTTCCTTTAACTTTCAATTTTAATCTTTTCATGTGCCACCGGATAAGCCACACAATAAATACATGGATTTTATTTGTATGATGTTTAATTATTTGGAAATAACATGATTGGCTTATTTCTTTCCTATTTCTTTATATTGCTGTGATTTATGACACGAAGGACCATTATATTTTGCTGCCTTGACTTTAGGATCTCCAGAAGTGCACTAAACTGGGCTAGTTCTTTCCTCTGCAGTAAGTGCCATGAAGTATCGATTGTGGACAATATTTATCATTTTTTCACGCAACGCAGCAAGACACCTTGCTGTGCGCGTGAAAGGGAGAGGACAGTAATGTGCCATATCTATCAAGATGTGCTGCACCCCGTCTCTCTCCTTGTGCTGGCGCGCTGTTGGATGCCTAGTGCCAACGCAGGCACCTTTGCACCATGCTGCAAGGAGGCCTGCGTTGTTGTAGGCGGGATTGTTTTTGTGCACGACGGAAACACTTTGCTGTACAAAAACAATCCTTTGAGACCTTTCCCTCTTTCTACGTCTTCTGCATAATGAAGCGCACGTAGAAAGAGGTAAAAACTAGGAGAAATAAAGATATTTTTCCTCATTATGCCTTCCCTAGAAAGGCATAGTGTTTTTTGCATTCACAGGTCTGCCACTCGTGGTAAATCAGGGACTGCGCCAAAATGCATGGGTGGGTGATGGACACACCCACGCCCCCCCCATGGGATGCTTCCCTGGGGCCGAATACCCCAAGGCAGTCTGGTGCGCTGCCTTGTGTTACTGAAGGTTTACCAGGCAGCTCTGTCCCACGCAGGGTGGCATTGTGTGGGCTGGTAAACCTAATCTAGGTTTTATGTCACCCTTGCGTTACCTTGCGTGGTGCAGAGGCGATGAAAAATTAGATAAATATGTCCCTGGATCTACACAATGCTTCTCTCATGAGATAGTGCTGGGAAAATCTTCTCTGTGCTATTGTTCAATTACTACATGTGCCTCCTTTCTCAGCTGCACCGTCAAAATCATGAGTAGTTACAACCACGATAATCAAACCTACATTTGCACAGAAAATGACTCGTAAAACCAATCTAACATCACAGACACCGTAGAATACATCCAGCATTGAACACTGGGATCCTAGCACCTAGACACTGCATCGCTTCCGCTTGATTGGTCCTCTGTTCTATGGTCAGCTCCAACAACCTTTTAAGAGTCAAAATGTTGAAATCCTCTTTGACTTGATTCACTTTTTAAATCACTAGCATGGTTACAAGTATGGATATGCAACTCTCCGCCCACTAACAAAAGCTTCACACTCTACAAAACAGACATTAGAGTGCTGTGACAATATGCTGAAGAGTATGGGCAGTATGATTCATACAAGCATCCAAACAATTGTGTAGGTAGACCGCAAATACCTTTAAATCAGGCCACTGGGATGTACTTGAACACACAGAGATATGACAAAATCTAAGCAGTCCTAAAAGCCCTGCACTGACTTCCAGCAAAGCAGAGGTTACAATCCAAGCCAGTTTTTCCGTAAGGCATAGGGCAGAAAGGTCTATTCAGCCTGGCTCTGAATCACCCTGGAAAGGCAGGACATACCTCAATCCCCATGTGACTGTCTAGAGTGAATGCACATCCCCAGCTCCTGTCACTCCAAGACCAGACAGTAAATACATCAACAGGCAAAGGCACACAGGATGGTTAAACAGGTAAAAGCACACTTATGACCCAGGGGCCTCGAGGCACTGAATAACAGATGTTTATTGTTACCCAACTCAATCGTACTCATTTTATAAATCTCAAATGGATGAAAGGCTGAGTGCACCCACCGGGATTTGAACCTGTGACCATGAGGTCAAACACAGGCCCCTGCACTGGATGCATTAGTCCACTAAGCCACCAGACCCGGCTTCTAACCTCCCTTTCCTTGCCAAAACTATCAAGACATATGCGCTCTCACAACTCAAGAGCCACATTGAAAGGTTCGACCTCCACAATACCTTCCAATCTGGCTTCAGGAATGTAGGAAAGTAGGATCTGCTTTCATGGTCACCCCCACTTTTTGCTGGTGTCATTATGTTTCAATTTCTAGTCTGACTAGGATTCTGCTAAGTCAGACCCCAGGCTCTGTGCTTCTTCCCAAAATTGGACATGGTGAGTACTTAGGTCCCCCCCCGGACTGGCTGCTGATGTACCCTTATAAGTCCCTAGTATATGGTACAAAGTAACCCAGGTCGTAGGTACACCACGGGTCTCCCATGGGCTGAAGCATGCATTATTCCACCCATTGGAGAGCACACAAAGTTTGACTACAGGCCTACCATTGTAACCTGTGTAAGCTGGTGCTAGCATCACTTACAACAGATATAAGTTTCCTTATATCTGAGGTCACTGCACTTAAAACCTATGTCACCCCTAGGCAAGCCTTTAAATCCTGAGGGGAGGGTGCTCTGTTCTAAGTGTGAGCCCCTGCATGAGCAGGACACCCCTACAACCTTCGTAGCCTATTCTCCTGGGTTGTCCGTGCATCAGCATATGCAATCATCCATTAAGATACATAAAGTGGCCATGCATCATTACGCAATGGCTATCTCTAAACTGGCTGTAACCAACCCCGTCATGTTTGGTATCAAACATATTGGAATCATACTTGGGGGTAATGATTCCGTGCACTGTAAAGTTCCTCCGGGAGGCCCTCAGTGCTCCAAGTACCTGTCTCTAGACCCGGACAGCAAACTATGGCTGCCGATGTCCAGGGATATGATTCTGCCCTTCTTCTGCTGAGCCAAGCTCAAGCAGGGGAAGGCAAAACAATAGGTTTCCTGTCACAGGGAGGCGTGACCAACTCCCAGACAGGACTTAGTGTATTGGGTAAGGGTGGGGGTGCTTGCCAGAGTCACTAGACTGCTTTGAAGGGCACATTTGGTGCCCTCTTTGCGTACTCGAGTTTAAACAGTTCAGGGAGCCGTTGGATCCCGTTCTGGCGCGAAAATTAACAAAGGATATGGGGGTACATGCCCCACTGTCCAGCCTCTCCTCTGGGAGAGACCCAACCCATTCCTTAGGGTACTTAATTGCTTACCTGTGGGTGGGTCTTGAGATTCATCCTGGGACAAGATTCAGATCCGAAACCACTTCAACTTCAACCGTCTGGGCACTTTGGACTTCGCTGGACTTCGCTTTGGGAACTGAGACTGCAACTGAGAAGATTCATACTGTTCCTGGTATCATAGTCCTGCAAGTCTGCTGCAATGTCTGTGCCTGTGCTCCACAAAGGTTTTTCAAAGGGCCTTTGGACATCCAAGACACCCAAAGGAATCTCCCTTTTAGTGAAGGAGTCACTCCCCTGCATCTGTAGGCACCACAACACAGCTGACTGGACTGCTAATCCTGGGCTTCCACAGACTCTGAAAGGCTCAGCAACATAGGTAGTGGTTCCGCAACTACCTTGAGGGCTGCACTGTCTTCTCACAGAGTTTGAGACCTCGTCAGAACCGCTGGAACAGAACCCCTGTGCACCGCGTTGTCCTGCCATTGCCAAGGATTGTTGTCTCTCTCCTCCAGATATCTTCAGGCTTCAAGAAGCTCCGCCTCAAGAATCTCCTACAGCCAAGATCGTTGCCTGCACCGCATCCTTTGCACTGTAGGCCTTCATCCTTTGGTGAGCTGCATGAGGTCCGCTTGCGACTCCTGTGCCTCTGGCCCATGGATCTGCTCCCAGCTAAGGTCATCGAGAAGATAGTCAACATCCAGCTCGCCCGCTACCTCGAAGACAACAGCATCCTGGACCCCTCCCAGTCAGGATTCCACAGCAACCACAGCACTGAGACCGCCCTCATCGCCGCCACAGACAACATCAGGATCCTACTGGACAACGGCGAGACGGCGGCCCTCATCCTTCTGGACCACTCCGCTGCCTTCTACACCGTCTGCCACCGCACACTACGCACATGACTCCACGACGCACGGATCCGACACAAGGCCCTGGACTGGACCTCCTCCTTCCTCTCCGGCAGAAGCCAGAAAGTCTGCCTCCCCCGTTCGGATCCGAAACCTCTGAGATCATCTGCGGTGTCCCGCTAGGATCCTCCCTCAGCCCGACGCTCTTCAACGTTTACATGGGGCCTCTCACACACATCGCCCGACATCACGACCTCAACATAATCTCCTACGTCGACGACACACAACTGGTCCTCTTCCTCACCAAGGACCCCCTCACCACCAAAGCCAACCTCCACCAGGGAATAAAGGCCGTCGCTGACTGGATGGAGGATAGCCGCCTTAAGCTGAACACAGACAAGACAAAGATCCTCATCCTCGGGCCCAACCCCTCAGCTTGGGACAACACCCGGTGGCCGGCATCGCTGGGGACAGCCCCCACACCTACCAACCACGCACGCAACCTGGGAGTCATCCTTGACTCAAAACTCACCATGACCCAACAAGTCAACGCTGTCTCCTTCACCTGCTTCAACACCCTCCGTATGCTTCGCAAGATCTATAGATGGATCCCGACAGACACAAGGAAAACATGCACCCAAGCCCTAATCAGCATCAGACTCGACTACGGAAACGCCCTCTATGCCAGAGCCCCAACCAAGTTCATCAACAGACTGCAAAGAATCCAGAACGCCTCCGCACGCCCGATCCTCGATGTCCCGTGCCACAACCACATCACCCCCAACCTGAGGAACCTGCACTGGCTCCCTGTCGACAAAAGAATCTCCTTCAAGCTCCTGATCCACACACATAAGGCACTCCACAAGACCGGCCCAGCCTATCTCAACAGTCGACTCTCTTTCTACGTACCCAACAGGAATCTCCGCTCCTCAGACCTCTCCCTGGCCACCGTCCCATGCATCCATAGAACCACAACCGGATGGCAGATCCTTCTCCCAGTGCGCCGCCAAGACCTGGAACAACCTCCCCCTCAACCTACCACAAACCGAAGACCTTCTAACCTTCAGGAGACGACTCAAGACCTGGCTGTTTGACCACTAACAACAGCCCCCCGCCCCTCTCCCCACCCTCAGCGCCTTGAAACCCTTGTGGGTAAGTAGTGCGCTCTACAAATTATTTGATTGATTGATTGATTGATCCTCTTGAGGGTGTTCTTTTGCTCCAGTGGGCTCCAATGCTTGCTCAAGGCCTGCTCTGACTTACCTGCTCGTGGTGAGTCACTTGGTCCTTGCTGGTCCCGACACTGCACCGTTTTCTATGACTATGTTGGTTGCCGTTGCCAGGCTTGTTGGTGTCCCTGCCAGATACTCACCCCTTGGCTCTTGACATCCGATGTGGGTCAGCTCGTAAATGGCTCCTGGACTTGCACAGCATTGCCTAGCCCGCACATCTGCAACTTCAAGGGCACCGTCAACTCTCCTGCATCTCCGATATTGGTGGGTATTCATCTTCCTTGCTTCCTGGTCACTCATGAGTGACATAGACTCTGTTCTCTCTGCTTGCCTGGTACCTCTCATGTTGAATCCACCTTTGGGATCCACTGGACTCTTTCGCCTTCTTTGGTAGCGGCATCTTCACTGCAATCCTCCATTGTGGTCTACAGCTGTTTCCGATGTAACATCGCACCTATGCACCTGGCTTCCCTGGTGTAAGTATCCTGGTTCCTGTGGTATCCACAGTGGGGTGACTCTTCAACCTTCCACGGGATATCTTCATGGTCCACTGGGAAGGTTGCTTTTTCTTTAAAACTACAACCCCATCTTACCTATTGACTTACATTGAGCATGCATCGTGTGCCCACTCAGCACACAAACTACGTGGGGTTGCTAGATTCTCACCTTGGGTGGTTTCGTGGGAAACCGGCTCTTCTACATCTTCTGGGTCCATTCTCGATTTAGGTTATGCTGCCCATTCCACTATTTTAGTATATGGGTTTGTTTCCCCCTGGAGACCACTGTGTATTTGTGCCACTTACATGGTCTATTTCCAAAGTATTTGTATTTATTGTGTTTATATCTCCGGGTAGGAGATATTGCAATGTTTTAGTGAGTGTTTATAATAAATACATATTTTTATAACTTCAATGTGTAGTTCTTTTTCACCTAACCTATACCATAAGATGAAGTACTGGCAAAACAAGCTGCTTTACACTCCTTCTGGACTAAGCATGATGGCTGCTCTCCAAGGCTACCACTTAGAGAGGTTTCTAAGGTTGTCTAAGACCACTAAAATCACCACAAGGGTTGTCTGGATTAGTGCAGTGTGCTGCATTTACATAAGCGTGAACCATATACTAAGCCTGCCTTCTACGAGTAAAGGATGAAGTACGGACACTTCAATCTTGAACATCACCGACGACTTACACAGCTCTCTCGACAATGGTCAGGCCTGCCTCCTAATCCAAGACTCAAAAATGGGCTTATGTTCCTAAGGAAAGAGGACAGGTTCTCTCAAATATTAGAGATTGCCTGGACCAAGACCAAGGGGACAGTAAGCAAGACTGGCTCATGTTGCCCTCAATTTCCTGGGGACTTGGAGACTGGTGGGTAGGTGCAGGCACAATGCCTGCACTCCAAAACTCCCAGCACACTCAATCGTTGCACCTCCACACCACCTACATCTCTAAGTACCTTTCACTGAGGTTGGACCTTGAATCGCACACACAGTAGGTAGCACGTAGGAGTATCAACTTAGTGTGGGGTAGTATATTACTATATGTTGTTTTTCTTTTCTTGTCCTGACGAAACACTACGGACCCTTATCACCAATTTAGGCACAAAACTTGTTGACTTACCACTGAGGGAGTAACCTGAGTTAGTTCCCCCTCCCACGACTATATAATACTTCCCCTACCCAGTTGTGACATACTGATTACTAGGGTTCCTTTTAAACCTTCATGGTAGCACTTACCTGTCATAGGTTTTTATCTCCGAAATGGTGGTCCCCTCACTTAAGGATAGCGTAGTACTTACCTCATAAGTTTTAATTCACAATCACATATCACTACTCCACCTCATTGATCACCTCAATTGCACTCATCATACGGCAGCCTCTCTAAAAGATCTCAACCAAAGTGACCCTTGAGTGACCCGTAGGGCATTGCAGCACCAGCCCAACAGGGAGCACTGCCCTATGATGAAGCATGACATCCTCTAGGGGATGTGTGAGGGCAACATGAGACAGTCTTGCTGACTGTCCCCTTGATCTTGGCCCAGGCTATCTCTACTATTTGAGAGAACGTGTCCTCTTTCCTTAGGAACAAAAGCCAATTTTTGAGTCTTTGATTACTTATAGGAGCAAAGGCTTTGGGCCTTCATATCTAGCTCCCAGTACCTCCCCCCCTTATCCTTTTAGTGAGAGAACATTTTGAAACACTGCCTCCTATTCCTCCTTGACCTCTCATTGGCCTTCAATACTGTTAACAACAACATTTTTCTAAAGACCCTCTCACAGCATGCAGGCATCAACGGTACAGTTCCAGATCTTCAGTGGTTTACCTCATACCCGAACCAATGATCCCAACTAATCAAACTTAAAAAATTCACCTCACCATTAATATAAGTCCCAAAAGGAGTTCCCCAAGGATCAATCCTGTACCCTGCTTTGTTCAACCTCTATATTGAGCCACTTACAGTCATTCTGTAACAACCCAATATCGCCTCTCATCTCCATGCAGATGATACCCAACTATACATTAAAATCTTGTCTTCCAAAGACATTCAAACCCTAAACAGCACTCTTGCCAGGGTCCAATCCTGGTTGACCAACAACCATCTATGGCTCAACCCCAACAAAACTCATCCAACCAAAAGGAAAGCCCTATACTATACGCAACTGGCTTGACAACTTGACTGCTCTAAACTGAAAACTATCCATCTCCAACTCAGTCATATCACTAGGGATTACACTGCAAAAACACTTTAATATGAAAGACCAGACTAATGCCTCAGCAAAAAGTGGTTTCTTCATGCTGAAACATCTCAAAAAAATCAAACTCATCATCTTCATTGAAGACCTAAAGACAGTAACACAATCATTAGTACTCTCAAAGCTGGACGACAGTAATGCAACAATCACTGGAATCCCCCAAAAAACACATTAGTGCCATAAAATCCACACTCAACGCAGCAGCCAGACTTCTCTTTGGAGAAAGCCGCTATGATCACATCACTCCCACACTCAAGAAACTCAATTGGCAACCAATCGACGCAAGAAGTATATTCAAAACGGTCTGCATAACCCATAAAGCTCTGTACACTGAAAAACCTACCTACCTCGCACACAAAAATGAAAAAGGTCGACTAAAGAAGCCCCTGTGAAGATCAAACACCCTACTCCTGTGTCTGCCCAAATTTAAAAAAGGAAAATCAATCAAAGTTCCTATTCTGGGAATGCGCCTAGAATTTAGCATGCCCTGCCACAGGATCTATGTGACAAGGAATCGTTTCTACACTTCAGAAAAAACCTTAAATCATTTCTTTTATCCAAATACTTGGACCCACCCTCCTAAAATAACTAACGTTCCCGACGACCTTCTCTCCTACCATCAAAGTACCTGAACAACTCTACCTCTGAATTTAACTGTGCGCTTCCCTAACTTTTGAAATAACTTACCATCACTACCTCCTATATAACTTGTCTACTGCAGCAACATTTACATATTATTACCATGTATTCCCATAGTTTTCCTTTTTTCCTTTGCGTAGTGTCTGTAAATGTAGTTTACTATTTTCCTTCTATAGTGTTTGTAGACATTGCTGTGCACATTCTGTAAAGCGCTCTTCTGATACCCTAGGGTCAAGTTTGCGCTACATGTAAATCAAAATAAATAAACATTTTACATAAGTACCTAAACAGAAAAAAATATAACTAAACAAAGGAACAATAATTTATATAATTTCGTTATTAACGTGACAACTACAAAGGTCGCCATCTTTTAGCAGATTTTCACTTGGTCTCGTGCACTGTGGAGGTGGGAATCGACGACCTCAGATGCAGTCTTGTCACCTGTGAAGGAAGAGATTCAGATGTAGTTTAATTTTACGTATATCACAAGAGTGAACATTGCTGATAGTCTCAGATATTCTCCTTCTCTTTGTAATGGAGGTGTTGTAAGTAGTTTAGGTAGGCAGCAGGACACGTCTTCAGGTAATTAAGAAAGATTTATTAAGTTAGCACAGCAGAGCAGTAAACCTCACAGCTGACCAGACCAATTGCCAAGGCTGGAACCTTCACATCAGAGATAGAACACTCTTAGGTACCATGGGAGGTTGGGAAGGTAGGAGCACAAAGAAAGGACTACTGACACCACGTAGCCATAATGTAGGAAGTACAAATATACAAATAATCTTCTCCCTTTACAGATAAAACAAAAATGAAAGACTCAAAAGTATAGTAAGAGTTAAAGCATGGAAAACAAGAAGAAAGAAAACATAAAACACGTAGGAGGTCAGCGACCCTTAGGACTTCCAGATCAGGAAGGCAAAGGAACAGGATCATGATGAGGATCATGATGACCACCTTCTCCCCTTCGATTGACAAAAAACAATAAGAAACAGTCTACTCTCTACAATCCGTCATTGTAGCCAGCAAAAACGATCGGTCTTTGCCCGCCACGGCTCCCCGCTCATTGTTGAAAATAGAACAGTGCCTCCAAGGCTCAAAAATTTCTGGAAGAATGTTCCAGAAGAAAAAGTTGGAGCTAGTTCTCTTACAGTCCAAGTTGAATTTCTGGACCAGGTGTCTCGGTTCTGGTTCTTTTTCTCAGTTGTGGGCCTCTGGTTGCGGTTCGGGCCTCTAAGTTACCTTTAAATTTTATTTATTTTGTGAACAAACTGTCTCAGTACTGTGGGATGTAAGGCCCGGTTCTAGTCGTGGAACGTTCGCCCCGGTTCAGAGAACCACCTTGTCACGATTTACTGTTGTGGTACTGAAACTTTTATCCGTCACGAACCTCAGTTGTGAACTCTCCCGGTCCTGGGACACTCTTTGTCCACTCCCGTTGCCAATTTTGGGACCTCTGTCCCCTTCCAGTCCTGGGACATCCTTTGTCCGCTCCCGGTTCCTGTTTCTGCCGGTCCTGGGACCTGCTTTGTCCTCTCCCGTATTAATTCTGGGGACCTTTGTCCCCTACCGGTCCTGGGACCTCCTTTTTCCTCTCCCGGTCCTTGGCTCTGCCGGTCCTGGGACTTGCTTTGTCCTCTCCCGGTATTAATTCTGGGGGCCTTTGTCCCCTTCCGGTCCTGGGACGTCCTTTGCCCTCTCCTGGCCTTGTTCTGGGCTCACTCCCTAAGTCCTTCGTTTCCCCTGAATTGGAATTAGAGTCCAGCTCTATGTTCAAAGTCCTGTTTCAAATTGGAATGCATTGCACTTGCTATAGTTTTCTCGAGGTGAATATTTAAATATTCATTGCCACTTTCCAAATTATCTAATTGCAATTATTTTCTTAAGATTCATGAACTTACTATACTATTGAAAAGTGTCGTCTCTCTTAAACTTCTTTAAGTCTGATTGATTTATTTTTTTACTTTTCTCTGCCTCGCTTACTTCCATGCTGTTTTCTGTCAAACACTGGGATCCAATGAATCACTCTCTTCAGAAGCTGGTAGCTACCTAACAAGCTTTTCAAAATTATTTTCCGTTTCGCTTCTTTTGTTTTAAATGCTCCCACCGCACTTTCACCTTTACATTTTTTTTTATAACATGTGTCAAGCAGACACTAGTGGTTGTGAGTGACGTGCTAGTAATTGCGATGGCTTTGGTGCTGGAAGAGTCTTCATCTCTTGCTCTTTGACGGGTGGTACCTAGACGGCATGTGCATCATGACGAATAAAACTGTTGCTTTCTCAATACACGGTTTATTTTCGTTTGATCTGGGCTCTTAGACACGCTTCCTGATTTATCCCAGATCTCTGTTGTGCTTACAAACATCCACTGGGTGGCAGTCACGTAAACGAATTTATAGCTTTAACATCAACCCGTTTATGCTTCAACTAGCAGCCCGCCCTAGCGTTGCCTGGGGCAGAAGGGGGCTGGGGGCAGCATTTCAGGCTTGTCCGTCCCTCGGCCCGTCCCTCCGCCCGTCCCACGGCCCATCCCTCCGCCCGTCCCTCGGCCCGTCCCTCCAGGTTCACTTACCTTACTCGCCGCTCCTCCTCGCGCTGCTGATTTTACCGCTCCACTGCTCCTCCGCTTCTCGCTGGTCACCTCCCTCGGCCCGTCCCTCCAGGTTCACATACCTTACTCGCCGCCCCTCCTCGCGCTGCTGATTTTACCGCTGGTCATTGCCGCTTGTCCGCTGCTCCTCCCCGCCTGTCCGCAGCTCCTCCCCGCGATCATGTACTCCGCTCTTCCTGTTGCTCCTGAACTCCGCTCCTCCCCGCGCTCTCGATGTCATGACGCAGACGTTGCGGCCGGCGCTTGTTTCAGGGGTCTACTTTGTTTTTAAAGTTAATTTTTTTTATTTACGTTTTATTTAAATTGTATGTAGCCTATGTCCATCTACACACTCTGACAATTTCAAGGATGTATCGGGTGTGTGGATTGGCGCCGTGGTTCCCGAGTTTACCTTGCCAAAAGGGTTGTGTTCTCTCTTTATAATAGTAGTATAGATGTGACGCTTAAACTTGTACTCAAAGGGCATTTCAAAATAAACAGCACGACTGGAACTGTTGATACTGTAAGTGTGGCCACTCGCGCACCTGTATTCTTTTATCAAAAAAAAAACACGCTCTTAACAACAGAACTCCTAGGGCTTTTGGTAATCTAACCACTACATAACGCTGCAATCGTTCTGTCACCTCTTGATTTTCGTGCACGATGATGTGTCTGACTTAATGCTCAACAGCGCTGATGATGACACACAAAGAATATTGTCTCCACGGCAGGAAGTGGGCAAGTATAGGTGTCGCAACACCCATTTGGAAACAAATAAATTAAATTGTAGTCTTCACTAATTCTATGTCAGGAAGCGGAGGCGAGGATTATGCATAGCCTTTCTTCATTTTATTGACAGCAAGTTAAAAGTAAAACAGAAAAAACACAGCTCCGAACTACATATCCTATGAGGCATATAGGTAACCATAGGAGCCAGTTCACCAATCACAGTCCATCCACATAGATAAAGAGGATCCCACGACGTAGTCCTTCCTCTTTCTTCATTGCTGCCCCTCCAGTTAAGTCCATTTTCAAACCTAACTGCGTATTTTGGGGATTTGGTGTGGGCAGTTTGTTTTGTTGGCAACATTTTCCTGTTGTTTCTTATTGCGGGTTTCTCCCGCTTTGTGGTGGACGCAGCAGGCTGTTGCTCGAGCGTCTTTCTTCCCGCACGTGCGCTGTGTGGTGCCGTTTCGTTGACACGCTACCGGTGCTTCTTTTCACCACAGCGCCCTTTGTGCACGTGTGGCGAAAACGCGCAGAGGCTCGGCACTTTGACTTTGTTCTTTATTCTGCCTCTTCCCCCTTCACTGACACCGCGTTTACGGTACGTTTAGACCGGTTTTGCCCATGTTGTAGCCTTTGTGTTTTTTTCTCTGGTGCTGGTGACAGTACATGCAACTTATTTATTAAACAGCAGCTTTTCTCAGTTTTCAAGGCTTTTTGTTTTGAGGGACTAGTGTTGGGGGTACCCTTTGGATTTTATTAGGGTGTGTAAGTGTATGGGTGCCCGACCCTCATTAATGATGCAGTCAAGTAATGACCATGACTATGTGGCAGCTCCCTCTGCGGAGGTACAGCCCCCCCAGGGACGCACTCCTGCAGAGGTCGACAAACTGCTTTCTTCGGCTATTGCCCAGGCGCTTGCTCCTCTGCAGGATAGCATTAATAAGCTGTCTGCTCATGTTTTCAAGACTGGTTCTGGTATCCTGGGAGACAGTGGGGCTGGGCCAAGTGGCATTCACTCCACGTAAGGCCGTTAAGCGTGACGCGGGGCACCTAGAAGGCTTCAGTAAACTTGCTGAGGTCTTTCATAGGAGTGCGCGCACGCTAAGAAGTGCACCCTTCCGAGAGGAAGACTTGCCCGGATATACTGGTGGAGAGTCCACCCCAGACTTCGACCCTGAGGAAGGGTTTCCCGATGGCGGAGAGGGTGACGATGATGATATGTTTGAGGATGATGACAATTCCTCTGATGATATGTAGGATTCAGGCAGGTCTTGGCGTCCACACTCTTCTTGCTCTGATCTTGGGTATGGAGAACAGGTCCACACTGATATGTTTGACCCTACCTGTATCTTTCGTCCACAAACTTCTGATTGGGTTCCCGATAAGAAGGTTGCAGATTATGATTATGTTGCTGCAAAGGTTAGGCAACCTCTCTCTCAGGATGTGAGATCTCGCTTTAGGTCGGAGTGCCCCAGACCTTCTCTCCCAAATGGTGTTGCTAATACCCCAGAGATAGATCCCAAGCTTTGTACCTTTTTTGCTAAATATATGAAGGATTCTAAGAAGGGTATAGACCGTTCCTGGAGAGCTTGCCAGGACAAGCTTCTTGATGTTGAGTTGGCGGAACGTTCACAGGAGTCAGGACTTCCTCTCCCAATGGATGATGTTGCAGGATAGGCGCAAAGGGCAATGTGCCTCTTGGGCAATGCCAATTGTGACCTCTCCGCTGAACGTCGCCGTTCCCTTCTTTTGAAGATTGACCCTAAACTAGGGGAACTGTCTTCCTCTGAGGCGGGTTCCGTTGCACAGGGTACTCTCTTTGGTGACCCTTTCGTTAAGGAGCTCCATGAAGAAGATCTTCCCTAAGAAGGTTTTTGGTGGGGCTGGACGAGGCAGGGGTCGCTCTTCCGGCTGGCAGTATAACCAAGGGCCCAGTAGAGCTCAGGCGAAGCAAAACAATGGATGGAACAACGGTAGACAAGGAACCTTCTACCCTTCCCGTGGAGGAAAAGGACAACGCAGAGGCCGTGGTGGCAACCAGAATTCCAGAGGATTCAAAGGTAAGCTTAGAAATCCTCTCTCCAGTTCGTTTGGGGAGCAGAATTTCTCTGTTTCTGGCAAATTGGACAGATCTAACGTCAGATCCTTGGGTGTTAGAGACGGTTCAAAGTTTTCACATAGAGTTCTACGGGTCCCCTGTTCAAACATCTCGTCCTCGCCCTTTGGTGTTTTCAACCTCAGAGACCAAGCTGATAGATCTCGAAGTTCGATACCTTCTTTCCAAAGGCGCTATTGCTCTTTCTCATCTTCTTCCCCGCGGCTTCCTGAGCAATATCTTTCTGGTAGAAAAGAAAGAAAAAGGCTTCAGACCAGTTATCAACCTCCGATCCTTCAACGAGTGGTTGGTTTACCGGCACTTCAAGATGGAGGGAATCCATCTGCTCAGAGACCTCCTTCTCCAGAACGATTGGTTGGTTCGGCTGGATCTCAAAGATGCTTATCTTTCAGTTCCCATCGTCTCTCCTCATTGCAGGTTCCTACAATTTCTGTGGAAGGGCCAGACTTACGAGTTCAGGACTCTTCCCTTTGGTCTCTCCTCAGCTCCTTGGTGCTTTACCAAACTTCTCCGTCCAGTAGTGGAACATCTCCGCACCAAGGGCATTCGCTTGATCATTTACCTGGACGATATCCTCCTAATGGACCAGTCCAGGGATCAACTTCTCCTCCACTTGCAGATTACGGTTTCCCTATTACAAGATCTGGGGTTCACCATCAATGTGTAAATACACAAAAACCTGGGTGTCTGATAGGAAACAAATGTGTTTCAGGAACCATACATTGTATTGAGTCAACAGAATGTGTGACCAAGTAACAAAAATGGACTCTAAATAAAGTTTGACAATCCAACGCATGTAACCACCAGCAAAAGTAGGTGAGATCTAAGATCCAGAGATGGATTACCATCAAAATCTTGTTGGTGATCTGATTTTTCTCATCTGGTCATCCACAGGGCTGGGCTGTTGTGTCTCCAGATCAGCGAGACTACTCCCAGGTCCGCCTGGTAGGACTGGGGTCAAACCCACATTCGCCCGTTTGACCATGCGTGGGATCACCAAATGGAACAAAGAGCAGTGCAAAAAGTGAAGGTGTAAGAAAAAGTGAAGTTAAAAAGGAATAGAAAACTCACAGTAAGGGAACTTTAATGACCGTGAGTTTCTTTCTATTTAAAAACCAGAACAGCGCAAAAACGCAGTGTAAACAAATAACTGCTTAGGGGCCAACATGTTTCTGCCATACAGGGGAAATACTCCCTTGGCTTTCATCAGGGCCTCTGTTCTTATGGACTTTTGCTACTGCTAGTGAAATTTACACTCTTAAAGAAAAAGAAATAACAGTGACAACTTTAAAGGATATATTCTCCTATTCCTCCTTGTCAGCTGGTGTTTACATCACCTACAAAAGTGGAAGATGGTGTAAGTGCTTTAGATATAAAACAATATAATGTAGTTTGAAAGGGAACATAATAGTTCCTTACTCACCCATCTTGATAGGGGAAATTACCTCACCTCACCTGGACCAAACTCAGAGTAAGGGAGGCCACGCTCTAGGGACAAGAAAAGGAAGTCCAAATCAAGATTCAGCTAAAAGCCTGGGCTTAATTACTTGTTTGGAATCCCTATCAGTATCTTATCCTGAGCTATATTGTCTGGCAGCCGATAGTTAGCTAAGCTCACCCACAAGTACTTCAACTGTCTAAACTCGGTAATTGGTTGTCTTAAGTATTGTAAATATGGGCTCTTAAGTTGACACAGCCTCATTGTCACAAGTTACACTCACCTCTTCGTCGTTACCCGGAGCAGAATCTGAGGTTGGGGGAGGCAACGAGCAGGAGGGGTGAGGCTGCTTTATAGGTACGTCTTAGTCGGTGTGCACCTATCACCTGACGCTATCTTAATACGTCTCTGTTCAACAAGATCGCCAGCAGCGCGCCAAAACTGATCCGTTTCGTGGTCTGTTATTGGTAAACACTCACGTAGTTGAAAAAGGGCTTTGACGATCTACCACGGCCATTATCGAAAGTTTGTTGTTGTTAACGCGGAGTTTCACAGAGTCAAGACGCGTGTTACTGCGAGACTTAGACTAAACTACCAAAGGAGGAGTCTGTAGTTCATAAAAGTCGCGCGCGACTAAAGGACGCATTTGTAGTTCAAATGAAAGGCGCGCGCGGCTATTGGACAAAAAGCTCCGAAGTGATGGGAGTTGTAGTCCAAGGATGCAATATTTGATTATTTTAGGCACTAACCGATCGAAGACAACATGCCTCGAAATATAAGGATCAGTAAAGCCAAACATACAGGCTAGATGCAAGATTGTAAATATTGGTAGATGATGTATTGTAATCTATGATTTAACAATTGGCTGATGATATATTTCAATCTATGTTCCAACAATAGTCTAATGGAAGAACGGAACCCAATGTATCCAGATGAAGAGTCCACTCACAGACTGTGTAAAAGCCAGTGGCGGCTGGTGACATTTGAAAGTGGTGAGGCGTAAAGTGATAATCATACTGCACCGTAGCGAGCGAGCGCAGCGAGCGATCCCGAACCCCCTAAGGAGGGTTTGGGGGGAATTCCCCCCGAGAAAATTTTGAAAAAATAATGAAAAAATTGTGCATTTTTAAGCAAATTTGAGAAAGCAGGAAGGTTAATAAAGCAATTGTGAAAGTGCAGGTATTACATTATCAAAGAGCTGTCATATAACATAGGTAGCTCAACCACAGAGCTTTATAACAGCATTCAAAAATACCCTAAGGCCTTGCAGTCAGTAGAAGTTCATAAAGAAGCCATAGCCACTGTGGCTACCTTGAATAATCAACTGCGAATTTCAACAGCCACAGA
Organism: Lissotriton vulgaris; assembly: GCF_964263255.1. NCBI lineage: Eukaryota > Metazoa > Chordata > Amphibia > Caudata > Salamandridae > Lissotriton > Lissotriton vulgaris. The sequence continues at coordinate 65,133,754 of NC_141687.1, forward strand.
GTCCAAATCTGAAACATTGAAATAATAATCACTCAAAGTCCTCAACTCGATGAGGGCACCATCTCATCCGGCAGTTACTCCACAAATTACTTGATAATGATAAAACAAATGTGATAGGAGACGCTTTGGTTGCTGTAGGTCCTGGACTCAAGTCACAACTTAAAGCTCCATGGTTCTTGGGAGCGTTGTTTATTGGGAATATAGTGGCTAATGTACAAACATTAGACTATCTATTGCATATCGATACCTACCAAATAACATTACTGCCTCCCCCCCCCAGCCCAAATGTAATGGTATATTAAATATGAAAAGGGCTGTTAAAGTTCACAGGAGAGGAAACATTAAGCTCTAGTACCTCAAGCTTAGTACTGGTGAGATGTGGTATGAATTTTGTTATCACCTTAAACAGTTTGTTGAACAGAAGAATAGTTACGTTTGTCCTTGGGTATGTAGTTGGGAATTTAAGTTGAAGCCAGTAGAGAGCAAGAGAGAGAGGGTCCCACAGCAGCAACAAAACACAAAGAAATACGGCCGCTTAGTAGTTTGTGGGGTCGGGCACTCCAACACAGGAAGGTCTCCACAGCCAATGACTCAACACTTTTCATAATCCGTTCAAATTCACAGCACATTTTAGGATAATAGCATGAAATGTCAGGGGGATACGCACAGTAGGGAGGGATAAAGATACAACCACTTGGATTAAGTGATCCGCAGAGAGGTACAGTTTTCATAAGGTGAAACTGGGATATTTCTTGCATAGCAGTCTGTCAAGAGTCCGATAATGGAGGAGAGCACACGAGCAGCACAGACCAGCAGGGCTCAATACTATGGGTCTCTGACCCAAGACAGCTTGACAAAGAGTTAATCAGAAGCAGTTGCTTCACCATACTATCCATAAGGTGGGGTAATTTACTGCTTCAGAACTGGAAAGGAACTAAGGTAAATAAATTAGCCTCTCAAACCAAATGCCTAATTGGTAAAGGTTGCCTGGCTCTTCTGACAACAGCTAAAAGACAGACCTGATGTTGCAACTCACCATTTCTACGCCTATACTCCATTGATTCTCAAGGCTGATTGCCATAGCCACATTAGTATATGTCACAGAACACATCGATAGCTCAGCATAATCATGAACTGTTACACCTCCTGGCAATTATAAGTGGCCTTTAGGCCTCTACTGTATGATAATCTCACTCCCAATCAACACAGCTTTATGTCACAATTGCCCCAAAGCTAAACTCACAGTTTCCTAAAACAAAACACCTCTATGTTCCAGATCAAACCATCAAAACATTTGCCTTAATCAGAGCATCATCAGGTGCACTCATATCTCATGCTCTTACAAAACAAAGTTATCAAATGCTAGGGATTAACATTGTTTGCAGAAGTACCTAGTTTATGGAGCTGTCGTTCATTCCTGCTTGTTACTGAAGGCCAGCACTTGTTTTATTCCTGTCTGGTGTTGCCTCAAAACCCTGTAACTCCAAAAGCTGAATTTGAAGGTACTCTTTAAGAGGCTGCCCTCTAAGGCTGCCACCCTACCATTCCCAAAGAGCTACGCTCTGCTTCTGTCTGCCTGTGGTGCCATCTAACATAGCCCCAAAACCACCTTGTTTCTCCAAGGCCCATGGGGTCTACATGTGGGAGACAGAGACAGAGAGCGCGAGAGAAAGAAAGGGAAAGAGTAAAAGTGTGAAGTAGAGCTTCAAACAGAAACAATGGTGAAAGTGAGCAAGAGAGAGAAAGCAAAGGAAAGAGCGGGAGTAGGAGAAAGGGAGTGGGCAAGAGTTGGGGAAGCAGAGTTGAAGAGAGGTTCAGAGAGAGAGAGACTGACGGAGAAAGATTCAGATGAGAAAAAAAGAGAGTTGCCAAGATACGGTGAACGAGCCCCCAAAAAAGATTGAGTTAGCCTCAGATGTAGAAGAAGAGAGTAAAATGGAAACAGACAGTGAGACGTGCACATCCATATCAGGTATAGGAATAACGAATAGTGTACCAGGCGTGGATAATGCGTTCCTAAAAATAAAAGCACAGAGGGGAAGAAAATATATCATGTCTGGGAGCGAACACACAAACAATTATAGCACCCGCACCTGTGTGACAAATTGGACAATTTGTACGTTTTTCTGCTCTTTTATGCCTTTACCCCAAAAATGACAGAATCTTTTGGGAGTTGTATTTGTCTGAGTATTTAAAAGACACTGAGAGAGTCACTTTGTTATTGAATGTGAAACAACATTATCTACCAAGCTTTAGATCCATGGAAAGTAGGCATTTTTACCTGTTAGAGCCCTCTGTGAGTTTATTGATTGGTCAGTTAATGGACTGCACGTGGAAATTACCATTTGTCTCCCAGAAGTCAAAGGGAGGAGAACCTTGAAGCACACTTGTGAAGCTACCATTCATTCATTCTCCTTTTAATCAATGTTAATCACTCAACCTGCTTTACATTTGTGCAAGTTGAGGCTATTATCCTTGAGATAAATCCAGGTTGGGAACTCGGCACATAGTACCAAATGTAGTACAAACCAGTCAGCACACTAGCTAAAAGGTATAGAATACACTGTCTCACAACAAGAGGAACACCCACATTGTATTTTTGCAGGAGACACTGGCCACTCAGCATATGCACAAGTTATTAAATCCACTCAGTGTTCTGGCCCATATTATTGACAGCGCTAACACAATTGTGGTATGCCCCCTTGATTCAGGGTGGTGGTTTTAATCGCGTTTTTGATGTTCTCCAGACAGCTCACTTCTGTCGTTCTCACATGCAATGGCCGCACTTAGCTAGAGAATTAAACCAATAGACACCCAAGAACCAGGTGTTCAGCTTATAAATCAAAAATGATTTTGGACCGTAACGTATGTGACCGCCAAGCCCTATCTGCAGTACTGCCTATCTGGTGTAAATACCGTCGAAACACAATGCTTAAATATAAAATATCTGCATTCAGATTATGGCACATAATTAACGGATGCTCACGCCAACAGAATAAAGCAAGTAACCTTAGCCTAATAAATTAAATAATCGCATACAACCTACTCCCTAACAATAGCGATTAGAGACACCCACAGCAGAGTGGTATTATACAGGCCAGCCATTAAAAAAAACTTAACTTACGGGCGGTTTCAGACATTCACAGACTGACTCTCAGTCTCACGTCTCGAAGAGAAGACAACTGGTGCACACTGGACTGGCCTGCACAGGCACGAGTCAGGAGGTCTGAGTCACTCTCCTCGTGACTCTGGTGTTGTTGTTCTGCAGTCCACGCTAGGGCGCAGTGACGTCCCCACAGCGGCGCCAATCACAAGTCCATCCTTGTGCGCATGAACTAGCCAATCCTGGCGCAGGCATGACATCGCCACTGCGCCAGGATAGGCTAAAGAGCAGGGCTAAAACTGCCCATAATGAGACCCGGCTCCCCCACCCAGCGGCTCCTCTCCCATCTCTGGTTGCTGAAGAGCTGGGCCGAGCGGGCTGGTGGGCTGTTGTGGTGGATCGGTTGGCCAGCCTGGACCTCTGCCGACCTGTGGATCCCGGACAGTGACTGTCCCCAGTCTCTGCCTCTGTCACGGCTAGGGGAGGAGGAGGAAGGAAGGGGCTATTGTGTGTTTTCGCATGCGTGGGCAAGTCATAAAAATGACTTGTCCTAAATGCGCACACCACACTGCTGCCTGCCACGACGCTGCCAGCCTGCCAGATGCCACTCAGTGCTGCAGGCCCACCCTCCCACACCTTCCGCGATCGCACTGGATGACGTCACGATTTGTGACTCTGGTCCGGCCTCAACTGCTGTTCTTGTGCGCTCGTAATTCTTTTTTTAGTGTGTCAGTCAGACAAATGTTGTGAGCAGTGACGGTCGTCCATGGATAGTGGGGCAATGCCCCAACGCCCCCAATGGACGAACTGCCACTGGCCTAGAAATAATTAAATGGTGGGGTGCAATGATGAGATCCTCAATGATGTAACTGGTGGTGTTATATATTATCGCATCGATAATGTATTTATTATGTCATGATCAATGATCTCATTTGAGATTTCACCAGTGATATCATGATTGCAAGCAGAGAACGAGTTAAAGTGTGCATAGGGGAACATAGCTGGGCTAATTCTGTTGTTTTGCTTATGTTTCAGAAACATAACTTATTTTAACTGCAGTTTTTTTCACTGAATTTATAAGGCTTTTTTTTAACAGATTACTGCTTTATGACAAGAAACCATAACTGCCCCATAACAAAGTTTTAAGTGAACCTTTGAATTTTATAATGATATTCTCTGTTGTTATCATGTGCAACTGTTGAAGTGTTGTTTTATGAATAAAATATTAGCTTCCTAGGTTGCTATTCACAGCTGTTCATGATATGGGCCCTGAGTTTTTCATTCCTGGATGAGGAGCCCTATCCTGATTCCATTGTTTGCCCTGCTTGATTCAGAAGGGGTCTGTGTCACCTTTTCCCGTCTTCAGCGCATGCATTAACACTAAAAATATCCCAATAGTGTAGGTGCTGTCGGAGCAGAGCTCGGGAAAACAGATAACTGGGATGTATGCCCCAAATCCACTGTCTGCAGCTCATTTTAGAGTTCATTTATAAAGACGGAGAAGAAAAAAAGGCAAAAACTCATCCTACCTACCTCGTAAAGAGTTGATCCTACATTTCATGTAGCAATTTTACCTGGAGAAAATCTGGTATGGCACAAAGCAATTTTCTTTGCTTTGTGCCAGATAGGATTTTAGCCACTTTTGAGTTTTGTTTTCCTGCTCAAAATGAGTGGTGACATGCAGAATTAGTGCAACCCATTTGTGCACGTTCCATCTTTCCAACAAGTTATCCCCTTAAAAGTTTGCCTGATATTAGCTGGCTAAATGTGCACTGGGAAAATTTGTGAGTGCGCAGTTTTACCGCACAACTCAGAGATTTGGAATTCAGCAATATATTTCCAAGCAACTTGTAATGAGGGACAGAGAGCTTAACTTGTCATGCTAAAATGCCCACCGTGCAGTGCATCTGACATTAATTAGCAGTTCTTTCATTTGGTTCTAATATACCATGCCATGATTAATAAAACATTTGAATTAAAGCACCAATTTATTTCCAAATAAAAATTGGTGAAATAACTCCATAAGGGCAACAGCATTAATATGTCTGTACTGGGCTTGAAAGTTCTCATGCAGGAATCACAGTGCAGCTTTAATTAACCAAACGTAATTAGCATCAATTTCTAAACTGTAGATTCTATAACTCCTCACATCAGCACACAGAACAGAATTGCTACAGGCCCCCCTTGAGTGCCATCAGAAAAAGCATGACTTTAAACATGTAAGAAAATATAGATGTCACGCTCAAGCCCGGGAGTCCCAAAATAATATGAAATTAAGAATCTTCTCCTTTGTACCAACATCAAACATCAGAGCCTTCGGTCTGCTGGCCCGAGGTAGATGCTCTTCGGTTTGGATTCCTTGTGTTTTGTGCAGCATCAGCACTTCTACAAGCTTCTTGTCCTTGATTAAATTTGACAAAATGAATTTATGTGCTTTGTGCTTAACAAACATAACGTGCTCCTGTTCCATTAAAGTTAACAAGCAAGCACTGATGCAGTAAGCGCTAGCGTGGGAAGCAAGCCCATTATCACTGAAAATTGCGTCACAAAGTGCAGAGGCCTGCTGCCGAGTTCTCCTCGCCTGCCTACTCTCGGTTTCTCCTTCCCTTCTCCTGCAAGCCAATCATGATTGCGTGTAGCCAGCCCAGTGGTGACAAAATGCTTTGGCCTATAGTTTCATTAGCCTTTAATCCAGGGCTACATGCTATTCCTCAAGGGGGCCCCCCAGATTGACTATGTAATGAGCCATTGGCGGGAAGCACAGCACATTGGCAAAAACGGCAATTGGAAGCTAAGCAATCCCATCGTTTACTCAGACAGAACAATTACAAAACACCAACTTAAAACATCGGAGTTGCACTTGCACTCTTGCAGCAAAGCCATAGCCAACGCTGGACTATAAGTTAAAGATTGCCCGCCTGGGCCTTACCTGGTGAACTGATCGAGCTCACAGCCAGCCGAGTACCGACTCCTTCCTCCTTCAACTGCCCTACTCCAGTCCAGCCAGCAACCACATAGACTACCACCTGCTGCACTCTGGATCGTAAATTAGCTGCCATGTCCTCTCTCCAAATGCTGACACAAGTGCAGCGCGCGGGAAGCATTGAGTCAGGTTAGTGTCATCTCAAGCCTGCGCAGACGGTCCTTGGCTGACACACCCTTTACCAACTCGTCACAGGGTAGGTCCCTCCCACCACGCACTGTGACGAGTTGGAAAGGGGTGGTGACACAAGCTCTCCTCCACCCTGATTGACGTGGAGAGTTAGAGATCCCGGGCTTGTATTTAAAACGCCCGGGGCTAACATAACCTCCACGCCATCAGGGGGTGGAGACTGAGCCTTCCAGCTATGTAGTTGACGAGCCGATGACATCACAGCCTTCAGGGCTGGGATGTTGTCGGCCCGGCAAAAACATAGCAGGCATTTTTGGGCCTGGCCGCCAGAGAGCAGAGCAATTAGTCACGTGACGTGACAGCGGAGCTGCGCGAAAATGGTGAGTCGTGTGGGGTTAGTAGAAGACTGCAGCCTCAGACAGTGCCCCGGGGCCCCGTGTTCTTTGGGAATGTTTTACATTTTTTAAAAATAAAATAAAATGTTATTGATGCACTTCGTAAGTGCCTGGGGCGGAGCCCCTACTCCCTAAAAGAGAAACCGCCACTGGTAAAAGCCAATAAGTACTAAACTTCTTATATTATGAAATGTTAAGATGTCAGTTGCAAATATAAATCAGAGATTATTTTGATAACAAATTAGGGGAAACACCCCTCACAGGGTAATGTGAATTCTAAACACAGTGAGGTGGTAGCTACCCTTCATAATACTCTGAAAATGTATGCAAAAGAAGATGATAGTGATTTCTTTGCACTTATATAAATCTTAGTATCTCATTCATGGAACCATGATGGTCTGATGTTGTATTCATACACCCATAAATGTGGCTGGAGAACTACTGCTGTAAGTGCAACAGATATGATGTGCTATCTTGAAATCATAGTGTGGTCCACAGAATTTCATCATTCAAACCCCAGGAGTCCGTGGATAATCGAAATATCCATTTTTGTTCTTTTATGAACAAGTATCCGGCTGTATCTCCAATGTGTGACGGTATAAATGGCTTCTCCAGGACTGTCCAGGAGAAGTCAGTTTTACTGTGATTTAGCTCTATCCAATGTTTGGTCAATCTGGAAATGCTCTTTTTGCAACGAAAAGCACTTTTGTGCTCCAGCATTCTCGTCCGTACCTTCCTCGTGGTCATACCCACATATCGTTCTTGACAGTGGCATGTGAGTAAGTAAATTAGATGGGAGCTATTGCAGTTTGTAAAGGTATTAAGAATCCAAGGACGATCTGTACCTATCTCAATTTGGGTAACTTTTAGAGTTTGGGGCACATTGAGCAGTTGCCGCAGGGATGATATCCTGTAACTGCCGCAGTGTTCCAAAGTGTGCCTACCGTTCGTCCGGGAGGATCTCTGGGACGTGTATGTATCAGCCGGTCCTTCAGATTGGTAGACCTTTTGGAAGCAAATAGAGGAAATTCTATTTTTTCATTGCCAAAATTGAGGATTTTCCAATTATTTCGCACAATGCTTTTGAATTGGTTTGACTTGGTATTGTAAGTCGTCACTAGAGTTAAACGGTCCAGTGGTGGTTTCTCAACAGGGATCTCTAACAGTGCGTCACGGTGATTATTAGCCGCTCTTTTCCATGAGTGTGTGATCAGTTTCTTTGGGTAATTACGCGCTTGGAGTTGTCTTGACAGACCTTCAGCATGCTTTTGAAAAGCGGTAGATGTTGAACAGTTCCGCCGAACTTGGAGAAATTGCCCATAGGGCAAATTATCCCTGAGGGATTTCGGATGTTGGCTCTCGTATAGGAGCAGCGAGTTTCTGGCTAGAGGCTTCTTATAAAGTTCAGTTTCCAGACCGGTGGAAGTCACAAAGATCGACAGATCAAAGAAGGAAATCCTTACTTTACTCTTTTCCAATGTGAATCTCAAAAACGATTTTGAATGTTCAGCCACTGGTGGAACGATATGATGGACTGCTCATCTCCTCGCCAAATGACGAGTATGTCATCTATATATCGTTTCCACCAGTGGATGTGTGGCCTGAAGGGATTGTTTGGAGTCAGAACGCATCCCTCTTCGAATGCGTGAACGTACAGGTTCGCCAAGCTGGGAGCAAAAATGCTCCCCATGCTAATTCCCTACACCTGTAAATATATGGTCTTTTCATATTTAAAGAAATTCTCTTTCATGGCGATCTTAGCGAGGGCCATGATAAAGGGAACTGGTGTTATTGAATCCAGGTTAGCCTCTTCAAGAATACGCCTGATTGTTTCCAGAGTCTCATCTTGGGGTATGGAAGTGTAGAGAGACTCTACATCTAGCGAGACCAGGAGATCAGTCTGTGCGTTAAATTCAATGTCAGGAATCACTCGTAAGATGTCCTTGGTGTCCTTCAAGTAGGTTGGCATGTTCTGCACTAGCGGTCTTAGAAAAAAGTCCACAAAAGCCGAAAGGGGCTCTAAAAGAGAGCCCTGACTTGAAATTATCGGTCTCCCTGGTGGTGGCCTTTGAGTCTTGTGCACTTTCGGCAAAGTATAAAACTAAGGCATAGTTGGACTATTGGTTTGCAAAAACTGTGCCTCATGTGCCGTAATCCAACCTTCGCTGAGTGCCTCTTCTACTAAATTCTTAATCTAATTTCTGAGTCTTTCAGTGGGGTCAACACTCAAGGGAACATAGGAGTTCGTATTACTCAATTGGCGAAGACATTCTTCCCGGTAAAGGGAAGTATCCTGCACTACAATTGATCCACCCTTGTCAGCGGGTTTTATAGTGATAAGGGGATCTTGAGCTAGAGATTTTAAGGCTCGTTCTTCTTGATTGGACACATTTTTGAAAGCATTGGTAGGTACTTGCCACAGTTTCTGTATATCTTCTTTCACGGCTTTCTCAAAAGTAGCTACTTGAGGTGGTATGGAGTGAATTGGAGGTAAAAAACTCGACTAAGGCCTAAGTCCAGTGTTTTTTTCTTTTGTGTCTATGTCAATATTTTCTTTGTCTTTGTAGAAGTAATGTAAACGTAGTTTCTGAAAAAAGTTGGCAAACTCTACTTGGAGTTTAAACGGATCGCCTTTGTCAGTGATGACATATCCTAAGCCTTTGTTCAGAACTACTTCTTCTAAGATGGGAAGTATCTTAGAACTCAGGTTGATCACCAAACTAGGTTGGTCACTCAAGGTCACGGACGTGTGGTCCCTCTCGTCTGACTCCGTGTCCCTGTGTGTTGTCCTGATTGATCCTCCCATTGTACCTGGATTTGTGAGTTGTTTCTTCTTTTGCCTCGTGTTCTGCGCTGGCCAAACCCTAAAAAAGATGGGCTATTAAAGTTTTGATAACCTGGAAAAGATCCAACTGGGGGTTGCATCGGATATTGAAAAGGCATTGGCGGACCCCATGGATTTAGTGGCCACCATGGTTGTTGATGTTGTTGTCCTCTGTGGTATTGTAATCGTGTAGGACGGCCTTGTTCCCTACCCGGATGGAAAGAGGGGCCAGCAGTATCTGAGTCACTACCAGAGTCGTTACTTGATCCCGAATAGTTAGAGCCATAGAATCTTCCATTTCTCTTAAATTCGGGTGCTCGGTAAGACTCACTGGTATAAGGATACACTACTTCCATTTAAAAAATTTCTAAGTCCTTTTTGAACTTTTCTACTTTTGTATGCAGAATAGAATCATTGAATTCTTTGTTATTCTTATTGCATTCCTCTGATTGCTTTTTAAAAAGTGCCGGAGCTATGGTTGTTCTGATCTGTCCTTCAAGGACCTGGGTTTCTACTAGTATAGCATCTGCTACCCTCTTGGCGGTGCTGATGATAAGAATTAGCCAGTCTCTGGTGCACCGGCAAGCTATTAGAGACGAGTCCTTGAGGAAAGCCTTGTCTGTCAAGAAAAGTCTTGGCGCGTTCCTGACAATTAAACCCGGTGGAGCACAACTTGCTCTTAAATATTCTGCCATGATGATTCCATGTACGGTTGTGCGTGAATAAGATTTTTTTAAAGTTAGTACTTGTGCCCAATCATCTGGCGAGGCCGACGATGGACCTGGTAAAGACTCCAATATACTCGGCATGTTATCTAAGATCGACTGAAAGACTGTGTCGTCAAATGTAAGCCCTTGGCGTTCCACCATAGTGTTATAACCGACAGTTACAGTTAAAGAAACGTAGCGGGGAACTCAACAGAAAAACGGCTGGAAGAAACACTAAATCGAACAACGTAATTTAGAACAACTACCTATAAAGTGTAGTTTATACAAAGAAGACCCACAGCCAGCAGCTGCTCACAATGAGAAAATAAAAACCGGGGTTGGAGGGTCTAAGGGAAATTTACAGACCTCCCCAGGTTGGTCTCCCCTAATGTACAATATGTAAATACACAAAAACCTGTGTGTCTGATAGGAAACAAATGTGTTTCAGGAACCATACATTGTATTGAGTCAACAGAATGTGTGACCAAGTAAAAAAAATGGACTCTAAATAAAGTTTGACAATCCAACGCATGTAACCACCAGCAAATGCCCAGAAATCGGATCTGGTTCCCCAACAGAGCATGATCTTCCTAGGCTTCGGTATAGACACGAGGGATGCCACCTGAACCTTCCGTCTCAGAAGATATCGAAGATCAAAAAAGAGATTTGGCAGATTCTCCGCCGAGACAGGATTTCCCTTCGACAGCTGGCCAGGATTGTTGGCTTGTTATCGTCCTCGATTCAAGCCATCTTTCCGGGTCCCCTACATTAACGGGCCCTGCAGAGGTTGAAGGCCTCGCATCTTCTCTGGGGTCTCACTTATTCGGAGTTGATCTCCCTTTCCTCGGAGGCCAGGTTGGAACTCCTTTGGTGGATAGACCATATGGAGGCCTGGAATGGGAGAGCGATCTTCGGCTTCCATCCGGATCTAGTGATAGAGTCGGATGCCAGTCGTCTGGGCTGGGGTGCCAGATGCGGTTCTCTCTTGGTGGGAGGCCGGTGGACGGAGGAGGAACTTCTTCTCCATATCAACTCCTTGGAACTCCTGGCAGGTTCTTTTGCCATTCGTTCCTTCACGACCACCAGAGTGTCCTGTTGTGTCCTCCTCCGAATGGACAACACAACGGCGGTGAGGTACATCAATCGCCTTGGGGGTATCAATTCCAAGATCCTGGCGGATCTCGCCAAGGACTTTTGGCATTACTGCCTTTCAGCATCAGATTTTGGTGACGGCAGACTATCTCCCGGGAGCTCAAACCTGTGTGGCGGTGACGTAAATATTTAATTTACTCTCTTAATTTCTATGCAAGGTAAGTACTTAATCAATAATAACTCAGATCGGAAGAAAAAAGACAGAGTCCGTGGTGTTAGAGTTCTTAGGGGTTTTATTCCTTAAAAAGGAATGGTCATGACCAGGATATCATGTTCTGACCACCACGGGGGTGTCAGAAGGGATAGAGCAACAATTTATTGACATTACATAGCTTATATACTTATTTTACACCATTGGAAACAGTATAGAAGGCGTAACAGCTGAGAGAAGACAAGATAACAGTATCCACGTGTTACTAGTGCGTAATCAGAAGGCGTGGACTAGGCGTAACTGGAGGTGTGTTCTAGAAACGTCACAAGTAAGTGACACATGTGGGTGGCACTAAACTAGAAATGTTGCAATGTCAGCAGAAATCTGAGGCTTGGATGCGCGCGCAGCTGCATGACGTGTGATGCACGTGAGACTAGAGGGTGCATGGGGACTTGACATTTACACTGACGGAAAGAGACAGAAGTCTGGCATGTCAGATCGACTTGTGCTTCTATCATATCTGATATCTCATGTTTTAGGAACTGGACTATCTGGGCGGAAAGGTCTCTAGGGCAGAAGCTATTCTATACTGACTGTGAGTGCGTGTATAAGCGCCTGGGTGTCTGCATGAGAAGCGTGGGGGCATGGGCCTTCCCTGGTAGCATGGTAACGGAGCTATGAATTACTTGCATAAAGACAGCGTGGCTGGCCCTTTGGCTCTGCAGCTGGGGAATGTTTACTGAGGCTAGTAGGCAGGAATGCGTCTTCGGGAAGGGAAACAGATAACTCGAAGGTTATAGTCAATCTTGGCAGGCAGCAGGCTGAACTGAGCACGAAGGGCCGCGCTAGAAGTAAGTCAGAGTTCACGGGTACGGGGGCAGCTTGGGCTGAGACTTTCAGAGTCAGAAAACAGAAAGGGCTCAATGGCAGAAATTCAGGCCTACTTTGCCAGAGCTGAAAAACGTGTAAGGTACACCTCAAAAAGACGTTGGCAAGGCATACTTAGGAACGGCCTATTCAACCCATTCATGGTGGGTCTGAAAGAGGACATGTTAACGTTGGACGCAAATGTATTTGCGTCTTCATAGCTGGCACAGGAGGGAAGTTACATGCACTTTAACCTCGTACATGGAGTCGGGGGGGTACACGCTAGGGAACATAACTTGACCAAAAATCTATATTACCTCATTCCCTCCTTGTTCCCTACGGACCCTTCATGATATATCGATCCTCATGAATCGATCAGTCTGTTCTTGTAACATTATTTGTTGATCTTTCTTTCTTTGACTGTTTGAGAGGAAACTGGAATGTTCAATGCACGATGTGGCACACAGTCCACAAATCGCTGGCCCACACTGTAGGCACAGGCAGCAACTGAATACTATGACTAGGCCAATGCCTAGGAAGGATAGGATCTTCCATCCCCAAGCGGATAACGTTGTCCAGAACCAACCGGACCAAGTCCAGGTGCCTGGATTCTGATGTATCAGACTTGCAATTTTATGAAGACGTGTAATAGCTTTATATACAGATGGTGCGTTTTGTGGAATGAAAACACAGCAACTTGACCCGATGACCTTACAGGCTCCACCTCTATCTGCCAAGATGACGTCAATAACAAGACGGTTCTGAAGGACAACAACCCGCATAGCGGACTGTTCCTCTGTTAAGTTACCTAGAGCGGAGGCAGTTTCTTGTACTACTGCTTCAAGGGTTCTGGTTAATCTACGTATTAATTTACTGTTTTGGACGGGGCCTATAAAGAAAAAGAATCCTTTATTGAAATCAGTGTACTGTTCCCATGCCGTTTCTGTGTAGTCGACAAGTGGGATATCTCTTCTGGGTCTATTCTTTACTAGATTCGTATTTCTATGGTAATCAGGGGGAGCTAGGAAAACAGGTGGCAGAAGGAATGCAATATAACAGGTACCATCCCAATCTGGAGGCAAACGTATGTATGCGGTATGACCACAAACAAAATAGGAATGACGAGTAGCTTTAAAGGACGATTTACCATGATCACTGAATTCGACCACAGTAGTGCATTTACTATGACCTAAGTGTACTGAACCTTTCTTGCTAACACATAGTTCACCTGTGACTGGTAATACTGACATAGCGGGCAGAGCTGGTGCGGCTTCGGATTCTACAGTAAGAATCATAAGGCTAATTGTGTAATTACCTAATCCATATACTTCATTTTCTAGATCAGTTCCTATTCGAGTGGGGAGTCCCTCTTTATCAGGGTAACAGACGTTGAGCAGAACTAAGTTCAGGTTTCCCCAAACCCAGCTTCCATCGAAAACAGCAATATCAGGATCTAAGGAATTAATTATTTTAAACCATGCACCACAGGAGCCGTTATGAGTGAACGGGTACGGAAAGAGGGGCAGAGCTCCCTTGTAATTCTGGTAGGGAGGGAGTCGGCCACATATCCAGCAGTTTGTAGCGTTATTAGTCTGATGGGAGTGGTGCAGCATACTAATGAATGTGTTATTGCGCAGCGCCAGTCTGTAGGAGAGTTCATGTTGTGGTAACTCACTAAAAGAATGTTCAGCAGAGACATTGTAGACAGATTGTTCATGCTTGAAGATAGGACAGTATATAGGAAGCAGTATACTGGCAATAATAATTAGAACACTTAGAAAAAACATTATTAACAATGTCACTATACAGTGACTACGCAGTGATTTGCAGTATGTATTTCTTTTGACTTGTCTCTCTCTCTCTCTATCTCGATCTAGGGGATACATGTCAGAAACTATTTAACTGATTCACCTAGGGGAGGACTTAAACAATTAAACTGTCTGACTTGCTAGATCGGAGTTTCATACGGTATTCCTCTTGGGGAGTTTTCTCTCGTTCGGATACTTCAAAGTCACTAGTTTTGATACAGTCTTTGGTGGGGGTGGACGAGTCAGAGTCCTGTTTCAGTTCATTTTTCAGTTCATTGCAAAGCTTAATATGACTCGTGTGGACCCACCCCTTTCTTCCTTCCAACTTGACGGCGGTCCTGGTAGTAAGGAGGACGATCTTCGGGGCTTTCCAGCGGGGCTCCAACGGGCTTTTCCGGTCGAAGTTCCGGACGAGAACTATGTCCCCCGGACGGACCTCATGTGGCTTTACATCAGTGTTGTCAGGAAAGGCTGCGGCAACCTGTGAACGACATGATTGGAGTGCAGACATCAAGGAGGCAAGGTAATCTGTCAACATATTACAATCAACATCAGTGATTTTCTTCGGAATGGGCGTCCCCCACATATTCGGTGGTCTGCCAAAGACCACTTCGTACGGAGATAGCCCTGATCTCGAGTGTGCAACCATTCTCATGTAGAACAGTGCAACTGGCAGGGCGACTATCCAGTCGACCCCTTTCTCCTGACATATCTTAGCAAGTCGGGTCTTTAATGTCTGGTTATGCCTTTCTACAAGGCCTGCGGCTTCGGGGTGTCGGACACAGTGGAACCTCCACTGATATCCTAGCAAAAGGGAAACCTGTTTCATCAACTCGGATGAGAATGGCTGTCCGTTATCTGAATACACGACACGGGGCAAACCGTACCGTGGGAAGAATTCACGAACCAGCTGCTTGGCAGTGGTTGGGGCGGTGTAATCTGATACTGGGTAAGCTTCTGTCCAACGGGAAAGTGCACAAACAACTACGAGGACATATTTGAAACCTCGACAACGGTCCATCTGGATATAATCCATCTGGAGGACTTCAAAAGGGTGATCGGGAGGATGAAATCCACCTTGCTCTACAGGGACGCTTTTACCTGGATTGAACTGACAACAGATCATGCAAGTACGCACTTTCTGTTTTGCTGCTGCTCGTAGGTGTTTGTTGTACCAGAGATTCTGCAAACAATCTATCATGGCTTTCTCTCCTAGATGTGCAGGACTATGTGCTGTATTTATCATGCTTTGAACCATTGAGTCGGGGAGAAACCATGTAGATTTTCCCTTCGTCATCCAACCTTGATCTGTCTGAATCCCTCCTAGTTCAGTCCATTTCTTTATTTCATCTGGAGTAGCGTGTGTCTGGATATCGATTACGTCTAGGGTGGGATTTCTAACTGCCATACACTTTGTCGGTACTATTGTCTTTGTCACATCAGTAATCTGGGTATGAGTCAGTGCTGTATGTTTTGCTGTCTGGTCTGCCAGGTCGTTACCCTGGGAAACAGAATCTGTAACTTTAGTATGTGCTTTACACTTCATGACTGATATGCCGAGGGCAAATGTATTGCTTCTAACAGTGCTTGAATGAGGGGACCATGTTGTATCTTGGCCCCATGAGAGGTCAGGAAACCTCGTTCTTGCCAGAGGACTCCGAAGTCGTGTACAACTCCGAATGCATAACGTGAATCTGTGTATATGTTAACATTTCTGTTCTTGGCTAGAATACAAGCTCGGGTCAGAGCGATGAGCTCCGCCGCTTGAGCAGACAGTGTGTCAATACGATGTGTTTCTTTAACTTCAGTGTCAGTGGTCACGGCATACGCAGCCACTAATTCTCCTGTACTTGTTCTCATGCATGAACCGTCCACATAAAGTGTTAGGTCTGGATTTTCGGCCCATAATATGGCGGACCGGGCTAGTTCTTGTTCATCCATAGAATTGAGTACATGGTACCCCATTCGGTCTCGGAGTCTTCTATCAGTTTCCTGAAACTGGTGTTCGGCAGAATTCGGGTTTGTTAAGGCAGAGAAGAAAACTCTCTTGCTTTCTGGACGAATGCCCTTCCTAAGGTAATTTCCCTTACCTACATATGCTATAGTATCTGTAGTCTTTTCTGGTTCTTCAGATTCTTCTTCCTCCTCGGATGAAGCTTTGTCTTTCTCTTTTTCGTGTATCTCTATTACTGTTTTTCTTATTTTCTTGTACATACTGGCTATGCAATTCTGTCTATCATGTTTTCCTTCCGATATATTTTGACCCCACTTGTGGAGTGCATCTAATTCACTCTGATCTGTTCCAGGCCTATCTCGTTCTCTTATTAGACAGTTTATGAAAAAACGTAATATATATGCTTGAGTGTCAACTTTCTGATGCTCCAAGGCATCTTTAATGCTTTCGGGATCTTTTCCAGTCTGTATAAACCGGTAGATTCTGTCTAGGTGCTCTTTCATACCTGGAAACATTAACAGAAAATCAGTAGCGGCACGTAACCGCAATGATGCCATCATCATTCTATCCTCTTTTCCGGGTACTGGATCATATCTGCAAACTGTAAGTTGTCCTTTGAGTATATCAAGACGGGGTGATTTGTACATGGTGGGACTCCGCAAGTCCCCTAGGGATAACCTGTGCGTTAAGGGCGGGGTCCGAAGACCCGCGGTCGCACCTCCTGAAGCGGAAGCTTGGGCATCATCTCTGTGTGGAGTCTGTATTTGAATTTGTCTTTTAGTAGGATCTGGTAGACGTGGTTTCGGTAGGTCAATTTTAGGTGCGGGAAGTGGCGGGGCTGGCGGAACAGGGGAAGTCGGTCGTGGTACTGGCGGAATATGATCTTGGGGCGGGTTTCCGCCCCCGTCCCTGTCTGTAGGCAGGGCGCGGACAGGCAGATTGGTGTAAGCGGGAGCTACATCTTCTAGGTAGGAATTCAGGAATATATCTTTAGTGGCCCTATGAGTTACTTTAGTTGGAACCAGTGGTGGCGGCAGATTTTTCGGTATTTCTGAAATGGCGTCAGGTGAACCCTCGGCCATAAGATACATGCCGTTTACTTGGCTATTTCGGATGCGATCTATTTGTTCTGTTTTTACTCGGATTCCTTCAGTAACTAATTCGTTTTCTTGAGCTTTATCTGATTCTTTAAGTCTGTCTTCTCTACGGAGTGCTTTTTCAGTACGTTTATGTGATTCCTTACGCCAGAATTCTATGGCGTCTTTCTGAGATTGTCTGGCTTTCTTTTTCCATAATGCCTCTTCTACCTTCATGATGCACTCGGCATCCCATGTTCCGTTAACGGGCCATCTGTGTCTTTCGTCTAGATGCTTGGTATAGTCAGCCCATAATTCTAGATACAATATGGCATCTATGCCATGCTTATTATACATAAAGTTACCTGGAGTGTCCCTAGGGGGGATAGGAATTTCTTCCTCTAACATCCCTTTCCTAGTTCCTATCTGCTTTAACTTGTTGAAAAACGGCATCTTGTTTACTTAGTACTGAATGTTCGATTCTTACTGCTTAAATCTAGACACAACTAGTTACATAAGAACACAATAATGCACATAAAAACAGTCACTCATACCACGACATTAATCACATAAAGAGACATTTGCTACATATATAACTACCCCTTATATCGGATGTACTGCTAAACAGTACAGATACACTGGTGCAACAGTGCAGGAATTCAGAATACTAGATATACTGCTAAACAGTACAGATACACTGCCTAAAAACAGTGCAGACCGGACTTGTGTACCCAAACCCGTCTAGATACGTCCCAGCAATGGTACTCACCGGGAAGCACGGAAAACAGAAGGCCTCGGAAAACTCGACTGGACTCGACTCGATACTTCGGAAAACTTCGGAAAACTTCGGAAACCTGGTGGGCCTCTTGACACCTCGGACCTTGCTTCTTTCGGCTAGGCTCTGGTCGGGATCCTCCGCACTCCTTACCTCCTCGTCTGGGTACTGATCGCAATCTTCGTCACCTCCGTGGGCCAGAGGGAGATACAGGAAATCCTGCCGGTACGCGTAGGTTCCGTCTAACTGATGGCAGGGGACGGAGCGTGCAACGCACCAACCGGCGCGTAAGGTGGGGGAGGGGTCCCTATTCGGGCGCCAAAATGACGTAAATATTTAATTTACTCTCTTAATTTCTATGCAAGGTAAGTACTTAATCAATAATAACTCAGATCGGAAGAAAAAAGACAGAGTCCGTGGTGTTAGAGTTCTTAGGGGTTTTATTCCTTAAAAAGGAATGGTCATGACCAGGATATCATGTTCTGACCACCACGGGGGTGTCAGAAGGGATAGAGCAACAATTTATTGACATTACATAGCTTATATACTTATTTTACACCATTGGAAACAGTATAGAAGGCGTAACAGCTGAGAGAAGACAAGATAACAGTATCCACGTGTTACTAGTGCGTAATCAGAAGGCGTGGACTAGGCGTAACTGGAGGTGTGTTCTAGAAACGTCACAAGTAAGTGACACATGTGGGTGGCACTAAACTAGAAATGTTGCAATGTCAGCAGAAATCTGAGGCTTGGATGCGCGCGCAGCTGCATGACGTGTGATGCACGTGAGACTAGAGGGTGCATGGGGACTTGACATTTACACTGACGGAAAGAGACAGAAGTCTGGCATGTCAGATCGACTTGTGCTTCTATCATATCTGATATCTCATGTTTTAGGAACTGGACTATCTGGGCGGAAAGGTCTCTAGGGCAGAAGCTATTCTATACTGACTGTGAGTGCGTGTATAAGCGCCTGGGTGTCTGCATGAGAAGCGTGGGGGCATGGGCCTTCCCTGGTAGCATGGTAACGGAGCTATGAATTACTTGCATAAAGACAGCGTGGCTGGCCCTTTGGCTCTGCAGCTGGGGAATGTTTACTGAGGCTAGTAGGCAGGAATGCGTCTTCGGGAAGGGAAACAGATAACTCGAAGGTTATAGTCAATCTTGGCAGGCAGCAGGCTGAACTGAGCACGGAGGGCCGCGCTAGAAGTAAGTCAGAGTTCACGGGTACGGGAGCAGCTTGGGCTGAGACTTTCAGAGTCAGAAAACAGAAAGGGCTCAATGGCAGAAATTCAGGCCTACTTTGCCAGAGCTGAAAAACGTGTAAGGTACACCTCAAAAAGACATTGGCAAGGCATACTTAGGAACGGCCTATTCAACCCATTCATGGTGGGTCTGAAAGAGGACATGTTAACGTTGGACGCAAATGTATTTGCGTCTTCATAGCTGGCACAGGAGGGAAGTTACATGCACTTTAACCTCGTACATGGAGTCGGGGGGGTACACGCTAGGGAACATAACTTGACCAAAAATCTATATTACCTCAGCGGACTGGAACTCCAGGTATTTCAGGGATGCCAGCGATTGGAAACTGGATCCACTGGTGTTCTCTCAGATTGTGTCCCTTTGGGGCCTTCCTCTGGTGGATCTCTTTGCCTCCAGGTGGAACGCCCAAGTTCCCAGATTTTTCAGTTGGAAGCCGGCCCCGGGAGCAGAAGCGGTGGACGCCTTCCTCCAGGATTGGTCGGAGATCCCAGCTTACACCTTTTCCCCCTTCCTTTCTATCCAGAGAGTTGCAGCTCAGGTCCGCAGGCAGAGAGCCTCCCTGATCCCGATTACACCAATTTGGCGAGCCCAGATTTGGTTTCCGTCCCTTCTAGAATTGTCTTGGGACAGACCTCTTTGGTTGCCGTCTTTCAACAGCATCCTCTCGGATCCCCTGGGTCTCCCTCACCCCCTGGTTCTCCAAGGCCATCTACATCTT
Source organism: Lissotriton vulgaris (assembly GCF_964263255.1). Classification (NCBI taxonomy): domain Eukaryota; kingdom Metazoa; phylum Chordata; class Amphibia; order Caudata; family Salamandridae; genus Lissotriton; species Lissotriton vulgaris. The sequence goes on from NC_141687.1 coordinate 65,153,662, forward strand.
ATGGCGTGGAGGATTTCAGGAGACGATGGACTGACGTCTCGCTTTCGAGAGACGCTGAACTCCTCATCCAGCAGGCCTGGACCCCGAGTACTACCAAGCGGTACAGATCAGCTTGGGGAAGGTGGGTTTGTTGGTGTATGGCAAAACACCTGGATCCCGTGGGCGCCTGCGTTGCCGAGGTCGTAAAGTTCCTGACAGAACTTTTTCATCAGAAACTGGCTTATTGCACTATCAACTCTTTTAGGTCGGCCATTTCTGCTGGTTATTCCCTTGTGGATGGGGCTCCGGTTGGGGAACATCCGTTGGTTTGTAAACTTTTGAAAGGAATTTGTCCAGAGCCTCGCTACTTAGGGCTTTGGGACGTTAACGTGGTCCTTTGTTTGCTCTTATCATGGCAGGATAATGATTACCTATCTCGAAAGGAGCTTTCAGCCAAACTTGCTATTCTCCTTTTTTTTCTGGATCATTCTTTGGCATTTTGCAGGCAATTTAGAGAGCTACCTGAGCTTGTGAACTGAAGCATGACACCATCACTGCAGCGACAGTGAACCCAGCAATTCCAGTTTTTGCATCACAGTTTGTGTTACCACCATTAGGCCATTGTACACAAATGCCACAAACAGTATTTATTAAATGAAGTGAAGTAGTGTGGCTCACTGGTTAGAGGCGGCAGACCCGAGAGCAGAGGACGGCCCGGGACCAGGGTTCGATTCCTGGCGCGGCAGGTTTCTGGACCAGGGTCAGCGGACTCGATAATTCTCTCGCCTCGGTGCCCACTCTGATCAGCGATCACAGCGATCACACTCGGCAACTCTGGGCATTATCTTGCCTCATCTTCACTAACGGCCCCACCAGACCACCGGGGATGCCTGGTCTCACCCTGGAGATACCCATTAAGGGACCATCTCTCAGGGAAGCCAGGAAGGGTTTCGCAGCGGTCGAAGCGCCTTGGGACCCTACGGGTAAGTAGTGCGCTATATAAATGCCAATACATTTACATTTAAATCTAGACTTAATAAGGCACCATACAGGCACGGCCGATACAGGTATGATCGGTAGGGTGGGCTGGGGGAGGGTGAGGGCGGGTGAGGGCTGGTGGGCGGGAGGTAGTTGACATATGACGAGACAGGGAAAATAAAATAAATAAACAAATGAAACCTCTAACCTTGTGCTCAATGCTGCAAGCGCCAGGTAACTGGTTATTTATTTATTTAATTTTCCCTGTGCCGTCATATGTCGACTCTCCCAGCCCGCCCCACCCGCTCTTACCTGTACCAGCCACACCTTAAAGCCACGGTTGGTGGTTAGGTGCACCAAACACAGGTTCAATATGTTCAATATTTAGAAAAATATTCGATCAAATAATAAAAAGAAACACACTTCATCAGCAGCTCTAAGTTAAAACATTGTCTGTCTGTGCTCTATACTGGTTCCTAAGTATCCAATCCCCATTCGTGGAAGTTTAGATCTAAACAAACCCTACTATCAAGCTTGTACCACATGGAAAGAAATAGAAACCCTGTCCCCTAGTTGGATAGTAAAAGACAGCTACAAGTTGGCTTCAGGAGCTCCTCACAACCATGGGCCCTGTTGCCAAAATGTGCTGTAGTAATAATAGGTACTCTTTTGTGAGGGTGTCTAAGGGATACCTATGGCTGTAAGTGCCATTGGTTGCAAAGACGGGACTGGCTATTTATGTAGTGCTTAATTTGTAGAAGAATGAGTGCTGGTGCCCAAAGCTCTGCTCAAAACACGAGACCCGGCACTGGTGCGCCGAGTACCAAGGCGGAGAAGTCTGGAGTCCAACTCCTGACCCTTTTATGAACTACCAGACACTCCCAGCCTCTTTATCTGACTCTTGTACGTTCCTGTTTCTCTGTTTGTGAAAGTTTTACCTACTTCTTCTTCCTCCTTTACCTTTTGTGCAATGTTCTCTCTTTTGTTTTACCCTTTGTGTATTTTTCCTCTTTTGTTGTCCTTAAATGTCTGGTGAGGGAAAATAAGTTCTGGTCTCCAAAAATGAGTGCTAGTGGCCTCCACTGGCAGCCACCGGCTCAAATCAGAGTGAGCATTTTTTCACGTAGCACAGCAAGACAACTTGCTGCACTGTGTGAAAGGGGGAAATTCAGCAAAATAATGATTTAAGGTCCTAAATGACTTTACTAAACCAGGTGCTTGCACCTCAACCATTCCTGCCTCTCAGACACTCTGCGACACCTTAACCACCCACTTCGAAACTAAAATAGAGAATATCTTTTGTAGTTTCTATACCAATTCTACTTTGCCAACTTACACCTGTCCTACAAACCTTATCCGTAACAACACTGCTGTAGTGTTTGAAGGGTTCGAGCCCATTTCCCGCACTCATCTGCTAGACTTATTAGCAAAAATCAAATTTGGTTCTCCCTCCAACCTGTGTACCCCATATGTTATTGCTATCCTTTCCACCCTTCTTGCGCCCACCGTTACATCTTTGTGCAACCAATCCCTGACTTTAGCGGCTGTTCCTTTGGAATGGAAAGCTGCCCATGTGACACCCATCCTAAAAAGAAACCTCTTGCTGATCCTAAGGATCCGGCAAACTATTGCCCTATGCCTCTCCTCCCTCTAATAAGCAAAGTTCTAGAGGCCAATGTTAACAAACAGCTTTTCCTCCTATTTGGAGATTCACCATCGACTGGATACCTCTCAATCAGGCTTTCGGCCCTCCCATCAAACTGAGACCGCCCTCCTAGCAATAGTAGTCTACCTTTGGACGCCGGAGATCCAGTTGTGCTGGTTCTCCTTCACCTGTCAGTAACGGTTGATACCGTTTTACATTCCATCTGCATTTATTGCCTCTATAAGATCATGATCCAAGGCACTGCCCTCAATTGGTTCATAGACTTTACCAAAGACGGGACTCAGATGCTGATTAGCTGATTACCATTTGCCCTTTTTATCCAAAACCCTTTTCCCGCTCAAGGGGGTTCCTCAGGGCTCCTCCTTGGGCCCCACGCTCTTTAACATCTATGCTGCTACCCTTGCCTAACTAGTCAAGTCCTGTGGTTTTGAAATACTTTCTTATGCCGATGATACCAAATTTGACATTTCCTGTGGGTAGGACATTGAGAATGCTAAACATCGATTTGTCGCCTGCATGAGAAAAAATGCCACTTGGATGTCCCTTAACTGTCTTCAGTTAAATATGGACAAAACAGATATGCTTCTGTTCGGAAAGCTCAGCTTGACTGGACAGAGGAATAGTGGCCTGCCGAGCTTGGCCATGCTTCTTCTCACAGAGACACAGCCAGAAACCTGAGTATACTGCTAGATAATAAGCTACCAATGACAGGCCAGGTTACGTCCACCTGCGGCACGTGCTTTGGGACAATGCGCCTTTGCAGGAGGATTTTTCAGTGGCTTCCGATAAGCTCTTGAAAAAGCCTTATCCAAGCATTGATCCTCAGCCACCTTGATTATGGAAATGCTCTTGTTGTAGCGTCTAACGAGTCCCTACTATCCAAATGTAGGTGGTACAAAACACTGCAGTTTACCTGGTTAATAAACTGCAGCCAGATGTCCCCTCAGACCCATTGCTCAGAGCCCTTCACTGATTACCCAGAAGGAACAGAGGACTGTTCAAATTACTCTGCCTGACTCATAAAGCCTGGTCAGGTAATGGACCCAAATATTTACAGGATAAACTCATTCTCAATCTCCCCAGAAGAAACCTTAGAGCAAAGAATAAACTCTTTCTATACCCCAGCATATTCATGTGACCTGATACGGTGGCTGAGTCTTCTGCTATTTCACTCCCTGCCACTGGAACAGGCTCCCCTTGTTCATCTGGGCATGCACTGACTACCCTGGTTTAAAAACTACACCTCAAGACCTGGCTGTATTTTCAATGGCTGCTTGTTAATCTGTCTGTTGCCTTAGCGTTGAGGGGCTCCTTCACGGATGCGTTGGTGCACGATGCCAAGAACCCATTAACTGAACATGATAAAGGGAGTGGGCAGGGATGCAGCATATCCATCCAGATTTGGTGCATTCTTGTCTTCTAGCTGTGCTGGAGCACAGTCTTCAGCCTAGCTCCAACACTCTGGTGGGGAGGTCAACAATTCTGGCACATTCCTAGGTCTGCCAGTGTTTTTCTAAATCTGGAAATGCTTCAGCATACATGAGTGGATGTGTGGGAACACCCACGCTATACCCATGTGTCGCCTCCACCGCACAATCAATCAATCAATCAGGAGTTTGGTAAAGCGTGACTACTCACCCGTGAGGGTCTCAAGGCGCTAGAGGTGGGGGGAAGGGGGGGGGGGGGGTGCAGGTTCCATTCCATCAAGGAGGGGGTCTGTCGAAGAGCCAGGCTTTGAGGTTTCTTGCAAAGATGGGGAGCGATGTTGTCTGTCTGAGGTGGAGCGGAAGGGCGTTCCATGCTTTGGCCGCGAGGAAGAAGGAACGGCCTCCCGATCTGGTCTTTCTGGCGCGAGGGACCATGGCGTAGGAAAGCTGGGATGATCGTTGGGTCCTTTGGGGTGCGTGGAATTTGAGTCGGCTGTTCAGGTATGCTGGTCCAGTGCCGTGGAGGGCCTTGTGTGCGTGGGTGAGCATCTTAAAGGTGATTCTCGCCTCGACGGGGAGCCAGTGGAGTGTGCGCAGGTGCTGGGAGATGTGGCAGTGTTTTGGCAGGTTGAGGACCAGTCTTGCAGCGGCGTTCTGGATGTTCTGTAGCTTGCGGATGAGGTTTTTGTTTATTCCGGCGTAGAGTGCGTTGCTGTAGTCGAGTCTGCTGGTGACCAGGGCGTGAGTGACTGTCTTTCGGTGTTCGAGGGGGATCCCTTTGAAGGTCTTACGAAGGAGGCGGAGGGTGTGGAAGCAGGAAGATGAGACAGAGTTGATCTGGCGGTCCATTTTGAGCTCGGAGTCCAGGATGATTCCCAGGTTGCGTGCGTGGTCTGTGGGGGTTGGCGGGTTTCCGAGGGCGGTGGGCCACCAGGTGTCGCTCCAGGGTTTGGGCCCATGATGAGTACTTCTGTTTTGTTGGTGTTTAGTTGTAGGCAGCTGTTTTTCATCCATTTGGCGACGGCTTCCATGCCTTCTCGAAGGTTGCGTCTGGCGGTGTTGGGCTCGTTGGATAGGGAGAGGATGAGCTGGGTGTCGTCTGCGTATGACACGATGTTGAGTCCGTAGGTTCTGACGATGGGGGCAAGTGGAGCCATGTAGACGTTGAAGAGAGTCGGGCTGAGGGAGGAGCCCTGGGGGACTCCGCAGGTGGTAGGTGTGGGGTCCGAGAGGAAAGGGGGGAGTCTGACCTGCTGCGTCCTGCCGGCGAGGAAGGAGCAGATCCTGGATTCCTGCATCGTAGAGTCTGCGTATTAAGGTGCGGTGGGAGACTAGGTCAAACGCCGCTGATAGGTTGAGGAGGATGAGGGCTACTGTTTCTCCTTTGTCCAGTAAGGTGCGGATGTCGTCTGTTGCGGCGAGGAGGGCGGTTTCCGTACTGTGGTTTTTTCTGAAGCCGGATTGGGAGGAGTCGAGGATGTTGTGTTCTTCAATGAATGTGGCGAGTTGGCTGTTGATGGCTTTCTCGATGACTTTCGCTGGGAACGGGAGCTGGGAGATGGGTCTGTAGTTTTTGAGGTCGGTGGGGTCCGCTGAGTGTTTCTTCAGGAGGGGGTTGACCTCGGCGTGTTTCCAGTCGTCGGGGAACGAGGCAGTCGCCAGGGAGCGGTTGATGGTGTGGCAGAGCATGGGTGCGAATGGTGTTGGCGGCTCTGTTGAAGATGTGGTGGGGGCAGGGGTCTGTGGGGGCCCCTGAGTGGATTGACTTCATTGTCTTCAGTGTGTCTTCGGTGGTGAGGGCTGTCCAGTCATCAATCGCTGGTTTCCGGGTGTCGAGGGTGGTTGGTGAGGGTTCAGTGTGTTAGTTGTCTTCGTCGAAGTTGTCGTAGATGCTCTTGATTTTGTGGTGGAAAAAGATGCTGAGTTTGTCGCAGAGGTCTTGTGAGGGAGCGATGTTGGTAGACTCGCTGGTGGGTTGGGCAAACTCCTTGATGATGCTGAAGAGTTCCTTGCTGTTGTGTGCGTGGGTGGAGATTCTGTCTTCAATCGCTTTTTTTCCTCGTTTCTCTAATGAGTTGATGGTGAGCGTTGGTGGCGGCTCTGAAGTTGTTGTGGGCTTCTGTGGATTTGGTGTTTCTCCAGGTCTTTTCGAGGCGGCGGCATGTGCGCCTGGACTCTCGAAGTTCGGTGGTAAACCATCTGGCTTTCTTGGCACGGGTATTGTTGTTTTTCTTGAGGGGGGCTATGGTGTTGGTGCTGTCCGAGATCCATCTATGCAGGGTTCAGGCTGCGGTGTTGGGGTCGTCGTTTTCCGCGATGGTTGGGGTGGAGTTGTTGAGTGAGGAGGTGAGCTGGTCATCGGTGATTTTGGTCCAGTATCTTTGTGGAAGCAAGTGTTGGTGTCTGTGGATGGTGGGTGTTCTGAATGTGAAGTGGACGCAACAATGGTCGGTCCATGGGAGTTCAGTGGTGTGGCTGAAGGTGATGGAGTTTCCTGTAGTGAAGAGGGGGTCGAGGGTGTGTCCTGCTGACTGCGTGTGCTCGGTCACGATCTGGCGGAGTCCAATGTTGTGGAGGTTGTCCAGGAGGCATGTGGTGTTGGGGTCCAGTTGATTGATGACCGCACAGAGTAACACATGGAAGTGACTTGCGCTCCCTTGCGTTACTCCAGAATTATCAAGCCATGCAGGGCCACACAGGGTGCCAGTGAATGGCTTGATGAATCTGAATCTAGTCTTTGCCTCGCCCTGCTTTGCCCAGGGGTTGGGCCATTAGAGGGTGTTTCTTTTTAGGGCAACAGCTGCTGCCTAAACTGGAACGAATAACAGGATGGGAGCGGGCATGGTCTATACATTTCTACCAGGGATGTGGTTCACAGTCCGCCCGGGGGGGGGGGGGGGGGGGGCGGGGAGGGGGGGGGGTTCAGGGTTCTCTAATGTGCTCTTGACTATGCACCAGAGAATCCCGGTTTATCTTTGGAAATTCTGGTGATTGTAGGGACTGTCTTTCCATCCTCCAGAGGGCTGGGGCATCTGGACGTAACCTACCTTGTGACTGGTCTGCCTCTGTACGTATCTCAGTGGTAACCAGCCTGGCACATGTAGAACATGGGACACGCCAAGCTGGAAATGCCAGATTTGCATGTGGCTTATCATCCTACAAATCAGAGAGTGTTCCAGAGTGTGCGGACACTTGACTATGCTGGTCCCTTCTGATTTACTAAAGGGCAACCACTCCGCTGCAGATGCCAGCTGGAGCATTCGCTCAAGGCCTCACATTGGCATCTGACATTTCTCGGCAGCCCACCCAGCCTGCCGAAACTTGCATTTATTTATTTGCAGGATTTATAGAGCTCAAAACTCATCCCCAAGGGGATATCACGGTGCTAGAAAGCTCCCTATTCTTACAGCTGCCAGAACAAAACTGATATGAACGTCTACTGAAAAGAATTATGCTCTGAAAAACCATGCTTTTAGTGTTTTTTCTAAAACAGAGATGGTGCAAGAACCCTCATGTGTCCACCGTCTTTGAACAGTTGATCTGATTCATTGTATAGAATAAAAGAAGAAGTAACATTGGAAATGTGTCAAAAGAAGAACATGTGTGACACTTTCCTGTATTTCCAGTTGTGCAACTTGCTCTGACCACATCACACAGTGAGTGTAAAGATGCCACACCTTCGAGTTATTTCATAGGACCTTCCTGCCGCCTTTGATGCTCTTCATGATATGGTCTCCGTTGTACTCTCACTTCTGATAGAGCGCCATGTTATTCTGAAAATTGTAGGGGTGCATCATAATCACTGATAGTCCGCACCCGCACATCTAAAGGAATGTATTAACGTGTGGTCATTAGAAATGTAGGGGCCGATTCACAGAATGAACTTAAGACTCAATCCTAAACTTACTACTTTTGGCATTCACAGAATGAACTTACTACTTTTGGTATTCACAGAAGTTAGGATTTTGTCTTAAGTCTGTCTTAAGTCTGTCTTAAGTCTGTCTTAAGTTTGTCTTAAGTCTGTCTTAAGACTAACTTAAGACAAAATCCTAACTTCTGTGAATACCAAAAGTAGTAAGTTCATTCTGTGAATGCCAAAAGTAGTAAGTGCATTCTGTGAATACCAAAATAGTAGTAAGTTTAGGATTGAGTCTTAAGTTCATTCTGTGAATCGGGCCCGTAGTATCTAAACAGCATATATTAGTGTGATTAGAAATGTAACCACGTCGTTTATAAAGACCAATGTAGTGTTTGATTAAAAATGTGCTTCAGATGACGCATAATGAGTTAGTTCATGTATAAAGTGATGCATTAGGATTAAACGTGCACCATATTAAAGTTCCACGTGTAGATTTGCTTATTTATGTAAGATAATGTTATGCATTAAATGGTTATGAATGCAATGCTTATAATGTGATTTTAGAAATGTATGTTTAAATGTGTAAAAGTCTGATCGCATATGCGTTCAAGAAAGAGGCCTATTTGTGATGTCTTACGTTAGCTGAAAATTATAGGCCCGAAATGTATTTTCTTGGGAAGGCTCTTACTTAGTCGAATGTAGTCAGCAGATTTGTGTGCATGCGAGGTCGCTTTGCTCACATGCTTTCTGTTGCAGGTGCAAGGACACTAGTCTCGTTAGGCAGAATAACCCTTTTGTTTTAGGAGTTAGGATGGTAGGAGAAGCCGCCATGGGAGTGTAAACGAATGCAAATATGATACTTTTAGCAGAGAAGTTGCCTGGGACTCAAGGACTCGCCAACGGTTTCAGGATGAAGTCAGAGTTTCAGTGGAAAAGTACCAGAAAGAAGACCTGTCCTAAGGGACGTGCAAAGGGCGTGTTTTACTGTTTTTGGTTCTGTATTAGGGACAGTGCCCCAGAGGGTGGAGCAGATGAAGACTAGAGGGGAGGCTAGAAGGAGATTCTTAGAACGAGCTATGTGGATTTCGCTGAATACCTATGCAAAGTGAGTGTACTTCTGAGGAAATCTTCACTGCTGACACCTTTTTCTCTTGCCTGGTGATGATGCTAAGTAGGGATGCCACTTTAGAGACAGTGTAAGGACAGATAAATTACCTTTCCTTTTAGGTTAATGAAAACTACATTAGAGATTGGAGTAGTCATAGCCTGTCTGATGCTTTTAGAATTAACTATTCTTCTTATTCTAGGTTGGATGAGACTTCTGAGTAGGATTATGTTTGTTTTCCTGCCCATCTATTTTCTTAACCTCTTGCGGAGGTGCTGAGGTGCTTGTATGTCCAGTTATTTTTGGCTTTGTATTAAAAATCTTATCATTTGATTAGTCAGTGATCCTTTTGAATTGAATCGTTTGGACATTTGAAATTTATGAATCAAAATGGTGTTTCCCCTTTACAGTTCTTAGCAGACTAAAAAGATTCCGTCGACCGAGGATTCTTAAAAATGATAAGATAAAACAAAAAGATAAGATAAGAATCTGGCGTTATCACTTCCCTTTGAGTCTCTGCCTGCATCTTTGCTGTTCTTTGCTCCCTTGGAATAGTTCCAGCTCTTGCATCTTCTCAGTATAGCTGGTTACCTGCCAGGGTTCAGTTCTAGGGTGCACCCAATTCTCTATCACCTCTGTCTATCTGGGGCTATAGATCATTTCTTGTCTGGTTTCCACTTCACTATCCATGTTGCTCTTTTGAAGGAACACTTATCTCCCTCCTCCTCGTTTTCATTCCTGCACCTTTCTCTTCCTTTCTCTCCATCTAAGAGTCCGGAGAGTCCTGACCACCCAAGAGGGGGGCGGTCCTTCACCCGCCCAGGGCAGACACATAGCGAGGAGGGGATGATGTTCACTGATCTTCGAAAATAGATGTTCACAGTAAGAAACTTACTGGCAAAGCCAATAGGTCTGGTTATACATTTATAATGATTGCTGAGCCAGAGCTGAGGCAAAGGTCTGGCATGGCCCTAAGTGGGAGGACATGAGGTCAGCCATTAGAATAGGCACATGAACTGATTCACATCATCAAAACCAATGCCAGCCCATATATTTAACTTTTGAAAGTTTACACTGACTATCAGCCTGATTCAGCTTTAGCCTTGCGTGGATTACCAACCTCTGCTACTGGCATTAACATGCAATCACATACATGCACAAATGCTGTTTGCACGTGTGAGCACATTATAAGAGAGTGAAACAATTTGAAGTGAACTGATGAGGAAAACAGGATGCATGAAACTGCACCAGAAAAATGTGGAGGAAAGATGGACACATTGAAGGAAGAGAGGGGGTCAGGCAGCATGGGACTGTATAGGAAAGAAATGTACAGGAAGAGGGACAGACTAAGCAAGAGCTGTACAGTCTGCAAGGATCTAAGGGCCAGATATATCAATCAACCAATCAATCAGGAGCACCTGATAAGCGCGCGGCTGCCTCAACGGAAGAGTCCCGGCGCTCAAAGCAGAGACCGAAAAAAATACCATGTCATCAAAGATTAATCTTTATCAAACTGCCAGGTTTTATCTCTCTTTTAGAGATGTCAACTGACTGAGCCTGAGTATCTTGAGTGGCAAGGAGTTCCAGAACTTGGCCGTCAGTGTTGTGAATGAGCTACCTCCGCGACAAGCTTTAAAATATTTAGGGATCCGCATCCGGCAGCGGTTATTGGACCTCAGCATTCTCTCTTGCTTGTACAGGCCTAGTCTCTTACTCAGGTAAAGAGGGCCCTTGCCTTCAGGAGCTGAAAGGTCAGTGTAGGGCCTTTAAATTTGATATGTTTCACCACTGGGAGCCAGTGTAGCTGCTTCAGGTGCAGTGAAATACGTTGGCGAAAAGGGACTCGCCGAGTCAACCGGCTGCAGCATTCTGAATGATCTGGGGTCCGTGTGTTAGAAAGGCAGGCAGACCCAGGTGAAGGCTGTTGGCATAGTACAGACAAGAGATTACCACTGAATGGATCACAATGTAGCGGCTCTCCTCAGAGACCAGGTGAAGCAGCTTCCTTAACGTTCTAAGTTTCAGGAAGCAAGTCGGATAGATCTGTCTTATTTGAACCGTGAAGGAGAGGGCGGAGTCAAACATGACAAACACATTCCGAGCAGATGCTGTAAGAGTCAGTGGGGGATTTAGTTCTTCAGGCCACCAGAAATTCAGTGGGGTAGGGGGTCGCTCTGGCTACAGAGAACCTCGGTCTTGTCAGTATTTAATTTAATTGAAAGAAATTTGACTCCATTCAGACAGTTACTCCTTTATGACATTCCTTAAACTAAGGAGTTTCAAATGGCTGGTCACCAAAAGTTGTCACAAATTGCGCAGCCACTTCTTGTGACCATTCTTTAATTTTGTGATGTGACCTCTTTATTAATTTATCACATCGCAAAATGTCTAGTCACAGGGGTTTGCAGGACAACCTGCCTAATGTCTATTGGTTAAGTTGGTCACTGTTTGTGACCACTTGTCCTTGGCACATACCCAGCAGACCGCCATCGCTGTGTTTGTATTTCCAAAAGCAAAACCATTTTCTAAAGCAGCCCAGTCCTGCTTTTGAAAACAAATAAATCCCAAATGGAAAAATGTTTGGGGAAGCAGGTGATGGTTCCCTGGTGCCGACTTCCTCCTTCCGTGGCTGCCAACAGCGTTCTTAACACCTTCGCTGCGGCGGCTATTCCGCCGCAGCGCTAAGGGGGCGGGGGCGCGAGCGGCGCGCACATGCTGGTGACGGAAAGCTCTGTCACCAGCTGTGGTTGAGCTGTGCTCATGACGGAGCGGTTCCTTCATGGCCCCGCCCGCTCAATGGAACGCCCAGCGCAGGCGCAGAATCCGCGCCGCTCAGGCGCTGCGAGCGGGCCATGAAGAACCGCTCCGTCATCAGCACAGCGCCACCGCGGCTGATGACGGAGCAGTTCCGTCATCAGCACGGAAAGAGTTAAAGGGGCAGGGGTCCCAAATCTTACTTTTGGTGAATCGGTTACCACTTCCTTTGAGGATTTGGTAACTGATCAGTGATTGCGGCCACAATTGCTTTCACAGACCATTGCTACTTACAATACTGAATCACAATTAGGAAAGAACGTGCTTTTCATGCCCCTTCCTAAACTTGGTTCAATGTGGATCCAAAACCAATTTTGCAGGTTTCAAACAAGTATAAAAATAATTTGTGTATGTAAAGCCTTGTAAAGATGGCCCTCATAGGGATGAATCCGAGAAAACGGACAAAGTGACGGATGTGTGTGTTACAAGATTTATGGACTGCATGAGAAAAAAAAATATGTGAAAAGGGGACAGACTGGAAGAGAGGCTGGGATGCAGTTGTGTGAAAGAGAATTGTGAAATTGTATACGTGGGGGAAGTACATGGAAGAAGGAAGGGGCCGAGTTGGAGGGACAATCAAAAGAAACCAAGGGAGACAATTGTGACTGAAAAAAAGGGAGCAGAGAGGTTAGAGAAAAGAGGGAGAGAAGTTTCATGTTGCTAGGTGAGAAACATTTGGCTAAAGAAGGACAGAATGAGGAAAGAGAGGAATATGTACTGCACTGAATTGTGTGAGCCGTGGGAAGAAATGTAGTCTGAGGGCAAAAATGGAGATAGGCAGACTACAACTCTTATTAATCAATTATTGACAAACATGCAGAATGTAGATTTACTCTCGAGTTTACATGTGCACGCTGGCATGGTACTATTACATTTGAAACAAATTTGGTATAACTTGTTAAAGCGGCTTTTTCTAGCTTATGCAAAAAAAAAGCGTAAATTTAGCCTCAACGTCATCTTGTTCAAAATGGATGTCTCCTCCTAAATGTTTATTGCTCTTTATTTCTGCACCACACAGGCAAGCAGTCATGTTTATTTCCATTGCTGTTGTTCAAACATGTGCTAAGTGATACAATTGCCAATGCCATTCTGCCAGCTCACTCTGCTACATCCATTCACATTAGTTTGCTGTTGTTCTTGTAAGTAGTTTGTCCTACCATCTCCGGATGACATTAGCATAGAGTGGGCTGAATCAATATTCATGTAGTCATATAGTGCTTGGATTGTAATGCAATGTGATGGTTAATACTACTGTGCTCTGATTTGCTAAAAGTGTAATTATTTTGCTCACATCATCATTTTGAAGAAATTAATAATTTCCTATGTGAGAAAACTGTGAACCCCATATTTTGGGGGTGAGCCACAAGACTATTCTGAAGACTTTCCAATGCTGCTAGGGATGCTGCACCATTTCTTATTGATTTTTCTGCTCAGTTGGGACTTAGAGTATTTCAGATTTTGCAAAATATTTTGTATTGCTCTATTCACTGAGAGCCAACATGCAGAAAGAATTATGTTGTTTATTTTGTATGGGTTTATTAAAAAACGGTTGTGCAATTCTTTTTCCATTCACAGAGAAGATGTGCTGAAGTTGGTTAATTAGACGAAGAGTCGCACTGTGATTGGTCAACACAGCTGTCACTGGTGGGGAACAGCCGTTACATCGCATCTGTTGCATTGTAACAACGCATGACTATCACAACACAATTTTTTACAATTCACAGGCCATTACAACGCATTCCTTTATAATTAACTAGCAGCCCGCCCCAGCGTTGCCTGGGGCAGAAAGGTGCTGGGGGCAGTACACCCGCTCCCGTCCCGCCCCCCTCCCGCCCCCACTCCTCACGCCTGTCCCTCTGTGCACACCCGCTCCCACCCCTCCCGGCCCGACTCCCTCCCGCCCTGATTTCAATGAGCATTTACTTTACCTGAGCTGCCGCTCCTACCCGCGATCTTCACTTCAACGCCGCTCCTCTTCGCCATGACGCGCCCGCGCTCCTCACTTCACCGCAGCTCCATGCTCACTTCACCGCAGCTCCAAGTCTATCCTCCTCGTCATCACGCACGTCGCGGCCAGCGCTACGTCATGGCCAGAGCAGCATCGCGGCCGGCGCTACTTTCAGGGCACTACTTTTTTTTTAAAGTAATATTTTTAAATGTACGTTTTATTTTCATTTTTTATAGCCTATGTCCATCTGCACACCCTGACGATTTCTACAATGTATCAGGTGTGTGGATTGGCGCTGTGGTTCCCGAGTTTACCTTGCCAAAAGGTTTGTGTTCTCTCTTTATAATAGTAGTATGGATTTAGTTGTAAAGGCATGAATGGTAAACGGATATGCTTTTTAAATGTAAGTATTAGGTAAGTGTGGGTTTTGGGGTGGTATGGGTTATTTTTGGGCTTGGGGTGTGTATGGATTTTGAAGTGGCATGGGTAAATATAGGTTTTAGGGTGGGTATGGGTTAGGGGTGGCATGGGTAATTGTAGGGTTTAGGACACGTATTGATTTTGGGGTGGCATGGGTAATTTTAAGGTTAGGGTGGATGTGGGTTTTGGGGTTGCATGGGTAATTTTAGGGTTTAGGGCCGGTATGGGTTTTGAGGTGGCATGGGTAATTTTAGGGTTTAGGCTAGAGATGGGTTTTGGGGTGACATGGGTAAGTTTAGGGTGGGTATGGGTTTTGGGGTGACATGGGTTTAGAGTGTCTATGGGTTTTGGGGTGGCATGCTTTGCATAGGTATATGCGTGGTTGAATATTGCATTGTAATGGTAACGTATAGTAACAACACTTGCATTGTTACAACCGTGTTATGAAGGCATGCGGTGTAATGGAATGCGTGTGGAGTCATACAACTGTCATTGGTTGGTTGCTGTGAAACGTGCGTTGTGATTGGTTGACCTTTGGCATATCTTGCTAGGATTGATTGCAAAAAGGATGTAAGGAAGACATAAAAGCAATGTCGACCAGACACACTATGCGGTAAGGAAGAGCTGCATTAAATGTCGGTGCAATGGTTGTAGGATCAATGGCTTCGAGCAGGTGAACTAGCCTAATTAAGGTAAGAATGTATTCATTAGGAATCTTCTGGCTTCCAGTTTGAAAAAACAAAAGTTGATGGACAGAATGCAGAACAATGTCATACATTCACCCCAGTCTTCCCTGGACCGGAATCAAGCATCCTAGGACCGGTTTCTGGCTATCAGCTGTCTTCAGCCAGGATAGCTTGACTCCAGTGGTGTGGAGAGCATGGGACTCACGTCTGAGCATACCCATCCCACTCGGGGTGACAAATGCAAAAACAACAGTTGAGGGACAGAATGCAGAACAATGTCATACATTCACCCCTGTACAGAGATCTGGGCCTAAATCCATCGTTTTTTGGCACTCCACACCACCCCAGTTCAGATATGTCCATATGCAAATCAGCCTTGACCCTGTGCCTCATGGGAGCAGTCCAGCCCGAACGGCCAAGCCATGTCTTCCCTGGACCGGAATCAAGCATCCTAGGACCGGTTTCTGACTATCAGCCATCTTCAGCCAGGATAGCTTGACTCCAGTGGTGTGGAGAGCATGGGACTCACCTCTGAGCATACCCATCCCACTCGGGGTGACAAATGTAAAAACAACAGTTGATGGACCGAATGCAGAACAATGTCATACATTCACCCCAGTACAGGGATCTGGGCCTAAATCCATCGTTTTTTTGCGCTCCACACCACCCCAGTTCAGACATGGCCATATGCAAATCAGCCTTGACCTTGTGCCTCATGGGAACAGTCCCTTTCCAGTTTGAAGGCAGTTGTTGAGGAGATCCTGCGTATTTACGGTGGAAGAGAGTTCCATATCTTAGGGACAGCGCCGGAGAAGGCTCGGTGACAAGTTCTCTTTTTGCTAAGAATGAGTGGTTTCAGGAGGAAAGTGTTAGCGCTTCTTGAGGCTCTACCACCACAGGATAATTCAAGCTTTTGCGCTAGGTACCTGGGGGTTTTGAGATGCAGAGTTTTGTGCGCCAGAACAGCAATCTTTAACTGAATTTTAGCTTCGTAGGGCGACCATTTAAGACATTTTAGGACTGGGGATATGTGCGCATTTTGTTTGATACCAGTCACCAATCTAGCCGCAGCGTTCAGTGATGCCCTTAGTAGAGCCAGGGTGTATTTGAGAAGGCCACAGAGCGTAGCACTGCCATAGTCAAACCTCGGCAAGACAAGCACTTGGACCAGTTGCTTGAAATTGGTTTGTGGAAGGAATGGTTTGATATTTCAAAGTGTCCTCATCAAGTGATTAGGTCCCTTACACACATTGCTGATATGATTTTTCATATTCAGGTGCTTGTCAAGGGTGATTCAGAGGGATTTGGCTGAGTCTTTGATGAGAGGGGTGCAGTTGAAAGCAGTGTGGTGATGTAGCCAAAGGTCCAGCTTGGGGACATGGTTCTGAGGCGAGATGAGAAGGAATTCAGTTTTGGAGGTGTTGAGCAGGTGATGGTTCTCAGTTAACCAATTTTGTGTGGACATTAGGGTGGCTGTGAGTGAAATGATGTCATCCGGGGATGAGATTTTCAGATAAAGTTGCGAATGGTTTCCGCAAACATATGGAAAAGAATGTTCAAGGAATTTAGTGTCAAGTCTCACGGCGGGGTCTAGACGCGAACCCTGCCTTGAGGCGCATTTAGGTGTCTAAAAACTACATTTCCCATGTTTCCAGGGTCAGCGCGCGCGACGCCCGGTGTGATGACGTCACACGCGCTGAGAACATTACCGGCGAAGGAACTGAAGCGCCCGCCGTGGATTCTGGTTGTGTGCTGCATTCCTACGAGCGTTACCAGCGTATCCTTTTTGTTGTACACTCTGTGTCGGCTGGTGAGTACTTTAGAAGCGTTCCGCTTCTGCCTGGGGGTGGCGTCGGCTGGCGCTTCCCATTCCTTGTGGAGTCCTCGGCTGAGGCTCTTGTTTTGCCGCAGTGTGGGATGCAGTTGTGAAAAGCGGCATTTTCATAGATTACAGTTGGCGAGGAATACTCGAGGGTGCTCTTTATTTTCAGTGAACTGTCATCGTTTGCTCTGGGATTGCTCTGCGTCCTAACCACAGTGTGATTGTTCTGGTCTATGATATTCACCTGGGCTACATACTCTCGAGGAAGGGAATATTGGAACTAACTGTATGTAGACTCGGGATTCCAAAAGGTGCCTATTTGACTTTGGGGAATGTTGGCAATCTGAAGCAGTGATTAGTCTTGCTGGGCTTCTATAAATATATTTCACGTCTGGATCCAGGACTATTTGGAGCTATTTGTGTGCAGTATCGTGTATTGCCTGGTGAAGTAACTGGGCAAGACAAATAAGGTCATAAGACAATAATCTTTGTCTTCTTTTCTTTACCTTTGACAACAGGGGCTTATGAGCTTCGCCTGGCAGGCTAATTTCCATACTGACCCCTGTTGAAGCCTTAATTTTCTATTATGTTGGTATGTACCTTATACTGTTGTGTTTAAGTTAATAGAACCTTGCTGATGGTAGAAACTGACCATAGGGTTCTTGTCTTCTAGAAATAACTTCACGTACAACTTTTCTGATTGCCAGGCAAAGCCAACCCATTATTCATTTCCAGGTATACAGCATTCACTTAACACTAGGGTGGGGATACAGGTTACTACCAAGTGAATTGTATATAAGTCTGTGCTTGTCTCATGGTGCCTTGTTCTCGTTTCAGCTTCCCTTCCCTGCAGCTCCCTTCCTACCCTTCCTGATTATCCCTCGCTCGATCATTCCTGTGTGTCTGTTCACATTCAGACCCAGGGGCTGTCGAGAGGTGGACCCCATAGAGCATCGTGAGATCCTGAGGACCCTTGGCCTTGACATTTAGATAATTAGCTAATGGTTCCAAGAAAAGGTTGATGAGGATAGGAGATAGGGCTGACCCTTGGGGGACACCCATGAGTACTGGAGAGGACTGTGAAAGGGAGTGGTTTGCCTTGGCTCTTTTGAATCTGTGGTGGAGGAAGGGCGAGAACCATTGTAGCACCCAGCCAGAGAAACCCATCCTATTCTTCAGAATAGATAGGAGGTTGTCATGATTAACCGTGACAAATGCAGAGGAAAGGTCAAGGAGGATTAGGAGGCATGAATTATTTTGGTCAAGCAGTTTTAAGATCTCATCCATAACATGAGTGAGAGCCGACTCATTACTGTGCCCCTTTAATATTAGAAAGCTACATTTCTCAAGATCGGCAATGAATGAGAGAAAGCCATTACTTAGAACTATACAATTTGAAGCATTGAATAAATGGGATCGGGTGGCCACAGAGAAGGACCGAAAGAGAATCAAGAAGCAGGTTAATGGTTCATTCAGACAATGGTTACCAAGCAGGTGAGAACATTAGGAGAGATGCTTGAGGGAGGATAAAGTAGAAGGATTCAGAGTTTTCCTTGTGATAGTGAAAGAAACAGCAGACAAAGTGAAGGTCAATGTGGCTGACAGAGAGAAGCAGAGCCAAGAATAGGATTCAGATGAACATGATAACTATTTAAATGATCTTTGGAATTGTAGACCGCCTCTATATATTGAAGATATTTAGACACTGGTGGAGGTCTCCATAGAACCTGATACGGGTGCAGCAGGAAAATGTGTCATTGTACAGGCACAAGGACTGGCAGTTCTTGTAGTACTGTGTGCATCAGTGAGTGCCCCACCCGGGGATACATTGAGAACTTTACCATGTACTAGGGGAGATATTGGTGCTGTCTAAACTACAGTTTCTAATAATGAGTCTGCACCTGTCCTTGCTGAGCCACCTGACGAGAGGGAAATTATTATTAGACTTTTAAAGATTGAGTTTTGCTATACTGTTTAGGAAATCATTTATTTAAATAGACTGATGTCTAACTATGTCAATGATATTAGATATTTGATCAGAGATGCGGAAAGGTGGGTGAATAAAACACATGATGAACTTGAAGAGTTCACTGAAGAATACAAGGTGGAAATAAGCAGAATGAGGTATGCGCAGAAAAATTATAAAATTAATTTGAGTAACCAGGAAATAAAAGAACTGGGTTTAATGTCTTTACGTGCTCACATTAACCCCTTCGCTGCGGCGGCTATTCCTCCGCAGCGCTAAGGGGGTAGGGCGGGCGCGCGGTGGTCACGTGCTTGTGACGGAACCGCTCC
Source organism: Lissotriton vulgaris (assembly GCF_964263255.1). Taxonomy (NCBI): domain Eukaryota; kingdom Metazoa; phylum Chordata; class Amphibia; order Caudata; family Salamandridae; genus Lissotriton; species Lissotriton vulgaris. The sequence continues at coordinate 65,172,661 of NC_141687.1, forward strand.
GTCACGGCTCGCGGGTGAGCTGTGCTTGTGACGGAACGGTTCCGTCACGAATGCGCCCGCTCAATGGAACGCGCCGCGCAGGCGCGAAATCAGCGCCACTCAGGCGCGCCGAGCGGGCCGTGACGGAACCGTTCCGTCACAAGCACAGCTCACCCGTGGCTTGTGACGGAGCGGCTCCGTCACAAGCACACAAGGGGTTAAGGATGTAGTCGAGAAAATAAAAGACTGGAGAAAACTAAAGAAGTGCAGATTCACGATGCTTTTTTCCTGTTCGCAATCACTGTTTGTGTGCTCGGGGGGAAATATCTCACGAATTCGCATTTTGAGATCGCAAACAAGCAAAAAATTTCACGAGCTCGCGGAACGCAGAATTTTGGGCAATTTCGCATTCTCCGCAGAACACGACATTACCCAAATTCCGCAAATTCCGCGAGTGGAACAATATTAACTGCCCAGGCCTAATTCAGAACCAGAGACAGTGTCAGAATTTCCTCTGAGAAGAGGGCAGGGAGAGAATGGTGTGCATGTAACCTGGACTACAGGTGATCTTTATGCATTTACAATTAATTTTCCAAAACTAAGAGAGGAACCTGATCAGTGGTACAAGGAGCGTGGTGACAATTTCGAAAATGCTTTGGATTCATTTAGATACTTTATTTGAGATTGTTGTTCCTAATGATCTATGGACTGAGTGTCCATAGATCATTAGCTGCTGTTGCTTGGTGCACTGGGAAACCAGCTAGAGTTGTACCTAACAATGCTCTAGCTGACTTAGTGGCTTACAAATATATAGCAGTACCAGATCTTAAGGAAAAGCAGGTGCCAGAAAAGGAGGTGGATTGGGCAAAAATCATGAGAGTTACACAAGTGTAAAGGTGATACATACTTACTATGAAAGGCTTATACAGATCTATAGTAAATACACCTGCGTTGAAGAGCCTTAGAATGAAGGTATAAGCAATCTCGTTTCAGCTTTTGATTTGGGTTTGCTACCTGAGCTTAGTTCGCATAGGCAGCAGAGTGTAATGTGTTGGCAGATTCAGAGAAGTGGCAGAAATCAGATGATGGGTTCTGATTCGGAGTTTGTGCCACCTGATAATTCCAGAATGAATGGAGAGCATCTCCTGGAAGGTGTGAGATTGGGGAATGAGATGGTGCAGATACAACTTAATGCTTATATTAAACCCAACAAAGACATCATTAAGTGAATTACGGGATCTCCATTATGAAGTCCCATAGGATGATAATTGAAGGTGGGAAATGTTAGGTTTTAAAAAGAGTTACTATGCTGTATGAATCACTCCTGAATATAAATATATATTCCCTGCTAATGCTATATTGCATCACCGTTATTTACAATGCCAGATACATTTGGGAAGGGATGCGATGGCAAGAACTTTTAACAAATACTGGTTTAATGCAAGATTCATAAATATTGTAGAAGATCTGTGCCAAAGGTGTATTTGCCAAAGAAACATATCAGGGAAAGAAGACTATTGTGCCAAGAGACACCTAGGCAAATCAGAGGGCACATTTACAAGACTTGAGGCAGACTTCATTGAGATGTCAGTTTACAATGGCCTTAAATATATTCTTGTGATTGTCTGCTTGTTATCTAAATTCAAAAAGAACACAAGATGGATGAAATACTGAAATAATCAAACATTCACCCCCGTTACAGATCTGGGATAAATCTTTTGTTTTTTTGCACAACACGCTATTCCAGTTTAAACCCAGCCATATGCAAATCAGGCTTGACCCTGTTCCCAGTGGGAACAGTCCAGCCCGAACTGCCAGGCCAGGTTCTTCCTGGACCAGAAACAAGTATCCTGGGGCAAGTTCCGGGGTGAGCAAAAGAAGGATGGATTTTACCCAGATCTCTTGACTGGGGGTGAATGTTTTGATTTGATCTGCATTCCAACAATCATTTGGGTGTCTTTTGCTTTCTCATCCTAAGTGCTCTGGATATGACCAGACGCGGGTCCCGGGCTCAAGCTAGCCTGGCTGATGAGGGGTGAAACCCCGAAACTGGTCCTAGGATGCTAGTTTTGGTCCAGGGAGGATCTGGATTGGCAGTTCGGGCTGGACTGTTCCCATGAGCAACAGGGTCAATAGTGATTTGCATATTCCTGGGTCTAAACTGGGGTTGCATGGTGAGCAAAAGAACAATGGATTTAACTCAGATCTCTTGACTGGGGGGAATGTTTTGATTTGATCTGCATTCCTACCATCATTTGGGTGTCTTTTGCTTTCTCATCCTAAGTGCTCTGGATATGACCAGACGCGGGTCCCGGGCTCAAGCTAGCCTGGCTGATGAGGGGTGAAACCCCGAAACTGGTCCTAGGATGCTAGTTTTCGGTCCAGGGAGGATCTGGATTGGCAGTTCGGGCTGGACTGTTCCCATGAGCAACATGGTCAATACTGATTTGCATATGGCTGGGCTAAACTGGGGTTGCATGGTGAGCAAAAGAACAATGGATTTTACTCAGATCTCTTGACTGGGGGGAATGTTTTGATTTGTTCAGCATTCTGTCCATCATTTGTGTGTCGTTTGTATTCTCTAAAGGGGTTGAGATCTATCCTACCTGGAGATATGACAGCTTGACAGTTATTAAGGGAAATGATTCTGCTGTTTGGCTTGACAACCGCTATTGAGACAGACTGTGGAATTCATTTTAAAAGTGAGATTTTAAAATAATTTGTACAGTTCTCCAGATTGATTAGAACATCCATTGTAGGTATTGTCTTAAATCGTCTGGCAATGTAGAGAAGATGACTAGGACCATCAAAAACACATTGGTGTATGAATCCATCAGTTTGAAATGGCATAACAATCTTCCTTTTGTTCTCAGGAGCATTAGAAGCACCCGGACAAAAAGGCGACTTTTGCCATAGGAGCCATGAGATGAGCCCACATACTCTCAGCAACACTTGTATCAATAACTATTGACATTAGGTTACATGCAAAGGTCTGGCTGAAGTCGTGAAATCTGTCTTCTAGGTGAATTTGGCAACAACAAAGTCAAACACTAGGAGAATGAAAGAGTATAATTGATGAAAGAAGAGCAAGTGTTGAAACTGATTCATAGGACCATGACAGTGAATCGCCTGTTGCTAAGAGACCAGAAAGAAAGAGAATTCTAAACAGATAGTGCACTTCACCTAAATGGGCATATCTTGCGCCTTTGTCTGAAGAAGAAGAAGAGGAAGAAGAAGAGTCAGATACAGAGATCTACAGGCCAATGAACTGCTAACAATTCATCTTTGAAAATGAGTTAGAAGACGAGCCACCTTGAACGTTTGCAATCCTAATAGTGGGAAACACTTTATTGAACCTTGTAAAAGAATTAATAAAGTTTTGAGATTATGAACTGAAAATAATATGTTTAACATTGAAGTTGGATTTTGATTTTTGATTATTTGAAAAGAAGTAGAAGAAAATTAGAATTAATTAGATGAACAAAGTAGAAGAAAAGAAAATCTATCATTGCTCTGGAAAAAAAGAGTTTTTTTTTTTGAAGATTTGTTTTCGGAGTTCCTTTATCTTTTAATTTTTGCTTTTGATCTCAATAGAAATGGCCTGCAGCAGAAGCTATAAAATGTCCTAGCATGACCCCATTGATAGTGATATTAATAGTCTTAGTTTGTCTACTGTTGTTTCTTATTTCTCTGGTAGGATATGTTTCCACAGAGGTTGAACTAAGTATAGTACATGATGAGGTTAAATCTAATACAATGATACATATGGAAAGTTTAGTTAGTAGATTTAATGATAATATTTATAGAAAAAGTTGGGCAAATATGTTGATATTATGTGTGTAGTTTGAGAAAAGAAGACCACAAAATTTTTAAGGAATGTAATATGAGGTGAAGGAAAATGTTGAAAGATTTGAAGGATGAATAGAAACTCAGGGAGCAGATAAAGGCTGAGGAAGAGTTTAGTGTTTTGAATGTGCATCCAAGATTATGAATGGAGCATGGGAGATGGGGTAAATCGCGTATGTTGGCCCTACAGAATCCAAATCAGGATTCTTGCTAACTATACTTTATCAAAACTTGATGTATCTTTTATTGTTTCTCAATTATCTTTTTTAATATGTAGGGATAATTAGCCCATCATTATTTATGATGTGTTAAATATCACCCAATTCATTCTACATTCCCAACGGGTTTCGGGATCAATCTATTCCACCATAGGGGAGGCTCATTTGCTGAACCGAAAATTCGGGCGAGGATCACACTTCCCACCCAGTGTGTGGATACCATTGCATCGAGTGGAGTAAACAGGCACCAATGGTCGAAACCATTGAAGTTGCAGCGAAGTCTGAAGGTCTGTGCGTGGTATTTTCGAGTCAACCATGAAACCTAGAACATCTCTGCATTTAAAAGTCCCACTGCCTGGAAGCCTGGCAGGCTCTGTCATCCACTTTGATGGGAGAATATAACTGACTGAGGCATAGCAATAATCCATACAGACTGCATTGAATATAAGTATCTAACAACAACCACTCCCTCCCCTATGAAGTTGTTTTATTGGAAACAAAATCAGGAAACCCTGAATCCTTCAATCTTTGGACCATTTCGTGCTATTTACACCGTTGATAAGCTAATAAAATATGCAATCACAGGGCAGTGGTTGAAAAGTTGAGCTGGAATTCCTCTGTTTTTAACTGGCACGCACGCCCTCCCCCCCCTCCCCCCCCCCCCCCCGATGGAAGTTACCTTCGGTGTCCGTTCGGGCCCTATCTCCACTTGTGCACATTCACAAGCGACGGTTGAGGCGGAAGTGTAACATGCTCTAGAACCGCAGTACTCAGTAGTGAGGCCAGCATTAAACACAGAAGATGACCACAGGAGCATATGTAGTGATTACGTATTAAATAGGTATTAACTACGTATGCACCTGCAGCCATCTCCTGTGTTTACTGTCAACCTCTGTGACCTCACGGCACCATTGGAAAGCTTCCCAACGGGCCCTTTAAAAGTCAGCTGTAAGCGCTTTCACAACTGACTTTTAAAGAGCCTTTTGGGAAGCTTCCTGTTTGGACATAGAAGAGGCAGGGACAGATAGATGCAGGGACAGAGATGCAGATAGAGACAGACAGACAGAAATAGACAGAGACAGACAGAGACAGACCGAGAGGCAGAGATAGACAGATAACCCTGGGCGTAGTACTACGCTACGCCCGTGGAGCGTGCATAGTTTGCGCTACAACGCACTACGCAAATTAGCACATTGCAGATAGAGACAGAGACCACTAGAGACAAATACAGATAGAGACAGCTGAGGACAGAGACAGATAAAGACAGATAGAGATAGACAGAGACAGACAGAGATAGACAGAGACAGACAGAGACAAATAGAGACAGATGGAGATATAAAGAGACAGACAGAGACAGAGACTGGGACAGATAGAGACAGAGAAAGAGACAGATAGAGACAGAGACAGACAGATAGAGGCAGAGACAGATAGACAGACAGAGACAGATAGAGAGAGACAGACAGAGACAGAGACAGCTAGAGACAAATACAGACAGAGACAGAGAGAGATAGAGACATAGACAGACAGATAAAGACAGAGCAGATAGAGTCAGAGGCAGATAGAGACAGAGAGAGATAGAGAGATAGAGATAGATAGAGAGGGAGATATAGCGAGATATAGCGAGATATAGCGAGATATAGCGAGAGAGAGATAGATAGATAGATAGATAGATAGATAGATAGATAGATAGAGATAGAGAGATATATAGATAGAGAGAGATAGAGATAGAGACCAAGCGAGAGAGATAGATAGAGCAATAGATGTGTGTGTATGCCGCGTTTGACGGCTCAGTGGATGAATGCTTCTGCTACAGGGGCCAATCTCATGGTCACAGTTTTTTTTTGCTCTAGCCCCCCTCCCTCCCTACTGACCCCGCCCCCACCGGTGCGGCCCTTGGCCGCAAACCACACTATAAATTTGCCACCAGAAAGTTTGCGTGTACCCATGTTCTAGAACATCGTGCGTGCAAAGCACAATTGCTCATTCTGCGTGGCTGTGCATTATACATGTGCCTGTTATGTGCAAAACACACGCAGAGTATGTACATGCTCATCACAGATGTGGAAAAGTTCCCTGGTGTTCTTACATCACTGAGATGTTGCATATCCAGCAGAGTTGCATACGCAGTGAACAAGTGGCCATGCATGCATGTATTTTTGTGAACTTCCTTTTTGTGCAAAGAGTAAAATAACCACCACGAGCTTTGTGATGGAAATCTAGCTAACGGATTTACTACACAACCGTCTGTGGTTTAGCGTTTACATAACCAAATAGTTGAGTATTAACACACGTAGCTCTTATGCAACCACCCTCGGGCAACGAAGACCATTCTGCATCCACTTCTCATCTGTTCATGACACCACTAGAGATGACAGACCTCTAGAAGTGTCCATCATCTTTCTTTATTAACCATGCGATTACTTAAAATCTTTACAGTAAAACACCTTAAACAGCTAAAATACAGTAAAATACACCATGCCAGCATGGGCCAGATATTAGTAGTATGCTCCTAAAGAGACTGCATTGCCATAAGTTAAAAATTGTGTGTGTGCTTCAGATCACCCCAACATTTGCTTGTACCTGTAAGACAAGAAAGAAAACCCCTATTTACAGGAATTCATCAATCTTTGTTGCCAGGTCTGATTGAACCCCCTTTGAGGATCAACTCTCTCTTATAGTCTGTTTGGCCATGCTGTGAGATCTTGATTTATATAACTTTCCCCATCTGTTTGGCCATGCTGTGAGATCTTGATTTATATAACTTTCCCCATGTGGCGCCAACTGATTTGATTACTGGATTGATAAAGCTCTTAGGTCAGTAGCCTGTTGCTGGGAGGCGAGTGCTGTTTTTATTTGGTGAATGAACTTGCCAACCCTAGCCAGTAGACAGGTAGTTGTTTCCGAAAACCACCAGTCCGAGACATCCCAGCACATTCTGAAGCCCTTAGTCTGTAAACTGGGTGTTAGAAATGGGAATTTCGGTTGGCTAAGGCTTGCTCCAAAGTCAGGGGGAAACCACCACTCTAATCAGGGCAAGGGAGTTACACGCCAAAGATAACCCCTGCTCACACTCTAGGTAACGTGACGCGAGCAGTAAGGCTTATCCCGGAGGCAATGTAGGTTACGTGTTTGCGCATGAACCCAGCAACAACACCCAAGGCCCACCACAAAGGAAACTCCACAAAAAGTTATATATAAAAATATATAAAAACTACCGTAGATTAGGGGTCTGAAGGGATACTTTATAGACCACTAGGTGTACATTCCCTGATACAAGCTCAACACTACATTGCACACCTATAGTCTCACGAATATGTGTGTAAAGACATGTGAGTAGTTGTCTCTCTCAACCAACGAACTGCTACAAGTGAAATATGACTGGGGGAGAGATCCCTTAAGGATAAGAACCCCCACTCACCCAAGGGTGACATGCTTCATCATATGGGTCCTCCATACCAGTGTGGAAAACCTAGTCACCACTGCGAGCTACTACTTCAGTGTTTAAGGAAGGAGCTCAGAGATGTTTTTTTAAAAAGTAAGGATGGTATTCCCATATGTGAGAGAATTGATGTAATGAGGTATGTATGTATGTATGTATGTATAACACACTTATAAAGCGCATTCTGTCACCCAACGGGCATCCTGGCGCTGAGATCAAGCACATCCTGAAGCACGGTCAAAGACGGGTCAAAAAGAAATTACCCTGACCTAGGAAACAAATGAGTTTTTAGTACTTTTTTAAAAGAAGGAAAGTCTCCTGAGCGTCTGAGCGACAGTGGCAGATCATTCCACAGCTTAGATGCCGTGAAGCCAAAGGAACGGCCACCCATTCGCTTTCTCCGAAACTTAGGAACAACAGCCAAATAGGCAGAGGCAGATCGGAGAGATCTTGTGGGGGTATACCAAGTGAACATCTCCTGTAAGGGCAGCGGTCACGAACCATGCAAAGCCCGGAAAACCAGGCATAACGCCTTGAATTCGATCCGCTGAGTTATGGGGAGCCAATGCAAGTCTCTAAGAGCTGCGGAAGACGAGTCAAAACGACGACGGGAGAGTGCTAACTTAGCCGCAAAATTCTGCACTCGTTGTAGCTTACCTATCGCCGTAACAGGTGCCCCCAGAAGCAGTGCATTGCAGTAATCTAATCTGCTTAGAATAATACCGCGCACTACTTCTGGTCTAGCATGGACAGGGAGCAATGGGAGAATCTTCCTAAGGGAACGTAACAAACCCATACAGGAAGATACTGTTTTGTCAACAAAACCATCCAGTTGAAGATTAGGTTCCATTGTCACTCCCAGATTCCGAACAGAGGTGGCTGCTGCTGCCGTGCCCTGGAAGGAGGGGGGCCAGAAGTCCTGTGGTAGAGGTCGAGGGACCCGATCCACTGAGCAGTGCAGCACCTCTGTCTTTGAGCTGTTAAATTGCTGCGAGTTGTTACTCAGCCATGTTGCCGTGGAGACCATGCAGTGGTGAAAGGTCTCCTGAGACACCGCGTTCTCCCCTTCAAAGGAGAAAATAAGCTGGGTGTTGTCAGCGTAATTGGTGACTGAAATGCCGAACGATTTAATTAGCTTGACCAGGGGGTGGAGATAGAGATTAAAAAGAATAGGGCTGATGGCCGAGCCCTGGGGTACTCCCTGGCCAACCCTTTTGATGGTGGACTTAAAGGGGGGCAGGGCAACCACCTGATGTCTATTGGCCAAGTATGAAACAAGCCAATCCCGGGCCAAGTCCGTCACACCAACCTCCTCCAGTCTCCTGGTCAGGATGGCATGACTGACCGTATCGAACGCTGCCGACATGTCGAGCAGCACTAAAAAGGCTGCTCGTCCATGGTCGGCACGCGAACGAAGGTCACTCAAGACAGTCACCAAAGCTGATTCGGTTCCATGCGCTGGTCTGAAACCAAACTGCGCCGCATCCAGACAGTCATTAGCTTCCAAGAAACTGGACAGATGTTTTGTGACCAGTTTTTCCAGGTATGCAGTGCTGTGTGAAGAAAGGGTAAGTGAAATTTAAAACTATCTAGGTGGAGGCACTATATAACTTTATTCATGTGTTCCACTTGACAGGGTTAAAAAAGGAAACAGCACAGTGGTATGGATATAGAACCACTGTCACTTAATGGTCAACATGTTTCAGCCTATTGATCTACAAAAGAGTATCAGCGGCTTTCTTCAGGACCAGATCAAATATGTGAAGCTGCTGCTGCAAAAATGGTGATAACTAATAAATCTAATAAAATAAAGTAAATTTGTACAACACCGGTATTCCTGCTTTTCATTTGTTGGTCAGGTCATACCAGGTATCCTCAATAGTAGGAAAATCCTGCCTCACCTCTACCTGGCTGGCTGCTCTGGAAGGAGGCCCCGCACTGTCCGTCGGTACCTTGTTACCCAGTAGTGCTTGCCCCGGGACCAGCTCCGATAAAACACACACTTTACAATGTGCCAACAGGCACGGGCGGAATTTACAGGGGTTTATATACATGGGACAGGGCCGCATCGACCACTGTCAGGAATAAGCACTTTTAGAATTAGCACTTGGTAGAATTAGCACTTTGTAGAACATAGAATACTTGTAGGAATAGCGCTTAGAACATATAATAACTGTAGCACCAAATAGCAAATGTAGCACACAACCAGTAACCACTGGTAAGAGGTAAGCACCACCTACGCAACCCTAACCACCTTAGGAAAATATCACGCAGGGAACCATGAACTCGCTAGTATAACCTATACTAGGAAAAACACCCTCCTAAGCATAACAATACATTCAGAGGTATAGGCAAGAACTTGGCACATGATGCATAAATGACATTAGGCAGATACTCACCTGAGGTATAAACACTTAAATTGTCCCCAGGCCAACTTGCCTCTCAGGGGCTGTAACGCCCTGTGTCCAGCAAAGTCAGGGCAGGCTGCGCAGGCAGCAAAAGAAGATTGGGCAAAGAGCTGAGGCCTAAACGAAGCAGTTGCCCACAAAGTACTGGGCAACTAAAGAACTGGAGAAGGAGAGCCAGAACTCCTTGAAGGAACTGCAGAAGGAGAACTGCAGAAGGAGAACTGCAGAAGGCGAGCCAGGAGGCGCCTCCTGGTTCTCCTTCTGGGGGTCTCAGATAACCAATGCCCAAACATGTGGGAGCCTTGCAGGCTTTAGGAATGAAACAATGGGCCCCCCACGAGCCTCCTGGGCTCTGAACAACAATGGGCCTGGGGGCCTCGTGGGCTCTGAATAACTGTTGCCAACTGTGGGGGGGAGCGGCCCGCTGCCAGCCGGGGCCGCTCTAACTCCCTAAATGCCCGATATACTGGAGCCACGGGGCTCTGACTGAAATAATGCCCCCGTCGGTGCAGTCCCGCTCGGGGGACTCAGGAAATAACAAATAAATGCACCCTTTCCAGGTGGAGCCTCGGGCTCTAACTAAAATGTCCCCCAGCACTGGTGGAGCCTCTCGGGCTCTAAACCAATGCTGCAATTATCGTAGGAGCGACCCTCTGCCATCCGGAGCCCCTCTGTAGCACCACTTCGCCTGAGCCTTGTGGGGGGACCAACCCTTCTCCTACCCAGAGCCCGCACTCACCGGGCTGCATTAATAAAACAAAATGGGCACAATAAGCGGGCAGCAATGCGGAGTGGGCACCCGCAACGAGAGTTAGCAACAAAGGGGATCCCCACGCTGGGGAATCCCTCGAGACGGGGAACTGCAGCTCGGGCTGCAGGCTAGAATCCCAGCGCTCTCCTGGGGGGAAAATCAGGTGCTGGCACAGGAAATAGAGCCCCAAGTCCAGCAAGGTCCTTAGGAGGTGGGGGGCACAGGCTGGGCCTAGGGGCCAGCTCACAGGGCCCTCCAGGCAGGGAGGCAGTCCCAGTGGTGGTCCTCCTGGCACCCAGCAGCAGCAGGCCCCCCTCAAGACAGGATCAGCAAGAGAGAACATTTTACATGGGGTCACAGCCCCTTTTATACACAGGATTCCGTTGTCCTTAGGTGCAGGGTGAAGGTAAAACCAGATGCAACTGGTTTTGGAGCACTCTGTTATGCTCAGCCCCTCTTCCCATTCACTGGTCAGTCTAGGGACATTAGACGCACCACAGGGTCGGAGCCAGCATTGTGTGGGGAAAGCCCAGCCCTATTCAGGTCCCAGGTGCACTCCTCCCCGGCCATCAACATGCAGATCTCCCATTCACCACTGGGGCAGACCCATCCTGACTCCTGGAGCCTGACACACCAGCCAGCTCCAGCCAATCACAAGACAGACAACCAATTCACATAAATTCCACAGACAGGCCAACTTCTATAAGTGGCACTTCCACACTAGACACAAACATGCTGCACACATCATCGCGCAGCATTTGATCACATGAGTACGCACATACCAAACTCGAGCTTGCACTCCCCACGCATCAGGAACTAACATGGACACATACATTCAACATGCATTCCTATGGGAGGGCAGGCCAACCTCAGTACACGCAGGCACTTTACCCTGGGACATAGTGGTAAAGTGCGCAGAAGCCAAAAATCACTAACACCAAGTCACCTTAACAAGCAAAAAGTTTAGGGGTGAACCTGCCAGAAGGGCCAAGTCCAACACTGGGCGCAACAGACAATGTCGATCCACAGCTAGTTTTGGGCAACAGCCTAGGAGGTGTAGCCAGGATTCCCTGTGGTAATTAAATAACCGACAAGAAACATTATTGTTTATTAGCTCCCATTTTGGGTTAAAGTCCTGAATCCTAAGGGCGGTGAGACGAAATAACAACATTTTCCTTCTGGCTTTGACGAGAGCGAATTGCGCATGTAAGGTTGGGCTTTTCCAAGAGAATATGAGTTGTTTAGCGGCAATGTAAAAGAATTATACCGGAGTGAGGATTGATCCAGTTCAAAGGAGAGAGTCTGAACTTGGCGCTTCACGGCTTTAGCCCAAGTGGAGTATGGAATTTCATGGAGGGGCATGCTCTCTCCCTCTAACTTCAGACGAAGTATGGCTTGGTCCAGCTTGACATGCCACAGGGACCCCTCGGACCTGAAGATCAGCTTTAAAGAGTGTTTGAGAGTCTTTTCTGGCACCTTCAAAGCCCGATATAATATTTTATTAGGTCCCCCTGAAGAGCCAAATCGGTCTGTTTAGACCTATCTCCAGCCTTAGCCTGGTGTTTCTAGCATGTCTGGTGCCTGCAGCACTGTTTTATATGCTTGTATCTGAACTGCATTGATAACATTCGTTAGGGCGCCTGGAAAGGCTAGGTGACCATAAGTAATTTCAGACATTCGTTTGGTCCTGAGTACTGTCAGAATGGGCTCTATTGATGGGCTAGCTAGACAGTAACTCAGACGTCTTAGGGCAGAATTATTTTGTTAATTCTTGGCCTTATCTCCCTTATATGTTTGAATTCTGTGGCCCGCTCTGTTACCCATACCCCCTAATAGTTATAAGCAGTAGATGTTCTGATTCGATACTCGCCAAGGGTCTAGGTTGCTTGCTTTTTATGGGGGTATTTACCAAAGATAATTATCTTTATTTTGTTTCCATTAATTAGCAGACTGTTTGCCAGGTTATAGACTGCCAGATTTTATAATGCTCTTTGGAGCCCCACTCTTGTGTGATTCATGATGATTGTGTCATCTGCATATTGGAGGGTACCCAGGGTCATCTGTCCCAATCTTGGAGGAGCTAGGCAAGAGTCTTTCAAAGTGAGCCCTAGATCTGCCATGTACAGATGAAAAATAGGGGGGCCAGAACACAGCCCTGCTTTAACCCGGAATCAGTGTTGATTCTTGAAGTTCCTGATGTTGGGTTTAGTTTAACCCGGACCCATGTCCCCTCATTGAGGGATTTTATCGCTTTTAAAAAGGAGGACTGGATCCCCCAGGCTTCCAGCCTTCTCCATAATCGACCACAATTGAGTCTTGTGAAGGCTGTAGCGTAGTCTATAAAGCAGCAAAATAAAGGTGGCCTGTTGCTCATTACCGCTTGCTTCGAGATGTAAGATAGCGCTAAGATGTTAGCCATAGTGAAGCTGTTTGATAAGACGGGAGGATGTCGTTCTTGTCCACCCAGTCTTCTAGATCTCTTCATAGAAGGCAGGCATAGATCTTTGCTTCAATATCAAGCAGGTTTATGAGCCTGTAGTTGATCACCCTTCTTGTATATAGGACACAGAATGGAACCTTTCCAAGATTGTGGATCTGTAGCAGTGAAATATAAATGATTAAATAATGGGGAGAGGGTGGAAGCAAAATAGGCGGGAACCGAATTAATGATTTGGGCCGGAATGCGATTCGGTACTAGAGCCTCGTTGGTTCTGGTGGCTTTCTTAGTCCTTGCTATCTCACCCTCAGTGTATACTTCATACTGACTAGGCACTATAGATTCTCCCAGTGTCTTTTGTGACTGATTAATAGTTGCTGCCACCACGGCCCACTCTAAGCTGGACAGGCCCTTCTTGTTCTGTGTGCCTGTATACAGCCCCTTCACGTAATGTTCCCACGCTTAGCCTGAAATGTTGTTTTCTTTGGGGGGCTGCAAAAACACAGGCTGTTGATGAAGCTCCATAGCTTGTCGTCATCTTTCCCTTTGATTAGGGCAAATAATTTATTTATATTTATTTATTTATTATTTGCATTTATAAGGTGCAACAGCTACCGAAAAAGGGTTTCCATTAATCCAGTTCCTTTGCAAGTGAGATCTTTTCAGCTCTCACGGTTTCTTTCTGTATGTGGTTCACAAGGCCGAAATTGACATTGAGTGGCAGAGAGGCATCCTTCCTTTTTTGCCTTGATGGCCTTTCTGGGTTCATGTTTACAAAGTTTCAGGCATTGCGTGTGAGGAAGCTGGGATTGAAAAGAGGAAGTCCTTACAGGCGTAAGGTGAAAAACCTGAGCACTCCTTATGTGCTAATGAAAGCAATTTACACGATGAGGTTCAAAGAAAAAGTTCAACGTTTTATTCACTTTGTTTTTTCACAGATACAATTTTATCCTTCTGGATTAGAACATAATTTCTCAAGTAAACAAGATGTAGAATGGACGGTTATTCCATGATCAATTCAGGAGTTGAAAAAAATCAATGTGTTTAATTTATGAATCTGAACATCCCCGATGCATTTCGAGCTGAGGAGCTCTTCTTCAAGGGGTCAATGTATTCTAAAGAAAAAGGAGGAGAATCTAATGTTACTGATCAGGTCCCGTGTGCAAGGCAATGAAAAAAATTAGTGGAGAGCAAAATGGTGATTGAAGCTACTACTGGCAAGTGAAAAGGGTTAAAGCAATAGTGAACATGCTTTCTTTAAAAAAAAAAAACGGATTGAAAACGGTGTATTTGGGATCAAAAATGAAGCACCAAATGTTAGTTATGAAGTAAATTCAAGTTTCCCCAGGAGTAAAAGGCTAAAAATATAGGAAGTGAAAAATATGGAAGACGTGTATACATGCGGTGTGAAATTTTGGTGTGAATCCTCAAAAGTGCGAAGACGGTGTAAATAAATCAAGAAAAAACGGGGATAAGCTGGAGTAATGTATAAGGATGATAGAATGAAAAAGTGAAAAAAGAAAGTACGAATTGTAAAGCTCAAGGGAAATGAGAAAAACGGAATGGGAAGTTACATGGTAGAATAAGAGCAAAGGAACCACATGATGTGATGAGAAAGATGGAACGAGGAAAGGTGGAATAGAAACCAGAATATGAATGTGAGAAAAAAACAGAAAAGTATATTGTCAAGGTAACAAGGGTGACAGATTAGAAGTTAAAGATAATGGAAACTGGAAGTATGGGAAGAAAAAGAAGAAAACATTTTGTTGATGAAAGATGTATCAAAAACAAGAACAAGAATGATGGTTAAATGCAGTCAAAATGGGAGACCAACAGAATGATAAACACATGTGTAGATGGCTCAAAGGAAGCTGCTAAATTCCAGACGTTCATTGAGTCCATTAGGATAGGCGGAGTCCAATTTGAATATCCAGTACAGTTCTCTCTGAAGGAGATGTTTTCTTGGGTCTATACCTTCAGGTTTTTTGGCTGTCTCAAGGACGAGAAAGCGAATTTGACTAATGTTATGATTTCTGTTGAGTGAAGTGAGAAGAAACACAGGATTTTAAGTTTTTCTTTCTGATATTGCTCTGGTGTTCGTTGAGTCTGGTCTTAATTTTGCGTTCAGTTTTTCCCACATAGGGTAATCCGCATGGACACTTCAATAGATACACAACATTGGTTGTATCGCATGTGGCATTGACTTGTAGAGGAATTTGTATGCCTTTACTCGGATGAGTGATACTTTTTCCCGGTATGATGTTGTGACAATTCGAACAATTATAACAAGGGATAGTTCCTTTGTAGATGGAGGATGAAATGATGCGAGGTTTTATCATAGTTTGCAAATTTTTGGAACGTTGGTATGCACAAATTGGCATTTCATTAAAGATGGTATTAAAATCTGGTTCCAATTGAAGTAACTGCCAATGGTTCTTGATGCATTTTTTTATCAAGTGACTTTTGGTGGAAAATTTTGAAACAAAGACGTTTCGTTGTTCATTGGATATTGGTTTGACTTTGGACTTGAGTAGAGTGGATCGATCAATGCTGGTTACTCTGTCATATGCGGTTTGAACAATTTGATTGGGGTATCCTCTTTTAAGGAACTTGTTCATGATGATGGTACTGTCATGTTTGTAGATTTCATCTGTGGACGCTATGCATTTAGCTCGTATGAGTTGTGAATACGGAAGATGTTTTTTGAGACTGGGTTGATGAAAACTTGAAAAATGAAGGTAATTGTTGCGATCGGTGGGTTTGATATATGTGGATGTTTCCAATTTGGTGTTTTTGATGGTAATGTAAACATCTAGAAATGAAATTTTGGTCCGGTTGATATTGTGAGTGAATTGGATTCTGTCGTTTAGTTGAATGAAGAATTTTTCTTGATATTTGAAGTAGCTATGTAGCAGGGTGAATTGGATGAGTTCCATCAGAAAGACTTGAAGATCATGAGGTTTGTTGGTTTTAAGTAAAGCTGTTTCAATAGCCTGAATTCCAAGATTATGGGGAATGGATGTATAAAGAGAGTTCACATCTATTGTACATAGTATGACAAGTGTTTGAGGGTCAATAGTGATGTTGCTGATTTTAAACAGAAAGTCTGTGGTATCTTGTAAGTAGCTTTCCATTTGGGTAACTGAAGGTTGAAGATGTCGGTCTATGTAAGTTCCAATCGGCGCGTGAATGGAGTTGCATGTGCTTACAATGGGTCTGAATGGAGGTTTAACGGGATCTTTGTGGATTTTGGGAATCATGTACAGATACGGAATGCTCGGGTGGGTTTTGATAAGGTAATTCCGGTCTTTGTTGGTGATAGTTCCAGCAGCAGCAGCTTTGTCAATGAGAGTCTGGAGGTATTCCCTAGTGGGATCCTGGTTAATTTCCATGTAGGTGTTGGCATCCAAAAGATGGTTGTTCACGCTGTCAAGGTAAAACTGGGTATCCATAATTACTAACGATCCTCCCTTATGAGCAGGGCAGATCTTGATGTTGCTGTTAGTGGCTCGTTGGGTAAGAGCGATCTTTTCATGTTTTGTTAGATTTTGTTTGGAATGTACTGTGGTCTGTTTAATGTTTTCAAGATCTTTGTGTACAAGTGCTTTGAATAGATCCAAGGTTTTATGGCTAACAGGAGCCATAAAAGAGCTTTTAGGACGCAAGTTCATGATGGTATGTTCTTCAGTTGGTGCAGCTGTGGTACATAGGTTATAAAAGAAGCGTCTTAATCTTATTGTTCGCATAAACTTATAGAAACTGACTTGAGTTTCTAAGTCATTGGTGGTGTAGGTAGGGACAAAAGAGATACCTTTTTGGAGGACCTTCATTTGTATCGTGGATATATTGGTTTGAGAAATATTGATAATTAAATTCTGTGACTCCTCGTTGATTGTGCCATAGGGCGCTGTAGCTCGGTTGAACCGCGTTCTCCTGGATCTCCGGTTGCGTCTGTGCCTAATCCTAAAAAAGGCACGGGTCCAGTGCTTTGGGTTGATGGTTGACTGGTTGAAGCACCATTTTGTGGTGGCTGACTGGTGGAAGCTCCACTCTGTTGTGCTTGTGCTGAACGTGGAGGTTGACGAGAATCGTGTCTGGGCGGTCTGGGGCGTGTAGAGTCATCAGAGGATGTGGTGTCTCCATCAGTGGATTTATTAAATTGTGATCTTTGTTGCCTTCTGGCCGCATATATTTCGGCCCAGTTGTACACCTCCCCAAGTTTATAATCCACTGTATCTCATTTAAATTTGCGCAATTTTCGTTCATTTATTTCTTTTGTGTATTTTTCTAATTGTACATTGACGTCCTCAAGAGTTTGACTTAATTCTTCAGTGGTGAGTTTCAAACTGAGTTCATCTTTTAGTTGGGCTACTTCAGTGGATAGATCATCTAGCATCTTGGACAATTCTTCGACGATCAACAAAATTAAATCTAGCGAACACTTGTTCAGGATTCCGTACCACCTTTCAGTGAATTTTGTGTCGATTTTAGTGGAATACGTAAACCTCTTGGGATCCTGGAAACTTTGTGATAGCGAATCAGAGTGCTCGTGTGTAGGCGTTGGTTAATTTCCCTTTTGGCTGCATACAGTAATTGGCGTATGTTGGATTGGACGGATCCTGTGCTGGAAGCGATGCACTCGGGTTCCTGTATTAGTGTATAGATACATTCGGTGTCCTCCGTGGTGAATTCAAATGTGTCAGCTTTGTTGCTGGTTAGGTTGGCTATGTCAGCATAAGACATGGCTGTTGTAAGTAGTTGGGTGCAAAATGGATGGACAGAAAATTGTAACAATGGAAAAGGATGAAGTCCGCTGCACTCCTAGGTGAAGAGAGACTGTTTAAGCAATAGATAAAGGATTCAATCTTTTAGGGTGCTCAGGGTGAACCCCTTTCTGTCCGGGAGGGGCAGATAGTCAATGAAAAGAGGAAGTCCTTACAGGCGTAAGGTGAAAAACCTGAGCACTCCTTATGCGCTAATGAAAGCAATTTACACGATGAGGTTCAAAGAAAAATTTCAAAGTTTTATTCACTTTGTTTTTTCACAGATACAATTTTATCCTTCTGGATTAGAACATAATTTCTCAAGTAAACAAGATGTCGAATCGACGGTTATTCCATGATCAATTCATGAGTTGAAAAAATTCAATGTGTTTAATTTATGAATCTGAACATCCCCGATGCATTTCGAGCTGAGGAGCTCTTCTTCAAGGGGTCAATGTATTCTAAAGAAAACGGAGGAGAATCTAATGTTACTGATCAGGTCCCGTGTGCAAGGCAATGAAACAAATTAGTGGAGAGCAAAATGGTGATTGAAGCTACTACTGGCAAGTGAAAAGGGTTAAAGCAATAGTGAACATGCTTTCTTTAAAAAAACGGATTGAAAACGGTGTATTTGGGATCAAAAATGAAGAACCAAATGTTAGTTATGAAGTAAATTCAAGTTTCCCCAGGAGTAAAAGGCTAAAAATATAGGAAGTGAAAAATATGGAAGACGTGTATACATGCAGTGTGAAATTTTGGTGTGAATCCTCAAAAGTGAGAAGACGGTGTAAATAAATGTGCCGTGTGGAAAAACCAACTTGACAGCGTATCAGATATGTAAAAAACGATGTGCTCAAGACAGGGTCAGTTTTGCGTGTAAATCAAAACTGACGTGCTATTAAATACAATAAAATAGAACATGCTAGTGAAAGTAGTGGCTCTTGAGAGCAAGAAGCTTACCGAGGCTGTGACGCGACCAGTGTAACGGAATCCAACGCTGTGAACGCGGGAGTGATGCCGCCCGAGTAATGCGGAAGCATTTAAAAAATGTGCGCATGCGTGAAATAGAAGTAAACAAACAAAATAAACAGAGGACGGCGGTGTCGGAACGTTAACTGGTGGAATGGGGTTAAACAAAGTGATGAGGACAAGAATAACAAAAACCCAAAATGAATGGATGAAAAAAAAAGTAAAAGAACGGTGGAGGTCAACATGCTAAATAACCAAGGATACTAAAAGGCAAATTAAAAGTGTGAAAATCGAGCGTAAATGTGTGCTGGATAGGTAGAATCAAGGGGTGAAAGGGGGGTGCCTGAAAGGGAAAGTGCCTGTATGTAACAGTGTGAGAGTGTGCTAGTTGCCGAAATGACAGATAGAGAGAAATAATCAAGAAAAAACGGGGATAAGCTGGAGTAATGTATAAGGATGATAGAATGAAAAAGTGAAAAAAGAAAGTACGAAGTGTAAAGCTCAAGGGAAATGAGAAAAACGGAACGGGAAGTTACATGGTAGGAGCGAAGGAACCACATGATGTGATGACAAAGATGGAACGAGGAAAGGTGGAATAGAAACCAGAATATGAATGTGAGAAAAAACAGAAAAGTATATATATATACTTTTGTTTTCATCCATTCATTTTGGGTTTTTATTATTCTTGTCCTCATCACTTTTTCTTTGAACCTCATCGTGTAAATTGCTTTCATTAGCACATAAGGAGTGCTCAGGTTTTTCACCTTACGCCTGTAAGGACTTCCTCTTTTCATTGACTATCTGCCCCTCCCGGACAGAAAGGGGTTCACCCTGAGCACCCTAAAAGATTGAATCCTTTATCTATTGCTTAAACAATCTCTCTTCACCTAGGAGTGCAGCGGACTTCAACATTTTCCATAGGAAGCTGGGATTCACATCTAGATTTTACCTTACCAATCTCCGGAATACCAGCTCAGGCCGATGGATCTTTTTATCTGTGTAGAAGCTTAGAGGGAAGGTCTCCAAATTCATAACTCTAAACAGCTTTACAACCCAAATCCAAATCTAATTCAAAGGATCACTGACTACGAACTGAAATTTTAAAGGTTTATTACAAAGCCAAAAATAATTGAATGTACAGACATCTCAACAAGAGACTCAGAAAATAAACCGTCACTAAAAAAACCATAATCCTACGCAGGAGTCTCAGACGACTCAGAATAAAAATCAAAGTCAGCTTAAGAAGCATTAGACATACTATGACAGTCCCCGTTTGAAATCTGGACTGCATTTACAGAAAGAAAAATAATTTGGTTAGTCTGTCCCTATACTAACTCTAAGGTGACATCCCTACTTAACATCCCTCCCAGGCAAATGTAAAGGTGTCAGTAATGAAGACTTCCTAAGAAGTATACTCACTTTTCGGTAAGTAGACTAAGCTAACAAGCACGTTCTAAGATGCTCCTTCCTACACCTCACACTGCCCTAAGTTCCCCAAATCTGCTCTAAGACTGCCTACATCCTGCTCTCGATTTGCTCAAGACTGACTAGAAACTGCTCTCCACCCTCGGGGTGCTGTCCCTAATACAAAATCCCAAAACCAGCAAACACGCCCTAAAACACGCCCCTCTGGCAGGTGTCGGTCCGTGGAGTTTTCCAGCGTGGCACGTCTCCTTCAAGAGTCCATTGAGGTGTCCTTGGGTCCCAGGCACCTTCTCCGCTAAATGTTGCACTGCCGCTTTCCTGTGTACTCCTCTGCCTACGCGCCTACCATCCTAACTCCTAAAACAATGGTTTATTTCACCTAACAAGCTCCGTGGCCTTGCACCTGCAAACCGAAATATGTGAGAAGCAACTTTGTACACATGCAAAGTTACATTTCAATATTCGCTGAGAACAGCTTTTCCCAAGGAGAGAGTCATTCCACCTTCAACTGAGGCTAAGCGAAGAAATTACAGTTAGGCCTCTACTGGCTTCTTTATGTATCGGGCCTTTCCATGTTTAAATGCATTTGTAATGAGCATTGCAATTCAAAATCATTTCTAACGCATTAGTTGATTTAATTTCTAAAATAAAAGCATTTCTAACTTTAGCATCGCTCTTGTTTTCACAGTAAGCAACTTATGCGTGCAACTTTAATATGGCACGTTTATCCTAATGCAGCATTTTACACATAGACCGTTAATTTCTCGATGTTAGCTAAGACGTCTTCGTTAGTTAATGTACTACATTAATCTTAATTTAACATAAGCATAAATCTACATATGACACTGATTTCGACCTAGTACTACTTTGCTAAAGTCACGCACTAACAAGTTCCTCTAAATATGTGGGTGCTGACTACTGGTGATTATGGTGTACCCCTATACATTTTTAAATAAC
The DNA here is from genome assembly GCF_964263255.1 of Lissotriton vulgaris. Classification (NCBI taxonomy): domain Eukaryota; kingdom Metazoa; phylum Chordata; class Amphibia; order Caudata; family Salamandridae; genus Lissotriton; species Lissotriton vulgaris. The sequence continues at coordinate 65,193,853 of NC_141687.1, forward strand.
GTGGTGCTCTCTCAGTTCCCCCCTTTGATGACCTGTGTCATCACACACTACACCATCCATAGGAAAAGAACCTACTTAAACAGAGCTTCTTGCCACTTTTCCTCTCTTAAGCAACTTCATGTTCTTGAGGTTTCAATATTGACTGTCCTGCAGTCTCTCTATCCGTCTCTCTTGCACTCTCATCGATCTCTCCAATCTACTTGACCTGTACCACTTGTACGCTCGCACCAAACCCCACAATCCAATCACACATGCCACAGCTATAACAAGAGGCTTCAACACAAAGCCAAGGAAACCCTTCCAAGGTTTGCAAACCAACTTCCTACTTTGCCAAATTCTTTACCAATCTTTTCCCACACAGTTTCCTTAGTAAAATCTTAAATCTCATAGTGAATCTTAGTAATGTTGCTTATATACTTCTCCAAATCCTTGCTGTTATCTGGTAAATAAGTACAACATTCTTGGACTTTCATAAGTTTACAGACTCCTCCCTCTTTTGCTAGAAGGACGTCTAATGCAAGACGATTTTTCAAAACCATACTTTTTTTCGATAACATCTCGCCTTCAACCAACACCAATGATTTTGCTGTATTCATTGACAATTCATCCACAACAGTTGGCAGCCTTCTAATCTTCACATCATTCAAAATCACCCCCAAACTTGGTATCATAGCTCCAAAAACATCTCCAACTATTGCTCCTGCACTTTCACCTTGCCTCACTCTTACATGTTAGCCTCCTTCTGAAAGCTCAAAGTCTTCTGTATGATACATTTTAGGGAAAATGATCACTAAATAACACATTTCATACCATTTCTCAGGCAATCTCACATAAGCATTCCTCCCACAGCGAAATACACAGTCGGAAACACCTGCACCACACTTTGCAAAAAGTCCTTTGCATAATACTCCAAAGTGAAAGTATGCTCACACGTGGTGTGACCTACGTTGACATTCTCACAATATGTCTGTGGTTTATGAATGCACAACTTACCTTTCTGCACCTCATCTACATCTATTGGACCATAACTCCCCTTCGACTTGTGCAACCTTTCCTCATCTGTCCAATCCACTTTCCCTTGTCCTGAATCTCGCAACTGCTTTTGTTTCCTGTATCTATCTTCTACTTGATCTATGAATCTCTTCTCCGTGTCCGACAACAAACACGTCAGATTATGGCGACGAGCATATGCTGTATCCAACTCTTGGGTCGGAATGAAATAAGTTCCAAGCCTATCCTCTGACTTGTAATAATCATACTGTTCAAATGTTTATACGCCGGCACTTCAGGAAGCACCGCATCATAGTTCGAAAAGAAATACTCAAAATGATTGCGTTCGTAAAATATGCTAAGCAGCAAACTACACGAAATACCATATGTCAATAGAAGGTGATGGTATCTAATACCCTCATCTACTGAAGCAGGCAATTGCATGCACACATAAGTCTTTCGCATCCATCGCATCGATATACTCATACAACAACTTTGCATACGCATGAAGCTTGAAATTACCTCTAGACAGATCTGCAGGTAACCTACGACTCTCCGCTAGTAGCAAAGCTCTCTCGTCTCCAATTTTGACCTCTTTCTCACTAGGAGTAGTAGGTGTAGGTGTTCTCTCTACCTCCACTACCTACTCATGTGGTGCTAAATATGAAACTACAACTACTAGAATAATGAAGAGTATCACTCCTCCTACAAGTGTGCCTACAATGAACCTAGCCCACGATTAACTTTTCCAGCCTCCATGGTCTCAGGACTACTCTCAATTCTCTGTTCAGCAACAGCACTCAAGAGTCACTTTCTTCTTGCTTTAGTTGCTTGAAGCACTCTAACCACACCTCAGAGGCTGAAAGTCCCCTTCTTGCTTTTAGTTCCTTATTTACAGCAACAACAGACAACCTTAACCCTTCTCCGTCTTCTGTGGAAAGTTCCTAAGTTTCTTCTTCTTCCACTCGGACCTAGGTTAGTTACACCAAGATATTTACAACAAAGCCTCTTTAATCAATATTAAGATTTGTTCCAACCGCTTCTAGAACATACTCCAAAAGTTCAAGACGAAGAACAATAGATTCATGAGATGGTATTTCAGGTACAAACGTAGGAAAGATCAGTCCACTCAGAATCAGATGACGGATTCCACTCAGTATTGGGGGATTCGGAACCGTGATGGTCAGTACACCTTCGATTTCAAGTTCTGGCTCCAATAACAGCACATCCAACTTGATGTTAGGACTGATACTGATCACTGTCACTGCCCTCACCCTCCCCGATCTCAGCACGCCTGCATCAGTCACAGGGTACGTCCACTCAGGAGTTGCCTACCTCTGGCAAGGCACCCTAGTTCGCCTTGATCTTCTCAGACCTCCACGATTCAGACTCCTCCGACACAGGAGCAAGTTTTCTTTTGGGGACCAACCTCAGGTTCAGTCGCCTCTGTCTCTCCGGCCAGTGCTCCCCTGCTCCGCTGGTTCTCCTGCTTTTCTCTTGCTCACCCTGCTCACAACTTCTCTCAGCTGAATCTGATTCTGGACCACTTTCACAGCAACTCCCCCTTTCGGAGACGGTTTCAGCGTCGCTATTGTCGTGACCCTCCTCAATTTGGTCTGGTGAGCAATCAGCTTCGTCAGACACCCTCACAGCTTGGCTTGTCCCATCCTGTGGCCCTGCCACATCAGCTGGATTTTCAGTTGGGAGAGGAGCTGTTTCTTTCAAGGGTGCTGGAACTCATCGGGTGTGTGAAGCATGCACCCAGTTCGGCAGCCCTCCAGACTTCACAGTAGTGTTCGTGACCAGGATGACTTGGAATGGGCCTCTCCATCGAACATCCAAGCAGCTCTTTCTCGCGTGCTTCTGAACCAGTACCCAGTCTCCCGGAATCAGGTCGTGACAGAGATCACTTGAAGCCAGAACCACAGCAGCCTGCACCTGATGAGACACAGAACGGACGGCATCAGCGAGTCCCTTGCAATAATCAAGAATCAGATCATCTGTGATGCTCAGCAAGGCTGTTGATGGCACTGATGGTAACCTCATTGCCCTCCCCATCAGCACTTCATGGGGTGAAAGACCTGTTCTCCTGTCTGGGGTACTGTGCATACTCATTAACACCAAGGGCAAAGCGTCTGGCCATTTCAGAGACGTGGAGGAACATACTTTGCCATTCGAGCTTTCAAAGTCCCATTGATCTGCTCCACGATACCAGAAGCCAATGGACGGTAACTACAATGGAGCATTTGATCAATGTTCAGTGCTGTGCAAAGCATCTTTATGATCTCACTATGGAAGTGCGTACCTCTGTCCGATTCCAAAGAGGTCGGAATCCTGAATCTAGGCACAAGTTCTCTCAACAACAACTTTGCTACTGTGAGTGTGTCGCATCTGCTTGTCGGGTACGCCTCCACTCACCTTGAGAACACACACACCACTACCAAGATGTACCTCAAATGATTGCATATGGGCATCTCAAAGAAATCCAATTGCATCCTATTGAAAGGCCCTCCAGACCTCCCAATGTGACTCATGGTAACCACAGTTCTCTTTCCGACATTCATCTGTTGACACTAACACACCTCTGACACACAGCTTCCGCCACTGCATGGAAACGTGGATTGTACCACGTCTGTCTGAACACTCACACCATCGCATCTCTTCCCAAATGTACTGCACCATGAATCTGTCTTGCCATCGGGCTCAACAACTCATCTGGCAACACCGCTCTCCCATCAGCTGAAACCCAAATATCCACATCTCCTTTCACGCAGCCTGAATTGATCAACACATTAATAATAATAATAATAATAATAATGTAATTTATAGAGCGCGAACAGCTACCTCACAAGGAGGTGTCCCGGCGCTGTAAGACGTATCACAGAGGTCCAGGGGCAGGGGTGGGAGACCTAGCGAGGCTGGGAGAAGAGCCACGTCTTTAGCAGCTTCTTAAAGCAGGGTTCAGAAGGGGCCTGCTGGATTGCTTGAGGTAGGGAGTTCCATAGCGCAGAAACATTTGCTCAAAAGGTGCGACCACCAAGGCGTGCCTTTTTTGCTCGTGGTACAGCCAGCAGGATACGGTCATTAGACCGTAGTACACGATGTTGTGTATACCTAGGAAGGCGTTTTTTTAGGTAGAGTGGGCAGGAACCATGCAGAGATCTAAACGCGAGTGTCAGGGCTTTGAATTTTATCCGGTTGGCGACAGGGAGCCAATGCAGGGTTCGAAGATGCGGAGAGACCGACTGTTTGAATGGAATTTGCAGTAACAGCCTCGCAGCCGCATTTTGAACCACCTGCAGTTTATGGGTCAAGAATTTGGGGAGGCCCAGGTAAAGACCATTGGCGTAGTCCAGCCGTGAAGTGACAGTTGCATGGACTACCATTTTTCTGCAGCTCTCGGGAAGGAGTTTGAGAAATTTTCGGAGGTTTCTTAATTTACTTAGGCAGCATCCGGCCACTTGTTGGATATGGGAAGAGAAAGACATCTTATCATCCCATCTCACTCCAAGATTTTTTGCCGAATGACTGGGCAAGGGTGAGGGACCCATTTCCACCGGCCACCATAGCTCTGGGGCGGGGACAGGGCCTTTACCAAAGAAGATGACCTCGGTTTTGTTGGCGTTTAATTTTAGTTTGTTGGTATTCATCCAGTGTGCAATGTCCTGGAGACAGCCTTTAAAATTTGCAAAAGATTCCTGAGTCATTTCCGTGTAAGGGAATACCAACTGGGTGTCGTCGGCATATGAAATTGCCTTAACACCCCAGTTGGCAATGAGCGTGAAGAGGGGGGCCAGGTAGATATTGAATAAGAGAGGGCTGAGGGCCGAGCCCTGCGGGACTCCACAGTTGAGGATTTTTGGTGTGGAAGAGATCGTCCCGAGTGCCACCTTCTGCGTTCTCTGAGATAGATAGGAATTAATCCAGCTCAACGCGTGGTCTTGAATGCCTGTCTCTGCCAGTCGACTAAGTAATCTGGCATGGTCCACCGTGTCGAAGGCGGCCGATAGATCCAGGAGTACCAGCATAGCTGAACTTCCTGCATCCATCGACCACCTCACTGACTCGGCTACCTCTAAGAGCGCTGTTTCAGTGCTGAAACCGGGCCGGAAGCCAGACTGAGTTTCATGGAGAATGTTGCTAGTTTCCACAAATTTACTCAGTTGGCGTTGTATTACTTTTTCCAGCATTTTTCCCGGCGCGGCTAGGAGGGATATTGGGCGGAGGTTCGTCAGATCATCTGGATCCCCATTTGGTTTTTTTTTTAGGGGGAGGAGCGTGGCATGCTTCCAGGCGTCCGGAAAAATTCCTGATGTAATGGAAGAGTTCCAGATACTTTGGAGTATGGGCGCTACCGAGTCCGCTATAGTGCTCCAAAGTTTAGCCGGGCAGGGGTCATCGGGTGAGCCGGATTTACAACGGTTGAGCTCTTGCCTCACCTCGTTCAGAGGGACATGCGTGAACTGTGTGAGGATTTCTTTTGGCTCGCAATTGTACGCTGTGTCTAGTTTCTCAGTGTCTATAGGTGGACCGAAGGACTCATATACTTTCTTGATTTTGTGGTCGAAGTGATCTGAGATTTGCTCACAAAGTAATGGTGTAGGGGTAACCTCTCTTTCAATACATTGAGGTTTGAGGAAGGACTGTACAACTTTGAACACTTGTTTGCTGGATTGTTCTGCCTGTCTAATCGAGTCCGCATAGAAGTGTTTTTTTTTATTCCTAATGGCTTTCCGGAATTTTTTCAATGCATCCCTATATGTAGCTTTTTCTTCTAGACCATAATTTTCTCTCCAGAGTCTTTCCAGTTTCTTACAGGCCGCTTTCTCTTCTCTAAGTTCCTGCGAGAACCAGGGTGCTGAGGGGGATTCTCTTTTAGATAGAGCACGAGAGGCCGGGGCAATAGAGGATACCATTCTTCCTATCCATTCATTAAGTAGCACTGCGTCCCTATTGGGATTATATGTCAGGAGGGGAGCGGTGCGTGCCAGAGCTGGGAGCATAACCTCGGGGGTCAGTTTATTCCATTGTCTTTTCATAAAATAGCGCTTACTAGACACCTTGATATCGCTTTGGATGTTCAGAGTGAATGTGATAAGTGAATGATCTGACCATATCAGAGGGAGAGGTTTTTCAGGTCGCACATCCTTAATGTTAGTAAAGATGAGATCGATCGTATGGCCCCCAGTATATGTGGGGCCCTCTTTGATCAGTCTGAGACCGGCCATATCTAGTGTTGTTCGGAGTGTCTCTGCTAAGCCACATTCTACTTTATCCATATGGATATTAAAATCACCCACCACTAGAAAAAGGGGATGAAGAAGTGAACTCTGAACGATTGTATCTAATAGGGAAGTGAGGATGGAATCTACGCTGGCCGGGGGGCGATAAATCACTAGCCCTGCTAGTGAGAGCTGAGGACTAACTTGAAAGCAGAAGTGACGACCTTCCATACCTTGAATCGTCATGGCAGTCGAGGATGTTAGTGCTAGGTGCTCTTTAAAAATAATCGCTACACCACCGCCTCTTTTTGTCCCAGGCCGGTTGGCGAGGCATATTTTGAATCCCAGAGGGATAGCTAAAGCGGTAGAGGACAGGCTGTCCTCTTTAATCCATGTTTCCGTTAGGAACAGGATATCCCAGTTCTGCTCTTCTAATAAAATCCAAATCTCATCAGTATGTTTGACAAGGGATCTACAATTAAGTAGGCCCGCTTTGATGTAGATGTGAGGGGGGGTTTTAGGGCAGGGCTGCAATGCGGGGGCGGTGCTGACGATTGTTATCCCACAATTGCTGCAAGTTTGGGCGGGATCATGAGTTGCTGGGTCTATAGAATGGGGGCAACAGTTAGATGGTAAGTTGAGTACCTTTAAATCCTCCCCGGACCAAACTATCTGTCCTCCAGATGTAGCGTTTTTGGCAGCATGTCTGGCCCCGGCCGCAGTCTGGTCGCGGACGGGCGCAGACGGGCTTGCCTTAGGCGCGCCTTCGGCGCGCAAACGGCGCTCCCGCTGCGCTCGTCCGCTGCGCTTCCTGGCGAGGCACATATTTTATGACTGAGGGGGGGAGGGCGTCACGGGGTGTGGCCCGCTGAGGTGGGCGTGTCCGAATGACGCGCCTCGCCCTCGGAAGTGGCGATAGTCAGGGGAAACGTTGCAGCGTAGTATCACGCTGTTCTAGCGAAACAAAGCAAGTTTTAAAAAGGTGAGTTTTACAAAGTATCACAAATAAGGTTAAAAACAGTGACTGCACACTCCCGGCTTCCGCCTCAGGAGACTCGTGATATCGTGGGAGTCGCGCTTTTTAGCCGCGCGCTCTTTTATAGTCAGGGAGGGGCGTGGCCCGCTGAGGTGGGCGTGTCCGAATGACGCGCCTCGCCCTCGGAAGTGGCGATAGTCAGGGGAAACGTTGCAGCGTAGTATCACGCTGTTCTAGCGAAACAAAGCAAGTTTTAAAAAGGTGAGTTTTACAAAGTATCACAAATAAGGTTAAAAACAGTGACTGCACACTCCCGGCTTCCGCCTCAGGAGACTCGTGATATCGTGGGATTCATCCCATGGTCTGACACCTGCTCCTGCATGCACTTGAGTTCATCCCAAGTGTCTGCTTTAACGAACATCATGTTGTACTCGGTTCTTTCTTGGCTCCCATCCATGTGCCTCTCAGTAAAAGAACAACCCTGCTGGGCACAGAATCGTGCAACTTCATCCGCATAGCGGTTTCCAAGTGACACAAAATCTGTACCCATTCCATGAGCTGTGCACTTTACAACAGCAATTTCTCTGGGACATTGCAAAGCCTCCAGAAGCAATCTCACAAATTCTCCATTCCGAAAGGGTGATCCAGACGATGTCATGTAACCTCTCTGGGGCCATAACTGACCGAAGTCATGAACCACACTAAACCCATACAGGCTGTCAGTGTAAATGGTGATCCGAATCTGGTCTGCTGCTAAGCAGACACAAGTCAAAGCAATGATTTCAGCCACCTGCGCGGAGTATACTCCTTCCAGGCACGCAGCTTCAACAACTACCGTAACGGTACATACAGTAAAGGCTGCTCTGAACTGACCAACACTGCCTCTTAAGCATGAACCATCAACAAAGAAAATTTCTTCAGGGTCAGTCAACGGTTCATCAACAATGTCAGGTTTCGGTTTGGTGCAGAGTTCAGTCACATCAAGACAATCGTGGTCCTCACAATCTTCGTCAAGTGTGTTTGGCAACGGCATCAATGTAGCAGGATTCAAAACAGTACACCTCTTAAGGGTCACATTCTCCGCAGCAAGTATGACCTGCTCGGAACATGTGAGCCTATTATTCGTCAGGTGCTGTGTCTTGGTCCTGGTCATCAACAGTTCTACAAAATGTGGAACATATACTGTAAGCTGGTGACCCATAACAATGCTCTCACACCTTTCAATGCTGACACCCATTGCAGCAACAGATCTGAGACATCTGGGCAACGCTGAAGCTACTGGATCTAAAGTAGCCGAAAAATAGGCAACTGGTCTACGGACACCTCCATGATCTTGCACTAGAACTGCTAAAGCACAACCTTCTCGTTCACAACAGAATAGGGAAAAAGGCTTATCGTAATCAGGCATTCCCAGTGCTGGTGCACGAGAAAGGTCCTCTCGCAGTTCAAGGAAAGCCTTCATACAGTCTTTGTCCCACGGTACCGGATCACTCACATCCTTGTGCGTCAGTCTCTGAAAAGGCTTCGCCTTCAATGAGAAGTTGGCAATCCACTGGCGACAGTAACCATCCATCCCTAGGAACATCCTGACCTCTTTCTGGGTTGAGGGCACCATCATATTCATGATTGCCTCAATCCTGTCGGGTGACACCTTCCTCTTGCCTTTCTCTATCCGGTGACCCAAATACTGCACCTCGTTCAAGCACTACTGTAACTTATTTGTCGACACCTTATGCCCATTCTCTGCCAAATGATTCAGTAAAGCGATGGTATCAATTCTACATGCATCTTCCTTCTCTGACACGATAAGGAGATCGTCTATGTACTGGACGAGAACAGAGTTCTGCAGCAGTACTAGACTCTCAAGATTATTTTTCAGGATCTGATTAAAGATCGATGGACTCTCTGTGTACCCTTGAGGAATACGACACAATGTTAAGACACGGTTTTCTAGCTTGAAAGCAAAAAAAGAAATTGGCTCTCCTCATGCAGAGGTATCGAGAAGAAAGCCTGACAAAGATCAATCACAGTGAACCACTCAGCTTGGCGCAGGATTTGAAACAGTATCACCGATGGATTAGGTACTATTGGACAACAGGGAACAACTATGTTGTTCACCCAGCACAATCCTGAACTTCCCACTTGGTTTCTGCAATCCCATAATAGGCGAGTTACATGGACTGCCCATTATCTCCTACATTTTCCCTGCTTAATCATGGACTCAATCACAGGCTTAATTCCTGCAATTGTTTCTGGCGTCAAATTGTACTGGGGTGTTCTTGGGAACTCAACATTCGGCTTAATCTGAATCTTGACTGACTCAACTCCTTTAATCAACCCTACATCTTCACCAGTAAAGTCCCACACTTCCTGTGAGACTGAATCTCTCAAGTCAAACGTAAGCTCTTCCACTGTCAAAGCAGGGTACATCTCTATGGACACATGCTGATTCGCAACCTTAAAGGTAGTATTGTCATCATTTGTTTGCAGTTCCACTCCCTTGGGGGTGCAATAGATGGTGCAATTGAGCTTGCATAGGGCATCCCTCCCTAGCAAACAGACAGGACTCGAATCACACACCACAAATTAATGTCTATCCCTAAACGTCTCTATTTTCACAGAAACGGTTCGGTCAAAGGGTTTGTCATCTTCCTATTTGCAACACCTACAACTTGGATTGTTTGTCCCGAGAGGGGTAGGTTGGGGACAACTGCAGATCTCACAGTAGAACGGGTAGCACCGGTATCAACCAAAAAGGTGGTGGGGTGACCATCAACATCAGCTTCTACAAATGGTCCTCTTTGGTCTACCTCTAAGACTGCCCCAAGTGTCCAGTCTTCCTCCCCTCTCAGGCACCGTCATGCCAACTGGTCTAAGTAACAATCATCATTCTCATCAAAAAGAGGCCTCTGTTGGTTAGTCCGAGTCCCTGACGAGATCCTCGGTGGCTGGGGAACCTGCACTCGATGAGCCAAAGTCCCCCCCTTTCACCGACTTGGGCTTTGGTACTGTTCTGTGTTCCTACTGGATCATAGGAATGTCTTTAGCTCATGCTAAAAGGACCATCTGTTAAAGATTGCAGGGATTTGTTAGCATGAGCTGAAAACCATTTTGTATTTTGGCAGCCATTTTAGGTAGCCATGTGCTAGCCATGCGCTGTTTCCCTCTTCAGAGCTTTGCACATTCTCAGAAGGGACTAGCTAGTAGAATGCACCTGCTCATATTGTAGAACTGTCAGGCTATTCTTGCTGCTGTATGGAGAAGTAACTCTCCTGCCACTTTGTTGAGCAAGCAGATCTTGTATGCCCATATTAGTCATTTTGCATGCTTACATGTGCCAGGACCTCCCCTTGGTCTTATGCTGACTATGTAACCATATGCATATAAAAGGCCCTTGTTTTCTGTACTCCTTAGACTGCCTCATTCAGTTGCTAAGGTTTCTGTGTGACGTAGTCTTCCTCATCTGAGGTTAATAAATATGTATTTTATATTACAGCTTCTGTGCCAACTTCTTCTTTGTTGGGTTAAAAGGACCAAGGTGTATCAGTGAGGCCCCTGAGAAGGTTTCTATTTTCTTCAAATGGCGCTCCAACGTGGACCTCATCAGAGAAGTGGCTATCTAAGGGGGTGATCTTGTCAGGAGACAGAAATCTACTGAGGGGGACAGGACAGGATTCTACTAAGGAGGTACTCTGTGCACGGAGATTCTGGGGATTCTCTGTCTCTACAGGCCAGTATATTTCTGGTCTTCCTGATTTTGATCCTCCACATGATGTTTTTCCACTCCTGACTGAGAACCTTTTTGGTGTGAGTATTCTAAAAAAGACCCTTAGGTCATTCAGAACTTGGCAGTTAGAATCTGGACAACCAAGGGATTGGTAAATGCTCTGTTGATGCAACACTTGCTGTTGGTTTTGATGCCTGGGATTGGTAAAGTAGTTTAGTAACTCCTACTGTAGCTTTGGATTTGTATGATTGGCCAATATTTGTATTTGGAATTTGTAATATATAAATTGCGTAGGCAGGTAATGAGGATACTTTTCTCTACTTTGTATAAGATTTGAATGGCGCAAAGTACGAAGAGTACCTTAAGCGCTACTTTGGTTATAATATTGCATATTCTGCACTATTTTTGACATGCCTGTTTCAAGCACACATCGAAGAATGTGTTGCTTTTTGGAGGTACCATAGTGAGATGTGAATTAAATTAGCCGGCTCCCCTGAAGGAATACCTAAATAGGTTTAGGTATAGAAACATATATCTTCCTTGGTGATTCTGTATCCCCAGGTAATTAAAATATGAACATAATACAAACAAGGATCCTTTTCTGCGCACTTTTATAAATGGAGAGATGCAAACCGATTTTTTGGTGTTCTGCCAGCCAAAGCTAGTGAACTGAGTGTATTTTTGTTTCTTGAAAATGAAACGGTCTGTTGGGCTGTTTTTGCAGTCTTTTGGAATACTATTGAGAAGCTCCTCTTGTAAATATGCCTTCCAAATAGTATTTACAAATGGTTTTGTTTAAGTACAGTATGTGGGCTGTCCTTTGTTCCTGTCCTAAGTGTTGTTCTGTGGGTTAAATGTGTGTTTAAATGTCTATGTGGTTTGTGGTTTCACATTAGTGGTACTTCCGTGAGCAAATAGCGATTCCGCTATTTGTGAAATAATGGCTAGCCTTAAGCGCGCTGTATTATGTGTTCTGAGTGTATGACCCCTTCTGTATATGTTTGGAATGAGCTCAATGTGTTTGTTTGTGTTTTTTTCTGTCATCAGTCTGTTATGTAAAATGTCATTTAATTAATATTAAATAAAAATTAAATAAAAATACAGAAGTGAAACATATGATATGCTAAATAACTACATGTTGATATTAAATTGATAGAGTAAGCCACTATGCACATGTACAAACTGCCAATGCTTAAAAATATGAAATTAGAATTCCCATTGAATAGGAATAAAATAGGCCTCAAAAAACAAAATTGTGTGTTTTGCAATAAATAAACAATTATAAGATGTTACAACATTTTCCTTTGATACATTGTATTAGATATTAACAGGCAAACACATCATGTGAGTAAATTGGATGTTGCTGAACTAAACACACATTATAGAACTTGAAATGCCTCCGTTTTAAATAGGCTGTCACCGTGCTTACATTTCAACACTAAAAAAAAGCTTTCCAACAGCTGTATTTTAACTGCCGCTGAGCAGCAGCTGTCGTTTTGATTCTAGGCCACGGAGAGACAGGAATGTTGACTCAGCTAGGATTTTGTCAGTGCAGACATGGTGTAAAACCCTGCATTTCAGACTGCTGTTTTAAAAAGTTACAAAAATCAGGGTCATTATTTTGGATAACAGGAATACATTTAAAGTAAGGATTTCCTTTCTTAAAGCATTTTTACATAAGCACATTTGTGGTTCTGCTATTAAATAATGATTGTCATTTTAAAATGTTCATGTTTCAAGTTAGGCTTCTGCGCTTAGGCTTAATAATGAACGTGTCTCAATATGATAGGCAAGAAATGAAGCTTGCTTTTCCTATGTGGAATTATCAAAATGATTGGGTTTATAAAAAAAAAAATATGAAATAATTATTTAAAAAATAAGTGCTTTTAAATTCGTTTTTTAATATTTATAAAGCTTAATACTCATACTGTGACCTCCTAGCATTATAATTAAATTTTAAGTTGTGTTGTACCGCATAATGAAGAAATTTGCATGTGAAATATCACTCTACGCAGGCGTAATAAACTCATTTTTATAAGGGTATTTATGATATATCTCTGATTTCCCATTCCTGGGCTATGTAGAGAACATTCCGAGGATTCCAATTATGCTAAAATATTATAGGATATTCATTTTTAAGTGCCCCAAATATCAAAGTCGAAATTGGGTAAAATTTACTATTTAAACAGCATTTCTGCCATTCAGAGCAGCTTTTAAACTGCCTTGGGCTTCAGTAAATGCATACATTTAGGTATAAAACAAATAGCTGACCTTTATATTGCTAGGAAAGTATACTGCACACTGCTTATAATTAAAATATGTATCAAAAACCAGCAGAAGGTATTCTCTTAACTCTAAACTGACAAACAGGGGAATGGGGCTGCATTTGCACACAGAATAGGACAGCTGGGAAGAGTTAAAAGTCAGTTCTATATTTAGAAGCCTGGCAGGGCTCCAAGAGAAGGTCTACTTTGACATTTTGACCTCTCAAACGTTTTGAAAGATGACAGGGGAGAGAAGCAGTAGTTTAACTTTTTTTGGCAAAAGCAAGCACTTAATGCACTCATGTGATAGAAAACTATATATAGGTATATGTGCACATTGATTAACAGAAAGTTTTGCCATATATTTATACAGCACTAATGCTTTTAGTCTGAGGATTACTGTACAAAAGCTGAGGCAATGAAATTTTGTTTGAATTCATTCGCCCTCATGTTTCATTTGTACATTTGTAAAAGGATTGGGGGTTGGGTATTTATATTCTTTACCTCCTTAAAAGTGCTATGTACCTCCTATAACTTTGTTTATGTGAAGTTGCTACAAATAGGGGTTGATAGTGTTGACAGAAGTAAAACCTGTTGTCGCAGGGTTTCCGTTCTCTCACAGAACTGTGCACAGAGATCTAGAACCTGGGTGAGTCAGGGTGACCCAGAACTCACCTTTGTTTCAGAAATCCCCTTACCAAGCTAGCTACAGTGTCTCATCGGTAGTAAATACTTCCCAATGACTTAGACAATCCAGAACATGAACTTAGAATACCTCAGGTATCGTGGAACACATGAACACTCTTTCGTTATATTATCATTCCAAACCGAAACTGGGAGGCAAAGAAAACACGTGCAAGTTTGAAATGTTTATTTTTCAATGCAGCATTCTCAAACGCAGTATCTTGTATAATATCAATATACATATTATAAAAATCAGAGTCAGCAGCATATTCACTAATCCATAGTAAGCAAAAGGTGATAGCATTTTATGATGCAAACTCTATAGAATTCTGTATCACCTATATTTCGCGCACCCTAATTAGCATATTATATTATATCTAAGAAGGTCTCATCTGGGTTCTTAGCAGGGCGGACCCATACCTCTAATTCTCAGTAGGGCGAGATCACATCAACAGCTACCAGCTCTCAGCATGCTCAGCATCAAGTGTGTTGATTCATTCCCTGTAACTGTATCTTAAACCTACGTAGAGCCAAATGTTGGCACAAACATTATTTTTGTTATGACTAACGTGGTGCGAGGATCAGGCCTGCAGCAACCTTGTGTTAGGTTATTCTGAGAGTGTGCAGTTCTCAATGTGCAAACAGTTGTACCAAGTGTACCAAGCACGACTGATACCAGGGCAATAACATATTATTCTCAAATAAATCACATCTTTCGTCTAGGTTAAAAGCTACAATAACAATTAGGTGACGTGTGCAAACCAAAGCAGAAAGAAAATATGGCGTTTAAACATTTAATAAGCACATGCTAACTTAGCACAATATATAGAAACATAGTAACCATATGACACCCCCCCAATGATCCGAGGACGGTTAAAAGAGAAAAATATAAGCCAATACTCTATGAGAGGCAAGACATGAAAGCAGAGTTCAATGATATTGAGCCAAGCTAAATGTATGTAAATGTATGTAAAATTTAAAAACACAAAAATGTATGTATGAATGCCTATAGTGGCCACACAAAATATAAAAAGTCGAACTTGAGGCCTACTTTCAATTAATAGGCCTAGAACATATGAAAAAAATCGAATGTTCGTATTGAAAAAGGCACCATTCAGAATTACTAAAAAGTCACGTGCCATAATGATGGAAGTCTTCAGAGTCACTCATCGTTGAATGAATATGCAAAATAGGTAGCTACAGCTTCCAACATGAAATCACTGCCATCATCCGAAAACAGTTCAGCCATCCAATTAAGCAATGGGAAAGAACATACGTGCTCCTCCAACACCGATTCCTCTAGCAACATCAGAGGACAACTCAGTGGGTTCTCGAGAACGCTCTGTGCCAGAAAGTCATGTGCCGCTGCGAATATGTCCCACTGACCCATTAGTCCATGCATCGCTGCCACAGCCATAACCCTTTCGCCAGAACAGACCAACTCATGAGCCACTACGGGGTACATCAGCTGATCAAAGTTGACGTCAGGAGAAGTCGGTAAACAGAGACACAAATCAATGGCCCAGTCGAAATCACAGCTCAGGCAATGAAACACAGGCTGGACACATGTGAAATAGGAAAATCTGAAGGATAATCCAAAAGCCGTGCTTAATGTCGCAAGCGGCAAGGATCCATAATAATCAAGCATCCGGTTGCGAAACTGCATCAGTAGGGGCTGAGCGTTTCCTTGCGCAGGATGGGCATCCATGTTTTATAAAATAAAATATCACCAGAACGCCTTCAGCCAAAGCCAGCAAAACAGGAAATCCGCCAAACAGGCTAGCGAATATAGAGTGAAAGAACGCAGGGATAATACCAAATACTTTTTCAAATGTAGTCACGAGACCACTGCTAACCATTTTAAAAAAATGAGCCAGGCTCGTTGTGGAGGAGGCATTGAAGATTTGATGAACCAGCTCGCAGAAATGAAACGGCAAATCAGTACTTAAAAGTGCTTGTACTTCTGTGCGTGTGTTTGCTATGTGAAGGACATAAGTTTCGCGGGCAGAGCTCAGGGCCACCTGCTTTTGAGACAATAGGGCTCTTATACGGCCTAAACCATTGAACTCAGCTCTCAAGGTTGGTATTCTTGGCCAAATTAAAACTTCTGAATTCCCATGCGTGGGTGGATACAACACATTCTTGCAGCAAACCACCCTTTCTGACACGGTAACCACATAAGCGATACCAGCCTCTAACCCACAACAAAACTCGTTATTCAAAAGTAAATAACTTCCGTTGGACAACAAAGTGAACGTGGGAACTATTGCAGGAACTGGTGTCCCTTTCAAAACACAGGCCAAATTAGGTTTGTCCTGATTACAAGAACCATGCAACTGGATGTGTCTGCATATTAGTGAGCGGTCAGGCGACTGTGTACATTCTTCACCATTCAGATTCACTTCATTTCCCTCCTTAAGGCATCTGTAAGTGTATGGTAAAGACCATGTCTCATGGAGGAAAGCGCTGCCTAATGGTTCATATCGCCCAATGGCTATATATTTCATACAATTTGTAAATTTATACAAAGCAAAAGGTAATGTTATAACACCATGGATAAGCCATGTCGCAGCAGTCACCTCAGCCACAGAAAATGGTAGGGATTCTAATTTTTCAATATGTAACATAGAAAATGTTGCATCTCTCATTGATAGCAAGCGCTGATTTTCAGTCAGATTAAATGGGGCAAATAGTGACGAGACGTTCATAAAATTCCATGGCACTCGACCAGACTTAAGAGTCTGTAGTGTCCAAGCAAACTGCATCACAGAACGCAATTGATTTTGACCATGATATAATACGGACACTTCATCATGTACAATGTCAACAACAGAAGACACAATATTGTTTAACGTGTAAATTCGGGAAGAAAGCGTGTTAATGCTGTTATCAACAACTTCAAGCACCTTCTCTAAATTTGCTTGATCAATAGCTCTCAGGCGTTTAGCAGCCTCAACCTGGGTAACTTTCCAAATTTCATTGTAAATCGCATACAGCCATCGTTTAGATCTACCTTTAGCCGGGCCTTTTATAAAATCGTTCAAATCCACATTATCATTTAATAGAGATAGATGTAGTTTAACTGCAGCTAATGTGGAATGTTGTAACCAATTCTGACACAGCTTCCCCACAGAATAAGTCGTGACAGTGTAGTCTTCTTCAAAACGGGGATCGAGTCTGACTTTTGTAAACCCCTTAGCCAAACCCAGAAAACGGCGTTGGCAAGAATCAGCACTCCTATGCCATACCAGCCAACCCTTGGAATCCAAACTGGAAACATTAAAGGACGAGTTGTGTAAAAGAGTTTGCAACTCCTGAATGGACAAATCAGTAAAATTACCCCAACCTGAATATTCCTCTAAATCTGGGATGGTCGGTGCATTCAATTTTTTAGAAGTAGCCAATCCAAAGCATGTTGTTTGGAAAATGGATGAATTTAATAACAACATGTGGTTCGGGATGAGACATGCACGGTGCAAAGCCTCAGTGCCTTGTACCTGCCAATTTTTGGTACCCCAAACCGATTTAAGGTCAATTGTTCCCTTCCAAAACTCGTAGCCATCTACAGCCAACCTGTCTAGAAAGGACTTCGAATACAGCAATTTTGTATTGGTAAGTCTAACTTT
Organism: Lissotriton vulgaris; assembly: GCF_964263255.1. Taxonomy (NCBI): domain Eukaryota; kingdom Metazoa; phylum Chordata; class Amphibia; order Caudata; family Salamandridae; genus Lissotriton; species Lissotriton vulgaris. Next base: position 65,211,342 of record NC_141687.1, read on the forward strand.
GGACATGGACTTTTGTGTCATTTTAAAATAAAATGACTCGGGATTAGATTGATTAAAGTCTGTAAAATAGGTGTATTTTTGCAGAAACATATTGGAACTGCCCCCAAATGGAGTAGGGCAACGTTCCCATTGTGTATAATTTACAGCAACCCTCCTGGAATTTGTCTTATGTAAAAAATGATTACCATAGTGTTGAAAACAAAACAAATCACCATAATTAATAGAATCTGTGTACAGATCCTCAGCATCGAAGGCAGCATAATACTTTAAATCAGAGAATAATGCTTCTACGGCCTGAATATCCCAATCATCAGAACGTATATTTTGTTTAATTACATCTCCCATGTTTACTCTAAGCACATTTGGAACATTAATCACTTCAGTAGGCCCATGTATCTGAAACCTAACCGCATCCCACACAATCCCATCAAGGACAGGCCAAGCAGTAATGTTAACTGTATTTAAGTTTCGTTTCAGTCTGTGCGCCGAATGTGAAGAGGAAAGAGGGGCCAATGTTCCATTAAGGTACCGAATTCCTGCTCTTTCTTTAACGTAGTGACCATCAATCAGGCGGAAAAAATAAAACACAAAACCAATTGACATAAAAAGATAGAATGAAAATAGGATCAACCAAATGTATGTCCAAGGCGGAATTAAAAAATGTTTTTTAAACAACGTGGCATATCTTGCAATGTTTGTGGGTTTCTTTGAAGTTTCCGAAACAGAGTCAAAGGAGAATCTGGACTGGCCTGCCAAACGGGTCTGTAAATCAGGCATCGATAAATCAGCAGGATAAGTGTAGTTTAGCTCATCAATGTTAGTATCAGGAATAGTATTTAATAAAGGACTGGATATGGCAGGCATCTTGAGGGACACCTCCTGTTCTGCACCAGATGTAATAGCCAGCACAGAGTGCCTCACCATGGAAGGACAGGATACAGCCGGTGTCATGCTATGAAGAATCGGCCACCCTGTGTGTCTTGACATTGTCAATAGAAATAAATCTGTTTTCCTTACGACCTGGAAGTGGTGGTAAAATGACTGTTCTTGTGCCCTTCACTCCAAGAACTCAAACCGGTGCTCGATATGAGGGACCAAACTCTTTCTTGTTATCGATCTTCTCTCGAACCAGTTCTCCAACTTGGGGTAGCCAGCCAACTACCGGGATCTGCAGCGCATCATCCGATGTGGAGGGCATATGTTCCTTTGCAAGACTGTCTCTGGTCTTTTGTAGATTCTGTAAAACATTGCAACGTTCATCTACGTCAAAGGACGTGGCCTGGGCCTTGCTGTCTAGCCCATCGAGGTCAGGTACATACATCTTGATACCAAAGAGCATTTCGTATGGGGTCCGCCCACCCAGAGACCATCTAGGGAGATTATTAAGCGCACGCTGCACGCCTATGAGGTGGGCTAACCAATTTCTGCCAGTGCCTATAACTCGAGCTGTCAAAGATTGCTTTATTTCATTCGTTCAACTACACTATTACCCTCAGGTCTGTAGGGACTCGAAAATTTGACTTGGACCCCCATCGAAACCATAGCATCCTTATATGCCTTAGAGGCAAAAGCCGGACCCTGATCCGAATGGAAGGTACCACAGGCAAAAATTCCCACAAAGACTCGCAAATCCTTAATGACAGTACGTGAATCAGCGCTCCGATGTGGCCATACCCACACAAAGCGTGTGCATGAATCAACTGCTACTAAGATGTATTTATACACAGTATCAGAAGAAAATGGACCGCAGTGATCCAAATAAACGCATCCTAGTGGTTTATTCGAGACGTACAACTGTGTCTGAGGCGGACGCGCAGCAGTTGAAGGTTTAATCTGCTGGCAAATGTCACATTGAAGGACATAATCGCTCGTCTGTTTATACAGTCCCCGCCACCAGAACCTCTGTTGTAGCTGAGTTACAGTGGCTGAGACGCCCGCATGCGCAGACGCCACACCTTCATGCGCCGCTGTAATCAAAGCAGCTCTGCGATCCGAGTTGGAAACTAGACGTTCGCCAACTTCAGGGATTTTCACATAAGGAACCTTATCGGGACTTAAGTGGTATGTGTATTTAGAAGGGAACCCCGCAGGATATTTACTTCCCTTCTCCGTTGCAGCAACTGCTGCCAAGATGTCATCATCTATTTTGCTTTTGGACCTCGTGACCGCTGCAACTAAGTATTTTGATACCGCTGACTTCGCTGCTTCATCAGCAAGCGAGTTGCCAACAGCGTGGACCCCCACGCGCTGATGACCGAGAGTATGAATCACAAACACGAGTGGCAGCTTCTCTTTCAGTTCCGCCACTCGGACCCAGATAATTTTATGTTTTATTGTGCTACCTTTGGAGTCACGAAATTCATTTCGAATCCAAAAGAACAAGTTCTCATTGTAAGACTGGACACAGTAGTAAGAATCACTTACGATCAAAGTCGTCACACTAGGATCAGCGTACTCCAATGCAAGCATCAGTGCACGAAGCTCTGCCAATTGTGCGGTGCAGTCCCCAAGCGTCTGCGTGTGCACGACACTGGACTTGAACTCATCGTTCACCATGGCACCGACCACAATGGCGCAAGCTGAAACGTAGGCATGTTTAGAGCCATGCGCAACCTGCGCCGAACCATCAGTGTAAATGATGCAATGGAAATCCTCCAACGGCCGCATTGCTAATGGAGCAGGATGAACAAATTCAAACTGTAAATACTCCTGCGACCGTAAAGTGGCGTCAAAAATAAACGTGACATCCTGGGACGTCACGAATGCAGCCCATTGAATCCACCGAGGGTGCAAAGCTTTGGAATTAGGTACACTGGCTTTCGTAACCGCCTCTAAGGCAGGACACGGGGTAACAACCAACATGCGCTTTCCTTGTGACAGGGCACGTTCCTTAAGAATTGCCATCTGCACAGCCGTTAAAACTTTCTCCACAGTGGAAAAACGCAATTCAGCCGAAGTGTACAAGTGTGACTTGTAAGCAATAGGTACTGTGTCTCCTTCATTAAAAGTCAGGTACGTGAAACCCACCGCCCCAGGGATAATTCTTATCACCAGATTGGTTTGGTTATCACGAGTCTGTAAGTATTCAGAAGCGAGCAAATCAGCCTGCAAAGACTGCAGAATGGCCGAATGCTCAGGCAGCCAGCATGATTTGGAAAAAGATGGTTGTATCAGAGCATACAAAGGCTTGATACGCTGGGCATATTCCGGAATGTATGTCCTCCCGAAATTCAGAAAGCCCAGTAGAGATTGTAATTTTTTCAGTGTTGTCAGAGAGCGCAACTGTGCGCATTTCTCCAGGAAATGGGGTGCTAAACCCTTCCCTTCGTTGTTAAGCTCGTAACCTAGAAACAACACTGTGTACTCTGCAATGTGCGATTTTGCAAAGTTAAACTTGTAACCTATGTCAGCAAAGTTACAAATTATGCTATTTACCCGACACAGATGCTCCCAAAGATCGCCGTCTGTGAGATAAATGTCATCCACATACGAACAAGCAACTGGGTCGAAGCTCTCCAGCAGAGAGACAATGCGTGCGGAAAATACTCCAGGACTGTTCTTGTAGCCCATTGGGAGTCGCCTAAACATTTTTTGCACACCGCCGCATGTAAAACTGGTCCATTGGGAACTTAGACCGTCTAATCTATGGGCATAAAAACCATTGGAAATGTCAAGCGTGGTTTTGAACCGTTTACGCTCAAGACTATTCACTAACGCAGAGCCATGAGTATTCTGTACTGCGCAGTTACGGCAATGCGAGTTCAAATGCCTATAATCCAAAACCAAACGATATGAGCCGTCCGGCTTGTTCACAGTAAAAAGGGGGTTATTCATCGGTGACACACACGTTTCAATTACACCTTGATATTCCAATTGTTCAAGGATAGCCGCGACTGAAGCTTTTGCTTCACGCCGTATGGGATATTGAGGTTGAGGCTGTGGCTGAGACCGTAAAGGAATCTCGTGGCTTGGTGACAATTTATCCCAGCCACATTGATTGCGGTACACAGCCGGCGCAAGCGCCAGAGCCCACTCTTCTGCAAAATGCAGCGCTTCCACTCTCGGCACAGTGTGCGCGAAGCTGGGTAGGATTACCTCCTCCCCTCGCGGAGCTGCGAGAACAAAAGGTGGGGGCCAGTCAGCCTCTGAAAGCAAAATGTCATACGTAGACGAGAGATTTTCCCAAAATACCCCTTTTACAGTTCGCTGCATGTCACCTTCAATTAACAGGACAATTTCAAAAAGACGTTCAGGGGGAGCAACATGCGTATCAGCAGTTTCAATCACAACATAAGAATCAGTCGCTGTCACCTTCAACAGTGGACGGAGGGCCTCTCTCACTATGGTAATCTCTGCTGCGCTGTCCAGCAAGGTCAGAGCCCACGTCAGATTCCGAAGCCGCGTTCTCACTATCTGGGGCATAACGATGCGCGGTCAGGGCAGCGACTTTCTTCGTGGCAAACTGTGGTCTCTTGGGCGTAGAGCCTTCCCGCTGATCTCCACCGGCACGCGGGCGGGGCTGACCACATCCTTGCTGGCCACCCCGGCCCCTGCCGCCCCCTCCACCACCGGTTGACGGAGCCGATGAGTCCTGAAAGGAACGAGGAGAGCGTTGGTCAGAAGCCTGAAACCTCTCAGGCGATTTAATCATCGCGCGGTCGCGCAATTCATAAACACGATCCGACTGCGCAGGCAACGGAGACGCAGGAGCAGAAACCTGTGTTTGTTGTTGTTGTTGCTTACCCTGAGTCTGCTTTTTAGGCCAATTTTGTTTCTTGGACTTTTGTTGACCACTAGTTTCCGATGTCTGACCCTGGGGTTGCTTCTTCTCCTTATCAGGAAAAGCTTTAACCCCCATTGCATTGCGGCCAACCATTTTGTACGCAGCTACAATTATCCTTGCTAACCGTCGGGGTCGTTCGGCCTCTGGAACCAACGCTAATGCGTTAGCAACTTGAAAGTTCACTGCATCCCCCTTGACATTTGCAAGGATCAGATCGCAAACCACATCAAAGGAGCCACACAGGCGCATACCCAATTCAACAGCCGACTCCGGTCCGTGTTCGTCTTGAACACGTTTAAGGACCACCTAGATTGGTCACAGACGGGGAGCCATAGCACCTCGCATAGACCGCTGCAGAAGTCTTGCCCCAGGTCTCACAGTCAACAAGTTCAGGAGCCAAATCTTTCGGCAAACTTAGTGTAAGAATCCAGTGCTTATCACCCGGACTCGTGTTGGGAAACACAGCTTCCAGCTGGCCGAATTTCTCAGCAAGCCAGAACGGAAAATCATCCTTGTCCTGGGGCTTTTTACCCATCACGGAATTAACTATGACCGGATTGATTTTCAGACCAGCATGTTCTGCACGAAGCTGTGCGCCCCTAGGGGCCGCGTCCTGAACATTACGGCTAGTGTAATGAACAAGCGCTCTAATCACTTCCACCGCGACTTCATGAAGCCGCCTCAGGTCAGCCACGTTACAAGTGGCACGTCGGGGGTGAGGAGTAAATCCAGCCAAAGCGGGCCAAGGAGTGCCCGGAATGGACAATGGACCTAACCTCGGAGCGGTTAAAGCGTGCGGTAGGGCGCCACCAAACCAAACTCCATGCTGCCAAGCATCAATAGGAACTTCCAGTGCCCTGTATGGAGCGTACGCAACCGGTACATCCGAAGCAGTGTATGAGTGGAACACACCAGAATTAGCGTCCACTGCCGGAAATGTCACCCACGAATAAAACAGTTCGTACGGGTAAGCATGTTCCGCACTCACCACCAGAACCACAGCCAAGCCTTCCAAAGGAACATCATACATCCGCAAATGGTCACGCACCGCAATGCGACTATGCTGCGGGATGTCCACGACTTGAGCCATGACAGCACAGGAAAGTGAAAATACAAAGAATACTTTGTAGCACAACTGGGTAGTAATTCAAAGAAACCGTTTTAGATAGATTCAAGCTTGAAAAAGACCTATTTCAAAAATAGGTAGGTTTTTCCGACACTGCCGTTTTCCGGAAACGGGAATGTAGGCGTTAAGGTTTGAATGATATACTACTTGAGTGTCATGATATAAGGCCAATCAACGTATGGGCGCCATGTCGCAGGGTTTCCGTTCTCTCACAGAACTGTGCACAGAGATCTAGAACCTGGGTGAGTCAGGGTGACCCAGAACTCACCTTTGTTTCAGAAATCCCCTTACCAAGCTAGCTACAGTGTCTCATCGGTAGTAAATACTTCCCAATGACTTAGACAATCCAGAACATGAACTAAGAATACCTCAGGTATCGTGGAACACATGAACACTCTTTCGTTATATTATCATTCCAAACCGAAACTGGGAGGCAAAGAAAACACGTGCAAGTTTGAAATGTTTATTTTTCAATGCAGCATTCTCAAACGCAGTATCTTGTATAATATCAATATACATATTATAAAAATCAGAGTCAGCAGCATAGTCACTAATCCATAGTAAGCAAAAGGTGATAGCATTTTATGATGCAAACTCTATAGAATTCTGTATCACCTATATTTCGCGCACCCTAATTAGCATATTATATTATATCTAAGAAGGTCTCATCTGGGTTCTTAGCAGGACGGACCCATACCTCTAATTCTCAGTAGGAGGAGATCACATCAACAGCTACCAGCTCTCAGCATGCTCAGCATCAAGTGTGTTGATTCATTCCCCGTAACTGTATCTTAAACCTACGTAGAGCCAAATGTTGGCACAAACATTATTTGTGTTATGACTAACGTGGTGCGAGGATCAGGCCTGCAGCAACCTTGTGTTAGGTTATTCTGAGAGTGTGCAGTTCTCAATGTGCAGACAGTCGTACCAAGTGTACCAAGCACGACTGATACCAGGGCAATAACATATTATTCTCAAATAAATCACATCTTTCGTCTAGGTTAAAAGCTACAATAACAATTAGGTGACGTGTGCAAACCAAAGCAGAAAGAAAATATGGCGTTTAAACATTTAATAAGCACATGCTAACTTAACACAATATATAGAAACGTAGTAACCATATGACACTGTTTCAGGTTTCCTACTTCAAAATGGGGGAAGGAGGCTGGCTCCTCTACAAATTAAGGCAAGGCAATATGTATGTTACTCTCTCTCTTTCTCAATTGTTTTTTAGCCTGCCTAAGCTGTCTGTAAAATAGCAATGAGACCTTTAATTGGCTATTCAGTAATACTGTTTTAAACATTGTTAGCATTAATAAAATGAATAAATATATATGTTACGTTACTGCCCATCCTGTTTGATGAAATTATGACAGGATCAGTAGTCTAGATTGCTGTTCCCTTATTTGATCTTTAAGGGTAACTAGATGTGGGTATTTTTTGTTCTAAATGTCTTAGGTGATAACACAATTATTATATGTTATTCTCATGCTACATAGTTTGCAAGGGCATTGCTAGTTTTGTACTAGCTAGGTTGTGTAAATAAACCAACAGTCCTTATTAGAGCTGATGTTGCATAGTTTGGATCATGAAAAGTAGAATGCAGGGAAGATGCCCATGTCATCCTTTGCAAAAAAATGTTTTGAAGGAAATGTTGTTGTATAGATAAGAACCCCAGTGAAATTAGTAGTTTTGGATTTTCCTGCAGCACCTATAACATGAGAGCAAGGTCCTAAGCATACAATGTAGGTGCTTTTATTAGGAAGAATCATTTTAGAAGTGTCTGCAGTCCTGTACAATTAGTTTAAAATCTATAAGCAACAGTGTAGAATATTACCTCATTTTGTGTTTTCAGATTAGTACACAGGAATACACCAATGTAAGGATTTAGGGTATGCCTGTGTTGTTTTTCTCTTTTCCTCTGAGTTTAGTAAATGAATACAGACTTCCTTGGCTGCTTGGGATTGGGTGATAATTTACTCTTGTCAGGTCACCAAAGAGTTCCTTTTATACTTGCCAATAGGTCCAGGATGTTGTTTTTTTACCCTCACATAGATAGATGGAAGTGGTTCTTGGGTGCCTTGCTAATATATGAGGCATCCCAAGACTAGGAAATATTCTGAGACTATCCTCTCTGTTGATAGACTGTTACTGTGCCTTGTCTAAAGACCTTTTGTTCTGTCCATCAATAGATATTTGCTGCCTTTCAACCATTGCCAGAGGGGCCCGGACATCAGATTCAGCCTGGGGAGTCAGCGTCAGCACCAGTCCAGCTTGAAGCCAAAGTGAAGATAACCAGCACAGGCATTGCTGGCAACTAGGACCTCAGTGAAGGCGGAAGCCCTGTGATGAAGTTTGTACCCCTGCCACTGTCTTGGGTGAAAGACGGGGTCACAAATCAGAAAGGAGAAATCGTGGATCAAGTTTTTGATGCCCAGCTGAGAGTCACAGACCGACCAGAATGGTGAGGAGGCTTTGCTTGAGGTGACCTCTTTTGAAACAAGGGTTGCTTCAGAGATCCTAGCATCAGGCCTCTGAATCCTGGTCCCAAAGTGAATGCAAGTTTGCTCCTTTGTTTGTTGGTCAAGAGATACCTGGGTACACTGGATGCAATGTGTGGCCCCAATGAATGAGCAGTGTGCCAGCAGAACAATACAGGAGTTAGGGAAGGACTAGAGTTTAGGGTACAGGTGTTGTGTCTCTGGTGCCTGTTAGATTGAAGTGAAGAAATCTGGTGCAATGCCTGAGACACTGGACAGGATCGTTGAAAGCATTTGCCCTGGTGGGTGACTGCCCTATTCTGAAAGAAGATACTTTTTCCTTGAAACTGGGATGTGATTCTTAAGTTGCGAATTGTGTAGCTCCACCGTGGAAACAACAAGAGCCTGCCTGTGAGGCTCAAACGGACAAAGGGAGAAGACTCCGCTCTGGCTGGATGTACAGCGGCTTCAATTTCCCCAAGGACTTCTTCTTTTTTGTCAATAATGTACACCTTTAGTCGTCCCGTTTTTGTGGCGGAGCGGCCCTTTGCAGCTCTTTGTCCTAATTCCTATGGTCCTGTGTGGTCCTCCTGGTCCCAAATATAATTGATGTTCCAGCCCTCATAAGGGGAATAATGGAAAAGTTTACTAAAAATGGTTTTATTAGATATGTGCTGTTGGTAAGTCTGAAATTAAAATGGATTGTCACTGAAATGCATTGGAGCCCTGAAAATGTTTACTAGATGATTCTAGGATTTGCTTTTGCTTATAACTAGGAAAAATTATAATTCTGTTTGTGATAGTGGTCTTTACTCTCTCCTGCTATCTGTATGTTAATTATGACCCGATGTTCCGTTCTCTTTGTATTCCTGCTTACCTCATATATACCCGCTTAATGAAATGTTTAGAATGGAAAATGCCCACCTAGCAATGATTTAGGAAATTGATAAATTTATGAAAAATAATGTACAAATATTTTCTGTGTTCCTACTAGATCATAGGAATGTCTTTAGCTCATGCTAAAAGGACCATCTGTTAAAGATTGCAGGGATTTGTTAGCATGAGCTGAAAGCCATTTTGTATTTTGGCAGCCATTTTAGGTAGCCATGTGCTATTTCCCTCTTCAGAGCTTTGCACATGCTCAGAAGGGCCTAGCTAGTAGAATGTACATGCTCATCTTGTAGAACTATTATAATAATGGGGTAATCCAATTGGCCATGGACCTTGGCGTAATTCAATATGAAAAACAATGGTCCTAGACATTGAATGCAATACAGAAAAATCAGTGCATAGTTTTTAATTTAGGAGCAAACTGTATCAAGTCAGCTCATAGTATTCAATACTCAATAAAACAGACAGAAAAACCGCAACAGACAAAGGACTAGCAAGCAATTTTAATTCATTACATTGTCAATCGATTGCTTATAATTTACAAAAAGAGAAATAGTTAAAATCTTTAGACAGTAAGCAAAATTGCCCCCGAGAAGGGAACGTGCAGGAAGGGATAGTAGTGTTGGACAGGAACGGTACACATTGACTGTAATTTACAAAAAACAAAAATCACACAAGACATTTATAAAAACAGTGAAAAAATTGTACAATCTAGAATTTCCGCTATATACTGTACAATACATATTGGGGGATTAGCTACAGAAAGAGTATAGAGCATACATTAACCACTGTTGCCTATGGAATTATCACATGATTAAAAACAGTAATTATGAGCATACATTGGGAGCATAGGACATACATTTCCCATAATGGCATTAGACAAAAAGTTAATTATATATGTAAACAAACAAGTTATTCAGGGATAAAAGCATGGTCCAGTTGTTACTAGTCATGGTGAAATGTGCTAACATATCCTTCATACACTTGAGTATAACGTAACATGTCCAGCCAAACATCCGATTTTACAGGAAAAAGTGGTATTATTGCCCTAAAAGAACAACTTGTTTGTTAATCTCCTCCAGTTCATTAAGCCCTTTAGCTACTGTGTTCAAAGAATGTATCCATCGGCACTCTCTTTTGTTCAAAATCATACTCGGGTCACCACCCCTGGGGTTGGGTAACACTGCTTCCTCTTGTGTGGGAGGTAATTGATTAATTTTCATACCTCCATTCACCTTTTGGTGGACTAACATTTTCTAATTAGAGTCTATTGTTTTTGTAGGTGTTAATCGGCACCTTCATACTGGGTTGAGTTTTTCCTACCCTAAACCTCCACCTTGATGGATATTTGATTGAATCTTTTGGTAAGCATCTCAATTGATGGATGTTTGTCTTATTAAGTTTGTAGTTTTCCGCAACATCCTCACTCTTTCCCTTACTTATTTGTTAGGGTTCTCTGACACCCCACAATCCCTGTGAGATTGCCCCTCAAGTCCTGATGAAGACTCGCATGGCCAGGCCCCAAGACGAGTCGAAACGTTGGCGCATTTCCTTTGATAGTACCTGGACCCAACTTTTTCTGATACCAAACGTGCTCAGAAATTGGAATACGTATCCAGATTGTTAAAACAAATTACATAAAAGTGTCGAAACTATTATTGTGGCCAGGTTAGGGAGGACAGTTATTTGATTTGTACTGGTCCTTCTTGTATATAACATTGTTTAAAATCATTGATGTCACTACTCTAAACCTTTCCTCTATTTTCCATATCACATTTTAATACTTTTTCAACACTACTATACCTTCCTGCACGTTCCCTTCTCGGGCAAATTTGCTGTCTAAAGATTTTAACTTTTTCTCTTCTTGTAAATTATAAGCAATCGATTGAAAATGCAATGAATTAAAATTGCTAGCTAGTCCTTTGTCTGTTGCGGTTTTTCTGTCTGTTTTATTGAGTATTGAATACTATGAGCTGACTTGATACAGTATGCTCCTAAATTAATAACTATGCACTGATTTTTCTGTATTGCATTCAAGGTCTAGGACCAATGTTTTTCATATCATCGTGTAGAACTGTCAGGCTATTCTTGCTGCTGTATGGAGAATTAACTCTCCTCCCACTTTGTTGAGCAGCAGATCTTGCATGCCCATATTAGTCATTTTGCATGCTTACATGTGCCAAGACCTCCTCTTGGTCTTATGCTGACTATGTAACCCTGAGCATATAAAAGGTCCCTGTTTTCTGTACTCCTTAGACTGCCTCAATCAGTTGCTAAGGTTTCTGTGTGACGTAGTCTCCCTCATCTGAGGTTAATAAATATGTATTTTATATTACAGCTACTGTGCCAACTTCTTCTTTGTTGGGTTAAAAGGACCAAGGTGTATCAGGGAGACCCCTGAGAAGGTTTCTATTTTCTTCACCTTGTCAGCAGTTTGCATCTCAACCATCATTAACTTGTCTTTAAGCGTCTTGTGCTTTGAGTCTATTTCGTCACTATAGTACCTAGCGTACCTCAAAATCTTGTCCAGCGGCTTGTTTTGCCAACAAATCAAATGCTGCTGGATCATAATACAAATCCCAGGTCTCAACCCTAAAACAAAATTAGAAACAAACTGTCCCATGTCCTTAGGGTCCATTACATCTAGCCCACTGTACTGTTTAAAAACTTGCAGCAGTCTCTTGTAATACTCATGCACCGTTTCTTTGGGTATCTGAACCATCCAATCTATCTTCACCCAATCAATGTCCTGTGGTGATACCTTGGATTTCAACCACCTAATCACTTGCTCATGTTTTTTAATAACAAGAGGTGACGGTCCATTCGACATCTCTGTCCGGTTCAGAAGTGGGCCACTCGATAGCAACCTTGCATGCTACCCACAAATCTCCTGGAACCACAATGTCAAACAGGGTGGTCAAATCAATCCACAATACCTTAGAGATCTCAACAAACCTCTCTACTTGCTTGTACCACTCAACTGGGCTCTCCCTCAGCTTTCGGAAATCATTCGTAAATGCCGACAAGTCTCCTCCTCTCTTTTCCTCCAAGTCCTGATCAGTGTACTGTAGCCTTTGGTTACCCTGTAACATTTTCGTTTTAGACAGATCCACCTCGTATCTGTTTGCCAATTCAGTCAGTTTCTCATGTGTAGACCTCGCCTTTCGTGTCAAGTCCTTTGCTACAAACAGCAACTCATCTAGTTCATATAGCTCGATCCTCTCTAAAGGCACGTTTCCTTCGACAATCTCATTTACTTCTGCTTTGAGCTGCATCATATCTATCCTTTTTGCCTTTATTGCTGCACTCAGAGTACCTCTATTAGATGCACCACTTGATTCCCTGCCATTACTGTCCTGTTCCCTGCACCTATTAATTTCAGGGATGTCCCTAAAAGTCGTTGTATTCTCTACATACCTATGGTCCCAGTCCTCTCTTGGTCTGTCGCTCTGAGCCCCTTTAACTGTCTCCCATGTCCTGAAGTCTGACCGCAGTTCACCTAGAGATTTTGGGCTTGGTCCCCCAGATCCATCGACCCTCTCGACGAATCTGCTGTCGCTGGTAACGGAGTACTCGATTCCACAGGCCTCGGTGTTTGACTCAATCCACCTACTACACTGTTACTTCCAAAACTGTTACTCCCTTCCATTCCCGTCTGTGATGGACTTCCACTCCTCAACTGCTCTGGATTGTATACTGACACTATGGTACCAATGATAACCGGAACCGTAAGAGCATCCAGTAACCTCTGAGAATTAACACTTCCTGCATACTGCATTTCTCCTGTCGAGAGCTTTCCCACTACTTTAGCATTAGGTGGAGCGTGGGGTTCCCTAGCTCCCTCTATCGGGGTTGATCTCCTTCCCCCTGACTCTGGGTTGTATGGAGGTTGTCTTTCAGATAACAACCTTTCTATTAAGCTATCATCCGTATCACTGTCATCTTCCTCTGCATCCTTTTTCTGTCATAACCAACAACGGGTACAATCTGTCTCCCTCAATCATCTGTATTCTCCATCTCTTTTCCAACGCATCCCACCTTGCATCTTGGACTGCCCTAACTGACCTCTTCACTCTTTCCTGTTGCCTGTCTCTGTTCCTTTCGTGTGCCACCCTGATCCATGCATTCAATGCCTCAAACTGTGCTGGTCTAGGTAGAGGTCGCAAGGAAGCCATAATCGATGTCAACTGGTATAACACTTCCAATATAAAAGTTCCATATCTGGGAAAGTTCAACTCCTTGTTTCCATCAGTCATCTTGCACCAGTTCTCGAGCCACAATATAGTATGCAAACCCACATTCGTAGCCATGTAATGAGCCAGAGTATCCTCGGGCGGGGCCTCTTCTTCCTCCTGTGGATCTAATTTCTTTTCTAAACAAATCGCGTAAATCTTTAAAGCCTTTCATGATGAAAATCAACGTTTCTATTCTCGCAGCGCTCCTTCACTTCCTGATGAGAATCCACCAATCCCAGCGCGACTTCAAACCAACCGCCCTATCAGAGCGATGGACTTTCTGACGTCACTCGCCTCCGCTTCGCAGCAGTTTCCTCCTTCACAATTCGTTTCTCACTCACACACACTTCCCAATCATACACTGAAATGATCACTTCCAACCAAGCAATCACTTCGCTGACTGCACATCCACAGTCTGACCAGAGCCGGTCCTAGGCCTTCTGAGGCCTTCTGAGGCCCCGGGCGAAAGGGAAGATGTGAGGCCCCTCTAAGTGCCATACTGCCTGCGCGAGTGCGCTTTTCCCTACTCTGCGTGGCCGGCAGGGGGCCCCCTGTGCGCGAGGCCCTGGGCAGCTGCCCATACCGCCCATGCCTAGGACCGGCCCTGAGTCTGACTGTATGTCCACAGTAGCAATAATTGTCTACCGAACTGGCAACTGTCTGTCCACAAAACGACCGGACAATCACCTCAACTGATAGGTTACAAACACACAGCAACTCACAACCAGCGTCAGTTACTCACGCACTCACATACTCGTTCCCCCTATCTCGATCCAGCGGGCAATCGATGGTACCTCACGATCCCCTTAACAATGGTCAATAATTATAATAACAAACAGATACCCATGCACACTCCAGAAGTACAAAAAAAGGGTGTAAAGTCCGTGTGGACCCAACAACGTTTTGGAGACAAAAAGCATGGAAATTCATACAGCAATAATTATAATTATGAGACAAATTAGTCGTTGATGTGTGGTAACTTTTTAATGTTCAGACACGGAGAGGACCAGCCGACACGTGTTTCAGCGCATATTTCCACAGTCTGCCTGCGACTCTTCAGGGCTGTACGAGAAAGAATGGAAGTTGAGAGGTCGCTCTGACGGTGAAACTTCCGACCCGACAGAGCTAAGGACCGTAGGAAAGCTTATGTTAAAAGTTGTAACTGGTATGTGTTAGTACAGAGTAATCCCGTCAAGTTTAGGGAGATTGAAAAATGTTTCAAGGCGAGGTTATGTGACTATGGACGGTGGAACACACGAGAGGATGTTCCTTATGGACGCACCCGTCCATAGCCACATACCCTCGCATTGAAACATTTTTCAATCTCCCTAAACTTGACGGGATTACTCTGTACTAACACATACCAATTACAACTTTTAACAGAAGCTTTCCTACGGTCCTGAGCCCTTTTGGGTCGGAAGTTTCACCGTCAGAGCGACCTTTCAACTTCCATTCTTTCTCGTACAGCCCTGAAGAGTCGCAGGCAGACTGTGCCATATGCGACGAAACATGTGTCGGCTGGTCCTCTCCGTATCTGAACATTAAAAAGACACCACACATCAACGCCTAATTTGTCTCATAATTATAATTATTGCTGTATGAATTTCCATGCTTTTTGTCTCCAAAACGTTCTCAGTCCACACAGACTTTACACCCTTTTTTTGTACTTCTGGAGTGTGCATGGGTATCTGTTTGTTATTATAGACATTGTATTAACCTTGGTTAGCACTTCATTGGGGAGTTACAAGGTTTATCCCCCCACCCTTCTTGCACCTCAACCCTACTGAGATTCACTACCCCTCTGGGAAATTAGCGTTTATTTATAGCAGTGCGCCCTTCACCTAAGATAGAAAAACCTTCTCTCTGACCCTTAGAAATAATGGTCGACAATTACTTTGGGTTTACGGTACACCCGACCCACTTAAGCTACTCCTTGAGCCTAAGATTTTCCCGGGCCGCGCGTGCTAACAGCCTGATTTCCTTTCATACAATAAGCACTCCTACTCCGCAAGACATTACAAGCCAAAACACCACAACATAAACACCTCAATCTAACAATATAAAACCCTATTCATACTCCCACTCCCACGAACTGCTGCTTTCGCCGCACCGTCACTCTCCGTCGGTTTCCATGAAACGCCATCTTCCGCTGACAATCCACTGGGCAATCATCACCTAATTTCTATGGACCTTGGGACTCTTATCCTAATCTAGATCTCCCTGACTCTAGAGATAAACCATCATACTCTGCTACCAACTGAGGAAGCTGGGATTTCATCTAGATTTTACCTTACCAATCTCCGGAATCCCAGCTCAGGCGATGAATCTGTTTATCTGCGTAGAAGTTTAGAGGGAAGGTCTCCAAGTTCAAAACTCTAAACAGCTTTACAATCCAAATCCAAATCTAATTCAACCACTGACTACGAACTGAAATTTTAAAGGTTTATTACAAAGTCAAAAATAATTGAATGTACAGACAACTCAACAAGAGATTCGGAAAATAAACCGGCACTAATACAAACATAATCCTACGCAGGAGTCTCAGACGACTCAGAATAAAAATCAAAGTCAGCTCAAGAAGCATTAGACATACTATGACAGTCCACGTTTGAAATCTGGACTGCATTTACAGACAGGAAAAGAATTTGGTTAGTCTGTCCCTACACTAACTCTAAGGTGACATCCCTACTTAACATCCCTCCCAGGCAAATGTAAAGGTGTCAGTAGTGAAGACTTCCTAAGAAGTACATTCACTTTTCGGTAAGTAGACTAAGCTACCGAGCTCATTCTAAGATGCTCCTTCCTACACCTCACACTGGCCTAAGTTCCCCAAATCTGCTCTAAGACTGCCTACAAACTGCTCTCGATCTGCTCAAGACTGACTAGGAACTGCTCTCCACCCTCGGGGTGCTGTCCCTAGTACAAAATCCCCAAACCAGCAAACATGCCCTAAAACAAGTCCCTCTGGCAGGTGTCGGTCTGTGGAGTTTTCCAGTGTCTTCATCAAGAGTCGGTTGAGGTGTCCTTGGGTCCCAGGCACCTTCTCCGCTAAATGTTGCACTTCTGCATTCCTGTGTACTCCTCTGCCTTCGCGCCTACCATCCTAACTCCTAAAACAATGGTTTATTTCACCTAACAAGCTCTGTGGCCCTGCACCTGCAAACCGAAATACGTGAGACGCAACTTTGCACACATTCGAAGTTACATTTCAATATTCGCTGAGAATAGCTTTTTCCAAGGAGAGTCATTCCACCTTCAACTGAGGCTAAGCGAAGAAATTACAGTTGGGCCTCTCCTAGCTTCTTCATGTTTCAGGCCTTTACACGTTTAAATGCATTTTTAATATAACATGAGCATTGCAATTCAAAATCCTTTCTAACGCATTAGTTGATTTCATTTCTAAAATAAAAGAATTCCTAACGTGAGCATCACTCTTGTTTTCACAGTAAGCAACTTATGCGTGAAACTTTAATATGTCACGTTTAACCTAATGCAGCATTTAAACATAGAGCATTAATTTCTCGACATTAGCTAAGGCATCTTCTTTAGTTAAGGCACTACATTAATCTTCAATTAACATAAGTATACAACTACACATGACAATGATTTCGAACTAGTACTACTCGTACTACTTTGCTAAAGTCACGCACTAACAAGTTCCTCTAAATATGTGGGTGTTGACTACGGGTGATTATGGTGCAACTCTACAAATTTTCAAATAACCTGGCGCTCTCTCATGTGCTCTACATTCCGGCATCAATTGAATGGGGTTATGGTTCCTAGTTAGTCCGTTGACATTTCCCAGGTAGCGCTGTAGGTCCATTATAAGCGTTTCCCAGAATTCGACGATGTTCTTAGTTTGTTCGGTCTGGAGAGCCACTTACCTTCTGGATAGATAATCCAGGAGGTTGGCGCTTAAATTGGCAGTCCATTTTAGCCATTTAATTACCAAGTGTCGTTCTTCGCCTAAGGATGCACAAATTGATTCAAGGACATCCGCTGATTCCAAGACCAGATTGAAGATGGCGCACAGTGGCCTGTGGTCGCTTTTGTCTCCGTCATCCACTACAAAGTCGCTTAGTTTGAATGCCTCCTCTATTATAAAGATATAATCTATAGTGGATATTTCCTTGAAAGTCAGCAGTGAGTTCCATGCAGGACAGCTGTTTTTTTTTTATTTCGTGAGTGGATTAAAGCTTAAAGTTTTGGAGAAGGGAGAGCAGCAAGCCGCCTTCTTCCCACAGCTGGGTAACACTTGAACTTGCTCTAGAGTAGACCCCTCATGTTAAAGTCATCCGTAATTATCAAGATACGTTTTTCAAATCTTATGAGTCTTCCAAGGTGTTGATGAAGGATTCCAATGCCTGTTGGGTTTGATGTTTTATTCTGTTAATGTAGCAATTAATTAGTAGTAGGAACTGGGGCTGTGGAACCTTTATTAACCCTTTGATTGTGATAACTAGGAGGTCTGGTGATTCTACTTTTATAACTGTCATTTTGAATTTACGTGCATGCTTTAGAAATATGGAAAGACCACCAGACGGGCGGCCAAAGATGTTGTTTTTAGTGGCAGGTTCGTAGAAGCCACTTTTTGGAGTATTGTGTGTATCACTTGCCTGCGGTCTTTCTGCGGTCTATCTGCTGCCCATATGGGCTGACTTGCCCATGTTTGATCAGCAGGCTGTGCAATCTGATTCGATGTAGACTGTTGCATCGCACTGTATTGGAGCCCTGAACCCGCGGAAGTGGTGGCCCATGTTTGAGTGCCTGCAATCTCCTGAGGAATAGGCTGTCGAACGGCCTTTTCTCGGGTCTCCAGTGTTGTATGCCCTGCTAATGTTGGGCCCTTCTCTGGAGGGGAGTCTGTCAGCTTGAATTCTCAACTGTCCTGTCGTGTACCTCGTCGTTTCTGATTTAGTTGATTTTCTGGGTTTGAAAATGGGAGAGAGTGGTTTTGGGTTGTTGGTAGGCTCCTTGTCACCCAGGTTCGGTGTTGTTACAAGTAGAGATCTTCTTTGTGTCATTTTAATTTCTTCTGTTGTTTCTTCAGCTTCTTCGTGGCCCTCCTTGACATTGGTGCTTCCACGCCGGCCACTGCACCTCCTTTCCCACCTGCGCTACTTCTTCTTGGGGAGCTTTGATTGTTATATCACACATGCCGACCTCATGGTCCTTGTGCCCCAGCGCTTTGAGGAAGTTCTTGTTGCACTTGGCCCTGCCTGAGGATCTTGATTGTTTTGGTCACTTCAGGGAGATGAGCTATTGAGGTATCTAATCTTACAATGTCCTCCTCTAATATCATTGGGGAACTTTGTTCTGTGGTAGTAGTTTCCCCATGTCCTTTGGCAAGTGCCAACATGTCATTTAGAATGGGCTGGACTGTTCCCACGAGGAACAGGGTAAAGACTGAGTTGCATATGGCTGGGTCTGAACTGGGGTGACGAATCGAGTAGAAGAATGATGATGGATTTAACACAGCTCTAACAGTGACTGGGGGTGAGTGTCTGAAATGTTGCAGCCTCCAACGATCATCTTATTGTGTTTGCTTTGTATGTCAATCGCGGGACAGTGCGTCTTGGGATTGGCAAACAGACGTCTACCACCAGCTGCATTCATGCCTCAATTTGCGTCCTGAGGACAGACATTTTCTCCAAATCGGCATGACAGAGAAAGATAAACGTTTTGACCATCATACTTTTTAAAATTTAGTGCAGTTCCTCTGAATGTACTGGCAAAGTTCTCCAGAGAGAGCCCTAACAACTGGACACAGCACTCCAATTGAGGTCTTGGTAATAGGCACGAGATGGGGACTGCAGGACAAGACACAGTACCCCAGAGTAGGCATATAGATCTGGGCACAATACTCCCAATGAGGCCTCTAGAAGAGGACAGCAGTGAAGACTCCAGGATAAGAAACAGTACTCCAGACAGGACATACAGAACTGGACACAATGCTCCAGATGAGGCCTCTAGAAATGGACACAATGCTCCATATGAGGTCTCTAGAAGTGGACGCAATGCTCCATTTGAGGCCTCTAGAAGTGGACGCAATGCTCCAGATGAGGCCTCTAGAAGTGGACGCAATGCTCCAGATGAGGCCTCTATAAATGGACGCAATGCTCCAGATGAGGCCTCTAGAAGTGGACACAATGCTCCACATGAGGCCTCTAGAAGTGGACGCAATGCTCCAGATGAGGCCTCTGGAAGTGGACGCAATGCTCCAGATGAGGCCTCTATAAATGGACGCAATGCTCCAGATGAGGCCTCTAGAAGTGGACACAATGCTCTAGATGAGGCCTCTAGAAATGGACGCAATGCTCCATATGAGGCCTCTAAAAGAAATAACGCAATGCTCCAGATGAGGCCTCTAGAAGTGGACGCAATGCTCCAGGTGAGGCCTCTAGAAGTAGACACAATGCTCCAGATGAGGCCTCTAGAAGTGGACGCAATGCTCCAGATGAGGCCTCTAGAAGAGGACAGCAGTGAAGACTCCAGGACAAGAAACAGTACTCCAGACAGGACATACAGAACTGGACACAATGCTCCAGATGAGGCCTCTAGAAATGGACGCAATGCTCCATATGAGGTCTCTAGAAGTGGACGCAATGCTCCATTTGAGGCCTCTAGAAGTGGACGCAATGCTCCATATGAGGCCTCTAGAAGTGGACGCAATGCTCCAGATGAGGCCTCTATAAATGGACGCAATGCTCCAGATGAGGCCTCTAGAAGTGGACACAATGCTCCACATGAAGCCTCTAGAAGTGGACGCAATGCTCCAGATGAGGCCTCTAGAAGTGGACGCAATGCTCCAGATGAGGCCTCTATAAATGGACGCAATGCTCCAGATGAGGCCTCTAGAAGTGTACGCAATGCTCCATATGGAGCCTCTAGAAGTGGACGCATTGCTCCATATGAGGCCTCTAGAAGTGGACGCAATGCTCCAGATGAGGCTTCTAGAAGTGGAAGCAATGCTCCAGATGAGGCCTCTATAAATGGACGCAATGCTCCAGATGAGGACTCTAGAAGTGACACAATGCTCCATATGAGGCCTCTAGAAGTGGACAGCAGTGCAGACTCCAGGACAGGACACAGTACCCCAGACAGGACATACAGAACTGAAAAATGCTCCAGATGAGGCCTCTAGAAGTGGACGCAATGCTCCAGATGTGGCCTCTAGAAGTGGACGCAATGCTCCAGATGAGGCCTCTAGAAGTGTACGCAATGCTCCATATGGAGCCTCTAGAAGTGGACGCATTGCTCCATATGAGGCCTCTAGAAGTGGACGCAATGCTCCAGATGAGGCTTCTAGAAGTGGAAGCAATGCTCCAGATGAGGCCTCTATAAATGGACGCAATGCTCCAAATGAGGCCTCTAGAAGTGGTCACAATGCTCCAGATGAGGCCTCTAGAAGTGACACAATGCTCCATATGAGGCCTCTAGAAGGGGACACAATGCTTCAGATGAGGCCTCTAGAAGTGGACAGCAGTGCAGACTGCAGGACAGGACACAGTACCCCAGACAGGACATACAGAACTGAAAAATGCTCCAGATGAGGCCTCTAGAAGTGGACGCAATGCTCCAGATGCGGCCTCTAGAAGTGGACGCAATGCTCCAGATGCGGCCTCTAGAAATGGACGCAATGCTCTGGATGAGGCCTCCAGAAGTGGACACAATGCTCCAGATGAGGCCTCTAGAAGTGGATGCAATGCTCCAGATGAGGCCTCTAGAAGTGGACGCAATGCTTCAGATGAGGCCTCTAGAAGTGGACGCAATGCTCCAGATGAGGCCTCTAGAAGTGGACGCAATGCTCCAGATGAGGCCTCTATAAATGGACGCAATGCTCCAGATGCGGCCTCTAGAAGTGGACGCAATGCTCCAGATGCGGCCTCTAGAAATGGACGCAATGCTCTGGATGAGGCCTCCAGAAGTGGACACAATGCTCCAGATGAGGCCTCTAGAAGTGGATGCAATGCTCCAGATGAGGCCTCTAGAAGTGGACGCAATGCTCCATATGAGGCCTCTAGAAGTAGACGCAATGCTCCACATGAGGCCTCTAGAAGTGGACGCAATGCTCCAGATGAGGCCTCTAGAAGTGGACGCAATGCTCCAGATGAGGCCTCTATAAATGGACGCAATGCTCCAGATGAGGCCTCTATAAATGGACGCAATGCTCCAGATGAGGCCTCTAGAAGTGGACACAATGCTCTAGATGAGGCCTCTAGAAATGGACGCAATGCTCCATATGAGGCCTCTAGAAGAAATAACGCAATGCTCCAGGTGAGGCCTCTAGAAGTAGACACAATGCTCCAGATGAGGCCTCTAGAAATGGACACAATGTCCAGATGAGGCCTCTAGAAGCAACACTATGCTCCAGATGAGGCCTCCAGAAGTGGACACAATGCTCCATATGAGGCCTCTAGAAGAAATAACGCAATGCTCCAGGTGAGGCCTCTAGAAGTAGACACAATGCTCCAGATGAGGCCTCTAGAAATGGACACAATGTCCAGATGAGGCCTCTAGAAGCGACACAATGCTCCAGATGAGGCCTCTAGAAGTGGACACAATGCTCCATATGAGGCCTCTAGAAGTGGACACAATGCTCCAGATGAGGCCTCTAGAAAAGGACAACAATGCAAACTCCAAGACAGGACACAGTACCCCAGACAGGACATACAGAACTGGTCACAGATGTAGTCTCAAGATATGAACAGAATGGTCTAGATGAGGCCTCTGGAAATGGGTACCAGGTGTGATCTCCAGAGCAGGACACAGTACCCCAGGCGAGACATACAGAACTGGGCACGATACTCCAGATGAGGCCTGGCAAAGTGGACACAATTCCCCAGACGAGGCCTCTAGAAATGGACAGCAGTGCAGCCTTCAGGACAGGACGCAGTACCCCAGATGAGACATACAGAACTGGTTACAGATGAGGCCTGCAGAACTAAACAGAATGCTTCAGATGAGGACTCCACAAATGGGCACCAGATGTGGTCTCCAGGACAGGGCACAGTACCCCAGACAAGACAAACAGAACTGGGCACGGTACGCCAGATGAAGTCTTGAGAACTGAACACAATTCCTCACACGAGGCCTCCTGGAGTAGGTAGCAGTGCAGACTCCAGGACAGTACACAGTACCCCAGATGAGATATACAGAACTGGGCACTATACTCCTGAGCCTTGAGAACTGAACACAATTCTCCAGTGGAGGCCTCCAGAAATGGGCACCACATGTGGTCACCAGAGCTGGACATAGTACCACAGACAAGGCATACAGAACTGGGCACGATACTCCAGGTGAGGCCTGGAGAATTGAACACAATGCTGGACACAACACTCCAAGTGTGGCCTCTAGAACGGGACACAACATGACCAGATGGCCTGTCGAACTGGGCTTTATCCTCCAAGTGAAGCCTCTTTGTTGGGGCACCACCCTCACCAGGGACTCCATCTGAGCAGGGCCTGTGATGGGGGAGTGGGAGGGACCAGCTGGGCAGATGGGAAACAGATCAAGTGGCCCTTTTCATCACCAACTCCATGACGAACAGTGATGACTTTATATATTTCATCTGGACCCAGCGGACCCTCCAACTGGGCGAGCAACATTTTGATATCATGAGGGGAACCCACGAGGGTCGCGTAGCTCGCGGAGTGTATGTGTGTGTGTGTGCGGGGGGGGGGGGGCGAGGGGGGTTCAGCCCTAATAATTGTAATTTGTGGTAAATAGTTGGGTTCAGGTGCTCCCAGTAGGTATGGGTGTCTAAACACACTCTCTCTGTTCTGAAGATCTTTAAAATGTTGGTTATTTAAAATATGCATCCTCTCCCTTTCCACGGCCCTCTAAGCCCTCATGCCCTGCTTGTCTAAATGTATTCGAACATGATATGAGCGTGATTGTTCGAAAGTCTAAAGTTTGACCCCCCCTCCCCCTTCCCCCCCTAATCCCCATAGCCCCCCCCCCCTCCCCCCTTCAATCTTACTGACGTCCCTCAGGCCAGGACCCAAAGTGCCACCATTACCAGACGGAATTTCAAAGACGCCCGCAGGGGCTGTGACAGACACCACAGGGGGCGCCATTGCCGCAAGTAAATAAACACAATTTCAGATCACGGATTTTTATTTATTTCCCAAACGTCATTCTCCCCCCTCACGCTTTTGTAAATGTGGTAAACACATTTTTCGTAACTATTTGGAAAGAGAAGACGGAGGTTGCAGAATGCGAGAGGTTGCACAAGCGTGTGCTTCGTGAGCGGTTGTCTGCTGTGTGAAGCAAAGATTAAAACCACAAAGGATTGTGTGCTCACAGGATGAGTCAGTGCGGAGCCCCCCCCCCCCCCCATAACCCCCCCCCCCAGAAGTCCCCACCAACACCCCCTCCAGAAATGGGCCTATTTTCTTCCAGGGGACGATGTGTGTAAAGGAAACCCCAAGTTTTATCTCCCAGGGACCAGGGTGGAAGTTGGATGAGCGGTTGTAATCTCTGGGCTCAGCAAAACCATCTCGCGTTTACAGCCTGGTCCTTTGGTGGCAGAGTAAACTCCACAGGGTATTTCATACAGCAATTGATTGAAATCAGAGATGCCCAACACGAGTCCAGGAGGGATCGACAAGATAGTCACACAAGATGGATTCACATACTTCAAATCAAAACGGAATTTATTTACCAGGTTAGTTGTTAGCTCCAAAGCCTGCCTCAGACCTATGCCAGACTTTCAAGGTGTTCATAGGATCGATTCCAGTAAAAGATCAGGAGCATTGGCTTGCGGAGTCCGTGGCCACTGAGACAATGAATAAAACTAAAAAAAGATCCCACCTAGTTTGGTCAGCACTAACTTGAATACATGCAAACCAAACAAATGTACCAGAGGAACGTTAGATACTTTGAATAGATTATTCATATTTATTAATTCGAGTGTTAATGGTCTACTTTAATCACTTATTCCTTGTGGGAAAAGACAAGCGTCTCATTAAAACATAGGAAACCAAAAGAAAGCGCCAAAAGATAGAAAAGTCACCAGTGAATAGAGAATGAAAAATCTGTGTTCAATATGCAGTCATAGCATCTCTGTATATTTAAATACACACTATTACTGATGGCCAGAAATAATTATGCAAACCACATGCCCATCAGCAACTAAATGATGCTGAAAAAGATCAATATAGTACTTGATAATATAAGAACCCGCAGCTAGGCCTGCATGCATAGGCCTGCAATCTAAGAAGGCATAGGGACCCAAAGTCAGGCCTGCAGACATAGGCCTGCAATCTACGAAGGCATAGGGACCCACAGTCAGGCCTGCAGACATAGGTCTGCAATCTAAGAAGACAGGAACCCGCAGCCAGGCCTGCAAACATAGGCCTGCAATCTAAGAAGGCATAGGGACCCACAGTCAGGCCTGCAGACATAGGTCTGCAATCTAGGAAGGCATAGGGACGTGCACACTTCGGCTTGCAAGCTAAGTAGACATAGGGACCCGCAGCCAGGCCTGCAAACACAGGCCTACAATCTAAGAAGACATAGGGACCTGCAGTCAATCCTTCACACATAGGTTTGCTGCTAATTGTACCATCTGAAAAAGCATCACACAATCCGGTGGGAGGATCATCTTAAAAAGATAGCTGCTGCTGATGGTGATGATGAGGGAGGGGATGCAGCTCCGTTCACAGTGATAGAAGAAGAAGTTGGTCATGAGGAAGAGGACAGAGACAGCCTTGACCAAGGCTGCTGATGATATCAGAGTAATCAGGGATCAGGGGGGGACAGCTATCCTGGTAATGTTGGATTTATCAGCGGCCTTCGACACGGTCGACCATACCATCCTGGTCGACCGTGTCGAGGGATTCGGTATCTGTCACTCTGCTAAAGACCTACTTGCCTCCTTTCTAGCCAGAAGAACGCAGGTTGTCACCCTAGGACCCTTCCAATCGGCACCACTCTCATCACCATGTGGAGTTCCTCAAGGCTCATCCCTTAGTCCGACACTATTTAACATGTATGTGTCGGACCTTGCTAATACCATCAAAGCACACGGGATGAGCCTAACCTCCTATGCCGACGATACCCAGTTGGTATTAGCTATCAAAGGTGACGGAGATCAAGTGGCAGAAAAATTCAAAAAGGGACTGTTAGATATAGGAGAATGGATGGCCACCAATTGTCTGAAAGTAAACTCAGAAAAAACTGAGGTGGTCATCTTTGGACCTCTTCTCCCAGCCTGGCCATCATGCTGGTGGCCAGAAGCTTTTGGCACCCCTCCAAGTCCGACCGCCAAAGTTAGGAATCTGGGAATCATCTTCGACGAAGGTTTAAACTTCATGGACCATGCAAACAAAACAGTATCCACAGTCCATCTAAAGCTGAAGATGATCAGAAAAATCCGCCCCTTTCTCCCGGAATCAGCTATCAAAACATTGGTCAGTTCCCTAGTGCTATCAACTCTGGATTATTGTAATGGTCTTTTCCTCAACGCACAATCCAGAGTTATAACTAAACTACAAACTATTCAGAACGCAGCAGCACGTCTGCTCTCTGAGAAAACAAAATATGAACCAATATCAAAAAGTATAAAGGAATACCACTGGCTGACCATTCGCAACAGAATTCACTTCAAGTCCTTATGCATTGTATACAAAGCACTCAAAAACCAAGGACCACACTTTCTGAAAGAGCAGTTGCAACTGTACAAACCAAGCAGACTGTTACGCTCAGCCACCCTCAACCAATTGGTTATTCCTCGCACCAAGACGGTGTCTTGGGGAGATCGACGTTTTTTGGTAGCAGCCCCGAAGCTTTGGAATACTTTGCCCCAAAACATCAGGCAGAGCCCCTCCCCCCTTCACTTCCGCAAACTCCTGAAAACATGGCTGTTTGATCAGTGACTCCCCTTCCTCCCCTACTCTCCTCTTCACAAGTAACTGTTTTTATCAGCGCCAAGACGCCTGAGGGTATTTGCCGCGCTTTAGAAATGTCAAAAATAAATAAATAAATAAATATTACACGAAGCAGCCCAGTCCCCTGTAGTGTGCCAGCAACACCTGTATCAGCAACCTTCAAATTGTGCAAGACTCGGGTGCGGACACCACCACATACAGAGATTCCCACTTTAAGACACACGTTAAGTCTTGCGCCTCCTACTTCTCTCTGGAAGTCGCCTGTATCAGTGGCACCACAAAAGAAAGAAATCAAAGCTCCTATTACGGGCATGTTTAGGCAGGAAGGGGTCTACGAACCCAACCAGAATGGAAAATGGCTAAAATGTTAGCACTGGACCTCCTCCCTTTTTCTACTGTAGAAGGAGTAGGATTTTGGGGAATTGGCAGCCATCATCTGCTTGAAATGGAAGGTTCCCAGCCTGACCTATTTTGCCACAGATGCTGTTCTAGTGCTCCATCATGACGCGCTGCAATTGATTGTCCAAGCTACGCAGCAGAGTGCTGTTCACACTATCCACCTGATGACAGACATGTGGACCAGTTGTCAAGAAACTGATTACATGTGTATTACTGCACACTGGATCTCTGCTGTGGAAGTTAGGCAACAGCTGTCTGCAGGTCTCAGCCCTGACAAAAGATTTTAGGACATACTGCGGCATGCAACAGTAATGGTACTTGCCATGGAGAAATCTCATTCAGCTGCAAACATCTTGGATCAGTATAACAGCAAGGTGTTTGAATGGCTGCAACCAAGAGGGTGAAGATCGTATTTGTTGCCATGGACAATGGCAGTAATATAGTCAAGGCCATGGCAGATGGTGCATATTTCACTGTTGTTGGTCAACCTGATTGTGCAGGAATTTCTAAAAAAAAAGAAGACAGCAACATATTGGCCTCCTGCTGAAGAATCTGCACTTATTTAAGTAATTATTTTACAGCCCAAAACAATTGAGGACCATTCAGCCTGCTAAAAGATTACCAATTAAAACTCTCATACAGGAGGTGCCAACACGCTGGAACTATAACTACTACATGCTCCAGCATCTATTTGAGAAGTACAGACCAATCACAATAATGTCCTTCAAAGAGAAGGGAAGGCAACTGGGACAAGCTTGACAATGGGTGTGGACAAATGGGGGCTACTCAAGTTCATAACACTCTTGAGGTCTTACAAAGAAAGGCAGCAAGGATGACAGTACGATGAGCCACGCAACCTTGTTGTTGCATCTGCTACAACCCAGATGAAAAAGTTGGTGCAAAGGTTCGGTATGAACGAAGAAGCATATGAGTTGGCTCAGAGATTTATCCTTTGTTCAGCTGCTAATCCAAGGCTGCAAAGAGAGATTGTGTCATCCATAGAGTACATATGTGCTGCAATACCTGATCCACGGTGCACAAAAATACTGCCCACTCTCATTCCTTTTACAGAAGGACATTTTTCATTTGACAAGATTTCAATTGTCGATCAAGCGAGAGACCTGGAAGGAAGAATGGCTGCAAGTTAGAGGCCCGGGCAGAAGTTCGGGCATACAAGCTTCAACCTCTAGAGAGGACAGTGCTGTTGTCTCATCCAACATCATCATCACCAGCAACAAAAGAATCCGATCCAACCTCTGTGATGGCTTGGTTTCAAATGATGATGTTGTCTCATCCAACATCATCACCAGCAACAGAAGAATCCGATCCAACCTCTGTGATGGCTTGGTTTCTAATGGCAGGGCTTAACTCAAAGGCAGAGTCAAAGACAACAGATGTCGAGCAAGTGGCAGCACTAATGACCATTTAGAGGATAGTCCAAGAATATCTGGATGACCCACTAGAGGTCTACCTCGATCAAAACCTATTGGTCTATTGGTATCAGATGACACAACAATAACCAGAGCTCAGCAGGCTGACAATAAAGTATCTGGCCTCTCCTGTTGCCAGTGTATTTTATGAGCGTGTGTTCAGTGCAGCTAGTGTAGTTGTCCCAGTCACAAGGAGAAGTCTCTTGCCTCAAACCATAGGGAGATTGACCATGATCAAAAGGAACAAACACTTAATTCCACAAGAATACTCTGTTCCTGACACAGCACGGCAGGAGGAGGAGGCCAATTGGTCAGATTCAGGTGTGTTAGCTGAAGAACCTCTGGGTGAAACCGTGAGTTTGAGGCTGAATCTAAAACCCTGACAAAGTAGCCTACAACAGGACTTGCATATATCGTTGAACTGCTTTGAAAAAATATATATATGGAACAATACTTATTATATATTTAGAGTCTGGCTTACGCTGCTGCAGTCAGTCACCAGTATGGAGTTGCAAAAAGAACAGTTGATGGACAGAATGCAGAGCAATGTCATACATTCACTCCAGTACAGAGATCTGGGCCTAAATCTATCGTTTTTTTGCTCAACTCGCCATTCCAGTTTGAACCTGTGCCTCATGGGACCAGTCCAGCCCGAACTGCCAAGTCAGGTCCTCCCTGTACTGGAACGAAGCATCCTAGGACCGGTTTCGGGGTTTCACCCCTCATCAGCCAGGATAGCTTGACTCCAGTGGCATGGAGAGTACGGGACTCACGTCTGGGCATAACCATCCCACTCGTGGTGACAAATGCAAAAAGAACAGTTGATGGCTGATTAAGGATGTTACCCAGAAACCGGTCCCAGGATGCTTGTTTCCGGTTCAGGGATGACCTGGCTTGGCAGTTTGGGCTGGACTGTTACCATGAGGCACAGGGTGAAGACTGATTTGCATGTAGCTGGGTCTGAACAGAGGTGGCGAAATGAGCTAAAGAATGATGATGGATTCAACCCAGATCTGTGACTGGGGGTGAGTGTCTGAAAAGTTTCAGCGCTCCGTCCATCATCTCCTTATTTTTGCTTTGTTCGCCCTAATTTGGCAGGGTATGCCCAGACGTGGGTCCCTTGCTCGCTCTGCAGCTGGAATTTAAGCAAGCCTGGTTGATGAAAGGTGTTACCCAGAAACCGGTCCCAGGATGCTTGTTTCCAGTTCAGGGAAGACCTGGCTTGGTAGTTTGGGCTGGACTGTTCCCATGAGGCACAGGGGTAAGACTGATTTGCATATAGCTGGGTGTTTGAACTGAGGTGGCGAAGTGAGCTAAAGAATGATGATGGATTCAACCCAGATCTGTGACTAGGGGTGTGTCTGAAAAGTTTCAACGCTCTGTCTATCATTTCCTTATGTTTTCTTTTTTTGCCCTAAGGTGGCAGGGTATGCCCAGTCATGGGTCCCTTGCTCACTTTGCCTGTGAATTCAAGCTAGCCTGGCTGATGAAGGGTGGTACCCAGAAACCAGCCCCAGGATTCTTGTTTCCGGTTCAGGGAAGACCTGGCTTGGCAGTTTGGGCTGGACTGGGTCCATGAGGCACAGGGTCAAGACTGATTTGCATATAGCCTGGCCTGAACTGAGGTGGCGAAGTGAGCTAAAGAATGATGATGGATTGAACCCAGATCTGTGACTGGGGGTGAGTGTCTGAATAGTTTCAGCGCTCCATCCATCATCTCCTTGTGTTTGAAATGTATGGAATTGACCAGTGTCCACACAAGAAGCCTCCTTTCACTTAAAGGACATGAAGACAATGTATCCCATCCCTATCCTTCTTTTTTTCATTCCCTAGTTGGGCTGCAGTAAATATTATTAATTCTACAAGACTGACCTTGAATGTATCACTTCCATGGTTAAAGAGATGCAATAGACAAATGTCTACCATCCTTGGAAAAGGTAACTATTAACCAATGAATGATATATTGAGTGATTGATTTTTCATGTGACGTCTGGGAGGGTGTTGTAACACATTTTTAACTTAGTTTGTAATATCTGATGCACTGGGATGATTCTGCCTTAATGCTTGCCTTGCTTTCACATTCCACTATAATTATTTACATGGTGCTTTTGTGTATTTCTTTTTTTTTTGTTTTTTCAGAGACCAGTCAGTTTAGTTATCAAAACTACCCAAAATGTACTTTTCTTCTTCATCCACACTACAGGTTTATTTCATTTGGGTCAGGAGTCGGGATGGTAATACCACCACAGCCAGAAGAAGGTAGTTAGGAACAATGATTATCTACTTTAATGGGAAACAACATGATTAAAGGAGGCTTACTCATGTGGACAGGAGAGAGGTAGGATGATTAGAAAAATTACTCCCCTATCAAACTCTAATTAGGTATTTGTGGTCTGGGGGGACTTCAGTGGGCAAATGTCACAAGCTGGACATACACAGCTAAATTCTAATGGCATTTGTCAGATATGTGAGATTGATCCGCCAGGTACATGCAGCTACTTGGCAGGCATTGGTGGTAAGAGATTGCTCTCGTTTCTTATTTGATCACACACAACTGCACCAGCCTATGATCATCCCTCTAGATCCTCATCCAGCATGAAGCTGACTTTGACTCTACAAAATTGAACTGTTTTTTGCATTCCACATGCCTTCTCTTCTCTTCCAATGATATTAGATGATTGTATTGTGTCCCCCTTGAATTCTGCTCTAAAAGACGGGGTTTTATTGGTCACTTGAAACTTGGCTGGAGTTAAGTCAAACCACAATGTGCAAGAATGGTTATCCTTTATGGGGATTTTGACATTTGTTTACTCTAGGGGACCAAGTTACCTATAAAGTAAGAGCGCCCCAGCCTAAGAATTCGGGGCAGGGGGTGGTAGGCATGGTGATTTTGGTCAAGACTGATATGGCCTGCACTCCTGAGTTATTGAATTTAACGGATATAGGGGCCGATTAGGATGGCGGACGGACTTGCGTCCGTCCGCCACCCCTGAGTAGGAGGGACTGTCCGCATGGGCAGCGGCGGTCCCTCCATGGCAATTAGGATGTGACCGCCACCCTGGCGGTCACATCCTGTATGTTTTACATTGCGACGGGTGCTGCTTGAAGCAGCACCCGCCGCAATGTAAAAAATGAAAGCAGTGCATTTGCATGCACAAAGCGGCAGGCACCGCGCGGTGGCTGCTGCTTCGTGCACGCAAAGGCAGGGGGGTACCATAGGTACCCCCCATGTGCACCCCCCACGCAACCTTCACCCAGGGGGCCCGCAACGGGCCCCCAAAGTGAATGTCCGTATGCTTTTCCACGGCGGAAAAGCCGCCGCGGAAAAGCATTACTTTCCCTACATCCTAATATGGCTGGCGGTGTCTGATAGACACCGCCAGCCATGTTAGTGCTTTTCCGCCGTGGTCGCCTTCCGACCGTGGCGGAAAAGCGGAGGACAGATTGTGAGACCCACCAGCCATCCTAATTTGGCGGTGGGTCTTTCAAGACTCCTCAGCGGATTTCCTGCATCCTCCGGGCCGGTGGTGGCTTCCTCCGGCCCGGAGTATGCGGGAAATCCGCCATCATAATGACCCCCATAGTGTTTACATATCTGAATGGATTGAATTTGGTGATATTGAATGTCTATACAGGTTCATGCCAGCATGTAGTCATTTACCAACTATAGATTTATGGGATGAGCTGACTTCCCATTCCCAACAGAAAGCCAAAATAGTAATAGCTGCCGATTGTATTGCCTCATTTTAACCCTCTCAACTTATTGATATGGTATCTGAGAAGGAAGATAATACTAGGATATCCCTAGTCTCACTGGAAAACCGTATTATCGCTCCTGCAACGTTTCTCTGCAAATTGCATCCGTAGTTGTTCGGAGGAGCTTGAGAGTTTGTAAAGAGAGAACTTGGTCTGACCCAAATAAACCGAGTTTGGGTCAGACCCAAACTCGGTCTATTTGAGAGGGGGTGTATGTCTAGTGTCATTTATTACCTCTCAATTGATATAAATTTGTGGACACAGTTTCATGACATAGAGATAATCCACAGTATCGACAGTGATCATAATCCTCTGAATGTAATTTTAATTGGGTATGACTTCTGGAGATTACCACATGCCTGTTCTACTGTGGTTCCTGAACCAATTGTGGGCAACAATTGCTAACAAGTTTCCTGGTCTACTGTAATGTCAAACATGAATCTTCATGCTGAGATTTATTATTCATTTGTACTTTATTTTTTCCAATTATGAGGATATTTCAGCTGTGGATGAACCTATACTAGATATTCATGTCAACGGTTTTTAAAGCCCTAGAAAGTATCTTCTACAAAGAGACTCCAGTAAGTCTAAAACGTCCTCTAAGAACCCTATATGTTTTTTGACTGATTGTGAATCAGCTAGACAAGTATTAAAACTCGCTATCTAAGGGTGTAATTGCTTGGATATTTGCGTGGCGCACTCGAAATATAAGTCAGCCATTGTCCAAGCTAAACAGGACTCGGAGGATAGTAACTAGCGACAGTTGCTTCACACTCTTAAAACGAACAATGGCTAGACCTTGGGGTATATTATTGCTCATGGGTCTGCTGGGAATACTAATCTCAGATGTTATAACATCCAACCAGAGTAGTAGGAGGAACATTCCTTAAAACTGTATACCCCATTCCGACCATTAAAAAGTTGGGCAGTGAGTGATTGCCCCAATGGTAATGAGTGAAAATTGGGAAACAGTCAGTATACTAAAGTATTCTTTAGCCTAGAGAATACTCTCTCTGCCATTGACAGCTTCAAACCATTTGGCCTGATCGAGTTCTGGTTGATTTATATAAATCAGAACCTCAGCTGTGGGCCTTTTATGTGGACATTTTATTAAATACAATAGTAGAGGGTGGAGCGATTCTAGAAACTAGAAACGTGGAGAGGGACGGAAATAATTCCGTTTGTTAAAAAGGGTGATCCGGGATGCATTATAATTATAGGCAGATCAGCCGAAAAAGTAATCTCCACAATAATTTTGCCAGGCAGGTACTGAATAAATTGCAACAGTGGATGGGTGGAGAACAGATATTGTCCCCCATCCTGGCAGGGTTACTTTAGTAAGCACTTTAGATCAAGTTTTGAACTTCTCCGTTTTATATTGGAAATATGCCCTGCTCCGTAAAATTATAAGTGGCATTTGCGGACCTACATACAGCGTTTGACTTGGTCCCCCAAGAGAATCTTGTGAGAGTTTTAGTAAGTATGAGGGTACCGGGAGGTTCAATTGAGTAACTAATTTGACTGGATGAAAGGAATTACGCGCAGGTCGGGTGGGGTGACCAAAGGGAATTGACAAAGCGTATCCCAATCTCCTGGGGGGGTTCGTCAAGGGTGTGTCATGGCGCCTACCCTGTTTACTTTATATGTTAATGATGTGGATAAGGAATTAATGAAGTGTGTTAATAACTCCCCCACTCTGAAAGGGATTCAAATGCCCACACAGCTGCTTGCAGATGATACCTTACCAATATCTAAAACCCAGCTAGGTTTACAAAATCTGCTTGATAAATTCCTAGTGTTTTTTGTAGATAGGGGTCTGGAACTCAATACGACCAAAACTAAGTTTATGGTCTTTGGCAAAAATGCAACCAAAAGTTGTATTGTTAAGGCTGGCAAGGATAGATTGGATAGGGTTTATAGTGTTGATTATTTGGGTGTGAACCAGACTAATAAATATAAGTGGGGGTCGCAAACCAATAAAAGTTCACTTGTAATATCCCATAGATATAAAGCCATACTCTGATTCCAAAAGAACACATACACACATTCCATTTCTCCAGCCTTGGAGGCTTACCGAGCAAAAGCCCAAAGTGCTGTCCTACAAAGAGTGGCACTTTGGGGAAAAACTGACACCTATAAGCTTACTGTAGCTGAGGACAACTTTATCAGAGCATTGGTACCAGCAAGCCCCTTCTTTATTCTGCTCTACTTGACCTTAGGCATAAAATGTGTGCCTGACTTGGCTCAATTGAAACCTTTGTTATATTGGATTCATATTTGGGTGACCCCTGAGCTTGTAGATTATGGAGGCTGTTTGAGAAATGTAATGGTATCCAATCATACACTTTCTAGGGGTACTACTGGCGTGTGGACCCTTTCTGCCTTTATGTCTGTATTATCATGATCACTATATATTGAGTGACTTTTTTATGTGTAATATATGAAGATGTGTTTTAATCTAGATAGTTTTAACAAGTGAATTTGAAATGTGTTTGTTTGCATTAGCTTTAAAAAGAATGATGATATGTTAGTTTCATATTTTATGGATGTATATTTTGTCAACTTTGATGGTCAAGAAACCAAAATAAAGTATTCTTCAACTGACATATTAATTAGATAACTTGGCACTATGAGTTTGAGGGACTGTTTGCATTTGATAACTAAACTGTCTTCTTCCTTTCATAACAGATGTGATGATGTTGCAATACTCATCGACTTGAATGTTCTGTTTGTTTTTGTCTCACACCTCCCCGATTACTACTTGCAAAGTTACTACTTGTAAAGTTACTGATAGAAAAGTTACTAGTCGTAAACTTACACTGCAAGAGTAAAGTAACAACAAAAGTCTAACTTTACATTTGTGAATTAGGCCTTGTGTTTCTTACAAAATCTAGGCTACATGGAGTAACCTTCACTTGAGCCAGAATCAAGGTTTTTGTAAGTTTAGTTTGACTTTTTAAAATAAATTAAATATGAGCTCCCCAGATTGCTTGGTAGTTGTTGCTGGTTTGACTTTTTTTCATGGTGGTCGAAGTCTTGGAGTATCCACTAACTCTATGTTTTCTTTCAGTCTAGTTGCCTGCGATCTATAATCCTTCTGAATAATCCTACAGTTGTAGTTCACCTCGCAAGCATCATTGGGGATAAGTGGGACCTCATTTTGTGATGTTTTTCTTGTTAGTGGAAGACCACTACTACCAACATTAAGAAGGCCTTTTAGGAAACCCTGGAAATAAGTTTGGGATTATTGAGATAGATAGCAGACGTTGCTTAATCTACTCAGGTAAGAACTAGTTAAGAACTTAGTACTCAAGTACGCTGGTAGGAGAGATTGTAATTTTTATGCATGTTTTTGGCAGACCCCATTAGCCCCTTGAAAGCTCACGACGAGCTGATCTCATCATGAGCCACGGCGCTCCGGTGCTCATGACGAGCTCAGCTCGTCATGAGCCGTGGAACACTCACACACGGGGATAATTCCCCTGCTGTGCTGAGCTTTCCACGGGAACGGGTGTGGTCGTGACGAGCTGAGCTCGTCATGAGCACAGGAGCGCCGTGCCTCTTGACGAGCTGAGCTCATCATGAGCATGTGAGCGCTGTGCGCGCCCCACTCCCCCCCAGCACAGCGGGGGAATATCCCCCGCAGCAAAGGTGTTAGTGGTCAATAGTTACAGACAGTGGCGTATCGATACTTAAGGGGGGTCCCCCTGAAAGGTACATGGAGGGGGCCCCCCATTCCCAGCACCAGTCAAGAGCTCTCAGGCATGCAACCCGCCATACTGCAGGGGCTCACCTCGCCCATCAAAAAAGGATTCTGGTTCCTCCATTGGTCAATCTGGCCTCTTATTGGGAGATTTACATATATCAGTAAATACTGCTTTTACGCCCTCCAGCAAAGTTACATAACACTGCCTCCAGCCGGACCACCAAACACATCCTCCTACTTGATGACCCACCTCTAAGCGAAGCCCGCTCAGTTAACAACCTCCAAACACAGACCACTGACACATCCATTACACTCCACTCTCACCCCTACGAAACCCACAGGTATGCTTTTCCGCCCACCTTTAAAAACACCCCTCGGAAGTCACTGCAATCCCTTTACCACCGCCCACTACTCCTGTGTCCACCACTGACAGAAAGACTGATGGCCGTCCCCATCTAACCACAGCTTACCAGTACAGACAGAGCCTTTCAGCTGCTGCCCTCCCCAATGCCACCGTGGTAGTTTAAAACATGTTAAACAATCTCTACAACTGACCACCTCAAAACAGTTCTTCCTGTTAGCCTCTACGGCACCAAAGCCGTTCCCGCTACATTTCATCCTCTGCATGATGCACACAATAATATTAAAATGGTCAAAGGGTCTGATTTTTGTTTCCTCACGCCAACATTAATTTACACTATGTACCCTACTAAACCATACCTCCTGTCAAAAGCCAGACCTGATCTCATGTGTAGCACCAGTCAGCAAGTACCCCAAGGACAAACACCTGAGAGAATGTGCGATTCATGTAATTAAAACTACAGTGACAACGTACCATATCCCCACCCACTGTCAGCCCACCGAAGTCTGCAACCACACAGTAACCATCAATGCTCGCAAAGTCTAAAGCACATTTCCACTTCCTTTCCTTGGCAGCTCCTGGTACATATACCTATGCCTTCTGGGCAGCATCTACCACAGACCACAGCATTCTTTGTCTTCCTAAGACTAACCGAATACTGTCGGTGAACGCTTCTCTTCCCCCTTCCTTACTAATAACCAATGGAGGATAACAGGAAAAATATAGTATTTTCGTATGCAAATAGCGTATTGAGCACTTGCTGCCCGCAGCCATCACCAGATGCACACGTATCAATATTCTGCTATTGCACCATCCTATCAACCCTATTATTATCTGGAGATGTTTTTTATCCCTTCAGTGAGCTGGGGAAAGCAATATCTTGCACGAAAACAAGTCGCTCTAAAACCTTTGCTACTTTTACAAGCTGGCAAAGCATTTTCTTGTTTTACTAACTGTCATTGTAAAGCAAACAGGTAACTCACTCTAGGATTGGAATTACTGTTCAGAAGTGTGGAAGTTAATATTGAGATGTAGGATGATGTTTTGCATGTCTGCCAGACACTTGTTCTTCCCTGCATGTACACACGATGCAACAATACAATTTAGCTTAACAAATTGTTCAGAAATGTACCAGAAGGTAAAGAAACTGCCCATATTATTTTTACAAAGAAAAATAGACAATCATCAACTTTATACCCCATGACATAAAAGCCTTAGTGTGCACAGCTTGTGCAAATACACACCAATTCTACCACACACAGCACATTTGAACATCTCGTAATTCCATGCCACACAATTCAACTATAAATAATTTAACTCTACAACAGTGCATACCACATAATTACAATCCTAAAAATGTTAAAACACATTTTCCCACTTCACTCCATACCACATAATACCATTCCACACAACTTAATACCACTCCAAAACACATAATTCCACTCCACACAACACAAGTCAAATACACATAATTTCAGTTCAACCTATATAATTACAATTCACACACCATATTTACACTCAACTCCAAAACACATAATTTCCCTCCACAAAATACAACTCTGCAACATGCTGCAAAATTCCACTCTGCACAATTATACACCATATCATGCCACATAATTCCACACGGCACACAATTCCACAGTTCATCCCCACACAATTCATCACACAACATAATTACACTCCACATAATACCACTCAGCACCACATAATTTACCTCCACATAATTAAGCTCTACTCCATACTGCATAAATACACTCCACATAAATCCAGTCTATGCCACGTAGCAACACTCCACATAACTACACTTCACACCTTGCCTCATATTACCACTCAAAATAATTTTCACTCAACACCGCACACTTCCACATCACACAATTCAATTCTGCACATTTCCATTCCACACCACATAATGCAACAACAAACTAGATAATTCAAACCAACAACACAACTAACAACACACCACATACATCCAATCTACACTACAACATTCCACATCATTCTACAATATTTAACAGAACACCACATAAGTAAACTCCACTACATACCACTCCACAACATAAAATCCCATTCCAGATAATCCCACTCCAAGACACACAATCCCACTCCATATAATTCCAGTACATCCAACACCACATAATTACACTGCACACCATGCCACATTATTTCACTTCACAGATCCAATCCACACAACACAATTCCACAAATAACAATTCCAATCCAAACCATAAATGTCCACTTGACACCACACACATTCACTCCACTCCAAACAGAAAATGCATAGGTAAAATAGTTCTAGCTCTCACAAATGCGAGACCAATTGCATTGCAAATGATTGTTTACCTTCCAATGCATCCCAGCAGATCCTGTTCCTGGAGCTGCAAACATTTTCTTGCCCCAGTCAACATTGTGCTGCCTCCTCCCTTCTCAGAGGAGCAGTGCCATGTGGAGAATACACACCCCCATGTTTTTTCCAGGTCGGTGTACCGTAGTTATGATCTTCCCATCTGGATGATCTTCCCCGAACAATCTGCGCATGTGTATTTCACTACGCACGCGCATATGCTGCAAGACTACTTTCGCCTGTCTGTATGATCTCC
The DNA here is from genome assembly GCF_964263255.1 of Lissotriton vulgaris. Lineage (NCBI taxonomy): Eukaryota > Metazoa > Chordata > Amphibia > Caudata > Salamandridae > Lissotriton > Lissotriton vulgaris. Next base: position 65,249,999 of record NC_141687.1, read on the forward strand.
CCCTCGGCCAACGCACCTCAGCCCTGCCACAAAGTACTACCTGCGGTTGATGCCATTAACATCGCATGCAATTACAATGCATGCGATGTTAATGGCAAAATGCTGACTCTCACATGCCAATACAACGCACAGTTATTCCCTTCTAAAAACTGAAGACTGCAAATAATCACGTCACGGAAACGGGCTTTATTACAATGCATGCGATGTTAATGGCAAAATGCTGACTATCACATGCCAATACAACGCTCAGTTGTTCCCTTCTAAAAACTGAAGACTGCAAATAATCACGTCACGGAAACGGGCTTTTTCCACAATGCAACAGTTGTTCGATTGTAAGACTGAAAATATTCAAAGCCTATCACTAATGGCTCAGGTGTCAATATTTATGGGTGGTTGGGTGGATGGATGTGGGTGTGGTGAGTGGGTGCGTGGATGCATGGATGAATGGATGGTAGATGGATTCATGGATGGCTGTCTGGATGGATGGATGGATGGATGGATGGGTGCTTGGGTGGATGAATGGATGGAGGATGATGGGTCGGTGTATGGGTGGATGGATGCATGGATGCATGTATGGGTGCTGGGTGGACGGATGTGTGTCTGGTGAGTGGGTGGGTGGATGCATGGATGAATGGATGGCGAATGGATTAATGGATGGCTGTCTGGATGGATGGATGCATTTATGGGTGCTGGGTGGACTGATGTGTGTGTGGTGAGTGGGTGGGTGGATGGCGGATGGATTAATGGATGGCTGTCTGGATGGATGGATGGATTGCTGGATGGATGGATGGGTGCTTGGGTGGATGAATGGATGGCGGATGATGGGTCGGTGTATGGGTGGATGCTGGGTGGGCGGATGTGTGTGTGGTGAGTGGGTGGGTGGGTGGATCCATGGATGAATGGATGGCGGATGGATTAATGGATGGCTGTCTGGATGGATGGATGGATGTCTGGATGGATGTATGAATGGATGGATGATGAATGAATGCTCAGTCTCGCAGATGGGGACAGGGAGGGGGAGCAGGCAAATGGGGTGTGAGCGTGTGCGCATGGCCATACAACATGCATTGTGAGAAATACTAGATAACTAGCATCAAGAACCATTACTGCTTGCTGCGCTTCCTTACTGGACCATGTTTCTAGCCTCATGGGCTAGTGTGTGTGAGGCACGTCACCACGCATAGATTTTTCTATTAGTCAGCATTCTCAAGAGGTGTGAGCTAGTATTGTATTTTTGCACTAGCCCTTTTATGGTATCACAAGTCTCAGCTGACTCTTTGATGCAAAGCTGGGAAACATAATTTAATGTCCACAAATGCAAAGAGGCATGCGCTTAGGAAGATACACATCTTCAGTGAATACTTTACATAGGTTGCCACATGGATTACACCAACCTGGACTGCAATATGATGAACTGCAGACTGACATGCTCTTTGACCTATGGAGGAATTGTGAAGCAGTTTGTCAATTCATGCTGCACACTACACTTTGTAGTATAGTAACAGTGTACCTGCTAATGCTACGATGCCTACAGCAATGATAATAGGACTTAACACCCTCTGAAACTTAGTTAAGTTTGGTGTAACTTAGGGATACATTGGAGCGTTAAAAAAACGAAAAGGAAAGAATCCCGTCGCTGGGACAAACAAGCTTCTTCATTATCCACAAAGCAGGTGCCCTATAGGTGCAACAAACTTGGCATTTAGCAACATTTTTGCGTTGGACAAAACGAAAGCAGGGTGGTGATCTCTTACACATGTTTTATGACTGTCAACTTGCTCACTCTATAAGGCTTGAGCTATCCCACTGCTATATGCTTACGAGTCCACACATTCACTCATTTGCATAAACTTGAGAACAACTATACTGCATTCTTGGGCCATTTTGTAGTTTTGTTGTCAAACCCATCCTCCCAGAATGGAAATCAACTCATACCTTATCAGTTCATACTCAGTGGGCCTGGCTGTGTTTCATATGCACTCAGCACTTCATTAATCAAAGAAACCGGCCAACAAGGCTGGACGGGGAAACCAAATGCACCTCTGCCAAAAATACTCACCTTAAACACCCCTCTTCGTGTTATCTCTCTCTATCCTATCATCCACTTTCTCTCACTCTCCTTCACTTCTCTCACTCACTCCTCAAACTCTGATCGCTTTCTTTCAGCCTTCTTCCTTCCACCCACCCTCCCTTTCTCTCTCTCTCACTTGAAGCCTCCCTGTGCCAGTGACGGTTAACTTCGAAGAACCGCGGAAAGTCCTAAAGTCTCAGGGGCGACCATGGGCCTTCAAATCAGCCTCCAAAGCATGCAGCCCGATGACACTGGGGAAATGCCCGGTGGATTAAAAGGTCGGGCGGCCCAGACAGACAAAACTAGTTAAATTCTGAACATATTAGATTACCTAAAAGCGATAAAACCTCAGTGAAATTCAAACACTGTCTTAGGCATGGGCGGAAAATCCGTTCCGCTCGCGGATTTTGCGGATTTTCGGGAAATCCGCAATCCGCGAGATTTGCGAATTTCCTGCAAAATCCGCAAATCCGCGAGCAGCGGATTTTGCTCGCACTGCTCGCACTGTTCGCGTGAGTTCGCGCCCCGCGAATAAGTGCGAAATTGCAGAAATATGATCTAAGCAAAACTGAAAGTAACTACTTACCAGGTTCAAAAGTTCAGGCACATCATTAGTAGCCATTTCCTGTAGTGCTTCCTGAGGGGCCCCTCCAGAGTTCAGTTGCCAGTTGAAACTATTATGTGACCCTGCTCTGAACCTCAGAATAGTTACACATATGCCACAAAGGTCATGAATTACAGCTAAGGGAGACAAGCAGGAGCCAGGCTGGAAGTTAAAATCCATTAATCAGCCCCTAATTCATTATTGTCAGTTGGGGCAGGGCAGGTGTTGTAACTAATTTTGCAACAATGAAAGCACTTAGCAAGTGCAAAAGATCACTAATCAGGGCGCACTAAGGAAGCAGGTGCCAGCTAAAAAAATATTCTGTGACACATTAATCAGCCCCAAATTAATTCAGGTCACTTGAGGCAGGGAAGGTGTGCTTTGCTTTGCCGAAAATAATGTACACTGGACAACCAGAGGGTGTGGTGATGAAACAGAGGGTGGCATGGGTGGGCCAGAGGGTGGCATGAGTAGTCAGAGAGTGGCAGTGGTGACAGAGAGTGGCAGTGATGAAGAAGAGTGTCCCAAACAGGTTGGACACGTAGAAACAACAAGTTCGCAAAACTTGCGACCCGACAGGTAAGTTCGCAAATTGCGAAATTGTAAAAACCCTCGCGAACTGGCAGAAACACGGGCGAACACAAAAAAAAAATAAAATCCGCAAATTCGCGGGAATTCGCGGATTTTGCGGATTGCGAGTTCGCAAATCCGCAAATTCGCGGATTGCCAATCCGCAAAATCCGCTCATGCCTATGTCTTACTAAATTCACGCCTCTAATTATAGTCCCAGCTGTACTTTTGGAACCAAATAAAATAAAACATAACTTACTTTATAATGATTGACCAATATTTCAATTCAATCGATCTTGGTCCTGGCAACAAAAAATCCTCTTCATTTGTACAATCTTATCAAACACATCCGTGTCATAAATCTCACACTTTGATTGTAAGTAGTTATATGCAGAACTCCTCGTGATCTACTTGTCCCACTCAACACCTGGTTATTAAATAATTCCAGCAGATTCCCGTACTTTCTGCATGCAGGCTATCATGGCTGAAATGTAATAGGAAGGCATTGAACATCACGTTGGTATGTCGCGCGATGTAATGTCGGCGATGTAACACGCGATCCAATTAAAAGGTCGCATTAGCGGCGCAACAACGCGCGATGTTTAAATTGCCGATGTCATCGCCGTTGCTATTTAAAAGCCGCGATGTAAATGCGCGTGATATCTATGTCCGCGATATCGCGTCATACAACCCTTGTAATTAAAGCCATTGGCACTTATGCCACAGTAGGTAACTGCCTTCCATCGCTAGGCTGTCAGGCGAGGTGACCAGTATCCCTGACAGTGAAAACTAAGAGGAAGGCCCAGGTGATTTAATACCTGCCTGGCAAACACCTCAGTGAGATGAGACACACTTGATAAGGAGGATTTTGCAGTCCAGCCGGCCACTTCTGAACAGAAGGACATTCATGCATCCAGAAAGACAGGGTGTGTAAGAGATACCCATGACTTTGCATAAAGCGGGTATGGGACTACTACTCCTTGGAAACATTAAACACGCGCACTTCAAAAGACTCAACACAATAGTGACCGAAACAAAATGTGATGATGGATACAGACTGGAAACATAAATGTTAGAAATTTAGTTTTTGGTTGGCAGAGGTATGCACCCTGTCCAAGCAGGAACCACAATCCTAGTCAGGGAACGTCAGTAAAACACTTTAAATTAATCCGTGCTCACCTTCTGGTAACTTGGCACAAAGAAGTCAGTCTTAACTTAAGAGGCAATGTGTAAAATATTTGCACTACACTTTAAACAGTAACACAGTGAAAACAACACAAAAAGACTCAACACCAGTTTAGAACAATAGTTTCTATTTTTATCAACAAAACAAGAGCAAAACAACAACAATTCAATAAGTAGAAGTCAAGATATGAATTTTTAAAGAATAAATGTGTTTTTGTGCTTAGAAACAGATAGCCCCAACTGGGGCTATCTGGTTGCGCTTGACCGGGGTGCGGGTCGGATAAAGGGACCAGCTTTGGCCTGCTGAACAATCATTTGGATGTGTCTATGTCATGGGCAATGCGTGTGGGAAAAGGAGGCAATGCGTCGCTGTCAATCCTGCAGATGTAGGCGATGCGTCGGTTTCCAAGCTGCGCAAAATCGAAAATGTGTTGAGACTCAATGTGTGATGAACATCGGGGTGATGCATCACCGTCGAACTGCAGGGCTGTAGGCCATGTGAGTATCACAAAGCAATGAGTTGACGGAGAGTCGCACACTTTTTTCGAGATGCATCATAAACAGGGGACGATGCATTGCACAATCGGCGATGCAGTGCCCGCGGTTGGTGCAGCAGCGGCGATGCGTCAGTGGCAAGGTAAATGCACCGATTCCGATCAGTGCAATGTTGTCAATGCATGGATTTTCTTGTGGCAGCATTTGATACACACTTCCAAAGGCCCAGGACTGCATTGGCACCACTTGGCAGAGCAGGAGTCACAGCAGAGAGTCCAGGTGCTGCTTGTATCACTGAGACCTCAAAAACAGGAGACAAGCCAACAAGCCTTTGGAGATACTTTGGTTCTGGTATGTAGAGATGCAGGTCCAGTCCCTCTTACTCCCAGGCAAGAGGTAGCAGGCTGTTAGACCTGACATCATTGGCTTGAGTCTCTCCTCCATTTTTACTGTTTGCCTCCACTGTTTTACGATGTTTTGCTGGTATATGCTTTGGGCGCTGTGTCACTGCTGATCAGTGCCACAGCGCAAGTGCTCCCTATAAATTGATGTATCTATTGTATCCATGTTTGGCTTATTTGGTTTACTGTCAGTCCCTAGTCTAGTGCACCAAGAGTGCCGGGGCTTGTAAATACAAATGCCGCTCGTGGGCTTGCAGCACGTGTTGTGCCACCCACAGGAGCGGCCTCGTAAAAGAATGTCTACGGGTCGGTCATTGCGAGACCCACGTGCAGCCTAGTGCTGCCACGCCGGCTGCGCAAGTATACCTACTTGCCAGCCCCTCAAACCTTCCCTTGACTTCATGTTAGTCACCCCTATGGTAGGCCCGCGGGCAGGGTGCCTTGTAAGTATAAGGTAGGACACGCCTGACCAAGTTGGCATGTCCTAATAGTGAATTACCGCCATCTTCGTTCTTCACTATTGCGAGGTAGCCTGCTCTCCTTTGGGTAGAATGGGCCGCCGGGATTATTAATGCTATGATCCTAGTTGGCTCGGGGAGCATGGTGCAATGTCGAGTTTGGTATCCCTGAACTCGGGGTTTAATTACGCATCCGTTGGTGTGGATGGTTCTTGGACTCTGGGTTCGAAAATAGCACTTTTAGAAAGTGTCTATTTTCTTGTCTAACTATATCTGGTTTCTGCTGGTCTTGCGTGTGTGTGACAGGAGCTGGGTGGCTCCACAGGTCTGGATGAGTCAGTGTGGGATGAGTGGGACATTTACGTTGAGAGTAGGGGGAGAGTAGTTGTTGATAGCCTGCCCTGCCTGATACAATGCTGGCTCCACCTCCTGCCAAGCGGCTGATGGCTCTGTGCCTGCCATGGACGATCCTAGCCCCACCTCCTGCCAGGAGGCCGATAGCTCTGCTCCTGCCAGTGTCAATGCTGGCTCCACCTCCTGCTGGTCGTCTGAGGACCCAGCTCTGCTCAGTGAATAGGCCAGGTGCCTCTGCCTGGCTCCACCCACATCAGACCCAGGATGTTGGGAAATTCCCCCGCATGGACAAAGGGATCAAAGCCGAAAAGGGGTATAAGAGAAGGACCCCTGAACCAAGAATTTAGATCACTTCTGACAAGGAACCCTGTAACCAAGGACAAGAGGCCTGCTGATCTAAGGACTTGCCTACCCCTTCTGCCAGTGTGCTGTTTGCTGGGGGGAATCCTGCAGTGCTTCTTTATTTTTGCCAAGGAACCAGGAGAGAGGAACTGTGTGTGTACTCTCACGCTTGCTAAGAAAATCTCCAAGGACTGGAAGAGTGCCAGTCTCCTGCTGAAGTCACAGGGCTAAAGGACTTCATCTGCTAAAGTGCTAGTTGCTGGAATCGTGAAATCCAGCACCTCTGAAAGAACCAGCAATCTCGACGCCGACGGACGTCGCCGAATCCAGCTCGACGCAGTGGGTAACGGCCACAGTGTCCCGCTTCCTCGACGACCGGCCGCCGGGCCCAACCGACGCCAGCAGCAACGCCAGTGAGTGGGAGTACGGCTCTAGCTCCAAGGGACCTCGTGTCTGCACCGCTGCTGATCGCATCAACTGTGTGCCCTCTCGACGCCGTGAGCGCTGCTCACTCTGTGCAACCGCACCATCGACGACGCCTGCTGAGGCCTGATCGACACCGAAGACGCGACGCCGGATTGCTCGACGCCGCTGATCATCGTGTGCTTCCTTTTCCTAAAGGTACTGTGTTGTTGGGGGTTCGTGTGACTCCGGGCTCGACGTAGCGCTCCTCGCGGTCGACGCCGAACCTTTGGATTAACTTTGCCTCGACGTCGTATAGCCCCCGTGTGGGTTACCCTGTTGCTAAGAACTGTATTGCCAAGAAGAAGATTTGCTTGGATACTAAAGACTTTCGTGCTAAAGAAGAAACTACCTTTGAACTATCCCTTTTTCCTTCCCAGAGTATTTATTGAGATTGTGTACATTTTTGTCGTTATTTGGTCTTGTGCTAAGCCTTATATAAAAATACTTATTTTTATAATACTACTGTATCGTGTCCATTTGTAGTGTATCCACTTTATTACTGTATGTGGTCATAAATGCTTAACACACAGCCTCTGAGATAAGCCTGTCTGCTCTGCCAAGCTACCAAGGGGGTGAGCAGGGGTTATCGAAGGGTGTGATCCCATTGCCCTGACTAGAAAAGGTGTGTCCCTATTTGTCAGAAGTGTATACCTCTGCCAACTAGAGACAGCCGGTTCTAACACAGGCCAACCAGCAAAGCAGTTCAGTCAAGATGCAGTGCCTCCAGCAGCTCAGCAGTCCTTCTTCCTGGTAGAATGTCCTCAGTGCCAGAAGTGTTCTGATTTGGTGGTGTCAGAGGTCCAGTACTTATACAAAGATGGCCTTCGAAGTGGGGGAGACTTTAAAGAGATGGTTTGACGTGCACAGAGTCCCTTTCTTTCCTGCCCTGGCTCCAGACTCACTACAGAGGGGTATGCAACCCTTTGTGTTGGGACAAGACACAGTCATTTCAGGTGTTGGTGTTAGCTCCTACCTCCCACCCTGCTTAGGATAACCCATCAGCATGCAGATGGCCACTCAGTCACACCTACCCTTACTTTGTGTTTAGGTTGTTTTTTTTAAATTGCCATTTCAGATACACCAATTTGGGGGTCCCATCTCTTCACAATTGGAAATGACTCCTATAAGCTGTAATAAGGCAATCCCAATGTTACCTAATGGATGAGATAGGCCTTGCAGCAGTGAAACACAAATGTAAGAGTATTTCACTACAAAGACATGTAAAACCTAAAAGTACATGTCCTACTATTTAAATATACTGCACCCTGCCTATGGGCTGTCCAGGGATTACCTTAGGGGTGACCTATATGTATTAAGAAGAATGGTTTGGGCCTGGCAAGTAGGTTAATTGCAAGGTTGACATGGCAGTTTAAAACACATCACTGTAAAGCACTGGCAGGCCTGAGTAAAGGGCTACTTAAGTGTGTGGCACAATCCGTGCTGCAAGCCCACTTGTATCATGTGATTTACAGGCCCTGTGCAAATGCAGTGCACTTTACTAACAATGTATAAGTAAATTGAATATGCCAGTTGTGGATAAATCAATGTTACAATTTTTTAAGTAAAGACCACATGAACTTTAGCACTGGTCAGCAGTGGTAAAGTGTCCAGGTTCCTAAAGCCAGCAAAAACAAAGACAGCAGAAACAGTAAAAAAACGGAGGTTAGAAGGCAAAAAGTCAGGGAAAACTGTGTCAATGATACAGGATCTAACAATGGACATATGTTGTATTTTTCTAATGGATGCCTAAATTGTACCCACACCAGGATGTTATGTAACTATACTAGAAAAACCTCAAGGCGAACTAGCCATCATTTCAAGTCTAATTCCACATAAAACCTATCCCATAACGCACCTGATATGACCCTTTCTTCATGTTCTTACAAAAGAAATACAAAGTAGAGTGCAAGGATTATATTATTTCTTTCCTTTCAGTGTACCTCCATGGGACAACCCTGGCTGACCACTGTGAATGTCTTTCATCAGATAGGGCTTGGCCCAAGTAAAATCACAAACTCTAGTACTTTAATCTCTGGTTTTCGCAGTGAAAGAATAAAATATGGGTCTCAGTATCTGAAGTCTTTTTTGGCTGCCGGACAACCATGATTTGTGTCTTAAGGGCATGGGAACTTGCAACCCTGTTGCTTTCTCAATCAATTTTAGCGCTTGGCCTGGTGTACAAGTCCAACCATGACGCAATTTCACCATTAGCCACCCAATACAACCCCCGCCTAACTCCCCAAGGTATTCGTTCCATCTCATCCATCCAGAGGCCAAATATCAGCCTTGTTCCTTTATCTTGCACTGCTCCAGTCTAAACTTAAACCGCTTGGGATTGCGTCTACACGGCGATCCACCAACCACATCTTTTCAAAAATATACAAAAACCCACCTCTTCCTCCCAGCATTTATCCCCTAATATCAAGCATCCTAAGGGGAGACATCCGTTACATTGCGGTCTTCACACCGCAATACGTTTACAATGCAGGCATTACAACGACTTGCGGTGGATAGCGCTATACACTGAGCAATAGTATGATATACTATTCCAACACCTTCCCTACTGTTACGTGGGTTGGAGTTTGAATAGTAAATCATACTATTTTTAAGTCCAGCGCCATCCAGCACAAGTCCTTGTAACGACTTGCGTTGTAATGCCTGCGTTGTAAATGTATTGCGGTGTGAAGACTGCAATGTAACGTCACATATTCATCCTGAGACTACTGCTTTCCTTGAAACTCCTGTCACTTCGTCACACACCCTGTTATTGCCTGAGCACATTAAAAAACCATTACATAAATAATTTTAAAAAACAGGCAATCTGGGCCAGGAGCCTTATCAGGTTTAAGAGTGTCACTAACTGCAACAACCTCCTGAAGAACTATTGGAAGGCCAAAGCTGTAGCTTCCTCCTGATCCACTTACATGATCAGCCTCAATGAGGTTGTGTCTCAACATGCCTGAGATACAGAGTGTCTGACTGTAAAACACCTAATAGACATATAATAACAACTCATTTATTGCCCATCTGCTATTCTACTCTGGTGTGCTATTTGCCCTTCACATATTTAAAACTGCTGTTGAATCACATTATTGCCTTGTCCCATCTATCTATCCTGTTCTTCTGGCGAAGACATTCTGTTCCATGATATCTTGTTCTGACAATAATTGTGTGGTCCCCAGGGGCATCTTAAACTAATCCAAGTTGCACTCTGTCCTTCCCTATCACCTTAAGAATGCCTTTTTCAAGGGAACAGATAGATCTCTAATGTACACCTTAAATTTTCCCCACACAATGACATGTCTAAGGATACAGTGTACATTTTTATAAAGCCTTATAATTTCATCCGGTAATTTAAATAAGTATATCAGGTCTAGCATGAATTTCTAGGCTTTTCAAGTTTTTAAATCCTATATATGCTCATATTTAGAGAGCGTTGGTCTAGAGTCTGAAAGTTTGTAAAATAGGAAATAACAAACCTTTACATTTCTGTCCACACTACGCAACTACAAACAATAGTTGCTCCAGGACACAGATGTTCAAAAAGTTGAATAATATGTGTACTCATGGACACTAGAATGAGCATGTCTGAAAGTATCAGCCACAGTGTGAAAACAAAATGTCTTCCACACCTGAACGAAGCAAAACCAAAGGGATGATGGACGGAGTGTTGAACATAGCAAAGACTCACCCCCAGTCAACTGATCTGGGTTTAATCCATCATCATTCTTTAGCTTACTCCACCACCCCAGTTCAGACATGGCCATATGAAAATCAGTCTGACCCTGCGCCTCTTGGAAACAGTCTAGCCCAAACTGCCAAGCCATGTCTTCCCTGGACTGGAAACAAGCATCCTGGGACTGGTTTCTGGCTAATCAGCCTTCACCAGCCAGGCTAGCTTGAATCCAGTGGCAAAGTGAGCAAGGGGCCCACGTCTGGGCATACCCTGCCAACTTAGGGCGAAGAAAGCAAAACCAAAGGGATGATGGATGGAATGTTGAACATAGCAAGCACTCACCCCCAGTCAACTGATCTGGGTTTAATCCATCATCATTCTTCAGCTCACTCCACCACCCCAGTTCAGACATGGCCATATGCAAGTCAGTCTGACCCTGTGCCTCTTGGGAGCAGTCCAGCCCGAACTGCCAAGCCATGTCTTCCCTGGACCGGAAAGAAGCATCCTGGGACTGAAAGAGAACTTTGCTTTTTATCCCAGGGAGTGCCATCTCAAAGATCCTTGGTGGATAGGTATCCCCCGGTACCCTCTCTATTAAAAGAGACAGAGAATCATGGTTGATCCTGGGGAAGGCACTTAGTGGTGTTTTAAAAATACTTAGAGGGACCGCAGCGGTGGGAAACACCGCCCGCCTGTTTTCCGCCATGGTCGCCTTGCGGCCGGGGCGGAAAAGGGATAACATGGTGGCGGTGTCTATCAGACACCGCCAGCCATATTAGAATAGGCATTTTTCAATGCCTTTCCGTGGCGGCAATGCCACCATGGAAAGGCAGGCGGTGATTGCAGCGGGGGCCCCCTTTGGGCCCCCAGAGTGACGGCCATAGGGGGGTGGCACACGGGGGTACCTGTGGTACCCCCCTGCATTTGCATAATCGCACTGGCAGACACCGCGCAGTGCCTGCCGCTTCGATTATGCAAATGCGTGCATTTGTATTTCACATTGTGGCGGGCGGTGCAGTGAGCACCGCCTGCCACAATGTAAACTTGAGGAATGCACCCGCCACTATGGCGGGCGCATCCTAATGCCAATGTCGGGACCCTCGCCCTTTAGGCGGGCGGTCCCGATCTCCGTTAGGGTGGCGGGCGGACTAAGTCCGCCCGCCATCCTAATGGAGCCCTTAGTGTGGGAGCTATTGTTAAGTGTTAACGTGAATTTTGTCATGCGCTAAATTTCCAGCAGGTCATCCTTCACTTTCGTTTTGAAGAAGGACTGGAACTTATTACAGTTCTCCTTACAAAATTATTACTTCAATTTCTTCTCTTGTTTCAGCTCTTTCAGGATTCGAAAGTTCTCTTTTTTTTTATCAGCAGCCACGATTTTTGCTTAATCAAAATCTCTATTTTTTGTCCTGTTGGCTTTTTTATAGCTTGTGAATGTTTGGCACATAATCTGCCCTGGCCTTTGGCTCATGCGCTTTCTGCCCGGCTCTCTCGCAGTGGCGAAGGGTTTGATTTATGTTTCTTAAAATGTCACTGACCCAGGTAGCACCCTCTCCCTTTATCCCTCATTCTTTTTCTTATTTTCGGGGCCACCATATCAATGGCGTTCGTCAATGTAGATAAATGCTTTAACATCGATATCACACTGTGTAGATGTGGCAGAGTTATCTAGTGGGGTCACCAAGTCGTCGTCTCTCTTTGCGAGAGACAACCAATAATTACATAGTATTCAGACCAAGAGCAAGGAATGGTGATTATAGGGCTTGTAAGTGTATGAGATCTCCACACTAGATTGAGTGTATTTCCCTTGCCAAGAGTGGGAACATTTACAAGCTGGGAAAGTCATAGATCCATCAGTGCCTCCTCCAACTGTTTTGCCTGACAGTCATTGTGTACGTGATCCTAGTGGAAAGTGAAATCCCCCATCACCAAAATACATTGGTACCGTGATTGGATTTTAGATAGCAGTTCTGTAAAGAGATCAATGAGTCTGTGCGACTTTTTTGGGGGGCAGTACACTATCTGGAAGACTCGACAGATGGTCTGTTAGGAAAATTTTGCCCCCAGAACTTTAGCCCCTTTGGAGATTTCTGCTCAACGAATCTCAGCCTTCAGTTGGTCTTTATAAAATCTTTCGATAAACGGACGCATAGTTCAGCGCTAGTGCGTCTACCAGGTCCGGGGAAGAATATTTGTGACCGCCTGTGCAGTCATGATGTTGAGAGGGTAGACAAGAACCATGGATGAGTTCTAGTGACTCCTTTATTTGGAGATACAATTGTTCAAAAACACCAGTCTCTATGTCTGTTCCGGATTGTGTGGCGTCCAATCAGTTCCAAGCACCTAAGCAGTCAGGGATCCCCGCCCTCTCGGTCCTGCGTTGCTGCTGCTAGCAGGGTCTTTTGAGACATCTCTCGTTCTTTCATCTGACGGGTAAGGGTAGCAAACAAAAAGCGATGATGGGGTCAGTATTGGGAACTTAAACTGTAAGGCAGTGCAACCGTCACCAAGGTGGGGAGTGTTCAGGTAAAAGGAGAGTGTTGGGATCTGAAAATGAAAAAAACCCAAATTTTCAACTCCCGTGTACCCAGCCGCCCTACTTTCACTGACCTACCCACCACCCCCACCAAAAAGATCCCCCAAGCGGTACTTTCCTTGACCCACGACGCCTCATCATGGCCGTGGTGTCTGGAGCCAGGTCGTCTTTCACCCCCTTCTGCCGACCGGTTGTGCACAGTGTACGGTGGGTCCTCCAGCCGTTACGCTGCATTGGATCTGCCACACCTCCTGCTCCGCACTCCGCTCCTCACCTGGCTCATCTCCTCCTCTGATGGTCGCCTCCTCTCTCCTACTCCGCTCCTCACACGCCTCGCCTCCTCCTCCGATGGTCGCCTCCTCTCTCCTACTCCGCTCCTCACACGCCTCCAACTCTCGTTCTCCTGCTCCTTTGATCGCTCTGTCACTCGTCTCATCCGTTATTGTGGGCTGTCCCAAGCACCGTGAGGATTGAGGGCTGCCAAAGTCCGCCCGCCATCCTAATGAGGGCCTTTGTGTTCACTAAATATACCAACGACACAAAACTTGCTGTGTGCCTAAGATCACACTGTTTGCCATTTGGCTGAGTGTGATTTATGTTTAGGGTGGTGGTGGTCAGCAGTTGTGAGCATTTCTTATCTGATTTTTTGATTTGCAAGTTGTTTATTTTACCACCCACACACATTCCTCCATTCCAAGATGCCTACCTTCCTGTTAGGTGAGGGGGAACAGTGCAATGGCTGCCACATGCTCCTGGGTGGGGGAGGCCTCCATGCTGCTGGGCTGTGGGGCAGGGGGCATACTGGGAGTAGTGAAACAGGCCTACCACCCCCATGAAGGTATCCATTGCAAGATGGCTGGCTACCTGTTGGGTGAGAGTGGACAGTGTGATGGGGTTTGGGTTGTGCAAGGGAGTAATTCTCAATGTGTTGTTCGACATTTGTTTGTACTTACCAGCCTCCGCTCCCCTGGCTACTCCTGTGAGACTCTCAGGAAGCAGTATGGAAAGCACCTTCTCCTCCCATGGTGTGAATGTTTTTGGTGGGATGGGAGGGCCACTGCCAGACACGTTCGCCAGCGTCCAGTTCTTACTCCTCCTCTCCTTGACAACCCTCTTGAGATCATGCCACCGCTTCATGATCTCCTTCCTGGATCTTGGGGTGGTCCCTACTGCATTCACCCTTTGGACTATCCTTTCCCACATTTGGTTCCTTCTGGCTAATAGAGTTTGTTGGACCAGGCTACCAAACAGTTGTGGCTCTACTCACACTATCTCGTTGACCATGACTGTCAACTCACTCTCAGTGAATTTGGGCATTTTAGGTGAAGTCATGTTGTGTTGTGTTTGGATTGTTTGTTGGTGCTGGTGAGTTGGTGGTGGGTGTGATGTTGGTGTGTGAGGTGTGAGGTGTGCTGGGGGATTGTTGGTGCTGGTGTGATGGTGGTGGTGATGGTGGTGGTGTTTGTGTGTGTGCTGTGCTCTTTTGCCTCTCCTATAAGATGTGGTGTATGGCCTTCTCTTCTGGAGTATTGCAAAGGATTGTGGTCAGTGAAGCTGGTGGTTTTATACTCAGCTGTGTGGGTGTGGCCAAGTGGTATTTGGATGTCAGGTGTGTTGTGGGAGTTGCCCTGTCCTTGTATTTTATTTTTGGCAATGTTTATTGCTATTTGTATTTCTTTAAGAGGGGGGGGGCATAGCTACATTGATTTGTTCAATGTTTGTCATCACTGCGGTGTATTGGATTCGTCCGGCATTTTTTTCAGGTTCATTCCGCTGTGGTGGCTATACTGCAGCTCTTCCGCTGTCTCTCCCATTCACTCCTGTGTGCGACCGCGGCAGTCGGAAACAGCGGCTCCGACCGCGGGACACTCGGGATATCCTAATTTCCCGAGCGGTGTCTCCGCTTTACCTGTGGACGTTTTTGTCTTTTCTGCTGCTTTTCCGGCCGCCGCAGTCGAAGTTTTGGCATCACCGCACGCGTCGGGCGGTATATTTCCACTGCTACCGCCGCGGCCGGTCTTTAGTGGCGGTTGATCCTAATTTGTTCGCCGGTTTATCCGCGGTCATGGCGGGCGGTTGTTTTCCACCTCCATGGCGGTCGGGGTGATTTTCCAACCGCTATCCTAATGTGCCCCATAGTCTTGAGGTACAAGGAACAAGCCTGTTCCTTACTGATGAAATCAATGAATTTCATTTCTTTGCATACAGATTTTTTTTAAGTTAGTTGCTTGTTAGACTACCTAGCAAGAAAGACTAGTCTCATTGAATTTATAATTTTTTTAAAATTATAGTGATATCCACTTTACAGATCTACTGTGCCTGAGTACAGAATTTCTATAGGGACAGATCATTTAGGGGTCAATTCCGATTCGGGTAAGAAAACTGTCCTACGATTCGTATTTGTAGCCGTTTCCGCACGAATCATACAAAGCCGTCCAATTTGTGTAGCACGATCCGTTTCCAAAGAATACGTCCGAATGTTTACGAACCGTACGAAAAACAAGCAAAGCTCCGTACGATACGGACTCGGGTTGTGAATGTACGATTGTAAACATGTTGTACAACCCGCCAAATACGATCCGGACTGGGCATCTAGTACGCGATTCGTACGTAAAGCGACAATTCAGCAATTCGTACGGAGAACCACACTTACACATACGCACCGTATACCTGCGATCATGGGGCTACACACCGTACCCCTACGCTCTGCACCCCTGCGCACCGTACACCTACACACCGTACACCTACACTATGTACACCCATGTACCGTACCCCAATGTGATGTACTCCGATGTACCGTACCCCGATTGTACTGTACCCCGACGCACCGTACCAGATTGCACGGTAGTGGTCGCTACTAATTGGCAGTGTGGGACCTCCCCTAGCTGGCAGATGGTACCACATCGGACCGGGATCCTGAAGGTGGGGCATCCAAGGCCCCTGCCCCCTATGTGGATGATCTTTCCACCACCCTTCAGGTGATAAGCGCCTCGCAGGCCTCCGCCGAGAATAAGATTGGCGAGGTGAGGGTGGTGTGGCTCTTATCCACCAAGACCTGCGCAATGCCCCGGCACGAATCATGGAGGCAGAATCCCGCATTTTCACGGCGGAGGATGACATTGGCCAACTTAAGACACAGGTGGCCCGCCTCCAGACCCAGACCTCAGAGCTCCACCGACGGGTGGATGATGCCGAAAACAGGTCGAGAAGGAACAATCTGAGACTCATAGGCTTTCCTGAAGTAACGGAGCATGGTCACACGGACACGTTCGTGGAAGAATGGGTGCGTTCAGGGATGTCCAAGGAGTCCTCTTCACCCTGGTTTGCCGTTCAGTGGGCACATTGCTCCCTGGCCCCTAAGCCTCCACCGGGGGCTCCTGCCAGACCCATCATCCTGAGGTACAAGCACAGCGTCAAACCTATGACGAGGTGAAGCAGAAGCTCCGCAACCTGGGTCATCAATATGGTCTTCTCTTCCCGGCTCAGGGTGGTGTTTCAAGACAAGGCATTCTTGTTTGACAACCCCCAGGCGGCATGGACCCGGCTCACGGAAGACCAGCCCCTCCTGAATCGGCCGACCCCCTCTCCAACCCGGCTGGCCCCCGCGCAGTCCCACCCAACCTTGCCTAAGCCCCAAAGACGCCGGACTAGGTCACGTAAGAAAAACGACCATCGGGGGAGGCATCCCGCTAACCAGGTGCACCGTCTCAGCGCCCTCCCTCACACGCTTCAACTCAGAGGTTCACCACTCCTAGCCCTACTAACTCTGTTATTAACTTGAGCCGTGTCCTGGACCCCTCCAAGGCCTTGCGCTCCTCCCTATCTGACTCAGATCTGTCTAGGAGCCCTGCGCTTCATGGATCCGGAGATGATGGGAGAGCTTGAACTGCTGACTAAACAGGAACTCTTGCTTTGTTTCCAATATGGCACCTACACTTATGACTGTTTGCCAACCTCTATAGTAGGTGCGATCCATTTTCACCGTAACCACGGCTCGGTGAACTGTTTCATATTCCAGTTCCTGAACTTATGTGTACTTCTTGATGCATATTAGTTTAAAAGTAATTATAGCTGTTGATGAATCTCTTATCCAGCTATATGGATGGGGGTACATCTCTGCCACGTTCATGTTCAGTTAACCATTTTAACTTAGCATTTAAGATTCACTAGTGGGTTGTTGTTTTGAATGTTTTCCTTTTCAGGGCAACAGATGCCTTGTCTTCAGAAGTGTAGGGTGGGGGGAGTTGGGGGGCAAGGGAGAGTGAGTGGACCATTGTCTCTCGATTGTTTGTTGTTTTTAGCCGCCTATGGGCCGCTGTTCCTTGTTTTCCTTGGTAGCTACCCACGCATGTATGCTACTGACGATGACATGAGACTTACCAGAACGCACAACTTTTACCCAAAGACCCCAGCCATGACACGTTTCTTCCCTTGGGAACCGGGCCGTTCTGAGCTTGCATTACCTCTTCCACGCACTTTACACCCCGATGACGTCCACCCTACAAAGACCCCTCCACATCCTCTTGTGGAACGTCAACGGCCTCCTAGAAAGCTTAAAAGGCAATGCTGTCCTTTGTAGCGACCAGCAACATACACCAGATGTCTTGTTCCTACAAGAAACAAACCTGCTGGGCACCCAATGCAATTTTCTCGACCGGTATGGGTTCGACAGGGTCTATTATTCAGGTTTTACGCGGGGTTCCTGGGGGGTTGTCATGCTGCTCCAGAAGGGCCTTCCCTGGCGCAGGCCGAGACGGACTCACAAGGCCATCACGTGGCCCTTACGGGCAAGATCGAGGGAAACGCAGTTAATCTCCTGTGTACTTACATTCCCCCACCACCATGGCCTCTGCCCTTCGCCTTCTCACACTCATGGTCTCCTCCTTTACCCAGGGTCTGACGGTCATCGGAGGGGATTTCAATGCTGTTCTGAAACCCTCCAACCCTCACACAACACAACAGGTGCCCCTTCGGCATCCCGCCTTGCCTTCGCTAAGCGCTTGTATGACTGGTCCTCTTCTTTGGGTCTTTGCGACGCTTGAAGGGTGTGGAACCCTCTCAGAAAACAATATATTTAGAGATCAACGGCCCACCACTCTCACTTTTGCATCGATCTGTTTCTACTACCTGCCCCAGACTGTCAACTGATGTCCGGGGCCTCTGTTTTGCCCAGAGGCATCTCGGATCACTCCCCATCTCCCTGCGTCTCGGGAACCCCCTAATGGTACCCGTACAGCATGGCAGATGAACGCCTGGTTTCTGCAGGATGCAGAATTTGTTGAGTCACTCTGTCAGGAACTGAGGCATTACTTTAAGACTAATACAGGCTCGGTCTCTTCGCCGGGGACGTTATGGGAGGCCAGCAAGGCCACCATGCGAGGGGTGGCTAGAGGTTTGGTCCACTCGAAGCGCACGGAGCAGACCGCCTGACTCATACAGCTGGCGGCCCAGGCAGCACAGTTGGAGGGGGCCCTGACGGGCGTGGACAGCGATAACTCCGATTGTCAGCTAACATTGATCTGGGAAGAGATCTGCCAGATCTCACTGGAGTCCGCTAAAATGCTCTGGCGCTCCTCTGTGGCACGCGTGTATTGGTGGGGCGATAAAAACGGCAAACTAGTTCACAAATTAGGGGCATATTTACAAGCCCCTTGCGCCACTTTTGCTTCACTTTTAACATGTAAAAAGTGGCGTAAGGGGCTTGTAAATCTGTCTTTTAGTGTCCTACCCTAAAGCCAACCGCAATATCCCTGAGATCTGTGACGAAACCGGGGCTTGCGACGCCACCTCCCAAGCTATCGCCTGAACTTTCGCGGTCTATTATGCTGCCCTTTATGCGGCCCGACCTCCCAGGACCACCTTGGCTGACTTGCTATTTGAGACTGGGACTCACCTGCCCTGTCTTTCCCAAACGGTCTCGGAGAAGCTTGATCTCCCCCTCACCCCAGAAGAGATCCATGGGGCCATTACACTGTTGCACTCCGGCAAAACGCCTAGGCCCGACGGTTACCTGCAAGAATAGTATGCAACTTTCTGTGAAACACTGGTCCCACATTTAGTGGAGCTCTTCAAACATATAGTAGACAAGGGGTCCTTCCCACCAGAGACCAACATGGCCCTCCTAGCCTTTGAACGTGTCTCCGGCATCCGGCTCAAACCGTCGGAGTCCACATTGGTTCCCCTACATCCATCCGGACGTGCTTCGACTGGCAAACGACCATCCCCCTGCGTAGGCAGTCGTTTAAGTACTTGGGGGTGTGGGTTGCACTCCTTCCAGACCTCGAATGGGCCCTGAACATCAAGCCCCTGGTCATTAAAGCCAAGGTGGACCTGAAGAAGTGGCAATCCCTCCCCTAAGCAGGAGCGCCCTTTTTAAAATGATGGTCCTACCCCGTTTGTTATACATTCTACAGAATATCACCCTTCATCTCCCAGGGAGTTGGTTCCGAGAAATAGGCAGTGCCCTTACCCGGTCTCTGTGGGGTGGCGGGAGGTCACGATTGTCTCTGGTGCAGTGCTGCATACCTCCCTAAGATGGGGGTAAACAATCTTCACATTTACTACCTGGCCACGAAGCTCATTGTGATCCATGACTGGTTTGCGGGCGACTGGTCCGACCCGGCGTACCGGGTGGAACTCCAGTCAATGGATTTCCCACAGCTCCAAGCCTACCTTTTGGGACACCCGTGCCACAAGCCCTCCCCCCCATCACCCGAACGGTACTTATGGCCTGGCGGACGGCCTTATGCCACACGAAATGGAACCGGAAGCTCATCAGGCAGATGCCTCTGTGGAGTGGTGTTTGGCTGGAGGAGGTCTTGTCCCTCCGAGACTTCCGCTGATGGGACAACATCGGGATTTTGTTGCTGGGAGATGTCTGGGTAGGGGACTACATTAGATTGTTTGCAGAATTACAACACCGCCACACCCTCCACTCCTCCCAATTTTACAAATATTTACAGCTAAGGCATGCCCTCCAAACATGCATTCCATCTCCCACCTCCCTCCTGGAATGGCCCTGCATCCCTGGACCTGATGCGTGCCCGCTGGGATGGATGGCTGGGCCCCCTAGAGGAAGTGGACTGGAAGGATGCCCTTATGGCTCTTAAGACACTGAAGACCTCCTCCAAGCTGCGTCTAGTCCAACTTTACTACTTCCACACGCCATACCTCACCCCAGCGCGCCTATAGAGCGCCCGTATTCGGCCGTCCCCATCCTGCGCGCGATGCAACCTCGCTCCTGCGGACTTCTACCACATGACATGGCAATGCCCCGCTCTTGCACCATTATGGGCGGCAGGGGTAGCGCTAGAGCTTACGCAGACCTTGGGATGGGAGGTTCTCCATGACCCCTACGCCTCATCCTGAGTTTGTTAGAGGGTCTCTATGGTGTTCGGACAGATAAGCGCAAAATGCGATATAGCGGCGCTTTGGTCTCAGGCCAAGCCACCTACTATGCGGACATGGAGACAGGGAGTGGATTGGTGCGGAACTCAGCAGGAACCACTCTTTGAGGCCCCGGGACGTCCCAAGCTTTTTGGTAAGATATGGGGCAAGTGGTTCAACTTGGTGCCCTGAGGGGCGCAAATGCGTCTTGTATAAGATTGTTTACATGCA
Organism: Lissotriton vulgaris; assembly: GCF_964263255.1. Classification (NCBI taxonomy): domain Eukaryota; kingdom Metazoa; phylum Chordata; class Amphibia; order Caudata; family Salamandridae; genus Lissotriton; species Lissotriton vulgaris. The sequence goes on from NC_141687.1 coordinate 65,270,773, forward strand.
AGTGCTTTATTCATTCCCAAAGTGTTGTACGAGTCTCAGTCGTCCTTCTTCCCAATGTAATTTATCTCTACATCGTGTCTGATTGTGCTGCCATTATTTTTTGTGATTTGTTCTCAAAAACACCAATAAACTTGAATATCCCAAAAAACCTTATGTGGACAAAAAGTTACAGGGGCCTAAGTGCAAACTACCACAAATAAACAAAATAAAGCTGAGCAAGGGGTTGCGGGAAAGGCCCGAGCAGCAAAGGCGTTAAAATACAAATGCTACAATCTGTACATAGTGCTTCACGCTAGACTTATAAGTGCTTTAAAAAAAATTCAAATGATCAAATGAATGGCAGTCTAGTTTATTAAATTAGCACAGTTGATTAAAACTAATGCAATAAAATGTCATCATAGCGCTGTTACACCGTTAAAAAGCATAAACAAAGCAAACCATCAATATTTAAATTGATACACATATTAGTGACGAAGCAGTATTGTGGTTACTATTGTAATCTTGTAACTGGTTTCCAAAACCAAGGATAAAATAGTTTGGTACAGAGACGCTATGGCAAAGTGCAAATAAAGTCGGTGATGAGTTTTTGGGGAGAGTAGGGGAAATGATAGGGTGCGGACAGAAGAGGGTTAAAGCAGATTGTCCAGGAGTCTCACATATTTTCCAGACCATGCAAGCACTTGAATATCTGGGGAAGTAAAGCACAGAGTAGATGCCTCCCAAGATGTACTGATGCCCCTTTTTAAATATAAAGGGTTTTAAAATAAGTCTTCTGGCAGCGTCAAGGGCGGGATAACAAAAAAGAAGATGCAACCATGATTCAGACATGTAGTTGCATAGTTTGAAAGCCCCCTCCTTAGGTTTTTGGAGCAAATAGGTTGAAGGCAGTGGAGCGCAAAAGTAGGAGTACACAATTTATCAACAAATAGCATATTAATTGTACTTTGCTGGATTCATCTTTCACATTGTTATAAGTATTGTGATATATATGTAGGTATAAATATATGTATAAAACAGTTTGGTATTCTAACAAAAAATACTACTTTGTCAAAATCTAAAAATTCTTTAGAAACCAAAGAATTGGTGAAAACAAAAATGTTCTTTTACTGTATGCATATGCTTCATACGAAAATATATTCACAATTATTTATGGGGCCAAAAGAAGCGACCACATCACTCTCATGCTATCCACCCTCTGCTGGCTTCCCATCGAGGCATGATCTATCTACAAGACTGCTTGTATCACACACAAAGCCTTGAACTCCTCCTCTCCTCGCTAGCTGGCGAATAAACTGAAACTCTCTGGAGGCTCTAGACCATCATGTAATGCGGAAAATGTACTGCTTGATCCTCCCATTTTCAAAGAAGGAAAGATCGATAGCCCAATCCTTTTCAGGCAACGAAGTGAGAATCTGGAACTCACTTCCGCCGCAGCTTCGGACCACCACCTCCCCCCAGGCCTTCAAAACTGCCCTCAAAGTTCTCCTCCTTCAAAGACACTTCCAAATATAATTCACACCCTCTATATTATCTGAAGGAAGACCCTCCATTATAGAGAATCCTTTTCTCCATGACTTTGGAAGTGCCTTCCCAGTGTGTTCTTGTGGTTGGAGTGTCTGCCATTCATTGCAGTATTATCCTTCTACCTGTGTTTGGTACTCTTTTCTAACAAGCATACGTCACTTTTCTCCAGGCGCGGTGCGTCCATTGGGGCGTAGGGGCGTAGCCCCACTAAGCCCCATGGACCCACCGCGTCGTCACTAAAAGCCCAATGCAAATATTTTTAAAGATCGCGCTATCTGCCGGCCAGAAGAACCGGGAGCCACGCGACTTTCCCGGAGTGCGCAGGTGGGGGGGGGGGGATGGGCATGTTGCACCTGCGCAAGTGTATTTTTGGGCACAAGCATACCCGCGCATGCGCAGATCGTTTTCCCGTGAATTCCCCCTTAGAGAGAGGACCAGGGGGCGGGCCGCAGCCCCCGGGGTTACACAGGGCGACTGGGCGAGGAGTCATGGTGCCCCCCCAGCCAATCCTGGCACTGCATACAGCACCAGGATTGGCTGGTCAATACATAGCTGACTTTGGTGCTGGGAAACCAGGTTCGAGCCTCTTATCGAGCCATAAAAATGTATACATTACTTACTTTTGTGTTAAATAAATAGATATTTAAAAAAACAAATAAAAATGATGGTCCGACTAAGGTGTGAAATTGGTGTCGAATAAATACATGTTTTAAAAACAATTAATATTAATCATGTATCATTGGCGCTGGAGTACAAGGTTCGAGACTGGTATTAAACACTGACAAGCTGTGTGCAAGTTATATGGTCATAAAAATACATGAATGATGGATGGATGCAGGATGGATGATGGGTGGGTGGATGGGTGGGTGGATGCATGAATGGATGCAGGATGAATGATGGGTGGATGCATGAATGAATGATGGATGCAGGATGGATGGCTGGGTGGATGCATGAATGAATGATGGATTCATGGGTGGGTGGGTGGATGCATGAATGAATGATGGATGCAGGATGGATGGATGGATGAATGGATGCAGGATGGATGATGGATGCGTGGATGCGTGAATGGATGGGTGGATGGATGGATGGATGCATGAATGCATGATGGGTGCAGGATGGATGCAGGTTGGATGGGTGGATGGATGGATGCATGAATGCATGATGGGTGCAGGATGGATGCAGGATGGATGGGTGGATGGGTGCATGAATGAATGATGGATGCAAGATGGATGGATGGATGGATGGGTGGATGGATTGGTGGATGCATGAATGAATGATGGATGCAGGATGGATGGATGGGTGGATGCATGAATGAATGATGGATGCAGGATGGATGGGTGGATGGATGGGTGGATGCATGAATGAATGATGGATGCAGGATGGATGCAGAATTGGTGGGTGGATGGATGGGTGGATGCATGAATGAATGATGGATGCAGGATGGATGGGTGGGTGGATGCATGAATGAATGATGGATGCAGGATGGATGCAGGATGGATGGGTGGGTGGATGGATGGATGGATGGATGGGTGGATGCATGAATGAATGATGTATGGATGCAGGATGGGTGGGTGGATGGATGGGTGGATGCATGAATGATGTATGGATGGATGCAAGGTGGTTTGGGCTCGCTCGCTCGCTGCGGTGCAATATGCAAATTAGTTTACGCCACACCACTTTCATATGTCACCAGCCGCCCCTGCTTTTCTCTTGTAACACAGTTTGCTACCTCTTACATTTTGTTTGCTTTATATACTTGCACAAGTGCCACCATTGCCTACGTAACGTTTGTTCTTGTGTTTGAGTGTTTGCCATATATTGCAGTATTATACCAAAACTTGTACTTAGTACGCTTTTGAAAACCAGCACACGTCACTTTTTCCTCATGTAATGCACCTTTTGCTTCCTCTTGTATTTTGTTTGCTCACAATTGTCACTTTTGCCTCATGAAACTTAATGTCTGCTTTTGTTATTTGTTCACTCTAATGTTCTCCTCATGTATCAGATCTGTTCCTTTTGTGAAGCCCTCTGACACCTTCGGGTAAAGTCCGCGCTATAAAAAATAAACAACGCATAAAATAAATAAATTAATAAATATATGCCAACTTTACACATGCCATAAGAGGCATGGACATAGGACCAGGCAAAAAAAGCAGCTTATAGCTGTATTTGTGAGCCCCGTAGGGGAGACCAAAACTACGGGAGCGGAGCTAGTTAGCTTAAGGCTGTAATTGTAATCTCCCCTCTGACAGGGGAAGATCAAACCGACGGGGAAGAGGAGATAGTTAGCTATGAGCTGTATTTTTAATCTCCCCTCTGACGTAGAGGGAGATCAAACCGACGGGGGAGATCATCTAGTTAGAACACCGGCTCTGACTGAAGAGAAACAATGTAAGATGTTACTTTGTTTCTCTTCAGTCCTAAGTCACTGCGAGGAGCTCGAAGCAGGCTGCACACTGCAGCTGGTTTGGAGCAAGACACACACAACTCTCTACAGGTGAGCTGAGGACTAGGGCCCCCCGCACCGCGGGGGCTGCAGGGAGGTGTTACGCCCCTGATTGCAGCAGGTAGGACAAGGGCAGTAACTAACAAGTATACAAGTATCACTGATAGGTGGCTGGGTGGTGCACAACATCTCTGGTAGCGGGGTACACTGGACTGCAGGAAGAGGTGAGTAGCCTACTGAACAATAAAAACATTTCAGGTAGGGAAAGTCTAAGGGTATAAGTGGGTGTGCAGTATAATGAATGACAATTTCTGAGGACAGCTTATCCTCTCGCTCTTGTCAATAAACAACAATGCTATACTAACTCGCAATGCAAAGACATATACTAAAGATAAAGCCCCTTCATTTTGTTTACATGGGAAAACAACAGGCGTACCAATAACAGGTCAACCCCCCTCCCTTCAAAACCCCCTAAATATCCCTTTCCGTAACTCCCATCATACCCGCTCCACCCACAACAGGCCCACCCTGCTCCCTGCAAAGCTCTAAAAATGCCCTATCCCCAACACCCCTCCCATCATGTCCACCCACAAAAAGTCCACCCGCTCTCCAAGCAAAACCCTAAAAATATCTTTTTCCTCAACTCCCCATCTCCCCTTCCCACACTCACCACCTACAACAGGTCCTTTTACCCCCGCGCCCCCCAAAAACATTTCAATAATAGTTGTCCTTGAGGGCATGAATGTCCTTTTGGATTTTGGGCTCCTCTTGGGCCAGGTTCCCAAGGCCAAGACTGAGTAGTGCCATCTCACAGAGGATGCGGTGTAGGAGGTGGTTGGATGATGACGGGGATGGGGGGGTCCTGGTGTTCTGGCAGTTGTAGCCCCTGGCTGCAGTCCAAAGCGGTAGTGTTGCCAGGTTTGAGGCGGGCCTGGCTGGTGGCCCAAAGAACTAGAGGCCCTAGCCTCCTATTCTTCCTTCTCCAAGGCCACCAGCCAGAGGTATTCAGTAGCCACAGCCTCCCACTTGAGGCAGCATAGATGGGCAGCTAACTCCCACCAGATTGGTTGGCCTCCTCCGGCAGGAGCAGCTTATTAAGAAAGAAAAAAAACATTTGCCGTAATGCTCAGACTAAACACTTGTTTATAGTACAGTGGCGCAGCAGCAGAACATTGCTAGTCCCCTAGGGCCATTGAAATGTTTGATGTGATCATTCACTGGGTCATGTTTCTCCCACATATGCGTCACATGGTGAAATAGCACTACGTGCAAGGAACGTGGCCTGACCACCAACATGATCAAAAAGTGATTTTAGTTTAAAGAATTTCATAGTGTGAAATTAAACAAACACTTTATGTTCACCCACAATCACATATTTATATATTGTGCACCAGTATATGGTTAGTCCTTTCTCCTGAAAAATTTCACACCCTCAACCACTCTATTTTCACATTTTCAAAATTAAATTACAGCAATGAACTCTGCTTTCATAACAGTTTATGAGGTAACACATTCATCTTCACAACCTTTGCTAACACTCCTGACAGTCTTTCACTCTAGAAATATCAATATCACCACTCAAACACCTCCTAGGGTTGAAGTATATGCACAGTGAGGGTCATAAAAACGCTAGGGCTTGTATTAAAACATTCCACACTCTTTCTTTTATAGTTTGGGAAACATTGCTTCCTTTACTTACAAGTACATAGAGTTGCAACACTTAATTTTTCAACACAATTTGTAATACTCACTGATGTCTCTCTACATTAAAATGTCTACTCCTCAAAAACTATATTGAGAAATCTATACCTCCCCAAACAGCTTTTCACTCAGTAAACATGATGTAGAATAAGTGTACCAAACATTAGTACACTTACTAAGGCTTCACAACAATGTTTATAATATATACTAATAATTACTGAACAATAAAGTCCTTCTTAAATGTGGATGAACACACCACTCTCTTTCAGCCCCACATAAATTCACTTCTGCTGAGCACGACTGATAAATACTTCCTTCTCCTTCAAAGCACCAAGACAAGATGAGCTATCTCTATTTTGGCAGGCAATCACATCAAAGTATTTCTTCAACCATATAACAAGAATGGTACCTATTGGTTAAGCCTAAGCCCTCTTTTTTTACTTTCCCCATATATTCTCATGAGACTCTCGAGGGATCATAATACATCTTGAGGCAGGCCCAGTAATTTTCCATGTGGGCTTCGTGAGTGTCTACCAGGATCGCACCAATCTCATGTGAGAAGCCTCACCCCCTGAAGCTTGCACTCTAATCTTGTGAGACTCTTACGGATCCCAACATTTTTGTGGTGAAATAGTAATATGTCGGGGGGACTAGCCTCTTCTCTGAGACCTGTTACTTGGATAAAGGGTGTGAATACTAGGATATAAGAAGGAACTGCCCTCTCTTTTCAAATCTCTCACTCAAATGACAAGTATGCATAGTAGGAAATATGGATTTACTGGTATCCACAAAGACCTCTTTCTTGGATCATGGGCGTTCATAGTACGGTGTGTCCAGGCACTGCCCTCTCGAATGGGTCCTCTCTGTTAGATCACAGATATGCATAGTAGGGTGTGTGGTGGGACTGGCCTCTCTGCTAAGACCTCTCTCTGTAATCATAGGTGTTTGTAGTAGGGTGTCGGGAGATACAGACCTCTCCTTCCAGACCTCTATCTCAAATGACGGGTGTGTGTAGTAAAGTGTGGGGAGGCACTGCCCTATCGTTTTAGACCTCTAGCTCAAATGATAGGTATACGTAGTAGGTTCTGGAGAAGGACTGCCCTCTCTTTTTCGACCTCTCTCTCAGATGATGGGTGTTTATAGTAGTATGGGTGTGGAGGGACTGGCCTCTCTGCTTAGACCTTTCTCCGAAATGATAGGTGTGCACAGTAGTGTGTGTGGTAGACAGTGCTCTCATTTCAGACCGCTATCTCGGATGATGGGTGTGTATGGTAGGGTGTTTGGATGAGCCTTAACTATCCATTCCTACTAATACAGTGTATTCAGAACTCATGTGTTCCTTTTAATATTCTGATCCTATGAGAATCCCTCAACATCGTAAAAATTAGTTGAAAACAATATACATTTATTTTCTTCACAGTAATTTTCCCTTAGAGACCTCCTTTGTAAGCTTAGGAGGACAGCATGCCTTTCTGTTGGCACCTTTCTTATAAAGCTTTTTATATAATTTCCAATACACCTCCAATTTTTCACAGTAAGCAATACTGGCTGCAAATTAATTTCTAATGCTCCAATTGCCAGCCAATCATATCTCTTGCGAGACTCAAAAACCTACTGAAGTGATTTACACCAAATCAATCCCATAAGAACAATCTGTGGACCAAGCTCTAGCTTCATACTGAATTTGGTGCAATTCCGTTCAGAAGTTCTTGCTCAAATCTGTCTTTAAAAAGTCAGTGGAAAATGCATGTAGATTTTATGTTTCAGGACCCATCCTTTTTCTAGGTCCTTGTTGGAAGGATCACCCAGAAACTTTCCATAAAGGATCTGAGGTAGATGAATTGTTGGAACATTTTGTGGAGAGTCGTCAAACAGGGCAAAAGTTATCAGCAAACCAAATAAAAACCAGTCTGTAGAAAAGCAGATCTAAGTTTAACTACCTACTGATGAGCGCTAGTAGGTAATGTATATATATTACCCAGAGGCGGTCGCCACTAGGTAGTGATAGTTATGTAGCTATTCCATAGAAACACAGTTTTTTGTTTTGCTAGTAAATGTGGCACAGTTTGAAGAATTGCCCCAAAACTTTTTAGAAAGGTGCTGCTTTTTCACTGTTGTATACATGGAATGTTTCAGGGTGATCTGTCAAGCGGGCACCGAGAAAAAAGGGGGGGCCCAAAACACAAAATCCCCATGCATTTTCAAGGAACTTCTTAAAGATGGGCGACAGCAAAAAATGCTTAATGAAATTACACCAAAATTGCCAGAAAGCTAGATCTTGGTCAGCAGATTGTGTTTTTTTGTGATTTGGTGTAAATCTGTTCATTAGATTTTGAGAAATTAAGATTCAAAAATGTATATCCGGATGGTTGGTGCCCTGATATGCTCTGATTGGCCAACTCAAAGGGTACTAGTCAATCCTGGTTGGTTGGTTTCAACCTGAACAAAATGTTTGGGCAGCCATTACAAGACTTTGTTCTGTAAATGTATTAAAAAACAAATGAAAGGGGGCAGAGTGAGGCTATGCAGAGCCCAAAAAGTCAAGTGGGGGGTTGCCAATGGGGCTCACCCATTATTGGTTGTTCACAACCTGTATAACATGCTGGCACAGCCGTTACAGGACTGTGGGGCATGGCCCCCATTGAAATGCAATGTAGTAAATGGCATGTTTTAATGGCCACAAAACGGAGCACGTATAAAGGGTGATAACAGATTTTAGTTACAATATAAATCATCTGTTTGTGGCACCATACTAATTTTAGCAATTGTGACGTGTTCTAAGGTGGTTTTGCCCTCTGAAAAATGCTGACCTTCTGCTGTGATTTCATGAATCATGTTTGAGAGAAAATTGTTTTCTCAAGATTTTCTCATAGAGGTTATGGAAGGTGCTCCAGAGCTAAATGTGAGCATAATTTCTGTAAATTTGCACTGTCTTTCTTAGCCATGTGAGAATAAAGTCTGACATTCTCATTAAAACGTATTTCCATCAGGACTAACCTGTCAGTTGATTCCCTGCGTTCTACTGCCAGTGTTGCCATATTTTGAGACCTATCCCAAGCCCAAAGCAGTGCAAGTTCAAGCCCAAATTCAGCCCAATGTAGGCTAATATCAGCCCAAAAACAAGCCCTAAGTTCCAACTCTCAAAAAATGCAATAGCAATCTTCAGGAAACACTGTAACCAGTATTCTAATTTCAGTTCAATATGTGTATAATGGTAGGAGTTTCAATGGGCTCCTATACATTTCGGCAATCATGTCCCAATTCTACTAATAATTGCTAATTTTAAAGATTACTCCTTTATATGACCTAATTGGCTCTTCTATCACAAATCTGAACCTGAACCTGGCACTGATGAATGAACTTTACAGGAGCAGACTACAACCCATCTTAATTAGGCCCAAGTGTGGGAATGGCACAACAAGTACTGTGGCTCCTAAAACATTATATTTAAACCATATGTTTAAAGGATCTCACAGGATTACCACCACACAATCACACACATATAAAGAAACCACCATGTGGTGAAAGAAATTCTAGTACATCTGTTTTGGCAAGCTGGAAGGGTCATGACAGTATGACAAGAGGCCGCTCATTTGAGTTAAAATGTAAGAAGGCCAGAAAGGAGATAGTCACCTACTCTTATGAGCCCCCTGCCCTCCACTCCAAAGTCCTTCACCATGACATATCACACTTGCACTAAATGTAATACAGGACCATTGTCGGTGCCTTTGTATTGCAGCACAGACTAGACTAAAGCTCCCAGTGGTGGAAAGAAGCAGGTGGGTTTGTTTGGGGACCAAATGAAAGCAAGGCATTTGGAGCAGAAAGGAAAAAGACTCCTTTTCCAAAACCTTTAGAGATACCCTCCCCAACATCTCTAAACTAACGCTCCCCCAAGTTTACTGACACCAACATCACTCTAATTGCCCCTTTCCATTCTATACCCATTCATCATTAGTACTGTCCCACTCACATTTTACCACTGACCTGAGCGGTCTCATTAGGCTGCACAGATCCCTTACACCTATTACCCACTCTAGGCTTTAAGTGGGACAGGTCCTAAAACACATTTTGAAATGTGTCCCTAAGGGGGCGTATGTTCATATCCTTAAATTTGAAGGCAAAGTCATGGATTTATTTTTCAGTAACACATGTAAAAAACCATAAGGAAATTCATTTCAGTGAAGCAGCCCCTGTATACACTTTGCCTTCATTTTCAATACATCCTACATTTCCTAAGAGTATTTGCTTTTATTTTTTTAGATGTGTATCTGTAGTTTTATTTTCATGCAACATATGACTCTTGTATAGTGCACATTATGAACTCAGTCACCTCCAGATGTCTAGGTGAGTTCAGATTGTGGGTCGGTATTTATGACGGGGCACGACTTAGTCCTGCAACTACATGCAGTAAATAAGAAACAAGTATCAGTGGAATTAAATCAGAAAAATGGTACTCAATGGAGTATGTCTAAAACAGACAAAGACAGACAGTCATATAAGGGTGAAATGAAAAGTTACAACACTGCAATAAAGAATGCAAAAAAGACCTACTTCTCCAATCGAGTGGTTATGAATATAGGCTCGTCCAAAGAATTATTTAAAATTGTGAAAAAGCTTTGCAATCCAGCCAGTATGTCGCAAACCCCGACTCCGTCGCATGAGGGCTGCGAGGCGAATTAGTAGGTTTTTTGTGGACAAGATTGAGGGGATGTATACCTCATTCTATGATAAGCAGCCACGGGATGATTTAAAACAGGAGGTTTTCAATTCCAAACCAAACACACTGGTCCACCTTGATAGTTTCGGTCCATTTACCGAGCAAGAGGTGGAAAAAAACATGATGGAAGTTAAATCAGGATCCCCATTAGACCCCTGTCCCCATTATATTTTCTCTCGGATTGCCCCAATTATTTGCCCCCTTGTTACCCAAGTCCTCAATGAATCATTGTGTACTGCTGTATTTCCAGAGATCTGGAAGAATGCTACAGTAATTCCCTTGTTGGAAAAGGCAGGTACCGACGTCCATAATCCAGGTAGCTACCGTCCCATATCTCAACTGTCTAAAGTAATGGAGAAATTAGTGAACAGACAGTTGACGCAGTATCTTGAAGCCAATGAACTTCTGGATATTTCCCAGACAGGCTTCAGAACTGATAGCAGAATTGAGACAACACTCCTAGCAGTATTGGACAACATAAGATGTGTGGCAGATCAGGGCAAAGCTGTTGCACTGATACTATTGGACCTGTACGCAGCGTTCGGTACTGTTTCACACAATCTTCTGCTAAAAACACTATTCACCAAGGGCATATATTCCAAAGCTCTACATATGGCTCCAAAGAAACCCAGTTTAGAAAACAGCTAAAAACATGGATTTTCAGCCTCCCAGATGAATATGTTATGCCCGCCATCTAATTCCGCCTCACTAATTACATCTGATTTCTCACTTTCCAGCTTGCGCCAGGATGCTCCTTTCGGAGCGATAGTTGCGCTCTCCAAATACCCAATACCAATACCAATACCAATTAATTTCTGACCAACCGAACGCAAACCATACAGCTGGGGTCTTTCCCTTCCACTTCATTTACCATCAAATATGGTGTACAACAGGGTGCGTTGCTGAGCCCCACTCTTTTCAGTATTTATGTGTCTTCTTTGGCAGGGGTATGTGGAAAGTGGGGCATCAGTATATGCTCTTATGCAGATGATATCCAGCTGATGGTTGCTTTATATGGACAACATGACACTAGGACCAGGCTTACCAGCTGCCTTACAAAAATGGCAGTATGGATGTCGGACCACTCTCTGAAATTAAATGCAGACAAGTTGGAAATGTTATTGTTTGGGGGTGCTCATCAAGTTTGGAACACAACTTGGTGGCCCTCTACCCTGGGTAAACCTCCGTCTCCCAAACAGGTGGCAAAAAATGTGTGGATAGTGCGCTCACCATGCAGAATCATGTACATGCACAAGTTTTACTATCCTAAAAATGCTAAAGAGAGCATTCCAGTGGATTCCGCTGGAGTGTAGAAAGACCCTGGTGCAGACACTGCTTATTAGCAGGCTGGATTATGGGAATTCTCTTTTTGTCAGTAGGAAGATGAACCCCAATAATTGGGTTCGAAACGCCGTCGACCACCCCACAACATGAACCCCTCATAACATGTATAAATCTTCTATGGAGTTCTATTGTATTGTTGTCAATGCGATGTCTTTTTAAAAATTCACTAATACTATTTCACGCCACGCTTTCCTTCACTTATTATGTGAGCACCCCAAAATAGTTTTTTTTTCAAATAAGACTCTGTCATCTCTTGACCTACATGACCCTTTACAGACTCTGCTCCTTGCTCCTGTTTGAATTAATTTCATTTATAAAAAACAGTGCCCCTCTCTGGGTCACCCCTTTTTGCTTTTGGACCTTTCAGGCCACACTTGAACCATTGTTCTTTAAATATTCCTTACCACCCCAGGTTCACATATCAGGGTAGCCTTGTCTCCCAAAACCCCTTTTTGGCGGTATGGCGGACTACCTGCTTTCCCGACTCCAGTTAGTCCAGAATGCGGCTGCTAAGGCAGTATGCAATGTGAAGCGGTATAGCTCAGCCTCGGAATGCACGAATACCCTACACTGGCTACCTATGAGACAGAGGGCCATGTTTAAATTACTGTGTCATGCACATAAGGTCCTGCATCATGCCGGACCGAAAATTCTCCAGGGCAGAGTCAAGTTCTATCTTCCCAATTGGAATTTGCGATCATGCCATCAGGCCAGGGCAACCACTAAGCGCATTAAAAAGTCTAGACTAGGGGGCTGCTCTTTTTCCTATTTGGCGGCAAAATCTTGGAACGAACTTCCATCTGAGCTTCGACTTATCATTTGCCACCTGTTATTCAGGAAAAAACTGAAAATAGACCTATTTCCCAAAGCTTGATAAGTTATAGAATTCCCCTCAATACTGTATTTCGCACCTGTAAAGGACTGTCCGTCAGCGCCGTGATATCCATCCGGATGAATGTTGTGCTTTATAAATAAATACAATAAAATAAATAAATAAAGCAGTATGAGTTCTTCACAGTACCTGCTAGGGTGCCATTGAGGGGTTTAGACTACATCCAACCTCTTCCCTCTCTGCAAAGCACACAGTAACATGTAGATTGCACCAGTTAAAAAGTACTGAAGAGGCCAGAAAAGAGATTCACTTATTCTGAGCATTTCCCTTCCCTGCCCTCCACTCCAAAGTTATTCAGCAGGGTCACATAAAGGTTATACAGCACCTGTGTCGTTTCCTTCATGTTGTGACACAAACTATACTAAAGCTCCTATGCTTGGCAAGAGGCCGATGGGTTTGTTCTGGGTCTAAATGAAGGAAAGGCTTGTGGAGCAGAAAGGAAAAGATACATCTTCTCAGAACCTTCTCCCCAACTTTTCAACTTTGACGCTCCCTCAACTAACACTGTCATCCCTCCTCTTGTCCCATCCCACTTCATCATTAGCACCGTCCCACCATCGCTGACCTGGGCAATTTCACGAGGCTGTGCAGCTACTTTATGGACTTTAAGGGTGAGAGGTCCTAAAACTGCCTTTGAAATGGATCCACATATTCATGTTCTTAACTTTAAAGGCAAAGCATTGATTGATTTCTCATCGAAGACTGAAAAAACCCTAAAATAATCCTTGTCAGCAAAGCAGTCCCTGTTTACATTTCACATGCTTTACTCCACCGCTATGAATATTCGTTTTTCCAGATGTATATCTGTTTTTTTTCATGCAAAATGTGAGTTGTATAGGTTATATTAAGAACTGAGTCACCCTTTGGTGTCTGGTTGATTTCAGATTATGGGTGGACATTATGATATGCACGGATAAGAGCCCGAAGGCTGAAGGCACAGTGAGTTTCTCACTGTGCATGCTAGTGGGTCTTTAAGGTGGTCAGACTAAATGAACATGCAATCACAGGCCTCTCTTCCGAGGGCACAGAGTGATGGTCACATATATGCCAATTGCAAATGAAAGAAGTACTGCACGTGTGCATCAGGAAGCTGGGTCATGGCCAGTTTCACATGCCCATCTGGGTGACGTGAGGCCAGGGCTCTAGACCCTTTTATTGCTACATCTTTCTGAAATCATCTATTTGCATCTATTTTCCAGTTTTCACTCTCTCCTTATGCCCATATTCACTTTAATCAGTGCAGGAATGAGGAGAATCAGGCATATTTTTGATTAAACTGGATCAGGGCCAGCATCAGTGCAATACCTTGAATTTATACCTGGATAACTTGTCTGCTTCACTTTCATAGCAGCAATCTGTAGAGTGTTAGCAGGGTTCTATGTCTGTGTGAGTAATTACACTACTAATGTGAATACACATACCAATTTACTTTATTATTTAATTTCTTTTACAGCGCTATTTCTCCTATTGTAGGGTGTCAGAGCGCTTTATATTACACAAACATATTATCCAGATACAATGAATCAAGCAAGTGTGTAAATCGATGTATAAGGTTTTTTTAGAAAAGGCAATGAGGGGTAGGATGTTTAGGAGTCACAATTCATCCATAACTGATAGCAGTTAAATGTGACGAGCACCTGGTCTGGAGAAACAAAGTCGGGAACAAAAACATAAAACAGTGGTTGCCTGTGCTAATAAGACTTATATATCAAGCAAAATTGCATTCGCAAACGCAAAAATTCAAAGAATTTCGGCGTTTGCGAATGTAATTTTGCCAAATGTTATGTATTAAGGCAAAATAAGGAATCGCAAAATTTGCGATTTCTTATTTTGCTATTGCATTTAAGGAATCGCAAATTTTGTGATTCTTTAAATGCAATGTAAGAAGCACCAAAAAGTGCAATTTAGTCTTAAGGAATCGCAAATTACCACCAATTTCAAGTTTGTAGTAATTTGCGATTTCTTCCACAAATGCACTTTTTGGCATTTGTAAAGGTGTCATGTGGCGCACATATGCGCACACATGTAAATTTCAGGGGTGCATCAGGGTGTCCTTATGACACCCTTGCACCCTTGAAATTATTCTCAATTTGCGATTGTCAAATTGTGAATCGCAAATTGAGAATAACTTCCCATTCATTCCTATAGGCCTCCTGGCCCATCGAAATTAATGGGAAAGTATTCCTTAATTGCGATTCCCAATTTGCTAATCGCAATTAAGGAATATTAAGAAATCGCAAAAAAATTGCAATTTTTACATACATCACTTTTTGCAATTCTCAAATAGCGATTTCTAAAAAATCGCTATTTGAGAATCGCAAATCAGGATGTTGATACATATGGACCCTAGTTGCTACCCAAAACAACTCTTTGACACAAGCAGCAACTAGCTTTAGTGATCTACGAACAGTACAAATCTGCATGTACCAAGTAGGGTTGCCGCCTGGTCTGATTTTTACGACATGACCAGTATTTTAAGTTTGCAGCCAATATGCGATTGCCAAAAGCCAGAATATTTTCCCGTCATCTATGCATACTTTAAACAATAAATATTACAAATAAGCACTTTAAAATGTGTTGCAGAGCTGCCTTAACGCTTTGCTACTGATAATTAGTATATATAAATATGGAAAAGCCATGTTGAAAATGAGTACAGTGGATTTTATGTAAAGTTCTAGTTAACTGTCGCGCCTGGGCCCTACAGATTCTTAAAACATGAAAATATTTTATTGGGAAAAGTGGCAACTCTAGAAGTTGTGTATTGCGCCAGCCACATTAACCTTCTGTGCTACTTTATTGCAGGTAAACCTGTGACTAGAGAAACATTGATCTCTCGAGTAAGATGATTACCCATCAGTTATATTACTTTTGTTTTTGGCCCCTGGACAATACTGGTCAGACACAGGCTCCCAGGCTCAGCAGAGCAGACAGCCAATGCACAATGCCAGACCACAGGCCAGACCTAGCAAAAATAAATGATAACAGAGCTGTCCCTCTTCACCACATGGGTCCAGACACTCCAGCAGCATGAAGCAGGGCCATCACAGATACAACTGTTGCGCTATAAATGATCGATTCCAGTGGCAAAATGCATACAGGGGCCCCTGATGATTGTTTTTTCTGGTGTTGGCACCGCATCCAACAAGTTTGCACACAAACAGGCAAATAAAGCCCAAAGTTTTGAAAACTGCCAGAAGAGAGTTTTCATGCACAAATGGGAAAAATATCACTCATTCCTGAGAGAAATAGCCCAATCTGGCAACAGTGTCTACGGCAGCCTCTGAGAGTATTCTAAAGAATAACTAGAGCACTAACAGTCTTACTTGTGACAAAACTGTGGCACACCTAGAGCCATCTTGAGTGAATCAAACTGGGTTCATTTTGTCATAGAAATGATGGTTAATGCTGTAGAAAGCAAAATTAGGACATGTTGTAAATGAGTTCTCAAATATCTTCCTCTTCTATTTCATTGCAACATTCTGACATGCAGATGGTAACCTGCACTTTCAACACCAGCAGCAGATTGGCAGTAAAATCCCTGGTGATCAGCAGTTTTACCACAGTGTCCTAAGGAGCAATTAGATTAACATTCAAAATTTATGTCAAAAGTCTGTCACACCTGAACGGCATCTTGGTGGAACAGAAGTGGGAAACTGAAAGCATTTCCTACTGAGGATACTGCAGTAAATGAGGAAATAGGAGAGCTTCATAACAAAAATGTTTCCCAAGATGACCATCAGAGACATAAGTGTTGAAATCTAGCACAATATCAGCCCAATGACAGAAGTAAGCAAAACACAATTTATTTGTTGTTGTTGCAGTTTTACATAGCACGGACATGACCTGAAGGTATTGAAGAGTTTACATGAGCATCCGTTGCAATACACAAGGGCACGTTCACTTTGGTTGTAGGCATGGGAGAATAATCGATTTGCCAAGAATCACAGGACGTTGAGATGGAGCCGAAACATGATCCTGGTTCATCAGTTGGAAAGTCAGCAGCTATGTCCATGAAGCCACTTCCTCTCTCCTAAGGGCAACACATAGTTAAGTGGTCAACTGGATAAAAGAGCATAAATATAGCAAATAATTTAAAAGTGCTTTATCACTATTAGGGCACTCAGAAAATCTGTCCTCATGTTTGTTTTTAGAACACCAACCATAATTTCTATAGGAAAAAGACCTCCTCAATATTTATAATTTCTAAACGAACTGCCTTAGGAAATACAGTTTGATTACATCAAGATGACTTCAGGCGTTCTACACTTTTGTAATAAATATAGAATCTTAACAATCTAGTTGTTCTTTAGAACACTATGGGGATCAGAGGTCAGGGGAATGGACTTGGACAATTGAGGGGAGGCAGGAAGGAGCAGAAGCACAACGGACCGTGGAGGGGAGGAAAAAGAGGCGAACAAACCAACCCTGCAGGACAGGCAATAGAGGCTGTTACAATACAACAGACCATTAAAGGCAGAAGGGAGAAGCAGTGGCAGTACAACCATATAATACAATGCAAGGCATGTGTGAGGGTTAGTGGCAGCACAAAGGCCATGGTAGGCAAGAGAGCGGGGCAGGACTATGCACAAAGAACCATTGGGGGCTGAAGGGAGTGGTATCGGCTGGACACAGACAAGAGAGTGCAGAGGAAGTAGGCAGGGGTTTCAGAACAGACCACATCAGTTGGGCAAGAGGAGATGCTGCAGCACAACAGAGCTTGGAGGGCAGTAGGGGGTAGCTCCAGAATAGACCCTGGAGAAAAGGAGGGAGGGAATATGGGCAGGTTGGAAGGGACAGGGATCAGTGACAGCCCTCTGACCATGCTGGGCAAGCAGGAAGGTTAGTGGTAGCTCAACAGAACACTCATAGTAGAAAGGAGGAATAGAGGCAGGTCCATGGAACATGGTGGACAAAAGGTAGGGAGCAGGGGCATGCACAATTACATCGGAGGGCAGGGGAAAGGAGGGGAAGGACAAGCTCAACACGGAGACTAAGCAAGGTCAATGATAGGGGCATAAACTCTTGCAACGGAGGGCAGGAGGAGTGGGCAGGGACATCAAGCTAACTGGTGGGCTGTGGCGGCACATCAGACCAGGCAGGGCAGGAGGGAGGGGACTGGTGCATGGACTCTGGCAATAGAGGGTAGGGAGGAGGTGTATGGGGCAGCAAGCTAACTGTGCAGGGCAGGTGGAAAGAGCAGAACAACGGCCTCAAAGGGCTGGACAAGGGGGAAGGGGTGTGGACTTGGACAAGAAAGGGCAAGAGGAGGGGGATGCAATCTTGGACAGGGTCAGCACAACAGAAAATGCCATGGCTGACCCTGCATTCAGCCCACCGCCATGCATTACAGTGGACATCTTACTTTATGTCTTTAAAAATCTAGAAATTCTCTGAAAAAACGAAAGGTTAATGTGACGTTATAGTTAGTAGTTGTAAGAATATCTAACTTTACATTAAAAAACTTTTGAAATTCACTGAAAAAACAAAGGTTAAAGGGATGTTATAGTTAGGTGAAAATGCCACAAAAAACATATAATTTGAAACTAACAAAACCACAGACATTCACATTTATAGTTACACACTCATGCACCACTCACAGATGTACTCAGACACTCTCACAGCCACTCAAAGATCAATTCAAACACTCATGCACCCTCTCACAGACTCACTCAAGCACATACACCCACTCGCAGACCTACTCAGACTCTTATGCACCCACTTACAGGACCACTCATACTCTCACACACCCACTGACAGACCCAGTCAGACACTCATGCACCCACTCATACACCAGATGAAACACATATGCAGCCACTCCCAGACCTACTCACATACCGATCCAGACACTCACACACTCACTCACACACCCACTGAGACACTTACGAACTCACTCGCCAATCACTCTTAAAAGTTACAGCTAGGAAATAAAATTAAAAAACCTTAGAAATTCACTGAAAAAACAAGGTGAAAGGGATGTTATAGTTAGGAAATCACATTAAAAAACAGTAGACTTTCACTAAAAAATAAAGGTTACAGTGATATTGTAGTTAGAAAATACATTAAAAAACCTTTGAAATTCACAGAAAAAAACAAAGGTTACAGGAACGTTGTAGTTAGGCTCATAATTCACTCATACAAAACTGGTGACTTTCAGCAGTTATAGTTACCTGAGCTAATTATAACTTATGCCCCAGCAATGCACTGCTTATGACCTCACATATTACATTATATATATATATATATATATACACACACACACACACATATATATATATATATTACCTACTGGCGATAGCCAGTAGGTATATATAGTTAGGATTTTTTCTCTATGGAACTTTTGAAAATTCTATGCCTAATAACTTTGGCGTTTGTGGACGGAATTGGCTGACATTTTCAGGAAAATGGCACATTTTGTTTCTGAGCAGCTCCTGGAAATTTGGGGGGGGGTTCGTCAAGGGGGGCCGAGAAAAAAGAGGGGTCCCAAAACGCGTTTTTCCCATGTTAATTTCCATAGGGCGGTTGGCCTTACTTTTAGCCCGAACGGCTGAATGGATTTCCACGAAACTTGGCAAAATTGTAGGGACTGTTAGCCCGATGTGCCTTTGCTAGGTCTCAATATATGTGCTTCAGTGAATTTCGAGAAATTAACGTTTAAAACAAGATATATATCTGTAACAGCGCTCCGGGCAGCTCTCCGGTTCGCGAACTTTTCGCGTATCGGAACTTTGGGAAGCGAAGCTGATTGGCTCTCCGGTGTCTGTCAACATTCTAAACAGTCCGGAGCGCCCGCCATCTTGTCTCTCGGTAGGATCGAGAGACAAGAGGAGGCCAAAACAAAGGGGGAAATGAAGGAAAGGGGGCAAGGTAGACCCCTTCTGACCCCCTAGGATTGATGAGGGGGATATTATAGAGCCACGCCGGGCCCCAAAAAAAATAAAAAATATTCCGATTTTTTCGCCGTAGAGACGTGTCTTGGAACGCGAACCGGGCAGCTAACCGGGCAGCTAACCGGGAAGCTAACCGGCAGTGTAACGGGAGTCTGAGGAGTAGCTGATTGGCTGTCAACATTGTAAACAGTCCGGAGCGGCCGCCATCTTGTCTCTCGGTAGGATCGAGAGACAAGAGGAGGCCAAAACAAAGGGGGAAATGAAGGAAAGAGGGCAAGGTAGACCCCTTCTGACCCCCTAGGATTGATGAGGGGGATATTATAAAGCCACGCAGGGCCAAAAAAAAAAAAAAATCCGATTTTTTCGCCGTAGAGACGCGTCTTGGTACGCGAACCGGGCAGCTAACCGGGCAGCTAACCGGGAAGCTAACCGGCAGTGTAACGGGAGTCTGAGGAGAAGCTGATTGGCTGTTATCATTGTAAACAGTCTGGAGCGGCCGCCATCTTGTCTCTCTGTGGGATCGAGAGACAAGAGGTGGAAAAAAAAAAGGTGTAAATGAATGAAAGGGGTAAGGCAGACCCCTCCTGAACCCCTAGGATTGATGAGGGGGCTATTAAAGTTCCCTGGGGGGTGAAAAAAAAAATTGTGATTTTTCGCGGTAAAGGTGCTTCCTGGTACGTTAACCGGGCAGCTAACCGACAGCGTAACGGGAGTCCGACATATTGTGTTTTTTTAACGTTTGTGATATGTGCACGTGTGGATTTTGTCTAATTAAGGTTAAAAAAATATATATATATCTTTAAGCGTGTTCTGGCGCGCTTACGTTTTGGGTTTGGTTTGCGCTGCAGAGACGATACGTCACGGTTATGCGATGCATCATGAGGCGTCTCACGGGCTACGTGATACGTCACTTAATAAAGAATATATTTTACAGCTATAGATATTAGCTTTTAAAAAACCAATGAAATTCTCAGAAAAAGCCATAGGTTATAGACCATATATAGTTAGGAATTTGCATTTACAAAACCTTGAAAATTCACTGAAAAAACCATAGGTTATAGACCATATATAGTTAGGGATTAGCATTTAAAAAACCTTATTTTATTTGCACAAAACCATTGAAATTCCATATATAGTTAGTTGCACTAACTATATATCGCGGACCCGCAATCCACTGCTAATGATGTCACATATTACATCATTCATGACATGGTCAGTGACATCACTGATGACATCACTGATGACATGACAAAAAAGGGGACTCAGTTGTTCCTGAGGGAAGAGTTAAAAGTTAAAGTAAAATGGTCAAGGAGGGAAGAAGATGGGTGGTGCTCAGTGGAGTGCTACCCTGGGCATCCCATTAGTTGGAATGAGTGGCCTCACACACTCTTGCAAGTGTCATGCTTCATCATTGGCCGTTGCTCCTCGTTGGACAGGCGGTGCAATGTCCAACGGGCTCACCTCTAGGAGGGGCTCTTTATCGGAGATCTTTTTTCCAACAGCCTATGGGTGAAGTGCAAGTGAGGGGCCAAGTAAGAAGTGAATAGTGTAGGTGGGTGAGTTAAAATATAGCAAGGGATACCGGAGAGCAATTTATTCTGGTGGTTCCCGTACTATAAATAAAATCAGTGGGTGGCCTATGATCGCCAGAAGTTAGGTTCTGTATCACGATCTAGGGCTACACAACGTTCAGTGGGGTCAACATGTTTCTCGCTTCTGCAATTATGCTGCGATTCTTCAGGACCTTATATACATCTATCACAAGGAAAGACCTAAAAGTGTCAACCTATAAACATCAAATTTACTATTACTGTTGTACTACCTGATTGTAACCGCTCTTGCCTACAGGTCAAGGAGTACAGGTGTCAACAGTACCCGGTAGGTGTGACATCAAGGGAGAGAGGGAGAGAGCCAATAGGGGTTTAATGGTTCTCAGAGCCTTGGTCAGAGCTCTTGCGCCTACCCATCGCTACCGGGATCCGGTTACAATCAGGCGATCATAGGCCACCCACTGATTTTATTTATAGTACGGGAACCACCAGAATAAATTGCTCTCCGGTATCCCTTGCTATATTTTAACTCACCCACCTACACTATTCACTTCTTACTTGGCCCCTCACTTGCACTTCACCCATAGGCTGTTGGAAAAAAGATCTCCGATAAAGAGCCCCTCCTAGAGGTGAGCCCGTTGGACATTGCACCGCCTGTCCAACGAGGAGCAACGGCCAATGATGAAGCATGACACTTGCAAGAGTGTGTGAGGCCACTCATTCCAACTAATGGGATGCCCAGGGTAGCACTCCACTGAGCACCACCCATCTTCTTCCCTCCTTGACCATTTTACTTTAACTTTTAACTCTTCCCTCAGGAACAACTGAGTCCCCTTTTTTGTCAATCATTGCTATTTGGGGCTCTGACTCATGTTGGACCTTCCATTCTTCTTCTCTCTTGGAATGGTAAATTGAGCCTAAGGATCAACACTTGATCCAATTCTGCTACCCCTTCTTTGTTACATCACTGATGACATCTCAAATGACATCACTGATGACATCACTGACATCTCATTTGACATTACTGATTACATCACTGATGATATCATTTATGTGATACTACATCTTCAGACTCTAATATAACCTTAGATACACTCAGTGTAAACAGGCACTCACAAACTGTCACACATCCATGGAGTTACTCACACACCTAGTCAGTCATCCAAAGAATCAATCACACCTCCATTTCCTCAACTATACAGTTATACACACCTTACTTATTCAAACATATACTAACACATATTTACTCTCTTATACAATCCTTGATACAAGTTCACAATGATTCATACAGCCACTCTCACATTCACTGGCTCTTATGTTCAGTTATTTATATATGTCAACTCTCACATGGAGTGTGTTTTACATATGTACTTACTTTGACATGTAGAACTGAGATATCCAGTCACTCACCAATATACTCATGCACACAGTCAACTGTCCATACAGCTGTTTCTACATGCACTTTTGAACCCATACACCTAGGGAATCAACTGCTCACACATCTATGCACAGAGTTATACACCTCCCAGCCACCCACACACATACTCAGTCTCCCATACAAATACTTGGGCAACCATTCAATAACCCATATAGTTACTGATATAGCTACTGATTTAAACATGCAGCAGTTTACAGAAGAACATAAATAATGATTGCCAAATTAAGACACTTTAATCACTAACCCATGCACTCAGTGAGACACATTTAATCATTCTCTCATACAGTCAGTCATGCACCTACTAAATCCTTCATCCAGACACTTATACATCCACTCATTCTTCAATATGTAAGACATATTTTAACTTTACAGAAACATACAGTCACTGGGTGTTGTCATCAGTGATGTCATCAGTGATGTCATTTGAGATGTCATCAGTGATGTCATCAGTGATGTCACTGACCATGTCATGAATGATGTAATATGTGACATCATTAGCAGTGGATTGCGGGTCCGCGATATATAGTTAGTGCAACTAACTATATAGGAATTTCAATGGTTTTGTGCAAATAAAATAAGGTTTTTTAAATGCTAATCCCTAACTATATATGGTCTATAACCTATGGTTTTTTCAGTGAATATATATATATATATATATATATATATATATATATATATATATATATATATATATATATATATATATATATATATATATATATATATATATATATATATATATATATATATATATATATATTACCTACTGTCAGTCAGCAGTAGGTAGTTAAAGTTAGGACCTATTATCCTTAGAAATTCGTAACATTCTTTTCCCACTAACTTTGACGCTGGTTGCCGAATCTTCGCACAATTTTCAAAACTCGTGAGGCGCTCATGTTCGCTCCTATTTTGAAAATGTGGGGGTGATTCAGCAAGCGGGGGCTGAGAAAAATGGGGGGTCCAAAACGTGTTTTCTCCATGTTAATTCCCATAAGAAAATGTTGACACGGCTACAGCCTGAACTGCTGAACGGAATTACACCACGTTTTGCAAAAAGGTACCCCTTGTTTCAGAAAGAACTCTTTTTGTTAAATGGTGTAAATCTGTTCTGTAGTTCCTGGGAAATTAAAGAAAAAGAGGTGAAAAAATGCTTTTCCCATAGGAAACTTTAGACACAGATACAGCTGGAACTTCTAAACAGAATTGCACCAGATTTGGTAGAAAGGTAGTGATTGGTTCAGAAAGCACTCTTTTTCTTAAATGGTGTAAATCCGTTCAGTAGTTGCTGTGAAAATCAAAAATAAAAAGTTTCGGAAGATCTGCGGACCCCCCCGACCATGAGCTGCATTTTAATTGGCTGTCAACACTTCAAACCAGGAAGTGTTGGCAGCCATTTTGTGCCTCGGTAGAACGGAGGCCCAAGAAAAGAGAAAAACAAAGGCGCAAAACAAGAAAAGGGGGCAGGGTAGCAACACCCTGACCCTCTAGGCCTGCTCAAGGGGTCCCACAAGGACCCCCATGGCCAAAAAAAGCATTTATTTTTTAAATCGGCTGAATTCACGCATGGTGGGTGAATCTGGCTGCAAAAATAAAAAACGAAGGGCGGACTCCTGCGCTTCGTTTAATTTAAGCCCCCGGGTGGGCCAGGTCTGGAGGGCAGTGAAAAACATGTGTGGGGGGTCCCAATCCCCCCACACTGCCCCAGGGATGCCACCTCCGAGGGCTTTATAGAAATATTTGTGGGGGTACACTGCCCCCCAGCAGCCCCAGGACTGCCACTCCCCGGGGCTTGTTTTTTATAGTTTGGGGGCCTCTAAGGCCCCCCAAGCCTGGGGGACCACCACCCCCAGGGCTCTCATTAATTAAATATGCTGGGGGAACACTGCCCCCGCCCCAGCCTAGGGGACCGCCACCCCTGAGGCTTTTTTTGTTTAAAAAAATGACCTGTGTGGGTAGCCCCCCCACACGCCCCGGGGACCACCACCTCCCGGGGCACTAATTATGTAAATTCAGGGGTCTGTTACGCAGCTCTGTGGCACTTACTGGAGATACCTGGTGGACTAGCTGGACCCAAGGGACCCTCAGGAAGTTAGGGGACTTTATCCCCCAA
Organism: Lissotriton vulgaris; assembly: GCF_964263255.1. Classification (NCBI taxonomy): domain Eukaryota; kingdom Metazoa; phylum Chordata; class Amphibia; order Caudata; family Salamandridae; genus Lissotriton; species Lissotriton vulgaris. The sequence goes on from NC_141687.1 coordinate 65,295,385, forward strand.
CTGAAAATGGCCACAGAGCATGTTTGCACACATGTCACCTCAGCCCCCCTCCCTTCACCCGTGTGCAAATGTGCCTCATGGCGCGTTTTAAGAGGTTGTTTTAATCCCCCTGCCCTATAATGTACTAGGGTCTTATAGAGGAAGTCATGCTAATCACATGGGTACCCCAATGCATAGTGTTCCCCAGTGTATGTAGGTGTTTTCACTGTTTTCTAAGTGTCTTTTAGCATACCACTGGCTCTAGGCCTGGTTGGTCAGAGTCAGTTACCACCAGTACCCGTCTGAAAAAGTTGTGGACAAAGGATGATTTTGTAACAAGGCCTCTTTCTGCTCCTCTGTTGGTTCTTTCTGCACATGTCCTGCTTCTTCCTGCACTTTTCTTTGTCTTTGATGACTTCTGTTGCTTCTTTCTGCATTTCTTTTTTGGCTTCTTTCTGTGCGTTTTTTCTTCTTTCCTCACATGTCCTAGCTCTGTGTGCATAGTTAGAAACTAGCATTTCAAATCCCTAGAAGTTCCCTGAAAAAACCATAGGTTTCAGGCACATTATAGTTAGAAATTAGCATTTAAAAACCTTCGAAATTCACTGAAAAAACTATAGGTTTCAGGCACGTTATAGTTGAAATTAGCATTTAAAAAACCTTAGTAATTCACAGAAAGAAACATAGATTTAAGTGGTGTTATAGTTAGTTGGACATCTCACTCGTTCAAAACCTTAGAAATTCCCCCGTTATAGTTAGTTTAGCTAACTATAACTCACGCGCCCGCAATGCACTGCTGATGACGTCACATATTACATAACTCATGACATGGTCAGTGACATCACTCATGACATCACTGATGACATCTCAAATGACATCACTGATGACATTATCCGTGTGATAGAGTGGCAAACCTCCTCTCACCCTAATATAACCTTTGATACACACACTCAAAAATACAAACTAACATTTTCAAAACAATGGACACACCAATACCAGTTACAATACACCTATTCAGTAATTCCAAGATCTACACACACATCCACTCATTCACCAACATGCCAACAGTCCTATACAGTCACTCATACATGTATTCACTCATCATATGTACACATACACCTATACATCCTGTTACATACCGTCATTCATCCATAGAGTTACTCACACACATAGTCACACATGCAAACATCCATTTAGTCTGTTGGTAACAAGGACCCCCTGATACGGATCAATATCCTGGGACAGGGTAAACAATGTATGAAAAATAACACTCCCAGGCATACACTTAAAGCAATTACACAATAGATTAAACAAACAAACTAGTTCAGTTTAGAGAAAATACATTTTTTAATTTGATTAAAAGGAAATATTAAAATTCAGTGCATTGATCAAAATTGATAAAATAACAATATAATGATACATATGTATTCACAAAAAAGGTTAAAAAGAGGTTAGATGGCATCCGGTCGACGCGTTTCGACATAAAGAATATGCCTTCATCAGGACTTTTACCATCAAAATTCTAAAGTCGTACTCTTGTCCTTGGACACTACTATTATTCTCATATACTGAGGCTGTAAAATGGCTGTATCCGGGCTGTGTTGTCCAGCTTCGAATTTGATTTATTATTTATGGTTTTCTTGCACACATCTTAATATAATCGTTTATTGTTTCCTGTAATGTATTTATACAGTGGGGTTATTTGGGTCCAGAGTGTTGTCACGTCCCCTCAAAGGATTTCTGATACGCTTTTCATCTGGGGTCTATTTGTCGGTAGGGCAACACCACAGAACAATAGTATATTAGACGGAATCCTAAATAGAAAGGAAGCGTTGTTTGCTGGTAGTGTTAGTCCTTTCTCGTGATGAGTTTTAAAATTAGAAGCGTATGCGGCGTGGGCGTTATGATTCAGTTATATTTCACCGCCGTTCACAAAAAGGCTCCTTAATCTTACAGAGCACTTTTTGCAAGTGGTGACGTATTCACCTCGTAGTCGGGTTTGCGAGTCTAAGGCGGCGGCGTCTTGATATCGAAGAATATTCTGAAAGCCGTGCGCACGTTACTCCGGGAGCGCTACGAGGGAACAGCTGCATCCGGATACTCTGCCAGCGGGTCAGGTTTCACAAAAGAGCAACCTTTTGTGAAACCTGACCCGCTGGTAGAGTAGTGTCCAAGGACAAGAGTACGACTTTAGAATTTTGATGGTAAAAGTCCTGATGAAGGCATATTCTTTATGTCGAAACGCGTCGACCGGATGCCATCTAACCTGTTTTTAACCTTTTTTGTGAATACATATGTATCATTATATTGTTATTTTATCAATTTTGATCAATGCACTGAATTTTAATATTTCCTTTTAATCAAATTAAAAAATGTATTTTCTCTACACTGAACTAGTTTGTTTGTTTAATCTATTGTGTAATTGCTTTAAGTGTATGCCTGGGAGTGTTATTTTTCATACAACATCCATTTAGTTGCATATGCAGTTATACACACACCACCACACTTACTTCTACAGAAACTTACACATACTTACTCTCTTAAACCATCACTTATAAAAACACATACTCATTTATACAGGAACTCTTCCAATCTCTCACTCTTACATATACTTACTTATATACACAAATACTGACATATACTAATTTAACACCATCCCTGCTGATGATATCCTTCTCCTGTGCTGGGCCATAATGAAAACGGGCGCGGTCATGACGAGCTCAGCTCGTCATGAGCACACGAGCAGTGTACCTCATGACGAGCTGAGCTCGTCATGAGCATCGAAGGGGTTAAAACATATGTAGTTACTCATAAAGACACTATTGAGACAGTAATTCATTCACTAACACACCCATACACACACTCATCCACCCATACAGTCCTGCACACATAGTGTCTTCAACACATACAAACAGTGAATCACTTATTCATGCATCTATGCACGAAGTAATACCCCCCACCGTACCATACAGAAACTCAGACAGTCCTACTGATACTCCAAAAACCAACTAATAACCCATATGGACACTCATGTATCTACTCACCAACCCATGCAGCCACTTATACCCAAAGTGAGAGACTGATACAGATATTTACATATTTAAACATTACTCACTAACCCATGTACTCACTAAGATACACTTAATCACTCAGTTAATACAATCAATTTTACAAAAACAAAATCATCCATTCAAACACTTATATACTCATTTATTCTTCCATCGACCTTGAGATATACATATATAAAACATATTTAATTTTCAGAAAACACACATTTACTGGATGATGTAATCAGTGATGTCATCAGTGATGTCATTTGAGATGTCATCAGTGATGTCACTGACCATGTCATGAGTGATGTAATATGTGACGTCATCAGCAGTGCATTGTGGGCGTGCGAGTTATAGTTAGCTGAACTAACTATAACGGGGGAATTTGTATGGTTTTGTATGAGTGAAATGTCCAACTAACCTGAAACCTATGTTTTTTTCAGTGAATTCCTAAGGTTTTTTAAATGCTAATTTCTAACTATAACGTGCCTGAAACCTATGTTTTTTTCAGTGAATATATGTATATATATATATATATATATATATCTATACTACTATAATAAAGGAAGAACTTTCAGCCTTTGAGGCGGGTAAACTCTGGAACCACAGCACCAATCCACACACCCGATACACCGTTGGAATTGTCAGGGTGTGTAGATGGTTATAGGCTATATAAATAAATAAATAAAATGTTATTTAAAAAATTTACAGTAAAAAAAAAGTAGTCCCTCCGAAGTAGCGCCGGCCGCGACGTGCGTGCTCACGTTAAGGAGCGCGGGGAGGAGCGGCATCCAGGAGCGCGACGAGGAGTGGCGGACATGGCGCGGGGGAGGAGCGGTGACGTGAGGAGCAGCAGACAGGCCAGCGGCGGTGCGAGCAGCGGACAGGCTGGAGGAGCGGCGGCTGAGGTAAGGGAGCGGCGGACATGGCGCGGGGAGGAGGAGCGGTGACGTGAGGAGCAGCGTACAGGCCAACGGCGGTGCGAGCAGCGGACAGGCTTGAGGAGCGGCGGCTGAGGTAAGGGGACCCATGTCGGGGCAGGCGGAGGACGGGCTGGGTGGGGGACGAGCTGGGTGGGGGCCTGGGCTGCAGGAGAAAAGAGAATGATCCCGTGTTTTTATGGTGAAACAGCAATCATTAACACACCTCTAGGCCAAAAAGATTAGCTATGATGTAAGCTTTCCCAGCCAATGTACACTCTGTAGAACGATTGGTCAGCTGTACACCTCTGCAAAGAAGAACAGACATATTTAAAGCAGTATATCAGCAGCGGACAGGCGGGAGGAGCAGCGGCTGAGGTAAGAGAACCCATGTCGGGGCAGGCGGGGGACAGGCCGGGCGGGGGCCTGGGCTGCTGGACAATGTCGGGGCGGGCGGGGGTCGGGAAGCTTGTTGCTCCTGGACAAGGTCGGGACGGGCTGCTAGTATATATATATATGTATATATGTATATATGTATATATGTATATATGTATATATATATATATATATATATATATATATATATATATATATATATATATATATATATATATATATATATATATATATATATATATATATTATTTCCTTAATGACTCTATTTTCGTCGGGGCTTGGTGCCTCTTTTAGCGGTGCGTAATCCACGGCGGAGCCCAGCCGTACAATATTCTTCTGCTCTCCAAAGAAGAAAGGATTCGCACTCACGGGTACTTTTCCAAGTATTTTGCTTTTTATTTCAAAATAAACTTGCACAACCAACGCGTTTCAGTGACTGCTGCCACCTTGATCACGGTCGGAGGTGGCAGCAGTCACTGAAACGCGTTGGTTGTGCAAGTTTCTTTTGAAATAAAAAGCAAAATACTTGGAAAAGTACCAGTGAGTGCGAATCCTTTCTTCTTTGGAGAGCAGAAGAATAAATATATATGTGGGAGGAGGCAGCAATAAAACCGATCAAACTGGCGGCTCCAATACAGTAGAGACTCAAATACGTGCTGCGTTAAAAAGACTTGAGAAATGCATGTATTCGGAAATGTCCAAATGGTGGGAGCATAAATCTTTGACCATGTATTTGGAGGAAAATAGAGTTCCCAGGGGTTTGCGCATCTTATTGGCACCAAGTTACGACAGACCTAACCCTAATATGCTTAAAGAATGGGGTCAAACCAATCTGGAATCGTCTGCGAAATTGTTGCAAATTTTGGTTAAATATGCAGTAATAGATCGTGAACAGCTCATGAAAGAGATCTCAGAAATCAATGAGGAGCTAGGTAAATTTGAACCACATGATCTAATAACCAAATCGAGAAAGGAAATCGATGAGCGCATTGCCAAGCAAGAGGAAAAAATCAAAGCCCGCAAGATTTTTAAGTTTGCGCGTGATAAGGAAGACTACGCGCAGGGGAGAATATTCACATTCACGCGCAAATTTGACAATGTGAAGCGCTCTAAATTTGCACAACAAACACAGCAGGCTAAACAGGGAAAACCGGATGGACAGACATCTACCTCTGTACAAGCGCAGGGTACTGCAATAGCTGGAACAAGCCAAATACATAGTGACAACGAGTCATTGACAAGTGCCCCCACCTCGGATGACGATGCAAGTAGCACTTGGGAGGCAAGCTCGGTCATTCTTGATTTAGGTGAGGAAGTGGATTTTTTATCCAACGAAAGACTACAGTCACTAAGGCCCCGGAACAAACAGCAGACAAAGGGGCAGCAGCAGCAGCAAAGCGTGCCAGGAACAACAGAAGACGGGGCCAGCGCCGGAAAAAACACAAAAGTGCCCAAAAAACCAAAGCGGCAATACTGGCGCAAAAACAAGTGAGTGATAATACTGTAGTAAATCTTTCTTCTGTTGACCTTACCAAGGCTGAGCAACAACTTTTAAGCCTTGGTCTCTCATATTGCCCAGCTACTGATTTTAACTATGCTAAGACCCGCATAGATGTCTACATGTATATAAGAAAATGGAAGCTTAAGAAATTCTTTGAAATCAAGGAAGGTCTAAATAATAAAACAACACAAGGAATTGGAACGACCATTAATGTTCTTCCTAATATGCCCATGCTTCCAGCCAGTGACACTCGAACAGCACTTACTGTACTAAATCTTTTGGGCAATGTCGCCCTCACTGATGAATTCACATCCACACAGGATGAATTAAGGGCAGCTGACATTCTCCAAATTGGAGCCAACACCAGTCCTTTTAAACCAACGTCTAAATTTAATCCTACCATGCCCAGAGACTCTATTGATGTGTTTCAGGACGTGGTAGTAGAAGATCTGAAGCGACTACATCATCAGATAAAGCATAAAAAGCGATATAGAAGCAAACAAGAAACGGACTATCATGCTTTGGTCAAAAAACTAAGCAGTGATCACAATATCATAGTGACCATGGCCGACAAGGGGGGCAATGTGGTCATCTGGCCCCAAGAGGAATACATTAAGGAAGCAAAGCGACAGCTTGGTGATGATACTTGCTACTCGATCACCAACATGAAACACTTTGAAACTTCAAGGGAATCACTCAAGAAATTACTTTTCAAATATAAAAGGGAAGGTATGATTTCCTCACAAGAATTCGAATTCCTCCACGTCGAATTTCCTGTATTGCCCAAACTTTACTTACTCCCTAAGATACACAAACTATCAAGACCAGTGCCAGGCCGACCCATCATTTCGGCTATTGCAGGAGTGGCTGAACATGTCACTGAATACATCGATTACTTCCTGCAAAACCTGGTCCAAGAACTACCGACATATGTTAGAGACACTGGCGATTTCCTGGCCAAAATTCAAAACATCCAGTGGACTGAACAAATGCTCATGATCACTTTGGACATAGAATCGCTCTATACGAGCATAGAGCATGTGTGTGGTATCAAAGCTCTAGAGTTTTTTCTTTGTAAAAGGCCCATAAATTGTTACCAGCACAACAAAGTATTGATCGAGCTAACATCATGGTGTCTCAATAACAATTTCTTTCTTTTTGGGAGTGATCTATATCTGCAGAGGCGTGGGGTCGCGATGGGGGCATGTTTCTCTCCCAGCTACGCGTGCTTGCACGTGGGCTGGTGGGAGGAACATGTCCTCAGACGGCAACATACTCAAATCTATTCTGATCATGTTTTACTTTGGCTCCGTTATATTGATGACGTTTTTTTGTTATGGCAGGGTGACAAACACAGTGCACAACTGTTCATTGATTCTATCAATGTCAATACTGAAAATCTGAAATTCACTAGTTCTATCAGTGAATGTGAGGCAGAATTCTTGGATGTTAAAATCCAGATCCACAATGGCCAGTTTACTACTAAATTACATCGAAAAAGCACTGCTGGCAACAGTATTTTGCACGCCAGCAGTGCACATCCGCGCCATGTGGTAGACAACATTCCCCTAGGTGAACTCTTAAGAATTAAGAGAATCTGCAGTACAGACTCTGATTTGGTATCTTGCACCAATGAAGCTTTGGCTAGGTTTCGTGCTAGGGGGTACCGTGAATCAGTCCTTATAACAGCTATGGCCAAAGCCAAGACTAGATCCCGTGCTTCCTTACTTGAAACCAACAGAAGTGCTAATACATCTTGCACTTCAGATGGGGATACCACGAACCCTAGGTTCCTCACACCATACAGCAGACAGGCCAGGCAAATAAAATCTATTCTATCTAAAAGATGGCCAGTCCTTGCTACAGACCCTGTACTCAAACCTCAATTAGCAGAAGTTCCCATTGTCACCTTTAGGAAGGGTCCCTCTCTCAGATCCCACGTCTGCCATGATTTTCCTGAACTAAGAAAAAAGCAGGAATGGTTGAAAACTAGATCTGGTTTTATACGCTGCACCTCCTGCAGGGCTTGTAAATTCGGCAAAAGTACTCGGCAATACAACACGCCATTCAGTCCAGACCCTATTCAAATCAAGGGCCAATACAACTGCAAGACTGAATTTGCCATTTATGTTTTAACCTGCACATGTGCACTCAGATATGTCGGTAGTACACGACTACCAGTACACGTTAGGATCCTCCAGCATCTACGTGCCATTGTCAATAACGACCCAGCCTACCCTGTAGCCAGGCACTTCAAGGCAATACATAATAATAATTTGGAGTGCCTTTCTTATTTTGTTATCTCCGCAATAGACAAACCCAGAAGAGGCGGGGATAGGGTAAAGATGCTGAGAAGAATGGAATCTCATTTCATTCTTGAATTAGACAGTAGATCCCCGAATGGTCTTAACAATACGGAAGACCTACATGTGTTTCTGTAACTCAAGCCCTGTTTTGTCCACTTCGCTCTGCATTACTTTGGGTGGTGGGGTTCAGTTGGTTTACGGCCCCCCCTCCCCTCTCCACGTGTCCAACAATTTGTCTCCTTGTTGGGTTGTTGCACGTATTATTTACATATATTTTCACGGTGATTTATCATTTAGGTATTTGCATTTATCCTTTTGGGTACACTCATTCGAGGACATAGACATAAGTTTTTCTCTGTTATTCATGTGGAAACATGTTTTTGCAACAGTTCGTTTTTGTGACTATGATATTCCCATGATCAGATGCCAAATAGCCCATGCCTTATAACTATGCTGCTACAGTCATATGTTTACTTACTATGCTGTTTTGCACTTTGATAGATACAGATGTAACATTATATTGTTTACACTTAAGCATATTTTGCACATAACCAATAGTATTATTGCTGGTTTTTAATTGCATCTGTTATAACAACAACTATTATTTTTAAATGCACTTTGCACTTTAATATGCTATTTTGCACTATCAACATCAAATACAGGCGAGGGCTATCTGTATGTATAAATATTTGTTATATACAATTCTTTGGTATTTGCATTTTATGCTTTGTATAGAAAAAAGGTTTCTAAATCTTTTTAACTTTTATATCATGGGTTCTTATCTTTGTCTATTTATCATACGGATTTAAACCTGTTAATTAATTTTTCGAACTGTTGCCATTTCGAAACTGTTTGGAAAACAGACTAGGCTATCTATTACTAGTAGTTTGTCCTCGCTGTCTATTATCACGAGGTGTATGTTGAAAAAAAGAGAGAAACAAAATTCACTTTTTTCACTGCTCAGTGGTTACTATTTAAAACGCATGCATTACCAATTCTGACTGTCTGTGAGCAAGGGCGGATGCCCGAAACGCGTCAGATTGCTTGGTTCAGCTTTTAAATAAAAAACTGTGCTTACAATTGCTGGATCCGCGTGATTTCCTGGGTCGCTGTGGGTCGCTGTGGTCGGAGCTCAGGAGATTGCATTTGTTTGATATATATATATATATATATATACTAGCAGCCCGTCCCGACCTTGTCCGGGTGCTTTCAGGCTTCCCCCTACATTGCCCAGTGGCTCCGCCCGCCCCGTCCCCCGCCTGCCCCGACCCTCGCCTGGTGTTGTTAGTCCCCGTCCCCCGCCTGCTCCGACCCCCGCCTAATCCTCCTCCTTCCAGACTGACCTCGTTTTTTTTCTTCTTTTGGTCAAGAAGTAAACTTTATTACATAAGTGTTGATTCACACACAGTCCTTTCATCCTGCTCAGCAGGAATAATGAGCAGGGCCAGAAAGAGTTCCCCGCTCTTGCTGCCCCCACCCCAAGTGCCACTCGGACGTCGATCTTGCATGTCGCCCCAGTGCTGTTCCTCCTGGAAACCTCCACTCGCGTCACTCATCCCACAGCGCCCGTGCTTCTCCCCTAGCCTCACTCTAGCTCTCAATAGATTGTCCACTCGGGCCCTCTCTGGTCTGGGTAGCAGGTACCTCCTCCTTCTTGAGGTAGAGCCAGTAGATATTCCGGATGAGGGCCACTTCTTGCTCCGGTGGCTGTTGCCATTCGTACCAGGGGTACCATGCTGCCCCTGTCTGCAGGGCGGGTGCGGGGGGAGTCTTTAGGTTTTCCTTGTCTTCTGGGGCGGGATCCCTCCCTTGTGGTTCCTGCGGTAGTCGGCATATGTCCTCAGACCCCTGCTCCTGTACCTGTCGTTCCAGCCTGCTGCCCCACGTAACTTAACGTTTGCTTTAGTAATTTTTCAATTGTAATTGTTTCCTCTTGTGTCATTACTGGTCCTATTGTGAAGCGCACTGACACCTTCGGGTAAAGTCCGCGCTATATAAAAACGCATAAATAAATAAACCCTGGACATACCTCCTCTTTACACTCCTGGACTCACCTTCCCTGCCCCCCTCCTTGGACTGGCCTCTCCTCCACTGCTCCCCTCTGTACACTGCTCCCCTCGGTACACTGCTCCCCTTTGTACACTGCTGCCCTCTGTGACTCACGAACAGATCCACCTCCGGGTGACTGGAGGCAGCGGCCGCACTGAGCGGAGGTTTTTTTTATTAAAGCATGCTTGTTTTCGAAGAGTGACGTTGCCCTGTCAAATGTCTGCTTACAGGTCAATCGTGGCAGAGTCAGCACAACAGCGAGGGCCGGAGGGAGCATCCCGCGTCGGCCGGCGCTACTTTGGGGGGACTACTTTTTTTATTTAATTAATTTTTTAAATAAGGTTCTTTTTTTAAGTTTGCATTGCTTATAACCATCTACACACCCTGACGATTTGTACGGTGTATCGGGTGTGTAGATTGGCGCAGTGGTTCCTGCGTTTACCCGCCTCAAAGCCTGCAAGTTTCTCCTTTATTATAGTAGTATAGATATAGATATAGATGATGCATGAAGCGGCAAAGGATGAATTAATACAATTGAACCTGAAACAAAGCGTCCATGTCATATAAAAGTCTAGATAATGCTATAAATAGTTATGTTACATTTTCATATTGTACAGTACACCATTATTTTTAAAATGGATGCTGTTTCTTGAGGTCTGTTCAACTCGCTCCTGCTCATGCCTCCTCCCAATCAGTGTCCTGCTGCAAAGCCATCTCACTTCTTGTTTCGCGGATTCTCAAGCAAAGGAGGTCAAAGAATCAGCACTGTGCAATATATTGTTAGAAAGTGTGTATTGTGAATGAGGCTTTAATGATGTACCTATAGTATCGTTTTCAAGGACTTCTGCTGAAGACGTGTGAGTTGCATGAGCCATTGTTCAAGACTTGTTTCCCTTGTTTTATACATTTCCGTAGTGCAGTCGCTGAAGTTTTATCTTACCTTAAAAAATGGGTTAATGCTCAAATAATTGCATGATTTTAATTATCACATTGTTCTGTCACGTTGCCGTGTGACACTAATCATATTCATGCTATGCTGAATTTTCAGAATCTATAAATAGATTGTGTGGTTTTGCTATCAAATCTCCTGAAATCCTGTATATTGCGGGAGATGATTATTATTTTTGCCTGTGTGCTTTTTGTGGCTTCATTTTCAAATAAGGGGATACTTTGTCATTTTCCGATGCCAGTGCTCTTTATGAGTTTGACATTTGCTGCCCCTGTCTGCAGGGCGGGTGCGGGGGGAGTCTTTAGGTTTTCCTAGTCTTCTGGGGCGGGATCCCTCCCTTGTGGTTCCTGCGGTAGTCGGCATATGTGCTCAGACCCCTGCTCCTGTTCCTGTCGTTCCAGCCTGCTGCCCCACGTAACTTAACGTTTGCTTTAGTAATTTTTCAATTGTAATTGTTTCCTCTTGTGTCATTACTGGTCCTATTATGAAGCGCACTGACACCTTCGGGTAAAGTCCGCGCTATATAAAAACGCATAAATAAATAAACCCTGGACATACCTCCTCTTTACACTCCTGGACTCACCTTCCCTGTCCCCCTCCTTGGACTCGCCTCTCCTCCACTGCTCCCCTCTGTACACTGCTCCCCTCGGTACACTGCTCCCCTTTGTACACTGCTGCCCTCTGTGACTCACGAACAGATCCACTTCCGGGTGACTGGAGGCAGCGGCCGCACTGAGCGGAGGTTTTTTTTATTAAAGCATGCTTGTTTTTGAAGAGTGACGTTGCCCTGTCAAATGTCTGCTTACAGGTCAATCGTGGCAGAGTCAGCACAACAGCGAGGGCCGGAGGGAGCATCCCCCCGTCGGCCGGCGCTACTTTGGGGAGACTACTTTTTTTATTTAATAAATTTTTTAAATAAGGTTCTTTTTTTAAGTTTACATAGCCTATAACCATCTACACACCCTGATGATTTGTACGGTGTATCGGGTGTGTAGATTGGCGCAGTGGTTCCCGCGTTTACCCGCCTCAAAGCCTGCAAGTTTCTCCTTTATTATAGTAGTATAGATATATATATATATCTGATATCTGATCTGATATGATGTGATCAAGGTTACCAGTTAACCGAAACGCGTCATGCCTGAAATACCATTTCGTATGAGCAAATAAATCTTCCCACTTAAAATTCATCTGCCGCTTTGGGGTCCTCCTTTCTGTTTGGTGTAAAACGCCGTGGTGAACAGAGATTGCAAGGATATATATATAGATATATATATATATATAGTTATATATATATATATATATCTATATATATATATATATATTTTTTATATATATATATATATATATATATATATTCACAGAAAAAAACATAGGTTTTACACACGTTATAGTTAGGAAGTAGCATTTAAAAAACCTATGAAATTCACTGAAAAAACCATAGGTTTGACACATGTTATAGTTAGCTGGAAATTTTACCGACATAAAACCAATGAAATTCCACGTTATAGTTAGTTGGACTCACTATAACTTGCGCGTGCAATGCACTGCTGATGACGTCACATATTACATCACTCATGACATGGTCAGTGACATCACTCATGACATAACTGATGACACCATCCTTGTGACATAGTGACAGACCTCCTTTCACTGTAATGTAACCCTTGAAACACATATTCAAAAATAGAAACTGAAATTTAAAAAAAATGGAGATACCCATATCAGTTACAACAAGTAATTCAGTAATTCCACCATCTATATACACATCCACTCATTCACCAACAGTTCTATATAGTCACTCATACATATACTCACTCATCATATAAAGTGATACACCTATACATCCTGTTACACACCGACAGTCATCGAAAAGTTACTCACACACATACTCACACGTGCAAATAAACTATTGAACATCCATTTATTTGAATATAGAGTTATACACACCTTACTTCTATTGAAAATTACACATATTTATTCTCTTAAACAATCACTTATAGAAACACATACTTATTTAAACAGGAACTCTTACAATCTCTTACTCTCACATATACTCACTTATATACATCAATATTCACATATACTAGATTAAAACATATGTCGTTACTGATAAAGACACTAGTGAGACAGTCAATCACTCACTAACAAACACATATACACACTCATCCACCCATACAGTCCTGCACATATGCTGTCTTCAAAACACATACAAACAGAGAGTCAGTCAATCATGCATCTATGTGCTAAGTAATACCCCCACCAAACCATATAGACACTCATACTGATACTAAGAGAAACATCTAATAACCCATATACATACGCATGTAGCTACTTACCAACACATGTAGCCACTTATACACAAAGTGAAACACTAATATATATATTTAAATATTTAAACATTACTCACTAATATTTATTTTTCAGAAAGACACATATTCACTGGATGGTGTCATCAGTGATGTCATGAGTGATGTCACTGACCATGTCATGAGTGATGTAATATGTGACGTCATCAGCAGTGCATTGCACGCGCAAGTTATAGTGAGTCCAACTAACTATAACGTGGAATTTCATTGGTTTTATGTCAGTAAAATTTCCAGCTAACTATATCATGTGTCAAACCTATGGTTTTTTCAGTGAATTTCATAGGTTTTTTAAATGCTACTTCCTAACTATAACGTGTGTAAAACCTATGGTTTTTTCTGTGAATTTCATTGGTTTTTAAAATGCTAATTCAGAAAAATGTCATGTATGCAACCTATACTTTTGGCAATAAAGTTCTAGCAATATTTTTTTCGAAAACAAGCCGTTTTCTTCACTGTTCAAGTTGCATAGAGACTCCTTGTAAAGCAATACAGAATTCGAAAGTCTGTACCTTGCCTTTTTTTAAACACATTAAAATTTGTCTGTAAATAAAAATAGCCTTACTAAACTTTCGTGCGCGACCCGGTGTCCGCACTCTCGGCAACAGTTGTCAATAAAATGGATATCGCATTTCCAGGCTTTCATGCGCGACCGAGTGCGCGCACCTGCCTATATATTTCGTAAAAACCTTGCGATTTGAACTTATTGAATTTCTTCATACACCCCTCAAAGAACTTATAGTACGTCAAAGAGACTGTACCTAGACTTCTTTTTTATTCTTATGAAACTTTTCAGTAAATGGAGCCGAATGTCTTTTTAAACTTTCGTGCGTTACCGGATGTACACGCCTTGGTATTTTTTTTAGAAATATAAAACGTTTCATACTTTAACAATTGTGTGCTTAAATCCAGCTCAGAAGATATACAAAATCAGGATGGTAGTTGGTTCAACCCGGACCGTTTATTAGAGGTAGATCGTCCGACTCCACCGGAGGACACCCCTAATAAAAAGGACATATATATAAAATGCGGACTAGCCGCTGTATCGTGCTAGCAAACTATAACATATAAATCGTTAGAAAAAACAAAAGGAATCGAGCAAAATCAGTAGGCCACTGATGAGATCTTTTTTTGACCTCGCTAAAATAGAAAAATTGGGAACAACCCCTCATGAGAAATATGAAACTAGTGAGAGGAACCGAGCTCGACGCCATGATGGCTGCAAGACAGCTCGGCTCCGCCGCCCACCCCACCCAAAATAACGACAAATATTATAAAGATACACAACACACCAGCAAAGTAACAGGGTAAAACGTTTTATTAAATAACTATTTACATGGCAGCCTGCTGCAACATGAAAACAACACTTCAATTGGTTCTTAATAGTTTCAATTCTGGAATTTACACGCTGCACTCCACCCACTTCCCTCACTATCTTTTCTACTCTCAAGAGAGAACAACGTCCTACATCTTTCGGAAGACTTTGGTGAAATGGCTACCGTATCTCATTCATCTTCCGAATCTGACCAAAATGATCGACTACCTTTAATAAGGAAAAATAAATCTTTCATCTGGCAATTTCTCACTTATCCTGAAGATCAAAAGAAAGTGAATGCACCAAAAGTAACCTGCACGATATGTGACTTGGTTCTCTCAAGAAGAAATCCAGCAAAAAAATATTCCTTTTCCATACATACCATGGTGCGGCATGTCAAACAAGTGCACCCTCTGCAATTTGCAGAGGCAACGACAAGAGCCCTGGCCACGCTATTACCATTAGAGGTGGCCAGCACATCTTCTGATCGACGACCTGTATCTCCATCGAGTGCAGAGATGGACTTCAGATATTTAACTATATATGGTCTATAACCTATGGTTTTTTCAGTGATTTTCTTTGGTTTTTTAATAGCAAATATCAAAAGCTTTTTTGTGGAAAATGACTAAAATTAGGTATACATAAGCGGCGTTCATTTATGTTCACCACAGCCATTGTTAAAAGTAAAGTGAAAGTCGCGAAACAGTGGCCACGCCATCTAGTCCCTTTTAGGCCCCATCATGCACGTAAGTAACAGCCATTTTCTGTGTCATGGCCTCTCTGCCCACTGCCAATAGCCTATGATTGTTCGAAATTGGTTCTCTTTGGGTCATTCTCTGTTCACAAATAAGCATAAAGTCGCAATACTCTGTTTAGTTTTTGCAGATAGTGAAGGATAGGTAGTGCACACTTTTGTCCCCTTTGTAACCCGTCATGCCTATCTCTGCCCCGTTTGTTGGTAGTTGGTTCAACCCGGACCGTTTATTAGAGGTAGATCGTCCGACTCCACCGGAGGACCCCCCTAATAAAAAGGACATATATATAAAATGCGGACTATCCGCTGTATCGTGCTAGCAAACTATAACATATAAATCGTTAGAAAAAACATGAAACTAGAGAGAGGAACCGAGCTCGACGCCATGATGGCTGCAAGACAGCTCGGCTCCGCCGCCCACCCCGCCCAAAATAACGACAAACACTATGCAAATATTATAAATATATACAACACACCAGCAAAGTAACAGGATAAAACGTTTTATTAAATAACTATTTACATGGCAGCCTACTGCAACATGAAAACAACACTTCTAATTGCTTCTTAGTAGTTTCAATTCTGAAATTGAACACCCAGTACATCCAGAGGTCATGTCCGACAAGTTGTGTGGGGGGATGCCTTGCTAATGCCGCCACCCCCACCACCTTCTGTAGGAAGGACTCTGGATATGCTTGGTCCCTGAGAGGCTTCGATGTCCCTGCCTTGCACAAATGTCATAAGTTCTGGATGTTGAGTGCCATACTTCAGGGTCCGACAAGTTGTGTGGGGGGATGCCTTGCTAATGCCGCCACCCCACCACCTTCTGTAGGAAGGACTCTGGATATACTTGGTCCCTGAGAGGCTTCGATGTCCCTGCCTTGCACAAATGTCATAAGTTCTGGATGTTGAGTGCCATACTTCAGGGTCCAAGAAACGCGGACTCGCAGGGGGCGCTTGGCTCCTGCCCCCTCCCCAAGTCTTGTTCCCCTGGTATGGCCTGAGATCGCCCCCGACATAGGCGGCCGGCTGCCGGGGTCAGGTGGAACTTCTTGCCTTTTGATGCCTCTTCCATTCTGGACCTTGTCCCACAATCCGTTTGACCTGAAGACACGTCCTGCGGTGCCCTGGTCCGACCATCACATATACCTGCGCCAGGAGACGGCGTGGGGTGCACTGGAAGGGAGAGGCGGCGCGAACGAGCCTCTCCCACCTCACCAGGTGGAGGTTTCTTAGCTACACCCCAGCGCTTCACTCGGCCAGCTGAGTTCCGCCTGCTCCTGCGGCACAGTGCCTCGCTCGGCCAGCTGAATTACGCCTGCTCTTGCTATTACACCGTCTCACCCGCCATCCGGCTGAATTGCACCCACTCTTCCGATACAGCGACAGGCGGCTGCCACGGAGCTCAGGAAATGGCGGTCGGCTCCACAGACTTGGGCCTGGCCTGCAAGGATGGCTCTGGGCAACCCTGGAACTCGGACGCTTGACTGCTAGGGCATGAGCCCCATTCCCAAAAGCGTCCCCTCAGCCTTGAAGATTCTACAAGAGTCACCGAGGCCCCCGACTCCTGCAGACTTCCGGTGGGGAGCGACTGCCATGATTGCTCGCGGAATGGCCACGACATAGCCACGGAGTGCTCTCATGCTGACGCCAGCTTCAGTCTGAAACATCCAGAAACACTGTAGACTACCAATTCGATCAGTTCCGGTGGAGCCCCAACGACGTATCGCGTTGTTGCGTAATCCGTCATATGACGCGCCGCGTTAGCGCACCCGGAAGTGCTCCGGTGCGCGAGGCGCGAAGCGCAGCTTCCCGGAAGCAATCCGGGGCGCGGCGCGGAGCGCGTAACGTAAGCATTTACATTTCAGTTGGTTCTCCCTCACAATATTTTCAATGTCACATAAAAGTCACCCATCACCCACTGCCATCTCTGGCTGTTTCCATGGTAACACCTCATTCTGCACCTGGCTGAAGGCACAGGTCAAAAGTTCATATCTCAACATTCTAAAGCAAAGTAACAACACTGTTTTCCCTCCAGAAATACCTGCCAATCCACAGCTCTGTTACATGTCTTTTTTTTCACACCCAATAGTACTTTTCGTTTAACATAAACATTAACATGCAACGTACTGTTCAATCTCCACTTCTTACAATCAACCAATCATTTTTATTTTTTAAACCACACCCAGCCTCTTCCTTTTTCTTTATTTAGAATTTCAACTTCTAACTACCATTCCACTTCCAGAACCGATGGGAGGACGACTACAAATCCCTTGAAAATGAAGGTCTGGCTAATAGGACACAGTTATATTCACTGGAGTGAAAAATATGCAGTAAGCAGACGAATTTGCAACCTCGGCTTACCAAATGTACACATAACATGGATTGGCAAAAGAGGATTGAAATGTCACCAATTGATTCCATTGGTGAAAACTTTTATGCATCTTCCAGAACCAGACCTTATAATTGTGCACTGTGGTGGGAACGATCTAGGCACAATCACTGGGGTAGGTCTGGAAATGCTTCTAAAAGACACCTTTCGACAATTGATGACACTTTTTCCTCGATCTGCCTTGGTATATTCCAATATATGCCAAAGACAGAAATGGAATTGGTCCAATCAACATTGTGCACAATTTGAGAAAGCAAGGAGACATGTAAATAAATCTGTTTCTGCTTTCCTCAGAGATTATAGCATGGGTTCTATTTACCACAACAACTTGCGATACCACATGCAAGACGTCTATAGGAGAGACGGTGTTCATTTCACGAATGAGGGAAACAGAATCTTCCTCTGCAACATCAGGCTCTGCATCGGTACTTACTTATAAATGCAGAAAACACTCAATTAACACAATGGCTCTTTTCAGAGCCACCTTATATCTAAGCACTCAAACTTCTGATTTATCTCCATTTTCACACTCTTGTAAAAAAGTGTGCGCGACCGAGTGCGCGCACCACGCAACTTTAAAAAAAATATATATGTATATTTTCGCCTTTAAGGGCCTTACTGCACACCCTGAGAAAACCTACGCAGCAAAACAATCTCTACCTTCTCCCCTTTCCATATTCCAACGCTTTGAAATCAACAATATATTTACTCGCAATGACAAAATGGCGGTCAACACTTCCTGATTTCCTTCGAATCGAACGTTAACAGACGTCACGCAGCAAAATTCCGCTCGCGCGCGCAGCCGTTTGGGTGCGCGCACGTGTGCGCGCGTATAGATATATAATTGACTTTAACTTTAATTTCCTCAGCAACTACTGAACGGATTTACACCATTCCAAAAAAAGCGTAATCTGCGAGCCGGACTGTACAGTTTTGCCAAATTTCTTATAAATCCATTCACCCGTTCGACCTGTAGCCGAGTCTAAAGGTCCTATGGAAAATAACATGGAGAAAACACGTTTTGGGACCCCCCTTTTATCTCAGCCCCCACTTGACCAATCCCCCCCCAAACTTTTAGGGAAGGAGCGCAGCGGACCGAGCCATCTTCTTTGAGAAATTCGCTAAGATTCTTCAACCAGGGCCAAAGTTATTCCAAATAGAATGTTGAGGATTTCCTATGGAAACTAGGTCCTAACTATAACTACCTACTGGCGACCGCCAGTATGTAATATATATATATCTATACTACTATAATAAAGGTATATAGATATATATATATATATATATATATATTTATATATATATATATATATATATATATATATATATATATATATATATATATATATATATATATATATATATATATATATATATATATATATATATATATATATATATATATATATCCTTTCCACGAGTGCTTGTAGTGGAGAAGCACTGTCAGCGGGCGGTCCGAGCTGGGCACCAGCGGTCCCGATAAATTCTTTCCACGAATCACCTCAATAAGAAATGATAGCCCGGACACCTCTTCTGTGCAATAAATGATAGATTTAATGGCAATAGCAACGCGTTTCGGCGATTAAGCCTTGATCACGCCTACAATCTCGCCAACAAACATCAGTTTTTAAATCTCAAAACAAGTGCAAACAAAATAGAAAAGAGACTGTTTTGCAGGTATACACAACTTGATGGTAACTGTGTCGGCCATCTTGGTATGTCAAACGTTTAAATAATAACACTCTGACAAATCCAGATGCAATTGCACTTGTTTTGAGATTTAAAAACTGATGTTTGTTGGCGAGATTGTAGGCGTGATCAAGGCTTAATCGCCGAAACGCGTTGCTATTGCCATTAAATCTATCATTTATTGCACAGAAGAGGTGTCCGGGCTATCATTTCTTATTGAGGTGATTCGTGGAAAGAATATATATATATATATATATATATATATATATATATATATATATATATATATATATATATATATATATATATATATATACTACTATAATAAAGGAGAAACTTGCAGGCTTAGAGGCAGGTAAACGCGGGAACCACTGCGCCAATCTACACACCCGATACACCGTACAAATCATCAGGGTGTGTAGATGGTTATAGGCTATGTAAACTTAAAAAAAGAACCTTATTTAAAAAATGTATTAAATAAAAAAAGTAGTCCCCCCAAAGTAGCGCCGGCCAACGGGGGGATGCTCCCTCCGGCACTCGCTGTTGTGCTGACTCTGCCACGATTGACCTGTAAGCAGACATTTGACAGGGCAACGTCACTCTTCGAAAACAAGCATGCTTTAATAAAAAAAACCTCCGCTCAGTGCGGCCGCTGCCTCCAGTCACCCGGAAGTGGATCTGTTCGTGAGTCACAGAGGGCAGCAGTGTACAAAGGGGAGCAGTGTACCGAGGGGAGCAGTGTACAGAGGGGAGCAGTGGAGGAGAGGCGAGTCCAAGGAGGGGGGCAGGGAAGGTGAGTCCAGGAGTGTAAAGAGGAGGTATGTCCAGGGTTTATTTATTTATGCGTTTTTATATAGCGCGGACTATACCCGAAGGTGTCAGTGCGCTTCATAATAGGACCAGTAATGACACAAGAGGAAACAATTACAATTGAAAAATTACTAAAGCAAACGTTAAGTTGCGTGGGGCAGCAGGCTGGAACGACAGGAACAGGAGCAGGGGTCTGAGGACATATGCCGACTACCGCAGGAACGACAAGGGAGGGATTCCGCCCCAGAAGACTAGGAAAACCTAAAGACTCTCCCCGCACCCGCCCTGCAGACAGGGGCAGCAAATGTCAAACTCATAAAGAGCACTGGCATCGGAAAATGACAAAGTATCCCCTTATTTGAAAAGGAAGCCACAAAAAGCACACAGGCAAAAATAATAATCATCTCCCGCAATATACAGGATTTCAGGAGGTTTGATAGCAAAACCACACAATCTATTTATAGATTCTGAAAATTCAGCATAGCATGAATATGATTAGTGTCACATGGCAACGTGACAGAACAATGTGATAATTAAAATCATGCAATTATTTGAGCATTAACCCATTTTTTAAGGTAAGATAAAACTTCAGCGACTGCACTACGGAAATGTATAACACAAGGGAAACAAGTCTTGAACAATGGCTCATGCAACTCACACGTCTTCAGCGGAAGTCCTTGAAAACGATACTATAGGTACATCATTAAAGCCTCATTCACAATACACACTTTCTAACAATATATTGCACAGTGCTGATTCTTTGACCTCCTTTGCTTGAGAATCCGCGAAACAAGAAGTGAGATGGCTTTGCAGCAGGACACTGATTGGGAGGAGGCATGAGC
Source organism: Lissotriton vulgaris (assembly GCF_964263255.1). NCBI lineage: Eukaryota > Metazoa > Chordata > Amphibia > Caudata > Salamandridae > Lissotriton > Lissotriton vulgaris. Next base: position 65,316,697 of record NC_141687.1, read on the forward strand.
AGGAGCGAGTTGAACAGACCTCAAGAAACAGCATCCATTTTAAAAATAATGGTGTACTGTACAATATGAAAATGTAACATAACTATTTATAGCATTATCTAGACTTTTATATGACATGGACGCTTTGTTTCAGGTTCAATTGTATTAATTCATCCTTTGCCGCTTCATGCATCATCTATATCTATATCTATACTACTATAATAAAGGAGAAACTTGCAGGCTCTGAGGCGGGTAAACGCGGGAACCACTGCGCCAATCTACACACCCGATACACCGTACAAATCGTCAGGGTGTGTAGATGGTTATAAGCTATGTAAACTTAAAAAAAGAACCTTATTTAAAAAATTAATTAAATAAAAAAAGTAGTCCCCCCAAAGTAGCGCCGGCCGACGCGGGGATGCTCCCTCCGGCCCTCGCTGTTGTGCTGACTCTGCCACGATTGACCTGTAAGCAGACATTTGACAGGGCAACGTCACTCTTCGAAAACAAGCATGCTTTAATAAAAAAAACCTCCGCTCAGTGCGGCCGCTGCCTCCAGTCACCCGGAAGTGGATCTGTTCGTGAGTCACAGAGGGCAGCAGTGTACAAAGGGGAGCAGTGTACCGAGGGGAGCAGTGTACAGAGGGGAGCAGTGGAGGAGAGGCGAGTCCAAGGAGGGGGGCAGGGAAGGTGAGTCCAGGAGTGTAAAGAGGAGATATGTCCAGGGTTTATTTATTTATGCGTTTTTATATAGCGCGGACTTTACCCGAAGGTGTCAGTGCGCTTCACAATAGGACCAGTAATGACACAAGAGGAAACAATTACAATTGAAAAATTACTAAAGCAAACGTTAAGTTACGTGGGGCAGCAGGCTGGAACGACAGGAACAGGAGCAGGGGTCTGAGGACATATGCCGACTACCGCAGGAACCACAAGGGAGGGATCCCGCCCCAGAAGACGAGGAAAACCTAAAGACTCCCCCCGCACCCGCCCTGCAGACAGGGGCAGCATGGTACCCCTGGTACGAATGGCAACAGCCACCGGAGCAAGAAGTGGCCCTCATCCGGAATATCTACTGGCGCTACCTCAAGAAGGAGGAGGTACCTGCTACCCAGACCAGAGAGGGCCCGAGTGGACAATCTATTGAGAGCTAGAGTGAGGCTAGGGGAGAAGCACGGGCGCTGTGGGATGAGTGACGCGAATGGAGGTTTCCAGGAGGAACAGCACTGGGGCGACATGCAAGATCGACGTCCGAGTGGCACTTGGGGTGGGGGCAGCAAGAGCGGGGAACTCTTTCTGGCCCTGCTCATTATTCCTGCTGAGCAGGATGAAAGGACTGTGTGTGAATCAACACTTATGTAATAAAGTTTACTTCTTGACCAAAAGAAGAAGAAAAACGAGGTCAGTCTGGAAGGAGGAGGATTAGGCGGGGGTCGGAGCAGGCGGGGGACGGGGACTAACAACACCAGGCGAGGGTCGGGGCAGGCGGGGGACGGGGCGGGCGGAGCCACTGGGCAATGTAGGGGGAAGCCTGAAAGCACCCGGACAAGGTCGGGACGGGCTGCTAGTATATATATATTTATACACAAACACATTTACTTAAATACATACATGTGTATGGTATCTTGCTTGTCAGGTTGCCCAGTGATGTTATGGAATATCACAGTTATTAGAGTTTCCTGGAGGGCGGTTGAGCCAGATAGAACTGGGCTTTGCATCTAACTATTAATGATGGGGTAATTTATGTATCCATTCCACTTACATTAAACCCTCTCCTAATCTACTGACCTTGTCTGCATATTTCTACATGCCAACCTGCATCACAACAGTGGCGACGAGCTTCAAATGGTCCTAGAGGTGTAAAAGATAACTGTTCTACTTGGAAGTTATTGGCAAGGTGATTGTGTATATACTTTTGACCCAACCAGTTCCATTTTACCTGGCAGCCCTGTGAAAACTTAGCAGCACTTTTTAAGAACAATGGCTAACCAAGAACCTGTGGTTTCAGGATGCACCTTGCATAATGGACTATTTCCTCAATATTCTGGAGGCTTTGTAACTGCCAAATTTTCAAGTTGGTGACGGTTTAATAGACAGTTGCTGATAAAGCCTGGTGTGCCTAAAATCAAATGCATGTCTTAAGAAACTTCCTAGATTCACTCTCTATTATCGAAGTTCACAAAAAACCTTCATGGACTTGGCTGCCTGGAATGTAAATAATAGCTTGTCAAACTGATCAACCGTGGAGGCAACTGGTACTGGCAGTCTCTTCAGATGGACATTTGCCCATAAAAAACATGTTTTGTACTTTTACATGCAATGCAGAAGCGGAAATGAAGAGTGAAGGAGAGGTGGGGGGTGCACACTGGTGGTACCCCCCAGCATTTGCATGCATGAAGCAGGAGGCACCAAGCAGTGCCTGCCGCTTCGTGTATGCAAATGCATACATGCATTTTTAGCATTGTGGCGGGTGGTGCAGAGAGCACCGCCCGCCACAATGTTAAAAATGAGGGATGCGCCCGCCACTGTGGCGGGCGCATCCTAATCCCCACCACGGGACCCCTGCCCTTATGGCAGGAGGTCTCAACCCCCGTGAGGATGGCAGGTGGGCAAAGTCCGCCCACCATCCTTATGACCTCCTTAGAGTGCCTCCACAGGCAGCACCTTCTTGGTTGTCGTTTCCTAGAAGTGCCAGAGCATGCTAGCCTAGTCCAGGCATCAGAATTCCCAGGTTCCTGATTTTTTTTTTAATCCACAAGCCTCCTCCCACAAGCGCCGCAGAGCAAGGCGTATACCTCGAGCCTGAGTATCTCTCTAGGTTTCTAACTCATATTTGCTTGCTTTCTATTTGTTTACTGGCTTTATTTGTTTTAGGCTGACCAGCTTGAGTTTGTCCCTTCCTTTGCCAAAATCCTAATTACTGTATTCATCAACAAGTACTGAATTTCTGTAAACAGACCTTTAAATCTTGTTCTTATCTTGTCACATTGGCAATGCATTCAAAAACAGATCTCAACTGTCAGGCTCTGTCTTCCAGGGAGCTTGGTGTTTACTTTTTTTCCCTGTCTTCAAAGTGAGAAGATTTATTCATTCATGCTGGCTACTCAGGGTGTGCTGTACAATGTTATTTTTTTCCTAGGAAAATAACCCACAATGCAAATGTCTGTATTTGAACTGTGCAAATATTTCAGAATATGCTTAGCACAAAAGTAAGCACATTATTTGGTATTTCTAAAGTCTGGTGGTAACATAACATATTTTAATATGATCAAAATAAATCAATACACTAGGTGATGACATTTCCATACATTATCATTGTATACTTTTTTTTAAAACTGTATGTATGTGCACATGTAATGGTAATTTCAATTGAAGATGTGTTATCTATAATGGCAGTGCGCTGCCACACCATGCATACTTCATTTTACCACGCTCCACCGTACTGAGCACTCCTCCACAACACTGCACTATACTCTGCATCATTCCATACCATGCCACTCCACACTGTGTCACTGCACTCTACTCTGCACCACTCCACTCTACAGCACTTCACTCAACACCTCTCTACTCTACACTACTGTACTCTATGTCAATGTACTCTACCACACACTACTCTACTATGCTCCACTGCACTCTTCACCACTGCACCCTATGCCACTCTACTCTACGCCACTAAACTCAATGCCACTTAACTCCACTCTGAAAAAAAACTACTCTACACCACTATATTACAGGCTGAACCATTCTATTCTATGCCACTTCACTGTGCCACTGCAATCTACCCCGTGCCACTCCACTCCACTCTACTTCACTCTACTCTGTGCCACTACCCTCTATGCCACTGCTCTCTATGCCAATGCACTCTGTGCCAATGCACTCTACTCCAATTTACTCAAAACCAATATACTCTTGACCACTGCACTCTATGCGAATCTAGTTTGCACCACTGTACTGTACTTCACTATACTCCACTCTGCAACACTCTAGTCTACAGTACTTCACTCTATGCCACTATACTGTACACCATTGCACTCTACTTCAACTTACTCTGCACCACTCTACACCACTACTCACTACAGCAATGCACTCTGTGCCACTCTAATCTACACTATGGACTCTCAACACTCTACTCTGCAACGCTGCCCTCTCTGCCACTAAACTCTATGCCACTCTAATCTGCACCACTCTACTCTGCACTACTGTACTCGATGCCACTGTACTCTACTCTGCACCACTCCACTCTATGCCACTCTACTACACTCTACACCAGTACACTGTACGTAAATTCACTCTAAGCCACTCTACTCTATGCCACACTAATCTACTGTGCTCCATTGCACTTTATGCCACTTCACTATATGTCTCTCTACTCTACTCTGCAGCATTCTACTCTATGCTAATGCACTGTACCCTACTCTACTATGCACCTCTGACTCTTTGACACTACACGACTGCACTGTGCACCACACTACTCTATGCTAATGCACTCTATGCCACCGCACTCTACGACACTGCATTCTATGACACTCTACTCTGCAAGACTGCACTCTCTGCCACTGAACTCAATGCCACTCTACTCTAGACCACTGCACTCTACTCTGCATCACTCAGCTTGACGCCACTCTGCTGCACTTTACGCCAATGCACTCTATGCCACACTACTTTGCACCACCCCACTATACACCACTCTAATCTATTCTTCACCACTGCACTCCACTCCACTGCACTCTACACCACTCTACTCTATGTAACTGCACTCTATGCCACTCTACACTTCTGCACTCTACCCCGCACCATTTGGCTCTACGTTACTTCACTCTTCACTGAACCAATCTACTCTGTGGCACCACTCTTCACCACTGCAATCCACTCTGTACCACTCTACTCTACGTCACTGCACTCTATGCCAATGGACTCTACACCACTTTACCCAAAGCCAATGCATTCTACTCCAATCTACTTTGCACCACTACACTTTACGTCACTTCATTCTAGTACACATTTCTCCACTCTACGACACTCCACTCCACACTACTCTACTCTATGATGCTCTACTCCATTAAACTCTACTCCACACTATGACATTCTACTTCGTCCTTTGTCACTCTACGACACTACTCCACTCAGCAATGTTCCACCAAACTCCCCCTACACCAGCCCATGCCACTATACTCCACACTATTCTATGACACACTACTCCACTCCATTACACTCCTTCACCCTATGCCACTCCACTCCATGCCGCTTCACTCTGACCATCTGTGCCACTCCTCTCTACTCTACGCCACTCAACTTTACAACACTCTACTCCACCCTATGCCACTCCACTCTACAACAGTTTACTCAGCTTTATGTCACTCTACCCTATAACACTCTACTCCACTCTGGCACTCTACGCCCTTCCACTCTATGACACTCTACTCCCTCCCTCCACATCACTCTACACCACTCTACTCTATTCCACTCCATAACACTCCACACCACACCACACCACACCACACCACACCACTCAACTCTACTCTACACCACTCAATGCTACTCTATGCCATGCCATGCCATGCCATGCCACACCACACCTCGACTGCCTACGCCTCTCCATAACACTCTGTTCTACTCCACTCTACCACACTCCACTCTCCTTTACCCCACTAAATTTTAGTCATGCTGAGCAGCAGGAGAGGCTGGTGTACAGCATGGCTAAAACATATTGGCAAAGCCAATAGCTCTTGCATAGGTGAGACCTATTTGGCTTTGCTAATGCTTGTGCCATTATATCACCACAGAACAGCTAGGTGATACTGCCTCGTGAAAGGTACTTTTTTCAGGCAGTTTATGTTGGTGTAATTTCACCATAATTCTGCTTTTTTTGCTTGTAATTGTGATGTCACATGTTGACGATTAAACCACTACTTGGTTTAAATTAGATGTGGGACATATTCGCAAGTCTATCTTCCTGAGACCATGGCTGCAGTTCGTGGTATTCAACTTCAGAATTTTCAAGTTTTGGTAGCATTATGAAACAGTCACATACACCAGCATTTGCTATGCAGTTTACTAATCACAGTATTTCAAAGTATATGTGGTTGCTTGATGTGGTAAATTAGTGAATATTTTTCTTGTACTGTGGATTTGTGCATAATGCATCTACATTTCACTTGTCTTCTATTCAGATTTGCCTGGGGTCTCTTCCCTATTTCAAATTGGATGTTAGTACATGTATTGTGGTGTGCCCTATATTCTGTTTGTTCTCAGGGTGTGAAAATACTGTGAACGAGTACCTGTTAACCAGCATTGTTTTGTTTCGCATGATTCTCCCTCGGTGGCAGGGAACCCATTGCTAGAACACAAGACGCCCTTTTGTCGGATGCGTGCGTGGAGAAAAGGATCCCATTGGTAAAACATAAGACACTCTTTTTTGGGATGAGTGTGAGGAATAAAAGATATATGTTGCGAAAACACCAGCCGCCCTTACATGGGATAAGATCGTGGGTTGAAAGACACGTGTTACTAACACACTGCGGTGCAGATTTACAAGCCCTTGCGACACATTTACGTTGTGTCACTTCTATGATCCAGCAGCGGCGTAAACCATGTGCCACGTTCCACCTTATTTACAACGTGACGCATCTAGGGAGATGCGTAATGTTGTAAAGCCCTGTGCCACATGAAACTTGCGTTAGTTTTTATGTGGGCCCCTGTGCATTGCTGGAATTGCGACACGCTCGCGATGCAAGTCCAGCAAATTTGCCGCCCTTACGCCACAAGATACCACATGCATCCGCCTAAACTTGCTCCACAGTGCGCCGCATTGTAAATGTGACGCATCCGTGGTGGCGCAAGGGGAGACTTGTGTGTCGCATCTGTTCTGGCGCATCCATGCTGATTTGCAGAGATGCACCAGACATTGTAAATACGTCCCTAACTGTCCTCACAGGGGATGAGTTTGTGGGGTGAAAGATACCCACTGCTTAGTCACAAGATGCTCTTTTGATTCCTGGGTGTGGGGGTTGGGATATATCTATTGCAAGTAAACATTGTATGAATATTGAAAAAACAGTTTTTATGATTTTTCCTTGGATTTGTGTGTGTGTTTGTGTCAGTGTTTGTTGGTGTGTTGTGGTACTTAATTGTTTTGGTATTCTGTGTTCTTATGATGCTGTGAAATGTTGCATTGCCTGGTAGTTTTGTGGTTTAGGTTTCAATTGCATTTCTCAAGGTGGGGGGCATTTCCTTTTTGTTTCAAAAGAGGGAGATGTGTGGTATCCTGCATGTCTGGTTACCCAACGATGTCATAGAATGTCCGGGTTATGAGGCTTCACTGGAGCGCGATTGAGCCAGATAGACCAGCGCTGAATATCTAACCACATCTACTTCTGGTGGAGTCATTTATGTATCTATTTAAATTCCAATAAATCCTCTCTTAATCTACTGGCATTGTCTGGTATATCTACATGCCAACGCACATCACAGCAGCAGTTTTTACATGTAAAATATATAAACATTTATATATACACAATATATACCTGAGCTAACTAGAATGTCAGCCACCACAATACACTGCTTATGACCTCACATATTACTTCCCTCATGACATGATCAGTGACATCACTTATGGCATCCAAATGACATCACGGATGACATCATTCACAGAACCACTCACACACCCATAGAACATCTCATACACTCACTCCCACACACGCGCACACAACCCCATTCACAGACCCATACAAGCACTCACATACCCACTCGCTGATCCATAGAGCCACTCACATATACACACACCCATACAGCCACTCACAAAACTACTAAGTCCCCCATACAGCTGCTCATGGACCCACTCACTCACGAATATAACTACTCACACATCCAGTCATACAGACATACAGACACTTACACACCCACTCATACACCCATACAGACACTTACACACCTAGTCAATCACCATACAGTCACTCACACAGCCTCTAACGCACCCATATAGTTACTCACATGCCCACTAAATACATATACCAACACATGTACTCATTTGCCTATACAGTCACTGACACAAGCACACACACACCCATACAGTCCCTCTCTCATTTACTCACTCACTCATACATCACTGACACACCCACTTAGTCACCCACTCCCTCACACACACCCTCACACACCAAGAAAGCCACTCACTTACCCATACAACCACTTACTCAGGCACCTACTCACACATGGATACACACAGTCACTCACATAATATGTATTGCAACTAATATCAGTCATTAGTAGTACACAAAGTTTACTAATTTAACAGTTGTACTATCTTACCATACCTTTAACACTCACAAATGTTTAGAAAACATTCACAGTCACAGGATAATGTATTCTGTGATGTTGTTTGAGATGTCCTCAGTGATGTTACTGACCATGTCATGAGTGATGTAATATGTTAGGTCATAAGTAGTGCATTGCAGGAACATAAGTTATAGTTAGCTCAGGTAACTATCACTGCTTATTGTCTATGGTTTCATACGAGTGAAATTGATGGAGCAAGGATTCGCACGTAAAGCGACTTGCTCTCATTCATGAACCTCGTCTAATGTATAATCATATTAATCCAACTGTCCGTCATTTATTTAGCATTTTCCCCAACACGCGGGTGTCCCCACGAGGCTTGCCTGTGTGTCTTTTCATACTAACAAAGCTTGCACTAGAAGAAATGGCTGCTTCGCTGAAATTCAGTCTGCGCATGCGTCGGTCATACCCATGTGATGTGACGCACTCGCATTCTGGAGGGAATCTGTGCTCATGCGCACTGTTGCAAACATGGCCGCTTGTCTCTCACCACGCACTCTGCCTGCTACTGCTGCTTTCGCCTATCTGTCTTTTCGCACTAAACTTTAATGCTATAGAAGTTATAAAGTAAGGGGTTTGTTAAAATTTTAGCATGGTATACAGTGTGATCATTTTATATGTGATTCTAATTTGTTCTCGCTTACTTTTCATGTATCGCGTCTCTGGGGCTGGGAAAATCGGGAGTGGAGCCATACTTGAGGCTCTGCTGGGCACCGTCATGTGACCGGGGAGAAACTCTACTGCGCAGAAGCTGAAATAAGCCAGCTGGCTCCTGAAGCCCAATGCGCCTGAGAACCCAGCACAAGATGATGAAACTCACCTTGAAACCCAGAGACTTTGTTGCTATGCCTTGTACACTCGTATTTTCTATTGTATTCCTATGGATGGGAACGTGAACCCAAGGGGCGGATAAGCAAAATTCAAATTTATGATGGGAACGTTGAATTATAGGAGGTGACAATGTCCGAGCCACCTCTCTTGACCAATCATAATGTGAGAAACTGTCACTTGCAACATTGGTGGGTGGTCTAAGGGTCCCCAAACTGTATAATTACCCTAGTATAGCTTAGGAAAATTGTCCGACTTGTCCGAGTAGCAGACCTGTCACTGACCCTACGAACTCTATAGGTGCTCAATCTAGAGTGCTGCGGAGCACTCTGTCCATACTTTCCACAAACTCCTAGGGGTGGAAATAGTCTTAAGTGCTGGCGAAGCACTTTGCTGGGAAATTCGAAAACCCAATCGGGGTTACTGGCGGATTACTTGCAGAGAGGGGTAACGCAGGCGTTGCTTCCGAAGCTGTGGGTGTTGGTCGTACCTTGGTGAGCCCAGTCCTGAACCAAATCCTGAGGGGTATCCTGTCCTGAGTTTCCGTGAGCTGTACCTGCTCACATTCTGGTATTTCATTCCCTGAGGGTCCTTGTCCCCGTCTTCCCAACTGACCCGTGGCCAGGGTTGGTCTTCATTCTGAATTAGGTAATTATTAGACTGTGGGTTTGCGACGCGTCTCTCTCTCTCTCTCACTACTTTCCTAATAAAGCACTCTTGCCTGTGATATTGCTCTATCACCTTTGAAATACCAAGTATATGCGCTCGTTTCTTAGCTTTGTTCCTTTTCTCTCCCCTCTTATAGGATATCATTGATTTATCATACGTAATAGTGTGTTCCCAATTTTCCCTTTCCTTTAGTATGGTTGCCGTGAACTTAGCAGGATAGTATAATAGCCTAGATAAATGTTTTAGGTCCCGTTCACATCCCATGTCCTAGTATAAACTTGCAGTGACTAGTTGGTTCTTAATATTCTTACCCATAGTGTTCACGTATACTCAAATGGTTCTTGCCTTAATACATAGTTACCTTTTGGTTGTGATCTTAATGCTTGATGTGTTATTTTGTATTTTGCTAATTCTGACATATTCACTTTGAAAATTCCTATATAAACTCTCAAACTTATCAGGTGTCTGTGGTCATTTTTCGGATCATAGTGTGGACAAATGTATTTTGGGTTATAAAGTGTATTTTCTTCTAGGACCCCTGTCACCTTTTCCCTGCTAGCTCCTGATCCGTCTGGAGTAATGTGCCTGTGGTAAGTCAGGTACATGATCAGCAGTGGTGAGAAGTCAACCCCGGATTACTCATAGTAGCGTGTATAAACTCACCCGGTTCACGCCAAACGCAAGTCATTGGTTTGAAGGTGCACGCCAGGGCCCAGTGCGTGTGAGAATCGGGAAACCCAGTGACCCGGGTGAACTGCGCGCTCTATCAAAATCTGAGCCTGAGTATAACATCACAGTAACATTTTGTTTTTTAGTGAATTCTTTTTTTGATGTATTTCATAACTTTAACCTGTAAACTTTGAGAATGAGTGTGTGAGTGGCTGTATAAATGTAAATGTATGTAGAGGTACTTGTATAGCGCACAACTCCCCTGAGGCATCTCGGCGCTTGTACGGATACCGCTGAGCAACCCTTCCTGGCCTTTCCCAGTGAAGTGCCCACTCCTGGGCACCCCCAATGGTGAAGCCAGGCATCCAAGCGTTGTTGGGGCCGTTGTGGAGATTAAGCAAGCTATTGCCCATAGTTGCAGAGTGGGACTCCATGATTAGAATAGGCACCGAGGCGAGAATTATCATGTCCGAGGAAGTAGAGCCCAAGACCCGCTGAGGCGGGAATTGAACCCTGGTCCCGGGCTAGACCACTGCATCAGGGTCTGCCGCTCTAACCATTGAGCCACACTTCTTCAATATAGGTTAATGAGAGGTGTATGAGTGCATCTGTGAGTGGGTGTATGAGTGATTGGGTCTGGGACTGGATGTCTGAGTGTCTGCCAGTGGGTATGTGAGCTTCTGTGTGCGTCTGTGACTGGAACTGTGGTTCTGTGAGTGGGTGGGTGAGCGGCTGTCTGGGTATGTGAGTGGGTGCCTCTGTACGGCTGTCAGTAGGTGTGTGAGTGGTGCTATGGGTGTGTGAGTGGGTGTGTGAGTGCCTGTGTGTGTCTGTGAGTGGGTGTAGGAGTGAATCACTGACAGAATATCGACTTCGAAAATATCAACGTCAAAAATATCGGAGGTGTAATATCGGCATCAAAAATATCGAAGTCCTATCTACATTAATGTAAGTACAAAAATATAGAGAAAAAAATATAGTTGGAAAAAATATTGTTTTAATATTTAAAAATATTATAAAATTAAATAAATAGTACATATAATTAAAATAAACGTAGTTAAAAATATATTTAGAGTAATACATATAATGTAAAAAAATAAACATATACATATGAAATATAATATATATACTTATTAATATTTATAATTAATTACTCAAATAACTTATACATTGTTAAAAAAATTATTTATAAATTATAAATACATACATACACATACAAATAAATAAGACACTACATTAACTAAAACAATAATTATTGGATAGCGTAGGGGTAGACATTACTATTTCAGCTCCAGAGGGTGCAACAGTAGGGAATGTGTTGGATAGCGTAGGGATTAAAATTACTATTACAACTCCAAAGGGTGCAACAGTAGGGAAAGTGTTGGATAGTATATAGATTAAAATTACTATTCCAACTCCAGAGGGTACAACAGTAGGGAAAGTGTTGTACAGCGTAGGAGTAAAAATTACTTTTCCAACTCCAGAGGGTGCAACAGTAGGGAAAGTGTTGGATAGTGTAGGGGTTAAAATTACTATTACAACTCCAGAGGGTGCAACAGTACGGAAAGTGTTGGATAGTGTAGGGGTAAAAAATGACTATTCCAACTCCAGAGGGTGCAACAGTAGGGAAAGTGTTGGATAGCATAGGGGTCAAAACAACTTACTAATAATTAAAATATTAATAAAAAAAATAACTATTTAATTATTAAATTACAACAAATTAATTAACAATATCAATAAATAAGTATTTAAAAATAATTACCAATTAATAATTAATTAACAATTAAAATAAATAAGATTAAATAATAATTATACATTTTTTTAACAAAAAATAAAACAACATGAAAAACCAAAAGCCAATAATTATAAAAATAATTTAGCAATTAATAATTTATTAACAATACATTATTGCTAGATACCAAAACATTATAAAAAATAAAATGTAATTACCAACTAATAATTAATAAACAATTATTTAACCAATGTAATAATTATTAAAAATGTATTACCAATTAATACTTGATTAACAATAATTTTATTACCAATACTCAACACTAAAACAAATATTTTCTTAATTACAATTAAATTACTTCCCACAGTATTACCCTGTAACCTCACAACACACTTAACATAATTACCAATTAATACAGTGATAAAAATTAATTACCAGTGAATGCAAATTAATTACCAATGAATAATTAATTAACATAAACATGTTATTAATACCAATAAATAAAAATTACATATTTACTTAATTACAATTAAATTACTTCCCACCCTATTACCATGTAACCTCACAACACACTTCAATAATAAATTAATACACTTAACATAATTACCAATTAATACATTGATAAAAAATAATTACCAATGAATAAAACTTAATTACCAATGAATAATTAATTAACATAAAAATATTTATCAATACCAATAAATACAAATTACATATTTACCTAATTACAATTAAATTACTTCCCACCCTATTGCCTATAAACCCACAACCTGCTACAGAACTAAACGCAAAATGTATTTAAAAGTATTTAAAAATAATTCCTAAAAAATATTTAATAATTTACTATAATTAAATTACTTCCCACCCTATTCCCCTATAAACCCACAGCCTGCTACAGTACTAAAACGCAAAATGTACTTAATATATTATTACTAACTTCAAAAATGTAATACATATATTTTAAAACTAGTTCAATAATTAACAAAAATTATAAAAATAAACATATAAAATAAAATACATAACACTAATATTAATATCGATATTAGTAACATCAATTTTTTTGCTATCGATATTACTAACTTCGATATTAACAAAAACGATATTTCTTACCTTCATGCCGATATTCCGGTCGTCGATATTCTTGATTTCGATATTCTGTCCCTACGAAATTTTGGACTTGATATTATTACCTGTTGAAATAAATAAACTCGATATCTAGACTGTTTACCGTAGGAGTGCCTGTGTGGGTGTGAGAGTAGGTGTGCTTTAATTAATCTTGCTTAAATCAATGATGTTTCTTTTGAGATGTATGCCACAAGTGTGAATGATAAGTCTCAGTATGTAGAACTTGTCTTTGATAAGTTTACTCTCTAATTCTCTTAATCATTACAATAATGGATATTCATTGAGGGACGTGTTAAATGCTAATGGCAGAGGGATCACAAATAACATTATTGGGCCCAAGTCATGAAAAAACATAAACACAGGGGGTGGAAAGTTACATCTTCACCTGAACATCCGTCCTCAATACACAAACATTCCCAGTTGTATGCTGGGCGCAAGTTTCAAGACTTACTCCTGGGGGTGTTGTGTGACTTTTCCACTGGGGCCTAATGCCCTGTGCAAAAATCTCCATAGCACTGAACTACGCACCGAGTGATAGAGCCTCCTCTGCAAACATGTCTTTTTCTTCTAAAAATTTAGAATTTTAAAATATTTATAAAGCGCTCGACTACCAAGCGGATTCTTCTTTTCTCAATGGGATAACATTTCTCTCTTTAGAGAACCCCCCTACCCGAACATACACGAAAATATGGGAATGATCCTTTCACTTTTCCATTTTGGAAGAGGAATTACTTCAGCTCTTGGCTAAAGGAACTAGACAACTTTTTCCTGGGTGAGAAAGGCTCAGATTGGAGTATGGGAATTCATATGCTTGTTAGCATTCCCAAACTTCCAAGGCAAACCATGCTTTGGAACACCCCTTCCAATTACATGAGTGGGATTTATGACTGAAGGTTTCTGGATACTGGTGGTGGAGAAATCTGTAGTAGTCATTACATTCATCCCTTCCAGCAATTATTCTGAGGATTCCTAAAAGGGTATATAGATCATAAATGTATGTTTCGACTGAAAATACCATCCTTAATATGGCCCATTGTTTTGAGTTGTCTACTTGTGAATTCCTTTTTATAGCAGCCCCACCATACACGGGGATAACAGGTCGAAAGACTTACAACACATGATGTGTGTATAGTCAACCGGCTCTTCAGTGCACAAGACCCAGTCTGTCTTCACAGGAACTTCACCTCATAAACACACCGGGCCTCGAAAACAGCGATGCATCACTTTTCATTGCGCCCTCCTTACGACATGCTGTATGCGTCATATGTACAGTATGATGCATCATGTCGCAAGGATTTAAAGATACGTCAGTATTTCTGATGTATCTGTAGGTGCAAAAATGACGCATTGCTGGAGTGTGTCACGAAAGTGACGCAACTCCATCAATGGGTCATTTCACATGAGCAAGTCCCATTTCAAATGTGCCTGCGTCAATCTTACGCCTGCTGTGAGGCAGGCGTAAGATATTAACGTATTTGTGTCCTAGAAGTGATGCAGTGAAATCTCATCGATTTCACTGCATCACTTCTACGAGGCTTACTTGCGTCAAAACGCCCACCCTGCATACATCATACCTGGCGCAGGTATAATGTGGCACAGGGGTTTACAAAGTGACGCATCTACTTAGATGCGTCACTTTGTAAATATGATGCAATATGGCACATTTTTTACCCTGCTGGTGCGTCACAAAAAGTGACTCACCGGCAGCGCAAAAGGTCGCAAGGGCTCATAAATAACCCCCTCATTTTTTGGGCATTTAAAATTATTCAAAGTACATATAAACAAATCTGTATGATATATACGTATATCATTAATGCATTTCTGGCCCTCTATACTCAAACGTTCACACCTCATACACACTCATGTGCTGCCTTCTGTCGGCTGCGGAGACCCTGCTGAGTGCTTGGCCTTGTGTTACCATTAGTGTATGAACCACACTATCTCTGCATCTCATTGCTGATTCAATCTGGAAACCCCCCGTTTTTCCCTGAGGCTGGACTGAGCTAGCTAAGAGTCGAGGTCCAGTACACCCTTGTGTGTCCGTGTGCTCTATAAGCTAATCAGTCAATCGGTCATTATCAAGAGACACACACCTTCAGCTCTGCACTTACGCTAAGGGAAGGAGTTGTAAACCAGCTTCACTAGGCACATAACAAACATGAACACCTAAGGACCCGGCACTGTGTTCTGTTCCATCACAGATCAAAGACATTCCTTCCCCAGAGCTAGGGCTGGGCTGGTCCAGAGACGCACAACAAAAATCCTGTCAAGTTTTCCGGATATCCACAATAAACTTGCATGAGGCCAATTTTCAGATGTTGAATGTTAAGACTTAAAACAGACTTAAGTTAGGATTTTGTCTTAAGTCTGTCTTAAGACAAACTTAAGACAAAATCCTAACTTCTGTGAATACCAAAAGTAGTAAGTTTAGGATTTTGTTTTAAGTTAGTTCTGTGAATCGGGCCCGAGGATATCGTGTATTGTGAAATGCCATCTGTCACTCAAGTGCCTGGCAGACACACTGTATGGCCTTTCATTCACCACCATGGGCAGTGTGTAGATCAAACCATTAGGGGATATATTTGCAGGGGTGCCATAAGAGTGCCCCTCCTCTGACATGAACTTGGACAACATTACCTTCCTCCTTAATTAGATCAAACACCTCACATAATCCCAAATTTCAATAATGGAACATAAGTCATACAGATAGCCTTTAGTCCATACATGGATTTTAGACTAAACAGGCTTTTAAGAGGGTAGAGAGGGTTGGATTGCTGCAAGATGGTATTTTGTGCTATTACCCGGGTCTCCTGAGTCCAGTGAGGATGAGACGGCGTGTCACCTTGAGGGGTGGATGACCCAAGACCTGTAGGTAGTCAACAAACTTATGGCTCTGAAATGGCAGTCCACTGTAAGTTTTGAGTTGTCTCATGAAACTTGAGGTGGCTTTCGTTGGAAGCATTAGACCCTACAAGCTCTATTACTGGGTATTTAATATAGTTATTGATCAAGACAAGGGTGTAACATCTTTCAGGGAGGCACCCAAAGTCCATGCTGGTGACCTCTCAGTAGCCTCCACCATTTTATCCATCTGAGTCTACCACACCTTTGTCCTGGGCTGTTTTTGCTTTTAGCATGCTTTGATGAGCACGGTGTGTGAGCTGCACTGCTTGTTCTGTCAGGCTGTCAGGGAAAACCAGACGAGGTCCTCGTAGAAAACACCCACTTGGGCCAGTCAGTCATGAGTTAGTGATGCAAATTAAACAGCGTGTCAAGAGTCTTCTATGCTATGAGGGTTTGTGTGAAAGGTTTGCGATTGGTAGACCTGTAAATGTTGGCGAGCTGGTTTTACTTGTCATATGTTTGGCTTTTTCGGCCTCTCGCGGGACAGTCATTCGGCCTGTGAGATTGCCCTCCACAGTATCCACGTGCTCTTCGTGTCTCTATCTGTCTTCTCATTGGAGGCTTGCTACTGTATCACAGTTGAATTGTGTTGACTG
The DNA here is from genome assembly GCF_964263255.1 of Lissotriton vulgaris. NCBI lineage: Eukaryota > Metazoa > Chordata > Amphibia > Caudata > Salamandridae > Lissotriton > Lissotriton vulgaris. The sequence goes on from NC_141687.1 coordinate 65,333,530, forward strand.
GCTCTGTCTTGACTGCTCTGTGGAGAGCTGCTTCCATATGTGATGCACGAGCCTTTGATAACTCCTTTGATCTCGCTAGTGTCAGAATATCGCAAAGCAATTTTCCTGGCTCTTAGAGTAAGATTTGTCTCAATTTGGAAAATGCATTGCCCTGAATGATCTGGCCTCTGATCTCCTCTTGCTCATCATGGAGCCCAAAAGTGCTCACACGTTCTATGAGTCTACTGTAGAAAATGTCCAGTGCCAGTGACTCTACTGGTTCTTGGCAGGCTTGTCTGGAAATGAACCGTACATAGTTGCTGTCCGCTATTGGCGCAAAGTGCAAATTTAGGGCCGTGATGAGTGTGTGACATGACTTGGATATCGCCTCTGTGAGGGGTTTATATATTTCGTGAATCTCATTTCCTCACAGGTGTCGAAGAATGGTGCGGTGTCGTTCAACTCCTATTTCTGCGCCTTCATAATAGAAATGGATTGGAGGCGTTCCTGCCAAGCCCACCTCTTGGGCGCTTGTGACAAGGGCGTGCCTTCTATGATGAATGGCTCTATGGCAGGGACGGCGAGATGCTATTGAGATGTCAGTGGTGTCCATACATGAAATAGGCCCTCGTGGGAGTCGAAGTTGGAGCGGGGTATACTTTGCGGCATGAGCATTGCTCTTGTTGGAGAGGTGAGACAGCCACCTGCCTGAGTGACGGTGCGCAGTCTGTGTGCTTTTACAGTCTCCACCTGAATGCCTGTTCAGGAACTGTGGGGAGATGGTGTCTTCTTGGCATATATTGTAGGGCTCCCAGCCATACTACTGTTGAGTGTGTGGTGTCACTACTGCCTGTAGGGCACCCACATCGTGAGTGCAGTGTGATGGCCAAGCCTTTCCTTCCGGCCTGGAGACTGGTGAGGCCCTTTCATGCTGCACGTAGGGTGACCAACCATTTGTAATTTTCAAAGACTGCATGTAAATTAGCCATAACACCCAATGTACGTAATAGAGGTCTTAACGGATGGTATTTGTCTTTAATATTAGCCTTTCCATTACAGGACAAAAGTTAATTCCCACAATTGGGATTTCCCAGCTGAATTGGAAGATAGTGGGTCTCCTCTACTGCATTCTGGAGCGAGGTGCAGACGGGAAACAACCTTTACTACGCGGTCAAAACACCGCACTACCATCACAACGCAGATTTTACAACGCAAGTCATTACCACGACTTGCGCTGGAGGACGCTCTAGACTAAGGAATAGTGTGATTTACTATTCCAACGCCTTCTCTACTGTACAAATGCTGGAGTTGGAATAGTAAATTATACTATTCCTAAGTCCAGCACCCTACAGCGCAAGTCGTGGTAACGACTTGCGTTGTAAAAGCTGCGTTGTGATGGTAGTGCGGTGTTTTGACCGCGTAGTAACGTCATACATCCGGTGCAGATACCTAGAAAGAAAGAAGTCTTCTTGCCAAAGTATCTGTTTCCCTAAGGAAATGAAAATATGGGCAGTCAGCAATTGTAAAGGCTGCTCTGGAGCCAGTGTAGCGTGACTTGATGGAATCACTTGAAGATTCCTGATAACAAGAGGTCTTATTTTTGAGAGGTACTGGGCAGGTGTGCCAAGCTGAGCTGTGGAGTGCGTGCATTTAATGCACAATTATAAAAAAAAAATTGCACTTGGTATAATCTACATATTACTAAACTCTATTATTTAGAAGCACTTTTTATCTTTAACCTAAATGTATATGTGCATGTAGTGGTAGTCTCATATTATACAGTGTGTGATGCACAATTAAAATAGCTTAAACATTCACAGTGCTTTCAGCAAAATTTCAGTAGGGTGGCACACTATACTAAGTACATATTTTTAGCTTAATTGCTTTTAAGCCACAGCATTAATTGCATCAGTCACGCCCCTTTTAGAGATCCCTAAGTTATTCATCCCACCTAAAACCCTGGTCTACACGCGCGTCCGGGTTCTTGGCACACATAGCCTTTGTTGCCACACACAGAGAAACAAATTAGAGGGAACATTGGTCACAGGTGGCTTAAGAGTGGTCAGAGCTACCTGGCGGCTCCCTGGTCCCTTAATAAGATGTGGGACATGTCAAGGTGTCTTAAGAAGGAACCAGGGGGGAGCTGGTGAAGGTTTTCAAAATATTACAATAACTGGGGTACCACCACCATCTTCAATAGTGCCATGTGACTCATTACTGAAAGTTTAAGAGAAGATCAATAAGCACCTTGGGCTCTGCATTGAAAGGCAAATGATTCCCAGTTCATTCTGGCGTCTAATTCTATAGAAAGGGGAAAACACTTTCATATGTTAAAGAAACACTTCTTACAATATGGATGAGGAGAGGTGTGGTGCAGCGGCCAGGGCAGCTGACTTCGGAGCACAGGGTTCACGGTGTGATCCCCAGCTCCAGTTGCAGCTCAGCTCAGCACCATGTGACTCTGGGCAATAGCTCACTTAATTTCCACAACGGCCCCCAGTGCCTTGAGACCCGTAAGGGTGAGTAGTTTGCGCTTTACAAATACGGATTTACAATATAAAATCGTTCTCATGTTCTTACATTTTGCTTGTGTAACCCCTTCCCTGCTATGCGTCACGGTGGGCGTGTGCTGATGACGGCTGGGGGCCGTCATGACCATGCCCACGATCGGAATGTCCCGCACAGGCGGGGAATTCCAGCCGCGACGGAGGGGTTAATTTACATCCCAAATATTTTGAAGATTCTGCATGTACTTTGGCACTTAAGAATGTGTCAGATCATTGGTTGGGCTTTGGCTTGACTGCAGAACCATTTTAAGACATAGACAGAGTAGGCAATTTCCCACACAACCTTCAAAGGGGTCTGGCCCCTGCTCGCTCTTCACAAGCACAATCAGCTGCTAATTACACCACAAGGACGCCACCCGCAGACACCACCACCTCATCAGATTAGCCAAGAGATCCTCCTTCAAAGACCGCTTGGATAACAACGCACATGACAGCAAAGAGCTCTTCAGCATTGTCAAGGAACTCTCCAACCCCAGCGCCGACATCCCGCCCTCACAAGAACTGTGCGACTCACTAGCCATCTTCTTCCACCGCAAGATCGCTGACATCCACGACAGCTTCAATACCACGACCGCCCCGACTACGGCAGACTGCACCTCCCCTGTGAACACCACCAGCTCCAACCGCCTGACCTCCTGGTCCAACGTCAATGACGACGAGACACGCAAGGTCATGAACTCCATCCACTCAGGATCTCTGTCTGACCCGTGCCCACACCACGTATTCAACAAAGCAGCCATCGCACCCGAACTACGGAAGGTCATCAACATCTCCTTCGAAACAGAGACGTTCCCGGAAAGCTGGAATCACGCCGAAATCAACGCCCTCCTCAAGAAGCCCAAAGCGGAACCCAAGGACCTCAAGAACTTCCGGCCTATCTCCCTGCTCTTGTTCCCGGCAAAGGTCATCGAGAAAATCGTCAACATGCAACTGGCCCGCCACCTGGAAGACAACAACATCTTTGACCCGTCCCAGTCCGGATTCAGACGAAACCACAGCAGCGAGACAGCCCTCATCGCAGCCACAGACGACATCAGGCACCAGCTAGACAACGGCGAAACATCAGCCCTCATCCTCCTGGACCTGTGAGCCGCCTTCGACACGGTCTTCCATCACACTCTAAAGACACGCCTCCTAGAAGCCGCAATCCAAGAGAAGGCTCTTGACTGGACCACGTCCTTCCTCCCCGGCAGAACCCAGAGCGTCCGCCTCCCACCCTTCCGATCCGAAGCCACCTGCATCATCTGCGGCGTCCCCCAGGGGTCATCCCTCAGCCCGACGCTGTTCAACGTCTACATGGTCGCCCTCGCACAAGTGGCCTGCCATCACGACCTTAACATCATTTCCTATGCCGACGACACCCAGCTCATCCTCTCCCTCACCAAGGACCCACACACCACCAAAACCAACAGCCACGAGGGAATGAAGGCTGTCGCCGACTGGATGAGAAGCAGCCGTCTGAAGTTGAACTCGGACAAAACGGAGGTCCTCATCCTCGGACCCACCCCCTCAGCCTGGGACGACTCCTGGTGGCCGACCACACTGGGAGCAGCACCTACACCCACCGGCCATGCACACAATCTAGGATTCATCCTCGACTCCTCCCTCTCCATGTCTAAGCAGGTCAACGCCGTCTCCTCCTCCTGCTACAACAGCCTCCGCATGCTCCGCAGGATCTACAAGTGGATCCCGACCGAAACAAGAAGAACGGTGACACAGGCCCTCATCAGCAGCAGACTGGACTACGGCAAAGCGCTCTACGCAGGAATCCCAGTCAAACACCTACGACGACTACAACGCATCAAAAACACCTCCGCCCGACTGATCATCAACGTCCCCTGCCACAGCCACATCACCCCCCTCCTGAGAGACCTACACTGGCTCCCTGTCGACAAGAGGATCACCTTTAAGCTCCTCACCCACGCACACAAAGCACTCCACAACACTGGCCCAGCCTACCTGAACAGCAGACTCAGCTTCCACACCCCCACCCGCCAGCTCCGCTCCGCCAGCCTCGCCTTCGCCCTCGCCGCTGTCCCCCGCATCCAATGAACGACCTCCGGCGGCAGATCCTTCTCCTACCTCGCCGCCAAGACCTGGTACACCCTCCCTACCCACCTACGGCAGACCCAAGACCTACTCGCCTTCAGAAGACTCCTCAAGTAGCAGCACCCCCCCCCCCCCCCTCCCCTCTGCGCCTTGGGACCCTCACGGGTAAGTAGCGCGCTTTACAAGTGCTCTGATTGATTGATTGATTGATTGATTGATTGATTGATTGAATGATTGCACTAGCAGAGTTTGCCAGGGTGGGTGGGTGCTGCTTGTTCAACCTCTTGAAAGTGTTTCTCTTCTCTCTGCTGAGACAAATCCACAGGTACACAATACTTTCCGATACTCATGGCGGGCCCTCTTGTCTGACTTTAGGAATTGTCCCACCTTGTTCTTCTTTTCATTATCTGCCTGGCTCTTTGCAACAACCCTGTGAACCAGTGGTTGTGGATCTCCCATCTAATCTCATTTTCATCCTGCTCTTTAATTCTATATGTCTGGTATTCTGGGCTCCCAGTTCTCAATAAATGTAGAATCCCAAAAACACACGCTAGTGCTGTGAGACTACAGACAAGTTGTGGGTACCTCACATCCTGACATTAGGTGTGAGACTGTCGCCCACAACATCTACTCTGCCTAATAAAATTTTTGTTTTAGGTTTAACCTTGACTGGAGGTTGAGGTGAGGCAGATGTTTTTGTTCGACTCCTCTAAACTAGGAGATGGTCACTTACCCTAATGTTTCCCAACTGTTGGCCATAGGTTTTAAACTGCTTAGAAACATACAGCCAGATTCATCATTGTCCCGTTTTGCGAGTCCTTAATAGCGATTATTAAGGAATCGCTATTAAGGACTTGCAAAACAGGATTCATGTAGGAATCGCAAAATAAATTGCGATTCCTACAGCTTCCTTATTTGCGATTAGCAAATTGCTAATCGCAAATGAGGAATAACTCCTCATTCATTCCTATGGGCCTAAGGCCATAAAGTGCATTTTTCAAATTGCGAATTCGCAAATAAAAAATGGTTATTGAATTGCATTTAAGGAATCTCAAATAGAGATTCCTTAAATGCAATTCCTCGCAATTTAGCGATTTTGCTATTATCGATTATTGCATTTGGGATGATGAATCCCAAATGCAAAAATTGCGCTCGCAAAGGGCCAGATTCTCAGAATCTGGCCCTTTGCGAGCGCAATTTTCAATGATGAATCTGGCTGATAATCAAAATGTTGCTGTTGCTTTCTCCCGAAGAAAGTTGGAGTAAATCTGGATAGGACTGATGTACTTAACACTGTACTCAACTTAATTTAATATTGAATAAGGACATAATGTGCCAACTGAATGTGGTATACCTAGAGGCAATCAAGACCATAGTGAATATATAGTGCTATGTAGAAAATAGTAAATAAATGCATTGACACAATAGTGGGGTATGGCCTCTCCTTGGATACGTCTGTTAAACTGACCTTTTGTCCTGAATTTTGACTCTTTGTCCTGAATTTTTGTCCGGAATTTTGACTCTTTGTCCTGTAATTGTTTACAGTCCTGTCCAGAACTTGCATCCATGTCTGTTGGTCACCCTCGCAGTGCATTGTTGGAGGCAGGCAGGTAGGTGGAGCTGACGGCAGGGCTCCAGATTTGGGCCTCCCCTCTGGCTGAGGATCTTGGCATGTCTGGGCTGTGTGGGCAGAACGAATTAGAGTGGCATGCGCACTGCCAACTCAGGTAGCAACGGGCAGCCGCTACAGTGTTGGACGGGCAAGAGTTAATGGTCCCGATTCACAAAGGTAACCTGAGACGAAAGTCTAACTTTAGGACTTTTGGTATGAACAAAGGGCATTTATGAGTAGTAATGTTAGACTTTGGTCTCAGTTGAACTGTAAGTTCTGGTCTTAAGTTTAACTGAGGCCAAAACTCAAGTTTAACTGAGATAAAAGTCTAACTTTACTACTCGTAAATGCTGTTAGTGATTACAAAAAGTCATAAAGGTAGACTTTCTTCTCAGTTTACCTTTGCGAATCGGACACTCAATGCGGGCGATGGCGCGGCTCAGGCACCGGCCTCGTCGCCAATGTGGTGTTTGTGTTCTTGCTGCACGTGGCGCAGAAATGAGGACTCTGAGGCCGTATAGCCAACTTTCTGGTATGCCCCCGCTTCAACCTGTCCTCCATGGGCGGGAGAGCGTTCTCGACATCTATCCCCCAGGTGTGGAACAGCTCCCGACAAACCTTCGCAAAGAAGTAAATCTCCTGCCATTCAGGAAGAAGCGGAAGACGCTGCTCTTCTTAGATGCTTGAGGCAACATCTAAGCAGCTCCTTCTGGCTCAGGTGCACCCTCTACACAGCGCTTAGAGATCTCTGGGTGATCATGCGCTTTATAAATTACAATTACAATATTGTAAAAATGGTGCCTGGCCCATAACTGCCTGGCAGACGCGCCAGATACCCTTTTATTCGACACCCTGCGCGGCACGAAGATCAACCATTGGGGACAACGCCGGATAACATTACAAATATCAAGGGATATTATGTGCCTGTTTATCAATCATTCTAAAATCCCGACCGGATATCAGGACTCAGGCCAGGTATAGAGAGGGCTAGAGGGCGGCATCTTTGAGGGCGGTATGTTAATCCCCTCCATCAAACATTTCTATGAATATCTGACATTGCAATGAGCAAATTTGCTTGGCGACCACAGTAACAGGCAGGGTGGTTGGAAGCCCCGCCCTCTTTCATCATGATTTGGGGACCTGTGACGTATGCCTAATGAAGTGGGGGCCATCTGCTCAGATTTTGTCGCCTCAAGGTCAGTTTCTGGACCTCAGGGGCCCACAGATGTTGAAACTTCTGTATAATCTCTTGTTTATTTCTGAGCTGGCTCGTGCGCTGCGCACAGAGGTCCCACGGAGGCCTCCGCTTCCCTAAACGGGGCACCCTTGAAATGGAGGTTGTGCAACGGGGGGTTCCTCATTCCAGCCTCTCATCCTTTGCGCTGTAAGAGGAGGCCGCGGACCTCAGACGGCACGAGGGGGGCGCGGGAGACGGATGGCAGCCACGCCAGGTGAGGACACGGCTTGAACGGTCAGTCTCAAAGAAGGGAGCGCGCTTCCCGCCCTGCCCTACTCCTCCCTTTCGTATTGCACGGAACTTGTTTATTCTACTCCTCCTGTTTTACTCTGTTCTCCCCATCTCTCTTTCTCTCTCGCCCTTCTCTTTCTCTCTCTCTTTCTTCTCTTTATGCTTTTCTCCTTTCATTTCCTCCCTCGCTCAATTTCTATCTCTATCTCTTTCATTCCACTCTCTCTATATCCATTTGGCAGTTTCTTCTCACTGTCTTCTCTTACTCTGTCTCTCCCTCTCCACTTTTTCCATGTCTCTCGGTTGCTCTCCTTTCCGCTCTCTTCTGTGCCCTCTGATTTCCTCCTAATTTTTCACTCCTTCTTTCATCTCACCATCTTCTGTTTATCGCCTCTCTCCCTCGCACTCCCCCTTCTCTCTCGCTTCTTTCCTTCACACTCTCTACCTTGGCTTGAACACTGCCTGGTGCACGTTTACTACTTGAAGGAGGCACCTGGTAATAGACACTAGTGAGATGTCCTCATGGGCCGGTGGGGCTGGGCAGGAGACATTCATATTAGACTGAGTGGTCTTTCCGTGGCGCGTCATAGAGCAGTAAGTGCATGTGCCTGGGCCCCTCTCTAGGACCACTGAAGGTGCGACTATCAAAGTAAAACTGTGGTCTGGAGCCACTGGACTAACTCAGCCACTCTGAGAAAGTCATAAAAGTAGCCTCCCCTATTTTTGAATAATGTTCTTGCTCATTAGCGCTGCAAAAGCTTCTCGGATTGTCTTCCAGTTCTTTTTTAATGTTTGTCTATAAGTGTTCTCCACAATACGCAAATGAACGAAACCACATCATTTAATTTAAAGAAACGTAATTGAATCTTTACATTTGATACCCAATGCACGTACTCTTTGAAATAAAACAATAATTAATCGATCCCCCCATATGATAAGACTCTGCCACTCGTCCATATAAAAAATGCATGACGTCTCAAGTTCACATTATGCCATCTGGAACCTCTGCAAACGTGCAAGTTGCAAACAGTTGCGTTTGCGATTTGCCTGGCTGCGCTACTGAACACCCGCCCGACACCCTAATCGAAGAACGGATATCGAGGGGACAATATCGAAGGGTAAATGCACATGAGGATGTTTAGATTTACTATTTCTATCTCCACATCTGCGTGACTTGACGACATATGTTCGTACCAAATACTTATATATACACGTGGACTTCTGCATAGAACATCCTCACTTACCGGTCGATATCTTTTTTCGATTTTTTCTCCTCTATTTCTGCCCTACCGATATTTTGGGTTCGACATTCAGGGGGTACTTCCTTTATCATGTCTCTGGAGCTCGTTGGGGACAATTATAGAAAATGCACAGCGAAAAATTCAGAAGTGACGTGACCTATGACTCGGTAATGCTGTTGTCCGGTGTGATATCACGATAGGCCATTAGGGAGGAGGTCAAGCAGTCGTGAATATCATCAGAACTCCATGATGGCGTCACTGGACCGTAGCACATCCATAATAAACATTTCAGTTATATGCAGTACAGTGCTTAATTTGTAGAAGGTTAAGTGCCGGTGCCCATAGCTTAAATCAGAAGCCCGCAGCAGGCACCGGTGCACATAATACCAAGGCTGCATCCTATGGAATCCACCTCAGGCCTCGTTGACTGTCTTCCTGACACTCCAGGGTTGGATTGGGATTGAAAATCGGCCCGGGCACGCAAAAAAAACCAAAAAAACCGGCCCACATTTGCATAATGCCTTTCCTCAAATCACTACTTATAAAACAACTTCAGGAGGGGAGAGGGGAGGTAAAAGTTAGGCCACTTCTACTCAGCCCCCCCCCCCCCAGTATGTGCACACATTAATGGTCTGGCCAGCGAGACAAAGGGAGTGATACCTCTGCCTGTTGCTAAACGGCGGTAATGAGCGCCCATCAGGGTTTTCCCGTCTTTCTCTTTCTTTCTCAGTTGTGCGTTTTCCCTCTCTTCCTCTCGGGAAATGTTGGATGAGGAAAAATAAATGAAAGTCCTAAAAAATGAGTGCCGGTGGCTGCCACCGGCTCAAATTAAGCACTGAAAAAAATCCAGGCTTCCCATCTATTATTCGCTAGAAAGTTACGTTTAAAACTGTGCTTACCAAGGGACCAAACGTTTTACCAAAGGACTCATGGGCGGGCACGTTTTGAGGTTGACCAGGGTTTGAGTTCACAGACTATGGTCTGTCCTGTTGCGGTCTGCTCTGATCACCTGCTCAGATGTGTTACGGTGCCTTGGTGCTGGTGAATGCGTCCTTTCTCTCTGCCCTCTATAGGGCAGGCGCTGGGCACACGTCTGCTTGGGGTGGCATGGGCAAGGGGCAGTGGCACAAAGCTCACCCAAGCACAGAGCCGACTCTTCACCGGGTTTAAATAGTTCCAGCGCCTCCGCGCAATAGGGTACTAAATAGATAACTGCAATAAACCGCACCGACACTGCAAGGTAGCACACAGCAGCAGTGGTACGATAATGCATGTGTACAGCACCTACAGGATCCTTCTTGGCGCTCTGAAGTGCTTAGTCACCTAACGAAGAAAGACTAGACCATGTGTGTTTTGCAGGTTAAGTGGCTTGTAAGAGAGCTTTTGAGCAGTTTATAGAATTTAAGGTGATCTTTTTGACCTTAGGCAAGAGACAGCCTATTCCAAGCCTTCAAGGGCGGCACTGGGACGGTCTGGCCACCTCGACTTACGCTTTTTAAAGTACAGAGTCCACAAAGGAACGAATTTGAGAGTTCAGGGATCTGTGTAACCACCCGAACGGGTCACTCTTCAATATGGGATCTTTATAAAGCCTGATGAAATAGTGAGTGGTCTGAAAACAACCAGTCTTTTGACAGGGAGTCATTGAAGGGTCGCCAGTGCTGGGGATACGTGCCCCTCCCCCCCCCCCCACACCCTTAAGTGCATGAGCTCCTGAGCCGCTGCATGCTGTCATTTCTGGAGCCTTAACAGCAAGCCCTCAGGGAAGTGAAGAAATACCCTGCAAGCATAATCTCACCCCAATATCACCAGCACCAGGAACCCCTGCACCCTGTGCTGGAAAGAGAGACACAGGGAAATCTGAGCAAACCTTTTAAGATGGAAGAACCCCGCTACAACCACCCTTGCACCCGAGTTTTAAACTTAAATGCGTTTACCTAATCTGCCTCAATCTCTCTTGCAAAAGCTATATTATCTGATCGCATCTTATCCTCAGGCACCCCTTGATTGTGGGGGTCACTTCACAATCAGCTCGGCCAGGTACGGCCGCTGATGGCCGCCTGCAAGGCCCTCTAAACCGGCTTCTTTAAGTTAGCCTTCCAGGAGCTGAAATTCATTCAGAGACTTGGCACTCTTTCATTTTGTTTAGTCCTTCATTGTTCTTTCTTTGTCTTTCGAAAATTCTTGACTAATTTTGGTTTTGCTTTTATTTTAAAGATTTTGGTATTCCTTTTATTTCATTATTTATTTTACAATGTTACATCAAATTATGTATGGCAACCCTCTGGCATTTGTTTAAGCTTCATCATATAGACCCCACCCCCTCTACAGTCCTAGTATAGTTTTCTCTTCCTATTAATATTAAAGGGTGCTGGGAAAGACATCTGTGTTTGCATCACCAGGAAATGAAACTAGATTCGCGCAGGCCTCAGCACATTTCAGACTGTACCAGAGACCACAAGGGATATTTTAATCTGGTGCTGCTCATGGCAGCTCACCAAAGTGAATCCTGCATCCTGGCTTCCAACAGCTGGATTGCTTCAGAACAGGGCTTGAGTCACTTTTTTGGTAATTATTTTGTCCTGCAGGATTCATATTAAGGCAGTAGGGGCAACCTTTACATCCCTTTCAAGGCGAGGCGAACACGCCCACATGTCACTGGCAGCCTTCGGATGGCCCAATGATGTATTCACCAATAACACTGGTCCAAGAACAGGATTATGGTTTTAGAATTACCCTGGTCCAAGAATAAGAGTATGGTATTAGAATCACACTGGTCCAAAAATAAGAGTAAGGTCTTAGAATTACACTGGTCCAAGAATAAGAGTAAGGTCTTAGAATTACACTGGTCCAAGAACAGGATTATGGTTTTAGAATTACACTGGTCCAAGAACAGGATTATGGTTTTAGAATTACCCTGGTCCAAGAATAAGAGTATGGTATTAGAATCACACTGGTCCAAAAATAAGAGTAAGGTCTTAGAATTACACTGGTCCAAGAATAAGAGTAAGGTATTAGAATTACACTGGTCCAAGAACAGGATTATGGTTTTAGAATTACACTGGTCCAAGAACAGGATTATGGTTTTAGAATTACCCTGGTCCAAGAATAAGAGTATGGTATTAGAATCACACTGGTCCAAGAATAAGAGTATGGTCTTAGAATTACACTGGTCCAAGAATAAGAGTATGGTTTTAGAATTACCCTGGTCCAAGAATAAGAGTATGGTTTTAGAATTACCCTGGTCCAAGAATAAGAGTATGGTTTTAGAATTACCCTGGTCCAAGAATAAGAGTATGGTTTTAGAATTACCCTGGTCCAAGAATAAGAGTATGGTTTTAGAATTACCCTGGTCCAAGAATAAGAGTATGGTATTAGAATCACACTGGTCCAAGAATAAGAGTATGGTCTTAGAATTACACTGGTCTAAGAATAAAGAGTATAGTCTCAGAATTCCACTGGTTTGAGGGTTAGAGTAGGCTCTCTCAGAATAACACTGATCTAAGAGTGAGAGTATGCTCTCCCAGAATAACACTGGTCTGAGAATAAGAGTATGCCCTCAGAATAACTCTTATCCATGGATAGGTGTGTATGGTCTCAGAATAGCACTGGTTTAAGAGTAAGATTGTGGTCTAACTGTAACAATGGTCTAAGAGTAATAGTATGGTCTCAGAATACACTGATCTAAGAATAGGAATATGGTCTCAGAATAACACTGGTCTAAGTATAAGAGTATGGTCTCAGAATAACACTGGTCTAAGTATAAGGTATGATCTCAGACTAACACTGGCCTAAGAATAGGAGATTTGTCCCAGAATAACATGGATCACCTCAGGGTCTTGGGAAGAGGTACAATGGTAACAAGAGTAAGCAATGGTGACGAGTAAGACTTCAGGAGCAATGATTTTACTTTTGAAGTGATTCATCATCATGAAAAATAGTTTATAAAGCTCCTGATCAATAGTTGTTTTAAGCCTGAATAAGTAGTTTCATTACTTCATTCTAGGACCAATTGTTCATCTTCGGGATTTTGGAACTGGCCCCTCCAAACATTTTGAATTAAATGTGGCTTAGCTGTTGTCCCCTTAATAACAGGATCTTTACACAAATTCAGACAGGTAAATTGACACAGTTGGTATACCTTTTGATAAGACAATGATCAGACAATTTTAATTTCATGAAAGACTCCATTTGTTTGCCAATGAAAATTGTTCAACGTCAGTGGCGGAAAGTGGGGTGGGGAGACAGGCAGGGGGTGGGGTGGAGGGGTGAGGTGGAGTGGTTGGGGTGGGGATAGTGTGGAGGGGTTACAGGGAAGAGAAAATAATTGTCCTAAAAACATACCTTTTGGGCAGCCTCAGACGCTGAATGCCGCCACGGAGCTCTCCCAGCAGCCTCTGGGAAGGCAGAGGCTGCTCAGCCAATCCTGGGAGAGTAATTGGTCTGCCGCTGAGACACTGCTGTGTAGCCTGTGGCTTTTTCTCAACCCAGCTGTGAACACAGCTGGGTTGGAGAAATAGAAGTGCTCATGTATGTTTGTCCGTCCTAGGACGGCCAGCCAAACATACATGCGCACTTCTAAGTGCCCACCACATGCCAGTCATGGCCCGGTCCCACCCTGCATTAATATCAGAGCCAGTGACAGAAAAATAAAAGTGATATTGTTTCATATCATTTTATTTTTCTGTTACTGGCTCTGACAAGTGAGGCTGTGCTCCTCCGCCATTACGGAGGAGCCACCCCTGTTCAATGTCATGAGTAATACAAGGTTGCATGGTGAGAGTTCTTTAGTGACCATAACCATTCTGATTCAGTGGTACGAACTGTCAGTTTGATTCTCAATATAATTAAATATGGAAAATGTCAGTACATCAGTGCAGAACCAAGAAGCTAGGTTCTATATATTTCTTGCCACGAGTTGTTTCACCATAGTTTACTGAAATGTGTGCAAAACATTTCCGTGAATATATTGTTCTGCAAACATTTTTGCTAGAGAATTTTCTGATCAATGTGATTGTTAGTGTTTTTTTCCTCTCAAAACCAACTTTTTTCAAACATAATTAAGTTATAGAGGAAACATTTGCAACTTTTCACACAGTGCGAATGATGAAAGCTTCAAAGGAATAAGAAATGAGGGTCAAGATTTCCACATTTTCTCAGGTACTTAAGAGCTCTGCCTTTTCACTATTGGCAGGTAGAGGTAGCTTTTTCAGCAAAGTTATTTGAAAATTCTGCATCTTCGTAACTTTTCTCACTTTTCCTCTTGTACATGAGAACTTTTTTTTTCTTTTACAGAGTTTTATATAGCGCGAACTAGACCCGAATCGGGTTTCAGAGCGCTTTACATAGCACCAGTTGCATTACATGAGGACACATTCATTTTATTGTTAGGCTGCAGGGAAATTAAGTGATTTGCCCAGAATCACAGGATGTTCAGCATCATTGCAGAGATTCGAACCCAGTTCCCCAGATTCGAGGCCGACCGGCCTAGCCGTTAGGCTAACTCCTCTTCCCACAGCGACAATTTATGTCACACATTTCCTTATTTAACATTAACAAAGAAGCTTCGCATAAGATATGCATCGCAGTAACACTGCTGTGAGCTGCTGCTGGGCCACCAATAGTTTACTTGCAGAGTATAATTTTGCAACCATTTTCTAAAAAGCTTTGTGGAAGTTAACCTTGGAGGTAAATATTCAGCCTGCATTCATTTTCCAGTCTGGCTAGGTTCAATGAGAGGGAAACTGAGCTAGATATACAAACAACTAAGGGGCATATTATCAAGAACAGCGTTAAAATTATCGCCGCAGGAAACTGCCGCTAAATCGGCGATAATGGGCTTGATAATATGCCCTTGAGAATTCCAATAGAAGCCCAGGTTCACACCAAAACATGGGCTTCTATTGGAATGCCCAAGGGCATATTATCAAGCACATTATCGCCGCTTTAGCGGCAGTTTCCTGCCGCTAAAGCGGCGATAATTTTAACGCGGTTTCTTGATAATATGTCCCTAAATTCACCTTGATCCTTCACAACCTATGGGAACAGCAAAATGAGAAAACGCCATAAATCACCTCTAGAGAAGATTTTTTTTTTTTACTTTATTTTTATTTTATTTTTATTTTGAGAGTTTTTTATAGCGCGAACAAGATCTTTGCAGATATCAGAGCGCTTTACAACAAGGGGTAGGAGAAACAAGAGAGCAAATAACAAGCTTTTGAGCGAGGGATAGTTGAAGGTAGTAAATGAGTAGCAAAATAGGGTAGATACAAGAGGGAGCATAAACAATCGGTTAAACCAATAATACAAATAAACAGTCTGAAAAACGAATATTACAAGTAGTCAGGAGCCTCAAAAAGTTCCAAAGTTAGGTACATGTTCAGGTGAATTTAGCCATGAGGATAGCTTTCACTTCTTTCTTAAAGAATGTAGTGGAGGTGATAAGTCTTGTTTCTGGAGGGAGTGAATTCCAGATCCTGGGTGCCATTCCTGAGAAGGAGCGCTTATATGTTTTTTCCTTCCGGAATCTGCGAGGTTTCAGAAGGAGATTATTTGTGCTTCTTGTGTTTCTTGAGCCACCAGAAATTGTCAGCTTCTGAGTGAGGTAACCGGGTGTTCTGTGGTGTATAGCTCTTTGAGTCATGCACACAATTTTCAGCTGTATTCTGGCTTCAAAAGGCAGCCAGTTCAAGGATTTTAGGTCAGGGTAAATATGAGAGTGTTTTTTAGATCCAGTGATAAGTCTCGCTGCAGCGTTCAAAGAGGCTCTCAGGGGGGCAGTTTGTAAAGATGAGGCGGAGGCAGGAGATTGTAGTTTGGGATTTATTCAGGAGAAGAGAGCCGTCCAGCTTGAGGGGAAGACACAGCAGCTGCAACTGCCAAACAGGGAACACTCGGGAGGAATCCTCAGTGGATGACATCACCAGATAGAGTGATGAAATGATAACAATGCAGATCACCACACACCTCCCCCCTTTTTAAAGAGAGAAAAAAAAACAGTCCTGAAAACACAGTAAAATAACAATGAAAAGCAAATCAGATGTAATCATGAAATTAAACAGTCCTGAAAACACAGTAAAATAACAATGAAAAGCAAATCAGATGTAATCATGAAATTAAACAGTCCTGAAAACACAGTAAAATAACAATGAAAAGCAAATCAGATATAACCATGAAGTTTCTTAGGCCTGTTCTTGAGCTTTTCCTTAAACCATTACCAACGTTTACATTTGAACTTTTCTTTAAGCCATTACCAACATTGACATTGGATGAAGGAGCAGTTGCAAGGGAAGGATCTTTAGCAACACGAGAAGTGCTCCACCAATTGCCATTTGACAATTTGACAGCATTCTTGCGAACTTCCACAACTTGTTGAGAATCAAGAAATTTTGAAAAACCTTTCTTAACCGTGACAGGATTCTTAATTCTGACCCAATCGCCAGCATGAATACTGTGAAAAGACTTCTTACCTAATTCCACATTGCAAGGCAGTGAACTGGAAGATTTTTTATTAGCGCATTCCCACACCTCTTCCAAGCCATAGCCCCGGTGGAAACTTTTGACCATCCAAAAGGGGAAAGCCTGGGAGCAAGCTTTCCTTCCTCTCATCAGTTCAAAAGGAGAGAAGCCCGTGGCAACATGGGGGGAAATCCGATAAGACCATATAAGATCTTTTACAGCTTGGAAGATACAGTTATTTGACCTGAAAGCAGCTTGCACGCACTCAACAATAACCCTATTAAACCTCTCGGTTTTACCATTGCTCTGGGGATGATACAACGGAGTTCTGGTATGTTTAATACAGCAATTATTAAGAAAAACACCCATTTCCTTAGAAATGAATTGTACCCCGTTGACAGTGAGAATTTCTTCCGGACAACCCTCCCTCAGGAAGATTTTGCTTAAACAATCAATGACACTCTTAGAGTTGGGAACATTGATAGGTTCAACTTCGACCCACCTAGAAAGGTGATCAACAAGAACCAGGAAGTATTTGGAATTGTTGGGAAGAACATGAAATGGACCTAGAAAGTCCAGACCAATTTTTTGCCAAGCTCTAACAGGTGGGGGAACAACGGAATCACAAACACCTTCTAATATAAGAACTTTGTCACTGATGTTGCAACGTGTACAAAGTTTGATGGCTTCCACAATTTGATTGTCCATTTTTGGCCACCAAAAATTCGATCTGACATTTCTCTTGGTAATAGTGGCTCCTAGATGTCCAGAATGGGCATCAGCAATAATTTTCTCTCGGTAAACAGAAGGGGGAATGAATTTATCACCCCTAACAATGTTGCCATTTTCCAAAGAAAGTTCTGAGTTAATTTTCCAATAGATTTGAAGTTCGGGAGAAAGAGATTTTTCTTTGGGCCAACCTTTTTGTATGAAAGAAGTTACATCCTTGAGAACAGCATCATTTTCAACTGCTTTGATCCAATCACTTTCAGCGAAAGAAATTGAATTTTGGGAAATATTGGCCACAAAACACTCCTCAATCTCAGTTTCCCAATCATTTTCATCAGGTTCTTGTATGGGTAATCTGGACAAACAGTCTGCCCGTTTGTTTTTACCACCAGGGATGTGGACAGCTTTGAAGTTGAATTCTAATAATTTGGTGGAAAGTCTAGCCAACCGTGCAGTAGTGCGATTGATATTTCTGCCTGACAAAATGTTGACAAGAGGTCGATGGTCAGTTTGAAGAATGAACGGTCTGCCCCATAGGTAAGATTTGAATTTCTCAACACTCCAAGCGCAAGCTAGCAGTTCTTTCTCTATAACCGAATATTTCCTTTCAACAGGACGGATAGTCCTGGAGGCAAATCCCACAGTAAATTCCTTACCGTGAGCCAATTGTGAGAGAACAGCTCCTAAGCCATATTCACAAGCATCGACAGTGACTACAGTTTCTCTATTGCCATTAAAAGGTTGAAGAGCAGGAGCATTAGTGATGTACTCTTTAATGAGCTGAAAGCCTTTTTCACACTCATCAGACCAGCTGAAGGTGGCACCTTTTTTAAATAAAAGTCTAAAGCATTCAGTGGTCTTGGCATAGTCTCTCATGAATTTCGAATAAAACTCACAAAGACCAAGAAAGGACAAAAGTTGTTCTTTGTTAGAAGGGGCAGGAGCTTCAATGATGCTTTTGACCAGACCTGATCTGGGCTTGATGCCACTCTCAGAAATGTTGTGACCCAGATATTCTACCTCTCTGGTTTTGAAAACACACTTACTCTTCTGTAGAGTTACACCTCTTTGTTCTAGAATGTTAAAGACTCGGTCAATAACTTTGTCATGCTCGCTCTCAGTTTGGGTATATATAAGAATATCATCTTGAAAAACGACTACGTTAGAGAGTTCCTCAAACATTTCGGACATGATACGCTGGAAAACAGCGGCGGCAGAGGCCAACCCAAAAGGAAGGCGACGAAATTGGAATACACCATCTGGTGTTACAAAAGCGGTGAGGTGTCATGAGAGAGGATGCAATTCAACCAGGTAGAAGATCCTACCTTTGCTATTAAATCCTCAATACGAGGAAGGGGAAAGCCATCGACCCAAATAGCCTCATTAAGACTGCGTAAATCCACACACATCCTAAGGTCACCAGACCTTTTCCTAGCAAGTACAATGGGAGAAAGCCATAATGTTGATTCTACTTTTTCAATAATTTCTTGTTCGCATAGTGATTTAAGATGTTTGGACAAATCCTCTCTAATACTGAGTGGGACATTTCTGAGTTTGTGTTCGACCGGGGTAATGCAATCTTTGACTTTGATAAAATGCTGGAAATTAGTGATCTTACCCAGGCGATCTTCAAAGATTTTTTCATATTTGCGCTCCCACAATTCGCCATTCAGAATGTTGCATACAGGGACAGAAAAAGAAGAAGTAGAACAAGGAAGATTGCACCCTTCAATAAATACAGGGTTGGGTAAACCAGGTTTAATAGTAATACCAAATTCTGCCTGATGTATGAGACCAAGGACATTGATGCCTCGCTTGGCAACATAAACCTTCCCTTTAATAAATTTGCCAAAGATGGAAATTTCAGCCCAGAAATAACCTAAAAGATTGATTTTGCTTCCTTCAAAAGCCACAGTGAGAACATCAGGGGGAAGTAAATACTTATCTTGCCAGAAATGAGAATATTTGTCGAGGGAAACAATAGTGATGCAAGCACCGGTGTCTACAAGTAATTGGACGTGATGTTTTTCAATGATAGTGTCAACTTTCAGGATCAAACTGCCAAACAGGGAACACTCGGGAGGAATCCTCAGTGGATGACATCACCAGATAGAGTGATGAAATGATAACAATGCAGATCACCACACAGTTGTAGAAAGGGGGAGTCCGCAGAGGGCGACGCTACCGTAGTCTAAGCGCGGCATGACTAGGGCTTGTACTGCAGTTTGGAGGTCCTTGGCTGGGAGGAAGGGTTTAAGTTTCCTCAAAGTATTGATTTGGAAGTTCGCCCCCTTAATTGCCTTGCTGATATGCCGTTGCATGTTGAGATTGGTGTCAAGTGTTATGCCTAAAGATTTCTCTGAGTCCACAATGGTAGGTTGGACATTGAGTGCAGTAAGGTGCTTAAGCCAAGTTTGAGAGGGGGAGCTTTTCGCGGGAGGTGAGATCAGAAGGAACTCAGTTTTCAGAGCATTGAGTTTGAGGTGATTAACGGCAAGCCATGATTGTGTGTTTCTGAGCGTTGAGTTCAGGAGTTTGATGTCTTTGGGGAATTGTAATTTCAGGTATAGTTGGGTGTCGTCTGCGTACATGTGAAAGTGTACATTAGATGCTTGTAACAAGGTGGTAACAAACTTTGCACACGCTATACCAGCAACATTGACCGCTTTTCTTATTTTAATAAATTCCCAGCAGACAACCACAAAGCCAGTCTTAGTAATGACTTAATCAGTCATTATAAGATTATGGCGAATACACATTTCACAGACCATATTTGGTGAGAATCTTACTGTAATTTGGCATTAATAGAAGGAAAAAAGTAGTTCAAATCATCTTGACCCTTTCCTCGGCACTCCCTTCCATTGTATTTTGCCCCTCTATTTGCTCAAGGATGCTGATATTCTCAAGAGGTGGGAAACGTTTTTATTTTTCGAGCTCAGTTAAGCAAAGTGCACATCTTACAGGCTTTTCAAATGAATGTGCTGTGTCAATATGTGACTGGTGGCAAAGGTGTGACCCACAAAAGGTTTTACTCATTTTCTGTTTTACCAATATATTTTTTTGTTGATATGTTTTCCCCTTTTTCTCTTTACACATTTTGTGAAGTTGATGAGGGTTGCTAAGCCTTTAAAGAACAGACGCCATGAGGTTGGCAGAGACACAAATAGCTTTTCCCATGTATATAGTATTGAACAGCATTCATAATACACATTTTAAGAAGAGTGGCATTTTCTTTTTTTAAAAAATGTTCCTTGTTTTTTACGGATGCAAAAATGCAATTTGTCTACTATAGTCTTACTGCCCCTCACCCTGATGCTCCAGAACTCTTCCTGAAAACGGTACTGTGTTTTAATCTCTTGTAATGTTTTTTAGCTTTTATTTTATGTGCTATGGTGAAAGAGTGCCATAAAAAGTGAAAGGATTGCGGTCTGGTGAGCTCTTTGGGCAACTTTCGGGAAGTTCTAATTTTATTTTGAGTCACAAAGCTAGAAATGAAGAAGAGGGCATCTCTGATTGATGACTCGTGTGACCACAATAAAAAATAACAGTGATTCTTTCTCAGAGTAATAAACCGTGTCAGAATAAAGTATTGCAAAGCTCCAGGCAGTGTTTAAATTTGAGGGAGGACTGATGTGGGCTTGTGAAAAACGTTTCCGCGACACACAGGGCCACATGTACAAAGCCTTTTTGTGGTTGCAAATGGCTCGATTCTTTACAAACGCAAAAAAGCGTTTTCAAAAGTACAAAGCCCTAAATTGCGATTTGGTAACCTATTACTGATTTGCAAATTGGTGTTTGAAAAGGGAGTGTTTAGGGTGTCCCTTCCAAATACTGATTCGCATTGGTATGTACAAATGTTTTACGACCAAAATGCGGTTACAAATTATTTCCACTTTACACCAACTCAAACTTTGTGGTAAGCCATACGCAAATTGGAAGGGGTCCTAAGAGAATGGAAACACATATATTTTGTCTCTAGGACCACATGCTACTCCTAAAAAATGGAACTTAAATGTTTCATTTTTTTCTTTTTAGAGGCATCCCGTTTTTTCTTTAGGGAAAACAGGCTAACTTAAATATATATATATATTCCCTTGTTTAAAAGCAATTCCAGACACGGTGGTCAGCTGACCCCCAGCATCCCACCATCCCTGTGATTTTTGCGATTCCCAATGGGTCGCAAACTGAGACCTACCTCATTATTATTCATGAGGTTGGTCTATTTGTGACCCACTGGGAAACACTTAGGGGCACATTAGGATTGCGGGCGGACTTTGTCCGCCCGCAACCCTAACGGAGAACGGGACCGGCCGCCATAAGGGCGGGGGTCCCGTAGATGGAATTAGGATGTGCCCGCCACAGAGGCGGGCACATCCTACATGTTTATCATTGTGGCGGGCGGTGCACTCTGCACCGCCCGCCACAATGATAAACATTTCAGCACGCATTTGCATATGCAAAGCGGCAGGCACTGCACGGTGCCTGCCGCTTTGCATATGCAAATATGGGGGGGGGTACCATAGGTACCCCCCATGTGCACCCCCAACACTGGCATCATCTGGGGACCCCGCAGGGGGGCCCCGCTGCAATCACCGCCTGCCTTTCCGTGGCGGCATTGCCGCCGCGGAAAGGCCCCTGAATTTAGCCATCATAATATGGCTGGCGGTGTCCATTGGACACCGCCACCATATTGTTCTATCACTGCCGCGGTCGCAGGGCGACCGCGGCGGTAAAGCGGCGGACGGTCTTTCCGTCCGCCGCTGTCCCCTCCGCCATCCTAATCTGGCGGGGGGGAATCAGGACATGCATGTCGGGCGGATTGCCTCCTCCAGGCCGGCGGTGGCCACCGCCAGCCTGGCGGAGGCAATCCGCCCGACATCATAATGGGCCCCTTAAAGTGTAAAACACATTTTTGCACATTAGTGTTTGCGTCCGCCAAATAGCAAATCGCAAAAATGTGCTTTTTGGCAACTGAAAACACTACGCTTCATAAATTTGGCCCTAGAAGACCAGAGTTCTGTGCCCGGCTTTCCTTTTCTTATGATGGTGTAATCTTTGGCAATCAATATTTCCCGGTCGCTCTCACTACCCTTCTCCCTCTCCCAGCCTGTCAGTTGGAAAACCACCATTTAAAAAGGCAAATCTGCAGTTTGATCCTCGACACACACCTGTCCAGCACAACATATACACACAAAGTCAGCCCTTTAAATGGCAGTACTCTTTGAATCCCTGCAGCCGACCACAAACTTCTATTCTTCTAAAGCCAAAAACGTGGGTGCTAGTGAGGGGCTAGTAATTAATGCCTAGTTGAAAGTGTCTTAAAATGTTGTGTTCTGTGCTTTGCATGGTCATTACTAGTGTCGTTATTCACACTCCTCTAAAACACCTTACATCTAATGGGTGTTCTGCACATGTTGTTTTCCTTTCCTGCTTTGACCTTAAAATAGGTGCACCGTATGTTTCAGTAATGTCTAGTCTCTAGATATTCTCTAGCATATTTTAATCACTTTTACATAGAAATTGTTTATCTTCATTTAGAACATGAGATCTTTTATATCCAAGTGTCTCTCTTGGTGCACTTGTGAACTGGGATAGAGTAGAGGCAGGGTGCATCCTGGGAACAGTGTGACAGCCCCTCCCACCCCCCACTGGGACCCCTCACTCCGACCCCCAGTGCAGTCATGAATATTGTCATCAATTACAGCATTCGAGCATCACTCTTTTCTTCCTTTGATCATTACCCACCTCTGTCAGTGAATTTGAAGAGGATTTACAGGGAAGAAGGTGTAACTGCTGTCTGTAGGGGCCCTGGCAGGGCCAATGTCCAGGCTTTTTTCCCTGCACTGCCCTGCACGCTTAAAGCCCAGGAGGGGTAGGTGGCTGGTAGTAATAGGGGTGGCCTGACCCCCTGGAGTTTAGTAGCTCTTAATTCGCCAATTAGTCCCAATACGATTGGATGTGTAAGACTACAAGCAAAAGAATAGAAAGGTGTGATTTATGAGGGTATATGAAGTATATTACAATTCAGTATCACATCATAACACTCTTCGGGCCAGATGCACAAAGCACTTTTCTGGTTGCAACCGGCCCGATTCACATATACAATGAATTGTAAGGGCATTCTTTGAAATACCAAGCGGGTATGAAAATCTGAGTGTATCCAGTCTTCCTGGACTGAAGGATCACACTTTACCTAAACAATGCTGTGATCTGCTTTCTTAGACTTTTCAGTTGTCAAAAAATGATTTTTAGTCCTAGTGTATGCTTCACTTTTTAAATGTGCCTGGACGAGCATGTCGGGGGACGTGGCGCTGTGTTTGCCACTGTGCGGTTACCGGGCAAAGGGGAAATGGAGAATTGACCAAGAGCTTCACGGAAGGCCTCTGTGAGATGGAACTTCTCCACCTTGGGCACGTGGCACAGTCAGTTCAGGGTGTCGAAAGGTTTTACGTGTTTGTCTGAGTCATGCATGCGCTGGTGGGCGGGTGAGGGGAGAAGCGTACACAATGTCCTCTCAGTCCAACTTATTCCAAGCATAAGGTATGGGCTGTCACTAAAAATGATGTGATGTAATCCCTGTGGTTGTATTTTTACTAAATGAAAAATCCAGCGTTAAGCCATTGGTTTTAAAACTAAGGCACTCTAATGAGAAGAGACTTGAACTCTTGAAGATCTGCCACCAGTTTTCAATTTTCTTTAAATTTAGGAGTGATAAATTTGAGATCCCTGGGTGATCTGATAAAACCATTTGGAATGCTTATATGTATGCAAGAATGTGAATAAGTTTGTTTATAGACCACACCCCACATCTGGTTTAGAAGCAGCAGAGCTCCGAAGAGCACCGGAGCGGGACAGCCCATGGAGGAATAATTCTCATTTGGGTGCATTAGTACAGAATGTGGGTAGAGTGGAGCCCACCAGGAGGGGTGTGGCTAGAGGTACTAGGCGGTAAATCAGTGTGGACCAATAGCAGCATCTTCAAGAGATGGCCTTTAGTTCCTTTCTGTAGAAAAGAGGTGGCAAGCTTGAGGTGGCAAGGAAGGCACTGATAATCCTCAATAGACCTGGATCAGTGTCACTGTGATGGACTGAGGTCACACTCCCTCAGGCGTCATCTCATCCCAAACTGAGCACTCAGCAGGCAGCCCTCATAAGTCAGAAGATGCTCTAATAGCAAACCCCTGTAGACAACGCAGCTCCGGTCCTTGAACCCGGTGCACTGGTTACTTGTCATTCTCTGGGTCATCTTGGGAGGAGCACCTCTTTCAAACCTGGCAGGGTCTGCCTTACTAACACCGGTAAGTGACTCTAGTCCAACTTGTGTCCTCAAGTCTTTCTTGGTCATGGCCATTGATTTTGGAGTGGGATTCCTTTCTAGATCATTAAATAAAATTAACATCCTTCATTATGTGGGATCTGAAGCAGGCGGAATGTTTGTTTATATCTTATCTAGGGCTCCCGGTTTTATGGTATTTATTTTTTGATATTTCCATCTGTATTTATCCATATTTCTTTTTTGTCAACGTTATCTGTATTTATCCATATTTATTATGAGTTTTGTGAAAGAAATAACGTTGAAGCTGGTATATTTCGGCATTTGTTTAACCAATAAATATGCAGTCATGCTTGAATGCCTGCCACGTTTCGGTGACATGAACACCTGCAAAAGATAAATCAATGCACTTAAATAAAAAAAATGCACCTTTCAGCACCAGCCTTGTGCACAGCTACTGCTGTTTAAGCCTCTTTACTAAAATTCCTTTCTTTTTTCACCCCATTCCTATAAAACACAGTTATTGGCTTGGCAGTCATGGGAGAGTGTATTTAGAATCACCCAAAAAGCACACCAATTTACGTTTTTATCCACATTTAAAAATAAATACAGACAAGAAAATAAATGGATTTCTGTCTGTATTTATCTGTAAAAATCAGTAAAACTGGAAAACAGGAAGCCTTAATCTTATTGTACTGTTTATCTGTACTGCATTTAGTATCTGCATAAACCCCATTTCTAAGCACGTATAGATTTTGCCAACAGGGCAGTTAAAGTACAGGAGGATAACATTTTTCCTGGATCATGCAAGACAGTGGGACAAGAACTCAGGTGTCCAATCCATCTATTGGCATTTAAGGTTTAAATCATACAAGGTTGCTTATTGGAAAATTTGACCTGTTCCTTGTATACATTTGAGGGGAATTTACTAAAATGTGGCGCAATACAGCACAGCAACCAATGTTAGTGCGCTACATTCCATCCAATGGTGAGAGGAAAAACAGCTCCATATCTACGAAGATATGGCACTACTTTTCCTGGACCATTTAAGGCTGCAAAGTGTCAGCACACAAACAATTGCCCCATAGTGCAAGGGTGTGTGTGTTCTGTCAAGCATAGGTTTTATAATGGAAGGGTAGCTTTCCAGCTCAAAAACTATACATTAATACTTTTCACACTCTTTTGTGCAGCATATATGCAAGGCATGAAATGTATGGGAAAATGAATACATTTATCAATGTGATGCCTGACTCGTGGAGGCATAACATTTTGGTGCAAAGTCTCATCTACCTATGTTAGTACATAGGAATTTACGTCAAAGCCCAGGGGCTGTTGCGTGGAAACTTCTATGTTCCATGCATAGAAAGCCCCCTTCATGCAAAGTAGCGCATAAAGCTACTTTGCCTTACTTTAGGCAACTTTCCAAATCAGGATTTGCATTGGGTAGTAAATCACAAAAAAAACATTTTTCGTTGGGTTTGCGTCATTTTTGTGATACAAACCTGCTGCAAAGTGTTGGTACATTTTCTCCTGTGTGTATGGACTGAAAAATTCTGCACAGTTTTTATGTGAATTTTGCAAGGTTTGCTTTTTAGAAAGTTGCCAAGTGTGCACAAAAGTTTGCCCAAAAAACTAAATTGGGTTTTACATATCTTTTGTCTAATGTAAACCTACCATCATATTTTTTTTATATATGTGTTTTAAAACTTCATTAAGGGGCATATTTGTCAAAGTAATCATGCATCACAGCAAGCCACTTGGGAAGGGGAGGGCATATGCTGCTTTAGCATTATATGGCCCATTCCTTTCTTTTCACTGCACTGGCTCACAATGTGCTGCCTGGCGCCAATGCAGACACCATTGCACTATGATGCAAGAGTGCCTGCTTTGTAAGCAGGATTGTTTTTGTGCAAAAAGGGATGCCTTCCTGCACAAAAACAATCCACGGAGTCATTGTCCTCTTCCTATGTGTGCTTCAGAATGAGGAAATATGAGGAGAAATAAAGATGTTTCTCCTTGTTACGCCTCCCCTGGGGATGCACTGCATTTTGACGCATTCCCAGGTGTACCAGTTATGGTAAATATAGGAATGCCCCAAAATCCATGGGTGAACGCGATAGAACACCCACACAACGCCCATGGAATGCCTTCCCACGGCAGAGTACCGCAGCGCCCATGGATCACTTTCCCAGGGCAGAGCAATTCAATGCAGTGAATTGTGCTGGTTTGCATTACTCTAGATTCATCAAGCCACTCAGATGACCTTGCATGGCTCGATAAATCTACCTTAAGGGTTGCGTCTCTCTTGTGCCCATTGCATGGGGCAAGGGTGACACAGCTCTTTGATACATATGCCACAAAGTTTATAAAACTCACAAAGTTTGTTATTTCTTTTGAAAAACATCTTGAAGTAAGGAGTAGGCAAAGCATGAAAAAGTCATTAACCCTCAATAAGAGACTCGATTAATTGAAAAATTCACCCATCGTAATTCAATTGAAAGTAGTGGGTAATATGTCAAGTGGGATTTCTACTAGTTACAGATATTACTATTACCAACTAAATTACACTCCTTGTGATGAAAGGTTGAATGGCCCCACTAGCATCTGAACCTTGGACATTCAGGTCCATGTTCGTCAATACAGTGCGTCATCTTTTCAGCCAGATGCTCAGTAGATGGCACTAGCATGGAGGCATTTGTCCTCAATCCCAAGGCTTCCAGGAGCATCATTCTAGATACCGGCTTAATATATTTCTCTCACAGGCCTTTTACCCAGTTAGACGGCAAATGCTTTCCCTTCCTCTTCCTGCTCTGGTTAATTATGCCTCCTTGTCCTCCTCAACCACAGCAGGCAATCTGGAAACTGGGAACACATAAACACTGCCTAGAAAGGAGGCATCACAATCAGGCACCAGCCATCATACCTGGGCTTTGAAGGGAGGTGAGGACAGCAGACTGTAGAAAATGACTCTACATCAAAATGATGCTGTAGTTTATCTATGGTCTTGTCGCATAGATGTGTAGAATGGGAACAAATGTTTTTCAATGAGACAACTGCTGTAAACTGGTGCTCACTCTGTGTCCCTTGTATTTTTTCAGGAAGCCAACACAAGATCCCCAAAATGTCGCTGATCTTCGATGCTTCAGATTTCGAGGACCTGTTTAATGCAAGTGACTACAACACGATCATCCCAAGCTCAGACACGGCTCCCTGCAGTGATCCCTGGCACCTAAGCAGGAAATTGGTGGTCGTTGTTTATTGGCTGGTTTTCTTCCTCAGCCTGGTGGGAAACTCTCTTGTGGTCTTTGTGATCGGCTATAACCGCCAGAAGCGGTCGTCCACGGATGTTTACCTCTTGCACTTGGCCATTGCAGATCTGTTGTTTGCCATCACTCTGCCTTTCTGGGCGGTCTATAGAGCAACAGAGTGGGTGTTTGGGACCGCCATGTGCAAGGCTATCTCTGGGCTGCAAGAGGTCAACTTCTACAGTGGGATCCTTCTTCTGGCGTGCATCAGTATCGATCGATATCTTGCCATTGTTCGCGCCACTGAGGCAGCCATGCAGAAGAGGCACCTGGTCAAATTTATCTGCCTGGGGATCTGGATAGTCTCCTTCTTGTTGTCTGTGCCTCTTCTCATCTTCCGCACAGATTTTAAAACTCCAAGGAATGGCTTGGTCTGTTACGAGAATCTGGGCTCTGATGACACTGACCGATGGAGGATCATACTACGGATCAGCCGCCATATCTTTGGGTTCTTCCTCCCTCTGCTCGTCATGCTCTTCTGCTACGGTTCTACTATTAAAACGCTTTGCCAGACCAAGAGCAACCAGAAAATCAGAGCCATGAAGGTCATCTTCGCGGTGGTCTTGGCCTTCCTCTTCTGTTGGCTGCCCTACAACCTCACTTTCTTCATTGACTCCCTTATGCGGAGCCGCATAATTGTCGAAACATGCGAGAGGAGGTCTCAGGTTGAGACTGCCATATCTGTGACGGAGATGTTTGGCTTCATGCACAGTTGTATCAACCCCATTCTCTATGCCTTCATTGGCCAGAAGTTTAGGAACAGCTTTCTCAGGATTTTGGCAAACCGCGGCATGCTCAGCAAGACATTCTTGTCTAGGTATGGTCGCAGTTCATCCAACATGTCCACCTCTGGACTCACCAGCACCACAATGTAGCTGCAAAATGGGGTCTAATACGCTGGAGGTTATGAACACAGCTTGATGAGACATGTCAGTGTGACCACTGTAATATATTAGAGTCGACAAGCACTCGATGCCGCATATCAGTTAACGATCGCACTGAATATCAATTCAAATGTTCTACAGTGCCTGGTTTCAGGGCCCCTACTTTCCAAAGATATCTATGTCACTGTGGTATTTTCTTTCACTCATGGACTATGATTTGAAATTGCCCAAAAAATAATGGACCATTACTTAGAATGTACCTATATTTGAAATGGTTGGTGGCAAAGACATTCCCCTGTGATGTACAAAAGAAGACATTCTTCCTGCCAATGCACTGCAATGTAAATGTATATATGTAAAAAAAATTAAAAAAAGGTTTCCTTAAAAAATATACATGTCTAACCATTAATGCCATAAAAAATTCAAACTAGGATACAATGACATAACAATGAAAAATGGAGCCGTGAGAAATCATTAAAGGTATCACTTATAGTTTGGCAAGCTGCAGTGAGTCTGGACGGTGGAACCAGCATCCCTGCTTCCCAGCAGTGGCCGGCCACTAACTTGAAATATGCCCACCCTTCCAGATGACCTTTGTCTCATAAGTAATTTCCACCTTCATAGGAAGAGCTCCTTTGAGGGAGAAAAAAACATAAACATATGGCTGACCCAGCATGCTGTGATGATATGACATACATGTGAACCCTTTTGTAATTTACAAAGAAAGACCACTTAAAGGGGATGGAAAAAACACTAACCAATATCCAGGGGCGTAGCTTGGCCACTGAGATTGGGGGATGGGAGCTTCAGACTTTCTGACAACCGGGCTGGCATATAATGTTTAAATACATTATAGGACAAGCAAAGTACATGAAAGGGGCCTATGGGGCAATGGAAAAGGAGAGGAATGTGGATTAATAGGGGCACTATGAGAGAAAACACAATATTTTGTTAAATAACTAATAATATTGAGGACTTTAAAAACAGAGAGTGCGAGAGCGTGGGCGTTTTTTTCTGTATGTATAAACAGTTACTGGTGAAATCCGACAGACACTTCACCAAACCCAACTGAAAGCACCTGTACCCAACTATTTATCAAAAAATGCATTAATTGGGGGTGTAACACACCCCAAAAAACCTTAAGCTACGCCCCTTGTAATATCCTCCATGGGCACAGGTACTATTGCCTCTCAGGTTTGATCTATTTGTGGTGTTTTCTTTTCTTTCAGGGATCACCATGGTTAACACTACGGTTGGCTAGTCAAAGAGGGCAACCTGCCATTGCCATGGGCCTGTAATGGAAGCCAGATAGCAGACTTGCTTTCATTTTAAGATAGATTAGGCCAGTCTGTGTGCTTGGGCCGGCTCCGCCGCTGGAGCACAACCTGACAGGCCACTGCAGCATTATTCTGGGTGCTATAGCCTGATGATCAGCCAGAATAAAGCACATAAAGTCAGGTGGACCCTTCATCATAAACAGGAGGCATGCTGTGTTTCTACCCCAGACTCTTGCCAGGTGTGACATAGACCCCAGCAGCTGCTGCTTGGAGACAGTACCACTGGCCTGAGGGGTGAGGGTTTCTGGTGGGTGCTTGTACATAGAGGTGGGAGCCAATGAGCGAGTTTTATTATTTTTTTTTTGGATTTATATAGCGCCTTCTCACCCAGGGGTCTCTAAGCGCTTGGCAGAGAGTGAGCACAATGCTAGAAGGGGAGAGTGAGCGAGTTCCATTCATTTTGCTCACCGCAGTGGTGCAGATTACTTGAGAAGCTGGGACTTGTGAACAATAAGCATTGCTACCATTGGTGGAACAGAAGCGGTGGCACCGGGGCCAAGAGCCCTGAGGGGCCCAATGATCTCTGATAAATGCTGTAAATTACTACCTGAGCAGCAGTCAAATAGGCATCGTCCTTTCTTGCACAAGGTCCCATGACATCCTTGCTATGCTACTCACAATATTACAGCCCCCCTCATGGGTAGAAAGAGGGAACCAGCAAGGTGCTTTCCTTGTGTACCCCAAGGCTCGGCCTTGATGCACAGGATCATGGCTGGACGCCCAGGTCCAGGGAGAGCGGTCAACATCCCAAGCTGTTCCTCTTGCTCATCGCACACGTTCCTATGGTCCTAGATATTTATATAATACAGGCTGAACCGCTTCCAGAGCCACTACCTTCTGCTAATGTATTCTGAAGGCACACACCTGAGTGTTCTGATATTTTTTTGTTTAATAACCCTGGTTATATCTTCAGTCCTACAAAAATCTTTATTTGCAAACAGTGGGCCACATGTAGAGAGCATTTTTGTGGTCAGAAACGAGCGATCGGGATGTTTCCGACCACAAAAATGCTTTTACAATAGTACAAAACACAAATTGCGATTCAGTCTGTTTAGGGCATCCCTTCCAAATACCGATGCGATCGCAAAACATTTGCATTTTACCAAAAACTTAAAGTTGGTGGTAACCCATTCACAAATGAAATGGGAAAGGGTCTCCAAGGGATCCCTTTCCCTTTGAGAATGGTTGAAAAATATTTTTTCGGAGTAGGCAGTGGTCCAAAAGACCACTTCCTACCCTTAAAAAATTAAGAGAGAACTTTCCATTTTTTGTTTCAAACCCATCCCATTTTCTTTGAAGGAAAACGGGCTGCATTTAAAAAAGGATTGCTTTATTTAAAAGCATTCACAGTCATGGTGATGTACAGACCCGAGCAGGCCACCATCCCTGTGATTTTTTAAATTCCCAATAGGTCACAAACTGAGACCCACCCCATTCATATTCACAAGGTAGGTCTATCCATGACCCACTAGGAATCGCAAAAAGAGTAAAACACACTTTAGTACATTAGTGTTTACGATGACCAAATAGCGATTCACAAAGATTCTATCAGCCCGATTCATGAAACAAAATTGCGCTCGCAAAGGGCCAGATTCCGAGAATCTGGCCCTTTGCGAGTGCAATTATTGCATTTGGGATTCATCATCCCAAATGCAAAATTCGCTATTTAAGAACTCGCAAATTTGCGAGGAATAGCATTTAACCCCTTCGATGCTCATGACGAGCTCAGCTCGTCATGAGGCACAGTTGAGCTGTGCTGATGACGAGCTGAGCTCGTCATGAACCATGGTAAATCTGAGATTTCAGCACCGGAGAAAAATATCCCTAGCAGCCAAGAATCTCTATTAGAGATTCCTTAAATGCTATTCTTGAAACATTTAAAAATTGCGAATTCGCAATTTTGAACCGCTATTTACTACGAGGTCAAACCTCGTGGTAAATAGCGAAAACTTAGAAAAATGCATTTAAATGCATTTTTCTAAGTTGCATGTTACACACACACATGTCCTTTGGACATGTGTGTGTGTAACATCTGTGTAACATCTGTGTGAATTTACATTTCAGGGGTGTTACAGGATGTCCTTTGGACACCCCTGCACCCTTGAAATCGCAATCTCATTTACGATTAGCTAATTGCTAATCGCAAATAAGGAATGAATGGGGAGTCATTCCTTATTTCCGATTAGCAATTAGCTAATCGCAAATAAGGAACCTGTAGGAATCGCTAAAAATATTGCAATTCCTACATGAATCCCGTTTTGCGAGTCTGGAATAGCGATTCCTTATTAATCGCTATTTCAGACTCGCAAAACTTCACAATGATGAATCGGGCTGTATATTCGGTAATCGCAAGCACCAATGTTAGTAAATGTGGCCCAATATTATTTTACAGACACGCGTTTCGAGAGGAACATATCCAAATGCTTCAAAGGCAAGGATTCTTAAACTTGCTTTACAAAAACAAGGACATGTGGATGAATAGACTTACATCAGTGTATTCAGTTGATTTTGATAGGATGGTGGGGAATATGCTCTTGAATGTCTTTAAAATGAATGAAGTTTTTGTGGGCATGTGAGGCATCTGAGAAGCTTGTCAAGATACTTTGAAATGTGACAGCGCCTTCAGTTTCATCAGCTGGAGGAAATGCTGAAATGCGGGGATGCCCACACCACAGCCAAGCAGAGCAGAGCCACCGCAGGATGCAGCTGTGGCTTCTGATTGTCACCGGTGACACCAGCAGAAAGTGCGGTGAAATGTTTTTTTTCCCCTAAGATCACACAGCTGAAATGTGACTGAGCTGTGAACGTGAACACTCGAATACTCAGCCCAACCCCAATATCTGGAAAGACAAAATGAGGTTCATGAAAATCTAACTTTGCAACTCATGTGGAACCTCGTGGAAGCTAGTAGAGTGAGACAAGCAAACAAGCCCGATAACAGCAAGTGCTACATATCAACAAAAGACTGTAAATTCTATAATCCACTTTTCATGGTGCAGTGTATTGCATATATGCATGTTTCCTTTGAAAGTTCTGGGGTGTAAAACTAGCCCTGAAGTGTAGTGAGTGGGTCATGCAAGTGAGACATATATTTCCTAAGGATATATGGGGAACCCTCTCCAGAAAAAAGTTTCCAAAATTGGATCAGATAATTTGTTTTAAAGCACAACTTTCACATAAATTTGCTAAAAAGCCATAAACTCTGATAAGACACCCATTGCATATTCAGGGGGCTTCAAGGTGAGCCAAGCCAATGAAACCTGATGCTCCTCATTAACCCCATTTTTTTCAAACTGTTAAATGGCTGCTCCATGTATCAAAACATGCTTCCATTGTGCCAGCACCAGCATTGTGTCCTGGGTGGCTCCTTAGGCCAAAATTGCATACACCATGCAGAGCCAGAATTGTGTCATTAATGCCATCCATAAACCATTGGTGATAATTATGCCAAAAATGAGTGAAGTATTTCAGGGCCAGAATTTTGTCATGGCTGCCCTCCCCCCCATATGCCACAGTTTTTCCAGGGGTTCCCCCATGCCCAGAGCGTAACCAAGCATGCCATTTCCAGCATTACCCCACAGGTGCCGCATATTCCAAGAATTACCTGTACCCATATTTTACCATGGGTACCCATTATGGCAAGAATTGCCTCTAGTGTGCCAGTGGCAAAATTTTGTCATAGGTGCCTCTCATGTTAAGTATTGCCTACAATATGCCAGTGCCTGTCTTTTTCCATAGGTACCTCTATAAGTAAACAATGAAACTGGTGTGGGAAAATAGCACACTTGTAAGTCTAATACCACATCACTTACCTTAACTTGCATTCACTCACTCACACTCATTCTTACTTACTTGTAATTGGGTAGTCAAAAACTAGGTGTGAGTCCCTGTGTCAAAATGATAAGACAAGGTGGAACTCCTTTGCTTTTCTGGGACCTAAAACGTGGAACCGTCATCCTCTGATGTTGCGTTTATGTGCCTCACATGAGAAGGTTAGAAAGCTTTTGATAACCAGGATATTCTAAATTCCATCCTTATGCTCCAGCTCTTATGACAGCGCTAGGAAGTCCCAGTGAGGTAACTATGCACTCTATATAAATCAGAGTAACATAGCATAACATTTATTGTCACTCACCTTCTTGCACTCTTTCTTACTCTCACTCATCTATTCTCAGTCATTTGCACTCACTCACTCATTCTCCACATTGCACCACATCAAATGTCATCCAAGTTTGTCCTAAAAAATAATGCCTCTTGGTCATCCTATAATACCTACAATGAAGAATCTATTCTTACTGCCCTGAACCCGGCCAATCACTTCACCAATCCTCTCCCAGCTAACACCGTAAAAGACTTCACCCTGCTGCTGCTAACTCTCTGGACCAAGATCATAAATAACTCTTTATGGTAAGGTTGCATCCCGGACACCCTCAAAGCCGGGCAGGTATCCCCCATTCTAAAGAAACCTACGGCTGACCCTGCGGAATTAAACAATTACCGCCCTATATCCAACATCTCTACCTTGGCCAAGCTCTTAAAAAAATGTGTACAACTCCAACTGATAAGATATATTGATCATTTTGACCTACTGAACAAATACCAACCAGGTTTCTGTACTGGTCACAGCACAGAATCAGCCATGACCCATATTATTGATGATGCTCTACAAATCCTAGATCGGAATGGAGCCTGCTTACTCATCTTGCTTGACCTTTCCTCAGCATTTGATACCGTCAAACACGACAACCTGATAGATCTTCTGAAACATAGAATGGTGTTATCGGGATCTGTTCTAAATTGGTTTACTTCGTTCCTCCAAAACAGATCACAACGATTCAAGGTCAACCACTACCTGTCCAAACCCATCCCAGTCAATTTAGTAGTCCCACAAGGGTCTTCACTTTGTCAGACACTGTTCAATCTTTTCATGGAACCACTCACCAAAATTCTCAATGCGTCTAACGTGCAATATCACATGTACGCTGATGACACACAACTATACCTTAAGATCCATACCCTAGAAGACTTCAAATCGCTCAACATAACTCTTGGAAAATCTTACACTTGGCTGGCAGAAAACCATCTAAAATTGAATCCCCTCAAAACCGAATTCCTCCTAATCTCTCCTCCCGCCCAAGTACCCATAATGCAAGACTGGATCAAACACATTACTGCACTCAACTGCCAACCTATCATCATGGACTCAGCGAAATCACTGGGGATAACACTTGACAGAAATCTTAATATGCAAAAACACATCAGCAACGCAACAAAAGGAGCAAACTTTCAGATAAATACGTTGGGAAAGCTGAAACCTTTCATGCTGGAGAAGGACTTCAAGCTGGCAGTACATGCTCTAGTCATCCCAAGAGTGGATTACAGGAGTGCCTCTCTCTGCAGCCTGCCCAAAGCTGTAACGGCCCCACTAAGAGCATCAATCAACGCCGCAGCGAGATTCATCACTAGCACGAAAAGAAGTTCCCACATATCCCCGGACCTAAAATCCCTTAATTGGCTACCTTTTGAAGACAGAATTCATTTGAAAATAGCATGTATGACACATAAAACCATTCATCACAATACACCCAGCTATCTGGCACAGACACTGGTTCCCTCTTGTGGGGTCAGATCTTCAAGAAGTACTAAAAACCTGCTACTGAAACCGCAAAGATTCAACAAGAAGAAAACATATAACCAAACCTTTTCAGGATTAGCGGCCAGAATATGGAATGCTCTACCCCCAGAAACCAGATTTAACCCTCTACTGCATCCTTCAAAAAAGAAGTGAAATCGCTTCTCATGGCTAAATTCACTTGAGCATGGATTTCTGATATTAGGTGACCCAACGTATCTCCGATATGGAACCTTATAATGCCCACTGTCCATCCAGATATCCTAGCTAGTATATCTATATTATGCTTGATATATTGGGAAAGTTTTGTTATGTACCATCTAACTATGTAGCTTCGAGACGATTTGTATACTATTATCGACTTACATTGAACCCTATGTCAATTAACTGTACTATGTAACTAAGACACCTACCTTGTAAAGCGCTCTGATACCCGCAAGGTTCTTGTTCGTGCTGTATAAACTTTCAAATAATAATTCTAACTCCGTTTCACTCATACTTTTCCGCACACACTCACTCTCACTAACTTTTTTCTCTCTCTGACTCATTCTTCTTTACAGTTACACTCACTGATTGTCACTCTCATTCTTCTCACTCATACTGATTCTCACACTGATTTACGTGCAGGCACTCATACTCCTACTTAGTCTCACTCACTTGGGCTCACTTATACTCAATTACTTACACTGAATCTCACTAATTATTACTCACTACCTGTTACTGACTCTCACACATGCTTAAACAGATGCACACTCACAAATACTCACTCTTCCGCTCACATAAACACACTCTCATCTACAAGCCCGCACACATCACACATTTAAAAACATTGTTTGTGAGGTCCCATTACAGCCAATTCTACGTCATTTTTTAATACACTAATAGTGAATAATAGTGCATTACCTGCTATTATTATAACGGATGTGGCAGAAAACAAAGATGGTGGAACCCCGACTGATGACCACAATTTGAGCTGCCCCTCTGTTCTTGGCACTGATCTTGCCACCTCAAAGGTATGGGGTCGCAAAGGCAGTACCAGGGGTCACAGGTGACAAGCTACGGGTCACATCTGTTGCCTCTGGCAACCCCTAAAAGATGTTATGCCTATACAATTCTTTGTACAGCATATCCAGAAGGGGGAGATTGTTGCTGATATACAAATCAGTAGTTTGGATATGGTTAATACAAGATATTCGCTAGGACCTTTTACCCATCTCAAATTAATATCTCCTAGCAAGCAACTACAACTATCCAACGGGTCAGAGATTCCCACCTCCTAGGATGTAGTATAAATTATTTTAAAGCCAGACACCTCTGCTAAATGGGATCAGTCTTTCAAGAAACTAGTATCGAGATCTCCAATTTTCTACTGGTTCAACGATGTATTTCAGGGATTGAATTTGAAGCATGCGCCAACATGTATGTTTATCAAGGAAAAGGGAAGATCATATTTGACGCCTAGGTATTTCATGCAAGTTACAGGCCATGGTCTATCTCTCAAACAAGATGGCCACAGGTGTTCTCCCATGACTAGGAAGGCCTGCGTGGTAGAAGTATCACAGACTTGTGGCCATTAACCTATCGCTGATTCCGACACATCTAGTTTGCTTCCTTTCAGAGATTTTCATGATGATGGCAGCACATTAAATGAACTCGCCAGAGAATTTAAGGATAATCTGTGTCATCAGTGTACATGAACATGGAGAAACCATAAAATTGTATGTGGTGCACCAATGGGATCAAGTTAAGATTGAAAGGTAATGGGGAGAAGACTAGACCCTGAGGGACTCCACAGGGTGATGTCCTGGCCTCAGAAGAACAGGTGAGAGAAGCAGCTGCTGTAGCCAGGCAACAGCTGTGTCCCTGACACCGAAATACTCAAACGCCATAATAGCATTTGGTAGTCAATGGCATCAAAGGCCGTCAACAGGTTTAGTTGTATCAAAGCGGGTGGTACATCACCATTGGCAGAAGGGCGTAACTCATCTAAGGCAGCTTCCACCACTGATTCACTGCTTCTCCTTGCTTGAAATCCAGCCTGCGTAGGGAGCTTTACTCAGAAGTTGTGAGATATGTCTATAATTCGATACGTTGACTGGGTGCAGAAAGGGTTTTTCAATAGTGGCTTGAAACACGCCAACTTAAACTCAGAACGAACAATGCCAGAGGCTAAACCATCATTCTGCAGAGAACTCACCAGAATTTGTATTGTATTGTATTGTATGCAGTATTTATAGAGCGCAACTATCATCCAGCGGGCATCTGGCGCTATAGTACGTGAGTCATCGATCAGTGGAAGGTACCAGAATGGATTTACCAGAAAGCCCTCCGGACAGTCAGGTTCTAGGAAACACCCATGTTTTAACCTTTCTCCTGAACTACAAAAGATCCTGACACTGTCTGAATTTCTTCCATGCCAAGCCGGCTTGCTGTTCTTCACTAAGAAAATGAAACCCCTGTCCTTCCTCAAAAATAGTAAAATAAGTAATAGACTGTAAGGAGGCAGTAGAGGAGGGGTGATCTTCTCCTGGCTCCTCATGTCTGATCTTAATCACATTAAACCTTGAGTCGAAGTCAGAAAACTGATTGAGACCTCTGCAGAATCGCCGCCACCGCCGAGAGTCAGTTGCACTCACCTGACATTGAAGGAGAGTATAAGGACATAGCCCACATCGCCGCCACCGCCGCCAAGAGTCAGGAAACACCGGACTCCGCGCCGCCGCTCCGGGAAACTACAAATCCCGGCAGGCACCGCGGCGGCGCGTCAGAGTGACGCGGCAGCGCCCTGAGAGCGCCAACGAGCAGGAAATAAAGGCGGAGCACCCCGGCAGAGCGGGGGAGACCTCTGCAGAATCGCCGCCACCGCCGAGAGTCAGTTGCACTCACCTGACATTGAAGGAGAGTATAAGGACATAGCCCACATCACCGCCACCGCCGCCAAGAGTCAGGAAACACCGGACTCCGCGCCGCCGCTCTGGGAAACTACAAATCCAGGCAGGCACCGCGGCGGCGCGTCAGAGTGACGCGGCAGCGCCCTGAGAGCGCCAACGAGCAGGAAATAAAGGCGGAGTACCCCGGCAGAGCGGGGGAGACCTTAGCAGATTCGCCGCCACTGCCGAGAGTCAGTAACACTTACCTGACACAGAGGGAGAGCTAGAGGACGCTGCCCACATCGCCGCCACCGCCGCCAAGAGTCAGGAAACACCGGACTCCGCGCCGCCGCTCCGGGAAACTACAAATCCCGGCAGGCACCGCGGCGGCGCGTCAGAGTGACGCGGCAGCGCCCTGAGAGCGCCAACGAGCAGAAAATAAAGGCGGAGCACCCCCGCGTCGCGGGACGCGAGCGGGACGCCCGGGGCTAAGCCCGGGCAAAGGGCGGGCCCTCTACGGCCCTCATCGGCAGGAGGAGGCAGGGGCAGGGCCGGAAACCCTGTGAGAAGCACACGAGGCAATCCACGGACCAAGTAAGACTGATCTGTTTGTTACAGCCCTTGTTTACCTTTAGTTGCCTAGGCTTTGTGCTATATTGTCCATAATGTCTAAAAAGAACCCAGAACCACAAGCAAATAACATGAAGAACTATTTGGTGCAGACTGTGGAAAAAATTAATTCTCAAAGGAGAGAATCATTGGGTCTTAGCCAGTCACCTGACTTACGCTGCTTATCCCCCTCCTTAACCCCATCACCCGAGGATACAATGTCTTTACAGACCTTTCCTGATGCTAGCTTTACGTGTCCTATAACACTGGAATCCGGCCTTATGACCAGTAATGTACCATCTGGCTCTGGTTCTGAGGTTCTTATAGTGGACCTTGGGAATAAAGTGGACAGTGATGAGGACCAGGAAAACCTTGCATCCCCCACAGATGAAGACACCTCAATTACTGAACTACCTTCCCGTTCGGATTCCGGGAAAAAGAAAAACCCGCCTAGGCGGGGTGGACTAAGATCTGGGACTAGGAGGAAGAGGGTAAATACCCCAAAAGCTCCTCCTAAGGAAACTAGAGGGGGACGTGCTAAGCCTACTAATAGTTTTGATGAGGATTTATTCGAAAGACTCGCTGAGTTAATTGACACAAAAATTAAATCCATTGTCAAGCCTCTTCTCTCTAAAATTGACAAACTTCAATCTGAGATAAAAAAGTTGGGAGGGCAGATGAATAAATTAACTGAGGGTGTTGACTGCGTCATGACAACTGTGGTAAATATGGGTAACAACAGTAGGCAGGATGACATCCAGGAGAGGGTGAATACAGCTGCAGCCCCAAGTAATCCACCACCCCAGCTTACTGACCAAACAATTAGCGTTTCTGGCACTAGCAGAGGGGAGGGCTCTTTAATGGTTGAGATACCCCCTGTACAAGCTCAGCCAACTGACCCACTTCAATTTATAGTTGAAGCCTCTCCTGTCGTTCTAGTTCTGGCTAACGTTCCACCATTAGAAGCTGGTATTGAGGAATCTCCTTCCTCCCTGTCTAACAAAGCCCTACAGTGGCTTACAACAAACACGAGATTAGCTCCAGGGGGTGGCCAGCAGTTGGCCCAGGAAATCAAAACAGCTAAGAGGGTCTCATGGCTGGGCAATCGTCCTAAAAAATTCAAGGGGGATTGTGTAGCAGTAAGTTTTACACATACAGGGGTGTTACCTAACATCCTGATTAACCTACTCCCACCACAGCGTAGGCAGGGTTCTGTTGTACCATTGACATTGAAATTCTTTTATGGTGAACAACAGAATGTTACATACCCTAAAACACCAGCCTTTGGTTGGGATTCTAACTCTGACACACACCACAGATGGGGTTTTGATCACTCTCGCAATATTGCGAATCATCCAGTACCCCAAGGGTTTCAGAATCCCTTTGCTCAACCCCTCCTATTGTCCAACCGCTTTGCACCTCTATCCTTTTTGGACCAGAATGATTGACTTCAGCCAGAACACCCTGTAGAGTCTAGGACTAAGGTGCCTGTTTTTAGCATTCCTACCTGGAATATTGCTGGCATCAAGACAAAGGCATATAACGCAACCTGGCTAAATTTTATATCCAAGTATGACACTATCGCCTTTCAGGAAACTTGGGACACTAACAACAGTTTTTCTCTTGATGGCTATAGCTACTTTAGTATCCCTGCTGTGGCTAGCTCAGCAGGAAGAGCTAAGGGGGGCCTGATTAGCCTGTTTAAACTTGACATTAAGGGTTGCCTAAAGATACTAGCCTCAGGTTCCGAACATTGCCTTATCGTCGAATTGTCTCGTGCGGAGTCTCCTAATATTTTGTTTATTAATTTTTATAACTCCAATGCTGCCGATTGCACGTCATACAGTCTCGGTAGATTGGATGATTTTCTGTCAGTCTATAGTGAGGATGTTAATGGATTTGAAATCATCTTCTTAGGCGATTTTAACATACATCCTTGTCTACTATCGTGTGTTTGTGATGACGAAGATTCCCCCCCGAATAGTGCAATGATCCATCTGGCGCATAACAAGCAGGGGGATTGTCTAGAAAATTTTCTTGCTAGATGGAACCTATATGAATCTAATTGCGGGGAGGGGGAGGTTAGGGCCCCTACTTTTAAGGGCTCAGACAATGGCTCTATCATTGATTACATTTTTATTTCTGCATGCTTTTTATCTAAAGTTTTAATGTATAGAACTGTGGTATCCGCCTTTAGTGACCATAACCCAGTTTCTCTCGACCTAGTAGAGGGTGAATCATTAGGACGCATCCATGGCTCAACTTTTAGGGCTGGACC
The DNA here is from genome assembly GCF_964263255.1 of Lissotriton vulgaris. Lineage (NCBI taxonomy): Eukaryota > Metazoa > Chordata > Amphibia > Caudata > Salamandridae > Lissotriton > Lissotriton vulgaris. Next base: position 65,374,821 of record NC_141687.1, read on the forward strand.
ACTCAAAGTTAAGGACCAAAGACGCAGACTTAAATGGGACAGTATAACACCAGAACCGTTCATTCAAGAAATTTTGTTAGAGGCTGAGGAAGAGGTTGGGGTGTGCCTATCGAATGATGCTAATGACAAGGATGTAATTCTCGCATTTAGTAATATTTGCTGTAAAATAAACGGTAGGCTTTCTGTGATTAGCAAGCCCAAAACAAAACCTCTTAAAAGATGGTTTGATCATAGTTGTTCCCTAGCACACTCTGTGCTGCTTGATGCTCTTAAATCTAATCCTAAGGATCGTGACCTTATTAGGACTAGTAGGGCCTTATATAAAAAAGCCATCGCAGCCAGAAAGAAAGAGCTTAAAGATGAAGCTTGGGCACAACTTACAGACCCAGCCATAATAAAAAATAGCGGGGAGTTCTGGAGGATTGTTAGCCAACCCCTTCTTACAGGCGAGGATAACTCTCCCCTAGAAACTAATATCCCAGATCAGGACTGGATCAAACACTTTAGAGATATATATTCAGGCCAGTCTTTAGTCGAGAATAGTGCTTATGAAGAGTCTTCTGCTATATTGGGTAACCACCTGCACTTTGAAGCTGAGGAAGTTTTAGTCGCTATTAATTGCACTTTGACAAAAAAGGCTCCGGGACCGGATGGTGTTCCGGCTGACGCCTTTAAATGCTTCCCTAACTTCTGGTCAAGACTACTTTGCAGGGTTTTTAACGCCTTAAAACGTGATAATATTCCTGATTCTTGGAAAACCTCAACTATCATCCCGGTTTTCAAAAAAGGCAATAGGCAGGACCCTGCATGCTATAGGCCCATTTCGTTGATAGACTCCTCAGTTAAGATTCTAGGGAGAGTCTTATTAGCGAAATTGAATGATTGGGCCTCCGAGAATAATATCTTGAGCAATGTGCAATACGGGTTTAGACCCAAGAGAAGCACCTTGGACCAGTGTCTCAACCTTCACCTATTGATTGAGAAATACACCAGAGCCAAGGATGGGTCCATGTACCTAGGGTTCATGGACCTCTCCTCCGCATTCGATATGGTCAATAGATCCAAGCTCTGGGGCAAACTGGTTGACATGGGCCTGGACAGATCCTTAGTTAACTTACTGTCTGACCTCCACTGTGGTCTGTCTGCTAAGGTTAGAGTCTCCACCAATGGAAGGTGTACTGAAGAGTTTGCATCTGAAAGGGGAGTCCGCCAGGGATGCATTTTGGCACCATTACTGTTCACGCTGTATGTGAATGCACTAGAGCCCGCCCTAAGTGGGGTCACAAGCGACATTCCACGTGCAGGGGAACAGGGTATACCAGTTCTTCTGTACGCGGATGACGCGGTGCTACTGGCCCGAACAGGTGTGGGGCTTCAACGTCTTTTGGATGCTTTTGAATCCTTCATGGGTTCTTTAGACCTGAAAATAAATGCGAAAAAATCTCAGGTCATGCTCATGGGCCGGGCTTCAAGGAAATCCCTCCGTAAAACTTTTTTCTGCGGCAGGGAAAAACTTGTTCGGGTCACTTCTTTCCCTTACCTGGGGATCACCTTTGATGAGAAAGGTAGCTGGGGTCCTCATGTAAAAAGTAGAGCAGCCATACTGGCCAGAACTTCCGCTGCCCTCCATGGGTTCTCAAAAAGACTGGGGGGTAGACCTTTTGAAGCTATTAGCAAAATATATAAAGCCAAATGTATCTCTGTAGCCTCATATGGTGGCTCCCTGTGGGGGTATAAAAGAGTTGATCCCATTCAGACCGCGGAAAACAAATTTTTTAGATCTGTTTTGGGCGTTCCGCAATCAACCCCATCCTATACTGTCCACCAGGAGCTAGGAGAAGGCTTTATCGCCGATTTGGTTAGAATTGCTCCGTTAATCGCATGGCTTAAGATATGGCTTAATCCTGAAATTCCCTTAAACCATACTATAATTAGGGATTGTCTGACTCTAGACAATGTACATAGGATAGGATGGCTAAAGTACATCAAGGACAGTTTTTGTAGGTTGGGGAGGCCTGAATTATACGCAGTCACTGACTCCATAACAGCTAATGATGTCGTCTCTATCAAGGCTACTATGAAGGAGCTCCTCTCCCGGGAGAGGGATGATATAGAACTAAAGAAACCTTGTGTTAGGGCCAGCCTTTTGCTGGCCATACCTAGTGGTCCTGACAACTATCTCAACGTGGTGACTAATCCCTATCATAGGTTAATTTTAACCCGTTTTAGACTTAACCTGATTCATTTTAACTTGGGTTTTTATTCTGAGTGGAGTACCCCTGAAAATGCCCCGCCCTGTTCTTGTGATCTTTTTTCAGAACAGAGCACAATGCACTTTATAATGTTCTGCAGCTATTATAACGAGGCCCGGAGGTTGTTTCTCGTTCCTATACTTAAGGAAGCGGGATTTATTTTGGTCCGACCTGCTCTTATTTACCTACAAATGTTGCAAACCCCCAGGATCATGTTTTTTGTGGCAAATTTCCTGGTGAGAGCAATAAGAAGCAGGAATATCAGACTTAAAAACGCATCTACCTCCTCTTGAAGCCCAGACATGTTTATTAACTAGTCTGGCAGTTAGTAACTTTTGGCTAAGAACTTTAGATCACAGTGTATCAGGGCCTGTAGTTACCCTATTACAATATCTATGCGGGGATCCACCCCTGGAATATTGTACTGTATTACGCACTTTTAGCACTATTGCACTTTAACACTTTGTAATTACAATGTATCAATGAATTATAACTTGGTATATTGATTTTTATCTAAAATGTTTTCTTTTAAATGTTTTTAACTGTTTTTATTCATGCTATTTGCTTGTTGTCTGTGATTTTATGCCATTGTCTTTGTATGATATTAAGTTATCGCAATAAAGAATCTTGACTGACTGACTGATTGCATCTTACAGCTGAACCAGAGGATTCCACTGAAGGGAAATGACTGTGATAATCCTACATATCTGGGGGTTTCCAGACACTGGTAAATAATACAGCTGACTCAAATACATTGACATATTACCCAGTTTATGATATTTTAGCAGAAAAGACATTAGGGCACTTCTCAAATGTAATTATTCAAAGGTCCAACTAAACAGAAAAGCAAAATAAGCCAATGAAAGAATAGCAAATGTTAGGGAAATCTGACAATGAGAAAGTGTTGGAGCAAACAGTGTCTGAAGTGTGGCCTTGTATTTGAGTAGGCATCCAATCATTCGTAGATGGAATAAAATGCAAGAAAAGTTCTTTACATTTTGCTTGCATTGTGTTAAAAGATACATCAATTGAAGATTTAAATAAACATTAACCACATTTTAACCATGTTGGAACTGTATTTGAAAATACATGCACATGGGATAGCTCAAGAAGTCTAACACACTTTCAAAGCAAAATACCCGGAAGCATTAAACATAAGCCAAATTAATGGACTTATCAGTTGGAGCATGTAATGCTAAAATCCATACATTTCAATGCTACATTTACACACTTCTCTAAATGCTAACGAATGAAGGAAAGGACATGTGGTATATCGAAACTAAACATCGGTGCTATTTAGCAGGTGCCAGGTTCTTCTCGTAGTAAGAAAGGTTACTAGAACAGATAGGCTAAACTTTGTAATGTACAACATGGATTTAAAAAAAACACAGAATGTTTAAAATGCGTAAATGTGCAATAATGCTAAGGTTTTAGTGAGCTATATAAATCAATTCACAATTGGAAATACAAACAGAAAGATATTTGAAATTAAAAGTTTTATGTCTTCAGGCTCCTCTTTTTCATAGAGAGGTGAATCCTTACAACAATTGAGTGGCATAAAGTCTTACGAACAGTTTTGAATTCTTCCTTATTACACTTTTCATCAACATCACCCTGAATATTATTAGGGTTATAAGCATGGTTGCACAGTGTTACTATGACAAGAATTGCTGAAATGAAATGAAGATTGAATTTGTAGAGCGCACAACTACCCTGGGGTGTCTTTTATGCGCTGTAGCTCTAGAGATAGAACATAATCCAGCTGAACACTTACTAATACTGGTGCAGCGCGTACTCTAACCGTTTTAAGACCTTTACGGAATGAGAACACTTCCATGTTTTCCGAGAGATGAAGAAGCATTGAGTTCCAGAGCCTGCAGTGCAAGTGATAAAACTCCTGCCTCCCCAATTAGATCTTTTAAATTTGTGAACTACTAGATTGCAAGCTGACAATGATCTAAGTAACCTGCTGGGAACATACCATTGGAAACGACGCTACAGATACTGATGTCCAACTTTATGCACTGTCTTGAAGGCAATGCAGAGGGCTTTAAAGTCTGAGGGACAGATTTACAAGCCCCTTGAGACACATTCATGCCGCTGTTGCATCACTTCTGTGACGCAGCGGTGGCTTAAACCATGCGCCACGTTGTGCCTTATTTACAACGTGATGCATCTAGGGAGATGCGTCTCGTTGTAAATCCCTGCGCCACATTAAACCTGCGTCAGGTTTAATGTATGCAAGCTGGGCGTTCCGTCGGAAGAAACCTCATAAAAGTGACGCAGTGAAATCTACAAGATTCCACGGAGTCACTTTTCAGAGGCCGCTGGGACAAAACCTTACGCCTGCTTGAAGCAAGCGTAAGGAGGGGCGCTGCACGTTATGTATGGGCGGCCCCTGAACATTGCTGGAGATGCGTTGCGTTTGCTATACGACTCAAGCAATGCGCCGCCCTTACGCCATCAGTTGCGACACGCATCTGTCTATCCCTGAGCCACTGTAAATGTGACGCATCCGTGGTGGTGCAAGGGTACAATTGCGTGTCGCATCTTTACTGGTGCATCCCTGCTTATATGCAGGGATGCGCCAGTCCTTGTAAATCTGCCCCTATGCATTTTTTTATGGGCAGCCAGTGTAACTGGACAAGGCCCTTGGATTTCTCAAAAGAAGTCGCACAGCAGCATTCTGAAGGCTTTGCATTTTTTGTAGGTATCTTTTCTTGATTTGGATGAACAGGGCCATGTAGTAATCCGTTCTTGAGAGGATGAGGGTAGAAACTACAGTTTTCCGCAGCTCGTACGGAAAAAGAGGTAGTACATTCCTTAGTGTCTTAAGCATATAGAAAGATACTGATGTAATAGTGTTAATGTGCTCCCGAAAGGACAGATTGCTGTCAAAGGGAACTCCTAGGTTTTTGGCCTTGTAGACAGGAGGGGGAGATGTTCCAAAATCCTGCGGCTTACTGGTGGGAGACCAAAAGGCAGTGTTCCTACCAAACAGCAGTACCTCGGTTTTCCTGTGTTTAGTTTGAGGTAATTTTGAGACATCCATGTCCTGGTCTGCAATACGAATTCATGGAATATGGAGGCAGTTTTGTTTGGGTTGCTTGACACCGACACCATGATCTGGACGTTGTCAGTGGAGGACACAACTGTAAACCCAAAAGATTTAATAAGGTTAGCCAAGGGGGTCAAATACAGGATGAAAAGTGTAAGACTTCAGAACTGAAGGGCCTTGCCCCTGATCCCTAAAGAGGATAAACAGCCTATGAGAATTCTGTGGTTTACTGTGTCAAATGCTGCAGAGAGGTCTAATAGTATTAGGGCAGCCTTTGCACCTGCGTCTAAAGTTTGGCTGATTTCTTCTAACGCTGTAATTAGGGCTGATTCAGTACTATTCTGGCTTCTAAATCCAAATTGGGTGTCATCAAGTAGACCGTTAGTTCTGATCAGTCGCGGCCGGTAAGACTCGTGGGTGGGGTGGCGGCAGGCATGGGGTGGGTTGCGCGGGGAGGGGGTCGCATGGGGGGGGAGGTTTATGTCAAAAAAAGAAAAAAAATGGTTAACTCACCTTTGCCGGCCCGTCCTGCGTCCTCGGTCTGCGTCGTCCTCTGTACAATAGGAAGCAGCAGCAGACAGCCTCCATCACCTCCCCTAACCCAATCACAATGCTGCAATTGCAGCGTTGTCAATGGCTGGACGCCAACCCCACAGGCATCTATGGGGAGGCCATTTTCTCTATGTAGGCTGCATGCAGCCTACATAATGAAAATGCAGAGTGTGTATGACTGGTTTGTTTATCCCTGGAGCAAGCTACTCCTCCCCTGCCCTCGAGCACGACCGCCCACCCACCTGCCCTAACCAAACCCTGCCTTCTGCTTTTCGAGGTGGGAGAAGCAGTAACATAAAATACCATTTTATGTTTCTGCTTCTCGCACTGCGAGAAAGCAGTGTGGCAACGCTCCTCTGCCCACATGGAGGAGCCTCCCCTGCCCGCTAGAAACGCTGCATAACCGCCGGTCCAATTAGAATGTTCCACAGTCGTAATCTGACAGCGGCGGTCTGATCGCAGCATTTAACATTGCGGCGGTGGCTGCTGCCAGCAGCACCGCCGCGATGTCCAAAAAAGCATGTCCTGCATATCACTGCACTGCCTGCCACCTAGTACAGGGACATATATGGGGGAACCATGGGTACCCCCCCAGTGCACCCACACCCCCCAAAAACACATTGGGGGCCCGCAATGGGGCCCTGAGACATTCTCTGCATGACTTTCCATGGCGGTACCCCCGCCACGGAAAGGCCGGCTACCGCCTGCATCATAATCATGCCGGTGGAGCCTGGCGCTGCACCGGCCCCATTTTAGCGGTTCAGCTCCGCCCGCCAGGCAAGTGTGCGGACTGCTACCGGCGGTAAAGTGGCGGGCAGAAAATCGCAGCGCCGCTGTCGTCACCGCCATGCGAAAGGGACCAGTGGTTTCCTGGGTTGCGATCGCGGGCGGATGACTGCCGCCGGCACGGCGGTTCCCACCGCCGCACCAGCGGCGGCCATCCGTCCACCATCCTAATAGACCTTATAATTGGATCTGAAGCTCAACTGGCTCTGGTGGAGGAGATTATTATTCATCAGCATATTCAGAAATCACTGAATTAACATATTTCTCTAAAGTCTTAGAGAATAACGGGAGCAGCGAGATGGGTCTATAATTAGTTGCTACCAAGTGGTGTGACAACGGGAGTATTTCAGATGAAGACATTGGTGCCCTTTTCACAAACTGCATTGTATAGTATGTTTGTAGTAATACAATAGCACTACCTACATATTAGAAAATGTTATTCACATACCTACGTGCGGAAGTCTCCTCCTCTTCTATCTTTTCTGTGGGAAGATTTCTTCCCCAACCGCAGAAGTCTCCGCTCATGTAAGTATTTGTTTCTGTAGTAAATGTAAGAAGGAAGAGGAGAGTGACTGGAAAATAGGGACTACTTACTGCTAATGGGGAAGGATTATGGGAGTAGTAAAGAGGGTTAAGAGATGGTTAGGGATGGGTTTAGATAGGGACATGCACCTACTCACAAAAGAATAAGCGCCTTCCCATTCACAAACTACCCTTTTACCGTTCATCGGGAAAAACAACCCAATCCAGTTTTAAATGTACTACAGCTCAGAGCTGTAAGTCAAGAAGCATCCATGCCCACTCACAGGTACTGCAAAATCCTCACACAGAAAATAATGGAGGCAGGGAGTTAAAATACACAGTAGGAACTAGTTTTAAAATAAATTCATTTTGCATTCTATTTAATGATGTCTAAAAATAAAACATCATTATTAATGTATTGTAAAATGTGTTATTACCTTTTTTAATACAAAAATAAATGTAGCATTTATATTTATTCAAAATACATAAATTACTGTGAATTAATTCAGTAATTTATTTATTAATTTTATTTATTTATACAATTTCTAAAACGCACTATCACCTGACAGGCATCTTGGCGCTAGTAACTCAAAGACCATGTCAACACAGAAGGGGGCTAAGGCACAGGCCTAGTTCTTAGGGAATAACCAAGTTTTAAGGTTCTTTCTGAATGCAAAAAGATTCTTGTGTTGTCTCAGTTCAGTAGGTAGAGTGTTCCACAGCCTAGCCGCAGCCACCCCAAATAATCTACCACCAGCTCTAACTTTTTTGAAGCGTGGGACTTTTATCAACTTGCCTCCAGAGGAACGGAGCGTTCTGCCGGAACGTACCATTCAAATTTTTGCTGGAGAGAGACAGGTCCTTTTCCATGTAGGGCTTTAAATACTAGACACAGGGATTTGAATTTAATTCTTTGTGTCACAGGGAGCCAGTGCAGCTCCGCCAATGCTCCAGAGGCGAAGGACCTCCTTGACCATCCTAGTACCAGTTTAGCAGTAGCATATTGTATCCGCTGTAGCCTGTCTAGTAAGAATTTAGGGGATTCAAGGAGCAGGGCATTACAGTAATCCACCCGACTAAGTATTGTACTCCGTGCTATCAGGGCGAGAGCTTGATGGGGTAAAAGAAGAAAAACCTTCATCAAAGAGTGAATAATCGCCAGGCAGCAACTTACCACCTTCCCCACGTGCGCCTCCAACGAGAAGTTACAATCAAATGTTACCTCCAGGTTCCGAACTGTTTTGACCGGCTGGCCAGGGTTGGGAAACTCTGGGAGCCACAGATTCATGGGCGGCCCTACCGTGCTCCTACGCGTTTCAAATTGCATCAGCTCAGTTTTAGCTATATTAAACTGTAAAGAATTCTCCTTCAGCCACTGTGACATATCTTCTAAACATCTATGAAACCCCTCTACTGAGATGGACTGCTCTCCCTCCAGGGAGAGAATGAGTTGCGTATCATCAGCGTAGTTGATGACCTTGATGTTATAATGCTTGATGATCGTCAACAGGGGTCTCAAATAGACATTGAAAAGAATGGGGCTGATGGCCGAGCCCTGAGGCACCCCATGTGAGACATGAGTAGAGGCAGATTGGTAAGGAGGAAAAGACACCGCTTGCTGCCTCCCTGAGAGAAAGGAGTGAAACCATCTAAGGGCCACTCCTGTGACTCCCACCTCACTCAGCCGGTTCAGAAGGATATTGTGGTTGACCGTATCGAAGGCGGCAGACAGGTCCAGCAGAATCAGAACTGCTGCCTGGCCCCTGTCTGCCCGCCCCCGAAGCTCATCCATTACGGTCACCAGTGCCGTCTCAGTACCATGAGCCGGTCGAAACCAGAACTAATCACTTTTAATAACTTTAAATACATGGCAAAAAATATATTTTTTATTTGTTTGTATATTTTTCTAATTAAACTTTAGAATATAATGTTATTTTATATTTAATATATACAAAATATTTACATTTTAAGTTAAAATTATGTCAATAATGCTGTAATGTGTATTTAATGTTATTCTACATTTAAAATCAACAGCTACAATTAATTACCATCAATGCTAATGCAAAAATATGTTTTCAGTTTATTTTTCAGACTTTAATAAACTTTTAAACGTTTCCTTTTACTTTACCACTGGTAGATCTCCACTCCGGTGGTGGAGATCTCTGCCTTTACGTTCGTAAATTTGACTCCACCATCTGAAGTCAAGGGCTGGGGTTATGCAAGTTTACACTTCTTAGTATATTTATGCTTGTACATGATAAATAGCCTAAAGTAGTAACATTACTCAAAAGTATGCATGTAAACATATACATGTAGTTTTACTCACATGTAACTTTACCTTTGTGCATAAGCCCATATGTCTACACTTTTGAGTCATTTTACATTTGTAAATGGTGCACAACCTAAAGTAGTAAAGTGACTCAAACGTATAAGAGTAAACATAGACGTGTTTATTTACTAAAGTGTACGTTTACTTTTGTGAATAGGCAGCATTGTTTGTACAGAATTCCCATCCTAGATGAAATTATAAGTCTTACTCCTGTACAGGAGACTAACTATGAGAGAATTGACTTTTCCATGTGATGTGCCTGCCTTATGCGCCACAGTAAAGTTCAAATCCTATTGGAAAATGAAAAATCATAGTGGTATAGACCTTTCACACTTCGTTATCTCAAACCACATGGTGGGTTTATATTCCAAATCATATATTAGGTGCCAAAAACGTAAGGCCTAAAGTAATTTAGAGCCCATACGACCATAACCCATTCCTTAACACCAGCCAATTATGGGGCAATAATTTGCAACTGAAGATGGTCCTATTATGCTCCTTTTCATTTTTATTGCGCTGATAAAGTATGTCCCCAACTCCCTGTTTAAAATATGATTTGTACAATGAATGGCTAATCATAGTCAGGAACAATCAGTAAACAATGCAGATTTCACCTATAAGCCATCAATAGGTATTGCTCAATGCCTGTTTCAGGTTGTATGTTCGAACCATGCTGGCATTTGCCACGCCTGTCTTAACGCCGCTGTCTGAACCATGACTGCGTCTTTACAATGCATTCCTCACAACTTGCCTTAGGGAAAGCTCTGGACCTTCTGGAATAATATAATTTACTATTCCAACTCCAGTCTGTGCAACAGTAGGGAAAGTGTTGAAATTAAAGTCGAACATCAGTCCAACAATGCGTCCTTAAGGCAAGTTACTGTATTGTTACATTATTTAGATTACAATATTACAGTATCTTGTTATTTAAAAGTGACATTCCACTTTTAGTTCTAGTGTTGCTATGCCCTATGACATAGCGGTGTTCCTTGCCTGTCAGTTGTCTGCTGGCTGGAGTGGGAACACCAACGTTATCTCTAGCACTCGTAACAAAGTAAATACTTTATAATAATCAACTTGTGAAAGCATCTCAATTATAACAGATGGCGACGATCAGCTAGCAACCGTGGAGGAGCACAGAGTGAACATTGTGGTTCCGTTGGTGCAACGAGAATTCATGCATGAAAAAGAAGATAATGGAAGAGAAAGCATAAAGTAAGGAATCAACTTTAAATTTACGCTTGACTGTGAAACTTGATCAATCTCAGTCGTGATTGAAGGGGAAATGTCATGTGCCAACTTGACTATGTTTATTTGTGGCTGCATGTACATAGCTGTTCGCGATTTAAACTAAAAGAAGAAAAAAGGTAAGGAAAGGGAACTTTAAAACGTTTCAGCCGGAATGTTTATTGTCGTTTTTATAACTTTCAAGCTGTGAAAATATCACAGAATTTACATAGCTTTTCTTCCTCATCGATTTAATTACAACATATTGTCATTTGAAGATTAGCAGTTACCGTTTGAATGTACTTGGTGAAGCGTGCATTTCACCGTTCGATCTTCTCGAAGCAATCGCATCTTGGTGAGTGTTGTGTTGAAAGTTGGAAAGTAACTTCAAGGCGTAGGTAGTAATTAAAAGAAGATTTATTCAGGAATGTAACCTGGCATCCGACCACCTCGACGATCCAGCAGCAACTGGCAAAGATCGAGTGCCGTCAGCCTAACATTCTAAAGAACACTGAAGCATGGTCGCTCCATCACAAGGTAAGGTAAGCATCATGGATAAATAAGAAGAAAGGATAATAAGGTAAGTTACATTACAACACATCCTCCTCCTTAACAAACAAAATGAAAAGAGGAGAACATAAAGAAAGCAACAACAAAATCAAACAGTGACATAGTCTTGCAAATACGAAGGAGGTCTGCGAACTCTTGTACTTGAACCACCCAATTCATTGGATCTAATACCCCAATTTCCAGAATCTCCTGGAACTATGCTGTGTTCAGTAACAACATCATGACCAACGTTGCGTTCAGTGACCACATCATGACCAATCCCCTATGTTTCAGCACTGATATGCTTGTCAGGAATAAACATTGTGAAAGAATACCCTTCATCATGACCAGACTGCTTGACAACAGATCCCCTCCTTTGATAAAGAGCTACTCTGCGCAAATTCCATTTCTGTCCTCCTTCCACAATAAAAAAATATTTAGCAACACTGATCACTCGATAAGGAGCAAAAAATTTGCTCAAACCAGCTTTAACTCTACCACACTTCAATTTAACCCAATCACTAACCATAAACTTGGAATCAAAAAACTCTTCAGGACGTTCACCATCTGATAACACCCAACCTTTTAACCACGCCGGTACCAACCTAGAACCAGGTACACGTCCTCTCATACTTTGAAAAGGTGATAAATGGGTAACACTATGCTCAGTGGTGCGATACGCCCAAAGCATCTCCTCAATCAAACGTCTGGGGGATTGACCATTAACTAATGCTAGTTGGATGGTACCTTTCACTAATCTGTTAGCCCTCTCTATCATTCCATTGCCCATGGGATTGTAAAGAGAGGTACAAGAATGTATGACTCCACACTTTTCTAGGAAACAACGCATCTCGCCCGAAGTAAACGGCGTACCATTATCTATTAACAGCATATGCGGAACTCCTTCATCCAATTTTTTTTTCTAAAACTTCAATTGGGGACTGAGTAGTAACATCTTTCACAAATGTTACTACCAGCCTCTGGAGTGAACATCAATAATGACTACAGCAAAACGCATATCTACTGAGAGTTCAGAAAGTGGACAGATAAAATCCAAACAAATAGTGTACCAAGCCTTCCCAGGATAAGTAATATGTCCCATGCTCTTTTGATTCCCCACCTTGAGTCTTGTTTCACTTTCTTTGCACAAAACACAATTTTCAACCCACTTACGAATCTGGTCATCCATTCCAGGCCACCAAAATTCCTGTTTAATTCTTCTGATAGTCATTCCTTGGCCCATATGACCTTCATGAGCAAGTGTGAAAATATCTAAACGAAGGCCAATCAGAGGCACAAACCTGCCACCTCTCATGACAGCATCATGTCCACTTACAGACAACTCATCCAAAAGTTTCCAAAATGGTCTGATCGCAACTGGTACCATATTTTCACGAGTAGCACCATTCTTGATTAAGGAAATAACTTACCTCAAAATCGTATCATAGTTCATTTCTTGAAACGACTGTGCTTCTGAAAACGCACCCAAACTGCAATCACATACTTCACTTACCAAAGCCACAGCTTCCTCAGATTCTAATTTTTTGACAACATCTCTGTCAACAACCTCCCAATCCAAAGACATACGAGACAAACAATCTGCTTGTATGTTCCTCCATCCATGAATGAACTCAATATCATATGAATACTCTTGCAACCTGGCAGCAAATCTAGCTAAACGAGCAGATCCCTTATCAGCACCTCCAGCAGACAAGATTTTCGTAAGTGTTTTATGATCTGTCTTTAGAATGAATCTAGAGCCCCAAAGTTATACTCTGAAGTACTCAACACCCCATGCTGCAGCAAGTGCCTCTCTCTCAATTACGGAATAGTTCCTTTCAGCTTGTGTTAAGGTTCTAGATGCAAAGGCAATCGTTCTCTCCACACCACATTGGTTTTGAGAAAGCACAACACCAATTCCAGTGAGACTGGCATCTACTGTGAGAAAAGATTTGCATTCAGACATAAAGAGAGCTAAGTTACCAGCATCACAGATCTTATTCTTAATGTTCGAAAAAGCTTCTTGCTGTTCTCTGTTCCACACAAATTTGCTACCTTTACGCAAGACATCTCAGAGGCTCCGAAATGTCAGCGATGGCTCTCACAAATTTGGAATAATATTCCAAGAGGCCTAAAAAAGACCTACGCTGATCTTTGTCTTTGGGACAAGGTGCATCTTTTGTTGTCTCTAAAAGATTACGTTTTGGAGTTAATCCACCACTAGAGATGGTATACACCAAATATTCAACTTGTTCAGTTAAGAATTTAAATTTGTCCTTGTTGACAGGTGAGCCCATATGTTCAAGTTTCCAAGAACTTGCCTAAGAGTGGCATTGTGTTCTTCTACCGTTTTTCCTGGGACTAGAATGTCATCTTGGAAGTAAACCACTCCCATTAGCCCTTTGAACATGTTGGACATAATTCTTTGGAAGACACTCGCAGCCGACGACAAACTGAACGGCATACGAGTGAATTGGAAAGTGCCCTCTGTGGTAATGAAAGCAGTAAGTGACTTAGAATCAGGATGTTGTTTAATCTGGTGATAACCACTTATCAAATCTATTTTAGCGAAGTACTTGCCACAACCTACAGATTGTAATCTCATTAATATTGGGCAAAGGAAATGTGTCAATGACAATATCTCGGTTAAGTGATCTTAGTTCGATGCAAAACCTCAAGCGGCCATCATAACTTTGGATTTGAACTTATCCACACCATCAGACGATTTGCACATATGTGCATAATGTCCTTTACAACCACACTTCCTGCAAATGTGGTCTAAAGCGGAGCATTTCTTATAGTCAGCTAACTGATATTGGCTGCCACATCTCAAACATTCTAAGTTCATTTGTTTAGATACAGGAACAAAAGTATTCACATTTTTTACACTTTTTTTAGAAGCAGCATTGGCATCCACATCTTCATCTTTACTAAATTCAACATTTGCTATTTCATTTAAAGGTTTATCTCTCTTGCCTAATTCTTTAATATATTTCCGTGATTCTTCAATTACTTTAACTAAATCAATAGCCTCCTTGAGCGAAGGATCTTTAGCAGCCCAAAGTCTCTCTTGGATCTTCCTGTCACAACATTGTACTATGAGTTGGTCACAAATTAATTCTTTGGACATTGTTCCAAAACGGCATTTTACTGAAAGTTTGCGTAACCTGGCAACAAAGTCATCAATACTTTCACCCTCAGATTGAGGTTGAGTGAAACATTTGTACCTTGCCATGACTAAATGTACTTCTTTAGCAAACCTTGGTTCAAGATGTTTGATAGCTTCTAGGTATTCATCATCCATGGGTTGGCCATTTGCATCCATAGCTACTGGGAGGTACTTAAATACTCGCTGACTTTCGCTTCCCAAGGCACTAAGTAGTAGAGCCTTGTTTCTTGCAGGTGGTGTGGGCTAGCAATCCCAATCCTCTGCCACACAACGAATACACTTAATAAATTCTTGTCCAGTCTGTGCATTTACTCTGAAACAGGATAAGTACATTTGGCGACTTCTGAAAACACATTTGACCCTTAATAGGTCATTACCCCAAAATCACAATAACCCCTCTCTCACCTATACCAGATACAACATCAAAATGTAAGAGGGTTTTACTTTAATAAAACAAGCCTATTGGCTTTCTCAAGGGGTCACCACATTTAACTATAAGGCAATCATCACATATAAGGAATCCCCGTTAAAAACAGAATGTTTAGTAATCATGTTTAGATGTATTTATTATCATTAAGCATTGCATTTTTCAGTAACAAAACTGTTATTAAGCATTTGTATTCAACACAATATTAAACATGTTAGAATCTTCCTTTAGCCACCTCACACCACATTACATAGCCATAGGACCAAACTCTAGAGTTACTTGCACTACCAAGCTATAGAGCAAAATCTTCAGGATTGCTTGGATTAATGATCATTTTTTCTTTTTGGGGGGGACCTGGATTTATCAACCTTGGAAACTTAGGGCAACCTTGCAAACATTTTAAGGGGGGCAGCTGCGGCTCCTGCTGCTAGCCACAATGCTCTACCTACATGTCGGTGGTGTCCCTGCCATCCTTGGTGCATCACAAAGAAAAGAGAGATGCAAATTGCTCCCTCTGGGGCATTATCGTGCTTCCTGGTGGTAAGCAGGAGCCTTGTGGCGCCTTTCTTTTTCTTTTTAGGTTTTTCGCAGGACACCTGACACAGTCAGGCTGTTGGGGGCCCATGGAGGAGCCGAAAAGGCCCCTTGAGGCCATCCTTTGGGCCTCCACCCTACCTACAGTGTGCGGGAACAGTGCCTCGTGTACCACCTGCCATGGAGCAAGGTCACCTGCCCCACCCAAACTGGGGTATAAGTGAGGAACCCGTGGGCAATTATTCCCCTTCCCCTTCAGGATCCCGTGACCCAACCTACTGCTCTCTGTTGGCCTAAATCTTTCTTTGATGTGCTGGGCCTGGAGGGAGGGGTCCCAGGAACGACCAGCAATGCACCAGCCCTGGGCCTCAGAGATGGGTCCTGGGGCCTTCCATACACGCGCCGGCCCCAGCTGACACTACATGAAGAACTAGTCATTGCTTATGAGTGCGCTTGCTTGGTCAGCAATAAGAAGTGGAAATGGTTTCTGACCAGTGCTTGATTTGAACCAGTGGAAACCACTGACACTTAATTGTCAACACCCACACTTATGACACATGTGGGTACCATATGGTGGCACTGTTTGTTTAATTTATAGATAAGCACAACAATAGTTGTTTATTTATAATCATTAGACATGGCCAATACCTGCTATCCAAGGCAGTCTTATAGCTTTGGGGGCTTGCAATGGTCTGAGCTGTCACACTTTTAGGATTGTGATGGTTAGTAGATTTCTGGGTTCTGTCAGTGGCAGCACTGTCTGGGGCAATGTGTGATGCTAGCTGCAGTGCTTTCCTGATGAGAATTCTCTACAAATTAAGCACTGGTTCTGACCGGATACATCATTCGCCAGTTGTCCTCACCACAGAAATCTTCTGAATTCAAGACTCAACCAGGAGGACACCTCTGCCCGCAGGGAGCCTACACTGCACTAAGAACCATTCTGGGTCTGGTTTGGATGCATCCATATATTCACAAAAGGGGGAAAAGAGGGGAAAGAAAGCCAGGTCGCCCTTCACTCAAAAATCATCAAAACACCAAAACCTGGTTTCTAAGGCGCCTTTTTTCAGGTTCAATGTTTTTACAACATATGCAAAATACTGTAATTTACTAATTTCCATACACTCCTCTTTTTTCTTATTTATGAGGTATCGCAACACGTTTTCCGCCATTCTTTAAAAACCTAATTTTTGCAACAGACAGTCTCCTAAACGTAAAATACTGAGGTCCTTTCAACTTAACTCTGTTTACATTCAGAACCAAAGTGAATTCCTGAATCAGCAGGAAAATATAAAGAAAAAACTGTATAAACAAAAAAATGTGAAAGACAAAAATGACCCCTCACGTGCGCACCAGCAACGGGGTAACTGGTTGGTACTCACCAGTTGTGCCCACTTTTTTCATCATCGGTGGTCCTTTTGTCTCTTAGGCTATGTGTAGACCATCTCCCCTTTAGGAAAAGGTTGAAGACATTTTTGTTTGAACAGTAAACCCAGACTGGAACAGCTTTAAAGACTCCCTCCCTCAAAACCCTCTGTAGAAGCCAAAGGCGCGGAGATACTCCCTTGGGAGTGAAGCCAGCGCGGTACAAACCTGCAAATAAATAAATAAATAAAAAAGTGTCCAAAGAGAAGAAAAGAATCAGGTGCAGTGAAGTGAAACAGGTCACATCACACGATGTAACCAAATGAGATTAAAATTGACAAAAACACTCCTATAGCAATTTCTTTATTACTTACTGAGTGTTTTTTATCAAGTTGAAATGGACAGGTTGCTATCCATGCATACCATTTCCAACGCCGACATGTTTCTTTGCCGCAGTAATTTAGGCAAATTCTTCAGGGCCAATCACTTCGCCAACGCACCAATATTGGACACACCGTTATGGAAGACCTCAAATAGCCACTGTCTCTTGTACCAGCTTTCACTGTTGAGGTCAACCGGAAAACTCCTTAAATGAGTCCTCCTTGTAGATTGACCATTCGAGTATTGTGTCAATCACCCGGGGCCTCTTGGAGCACATAGTCACCTCCCGGGAGCACGTAGGAGGTGACTACGTGCTCCATGAGGCCCCACAAAGCCTGATTTGTGTGGCTTTGTAAAAAACGTGAAGAAATATTTGTATTTCTCTTCTTTACTTCCTCTTTGCATTCAATGGCACAAATAAAAAGAGGAACAATAATCTAAGAATAGTTCTATGCAGGATGGTGTCTCTTCCTGCACAAAAACTGACCTTAATGTAGGCACCTTGCTTTATGGGCAAGAGTGCCTAAGTTGGCGCTAGGCAGATAGAAGTGCGCCAGCGCTACAAGAAATCTGAACTGGTCCATATATTTGTTGCTATGCCTCATTTCATTTCTGCTCTGTCCCTTTGATGCAAAGCAGCACACCAACTCCCCTTGCTGTGTTGCTTCAAAGTTTTGTAAATCTGGCACTAAGGGCCTACATCGCCTGAGCAGGTCTAGGCCCACCCTTGCACTCGGTCATGCAACACTGTGTCCATCACACGGTTCCAGGCAAGGTTTCAATGTCTCAGCACAGACAGCATTCCAACAACAGGTATGAACCTTGTTCCACTTGGACATCTAATCTTCACTCAAAGCACTTACTCTGGGGTCTAGTGCTACCACCACCCATGTGGGATGACTGCTTTTCCTAAGGAAAGAACAGCCCACCCACATATCCGGGTACTCTCCTGACAGAGAATCCCCAATGGGCCCATGGCCTGTCTCCTGGCAGGGACATCAGATTCAAGCCCAGCAGTCAAGCTAAAGTCTCTCACCACCACACTGGCGGTGTAAGGAGAGCTGTGGTCTCCTGTCAGACAAACCTCACTCCTGTTGGGTAGCTTCAGAGGAGCCACCCTGGCAACTTAGAGTCCCCTGTCAACCACACTGATAGAGTACATGTCCCAGACCCCAGGAACATTCAAACCCCCCTACATCATGGGATCGCTCAGGTCTCACAGAGACAGCTCAACTCCTGTCAAAGACCCCTAGAACCCAGAACCCCCTGACCTACACTGTGGGTACTGGGTCAACGTCCCCATCTCAATGGTTCTCTTCCCTATAGAGTCTAAATAAAGCTAATGCCTCCCCAAGGCACAACTGGCAAACAATCCTCCCTGCAGTAACAGCCACTGGATCTACACTGGAAACCTAAATACGCCTGTTCTGCACGGCGAGAACAGGGCCCGTGCCCCCCACCCAATGAACTCTCAAACCCCCCTCAGTCTTAAGAAGACTGATATCTCCCAAGGAAACCATCATTGGAAACTAGATACCCCTGTCCTCTGTGGGAACAAGGTTCATGTCCCCAAATCAAGAAATTTCAAGCCCTGTGGGGTCAATTAGGAGTGCCTATGGTCTATGTGTATTGCCTCAAATCGGCCTCTCCTCACACCCACCCACAGCAGAAACACACCCCATTCTCCCAGCAGTCAAGCTGAAGACCAATTAGGGACCCTAAATATCCCTCTCTGAAATTTGACAAATAACCCTGTAGGCACACACTGTTGTCTGGTGTGGTTTCCTGCCCTCCTGTCCTGGGGTCTGACCCCATAGGACCTACCTGATTGGACATCAGGCTGGCATTGGCAATTCCATCTAGTTGCAGTGACCGTCACTAAACACGGAAGTCTGTCTTCCACCGCGTTCTGTGTCACCATAGTAACGCGAGTCTGTCCTCACGAGCTCGGTAAATACCCTGTGTTACCAGGGCAGCACTTCCTGGTTCTGGCTCGCCGGAGTAGGACGCTGATTTACACGCTCCGCTTCGTTTCCAATAATTCAAGGGTGAGTTTTCAAACAGGTTGTTACCTGTCGGGCGGTTTTGCAATTGCATTTTACCGCTGTTGTAGCAGCTAGCGAAAGCAACCCTTTGACTCTCCTTTTTTACGGTCTCTGTTCCGTTTTTATTTTCAGATAAAACAAAGTGATTACCTGACTCTTAGGACCTTTAACGTTACCCCGCAATTACGGATAACTCTAAAAACGATTGATTGCCTTAATCCAGAGGTAGGCTTTTTGACAATTTTTTCAGTTCATTTTTTCATTTACAAGTGATGGTATAACTTTGTGGCGATTACAATTTCTTAATTGGCGCCCTCTATCATCTTTCATGATCCCTTAGATTTGGAGAACAACTGCTTTAAATATGTTACAACAATGAAAAGGACCACGTTTTTTCAAGCCGCCCTTTGATCTTTCAACAAGGTAATTTCGTGCAACCTATGGGTCTATCCTCAGTATAACCTCCTTCCCTAAACTCAGTTGATATTTTATAGTTTTTTTGAGCATCACGGTTTTGTCCGTTATACAGTATCTTTGGACTCTTTCTGAGACCAATTTTAAAATCGTGTTTCACTTCTATTTTGTCTAGGAACAGCCCCACTGTACCCTTCCCTCCCATCACGTCCTGACGAAGACCCGTTTAGTAAGGATCTACTGTCCTACATTCCCTGGGTCGAAACGTAGACTTCCTTCTACTCTCCCTGAACTCCTAAGGATAGCCTGATGTACACAGCTGATTAGGAGCTTCAATTTGAAAAGTTGTTTGATATTTATACACTTTTTGACCCCTCTTATGGGGATCTATGATTTTTTGTGATGGTGACTTGTGCACATGAGATTTTCTGACTAGTGATGTTTTAACTGTCATGAAATGTGTACCCCTTTCCTCACACCCCTTCCCCTTTTCCCGTGTGGGCGCATCTAATTTTGTATATACTGTATATAATAACTTTCATTATTTTTGGATCATTGATTGATTGCAACAGTGCGGTGAAAATAAAAACACCTTGCACTCTGATTTTTCTGCGAGATTAATTTGTTTCACAACATTGTGATTTTTTCTAAGAAATTTTTGGTGTTTGGTCAGGGACCACTTCCATATATACTGGCATTGACATGGCCAGCACCTCAGGTTAAGGTGAAACAGTTACTAGGTTGACTTCATTCACTACACTTGGGCAGTCACATACCCTACCATGACATCTCAATGTCCTCCAGGAACCAATGTGGGGAATCTAGGAAGTCTCCCTCCCCCTATAACATGTCCTCAGGGTCAGTTACTAGCCCACCTTGGGAAACCAGGGGCTATCACTAAACCTTCTATCTTGGCAACCATCCCCTTACTGGGTCACCCACCACTGTGGGCCGCCTTTGGACAGCTTCCCCTCCCTGTGGGGAACATGGGAACCACATATTTTATCAAGCCTCCCACCATGAGAAATTGTATTGAGGTCCACCACATCCTCCTGGCATGTAAAACATGTGCCCATTTTGCTATCGATGGCCAGGCTGCTGGCGCAAGACGCCTCTTAGTTTCCATTCTGAATAATTACCAAATAAAGAGGCGGGCGCTGGAAGCAGGAATCAAGAACAGAGTTTATTTCTCATGAGGAGAGCCTGTCATTTCGGACACGAAACACGGTGTCTTTCAGGAGGTGCTCTAACAAGTGAGCTGAGACTCCGTCTTTTATACTTTACAAAACACTTGGTATTACAATCACGATGTTGTGAGACAAATAAAAGACATCCCCATAATCCTCGTGTCAATCCTACCCCATATGCGTTCACAATAGGGACCCTTGACCTGCTGATAAGGGGGGGGGGCAATCACGCAGCTGAGTGTTCTGTCAACTGTTTGGATGTGTGCGCCTGATCATAGCCCAGGGGATGGGATGGCCAAGATCAACAGTGGGTCCTTTGAAGAGGAGTGACTTCATACAATAAGGGCAGTAAATGGTATCTCTTGGCTTAGGCGATGGCCTCGGACATGTGTGGTCAGCCGGACTCGGGGGAAGGGGGTCACAAAAGGAGTGGTATTCATGCCGCGTGGACAATCGAGCGCGGAGGGAAGGCTTGTCAACAGAGGGGCATTCATGGAAGGAAAGGAGGTGTTGGTCAGGCGCGGCCGTGACTCTCAAGGACAGGGTCTTGCAGAAGAAGGTTTATGACTTGCCCGTGTGAGGAGAAGGGAGGGGGAGGGGGAGCCAGGGTGGACACAAGGGCAGAGTCGCATAGAGAGAGAGATCTTATGACCCGTACATGAGAGAGCGGGGGCAGTCAGGTGCAGCTGGGGAGGGCTATGTCCGCTAAGGCGAAGGATGCCTCTTCAAGAGGGAATGGGGGGTTTGCGTGGGTCAAGCAAAAGGGCTGCCTTTCAGGGCAGGGTCGCGCAAAAGGGAGAGGGTTTCATGGTTTATGCATGTGAGAGTGAAGAGAGAGAGAGAGAGAGAGAGAGAGAGAGAGAGAGAGAGAGAGAGAGAGAGGGAGAGAGAGAGGTTTCGAATACACGCAGAAGGGAAGCCGGTGATTCTAATCTTAGGCGGGCAAAAGGCCAGGGTGCCTAAAATGGCTGTCATGTACACATGGGTACAGGCTTCTACTGGCAGTGGGATGCAGTTAATGCTTTACGGTATTCATGGTACGCGCAGGGAGAGGAATGGGAAAAGGGAAATGAACGTTGCTTATGTACATCAATATTTCTAATTTTCTACAGTCGCCCCTTTTTACATAGCAAAAGTTCATTTTCGTAATCGATGATGGTACATATAAACAGGCGCAGTCGTAGAATTAGCATTGTCAATATTAGCATATGGCAAATAATCATGGACAGTTGATGTGTTTGGCAGAATGCGGCACATAGGAGATTGCATTTGTCGAGTTCCTATCATTTTCAAAGCACTACATAGCATAAATGTTTCTGACTTAAAAATGTGACCAATGAACATTTTGACCAAGTAGTTGAGGGCGGAATTCAGTTCAATACACAAGATCTCTTCGTCACAGTGTCTTTTTAGTAGTGAGCCATCACTGGTAGGCTCTAGTCCGTGTACTTTCGTTGGCGCTGTTGAGCACCGGCGGTGGAGCTATAGGTCCAGCTCGGATTTATCCTTACACGTTGCAGGGTGCGGTCAGTCCTCTGCTGTTAGACCACAGTCCTGTTTCCTAAACAATCCGTTTAGCGGCGCCTCATGCTCGGCACCTATATTTCCGTGGCAACACCCTATTCCTACTTGAATGCAGTTCTTCCTTTTGGCAATAAGTCACGTGGAAAAGAGTGGGTGTGTGGTTCAAATAGTCGATAGGAGAGAGGGCGGAGTTGGGTCAGAGTTCCTGGGACACACAAAAGGGACCAAGGGAGCAAAGGATAACAAGCAGGCAGGCCCATCAGTCGGGCCCAAAGAAGGGGGACGGAGACTTCAGGCACACGTGGGTTAGCAGGCGGAGGGCTTCAGGGCAGCCCGCCAAGTTTCATTTTCCACGTTTGGAATTGCTGTCTCGTCCCGTATCTTGTTGTTCTGCAGCTCCACCTTTGGTCGAGGTCACAAGTGTCTCAAGATCTGCAGCCAGGCTGTACGTCACGTCACGTCCGACCCTTCTCCTTCGGTGATCGTGAATCTTTGAATAGGTACAAAACAAGTTTTTAGAGAACTGGCAGAAGAAGACATCTACGCATGTGAATTCCTCCCTCAATCCTACATACTTGGGAGATACGCTCATCGGTCACAGTCAGAGGTCTATTACCAGGCAGTGCATATGTCGGCATTCTTATTGAGTTCATGTCAAGTTTTATTCATCATCTATATGTGCCACATATAGAGAAAAGTCAGACTCCTATCAACTGTGCATTTCATCAAATTCAACATTTCGGAACTTCCAGGGAGACTCGTCTTTCTAACCTTAGCCTTAACAGTTCTAACATTTTCCTTCAAGGCTGGCTAACCTTTTCAAAGCAGGGCAGGGGTGCCATCATCGAGAGTCAAGTAAAACAGGGTTTTCTCGAGGGACGACAGTTACTCATGGTCATCATGTTTTATATCCGGGACAGCAGCTGGGGTCTATCAAATGGGGCGGGGATGCTTCGGGCGCTCGCGCTTGGGTGCAAAAAGGGGGGTGGGGCAATCTGGGCATTGGGGGTCAATCTAGACGTTGGCGTTCGTCTCTAATGAACAGAAATAAGGTGCCACTGACATACAGTTCCCCTATAAATGGCCAGATTGGGGGACCTTAGTCGTCTTACCTGTCCTTTCCTTCTCAGCCAATTCAAGTTCATTCATTTTGCAGAAAGGAGAGGTAGTAATATGGCGAGATACAATCATTTTGATTTCGGTCAATTTCGCTGAACACCTTCGCGTTCAATAAGTTTCCAATCAGACTAGTGCCAGCGAGGCACGACTTTACCAAAAAGGGAGATGGAAACAGGGAGACTCTCAGAGAGTGGGAGTCGTCCGCAATCCAAACGAGCCATTTGGTACACATATGACATGTAGAGAGAGAGATAGAGAGAGTTAGAGAGAGTTAGAGAGATAGAGAGAGAGAGAGGTATAGAGAGGAAAATGGTGGGATAGAGATAGAGAAAGACAGAGAGATGTGTACAAAAATAGGTCATTTAGTGCGTTCACAACACAGAACAGCAGGGGGTCAGGTAACGGAGAGGCGCAAACAAAGGGCGAACATAAACCCCTACAGCACACACACACGCGAACTCAGACAGAGGAAGACAGTACACGTATTACATATATATAAGACATTCATGACAAAACAGAAAACAATAGTTGGCCAACAAAATCCATATTATATCCTACGTATCTTTACTATCCTATTTATCTACGTGCTTAGCTCTTTCTACCCTTCCCTCCTTTTCCTTCTCGCTTGTTATCTCTGCGAGCGTTCTCAATTGCCAATACTTACACCTCGGTTAGTCGATCAGAAATTAACCTGGTCGCGATATTTACCCATGGTTGGATCTTAAACCATTTTCAGTTTCTTCCTTCGGTGGGAAGTTCTTCAGGCTGGGGCAGCGGCAAGCATTGATCGGGAGAACAGTCGGACAGCTTGGTTATATCTATAGGAGTGTGAGAAAGGGGGGGCAGTGCATTTTGAACATCAGCAACATTTCTAACTTCCCAGACGGGTGGTGCCTGGGTACCCTTACCTCAGGACTTTCCCTAGTCCTTTCCCTATCTAATTAAACGTCATAATCGCGTTATCTAGCGTGCTAATGTGGAGTCAATTTCCGCCATTACGGTACCCGTCAAGTTTCTTATGTCAGTCCATCCTCCCAGTCGTTACGTTCTAAGGAGGAACAGTCATGTTTTAAGTCTACGTCTTTTTTTTTTAAAACTTATCGTCATAAGGACTATGCACATATTCCCTCCTTCCCTTTTCGTCGGTGGTTCGATCATCGCTCTCCCACACTTCAGCCGACGTTTTGACGTGACCTGCAGAAGGGAGGAGAAAGAAGGGGTGGGGGGGGTGCGGCATTCAAAACACATCAGCGCGCATAAATCCGAAAATGTTTTTACCTACCACATACTCGATCTATTTCCGCGTACTGCATTTCTTTACCATCTCGGCGTTTAAGCCCAGAGGTACCAGTAATGTCAGATATATAACCATTAATGATCTGCGTACCTACATGAGTTACTTGGTCGCAACCCCTCTTGTTGGGTGCAAGGGTAGCGGTCAGGTGGCATTTCTGTGGTGTCGATTTAAGTGCGTCTAAAGCATTTTTCCAGCTGCCTGTGACACATAATGCAGTTGTTAAATATCTGGTCCTTTTTAACCTTCAGCTTTCATCATACTTATTCTTCGCTCATCGTAGTAAAACATCCAAAACTCATTAATGCAACTGCTACAACCATGCTTTCTTTTTCAAAATACTTTTAATAAAAAGTGTTGATGTATAAATACAGGCCTACAACCCAGTGGACCGGCCACGGAGCAGATTGGAACTGTACGTAAGAAGAACGAAGTTGGTGGCAGTTCATTGCATAAAGTGCAGCAGTGCAATAAAATCGTATCAAACTTCCCTACAGAGCAAGCATGATGCATGTCAGTAATTCAGTTTTAATTGATTCATAAATTCATTATCCAATGCTCATTCATTATCTAAATTACACCAATTCATTTTCCAAATCATAATCAGTACCCACCCTAAGTCAGTTCATTGTCCGAGCACATACTCAATATCCTTCATATCTACTTTCATTATCCAAAAACTGCATACATATCTCGGGACAAAAAGCTGCGCAATCAGGGTGCAACAAGGTTTATTTAAAAAGTCTCATTTTGTGTCGGCGCCATTTTGGGTGGGGTCAGGCGAGTTCCAGCACAGTCAGAATGTCTCCAATGACTCGTGGTTGGACCAGAACCTTCCGTTGGTAGTTCAAAAAGTTTTGCACAGTCTAACAACAGTCAAAGAGTGGGGAGGGCGGCAACAATTTTCCTACCGGGTCATTCTGGTGTTCCTCCGGAACTGAACAAATCTGTGCCGTGGCTGCATTTTAGCCATTTCCAAACTGAGGCTGGCGCCGGCAGGAGTGCACCGATGTCGCTGTTCCCAGTGAGGGGGGGGGCGGGGGCGCCCATGCGGAGGGATCGGGGTGCCCCCCGGCTCTCATAGAATCTTCAAGGTTGAGGAGAGAAGGCATGGGGCGCGTGCCCGTCCTGGGCAAAAGACCGCTTTTCGATGTGGACCCTCTTTAAGCAAAGAGCGTTGGGGTGTCGCTGGAAGCCTCCACCTGGAGGGAGGTGGGGGAGGCTCGTTCGCGTCACCTCCCCCTTCCAGCGACCCCGCGCCGTTCCTCGGCTCCACCGCTTCGGTATTGGCCGTGCCGGCTATTGAAGATGGGGGGGGGTCGGTGGCTGAGGCAAGACATTCCCCCCCCCCCCCTTTCTGACATGTGGCGGGACTACTTGCAATTGTCCAGGCGCTGACATGTGGCGGGACTACCTACAATTGTCCATGCATTTGACATGTGGCGGGACTACCTGTAAGCGCCGCCGTCCTTGCCTCGGCTTCGGCCTTCTTTGCGGACCGGATCAGGCGAGAGTGAGAGGGGGGGGGTGGTCGGAGGCTGAGGCAAGACAGCCCCCCCCGTGGCCTGCAGGGCAGCAGAAGAGGAGAGAAAGAGAGGTCCTTATGATTCTTTGGGCCGTCTGCCCAACAGCCTCTCCTTCTGACCGCGGCCAGGCGAGCCCCGCATGCCTCGAGGCCTCGCCTTCCGGATGGGCGTAACCGCGGACCCGCTGCACTTCGGGAGCTTCCGGAATGGGGGTAGGTACCTATTGATTTGTATCTATTTCATGTGACCGTTATTTGGGCGTGGTGGGCAATGAGGCAGACATGTTTGGAGCAGGAGTAGGCAGCGTAACCTAGCTACCTCGTGGCTGTCTTGCTGTCAAATCTTCGCCATTTTATATTTCTTATTACGAACTTTTTCTAATGTTTCTTATTTTTAGTGAAGTCAAGAGCTCATCAGGGGGTTACTGACTTAGCCTGATTTCTTTTTATTTTTCCTTCTCTTCCTTAGCGTGTTTCGAGCTAAAACTTTCTGTTAGTAGGGAACGGTGATCACTTCATATTTTTATGTGTCCTTTTCACTAGGGGGGTACTTCTGGACGGACCAGACGAGTTCCCTCCAATAAATGGTCCGGGGTGGAACGAGATTATCGATCAAAAGGGGAACATATATTCCTTCATTAGGGTATCATCCTGGACAGACCAAGCAATGTACTTCCACTTACTAGGGTAGCCTCCTGGACGGACCAGACGGTCTATTTCTACTAAATGGCCCATGAGTGGGGAGCATATGTCCTCCATAAGGGTAGTCTCCTGGGCGGACCATGCGAGCTACCCCCCAAATAACCAATCAGTGGGGAGTGGGTAGGACTGACGAATTCACAAAGGGGCATAACCTACCCTTTACTACTTGCAAAGACTAGACAGAATAGTTCTATTCCACGTTGTTTGCAAATAGAAAATACCTCAAACGAAACAATTCCTGGAACAACAATGTCCAGGCAACCAATCAATCAGTGGGGAGAAAAACAGGCATGACGGATTACAACGGGGACAAACGTCTGCATTACCTGCCCTTCGCTATCCAGAAAGGAAGACAGAATATTTCTATTCGTCTCTGTTTGTAGACAGGGAAGATCTCAAAGAGCAACAATCGATTATTAATCGATTCCAAACAATCAGTGGGGAGAAAAGTAGGCATGACAGATTACAACGGGGACAAAAGTCTGCATTACCTACCCTTCTCTATCTGCAAAGAGGGACGACGTTCCTATTCGCCGCTGTTTGCAAACAAAGAATGTCTCGTTCTCAATAAGAGAACCAATATTTCAAGTAGCATCCAAAGCTAAATGAACCAATACCAACAATATCAGTATACAAATACCGATTCCAATGCAATCAATCAATCAATCAGATGGATAAAACCATCCTACCAATCAGGCGCAAAACGCCCTACGTAATCTTACCCGGACCGGACCATACGGACAGTTCTTCATCTTCCTCCTCCAGCGTAAGCATGGGCGAATTTTGCGGATCTCGCGTTCGCGAATTTGCGGATTTTTGAACTCGCAATCCGCAAAATCCGCGAATTCTTGCGAATTTGCGGATTTTTTTTTTTTTTTTGTGTTCGCAAGGATTTCTGCCAGTTCGCGAGGGTTTCGTACCAGTTCGCAATTGCGAACTTACATTTCGTCGCGCAACGGTCGCGAATTATGTTGTTTCTACGTCTGGTTCATCATCACAGGTTCCCAGCACCCTCTGTTTCACCACTGCAACCCACTGTTACATCAATGCCACCCTCTGGTTCATCATTACTGTAGATTATGGGGGGAAAAGCAAGCACACCATCCCTGCTTCAACTCAGATGAATTAATTTGGGGTTAGTTTATTAATGTGTCACTGTTTTAAAATTCCAGTCTGGCACCTGCTTCCTTATCTGTAATTTTGCTTTCTGTTGCAGTGCATTTTTTTTCCCCAGGACCTTCTTTGTGGCCTACTTGTAGCTATTGTATGAGCCTGCTGTGAGGGTCAGAGCAGGGTCATACAATTGTTGCAACTAGCAACTGAATTCTGGAGGGGCCCCAGTCAGGAAGCACTACCGGGAATTGTTACTAATGATGAGTTTGAACTCTTGCCCCTGCCGAGTGCTTTCACTTTTGAAAAACTCGTTTTTCTGCAATTTCGCGGGGTTCGCGGGGTGCGAACACGCGCAAGATCGGATTCAGAAGCCGCAAATTCGTGCGAATATGCAATTTGTTTTTTTGCGGCGTGTTAGTTGGCAAGGTTTTGTGCGTTTTTGCGAGCCGCTCGTAGCGCAAGACGCGTAGTTACCCTCGCGGTCGTTCAAGGGCGCAGCCATCTTGTTTGCCTGACGTATTTCCGTTTCCGGGCGCGAAGTGTAATCTCGCAAAGTCCGCGGTTTGCCAGTACAGTCTCGCGCGTGTTCGCAAGGAAAATCTCGCGCGAACTTACCCGCGCGGTCGTGAACGGGCGCGGCCATCTTGTTTCTCATTCATTGCTATGGTTCTGGGCATGGTCTTTGTATCCTCTGTCAATCTCTGCCATCCTTTGCTTGTTTGAAGTTTTTTTTTATCTATTTTACTTATTATCTATCCCTCTATTTTTCTAGCCCTATATTTTTGTGTTTACTGCTACTTTTGGTTAATTTTAAACTACTTTTGTAAACTCTTTTCTTTTCTTCTCTTCCCTATTCTATTTTCTTTATTCCTTTCCGCCCAGACCATGGTGAAGGGAGCCGGGAAGCATCCCGAGAAGGGGAAGGGTCCCGCACCCCGTGTCCGGCTCCCGTGCGGGCGTTTGAGGGGGGAGCTAGTGATGCCACGGGAGATCTTTACCCCGGAGGAGGTGGCCCAACTCATTTTTTATGTTCAGCGCTGCCTCCCCAGGACCATCATGGGAGGCGGCAAGATCAGTGCCGGGTACGGGGCCCGGGAGCGCCGGAAGCGGTGGGAGAAGGTGTGCCAGGCCATTTACCACCACTCTCGGGTCTGGCGCACCTACAACCAGGCCACCCACCGCTGGACGGATGTCCTGACCCGTGAGCGAGATCTGCTCGACCTCCTTGGCCTTGAGATCCCCGGGCTTGGTGAGTAGTAGTAGCTATGTCTTTACTACTATGTTTTCTCCTGCTGTGTTATTATATTGCAAATTTTTGTTTTTTACCAAGAGCAATAATGCTGCTCATTACATTGTAGGTACATTTTATTTCAAAATCTTCTGTGCATTTCAGGTACACTGCTCTCCTTCTCAGTAGTGTTGCTACTATGCTTATTTGTTTTAGATTTTGTGTTCATTTCATTGGCCTGTGAAATTATGTATGAGTGTAGTTGAAAGAACTGCGCAATGCTACACACTAAGGTTCAGATTTTTAATTACCGGCGCATCCCTGCAAAGTTGCAGGGATGCGCCAGTAATTGTGCGTCACGCCACCATCACCCATGGTGCGCCGTATTACAATGCGGCGCGCCATGGGCCCAAAACGTCACCAAAGCGTTACGCATCTGTGCCGTAAAGGTGGCGCATTGCTGGAGTTGCGTCGCAACGATGGTGCAGCTCCATCAATTCTCTGGGGTGCCCTATCTCCCCAATGCTGCGTCAAGCCGTACGTCTGCTTCAAGCAGGCGCAGGGTTTGAGTCACGCATCATTGTCCTCAAAGTGACTGATTGAAATCTTGTAGATTTCCCTCAGCCACTTTTAGGATGCGTTCCTGCGCAGGAACGCCCTCCCTTGCGCCGGAACACCCCTATTGGCGCAGGGCTTTACAACGTGATGCATCTCCCAGATGCGTCACGTTGTTAATATACGCCGCACCATTGCGCCTCTTTTGTGCTGTCGCTGCGTCACAAAAGTCACGCAACAATGGAGCAAAAGAGCCGCAAGGGCCTTATAAATCAGCCCCTACAGACTCAAGTCCAGTCCTTCCTTTGTACACATGGCGATAAGAAGAAATAGTGGTGGTGGATTAATAGTTTGAGTATTTTAATGACTGGTGAATGTAGTAGGAAACTTTAGTGTTGTCGCTGATCTTCAATCACGATGGACTTTGGCTGTCACTTTGCGTGCTGCGGACTGCTGCCTGCCAATCCTAGGCAAACCTTTTTAGTACTTTGTTTAGTGAGTTACATAGGGTAGTTTCCAATTCGACGGTCCGCAAATCAAGCAATACTAAAGTAATGACGTAGTCGACCACATGAGATTGGTCAATAATATATCCCGTGGAGTCGTTCCCTATTTGCTATTTCGCAAAAATATTTTGTTACTTTGTTAGTTCTTTTTTAAATGTTTGATTTGGTTGAGAAATAAATATCATCCATGTTTTCTGTTTTTCTTTCTTTCATGTTGTACATCAGCTTCCCCCAGGGGCAAGAGGAGGACACAGGAGGAGGAGGAGGAGGGTGCTGTTGTCGATGCAGGCCAGGACCGGGCAGTCGAGGGCTCCTTTGCTGGCCCCAGTAAGTTTTAATTTTAATATAGAGTACTTATTTTTTCCTAGCGTTCCTCATGCGATTTTTTCTAAATCGTCTTTGATCTTCTTGTAGACAGGATCTAAATTCTTATCCCTATGACTCCGTGTGGTATTACTAGATTATTCTTATTAGTCTGTCTGTGTAGCTAACTAAGATTGCACATTTGGCATTTCCATTGGACTCCCATTCTAGTCAGCAATAGCTCTATGCACTGAGTGTAGTCCTCTGGGATTGTCCATAATGTCTTTTCAAGTATTCTAAATGTTTATGCTTTGACCATTGCCAACAATAAAAAGGTGAATGACCACCACCAAGAAATAATAAGATACTACTTTACTTTTGGTTTGGATAGGACAATCCATTCTACTACTGTTGCAGGGACAAATCTGCACAAACAGAACTATGGACACTAAATAATGCATCGCTTAGCTTATCAATTATAATAGGTGCTGTAACTGTTAGACTTTCCACATACCTCAGTGATAACAGACTTTGTAGTTGAACCCCCAATCTCCTTACTGACTAGATAGTGTGGCAGAGTCATTTAGCTCCCAAAGTCACCGATGGCAGAGGCACGGACTCATGCTTGCAAAAATTCGAAAACCTTTAGCTCATCCACTCTAGTCTGGAGGACCAAAAACCACAGAGTCTATTTAAGTTTAAAAGCTTTATTAAAAGTAAACACATTTATTAAATTCAAGTTTGTCATAAAAGTGAACGTGTAACTGAAAATGGAAAAGTGCTTAGTGCTGACGATTAATTGGACACATTTCTTGTGGTCGAGCCGAGCTCTCACCTGGTTTGAACTTGATCCTGCTCGTGTTCTTAGAAGTCAAGGTTCTGTCTGTTAGGAGAAAAAGTGGTGCGAGTTAAAAAGTAAAAAGCAAACATTCATCAGTTGTGCCAAAAAGTGCAGCAAGACAACAGCCTTCCCTGGAAAAAGGGACATTTTTACTCTAGAGTACACAGTCAAAAATTATTAAATTGTACACTTTTTTTCACATTTCTTTCTTCCTCCTAGACCAAATATTATATAGTAGTGAGTGGTGTATTCTAACATTATTAAATGTACTTTGTAGGTGGAACATCTGGAGACGGGGCCAGCGCGGAGGTGGTGGCATTGGACGAGGAGGACAACTCTGGGGAGGAGGCGGTGCAAGTGCCGGAAAAGGACATGCCTGTGAGGGTTCACACGGTGGTGGCGGGCAGAGGTAAGCTATACATTCCTTAGTCATTGAGATTGAAGACTGCAGAGTGTGCTTTCTGCACGGGTGTATTATAAAAAAAGCAGGTAGTAGCCTCCTCTAAATGTACTTCGACTTAGCTGTGAAGTTTTTGGCGAGAAGAATCCCAATCAGATCTGAGGTGAACTTGATGGATGGGATGAACGAAAAGCGAAAGAAGGGTGTAAGTAAGTGTGGAAGCACGAGAAATGTAATGATGACTGGCAAAGAAGAATGATATGTGTTTGCTTGGTCCCCGAGGTGGCTGGGAAGGTAAGAAAATGGTATGGTGCATGGCTGGGTGAATGATGAAGCAAGGATGGGTGGAAGGAGAACAGCCTGGGTGGGTGAGACAGAAACTGTATGTGTGCAATATACTTTGAATGGATGGATGCCTGGATCATTCATGGTACTATCTGACTCTTAGATAGCATATGTGAATCTAGAGAGAGTAGACGGTCACTGGATGAACTAAGTGTTACTTTGAAGAGCATGTAACACCGCACCCGCACGTCCGTTCCAGTGTAGGAAAGGCAAGGAAAAGAAGTTGTAACGTTGTCCAAAGACTACCATGAATAGTAGCAGTAGTTTGTATTGCAACTGCAAGCACAGCATATATCCAGTTATTACGGTGGGCACTCCCTACCTCCCTTAATAACTTTAGTTTAGTAGTAGTACGTCATTCATGTGTGGGGGTATCACTGTTCACTCAATAATAAGCAAAGCACCTAAAGTCATCCCATATGTCATCAAATACATCCCATGTGAAGTGATAGATAATCAGATAATTTAGCTTCTTCATTTTCCTTTTCTAATACTCATTTGCACTGTAGGGTGAAAGCTAAATTAATTAAGCAGTAGCCCTTTTAACAGAGTATTCTCAGTGCCACCCGTAATAGAAAAGTAAGAGCTTCACCACCTGCATGTACTGGACCGGTACAGTAACGCAAGTCTGTCTCACTCACCATGGTGTGCGTCTGTTTTTCTCGGGTGCAAGTTCACTGCGCTGGCATTATGCCGGCTTGCATAAGATAACGTACCAATTTTCCTAAACAAGAGAGAAGAAGAAGAATAAGAGTGGTGTACTGTCATAGTCGACTGTAATAGAAGTCCATAGTGCTCGTAGAATTTGTTCCTTAAACTCCCACTAATGTTAGAGCAAGGATGAAGAAGTCGGAGGTTACATAGATACTGTCCTCAATAGTTATGCACTGTGCTTTCAATTTGCTACTTGTACTGTGACAACTTTCTGCTCAATCATTTTGTGTTAATCTTAAGGAGCATTGGTTACAGACTATGTCTTTCTTTTTTCATGTAGTTGCTCCTTCCAAATCCAAGACACCATCAAGGAGGAAGGAGCAGGCTCGAATGGCCCGGCAACGGAGGCTGGATGCCACTGTTGCTGAATATCGGCGGCTGGTGGCCCTGGAGGAGGAGGAGACGCAGTCTGGAACAACAACAACGTCCACTGGGACAGCTGCCTCCTCCTCCGTGCGGGCTGCCAGCCAGCGCAGTGCTCCAGCGGTACGGAGCCGGGCTACCAAAGCCAAACGCCACCGCCCAGCAGCAAAGAAAGCAGCTGCCCCTCACAGGATTTGCAAGGCACACCGGCGCCGCTTATCCCTCAGACTGTCCTACCTGGAGCAGGAGGTCCATAATTATAAGAACGTGGTGGAGGGCCTCCGCTTCGAACTTGCCACCCTCCGCAAGGAGCATGATGCCCTGGCTGCTAATTCCAACAGCACCCTGCCATAGTGTCCCTTGCCCCTTTTTTAGAGACTTTTGGGGGGTGGGAATTGGGAGTTGTGATTTTTGGGGACTTTTGAAGGACAATCGTTGGGGTTAGGGAGGGTCTTGCGGGAGATTCTTTTGTTAGGGCTATAAAAATATACTTTTTGAAACTTTATCTGACCATACCTGTTTTTTACTGCTTTTGAGTCTGGTGGGTGGGGGTTTAACATAACAGTAAGTTTGTTTTCCTGAATAGTCCTAGGACTTTAGTAGTACTACCGGTCTACCGTCAATCAAATCTCTCGTCTCTCCTAATACTCCATTATACTACCTCCAACCAAACGCCTATCTTACCTGTAATTTCTGTTTGCAAGTAGGGCTAGGCCCAGGGCTGGCTCCACGGGAAACAGCAAATAAGGTTGGCAATCCTGGGCGGATAAAATTTCCTCATAGCGGTGGTACTAGTGGTGTGACACAGTGGCAGTTGCTTGCCTATGAAAAAAAGAAAATGAAATCTGGTTTGTCCTCCTGAGCAATACAAAGGTACAATACAGAATATAGCAGGTGACAGAAGTACACTAGAACAGTGCCACGTTGTAGCCTAACAAATGTTAAAGTATAACTAATTCGGTTGAAGTTCTTTGACATTAGCCATGGGTCTTTGTCAAGCAGAGTAAGAATATATCATCGGATTTCTTCACCAGCCTGTTGCTATCACCTTATCCTCCCCAGCAAGTGTGTGGATTTATTGCTGTAATTTAGTCACACATCAATCAAAACCACACAGCCCGGGGGAAGAGGGTTAGGGTTTGAAAAATGGATGGGTACGGGGGTTTTTGGGAAAGGTTTTGGGAGACAAGAAAAAGTAGCACAGCATGGACGAACAATTGTGAACATAAACAAATCTTTGGGTACAAACCTATCCATCAATCTTTGAAAGTGCATACACTACTGTAACTGCATGCATGTCAGTTAAAAGTAATTAGTACTTTCGACAACTGTGGAAGAAAGAATGCGACAGTACAGGGCGTGGGTGGAAATATTGATAACTATATTCAACATAAGGTCTCTGTAGCCAGATACCTGAGAGCCTTGCTGGTCACTATAAATCCATTCACAACAACACTCAATGGGGTTGGTCTGGAAGGTGTCAGGTTTACTCCCCGTGATCCAGTCGATGCAAATATGGTTCCACTTCCAAATGTCACCAACACCCAGAAGTGTAAACACAGGGTGTTCGAGGCATTAGGCGGGGGAGAAAAATAACAAACTAAAATAAAAAATGTGGGATGGGTAAAGGTAGGGTCAGCAGGGAAAGGATACCTGTAACAGAAGACAAGACAGGCATCAGTGAAGTGCTGTCCTAACATACAAGGGTACTCTCATATAGTCTCACTAAATAGTCTGCAAGTCTCCCGCCTACTCATGGGAAATGTAGTTTCATAGTACGGTAGGCGCTTAGGGGCTGCGTAACCTGACAGAAGGTATAGTAGATAGAAAAGGAGAAATTGCTTTTTTTCTAGGTGTCCCCTCACTCACCAGGGTTGCCCCTTGGTGACATGCTTCATCATTGGGGCCATCCCAGTCCTCTACGGCCTGGGGCGTGCTGCGACTTGCGAATTACGTAGGAGCACTTACAAATGACTATGTGTGGTGCAGATGTGATAGTGGAGTGGACTAAGTGATGTGTTAAGGGATCAATGTAGAAGCAGAGAGAGAGCCAAGAAATGCAGTCACAGTCAGAGAAAAAGGCAAGGGATACTGTATCTATGTGGTTGTAGTGGTCCTGTTGGAAGTGGTAAGTAAGTTGCCCGCAGAAAAAAAATCCTCCTATTAGCGGCACTCCTCCATTGCAGCCGACGCTTCGTCCATCGATGTTGGTCACCAGAAGACACCCTGTCCACTGCCTGCCTGATGCTGAATTGTGGCTCGCTACTGTGAAGCCTGACTCCATCCTTTTTTCCCCATTGCAGAGACTGAAACCCGGCCTGTAATTATTCAACGAAAAACAGGAAGTGATATAATATTACAACACCACTGATAAATAAATATAAGGCATGTAGGCTGTGGAGTGCAAAAAGTCACAATTTGTTTTTCCTAGTAGACAGTACAATGTTTTTGAAAGTGCGTACTCTGAGTCACCTTTTGAAGGATGTATGGGCAAATTAATGTATCGGATCTTGCCCCTCAAGCTAGGTGTACTGTAAACTGTGTTTTAGAACAAAATTAGATCTTCCTAGCAGTGCTCCCACCCAGACCCTTACTAAAGCCAGTCGCAAAAATGTAGAAGACCCCCAATCAAATCTCAAAAAACGAGGCCTAGCAGAAAACTGGTGACAAAACTTACTTTGAAAGTAAAAGTAGGCCGAAGTACCCTAATTACCCATTACCCACCGTGGATTGCATTCAAACCACTTGCAAGCAACCAAGCAAAAGTAGCCATAGCCAGCATCGCTCCAAGACTCGAAATCCCCCCCACTCAAACACATGCAATAGAAATACTGCTAACCCTAACGAACCCTAAGTTAAGAATAGTGGCAAAGGCTTTCTTTAACTATGCCAAATCCCCCCTTTCCCACCATGGATTTTCTTCAAATGACTTGCAACCAAAATTACACATTCTCACGAGTGCTCTAAGACCCCAGAACTCAGTTTGAAAAATCTAGAACACCCCGAAACACATGCAATCCTGCTGCTAGGGCTAACCCTAACGAACCCTAAGTTACAAAAAGTGCCAAAACTAAAGGCTTTTCCGCGCGGATTTTGTCCCAACCACTTCTACCCGGTATTAGACCTTCCCAGGAATGCCCCAAGACCCGGCAACCCACCCGCCAAGAAGCGTAACACCCCCAAACAGGCCAAAAGCAAAATCTCATACTTGCAATATTTCTGGGCCTTCGGTCCAAACGCGCTGCGTAGCTAGGCCATAAGTCGGGGTTGGCACGACGGATTTCCTGAAAAGCAAATGCAATCAAGATTAGAGTGTCCCAGCAGTGCTCCCAGACCACGAAACTCACCCGCAAACAGACGGAACCCCCCCTAAGAGCACCTCAAAGGCAAGCAAGTCATCAAAAACACAAAAAAAATTCCGCCTGGGATTTGGTCCAAAACACTTTTATCCGGTATTAGAGCTTCCCAGCAATGGCCCCAGAGCCGTCAACCCAGGAGAAAACGAGTAGAAGACCCCCAAACAGCCAAAGAGCAAAAGTACAAAAATGGGGACTTAGTCACTTTTTCACAAATTTCCAAAATCACTCCGCGCGCGCTCTGCAGCTAGGCCCTAAGTCCCCTCAGCCACCATGGATTTGCTTCAAACCTCTTGCAAAGTAAAGTATATATTGCCAGCAGTGCTCCCACACCACGAAACTCACCCGCAAACACCAGGAAGCCCCCCAAACAGGCCCCCGAAAACGCTACATAGAGCAAAATGTCTGAAATAGCCCAAAAAAAATCGGCCTGGATTTTGTCCCAACCACTTCTACCCGGTATTAGACCTTCCCAGGAATGCCCCAAGACCCGGCAACCCACCCGCCAAGAAGCATAACACCCCCAAACAGGCCAAAAGCAAAATCTCATACTTGCAATATTTCTGGGCCTTCGGTCCAAACGCGCTGCGTAGCTAGGCCATAAGTCGGGGTTGGCACGACGGATTTCCTGAAAAGCAAATGCAATCAAGATTAGAGTGTCCCAGCAGTGCTCCCAGACCACGAAACTCACCCGCAAACACCAGGAAGCCCCCCAAACAGGCCCCCGAAAACGCTACATAGAGCAAAATGTCTGAAATAGCCCAAAAAAAAATCGGCCTGGATTTTGTCCCAACCACTTCTACCCGGTATTAGACCTTCCCAGGAAGGCCCCAAGACCCGGCAACCCACCCGCCAAGAAGCATAACACCCCCAAACAGGCCAAAAGCAAAATCTCATACTTGCAATATTTCTGGGCCTTCGGTCCAAACGCGCTGCGTAGCTAGGCCATAAGTCGGGGTTGGCACGACGGATTTCCTGAAAAGCAAATGCAATCAAGATTAGAGTGTCCCAGCAGTGCTCCCAGACCACGAAACTCACCCGCAAACAGACGGAACCCCCCCTAAGAGCACCTCAAAGGCAAGCAAGTCATCAAAAACACAAAAAAAATTCCGCCTGGGATTTGGTCCAAAACACTTTTATCCGGTATTAGAGCTTCCCAGCAATGGCCCCAGAGCCGTCAACCCAGGAGAAAACGAGTAGAAGACCCCCAAACAGCCAAAGAGCAAAAGTACAAAAATGGGGACTTAGTCACTTTTTCACAAATTTCCAAAATCACTCCGCGCGCGCTCTGCAGCTAGGCCCTAAGTCCCCTCAGCCACCATGGATTTGCTTCAAACCTCTTGCAAAGTAAAGTATATATTGCCAGCAGTGCTCCCACACCACGAAACTCACCCGCAAACACCAGGAAGCCCCCCAAACAGGCCCCCGAAAACGCTACATAGAGCAAAATGTCTGAAATAGCCCAAAAAAAATCGGCCTGGATTTTGTCCCAACCACTTCTACCCGGTATTAGACCTTCCCAGGAATGCCCCAAGACCCGGCAACCCACCCGCCAAGAAGCATAACACCCCCAAACAGGCCAAAAGCAAAATCTCATACTTGCAATATTTCTGGGCCTTCGGTCCAAACGCGCTGCGTAGCTAGGCCATAAGTCGGGGTTGGCACGACGGATTTCCTGAAAAGCAAATGCAATCAAGATTAGAGTGTCCCAGCAGTGCTCCCAGACCACGAAACTCACCCGCAAACACCAGGAAGCCCCCCAAACAGGCCCCCGAAAACGCTACATAGAGCAAAATGTCTGAAATAGCCCAAAAAAAAATCGGCCTGGATTTTGTCCCAACCACTTCTACCCGGTATTAGACCTTCCCAGGAAGGCCCCAAGACCCGGCAACCCACCCGCCAAGAAGCATAACACCCCCAAACAGGCCAAAAGCAAACTCTCATACTTGCAATATTTCTGGGCCTTCGGTCCAAACGCGCTGCGTAGCTGGGCCATAAGTCGGGGTTGGCACGACGGATTTCCTGAAAAGCAAATGCAATCAAGATTAGAGTGTCCCAGCAGTGCTCCCAGACCACGAAACTCACCCGCAAACACCAGGAAGCCCCCCAAACAGGCCCCCGAAAACGCTACATAGAGCAAAATGTCTGAAATAGCCCAAAAAAAATCGGCCTGGATTTTGTCCCAACCACTTCTACCCGGTATTAGACCTTCCCAGGAATGCCCCAAGACCCGGCAACCCACCCGCCAAGAAGTATAACACCCCCAAACAGGCCAAAAGCAAACTCTCATACTTGCAATATTTCTGGGCCTTCGGTCCAAACGCGCTGCGTAGCTGGGCCATAAGTCGGGGTTGGCACGACGGATTTCCTGAAAAGCAAATGCAATCAAGATTAGAGTGTCCCAGCAGTGCTCCCAGACCACGAAACTCACCCGCAAACACCAGGAAGCCCCCCAAACAGGCCCCCGAAAACGCTACATAGAGCAAAATGTCAGAAATAGCCCAAAAAAAAATCGGCCTGGATTTAGTCCCAACCACTTCTACCCGGTATTAGACCTTCCCAGGAATGCCCCAAGACCCGGCAACCCACCCGCCAAGAAGTATAACACCCCCAAACAGGCCAAAAGCAAACTCTCATACTTGCAATATTTCTGGGCCTTCGGTCCAAACGCGCTGCGTAGCTGGGCCATAAGTCGGGGTTGGCACGACGGATTTCCTGAAAAGCAAATGCAATCAAGATTAGAGTGTCCCAGCAATGCTCTCAGACCATGAAACTCACCCACAAACAGACGGAACCCCCCCTAAGAGCACCTCAAAGGCAAGCAAGTCATCAAAAACACAAAAAAATTTCCGCCTCGGATTTGGCACAAACCACTTTTAGTGCTTCCCAGCAATGGCCCCAGACCCGTCAACTCACCTGCAAAGAGGTAGAACAACACCCCCACAAGTGCTGAGTCTTTCTTCATTGGGCGTAAACCAGCCCTCTGCTTTGATGGAAATAGGAGTCTGGAGGAGGAGGATAGAGGAGCATGTTCTTCTGAACTTGTGAACCTGAGGAATGCAGACTGCGGCACCTTCAAATAAATTAGCAAACAAGTGAAGACAGTTCTGCTGATGGGCTTGTCTTTGTGATTATCTGATTAAAGTTTGAATTATATTAACTGTGCACAACAAAGAAAGACAGACACAGGAATAAAAGTGAATAAGGATGAAAAAGAAAGTTATTGATTCGTTGTCTCATTTTCAGGGCTCGAAG
Source organism: Lissotriton vulgaris (assembly GCF_964263255.1). Classification (NCBI taxonomy): domain Eukaryota; kingdom Metazoa; phylum Chordata; class Amphibia; order Caudata; family Salamandridae; genus Lissotriton; species Lissotriton vulgaris. The sequence continues at coordinate 65,414,761 of NC_141687.1, forward strand.
TCGGAATCACGGTCCAGGAATAAGAATAAGGCTTCGTCATCATACTCTGCGAATTCAGCCCGGGTGAGGTCAGTGCCACCTGACAGAGTAGAAATTCCCTCATCTATGGTGCTGGCCACCTCCTCTTCATCCGGCACGCTCTCTCGTACTCTTATATCTGGTGGTATGAGGTGCTGATTCATCTTGATCATTGTTAACCTCTCCACATTTTTGGGCGAGAGGCGGCTCCGTTTGGGAGTTACAATCCCACCAGCCGCACTGAAAACCCGTTCAGAAGACACACTTGCGAGTGGGCAAGACAAGTAGTTTAAAGCCAGGTTGGTGAGCTGTGGCCACAATTCTTTTTTCCCATGCCAATACGCCAATGGGTCAGAATTAACATAGACCTCTGTGGAGTCATTCAGATAGTCCTTCACCATCGACTCAAGGTCCTCCTCCAAGGTTCCTCCACTTTGCGTAGCTCTTGCTGTGCCTCTGGCCTTTTGAGAACCAAACCCACGCAGAGCTAGCCAATCCTCTTCAGCCTCCAATGTTTCTGCTGTCTTTCGTGCAGATGATGCGGTTGCCGGTGTCTTTAACGGCTGAGAGGTCACTTGTGCCACAGCCACAGGTGCAGAAGTGGATTGTTTTGACTGGGGATGGCCTGCTGATGTACTGCCATTTCCTTCAATTTCCAGCCGTTCTGTTTCAAACTTCTTGGCTGACAAGGCTAGCCAACGTTTGTACTTTGTAACATCTTCATCAGCAAAAGGAAAGAATGCTCTGCCTGCCAGCGCCTTTTTGTAGCGTGGATCCAGAATAGTAGCACAAATGTAATGCTGTTCTGAGTGGATCTTTTGAAGACGTTCATCACCTTGTAGGAGCTCTAATAATTTCTCAGCCAGAAGCAAAGAGTCTTTCTTTTTGTCATCTTTTCGAAACACAGAACACACCTCCTTCAGTTGGTCCTCCAGCATGTACAACAATGGGATAGCTTTTCCCAAATTAGAGTCCTCCTTGCTGACTGCACGTGTGAAGACCTCAAAAGGACGAAGCATGCGTGTTAGGCTTTCAACTATGTTCCATTGCGGCCCACCCATCCTCAGCTCCTCTATACCCTCTTTCAAGAAAAATTGATCGAGTTGCGTATACTGCTCATACAGACGCTCAAGCATGTAGAAGGTTGAGTTCCAACGTGTTACCACCTCCTGGATGAGTGCTTTCACTGGCATTTGACTTTGATATAGCATGCTCCTCAGCTGCTTGCGGGCCTTAAAAGAATGCCTGAAATGCTTGCAAATTTTTCGGCAGTTCTCCAATACACTGTACGCTGCACTGCGTTTATTACCCAAGAATTTTTGGACAACCAGGTTTATACAGTGCGCCAAACACGGCACTCTGAAATAGTAACCGTCCCTCATGGCCTTAACTATATTGGAGCCATTGTCTGTGGAAACATAACCAACCTTGCGTTTTAGTGGGGACAGACAGTTAAGGACCTTTGTGTTAAAGACATCCAAAATGTTTTCTGCTGTGTGACGTTTCTCCAAACCAAACATGGCTAGTGTTGCATGTTTCCGAGCACCTTTAAAAACAATGTTAGTGTCAACACCTGAGTTTAGCTTTGCTTTAGCCCCTGAAAAAGAGACCCAGTGTGCAGTGATGCACATGTAATCAGCGCCTGCGCCACTGGTCCACATGTCTGTTGTCAGATGTATAGTGTGAACAGCACTCTTCTGCAAAGCTGCCCCAATCACCTTCAGAACATCTTCATGTAGTGCTGGAACCGCAACTCGGGCAAAATAGAACCGGCTAGGAACCTTCCATTTAGGGCAGAGCACTGTCACTAATTCTAGAAAACCAACCCCTTCTACAAAAGAAAAAGGGAGAAGGTCCAGAGCTAGCATTTTAGCCAGCTTAGTGTTATACAGACGGGTCATTGGGTGGTTGCGTTCATATTGCGCTTCTGTAAACAACATCTTTTTAATGTTGCCCTGGACCAATGATTTACGGGATGATGATGATCTCTTCGACCCAGTTACGCTCGCTGATGAACTTTTCCGCATTGATGTCTCACTCTCTCCCACACTCTTAGTGTGGCTCCCATGGGGTGTGCTGCTGACATGGGAACTGGGTGTAAGTGAAGTGTTTGAATCGTCTTCTACCTCCTCGTCATCAGCAGATGACAAATCAACGTTTTCATTACGTGCAATTCCGGCTTTCTTGACCGCCTCTAGGTGCGGAAACCATTCGACAGGGTGCCTTCTCTCAAGATGACCTCTCTGGCCTCCGGTACCATAGTTAGAACCAAGCTTACCACGACTAAATCGAAGCTTACAAAGGCTACAAATGGCTTCGTTTTCCTTTTTTGGGCAAACACTAAAGAAGTCCCAAACTGGAGACTTGAAATGTCTTCGGGGGCCGGAGGAGGCGGCGATACTGGTGGTGGTGGTCCTGCTGCTAATGACAGATGAAGTGGAGGATGTGGATTGCCGAACTTCAGTACGTTTTGCACTTTCACCACCACGAATTGAGGTCGAGGACGAGGTGGGTACCTTCTTGCGAGGAAGAAATATGGAAGCGGTAGGTTTTGGTGTACTACTTAACTCCAAATCTAATGATTCCATTTCCATTGCCTCCTCGCCGACATCATCATCACGCTCAGCAGCTTCTCGGGATAGGGTCAAAATGTCTCTTTGCTGCATGCCCGGTGGGGCTGCAGTGACCTTTGTGATGACTGCCTCGTCGTCATCGTGAGAGGCTTCATCACCAGCAGTATCTGTCACTTCTTGTTGAGCCTCATCACACTCCATAGGTTTGAGTTTTTGGACGACCTTCCTTTTACGCTTAGGTACCGGTGGCAGATCATGGTGTGCCTCTGCCTCACTGTCAGACCGCAGTTGTCGTGGTTCCCAAGACAGATCACTTGCACCAGAACGAGGTGGGCTTGAAGAAGATGTAGACACCCCCCTTGATCTTTTCCTTGCTAGGGATGTGGAAGACAATGAATGATCATCAGGAGGAGTGGCTTCCAATGATACCTCAGCTTCATTGTCGATTTCCAAATGTGCCCCTACTTCGGGAGGAACAACTATTGTGGGCACTTGTGAACGTCCATGCACCTTTGCTTGCGCATCTCCTTTTGCTGCCTCTCCTTCCACATGTACTTGGGCGTGTACTTGCACATGGTGTTGTTGTTGCGGCTGTGGTTGTTCAACACTTGTCAGATGAGTTACAACAACCTGTGTTGATTCAGGGACATTGCTGCTACTTTCTTGCGATGAGCCAACATCACTGGTCGATGGTGATTGGAGAAGTACACTGACTGCCTCTGAAGCACTCAAGGGCTTTGACTTAAGTTGGCGTGGTGGTGGAGGCACTGAACCCAATGGAGCAGGGGTGCTGCTCTCAGGTTGGTCCCCAGCAGATCCTGCTGCTGCAGGCGTACTTTTTTTTTTGCTCCCAAAAAAAGTGGCGGGTGGCACACCAGCCTCCTTGGTAACTTGCTTCTTCTGCTCCTTACTAGCAACTTTCTTGCTAGAGGAGCTACGGAGACCTTTCTTTGGGGCCATCTTCTTCAGAGCAGGTCAGACAGCAGGCCGCAGTTGCACGAATTGTAGAGTTGTCTGAGGCCAGACGTGACGTCGCGTGACGTTATGCTGCACACACACACCGCTGCAGGACTTCTTCCTGGCACTGGTGGTTCTCTTGAGTCTTGTGCACCTAAAAAAAATGGAAGACAGAGGAACATCAGTTCAGTTATAGAGCACAAAAAAATCGAAAAACACTGCAAAATCAGCACAATCCCAATCCATCCATGCCCTCCATAATGTTTAAATTCAAGACAACCCACAGAAAGACTAGGCCCATGCAAGACTCACTACCCCTGGGCATAAATAAAGGTTGAAAAGTAGGCAAAATGGTTGGAGGCCTAACAACAAAGCCTGCATTCAAAATGGCCACTTGCCTGCCAAGCACATGGCCAGTGCCTGTAGCTGCACTCAAAATGGCCACCAGCCACATGGCATGTCCCTCCCCATGAACACCCCCAAAAATCGAAAAACACTGCAAAATCAGCACAATCCTATTCCATCCATGGCCTCCATGATGTTTAAATTCAAGACAGCCCACAGAAAGACTAGGCCCATGCTAGACTCAAATACCCCTGGTGAAAAGGCCCCAACAACAGGTCAAAAATCGAAAAACACAAAATTTTACAAAAAAAAAAAATCGAAAAACACAGAAAAATCAGCACAATCCCAATTCATCTATGGCCTCCATGATGTTTAAATTCAAGACAACCCACAGAAATACTAGGCCCATGCAAGACTCACTACCCCTGGCATAAATAAAGGTTGAAAAGTAGGCAAAATGGTTGGAGGCCTAACAACAAAGCCTGCATTCAAAATGGCCACTTGCCTGCCAAGCACATGGCCAGTGCCTGTAGCTGCACTCAAAATGGCCACCAGCCACATGGCATGTCCCTCCCCATGAACACCCCCAAAAATCGAAAAACACTGCAAAATCAGCACAATCCTATTCCATCCATGGCCTCCATGATGTTTAAATTCAAGACAGCCCACAGAAAGACTAGGCCCATGCTAGACTCAAATACCCCTGGTGAAAAGGCCCCAACAACAGGTCAAAAATCGAAAAACACAAAATTTTACAAAAAAAAAAAATCGAAAAACACAGAAAAATCAGCACAATCCCAATTCATCTATGGCCTCCATGATGTTTAAATTCAAGACAACCCACAGAAATACTAGGCCCATGCAAGACTCACTACCCCTGGCATAAATAAAGGTTGAAAAGTAGGCAAAATGGTTGGAGGCCTAACAACAAAGCCTGCATTCAAAATGGCCACTTGCCTGCCAAGCACATGGCCAGTGCCTGTAGCTGCACTCAAAATGGCCACCAGCCACATGGCATGTCCCTCCCCATGAACACCCCCAAAAATCGAAAAACACTGCAAAATCAGCACAATCCCATTCCATCCATGGCCTCCATGATGTTTAAATTCAAGACAACCCACAGAAATACTAGGCCCATGCAAGACTCACTACCCCTGGCATAAATAAAGGTTGAAAAGTAGGCAAAATGGTTGGAGGCCTAACAACAAAGCCTGCATTCAAAATGGCCACTTGCCTGCCAGCACATGGCCAGTGCCTGTAGCTGCACTCAAAATGGCCACCAGCCACATGGCATGTCCCTCCCCATGAACACCCCCAAAAATCGAAAAACACTGCAAAATCAGCACAATCCCATTCCATCCATGGCCTCCATGATGTTTAAATTCAAGACAACCCACAGAAATACTAGGCCCATGCAAGACTCACTACCCCTGGCATAAATAAAGGTTGAAAAGTAGGCAAAATGGTTGGAGGCCTAACAACAAAGCCTGCATTCAAAATGGCCACTTGCCTGCCAGCACATGGCCAGTGCCTGTAGCTGCACTCAAAATGGCCACCAGCCACATGGCATGTCCCTCCCCATGAACACCCCCAAAAATCGAAAAACACTGCAAAATCAGCACAATCCTATTCCATCCATGGCCTCCATGATGTTTAAATTCAAGACAGCCCACAGAAAGACTAGGCCCATGCTAGACTCAAATACCCCTGGTGAAAAGGCCCCAACAACAGGTCAAAAATCGAAAAACACAAAATTTTACAAAAAAAAAAAATCGAAAAACACAGAAAAATCAGCACAATCCCAATTCATCTATGGCCTCCATGATGTTTAAATTCAAGACAACCCACAGAAATACTAGGCCCATGCAAGACTCACTACCCCTGGCATAAATAAAGGTTGAAAAGTAGGCAAAATGGTTGGAGGCCTAACAACAAAGCCTGCATTCAAAATGGCCACTTGCCTGCCAGCACATGGCAAGTGCCTGTAGCTGCACTCAAAATGGCCACCAGCCACATGGCATGTCCCTCCCCATGAACACCCCCAAAAATCGAAAAACACTGCAAAATCAGCACAATCCCATTCCATCCATGGCCTCCATGATGTTTAAATTCAAGACAACCCACAGAAATACTAGGCCCATGCAAGACTCACTACCCCTGGCATAAATAAAGGTTGAAAAGTAGGCAAAATGGTTGGAGGCCTAACAACAAAGCCTGCATTCAAAATGGCCACTTGCCTGCCAGCACATGGCCAGTGCCTGTAGCTGCACTCAAAATGGCCACCAGCCACATGGCATGTCCCTCCCCATGAACACCCCCAAAAATCGAAAAACACTGCAAAATCAGCACAATCCCATTCCATCCATGATGTTTAAATTCAAGACAGCCCACAGAAAGACTAGGCCCCATGCACCACTCACTACCCCTGGTCAAGGCCCCAACAACAGGTCAAAAATCGAAAAACACAAAATTTTACAAAAAAAAAAAATCGAAAAACACAGAAAAATCAGCACAATCCCAATTCATCTATGGCCTCCATGATGTTTAAATTCAAGACAACCCACAGAAAGAATCAGTCCACCCACCACTGAGTACCCCTGGGAAAAGGCCCCAAAACAGCCCAAAAATCGAAAATCCCAAAATTTTAGTTGCAGCAACTGTAATGCCCCAAACAAACTTACTTGTAAAATTTCTAATCCAACAGTGATCCAAAGAAAGTCAAAAAGGCCTCAAATCCAAAGATCCAGCAGCATCCACAAAAGGTAATCCTTCCAGGTCCACATCCGAATGAAAAGTGACCAGGAGATGGACAAAGCACTGGGAGGAGCCTGCTGAACAGGAACAGGAAGTTGAAGACTATGGGGCACTTCCTTCCTCCCACCCCCCTGCCCCCCTCCCCAAAATGGACTCCTCGCTAAAAAAGTGCAGGCAAATGTCAAAATAAGGAGTTATTCACATAAAAATCATCATTTCTAGAAGGTTTATGCTGCTTGCTGGTGGATTTCTTGTGCAGAATTGCAAATTTATATTTTCGCGCGCCGCATCTCAAATCTCGCAATTGCGAAGTACCGCGAGACGTGATCTCGCCGTACTCGCGTTGACAAACTCTCGCTGGCAAGCCGCGATGACGTAATCGCGCTCGCCAATTCCCGCGGGATCACACAGCAAGATCCAAAATGGCGCAGCACTCGCAAACTATCGAAAAAAACAACTCGGCAAACGATGATAAACGCCGCGCGCCGCAAAAATTGTATCACCAACGCCGCGCGCCGCCAAAAAAATCCGCTGCGTGCGAATTTGCGGATTTTGCGGGAAATCCGCAAATCTCGCGGATTGCGGATTTCCCGAAAATCCGCAAAATCCGCGAGCGGAACGGATTTTCCGCCCACGCTTACTCCAGCGCCCGATCGTTCTCTTACTCCATGTAGCATTCCTGTGGGATTCCAGTCAGGACAATAGGTCACTCGAGAGAGGTCCGTTCAGAATTGGTGAAGTTCTTTCGATCGGCAGCCGGGCGAGGGCCCTCTCAAGGCAGGTATACTCCGATCATTTAGATGTTCACTTCTTCGTCTGGATCTCTCTTACCGGACCTTATGTCACTGATGGACCCCGCGTTGGGACGCCAATTGTAAAACATGTGCCCATTTTGCTATCGATGGCCAGGCTGCTGGCGCAAGACGCCTCTTAGTTTCCATTCTGAATAATTACCAAATAAAGAGGCGGGCGCTGGAAGCAGGAATCAAGAACAGAGTTTATTTCTCATGAGGAGAGCCTGTCATTTCGGATCGAAACACGGTGTCTTTCAGGAGGTGCTCTAACAAGTGAGCTGAGACTCCGTCTTTTATACTTTACAAAACACTTGGTATTACAATCACGATGTTGTGAGACAAAGAAAAGACATCCCCATAATCCTCGTGTCAATCCTACCCCATATGCGTTCACAATAGGGACCCTTGACCTGCTGATAAGGCGGGGGGGGGCAATCACGCAGCTGAGTGTTCTGTCAACTGTTTGGATGTGTGCGCCTGATCATAGCCCAGGGGATGGGATGGCCAAGATCAACAGTGGGTCCTTTGAAGAGGAGTGACTTCATACAATAAGGGCAGTAAATGGTATCTCCTGGCTTAGGCGATGGCCTCGGACATGTGTGGTCAGCCGGACTCGGGGGAAGGGGGTCACAAAAGGAGTGGTATTCATGCTGCGTGGACAATCGAGCGCGGAGGGAAGGCTTGTCAACAGAGGGGCATTCATGGAAGGAAAGGAGGTGTTGGTCAGGCGCGGCCGTGACTCTCAAGGACAGGGTCTTGCAGAAGAAGGTTTATGACTTGCCCGTGTGAGGAGAAGGGAGGGGGAGGGGGGAGCCAGGGTGGACACAAGGGCAGAGTCGCATAGAGAGAGAGATCTTATGACCCGTACATGAGAGAGCGGGGCAGTCAGGTGCAGCTGGGGAGGGCTATGTCCGCTAAGGCGAAGGATGCCTCTTCAAGAGGGAATGGGGGGTTTGCGTGGGTCAAGCAAAAGGGCTGCCTTTCAGGGCAGGGTCGCGCAAAAGGGAGAGGGTTTCATGGTTTATGCATGTGAGAGTGAAAGAGAGAGAGAGAGAGAGAGAGAGAGGGAGAGAGAGAGGTTTCGAATACACGCAGAAGGGAAGCCGGTGATTCTAATCTTAGGCGGGCAAAAGGCCAGGGTGCCTAAAATGGCTGTCATGTACACATGGGTACAGGCTTCTACTGGCAGTGGGATGCAGTTAATGCTTTACGGTATTCATGGTACGCGCAGGGAGAGGAATGGGAAAAGGGAAATGAACGTTGCTTATGTACATCAATATTTCTAATTTTCTACAGGCAGGACACCCTTGGGGAGTCACTACTTCTAGGTGCTCTCCTGCCTCACCATTCCAGTGGTTTTGACCTGCGCCAATGGCACAAAAATATCTGCAAAATAAAATGACTCAATGTGGGCTCCCTCATGTGAAATCTGACTGTCCCTAAGAATCTACAATTTGCAGCATTAGCAGCATCTTCCAAAGAGAAACGGTTAATTCGACCCAGCACTATCAACTACAGTAAAATTAAAAACACATTACTATTAACTTTCCAAACGAATTTAGAAATAAACCCAAAAAAACATTATAATATATTGGCACAAAAGTGATCAAAAATTGCTTTAAGGGAACAAGATGTATGTTTTTTTTAAACCCTTAAGAAAAATGGAGGTGTAAAAGTCACTATGTGCATTGAACAAAAATGGCAGTAAGGAGGCACTGTTATACCAAACAAAAAAAAACAAGAAAAGGTTTGCCAGCAAACTCTTTTGTCTCATGGAGTACAGGAGGACAGGAGGTCAGGGCAGCATCTGTTATCTTGCACACCAGTAGACTCCAGTGCTTTACCAATGGATTTGATATTTGCTAAAGGTGAAAACAACATTGGAAGCTAGTTTTAACATGATCCATGTTGGACGGAAAATCATTTGAGTGGTCACTCTCAAGACTTTTAGCCTTTTGTTCCTTTTGCTGCTGAGTTTATTTTTGTCGGCTTTAGAACTCGACACACCTTTTCACTGCTAACCAGTGCTAAAGTGCTTGTGCTTTCTCTGTAAACTTGATGCAATTGATGTATACCTGTTTGGCACATTTAATGTATTTACTGGTAAGTCCCTGGCAAGTGGTACTTGGTACCCAGGACCTGTATATTAAATGCTACTAGTGGGCTGCAGCACTTAATCTGCCACCCACTACTGTAGCTTTAAACCTATGTCTGAGGCCTGCACTCCTGCAGCCTGCAATGTAGTTTCAGAACTACAATTTAGACTTGGCAGGATGAACACCTGCTAAGCCTCAAACCTCCCTTTTCATTACTTGTAAGTCAGCCCTGGAGTAGGTCCTTTCAGCTCAGAGGGCAGGGTGCTTTGTAGTTAAAAAGTAGGACACATGTTATTTACGTTTTTGCATGTCCAAACAGTGGATATCTAACAAATTCAACTTTCACACTTGCAAGGCCTAGCCCTCCCATAGACTAACACTGATTCACCTTTGTGCAAATCACTAAAGGCTATAATCAGACTAGGAGCCGCTTGAGAAATATTTCTTACACTTACTAGCATTAGAATTTTAAATCCTCTTTATTGATAAAGTTGTATTTATTGATGAAGTTGGATTTAAGCTCCTAATATTAAAAATACCACTTTTAGAAAGTTGCTATTTTTCTGCCTCCACTTTCAGGGGCCTTTCCTGGGTGTATTCTCCCTGCCTGGTCTGCTGATGACTGTCTCCCTGGGTCTGAATTGGAACCAGACACTAGACAATAGGCGCTGGGTGTGCTGAGTGGTTAACACTTGGGGCATGATGAAGAGGCGGAGGAGACACTCACACAACTTACATTTTAATGGTTTGTCTTCACACTCACACAATGATCAACACAGCAGCGACTCACGGGTGGCTCCTCTCGTATGGCGGAGGAGTGTTGACCGACTAGGTGGCAGCAGAGTTAAAGACTTGAAAAATAAAATGAATATAAACCAATAGTATTATCATTTTATTTTTCTTCTTACCTGCGGCTGCCAGTGAGCGTGTCATAAGGCGCTGCCATGCACTCTGGGCAACAGCAATGGGGAGGAGGGGTAACGGGCACTGCTAAGTGCACATGACGGTGTTGCTGACTAGCTTAGGCTGGGCAAACCATCATGCGCACTTAGCATTTCTCCAACCGGCTGTGTTGTACAGCCGAGTGGAAAAAAGCAGCAGGCTCCCATGCCTGAGCACCGGCCCAGCTCTTCTCTATGCTGGGTATAGATGAGAGCAGCATCAGGAATTGGCATCTGGGAACCTGTGCAGTGTGATCAGCCAGGGGCCGGAACAGTATCAGGATCAGCAGGCAAGCAGTGCGGCAGGCAAGTTCTATTGCTTTTAATTTTGTCTGTCACTCCAATGCCCCACTGCTTGGGATTCTGTGCAGCTGCCACTGCAGAGGCCAAACATCTTGGCATCTCTGAGTGAGGGGAGAGGAACTGCTAAGGACAAGGCTCAATGTCTCTCTGCCCCCCACTTCAAAGGTTTTCACCTAGATAAAAAGTAGGTCTGGGTGGGGTCCTCTGCTCAATTATCGGAGTTTGCAGAGTTTTCCACACTCCGCAGAGCATATGGAGTTCAAAAAAGATTTCTGGAGAGTCATTTTTTCCTCGCTGACGCTCGCCAGCGTTAAGTTGGTGAGCACGAGTGAGAAAAATCCGACACTGGACCACCTCTCAACTAGATTTCTCAATGCTGGCGATCATGTATGGTCACAAATGGTCTCGTTGAGAAACCTTCCGTTCGCATTGCCGAAGCTGCCGCTTGAGTATAACATTAACTCGAGCAGCAGAAAGAAGCATCAACCTTGCCCTGTGCATTGTGCCATTTTTGCTGATTTTCCGGTGCTAAAAATCAGCGTGAAAAGGGTAAACTAACGCACTCTGCTACTTCCAGGATTCTACATAGCGCAGTGGAGTTTTTTGGTCACTTTGCGGAGTTCCGCATAGTGGAAGTCCATGAACTCTGCCCAGGCCTAATATAAAGGCCCATCTCTTAGACTGCCTCAGATCATCTTTGGATAGGAAACCAGAATACAAGACGGGGTTCCGGTCAGGCTACAGCACTGAGACTGTGTTGGAAGAAGTAGACGACTCAGTCAGACTGACAGTGGATGGCGGCTCCTCAACCATGCTAGTGCTATTCGAACTTTCTGCAGCATTTGACACAGTGTTGCATACAATCCTGCTGGAAAGACTAAAGCACATAGGATTGCAGAGGGTGGCACATGAGTGGATTAATTCTTATCTGAAACACCGCGGCCAACAAGTTTTTCTCCGCCCTTTCTCCTCATCAGTTAAACAACTTATATGTGCAGTGCCCCAAAGCTCCACCTTAAGCTGCTCTTCAACATCTACCTGGCCCCACTGGCGGCCCTCATTATCAGGAGGGGCGTCAAGGTCGTCTCTTATGAAGACGACACCCAGCTGGTGTTCTCCTTCAAAGAACATTCTATAGCAGCCTTTGACTATTTTAAGGAATGCCTGAATGACATTGCAGGCTGGAAGAATGAAAATTGCTTGAAATGTAGGTTCCATCCTGAGCCCGCTGTTTTTTAACTTGCACCTTAGACCACTGGCCGACCTGGCGGACTTGCAAGGCCTGACTTTAATGACCTACGCTGACGACTCCCAAATCATTTTTCCCTTTCTGAGGCAAAACCGTTAGCCCCCTCTCTACTCAAAACCGGACTCCAGAAAATTTTCAACTGGATGACTACCAACCAGTTGAAACTAAATGGGGATAAAACTGAGGTCCTCCTACTGGGAAGAAACAAGGAACTCTGGAATCCCTCCCACTGGCCGCCTGAGCTGGGTAATTTTCCCTCTCCAGCTACACAGGTAAGAAATCTAGGGGTCATCATAGACAATACTCTGTCTATGAAACAGCAGGCAAACAAAGTTGCAGGACTCTGCTTCACCATAATAAAATGGTTAAAGAAAATCATTTGGATGCTGCTCCCTGTCACGCAAAAAACCGTAGTCAAAGCACTAGTAACATCACGTATTGACTTCGGAAACATCCTCTACCTTAGCTCTATCGTAGCAGTAATCAAGCGACTTCAAATAATTCAAAACTCTGCCGCAAGACTCTTGTGTAGGATTCCAAAGTCTGAAAGAGTATCAAAACACCTGAACGAATTACATTGTCTCAGGACTGAACATCGGATCAGCTTCAAAACCCTGAGCTACATGTTCAAAATCAAAAACAAAAACGGCTCCCACCTATCTGCAAGCTTTAGCCTTCCCCTACCTGCCAACAAGAAACCTCCGCTCCCAAACGGCCTCGAACTTCACCCTCCCCAGATTTAAATTACAAAGAACTGGCGGGAGATCTTTCTCTGTCAGAGGACCAATTCTATGGAACTCACTCCCTCCACATATCCGGAAAGAGGAAAGCTACACTAGTTTCCGGAAATACGTAAAAACCTGGCTGTTCCAGAAACAACTGTGCTAAAAATCCAACTCAGCATTTTCCTTTGTCCAACTTAATGTCAAAGGCACCGGGAAACCCTTGTTGGGTAGCTGAGCGCCATACAAATGTAAAAAATAAACAAATAAATATATAAATAACGTAATGCCAATAAGACGGGGGACTTATTTCGTAATAAAGCATCACCTCCTCCGCTATGCCTTTGATGGCCTGGGGAGCTGGGTTGCCCAACCTCCCCTAAAGGCTCGGTTAAAAACCTTGGAGTCAGATGGGAGAAGGATCTTACCCTCAATGCACAAGTCTGGAAAATTTCTGCAGCTTGCTTTGGAAAAATGAGAACCATCTGGAAATTTCAAGGCTTCGTGCCTGAAGTGAGCCGTAGGATCACGGTTTGTGCTTTAGTTACCTACCGACTTGACTAGGCCCACTGTCTTTATCTGGGACTGCCGGGTTACCTGATCGGCAGGCTTCAGACAGTGCAGAATGTGGCGGCAAGGCTCATCTGCAAAGTCCCTATGCGCTAGCACATCTCCCCCACCTTAAACCGCTCCACTGGCTTCCATTAGCCAGGAGGATTGAATACAATGTACTTACCCTCGCCTTTCATGCCATCCAGGGCAAGGGCCCCGGCTACCTCAGGCTGAGGCTGATGCTTAGCCTGTACCGCCAGGAGCAGACATTAAGATCTAACCATCAGCATCTTCTTAATGTCCCTCGCCTTGCTAAGTAGACAGGGGGGCAGGTCCTTAACGGTTAGGATCTCCAAACTTCGGAATGCACTGCCTTATGACCTACACATGCTGAATTCGGAGCACAAGTTCAGAAAGGCGTACACAACCTGGTACATGCAAGCAAGGGGAATCACTGTGGGAGCATTAGCAGCCTGATTCATCAAGCTGAAATCGGCTCGCAAAGGGTCAGATTCTGAGAATCTGGCCCTTTGCGAGCGCTATTTTTGCATTTGGGATTCATCATCCCAAATGCAAAAATCGGTAATTGCTAATTCGCTAAATTGCGAGGAATTACATTTAAGGAATCTCTATTTGAGATTCCTTAAATGCAATTCATCAACCATTTTTAAATTGCTAATTCGCAATTTGGGGGCGCTATTTACCGCGAGGTCAGACCTCTCGGTAAATAGCAAAAACTTAGAAAAATGCTTTTAAAAGCATTTTTCTAAGTTGCATGTTCCACACACACATGTGTGTGCGCAACACCTGTTTCAATTTGCATTTAAGGGGTGCTACAGGGTGTCCTTTGGACATCCCTGGCACCCTTTAAATCGCTATCTTATTTGCGAGTAGCAAATTGCTAATCGCAAATAAAGAATACTCCCCATTCATTCTATGGGCCTTTTGGCCCATAGGAATGAATGGGGAGTTATTCCTTATTTGCGATTAGCAATTTGCTACTCGCAAATAAGGATTGTGTAGGAATCGCTATTTATTTAGCAATTCCTACATGAATCCCGTTTTGCAAGTCCTTAATAGCGATTCCTTATGAATCGCTATTAGGGGCTCGCAAAACGGGAGATTGATGAATCAGGCTGTAAATCTCACTAGTCTGCTTTACTCATGCCAGGACACTCGTCAGAGGTAGCCGTGCGCTTTATAAATTACCTTTGATTGATTGATTGAAGACCACACAGCTATTTGCCTTGTTGCATATGAAACTGGCCCTGCTCTCTCTTCCAAGACTCCTGAGTGACTTCAAGAACCAGTTGGCTCGGGGGAGGAGCTACGCTAGCAAGCAAGATGGCCGCTTAAGCTCCCGGCTCCGCCGAACTCCGCCAGCAGCTCGTATATCCTGCAAGTTATCCTGATTTCACACCGGACTCCCGTATGTGTGAGGAGTAGCTGACTCTGAAGGCGCAATCCCGAACTCTTTATCATACCGGGTGACAGAGATATGCTGTGTTTCATTCTTGGCCTACCCCGGAGCTGAAGCCGGGGCCTCGATTTCCAACCCATCCGGGCTGGAATTGAACAACATCGGCTGGAACCTTGGGCTTTGTCCGGTCTCCCGAACGGAGATATAATCTTCCTTGTTTTTGACGGCGATTTCGTATCCTGCCTGCAACATACACGCTACGACGTGCCACATCGTTTGCTGGCCCCGTATCCGACGCCTGGAGACACAGTAAGCTTGCCGTGGGGGTGTGGACGGGAGCCCTGATCAGCGGCGAAGGAGCAACATCGTGAGGTGAGAGCGCCCGTGGTTGGTGTCCGCTCCAGATTTGCCTGCTACCCCGGAGAAGCCGGCCTCCGGGGGTTTGCATCCTGATCTGTTGCTTGCGAGAGGAGATGGAGGGGACAAAAGACACGCCACCGCTGCACGCCGTAATGGCGGCCATTAGAGCGCTCCACTCACAGATCATCGTCAACTACCGGGCACTGTCTGTAACGATAGACGACCTTTGCCGGAGACCGGACAGTGGCTTTTTGCCATCATCGCAGCCAGCGGTGCTATCAACGGAACATTGTATATCCGACTTCGAGGTCCCTGTGCAGGAGGCGGATTCCTTTGGCGCAGCGGATTCCTATAAGACAGATCGCGCGCCCGTGAACATTGTCAGCGTTCCCTGCTTGAGCCCTATCTCGCCGTACATCACTATGGACAACCTTGACTGCCTCAACAAGATCACCTGTGACTATTGGAGAGTTTTATCATCCTGCCACGTTTTTCCTCGCTTGCTTTGTGTGGACTGTGAACTTTTATCCTTTAATTGGTTTGCTCATACTGACTTGAATTTCCACGAAAGCTTTACCGCTCTCACTGCGGCTGTGGACTGGGTTACAATTGCTCCAGTGAACACTCGTACTGGCCAGGGTTAACTAGTGGGGCTTTTCAGGACACGGGATAATACTGTAATCGGTTGCTGGGATTGTGACCTGTGAACTGCGGGAGTCGGGTGGTATATTTGGTACTTCCCCGGATTGATTGGGTATTTCGCTGCCCTTTCTTTTGAATTTGTTTCCGGGGGGTCACATCTAGTGGGGGGGAGGGGAGTCCGGGAGTGTGTGTTTTTGTTTCTCCTCCCCCGCTGCTTCCTTCTCGTAGGGATGCTTTTGGGCGACAGGCACGCTGCTAGTGGGTTAGGCCGTATCCATTGCAGGGGTGCAGGGTGGTGGGGGGGTTTGTTATTTTGCCTTTGTTTTGTTCTTTGGCCCCTCTTTTCTTCTCTTCTCTCTTTCGGGTATTCCTCTGGGCGACAGGCGCGCTGCTAGTGGGGTAGGCCGTAGCCATTGCAGGGCAGCAGGGTGGGGGTTGTGAGGGGGGTTTGTTATTTTGCCTTTGTTGTGTTCTATGGCCCCTTTTCTTTTTCTTTTTCTCACAGGGTCCAGTCGCGATAACTTTCGGTTTCATCCTGATGTATATGAGTGGGCGGGTGTATGGAAGGGGTGGCTGTGATGATAGATAGGTAGCTTAGTTCTTTACCCTTAGTGAACTTACTGGCGCTTGCGCTTTTACTGTTGGCCTATTTTGATCCACGACTGCTTTCACACCTACCCGCAAATTTATACCTCCGAATGTGTAGCTCCGGCTATCCTGTATTTTCTTCTTTATTTCGTTCTGGGGGGGGGGGGGTTCAATATAAAATGAAACCTTATTCATATCCTTGATTCAAAATGTTTCCGATACATCGTCTATCCTTTACCGCTGCCGGACCCATGGGTTGTCGGCTGAAGAGCTGTATTCTTGGCATTACTGATCCGTGTTACATGCATGTGGTACCGGCCCCTGCCGCCGCAGGGTTACTTTTGTATCTTGTGTTTAACGATATAATAAAGGTTTTAAAAAAAAAAAAAAAAACAGTTGGCTCGATTCCTTTACCACTATGACAAATTCCGGATGCCTCACTTGTTTTTCCCTAACCACACCCTGGCCGGGTCCTTGCTTGCTGCTTTCCTGCCTCTGAAGAAGTGAGTCTTGATCTCCCATGTCTGTCCTAAAGTTCTGGGACCTTCAGGAGGTGTCATAGGGTGTTTTCCCTTCAATTCCTGCTAGTTTTTGCTCACTGACTCCAAGCAAAGCTGAGCGGCACCATAATCCCCAACTCCAGCTCCAAAGCAGTTCTGATCAACGACTCCCAAAGGTCTAAATGCCCGGCTTCGTTCAAAGGCTACAAGCGGCCTTAAAGCCCAGCAGCCATCTTTGCGACTCCAATGACAGCAGCTGCTATCGACAGGTTCCCAACTCTGGTTTCAAAGTGGACCCTGATCCATGGCTCCAGTGGTTTCAACTCCCAACAAATCCTGTCTAACACTGATGACAACAACTCTGATCTGATGCCCACTTCAGCTCCGACGCCATGGCTCCTCGCGACGACAAGCGGCTCGGATCATCATTCACCGTGACTACGATGGAAAGTGGCCATTGCCTGGTGGGGCTTTCGACTCCATGATCGCTTGCATATTTGGCATCCAGACCAAAGGCAACCTTCTAGCCAGACTTACCTAGGTCCTCCAAGCCGGCACGACGCTCATGTGCCTGCTTGAACTCACCGGCTCACGCCAACTCGCCAGCACTTTCTGTTTCTAAGCGCTATTTGTCTTTTAACTCTTTAAAAATGCATATCTCAAGAACTACTGGTTGGACTTCTACACCCCCTCCCGCCAACTACGTTCTTCCAGCCAAGCCCTCGCCACTGTACCTCGCATCAACAAGACCACCATGGGAGGCAGATCCTTTTCATACCTGGCTGCTAAAACATGGAACTCTCTCTCCGCTTACCTTCGCCTTACCCAGAACCACCTAGCATTCAGAAAGCAACTTAAAACGTGGATATTTGACAAATAATTCTCCTCCCCTTCCTAAGCGCCTTGAAACCCTCCGGGTATGTAGTGCGCTATATAAATCCTTTGACTTGACTTGACTTGACTTGACTAAATTATACTCTTTTTCTAAATCTGTTTGAGACCGTTTTTGTGTTGTGTTTTCACTTTATTACTTTTTGGGTGTGGCATACATACTGTACACATTGCTGCTGAGTTTAGCTTGGGACCACGTTTCCAGAAGGTTAAACACAAGATGAAGTTTACACAAATTATGGTTCACCCTGACTAGGATAGTGGTGCTTGCTTGAAGAGAGCTAACACCCACACCCACTTACACCAAGAAACCAAGTGCCTTTTGTGACGGCAGTGAGAATTCAATGGAGTAAGTCTCTTATGACCTCACTTCTTGCACTTTCCAGCAGCATGGGTAACAGGGGCATTCCTCACTTCTCTCTCCAGATTGCAAGCTGCTGGCTGCCTCCTCTATTTCCACTACTATCCTGCATCTTTGTCGCCACTCTCTCGTGAGACGTTCCTTCTCTTTTTTGGTTTCTTTTGCTGCTAGTTATAGGTTGTGTTGATAGTTGTTGGCTGTGTCTTTAAAGTGCATCCCTTAATCATCCACACATCTGTTTGCAACATCCTGCTCCATCTACATTGGCTGTGTGTCCTCCATGATGTTGTGGCTGTGCTCACAAGTTGTAGTGCTGGGTTTCTGTACAGCAACCACTGCCTCTCCTGATCCCACCACTCCACAACTTTTGAAAAGCCTGTCCCTGTGTTACAATCTTATGTGTTATTCTTCTGTACATCTATTTACAATGTGTTCACCTTGGTATGTTCCAGCCACCCCCATGTTGATAGGGCACTCGGTAGCTTCCTCTGAAGCTGACCTTAGAATGTTCATGTGAGGTGAGAGTTATTGCTGGAGAGCGGAGCAGTGAAGAATAAAGGCAGTTTCTTATCAGACGCCTCAGTCTTTCATCTTTATAACAGTGGCGACGAGGATGGGAAGGGGACAGATGTCTCTGCTCCTCCCCTTTTGATTGAACTCTGGCAGCAAGGAAAGCAAGTACAAGCAAAATGAAGAAGCTCTTTTAAGAAGAGCAGCGGACTGTCTCCAGGAGTAAACCAGATTTACCACAGACAACTTATCTGGTGAGGTCTCTTTAACATAAATTAACTGGAAAATGCTTTGCTAATGAACGTAATGGAACAGCTGACAGCTGCCGTGAAGAGAATCGAAGATAAAATAAGCTGAAGTCGATCCACTTACCATTTGGGGGCGCTAGTGAAGGAAATATTTAAGGGAGGCATGTCAAAGTATTTTCACTAAAAATTAGAGGTTAATGAGGAACGCGTGAGGCATTCAGAGAACAACACGCCTGTGCTAAGTAAATCCGCCCTGCGCTGATTGAATCTATTTCATGCTTCGTGTCAAGAGCGTTTGAAAGTGTGCCTTTCAAAATAAACATTGAACATTAACCATCTCTGCATTTAACCGAGTGTGAAGGGAGGCTCGTGCTGTGAGCGCCTGCAGGAGGGAATCCATTACAATCTCCGTATTGAGTATGTCCGAAATTAACTCTTATGACACGTGAAATAAACTTTGCCTGAACGTTATCGTATAAGGTAGCCGAGCGCGAAGGGAGGCTCGTTATGAAAGCGCCTGAGGTGTGTAATCCATAGTAAACGCCAAGTGTTCCTGGCGCAAGAGGGCATTGCGCCTTTGTCATCATTCGCACAGTGCTTTGACAATAGGCTCATGGCATGAAAGCAGCCTGTAATTTAGCGCTCGTGTTTAACTTTTGACTTTCAAAGAATTGGAGGATTGCTGTGCCTACGCTTTACTCGCTGACAGGCTCAGCCTTTTAAATTAAAATAAGCCTGTCTGATGAATACAAGTTATAGGAAGCTTGCCCTCCTCTCCGTGTGTGTCATAGGAGGCATCGAATCTCCTCACCGTGACACGCACACCAAACTAGTCATAAAGCATTCATCGGAGATACGCACTCCAGTGCGTGTCATATTTTGGAGGAAATAGAATCTGCCCAAGCGGACGCACACACCACTTTTAGCGAACAACTACATAAAAAAAAAACAGAATACCCGTCATTGAGCCTTAGATTGTGAAAAGCTGGTTTAAAATTACAGTAAGCAAGTTTATGGAGAAGGTTTGCAGTTAAAGTTTTGCTTGTTCTTGGTCATTTAGCACAAAGCATAATACAAATTTTAAAAGCGTTGTAAGTATAAATTAACCACTTACCTGTTAGTGGGTGTGGTTTAGTATAACTTTAATTATAAGGTTTTTAGGAATTCACAGGTCATCGGGATACCCTCTGTCACAGAGATTATCTCTACCTATTCTGTTAGATCATCATGGCAGCCGCAAGTATGACACAACCTGCATCATTCTTGAACGAATGTGGGGAACCCAATATGCCTTGGGAAGAATGGGAAAAAGTTTTTGAGTCCTATCTGGTGGCAATAGGTGGGGAGAAATTCAGTGAGTTTAGGAAGCAACATATTTTATCGCACAACTTGGGCCCTACAGAAAGAAAGGTGTTTGAGTCACTCCCAGAACCGGAAGAGGAAGATGATGATGAGGAAGTCTACAACATCGCACTGATGAAACTAAGAGCTCATTTTGGCAATAAAATAAACATAGTCTTAGAGAGGCACAAATTCTTCAGCCGCGTACAAGGAAAGCAAGAGAGTGTTTCAACATATGTAGCTATGCTAACGGGTCTCAGCAAATTGTGTGACTTCAAGGACTTGAATGACTCCTTAATCAGAGAGAAGCTGGTACGTTGTACGAATAACAAAGAAATATAGAAGCTTTTGCATAAACAACTAGACCTACAGGAAGCAATTAAAATTGCAAAGTCCATTGAACATACCGACGTGTGTAGTGGTGTGGCTCACTGGTTAGAGGCAGCAGACCTGGAAGCAGAGGACGGCCCGGGACCAGGGTTCAATTTCCGAAGCAGCAGGGTCGTGAACCAGGGTCAGCGAACTCGATAATTCTCGTATCGGTGCCTACTCTAACCAGGGATTACACTCGGCAACTCTGGGCATTAGCTTGCCTTATCTCCACAACGGCCCCCCACAAACGCCGGGGATGCCTGGTTTCATCTTGGAGATACCCAGGAGGGAACATCTCACAGGGAAAGCCAGGACGGGTTCCCCAGCGGTCTATAGCGCCAGGATGCCTCCGGGTAGCAGTGCGCTTTACTAGACACACACATTTACATTTATCAAAGAAATGAACAACACAGAGAACAAAGTAGCGGAAATAAACAACACAGAGGAAAAAAATGAGGTATGCAAGATTAAGGGTGATACTCACAAAGCACAAAACAAGAAGGATATTGGACAAAGCCATACAAGTGATCCAGAAGGTTCAAAATTAAAATGCTACCGCTGTGGAAGCAACAACCACTTAGCAAATGACCCAATTGTCAAGCAAAATCGGCTTGGTGCAGGAAGTGTGACAAGAAAGGGCACCTGGCAAGGTTGTGTGGATGCTTCCCAAAGAAAACGTGGAGCAATAAAGGAGAAGACAAGGCCCAAGTGAAGAAAATAATTCTACAAGTCAATGAAGTGGGGGAGGAGAAACAAGAATATCGGGAATGTGAAGTCAACATTGATGGAAAGAAGATTAAAATGTTTGCAGACTCTTGCTCCCCATTCACCCTGGTGAATTACTCTGATTTTATAGCCATAATGGGCCAAGAACAAATGAAACTAGCAAAAGCAGAGATAAATGAAGACAATGCTCAAATCCATAATTGGATTCAAGGACCGCACCACGGTAGGCAAAGTTTACATTGTGGAAAAGGGATCTAACTTATTAGGGTGGCGACATCATAAATAATTGGGAATTAAATTGGACCCCAATCATTCGGAACAAGTGCTGTGCACCAACCCTGGAAATGACTATGAGCATGTCATTAAAGAATTCAAGGAAGTCTTCTCGGAAAAGCTAGGGTTGCTTAAAGACTATCAACATAAAATCAAGTTGAAACACAATGCTAAACTGGCGGTGCACAAAACTAGACCCATTCCCCACTTGATGTGGGAACAACTAAGGAAAGAACTAAACAGACTAGAAGAATTGAAGATCATTGAACCTGTGGATTGCACAGAATGGGTGGCCCCCATTGTTATCGCCAGTAAGAGTAATAGTCAGGATATTAGGATGTGCATTGACCTGCGAGATCTGAATAACAGCATCCTAGTTGAAAGACACCCCTTGCCACGCATCCATGAAATGTTAAGCACCATGGGGAAGGCCACTCATTTCAGCGTGTTGGACCTATCCATGGTGTATCATCAGGTGGAACTACATCAAGAATCCAGGAGACT
Organism: Lissotriton vulgaris; assembly: GCF_964263255.1. Taxonomy (NCBI): domain Eukaryota; kingdom Metazoa; phylum Chordata; class Amphibia; order Caudata; family Salamandridae; genus Lissotriton; species Lissotriton vulgaris. Next base: position 65,436,801 of record NC_141687.1, read on the forward strand.
AACGGCGTTCACCACTCCTTTGGGGATCTTCATGTTCTCCCGTATGCCGTTTGGGCTAGCATCGGCGGCTGCCGTATTCCAAAAAATTATGCAGCACATTCTGGATGGTATACCTAAGACACTTTGCTTTCAGGATGATGTCCGAATCTATGGTGCCAACGAAGAGGAGCATGACCATAACCTAAGACAATTCCTTTCGAAATTCAAGGATGCGGGACTCACCCTCAAACAAGAAAAGTGCAAACTGGGAGTGGAGTCTGTGGAGTATCTGGGACATTGTATCTCGAGAGATGGGTTCAAACCAAGTTCTGCCTAGTCGAGGCCGTAAAGGATGCCCCTGCACCGACCAATAAGGAAGAACTGAAATCTTTTCTAGGTCTAGCAAAATACATGGCAAAATACGTTAATCATTTTGCGGAAATCACTGCTAACCTAAGGGAACTAACTAAAAGAAATGTACCATTTCGATGGTTGGAAGAACATGAACACACATTTTCAGAAGTAAAAGAGAACATTATTTCCGCCCCATATCTGTGCAATTTTGAGCATAACACAAAAACCATCCTCGCCACAGACGCAAGCGGAAAAGGTTTGGGGGCAGCTCTGTCACAAGTGATTGATGGCAAAGAGAGAATTGTGGTGTTTGCTTCACGTACCTTAAGCAAAGCGGAATTGAACTACTCAGTGGTGGAAAGAGGAGCTTTGGCTTGTTTTTGGGGGGCAAAACACTTTAAATTCTTCTTGTGGGGCATACAGTTTTGTATTCGAACTGATCATAAGCCCTAGCTCTTCATGTTCAATCCCAAGAACAACTCTTGTAACACCCCTCGAATTGCTAAGTGGATTTTGGGGTTGGAAGGGTTTTGCTTCAAAATAGAATATGTGCCAGGTACACAAAACTCTGCAGCAGACTTCCTTTCTAGGAGCCCACTCAATAGGGAAGAGAAATTTGAGGTAGGGGAATACCCCATCCTTCAGATTGAGCTATCAACCATTACTTCAAAAGAATGGTTGGACCACATGAGCTCTGATAGCACAATGACACAACTCAAGTCATACACGTTACAGGGATGGCCCGAGTCTCAAGAACAATTGAACGCTAACACAAGGAAATTTTGGGAGGTACGTAATGAACTTTGCATAGACAAAGAACTAAGCATGGGAGTAAAATCCGTTCCGCTCACGTTATTTGAGGATTTTCGGTAAATTCGCAGTCCGCGAACTCTCGCGAATTTGCCATAAATCGGCAAATTCGCACGCAGCAGATTTTTTTGCTTGGTGATACAATATTGCGGTGCGCGGCGTTCACTTACCGTCATTCAGCGCTTGCCGAGTTGTTTTTCTCGATATTTTGCGTGTGCTGCGCCATTTTGGATCTTACTGCGGGATCCCGCGGGAGTTTGGCGACCTCGATTACATCATCGCGGCTTGCCACCTTGCACAGCGAGAGTTTGTCAACGCGAGTACGCCCTGATCACGTATCGCGGGAGTTCGCAATTGCGAACACGTAGATGCAGCGGGCAGCAACAATCTTGCACTCGGGAAATTTCAAAATTTGCAATTCTGCACAAGAAATCCACCAAAAAGCAGCATAAACCTTCTGAAAATGATGATTTTTATCAGAATAACTCCTCAGGTTGACATTTGCTTGCACTTTTTTTTGCAAGGAGTCCATTTTGGGGGGGAGGGAGGGTGGGAAGAAGGAAGTGCCCCACAGTCTCCAACTTCCTGTTCCTGTCCAGCAGGCTCCTCCCAGTGCTTTCTTCATGTGCTGGTCACTTTCATTCGGATCTTGACCTGGAAGGATTACTTTTTGTGGATGCTGCTGGATATTTGGATTTGAGGCCTTTTTGACTTTCTTTGGATCACTTTTGGATTAGAAATTTCACAAGTAAGTTTGTTTGGGGCATTACAGTTGCTGCAACTACAATTTTGGAATTTTCGATTTTTGGGCTGTTGTTGGGGCCTTTTGCCCAGGGGTAGTGAGTGGTGCATGGACTGAGTCTTTCTGTGGGGTCTCTTTAATGTAAACATCATGGAGGGCAGGGATGGCATGGGATTGTGCTGATTCTTGTGTGTTTTTCGATTTTTTGGGCTGCTGTTGTGGCCTTTTGCTCAGGGGTAGTGAGTATTGCATGGGCCTAGTCTTTCTGTGGGGTGTCTTGAATTTAAACATCATTGAGGGCATGGATGGCATGGGATTGTGCTGATTTTTGTGTGTTTTTCGATTTTTTGGCTGCTGTTGGAGACTTTTGCCCAGGGGTAGTGAGTGGTGCATGGGCCTAGTCTTTCTGTGGGGTGTCTTGAATTTAAACATCATGGAGGGCATGGATGGCATTGGATTGTGCTGATTTTTGTGTGTTTTTTGGGGTGTTGATGGGGACTGGCCATGTGGGTGGGGGCCATTTTGAGTGCTGGTACAGGCAGTCCCTGGCCATGTGCTGGGGGGCAAGGGGCCATTTTGAATGCAGGCAGTCTTCTCAGGCCTGCACCCATTTGCCTAGCTTTCATCCATTATGCCCAAGGGTAGTGAGTGGTGCATGGGCCTAGTCTTTCTGTGAGATGTCTTGAATTTAAACATAATTGAGGGCATGGATGGCATGGGATTGTGCTGATTTTTGTGTGTTTTTCGATTTTTCTGGCTGGTGTTGGGGCCTTTTGCCCAGGGGTAGTGAGTGGTGCATGGGCCTAGTTTTTCTGTGGGGTGTCTTGAATTTAAACATCATGGAGGGCATGGATGGCATTGGATTGTGCTGATTTTTGTGTGTTTTTTGGGGTGTTGATGGGGACTGGCCATGTGGGTGGGGGCCATTTTGAGTACTGGTACAGGCAGGCCCTGGCCATGTGCTGGGGGGCAAGGGGCCATTTTGAATGCAGGCAGTGTTCTCAGGCCTGCACCCATTTTGCCTAGCTTTCATCCATTATGCCCAGGGGTAGTGAGTGGTGCATGGGCCTAGTCTTTCTGTGAGATGTCTTGAATTTAAACATAATTGAGGGCATGGATGGCATGGGATTGTGCTGATTTTTGTGTGTTTTTCGATTTTTCTGGCTGGTGTTGGGGCCTTTTGCCCAGGGGTAGTGAGTGGTGCATGGGCCTAGTTTTTCTGTGGGGTGTCTTGAATTTAAACATCATGGAGGGCATGGATGGCATTGGATTGTGCTGATTTTTGTGTGTTTTTTGGGGTGTTGATGGGGACTGGCCATGTGGGTGGGGGCCATTTTGAGTACTGGTACAGGCAGGCCCTGGCCATGTGCTGGGGGGCAAGGGGCCATTTTGAATGCAGGCAGTGTTCTCAGGCCTGCACCCATTTTGCCTAGCTTTCATCCATTATGCCCAGGGGTAGTGAGTGGTGCATGGGCCTAGTCTTTCTGTGGGGTGTCTTGAATGTAAACATCATGGAGGGCATGGATGGCATTGGATTGTGCTGATTTTTGTGTGTTTTTCGATTTTTCTGGCTGGTGTTGGGGCCTTTTGCCCAGGGGTAGTGAGTGGTGCATGGGCCTAGTTTTTCTGTGGGGTGTCTTGAATTTAAACATCATGGAGGGCATGGATGGCATTGGATTGTGCTGATTTTTGTGTGTTTTTTGGGGTGTTTATGGGGACTGGCCATGTGGGTGGGGGCCATTTTCAGTACTGGTACAGGCAGGCCCTGGCCATGTGCTGGGGGGCAAGGGGCCATTTTGAATGCAGGCAGTGTTCTCAGGCCTGCACCCATTTTGCCTAGCTTTCATCCATTATGCCCAGGGGTAGTGAGTGGTGCATGGGCCTAGTCTTTCTGTGGGGTGTCTTGAATGTAAACATCATGGAGGGCATGGATGGCATTGGATTGTGCTGATTTTTGTGTGTTTTTCGATTTTTTTGGCTGCCGTTGGGGCCTTTTGCCCAGGGGTAGTGAGTGGTGCATGGGCCTAGTCTTTCTGTGGGGTGTCTTGAATTTAAACATCATGGAGGGCATGGATGGCATTGGATTGTGCTGATTTTTGTGTGTTTTTCGATTTTTTGTGGTGTTGATGGGGACTGGCCATGTGGGTGGGGGCCATTTTGAGTGCTGATACAGGCAGGCCCTGGCCATGTGCTGGGGGCAAGGGGCCATTTTGAATGCAGGCAGTGTTCTCAGGCCTGCAGCCATTTTGCCTAGCTTTCATCCATTATGCCCAGGGGTAGTGAGTGGTGCATGGGCCTAGTCTTTCTGTGGGGTGTCTTGAATTTAAACATCATTGAGGGCATGGATGGCATGGGATTGTGCTGATTTGTGTGTGTTTTTCGATTTTTTGGGGTGTTGATGGGGACTGGCCATGTGGGTGGGGGCCATTTTGAGTGCTGGTACAGGTAGGCCCTGGCCATGTGCTGGGGGGCAAGGGACCATTTTGAATGCAGGCAGTGTTCTCAGGCCTGCACCCATTTTGCCTAGCTTTCATCCATTATGCCCAGGGGTAGTGAGTGGTGCATCGGCCTAGTCTTTCTGTGGGGTGTCTTGAATTTAAACATCATTGAGGGCATGGATGGCATAGGATTGTGCTGATTTTTGTGTGTTTTTCGATGTTTGTGGCTGCTGTTGGGGCCTTTTGCCCAGGGGTAGTGAGTGGTGCATGGGCCTAGTCTTTCTGTGGGGTGTCTTGAATTTAAACATCTTGGAGGGCATGGATGCATTGGATTGTGCTGATTTTTGTGTGTTTTTCGATTTTTTGGGCTGCTGTTGGGGCATTTTGCCCAGGGGTAGTGAGTGGTGCATGGGCCCAGTCTTTCTGTGGGGTGTCTTGAATTTAAACATCATTGAGGGCATGGATGACATGGGATTGTGCTGATTTGTGTGTGTTTTTCGATTTTTTTGGTTGCTGTTGGGGCCTTTTGCCCAGGGCTAGTGAGTGGTGCATGGACTGAGTCTTTCTGTGGGGTCTCTTTAATGTAAACATCATTGAGGGCATGCATGGCATGGGATTGTGTTGTTTTTTATGTGTTTATCGACTTTTTGGGGGTGTTGTTGGGACTGGCCATGTGGGTGGGGGCCATTTTGAGTGCTGGTACAGGCAGGCCCTGGCCATGTGCTGGGGGGCAAGGTGCCATTTTGAAGGCAGGCAGTCTTCTCAGGCCTGCACCTATTTTGCCTAGCTTTCATCCATTATGCCCAGGGGTACTCAGTGGTGCATGGGCCTAGACTTTCTGTGGGGTGTCTTGAATTTAAACATCATTGAGGGCATGGATGGCATGGGATTGTGCTGATTTTTATGTGTTTTTCGACTTTTTGGGGTGTATAACTGATGTTCCTCTGTCTTCCATTGCTTTTAGGTGCACAAGAGAACCACCAGTGCCAGGAAGAAGTCCTGCAGCGGTGTGTGTGCAGCATAACATCACACAACGTCACGTGTGGCCACAGACAAGACAACTCTGCAACTCGTGCAACTGCGGCCTGCTGTTCTGACATCTGAAGAAGATGGCCCCAAAAAAAGTTCCCCGTAGCTCCTCTAGCAAGAAAGTTGCCAGTAAGGAGCAGAAAAGCAAGTTACCAAGTAGACTGGTGTGCCGCCCGCCTCATTTTTTGGGAATGAAAAAAAGTACGCCTGCAGCATCAGCGGGATCTGCTGGGGACCAAGCTGGGAGCAGCACCCCCGCTCCATTGGGCTAAGTGCCACCACCACCACGCCAACTTAAGTCCAAGCCCTTGAGTGCTGCAGAGGCACTTAGTCTAGTTGTTCAATCACCATCGACCGGTGATGTTGGCTCATCGCAAGAAAGTATCAGCAATGTCCCTCAATCAACACAGGTTGTTGTAACTCATCTGACGAGTGTTCAACAACCACAGCCGCAACAACAACCACATGTGCAAGTACAAGCCCAAGTACATGTGGAAGGAGAGGCAACGCAAAGAGATGCGCAAGCAGAGGTGCATGGAGGGGCACAAGTGCCCACAATAGTTGTTCCTCCCAAAGTAGGGGCACATCAGGAAATCGACATTCAAGCCGAGCTATCATTTGAGGAAGCCACTCCTCCTGATCATTCATTGTCTTCCACATCCCTAGCAAGGAAAAGATCAAGGATGGTGTCTATATCTTCTTCAAGCCCCATTCCTTCTGATGATATGGATTTAACTTGGGAACCACCACTGCGTCTGAGAGTGAGGCACACCATGATCTGACAAAGGTAGCTAAGTGTAAAAGGAAGGTCCCCGAAACTCTCGTACTTATGGAGTGTGGTGCTGAAGAAGAAGTGGCGTATACTACTCCTGCTGATGAAGACTCTCACGACGACGACGCAGTCATCATACACGCCACTCCAGCCTCAGTGGGCATGCAGCAAACAGACATTTTGACCCCAGCCCGAAAAGCTGCTGAGAATGATGTCAATGAGGAGGCAATGGGAACACCATCATTGGAGTTAACTAGTACACCACCACCTACCGCTTCCATATTTGTTTCTCGCCAGACGGGACCTCCATCCACCTCGACCTTAATTAGTGGTGGTGCAAGTGCACAACGTAGTAAAGTTCGGCAACACACATCCTCCACTTCATCTGGCATTAGCAGCATGACCACCAGTATCGCCTCCTCCGCCCCCCACAAACATTTCAAGTCCGCAGTTTGGGACTTCTTTAGTGTTTGCACAACAAGGGAAAACATAGCCATTTGTAGCATTTGTAAGCTTGCAGTTAGTCATGGTAAGCTTGGTACCAACTATGGTACCGGAGACCAGAGAGGTCATCTTGAGAGACAGCACACTGTCCAATGGCATGCGCACCTAAAGGAGATCAAGGAAGCCCAAATTGGAAGTCAACAAACTGTATACGTTGATGTTTCATCTGATGATGACGAGGAGGAAGAAGTGTCAAACATTTCTTCACTTACACCCAGTACCCCTGTCAGCAGCACACCCACCGTGAGCCACACTAAGAGTGTGGGAGAGAGTGAGACACCAATGCGAAAAAGTTCATCACAGAGCGTAAGTGGGTCGAAGAAGTCATCATCATCATCCTGTAAAATCATGGTCCAGCCCACCATTAGAAGAATGTTGTTTTCAGAAGCGCCATTTGAACGCAACCACCCACTGACGTGTCTGTATAACACTAAGCTGGCTAAAATGCTAGCTCTGGACCTTCTCCCTATTTCTTTTGTGCAAGGGGTTTGTTTTCTTGAATTAGTGGCAACGCTCAGCCCTAAATGGAAGGTTCCGAGCTGGTTCTATTTTGCCAGAGTTGCGGTTCCAGCACTACATGCAGATGTGCTGGAGGTGATTGGGGCAGCTTTGCAGAAGAGTTCTGTTCACACTATACATCTGACAACAGACATGTGGACCAGTGGCGCAGGCACTGATTACATGTGCATCACTGCACACTGGGTCTCTTTTTCAGGAGTTACAGCAAAGCTAATGGCAGGTGTTGACCCGGACAATGTTTTTAAAGCTGCTCTGAAACATGCAACACTAGCCATGTTTGGCATGGAGACAAGTCACACAGGAGAAAACATTTTGAAGGAGTTTAACACAAAGGTCTTTCAATGGCTGTCCCCAAAAAAACGCAAGATTGGTTATGTTTCCACGGATAATGGTGCCAATGTAGTTAAGGCCATGTATCTGGGTAAATATTTCAGAGTGCCGTGTTTGGCGCACTGTATAAACCTGGTTGTTAAAAAATTCTTGAGTGAAGAAAGTCCAGTGTGCAAGTTACTGACCACCTTCCGAAGAATGTGCACACATTTCAGCCATTCTTTTAAGGCCCGGAAGCATCTGAGGGGCCTGCTACACGAACGTCGACTGCCAGTGAAAGCACTCATCCAGGAGGTGGCAACACGTTGGAACTCAACCTTCTACATGCTTGAGCGTCTGTATGAGCAGTTTACGGTAGTCGATCAGTATTTCTTAACACTGGGTACAGCTATGAAGGACCTGAGGCTAGATGCGGAGCAATGGGAGCTAGTTAAAAGCCTGACAGACATGCTTCGTCTGTTTGAGGTCTTCACACGTGCAGTCAGCTGGGAGGACTGTAATTTGGGAAAAGCTATCCCATTGTTGCGCATGTTAGAGCATCAACTGAAGGCGATGTCTTCTATGTTTCAAAAAGATGAAGAAAAGCAAGAAGCTTTTGATTTGGCGGAGAAATTATTACAGCGCCTACTTGGCGATGAACGTCTTTAAATGATCCATTCAGAACAGCATTACATTTGTGCTACTATTCTGGATCCACGCTACAAAAAGGCACTGGCAGGCAGAGCATTCTTTGCTTTTGGTGACGCAGAAGTTTTGATGTACAAACATTGGTTAGCTGTGTCAGCCATGAGGTTTGAAAGAGAACGGCAGGAAATTGAAGGAAAAGGCAGCACATCAGTATCAGCAGGCCATCCCGAGTCAAAAGAATCCACTTCTGCACCTGTGGCTGTGGAAGAAGTGACCTCTCAGCCGTTAAAGACACCAGCAACCGGATCATCTGCACCAGACACAACAGTAACATTGTGTGAAGAAGAGCATTGGCTAACTCAGCTTGGGTTTGCTTCTCAAAAGGTCCCAGCAAAAAGTAAGCAAAGTGGAGGAACCGTGGAGAACCTTGAGTCGATGGTGCAGGACTATCTGAATGACTCAACAGGGGTCTATGTTCATGATGACCCATTGGCGTATTGGCATGGGAAAAAAGAATTGTGGCCAGAGATCTCCAACCTGGCTATAAGCTACTTCTCTTGCCCACTCGCAAGCGTGTCTTCTGAACGTGTTTTCAGTGCTGCTGGTGGCATTGTAACTTGCAAAAGGACCCGCCTCTCGCCCAAAAATGTGGAGAGGTTAACAATGATCAAGATGAATCAGCACCTCATACCACCAGATTACAAAGTACGAGAATACACGCCGGAAGAAGACGAGGAGGACACCAACTTAGATGAGGGAATTTCTTCTCTGTTAGGTGACCTACTCCCGCCTGAATTCGCAGAGTATAAGGACGAACTCTTCTTCCCTGACACTGAGCCCTGAAAATGAGCCAATGAATCAATAACTTTCTTTTTCGTCCTTATTCACTTTTATTCCTGTGTGTATGTCTTTCTTTGTTTTGCAAAGTCAATATAAATAAAAACTTTAATCACCTAATCACAAAACCAAGCCCATCAGCAGAACTGTCTTCACTTATTTGCTTATTGATTTGAAGGTGCCGCAGTCTACATTCCTCAGGTTCACAAGTTCACAAGAACATGCTCCTCTATCCTCCTCCTCCAGACTCCTATTTCCCTCAAAGCAGAGGGCTGGATTACGCCCAATGAAGAAAGACTCTGCACTTGTGGGGGTGTTCTACTTCTTTGGGGGTGAGTTGGCGGGTCTTGGGGCATTGCTGGGAAGGTCTAAAATCGGATAAAAGTGGTTTGGACAAAATCAGACTTGAAAACGTTTTTGCCTTTTTGCTCACTATCTGTTTTCGGGGGCCCGTTTGGGGGGCTTCCTGGTGTTTGTGGGTGGGTTTTGGGGTCTAGGAGCACTGCTGGCACAGTCTAATGTTGATTGCATTTGTTTTCTACGACATCCATGGTGGAAAAGTGGAGTCATGACCTAGCTGCACAGCGCTTTTGGACAGAAGGCCGAAAAATATTGTAAGTATGAGATTTTCCATTTTTGCTTTTAGCCTGTTTGGGGGTGTTGTGCTTTTTTGCGGGTGGGTTGGCGGGTCTTGGGGCATTTCTGGGAAGGTCTAATACCGGATAAAAGTGGTTTGGACAAAATCAGACTTGAAAACGTTTTTGCCTTTTTGCTCACTATCATGTTTTCGGGGGCCTGTTTGGGGGGCTTCCTGGTGTTTGTGGGTGGGTTTTGGGGTCTGGGAGCACTGCTGGGTATGGATACTTTTGATTGCAAGAGGTTTGAAGAAAATCCATGGTGGCAAAGGAGAGTTAGGGCCTAGCTGCCGAGCGCACGCAGAGTTATTTTGGAAATTGGCCTGAAAATGACTGTCCCCATTTTTGTACTTTTGCTTTTTGTCTGTTTGGGGGTCTTCTACTTGTTTTCGCCTGGGTTGACGACTCTGGGGCCATTGCTGAGAAGGTCTAATACCGGATAAAAGTGGTTTGGACAAAATCCATGAGGAAAAAGTTTTAGCTTTTTCTGACATTTTGCTCAAATTAGTGTTTTCGGGGGCCTGTTTGGGGGGCTTCCTGGTGTTTGTGGGTGGGTTTCAGGGTCTGGGAGCACTGCTGGGTATGGATACTTTTGATTGCAAGAGGTTTGAAGAAAATCCATGGTGGCAAAGGTGAGTTAGGGCCTAGCTGCAGAGCGCGCGCGGAGTGATTTTAGAAATTGGCCTGAAAATGACTAAGTCCCCATTTTTGTACTTTTGCTTTTTGGCTGTTTGGGGCTCTTCTACTTGTTTTCGCCTGGGTTGACGGCTCTGGGGCCATTGCTGGGAAGGTCTAATACCGGATAAAAGTGGTTTGGACAAAATCGAAGGTGAAATTTTTTTTGCGTTTTTGCTGACTTGCTTGTCTTTGAGGTGAATGGATGAATGAATGAAATGTGATTTGTAACCACGCAACTAAGCCCAGTGGGCGTCAAGGCGCCTAGCTCGATATATAGCTGAGTCTCTTTGGGTGGGTTCCGGGTGTTTGTGGTGGATTTTGAGGTCTGGGAGCACTGCTGGCACAGTCTAATTTTGATTGCATTTGTTTTTCAGGAAATCCAGGGTGGAAAACGGGAGTTATGGTCTAGCTGCACAGCGCGTTTGGACAGAATTGAAAGAAGTCCAAAAAATATAGTAAGTATGAGATTTTCCATTTTTGCTTTTTGGCTGTTTGGGAGTGTTGTGCTTTTTCGCGGGTGGGTTGGCGGGTCTTGGGGCATTGCTGGGAAGGTCTAATACCGGATAAAAGGGGTTTTGACAAAATCCATGCTGAAAAGCCTTTTCTCATTTTTTGTAACTTAGGGTTCGTTAGGGTTAGCACTAGCAGCTGTATTCCATGTGTTTGGGGGTGTTCTACATTTTTGAAACTGGGTTCTGGGGTCTTACAGCACTCGTGGGAATGTGTAATCTTGGTTGCAAGTGGTTTGAAGAAAATCCATGGTGGGAAAGGGGGGATTTGGCCTAGTTAAAGAAAGCGTTTGCCACTATTCTTAACTTAGGGCTCGTTAGGGTTAGCAGTACTGTATTGCATGTGTTTGGGCGGGGGCTGTTTGTGGGGGGGTTTGCGAGTCTTGGAGCGATGCTGGGTATGGATACTTTTGCTGGCTTGCAAGTGTTTTGAATACAATCCACGGTGGGTAAGGGGGGATTTGGGCCTACTTTACTACTTTCAAAGTACGTTTTGTCACCATTTTTCTACTAGGCCTCGTTTTTTGTGATCTGATTGGGGGTCTTCTACATTTGTGCAACAGGGTTTAGTAAGGGTCTGGGAGCACTGCTGGGAAGGTCTAATTTTGTTCTAAAACACAGTTTACAGTACACCTAGCTTGAGGGGAAAGATCCGCTAAATTAATTTGCCCATACTTATTTATCCTTCAAAAGGAGACTCAGACAGAGTACGCACTTTCAAAAATATTGTACTGTCTATTAGGAATCTCAAAGTGTGACTTTTTGCACTACACAGCGTACATACCTTATATTTATTTGTCAGTGGTGTTCTAATATCACTTCCTGTTTTTCCATCAATAATTACAGGCCGGGTTTCAGTCTGTGCAATGGGAAAAAAAGGATGAAGTCAGGCTTCACATTAGCGAGCCGCAATACAGGATCCGACAGGCAGGCAGTGGACAGGGTGTCTTCTGGTCACCAACATTGATGGACGGAGCGTCAGCTGGAATGGAGGAGTCCCGCTAATAAGAGGAATGGTTTGATGCATGCAACTTACCAAATTCAACAGGACAACTACAACAACATACAGATACAGTATCCGTTCTTTTCTAATTATCTTTTAAGTAATGTTATTGCTGTGAACTTCTATGAATGTGACTCTGCATTTCTTTGATCTCTGCTTCTAAATTCATCCCTACAGCCATTCTATAGGTTTTACTTGTGCTATTTTTTAAACCTAATTTAATGTAAGAAGTGTTTCTCTGAGTGCAGAGATAGGCAAGTTAAAACGCATAATTAGTACTGCAGCCCTGTACTGTCTCATTCTTTCATTCACGTTTGTCGAAAGTACTACTTACTTTTCAGTAACCATGCATGCAGTAGTGCATGCACTTCCTTTATGTCACTTAAAAGATGTATGGTTAGCTTTGTACCCAAAGATTTAATTATCTGCAATTATTGTTTGTCCATGCTGTGCTTTTTTTTTTTCTCTCAACAAAACTTTCCCAAAATCCCCCATTCCCATCCATTTTCCAAACCCCAACCCTCTTCCCCCGGGCTGTGTGGTTTTGATTGATGTGTGACTAAATGACAGCAATAATTCCACACACTTGCTGGGGAGGATAAGGTCATAGCAACAGGCTGGTGAAGGAATCCGAGGATATATTCTATTCTTACTCAGCTTGACACTCAGTCACTATTGGCAAATGAAAGCAGATTTTCATGTGCGCCATCAACTTGATTGGTCATCAAGAACATCCTCCTCCTAGACGTGGCAAATTATTACGCTGCTGTGTCCTTCACCTTCGGTACTATTTCTTGTAGTAGTAGCCAATGTCAAAGAAATTCAACACAAGTACTGGTTATAATTTCAATACTTTACCATTTGTTAGGCTACATTGTGACACTGTTCTAGTGTACTGTCACCTGCTATTCTCTATTGTACCGTTCTAATGCTATGGTAAGGAAAAACAAGGTTTCATTTTCTTTTTTTTCAGATGCTTCAACTGCCACTGTGTAACACCACTAGTACCACTGCAATTATGACATTTCATCCGCCCAGGATTGCCAACCTTAATCGCCATTTGCCGTGCAGCCAGCCCTGTGCCTAGCCCTATTTCTAAACACAAATTACAGGTAAGATAAGCATTTGGGGGAGGAAGTATAATGGAGTATTAGGAGAGACGAGAGACTGACGCTAGTACTAGTAATGTCCTAGGACTATTGAATTCACTTACTCTGTGAGAGGCACTTAGTTTTGAAAACATTTGGGCAATTAATTACACAACTTGAATCAAGATGCAACTTAAGTTTCAGGAAAACAAACTTACTGTTAAACCCCCACCCACCAGCCTCAAAAGCAGTAAAAAAAACACGTATGCTAAGATAAAGTTTAAAGTATATTTATATCCCTAACAAAAATAATCTCCCGCAAGACCCAACCCACCCCCACTACCTAACCCCAACGAATGTCCGTGAAAAGTCCAAAAAACCCAACTCCCAATTCCCACCCCCCAGAAGTCTATAAACAAGGGGCAAGGGACAGTCTCCTCCTACTGCTGGCTGCTGCTGTTGACTTTCTGGGCCAGGTCGGCATGCTCCTTGCGGAGGGTCTCGAGCAGGGTTTTGGTGTTGAGGAGCTCCTGCTCAAGGTAGGAGACCCTCAGGGAAAGGCGGTGCATCCTTTTTTTGTAACTGCTGTGGGGGGGCAGCTGATTTCTTTGCTGCTCGGCGGTGGCGGGTGGCTGTGGTACCCCGGCTCTGTACCGCTGGAGACCTGCTGTGCTGACTGGCTGACCCAGGGAGCGCGGAGGAGGATGCAGGTGTCGCCGTAGATGTTGTAGACGTACTCTGCGTGTCCTCCTCCTCCTGGGCCACCAGCCGCCAATATTCGGCGACAGTTGCCTCCAGCCTCCATTGCCGGGCCCGTCTAGCCAGCTCCTTCCGTGTTAGTTTGGACGGAGCATCTATATGAAGAAAGAAAAAGACATAGTCTGTAACCAATGCTCTTTAAGATTAACACAAAATGATTCAGCAGAAAGTTGTGCCACAGTAGAACTAGCAACTTGCAAGCCCAGTACATAACTATTGTGGCCAGTATCTATCTAACCTCCCACTTCTTCACCCTTGCTCTAACATTAGTGGGAGTTTAAGGAATCAATTCTACGAGCACTATGGACTCACTCCATTAGAGTCGACTATGACAGTACACCAGTCTTATTCTTCTTCTTCTCTCTTGTTTAGCAAAATTGGTACGTTAACTTCTGCAAGCCGTCATAATGCCAGCGCAGTCAACTTGCACCTGAGAAAAACAGACCCCCGCCATGATGATTGAGACAGACTTGCGTTACTGTACCAGTCCAGTACATGCAGGTGGTGATGCTCTTACTTTTCTATTATGGGTGGCACTGAGAATACTCTGTTACAAGGGCTACTGCTTAATTAATTTTACTTTCACCCTACAGTGCCAATGAATACTAGAAAAGGAAAATTAAGAAGATAAATAATCTGATTATCTATCACTGCACATGGTATGTATTTGCTTACATATGGGATGACTTTAGGTGCTTTGGTTTTTATTGAGTGAACAGTGATACATCCACACATGAATGACCGAGTTCTATTAAACTTATTAACAGAGGTAGTGAGTGGCCATCGTAATAGCCGGATATATGCTGTGCTTGCAATACAAACTACTGCTACTATTCATGGTAATATTCGGACAAAATTACAACTTCTTATCCTTGCCTTTCCTACACTGGGACGGACGTGCGGGTGCTACACATATGCTATCTAAGAGTCAAATAGTACCATGATCCAGTCATCCATCGATTCAAACGATATGTCAATCATTCTTCTTCATGTCTCTCATCTGGACAAACCTTACGTTTTCTCACGGGGAGCACACTATGCAGTCTGCAATCTCAATAAGTAAGGAATATAAGAGCTTACCACTGCCCACCACTACCGTGGCAACCCGCACAGCAGTTTGGTCCGGCACTTGCAGCGCCTCCTCCCCAGAGCTTTCCTCCTCCACCTCCGCGCTGGGCCCAGCACCAGATGTTCCACCTACAAAGTACATTTAAGGATGTTAGATGTCATAGACATACATCACTCACTAGTATTTTGTCTAGGAATGAAGAAATGTGAATACAGAAACCAATCTAATAATTTGTGACTGTCTACTCTAAAGTAAAAATGTCCCATTTTCCAGGGAAGGGTGTTGTCTTGCTGCACTTTTTGGCACAACTGATGAATGCTTGCTTTTTAACACGCACCATTTTTCTCATAACAGACAGAAGCTTCACTTCTAAGAACAAATCATCATCACCACTAGGACCGAGGGACCAACGATTCAGCACCAAAAAGAAAAATTAAAGTTCAAACCAGGTGAGGGCTCGGCGCGCTGTAACGACCGGATTTTCGGACCAGATAGAAACAGCTCACCAAGACACCACTAACCCAGCCGAAACGTAACCATCTCCCTTCTCAGGACCTACTTACAAAAAGGCACCTGGGTACCTACCTAAGGATGGGGAATTAGCAACATACGAGCTTGGATCTTCTAAAACACCACACTCATACCTTATAGTCTCGCGGCAACATAGGCCCAGACTAGACTACCCTGAGGCAGTTCCGATTACTTACCATTACACACTGATCACCATCAGTGCTCGCGCAAGCCACAATCCTGTGGGTATACGCACTGTATCCCCCCAGTGCTCTCCCTATTTCATACATACACAAGCCGCAATCCTGTGGGTATACACATTGACCACAGTCAATGCTCTCATTAACGCCACTTTCCCTAGCGGCGATCTCATTACACACCGTATCCCCCCGGTGCTCTCTCAAGCCACAATCTTGTGGGTATACACATTGACCACGGTCAATGCTCTCATTAACGCCGCTACACAACGACGATCACTTTCCTATGAATACCTTCAGCTCTCTATATTGGGAAATCTCTCTATCTACTAGGATTACAATATTACAGATAATACAATATTATAGATTATGTGACAGATAGACAGGTCAATCCTCTCTCACACAAGAATGGCCAAATCACACTGTGTAAAGGTTATTCCCTATTTCGAGTGCTCCTCTAATCCCTTGCTCAGTTACCATTTACCTGGACGGGAGACGCATCCGTTCACATAACAGCATCTGACTAGAAGAAAGGTTAACTTTATCATAAGAAAGTAACAATTACACACTAGTTCACTAAGAACTGGGGTACCTTTATTCAATAATAACAATAACAATATAATACTGCAATATAACATATAGCCTGAAAAGCAAAAGAAAAGATTAGAATGTGTGTGCACACTAATAAGAAAGGGTCGACGTCACCTTATGTGTACGAAGTCTGGACTCAGTAGTCATCTGGGTTCCCTTCTCGTCTGTGCCTTGGCTCTGTTTAGATCACTCCTGCAGTCACAGATACACATCTGCACCGCTATGCTCTGTCTCCTCTGCTCCCCTCCAAGTCACTGGAACCTTCCTCTTATTCTCTGTCTCGTCTGCTGCACTCTCGCTGTTCTGCACTACTCCTCTCTCCTCTCAATCACGGACTATCTTCACCTTCCAACTTCGATCTTATAAATCAGTTTCTGCCGCTCTAGTATTCGTTCGCTCCACTAACTGCTTCATTCTGCATGCTCTGATCTTAGTATCAAAGCTCACCAGCTGCTCCAGCTAAAATAACTTCAATCTTTCTAAGAGAGTATTAGCCATCAGTCTTTCTCGGACTTCAAAATGGTGACTGTCTGCCTTAAGTTGATTAACTGCAATAATGCTAATGACTAGCTGCCGCCTACTAACTGACTGACTGACTGACTGCTGAACTCTTCGTGCTTTCGCTAATATGGAACCTTGTTCATGCATGGAAAGTTACGGCCAGTAACCTGCCGCCCACCAAATTCTTGTACCACCCCGTGCCAAGGACACGTTCTCAGCCGGCCGGCCTGATGTTATGTCTTCGACATGAAGAAAAATACAGTCTTTCGATAAGGGCCAGCCTGAGCCGGTCCTCTCCAAGCGAACAACACCTTATAACTAAAACATTACATTTGACCTAAAAGCATCTCAAGCTGCCGAGGCAGAAAGAAAGATGGAGTCTCTCCCGTTCGAGGCCTGCAAGGCCCGAAATAAGCATAACTCCATTAGAAGTATATTAGCAACCTTACAAAAGGACGGATTAGTACTAATACTAAGGAATCTATCCCTTAACATAAGTTTATAGGTCCTAGAATAAAGAAAAGTGTCTGGAATTATATCAAACACCTTGTAAATAGGCCAGGTCTGAGGTTCTAGTCCTCCTATTAGAATGATAGAAGGCTAAAGTCACCTTCACTCAAAAAGGGGCAGAAAACCAGGTCAGAACACTCGCCCACAATAAATGTGTGAAATAAATCACTATAAGCACTTTTCCATTTTTAATCAACCGTTTATGTTTTATGACAAGCTTGATTTTAATAAATATTTTTACTTTTAATAAAGCTTTAAAACTTAAATAGACTCTGTGGTTTTTTGTCATGAGTGAATGAGCAAAAGGTTTTGCAATTTGCAAGCATGAGTCCGTGCCTCTGACATTTCTGGACTCTGACTCCGTACTCTTGTCCTGCGTTGGATAATTATCATTGGGGATCAATTATCGATGAATTCGGGAGCTAAATGACTCTGCCACACTATCTAGTCAGTAAGGAGATTGGGGGTTCTTCAAAGTCTGATATCACTGATGTATGTGGAAAGTCTACCTGCGACTATTATAATTGATAAACAATGCACTATTTAGTGTCCGTAGTTCTATTTGTGCAGATTTGTCTCTGCAACAGTAGTAGTATGGATTGTTCTCCTATCCAAACCAAAAGTAAAGTAGTATCTTATTCTTTCTTGGTGGCCATTCACCTTTTTATTGTTGGTAATTGTCAAAGCATAAACATTTAGAAGACTTGAAAATACATTATGGACAATCCCAGAGGACTGCACTCAGTGCATAGGGCTATTGCTGACTAGAATGGGAGTTTCGTTTTACACCTTTTGCCAAATGTGCAATCTTCGTTAGCTACACAGACAGACTAATAAAAATAATCCAGTAATACCACAGGGAGTCATAGTCGAGGAAGGATAAGAATTTAGATACAGTCTACAAGAAGATCAAAGACGATTTAGAAAAAATCGAATGAGGAACGCTAAGAAAAAATAGGTACTCTATATTAAAATTAAAACTTACTGGGGCCAGCAAGGAGCTCTCGCCTGACCGATCCTGGCCTTGTTCAGCAGCAGCAGCAGCCTCCTCCAATGCCCCTGGGGGGAGCTGATGTACAACATGAAAGAAAGAAATACCAGACAACATGGATGATATTTGTCAACCAAATCAAACATTTCAAAAGAACAATAACAAAATATTTTGGCGAAATAGCAAATAGACAACTATTCCACGGGATATATTGACCAATCTCATGTGGTCTACTACGATATTAGTATTGCTTGATTTGCGGACCGTCAACTTGGAAAGTTATGTAACTCACTAAACAAACTACTAAAAAGGTTC
Source organism: Lissotriton vulgaris (assembly GCF_964263255.1). Taxonomy (NCBI): domain Eukaryota; kingdom Metazoa; phylum Chordata; class Amphibia; order Caudata; family Salamandridae; genus Lissotriton; species Lissotriton vulgaris. The sequence continues at coordinate 65,455,098 of NC_141687.1, forward strand.
GCCTAGGACTGGCGGGCAGCAGTACGCAGCACACGAAGTGACAGACAAAGTCCATCGTGATTGCAGATCAGCGACAACACTAAAAGGTTTCCTACTACATTAACCAGTCATTAAAATACTCAAACTATCAATCCACCACCACTATTTCTTCTTATTGCCAGGTGTACCAAGGAAGGACTGGACTTGAGTCTGTAAGGGCAGATTTAGAAGCCCCGTGCGGCTCTTTTGCTCCATTGTTGCGTGACTTTTGTGACGCAGCGGCAGAACAAAAGAGGCGCCATGGTGCGGCGTATATTAACAACGTGATGCATATGGGAGATGCATCACGTTGTAAAGCCCTGCGCCATCAGGGGGCGTTCCGGCGCAAGGGAGGGCGTTCCTGCGCAGGAACGCATCTTAAAAGTGGCTCAGGGAAATCTACAAGATTTCAATCAGTCACTTTTAGGACAATGATGCGTGACTGCTTGAAGCAGACATACGCCCTGTGCCTGCTTGAAGCAGACATACGGCTTGACGCAGCATTGGGGAGATAGGGCACCCCAGAGCATTGCTGCAGCTGCGCCATCGTTGCAACGCAACGCCAGCAATGCCCCGCCTTTACGGCACTGATGCATAACGCTTTGGTGACGTTTTGGGCCCATGGTGCGCCGCATTATAAATACGGCGCACCATGGGTGGTGGTGGCATGGCGCACCATTACTGGCGCATCCCTGCTACTTTGTAGGGATGCGCTGGTAATTAAAAATCTGACCCTTAGTGTCTAGCATTACGCAGTTCTTTAAACTACACTCATACATAATTTCTCAGGCCAATGAAATGAACACAAAATAAAAAACAAATAAGCATAGTAGCAACGCTACTGAGAAGGAGAGCAGTGCACCTGAAATGCACAGAAGATTTTGAAATATAATTTACCTACAATGTAATCAGCAGCATTATTGCTCTTGGTAAAAACCAAAAATTTGCAATATAATAACACACAGAGCAGGAGAAAACGGAGTAGTGAAGAAATAGCTAGTACTACTCACCAAGCCCGAGATCTCAAGGCCGAGCAGGTCGATCAAGTCGCGTTCCTGGTCCAGGAGATCCGTCCAACGGTGGGTGGCCTGGTTATAGGTGCGCCGGACCCAAGAGTGTTGGTACATGGCCCGGCACACCTTCTCCCACCTCTTGCGGCGCTCCCGGATCCCGTACCCGCTAGCGATCTTGCCGCCTGCCATGATGGTCCTGGGGAGGCGTTGCTGAACATAAAAAACTAGTGCGGCCACCTCCTCCGTGCTGAAAATCTCCCGGGCTGTGATTGTCTCCCCCCTCAAACGCCCGCACGGGAGCCGGGCACGGGGTGCCGGACCCTTCCCCTTCTCAGGATGCTTCCCGGCTCCCTTTACCATGGTCTGGGCAGAAAGGAAGCTAAATAATAAAGAAGAAATAGAATAGGGAAGAAGAAAAGAAAAGAGTTCAAAAAAGTATTTTAAAATTAACCAATAGTAGCAGAAAACACAAAAATATAGAGCTAGAAAAATAGAGGGTTAGATAATAAGTAAAATAGATCAAAAAAAACTTCAAACAAGCAAAGGATGGCAGAGATTCAGAGAGGATACAGAAAGCATGCCCAGAACCATAGCAATGAATGAGAAACAAGATGGCCGCGCCCGTTCACGACCGCGTGGGTAAGTTTGCACCAGATTTCCCTCGCGATCACACGCAAACTTGTACTAGCGAGCCGCACACTTTGCGAGATTACACATCGCGCCCGTAAACGGAAATACATCATGCAAACAAGATGGCCGTGAACGACCGTGAGGGTAACTTCGCGCCATTGCGCTACAAGCGGCTCGCTAAAACGCACAAAACCTTGCAAAGTAACACACCGCAAAAAAACAAATCGCATATTCGCACGAGTTTGCGGCTTCCGAATTCGATCTCGCGCAAATTCGCGCCCCGCGAATCCCGTTAAATTGCAGAAAAACGAGTTTTGCAAAACTGAAAGCACTCAGCAGGTGCAAAAGTTCAAACTCATCATTAGTAACCATTCACTGTAGTGCTTCCTGAGGGACCCCTCCAGAGTTCAGTTGCCTACTTGCTACTATTCTATGACCCTGCTCTGACCCTCACAGCAGCGTCGTAGAATAGCTACAAGTAGGCCACAAAGGTCCTGTGAAAAAAAATTGCACTGCAACAGAAAGCAAATTACAGATAAGGAAGAGGGTGCCAGACTGGAAGTTTAAATTCAGTGACACATTAATCAATCCCAAATTAATTCATGTCAGTTGAAGCAGGGCAGGTGTGCTTGCTTTTCCCCCCCATAATCTACAGTGATGAACCAGAGGGTGGCAGTGATGTACCAGAGGGTGGCATGGGTGAACCAGAGGGTGGCAGTGGTGAAACAGAGGGTGCTGTGAACCTGTGATGATGAACCAGACGTAGAAACGACATTGTCGCGACCGTTGCGAGCCGACAAGTAAGTTCGCAATTGCAAACTGGTACAAAACCCTTGCGAACTGGCAGAAACCCTTGTGAACACAAAAAAAAAGAAAAATCCGCAAATTCGCGAGAGTTCGCAGATTTTGCGGTTTGCGAATTCGTGAATACGCAAATTCGCGAACCGCAAATTCGCAAAATTCGCCCATGCTTACAAAGAACTATTATTTAGAAAGGACAAATTAATCCCACCAGAAGCGTTAAGAAACAAGATTATAGACCTAGTACACGAAGGTCATTTGGGCAGAAGCTTAACTAAGGCGAGGTTACGTGAAAGCTACTGGTTCCCCACCATGGACACTCTAGTAGAAGAGAAAGTAAAACTTTGCCAAGCATGCAGTAATAGTGATAAGTCAAAGATACCTAGGAAGGTCCAAATTTTCCCGCTTCCCATTCCAAGTAAACCATGGGAAAAGATCGCTCTCGACATAATTGGTCCACTTAATCTACCAAGAGTGGATAAGAAATTTGCCATAGTCCTTACAGATTACCACTCGCATTGGACGGTGGTTAAAATGGTTCACCAGGTAACCACCGCAACAGTAATTCAGTTTCTGAGGGACACCTTTGCTACAGAAGGTATACCTGCATCCATAGTCACTGACAATGGGGTCTAGTTTGTTTCCCATAGTATGACAGAGTTTCTCAACAATCTAAACATAAAACACATCACCTTACCACTGTACTGTCCCAGGGCTAACGGGTTGGTAGAAAGGATGAACCGCATGGTTAAAGGTGGAAATCAATTAGCCAGTAACAACAACATTCCTATTGAGCAAGGTCTTCAGGAAATATTATGGGCCTACCACACCACACCCAACCAAATTACAGGAGTCTCTCCTTTCTCAGCATTAAGAGGGAGAAAACCCTGTACCAAGTTCTTTCCCAATTAGTTAGGGGGAGGATCCCTCATCACCAGGGACATGAGTGTTTTCACTGCCAGAGTTCAAAACCATCAAAACAAATACAAAGAGCGTTATGACTCAAAACATGGTACTAAGAACCCAAAATGGAAGGTGGGTGAGTGGGTTTGCATAAAAAATCCAAGGGGTAGCAATCCTGAAAGCAAGTTTTCAAAACCCATGTGTATAACAGCAGTCAAAAGAAACACAGTCATTTTAGATGATGACCAAATGTGGAGCATGGACAGACTAGTAAGGGCTAAACAAGAACAAAATAGACAGACCCAAAACCATCCCAGTTCTGAGCACCTATCCGACATTACCCCTATGCAAAGAACACGCAAGACACCTAGTTGCCATAAAGACTTTATTGTATACAAATGAACCTCCTACGGGAGACATGTTATGTTAGACTGTATCGATGGAAGTTATTGATTGCAATGGTTCTAAGGGGGGAGGATGTGTTACAATCTTATGTGTTATTCTTCTGTACATATATTTACAATGTGTTCACCTTGGTATGTTCCATCCACCCCCATGTTGATAGGGCAATTGGTAGCTTCCTGTGAAGCTGACCTTAGAATGTTCATGTGAGGCGAGAGTTATTGCTGGAGAGCGGAGCAGTGAAGAATAAAGGCAGTTTCTTATCAGACACCTCAGTCTTTCATCTTTATAACACCCTGCCACTTCCGGTGCCCACCCTCGTCCATGTTGTGTAAGCGGTTGCAATTTTTAATGTAGGAGAAAGCTCCTGGTGCCCTGCCTCTGCTCACCTTGCCGACACTCCTTTGGAGTCAGTGGTTGCCTATCTGCTGTATTTCTGCTGCATTTAGGCTGTTGCAGTCTACCACGTTGTGGCTCTTATCCAGGACCCCTGACTTCTAAGCTTGTGGGCCCCTGCGGGTCTGATACTTAATCAGAATATCCTCTGATATAAATATTGTTCATCAATCCTACTGGAGTTAATACTAGCAAATCTACAGCCAGTGGGATGATAGTTATATACACAATATTTATGGCATGGTGTTGATGTCAGACAATAATTCTTTGCACAAAATTTGTAAATTCAACCTCCGGTATCACTGTATACTTATGGTTCTATCATGAGACAGCGACATGATGATGACGGCGATTCTTTCTACTGCTGTGTGCTTTTCTTTCTCTGCTTTTTATTCTCTGCCCTGTTTCCCTTGATTGTCTCTCTTCATCCCCCCCACTCTATGCTCCCTCAGAGACACTATTTCTGTCTCATTTCACGCTACATCCTCTTAAATTTCCAAAATCTCTTAACGCTGTTTCCATACCTGTGATCACCCAGTGTCTATTTGTATTCCTCCTGTGTTCTCTCACTGTGCTTTTCAGGTCTCGCCTGGCGTTAGCCTCCCGCATGCGCTACACTCGCCATGCGAGATGTGAGGGCCTCTTCGAATCTCAATACGGATTCCGAAGGGGACTTGAAGCCCCGCCCCTTCTTTCCATTGGCTTGCGTCATAGCCTATGCTAAACACAGCCTTTCTATTATGAAGGAGGATTTTTAATCCCTCCTTGTTGCCGCTCCGTCCGCTTTTAGCCCTGCCCACCAGGACTGGATGCTTTACTTACAGCTTGTTACGGAGCGTGAGGACTTTTTTTTTTGTCATTCCGGCTGGATCAGGTTCTTCTTTTCCAGGAGAAGGCCACCTCACAAGGTTTTATGCATCTCGGGTGCCATATAAAAGTTTTCTACTTTCTATATTCTTTGGGCAACGCACATTGAAATAACCGATACCACATGTTATTACAATTAGGTGAGAGCAGTTCACCCAGTTTTATTTTGCTTTTCTTTGCACCTCGAATTTTAAGTGTTACGTTCATTTTTTTCAACAACAAAAAAATGACAGGAATGACAAAAACACGGCACAGGAAATTTACAATTAAAAGCGCACTTGTCACTGACCCAAACAAGCACTCGTGTTTGTCTTTCATAGACAGGCGTAGTCCAAAATGGCTGTCGTGTCTGCGTCAGATGCACCAATACCATGTTTCGCTGAGAGGGGCTCAGGGTATCAGTAAGGCTGCGCTCTGCTATACACTGTTCTTCAGGGCTGGGAACTAGTGCAGGGGTTTGGAGCGGTTCCCACAGCATGGCTGGAGTTGGGCGGGTGGGCTTAGAGGGGCGCTAGTGAGCTACGAGAGAGGCGCAGATTATCTGATCTTAGAGCGTAATATCTGTATCTCAAGAAACGCAACAACGCAGTCTCTGTCGGTACAGGGGTTTCCGAGAGTATCCACTACCTACTGGGCAGGCGAGGGCACTTTTCCTCTGTAGAGCCAGGCTTCGCCTAGAGCTTGTGCTGTAACGTTAAATGATGGGTCCCTGTGGAACGTGACGAAGAGCCCTTGGGTCAACAGCCATCATTTTGGAATACTCATTAGGCAAACCACTCCGCTCGTGCTATAACGTAAAATAATGGGGCTCCCCTGAAGAATGTGAAGAGGGGGGCCTGGGTCTCCCTTATCTAACAGTTATTTAGTAGGTGGCGGGGTGGAGTACTAAAGATTGTACTCTGCAGGGCCCTTTCAATAGAAGCCAGGTTTCTCAGGACCATGTGTGATGTGCAGGTTGTTTTCCCCTTGAATTCTGGGACTTGTAGTTCTGTTTATAATGGAATGTACAATACTACAAATCCCAGAATTCAAAGAAAGAACCTGCAGTGGAGCAGCACATCACACATGAACCAGAGAAAACTGGTTGAACTGCCCCCCCCCCCAGCCGAAGCCCCCTTTAAAACTGCTGAGGAGCGGCCCCCTTGCCCATTCCTAAATTAGACTTTGCCTTCAGACCCCACACTGTGGCAGGTTTTTGGGAATTCTGAGGCACATTTATGGCAATATATTTGACATGATATTATTTTACCACTTTTCTCTCACTTACATTTGTTTGTTTTATTTCCCATCCTCCTTTTATTTCCTATGTTACTCGTCGACCAGTTCTTCACCCTTATGTTTTACCTTTCCATTTTGTAAGTGAAACTCCAAGACTTTTAGTTATTTTTTGCCTATTTTCCCCTTCACCTCTGCCACACTTGTCACTCCTTTTCTATCAATTTTTTGTATTTACCTAATTTTTACAGTTTTTTCAATGGAGTCTGATCATTTTTGTTTTTCACTTCTTTCCACTCCACCAATTTCTCTTACTTGTTCTGTTTTACTTCCACACCCTTGTTATTTCTTTACTCGTTTGTCTTCGATAATATTTTGAGCAGAGGCATGAAGTTAACCAAGCATCAGGACATTTTGCATCATTAAATACAAACCTAATAACTAATGAGAATGAGACTCCTTAAAACGTTGCAGATTGCTTCATATAAGTACCTTCGCGAGGTTTCATTATTATATATGTGGAATCCCCTCTAGAGTTCAGGGCTGGCGTGTTTTGTGTGGTGGGAGAGGGCATGCCCTTCCATTAGGACAGACGTGTTTAACAGATCCAGCTGTTTGCATAACTCGGCAGCATTTGTAAAGGTGACATGGTGGCTCAGTGAGTACATTACTCCTCCGTTGCTGACTCTTGGTGTTGGGTGAAGGTCACAAACTCGAGCCCCAAAATGTCAACTCTCCATTTTAGTTTACCAGGTCGAGTGACTGAGTTTTATTGAGTCTGAAATTGGTAATAGCAATACGCCCCCAGCACATGCCCACAGCACAATGCAGACACGCCCACAAGGGACTACTTTGCTGGCACGGTTCTTTTACCTTTTATATGTATATGGTGGGCGTCCGCATAGCCTATGTCCTTCTGCTGCAACTGCCCTTTCCAACACTGTATTGGGTGTTGTGATTGGTGCTGTGGTTCCTGAGATTACCTGCCTCAAAGGTTTTGGCTCCCTCTTTATTATATTAGTATGGAAGGTGGCCTGCCATTGGAAATTAGGGTTTTTGGTTCACGCCCTTTTGCCTTCAATCCGGACTCTGTGGCCTGCTTTGCTGCTGTCACAAAGCACTTTCTTATCTTTATCTTTCTAATTAGAATGGGGCCATGTGTTTCTATTTAGAAACACATGGCCCCATTCTAATTAGAAACACAAGGCCCCATAAAGACAAGAGATCCCATGCTCTGGCTGCAGCGCAGTCCTCTTTCACTTTCGGGACCGCGCTTGTTATGTCTTTGAAAGCGTTCTCGTACACTAGACACTGTGCCTAAAACATAGCGGGTCACGCTGTGATGGTTATCAATTAATGAGAGGCAGCGATAGACATTATTCATGCTATAATTCAAACGCAATCCTTGTCAGAGTATATTTACACAGTTCCCGAAAGTCTGCTGTGCACGCTAGTGGGCAGATGACTTCATTTGTGGTTTCCAATTAGACGTCCGGGGTCCATCAGTGGCAGGGGGTTTAGTTACTCTGCTGGCAGGAGACGGAAACTCTTTCTATCCGGTGCGGAACGGCCAGGCTGAGTCCCTTCTAACACCGGGGAAAGTCACAACTAGGAAACATCAGCAGCTGGGGCGTGAGGGAAAAATCATGACAGCTTCGCAGGTCTTGATGGTTTCCAGTCACCCTCTAGCAGTAAAGTGAATGTGTTTATATTCAAAGTACGCAAGAGTTTGTTAAAAAAAAAAAGAGCCAATGCTTGGCAGGATCGTAGAGCGCCCTTACAGACTAGGGGCCTCATTTATGAAAGCCTTGCGCCACTAGTGCGCGTCACTTTTTCCCATTTTAAAAGTGACGCACCGGTGGCGCAAGGCCTTCATAAATAAGGCCCTAGGTGCGCCAAAGAGCTACGTCTGGTCTGACAGCTGTGTCAGAGAACACCACCCTGTCAACGTACCCCAGCCCTGCAAGTACACCACCTGGCACCCTCCTCGTATAATTCCAGCCTGTGCCCCGGCTGGCCTCTGTCTGCACAATATGACGCACTCTCTCACTATCACAAGGTGCCTCCCCAGTCAACAATGTGCAGCGGAGTGATGTTGGAAGGATGCAATTGGCCCCATTACAAGCAAGAGTGGTCTGCTTAATTCAGATACTCTGTTCATCACCACCCCCTTTTCTGAATCGTTTTTGGCCACTATAGGTGTGGCAGGGTATACTCAGACATGAGTCCCTTGCTCACTGCACCATCAGGATTCAAGCAAGCCGGGCCGACGACGGCTGAAATGCCAGAAACCGGTCCCCGGAAGCTTGTCTCCTTTCTGGTGAAGAATTGGCTTGGTAGTTTCGTCTGCCCTGTTCCCATGATGCACTGGGCCAGGGACAGACTAATTTGCATATAGCCAGGTTCTGAGCTGGGATGGTGCAGTGAGCTAAATAACGGTGATGGATCAAGCCCTGATCTTTGGACTGGGTAAGAGTGGTCTGCTTAATTCAGACACTCTGTTCATCACCACCCCCTTTTCTGAACCATTACAAGCAAAGGTCGGGGAAATGGCCATCTGAGCGCTGGATGCATATGGAAATACCGCAATAACCAGTGTTTAGTGCGCCCCGGACTCCAGGTGCCGCTGCACGTGTTGCACCATTCATTGCTAGGCCCTTGGTTCATTGTTCGACATGGTGTTTCTACCTACTTCTTATGGAATCCCCACCCAGCAGGACGTCAGTGTCAATAAATTCCCTCCTTTTCAACTGAAAGGGGCCACACTTGGGAGTGAGGATGTATGTGTGTGGTGGGGTGTAAACTGTACTGGTAAGAGCTGTCTCTCCTGCTACCCAATGTCATTTAACTGTGTTTATATTTAGGATGTTGCTTGTAATGTATGTCTCTATTTGTATTCATTTTAATTCATGCCATAGGAAGGCATTGGTGTCGGCATAGGGCACGGTAGGTCATGTCTGCCAGTGGAATGCGGCTCAGGTGTAGGCGAGGGGCCGCATTATTTGGAAATTGCCTCTCTTTACCTGCAGTCTGCCCTGGTCCCCCGAACCAAACGCGGTTGGTCTTCTATTCCGGTCAGCCCTCTTCGCCCCATCACCCTGTACCCATTGTTTGGGCCACTGGAATTATGCGACAGAGGAGGACTTAATGTGGCAGAATTCGCGGGATTATGCTGTAAGAAAAAGCTGATTATGCCTCATAATGCGGCCAGTTTCGAGACAGTAGAACTTCACAATGGTGTCATTTTTACATATGTAAATGTAAATGTAAATGTAAATGTACAGGTATTTATATAGCGCAAACCACCCACATCGCAGGCATCTAAGCGCTTGCTTAGGGAACCCGTCCTGGTATTCCCCTGTTAGATAGCCCCAGCAGGGTATCCACAAGGTGAAAGCCAAGCATCCCGCCGCGAGGGGCCGTTGTGGAGATTAAGCAAGCTATTGCCCAGAGTCGCAGAGTGTGAACCCGTGAGTCGAGTAGGCACCGGAGCGAGAATTATCGAGTCCGTGGAATTATTGAGCCCAAGCCCCGTCAAGGCGGGGAATTGAACCCTGGTCCAGGGCCGATCTCAGCTTCCGGGTCTGCCGCCTCTAACCCCTGAGCCACAGTTCTCCACACTAAATACCGTATAGTCAAAGGTTCCACCCCATTAATGGAAAATGCAACAGATGCCTAAAATCCATAATTATGTGGAAAATTCCGCTGCCGGCAGAGTCGCAGTTTCTGTGGCACTGCTCACCTCCCTGCACTTCTCAGTGGGCAGCAGGGCCACACTCCCCGCGCCCGTTCGTTTCCGTCTCTCAGACACGATTCCACTCCTCGCAGCAGCTGTGGAGATGGGGGGAGGGGGGGGCACAGCTGGATCCAACAGAAGCACGACCGGCACCAGGGGCTTTTCTAATTATTCCATATCAAGGGCGGCGATCAGTGACTGACGCGCGCAGCAGCCAAAAGGCACCCAGGAGTCCAACTGTGCTGCTGCCCCCTCCCCGCCCCCCCCTTTATCCCGATGACACCCCGTATGTGCAATACACAGTCTTTGCTGGCACGACAAGTCTCACGAGCGTTGGTACTTTTCTTCAGGTTGTTTCCTTAAAATTCCGAGTTTTAATTAAGTGTCTTCATACTTCTGGTGACACCAAGAGACACGAAGACCCCCAAAAGAGAGAAATCCGTGGTCTATCCCCGCTCCCGTGTAATTGACGTGCATTTGTACACACAGATACAAAGATTGGATGCATATCAAAAGTGTTGGTACACATGAGTGTAGCTAAAGAGAAACATAGATTTGTTGTTTACCCAAAATGGACCCTTCATAGGTGCAGTTGGCGTTTCACATGCACAGACAGACACTACATGTTCAGCAACAGTGTACCCTGCTCTACACACAGATTAGCATGACCCGAAGCAAGAGCTGTGCCTCCGTCTTCACATACACACATAGAATAGGTATACCAAAGAGAGAGAGGGACCCTTCGGCTTAATTCAACCAAAATGGGACTACAGCACGATTTCTACATACATTATAGGCAGGCACCCGAGACCCCACCTGCATATGATCAACATATAACGTTTTCATAAGAATGACAATAGATTCAAGGGCATACAATAATCGAATAAGAAAGCCCTTAATAATATTCCCAAGAGTGTATTCCAAAGAAAACCATACACCCCCCCCCCCAAAAAAAAATGGCCTCTTTGTAGGTGTAGTTGAAGTTTCGGTCCTATTCCAAAAATATTCCTAGACTACCATCTGGACAATACATGGTGTGGGTCGTAATATATTCGGTTAGTGGAGCTGACAGAAATAAAATCGAAAGAATCATAGCTAATAAATTCATATCTCGCACCCTTGCATTTTGTAAACATCTCTTAACAACACCAGCAATCATATCAACAATCCTATATCCAGCAAGGTCTACAAAAATTGACAAATTTACTGGATAAATCACAAATTTCTCTATACAATGTAATGGTTTTATTAATTATTCCAATAAAGATTCTATTAGTACACTGCAACAGGACTACCAGTCCCTAAACCTTCACTGTTCCTGTGGCACAAGGTGGTGTCGGAGGTGGATCCCTCATCCTGATTGCAGGGACAAGCCTTAAGAGTGCTGTCATCCTTCCGCAGCACAGGACATGAGCATTGCTGCCACAGCGTTACTACCAGTCCCACAATCACCTCACCATTGTTCTTGTAGAGCAAGTAGGCACAGGAGGCTGGCCCTTCTCAGCGTTGCCTGGACAAGTGCTTAAAATCACCATCATCCTCCCACAGCAGGGGGCTCGCCCAGGTGAACCACAGGCCAAGGGTCAGCCTATCCACAGCAGGGCCTCCACTCTAAGCTCTGAGATTCTGCAGGTATGAAGGTGGGTCCTTGTGACAATGGATAAAGGAAACTTTGCCAGAGAACAATCCATGCCCTCAGCAGAATTCCATAGTGAACTTTTTGTCTTGTGTGATGGAGGTTATTAACATATAGAAACATAAATGGGAGTAGGAATGTTTCAAAAGCAAAAACATAAATAAAAGGCATTGTCATTTGCAATGCCTATAGCTCAAACTCAGGTAAATGTGAGACCTGTTGCATTGCAAATGCTTGTTACCCTAGGAGCGGGCCATGGGTGGAAAGTGTGGTTGCACACGTTTACCCTGACTACATCTGACCTTTTTAAGCTGATCGCTCCAAGCTGAAGTGTCTTTTGAAATTCTGCCCTAGATATGTAGACCCCCTCGCAATCTCCCCCCACACACACACACACTTTCCCAGCTCATCAACGAAATTGTGGGGTGCCAAAACAAGAGGCTGAAAGCTGTGTTGTATCCTGCTACCTCGCATGGACCTTCTTTACATGCTTCTCCCTGCTCTTCTCTCTTTCTTGCCCTTTCTTAGTCACCTGTACTCTGCTGCTCAGCCTGTCTCTATGATGTCATCCTTAGTTCTAACTTGTGGTGTTGGGCTCGTGGTGCATTATCTGAGCTCGTGGTGCACTTTCTGGTTACCATGGCACCAAATGATGCACCAAATAGCTGTTAATGTACTGTGCCTGACTGGAAAGGACGAACCTGCTCGCTTCCCAATAAACTACTTATTTGTGACATATTTCCTGATTCCTCGTTCTTTACATAACTGTGTATGTTTAACTGTACTGTCAGTTACCTCGGCGGCTGAGCAGCAGGGCAGCTGCTCCCGGTCGGGCATTTATCTTAACCTTTACTGGAACCAGGATTACTACCTTATCTAAATGCTGTACTTGGTTTTTTGATTACCAAGAATAAACATACATCCTGACCCAGCAAATAAGGATTCATCTTTCATTTATTGGATGTTACAAGCTGGCGCCTGCGCAGTGCATTGACATGGACCCTGGGACATTATGCCCAAGACCATGCACTGCCAGAGTTCAGCTCCTAGCATCCTGCTGAAGCAGGACCCTTGAGTGCTTGAGGCAGGAACTTTAAAGAAACCATCAGAGCTGAGTGCCTGAAGCAGGAACCTTGAGTGCTTGAGGCAGGAACTTTAAAGGAACTATCGCAGCTGAGTGCCGGAAGCAGGACCCTTGAGTGCTTGAGGCAGGAACTTTAAAGGAACCATCACAGCTGAGTGCCTGAAGCAGGACCCTTGAGTGCTTGAGGCAGGAACTTTGAAGGAACCTTCGCAGCTATGTGCCTGAAGCAGGACCCTTGAGTGCTTGAGGGAGGAACTTTGAAGGAACTTTCGCAGCTTAGTGTCTGAAGCAGGACCCTTGAGTGCTTGAGGCAGGAACTTTGAAGGAACCATCGCAGCTGAGTGCATGAAGCAGGACCCTTGAGTGCTTGAGGCAAGAACTTTGAAGGAACCTTCGCAGCTGAGTGCCTGAAGCAGGACCCTTGAGTGCTTGAGGCAGGAACTTTAAAGGAACCTTCGCAGCTGAGTGCCTGAAGCAGGACCCTTGAGTGCTTGAGGCAGGAACTTTGAAGGAACCTTCGCAGCTGAGTGCCTGAAGCAGGACCCTTGAGAGCTTGAGGCAGGAACTTTGAAGGAACCTTCTCAGCTGAGTGCCTGAAGCAGGAACCTTGAGTGCTTGAGGCAGGAACTTTGAAGGAACCTTCGCAGCTATGTGCCTGAAGCAGGAACCTTGAGTGCTTGAGGCAGGAACTTTGAAGGAACCTTCGCAGCTATGTGCCTGAAGCAGGACCCTTGAGTGCTTGAGGCAGGAACTTTGAAGGAACCTCCGCAGCTGAGTGCCTGAAGCAGGACCCTTGAGTGCTTAAGGCAGGAACTTTGAAGGAACCTTCGCAGCTGAGTGCCTGAAGCAGGACCCTTGAGTGCTTGAGGCAGGAAATTTGAAGGAACCTCCACAGCTGAGTGCCTGAAGCAGGACCCTTGAGTGCTTGAGGCAGGAAATTTGAAGGAACCTTCGCAGCCGAGTGTCTGAAGCAGGACCCTTGAGTGCTTGAGGCAGGAACTTTGAAGGAAACTTCGCAGATGAGTGCCTGAAGCAGGACCCTTGAGTGCTTGAGGCAGGAACTTTAAAGGAACCATCAGAGCTGAGTGCCTGAAGCAGGACCCTTGAGTGCTTGAGGCAGGAACTTTAAAGAAACCATCAGAGCTGAGTGCCTGAAGCAGGAACCTTGAGTGCTTGAGGCAGGAACTTTAAAGGAACTATCGCAGCTGAGTGCCGGAAGCAGGACCCTTGAGTGCTTGAGGCAGGAACTTTAAAGGAACCATCACAGCTGAGTGCCTGAAGCAGGACCCTTGAGTGCTTGAGGCAGGAACTTTGAAGGAACCTTCGCAGCTATGTGCCTGAAGCAGGACCCTTGAGTGCTTGAGGGAGGAACTTTGAAGGAACTTTCGCAGCTATGTGCCTGAAGCAGGACCCTTGAGAGCTTGAGGCAGGAACTTTGAAGGAACCTTCTCAGCTGAGTGCCTGAAGCAGGAACCTTGAGTGCTTGAGGCAGGAACTTTGAAGGAACCTTCGCAGCTATGTGCCTGAAGCAGGAACCTTGAGTGCTTGAGGCAGGAACTTTGAAGGAACCTTCGCAGCTATGTGCCTGAAGCAGGACCCTTGAGTGCTTGAGGCAGGAACTTTGAAGGAACCTCCGCAGCTGAGTGCCTGAAGCAGGACCCTTGAGTGCTTAAGGCAGGAACTTTGAAGGAACCTTCGCAGCTGAGTGCCTGAAGCAGGACCCTTGAGTGCTTGAGGCAGGAAATTTGAAGGAACCTCCACAGCTGAGTGCCTGAAGCAGGACCCTTGAGTGCTTGAGGCAGGAAATTTGAAGGAACCTCCACAGCCGAGTGCCTGAAGCAGGACCCTTGAGTGCTTGAGGCAGGAACTTTGAAGGAACCTTCGCAGCCGAGTGTCTGAAGCAGGACCCTTGAGTGCTTGAGGCAGGAACTTTGAAGGAAACTTCGCAGATGAGTGCCTGAAGCAGGACCCTTGAGTGCTTGAGGCAGGAACTTTGAAGGAACCTTCGCAGCTATGTGCCTGAAGCAGGACCCTTGAGTGCTTGAGGCAGGAAATTTGAAGGAACCTTCGCAGCTGAGTACCTGAAGCAGGACCCTTGAGTGCTTGAGGCAGGAACTTTGAAGGAACCTTCGCAGCTATGTGCCTGAAGCAGGACCCTTGAGTGCTTGAGGCAGGAATTTTGAAGGAACCTTCGCAGCTGAGTACCTGAAGCAGGACCCTTGAGTGCTTGAGGTAGGAACTTTGAAGGAACCATCACAGCTGAGTGCCAGAAGCAGGACCCTTGAGTGCTTGAGGCAGGAACTTTGAAGGAACCTTCGCAGCTGAGTGCCTGAAGCAGGACCCTTGCGTGTTTGAGGCAGGAACTTTTAAGGAACCTTCGCAGCTGAGTGCCTGAAGCAGGACCCTTGCGTGTTTGAGGCAGGAACTTTTAAGGAACCGTCCCTGAAGCAGGACTCGCACACAGGTAGAGAAAGCTCAAATACAAAACATGCTCTAAATTGTTGGGTGCATAGAGAGGAGAGACTGTGTGTGTGTGTGAGAGAGAGAGAGAGTTAGAGGGAGTGACTGAGACAGAGTGAGTATGAGCAATACAACAAGCAAGTGAATGAACATGCGCATGAGCATGTAAGTGAGACAGTGTGTGGGCAATTTGCAAACAATGAGTATATGAGTGAAATTGAGCTTGTACGACAATGAGTGAGCAAGTGAGTAAAATAAAGTGTACATTCATGTGAGGCAATGAGTGAGAAAGGGAGTGTACACTTGAGTTAGACACTATACGAACATTTGAGGCAGTGAGTGATAGTGAAACTGAGTATGTGAATGATGCTATGAGTGAGCATGTGAGACAGTGAGTGATCACATGAATGTGACTCTGTGGGTGAGTGAGATAGAGTGAATATGAGTGTGTGAACATGTGAAAAGTGTAAGTGTGTGAGACAGTGTGAGTAAGACAGTGAGTGTGCATGACACAGTGAACATGTGAGTGACACAGTAGGAGAATGAAATAGTCAGTGAATGAGAGTGTGAGTGAGACTGTGTAAGACAACTAGAGTGTGAGCAACTGAGTGAACATGTTAGTGAAACAGCTTGAGAGAATGTGCGTCAGGCAATGTGTGGATGAGACAATGTGCGAGTGAGACAGTTTGAGGGGAAGGCGTGTGAGCACAAACGAGTGTGTGTGAGTGAGAATGTGAGAATAGTACATCATGTCAGTGAGATAGAGTGAGCATGTGAGTGAGACAGTGTGTGAGAGTGTATCAATGAGACAATATCAGGGAGACAGTGTGGTGAAATAAACAGTAAGGGATTGTGTGTGGGAGAGTGCATAAATGAGACGGTGTAAATGAGCAAGAGTGTGAGCAAGTGAGTGAGATGTGAGTAAGTCTGCATATGAATATGTGAATGGGGCAAATGTGAATGAGCATGTGAGTGAGACAGTGTGAGTGAGACAGAGTGACAGAGACAGTGTATGAGCACAAGTGATTGAGCGCTCGTGAGAGTATGTGAATAAGGCACTGAGGGAATGAGACAGTGTGTGAGTTTGACACTTTGTTAGAGTGTGTGAAAGAGACAGTTTATTGAAGGAAGCAGTATCTGAGTCTGTGTAAGTGAGAGTGCATGAATGAGAAGTGTGTGAGCGAGACAGTGGTTGAGACCGTATATGAGAGAGTATGCAAGCATGTGAGTGAGACAGTGTGGAACGAGACGAGTAAGATCCTGTGGGGTATATTTACTGGAATTTAATGCCACTGTAGCATCAATTTCTTTGAGCTTTGGTGGCCACATTTACAAGATGTCACAAAGCCCCAACAGCAACATTTTTACAGAGTTAGCGGCAATTTTTTACAGCACCAATTCGGTTAGCATAACTTTCCAAAAAAGAGAAGCAAGGTAGGTGTTCCCACATGAAAACTCCTGCAAAACACACAACCTGATAAGTACAAGGATTTCCTTGTATGCAGGGGTGGCCTTAGGCACGTGCAAGCTGTGCACCTGCACAGGGCCGCCAAACCCCAGGAGTCGCCATGCCAATATAGATCCTTAATATAATAATCCTCTGAGGGTGGATACATATTTGCGTGGCGGCCCCTGGCAGGGATTTGGCGGCCTCCGGCTCTGTTCCACTTCCAAACACCCGGACCCCCCCCCTCATCACTGGCCTGTGCGCCTGCGTACCTCCGGGGGCCCCCTACCTACGCTCCCTGCCTAGGGCCGCCATGAGCCTAGAGCCGCCCCTGCTGTGCGTCACAAAAACAAAATGCTGCTAAATCACATAAGCTGCAGTTTTTTACCTCTACGAATAATCTGGTCGTAAAAATTATGCCAACACACGTGGATTATGGAGAAGTCCCTTAATTCATTCTTGGCATGCCCAACAACCCCATAGACCTCCTCCTATTGCAGCTAGGAGCACCAAGGAGATCACCACCACCACCACTGTCATGCGTCACTCACTTGAATACCTGCTCCGTTCCCTTTGGGTGACGACTGGACCCAATCCCCGCTAAGTTCTATCCACAGTAGCAGTGATAATAGCAACATGGCACAGTTGGAAGCTCTCAAAGGGAAGGGGGAAGGGGGAAGGGGAAGGAATTAAAAAAAGATAATCAAGGCCTCTGGATCTATGTCTGGAAAGGGTCTGGATCAAAAGCGAACTGGATCAGGGTAGGGTGGTTTTCTGACTAACCCTCTTATTTCGGTGGAATCTAATATATAGTAGAATACAAAATGGTTAGTACTCCTGGATTTAAAGTGTGGTGACATGGTCTGTGCATGTATACAAGGAACAAACATACCAAGTAAGGTTCTTCATAGCACAAGTCATAAATCTAGATTTTCATCTAGCACTTGTTATAAATCTTGAAATCCCCTTTTGTGAAGAGTTAAAGTGATCAATATAAAAGCTGTAACAAAGGAATGAGCATTAATGATACTAATCTTTACTTACTGTACGGACTGAAGTCTGCATTTCCAGATCAACACTCACCTATGTCCACTGCTTACACAAAGAATGAGTGTGCCAGAATATGCACAATAACCAATTAAAAGAATATAAATTAAGCAATTCTGTCCTTGAAATTCACTTTTTAGCAATACAAGGAAATGTGTTTTACTTGTTCCATTTCGCAATGTCTGCTCTTCGGGTTGCTGTTGGAAATATCTGTCATGTGCTACAGAAAGGGAGCTTGAAACAGGGAACTGTGGAAAGCCAGAGACTCTCCGCGGCCATCGGAATCTGTGCAAGAAGGTGAGACGCACAACCAGAAACTCTGGGGTAGAAGAGACGCCCAGCCGGGGAGATCGTCACTGAAGACAGGAGGAGCTCAGGTAAGGAAGTGCCAATGAGGGTAAGCATGTGCAGATAGTTTACGCATCTTCTATAGCCTAGTGCTCGTGCTGCCACACGTGGAGGTGTGCCGACAATGTGTCACCATCAATTAGGCTACATGTGCAGGCACAGTGGGCACTTGCCATGGTTGTGAATGCAACATGCTTAAGGTCTTTTGCATAACTAATGCTCCTCATGTATGCAATCATTATTGGACATATCCAGAGTGCACAAACATGTAATTGATGGAACAATCACTGCCACTAGGGATTACACAGTAGCACACGTGATACATTGCAACAGATAAACTACCAACATGCGGGACAGTTCCATAATATCTGCACTATTCACACTCCAGGTTGGACAAGCGTGAGTGCACACAATGTGCAAGGACAGGGGGAAGCAGGTACATGACAAACACTACGGCAGTGCCGGAGAAGGGAGCGGATCTACCGCCAGAGGATCACCCTCATTCACCTCTGTCAAATGGTAGTCATAGCCCATTATAGGCTTAAGAAGGGGTCCATTGGACGCCTCCTGAGCCAGATAGTCCCTGGGCTGCAACCCATATCCCAGCACTGAACCAACATCCCTCAACAGAGCAAACTACTCGATGTCCTCCACATGCTGGCATCGGGAACTTAACATACCACCACCAGTGTGGCAGGAATATCACAGGCATCCTTTTCCAAGTTTCTCCCCACTGTCCTGGATGCCAACATAAGCCTGACAGTTAACAATGACGTCTCCAAGGGCATATCGTGAGTATCAAAGAGGAAATCTGCACTGCTATTCCCAGTGCAGACACACAATAGATGGATACCAAATACAGTTGAACCCCAAGGTGTGTTGCACTTGGCCGCACCAGGTCCAAAGTGGAAAGGACGTTTGGTGTCCTCCAATCCTGTTTAAGGTGCCTGGACATATCAGGCGGTAGACTGTTATACACACCAACCATGATATGCAAAGTCATACTTGATTGTATACGACACAACATATGAGTCTGGACTAATGCACCTGTTCCCGAGGACAATGTTGATCAGGAAATTCCAGAGGATGAAGTGGAAGAATAAGAGGATCAGAGGCAACCTGACAGTACAGCAGTGGCAACCCGGAGGAGGGATGGAATCATTAATACTTTCTTTGCAGATTTATACATTTTTTTTTTTTAATTGATTTTGTCTTATACAACAAGAAAAAGCAGATCATACATCAGTCATGAGCACCAATTACACATATCTCAGAGTTCCATCTTTAGATCTGATATGTAACATATAAAGTTAGCACAATGTCATAATTATAGCACAAGCATTGATTCTAACAGTTCAGTCATGTTTATCGATGATAACAGATAGTAAGGTCTAGGACTGGAACGTGGTGTCAGAGACCATTGTTGACAGATCTGGGTTGCTACGTAAATAGTCAGATAGCGGCATCCAGATATCAGATGCTCTAGAGCCTGTAGGCAGCTCCTCAGCATACAGTAGAAAGTTATCTCTGCAATAGGTAGTGTCAACTAACCAGTCCCTAATCGCTGGAGTGCGTTTACTGTCCCAGTGCATGGATACTCTACGTTTCGCTAATAATAATAGTATGGACACCAATTTCTTTCTCTTTGCTCTTAGCGGCACATCCAGGCCAAGCAAACACACCCTGGGTGTGCATGGGATGTCACACGACATCATTAGTGACAGAGTGTTGGTCACTGCGGCCCAGTACTTCTCCACCTTTTCACAGCACCAAGCAAGATGGGCGAAATCCACCTGATCTGCCCCACATCGCTTGCATCTTGCATTATCACGCAGCTTAAGTTTGAACAATTTCAGAGGACTGTGGTATACTTGATGAAGATATTTATAATGAATAAGACGTAGATTCCCATTGGGTGTCAAGAGTGTGATCAGTGTGCAGCACGCCTTCCAGTCATCCTCTGAGAGAGGTGGATCCAGCAAAGCCGACCACTCGCGTTCGGAGTGTATCAGCTCCTACCCCCGCCTGTGCTTGTTTATATAGTCTGGATATGATGTGTGCATGACTTGGTGAAGTTAGCAGCAATTGTAGCGAGTGCAGAGTAGGGGGTTCATCAGGGAAGGAGGTGTACAGTTCACGAGCAGGTGCTTGTATTCCATGGTACAAAAAGCGAAAGAGCGGTGTCTGGTTGCTGATATATGCTAAATCTTCTTGTGTGATAAATGTGCCATTCGGGAACAAGTCTCCTAGCAGCGATATGCCCACTTGCTCCAGGAGGGCCATACTGTTCTTTTCCATCGAAACTGATAATCTAGAATGATAAGCTAACGGAAGAGTCGGGCATAAATAGGACTTTTATGTGCCAGCTGCCGGAGTCTCTCCCATGCCTGAGATGTGGTGCGTACGGTGTTTATCTCCTGCAGTGTGAGGTGAGGTCTAGTATGTGATATGATGCTCGTGAGTGGTATCGAATACGCATCTCCATGTTCCACTGCTAAATGCGGCATATACGGTACTGGATGGTGCCAGTAGTATGCAAACTGTGCTTGTGCGCATAGTTAGTAGAGATAGATGTCCGGGACCGCGAAACCACCTGCATGATAAGGGAGGGTAAGTGTGCGGAGGCCAATCCTAGCCTGCTTCCCTGCCCAAATCAGCCTCACAAAGATCGTGCGTAGCCTAGCAAAAACTGATGCAGGAGGGGTGATCGGTAAATTTACAAATAAATACAATAATTTCGGAAGTATCACCATTTTTAGCAATGAGATCCGGTCAGCCAGGGAGAGGGAAAGTGCTATCCGCCTCTGTATCTGCTCTTCCACGCGGTCAATAGTCGTGCCATAATTTTGCCTAATCACTAGTTCTACATCCTTGTGTACCCAAATTCCTAAGTATTTAATTGGGTCAGCTTGCCACACCAGAGGGAAGTCTAGTTTTGGTGCGCTGGTGCTATCAGTCAGAGGCAGCACTGCAGATTTACTCCAATTTATATGTAGGCCTGATTGTCTACTGAATTCACGTATTCGCGTAGCACAGGGGAGAGGTTAGCCTCGGGGTCCCGGATGTAGAGGACCATGTCATCCGCATATAGCGAAATACTAATGGGCCTCAGTTGGAATCGGAGTGCCGTATGGGCATATTTTTGGCGTATTTTGCAAGCAAGGGGTTCCAGAGCTATTGAGAATAGCAAGGGAGAAAGCGGACAGCCTTGCCGTTTACCTCGCTGGATGGGTATCGGTTCGGATATATGGCCGTTTACTTTAATACAGGTTGTGGGGTTCGTGTAAAGTAGGTTAATCTATGTCAACAGTCGCAAGGGGAGGCCAATATGTCGCAAAATAGCGAACATGTATGGCCACTCCACTGAGTCAAATGCTTTGGCCGCGTCCAGCAGTACAGCCACGGCTCTAAGTTCTGGATTTAACTGATGTAGCAATGCAAATATCGTTCGCAAGTTATGGGTGGTGGATCTGTCTGGGATGAAGCCCGATTGGTCTGGCAGGACAATCGTGGACATAAGTGGTTGGGGTCTTGTGGCTATGATTTTGGCTAATATTTTAGCGTCTGTGTTAATTAAGGACAAAGGTCGGTATGAGTTTGCCCTTGATGGGTCCTTATCAGGTTTTAGAAGTGCCACTATGAGTGTTTCTCAAAGCGTTTTTGGGAGGGTGCCAGTGTTATGTGCCTCTTCATACATTTCGAGTAGATGGGGAATTATATCTTCTGCGTAAGCTTTATAAAATTCTCCAGTAAACCCGTCGGGTCCCAGCGCCTTTCCGTTCGGTAAGGCTTTAATGGCAGCAAGTGTCTTCTCTTCCGTTATCGGTAGTGCTAGGTATTCTCGATGTGTATCAGAGAGCCATACCAGCGCTATGTCCTCAATGTATTGCAAAATTTCAGGTTCTGTGGCCGTGAGTTGTGCAGTGTAAAAATCGCCATAAGTTTTAGCAAACGTAGATGGAATACCTGGGGTGTCATAACGTAGTTTCCCTTCATTATCCTCAATCTGCGTAATTACGTGGTGTTTGTGGCTCGTGCATATTTTCTGCGCTAGATTCCTACCCGGCCGCTCACCCTCGCCCAATCTGCGTGCTCTGTAACGCTTGGATGTGTAACGTATTTCCTCCTCCGCTAAGTCATTATATCGTGTGACTGCCTCGCGTATCGCCCCTAGTGTAGCTGCATCATGCGCGATATCATAATCGGCTTCGAACGTTTTGATGTCATGTTCACAGTTCTGTATTTGCGTTCTTATGTCCTTTAATATTGCTGCAGTCATACCAACACATACCCTGTGTATCATTACTTTGAAGGCTTCCCAGAGTGTGCATGCACTATCCACCGATTTACGGTTGATGGTAAAAAAATCCTCCACAGCTGTATGTAATGCTTCTTTATACAAAGGGTCCAGCAGTGCCATCACATTAAAGCGCCATACAAAGGGAGGTGGCACAAATGTGGGGATATCCAATGTCAAGAGAGCTGGCTTATGGTCCGACAATGTTTTGGGGAGGTGTGATATGTCAGTAGCCCATGTGGACATTCGGTCAGCTAGCAACCAATAGTCAAGCCTTGACCAACTGTTGTGTGGATGAGTGTGGGCTTTCTCGCAGTGTGGGATGTCGTTCTCTCCAGATATCATGTAAGCCAAATTCATCTATGCCATTGAGAAGAGCATCTACTGCTCGCTTCTGATGTTTAATTGTATCATGAGATCGATCTAGAGTGGCATTCAAAGCAACATTCAGGTCCCCACCCCAGATCCATTCTACAGGCGGTTGATCGCGCAGCTTGTCAAATAAGGACATGAAAAAATCCGGGTCGTCTATATTAGGACCATATGGGTTTACGATACCCCTCTCATGCCCCTCAGTGTGCCAGTAACAATAATAAACCTGCCCTGTGGATACGTAGCAGTGTGATCTAGTTAGAATTGGACCCCCCTGCGAATAAGGAGTGACACCCCTCTGGCATAGGAGGAGTATGTGGCTGATATTGAGTGTTCTGCCCAACGATGCCCAATTGTCTTAGCTTTACTAGGAAGCAAATGCGTCTCCTGCAGAAGCGCTATGTATATAGCATGCCTATCTAGGTATGCAAATATCTGACGGATTTTCTTGGGACTGTTAAGACCACGAACATTCCACGTCAGTATGCATTTCATACGGGTATAGAATCTGCTAGAACTATAAGTAGTGATGTGATAATAACGTGCAGTGACTGTTTCGATCGCAACTAGAACCCTGCCCCCTCCCCCCACCCACTTCGCCATCCCAATCATGACAAAGCCTAGTACCCCGATCTTCTGCCCAAGACTAAGAGAAAAACAAGTGAGTACCCATATATTTACAAGTTGTCTATTCATGGGTCCCTCAAGTAGGGCAAACAACGTGGATCACAAAGGGGGGCCGGTAGCCGCCTGCCATAAACCCCAGCATCGAGACGCTGGGGGATTAAGCCTTACTCGCTACATCGCGGGTGAATAGTGACAGGTTAGTATAGCGTATAAGCCTACATATTCAGTCAGGAGTTCGTGCCACACCATGCAGGTATGCGATCATGTCTCACATTTCTCTAACACACTGCCAGAGTCAAATGCAGGAGGGAAGAGAGACAGTAAGCAAAGGATACATAGTGAAGAGAAAAGAACATTCCACAGATTGTTCGCATTCGTTTTGCAATAATAATCTCAGTTTAAGTATTTTAAATCCAAGGAAGGTAGATCCTCATTCTACATCCGAGAGAGGGTCTTGCGCAATTTGTTGGCCACGTGGAGATCTGCGTCTCAGTACATGGGGGTGATTTGCCTGCAGATACTTTATCACTTCCTGAGGAGTGTTACAGATCACGCTCTTCCTCTCCAAAGTTATTTTCAGGCGAGCTGGGTAAATCATAGCGTATTGGACATCATTCTCTCCCAACTTCCGCTTGATATCCAAGAATGCTTTCCGCGCCTCTTGGACCTGTGAGGTAAAGTCTGGGTAGATGGAAATGTTCATGCCTTCATGCGTGAGGGTCCCAAGTTCACGGGCTCGTCGTAGCGCTGGTCCCTGTCCCTATAGTTTAATAGTTTGGCCACAATTGGACGTGGTTTTGCCCCGACCGCCAGTCGAGGCACCAGCGTGCGGTGTGCTCGCTCCACTATGAAGACAGGAGAAAAGGTTTCTTTACCGAGGATGGTGGTCAGGAGAGTTTCGACATAAGCCGCCATATTACCTGTTTGGGTGGTCTCCGCAACGCCCAAAATGCGCAGATTGCAGTGCCTAGACCGGGCCTCCAAGTCCTCCGTCTTGGCAGCCAGACTCTGCATAAGCTTATCTACTTTTTTCTGTTTTAATTCAAGCTGTCGCGCTGCATCTTCTGAGTCAGATATGCGGCGTTCCGCAATGTCTATGCGTTCCGTGTGTTTGTTCAATCGCTCAGACATGCGGTCCACCCTATATGCTAAAGAGTCAATCTTACCATCAATATTGGTTAGGGTGGATTGAATAGTCGCAAACATCGCCTGTACATCCACCGCAGACTGCGCAGTCGGGGAAGACGCGGCATCTCGAGTCGTTGTGGGCCAGTCAGCAGGTGGTGCAGTTACTCTCCTCTGATTATGAAATGGAAGCTTTGACTGTGTTTTTCTCCGGCTTTCCCATGCTTGCTCCGTTTATTGGCAATATTTAAGATGGTGTCTGCCGGTGTCTAGCGCTTTGCACCCCAGCAGCGCGATCCCAGTGCGTCAGGAGAGGTAGTCACAGGAGCAGCGCGTGGCGGGGGCCTAGTAGGCCTCTAACTTGTGGTATCAAATTAGTTGCGCCAGCTGTAGGTGACAGAGTGTAGCCCCACGTCGTGCAAAGGTATACTCTAGTTGAATCGCGGTTCTTTCAGTGTTTGTCACGACCCATTATCAGGAGGTTCATGGAGATCTGATAACCGTGTCTTTCCATGTGGTTCACACTGCCAACATCTCACGATCCTCACAAGCCGGTCGGGCCCCGTAGCACTCCGCCTTTCTACCTTAGTGGGTTTCAGTTGTTCAGCAGCGCAATCAGGCCAGTCAGGGGGTACAGTTTGGTTTTCTCATGTAGCAGCCATCAGCAGCGGGGCTTGGGCCTTTGATGCTCAACGCGGCCTTGTCTCCGGCGCCGAAGCCAAGGGCTTGCGTTATTGTGGCGCCGTCACGCACAGCAGGGCAAGGTCTCCGAAGCTCCCGATGAGTGCTGGAGCTCTTCCGGCAAGATCGGCCGATCCTCTCAAGAAAGGTATCAATGGAAAGCACAGACCTTCCTCATACAGGGTGGCTAAAAATTATTAGCAGCTAACAGATAGTAACCTAGGATTTTTGCAGGATAGGGGCTTGATCTGGAGAGCCCGCCTGCGGCGCGGCCATTTCCTAGCGCGGCTAGCTCCGCCCCGCAGATTTATACATTAATTTATTATTCACTTCAAAATATGGACTAATTAAAATCAGAAGTATGTGTATAAATAAACAGTCACTTAACTAACATCTTGTAAGCTCTGTGTGTCTTATTTGAGCATTACACTTCTGGCATACTATAGTTAATCCACTTAAGTTTGTCACACAGACCAATCATCTAGTGGAGTATATGACTAGCTATGACATAACTTGTTACCAGTTGATATGTAGTGCATTTTGCCTACACAATGCTGATGGGGCACCATTGGGAAATACCATGTGAGTGGTGTTTTGTGCCCTATGCAGCACCAGGTCCAACATTCATTTGAGTTTAGGAGTCAAGCTATCCTGCTTCCGGGGCATCGCTTTATCTGGGGTAAACTGCTCTTCTCACTGCCAATAGTGTGTGAAGTCATCTTGGTGTGCTGCATCTCACATAAAATATGTGTAGAGATGAAAGATCCATAGCTACATGACAATGGTGAGCAGGGGCACCTGGAAGGTGGGGACGCAGAAGAAGAAAAGGATATGGTAGTGTTTCAAAGGCATCCGGTTCCCTGGGCGCCCTCCAACTTTTTGCTGACTGGTTCTGGTGGTAACTGACTTTGACTGTCTGTGGGCTCTGCCTAAGCAGACCCAGGTTCAGTGCAATGCTGAAAGCACTTAGGATACAGTGAAAACATCTACATACACTGGGGTACACTAAGGGTTAGGGTACCCTTATGATTGGCATGACCTCCCCTATAATGCTCAAGTACATAATAGGGCAGGTGGATTGAAACTACCTTTAAGTACCCAGTATATAATAGGGCAAGACAGTTAAGAGGCCAGCAGTCTTTCTGCTCTTGCAGGTGTGCATTGCTGAAGCCTGAGGTCAGCTTAAAAGCAACCCTGGCTTGAGTTGGTTCCATAATATCTTGGCAGTTCCAGTGCAGGCACACTTGTGCCATGTAACAGGGATGACTGCACTTTTTTCTGTGCATGAAAGTAATAAAATAAAATCTAGAAAGGGAAATTATGTTATCAATGTGTGCGGCAGCATGCAGCACACATTGAATACGTTGAAACGCACAAGAACTAAATACGTCTCCCAGTCTTGCCTGTCTAACGTAGCATTTTCGGAGCTGGCAAATTTGACACAGCCCCAAATGTGTGATTCTAGAGCCGCATCAAAAGCTATGGAAGTTGTGGGGGAATGTCCAACCCAACACCAATTGCCCGCCCCTTTGCTGTAGCAGACTGCTGTGGTAAAGTAAATATGAACAAGGTGGCGCTAATCTACGTTAACCGGCTTTGCAGAATCCTGTTACTATGGGGAAGTTTTTAACAACACAAAAACATAAACAAAATTGATGTCACATTGGCGTTTGTGCCTTGAATGCATGCCCCCAAATCTTTGACACAAGTAGTAAATGCTTGGTTGACACATATGGGTGTGTCTCAACACCATGACAGAGATACAAACCTTGCTGGACGTACTTGCCACATACAACATATGGCAAACAGGGTAACTTGTACCATTGCATGCATTGCCAATCAAACATTGTGACGTATGTAGCAGCATGACTCTGTGAAGGTTTGCAGGTTGACAACCTAGAATTTTTTTTAACCAAAGACATCTGACTAATGAAAGCCGCATACACAACATATGTTACATGCCATAGCCATAAACTGTTGCCGGGGTATGCAACTCCAAAACAAAATGGAACAAGTACAGGTCAAATTTCATAGCCCTAATATAAAAAAAACTCATAAAGTACATGAGCTGTCAATGGAAATTCAAGTCTTAGCCATTCGCAGCATAAACTACATTGGACTGTCACCTCCAGTCAGCAGTGCGTCTGTCAATTGATCACCAGTTTCTGCTTGGCTTTGTACTTGGCATGATGTCAGCACTTCATGCAGTCCTCTTGACTTCTGCAATGGGGTTCACCTTGTTGACTATGGACTGCCATATTGAGTTTTTGGTCACCATGACACCTTGGAGGTCACGTAGGGCTTGCATTGATGCTCTGGCACCTCAGCAATATATTATATATTTTTTCAATTTATAGGGCGCAACAGCTACCCAAAAAGGGTTTCCCGGCGCCTAGACACAGCTAGTTTGAGGACAGAAAAGGGGGGAAATGGCTGTTGAGTATTATTGTTCAAATAGCCAGGTCTTAACAAGCTTTCTGAACCTGATGTAATTTTCTTCCTTCCGGATGAAGGGAGGGAGCGTGTTCCAAAGGGAGGGTCCCAGATGGGCAAAGGATCTGCCACCTGTTCTCGCCCGTTTGAATCTCGGTACGCAGAAAAAAGTCTGCCGTCTGCGACCGAAGGTTTCGCTTGGGAGTGTAGAGGTAGGCGAGGGTTTGAAGATATTTAGGTGCTGTACCTGCTTTAATTCTGAACATATAGTTCAGGGCTTTAAAGCGGATTCTGTTTTCAATCCTGAGCCAATGGAGTTTCCGACGATGGTTCGAGACTCCGGAGTTCTTGGGAATATTGCAAAGTCGCCAAACTGCTGCGTTTTGCACCACCTGCAGTCGGCCGACTACAGATTTGTTTGCGCCCAGGTACAGAATGTTGCCGTAGTCAAGCCTTGATGTAATGAGGGCATTGACTACGGTCTTTTGCGTGGACAAAGGCAGCATCCAGAGGATCTTCCTCAACCATTTAACTATGGTGAGGCATAGGCCAGTTACTTTACTGGCCTGTTGGTTCATGGATAGGGAATTGTCCAGAATGAAGCCCAAATTTCGAGCGTGGGTCACCGGAGTAGGAAGGGCGCCCATCTGGTCAGGCCAGTGTACGGGATTCCACAGATCTTGATCTTTTCCCAGGACCAGTATCTCCAGCTTGTCGCCGTTTAGTTTTAACTGATTTTTTGTCATCCAGTTCAGGATGCTTAGGAGTCCTTCTTTGAGTAACGAAGGGGAGTGAGGACAAGATTCGGATAGGGAAAAGATGATTTGGGAGTCGTCTGCATAGTTCATAAGAGTGAGACCCGATTGTTCAACGAAGTCGGCCAGGGGTTTGAGATATAAATTAATGAACAAAGGGCTTAGAATAGACCCTTGGAGCACTCCATGGGATGCAGGCAGGGGGTCCGAAACGGCTCGTGAAGATGTGATCTGGACGGTTCGGTTTGTCAGGAAGGACGGGATCCAATCCAGTGCCTTTCCTCGTACACCATTTTTGTGCAATTCTTTGATAAGAGTTTCGTGGGAGATGGTGTCGAACGCCGCGCTCAGGTCCAATAGCACGAGCGCGACCGTCTGACCTTGATCAAGTGGCTTTCGGATGTGTTCAGTGACTCCAAGCAGGGCGGTTTCTGTAGAGAAGCCAGCCCTGAAACCAGATTGTGATGGATGTAGTAGAGAGTTTTCTTCTGCAAAAGTAGCTAAAGCAGAATGTACGTGTCTCTCCAAACATTTGGAAAATGCCGGGAGCAGGGATATGGGTCTGTAATTGGCGAGGATTTCCGGGTTTGCAGTCGGTTTTTTCAGAAGGGGCGTAACCATGGCATGTTTCCATAAGGCTGGGACAGTGGCAAGATCAAGGGATGAGTTCAGAAGATTTGCAATGATCTCCAATGAGTTTTCACCAAGTTGTTTAATGATTTTGATAGGGATGGGGTCCCTGGGGGAGCCGGATTTTATGGTTTTAAGAATTAATTTCAGTTTGTCTACTGAAAGAGCAGGCCAGGATTCCAGTAAGTTGTCACCAAGGGATGTTGGTGTTGAGTCAGAGGGAGAGGATAGTTCTGTATTTTTTGCCTTGATATCTAGGATGATTTTATCAATTTTCTCAGTAAAAAAGCATGCTAACGCCTGACATTGTTGAGTATTTAATGGGGGTGCAGCAGCTGTAGTGTGTGCACCAGCCAGTTCTTTAACTTTGTTGAAAAGGGTTTTTGGCATATTTGTGGCTTCCACGATAGTTTTTGAGACGAAAACAGCTCTTGCTTTTGCACAGGCCGTGTGATAAAGATTCCTGGCTTCCTGGTAGCTTCTTTTTGCACCAGGGGTGTAATTCTTACGCCATTTGCGTTCGAGCGCTTTGCATTTGGATTTTTCGATCTTTAGGCTATCATTATACCATGGAGCCGGAGGGCGGTGTCTACTCCCTTTGATGCAAGTAGAGGGCAAACATTTGTTAGCTGCATCGCTAAGCCAATTTTGCGCTTCGGTTGCTAGGCAATCCATGTTAGAGCTACAGCTTGGTGGGTTTTGTTGTAGTGCCGAGTTTAGCAGTTCTAGGTCTACTAGCTTCCAGTTTTTCCTATATGAACCTTGAGCATCATATTGCAGGTTGGGGGAGGGTGGAAAAGTAATGCTGAATTTAATAAGATGGTGGTCAGACCAGCCTGTGGGCAAGGTGGCAATACAACTTAGTTCACTGATGTTGGATATTATAGGGTCCAGCAAGTGGCCAGCGATATGAGTAGGGCTAGAGTTTATCAGGGACAGATTTAAGGCCTTTACGGTCTTCAAGTAGGTTAGAACAGGAGGGGATGGTGGGGTCCTCTAGGTGCAGGTTCAAATCACCCAGCAGGGAAAAGTTGCTTAAAGTGATGTAATAAGGGGTGATAAGATTGGCTAAGTTGGATATCCATTGAGAGGAATTGCCTAGGGGTCGAGCAATCAGGATCTCACTCTCCTCCTGACTGAATCTATGTTTTCTCTTCCCATTCCCCGGGGACTCTGGCTGGTCATCCTCGCTGTAGGGGAAGTTGTTATCCTGTCTTGGTCCTGGCTGCTTAATTCTGCGTTCAGTTATTTATTTTTCCTTAGAGTCATATTTGTAATCTCTTTTTGCTGCTAGATGTTGAAAAGTAACGTTAGGCTGAGTAGCGTGAATTTTTGGCTGCTTTTTGGCCAGCCGTCACTTTTTTTCACGCTAACGTGTATTTTTTTATTGCCTTGACACTAGAGTTAGCGTCATTGTTTGCAGCCGGTGGCTGATCTTAATACCATTGCCCCTGTGTGAGGATGAAAGGGAGGCAATGAATGAGCATGTGGGTCAGGCAGTTTGGAAGCATATGAATCGGACAGTGTGTGGGGCATGTGAGTGAGACAATGTGAGCATGTGCGAATGGGCTATCATGTAAAGTAATATGGGGCATATTTACAAGCCCCTATCGCCACAGGAACGCCACTTTTTATGATGTTGCTGTGGTGATTAACCCTTCGCCTTATTTACAAGGCAGCGTTCAGCCTCTTAGCGTGGCTTAACACAGCCCTGTAAATAAGGCCCTGTTCCATGCTACACTTAGCATGAAAGGCACGCGCAATGGGTGCTGGGTGGGCGTTCCACCCCAAAACCCATAGATTTTGATGCTGCCCTCTATTTACAAGGGTGGCGTAAATAGGAGGCAGTACCAAAATTAAAGACCAGGGAAAAACTGGTCTTAACATGGCAGAACGAGCAGAAATGCTTTATTTCCCCTTGTTTTTCCTGTTTTCAAGTGTGCTGCATTGTGCAGCAGACATAGAAACAGCAAATTGCCAAGAATGATTGTTTATGTGAAAGGTGTCACTTCCTGCACATAAAAAATCATTAAAAAAATGACGATTTGCAAATTCTATGTGCCTTGAAGTGTCAGGTTTCTTTGGCTAGGCACACGATGAAAATACTTGGGTGTTTAGTTAGTGCCCTTTCAGAGCCTACGGTTGTTTAGCAAATTTATGTGAACATTTTGCTATAAAATGTACTATTTGACTCCATTTCTTTCATACTTTTCTTGAGATGAGAAGCTGCCCAGAACCCACACAGAAGAAGCAGAGCTCAGATGCATCACTCACTCAATGCACAACTTTGGGCGCAGCCTCATGCCCCACCACTTTGAAAGATCACTATTTGACACTGTAATTTGCAGCGGTCTAAATGAATCCACAGGAGGAGTGTGACTCGGTGCTGGACTGTTCAATAGGTAAATCAAACTGTTAAACTAGTGCCCTGTCTCATTTGCATGGCAATTTGATTTCACATGGCACACATTTTCCTGTTTATTCACTTATATCAAACCCTTCATATCCCAATTTTCGTGTGATTGGTGGAAATGATTTCACCGTTACTAGTGTAGGGTGTGAGTCTTTGTCCCTTAGCATTTGATGGAAGCAAACCCTCATTTACTCAATGTGACTGCCTCATCCTAGGGCCACTCCTCATCCCGGACAAAGGCCAAGAGGTGGGGGGGGGGCATTATTCAGGGTCTTTGAGTTTCCTCCCTAGGGTGGGCATTTTTCAGGTTCTTTGGGTTCTCTCCCTATGGTGGGCATTATTCAGTGTCTTTGGGGTTCCTCCCTAGGGTGGGAATTATTCAGGGTCTTCGGGTTCCCTCCCTGGGGTGGGCATTTTTCAGGGTCTTTGGATTTCCTCCCTAGGGTGGGCATTATTCAGGTTCTTTGGGTTCCCTCCCTAGGGTGGGCATTTTTCGGGGTCTTTGGGTTTCCTCCCTAGGGTGGGCATTTTTCAGGGTCTTTGGGTTTCCTCCATAGGGTGGGCATTATTCAGTGTCTTTGGGGTTCCTCCCTAGGGTGGGCATTTTTCAGGGTCATTGGGGTTCCTCCTAGGGTGGGCATTTTTCAGGGTCTTTGGGTTTCCTCCCTAGGGTGGGTATTTTTCAGGGTCTTTGTGTTTCCTCCCTATGGTGGGCATTATTCAGTGTCTTTGGGGTTCCTCCCTAGGGTGGGCATTTTTCAGAGTCTTTGGGTTTCCTCCCTAGGGTGGGCATTTTTCAGGGTCTTTGGGTTTCCTCCATTGAGTGGGCATTATTCAGTGTCTTTGGGGTTACTCCCTAGGGTGGGCATTTTTCAGGGTCTTTGGGGTTCCTCCCTAGGGTGGGTATTATTCGGGGTCTTTGGGTTCCCTTCCTAGATGGGGTTTGACTAATAATGCTACTGTTATAGCTGGAAAAGTGCCATACAAGACTACATTTGTGCACAAGTTAAAAAGATGTCAGAACTATCATGAACTCGTCTATCCTTAGAGATAGTCATCAATTGTTGAAATGTTGCTCCCCAAATGACGTCCCTACAACTGGTCACTGGGACTGTGCCCTACACATGTTTCATTTCATCTATGTATGTTGTGAAGGGTAGGAACAATGGGGTATATTTACAAGGGCATTGCAGCACAGGAACGTCACTTTTTCCGAGGTTCTGGTGGCGCAATGCCCCCCTCCATATTTACAAAGTGGCGTTAAGCCATTTTTGTGGCTTAAAGCCACTTTGTAAACATGGTACCCTTCAGGTATCTGTGTGAAAGGAGCATGTAATGGGTGTAGGTGTGGGTGTTCCCCCTCAACACATATTGCTTTTCGACGCTGCCCCAGATGTGCAATAATTTGTATATCTGAGGCAGCGCCAAAAACGAACGCCATGCCACAGCAGGCGTTAGAATTGCAAAAATTGGAGAAATACTTTTATTTTTCAGCGTTTTTGCTTTTTCTATGTATGCTGTTGTCTGCAGCACACATAGAAAGAGAAAAACGCCCAGAATGGTTGTTTATGTGCAGGAAAGTGTCCTTCCTGCACATAAACAATCATTAAATAATGACGATTTGCTACCTCTAGGTGTGCTGCGTTCTGCAATACACATAGAAGTCGCAAATCGCCATTATTTATTGTTTATGTACAGGTATGTGTCCCTTCCTACACATAAACAATAATTCCCGGGAACGCAGGTAACCTTGCACTTTGAAACAAGTGAGCCTGCATTGGCGCTTGGCAGCTAAATTTAGCGCTATTGCAGGGCAAAACGCAGGAATAAGCCGTATTGTTGTAAATACTGCACACCCCTGCGTTTCGGAAATATCGGTGCAAAGTGCTGCCAAATTTGCCATAGCTCCGCGCTCTGACATTTCCCTGTACATATGCCCCTATGTGATCCCTCCCTGCCATGACATACGTAGATGTATGGAGACCTGTAGGGTTGCAGTTCTTAGTGATTTCATGTAAAGTTGCCTGTGTATGATCACCTTTAAAAACAGCTAGAGCTGTATAAAATTCATGAATTTAAAAGGAACTCAATTTTATTGAGGCTTAGTGGTGCTTAAGCACTGCAAGCAAAGACGGATACATTCCAACTACTGGAACTGAACCTTGAGCAGATGTTACAGGATGTTTCGCATTTTGACCTCTACAAGAAAGTATTTATTTTGCTGTTTTCCTGCTGCACTGCCTGTAAGGTGCAAGCATGGCTCACTTATCTTGCACCACACCAATGTCTTTGGGAGAGAGTGATGCATGCATTACTGTAATGGCTTCCTTCTGGGACTAGCCCTTTCGAAGAACACAGTACTGTGTCTACACTGTGTTGGGAAGAACTGTAGCTAGTAATGTACCCAGGCTCTGTAGTCCCCCTGCCCCAGCAGCCTTCCAGTCACTGACACTAATACTTGGTTTGATTCACTAAACTACATGCCACTTTACACTAGAGGAAGCAAATGGCCGGCCCTTTTGGATGTTAAGGAACCCAGCACTACAGCTACCCTTGGGGTATCAGTTCTGCATTTAATTGAAGCTTGTACTACTCCTAACTCCGCTGCCTCTGTCCGAAGAAAGTCTGACTACTGCTGCACATGCTGTAAAAGTTGCGTTTGATGGAAGCTTACCCTGCTGTTGGCTCTGCTGCATCTATGCTCTTTCCGAAGAAAGTTGGCACTACCATTACCTGCTCTGTGTGTGATGGAAGCTTGCATTGCTGCTGGCTCTGCTGCCCTGTCCTCTGTCACAAGAAAGTGTGCCCTACCACTATCTGTTCTGTGTGTGATGGAAGCTTGCATTGCTGCTGGCTCTGCTGCCCTGTCCGCTGTCACAAGAAAGTGTGCCCTACCACTATCTGTTCTGTGTGTGATGGAAGCTTGCATTGCTGCTGGCTCTGCTGCCCATGTCCTCTGTCACAAGAAAGTCTGAACTGCCCCTACCCATACTGCACCTGTTCTGTGTGTGATGGAAGCTTGCCCTGCTGCTGGCTCTGCTGCCTTTGTCCTCTGTCAGAAGAAAGTCTGCACTGCCCCTACCCATACGGCACCTGTTCTGTGTTTGAGGAAGCTTGCATTGCTTCTGGCTCTGCTGCCCTGTCCTCTGTCAGAACAAAGTGTGCCCTACCGCTACTGTTCTGTGTGTGATGGAAGCTTGCCCTGCTGCTGGCTCTGCTGCCCTGTCCTCTGTCACAAGAGAGTGTGCCCTACCGCTACTGTTCTGTGTGTGATGGAAGCTTGCATTGCCACTGGCTCTGCTGCCTTTGTCCTCTGTCAGAAGAAAGTCTGCACTGCCCCTACCCATACAGCACCTGTTCTGTGTTTGAGGAAGTTTGCATTGCTGTTGGCTCTGCTGCATCTATGCTCTTTCCGAAGAAAGTGTGCCCTACCACTATCTGTTCTGTGTGTGATGGAAGCTTGCATTGCTGCTGGCTCTGCTGCCCTGTCCTCTGTCACAAGAAAGTGTGCCCTACCACTATCTGTTCTGTGTGTGACGGAAGCTTGCATTGCTGCTGGCTCTGCTGCACTTGTCCTCTGTCAGAAGAAAGTCTGAACTGCCCCTGCCCATACGGCACCTGTTCTGTGTTTGAGGAAGCTTGCCCTGCTGCTGGCTCTGCTGCCCCGTCCTATATCACAAGAAAGTGTGCCCTAACACAATCTGTTCTGTGTGTGACGGAAGCTTGCATTGCTGCTGGCTCTGCTGTCCTGTCCTCTGTCACAAGAAAGTGTGCCCTACCACTATCTGTTCTGTGTGTGATGGAAGCTTGCATTGCTGCTGGCTCTGCTGTCCTGTCCTCTGTCACAAGAAAGTGTGCCCTACCACTTACCTGTTCTGTGTGTGACGGAAGCTTGCATTGCTGCTGGCTCTGCTGCCCTGTCCTCTGTCACAAGAAAGTGTGCCCTACCACTTACCTGTTCTGTGTGTGACGGAAGCTTGCATTGCTGCTGGCTCTGCTGCCCTGTCCTCTATCACAAGAAAGTGTGCCCTACCACTACCTGTTCTGTGTGTGACGGAAGCTTGCATTGCTGCTGGCTCTGCTGCCCTGTCCTCTGTCACAAGAAAGTGTGCCCTACCACTATCTGTTCTGTGTGTGATGGAAGCTTGCATTGCTGCTGGCTCTGCTGCCCTGTCCTCTGTCACAAGAGAGTGTGCCCTACCACTATCTGTTCTGTGTGTGATGGAAGCTTGCATTGCTGCTGGCTCTGCTGCCCTGTCCTCTGTCATAAGAAAGTGTGCCCTACCACTATCTGTTCTGTGTGTGATGGAAGCTTGCATTGCTGCTGGCTCTGCTGCCCTGTCCTCTGTCACAAGAGAGTGTGCCCTACCACTATCTGTTCTGTGTGTGATGGAAGCTTGCATTGCTGCTGGCTCTGCTGCCCTGTCCTCTGTCATAAGAAAGCGTGCCCTACCACTATCTGTTCTGTGTGTGATGGAAGCTTGCCCTGCTGCTGGCTCTGCTGCCCTTTCCTCTGTCACAAGAGAGTGTGCCCTACCACTATCTGTTCTGTGTGTGATGGAAGCTTGCATTGCTGCTGGCTCTGCTGCCCATATCCTCTGTCACAAGAAAGTGTGCCCTACCACTATCTGTTCTGTGTGTGATGGAAGCTTGCATTGCTGCTGGCTCTGCTGCCCATGTCCTCTGTCAGAAGAAAGTCTGAACTGCCCCTGCCCATACTGCACCTGTTCTGTGTGTGATGGAAGCTTGCCCTGCTGCTGGCTCTGCTGCCCTGTCCTCTGTCACAAGAGAGTGTACCCTACCACTATCTGTTCTGTGTGTGATGGAAGCTTGCCCTGCTGCTGGCTCTGCTGCCCTGTCCTCTGTCACAAGAGAGTGTGCCCTACCACTATCTGTTCTGTGTGTGATGGAAGCTTGCATTGCTGCTGGCTCTGCTGCCCTGTCCTCTGTCACAAGAGAGTGTGCCCTACCACTATCTGTTCTGTGTGTGATGGAAGCTTGCATTGCTGCTGGCTCTGCTGCACTTGTCCTCTGGCAGCTGAAAGTCTGCACTGCCCCTACCCGTACTGCACCTGTTCCGTGTGTGGTGGAAGCTTTGTACTGCTGCTGTCTTTACTCTCTGTCCTGTAACAGACAGCAGACTGCACCCGTTAGAAACTGGCACTGCTGCTGTGTGTACCCCCTCTGTCCTGTGTGGATGAGACGTCGGCACTGTTGATACTCATGCTGCACCTGTTGTGTGTGTGATGGAAGCTTGCATTGCTGCTCTCTTTGCTCAGTCTGTCATCTATGGGACATCAGACTGTACCAGTTGGATGCTGCCACTGTTACTGGGAATAGGGTCTCTGTGTTGTGTGGATGAGACCTCGGCACTGCTGATACCCATGCTGCACGTGTTGTGTGTGTGATGGAAGCTCGCTCGGTTTGAGACTGTGCTGCCACAGTCTGTACCTCTTCTGTGTATATTAGCGAAGCTTGAGAAAACATTTAATTATACATAGGATAATATGATAAATTTTTTCAGTCCTAGTAGTTTTTAGTGTGATAATGTGATCTATTTAAAAGTTGTTTCCTAACTTTGGCCCAATATGCTCCAAGCAGACTTTATTTCTAAGCAGATTTATTCGCCTAGAGCTCATTCCTTAGTTATTGTAATTTACTATTGGTTCTTTATTTAGTGAC
Source organism: Lissotriton vulgaris (assembly GCF_964263255.1). NCBI lineage: Eukaryota > Metazoa > Chordata > Amphibia > Caudata > Salamandridae > Lissotriton > Lissotriton vulgaris. Next base: position 65,492,116 of record NC_141687.1, read on the forward strand.
TATTATACTATATATATATATATATATATATATATATATATATATATTTTTAAACCTTTGTGGAGACATTCTGATAGACATTCTTTTTATTTTGTTTCAATACTTAAAATATATACTATTAGTTTGTTCCGCGTTAATCGCATTAAAATATTACTTGTACTTTAGCTGAGGCATATTTATGGCAACAATGTTTTCAAGGAAAAATTAATTAGGCACTCGGTAATATCACATGTTTTATGGTACTTAATCCCGAAAACATCAGAGAAAGGATTTTGTAAACAGGCACAGAGCAAAATAGATGTCTATGTTCTTTGTGATGAATCTCACACGTACCACAAGGCTCACTGTTGGTTAACCAAATATTAAATCCAGTCAGTTTTCTGGAAACCCAAAATCAAGATTTATGAAGTTAATTTGCATATGATGAGTTTCAGTCCAAATTTCCTTATTGTTCCTAACTGTGAAAATCTAACGTGCATTTTTGCTAAAAAATAGTGCAGTGCAGCAAGTCACCTTACTGTGCTGCGCTGTGTGATAGAGAAAGGGCAGGAATGCACCGTATCTACCAACATAAAGCATATTTAGGCTGTCCTGTTTTAGGTTTAAACCTATAATAACTGATAAAACCCCACCGGAAGGGAAATGGCCCTGACCAGTGTAATCATATAAACACTGTAAAAAAAAACTGCACAACCACAAACTAAATGCCATTCAAAGAAAGGAAAAGGAGAGTGAAAGAGTAATTTGTATTTCTTTCTGAAGGGGCCAATACAATATAACTTTTTTATATAAGGTAGCTGTAAGAAAGACTGGGCTAACTTTATTCTGCTTGAGTTTTGTTGTGTAGGGATGTCACTAATATGTTGTTTCTTCTTCCTTTTTCCAGTTTTGTGGTCCTTTCGTCTAAAGATACAGGGGTTAGAAGCACGTTATAGGTGTTTTTTTAATTTATTTTATAAATTGTAGAGAAGCAGGAAATATCAAAATCAGATTTGATTTTTTGACTACGTTTGAGTCTTTTACTGATAGGAAAAATGTAGGATTGATAAGAATCTTTCCAATATATGTACCATCACATTAACCCACAGAGAAGGGGTGATAGCCCTTGATACATCATCCCCCTTTTCTAGTGAGTCAGTATTGATAGTAGGTGAATTGCCAAAAACCCCAGGCTTTAAACATTCAATGCAAGGTATAGTGATAGGTATATGTGAAACGAGTGCAGTCACAAACATCTGGGATAGTGGTGAAAACATAACACCAGCCTTTTGGAAAACTTGAAGAGCAGTGTCACTTGGAATGCTGCTGCAAAAAGTTCTTACTAAGTTCAACAAAGATTGTAGTGATATTGTATGTATTTGCAGTGATTCGGATACATATATGAAAAAGTTGTGATGACCTGTCAAAATCGATACCTGAGCTGAAGTGCTTCCCTGTAAGAGATCCTTGCCACTTGATAGAGAGTATGCTGAAAGCATCTTTACAATCTTCAGAGTTAATGAATAAAGCTATTGACTTTTTAGTCTATTCTAGTGCACTGTTTTGTTATGCGGGGAAACTAAAATGCAAATATTTCTCATTATGTGCTTTGTGTGGCATCAAAGAAAAAGTCATCCCAACTGTGTCACTTGGCTTGTGGTTCTCAGTCCTAGAGGCAATGAATGTTATATTATCCATATGGCAACCATTTATAGAACTTTTGCTGAGTGATGATGGCAAAGGCAAGAAATGTGAGGATCTTTGGTCACATATTGATAGTGATTTGAAAAATGTACACTCTACTGCATTCTTAGATTTTTACAGGAAAGCATGACTGCTGTAGTGGACATAATACAAAGTCTAGAGTCTAAAAACACCCCTGCCTACCAAGTGTTCAGCATAATTGGTTTAGATTTGAAACATCTCCTTGAGAGTAGGTTGGGAGACACTTTTAGTGACTTTGGCACTGCAACATATTCCATGTAAGAGGGCTTGCCACTCGGTAAGCAAATAAATATTAAGGAGCAATTCAGTAACTTTTATTTTACAATATATGAGAAATAGCCCTTCACCCACCATGGCATTTGAAGTCAATGAAGCCTCACTGTGGTACTATGCACAAGTTATAGATCCCTTCCGTAAAGGGAAATTTTCTCCGGAGTTTCAAAAGTGCTGCTTCATTTTTGACCACTTCAATAACTCTGAGGGCATATGCTCGCAATTCAACGTATATGTCGCAGAACCTGTCACAGAGAATCACGATCTTTAGGTGCACCAATATTGGCATGGAAAGCTAAGTCAGTGCCCAGAGTTAGCAAATTGTACACTGGCTGTTTTGGCGTTTCCTGTCTCAGGTGCCAATGTTGAGAGGGCCTTTTCACAGATAAAAGTTTACATGGGAAGGAAAGAGCTAGCGTGCATGACCAAAGACTCACTGAAGAAGTATTGTATGGTGTACTATGAAAAATGTGATTCGTAAAAATGTATTTGGACCTCATATACACTGTATGTACACTGCCTATATACCATGCACTATCAGTGCAAAGCAAGCAATAATAAAAGCAAAAAGTTCCATAAACACTGTAAAAATACTGTTTCTGTTGTTTGTAGCAGCATGAAAATGTGTAACAACTGATAACTGCTGTTTTTCTAAGGTATTGAAATCACTTGAAAACACTGAAAACCCGCACCAGAATTTACCAACAACTGAAACTGAAAACAAGAAAGCCTAAGCGTATTCCTGTCTTTTCCCTGTGCTGGCACACAACGTGATGCCTAGCTCCCCCAGCTCAGGATCCCGTGCACCGGGGTGCAAGGGTGCCTGCGCTGCAAGCAGGATTCTCTTTGTGCAGGAAGGGAAACCTTCCTGCACAAAAACAACCCTGAGAGGCATTGTCCACTTTTTATGTGTGCTGCAGAATAAAGTAACGAGGAGAAATAAAAATATTTCTACTCGTTATGCATCACCTGAGGAGGCGTAGCCTTTTGACGCAGTCCCAGGTCTATCAGTTATGGTAAATTTGTGAATGCACATCCCTGGGGCAGAAAAACGCAACACAGCCATTTGCATTGCCTTGCTTTACTGTAGATTTATCAAGCAACAGAGGGCCACACAAGACTGCCTTGTGTGGCTCTATAAATCTAATTTTAGATTTGCGTTGCACTTGTGTCCTTTTGTGTGACGCAAGGGAAACACACGTCTTTGATAATCTGGCCCTAATTGTGTTTTTCAATTTTGTGGGTCAACAAATTCAGTTCTACTCAAAGCTTTGAACTATCACAATGAGATGTCCCATTGGGAGTTCTTGTTCTGATTATGCCCTAAACAGTATCTTGGGGGATTTTGGGAGATTAGGCAAGACATCTTTTTGGGCTCCCTGTTCAGAAACAGTAGCATGAAAACATTGCCAAAACTTGGAACTATAGTAATAGCACTAAAACAACGTTTGAAAAATCATTGACAAAAATTTGTTTTGCTCCTGGATCTAGATCACTTTTGCCTTGTAACAACAATAAATTACCTGGAATTCAGTATCAACCCAACATTTTATTCCCACTGTAAGAAAGACAGAGTAAGGTGTATTGTTGTATGCCTACAGGACTAGTGCCTCATATTACACATAGCACTTGTAACTGCAACTTTAATTTCAGGTTTGTCTTAATCACAAATAAATCCCCCTTCACAATTGACTTACTTACTGTACAGTGAACATCAAAGCAGTGCTGCAAGGATTTTAACTACTCCATCAAATTAAATCTGATACATTTGTCATGTATATCTTTCTGGCTGGACAGTGTCCTCTGGCTGTGCTGGTTAATGACATTGGAGGTGGTATGAGACAGGAATAGGCAGTGCTTAATTTGAGCTGGTGGTTTCCGGTGCATGGTACTTACTTGTCAACACTGTCGCTTGTGATATTCTGCCACAAGGGGGCGCTGTCTGCGATGACCACAACAACAGTTTATTATTAATTTAATATACATTAAAATGACTATTATCTGCCACCCAAGCCATTCCAATAGCTTTGGGGGCCTGGAATAGTCTAAACTGTCACACTTGTTGGAGTGTGATCGTTAGTAGTTACGTTGGTACTATCACTGGTAGCGCTGGCAGGGGCAATGTGTGGTACATGATGCAGGGGCCTCCTGACGAGAGTCCTGGCACTAATTTTTTACAAACCAAGCACTCAGAGTAGGATAGAGAGGGATAGCAGAAAGAGAGTTAGAGATGACATGGAACAGTAGGTGAAATAGGGAAAGACGTAAGGTAAGTGGAGCAAGGCGAGATAGCAAGAAAGAAAGACATAAAGAGGTAAAAAGAGGAATATTTAATGGAGAAGTAGGGCCAATGAGATAGATAAGGTTTTTGAGTAAGGTACAGAGCTAGAAATAGTTAAAAATAGGTAGAAGGAAATATAGAAAACATGGTAGGTACACCAAGGGGGTCAGGTAGAGAGATAAGGCCAAAAGGGAGCTGAGTTAGAGAGTCAGAGAGTAGACATGTAGAGAGGTGAGAGAATGAAAGAAGTGCAGAGATGCAAGGTAGAAAGAAAGAGGTGTGCTGGAGAGATATAGGCAAATTGAGAAGTATAGAAATACAGGCTAGAAAAAATGAACACTTAGCCATACATAAAGATAGATAGAGATGGGTGAATTGTAGAAAGAGGGGTGAGGTGTATAGAGAAATAAGACGAAATAGAAGTAAGGTAGATAATTACAGTAGCAGAGAAGGTGTGATGTAGAGAGAGAAGTGGAAACAGAGGTGAGCTATGTCATTGAGTGGTAAAGCTGAGGTGAGACAGAAGGGGTTAGATAAAACAGAAGGAGGTGCATTGAGAAAAGGAGAGGGGAGATGATAATTAACCGCATCGCTGTGGCGGCTTTTCCCGCTGTGTGCGGCAATTTACGAAAAGTCGCGCTACATGACGAGCTCAGCTCGTCATCCGCACACGACTACAGTGGCTGATGACGAGCTGAGCTCGTCATCGGCAGCGAAGAAGATGAGGGAGAGGTAGAGAAAGGCATTGCATAAAGGAAGAAAAGTATTGAGGGATGTGAGGTAGAGAACAGAGTAAGAAAGGGGGGTAGTGAGATGAGTTAGTGAATGAATGATGAGGTCAATTCAGAGGCTCAGAATGTCTCAGCGAGAGATGGTGTTGAAAGGTAGAGACAGACAGAGCTGATGTAGATGGTGTATTGAGGGAGAGGTAAGGTAAACATAGGTGAGGTAGAAAGAGCTGAGACAGAGACAAATTCCATCGGTATAAAGAGATGTAGAGAAAGATCAGTGAAGAGAAAGGGATGAGGTAGAAGAGGAGAGTGGAAGTAATTAGAATTATTACTCTGGGAGACTTTAGAAGGTGGAGGTCCTAGGCAATCGCTCCCTTTGCCCAAGCCTTAAAATGTCTCTGTCCTCAAGAGTCTCAGGGCATTATCTGCCTCTACAATGTGCTGGAGACATTTCCTTGGGTGGACAGGGAGACACTGCGGCCATACTTTTTCAAAAAAGCCTTGCTGACCATTCCATGGTTAACTAAAATCCTCAAGAAACTGTTCTTAAACTTCTGTCCGATGAAGGCATACAGAATGGGGTTGATGCAATTGTGCATGTAGCTAAACATCTCTGTCACAGACATGGCAGTTTCAACCCGAGTCCTCTTTTTACATGTATCCTCAATTATGCCGCTCCGGATAAGTGAGTCAATGAAGATGACAATGTTGTACGGAAGCCAGCAGAAAAGGAAGGCCACCACTACGGCGAAGATGACCTTCATTGGCTTGAACTTCTGGTTGCTCTTGGTTTGACAAAGGGCTCTAAATGTAGAACCATAGCAGAAAAGCATGACAAGCAGTGGTAGGAAGAACCCAAAGATGTGCCGGCTGATTCGGAGTATGATCCTCCATCGGTCAGTTTTATCAGAGCCCAGGTTCTCGTGGCAGACCCAGCCAATCCTTGGAGCCTCAAAATCTTCTCGGAAAATAAGAAGAGGCAAAGACAACAAGGCTGAGAGTAGCCAAACACCGAGGCAGACATATTTGACATAGTCCCTCATCTGCATGGCTGCTCCTGTGGCACGGACAATGGCAAGATACCGGTCAATGCTGATGCACGCCAGAAGAAGGATCCCACTGTAGAAGTTGACCTCCTGCAGCCCGGAGACAACCTTGCACATGACGGTCCCGAACACCCACTCTTTTGCTCTGTAGACCGCCCAGAAAGGCAAAGTGATGGCAAACAACAGATCAGAGATGGCCAGGTTTAAGAGGTAAACATCGGTCGACGACTGCTTTAGTCGATTGTAGCAGATCACAAACACCACAAGGGAGTTACCCACCAGGCTGAGGAAGAACACCAGGCAATAGAGGATGGCTAAAAAGTATTTGTCCACGGTCTGTGGGTCACCGCAGGGAGTCGTGTCAGATCCTGGGAGAAGGTATGTGTCGTCACTGTAGTTAAACAAACCTCCTAAATCCGATCCATCGAAGATCTGCGACATTTTTGTAAATTGGTGCACACGCCTTCCTGAGGAAAGAAGGGAAAGGAAGATGAATATTTGGGTTGGTGCAGGTTTCATTCCCAATACACAAGTTTTGTACACATTTTTCATTCATCAATATTCTTACATAGCCGAAATGTCTTTCCTTTTTAGACGAATTGTGTGATTGTGATGATTCTGTCATTCACAGAACATTTTCGAACTTTGCTTATGAAAACTTATGGATATATAACATTTTTATAGTGCAACCCTCACCATGATGCCATGCCACCATACACAATGCAACATTCAGCATCTACTGTCAATACCACCAGGCCTGGCAACCACCCACACCAGAAATACAAATACTAGAGGTAGAAATAACTCACTGGAGTTGGTGTAGGTAGTACACATTGAAGAGTTTTGGAGGCGATAACTTGGGGAAATTGTTTTTTCTGTACTGATTCCCACATGTTTTGCACAGTGACTTCTGCATTAGAAAGTCACTTAGCTCTAAAACTGAAGCATTGCATGGGGCTATAACTGCACTGTTCAGGGCGAACAGCCTCCTAAAGTATGTGAATGGAACAGTTTGTGGTGTATCCGTGTAGGACTTCTAGGTACAGATGCAAAGTCATATTAACTTTAATAGTTGGGCCTGGCCTACCAACAAAAGCTAACACAAACGAAACCAGGTGCACACCAGAGTCCAAGCCATAGTTTGTGTATGGAACCAACATGGGTCATGTGTACTTTATACGAAAGCAAAGATATTATATGGATAGCCATTCTGTGATTCTATTTGAAGTCTAATTTATACTGTGTGAACCTCAACTAAAAGTCCACACTAAACACCACTGGGTCATCTTTGTCACATGGTACAAGGCTCTGCATGGGTCAAGGCTGCCTTTTTAGCTTCCTAGCCCCCCAATGTCATCATGAGCCAGTGATACTTTGTAAATCCAGCACTGTTCAGTTTTCAATCCTTTATGCAATGCAGCACTGCCATATTTCATGCAGCACTCCATCTATTGAAGGCTACTGAATTCAGGCCTTCAAGTGTACAACTGTGCATGCCTCCAGATGTGAGTTCATTGGAATACACATGTTTTGCTAGAGTGCTCCAGGAAAACAGTGACTCTTACCTTACCAGAGCACTCTTATGAAGCTTTCTGAATTACAGTAAATCGTAAATATATGCCCGTGAAAGGTAGTAAATGCAGGATTACAAATTATTAGAAGAATCATACCAAATGCACATTGAATCTTTAGTTAATATACCTGCTTTTTTCAAAGGGGTTAATTTTCTCATGGAGTTCTATGTTTTTTTGGCTAGATTGTATTATTTCTTTCTGTCCTGCCCCCACAGAGAAGACAACATAGGAATAAACATCTGCATCTGTGAATACAGAGGGAGGTAAGAGAATTTTCATCTGGCCAGCTCACAAACTAACCTGTACTGTCCTGTTACCATCTTTCCACAGTACCCTGCAGAATTCTGCGAATTGATGACACTATTATTTTGCTGTCTTCTATGATCATGTTTCCTTCTGTTGTAGCAACAATTCTACTACATTGCAACTTCGTCACTGCCAAGATCATGAATCACTAAACCTACATGGTGAACTAATACAAGCTACTGACAGATCATTGCATTTCTTTACCCAAAATGAATGTATCTTCGCCCTGCACGGAGAACTCGGATTTTTGAAAAACTTTTTTCCTTGTCTATCAACGTTGAGTTGGCAAGCACAAGTGAGGAAAATCCAACGCTAGACCGCCCTCCAGTGAAATTTATCAACGCTGGTGGTCGTTGATAGTTGCAACCAGAAATCTTTTGCATTGAGGAAGCGACCCCTCGAGTAGAAGATCTACTTGAGCGGCAGAAAGAAGCAGCCCCTGTTGCGCTGCGCAGGATGCAGTTTGCGCTGATTGTCCAGCAAGAGACATAACACCCGGTGGTAAAAATCAACATGAACGGCGTGAACTAACGCACTCCGTCGCTTGCGGAACTTCACAAAGTCCTGCACAGTTTTTTGGTCACTTTGCAGAGTCCCTCACAGCGGAACACGGAACTCTGCGAACTACGCCAGGCCTAGACCTAATGCTTCCCGCTTTGCATGTGTTCTGTCCTGGACAGCACATATGCAACGTGGGGAACGTTTCAAGTTAGTCTAAGCATAGTAATTTGTACTGGATGGGTACCCTTCCATTACACAGCCCATGCAAGACTCACTCACCCTTTTACTATAGTGCCAAGGAGTGTGCATGGCAATCGGCAGCCTGAATCTGTGCCAGAGGGGACAAGAGTGCAATTTTTCTGTAGATATGGCGTTGTCCTGTCTCCCTCACGTGCAACGCAGCGCAGAAACTCTGCGTGCTGTGCTACATTGTGTGAGAGCTTTGTAAATATGGGCCCTAGTACCCAAAGTTTTTATTTATTTCTTTTTGCTCCTATGAACACACTTTGCAGGAACAAAGAAGGGAAAATATGTCACATCAGTGGTAGGTAGGGGCATAGATTAGACAGTGAGATTTGCCCACCTAAATAGCAGCGGGCTGCAAGGTGAAGGGGTGAAATGACAAAGTTTTGGGATGGAGTGTTTCCATGAGGAACAGGATCAGCACTGCGTTACCCTAGCTGGGTCTCTGTTTAGAGTGTCACAGTGGGCGAAAAACGATGGGTTGAATGCTATCCCTAGGGATTGTCACTGGTTAGACTCTCTGCAAGCATTCATTCCATCACACTTTGGGTGTTTGGTTGCCAGTGGCATCTCTGGTAACTTGAGCCTGGCACAGCTTTCCAAGTTAACTACTGGCAATGTTTGTGAATTCTAAAAAGAAGTAAATTTGCACCCTTTCAAGGAGTACTACAATCCGTGCAAATGTACTACTATTTTGGTAAACCATTGACTATATATATCTAAGAACCCGATGCAGAAAAAGACCAAATTAAAACCAATTTCTTAGTGAAATGAGAAGGGAGGGAAAAAAAAATGACACAGACATAGTAGGCTGGACTCAGGGCCCCCAGGCCCAACTCCCAAGCAAAGAATGCATTTGAGGGGTGTCACACCAGTTAGAGGAGGCAGACCCGGACGCAGAGGTCAGACCCGGGACCAGGGTTCAATCCCTTACGAGGCAGGGTCTTGAGCTCAAAATGTCCACGGACTCGATAATTCTCGCCTCGGTGCCTACTCGAATCATGGGTTCACACTCTGCAACTCTGGGCAATAGCTTGCTTAATTTCCACTACGGCCCCACAGCGATGGGATGCCTGGCTTTCACCTTGGGGATGCCCAGTAGGGGTTATCTCGCAGGGAAAAGCCAGGACGGGTTCCCAAAGCAAGCGCCTTGAGACCTTACGGTGAAAGGCGCTATATAAGAATGTATGATTTACGATTTATTTTACCCCTGCTGAGGCTACATCCATGCCCATCTCACCTGGGCCTGGCAGTTCTCTCCAGGAACTCATCACTACAGTCATTACAAGACAATGTTCTAGAGCCCCTGCCCCGGCATCACCTTTTTTTAATTGCACTTCACTGCACACACTCTTCTTTGAACTCTACTACAAGAAGCCTTAATGATAGAGTTGTCAAATCAATGCTTTTCTAGTACTTGCCTTTTACAAAAGTGACTGAGGACATATGTACTTAGTCTGAGTTGCAAATGGAAGAGGGCACTCGGCAAATTAATATGCTGAGTTGATCCACAATCGAGCAATGATCACGTTTAGCATACATTTGTTGCAACATGGTTCAACAAACATAATGTAAAAATATGATGCAATCTCTTCAACATTCGAAAAAGTGTATTTGTTTAACATGCGGATGCGTTTCACGTTAACACATTGGATTGTTTCAAAAAGTGATAGATTTTTAGAAACATTTATTGCTCACCCCCAACAACATGAGTAGTGAAGTTAGATGCAAGTCAGCAGTCATGTAAACCCTAAACATGGCTAAGATTCCTAATACAAATTGAACAAAATATTAATCTAATAACTCAAACATAAGCGGTGCTTGTACAGTGCACATCCTGAAGCCACGTATTTAAAAGGGCGCCTGTATGTTGGAACAAAGAAAAAGGAACCTCTGCTAACTAAACTATTTCCCAAGAGTAACACAGTTTGCCCAAGTAGGGAAGCTGGCGTTGAATACAGGTAATCTAGTTTCACATTTTGAAATCCAGTCCCCAGATGGAAATCTCAGTCTCCCTCTAGCAAGTTTACATCAGAAGGTCACTGTTTTGTCTTTCATTCATTGCTCAGGATGAGAAAGAAAACCGACACAGATTGATATAGGAGACCCGAATCATGCACCCCACACTCGACTATCAACCAAGAATACATGTATTTGTGGTGCGTCCCAGCACATGACTGCCCCCACCCAGCTACGCCCCTAGTGGTAGGTGTGGGTTACCTCGCAGCTCAGCGTATTGTTATTTTACACTTTGCAGGATTGACAACTGCAGAACTTTAGATCCAATCACAGAGACAGGAAATGGTTCTGCTCAGGGCTCCACGGGGCAAAGGACCGACTTCCGCTGCTGCACAGATGCCACCCGGGCCCTGATTGGAGGCCCAATGCGGCAATAGCACAACTCTGTTTATGCCTGATAATGCCTGGTGTGGAGTGCGGCCACAGTTTCCTGCGGCATGCAAGGGTCGCCCAAGCAGGCCAGGCAGGCCAGACTTTGCCTGGGTGAAGAAAACACATTTCGCTCATCTTGACTATGCAACCAAGGTTCAACCACTCCTTGATAGGAAGAGAAAAAGAGTAGTTAGCAGAGGTAAGACTCCTGGCCAGCACTCATGCCTTATTGCCAGATTATAGTCACATGTCTGTCAACTTTTTTTTCAGTCCTGCCAAAAGGACCAGGTCACCAGCCACTGTGCCGGGAGAGGGCAGAGAGAGAAATCCTTCCTGGGCGTCATGTCCCAGTATGTGCAATGGTCCTACTTACGCATTTGTCAAAAGGGAAATGTACACTCACGCTACACATACATATTTTACGCAACTCAGTCATGCAGGCATTTGACATGTGATGCGCAAACGTAGTGCTTCCCTGGTTAGTTCATAAATGGTGACTCTGGATGTGCAATACAAATAAAGTCAACAACCACAAAATAGCACATTTGTGGATATTTACAATTGTTTGAAGATTAATTTCTCACTTTTATCTGGGCACCAATTTGATACACTTATCTTGTAATCACAAGTATTTTCACAAAGTGTGGGAAAGTACACTGCTTGGAATATTTAACAAAATGTATGTAGGAATGAGTTCACGTACAGTATTATTTACATAAGTACGAAAATGGTAACATAAAGAAATTACCCGTCCATTCATATTATATTAATTGCATACAGTATGCACAATGTGGCCTTATTCAGATGTTGGTGCTGCATTAAAGAAGCAATGGCAAAGCCAAAAGGTCTGGTATAGGCAAGCATGCAATTATTTACTATTTATTTTTTTAACATATGGAATGTACATTAAACAAGTAACACCACTGCATAAAAGTGGCCTGCAAAAAAATAATAAAGTAAGTAAAAAATATGACCCATGTCAAGAATAAATTCAAATGTAATAAAATCATTAATATAATGGCACATGGAGACATGCCACTGCCCTCCTACTGCTCAAAAAACCATCTATGGACCCTTCAAGCTTGCCAACTACAGACCAATCTCCTTGCTACATTACTCTGCCAAAGTCGCAGAAAAACTCATCAACAGACACCTCACCAACCAGCTTAGCTACCAACTCGACATCACAGTCTGGCTTCAGACCCAATAACAGCACAAAAACAGCACTCATGTCAGCGACAGACAACGCCTGTGTGATCATGGTCAGAGAGACATAGTGCCCTCTTACTCCTAGACATCTCTTACAGGTAGATGCATCAAGCATTTTTGCGAGCGCAAACGGTGCGAATCGCAAAATTCGGCCGTTTGCGCCCGCAAAAATGGCATTTGAGATGCATCAAGGGTTCATGCACTTGCAATTTAAGAATTCACAATTAATTACTAGTTCTCATATTGCGATTGCATTTAAGGAATCGTAATTTGCGATTCCTTAAATGCAATGCATGAACCATTCCAAGATTGCGAATTCGCAATCTGGGGTCGCTATTTACCGCAAATCCAAACTACGTGGTAAAAAGCAAAAGCTTAGAAATATGCACTTTAGTGCATTTTTGTAAGTTGTATATTACACACACACATGTCCTTGGGACATGTGTGTGCGCAACACCAGTGAACATTACCATTTTAGGGGTGCAACAGGGTGCCCTTTGGACACCCTGGCACCCTTGAAATTGCGGCACATTTGCGATTCGCTAATTGCTAATCGCAAATAAGGAATGGCTTTCCCATTCATTCCATCCTCATCGACTCCATACAACCTCATCTCAACCTCACAAGTATCCTCGCTAAGCCTAACTCTCTTTAACACATACATGATTCCACTGGCCAGCATGATCTGCCCCCACAACATCAACCTCCTTTCCTAAGCTGACAACACTCATCTCATACTCTCTCTCTCGGACAAGACTCCCAACATTCGGAACAAGTTCATCACCTGCATGATTTTAATCGGGGACTGGATTAAAACCATCTGTCTCAAACTGAACACTGACAAGACAGAAGTCATGATTTTTGGTAAAAACACCTCCCCATAGTACACTACCTGGTGGCTGATGGAAGTAGTACCCATACCCACCCCAGAAACGAGAAGATTGTTATATGCAGCAAACTCGACATTACTGCCCAAGTCAAAGCCATCACAGCCCGTTGCTTCCACAACCTGAAAATACTGAGGAAAATCTTTAAATAGCACATGATCAGCACACACAAAACCATCACGCATGCCCTTGACACAAGCAAGCTACACTACGGAGTAGGAGTCTGGCTGAGTGAAGGTACACTGAGGGAACGTGCTCTATGCCAGAATCACTAAACAACTCACCAGATAACTACAAACCAACTTGGCAGCCAGAATCACTCTCAACCGCCCTTGTGGTACACATTTCACACCACACCTCAAGGAGCATCACTGCCTCCTCATACACAAATGAGCTCAGTTCAAACTACTCACCTCCACCTTTGAAGCACTACACAACACTGGCACAACCTACTTCGACAGCTGCATCCGCTTCCACAAACCATCCAGATACCTTCACTCAGCCAGACTCCTACTTCCTCACATCCCAGGCATATGCAAAACATCTGGTGGTTGGGCCTTCTCCTATATCCTACCTAAAATGTGTATGCACCTGCTGCAACACATCAGAGCCTCCTCCTCACTTTTTGACTTCCACACGAAATTGAACACCTGACTCTTTTGAAAGCCCACCTGCATGCATTTGGCGAGGATGGTATCACACCTCTTCAATGCAAGGATACACTCCTGAGTGATAGTGCATTCTTACAAATACTCAGAACATAACAATTCCGAAAAACAATTTATTCAAGCAGTTTTTCTCAGGGTGTTTGAAGTAAGTTTCAGAAAAGACTGAAGAGTTCATCCATTGCTCTTCTTAGTTCTCTAGACCACTTTTAGATGTTTTTACCAGTGTTTGACCAGACCTGTGAAGATACCTGCCAAGTAGGTTCATTTTCCAGTTTTGTGGTACTGGTCTGGGCTTTTGACTCTTTACTGGTCCCAGTTTTAAACAATGCCCAGCTGGTTCATGTTTTTGATTATTGCTGAACACTCTTAGCGGCTTCCTGCAGGAGGGTCAGCTTCCTCTTCCTCCTTACAAAACTCTGTTGCAGAGATTTGGATGACAAGATAGCTCTTCTTGCTGCACCCCATCCATTGTAACATTTTGACATTCTGCAGGTAGAATTTTCTGTGTGGGCTTTGCGTTAGGATATAACATAGAATTAGGAGGGTTGTTACCCAATTCAGCTTTCTCAAGACCCCAAAAATGACTCAAAGAGGTCTCCTCACTTATTCTTCCCATATTTTCACCTGTTAAAACATTTGTTCTATGAAATATTTTCTGTCCTGGAAGGGTATGGCTGCCAATCACCAGTGGGTATATATTCATTCTACTCAGTAAAAGTGCAATATCAGCACACATTATTCACAATCTATCTTAAAAACACAGTAGAAGTTTTTTGTAAGGTGGAGTCATTTTCATGCAAAACACTATAGCTTTCTCTTAAATCAAAATGATAAACAGTGACATTTGTATTACTGAATAAATATTGTTTAAAACATCCAAAAATGCTGATACAGTTTGGTGGGAATTAAACATACTTATTTTGGTGCTGTTCTTAAATCTATATGAACAACTGCAAAGTTAGGGTAATCTTTGCCGATAATCATATCTCCAAAGGCACAAATTTACATGCAAAGATGATATTCTATATAATTTTAAAAATACAAAAAATAATATAAAAAATCAGAAATCTCTACTGAGGAACATGTCTACTATCACTTCAAAAGTTAAAGATGGTAGAATGCCTTCAAGATATTCAAAGAACTTGTCAAACAAGGAAAGAAAACGCAATACTAAAACTGGTGTCAATCATAAGAAGTGAGGTACCAGACATATTTAGTTCTCATGTTGGGTTTGTTAATTCTGTACATAACTGCTGTTGTTTCATCTGTCAGCTAGCCCTTTTTCGCAAAAGTATCAAAAACCCTTGTGAGATGATGGCACTGGAGCACATGAATGAAACCTTAGAGTTTGCCCTTTTGTAATAAATGGTTTGTTTGGGAGATGTAAGTCCTTCCCAAGTAATTATTCCAAAATCTTGTCAGGTCCAACACATAGGTGCAATAAAGTCAACTTAAGATCAACCCAATAGCCTTGGCGCAAAGCAGACAGGCTTAACTTAAGGAAAATGTAGTCAGTATTTAGCAGTACCAAAACAATTGGAAAGTCAATACCCGACACACAAAAAATCCCACAACAAATTTTTCAAACTCAAGAACATTTAGTAGGAAAATATGACACAAGATGAATAAGTCTAATCTAAAAAAGATATACATATTTTTTAATTTTATGACAAACAGCACCCAGAAAACGTAAAGTTCCAATCCTAAGTCACTGTTCATAGTTGACTGGAACCTAGGCCCGATTTCAGGCTGACTACAATGAAGCGGAGATCAGATGCATTGGTTGGGTCGTCCCAGTCAAAGTTTTACCTTTTAACTAGCGGTTTGATTGAGAGTTTGGCAGATGGGTTATTCCACCATAAATGTGACAGATATCCCATCAGCCTTATCATAAGTGAACTATATGCACTCGGTTCACCAAGGCACTATCTCAAGATTGACTTAAAGTAGGTGAGGTAACCACCATCCTAAAAAAACCTAATGCAAATAGCCTGGATCGTAACAATTTCAGGCCCGTCTCCAACATTCCCAATCTGACGAAGCTCCTAGAGAAGTGTGTTCAAAAACATCTTTGTAACCATATAGATCAATTCCAACTTCTCGAGCTATTCCAATCTGGCTTCCGCCGAGGCCACACGCACATGAGGATGTTCTAAAAATGCTGGATAAAAATGAGGCATGCCTTGTCATCCTCCTTGACCTATCTTCTGAGCTTGATACTGTTAAACACAGCAGTTTACTAGATTTTCTTGAACATAGGATGGAGATGTCTGGAACCGTACCAAACTGGTTCATTTAATTCCTCCACAACAGATTCCAAAGAGCTACGGTGAATCAAGCCCTGTCTTTATCAACATTGGTCACTTTAGGGGTTCCACCAGGGCCCTCAAACATTCAATATCACATGCACGCAGACAACACCCAACTGTATTTGAAACTCTCCTCCCCAGAGGACATCAGGTCACTCAACACAACTCTAGAAAATAGCCTGCAAAACTTCTGGGGATAACATTAGATAAGAAATTGAACATGTAGGCACACATAAGTGCTGCCACCAAAGGAGTAAACTACCAAATAAACTTTCTAAGGAAATGATAACCTATCCTACCTCTCGACTACTTCAAATCAGTTTTCCAAGCCTTAGTTATTCCAAGATTTGATTACGGAAGTGCAACTCTTTGTGGCCTTCCTAGATCCAAGCTGTCACCTTTAATGACCTCGCTTAATGCTGTTGCCAGAGTCGTCACTGGAATGATAAGAAACAAACACATCACCCTGGATCTAAAACCTCTTAACTGGCTATCTTCTGAGTCAAGAATACAACTAAAACTTGCTTGCATGACTCACAAAACCAGACACAAAACACTAAAATACTTGGCACAAAAATTTGAATTATCTGGCAGAGGTAGATGCTCAGCAGTAACATCACCCTGCTGCTAAAACCACAGATATTCCATAAAAAGAAAACTTACAACAGAGCCTTCTCAGGTATTGCCCCAAATATTTGGAACTTCCTGCAACCTGAAATCAGATTGATCCCTTCTACTGCATCATTCAAAAAAGAACTGGAATCAATTCTTATGAACAAATTGCTACCCTAAATGCATTACCCTGGACTCTTGTTCCTCACATATGTTTATTATTTGCCTGATTAAATTCATGTATTTTTTTGTCTTTTCACTTAGAGGTTACTTTCCGCAATTTGCTGTTTTTCACCTCTTTATTGTACTTTTTTTCACTGACATCTCACTGACTTTGTAGCACCTGTAAAGCACTCTAATGCCCGCTGGGGTCCTGTTCGCACTATGTAAAAGTTTATGAATAAATAAATAAAATGATTTATAGCTTATGGCATGTGTAATAATGAGGATGGACTATGTGTCATATTTGTGAATGATTAACCCTTTCGCTAAATTCAAAATGTGGCCCTTAGTCTACTTTTTGGAAGCAGAAATCCTCCAGTGGGGCAAGGCTGAAGGCTTTATCTAACTAGGTCCTCTCAAAGTGGGATAACCATTGGCAGAGACCCCACTGAAGTATGCGGTATTAGAGAGAAAAGCTCTGACTGGGAATATTTACATTTCGCACCAAGTAATGTCATAACATCAGCCGAATAATTTTTGTTACCTCACGCCATCACAATTTCAACATTGGGACTTAGTCTCTTTTTTGGAACTTTAAAACTTCAGAGACAGGGCAGGACAGGGTACAGCAACCAGCCCTGGCAAATTGCTGCTCGACTTTCCCTGGTAGCGGGACAGGTACAGGGGGTGCTAACAAGAAGCACCACTCCCATTTTTGTTACAGGTGGCCCCTATTGCATCACTGCTGCAAAACCATCCTTCAGTGATAAAACAGGCGCACAATGGCACAAAACCGACCCTCACCCCTCAGGCCCACTGGAGAAATGCCCAGAGCCTGCAACGGCCCGTCTGGCCCTGTTCAGTGGGACAAGCCTGGAAGCTGTGGCCAACCAGGCTGCACCAAAGATGGATACACGAATTGTTGTTTCAGAATGCTAAAAGGCTTAAGAGGGAGTAACCTGATTTTCTTGCTCACTCAGGAGGTTGGTCCTGATCATCTGGAGGTCCAAGATGTTTTAACCACATCCGCGCTAGTGGAATTCTCCTTCTATGCTGGGATTTACTAAATCCCATGCTTCATGACGAGCTGGGCTCGTCATCAGTGTGCGAGGAGGCTACACCATGACGAGCCCAGCTCGTCATGAGCCTGGAAGGGGTTAAATCACAATTTTTCCAACTATTTACAGTAGCTTCTCTTGGTCTGTCACTTCTGAAACTCTCAGGGTCCAGGGCCCACTCCAGTAGAGGCCACCAGTATTGGTTAACTTCCAGCTTCTGATGTCCCTATTGCCACACAGGAAGTCTGGCAAATGACCCTTGGAGTCCTCTTCTTAGTCCTGGGTAAATGTGGGTGGAGGGCCAACCATTCAAGTCTGCACACAGGCCACAGTCAGCAGGCTCAGGCTTCTTTGGTTCTTCTTAAGGTTCAGATGTATTATAAGGAGTTGGGTGTTCGGTCCCACTTTGTACAATTCACTAGCCATTGAGTGAGGGCGACTTTCAGCCGAATATCTGACTTTACAACGCATGCCATTACATTGCATGCCGTTGCAATGCAAAACTTTACCCCAACTTTCTGTCGGGGGAGCGCTGGAAGTTGGAATAGATTAATTTTCTATTCCAACTCCAGTGTGTGCAACAGTAGGGAAGGTGTTGGAGTTAAATCCAACACCTTCTACCCACTGTTGCACACCTTTTGCGTTGCAATGGCATGCAATGTAATGGCATGTCTTGTAACTCTTGCGTTGAAAAGGCTGTTTCTCCTTTCAGCCACTCCCTAAACAAGGAGCAAACCATCCCTCTTTTGCTCCATATCCTGTAAGTACTTACTGTAAGCTATCCTGTAGTGCACCATTCTCAGGGAAAATCAAGAGGAGGAATCCTTTCTGTGGAGAAGGCTAATAGACCAGTCAAAGTTGTGCCTTTGGAAATGACCAGTCTCGCCCTCTTCAACCACACCATACTGATACAGGGATCAGCTCCCCACACCAATGCAATGGAGACAGGCTGCCCACATTAGACCCTGGAATCATGGGACTCCTCATCCCCAGGTCTCACTTTACACCTACCTATGCATGGCGGGCTTCATCCTGGTACGTTTCAAGTTAGTAAAGTTCCTGAACCCTCCACAACTGCCATTCCTGAGAGAGGATGGGTCACAAACCACACCCTCATGCCTTCCTGCCAAAAGTCCCATGCAACTTTATCTATTCTGGGAGTAGCGTTCACATTTCATCAGGGTGAGTGAACTGACGAGCGCGGCTGCAAGGAAGGCTAATACTAAAAGACCTCTTGAGTTTCGGGCAGGCAAAGACTAACTTTTTAAGATTACTAGTCCTGTATTGTTGCAATAAGTAGGGCTGTGGCCTAGTTCTACGAGTTCTGGGTTCCAAACTGACTGGTGCAGGGGCACTGAGTTCAGTACACCAGTGATAAGTAGTGAATTCCAGGTTACTGTATCCTCACCAAACCCGCTGGGCATACCTGCCGATGTGGGTCAGTGCTGTGTGGGCTACTAAGAGGGAGCAGTGGTAATCCAAATGATTGTTCATCAATGAGTTACCACTCATGGATCCCTAGAAAAAGAATATGCAATTCAAAATATTTATTTTAAAATGGTTATTTTAAACCTCATGGACCTAGTGCACTCAATGCTGGTTGGTGACATCACAGGAGATCAGAATTAAAAGCAGCTATGCATTTTCATGAACTGTGCAAACGACAAAGAAACATTGCAGCATCACAATATATAGTCCTTAACACGCTCGCTGTGCTATCTCCAGCCACTATGCTAATTCTATCAGGTGAATAAATGATCAACTAATTTCTACTATATTGGAGGTGGTGCACATACCTGGAACAACAGGATTTGCCATGTTTTGGAGCACAAGGGCAAGGAGATTGTGTTTGGGCAAGAACACAGTACTGGCACTAATCAGTGAGGGCATGATGTTTTGCAGAATAATAATAATCCATATTTGTAAAGCGCAAACAATCACCCGTAAGGGTCTCTAGGCGCTGGGGGCCGTCAGGAAGATTAAGCAAGCTATTGCCCAGATTCACATGGTGCTGGGCTGACCTGCCGCCAGTGCTGGGGATCAAACAGTGATCCCCAGATTCCAACGTCAGCCACCCGGGCCGCGGCGCCACACCTCTCCCCAGAAATGTAGCAGCTTCGGTGATGGTAGTGGAATATGGTTCTGTGCCAATTTGTATCTGCATCTGGATAATAGGTCTGGCCGAAGATTCTCTCTCCTTCCGTGGTCATGTCAAGAGGTTTACATAGGGCTGACCACTGCCTTTCAGCCTACATTAGAGTACTTTCAATTTAATCCGAAAAGTTACCATTATGAACTAGCTTGGTGAAAATACATAATCTCTAACTATATTTGCTTCACATATTCATTGTCATTCCTTGAGAGGCAGATTTCATGGATCTCATAGCAGACTTCTGTCACCTTATGTGTTAACAAAGTTATTGTTTGAATGACATGACAGCTTCACGAGTTCTGTGAAAATATAATGACATCTTGAGTGCGGGCAAAAGTGCAGACAGGCCAGCTAAAATGGAAATTGCAGCTAAAATGTAACATGACCTTTATGTGTTTAAGGATTTAAATCTACAATAAAGAAGCCTAAAAGCAAGCAATTAAAATAGAATTATGAAGGGGAACAGTCTATCCCATTCATTTCTATGGGCCAGGAGGCCCACAGCAATGAATGTGAAATTATTCTCAATTTGCGATTCGCAATTTGCTAATCGCAAATTGAGAATAATTTCAAGGGTGCAAGGGTGTCCAAAGGACACCCTGTTGCACCCCTGAAATAAGCATGGGTACACATGTGGTGCACATACATGCCCTAGGGGCATGTATGTGCATCACATGACACTTTGAAAAATGCAAAATTGGCATTTTTCAAGAAATTCGCAAATTACCACCAACTTGAAGTTGGTGGTAATTTGCGATTCCTTAGGGACAATTAGCAATTTTTTTTGCATCATACATTGCATTTAAGGAATCGGAAATTTTGCGATTACTTACATGCAATCGCAAAATAATTAATCGCAAATTTGCGATTCCTTATTTTGCACTAAAATTTGCTACATACATACCATTTTGCCCAAACGAGTTCGCAAATGCCGAAATTCTGCGAATTTCAGCGTTTGCGAATCCATTTGTGCTTCATACATCTAGCCCCATGTGTTTATGATAACCCTGGAATAACTCTGAAACTAAACAATCACTAAACAATCACTGAATGTGTTTTTGCATGCTCATGGTATCATAACACATTTACAGAACAGAAGCACGTGCTATAAGCGTGCATTTGATGGAAAAGCTGTTCATTGTGTGTTTGTTATACAATAATGTGCATCTAAAATGAAAGGACTCTCTGCATGGGAAGGTATGACTTTAAGACACAATTTTTATTAACAAGCCAACTTCACCATCGAATTTGATTTTTTGTTAATATTAAGAGCAGGAATTGAATGGGTTCTGTAGCCTTATGAAAAAAAATATTATATGTGTAACTTTATTTTTTACTCATAGGAACAGCTACAGACCTATACAGTAAAAATCACTTTTGGGGAGTTGTCACTGTAAGAATATGCCAATCTTAAATTCTTACATGTTCCACTTATAAATACAAAGCACCCTACCTTGTGGGTATAGTGGCCTATTTAGGCATGGCTTAATTTATACCTAAAAGCAGAATTCTTTTATGTCATAAAGGGTTATTTATACAAGTTTAAAAGCTTTA
Organism: Lissotriton vulgaris; assembly: GCF_964263255.1. Classification (NCBI taxonomy): domain Eukaryota; kingdom Metazoa; phylum Chordata; class Amphibia; order Caudata; family Salamandridae; genus Lissotriton; species Lissotriton vulgaris. Next base: position 65,513,777 of record NC_141687.1, read on the forward strand.
GCAGTCTGGCTACACATGTAGGAGTGAAGACCTGTTTTTCTTGTCTGCCTAGTTGATGGCAAAAATGTATGCTTTAGTGCACAGGTTATGGTAGATAAAGTGAGCAACCCAGTAAACCTTTGGGGGCTTGGGTAAGTGTAATAGGATAGGTAAAAATGCCTCCAGTCCCTGGACTTCTTCCTTTTGGCCCTCTTCCTTTGGTCCCTCTCCCACTCCCTCCCCTACAGTTAAGACCCTTGGCATAAGAATGAATAACCTCCTCACCCTTCATTCACAAGTTAGCTCTGTCGTCTCTTCTTGTTTTTTCACCCTCCGCACTATCCGCACCGTCTCTCGTTTCTTTTCCCCTCTGGCACTAAAACTAATCATGTCTGCCCTTGTGATCTCCCGGTTGGACTATGCCAATGCCCTATATAACGGTATCCCGGCCTACAGTCTAAGGAAACTCCAGCTAGTGCAAAATCAGGCGGCTCGGCTAGTCTATGGCCTCTCCCGCTCTCATCACTCCACGCCACTTCTAAAGGCTCTACACTGGCTGCCTATCCGGCAACGCTCTCTTTTTAAGATGGGCTGTATGGTCTTTCAGTCACGCCAGGGAACTGCCCCTGCTTTTATCTCCGCCATGTTAAAGGAATATGTTCCCTCCAGGGAGCTCCGGTCCTCGTCCCAAGCTCTCCTACAGGTTCCCCGTTTTAAGAGAAAAAAATGGGGTGGGTCCAAATTTTCATTTCTGGCACCCACCTTTTGGAATTCCCTCCCTGCCCATTTACGACAGGCCAAAGATTATTCTTTCTTTCGTAAGGGCCTGAAGACTTTTTTGTTCAGCCAAGCCTTTCCATTGTGAACTCACTTTTGAATCTATTTCTGTTTATCTCTCTGCCTCTGCACTCCATGTTCCTAAAGCGCCAAGAAACCGTCTGGTGAACGTCGCGCTATAGAAATATTTTAAATTCAAATTCAAAGGAGTTTGTTTAAATAAAAATCTTTGATTGATAACTAAGTTGTAAAGGATAACTTAATTATCCAGGGTGAAGTTAATTTACAATAGCTTAAATAAACATTGATAAACTATACTAAACAGAACAGTACTTTACATAAGACAAAAACAAATAGACATGTGTATAGGCAAAAAATGAGTTTTATCAGAATTAAATCATGAAGGGAAAGATACAAAGCATTAAGAATCTGCAGAACAGGAATACAGGATAGGTATACTGAAATTAATCAAAAAAATCTCTGTAAAGCCTGTTAGGGGCCTATCCAAAATAAAGATTGTGGGAAAATCTTCTTTGGATCAGGTTGGAGTCGACGTTTCGGTCTTTATGGTTTACTCTCCAAGACCATCATCAGGACAGTAGTCAATTAACAGTTGTAAATCCCTTAAAATCAAAGAACTTGCACTCCGTATGGTGGAGACAGATGATTTCTAGAGCCAAGGCTGAGGTGAATCTCTGATTTCACAAGGACGTTTAGCATTTATGAACTGATTGTAGTTGTTTAATCGGTCCGCGTCAAATACTTGTGCGGAGAGTCACAGGGGGGTTCAAGTCGTCTCAGTTGGACGATCTGAAGACGCGTTGGATAAAGCAGGAAACCGAGCAATTGAGGTTCCGCTGGAAGCTTCCAGAGTGACGGCTAACACTTCGTGCCTCGAACTTCCACAGATCGTGCATTTTTTGGCGACTTGGCAAATAACAGATATCTCCTCAACTTGTGAGGATTGATATACAGACAGCAGAACCTCAATTGCTCGGTTTCCTGCTTTATCCAACGCGTCTTCAGATCGTCCAACTGAGACGACTTGAACCCCCCTGTGACTCTCCGCACAAGTATTTGACGCGGACCGATTAAACAACTACAATCAGTTCATAAATGCTAAACGTCCTTGTGAAATCAGAGATTCACCTCAGCCTTGGCTCTAGAAATCATCTGTCTCCACCATACGGAGTGCAAGTTCTTTGATTTTAAGGGATTTACAACTGTTAATTGACTACTGTCCTGATGATGGTCTTGGAGAGTAAACCATAAAGACCGAAACGTCGACTCCAACCTGATCCAAAGAAGATTTTCCCACAATCTTTATTTTGGATAGGCCCCTAACAGGCTTTACAGAGATTTTTTTGATTAATTTCAGTATACCTATCCTGTATTCTTGTTCTGCAGATTCTTAATGCTTTGTATCTTTCCCTTCATGATTTAATTCTGATAAAACTCATTTTTTGCCTATACACATGTCTATTTTTTTTGTCTTATGTAAAGTACTGTTCTGTTTAGTATAGTTTATCAATGTTTATTTAAGCTATTGTAAATTAACTTCACCCTGGATAATTAAGTTATCCTTTACAACTTAGTTATCAATCAAAGATTTTTATTTAAACAAACTCCTTTGGAGGCATTTTTACCTATCTTAGTGCACAGGTGGCATTTAACCTCCATGCCATTAGTGTATTTTCTGCACCATATACTACTTACTGGAAAGCTACCTACGTCAATTGGAGATTAGCCCATTCTATCATGCTTAAGAGTCACAGGGCATAGATTGGTGACTGGTCAGCAATACTTTAGTGTGAAAAGTTCAAAAGCCAGAAATACCTGACGGAGGAGGAGGAACATGGCGGCGGCAGGCTAACGGCTGCTGCGAGGCTCCGTTCCCTAAGCCCTATGGAGTACTTCGACAGGTCTCGTCCCCCTTGTGACAATGGAGGATTGCGGTTTATTTAACGGTGAGATGTGGAGTTGCTACTGATTAATGCTATATTTCGCAATATTGAGTTTTTTTTTCTTTTCCCTGCACGGTCTGCGGTCTGCGGTCTGCGGTTTGTGAGGCTGCCGAGCACGGGACGCGGAAAAGCCGGAGGCGCTAGGACCTACTCAACCAGCGTATTGGGATGCGAGGGGAGGACCGAAAGCGAGAATCCGAGCGGAGGTACGCTGAGGAGCCTAGAACGGGGCAGCTGTATCGAGTCACGAGACACGAGGAGTCCCTGAAGCTAGGGGGCACAGGACACGGCAGTAATTCCACGCAAGTAGCGCAATATACAGGATTACGGGTAAGCTGTTATAATGCGTGGTTGCGCTCGAGAGCAGCCTTCTGGTATCGGGCAGCAGCAGTATTTACACGCCGTGCCCCTGCTATAGCTATAGTGTCTCTTGCCTGCGGTGATTTGGCTGTGTGCATGGAGGCAGATAAAGCAGCGCCTAAGTCACAGTGTGATACCCTTAGCTTAGAAGTTGCCTTCAGTGGTGTATCTAGAGTTGGCTTTCCTGAGTTACCCTCTAAAGAAACTGTTTGTGCTAGTAGCAGTGAAAAAAGAAGCGCTGCTAAAAATCGTTATCAGCTACGCTCTAAACAAGAACTTAAGAAGAAAGGAGTTCTAAATACTGCCGACTTACATGAGGGTGGAAGTAGTGGCCCTATGCCTATCTCACCCTGTAAGCAAAGTAAGAAAGGGGGGGCACGAAGGGGGAAAGCTAAAGGATTAAAACAGACCCAAACTTTGAAAGGGACTCCTTCACTTAAGAGTTATTTCAAGATCATGGAGCAAGCAGTATCATCTAAAGTAAACAATATTGAGACAAATATCGAAACTACTACAGAGGAAAGAGAAATAAGAGAAATAAGAGAAATAAATAACCAGCATGGGCCTGTGAAGTCTGCAGGTAGCTCCACTGAGAGTACAAGCATGGTCACAGCCTCCCCTCTTTTAGCTATTTTTCCTCTGAGCAACAAATATACGGCTTTGGAATCAGCCAATTCTTCAGAGGTATCTGCGGCGGCTGGAAGTGCGGGGGGAGCCAGGGGTCCAGTACAACCTCCCCCGAATTACACCGGTATACAGCCTGGTGAGGCTTTAATGAGTGGCGAACAAGTATCTCAGACTACAGAGCCCCAATCTTCTCTCGCAGCCCCCCACATAGTGCCTATACTGAGTCTGGAAAGCGATGGTTTGTTCTCACCCTTAAATGAGGAAGTTGGGGCTTGTGGAGGAAGTGAAGCAGTAGAGAAAAGCCTGGGTTCCCTACTTCACTCATTAAGAGGAGACTTGTTGGAAAGATTCGAGATCTCCGAAAAGAATCAGAAAGGATTGCATGACAGATTCGATCTTTTGGAGGCCAAAATTGAGGGCATTAGTATCAGAACAAGCACTTTAGAGGGAAAAGTATCTTCACTTACAGAGTCCTCAAAAAATAACTCTCAAGACATAGTTGCCTTAAAAGCTTAGAATCGGACCATAACAATGGACCTGGAGAGGTTGGAAACTCAATCACGACGTAACAACCTGAGGATCTTAAAAATTCCGGAAGGGGCAGAAGTGGAAGATATTAAGGGATTTGTTTGCAGACTGCTGCGGGAAGATATTCTTAAGGATCGACCGGATATTAACTTGGAAGCTGAGATCCAGCGGGTCCATAGAGATCCATTTAGGTTACATCCGGATCGAAAGGCGCCTAGGAAGATCTTGGTATACTTTCAAACCTACAGCATAAAAGAGCTGATTCTTACTAGATGTTTATCTCGCACTTCCTTACATTTTCGTGCTAAACCCTATCACATCAGATCTGATATAGGTAGTAAGACTGCCCAAAGACAATGGGAGCTAGGCTCTAGAATGCCAGAATTACGTTCTTATGGGGCACAGGTCCAAATGAAATTTCCAGCGCTCCTCAAAATTATGTGGAATAATAAAACGTACACATGCCACTTCCCTGAGGAAGCTGACGCAGTTTTAGCTAGGATGAAAGAACAGGCACAATAATGTACACTTGGGTTGTCCGCTGTACCTCCTATCACCTGCCTAACTCTAAGTAAGTTCAAAGAGGGTGAGAGTGAGAGTATAAAAAAAAAATAACATAACATGTTGTGGGGTGATTAACAAGGGTTTAAAAAAAAAAAAACACAAAAAATAAATGAGTGTGGTGCGGTCTGATTTAGTAAAACAGGTAGATAAAGTAAGGGGAAAAAAAAAACTCTAGGTAGTAAACAAATAATACAGGTACAGACGGGGATATAGAGACCTATACTTCTTTATAGGGAGGGCAACAGGGGTTCAGGGCCTCTTAGGGCGTACTTTCGCCAATCAGGAGGGAAGGGTTCCTCAGGGGGTGGGGGGGCGGGCTTGTAAGGGTTGGGGGAAAAAAGCAGATAAAAATGTCCTCATGCGCCTTAAAGTATCATTTTTCTTTTAAATTTAATTGTCACCACAGGTTAATATGCTCTGGACAAGACACAATTCATAGCTTAAAACTTCGTATGTCTCAAGTTAGGCATACTAAAATCCTTTCCTGGAACTTGAACGGTTTAGGGAGTCGCAAGAAACAATTAAATGTTCTCCATTTCTTGGAAAATAAGGGGGCTTCTTTAATTCTTCTACAAGAGACCCATTTGGAAGCAGATGAATGTAGAAAAATCTTTACTAAGAATAAATGGGTTCAGGACATTTTTTGTTCAAAACAATCAGGTAACACGAGAGGGGTGGCGATAATAATCTGTGCTAATAAAGGAATTGTTATGCATGACTGGGCCACAGATCAGACAGGCAGGTGGTTAGTTGCAATTGTATCAATTAATGCAGTTACATTTTTATGTGGGGTTTACTATGGCCCAAATGAGGATAAGCCCTGTTTTTTACAGAAATTAGAAAATTATATGTTGCAATATACGATACCTATTGTATTAGGAGGTGACTTTAATTTGTTATTAGATCCTGTAGTAGACCGCACTTCAAAATCTAAATATAACTGCCCTAAGAAATCTCTGTCTGCTTTGAAAAATATTATGAAGGAGCATTTGTTGAGTGATGTATGGAGAGTTAAGTACGGTACTCGTAGAGAGTATTCTTTCTACAGTAAAAAATATCATCAGTTCTCCAGGATAGATTTTTTTTTTATTAATAGATCACTGCTAGCAAATACTGAATCCATTTTTTAAATTCCAATTGGGTTGTCTGACCACTCAGTAGTTGAGTTAAATATTAACTTTCAAAAGAATTTTTCAGAATATAGGTGGACTTTAGACAGGACCATTTTGTTAAATGAAGAGTATAAGATTAAAAACAAGAAGAATATATTGGAGTTTTTTGTGTTTAACCATAAAACAGCTCCAGACTATATAATATGGGACGCATTTAAATCTGTTTTAAGAGGAATATATGGTTCCCAAATGGCCCTGACTAGAAAGTTAAATAAAGAAATGGATAGTAATGATCTTAGAGCGATCAAATCAAAAGAACAGCAACTCCTTTCTGCCATTTCTAATGATCAATCTGATATATCAAGACTGGAAAAAGAACTTTTTGACTTACAAACAAAGTTCAGGTTAAGAAACGAAAAAATACTTAAAGATAAATGGGAAGTAAGCAAATTAAGAAATTTTGAATATGGTGAAAAATGTGGGTCATTGCTAGCCTGGAAAGCCAGGTCGGAGAGGACCAGGAACAACATCAAAACTCTAAAACAAAGAAGGACGGGTTCTGTTCTGTCTGAAGATGGCGAGATCAAGGAGGAAGCTAGATCCTTTTACGAAGAACTTTATTCTGAAAATATTAATAGCTCAACTGTCGATTTAGAAAATGTGGCTACTTTGAGAAACCTACCACAACTAAGCAATGAAGATATAGCCTTCCTGGTAAAGGAAATAACTGAGGGGGAGATCAGATCTCAAGTGAAGAAGATGGCAAGGAATAAAGCAGCAGGTCCAGACGGTCTGCCAATAGAGATTTATAAGGACAATATAGATGAAATTACAGGCCCACTTCAGAAATTATTCAATAATATTCTTATCCAGGGAGAACAAATTCCGTCCTCTTGGTTAGATGCTACAATTTCATTAATTGCAAAACCGAATAAAGACCGGGAAAAAATAGGGTCATATCGACCCATTTCACTTTTGAACTCTGATTTTAAAATGTATTCGGGTATATTAGCAAGCAGATTGGCTAAGGTCATAAAGACTATTATTCACCCTGATCAGCGAGGATATATCCCTGGCCGACAACTGAATAAACTCACATTTCAAGTGATTGGCGCGATAGACTATGCAATCCAGAAGAAGAAGCCACTCGCCATTGTTGCGATAGACGCTGCCAAAGCTTTCGACCAAGTGAACTGGCTTTATTTATGGAAAGTGATGAAGAAATTTGGCTTCCCTGAGATCTATATAAAAGGCGTTGAAACTCTATACAGGGGCCCGAGAGCCAAGATTTTGGTAAATGGCGGCTTGTCAGATTGGTTGAATGTTTGCAGAGGAACAAGGCAGGGATGTCCCCTGTCCCCACTATTATTTGACATATATATTGAGCCCTTTGTTTGTTCCTTAAGGCAAGACCCTATAATTTCTTCGTTTAGTATTGGAGAGTTATCTATTAGGACTGCACTATATGTAGATGACCTTCTCCTCTATACCTCTAATCCACTAGCAGCAATCCCAAGATTATTCAGCCTAGCTGAGGATTTTGGTTCTGTCTCAGGTTATTGTATTAATCGGGACAAAACTGATGTTATGTGCTGGAATATCCCAGTTCCTATTCCAGAAGCTAAACCAAAGATGAGATATCTGGGTATCCAATTAACCCATAATCTTGAGGAAATTTCTAAGACTAGTTGGGAAGAAGTAATAAAGGAGATTAAAAAACTCTTGTCCAGGTGGAACGCTCTTCCTTTCAATATTTATGGCAGAGTTAATTTAGTTAAAATGATTATCCTGCCTAAGGTGACGTTTCTGTTTAATTCTATTCCTTTAGTATTTAACAAAAAATATATTATTAATTTGCAAAGCAGGATAGGATCTTTTATTTGGGCAACTAAAACTCCAAGGATAGCTTGGAAGACGTTAAGGAGAGGATTGAAAGTAGGCGGACTATCTCTCCCGGATTTATTACTGTACTGTTATGCCTTCCAACTTAAAAATTTTAGGTTATTAGCCAATAAGTTGGACTCAACTTCTAACAGTTTACTGTTTCAGGCTATGCTGCAAGACCTTCCATATGACGCAGACTTTTTTCTGTTTAAGTTTGGTGATAAAAAATTCTTCAAAAAGGTTAGACTAAAGCTTCTGAAGGCGGCTCTATATTATTGGTCACAGAGCTGTAAGTTGTTACGTATTCCCTACTATCATCTATACGCCCCGATTTGGGACTCCCCCGGCACCCCCGAATGCTTAACTGACCAATTGGCCCTTCCCTTAAAGAGAGCTGGCCTTTTTAGATGGGGAGATTTCTGTGATGAATCAAGAGTCTTAGAATGGGACTTTCTGGTTGGTATAACTGGTGGCACTCTCACGAGATTTAAATTTTATCGACTCTCGGCTTGGCGGGAAAGCCAATATTGGGGTACTGAGGATGAAAACCCCCTGTTGAGATTCATTAGTAGCACTGGTGGCAGGAAAGGAGAGACCGCCCAATGTAATAAAATCTTATTAGACTACAAAGATAATCTGGAATTAGAAATCACCAAACTATGGGATCTTAGTACGGTTCCGATTACAGAAAACTCAGAAAACTTAGAAAATCTGTGGATAGATTCTTTTTCGATATCTCAGAAAGTAATCAAACCATCCAATTTAAGAAGAAACCATGTATATACAATGTATAGAGTATATTGGACTCCAGCTAAACTTTCCAAATTGTCAGCAACCCAGTATCTTTGTCCCAGATGCAACTCACAAGATGCAAATGATATCCATATGTTTTTGATTGCCCTAATATAAGTAACTTTTGGGGACAAGTGTGTAAGTTCTTGGAGGAGGTACTATCATTTCCAATTATATGTACCCCTAGATTGGTTTTTTTTGGTTTTACCCCGGATTATGTTGTTAATAGTAATCTATCACAGTTTATTTTTTATGTAATTGTGATCGCTAGAAGAGAGATATGTAAAGTATGGAAGTCGGCGCTCCCTCCGACGTTTGCAGACTGTCTTAAAAACATCATGGTGGTGTGTAAATTAGATACTTTATGTGGGGGTGAAAAGTCTGCTAAACTATGGTCGGTGCTAAAAACCTGGAGTGAGAAATAATCTAATAGTCCAATGATTATGCCAGAGGTCCTGTGGTCCTGTCCTTCCTATGCAGCAAGCACCATTACGAGAGGAAGTTGGACGGGTAACAACCTTACCTCTGGGCAATCTTCAATGGCTATCCACAAACATAAGGGCCGTAACAGAAGGTTTGTGTCAGTGGCTTGAAGAGCGCCAATTCAGAGTATCAATTTACTGGTGGCATGTATGAGGAAAAAAAAAAAAAAAGCCAGAAATACCAGTCAAAAGAATATATGGATTTTATCACAATTTCCAACCTTCATATCTGTTGTTGATCTTTCACACAGTATTTTACCGTAATGTGTTTATTCCATTTATAATCTTTTCTAACGATTATGAGCCTGTGCCAGTTCACCTAGCACTGTGAAGTGACCAATGGCGATATACTTAGCACTAACAAACATTTAAATATAGAAATAAATGCAATGATGGTGAGCCATTAAAATACTGACATTGGAAAATGGAGCCTGAATCTGCATTAACTAGAAGTGCAACCACATATCTGATGTAGCTTTATTGTCCCAAAACAGAAACCACAGGTTGCAACTATGTAATTCTTCATGGAAAGTTCCTGATATAATTTGATGTCCAGATTTTTTACACCGTAACTTGGAGGGGGAATGGCCCCCAATTGCGAGGGCCACCAATTGAGGGCTGAGCTTTTCCAAACAGCAAGATTTCTGTTTTTTCACTTTTTACGCTGGAGACAGTTAGTAACCATCCAACCCTCAATTCTCCTCAGACAATACTGAAACCGATGTTTTACATCACAACGTTAATATCCTGTCCCAGGGAGATGATCAGCTGGGTGTAATCGGCATGTGAGATTACATCAAATGCAGAGGATTAAACAATCTGGGCCAGGGGGCCACATTGACGTTAAACAAGGTCAGCCTCAAAGATGAGCCCTGAGGCAGGCACGGCCCATGCCGGGCGTTATACTGGGGAGGTGACGTCAGGCAGGGGAGGGTCAGGGTGGGGGGGTTGTAAAATGCGGGATATGAGCCATTAGAGGTAAGTACCGATAAAAATAAATAAAACTAATTTAGTTGCCCACGCTGCATCGCCAAATGTGATGCAGCGTGGGCAACGAAATTCGTTTTATTTATTTTTATCGGTACTTACCTCTAATGGTCCATATCCCGCATTTTACAACCCCCCACCCTGACCCTCCCATGCCTGACGTCACCGCCCCAGTATAACGCCCGGCACGGGCCGTGCTTGCCCTGAGGCACCCCTTTATTGATAGGAATCGTGCTGGATTTAAATGTACCCAGCCAGATAGTTTGGGTGCGACTATCTAAAGACGTTGGCAAACCACCAAAGGGCCTTGCCCTCGACATTGATCATCTGCAGTCTGCTGATCAAAACTGCATGAGAAATGGTGTTGAAGGCCGCTGAGAGATCTAGCAACCCAATCCTGGCAGGTGAGCCAGCATCCAAAAGAGGGGGGGGGTGGGGTGTCCAGGAATGCCCCCAGTCTTTGTGCCGCGGGCGGCTCTGAATCCTGATTGGGATGGGTCCAGAGTCTTATGGTCCTCCAAGAATGCCGTAAGCTGTTTGTTGACACAGCTTTCCTACATTTCCCCCAGAAGGTGCTAGGGGGCTATAGGAGGACAGACTGGCTGGATCGTCATCGATTTTTTTAAATATAGGGAACCCACAGCCGCCTTCCAGGCTCGTGGTATTTTGGGTGATTCTAGCGAAAGGTTGAACTGAGACAGAATGGAAGGAGCAGCCACAGATGCACGATTTGCAGAAACTCTAGGTCATAACTTTGCTGCAGCTGAAAAAGATTTGGCATTAGCCAATAACCCCTGAATGTGGTCCAAGGTGAGAGGTTCGAACCTGTTTCAGTGGCATGTTTGAATAATGATCTAACTTTAGAGTGAGTGCCACAAATAGGCACAGTGAGGTCGATCTGTTACTATCTTCAGTGGAAGGCGTCAGACAAACTGCTGGGGTGAACCCCAACAGAGAACCGGAATCCTCCTGTCTGCCAAAAGGGGAGAGATGAAAGCCCCCACAAGCCTCAGCTACTAAGAAGGGAGACAAACAGGAAACCCTGCATGCCCTACAAACAAATGGACCTTTCCAGACACTGGAAAGCGAGAGCGCCGGCCTCAGGATGGCTCACATTTGCCTATATGAGCCAGGTTGTTGGCAATATTGCAAAGAAATGCAGCAGAGATGCTAAATCAGTGCTTAAAAAGGGAGAAGGAGAGAGAGCGCGAGAGAAGGCGTTGCCTGGGTGACAGACAGGTAAGCAGAGACCGTCAGGGTGTTAGGGGGCATGTGGTATAGGAAAACGAAGAGGGGGAGAGGACTAGGGACCGCGAGTTAAAGAAAATGAAGAAGGGAGGCGGAATCTACACGAGCGAGAGATCTAGAGAGATCTAGGGAGAGAAAGAGGGCTAAAGAGAAACGTTATCGGGGAGAGATGGAGACACGGGAGGGGCCGATACTCTGTGCGTGACTGTGCGCGTGTGTAGGCGTCCATACACGTCCACGTGATGGAGTGGAGGTGAAGTTAGACAGAAGCCAGGGAAAAAAAAGAGTTCCGAGGTGTGTGCGTGACAAGAAAGAGGAAAAGACAACGAGAGACTGAGAAAGTACGTGCGTGCGTGTTTTATGGAAGGAGAGAGAACAAGAGACGGAGGAAGGTCGTGCGTGCGTGCGTGCGTGTTTTACGGAAAGAGAGCGAGAGATGGAGGAAGGACGTGCGTGCGTGTTTTACGGAAGGAGAGCGCGAGGCGAAAGATTTGGTACAAGAGGGCTGAGAACGGAAAGAATGGCTAAAGGGGAAGAGGACGGGCGGTGTGCACGTGCTTCTGCACGTACATGTATGTGTGAGGTGGCCGAGGAAAGAAATAAGTGAAGGAAAAGCATGATGTGTCATGTGTGGGATGCGGAAGGAGGGAGTGTGCAAGAGGCAGAGAGGCAACGGCGATACAGTGCGAAAGCGTGAGTCCAGGGCGGAATGAGTGTGAATGGACGGGCGTGAGGGGACTCCGAGCGTGGGATGTGCAGAGAGACGGAGGAGGACAGAAAAGGACCCACCCTGTTCAAAAAGAGCCACAAAGCCGCCTCTTACCTGGTGTCACCGCAGTCCATGTACCCCGTCTCCTCTCAGTGTCTGGAGCCTCTGAGTGCCCCGCATGGTGAAAAAGATTAAAAGAGGAACTCACGTTTCACAATCTCTCTGTACCAGTGCTTGTTGCACGAAGGTCGCTCGTGCCAGCCAGCTTAATCTGAGCTCTTCCTAAAATCCAGCTTTTAATCATGCATTGATAAAGCCAATAGGTTGTGCAATAGATGGACTGTGCGAGTAGGTTGGTTACCTCTTTTGTGGCACTTTCAATTGAGTTCTGCGCTCTCTCTCTGAGACACTCACAAGAGTACCGGTATGCCCACCCTTTCGTTAGGGAGCAGATACACCGTACAGATAAATGTCTTTTTGCACTGAAAAAAAAGAGTTCAAGGACATTATAGGGAGGAATTAGCATTTACAAAACCTTTAGAAATTCACGAGAAAAAAAATTACAGGTTACAGGAACGTTATAGTTAGGCTGACATTTTACTTATACAAAACCTGTGAAATACAGCCGTTATTAACTATAACTCGCGCCCCTGCAATGCACTGCTGATGTCGCCACTTATTACATCACTCATGACATGACCAGTGACAACACTGATGACATCACTCATGACATCTCAAATGACATCCCTGATGACACCATACAGTGACAGTAAAGTTTAAGAATGTTATGTATATATATATATATATATATATATATATATATATATATATCAACACACAGAATTTTGGCTAGCTTAAGCCACTTGCAACGGCGGGCTCCCGGCGGAATCGCCACTTCCTCGTTATAATACCTTTCCCTGGTATACCACGATTTTTGAATCAAAAAACCAGTGCCGAGGCCCAAATGGTGCTTGATGTTGGTATTTATTGGCTCACGAAAAAAACAACCCAACGCGTTTCGAAGCCAAGCTTCTTGCTCACGGGTAACATTGCTTAAAGCGGCCATTCTATTTAAAGTGACATGATACAAAGTAACGTGCACGTGTTTGCAAGGACATGAAAGAAATACTTTGCTACAATGTTTTCTCTTTTCACTTTGTGACAATTACAAAACGTGATTTAACAAATAATAATAGAGAAACATGTTCCAATAAAAATAATGGTCCTTGATAGCATTTTTATGTGTGTATCAACCCAAGTGGGTAATGATTCAATCTCGTGATCCCTCACATTAAGCTACAAGGTTAATCCACAAATTAATGTTCAGTCAAGTTGACGTTGTTTCTCAATTCATAGTCATAAGTCTGACTGTGTGTTACCCAAGTGGGTGATTTCTAATCAGTCACGTTTCAAGACGACATCTGTAAATAAAGAAAAACACGAATATATCCACCAGCAAAATTATTCTCGAGCGATACGGCGAAAAGCTTGATGTTAGCAGCGAAGCGCCTGTATGCAAGCTGAAAGGTATTTACAATGGCGGAATCACGAAGGAGTAAGAGAGAGGAGGCAGCAACTAAACTGTTTGCAGGCATTAACAGCTCAAGTGACGACAAACCGTCAGCTTCTAACCCAAAGGTCGATGATGTAAAAAAGCTGTGGGACACGTTATGGAGAATTCTTAAAAAAGAACAATCCAAGTGGTGGGAGGCGGCTGCCCTCACGAAGTATGTAGAATGTAGTCGGATTCCACGGGGGCTTCGGATTTTCGTGATCCCAACTTTCCAGGACCCTGACCCGGAGTTGATAGATGAGTGGATGACCAACAACCACACGTGTTCCATGAATATGCTAAGAATGTTAATCAAACATGCGGAGAAAGAATGTGTAAAATTGAATCTGGAAAGCGAGGAGCTTATAACCAAATTGAAGGAAAAATATACAGAGGATGATTTCTCTGCTGAAATGGTGAAAATGGAAAAGAAATTAGAAAAAGTTGAAGAAGAAATAAAGGCAAAAAAACAAAGAAAATTTATCAGAGATGAAATCGACTATAAAAATGGGCAAATCCTAACCTTCGCCAAAAAATATCAAGCGATGCGTGAAGCGACTACCAAAGTAAGCAAAACAAAAGCTACCGTCAATCAAACGTCAGTCCTGGAAGCAAGTGTGAATGATGATGAAACTCCACCAGCGAGGTCTGACAATGAAAGTTCTGAAAGTGATATAACGGAGGTAATGGCTCCAACTAATGTAAAAGACAAAATTTTAAACGAAGTAGTCCTCATGAATCGTGGTCGTCAAACGTACACTCCACCAAAAGGTCGTGGAAGAGGCGGCAGAGGCGGATTGGCAGCAAGAGTAGGATTAACCAGTGTAACGAGATCAGCAAGCCCCGTGGGAACCAGAACAAGAGGCAAAAAAGCACAGACATGATGGGAGACGACAAAAAAACTGTGGTAAACCTTTCTAAACACATTTTAACACCAGAACAAATTGTAGTCTTGTCACGCGGTCTGTCATTTTGTCCGACGGCCAAATTTAATTTTACTGATGCCCGAATTGATTTATTTAAGTTTACAAGGAAACTTAAACTCAGGAAATGGTTTGCAACGAAGTCTCGCCCCAAGTGTACCATTGATAAAACTGCTAAATGCGCTTTGTCAGTTAATGATGCAGAGACATTGCAAGTGGTGCAGGAATTAGCAGGGTGTGACGATATTTTAGATGACCCACTCCTGAATTTACTTGACAGCAATGTCGATATTGGGGCAAGTAGTGCTAGTACATTCAAGCCTAAATCAGTATTTTTGCCACAAATCAGCAATAGCTGCATTGAAAGTTTTGAGTTGGGCATGATCAAAGAAATTAGGATGATTGAGAAATGTAAAACAAAACCTAATTTAAATTTGAGCAAAGCGCAGTATTTGGCCATACGAGACATACAAAGTTGGACCGATGTTGTCATTAAAGGCTCTGATAAGGGGGGTAATGTTGTTATATGGCCATTGGAAATGTATTTGGCAGAAGGTTTACTTCAATTGAACAATGTGGAGAACTATGTGACCTCCAACTTACAAGAGTATAATACGTCTAAACAAATGTATTATGACAAACTAATGGATTGGAGGGATAGAGGAATCATTGAAGACAGTGAATATAATTATCTCCTGTGCAGACATCCACAAATTCCAGCATTGTATTTGCTCCCTAAGGTGCACAAGAATTTGGAGGTACCCCCCGGCAGACCCATAGTCTCCTCCAATGGGAGTCTGCTCGAGAATACCTCCATTTACATTGATCACTTCTTGCAGCCCTTAGTTCGTGCTTTACCATCTTACATCAGGGATACTTCCGATTTCTTAAGAATCATTAATGATTTGACATGGAATGAGAAGTATTGGCTTATAAGCTTTGATGTAACAAGCTTATACACAAGCATACCGCAAAATCTTGGTGTGGACGCGTGTAAACATTTTCTAAATAATCGGTCTATTAACTACTTACTCCATACACATATGTTGTTGGAGATGATCAGTATTTGTCTGAAGAATAATTTCTTCATTTTCAACAAAGCAATGTACAGGCAGACCCGGGGGACCTCAATGGGAAGTTGCTTCGCCCCCAGCTTTGCGGGGTTGTACCTGGGCTGGTGGGAGGAGCAAGTGGTGAAGAACATCTCCCACTTTTCTGACCATGTGGTCCTCTGGGTCCGCTTCATTGATGATATTTTTTGTGTGTGGAAGGGTAGTTTGGAGGAGGCCGAGGAATTTGAAAACATCTTGAACAATAACTCGTTGAATCTAAAATTTACCAGCAATATGCACAAAAGTCACCTTGAATTTCTGGACGTTCACTTGGCTGTTGTGGGTGAAGTGTTAACCAGTTCTCTCTTTCGCAAGCCGACGGCTGGCAACAGCTTACTGCATGCTGAAAGTTGTCATCCACCAAACTTGAAACGCAGTATCCCTTTTGGTGAACTTATCAGGGCTAAACGAAACTGCAGCATGCAGGAGTCATATCAAACTGAGAAGAGAGTGATGTGTAAAAGATTTTGTGAAAGGGGTTACAGCAAACATGTCATTAAACAAGCAGAAGCCAAGGTTGAACTCATGGAAAGGAAAAATTTACTGGTTCCCAAGGCTCGTACGAATTCTGACCAGATCAGATTTATCACAAGCTTTGATAGTCAGTCATGGAGAGTCAGGAAAAGTCTTGAGAAATATTGGGATGTTCTAAAACTCGATGATGACATAAAGGAAGTAATCAGTGACCGTCCTGCAGTTACCTTTAAGAAGGCAAAGTCGCTCAAAGACACTCTAAGTAATGCCTTAATAAAGGAAAAAACTAAAAACTTGCAAACTGCTGGATTTTTTCCGTGTAGAAACTGCAAGGCTTGCAAACATAGCTATAAATGTAAAAGCGCAAAAATCTCCCAAGATCAAGAAGAACACAAAATCACGAAACAACTGGGATGTAACACTGAATTCGCGGTATACGCGTTACAGTGTCCCTGTAACAAATGGTATATAGGGATGACCACAAAAAAAGCCAAATTGAGGGTATTGGAACACATGAGGGCCATTAAAAATGTCAATCCACAGTATCCGGTGGCCAGGCATTTTGCCTCTGTACATAACCAAGATCCTGATCTGTTGAGATTCATGGTGATTGACTGTGTGGAAAAGAAAGAAAGGGGTGGTAACAGGTTGTTGGCTCTGCGAAAACTCGAGTCCCGTTACATCATAAGATATAACACCACACATCCGAATGGGCACAATTTGGGGGAAGAATTGGCTGTTCATTTGCAAACTTGAAAATGCATTAATAGCTGTTTACTGTTCTCCATCATTTTCCATTCTTGAAGTTTATGAATGTTTTAAATTCACTCTGGTGCAAGGACTTTTTTAAAAAAAAATTGCATATATTCGTGTTTTTCTTTATTTACAGATGTCGTCTTGAAACGTGACTGATTAGAAATCACCCACTTGGGTAACACACAGTCAGACTTATGACTATGAATTGAGAAACAACGTCAACTTGACTGAACATTAATTTGTGGATTAACCTTGTAGCTTAATGTGAGGGATCACGAGATTGAATCATTACCCACTTGGGTTGATACACACATAAAAATGCTATCAAGGACCATTATTTTTATTGGAACATGTTTCTCTATTATTATTTGTTAAATCACGTTTTGTAATTGTCACAAAGTGAAAAGAGAAAACATTGTAGCAAAGTATTTCTTTCATGTCCTTGCAAACACGTGCACGTTACTTTGTATCATGTCACTTTAAATAGAATGGCCGCTTTAAGCAATGTTACCCGTGAGCAAGAAGCTTGGCTTCGAAACGCGTTGGGTTGTTTTTTTCGTGAGCCAATAAATACCAACATCAAGCACCATTTGGGCCTCGGCACTGGTTTTTTGATTCAAAAATCGTGGTATACCAGGGAAAGGTATTATATATATATATATATATACATACATACAGCAAGGTGTATTGAAAAGTGAATGGGTGTAGGAGTTTCTGTATGGATGATTCAGTGGGTGCATGACTGACTGTATAAGTGAGTGATTATACGTGTCTCAGTGAATGTATAGGTGAGTGACGAACCTGTGCTAGTGTCTGCATCAGCAATTTGGCCCCTCTCCTTTTTTATTTGAAATGTTTTAAAAAATTGGTCAGCCCCCCGGGGATTGGGCCTAAAAGCATCAAGAGAGGAGAGGGGAACACCACCTCCCTTCCTTAAATAAAAAAAAAATCAAAAGACGGCAACTCACCGGAGGTCCCACCCCCTTTTCCCACTACTCTGCAAACGCGCCTCCTGACATGCTCTTGGTTGGGGGATGAAGGCGCCTACGCTCTTGGCGGTCCTCAGGGGCCAACTAGCCTACCTGTTACCTCCACTAAGCCCCACATAGTGGGATTGCTGAGACATGCCCCAAAAGGCGCGTTTACAGAGTAGTGGAGAAAGGGGGCTTGTAGGCCCTAAGGTTTCCCAGCAGCCTAGGGGACTACATCCCCTAACCAAGGACATGCCAAAAGACATGTTTGCAGACTGGTGGAGAAAGAAGGGGGTGGCCTGCTATCAGAACTCAGAAATCCTGATGTGTGGGACTTACTGGGGGTAACAGGAGGGGTAGTTGGCCCACAAGGACGTCCTTGGGACCAACTACCCCTCGTTACCTTCAGTAAGTCCCACTTAGTGAGATTGCTAAGAGGTCTTTGGAGGCGACTGCCTCTTTTTCCACCACTCTGTAAATGTGCCTCCTGGTGCATTACATTTCACGTGTAGAAAACCTGTGACACAACTGATGACATCACTGATGACATCTCAAATTACATCACTGATGACATAATCCACATAATTTCTGATGCACCTAATTACACCCCAATATAATCTTTCATACACCCACTCCGAATTTCAGACTACCATCCTCAAAACCATGGACACACCAATACCAGTATGTGCATACCCACTCACTGATTCATAAGTCTACACACATATCCACTCACTCACCAATACAGGCACTCATGCACCCAGTCACTCAGCAATACAGCCACTGATATATGCACTCATATACCCATACAGATACTCACACACCGCCACTCACACATAGAGTTACTCACACACGTAGTCAGTCACCCAAAGAGTCAATCACACTGCCATTTACTCACCTATACAGTTATACACACACCACCTCACTTGTTCATACAGATACTAGCACATACTTATACTCTTATACAATCACGGACACAAGTAGATGCTCATCCATGCAGCCACTCTCACAATCACTCACTCTCACATACAGTCACTTACATACTCCAACACTCACATATGCTGCATTTCACATATGCAGTTACTCACCCATACACCACAGAGACATCCATTCACTCACTGACACAGCCATAAGCACTTTCACTCACCCATAAAGCCCCTCGCAGATGCACTCATGAACCCATACACCCAGTGAATCATCTACTCACACATCCATGGAGAAAGTCACCAACCCTCCTCCCACCTACACAGACAATCAAACACCCATACAGGTACTCAGACAACCAATCAATAACCCATATAGACACTCATGTAGCTATTCACCAACCCATGCAGCCACTTACACACCAACTGCCAATTTTGGGAGTTCCGTTTAAATTGGCGGGGTCTATAAAGAGGCGACTTTGCCACAAAGACCAGGTCGAGCATTGCAGACAGTCCTTGCTATAGCGTGACAAACCGGTTATTGCTGAAGCTTTGCGTTGGTTGATCATCGTAGACGCCCACTGTCTGCACAGAGTGCATGTCTTCTGCTGCCATTCATTGCAGATGGTCGATGTTGGCACGAAGAGCAGGTCCCTCTGAGCTTAGCGTTGGCGGCTGTGGCAGACGGTTGATTTTTGGTCGAAAGATGTCACTTTGGTCTCGCGAGGATCCCACTTCAGAATTTTCATCTTTTCTTGAGGAGTAGTTCTCAATGATGACAGCCTAGGATCCAGGCCCTCGGAGACACCGCCTAGGAATCAGGGCTCACTCTAACATTCGCCACAGTGTTGTCTCTTTTTGATACCAATGATATTAATTTGCAGGAATGTTCTTTACATGATGACATAATAAATGTATGAATTGTATGTTTTTTAATTAATTTTTATTATCATACAGTAACGGTTATACCAGTTACCTGTATGATTTTTATTTATGTTTATTAAAATCATGATTATTTGTATTTTAATTCTCTATGTATGATTTTTTCGCTGTCAGTTTATATTACTTGTTTGCCTATTTGTTGACTGCCTAGGGTTTTTCCACATGTTGTTATCCATACCCTAGGAGTTCATTGACACCAGTGTTCAGGAGGTCCTTGTTTTTCTCAAACCATCACTCTAACAGAGGCCAGCAGCAGGGATCAGGCAGGTCTGGGTGGTGTTGGTCAGCTGAACAGTTGCAGGGAGGGCTCTGGAAGCTTGTTGTGTCACTCTAGCTCACACAGGTGGTCAGCCAACTGAGCATTGAAGTCATTCTAGATAACATGGGATCAAGGCAAGTAGGTCCAATCATCCTTTTTCAGAAAACAAGGCAGTCCTTCCGGGAGCAGGGCCGTCCTTTTTGTGAATCTTCCATTGATCCAGGAGTGTTACGACCGTAGCTTTCATAGGTCCCTTAATTATATCCCTTCTGCCAGCCTTTGTGTGGGGCAATTCCTTGACCTACCCCCAAATCAGGTTCTGGTCAGTTCTTCCCCTTCTTCTCGCTCAAGATTATCTAGCGTGAAAATAGCAAGGGCAGGCCTGGTGTCAGGTTTCTTTGTGTATGCTTGAGGCAAGGCCCTTTTAATGCAATTATGCCAGGGTACAGCTTCTCCCCAGCAATCCTGCCAGGGAGACACTGCCCCCTTACACTTGTCTTACTGTCTAGAAGCAGTACACAACTCACCATAAGAGAGTCATTTTCAGTCATGTGACCCAGGACACTGGCAGACAGGCACAGTTGGTTTAAACAAAAAAATACCACATTTCTGAAAGTGTTATTTTCAAAAGGGTAAACAGCATATCCTTATCCACTCCCAGTTTGAATGTAGCACTTACTAAAGGTAATAAGGTAACCCTGTGTTAGTCTATGGGAGAGATAGGCTTTACAATAGTGAAAAATGACCGTAGGAATTTTTCACTGTCAGGACATGTACAAATGTAATACAGATGTTCTACTTTTTAAATACCATTCCCTTGCCCTGTGAGTGGTTAGGGCCTACCTTAGGGGTGAGGTATGGGTATTAAAAAGGAAGGCTAGGCCTGACAAAATGTTTATTTTCCTGGGTCGAAAAGGCAGTATAAAACTACACCATAGGCGCCCACGAGATTTAATTTACAGGCCCTGGGTACAGGCAGTACCATTTAGTAGCAACTTACAAGTAAATTAAATGTGCCAGTTTTGTTTAGCCCAATGTTACCATGCTGCTTTATGGCGAAAGAAGCACTTTGGCACTGGTTACCAGGGGTAAAGGGCACAGAGTAATAATGCCAACAGAAACGAGTTCTGCCAAAGATCAGTGAGTGAAGGCAAAAAAAGCATGGGAGAACACTGCACCAAGGATGACAGGTTCAACAGGGGGATTGAAAATAGAAAAGTGAAAAAAAATCAAAAGTGACCTGAGAAGGTGTAAGGAATGCTGATTTTAGGCATCTAGGCCCTTATTTGTGAGGCCTTGCGTCAGTTTTGCGCCGCCGGTGCGTCACTTTTTGTGACGCACCAGCGGCGTAAAATATGCGCCTTGTTGCGCCATATTTAAAAAGTGACGCATCTAGGTAGATGCGTCACTTTTTAAACCCCTGCGCCACATTATACCTGCGTCAGGTATAATGTATGCAGAGGGAGCGTTCCCCCGCAAAAATCCTCGTAATAGTGACGCAGTGAAATCTATGAGATTTCACTGCGTCACTTTTAGGATGCTGTTGGGTCAAAATCTTGCGCCTGCCTCACAGCAGGCGTAAGACTGACGCAAGCCCTTTCATATAGGGTTTCCCTATGTGAAAGGACGCATTGCTGGAGTTGCGTCACTTTTGTGACACACTCCAGCAATGCGTCACTTTTGCGCTTACAGATACGTCAGAAATACTGATGTATCTGTAAGTCCTTGCGACATGATGCGTCATACATTAAATATGACGCATCATTGGTGTGGCAAGGAGTGAGCAGTGAAAAGTGACGCATCGCTGTTTTCACGGAGCAATGCGTCACTTTTCATAAATGAGGCCCCTAGCTTGCAAGGTCAGCACCCACTCTGGAGACTAAGGAGGCTTGGATATGTCTGTATCAAAAGGTGGATGTTTACTGATATTTGTTTGACAATGACAATTTCTAGCCTAATATTTAGTGCCACAAGGCTCAACAGAGATAGGCCTTGG
Organism: Lissotriton vulgaris; assembly: GCF_964263255.1. NCBI lineage: Eukaryota > Metazoa > Chordata > Amphibia > Caudata > Salamandridae > Lissotriton > Lissotriton vulgaris. The sequence goes on from NC_141687.1 coordinate 65,535,695, forward strand.
CCATGGAAGGTCCTTTGTTAAATTTGCTCCAGCTGATTTTCAATATGAAAAGTAATTTATCATTTGCTGACACTAGTTGAAAATTAGTGGGAGAACAACTTGACCAGGTATTCTGGTGATCGGCCACGTAATGCTTTGTCATCTTCACTACTGGCCACACAGTACCAAAGCTTTCCCCCACCCAACAGCACTCCTAACAGCCACTTAAATACTCCTTGCTCAGTACATACCAAAGCCGCACTTCACCTCATGCATAGATATATCACCCCTTCAAAACAATTGTATTTACCACTTCACACCATTCAGTCAACAGTCAGTATAAACTTCTCTTCTAGTCGTGAAATAGTTCAACACCAGTATCTTACTCTTCGTTCACCCTCAGCCAAGCACAACTCACCTGAGCAGCAGCTTCTACTGCAACATAACAACATTTATTCTTTCGCTTTAACATCTATTCAGCCACTCGCTAACACCACAACATAGATGTACACATCACTCAGCCACTTGCAACGCAACTCAGCAACACCACTCACCCACACACTCACTTCAACATCCATGCGTAAGGATTAAATTATTCACATACCTCCCTCAACGTCATTCTTATCCAAATCCCACACTCTCAACAATACCCTCACACATCAGCCACCAAACTATGAATCCATTCACTCAGCTGTACAACATCTGTGAGCCCACCACACCATCACTCAGCCATCCACATGTCTTCAGTACTACTCACTGTGGACCCAGCGTTGCTAGAAGGTGGAACCTACTCTTTTGAGGCTGGAGGATCTTGGAGCGCTTACCTGAACATTACTGTGGGGTGTGAGGATTGAGCCCTAAGCAAGTTCGAATATCCCATGAAGAGTAGCCTCACTGTCTGGTGGCGCAATGGACTAATGCATTCATTGTAGGGGACTGTGTTCAACCTCATGGTCACAGGTTATGTTATGTTATGTTATGCTATGTTATGGTGCTTCTGTATAGCGCACGGCTACTCTAAAAGAGTGTCCCGGCGCTTTCCACCTGCAACTCAGAGTAAAAATAACACAACACAGCAAAAACAAAATAAGAAGACAAAAAGAAACAGTAAAAACAGCCTAAAGATTAAAAAGCCAGGTCTTCAGGCTCTTCCTGAACTGGTTCAGAAAAGGGGGTGGTGATGAACAGAGTGTCTGAATTAAGCAGACCACTCTTACCCAGTCCAAAGATGAGGGCTTGATCCATCACCGTTATTTATCTCACTGCACCATCCCAGCTCAGAACCTGGCTATGCAAATCAGTCTGTCCCTGGCCCAGTGCATCATGGGAACAGGGCAGACTAAACTACCAAGCCAATTCTTCACCAGAAAGGAGACAAGCTACCGGGGACCGGTTTCTGGCATTTCAGCCTTCTTCGGCCCGGCTTGCTTGAATCCTGATGGTGCAGTGAGAAAGGGACTCATGTCTGAGTATACCCTGCCACACCTATAGTGGCCAAAAACGATTCAGAAAAGGGGGTGGTGATGAAATGCCAGAAACCGGTCCCCGGGAGCTTGTTTCCTTCCCAGTGTAAGAATTGGCTTTTGTAGTTTGGTTTGCCCTGTTCCCATCATGCACTGGGACAGGAACAGACTAATTTGCATACAGCCAGATTCTGAAACTGGGATGGTGCAGTGAGCTAAAAAACGGTGTTGGATCTAGCCCTGATCTCTTGACTGGGTGAGAGCTTTCTGCTTAATTCAGAGACTCTGTCCCTCACCACCCCTTGTTGTAAATATTTTTGTCCACCCTAAGCGTGGAAGGGTATTCTCAGATGTGAGACCCTTGCTCATTGCACCATCAGGTTTCAAGCAAACCGGGCCGAAGACAGCTGTAATGCCAGAAACCGGTCCCCGGGAGCTTGTTTCCTTCCCAGTGTAAGAATTGGCTTTTGTAGTTTGGTTTGCCCTGTTCCCATCATGCACTGGGACAGGAACAGACTAATTTGCATACAGCCAGATTCTGAAACTGGGATGGTGCAGTGAGCTAAAAAACGGTGTTGGATCTAGCCCTGATCTCTTGACTGGGTGAGAGCTTTCTGCTTAATTCAGAGACTCTGTCCCTCACCACCCCTTGTTGTAAATATCTTCCTGAACTGGAGCAGATTGGCAGTGCTGCGGAGCGAGAGAGGAAGCGAGTTCCACAGCTGGGGAGCTTTACAGCTGAAAGAGCGCCCACCCGCACGAGCCTTCCTCACCCGCGGAACCACCGCTTTATAAAGGGATTCCGAGCGCAAGGAACGGACTGGTCGATAGAAGGCCAGTCTCTGTCGCAAATATCCGGCCCCTGATCCAAACAAGGCCTTGTGCATCAACGTCAGGGATTTGAACTGAATCCGCTTCCGTATGGGCAGCCAATGTAGTGTCTGTAACAGCCCGGAGGCTCGGGCTCGTCTACGCAGGCCGAAGATAGCCCAGGTTTTAGTCCAGGTGGGTCCACTCAGCCTTTTATCCATCTGAGGTCGATAAAATGAGTACCATTGATTTGGGTAACAATATGCATCTATTATTCAGCACCTTGAGATTGGGTGATACGTGTGCTTTACAAAAAAAAGTACACATGTTATGTTATGTCTACTCCCACTGCTGTTGACCTCTGTGTCTTGAAGATAATAGGTGGATAAGGTCTCGGACTGAAGTTTTCTGGTTATCTCAGTTATGGCCTTCACCTGTGTCTGCAGTGTGCCTGTGGGTGTTTTCTGGCTTTATCTGTTCCTGTATGTGTTGTGTTTCTATGTATCATCATCATATAAGTACAGGTACATGTATTTAAGTAAATCTAAACATATTATACAAGATAGTGTCATTACATCAAAGAACATAGTCACTTAAAATACTTCAGATCTGTTTATTTCGCCAATGCTTGTTTTTAATGTTGCAGCTCGAAGGTCACTTGTCTTTGAGGTCAGGCTATCTTTTGCATAATAATTAATCTCACTTTAAGCATCCCTTAGGTTTCAGATTAAATACAGGGGTAATACCCTGCACAGGAGCAGGACAGCGGGAAGGCATTAGCAGTCCTTTCTGCCAAACTTACATCTTGGGCCGTCATTTTGGGGAACTCAGTATAAATGTTGTTTCTTTCTGTAATTCTGATAGCTTCCTGTGTCAGTAAAAAGATCCCTGCTAGATCTTCACAAGTTACTGTGAGATGTGGGCAACACAGGCATTGGGTTGTTGTGGCAGTACTTAATTTGTCAAAAATTAAGCCCCAGGGCCCTTGGAAGGCCACAGCAGCCCACATCACCCATACTCTGCCAGCGCTGCCAATGATATTATCAACATAACACCTAGCCATCGCACTTCTACAAGTGCCAGAATTCAGACTATTTCAGGCCATACAGAGTTATAATAATGTCATGAGAGTCTGGTATTAATAATTTTAATACATATTGATTTAACAAACATGATTGGTGTGCTGATCTCAAAATTAAAACGAGAGTGCCACCTTGTGGTGGACTGTCACTAGAGCCAGTGCTCACAATTAAGTGCTGTTGCCGAGCACAAGAAACCACCGGCACAAATTAAGCACTGAATAGTGGAAATAAACACAGCAAGCATTTTAGCTCACTTGGTACCGACAGCTATCTAGTACCCACAGCTACCTCTGGCAGCAAGCAGAAGTCTGAGAGATCTTTGAGACTCACTGGTGTAGTGTCGCGATGCCCCAAGGACCACGCAACACGATTCCGTTGTAATGCAGGTACCTTTATTTTTTCTCTTGTCGCACAGCTTCTCATGCGTCCTACCCCTAAGCCCCTTGGTCCTGATCTGTCCCGCCCTGCCCCTTGACTGGATGTGGTGTCCGGTGTCCCCTCCCCACACCCCTCACCCCAGGGTCCTAATGCCCACTGCCTGGGCATGACATCTCCCCCTTTGTTGCAAACAAACATTACATGACGCAGCCTGTGGTCACTGATCGACCAGTGCTGAGAGAGAGAGAGAGAGAGAGAGAGAGAGAGAGAGAGAGAGAGAGAGAGAGAGAGAGAGAGAGAGAGAGAGAGAGAGGGAATTCCTCACAGGCCCTTGTCACATGACATGTCTTCAATCAGTCTCTGTGGTTTCTTGCATGTTCTTCTCGGTTGTGTTTCTTCGTTGTCCACTGGTCTGTTTTCTTCCTCCTTGACTGCCTCCGGCGCTGGTGCCAGCTGTTCTTCCTCCTTTGGTCTCAGTTCTTTGAAATGCGAGCTGTTTCGTGTGATGTGATACCGCCCTGCTGATGCTGTTATCATAGGTCCTTTCACTCCATCACCGTCAGTGGGGCCTTCGAGAATGCACTGTCTGATCTCCTCTTCTGTCTTTGCCGCACTACCACTGAGTTCCCTTCTTTTAGTTTTGCTTTGGTGGCGTGCCTCCTCTGATTTGCGTATGCCTTCATTTTTGCTTTTGCCTCTTCATCTTTGGCAGCTATGTGACTTCGCTCCACACTTGTCTTTGCTTCCATCTGCGGTAGCCGTGTCCTGCTTGATCGTCAGAGCACGAGCTCGGCCGGGCACCGGCCGGTGGAGCTGTGTGAGGGGTGTTCCGGTAGTCCCTCAATATCTGGCATAGGGCTTGCCCTGTCGATATTTGTGTTATCTTTGCTCTCTGTACCGCCTTCTTTATTGTTCCGATGAACCGTTCCGCCATCCCGTTCGCTTGTGGCCACAGAGGCGTTATTTTCCGATGACGGATTTCTAGGTACTCGATAAATTTATGGACGCTTCTCCTAAGAATGGTGGGCCATTGTCAGTCTTTAGTGTTTGTGGCGAGCCCCATGCTGCAAAGACATCATCCATTACTGGCAGGATTGCGCTTGCTGACGTTGACGATACTTGTCTTACAATTGGAAAATGGGAGAATTCATCTATTATCACTAACAGGTAGTTACCCGTCTCCAGGGGTCCATAGAAGTCTGCTGCCAGTTCGGTCCACACTGCTTTCGGTAGTTCTGACATCTGTAGCGGCTCCGGCTTGGGCAGCTGCCCCGTCACTTGGCAGATGTGGCAACGTATAACAGTCGCCGCAACCATGCTATCCAGTCCCGGGAACCACACTTTTTCTCACAGCATTTTCTTGGTTGCAACCATCCCTGGGTGTGATTCGTGCGCCAGTTCTATCGTCCGTCTCCTCAGGGTTCATGGCATCACTATTCTCGTTCCTCTCATCATGATGCCATTTTCGGTCTCTGAGAGCTCTTCATGGATTTTCTTGAATGCTAGCAGTTCCCCTTTTATTACTCCTTCATCTAGGATGCTGTTGTTGTTGATGTGTCTCCACCTTTGCTGTCTTGTCACTTTCTGTATCACTTGCATGGTGAGGTCTCTCTTTGTCTCTTGCTCCAGCTCTGTCATTGTTATTGACACCAGTTGTAGTGTCGCGATGCCCCAAGGACCACGCAACACGATTCCGTTGTAATGCAGGTACCTCTATTGTTTCTCTTGTCGCACAGCTTCACATGCGTCCTACCCCTAAGCCCCTTGGTCCTGATCTGTCCCGTCCTGCCCCTTGACCGGATGTGGTGTCCGGTGTCCCCTCCCCACACCCCTGACCCGAGGGTCCTAATGCCCACTGTCTGGGCATGACAACTGGGTGATGCTTAGTGTTACTGGGGAGCTCTAAGTATTTCTACTTTTTCTTCCTGTAATACTAAGATTAGGACATGGAGTGGAAAAAAGGCAGCCAGATCACTTCATATTTTTTCTGCTCCACACCTGCATCCTCATGTTTAGGAGAAAGTCGCGTCTGGTGGCTCAGTGGGCTAATGTATCCACTGTAGGATCCTATGTTTGATCTCATGGTCACAGTTTCAAACACCAGTGGGTCCACTCAGCCTTTCATCCTTGTGAGGTGAATAACATGAGTACCATTGAGTTGGGTAACATTAAACATCTGTTATTCAGCGCCAAGAAACATGCACTTTACAACACACACTTTATGTTTAGAAGTAAATGCAACAGAGCTGTAAAAAGCTGTGGTTATTCCTGGATACACAAAGCTCTCTGTTACATAGCTGCCTTTAGATGCATGGAAGGTGAGTGGTGTAATTATTTATTATGTCCAGTTGAAAGGGGTTTCAGAGGAAGATATCTGTAATGGAGCGACTTGGGTGGGCCCTAGTACCTTCATGGATCACTAGCATTTCTAACTAAGAAGGACTTCTTCAGCAAATTTCACTTTGCCAGTGTTGAATGTGGTCAGGGCCGGACTGGCTGTAGCGGGCACCGGGCATTTCCCTGGTGGGTCGCCAGGGTGGGGGCCGGGTTTGGGTTCCTGAGGGCTGTTTTTGTTACCGGGGTCAGTTTTGCAGCATAACTGCAATTTCGGCCCCTGTAACAAAATCAGCCGAAACCGGCCCTGGCAAACAGCTCGGCCGCACCCACCCAAGTCCCCTTGGGGTCAGCCAAGCAGTTTGCCACAGCTGAAATCAGTTCCTAATCCGGCCCTGAATGTGGTCTCAGATACATAACATGTGCAGTAACATATGAAGAATGTAAGACTTTACTGACCTTGATTAAAGCAATACATTGATTTTAAGTATATGTTTGTGAGACATTTAATTGGTGATTACCGTCATGAAGCCAATATTTACTTGGGTATCAGCACAGTAGTAATGACAGTAGCGAGGATCACGGATGAGGAGGGAATGCCCTTCTTACTTAATGGTAAACTTCATTATTCAGAGTCCAGGTCTTCCTTGCCACAGTCAGGGTTTTCCATCCTGGAAGAGGGACGACTTCAGACTAAGAGCCTAATTAGGAGTTTGGCAGTCCGTGGATAGGCGCAGCTGAGGCGGTGTGGCTACTGCTGCACCAGCGGTCCAACCGCAGTATTATATCTCTGGCTGTCGGACTGTCATGGCACTGCCGCCACTGCCAGGGATCCGTGATCTCTTGGCGGTGGCACATCGGTCTGGGGCTTGCAATATGCTGGTGGTGCCACTGTGCCACCACCAACATATTACAAGTTTCCTCACCGCCACAGTTTTCATGGCGATGATCCCACCATGAAAAGAGTGGCTGTGAGGAAACTAAGGGGGCCCTACAAGGGTCCCTATTGCCTCGGGGTCTGGGAATGCATGCAAGGGGGCACATGCACTCCCTGTTCCTGCGCAGCTTGGACGGCACAGTCCATGCGTGCAGGAACGGGCTTAGGTGGTCCCTCGGCTCACTTATGAGCTTTAGAACTGCACAACCAAAGGATGGCCTGCCAGACCAGGAGATAACTCCCAATCTGGTGGGTGGCAGGGTCGGATTGATAAGGCGGGCACTTGGGCAATGGCCGAGGGGCTGGTATCCAAGTTCCAGCTGTGGGCTGCTTTTTTGGGCAGCCTGGAGGGCCTATTTGGGCGGTGTCGGATGCCGCCAGTGGCCCAGTGGGTGCCTGAGTGGTCTTTCTAGCAGCAGATGGGTGTCCATTACCTCCCTTTTATCAATGGGCAGAGGTGTCACTCCCTTTCTCTTGCTGGGCCAACCTATTAATGTATGCATATAGAGCGGGGACAGGGGGCCTGAGCAGAAGTCGCCTCACTTGTTTTCAGATGTGTTTCACCAGTGTGAACTAATCCGTGCATTTTTTTTTATCTAAGTGAAGTTAAGAAAACATGCCTCTATCAGAGTAGCCCCCCCAACCCCCCACTTTCATAAATCTCCACAGTGTTTTGTGGAACGGCAATATGCAAATGTGGGCCACTTTTTTTTTTATCTTGCCATGGCTGATTTTTATCCCAATCCAACCTAGGCGGGTGGTCAACTTTGTGGGTGTGACAGCAGTGCACTGGCATGGCGGACCGCGCCACACTACCAAAGCTGTAATCAGGCCCTGAACCCAGTGCTTTCGATGGCAGGAAGTTATTGGGGTCGACTTCCTTTTTATGTCAAAGTATCAGAAGAGGAAGTCAGCCATCTTGGAGGGGTGGGAAACTAGAAAGTCAAGGGCATTTGTTTTGACTTTGGTGTTTTGTGTCCGCAGGAGCCAGGCTCACTCGTAATGATTGTGGCGAGGAAGACCTGGGCTCGGAGTAATGAAGAATCCCGGGGCACGAGTCTCAGTCTCAAAAATTAGTTCCGGGGCCTGCCACCTGTAACCACCGTCTCAAATGAAGCACTGGTCCATGAGTCAATTCACTATTGTAAACATTAGATAATTTCATACCAGTATGACGTAAAACCACAAGAGAGTAAACCTGTCACGAGATTGTTTATTCTCCAGCAAGGATGTCTGTCTACAGGTGTCATTTATGGCGACTGGGAACGCCCAGCATGGACCAGCGTCCGCATCTTTAAAGTACAGAACAAGCGCACAGCGTGAAAGCCGGTTCCTTCGTGTTTTTTCGAAACGTGAAAAGTTCCGCCCACAATTCAGATGTTGTTTCTTCTAACCTCTGAGTTTGTGATGCCGAGTTGTGTAATAGCGCCACTTGTTACTTAAGCGCTTGATATTTTGGCGATAAAGCGCTATCTATAGGGAGCTTGGTTTCTTCATCCTGTGAGGCCAAACACGAACCACGGATGTGGTAAGGTTCCCTGTCGTAATGCGGCTTCGAAGACACGATTGAGAAACGTCCTGTCCTGTTTGTGGGCCTCAGACCTGACTGACGGATCACAGAGCCCCGCCCACATTCCCGTCAGCCAAGTTTGGGTGCGTCGTGGGACACAAACACGCGCACAGATTGCAGTGAGCTGGTGGTTGCACCACTGGGCTCTTTCAAAAGGCGAGCCGAGCCGGATGTTGACATTCGCTGCAGGGAATTAGAAATATTATGGCGCCTGTTAATTCTCAACCCACACACTCATACCTCTGTTTTAAAGCACGACACTTAATGCCGCCATGAGGTAAATGATGTACTGCACAGTCTATCCTACGCGCCGCAAACTGCGCCTAGCCCGCTGGGAATTGTAATTTTATGTAATGACATCACTGTTTGATAACAGCATAACTTGTTTTTGGTTGCACTTGTTACTCCAGTTTTGTCGAGTTTAGCATTCTAAATGACAGGTGTTAATAGTACTCATTTAATGGCACTCAGTGTATCGACCTTGAAAGCATGAAAGGTTAAGTTGGCCCTTTTGGGATATGACCGATCGACATCCATGCCACAAAGGTGTCAGACGGGAGCAGTTCACCCCACAAGTCGGAGCATGCAGTCTGTTGTCAGATAAAAAGACAAGACCGGGTCAAGGGGTCACAATGACACGAGTGCGCTTGACAACTACGGCTATTCAAACACATATACTTTCCACCATTGACCCTGCTCCTCTCTAGGCCAGAGGGGGGGAGTTGTTCCATGACATGTCTGATTAGCTCTAATGTCACTTCTGTTGTTTTCTTTGCATTATTTTACATGTTCTCCTGCACAAATAACGGGCAAACAGAACTACAGGACCCAGAATGCAAATGGAAAAACAAGCCTTGTGGAGTTAAACACACACACACATCTGCTACGGGGCAGCATTATTGAGTGCAATGAAATGTTACCCATGTACAAAGTGAATGTCATTATAATGATAATATTACACAAATATGCAGTACTTCGCTGAACACAGTTGAAGGAAAGGCTTCCCACGGGTTGAAACCATAGATTTGCACACAGATGTATTTTGTAAGTGTTCATTAACCTATCAAGCTACCTCGGCTATGATGCTGCTTTCCTCCCCCCCTCCCCCCCGTCAGACTCACTTGTTGAGACCCCCTGGGCTCAGGGTCAGCCTGGTTTGGGGCTTTTTCTCTGGGGTAGTTAGAGGTAAAACATCCCGTCCGCCTGAACTATGACCAGCTGTCCCCCAACCACCAATCATTTGCCTGGCATGACGGGGCAGGAGTCCCCCTTAATTGTCAGCGCAGGTATTTTTTAAGGGGACCCTGGTCCTGGAGAGTGCCGCTGAAATCACATTACCGGGGAGTGGTTTAAGTGGGCTCATCTAGTCAACTGGAGCAAGCACAAAGCACATTTAGAGCCTGCCATAGGACCACTACCGCCAGCAGGGACCCCCAATCCGTGGCGCGGCGGTCTGTGAGTCGCAGTATGTTGGCAGTGCTGCTGTGGCACCACCAAGCATATTACTAGTTTCCTCATCGCCTGCGCTCTCATGAGGGTGATCATGCCATGAAAATGATGGAGGTGAGGAAACCCAGGGGGCCCCATATGGCCCCTTGTTCCTGCAGGGCTTGGGGATGCATGGTGTGCATCCCGTCTGCATGCACCCCCTGTTCCAGCACAGCATGGACTTTACAGTACGTGCTGTGCTGGAACGTGTTGTGGCGGTCCCATGGCGCTGTCCTATTAAGGCTCTCCTAAGAGCCTTTTAAAAGCAGTGCCGTGGGTCGAGCCGCCGCATTACCGCCTGCCCGGATTACAACTTGGAATCCGGTGTGTGGAGGAGTTTGGCGGAGTGGCATCGGGGCGGTGGGGTGCTGCCCTGCTCCAGCACTGCCAGACTCATAATCTGACCCTTAGAATGGAGGGCACCACTTCTGGACTCGTGCGGGGGCCTGTGTGTGGTATGGGGCCTAGTGAGATGTAATAAGGTACATGTCTTTGTTTGACATGTTGTGGTGTTAAAAGATGTGGAATAGTCCAATAAGATGGGTGATGTGGAGAGGTGTTGTGTTTTGAGCTGTGTCCTGTAATTTAGTAATCCTGTATATTTATCTCTCTTTCCTCTATTGCTAGACTCCCTCCTTTACAATATTAGACTTAGTTGACACAGCAGATATCTAATTAAACACAGGTGGGACCAACTTTCTCTGCAACTGTTCGTTATCCCCATGTCCCATATCCACAAAGCAGTCATTATGATTGGGGTGTTTCCACCTCATGACAGGAAAAAAGAATTTAGGAAGTAGGAGTTGTCAAGCCTAGTACCCACCCACCCCCATGGGCATGAATAAGAGACTTGACTACCCACAGTTCCTTCATTTTCTTTTTCCAGTCTCATGGCTTGACCGTCATGTTGGAAGGGGTCTCTGTCTGGCATGGTTCTCCGATAGCCCGGCATACTCAGATCCTAGTGTGCCAGGCACAGAGAGATATGTATGTGTGCTATGCATCTCGGAGACCTCTGGAAAAGCTGTTTGGATCCCGGAGGCTTGTGGTGACAGATGATATCGACTGCCAAGTTGGGAGGCGTGAGTTGGTAAGCACGAAAGGTGGGCGCCTTACCTCTGATTGTTGCTAGTAATGCTTTTTCCCTTCTATTTAACATTGCTTTTAGGTCAGGCACAGCAGTGACTTCATGGTTTTGTAGGATTTCTCCACGCATACGTGAGAGACTTGTATAGGCTCTCCGCGTATGAGCCCTGGTTACTTCCTGATTCGCTGCATTAAAGCAATGGCTGGATCAGATATGGTTGTGTTTTTCTCGCTCTCCTCTTTTTGCGGCATTTATGATGGGGAAAGACTAAAGGAATTTGAAACATTTGTCATCCTCTCACTCTGGATCTCCATCTCCTCCTTCCATGAAAAGACCTAAGAAACAACATATGTGTCAAGAAGATGAGAAGTTCCTGAGTAAAGTTAGAAGAATTCTTTGGGAGACCTTACCCTTAGTAAAATCTAAAGAAAAAGCCAAGGAGAAAACGGATTTATCAGATGTTTCTTCTAACTCTCAAGAGGACGAACCTGTTTCCCATTACAAGTAAAAGGGCAAATACATAGATAAATAAATCCTGCCTGAGATCTTGTCCAGGATTCTATGTACTATGGGATTTCCAGTGGAAACACATCCTTCATCTTCTACTGAACCTGTTTTGCATCACTTTCTTAAGTCAGGTGCTCCGTCTTTACCTCTACACCAGCACGTCCGAGATGTCATATTCCGTGAGTCGAAGAACCCAGACAAGATCATGATTCCTTGTCTCATGTCCAAATTATATAATGGAAGAACTGTAGAAGAAGATACATGGACAGCATCAGTTGATTCCTTGCTTGCCAGCCTGGTTGGTAGATCCTCCTTTGCTTAAGAAATTAGGTCAAAGGATTCCACTGCCAATAGGGTAGACTCTGCTCCAAAGAAGACAAATGCTGGACCCAATCTGGCTATGCGAGCAAGTATATATGGGGCCTGTACGCCTTAGAGCCTTATCTTGAATTTCAAATTAAGGTTTAAGCCCATTCAGGATCAAACATTATGTGCAGAGCTTCTGGAAAGTCTAGAAAAACAGACCAAATGTCTCTCTTCCATCTTCTTTGAGGTTTTCGGAGTGGCGGCTCTTTCAGAAGTGCAATTGTAGCAGCCAGGAAAAACATCTCTCTTGGGGACTGGCTCACTGACTCAGTGCAAAAAAACACTGACTTGCATCTCCCTTCGGAAGGTTTCAAGCTCTTTGGAGCAGACCCAGATGAAACACTTTATAGGATTTTCAAGAAGAAGAAGCATCCTTTTGCTCTAAACCGTCACTTACTTCTTCTAGTCCAAATTTCTCAACATTTTTATTCAGACAACCTTCTAGTAGACAATCAATTTTCTTCTATTTTCCAGAAAGCAAAAATAAAAGAGTTTCGATGGTCAATCAGAACAGAAAAATAAATATTTTTCTCCCAAGAACTCTTAGTGGTCCTGACTATGCTGGGGTGACCCAGAGTGGCAGGTTGGGAGGAGGATACAACATTTCCTACATGGCCAAGTATGGTGAACCAGGTCCTTGCAGATGCTTGACTCTGAGATAAGAGTTGTCTAAGAGCTTGTCTTAGTCTGACCCCTCTCTCCTGAAGAAGGAAGACAATAACTAGAGCTGTTCTGAAATGTGCCCCAATGAAGACTTGATCCTGACTGAGAATTAGCTAACACTTTGGAGCATTCAAGGGTCCAGTAAGGCTGGGGCCTTAGGGCCCCATGCAGTTATAATAATCACGCAGACACAGAGGCATGGCCCAGGACATGTGCACATGGTCTCTTTTATTGGCTTGGTCACCTGACCGGTGACACCTGTGATGGATGGGTTGGGGGTGATTGTGGATGCCAGCCGTCTAGTAGTGGCTAGTTGAAACATGTTACTTAGAAACATTAGAGCGTGACCAGCAAGTCACTAAATCCCTCCCAAACTTTATTAAAAATGGGACAACGAATCCAACCTGTGGGCGAGAAGAAAATGACAAAACAAAAATTCCACTAAGTCTCTGCAGGGTGCCTGCAGGATATGATGAGTGGGCTGGTGTAGCTGGGAGCACCAGGCATCACTGCATGCTTCGGTTACTTAACCAGACTACTCTGGGCATGAATGGCCGTGTGGATGAAGTCTGGATTACTCACTCGCCAGTCAAAGTTGTCACAGTCCACCTGGGCACTGTTGGTCCTGTATCACCTGTTTTCACTGTGTAGAAGTCTATTTACAAAGTTCACTGAGAGGTGCATTTGGAGCAATAGTGGAGTCTTCAAAGGCGTCCCGGCTTCATGGGTAGCAAGCCTCCAAAGACAGATGATCTCACAGCGACTGTTGAAGAATCTTTCTCGGATGTCGCTGTGCTTCAAGCTGCCCGATGGTGGAGTAACTTCAGGCTTCCCTCTCTTACCAGGATACCCCTCTCACTGGAATCCCCTGAGGTCTTCTTTACCAGGCTACCACAGGACTGTATGGACTGTGCAGTATCCTTCCCATGCCACACCATAGGGCCATGAAGAAATCACCACCAGACCCACCTTCAAGTCACTCGCTCTGTCTCACTGATAGTTGTTTCAGAGTGAGTGTGTTCTCCTGCAGTCCCAACTGTGGTGCACAGGCACCTAAAGGACAGCTTTTGGGGTGACCTAGTCACCCTGCACTCTTTTGTTGCTTCCTGATACCTGTCGTGCAGCAGCTGCAGACACATCTCTTTCAGCGGCACTCCCCACTCACGGGGTCTTGTCCCTGTATTGCCACGGGACTGCGAGGGCTGTGCAGGCCTCTCGTAGGCATCGCCAAAGGGTCACTAAAGAACTCTCAACAGGGCCATATTCAAGCCTCATGTGCAATCCCATGGGTGAATTGTCCAATGGTCGAGAGTGCTCATATCAGCAAGCCTCAGGTTCACTGATGCACCCATCTTGTTTCTGGGTGGCCAGCCTCCCACAGCACCAAAGATGCCTAATTACCCTCTTGTGTTTGATATGCGCAGGTCTCCACTCTAGATGTCCAGTGCTCCTTGGATGTTCTTAGTGATACACTTGATTACGATAACACTCACAGTTCTTATTCTGTAACTTGCGCTGCAACAGATGTCCACTACACACCTCTCTCATCTTCGTTTATCTTCTTTGTACTCTAGTACTGTGGCCTGGTGCCACACTTTACTTCTACTTTTCCATCTTCTCTACAACGTGGCAATATACCAACTTGTCACACTCTTCACCTCTTTTCACTTCACCTTGCAGATGTAGCCTTATTCCATCTTGTCAAACTCTTCTGACCAGGCCTCTCCATGTGATGTCCACTTCACTTGGACCTTGCTGATCACATCCTACCCCTAGGACTGACTTTCTTCTCTTCTTTATTCCCTGACCAGGCCTCTCGCTGTGATCTTCTTTTCACAGGGACCTACGTGGTTGTGCCATATCCTTTCTGTAGGACTCGACTCTTTCCGTGGACCTCTCACAGGTCTCCTCTTCATGGACCTCTCAAAGGTATCCTCTTCATGGACCTCTCACAGGTCTTCTCTTCATGGACCTCTCACAGGTCTCCTCTTCATGGACCTCTCACAGGTCTCCTCTTCGTGGACCTCTCAAAGGTCTCCTCTTCGTGGACCTCTCACAGGTCTCCTCTTCGTGGACATTTCACAGGTCTCCTCTTCATGGACCTCTCAAAGGTCTCCTCTTCATGGACATCTCACAGGTCTCCTCTACGTGGACCTCTAAAAGGTCTCCTCTTCGTGGACTTTTCACAGGTCTTCTCTTCATGGACTTCTCAAAGGTCTCCTCTTCATGGACATCTCACAGGTCTCCTCTTCGTGGATCTCTCAAAGGTCTCCTCTTCATGGACCGCTCACAGGTCTCCTCTTCGTGGACCTCTCACAGGTCTCCTCTTCGTGGACCTCTTAACACCTTGGCTGCTAGGTGTTTTCCCCTCCTGTGCTGGAAATTGCCATTTTGCTGGTGTCATGACGAGCTCAGCTCGTCATGAGCACAGCTCAACTGTGCATCATGACGAGCTGAGCTCGTCATGAGCATCGAAAGGGTTAAAGGTCTCCTCTTCGTGGACATTTCACAGTTCTCCTCTTCATGGACCTCTCAAAGGTCTCCTCTTCATGGACCTCTCACAGGTCTCCTCTTCATGGACCTCTCACAGGTCTCCTCTTCGTGGACCTCTCACAGGTCTCCTCTTCATGGACCTCTCACAGGTCTCCTCTTCGTGGAACTCTCACAGGTCTCCTCTTTGTGGACCTCTCACAGGTCTCCTCTTCATGGACCTCTCACAGGTCTTCTCTTCGTGGACCTCTCAAAGGTCTCCTCTTCGTGGACATTTCACAGTTCTCCTCTTCATGGACCTCTCACAGGTCTCCTCTTCGTGGACATTTCACAGGTCTCCTCTTCATGGACCTCTCACAGGTCTTCTCTTCGTGGACTTCTCAAAGGTCTCCTCTTCGTGGACCTTTCACAGGTCTCTTCTTCGTGGACCTCTCACAGGTCTCCTCTTCGTGGACCTCTCAAAGGTCTCCTCTTCGTGGATATTTCAGAGGTCTCCTCTTCATGGACCTCTCACAGGTCTCCTCTTCGTGCATATTTCAGAGGTCTCCTCTTCATGGACCTCTCACAGGTCTCCTCTTCGTGGACCTCTCACAGGTCTCCTCTTCATGGACCTCTCAAAAGTCTCCTCTTCATGGACCTTTCACACGTCTCCTCTTCGTGGACCTCTCAAATGTCTCCTCTTCGTGGACATTTCACAGGTCTCCTCTTCATGGACCTCTCACAGGTCTCCTCTTCGTGGACCTCTCACTGGTCTCCTCTTCGTGGACCTCTCACAGGTCTCCTCTTCATGGACCTCTCACAGGTCTCCTCTTCGTGGACCTATCACAGGTCTCCTCTTTGTGGACATTTCAGAGGTCTCCTCTTTGTGGACCTCTCACAGGTCTCCTCTTCATGGACCTATCACAGGTCTCCTCATCATGGACCTCTCACAGGTCTCCTCATCATGGACCTCTCAAAGGTCTCCTCTTCATGGACCTCACAAAGGTCTCCTCTTCATGGACCTCTCACACGTCTCCTCTTCGTGGACCTCTCAAAGGTCTCCTCTTCATGGACCTCTCACAGGTCTCCTCTTCGTGGACCTCTCACAGGTCACCTCTTCGTGGACCTCTCAAAGGTCTCCTCTTCGTGGACCTCTCAAAGGTCTCCTCTTCGTGGACATTTCAGAGGTCTCCTCTTTGTGGACTTCTCACAGGTCTCCTCTTCATGAACCTATCACAGGTCTCCTCTTCATGGACCTCTCACAGGTCTCCTCTTCGTGGACCTCTCAAAGGTCTCCTCTTCGTGGACATTTCACAGGTCTCCTCTTCGTGGACCTCTCACAGGTCTCCTCTTCGTGGACCTCTCACAGGTCTCCTCTTCGTGGACCTCTCAAATGTCTCCTCTTCGTGGATATTTCAGAGGTCTCCTCTTCATGGACATCTCACAGGTCTCCTCTACGTGGACCTCTGAAAGGTCTTTTCGTTTTATGGACTTCTCACAGGTCTCCTCTCCATGTACCTCTCACAGGTCTCCTCTACGTGGACCTCTCAAAGGTCTCCTCTTCATGGACCTCTCACACGTCTCCTCTTCATGGACCTCTCAAAGGTCTCCTCTTCATGGATGTTGGATTTCCCCCAACTTGACCCACACCACGGAAGTGAGGATGGCCCCAATCCTCTGCCCCTATTCGGAACGCAACACGCCCCTTATATCACAGCGTGGCCGCGGACCGAACAAAGGGAGAAGGTAGGAAAAAAACAAAAAGAAATAGAAACGCCAAGGCTCTTTCTATGTTACAGCTAGGCAGACCCTATTCTTGCATATATGGATAGGTCTTCTAACCTGCAGCAAAACAAAAGAAGAAACAAAGAAAAGAACAGAATGTCAACTCAATTTCCCAGTGTCCTCTCACCTGAATCCTCCTCAGTACACCCTTATCACTGCCCAACACAAGCCAATTCCCCTCCTTACTTGTGTAACATGGAAGAATCCTCCAATGGGAGACGTGTGGAGGGAAGTCCAAAAGGTAACAGTCGACAAGCTCCCTGTTGCCCAGCGTTTTGTTTATAGGGGGGAAAAAGTCATAATTCTGACATAAAAAACCCCTTGAAAAGTTATTAACAGCAAAAACCGCTGTAATCACATAACGTTTACCCTACTTGTGGCCACAAACTAAAGCGCGTTCCTTGATTAACGCCAGAAGCAAACTGCTTCGTGAAATAGTCTAAACATTCACATAACAATGTGAATCGGGTTACACAAAACCCGGAAATCAGCTCCGCCGTATATCACACAATATCAAGGATGTACACTGTCCAAAAACAAAAAAGAAATGTCCCAATCCCTTCCAGTGCTCTTTCGATCAGAAGCACAACGTACAACTCTGATGGAGAACAGCAAACGGGAAGGCGTCCGACGCGTACCGAATCCAGGAAGCAGAACGAAGCCTCGTTCTGCTCGGCACAGCTTCCCAGCGTCTAATATCCGAACGCGGAAGAACACACCCAAAGGGAGAAGCGCTAACTCCCCTAAACACGATCTGGATAGTAGAAAAACCAACCAGGTAAGAAACCAAGCACCGAGCACTGGCGCTGGCACCCAGATAAGGAAGGAGGAAAAAAGGGGCGGAGGCTACCAAAAAGGAGGAAACAGAAAGAGGACACCGGGATTACCATGCACAAAGAAGCATAGAAAGGAGGACAACCGGCTAATCCCTAACAGTACCTCCCCTCAAAGGCCTCCCAACAGGACGGGGTTTAGTCGGATGACAGAGATGAAACAGTCTGATCAAACGAGGTGCATGCACCCCTGTAGCTCGTTCCCATGTACGGTCCTCTGGAGGGTACCCTTTCCAATCGAAAGTACATCAACCTCCCCCGCCTCCTCCTCGAATCAAGGATAGCATTAACCTCAAATTCTTCCTCTCCATCAACCAACACTGAAGGGGGAGGGGGCAAGGTCTGATCGGTGTCTTTATATGGCTTCAAAAAAGAAGTGTGAAACACCGGATGAATGCGATATTCATCAGGCAGCTCCAACCTCATGGCCACAGGATTTATCACTCGTGCTATAGGAAAAGGACCCAAGAATCTTGGTTGCAGTTTCCTAGAGCCTTCCAATCTCAAGTTCTTTGTTGACAACCAAACACGATCACCGACTACATAAGAGGGGGAGGGTACCCTGTGTTTTTCAGCCTGCCGTTTCATGTCCTCCTTTGCCTTTACCAAATGCTCCTGAGCTATACCCCAAATCCTGCCCAATGCTATTCCCAATGAATCGACCGCTGGCACATGACCCGAGGGTTGAATAGGGATGGCCTTTGGATGAAATCCCATAGAACAGTAAAAGGGGGACATACCAACAGCGGAATGAACGCTGTTGTTATATGCGAATTCCGCAAGAGGGAGGGCTAACACCCAATTACAGGTAGATACTGTTCCATCGTTTGGTTGATCCTCTCAGTCTGACCATCGGATTGAGGATGATAGGCAGAAGACAGGCAGATTTTCATTTGTAACGCCTCACATAACTCAGTCCAGAAATGGGACACAAACTGAGCCCCCCTATCGGACACAATGGCAGATGGTAAACCGTGCAGTCTCACTATAGATGACACAAAGACTAAAGCCATTTCCTTAGCGGTAGGCAGTTTAGATAAGGGGATAAAGTGGGCCATTTTTGTGAAGGAATCAACCACAACAAGAATCACCGTACAACCTGACTCTAACGGTAAATCCGTAACAAAGTCCATACTAATCGTATGCCATGGCGCAGGGGGTACAGGTAAAGGTTGTAACAGGCCAGACGGACTGGAATGAGATGGCTTACTCACAGCACATACTGGGCAGGATGCCACAAACTGTTGAACATCATGTGCCAATGACTCCCACCAAAACCAACGTAAACAAAATTCTCGGGTTTTATTTATTCCAGGATGACCGACTAAAGCCGATGAATGACACCATTTCAACACTGTTTCCCTCAAAGCAGGAGGAATGAACAATTGGGTTCCATGATACAACAATCCGTCTCTCACAGAAAAGAAAGGCTGGGATTCCCAAGGAGTCAGATCTATACCTCTCAACTTGTCTTTCACCGAAGTCAAAAAGCCATCCATAGAAATACTGCCCACAATCTTTTCTGGTGAGATGAAAGACCCCATTTATTTATTTATTTAAATGCTTCTATAGCGCCAGAATCGAGCCCGAAAGGGTTATCTCCACGCTTTGACAACAACAGGTTACGAAGGTACTGTATAGGCAGCAGTCCTAAAATTATTTCTCCATAAACAGATTCGTTTTTAGCATTTTCCTAAAAGTGAGGTGATTGGGGATCTGTCTTAGGCTAAGGGGCAGGTTGTTCCACAAGGCCAGCCCCACTGATGACAGGGCTCGGCCGCCTTGTCTGGCTTTTTTAATGAAAGGTGGTTTGAGCAGGAGTAGGTTACTTGACCGTAATTCTCGTTCTGGTTTGTATGGCTGGAGTAGTTTGGCTAGGTATTTGGGGCCATTTCCAAATAGACCCATGTCCTTGTCTGTCCCCCACTCGTTCTGTTTCACATGTATTCTGGACAAGGCATCTGATTTCAATTGCTGTGCGGCAGGCCTGTAGGTAATTATGAAATCATATTCATTGAAGAATGAAACCCACCTCATCTGCCTAGGGGTCAAGGCACGAGCGGACCTAAAGAATTCAAGATTCTTATGGTCCGTAAAGATGGTAATGGAATGGCGAGCCCCCCACAAGTGATGTCTCCACTCCTCAAAGGATAGCTTGATTGCCAACAATTCACGTTCTGCTACCGTATAGTTTCTTTCAGCAGGTAACAGTGTTTTTGAAAAGAAAGCTATAGGATGCATAAACCCAGTTTCTACATCTCTCTGTAAATGTAAATGTAGGTATACTTATATAGCGCAACCTGTCACACAAAGGGCATCCTGGCGCTTGCCTAGGGAACCCGTCCTGGTATTCCCCTGTGAGAAGCCCCAACAGGGTGTCCACAGGGTGAAAGTCAGGCATCCCGCCGCGAGGGGCCGTTGTGGAGATTAAGCAAGCTATTGCCCAGAGTCGCAGAGTGTGAACCCGTGAGTCGAGGAGGCACCGGGACGAGAATTATTGAGTCCGTGGAATTTTTAGCCCAAGACCCGCCGGGGCGGGGAATTGAACCCTGGTCCAGGACCGATCTCAGATTCCGGGTCTGCCGCATCTAACCCCTGAGCCACACTTCTCCACCTGAGACAAGGCTCCCCCCGCTGCACCCAAAGAAGCATCCGCTTCAACAAAAAAGGGTAGCGCAGGGTCAGGATGTACAAGAACAGGGGCTGAGATGTACAAGAACAGGGGCCGAGGTGAACCGTTCAATCAATTGATCTAACGACATTTGCGCCAAATAGGACCACACAAAAGGAACTCCCTTTTTCAACAAAACAGTCATGGGGGCAACAATCTCCGAGAAATGGGAGATAAACCGCCGATAGAAATTAGCGAATCCAATCAACACCTGCACCTCCTTTACACATTTAGGCGATGGCCAAGAGGTTATAGCCTCGATCTTACGTGGATCCATTCTAATGCCCTCAGCAGATACAAGGAAACCCAAAAACTCTACTCTATCAGTATGGAAACTGCATTTCTCCAGCCTCACAAATAACTGATGATCTTTCAAGGTCTGTAAGACTTGGCGAACGTGTGTTTCATGTTCAGCCACAGTGTTGGAGAATATCAAAATATCGTCTATGTAGACGATAACGCTCAAATCCAAATATTCCCTTAGTACCTCGTTGATGAAGAACTGAAAAGCAGCCAGAGCATTACATAATCCGAAGGGCATAACACAATACTCATACAGACCGAACTTAGTCCGGAAGGCGGTTTTCCACTCATCACCTTCACGGACTCGTATGAGATGGTATGCCCCTCGGAGATCCAACTTAGTAAAAACCGTTGCATGCCTCAGTTGATCGAGCAACACAGGTATCAAGGAAAGGGGATACTTGTTCTTAATAGTACCCTTATTTAGCGCTCTATAGTCTACACAGGCGCGGAGGCCGCCTTCCCGTTTGGGAATGAAAAAGATAGCAGAGGAGGCAGGAGAGGAGGAAGGACGAATAAACCCCTTAGCCAACATCTCGTCTATGTACTCCTTCAAGTGCTGTTCTTCAGGTCCGGATAGGGCATAGATACGACAACAGGGCAGTGTAGCCCCGGGGGCCAAATCGATTCTACAATCGAACGAACGATGGGGAGGCAAGTCCCTCGCTCTTCCTTTGTCGAACACCTCGGCAAACTCTACATATGATTCAAGTCAAGTCAAGTCAAGTCAAAGAATTTATATAGCGCTCTACATACCCAGAGGGTCTCAAGGCGCTTGGGAAGGGGAGGGGAATTACTTGTCAAATATCCACGTTTTAAGTTGCTTTCTGAATGCTAGGTGATTCTGAGTAAGGCGAAGGTGAGTGGGAAGGGAGTTCCAGGTTTTAGCTGCCAGGTAGGAGAAGGATCTACCTCCCATGGTGGATTTGTTGATGCGGGGTACGGTGGCAAGGGCTTGGTTGGATGATCGTAGCTGGCGGGAAGGGGAGTAGAAGGACAGTCGTGTGTTGAGGCATTCTGGTCCGATTTCGTAGAGTGCTTTGTGTGCGTGGGTTAGGAGACGGAAGGTGATCCTCTTGTTGACGGGTAGCCAGTGGAGGTTTTTCAGGTGACCAGAGATATGTTCTTTACGCGGGATGTCTAATATGAGCCTGGCTGAGGCGTTTTGGATTCGTTGGAGTTTTTTCTGGAGTTTAGCGGTAGTGCCGGCGTAGAGGGTGTTTCCATAGTCCAGTCGGCTCGTGACCAGGGCGTGGGTGACCGTTTTCCTAGTTTCGGTGGGGATCCAACGAAATGTTTTTTTGAGCATGCGAAGAATGTTGAAGCAGGATGAAGAGACGGCGTTGATTTGTTTGTACATTGAGAGTGAGGAATCCAGGATGACGCCCAGGTTCCGTGCGTGGTCTGTCGGGATGGGTGCTTTCCCAAGGGATTCTGGCCACCAAGAATCGTCCCATGCAGAGGGGGAGGTACCTAAGATAAGGACTTCTGTTTTGTCAGAGTTCAGTTTCAGACGGCTATGTTTCATCCATTCGGCAACTTCTTTCATTCCTTCGTGTAGGTTAGTTTTGGCGGTGTGAGGGTCATTGGTGAGTGATAGGATCAGTTGAGTGTCGTCCGCGTAGGAGATGATGTTGAGGTTGTGTTGGCGTGCGATGGTTGCGAGGGGGCTCATGTATACGTTGAAAAGGGTGGGGCTGAGTGAAGATCCTTGTGGGACGCCGCAGATGACTTCAGTGGCCTCTGACTTGAATGGTGGAAGGCGGACTCTCTGGGTTCTTCCGGTGAGGAACGAGGTGATCCAATCTAGTGCTTTTCCTTGGATTCCGATGTTTCTGAGGCGCTGTAGAAGGGTGTTGTGGCAGACTGTGTCGAAGGCTGCGGAGAGGTCGAGGAGGATGAGGGCGACTGTGTCTCCGTTGTCCAGTAGGGTTCGAATGTCATCTGTTGCTGCGATGAGGGCGGTTTCAGTGCTGTGTTTGGCTCGGAAGCCGGACTGTGAGGAGTCGAGGGAGTTGTTGGCTTCGAGGAAGGCGGCGAGCTGGTTGTTAACGGCTTTCTCGATGACTTTGGCCGGAAATGGAAGGAGCGAGATGGGACGGTAGTTTTTGAGTTCGGTGGGGTCCGCTGTGGGTTTTTTCAGAAGGGCGCTGAGTTCTGCGTGTTTCCAGCTTTCTGGGAAGGTGGCGGAGTCGAGGGAGCAGTTGATGACGTCTCTGAGGTGCGGTGCTATGATGGAGTCTGCTTTGTTGAAGATGTGGTGAGGGCATGGGTCTGTGGGGGATCCTGAGTGGATGGAGTTCATCAGGCGGATAGTGTCCTCAGTGGAGATTCGGTTCCAATCATTAAGGGTGTTCGAGGGTGGTGAAGGTCCAGCGGATGGTTGGGTGGAATGGTCTACGGGTTGGTTGTCGAAGCTGTTGTGGATGTCTGCAATTTTGTTGTGGAAGAATGAGGCTAGGGAGTCGCAGAGGACTTGAGAGGGGGTGATGTCGTTGGAGTTGGCCGAGGGGTTGGTAAATTCCTTGACGATGTTGAATAATTCCTTGCTGTTGTGGGCGTTGCTATCTAGTCGGTCCTTGAAGGCGGTTTGCTTGGCTTTCCGGATCAGTTGGTGGTGTGCGCGAGTGGCGTTTTTGAAGGCTTCCTTGGTGCTGGTGGTTGGGTCTTTTTTCCAGGCTTTCTCCAGGGATCGGCAAAGTTTCTTGGATTTCTTAAGATCATCGTTGAACCAGGAGGCTTTCTTGCTGCCAAGTTTGATTTGTCGTTTTTTCAGGGGTGCTAGCATGTCGGCGCTGTTGGATAACCATAGGGTGAGGTTGGTGGCGGCTTGGTCGGGGTTTGAGGAGTGGGCGGGGGGCTTTTGAAGAAGCGATGAGGAGATCTGGTCGATGGTGATTTTGTTCCAGTTTCTTTGCAGAGTGGGTTGGGGGTGGTTGTTGGGTTTGGGCTTGTTGTAGGTAAAATGGACGCAGCTGTGGTCAGTCCAGAGGAGAGCCGTAGTGTGGCTAAAGGAGACATGGTTGCTGGAGGTGAAGATAGGGTCGAGTGTGTGACCTGCGATGTGGGTGGGGGAAGTGACCAGTTGTTTAAGTCCGAGGTTGGAGAGGTTGTCCAGAAGGGTAGCGGTGTTGCGGTCGTTGTTCTTTTCAAGGTGAAAATTGAAGTCTCCCAGAAGGATGTAATCTTTGGAGGGGAGGGCGTGTGGAGTGATGAAATCCGTGATGTCTTCACTAAATTGTGCGCGGGGTCCTGGAGGTCTGTAAAGGAGGGTGCCTCTGAGTGTGGTTTTGGGATCGGTGTGAATCTGGAAGTGAAGGTGTTCAGAGTTGGCGAGATTGATGTCAGAGCTGGTTGAGATGTGGATGGATTTTTTGTGGACGATAGCGATTCCTCCTCCTGTGTGGCCGGTACGGTCCTTGCGTATGATCTTATAGTCTTCTGGGATGGCGATGGTGATGTCTGGGGCGGAAGAGGCGTTCATCCATGTTTCTGTTAGGAAGGCGACGTCCGGAGAGAAGGTGTCTAGTAGATTCCATAGGTCAATGGCGTGCCTGTGGACCGAACGGGTGTTGAGCAAGATGCATTGTAGGTTGTTGGGGTTGGGAGTCTGTGGGGTGATCGTGGCGGAGTTGTTGACGGTGCCGATGAATTTGCAGGAGTAGCATGAGAAAGATCCATGGGTGTGTCCAGGAGCGGCTTGGACGCAGTTGGGGGTGCGGCCGGGGTTAAGGGCTAGGAGGGTGGGGGCATCGTAGGTAATGCGGGAGGGCCGGGCAATGCGAGGGCCAGGGGGAATGGCGCTGGGCGCGGTCCAGGCGCGGACGGGCGTAGACGGGCTTACCTTTGGCGCACCTTCGGCGCGAATGGGGCGCGGTCGCTGCGCGTAAACGCTGCGCGCGGGAACTCCTGTCATATATGGATAGTGGAGGGGGAGGGGCGAGGGCGGCTCAGCTGGGAGGCGGGGCGGGCTGCACAAGACGACCACAACAAACAAAATGGAGGAGGGGGGAGCACAGCAGAGCGCTTGGGGAAAACGCGCTAACACAGCAGTTAAAGTTACGAATTAAAATTAAAAGTGATTTAAAAGTAAAGCGGCAGCCAGGCAGAGCTGTAGGCAATAGTAATGAGGCAAAATCGACAATAAGCGCTGTCCAACGATACCAATTGACGCCAGGGGCACTGGGAGCGACCACTCCGGCCAAAGCGAAGAGCGAGTCAGGTATCTTCTGCACTTCACTCCTTAACCCATCTCCTACTGCACAAGTTAAAGGGGTAACCCAATCTGTGGCGACCTTATAGCAGCTCTGCAGACAATAGACTGAATCAAGAGTCACAGTTCGTCTAAACCAATCAATCCTTGGATTGTGTGATTGCAACCAAGGTACCCCCAACACAATACCAAAAGAAGGAGCATCAATCAAATCAAACCCGAGGTATTCGGAGTGTCCGTTATCACATATCATACACAAGGGTTCTGTTTGTTTAGTAATAGTACCAGAAGACAACTCGGTTCCATCTATGGCCCTCACAGGTTCGGGTTGATCTTTCATGATCCAGGGCACCTTTAATCGTTCTGCTAACTTGATGTCCATAAAATTACCCGTGGCACCAGAGTCCAATAATGCAG
This sequence comes from Lissotriton vulgaris, assembly GCF_964263255.1. Classification (NCBI taxonomy): domain Eukaryota; kingdom Metazoa; phylum Chordata; class Amphibia; order Caudata; family Salamandridae; genus Lissotriton; species Lissotriton vulgaris. Next base: position 65,561,050 of record NC_141687.1, read on the forward strand.
ACACAGGAGCCCTATGGCTGTTAGATATAACCAAACACGCGGTGATCATGAAATGTTTAGGGACTCTCTTGACTATACCAGAAATCTGATATGATGGATTAAGTTTATCTTCCACTACCAAATCCTCGGGTGGCTGCACACATGCTACCACCTTTTTAGAAGAAATCAAAGATGGTTTTACAGAACAATCTCTGGCATAATGACCTCCTTGGCCACAATAAAGACACAAATTCTGAGAACGTCTTCTACTCTTCTCTTCGGCAGATAGGGGACCCCTTACTCCACCTATCTCCATAGGTTCCGGAGTTGTTCGGCCCTCTCCTGTACTCTTAGCTTCACTTCTAGCAGGAACCACTCGGGATACCTGAAAGCGGTTTTTCTCACCCCTCCTTTCCAGTAGTCTGTGATTCAACTTCACTACTAGATCAATGAATTCAACACAGTCCTCAGGATGATTCACCACCTGTGAAACAATATCTTTCAAGTCTTCAGACAACCCTTGATAGAACAAGAAGGTTCTCTTATCAGCGGGCCAATGGGTTTCGGACACTAAACGATTAAACGTGGACACATAGGTCAGTAAATCCTGTTTCCCCTGTCTCAATTTTAATAACTCGGCATCACTGGCTTGCATAAAGGCGTGTTTTGCGAAAAGACAACGCATCTGTTCTTTAAATGCCCCATAGTTATACAAAACAGGGTCATCATTGTCCACCAACGGTACCACCCAAGAAGCAGCATTTCCAGCCAAATAAGAGATAACAAACGCCACTTTGGAGGAGTCGTTTGGAAACGAAGTGGGACGACACATAAAGTGAAAATGACACTGATTCATAAACACACTGTATTTACTAGAATCTCCTGTAAACCTTTCTGGGACTGCCAACAGGACCGGGGTAGGGGTAGTAACGTTCACAGTTAAAGGGGGATTACTTGCACTTGTACTCCTGTCAAAATGGAAAGTAGCAGGCTGGACTAAAGACGGTTTGCCCATCCCCCAGACTGGATCCTTAGCCTTTCCTGCACTCATTTCCTGTCTTAGCCCTTGATTCTCCTGTTGTAACTCCTGAACTTTAATCTGTAGAGCATTAACAGCCCCATCAGTTCCTGCATCGTAGGGGCCCTCTCCTCCAGAACATTCCCATCCTCATCCATTCTCGCTCGGGTGGTGTAAAGTTCGTGGGCTTGGTTTTCTGTTGGATTTCCCCCAACTCGACCCACACCACGGAAGCGAGGATGGCCCCAATCCTCTGCCCCTATTCGGAACGCAACACGCCCCTTATATCACAGCGTGGCCGCGGACCGAACAAAGGGAGAAGGTAGGAAAAAAACAAAAAGAAAGAGAAACGCCAAGGCTCTTTCTATGTTACAGCTAGGCAGACCCTGTTCTTGCAGATATGGATAGGTCTTCTAACCTGGAGCAAAACAAAAGAAGAAACAAAGAAAAGAACAGAATGTCAACTCAATTTCCCAGTGTCCTCTCACCTGAATCCTCCTCAGTACACCCTTATCACTGCCCAACACAACCCAATTCCCCTCCTTACTTGTGTAACATGGAAGAATCCTCCAATGGGAGACGTGTGGAGGGAAGTCCAAAAGGTAACAGTCGACAAGCTCCCTGTTGCCCAGCGTTTTGTTTGTAGGGGGGAAAAAGTCATAATTCTGACATAAAAAACCCCTTGAAAAGTTATTAACAGCAAAAACCGCTGTAATCACATAACGTTTACCCTACTTGTGGCCACAAACTAAAGCGCGTTCCTTGATTAACGCCAGAAGCAAACTGCTTCGTGAAATAGTCCAAACATTCACATAACGATGTGAATCGGGTTACACAAAACCCGGAAATCGGCTCCGCCGTATATCACACAATATCAAGGATGTACACTGTCCAAAAACAAAAAAGAAATGTCCCAATCCTTTCCAGTGCTCCTTCGATCAGAAGCACAACGTACAACTCTGATGGAGAACAGCAAACGGGAAGGCGGCCGACGCGTACCGAATCCAGGACGCAGAATGAAGCCTCGTTCTGCTCGGCACAGCTTCCCAGCGTCTAATATCCGAACGCGGAAGAACACACCCAAAGGGAGAAGCGCTAACTCCCCTAAACACGATCTGGATAGTAGAAAAACCAACCAGGCAAGAAACCAAGCACTGAGCACTGGCGCTGGCACCCAGATAAGGAAGGAGGAAAAAAGGGGCGGAGGCTACCAAAAAGGAGGAAACAGAAAGAGGACACCGGGATTACCATGCACAAAGAAGCATAGAAAGGAGGAAAGCCGGCTAATCCCTAACAATGGACCTCTCACACGTGTCCTCTTCATGGACCTCTCACAGGTCTCCTCTTCATGAACCTCCCACAGGTCTCCTCTTCATGGACCTCTCACAGGTCTCCTCTTCATGGACCTCTCACAGGTCTCCTCTTCACTTTAGGACGAACTCCTTGTGCCTCAAGGACGCCGTCATAGTGCTCGGTCCTGCCTCCACTCAGGCAGGCTTCGCAGGGTCTGTGACACCCATTGACGACATTGGGGAACGCCCTCTGAAGATAGCGCTGGCGCTTTATGCGCTATCAGTATTACAAGCCAGCTGTCCCTCCTGGAATACCAAAGTGCCCCGGGGATTCGCAAAGCAGGTTCAAAAGCCTGTTGCGCCACTGGGCCACTTTCATAATATAGCCCCTAGGCATGTTGCCCTCTTTCCTTTGGCATACTCCTTTGTACGGGCAGAGCTAAATAGAGAGGGGGAGTGGATTGTCATCAGAACCGGTCTCATACCACTGCTGACATTTGTAACATTTCTGGCTACATTGAAAAGTCCTTTGAAAAACAAAGGAAAAGGAGAATTCAGTTGAAGTGGGGCTTGCAAAGGGTCTGTTTTTAGGCAATTCAAAACAGATTTACCAAGTTAACGTTAACCGAAATGGACATACGAGTTACTGAGTGGTGTATGTGCTGAAGAAATATTTTTACATGATACACAACACAGTAAAATAACCGAAGTAACAATTCCAAAGATTCAACAGAGTTTAGTAATGTTAATCGTTGTTTCATAGATTGTGTTTATGTTTACAGAAAATTCACCAAGCGAGTTTAGAACTCACACTAATGGTGAATGGGATCAAACAGAAGATTCTATTGACAAGAGAATGTTGAGAAATCTAGAGTGCATAGAAGGTGTACACTTTCTGGTTGTTGTTTTGTGCATTGTGTTTAGTAGTGTAGAGGGTGACTATGCAATGTATGCACAACCAATAATCACCATCACATCCATGATCAAAACGGAATATTGCAATAATATTCAAATGAACTGTGTGCGCTAAAACATTGTAAGTGGAGTTATGTGGTAACCTCATCCATGAAAGGAATGCTGCGGCACTCCCTGGATTCTAATTGTGGGTGACCTGTATCCTCTATTAGTTCCATAGAGCCAACTGTGTTTGCCTTATCAGACTTCCATCTTGTTTTCATTGAGCTGGGTCTCACCTCAAGCAAGTGAGGATTGGCTGGCTTTGTGTCATGTAACTATACATCACACATCCTAGGCAGGACATCCAGGGTTACCTGCTCTGGATATGAGGGCAAAGGGACATATACACTTGTAGGACTTAGGACCCCTACTAAGCCCTGGAAGAACCCAATGACAGAATCCTTGGGTCACAGTACACTCACCATCTCCCACCTCCACGGTGGTCCTGCCACCTTAAGGCATCTTTGTAGGCCACACCCAGAGACAACTGGAACCAAGCAGCCGTCTACTCTGGCTATTCAAAGCAGAGGATTTTGCTCAAATTACTTACCGGGAATACTCATGACCTTAGTCCATAACATCCTCGTCATTATTATCGAGGTGATTCCCAACTCATTACAGAAAAAAGAAATCAGGAAGTAGGAGAAGCTGTGCATAGTACCCGACCACGTCCATGAGCATCATTATAAAACTTGACTATCCACAGTTCCTCCAGATTCTACCAAGCCCAGACAGGTCTGCAGCTGAAGGAGGGTGGGTGGGCTATAATGACTGTGATGAAGTTGTTATGGAATAAAAAAACTAGAGATTACCAAGAATGAAAATGTTTCCAATTTTGAGAATACGCCTTTGAGTGGAAGGATGTTTGGATTTCTGAATAGAAGAGGCTGAGAAGGAGTACCCCTGCTCTGTTGCCTTCTACTTTCAACTTCCATGCAGACAGAGAAAGACTCAAAAGTGCAGGAGCCTCTGAGGATAGTATCGAGGATAGAAGTAGAGGAGTTTTCCAAGGAGTAGTTATTGACATGGAGAGAAGAAGAGGCAATCTTGATCTGGGTTATTAAGGTACCACCACAATTACTTCTACTGCCTCAGTCTGAATTTTAGTCAGAGATGAGGAATCAAGGGAAAAGAAGGAAACAGAGCAGAATAGGAGGCAAGGTATAGCCAGAACATCCTCTGCTCAAACATATAGTGTTGGAAATCGGCAGCAGAAGTTCTCCAGCTGTGCATTGTGAGGAGAGGCAAACAGATCTATTTGACCTACCCTTGAATGCCAAGACAACCCCTACTGGAGACACAGCGGGTCCTAGCTAGGCCTCAGTGTGCACACGTCTTCTTGCACGAGCAGGGTGGGCGGCATGCTGCAGCTCTGTGAACCTAGGCGGGGCCATGGATAGTGCTGCCACCCTTGACCAGGCTCAGCTATCACCTGGAGATGCACCACCATCGTTGGGCCGGTCTCCAAGGGTCTCCCTCTTTTGTTGCGGTCTGAAGGTGGGGTCCGGTAGGGGTAGGATGCATGGCTGAAGAGGGTGTAGTCTGTGGTGTTTTGAAGCGAGTGTCCTATGCCATGTTGGCTAGCACAGTACTTTTAAAGAGGGGAACACAACTTCTAGGTCAAGAACTGACTTTATTAAGAATAGGAGCAGCAACCCCCGGCAGCCGTCCTTCTGGAGAAACCCCAGCCTCTGTCTCCAAGATTCCAACAGACTGGGTTCTAGTAGTAGAAGCTGTAGTTGCTAGGAGCCGGTTGCCAGGGAAGTAAAACACAGCATAGCAGATAGAATACAACAAGTCCCCCTGTGTGTCATATTTATTCATGAAATTAAATAGCCTTTATAATGTGTTTCTGAAAAATATTGAATTCAACAATAGTCTATTATGTCCAAAAATAGTGTTTTATATATGGATGTTGCACCCATGTCTCTCTGAATATGAAATGAACCACTCATCAGTATACCGGAGGTAGCTGAGGAACTCAGAAAAATTTAAAACAACGTTTCTGTAACTTGTGCTCTATAAGCGCATTTTAGATTCCAACCGGCTGGATTCTAGTAGTAGAAGCTTGTAGTTGCTAGGAGCTGGTTGCCAGGGAAGTAAAACACAACAAAGCAGATAGAATAGAACATATCCTCTCTCTTAATAAACAACAAAATGGAAGAGCTTTGTTTATACATATACAGACTAATTGCAGAAATAGTCTTGGAACTTCCTAGGCGGTACTCTAGAATGAACATTAAGGGGCCCATTATAATAACGGGTATGGCGTTCCGCACCCCTAAAAACCACCGCCGGCTCCCAAATTCCCCCCACTAGATTACCATGCCGGGGGGACCCCGGCGGACGTAGAGACCGTCCGCCGGTTTTCCACCCGGTCGCAGTGACGACCGGGTGGAAAAGCAGCTAACATGTTGGCGGTGTCTGGGAGACACCGCCATCCATATTAGCATGTGTGCGAGGATGTGCATTTCTGCGGCGGCAATGCCGCCACGGAAAGGCAGGAGGTTTCTGCTATTGGGGGCCCATTGCGGGCCCCCAGGGACTTTGAGTGTGGGGGGTGCACATGAGGGTACCTATGGTACCCCCCAGCAGTTCCATGCACAACATAACAGGCACCGCGCGGTGCCTGCCATGTTGTGCATGGAAGTGAACAACCTGCCTTCCTGGCATTGTGGTGGACGGTGCTGAATGCACCGGCCGCCACAATGTCAGGAATGCAGGATGCACCCGCCACCGAGTCGGGTACATCCTAATGGCCCCCACGGGACCCCCGCCCTTATGGCGGGTGGTCCCATTTCACGACAGGATGGCGGGCGGACAAAGTCCGCTCGCCATCCTAATGGGGTCCTACGTTTTCTGCTCGGAAAATCACTATATTTATTTTCATCATCTGGTTTAGATTTTAACCACTCATGAACCTCAATCTCACTGCACTCGGCAACGCGATTAGCAATCAACCATTTTCCGTCAGAGAGTTTCAAAAGGTCACCCCTGATAAATAAAATCTTCCTCGGTTCAGACAGTTTGGAACTACCTTTACTATGAATGGTTCCCATTTGTACTCTTACAAACATACCTAACCCAAACATCGTTGGTTTTTTGACCAACTTGTTATTGCTCCTCTGCTCATACGAATAATGGTAATTTTCCACCTGTTGTCCTTATTGCATTTTCATTCACAAATTTCTCGCCACTTCTTCCCATCCATGCAGGCACAGGCACAGGTATGGAAAATGGAACTCTACACAGAAAGGCGTTTCTCCTGTTACAGAATGTGGGGTGGTCCTGTAATTCGACGGCATCTTCTTCACAAGACTCTTCCAACATACGTTGCTATGCACTCGCCTAAGACACGGTTGAAACGCTCTATTCAACCATTTCCCCTTGGGTGATAGACTGGTGTCCTAAGCTGTTTGATGCCCCATTTTTTAAGAAACTCACTAAACTCATTAGACACAAATTGAGGGCTATTATCTGACAAAATTTCCGCAGGACATCCTTCTCTACGAAAAATCTCTTAAAAAAAACTATTACATTACTGGTTTTGACTTTCACACAAAGGTTACCTTAGGCCATGAAGAGAAATAAACGATTGTGTACTTACTGCCAACACCTAATATCTCAAAAGGACCACAGATATCTATGGCCATTCTTTCCCATGCACGCATTGGTCATTTCACGTGATAAATGGGAGTTTCTTGTACCACATGAGCTTTGTCACTTCGTGAACATGCCTCACATTCTCTCACAAATCTCTCGATTTGCCTGTCCATACCTGGCCACCAGAAGTCTTCTCTAGCTTTCCTCTTCATAGTGGTTATGTCACCATGGCCCTCATGTAATAGTTCTAATAACCTCAGTCTCATGGTGATCGGAACTACCAACTTGTCATTCCTCCTTAGGATTCCCTTCACCACAGATAATTCACACCAAACTTCCTTATATTGTAACATGTCATCATGTAGTTTCCATCCTTCATTCATCGGTAAACAATTCATAACTCTTCATCACAACATCATCTAAACTGGCTTGAATCTATTCAGATTCCTCAATTGCCCAACATACATCAACAATATCAGCTACCACCCAATCATCATCTTCTGTGTTCAGTTCTTCATTGTCTAGTTTAACTACAGGAAGACATGATAGGCAATCGGCGTTTATTTTCCTTACTCCTGGTACCTATTTCAATGTGAAATTGAATTCTTACTTTGGGTGAATTCAACTCAACAGAAGGTTCAACACGTGTCAATTCCTTAACATACTGCAAAGTGTTCTCTATGCGTTTGGCTATATCTATAGATTTGTCTAAAGTGGGGTCCATTAAATCCAATAATTTTTCCTGAACATTCTTGTTATTTGTTGCATTTATGAACTGATCCCTAATAATCTCATCTTTAAGATCTCTAAATCTGCATGTAGTAGCCAATCTCCTCAAACCTGCAATGTATTGTTCAATCTTTTCCCCTTGCAACTGGTTACGGGAAAATAACTTATGCCTCTCCACTAATATGCCTAATTTCTTTCCATAGTTCTCCTTCAACATTGCCATGGCAATTTCGTACACATCTTTGTCGTCATCAGATTCATCTGCATTTCTTTCAGCAGATACAGGTTTGGGAAGAGTTTTTAATACTTTCCTGCCCTCCACACCTAAATGATGTTTCAAAATTGCAAGTTTTATATTAGCAACATAAACATCCCCTCCAATTGCCTCCAAGTGTGTAGAAAAGAACTCCTTCCAATCCTCCTAGTCCATACAAGTGGAACCAGGTTCTTGTAAAAATGTGGGAGGAGGAACAATAGCATGGTTGGTCATAGTTTGTAATCCCGACAACAGATAACAATTCCCAAAAAATAGAATTTAGCACTCCTGGAATATTTTGCAGTAAAAAAGTATCTAAAAGGTGTGGCGATCACCGATGTCCTCTGTTGCTCAGAAATACATTTCTTTTTAGTGACAAGCGGTGCGCTTGTCACCGACGTTTCCTACCAATGACAAACGGTGTGCTTGTCACCGGCGTTCACTTTCTCATCCTTAATACTTCCCAAGGGGATAAGAGCGTCGCTCGCTAATGGAAATAATTCCAGCACTTCCACAGCAAAAGTGTACCGTGTGAGAAAATTGCAAGTGGAAAAATCACCACCAAGATGGCCGCATGTACAACATGACCTCAGAAGACGTGGGGTCACGCATCATTGAGCCGCATAAGCTCAGTGAAGAGGAGAACACTCTGCGTAGAGCACAGAAGCAGGGATGGCTCGTGAACTGAAGAATGAAAGTCTCACCGGAGATTTTTCTCGAGATGCTGTGATGATTCAAATGGCGTTCTCGCTCACTCTGTTGCATTCCTTGTTGTGCTTTCTGCCATTTGGTGTAGCAGCCCCTGGCCCTTCCCCCACCTCGCTCCCGCCTCCCGGCTGACCCTCCCACCCACGGAAACCACAAGCCAGCCTCGAACCCTCCAAGGAGCTGTGACCGTCCTGTCCTGGACACGAACGGCCGCTCCCCTTGCCTCCTCCTGCGCAGACGTGGTATTGTAGCGCCTGACTCTGCTGCCCTTTCACCATCACGCTGATTTTGTAGCGCCTGTCTCTGCAATTCAGATCGTAGCGCTTGTATGCTAACTATCTTACCGCTAGTAGCGATTGTGTGCTCTGCGTGTAAAAACTGATATTGCCTGCATCGTGCTCTGTGTGTATAAATTGATATTGCCTGCATAGTCATAGTCCATAAGATCGCTAGCGCGCACTTGCTGGTTGTGCTTGCTACAGAGTTGAAATATTAAAAGCGCCTCCGTTTACTCTGTTGCATTCCTTGTTGTGCTTTCTGCCATTTGGTGTAGCAGCCCCTGGCCCTTCCCCCACCTCGCTCCCGCCTCCCGGCTGACCCTCCCACGCTCCGCCCCCCCTTCACTCTCCATTTATGTCAGATGTCCCAACGCGCAACGTCCACGCGCTACGGCCACGCCGAAGGTGCGCCAAAGGTAATCCCGTATACGCCCGTCCGCGCCTGGACCGCGCCCAGCGCCAGACCCCCTGCCCCTCGCGCTGCCCAGCCCCCCCGCACTACCTACGATGCCGCCACCCTCCTAGCCCTTAACCCCGGTCGCGCCCCCAACTGCGTCCAAGCCGCTCCTGGACGCACCCATGGACCTTTCTCCTGCTTCTCCTGCAAATTTAGCGGCACCGACAACATCTCCGCTACGACCACAACACAGATTCCCGACCCCAACGACCTAGAATGCATCCTTCTCAACACCCGCTCGGTCCACAGGCACGCCATTGACCTTTGGAACCTACTAGACACCATCTCTCCTGACGTCGCCTTCCTAGCGGAAACATGGATGAACGCTTCCTCCGCCCCTGACATCGCCATCGCTATCCCTGATGAATATAAGATCACACGCAAGGACCGCACCGACCACACAGGAGGTGGAATCGCTATCGTCCATAAGAAAACAATCCGCATCTCAACCAGCTCTGATGCCAACCTCGCCAACTCCGAACACCTTCACTTCCAGATCCACATCGGCCCCAAGACCACACTCAGAGGCACCCTCCTTTACAGACCACCAGGACCACGCGCAAAATTCAGTGAAGACATCACGGACTTCATCACCCCACACGCGCTCCCCTCCAAAGACTACATCCTTCTGGGAGACCTCAACTTCCACCTTGAAAAGAACAACGACCGCAACACCGCCACCCTCTTGGACAACCTCGCCAACCTCGGACTTAAACAACTGGTCACTTCCCCCACCCACATCGCAGGTCACACTCTCGACCCCATCTTCACCTCCAGCAACCATGTCTCCTTCAGCCACACTACGGATCTCCTCTGGACTGACCACAGCTGCGTTCACTTCACCTACAACAAGCCGAAACCCATCATCCACCTCCAACCAACTCTACAAAGAAACTGGAACAAAATCACCACAGAGCAGATCTCCACATCGCTCCTTCAAACCTCCCCAGCCCTCTCTTCTAACGCCAACGAAGCCGCCTCCAACCTCACCCTTTGGTTATCCAACACCGCCGACACCTTAGCACCACTGAAAAAACGTCAACACAAACTTGGCTTCAAGAAGGCCTCATGGTTCAACAACGACATCAAGAATTCCAAGAAACTGTGCCGCTCCCTTGAAAAGGCCTGGAAAAAAGACCCATCCACCAGCAACAAGGACGCCTTCAAAAGCGCCATCCGTACTCACCACCAACTGATCCGAAAAGCCAAGAAAACAGCATTCAAAGATCGACTTGACAACAACGCCCACAACAGCAAGGAACTTTTCAACATCGTCAAGGAATTTTCCAACCCCTCGGCCAACTCCAACGACATCACCCCCTCTCAAACCCTCTGCGATTCCCTAGCCTCTTTTTTCCACAACAAGATTGCTGACATCCACAACAGCTTTGACAACCAACCCGGAAGCCAACCCACCCTACCATCAGCTGACCATCTTCCCCCCGTCAACACCCTTAACGCCTGGAACCCAATCTCCACGGAGGACACCATCCGCCTGATGAATTCCATCCACTCTGGATCCCCCACAGACCCATGCCCTCACCACATCTTCAACAAAGCAGACTCCGTCATAGCTCCGCACCTCCGAGACGTCATCAACTGCTCCTTCAACTCCGCTACCTTCCCAGAAGACTGGAAACACGCTGAACTCACCGCCCTTCTGAAAAAACCAACAGCGGACCCCACCGAACTCAAAAACTACCGCCCCATCTCACTTCTTCCATTCCCGGCCAAAGTCATTGAGAAAGCCGTCAACAACCAACTCGCCGCCTTCCTCGAAGCCAACAAATCACTCGACCCCTCACAATCTGGCTTCCGAGCCAAACACAGCACTGAGACCGCCCTCATCGCAGCAACAGACGACATTCGAACTCTACTGGACAATGGAGACACAGTCGCCCTCATCCTCCTCGACCTCTCTGCAGCATTCGACACAGTCTGCCACAGCACCCTTTTACAACGCCTCAGAAACATCGGAATCCAAGGAAAGGCACTGGAATGGATCACCTCGTTCCTCACCGGAAGAACCCAGAGAGTCCGCCTCCCACCATTCAAGTCCGAGGCCTCTGAAATCATCTGCGGCGTACCACAAGGATCCTCACTCAGTCCCACCCTCTTCAACGTATACATGAGCCCCCTCGCGGCCATAGCCCGCCAACACAACCTCAACATCATCTCTTACGCGGATGACACTCAACTGATCCTATCTCTCACCAAGGACCCCAGCACCGCCAAAACTAACCTACACGAAGGAATGAAAGAAGTCGCCGAATGGATGAAACAAAGCCGTCTGAAACTGAACTCAGACAAAACAGAAGTCCTCATCTTAGGTAAATCCCCCTCTGCATGGGACGACTCCTGGTGGCCGGAAGCCCTCGGAAAAGCACCCATCCCGACAGACCACGCACGGAACCTTGGCGTCATCCTGGATTCTTCACTCTCAATGAACAGACAAGTCAGCGCCGTATCCTCTTCCTGCTTTAACATTCTTCGCATGCTCAGAAAAACATTTCGCTGGATCCCCTCCGAAACAAGGAAAACAGTCACCCACGCTCTAGTCACGAGCCGACTGGACTACGGAAACACCCTCTACGCAGGTACCACCGCTAAACTCCAGAAGAAACTACAACGAATCCAAAACGCCTCAGCCAGGCTCATATTAGACATCCCACGCAACGAACACATCTCTGGTCACCTTAAAGACCTCCACTGGCTACCCGTCAATAAGAGGATTACTTTCCGACTGCTTACCCACGCACACAAATCACTCTACGACATCGGACCAGACTGCCTCAACTCTCGACTGTCCTTCTACACCCCCTCCCGCCAACTTCGCTCTTCCAGCCAAGCCTTCGCCACTGTACCTCGCATCAACAAGACCACCATGGGAGGCAGATCCTTCTCATACCTGGCTGCCAAAACATGGAACTCACTCCCCGCTTACCTTCGCCTCACCCAGAATCACCTAGCGTTCAGAAAGCAGCTTAAAACGTGGATATTTGACAAATAATCCTCCTCCCCTTCCTAAGCGCCTTGAAACCCTCTGGGTATGTAGTGCGCTATATAAATATTATGACTTGACTTGACTTGACTCATGCGCACCACGTCTGGCCCTAAGAAATGGTGAAAAGTAAGTTAAGCTACTTACAAGTTTCCGTATCAGCAATTCAACAGTTTATGATTCCGATATCTCAGGCACAGGCACGCACGCTGCTAGGGGACTTCAGAACTGCTGGAAAGCGAAGTACTTGCCAAATCAGTTCCGATCAGTTACTGGAAAGCAAAGTACTTGCCAAATCGGTCCCGATCCCCCCCAACATTTTTTCCAAGTTAAATTATCCACCTCTTCTTCATGGGGTGGATTCCATCCTCGTCGCCATTTTTAAAGAGGGTAAACACAACTTCTAGTTGAAGAACTGACTTTATTAAGAATAGGAGCCGCAACCCCCAGCAGCCATCCTTCTGGAGCAACGCCGGCCTCTGTCTCCTAGATTCCAATAGACTGGATTCTAGTAGTAGAAGCTTGTAGTTGCTAGGAGCTCATTGCCAGGAAAGTAAAACATAACATAGCATAGCTCGTGGAATTTGCGATATTTTGACTTTTTCACGTTCGGCGGAGAGCGCGAAAATGGATACTGTTAAGACTGATTTGGCCTTTAATATCCAAAACTGGTCTACATGTTTCAGCCTTACCAAGGTATTATCAAGGCTTTCTTCAGGACTAAACGGTGTAGTGGGGCCATTATCACCTCAAAAGAGGGTGGAGGGGCCTTGTGAAGTATCAGTACACACACTAAGGTGTGCTGTGAGTGAAAGGGTACTGTACTTATTGTTCACACCAACATTATGGAATCTGAAAACACAAAACAGAGCATGAAAACGTTCACAACAGTCTGTTATAGTGGTTAAACGTAACTTTGTTTAATCAATCCCATATTTCCATTTCCAAATGCAGAGAATGGCCACCTGGCCAGCCTTTCCCAACTGTTAGCTCTTAAAGCGAACGTGTGTCACCCAGATACGTGCACAGGTCAGTGCTGTTCTAGTGATATTGAAGTGAAATGAAGAAAAACATGTGTGGAAAGTCATGCTAATGAAAAAGAGTCTAACCAACTCCGTTCATGCAAGGAAGTAGACTCAATGCGTTCCATACAAACATACAATGGTGCTTCGGAACCAAACATGAACAAAAGAAAGATATAGATGGCAGAGAAAAACATCCCAATTATGCTCTTACTTCTATGTGGCTAAAATGCAATGACATCAATCCTGACGGGGGACGGGCACGTATAGTCACACACTGGGAAAATGTGTAATATTGTAATGTTGTAAAAAGGTTTTGCATTGATTAAAAACATTTTTGAAAGGTTGAATAATTAAATTATTAACATAGAATACATTTGCATTATTTATGATGTATTAATTAAAATTGTGTTGTGTCATTACATGCTATAGTTTTATTTATTTAAAATCTATGAACAATATTTTGATAATGACATTTTTTTTAATGGAATAAGTTCTATAGGAATATACATTTTTAAATGTAATAATTCAAATGTAATACAAATAATATTTGTATTTATACTTTGAAATTTAGTTTCATATTTTTTTCTAAATGTTATTATTTTCAATTTTGGATTATTAATATTCTTTATGTTTTGTTTCAAAGTTTAGGCATATTAATACATTTTCATAAACATATATTAATTATCAATAGTGACTAATATATTATTTTACATGTTAACATTATATTTTAAACATTAAGGGCCCTATTTAGCTGGCCGTCGGAAAGCCTCTGAATGACCGACATCTTCAGTTTCACTTTTGACCACTGTATTACAATGATGGTGGTCAGAAGTGAAACCGGCCAGTCATTCAGTGTGACTTCTGACAGGCTCAAGGAGCCCGTCGGCCAAGCGGAACCAGCACCTAATCCCTTAAGAACGACGTTATAGTTGTCAGAATTACGATGCTGGTTTCCCACTGGCTTTTCATGTTGGGCTTTCTGACATGAAAAGCCTGTCAAAAAGTGACTTTGGTGGCCTCTAGTAGTGCTACCATCCAAAAGCAGCCTCAAGTTGGGGGCTTGGTGGTCACATATGGCCCCTGTCAATCCCTGCACCGAGTGGTGCCTGCCACGTGATGCTGGGCTTAACGAAATTCCCATTTCTCTATCGGAGCTTGTGCTGTGGCTGGTTTATGGCAGCAGCACAAGGTCCCATAGAGAAATAGGAGTATGAACTGCACCCTATGTGGTCGCGTTATAATAGTGGTGTCGGGACCGCTGACCAAAGGTCGGTCCCGTGACTGCAAATGTGCTGGGCGGACACGAGTTCAACCAACAACGTAATGAGACCCATCATTTTTTTTGTTTGGATAATTATGTCTTCTAAGTAATTTTTTTAAATGTTATACATCAAAAAGAAGTGTGAGTATGGAGTAATGATTTTGTATATAAACTATTTAGTGTCCTACACCATGCCTAAAATATTTTAGATGTTAGTAGAAATAGTGAAAATCTACACTTTAGTGCTCTACATCTTCCCCTAATTGGTTTAGATTGCTGTAGGGATAGTAACTGTCACACCTTTAGGAGGAGTAATTTATGACATTTAGTTAGTATAGTTGGTGTTTGTGGAGTTTATTTAGAAAGTAGTTAGCTGTATATTTGTAATAAATAACATTATTATTTGATATTTCAGATATGTAATGCTTTTTTCCATTTTTATTTATTTTTTTCAAAATGTATTTATTGTATATTTTTACAATTTTAAACACATATATTGCTAGTTAAACACATATCTATATTTTGCTAAATAAACTATTTTTAAATACATTTGTATTGTTTAATAAAACAATGTAATCATACTCATACAGTATTGTATGCTGTACATTGTCCAGTTTTTTTTTCTAGTGTTTAACATTTGTTTGAACATTTATTAAATTACTTCATCTACGTTTTCCTAACATAATTGTAACCTACATTTTTTCAGTATATATTGAATAATTGTATGTTTGTTCTACTATTATGTAATATATATTTTGCATTTTGTGCCTTTTTCTTACAACATTTGATGACATGTTTTACATGTTTTGTTCTTTACATGTTTTAAATCATTTATTCAACATGTTTAACTTATTTACCCTTTCATTTCTATGGGTAAATTTCACAGCTTAATTTAGCAGCAATTTTTATTACCACTACCATCTATTTTGAAGTCTATTCGTCTTATTTTTAGTCTATTTTCTGGGAAACAGGTTACAGTAAGGTTCTGCTATTCATCTGAGCAGGTAAGGCCTTTTGAAAGGTGTGTTTTTTGGGGTATTGAGGATTAGAGGGAGGTATAGAGGTAAGTTAAAGCATTGTTCGTTTTTTGTACCTATAGTTGTATACATTTTCATACACGGTTTTAGTAATGTTTCTATATGTTATGTGACATTGTGTTATGTTAATTGCCTTTTGATGATTCAGTGTAATGTATTTGTACTTTTTGGAATATAATGTTTTTTGCGGATGGGTTTTCTGTTTTACTTTGCAGTTATTTCTCTATGAATATGTCCACCCTGGCCTGATCATTATTTGGTCCTTTTTGCCTGGTCTCCACAGGAGGGTGGACAGTTAAGGGAACGGGAAAAAATCTGGAACCGGAACTGGGCTAAACTTTCCATTGACGCCTGGTCATCCTTGCTCGACAGTGGGAGGCCTGTGTTTAGTAATGACCATGATTCAGATAACATTAAAATTAATCAGTGGCTAGAGACATCCTTAGATAGCAATATTCCCAAAAAGTGATCTTTTAGTAGAAAATCGGATCATGGTGCTGCCTGGTACTCCCCGAAACTCAGAGAGATGAAACAGCTCTGTAAGCGCCATGAAAGAATCTGGAGAAAGGAGTTTTCAAATCAGGAGAAAATCAAATATAGAGAAGCCGTCCAGGCCTACAAAGCAGAGATCAGATCTGCCCAATCTGATTTCTTTACTAACAAAATTTTATTAGCGGCGAATTCTTCCAGTGAAATTTTTAAAATTACAAAATCTCTTACACGTTCTCCTGAGCCTTCTATACCCCCCGAAGACTCAGCTGCCCACTGCAATGATCTGGCGCTCTTTTTCCATAAGAAAATTCAGGATATCTACCTGGCTTTTCCTCCCCTTCTTGTCCCAGGAGACGGGGTCTACCCTCCATTGATCAGAGATCTTTCCCTTTTTCCACACCCTGCTATTAAAATCACAATTGGAGTGCCTAAAATCTGGCTCCCATTAGTGATGCGGCACCCTCCGCATTTTCTATCAGGTGTTTGATTCGGTCGCCCCTGTCTTTTTAGATCTAGTTAACAGTTCTTTCTCCTCTGGGGTCGTCCCCTCCCACTGGAAACAGGCTAGGGTCAAAGCCCTTTTGAAGAAGCCCTCTCTGGACCCCAGAGTCCTTTCCAATTTTCGACCAATATCGCTACTACCTGGGATTGCCAAAATTTGTGAAAGGCATGTCAAGTCTGTGCTTTCAGATTTTCTGGAGGAAAATCATTGCCTTCACCCCTCTCAAACGGGCTTTAGGCCCCAGCAGGGTACCGAAACCGCTCTGTTATCAGTTGTCAAGGCGGCCAGGAAAATCCTTGATGCCGGAGGCTCCGCTGCGATCATTTTACTTGATCTCAGCACAGCCTTCGACACGGTCAATCACCAGCTCCTATTGGTAAGACTTAGAGAGATTGGAGTGAAGGGCTTTTTATATAAATGGCTGGCGTCTGTCCATGCTGATCGTTCATTCCTTGTGTTCAACAACAATGCCACTTCCAACTGGATGCCATTACAGTGTGGGGTTCCTGAGGGTTCCTCACTGAGCCCCACACTTTTTTTTTTTCAATATTTTTATTGTTATTGCAAGAAAGATATTCTCTTCAAATTAACATATTACATCATTTAAGAAAGAAGAAACATTAATAACCTTTTAAACTTACGACAGAGGACAGCAATATATACGTTTCATAGAATGATCTAAAATGTACAAGTTCACATTGGTCTCATCCAATAGCTATAGCCCAAAAAAATGGAAGAGATGAAAGAAAAAAAAAAAGAATCGAAAAAACAAATGAATAGTGCCCAGATTTTTTCTCTCTTACTCAAGGCCTTAGGACCTCTGAGTTTAGCTAATGCCAGTTCCATTGTACGAACCTCGTTAATCAAAATCCACCATTCCATTATACTTGGAGTTCCTTAGATATCCATAATCTAGCTATGACTAACCTAGCACATGCATATATTATTGATATTAAATCTATATGGTGGTAAAGAACATCTTTGATGTCCAGTAGAACCGAATGTGCCGAAAGCGGTGGAGTTGCAATTTGCTTCTTAGTTAAAACGTCAATGATTCCTTTCCAAAATATAGATAGCTCCGGGCATGTGAAAAGCATATGTTCAATGCCAGCCGCTTCCAAATTTCATTTCGGGCATTTGGTTCTCTCGTTTGTTCGGTTTCCTGATGACCATTTAATAATTCTTTGAGGAGTATAGTATAGCTGGCTAATAGTTCTATAAAGCTGGAGCCTTAAGTTGGAAGATTGTGCTACCTGGTTAATTTGTCTAAATGAAGCTGAGATCTGATTAGGGCTGATGTTTATATCTAATTTATTCGACCATTTGGTTGCTATTTTCTCAGAGTCATCAATCTTACCTGAAATTAAATAGTTGTAGCTTTGACTAATAAGCAATTTTGTTTTATCTGAGTATAGACATTTTAAAATATCTGAACTAGCTACTGCTTCAATTTTCATTTTTCGAACTAGAAAATCTCGAATCTGGATGTATTTGAAATATATATCATCGCTTATTTTATATAGAAGTTTCAGAGTAGCAAAACTTAAGAAACCATTAGATCCATAGAATTTCCCCAATTAAATAATACCATATCCAGCCCATTGGGTCCCAGCCCCATCCGAGAAAATATTAGGTAATCCTGGATTCCCCCATAATTGTAATTCCGCATTATAGAAAGGGATCTTCTCGATAGTCATAATTTTATCCCAAATTTTCTTAATATGTCTGGCGGTCTTAAATTTTTCTCTTTTAAAGTAATTTGGATCATGAGCTCTAAGTAGAAATCGATTACTCTCGGGTCCTAGCATAAATTGATGGTAGAATATAGGCTTCCATTTTTAAGGAGACTACGTATACGACTAATGAAAGTCGCCAAAAAATATAACTTAAAGTCAGGGAATGTTAGTCCTCCTTTTTTAATCGGTAGCTTTAAAAGTTCGATTGACCTGCAGGCTTTTTTATAGCCCCATACGAAACTGCTACAGATACCATCCAGTTTCTTTAAAAAAAAAATTGTTAAGTTGTAAAGGAATAGATCTGAACAAATACAAAAATTTGGGCACAATTTCCATTTTTATTAAATTATTACGTCCCTAAGTGGTATCTTATGACAGTTTCTTAAGGTGGTAGTTATATCCTTAAGCAGTGGTTCGTAATTCAATGTTATTATCTTATCCACATCTGCCGCTACCTTAATTCCTAGATAAGTTGCATTTGGGCACAAACCCCTGATTGGTTCTGTCGGTTTGTGATTGGGAATAACCTCGATTTTATTAACGTTCAATTTATAACCTGACACTTCTCCAAAATTGATGGCTTCTTTAATTATCTCAGGAATTGCTTTTATTAGATCAGTGGTAAATACCGCTATATCATCCGCAAAAGCGGTTATCTTTAAACGTTTCCCTCCATGTTCCACAGGGATGATATTATCTTGTACTTCCAATGAATTTAAAAACGGCTCCAGAGAAAGAGCGAAGAGTAGGGGTGACAGAGGTCAGCCCTGCCTTGTTCCCCTCTCTATCATAAAATTCGCTGACTCTACTCCTAGGTAACTAATCTTGGCAGTTGGGTGATCGTACAGTGAACAAATCCATCCAAGATACTGCCCATGGATACCATGCGTCTTCAACACTGCCCACAAGTACTCCCACCCCACTCGGTCAAATGCTTTTTCTGCATTTAACAACACTATTCCGAGTGGGGTGAGAGTAGTCGAAGCAACATTGAATGCTGTAATGGCTGTATTGATGTGTGCGGTAGTGTCTCTCCCCATCACAAACCCATGTTGTTGCATATTGACAAGTCCCGGCATTATTGGTGCCAAATGATTTGCCAAGATTGGTGCGAATATTTTAGCGTCCGCATTAATAAGCGACATTAGCCGAAATGAGCCACATTCTTCAGGAATGTTATTTTCCTTAAGAAAAAAAACGATCTTAGCTGTTTTCCATGATGTGGGGGCCTTTTCTGTTTCATCAATAGCATTTATTACTAACTCTAGAAGCAGTAATAATTCTTTGGAACATATTTTACAGAGTTCAATAGGTAGGCAATCCTCTCCTGCTGCTTTTCCCGAAGGTAGGACTAAAATAGCAGTTTTTATTTCTGTAGCTGTTATTTTCGTATTAAGATGTTTTAAGGCTTCATTATCTTTTTGGGTTGGCATGAATTTATTGAGATATTGGGTAATTTTATCCTTCATAGGGATTGTTTCCGGGGTATAAAGATTCCTATAGTATTTTGCAAAATGATCTAAAATTTGATCCGATTGATTATAGTTAAGTTGGTCTGAGCCTTTAATTTAATCGTTGTTCTAGCTTTTTTGTCAGCCACTTTGTATGCTAATACTTTGCCAATCCTATGCCCTCCTTCATATTGTGCTAACTGATATTTATGGATTTTGGCACAGTATCTCTCTCTTAGTGTCTTTTTATTTGATATCTGTAGTTTTAGTAAATTCATTCTTATCTCATTCACATTAGTTTTCCCCTGCTCAAGGGCCTCAACTAATTGTTGTTCCATTAATAGTATATTGGTTGTGGTAGCCTTTGTATCTCTCTTAGTTTCAGCGTTTTTTCTAAATATATACTGTTGGGCGAATCCCATTATGTTACATTTACAAGCATCCCACACTATACTATTAGTTGCAGAGTTGATATTTAGGGCCAGATGCATCAAGCATCCATTTTGCGATTCCTTATTAGCGAAAAATAAGGAATCGCTAATAAGGAATAGCAAAATGGAATGCATCAAACAATCACTATAAAAATAGCGATTCCTTAAAATTCCTTAATTGCGACTCGCAAATTGCGAGTCGCAATTAATGAATACCTCCCCATTAATTCCTATGGGCCTAGAGGCCCATAGGAATGATTGGGAAGACAATCGCAATTTGCGAATCGCAATTAGCGATTCGCAATTTGAGATTGCGAGTTCAAGGGTGCAGGGGTGTCCAAAGGACACCCTGTTACACCCCTGAATGTGATCTGTACACATATGTTGCGCACACACATGCCCTTAGGGCATGTGTGTGCGTAACATGAAACTTTGAAAAATGCACAAAAGTGCATTTTTCAAAGTGTTTGCAAATTACCATGAAGTTGTACTTCGTGGTAATTTGCGTGCCCTATTAGCGAATTCGCTATTTTTGATACTTTCATGCATTGCATTTAAGGAATCTCAATTTGAGATTCCTTAAATGCAAACAATCGCAATTTAGCGAATTCTCTATTTGCGATTTTTGCATTTGGGATGATGCATCCCAAATGCAAAAATTGCACTCGCAAAGGGCCAGATTCTGAGAATCTGGCCCTTTTGCGAGCGCATTTCGCTTGATGCATCTGGCCCATAGTTCAATAAATTCTCTAATATGTTCTTGTAGTTTTGAAATAAATTGGAGATCTGGAAATAAATATCTAGGAAATGTAAAGCGTCGGGCCATTCGTTTGTGATCTATAATATCAAATGTTAGCAAGATAGGATTGTGGTCTGATGTGACTCTCAGTCAAAGTTCTATTTTACATTTATCTAGAATTCGATCAGCTGCCCATACCATGTCATTTCAGGAACACATTTTATGAGGTGCTGAATAATACGTATATCCAGCAATATGGGGATATTTGAAACGCCAAACATCTCGCAAATTATGTAACATACCTAGTTCTATAATGGCAGCTCTAACTTTATGCCCCACACTTTTTAATGTCTATATGCACCCCTTAGCTGAGACTGTTGAGCCGTTTGAGGTTAAGACTGTCTCATACGTTGATGACACTCGGCTTATTGTCTCCCTCAATCTGATGAACAACGATAAGTTCATCTTGGCTAATTGCCTGGAGAAAGTTTCAGCTTCGAAGGACTCTTCTTTCCTTAAACTGAATTTAGGCTAAAACTGAGTTGATGTTTCTGGGAAAGACTACTGGTTTGGCGAATGACTCCCTCTTGCCGAAATGTATGGGAGATATGCCTGCTCCCAAAGACCAAGTTAAAAGCTTGGGAGTTTGGCTTGATCATAATTTGAGCTTTAAGACTCCGGCATCCAGGGTTGCTGGCTTATGCTATGGCATGCTTAAGAGGATTAGGAGGATCCTGCCTCTCTTGCCTTTTAATGCCAGGAAACTCCTGGTCCAAGCCTTGATTTTATCAAGGCTTGACTATGCCAACGTCCTTTTCCTGGGTTCCTCCTGTTTGACCATAAAAAACTTCAAACGGTCCAACATTGTGTGGCACGACTTTTGATGCATGCCCACTACAGAGAATCTGCTAAACCTCACAAGAGGGCGCTGCATTGGCTGCCAGTGGACAAAAGATTTCAATTTAAGGCCTTGTGCATCGTCCACAAATCACTAGCGGCTAACTTGCCTCCGATTCTCCAATCTATTGTTTCTTTATATGCCCCTAGAACAACCCTTCGCTCCGAGTCGAAACATTTTGCCATTGTCCCGAGATTTAATCGTGCCCGGAGTGGGGATAGTCTCTTTTCTGTCATTTCTGCTCAAAGGTGGAATAATCTACCAGATTTTAGCCGTCTTGAGGCTAACCATCTTCGATTCCGGAAATTCCTTAATACTTTTCTGTTTTCTTAATTGTGTCACTATTTCTAGTTTAGGTGTGTCTTGTAGCGCTGGGAGGCGTTTGGTAGCCATGCGCTTTATAAAAGCTTTTTTCATTTATTCAATGGCAATTTGGATTGATCTTTTTTTGTATGAATTCTCTTCTGGTTTATAATAAACCAATATGTTTTGCTTTGATATCCGTTTTTGGGGGTTTCCAGGTGTTTCTTTTTAAAACAACTTTTTTAGTTTTTTTATGGTTCCTAGATTCTTTGGATTGCTTTGATGGATCTCTATTGGATTGGTTTTATTTTTATATTTTTGGGGAAAATATTTTTCACGTTTTTGGTGGATGATACTTTTAGACTACATGGATACAGAGGATGATCTGCAGCTAAGTGAGTCATATTTCATTTATTTGTTTTGAGGGGGCAATGTTATATTTTGTTATTTATGTATGCGTGTCTGATTGGTATTTAGAATTGAGTATTTTATTTGTTGTAATTCTATAATGCAATTGATTGTGTTTGTTCTCTGAGGATTTTGGTTGGTGAAGTTTGGATATTTTATACATACATAATTTATGCATTGTTTTATTATATCAGCCTAATTTAAGATGGGAGTTTTATTGAATGTACTGTCAAATGTAATAAAATATTATGTTTAATATTTATATACAAAATGATTTGTAATATTGGCTAAGAATAAGTAATTCTTTTTAGGGAGATTTGTATTGATTTTATAATATGCTTTGGGCTATTATTGGCAAGTAACATACTCCTTTGTTGTTTATGAAGAGTTTTACTTTAAATTGTAGCATGGCATACATTCATTTGGTTTGTTTGCCGTGTTTAGGTTCAATGTGGGTGCAGATTGCTCGATTCATAGTTGTTGGTAGCTTTGTTCTTTTTATGATGCTTCTATAAAATTATTGGATGCAGGTTGATTTCTACCTATTATGGATTGGAAGCAATTGTGCCATCCTTAAACTGTGTTGTTTGTTTTGACTTCCTGTGCCAAGTGCTGTCATTCACATCCCACTATGGTATTTGGAATTTGAATTGACTTCTGTGTCCGGAGTGATGTAGTCTGCCAACACCAGCATCTTCGAAATAATCCATTAAGGGGTTTAGTTTGTGTTTGTTTTGTTGGCAGGAAGGGGTTTATGTTAGTAAATTGTAGTTGTTAGCTGTGTCAGTGACAAGGACATAGGCTAGTGCTATTATTCCTTTTATTTCAAAGGCAAATTGAATGTTTGCAGCATATTTAACACAGAGTTGCATATTTACAAGATACTCATGTAGCTTTCCACAGCAGCCACCTTGCTGCATCACACTGCGCCAGAAGGAAAGGGCCGGAAAAGCACTATATTTAAGCAATACAGCGCATTTCTGTCCTTTTCTCCTGCGCTGGTGTCAATTTGGCAGCCTAGCACCAATGCAGGCACCCTCTCACCATGGTAAAAGGGTGCCCGTGTTGTAGGCAAGATTCCTGCACAAAAACAATCCATAGAGGCAGAATAAGGCACACATAAAAAGAGAAAACAATGAGAAAAAGTGAAGATATTTCTTCATATTACGCTTCACATAGGGAGGATGATCTATTTGGAACATTCCCAAATTTGTCAGGTTTGGGAAATCTGGGACTTTGTCAAAAAAATTAGGATTGCATGGCAACACCCACTGCAATTCCCATGGAATACCTCCCATGTGCATAATAAGGCAACACAGTGATTTGCGCTGTTTTACCTTACTCCAGATTTTGAAAAATTTATAATTTTTATTGATTTAATAAGAGAGTACCAATGTTACAATCAGCATAAGGAAGAAAAATAGCATGCTAAAAAAGTCTCAACTAAAAATATATAACAATAAGAAGATGTGGTACTGTTATGGTAGAAAAAGACTGTAAAATACTACCTCATGCTGTAGAATAAATAAAAAGAGATTAGGGTACATATCAAACATTAGTTATTTACATATTTTAAGAAAAAGAGAAGAAAGGGGGAAAAGAAGGGAATAGAAGAGGGGAGGGGAAAAGGGTAGTCAAATAGTTATTAGTGTAAAGATGAGTGTGAAGATAAGAAAGTAGTAAAAGGCAACTAGAGTAAATCAGACTTGATTTTATTGAGATAACAATGAAGTTGAAACAGTAGAAATTCTGTGTTTATCACAAATAATATTCCACCATGTTAGTGTACATATTTTAGAATTATCTTTCCAGCAAATAAGAATAACTTTAAATGCAATTGCGATAAAAAGGTCAAATAATTTCAACTTTGACAAGGTGTCATGAAAATCAAAAGACATGGATCCAAGAAAAACATTTTGAATTGATAATGGAATACAACAGTGAAATATCTTAGAACATTTAGACCAAATAGATATCCAAAATTTAAAAATATTACGGCAGTAATATATTAAATGAAGTGATGTGCCATTAGAGGAAAGACATGACCAGCAAAGAGGAGAAGTAGATGGATTGATTTTATGGAAAAAGATGGGTGTCCAAACCACTCTATTGCATAAGAAAAATAGGGATTGAGTGATATTGGCAGCTCTAGAGGTGGTCAAAATTTTGTGCCATCATTTACCCCATTTTTGAGTCGAGAGGGACATTGAAAGGTCTTGTTCCCAGGCTATTTCAATTGGGGATTTTGGTCTTTCAGAAATAGGAGCAGATAACAGTTTATACATAAAAGAAGCTTTAGGGTTAGAATTAGAAGAAGTATTGTACAAAGGAGTCAAGGGTGTAAATGGAATAGAGTTAGCAGGAAAAGTTTGGGTTAATAAAAACGATTGAAGTTCCTGTGATTATTGGGAATATTGGAGTAATCAAGAAGAGGGTAAATCATAGCATTTTTGTAAAGTAGTCAAGAGTATAATAGAGTTATGAGATACAAGTTGGTGAACATATAGAATATCCTTCTCTTTCCAGTATTTGAAATAGAAGGATTCATGGAGAAACTTAATGAATTTACTGTACCAGATAGAGGAGGCGTGGAAAGCTTGATATAAATGTGAGCTGTCTGTGAACAGTGAATGTATCAGGTGTTGGGAATATTTTAAGATAAGCTGTTTTGAAATAAAAGTGCAATTGGACATAGATCTCAGTTGGTGACAAAGAGATAGGAATTCTTAACATCTAGCACTGGTTGCATTGGAAAGATCCTGTGAGATAAAGATGTTCTGACCAGACCAAACAAGACAAGGTTTTTCTCTGGCAAATTTTAATACACGCATCAGGTCTGTGAATTCTAAGAAGAACATTATAATACCACATAGTCTGGTTGATTGAGGCTGAGGGCGATCAAGATTATGTGCTCGCTGGATATTAAGAGGTGTAGAAGAATGAAAGTTGAGAAGGTCAGGAAATTTAGAAGAGAAGATCAGGACCTTCAAAATTTCAGGTAAACCATAAAGCCGAAGATTGTTCCTTCTGTTGCATTTTTCGAGGTCTTTGTTGTGTAGCTTAAGCTTTTTCATTTTTGTAGCCATGTCCTGAAGGTGGCCCACGCGTGGTTCGATTTCGATCATTTTGCCTTCCATGCTGATCCATCGGTCTTCAATCTTTTGCAGTTTTTCATTGGTGGTATTCATGAACGGTTTTAGTGCACGTAGTTCATCTAAAATTGTGTCCAGGACCAGGTTTGGAGATGACTGATTCGGAGATGGAGGATCATTTTTGGCTTTTTTAGGTTTGTTGTCATATGAAGATGCTTTTGTGAGGTTAAGGGAGTGGCTAGCCATCTTGATGATGTGTACTGATCGGTGAGGCAGTTTTTTAATGGTAGAAAACCTGCCCATATAATAGGTGGTCAATGAGAGAAAGTTCGATGTAGTTGTGCGATGATTCACAAACGATGATAATGAGAATTGTGATTAATTATGTGTGACAGGCACGCAACCACATAGCAGACTATGAAGCCGAAATTATAGAGGGTCCCACTGGCTTGCAAACATGCAAGGAGACAGGGTGTGGAAGATCTTCTGGGATACCGCCTCACAACTTGTGTGATCTCATTTACATCCCCTCAGGCTCAGACAGCAAGGAATAAGTGAAAGCAAACCAACAATGTCATTCTGGCACATAAGCACAGTAATTTTATATATTAATATATATTAGGGCCATTAGGCATAAAGGCTTGAAGTAAACTGGAAACGATGATTCATTTGCATGGGTCCTTTAGAGAGAAGAAATACTGAAGGTCAGGCAGAAAAAAACAATAGTTCAAAGTTGGTCCACAGCATAATTGTGCCAAAGATGCAGAAATAAAGATGAAGAGTGAAAGGAAGCTCACATAAGAGTTGTTTTCCGCATTAGAGAACAGAGGAAAATATGAGTGGCGCACTAGCAAAATGGCGGTGGCTCGTGTGTGTGGAAAATCGGCGTTGTGGCAAAATTAGATAAAGGACGGGTATGCAAACTCTCCCGTTAGCTCTCGAGTGTGCCACAACACTAAGAGGCATGAAACCAGCTTAAGGAGCATTAGACATGGTCTGGGTGCGGACGAAAATCGCTTCATAAACTCCGTGAACAGATGGAGCTTAGCAGTCCACCGCCATCTTGTCCTGGTGCATAAGCTACACCCCTTATTCCAGATTTATGAAGCCAATCAATGCCATGCACTGGAGCTTTGGGTGGATTCATAAATCAGACTCAGAGGCTTGCGTCACACATGTACCAGTTTGAGCGGTGCAAATGTGACACAAGCCTCTCATAAATATGCTACTGAGTGTAGAATGTGGGAGGCATCTCCATTTGCTTTGATTGAAATTGTAATATTTTTGTTTAATGTTTCATGTGGTTTAAGAGTCTGTAGTAGGTGTTATTTTGTTTATTTGGTAGTAGGTCATATATAAAAGGGACCTAAGTGCTAAGGTTTTCACCATGCATGATTTATATCTGAGTAAGTGGATTGGGCCACATTTTGACGGTCCCATCCATCATCCAGGTTTGACAATGGCTTAGTTTTAATGAGTTATCTGCTGTAGAAAATATTAGGATTTATCTATCACTGTTTAGGTTGTCACATAACAGGGTTATCGCTGGTGACATTTTTAGTTAGTGCAATTAAACATTTTAAAGTAGGTTGTTTTGGTAGTTGGTCTGTGATATGTTTGGGCACTTTAGGGCGCATATCTTTTATGATTTTCACTGTGGGCTCCTGGCAGAGCCGGACTGGCACCGGGCGTTTTGGTATGCTGCCAAGCTGGGGGCTGATTTCACTGTGGTGGGGGCTGATTTAGTTGATGTGGACTTGTGTGTGCTTCTAAATAAACAAAGCAAAACAAATGGTTTTAAGCACACGCAGGTCCCCATCAACAAAATCAGCCCCCAGGCTGGCAGCACACCAAAACGCCCGGTAGCCCGCCCGGCCCTGGCTCCTGGGAGCTAGTGCTTGCCTCTCTTATATCCCACAATACGTCCCTTAATTATATTTCTATCACATATGGGGGGTGGTTGTTCTCTCTTACATGAATTACAACATCATCTTTTGTAGTGACCCTCAAATAGCATGCATCAGAATAATATTTTGTTCATTTCCAATTTACATTTTCCATTAATGTCCTTTCTTGGCTGTAGGTGTAGTCCATGTAACAGAGTAAATGTTTTCCTTTCTGCAATGTAATGTATCTTGCTCTTTCTGTCATTATGTCTGAGAATAGTATAATTGTATATTGAATTACAATTTTAAAATGTTTATACGTTTGCTATTTTCATGTAAAATTATGCAACTACTATTATTATTTATACTTGTGTGTTCTTCATACGTTTCGCAATTTTTAGCAGCTTTTCCGTTGGGGGTGTTGTAATGTGTAGCAGGTGCTTTCTTTTCAGGACCAAAAAAAGCTGTAAGTTTCATTTTAAATGTTTCTGTTTTTGGTCTTTGGTAGAGGTTGAGGTTGTTAGGTTTTATTTTGCTTGATTTTGGGGTGAGTTCCTATTTTATAATATTTCATCCATGCTTACTTTGTATGTTTTTTTTCCTGGTTTATGATTGGTGTTGTTTTTCGGCAGGTCAACAGTTTCTCGAAGTTGTAGTAGTTTCTTTTAGTAAGTGCACGTAAAGATATAGAGGTCGGAGAGTGTTTTTTGTTAGTAATTTGCTATTTTACAATATTAGCTTTAATTGTCTTTGAATTTTGATGTTGTCTGCAATAATATTATGTCAGTGATCCCTATTTGAGCATGAAAACCTCTATGTTATGATATAACATGTTATGTAATGCTATGCTATGTGATGATATATTATGTTATGCTATGTTATGTTCTGCTATGCTTAGTTATGTGACGGGATTCGTGTAAAGTGCACTGCCACCCATTGATCACATCACCTAGTCCTATGGATAAAGGGAGAGAAGTTTAGTGGGATAGCATTGCCATGGTATTACAGCTATATATGTGATGAGCCAGGACTACAGAAATTTGGAGTTCTTAACTGTTGATTTGAACATGGTTGGCATAAGCTTCCTCAGTTCTACAACTCAAAAACAGAATGCACAGACTCTGAATTTCGACTCAGATTTATAAATTTTTAATGTCACACAGAGCAGCATCCAAATTTGCTGTGCTACATTGTGCAACTGGGCAAATACAGTGCAGTGCGACATCTAAAACAATTGGCCTACTTCTAGTGTTATTCCTGGCCTGGCACGCAAATAGGCTGTGTTACGCAATGTACAACCTCACATTATGGTGTAGACGAGAGCCTGCACAGCCTAGCATAGTATTTATACTGGAGGCATACTCCTACAGAACAACTACCTATGCATAGCAACCTCCGAAGAATCCCACGCATAGGATGGGTGCTGAGCACAGTAGCAGACATACAATGGATTGTTAGCTTTTGAGAAATTAATGCATGTGCCCTTGTTTATACATGTTGCAGGTAAGGATTGGCTTTTGATGTAGAGTCCGGTCTGGTGTCTTCAGAGATCAGGCTTTGCCGCAAACTTGTGGATCTTTGCGTTGGTCTGCCCCATTATCTCCCCCTTTACACAAAGCAGGACAAACCAGCAGGAAGCTGTTTCAGCTTTCACCTGTCCAGCGTAAAACACCTTCTGTGCTGGACAGTAAATGGTGAATGGCAATATGAGTAAAACTGGCCCCAGCGCAGAGCCTTAATACAATTGAAGCTTGGTGTATTAGAATGGATGGACTTAGTAAAAAGGCTTTTAGGAGGGACATAAAGGCTTCATATGCAGTTTCAGGAGACAAAGAGCTTCAATCATTTTAAGACTAAGAGGATTTTATTTTTCTGAAACACTCTTGCTGCATTTCAAGCCAAAAAGGTAGTAGCAGTGCGTTGAATGTATCGCAACCCCTGAGTGGTTCAGTTTGGACTCAATAACGGCTCATGGAGGAAACACTAGAAATGGTAGAATTCTTCAGTGAAGTTAGAAAGAGCCTCAGGAAATGGTTTCTGTTGGAGGTTTTAGCGAAAGACCCAAACACATGAAGGTGGCAGCCTATCTACTGTTATTGGTGTTTGTCGATCTCCATTGATTAGGGCCAGCGGTATGGTCTCGATACATGAACACTTTGAGTGAAGAGGATTGCAGATTTAGGGCCCAATTAAGAGTTTGGAGGTCCAAAGCACTCCGAAACGCGCGTTGGAGGCGCAGTGGCATTCGGAGACCGCTGCACCAGCGGTCCAACACGCGTATTGAGAGTACAGCGGTCGGACCTTCACGAGCCCACTGCAGTCACCAGGGATCCGTGATCCCTGGCCTTGGTGTGTCAGTCTTGAGTCCCCTGCTGTGGCACCCCAAGCATATTACAAGTTTCCTCACTGCCAGTAGTATCAGGGCGGTTCTCACGCCATGAAACCTCTGGCAGTGAGGAAACAAAGGGAACCCTACAGGGACCCCTCTTGCCCCTGTGTATCCAGGGGGCAAATGCCGGGCCCCTCCTGTGTGCTGCACCCCTGTTTCTGCATAGCATGGACTGCACAGTCCTTACCGTGCAGGAACATGCATTGGTGGTCCTCTGGCAGTTCAGTTCTAAGGCTCACATATGTGCCTTTTTTTACAGCACCACCACGTTGACGCCAGACCACGAATTAACTTGTAATCTCGCGGGCGGACCAAGGTTGTGTTTTGGAGTGGGGCACTGGCATGGCGGACCACTCCAAGACTGCCTCTTAGTCGTAATTAGACCCTTAGTTGGATTACATTATATAAATGTGGCCTTGATCCACAGTTAGGTGGATAAACAAGTATCCGGAGGTGATTGTGTCTTCTGGGACCCCAGGGTTTCCTCTCAGGGTGAATAGTACCCAAATGTCCTCTGCACACATACAGAGTCATGGTGTATGAATCAAGGAAATGGGCCAGTGGCTAAAAGATAAATATTAAATGTTAACAAGGAGGATACAGAGCCCTGCCATCCCATCCCCCAGGGAGTGTCTCAGCCCATGGGTTTACAGGTGGAAATGAAAGATTTCAGAATACAATTCCGGCATTTGGAAGTATGTCAATAGAAATTACAGGATCTATTCAAGAGCAGATCTGAGAATTATGATCTATTTACATCGTATACAGAGTAATTAATGACTGACAGCATCATTCAGCAAAATTAGGGCTCTGACAAGACCATTGTCAACTCAATGTCATCTAATCCAAGGCAATGTAGGGTCCCATTCCCAGGGCCTCAGTACCTCCTATGGCGCCCAAGTTGTTTGCCAGAAACAATAGCATAAAGATGGGCTGGAAAGTGAAAGAAGGATACAGTGAGGCTTTTTTTAAAAAGTGGTTTAACCACGGGCAGTTTTATTTCATTAGGTATTAGGTAAAGGAGGTTGGAGTTTTTGAATAATATTTTAAGTTTACCTAGAACTTAATCTCATAGTGAGCCCAGTGTCTTACAGTTGAAAATAAGTTACAAAAGGTGCCCTGATCAAGTAGATTGAAACTTCTAAACAAAGACCAACTTATATAAAACAGGTGAGAGAAGAAAATTATCTCCGCAAAAATATTGTCATTTTATTCTGAAAAACAATTAAGAGCAAATCTACAAAATAGGTTAAGTGTACTGAAGAGGCTGCCTCCTTGGAAGGAGATATTTAACTTTCCCTAGATGAAAATATTTCCCACACAGATATTTGGACATTGGAAATTTTGCTAGAAGATCATCTTTTTATTTACCCTAATCATGTAATTATGTTTTCTCAACTATTATTGAAAGACAACTTTAGCTGTAAGGCATCAGTTAGATCTCCAATTTACCTCAAGATTGTGCAGAAACTCATTATTCTTTTCATATCCGCAGACAACCTTTTGGAATTCATTTAAAGAGTTTGGGGGAGATTTACAAGAAAGTGACACATCTGAAGAGATGCATCGCTTTCCCTGCGCCAACCTGAGAAACCCTTGCACAAAAAGTGACGCGACGGCGGTGCAAAAATGAAACAAAGGGCTTGTAAATTTGGCCCTTTAAATTTAAACTCTTGTGTGTCTGACTGGGCCTATATTTTCTTAAGCTGAGTTGATGGATCTCTGGAGAATATCTAAGTTACTGGTAAGACAATTATGCGAAGTAAATTACCTCATTACTGAAACCCAGGTCGGATAAAATACTTTCAGCAGGGGCATTTTTCTAATATTGCATCCAGACAAGGAAATCATGTTTTTATGAGACAGAAGATGTAATTAATTGCTATTAAATCACTGTCAGATTTGCCTTTGTCCTTTTTTTAATGATCTAAAGTTAGAAAACCTCTGTTACACCCCATTTACCCATTTTCTGTTGTTCCTTTGACATTTTGAACATTAACATTTCTTGAAATATTACTACAATACATTTAATTGATTAATATTGTACCTTCTCAGAGTTACAATTATTTATTATTCAAGTTAATCAGCAATTCTGTTAAACTAATGTTTAGTGACTAATTGTTGTGTCTCAGTCTTATAGAAGAAACCTATACATAATAAAGTGTTTTCAATCTCTACGTCACCTATGCATTTCTTCAGCCATGTGCATACTCACTAAACTGATGCGCCACACCAGCATCTGTCCCAGCCACACTCATAACAGAACACAAGCAAGCATGCCTTAATCCAGCATCCCAAACAGCCTCATCAATATTGCACTCATTGGTACTCCACAGCAAATGCAGACACCACACATGCGGCCTCATGCTCATCAATGCACACCCAGCAGTTGCAAATGCAGTGGAAACAGACAGAATTGTCAACTTGAATAACCTGCACACCATTTTCATTATAGATAACACTGTATACATCTTCAGTGTTTGAGTACTGGAGGGCTGCATACAGATAGACCTTGATGCAAAAGAGTTGGTGTCACAATCGCCTATCAATCTGGGTGATGCTGCATACTCGAACATCAACAGCAGTCATCTTCTAGAACATCCCCACCTTCCATTTCTCCTGACTTGCAACACAAGCCATCTTACTGAACCTTATCTTTTGTACACCAGGCGGGGCATTGCTTTCAATGGTCTGCCCAATCTCATCACTGCTTCCTCTATCTCTCCAATCAAAAAGCGAAGCGTTTTCTTCAAAGACAAAACAGAGAAAATCTGGAATTTCATTCACAACATCCCACAACCTGCAATCCACCCCCACCCCATGTCTGAATTGGGATTTGTATAGCACTAGCTTACCCGTCGCGTGTTGCTGCGATCTCAGAAGGAAATTTAAGGAAACTTGTTATGATAACATTCAATTTACATTGTGTCATTTTTATTGAAACTTATTCATTTTAATATGGAAAAGATTTTAAAGTGTTGTTTTAATTCTGTTTTTTTATTCGAGTGCTTGTGGACACTGTGTATTATTTGTTTTTCCGTCTGCTGCTTACACGAATGAATCAGAAGGTTTTCCGACGCGTGAGCTGGCCACATACATTTGTCCATGTGAGAAGCACGGATTCTCCAAATCTAGTCAAAACACTTGCAGCGATTATCCTTGTGCTTTGTTGATGGTCATTGCAAAAGCGAGTCGCACCGGAAACTGTAAACGTTCAGTATTGAAAAGATTATGTGGGCCCTGGGGGGTCGGGAGACCGATATTTAACATTTTTATTTTTTATTTTTGCCAGAAACCTTTGCGGGAGTGTACTCAACAACTTTTAACAATTTTTTTTTGCCAGAAACCTTCGCGGGAGTGTACTCAACAACTTCCCAAAGTTTCATGCCGATCGGACAAATGGTGTAGTAATGCATAAAAGACAAACAGACAGACATACATTCGTTTTTATTTATATAGATGAACCAACCTGCCATGCAATGCTGCATTGTACTTTGCAAGTGGATCAGCAGAGGATGTACAAGATTGGGCACATCAAGTGGGGACTATATAGCTACATTTTAGACTCATTTAATGATTAAGTAATATGCCCAGAATCACACGGTGTTGAGTCTAGCTCTGAGACCGGAATTCAAACCTGGGTCTCCAGGTTCCACAGGCAGCAGCTTGAGCTGCTAAGCCTCATCTCCTCTTTCAGCACACCCAAATGATCCTCATTCATTGCCCTCTCCAGAGAATGCCCACCAAACAAACTCTGACACTAAGGCTCCCTTCTCCGAGGATAATGTTCTCCCATTTCAGTCATAAATGGCTTAACTGGAGATGCACCTGTACCACTACTTATGATCATCAAGGTATCCCTGCAATGAGGGACCTTCCCAGAGGACGTCAAGACTGGACAGATTCTGTCTTCATGAAATGGCCCAATTTGGACTTCGACAACCATACACACTATCACTAATAACACTACTTTTGTTCCTTGTAAGAAAACGTTGATTAAGATGTTGCAATCAAACTCTACTACATTGTTGAACACAACAATCGCTAACACTCCTATTATCCCAGGTTTCGATCATGTGCACAGAAATACCAGCAGTCTAAGTAGGTGTCAATATCCTACAGAAAGCGAAAAAAGGTGACCCCTGCCTCCTCCTACTTGATCTCTGCATAATTTGACACACCCTCCTGAACGCTCTAAACCACAGAATGGGCTTTGACGGTACCAGGTTACAGTGGTCAAGACCATACCTCAAATCATACTACTTGAAGAGTAGATCCCAGTTAGACAAGAGTCCCCAGAACATCTGATGCCAATCACATGCAAGTTTTCTCGAGGCTCTGTCTTTTCTTTAAATATTCACAAATTTTACATGCAACTCTAGGACGCCCTAGTGAACCTTCGGCAATTCTCAAATTACACTGCTAGAAATTGGTCAATATGTTAGGGAGGTGAGTACTCACCTCAAAAACTCTTGTCAGGATGAACTACTAAAGTTGCTAAATAAAACTAAGCTCAACCCCTGGTAGTTATGGCACAGAGCACATAGGGTGAACTTAGAGGCAATGTGTAAAATGTATATGCAGTATCAAGCCAGTAATAAATTCAAAATGCTTAACAATGAATCCAAATTGTAAAAATAGAGCAAAATGTAATAGCCACAATTACAAAAATTCAATTAGGGGAACTGGAAATATGAATTTGAAAGTTTTAAGTTTAAATAGGGCCAAGAACCACAAAGTGCCAATGATAATCAATGGTTGCGGTAGGACATAGGAGCAATTTGTCACTGAACACGATGGGATTGCGGGTCAAATACACTAACCATGTTCATCCTGATCAAAGATTTTACCTTTTGACTTTAGTCCTTTAAGTTCCCATCTACCACACAAGTACACTTCTAAAACCACCAGGACCTTGGGGGAGGCACTTAGAGACTTACATGGTGCCAGGTAAAACCCCGTTCAGGTCTAGTTGCCATCGATTAGTTGGGCCGTTGAAGGAAAGGCCTCCTGGAGCTTGTTGTATCCTTGTAGCTTGAACAGTCGGTCAGCCTTCTGACCCTTGGGGTCTACATCTTAGTCCTGGGTACAGGAAGGAGAGCAGGTCCAGTCTTCTAAGTTTTTCTCAGGTCTCAGCCAGCAGCTTAAGTCCCCTTCTGATCTTTCACAGGTCTAAGAGTGTTCTGAAGTGAGTACCTGAAGATGCCACATTTATGACTGTTCAGGTCAGCTCATTGTTTGTGCCTGGGAGAAAGTTGACACCTCATTCACACCTATTCAGATACTAATTACTGGCTGGCAAAAGCGGTAGAGCAAAATCGACATTTAGCTTCCAAGTGACTTCAGGCAGGTCAAATGTAACAATCTAAAAGTCATCTTTCCATAATTTTTATTATAAATCTGACTCCACTAGTGAATTGAGGTTGTGAAAAATATTTCAAACCTGCCAAACATGAAAATCCTAGGTGTTTGCTAGCCGGAGATAAAGTTTATTAAACGTAATATTGTATCTATATGTTTTCCTATAAACCAGCCGACCCTGCTGAAGTGAAATTAGCATTTAGGGTTACTCTTTTCACTGTAAAGACATGCTTAGCATTAGCTTTTACATGGCCTCCCCTGCAGCGATACTAGTCTGATCTACTCCCCTCTGAACCTATCCCCACACTTCTGTCACAAACTTCCTGGACCACTGGACTGACTCACATGGAACCCTTACTCTCAACTGCAGACCCCATGTGTGAGGCTCCCAACCACAGCTTGTTCACAGAAGCTTTCCATTATGCAGATAGTATCACCATTGTCAAAAAGGTGGTTTGGCTCGTTCTGGCCCCTAAGCCAGACATGTGTCCCCAACGTTGGAAAACCTCTGCCACAAGGAAATCTAACAACAGAGTGGCTCAATGGTTAGAGCGGCAGACCGTGATGCAGAGGTCTGGCCTGGGACCAGGGTTCAATTCCCGCCTCTGCCGGTCTTGGCGGGGTCTTAAGCTCTAAATTCCTCGGACCTGATTTCTCGCCTCGGTGCCTATTCTAATCATGGGTCCCACGCTACAACTCTGGGCAATAGCTTGCTTAATCTCCACAATGGCCACAACAGCGCTGGGAAACCTGGCTTCACCTTGGGGATGGCCAGGAGTGGACATTTCACAGGGAAAAGCCAGGAAGGGTTCCTTAGCGGTATGAGTACAAACGCCAGGAGACCCGGTCCAGGTAGCTGTGCGCTATACAAGTACAAAAACATTTACATTTAACATTTACATTTACATTTGAAGGGTTGGGGCATCTGGCTTGGTCTCCCCATCCAGCTCTTCTCTCACCTGTGGAAGTTCATTGCCAAGGATGCAGTGAATGGGAATCTTGGAACTGGAATGACAAGGATCTTCCTCTTTGCCACTTCACACACAAGCCCCACTCCAGGGATACTAAAGTGATAAAGAAGAAAATGTCCTGCCTGCGGGCCTTGGTTACCCTAAATACCTGTCCTGGTAGCCACTGCTCTGGGGAGGACAGATTTCCCACCACCATGCATAGTATTAAAGCAGTGATGGGGACTCCATTTCCTGTAATCTGGTGAAAGTGACAACTCCCACCCTCAGGGACAACTAACTTACCTGCCGAGACCACCACCTAACTAAGAGAAACAATGGTATAGTCTATTCTCTTCTCCTCGGGGCAACACACCTTAAGGCAACACCGGGCTTTTGGAGTTTCAACCTGTGGGTGGGATCTTACGACAGGCAGAGTCCTCCTGCTTGTGCCCTGATTGATAACAGTTGTAACACTTGGTGGAGAACATAGGGCACCCTGGGATTCCACCAATCAGAACCCTCTTCCTTGTGCTCATATGGGGCATGGGAATCCTTTTTCTCCAAACCCCTTAGGGGTCCTTTGGGGACCTTCTCTGTCTTATCCCTCATTTTCCTGAGGGGGTCTTGAACTACACTTCTTAGGGCCACTCCCAGGTACCCTTTTGGACACTCTTGTACTGATCCTGAGTTTAGTTTCCTTCTTAAACGCTCTGGGTAGAGTGAGCTTAGAATCACTAAGGTGTTGGTACAACTCTGAAAAACAATTATGTACCTGCTTTTACATTCATAAATTGTAAAGCCCTGCATAATCATTTATTTGACTGCCCTTCGCAAAAATCGTTCTGCTAGTGTAAATCAAAAATCTTTCTACTAGTATTAACCAAAAATCTTTCTGCTAGTATAAATCAAATTTTTTTCTGCTAGTATAAATATGGGGAGACGGGTGAAATGGTTGGGTAACACAAAAAAAAACCTCAAGGGAGATTGCCTCATTGTGAACTTTAATAGACCCTACGAGGCTTCTCGGTTATTCTGGGATGCAACGGATATGTTCACACAGGAGGGAGAGATACGAGCTCTACCACTAGGGTTCTTTTATCCCCGGCCAGAGCTGCATAGGAGGAGTATACGGGAGAGCGGGCGAATAGCTACAGTGAGAAACCCAGTAAGTCAGCCGGCACACTTAAATAGTTGGGCCACCCAAAAACCTGGATTACTACCAAAGCACATAATCTTAGTTCTACTGTGATTAATGGGGGAATTGTTATGTCAAACAGATTTACACCTTTATCTCACTTAGGTGATATTGATTGACTGATACAAGAATGCTTACCAAACCGGCCCAAATGTCCCCTAGTAAACCAGGAAAGAAGGGAGCTTCCTGTAAAGCTCATGAGCTGGAATATCGCAGGCCTACGTTCTAAGAGGGATGATAAGGTATGGATTGAATTCCTGAGGCAGTATGATATAGTGGCACTCCAAGAAACGTGGGATAGGGAGTGAAATTTTTGGGTGAATGGGTTTACCTCATACTCTGTAGCTGCCAGCACATCTAGATCAGGAAGGGACAAAGGAGGACTGATGTTCTTAATATCGGTTAACATAAAAGGCTTAGTGAAGGAGCTTAATACTACCTCCCCTAACTTCTTAGCTATAGAAGTTTTAATGCTGAACAATAACACAGTTGTATATATTAACTTCTATAATGCAATATAGGGAGAGTATCCAAATGAGCATCTCCATTCACTATCAAAATTCTTATCTTCATATAAAGAAGCTCAAACCACTTTTTTATGTTATCCTAATGGGTTATTTTAATATTCATTTATGCGGCTTAAACTGCCAGTATAAAGATTTAGATTACCCGGCTTATTCAGCTTATCAGCACTTCGAGCATAATGCAAAGGGGGCTGCCCTGGAGGATCTACTCACAGATGTAGACCTGTTCAAACCCGGGTTCGCTGATATAAAGGACCGGGTACCCACATGTAGTGCAAGGGAAAGTGAAACTATCATAGATTATATGTTCTTATCTCCTGGCTTGTTAAATTCAGTTCTATTTTATAATGCAATCCAATCCATGTTCAGTGACCATAACCCAGTGGTGCTGGAACTGGATAATACCTCACTTTGTTTTAATAAAATAGAGACTCCTAAATTAGTAACTGAGGTTGTAACCAAGGATCAGGGGAGGAGATTAAAATGGAATAAAATCATACCAGAGGAGCTTGTAATTACAATTAGATCTAAGGTTGGGAATGCATTTAAGACCTGTAGTGACCCACTCAGATTTGGGGGGGAAGTTATACCATCTTTTGAGGTAATCTGTCAACAGGTTTCAATTGAACTTACAATGAAGCGACAACAGAAAATAAAACCGGTGCATAGATGGTTTGACCATAACTGCACTAAAATTCATAGTGAGCTCCTGCACGCTCTAAATAAGAAGCCTAGAGACAAGTCTGAGGTCTCCTCTTTAAGGAGAATATATAAAACTATTTTACAAACACGTAAAAATGAAATAAAGAAAGCCTTGGGACTCGTTATATGATAAAGCTACCCTAAGGAATAGTTCTAAATTCTGGACCATTGTTAATTCTCCTTTGTTTAATGGGGTAGAAAATGCACCGTTCGAAGTTAACATCACAGAACGGGAATGGTTAAATCATTTTGAGAACATCTATGGAAGTAATTTGGAACTTGATACCTATGTGACACATTCTAGAGAATTAGTGGGGCCCCTACAGAGTTTTACCATAAAGGAAGTACAGAAAGCAATAGCTGAAACATCGGGGCAGAAAGCACCGGGCCCTGATGGGGTACCTCCTGATATGTATTAAGCCAACCCTGACCTCTGGTCAATAATACTCACTAATGTTTTCAATCTAGCAGCAAGCTCTATCCCGGCCACTCTCCCTAATACCTAGTCCCGTTCCATTATAATACCAGTCTTTAAAAAATGGCCAAAGGGGGGACCCAAGATTCTATCGGCTGATTTCTTTGATTGATTCATCAATAAAAATATTGGGGAAAGTAATCCTGGCCATGATAAATGCTTGGGCCACAGATAAAGCTATTTTATGTGACGCCCAATACGGCTTTAGAGGGGGAAGAGGCACAGAAGATCAGTGCCTAAACCTACATCTTATTATCAACAAATACACGGTAGCGTCCAAAGGTTCAATCTATCTGGCATTCATGGACCTAACCACAGCTTTTGACCTAGTCAATAGGTCAAAGCTGTGGAAGATGCTCCTGGAGTTGGAACTAGATCAGGCTTTGGTGAACTTTTTAGCTGAACTGCACAGAGACTTTCCTGCATCGATTAGAATGACGCAGGAGGGAAAATGCACTGCTGAGTTTAAATCCGGTAGAGGGGTGCGTCAAGGATGTATATTGGCCCCAATGCTGTTCACACTTTATATAAACTCCCTGGAAGATGTCCTGGTAACTGTAACATCTGATATTCCGCGTATGGGAGGAACGCCCATCCCTGTACTCTTTACGCGGACGATAAAGTAGTGTTGGCGAGAACACCTAATGCCTTACAACGACTGCTTGACTCATTTGGGGAGTTTATGGAAAAGTTGGACCTGGTTGTCAACACAAAAAAATCTCCTGTTATGTCACTAGGGAACAGAAGAAAGTACTTTAAAACAGTCTCCTGTAATGACTCCATAATAACTAAGGTTAAAGTCTTCACCTACCTAGGGGTTGTGTTTGACGATGTAGGCACTTGGGCACTCCAAATACTGAATAAAGTAGCTGGCGTAAGAAGATCAGTGGCCGCTATTTTAGGCGTTGCAAAGAGATTGGGTGGCAAACCGGGGGAAGCAATTCTGTCCATCTATAAAGCAGAAAGTGTGGCCATTGCTACGTACGGGCTGCAATATGGGGCTATAAGGACATAACTCTCATAAGAGAGAAGAAAATAAATTCCTGCGAGCCCTTTTGGGTTTTCCCCAATCAACCGCTAGTTATGCAGTACATCTAGAGCTTGGGTTGGGATTAGGCATGGGCGGAAAATCCGTTCCGCTCGCGGATTTTGCGGATTTTCGGGAAATCCGCAATCCGCGAGATTTGCGAATTTCCTGCAAAATCCGCAAATCCGCGAGCAGCGGATTTTGCTCGCACGGCTCGCACTGTTCGCGTGAGTTCGCGCCCCGCGAATAAGTGCGAAATTGCAGAAATATGATCTAAGCAAAACTGAAAGTAACTACTTACCAGGTTCAAAAGTTCAGGCACATCATTAGTAGCCATTTCCTGTAGTGCTTCCTGAGGGGCCCCTCCAGAGTTCAGTTGCCAGTTGAAACTATTATGTGACCCTGCTCTGAACCTCAGAATAGTTACACATATGCCACAAAGGTCATGAATTACAGCTAAGGGAGACAAGCAGGAGCCAGGCTGGAAGTTAAAATCCATTAATCAGCCCCTAATTCATTATTGTCAGTTGGGGCAGGGCAGGTGTTGTAACTAATTTTGCAACAATGAAAGCACTTAGCAAGTGCAAAAGATCACTAATCAGGGCGCACTAAGGAAGCAGGTGCCAGCTAAAAAAATATTCTGTGACACATTAATCAGCCCCAAATTAATTCAGGTCACTTGAGGCAGGGAAGGTGTGCTTTGCTTTGCCGAAAATAATGTACACTGGACAACCAGAGGGTGTGGTGATGAAACAGAGGGTGGCATGGGTGGGCCAGAGGGTGGCATGAGTAGTCAGAGAGTGGCAGTGGTGACAGAGAGTGGCAGTGATGAAGAAGAGTGTCCCAAACAGGTTGGACACGTAGAAACAACAAGTTCGCAAAACTTGCGACCCGACAGGTAAGTTCGCAAATTGCGAAATTGTAAAAACCCTCGCGAACTGGCAGAAACACGGGCGAACACAAAAAAAAAAAAATCCGCAAATTCGCGGGAATTCGCGGATTTTGCGGATTGCGAGTTCGCAAATCCGCAAATTCGCGGATTGCCAATCCGCAAAATCCGCTCATGCTTAGTTGGGATACATCTCAGATCTATTGAATATGGCCCCCATCCTGCAATGGATAAGAACATGGATGAACCCCAATCTAACTTTGAAGCACAAGATCCTTAAGGACTGTATGGCTCTCGATAAAGTGGCGGAAATACAATGGCTGTCCTATATTAAATCCATACCTAATTATCTTGGACGTCCAGAGATCTACTCCAATCCAGAAAATCTAATTAAAGCCGATATTAACTGGGTAAAATACATTTTTTTAAATCTAGGGAACTGGACCGTGAAGCAACAGAACTCTGTAAACCAACTGTGAGGGCTCATTATTTGTTGATATTGACATTGTCTATTTAACCGTATTTGACAATTGTTGCTAAACCCTTTCACCGATGGTTGCTCACTAAATTCCGTTCTAATCAATCGCTCGTGTTAATGGGAAAATACAAGGAGTGGAGAAAACCAGAGGAAGCTGCTCCTTGTAAATGTGACTACCATTCATACCAGGACATGATGCATTTTTTTTTTTTTTGCCCATACTACACGGAAGGAAGGAAAAAGTTTATTACTCCACTGCTGAGAAATAGGGGTTT
Organism: Lissotriton vulgaris; assembly: GCF_964263255.1. Lineage (NCBI taxonomy): Eukaryota > Metazoa > Chordata > Amphibia > Caudata > Salamandridae > Lissotriton > Lissotriton vulgaris. The sequence continues at coordinate 65,602,854 of NC_141687.1, forward strand.
CGTACAAGTAAAACCTGCTTTACTTTACCTACAACTAATGAAATCCCCAGTTGTTATATTTGGGGTAGCAAATTTCCTGGTAGTCTCCGTTCGTAACAAAAAGATGAGGTCATTAAGGGAAAAACTCTCAAATTAAATGTAACATCATAAACTGTAACAAATTTTATACAATTAATCGAGTATATACATGAAGTTAATTTCTTGTTTGTAAATTTGTTGTCCCATAGATATTGTGTATATTTTGTAAAATACATTGAATATTTATCAATTCGACAACACTGCGTGTTATGTATATATGAATTGTACATCTATGTAAATAATTTTTAATATTTTTGTATTCTTGATTTTAACATGTGATTGAATAGCATACTTTTATGATTTTAAATAATCGAATAAAGTGGATTTGACATGACTTGACTGCCCTTCGTGAACATTCTAGTACCTTACTTGATGAATTTGAAGAAATAACCCATGACTGACCATCCCTCACATTGAGGTGATACATCTCAGGGGTCAGACCAATCTTCTCAACAAGGGCTTCTTTTATGGGGCATATCTCCCCGTCAGCTTTCTTAAGGGTCCACACGGTATCCCCCCTGTAATGGGCATGTGCTTCCACAGTGTAGACCCCCAGTTCTCCTGTAGGATTCTAGGCATAATCAAGGCAACTTTTTAAAATATATATATCTTTATTTATCATTTTATAGTTTTTGAACAACAATAAACAAAATACATGCTTTACAGTTGAGCATAGTGTCAGCATTCGTTGTACAGTACAATCAGTGTGCATCATTGTACTCATGTATTCAAACATACATGGTATGAGGGGGAAGTTGAATATATTTGAAAGGCGGAAGCCTCAGGCCTCAACAAGCAATCCAGAACACTGAACACATAGGTTCCCCACACAAGTCGTGACAAGGGACTCATAGCGTTCCACCACTGCCAACCTATCGTGCTTCCCTTTTTGTAGAACCCCATTCCTCCACCCCATCAATCTATGTTCCCCACTCTAACATCAAATGACAATCAATCTGCGGATTCGCAAATCCAACAATCATATCCATCCACACTCGTAGATCCCTCTAGGTGGGGAGAGCCATGGCTAGCCACCTCTTGGTGAGTAGTAGCCCCCAGCGTTACCAACCTATTCCACATTTTGTGACACTCTTTGGTGTGGGGATTGAGCCTAGCAGGCAGTGTTTAATGGTCACTTCCAATGGCAACACCCTCTTATGCCTCTGCACGACTGTGGCCAACAGGGAACCAATCTGTTGCGGGAGCAGGTCATGAGCAGGAAGGTACCCTGCCACACCTCGGGCACAGCTCAGACCTAGCTGGAAATATATTGTTTTATTTGGTGAGATAGAAGTGCGGTGGAGGTAAGGGCCTTCTCTATCGATCCAGCTTTAATGCTGCGGAAAGGGGTGATAGTACACCCCTATTGGATACCATGTCCAGTATCAATCCTAACGTCAAGGACGCTACTGGTTGCTCCGGGAAATCCCTCCAGACCTCTCGCAAAACTCTGGACACCTTCACATTCTGTAAGAATTGTCCTGGACCTAAATGAAAGATCTGTCGGGAGTTTTCAAAAGCGATAAATGTAATATCTATATACAGATCTCCTAGTGTCGGGCATCTCCCTCAATCCACGAATGCAAGGGCAGCAGCATGCCCCCTCAATCCACAAACTCATGGATATCAACTATTGTATTATTTGAAAGGGTCTAAGCCACTAAATATTCAACAGCCTAGTGCATGGATACTCGTGAACAATTTCCCCGGGGACACAAATGATGGTCTGTGGTGTAATCGTGGATGGCATTTATCCTGCAGGGTAGCAGAGGGGGGTAAGGTGGGCATAGGGGAAGCAAAGTCATGGATTTCATTCCATACTGCCCTCTAAAATAAGCCTGTAGTCCATAGAAGAACCTTATATTTGTCTATACTGTGTTATGCTGTATCTGAATGGCCATCCATCTACTTCAACCTGGGGTAAGCCTTCTTTGCTTGCTATCGCTACCTTGTGAGAGTCAAGTGGAAAAAGGAGGAACTTGATTATTAAATTGGAATGAAATAGGATTGCATAATGTGAAACCAGAAAGCCTGGGATCAGTCACAGCTTCCCCACTTGACCAAATTCGTTGATCCTGTTTTATTTTATTTTGCCTTCTTTTTTTCTTTGTCACATATACGAGCATTTTGAAATACACAAGTTCAGCATATGTGCTGTACAAAAACTTCGCATGTGTCTAAGTTAATACAGTATAATGTTGTTCATGTTTAATAACAGGCCAGGCCACCCAGAGGGTTCCAAGTGTCAACTGACCTGCCTCTTAGTTCACTACTATCATGGATGTCAGAGTGGGAGGAGGCATGAATGTTGCTCTGTTTATTTTTGGAAACCATTTTTTAAAAGCACTTTACAAAACACTGATGGGACCTGATGTACTAGGGTGAAACACTTCTGGATGTTAATGAAATACACTTTTTTAAATTTTGGATACGTTTTCATATTATTTTTCCTGCAAGAGGTTTTAAAAAAATGAATGCGTTCCTAAAGTTAAGTGGTGCAGGACACCTTATTTGTTTCTTATCTTTTCCTTCGTTAGTGTATAAATAAATGCTTGCCTTTTTATTTAACTCTTTCCGTGCTGATGACGGAACCGCTCCGTCATCAGCCGGGGTGGCGCTGTGCTGATGACGGAGCGGTTCCGTCAAGGCCCGCCCGACGCGCCAGCGCGGCGCGGATTCCGCGCCTGCGCTGGGAGTTCTATTGAGCGGGCGGGGACATGACGGAACCGCTCCGTCATCAGCACAGCTCAACCGCGGCTGATGCCGGAGCGGTTCCGTCACCAGCATGTGCGCGCCGCGCGGCACCCCGCCCCCTTAGCGCTGCAGCAGAATAGCCGCCGCAGCGAAGGTGTTAACATATTTCTGCGTGTTAGTGCTCTTTCAAGTGAACAGCATCTCAGGGTGTTCAGTGGGGGGCTGCATGTGAAGATCAGGCCACACTTGAGAATCACTGGCCTGCAGTCCAGTGGATGGCACAGTGAGAGATGCAGCCACTGGTAGCCTTTAATTTACAGGACCTGCGTACTCTTGGTAACATATGCTATGGACGTATAGGTGAATTGAATAAACTTATCAGATGCATACCAATTTAACCATGTTGAGTCTAGGAGGACAAGCAGGTTACCACTGGTTAGCAGAGGTAAAGTGCACAGATTTCTAAGGCCTGCAGAAATAGGTTTCAGCATAAAATCCAGAGTGACCCTGCAAAAAAGGCACATTTCAACCAGGCACCAAGACATGCCAATAGCTTACATCATATGTGCACAGAGTACCAAGAAACGATTCAACCCTAGATATGCAGATCCTTCAAATGAATCCAGCGAACGGTTACATCCATACTGAGAATCCAAAAAGAGTTAGGCACTTACCAGAGGTGACAGGTCTGCAGGAGGGACAATTCCTGCAGGCCCGGAAATTGATGACGTTTTTTATCTTTTGTATTTCCCCCTGTGTGGAACCCAAGAGACATTTGCCATATAGCATGTGTACTATTAAGAGTAGAGTGGCTCAGTGGCTACTAGGAGAAGATGATTCCACATACCTCCTTTGCATCCAGTCCTTCACACAAATACCAAACCTTTTTTATTAACCAGCAACAGGAACCTCAGCTTCTCAACACACATGACACAAAACTAAGGGCCAAATTAATTAGTCTGGTTGTATTTGACCGCCAGGCTCGCGGTGGCCCAGTGGTGGCGGTCCTAAGGCTGCTGTATAATGAGGCGGCCATTCAGACTGCCACCACTTCACCGGCTGCACAAGGGAACCGCCGTTGCCTGACCGTGGCACAGTAGACAGGGGTATACAATATGCAAGGCAAGACCGCTGCCTTCTGCCGAGCATAGTACGAGTTTCCTTTTCATGGCGGTGAGCCCACTATGAAAAAGCTGGCAGTGGGGAAATAAAGGGGGGCCCCAGGACCCCGCCGCCATGGGGCTACATTCAGGGGTGCACAACAAGTGTCCCCCTGTTTGCATGCACCCCATGTTCCAGCACAGCATGGACTTCACAGTCCACGCCTTGCTGGAACTGCTTTTGCATTCCCATTGTGGTGCCATTTTTCAGGGCACTGCCATGGGAACGGGAAAAGAAAAGCCTGCAAGACACAAGTTGAACTCGTAATGTGGCGGGCGGGCGGACAATGCGTGGCTTTGGCGGCGCTGTGCCAGCGCAAAGCTGGCGCGCCAAAGTCGCAATCAGGCCCCATGGCATCAAACCTCTTATCTCTGAAGAGTCTATTCCTAGCAGATGCTGCATTTCCCCAGCAGTAAAGAGATCAAGGCCCTGTTCTTCATGAATCGACCAAACCCCTTTTTCAGACCCCCCCCCCACTTCAGCTCCCAACTCTGTGGGCCCAATTCACAGAATGAACTTAAGACTCAATCCTAAACTTACTACTTTTGACATTCACAGAATGCACTTACTACTTTTGACATTCACAGAAGGAACTTACTACTTTTGGTATTCAAAGAAGTTAGGATTTCGTCTTAAGTTAGTCTTAAGACAAACTTAAGACAGACTTAAGACAAAATCCTAACTTAAGTCTGTCTTAAGTCTGTCTTAAGTCTGTCTTAAGTTTGTCTTAAGACAAACTTAAGACAAAATCCTAACTCCTGTGAATACCAAAAGTAGTAAGTTTATTCTGTGAATACCAAAAGTAGTAAGTGCATTCTGTGAATATCAAAATAGTAGTAAGTTAAGGATTGAGTCTTAAGTTCATTCTGTGAATCGGGCCCTGTGTGTTATTTGACCCCCAGCCCTTCATCTCTACAGCGACACTCCAGAACACCCTTGCTCCTTCCACACCCTACCTTGTATATCATTTTGTTGGCAGGCTCATTTTTAATAAATCATCTTATGTACATCCATACAGGAGCAGTTCCACAGAGATGGCAAACTTTGCAATGTTATGAAATTGCAAAGCATTTCGCCATCATAAAACATTGTCTGCAAAACTATAATTTCGTAATTCCTTGCACCCCTAATTGTAGGCTAATTTATTTGCTGTATGTCTCTTTATATTTTCAAATAAGGCCCTCTTTAATAGAGGCTTTAGTGGAGGGTACTACGATGCTCTCTGGAGCTTCTGCAAGGCACCCTTTGGGTGTGGAAAGTCTCCAATGGATACATGTTACACCTTATACTGTCTAATTGTTCACAAAAAGACAAACATAACATGGTGTATTTAGTGCGCGGTATCTTTATTATACCCCGTGCAAACTCGTTAAAATTCTTCCTGGTCAGTTGAATTACTGCCCCCAGGCACGATGAAAAGCAAATTGCTATGCTACATTTTCTAAAGTTGCCCAGAATGAATAGAATACTGTACTAGCCACAGTTCGTACATTACAAAATATATAGCGGGACAGTGGGTGAAGATCCATAGCTAAGAGTTTTTGTCACAAATGATCATACATTGAGCTGTCTGAAGAACAAACAGTCCTGCTTCCATCGGATGCATGTGTGTTTACCCACAGGTGTGAAGTAGTAAAATCAGGGCTGGATGTTGACCTCATATTGGCCTCTTGAGATCAAAATCTTCCTGATGACCAAGAATCCTCCTCTCACCTGTGGGAAGAGATGTCCGGAGAGCTTGCCAGTGGGCACGCGTGGGGCTATTCTCAGAGCTCCAATTCCTGAATTTGAGCAGGGATACTTAGGAAGTTTGCCCCATATTCGAATCCAGGCCTGAGGGGGTGCAATGGTGGCAAAGGACAACTTTGACAATTTTAATGAAGAATACAAAGACGGAGGAGTGTTGAAAGTGATATATAAAAAAAGCCTGAAAATGTAGTTTTTGTTGGAGAATAGCCAGCAAAACCTTCCTTTTGTGGGATATACAATCTGCAAGACAGACATAACACTATATTGCACCCAACTGGAGTAAAAGTGTTAAACCTAACAACTTCACAAAGTTATAAAGTTTGAAATTCACGAGGTGAACTTTAAAGTTGCCCACCTCTGGTTTATTTATTTCACAAATCGCATTATCTGGCCCTGCAGGTCTCTTCTGCTACATCAGGGACAACATTGTGAGAGGTTCGGAAGGCAACGATGCGGGCCAAATTATTTCAATGACTGTCAGGCACTGCAGAGAAGGGGAAAGGGATATCACCCAGCTGACCACTGAGCTCTCAAGGCTTGAGATAGCAGCACACCACAATAGGAGAGGTGACTGGCTTAGCCGCATAGAGGTCATCAGCTAGGGGGTCAGGGAAACAATACTAAAGAAAGCCAAGAGAAGCTGGGTTTCCTCCAGTGCTTAATGTGTGCCGGTGCTTTCCAGTGCTAAGCACCGGCACTTATTTCTCAGGACCGGGTCTACACTATGTAGTCTACTCTACAAACAATATTGGTGTAATAACTCTCCTCCCAACATCTTCTATATAAAATGGGGGACAAGACTAGAAAACTCCTCTTCTGGTTGGCTCACTGTGACCAGGAGCTTAGGGTGGCTGCCGGTGGCCGGGATCTTTCAGGTGCAGTGGTGACCAAGTCCACAGACACAGCTGACGCATTTGCAGATTACTATAGCAAGATGTACAAGGCGCCCCCTATCCCTGAGACAGAGCATGACAGTCCCATCATAAAAGATCTCTCAGTTGCAATGCTTCGACCGGATGACAGAGACGCCCTACACTTACCCATATCTGACACAGAAATATATGCTGCGATCCACGCTATGCAATGAAAAACTGGCCAAGAGACCTGGGGATGGGGGCAGTGATGGTTATTCCCAAACGGGGAAAAGACCCCATGGAATGCCCCTCGTATCGTCCTATCTCAATCTTCAATACTGAGGTATCAACGTTAGCCGGGGTCATCCATTCTCCGGTCCAACCCAATTAGAATGCTTTTATGGCAAGATATGGAACCAGGCACAGTATCAGGAGACTACATAGGATCTTCGTCATCCTCCCCTGATCTCCAAAACTGCGGTGTTATTACACTTAGTCTTTGAGAAGGTTTTCGATTCAGTGTTGTAGCCCTTCCTATTCTAGGTGCTGCATGGATGGAACTTTGGCCCATGGTTTATCACATACATACGGCTTCTTTACAACACTCCCGGGGCCTGCATCAATATCAACGGCTTCCTCTCCCAAGTCTTCCCAATCATACGAGGATCAGGACAGTGTTACCCGCGATCCCTGCTAGTATTTGCCCTAATGATTGAACCACTTGCGACCTGGATCGAAATGGATGCCCAGGTAGAGGGAGTAGATCGAGGCAGAAACGATGGAGGATCGGATCTCCCTCTACATAGACGACATACCTCTTTGCCCGGAACGTCCACTTTAATCAGTCCCCTACATCTTTCAGATGCTGACGGTCTTCTATGGAGAGCTGTGGACTTGCATCTAATCGGTATTAGTCTTTTCTTATACCGGTGGAGACGGCTAACAAGGCGGCCCATCCAAAGATTCCTGACCATCAACAATCACCCAGCCCATTCAAGTATTGGGGCATTCCATTCTGGCAGACACCAGAGGACTTCTGGGAGCTAAATATAGAAATGCTACTGTCCAAACTTAAATCACAACTGGCAGCCTGCAGCCAGCTCAAACTTTCAATCATGTGGAGAGTAGCTCTATATAAAATTGTTCCCTCCCACAACTGCTTTACATACTCCAAAACTACACACATGTGCTGCCTGGCGCCTTCGTCAGCGGACTCCGAACCATTCTCTCCACGTACGTGAGGGAGAACGGCCCCACACATTTTCATCTCTAAAGTGGTGCAGTCGCCATGAGACGGGGAGGGACTAACAGATACATAACTCTCCATTTGAGTAGCCCATATGTTCCCAATCAATTAATGGCTTCACAAGGACCGAGATGACCCCATGATCTGACTAGCACTTCAATATGAAGTAAAAAAAACTGCCAGACCTCCACCTGCTGCAAAGCGGACAATTGAGCGAGTACTAGCTAAAGGCTCTGTAACAATTTAAATGGATGGAGTGCCTCATACTGGCAAATCGCATTCATGCACCATGCTAATGCTGTAGTCTCCTCAGCGTTCCACACCATTAAAATCATAAAAAAACTTCTCCCTTATCTCCCGCCCTCAGCCACAAAAACCTTGATTAGCACTCTCATCATGTCCAAAGTGGATTACTGCAACAGTTTATTTGTTAATGCACAAGAAAGAGCTCTTAACAAATTCCAGTTGATACAGAATGCAGCTGCTAGGCTACTGACAGGCCCTCCCAAATTCAGTTCTATCTCCAAAGTAATACAACTTCACTGGCTACCGATCAGAAACAGAACCAAGTTTAAGGCACTATGCATTGCCTATAAAGCCATTCACTCCCCCGGACTGGACTTCCTTAAACAATCCCTTCGCCCCTACAATCCCACCAGACAACTACGATCCTCCACTGCCAATCTCCTGATTGTTCCACGCACGAAGAAAGTCTCTTGGGCGACAGATCTTTTCTCTGTGCCACTTCCAAACTCTGGAACAAACTCCCTTTCCACATTAAGACTAGTCCTACATTGCTCACCTTTAGGAAACAGATAAAGACATGGCTCTTTAATGAATAAATCCAGTACTTTAACCTATCCTGCTTCAGTCCCTAGCGCCAAAACACCCTCGGGTAGTTGTGCGCTTTGTAAATTGCATAAACATAAACTCCTTTTTGGGCAGGCGATTAGTTACCTTCAGTCATGTGCCTCTTAGGGTTCGGGGTATAGGACAAAATAGGTATAACTACATTAGGGGATGTCTGGGCCACATCACACATGAAATCACATGCAAACCTCAGAACTGAATTCGACCTTCACAGATCACAATACCTCAAGTTCCTCCAATTAAGTGGCCCTCGAGACTCATAGGCAGGGCCTCAACCACATCCCGGACAACAACCTGCTCAAGGCCCACCTGACACCCAAAGTAATCAAGAGCAAAGGGGTCTCCATGCTACATGGAACACTGGTACTTAACTCCCCAGACCCTCTGATAACACTGCGGGAATGAAGGGTGGCCGAGGTAGGGGAACTAGATGATGACGACTGGCAAGATGCCAAAATGGCAGCTAGGACACAGGCCATCTCCTCCAGGCTACATCTGGTACAATTCAAATACTTCCGCCATATATACTACAAGCCAGAGAAATTATAAGTAAAGAATACATCCTTGACCACCGAATGTACCTGCTGAAACACAGAGATGGGAACCCTGCTACATATGACCTGAGACTGCCCGATGATCTGCAAATACTGGACAAGAATCCACAATACCCGTTGCAGCATCCTAGGCTACCCTGTAGACCGTGAACCTTATGGGGCAATTCTGAGCCAACGTCAAGGGTGGGATGGCACAAACGGCGATAAGACACCGTATGCTATTGGGTGTCTAGTAGTAAAAAGGGAGATAGCCAATCATTGGTGCTCACCAGAAGCTCCCACGCTGGCAGAATAGCTATGCATCATGGACCAATGAGCACCAGCAGATGCCACGGCATATAAAGGCTGGGGTTGTTCAAGAAAACATACAAAGGTCGATGGGAAATGGATGGAGCATTTCCATAATGTACTACCATGATCCAACATTGACATGTCCCGGGAACCCGGGGTGTCACCTGCCGGGACACCCCAGCTTCTGTTTATATGGCTTCATTCTAACACTTCTTTTCTACCTTTCTATTTTAGAGAAAAAATATTGCTTTTATACAGTAATTATTTCATAGACAGCAAGAAAACAGTCTTTTAACATATACATTTTTTACATATACACATTGACTAAATACATGATAAAATGAATGAAAGCATTCAGCCTCATGTTGAGGGGTTGGCACGGGATACCACAAATATTGTGGTATTACATCTAGCTTTGATCTAGCTTCTCAAAGGCCTTGTGTCCTTCTTCATGTATTATAAAGTGCTGTACATGTTCTTGGTGCTGTGGAGGTAAACACAAAGCATCATTGTGGGAAGATCCAAGTGGCACATTATCTGTCAAGTTGTTGGAGAGGCACTGTACAGTCTGAACTGTGTTCAATAGTGTTCTGCATTTCATGAGGTAATTTTCCAGAGTGGTCGCCGGACAGATTTCTAAAATACCATTACAGTCTGAAATTTAGTGCCTGACTTCTCTTAGGTCCATTGGATTGGCTACATCCAGTCATGTGAGCTGAAGGCTCCTCCTCTGTCGATGACACTGTGAACAGTAGCGTTCCTTCTTCCCGGCCTCCACTGCGCAGCCCGGGCAGATTGTGTCATTGCAGGACCTAGAAGAGAAACAACGCAGGCATGAGGGACCCTTGATCACTCATGGTCAATGACACAAACATGAAATATGGATGAAGGGCATCTACGACTGGATTACATAGTATGTCTGTAGAGAGAGAGAGAGAGTCTAAAGGAGTGCACATATTTCCAGCACTGAAATAAAGAGTGAGGGTCCTTTTCACAAACAGTATGAACATGGTACTTACTACTATACTACTACAAAAAGCTGTTCACAAACATACGAGTTTAAATCTACACATCAATCTTCCATTTTTACTGTGAGGAAATCCTCACACACGACACTGGACACTGGACACTGGACACACACTCCTCACACACTGGACAGCGCACTCACCTTTCAAGCTCAGACAGAACTAGTGGCGGGCATTTGCTTTGGTCTCCTACGTGGCCGGAGGCCACTGCTCAGATTCTTTGACCTTCACACTCGCCAAGTTATCATCCAGCCCACCATAATTTCTAGACTGGACTACTGTAACTCTTTGTATCTGGGTACCAACAAGGCCAGCATTACCAGATTACAGAGGGTGCAAAACGCCGCTGCTCGTTCCATGTTTGCCCTCCCGCGGTCTTGCTCTACATCTAAATACATACAGAAATTACATTGGCTCCCAGTAGAAAAAAGAATTAAATTCAAATCTCTGTGCATTGCTCACTGAATTTTTCATGCCCAGGCCCCCTCCATTTTAAACAACCTTCTCACTCCCTATAAACCAGAACGTGGCCTCCACTAATCACACCAACTATTAGTGTGCACCCCCCGGTGCGCCGCAAGGGTGGGAGACAGTTTTGGGCCCTGTAACAAAATCGGACGAAAACCGGCCCCGCCAAAGAGCTCGGTCGCACCCCCAGGGAACCGGCCGAGCACTTTGCCAGGGCCGGTTTTGGTTCTCAGTCCGGCCCTGTCTAGCTGCGTCTCTCTGGAATGCTCTCCCTAGTACCATCAGGGACCTACAAGAGCATACTTTGTTTAGGGAGGCTCTTCCCCTGAGTGCTCCCAGATGCTTCTTTTCCCGGCTTTGTTTTGTTGCGGATCTAGCGCTGGGATGCCCCATCGCTGGGGCAGCCATGCGCTCTACAAATCTGATAACATAACACTCATGTTTATGATTTAGTAGAAAATGTGGGAGGGGCCAGGGAGTGGGAGGAACAAGGGCATACCTACTACTAAAGGGGAAAGGTTTAGGGAAGAGTAAGGAGAGATTGAGGGGGTTAGGAAGGAATGGAGGGACATACACTCATCCACAGTAGACTTTAGCCAGATTTACTGATCTTTCATGCAACACAGCAAAGCAAGTTGCTGTGCTGTGTCACCTGAAGGTGAGGCAGATAAAAAGCACCAGATTTACAAAGATCTTATGCTGTTGAACTCTCTCTGCGCTGGGACACTTGTGACTGCCTAGTGTCAATGCAGGCAACCGTTGCGCCATGGTGCATTGGTGGCTGCGTTGCCGGCAGAATTATTCCTCTTCGTGTTAGTGCTGCAAAATTCAGCCACATGCACAAATGAAATAACGAGGAGAAATATAAATGTTTCTCCTAGTTACGCCATGGTCAGGTGCACCCTTTTGACACAAACTCAGGTTTACTAACTTTAGTAAATCTAGGTTAGTGTCAAAATACATTTGTCAATCCACAGGAACACCCCTGCTCCGCCCATGTAAAACCCAGCAGCAGGCATGGTCACCGCTGGTGCTGCAACATCCTCACACTGAAAATAATGGTAGTAGCGACTTTAAAAAACCATAGGAAATATTGTTAGATGAAATTAAATTATTGAAAGCAATGTAAACATATAACTAATTAAACATTATTGTTAAAAAAATTACAAATTATTTAATTATAAAATATTGTAACAACGTTATTTACTTTTATAAATGAATAAGTAACATTAGTGCCCATTAAAATATAATTAAATTACTTTTACTTATCTTTACATCACTTTTGATAATTATTAATGCAAAAATATTTTTACATTAGGTGGGAATTCATGCTTTCATTTAAACTTCAGAAAAATAAATGTTTGATTAAATTAATATAGTTCAAAAATTGGAGATGTAATAGAGAATTAAGGTGATAGTGCTTTAGCAATTTGTATTATTTTGTTTTACAAGGAATTTACTTTATTATTTAACATAAAAGTATTGTTTACTAATTTATTTCCAGTTAAATACACTTTTTCTTTTACTTTTGTCTTTATTTTACCATAGTGAGAATCCAAAGTCAGCCATTATGTCACCTCCAACATGCATGGCGCATTATCAGTCTTTTTTTTTTTTTTTTTTTTTTTTTTGGGGCTCTTTTGTGAAGCTGTCTGAAAATGCATTTCTTTTTTTTTTTTTTAGTTCAAATCATATTTTTATTGAAAAATAACATAAACGGTAGCAGAAGTGATAGCGGCAAGAAGGCATCTGAAGGGTTATCGTCATGTTACAAAGAGACCGCAATCAGACATGGATTATACATAAAACAATACGTGTACATAAACGAAAAATAAAGTACCAACATTGCATACTCACATTTTTATATAGTTCCATAAAGCCCTCCGTCTAAATCAAGTCATATAGTACATTTACACTTCATTGTTCCTGTTTTATGGTTATAGGATTGTCAAGTCTGTGAGCACAAGATATAATCATTACAGTTCATGTAGCGTGCACCCTAAAGTTTACTGAGTAAAGACCTCATCATTTAGACCTTCATGGTGGGTCAAAGGTGAAGGAGGCCTGGTCTAAAGAAGACCATAGTTTTTTGTTGGTGACCTGCCATGGTGATGAGTGTAAAGCGGGATTGTCAGTGCCCCTAATGCAGGACAGCCACTCCTTCCATGCTTTGAAGGAGACCTCACCTGTTGATTTCCAATTGCATAGGATCACCTTACATGCTAATGTAAGTAGAAGGTCCAAGAGTTGGCGGTCATGGTCCCCCTTTAGTGATGGATCTAAGGCTCCTAGGAGAATATAGATGAATTCCCTTGTGTGATGTATATCAAACGTGTGTCCAATGTAGTCAAAGATTTTTGTCCAAAAGGTGTGAAGCATGGGGCAATCGAACAACATGTGTGAAAGGTCACCAATACCAGAGGAGCAGTTCCAGCACTTCGGTGTGTCCCGCAGGCCAACCTTAAATAGCCTCTGTGGGGTCCAAAACGCCCTGTTAATAATCATATATTTGGTCTGTGATAGTATCGGTGACACCTTGTGTGTGAGTGCTGATGTATGTATCCTGACCCAGTCTATACTTATTCCAGTGTTGTTTGTTTCTGATTCCCATTTTACCTCATTTCGCCTCATAGACTTGTTGGCCGTTGGTGCGAGTAGTTTATATATTTTTGAGCCAAAATGTCCAGAGGATTGAAAGTGTGGTAGTATAGCTTTTAGCCAAGGGGTCACTAGCTTGAATGCCCTAGTGGATAAGGCTGATTTTAGCTTTAGGAAGGCATAAAAGTCAATCGGTAGCAGGGAGTGTCTAGCCTGCAGAGTCGAGAATGGCAGCGGCATATTATTTTCGTATAGGTCAGAGACCACGTTAATACCTTTATCAGACCAATGGTCCCATATGATGGGTGATCCGCCAATTTTAATAGACGGGTTATGCCATAAAGACGCAGAGGAAGAGTTTTGGATTTGTTGACCAGAGGCATGAACGCGATCTATCTGCAGAAGTGCTCTCTTGGTATTGAGCATGATGTATTTAGAGTTCGTGAGGTGTGTGAGGTCCATTGTTAGGACAGCGTAGAGCGGGGCTTTGCCTATTAAGGATTTTTCAATATTGACCCATAAGGGCGTGTAGACAGGGTCTTCGATAAACCAGGAGGCTCCCTGTTTGCAGAGAAAGGCGGACTGGTAGTTTCTGAAATTTGGTAATCCTAATCCCCCTTTGAGCTTTGGGAGTTGCAGTTTTTTCATGGCAATTCTCGGTTTCTTCCCTTTCCACAGGAAACCAGAGATCAATTTCTCAATTTTATGTAAAAAGTCTTCCGTGAAGGTCATGGGGAGCATACATGCCATGTAGTTAACCATAGGACTGATCATCATCTTTAGTGTTTCTGCCCTACCCCACCACGAAAGGAATTTAGGAGACCAGCCGTCTAATAGCTTTTGTATTTTTTTATAGAGCAGCTCTTCGTTAATCTTTAAGGTGGATATCAAGTCCTTTTCAAATTCCAGTCCTAAATATTTAAAACTCTTCGACTGCCAGGTAAGCCCGGAGTCGCCCAGGATTGTTTTATCACATAGGTTATTCAAAGACTTCACCTCAGTTTTATCCTTGTTCAAGGAGTATCCAGAGACAACTGAGAATTCATCTATTGTGGACATTAGCGCTGGGATAGCTTTGTCAGCTTGTTCACTCATGACCAGCACGTCATCTGCATAAGCCGTGAGTTTGATGGTACAATCAGCGAACGGGATTCCAGCGATGTCAGAATTTTCCCTTATGTAGTATAGAAAAGGCTCAATAGCCAGGAGGAATAAGGACGGGGATAGCGGACATCCCTGTCTAGTGCCCTGTTCTAGACCAAATGGGGAGGAAAAAGCGCCGCCAGCTCGTACTCTAGCAGAGGGGCAGGCATATAGGGACATGACTAATTTGGTAAATACGGGGCCCAGGTCAAATTTATGTAGTACAGCATTTAAGTAAGCCCAGTCTACTTTGTCAAACGCTTTTTCAGCGTCTAGCGTAATGGCGACGGTAGGTGTGGATAAGAGTTTCGCTTTTTCAATGACATGAGCCAGGATTCTCGTGTTATCGCTCGAGAGCCTGTTCTTCAGAAAACCCGCTTGCGAGGGATGTATTAGAGACGGCAGGACTTTTTGAATGCGATTTGCTAAAATTAAAGCTAGGAGCTTGCAATCTAAATTTATCAATGAAATAGGCCTGTAGTTTTTGGGTAGTTTGTGGTCTTTACCTTCTTTGGGTATTACCGCAATTACAGCCTCTGCCATAGTCCCCGTAACTTTACCTGTATTGCTAATTTCGTGAAAGACCTCTAGGAGAGGGGTTGAAAGAATATGGGCAAAGGTTTTATAAAATTGGGCTGTATAACCGTCAGGTCCAGGGGCTTTTCCCTTTTTGAGGGATTTGATCGCGCTAATAACCTCCGACTCAGAGATCGGCTCATTCAAGGAGTCTCTTTCTGCGGCCGTAGGCGTTGGGAGTGTGCATTTGGAGAGGTATTTCTTCATTTTTTCGTTGTCCACTTGCATGTTCTTAGCATAGAGTTTCTCGTAAAAGTTCTTGAAGATATTCGCAATCTTAGTGGGATCAGAGTTAGGATTCCCCTTTTCATCGAGCAATGATGCTATGGTATTCTTTTGAATTTTAAATTTAAGATAAGCCGCTAGTCCTTTCCCCGCTTTGTTCGAGTCACAAATTTTGAAACGCTTCCTCCTGTCTAGCCAAACTCCCGCCTTTTCGCTAATAAGTTTATTATAGGTGTATTTCTGATTGGACAGTTCAGTTAGGACTTCAGGGTTTCTACTCCTCAAGTATGTGTGTTGGAGTTTTGAAATGTCTTCCTCCAGTTTCAATAGGGCTGCAGTGCGGTTCTTATTAATTGCAGACGATATTTTTATAATAAGTCCCCTTATGGTGGATTTCAGTGCCTCCCAACGGGTGGTATCTGAAGTGTCTCCCCTCTTATTTAATAATAAAAAGTCTTTAATGGCAGTGTCAAGGGTTTCTTTGTGTTTTGTGTCATTAATAATGGTGTCATTGAATCGCCACATAGATTGACGGGTGGTCGGTTTAATATTAGACAACGTAAGTGAGATGCAGGAGTGATCAGAGACTAATCTGGGGGCAATGTCCGCGTCCTCAACTCTTGCCACCGCGTTGTTGGAAATGAGTATGTAGTCGATTCTCGAAAACGAGTCATGTGGTGGGGAATAGAATGAGTAGTCTCTGTCATCAGGATGCATCAAACGCCACGTGTCCACCATGTGAAATCTATTGCATAGTTTCATGAACGCCTTATGGGCTCTTCCCGGGCGGAAGACGCATTTAGAGTCTCTATCCAGTATTGGGTCGTATGGGAGATTGAAGTCGCCCGCCAGAATATGGACAGCCGTGTCGGGGATGGAGTTTATCTGTTTCGTTAGGCCTACCCAGAAGGAAGGATCATATGTATTCAGAGCATAGATATTTGTGACAAAGAATTCAGTGTCATCTTTGAGTAGTCTCCCTGAGACCCATCTGCCTTTCGTATCTGTTGCACTAGAGACTATTTCTACATTTGCATTCTTGGCCACTAGTATCACCACACCATTCTTCTTTGAGACTGCCTCAGAGCCCACCACCTCAGTATAATACTTATTACGTAGTGTGTGAAATTGCTGTGCTTCTAATTTTGTTTCCTGCAGTAGGGCTATATCACCACGCTGTCTTCGTAGATAGTCAAGTGTCTTTTGGCGTTTAACCGGCTGGTTAAGCCCTTTCACGTTCAGTGATAGTATTCTGAGGTTAGCTATAATTGTCGTCCCTATAGGAGTATCTATAACAGGAGCCATCAATTATGCAGCCAGCAATATCGTGTCACAGTACATGTGTATGCATAAGTATTAGGTCGTGGAAGCAGTCTGAAACCCCTTAAAAAGTCAGCAGCATCTTTTAACACGTACAATGTGCGGCCAGCATAGTATTCAGGAAACAGAAGGACAGAGTGTAAGCTTCGGAACGTAATGTGGTACATTGGATGCAAGCTAGTATGCAAGATGGACATAACTAAACAAAACCATAAGCAAAATATCAGAACAACCCCCCCCATCACCCCTGCCAACCGCCCTCCTCCCTCCTCCCTCACCCACAGCCCACCCCTCCCTCCCCAATAGTAGAAACAACAGAACATGGCGACTTGGGAGTGACGACCAAGTGGCCGCCTCCAAGCAACTTACTCCTAACTAGCAATTATATGGGCTGCAACCCAATTCTAAGCGAAAAACACAGCCCAATTGTGTAGGCAACAATAAACAATAACCAAACTATGGTTTTCAGAGCGTTAATCACCGGAAAGTCACTGCAATGGCTTCAGTATCGTGGTCAGATATATCAGTACCTGCAACGGAAACATCGTAAGCGCCTTCGATAACAGGTAGGAGTACTACATGTCAACATGTCAACAGTGCAGCATAGCGTCAACATAGCATCAACAGTATAGTAGGACAGAACAGTACAGCATAGCGCCTATCCGAGGTCCATGAGGGACGCGAACAATATAGCATGGCAGTATGACGTCATGATATCATAGTGATGTAGGTATGGTATCGTGGGTATCGTGGGTATGGTATCATGGATAGCACCATAATGATGTGGGTTTTAATGAAAGAGCATTCAAGTTAAGGATTCAAGTTAAGGATTCATGCGATCGTTCAAGGGATCGTTCTAATATAGGTCCGGAATCAGTTGATTCACTGGCCCAAGGGTACAGAGAACATTATCATGTCATAATCGGCCACAACCCAGTTGCGTTCACCAACTAGGTAACAAGTCTAAGGAGGAGACCCTCCTAGCAGATCCAGTCCGGCTAGGCATTGTTACAAGGATCCTGGATTCTGAGAGTGGCAGTACAAGATCTCCAACTCATAGTTTATCCTAGGCCAGAAGCAGAGGCTCCTTGTTGAGCTGGAGGGGAGACTTCCATATTGCCATCTCCATGGTCAAACAGGAGCTGCCGCAGTTTTCGCGGGTCTGAGAACACATGAGACACGCCTTGTATAGTTACTCTAAACTTTGTTGGACCAATAAAGCCATACAGGTGACCAAGTGATTTTAGTTGGGGTCTCAATGCAAGGAAGGCTTTCCTGATCTCCATTGTTTCCTTACTGAAGTCCTGTGAGATGAAGATCTTCTGGCCCTTCCATAGCACGTGGTTGTTTTTGCGAGCGAAGGTGAGTATCTGCTCTGTGTGTTGGTACCTCAGTGGCTTGCACACAATTGCTCTTGGGCCTTTTTGGTCTTTTGAGATTCGTCCTGGCACTCTGTGTGCTCTGTCAAACTCCAGGGGTTGAGTGAAGGTTAGATTTGTGGCCTGTGTGAACCACTCCTCAAGGAAGGGTATGCATGAGTCATGTTTTTCCTCCGACTTGATGTCTCCCAGGCATGTAGCGCCGGAAAGCTGAAAAGCAATCTCTGTTTGATCGTGCAAGGCAGCAGATTATACACTTCTCCCGTTTTTGAAGTTGATTTTACAGTAGAGAGCTATGCATGCATTACCAACTTATGTGTTGCTTTCCCTTTAACGCACTCGGTTTGCGTCACTAATTTGTATAATTTGAAATATCACTCCTTGTAAATATCCTTGTAAATATCAATTCGTGAGGGTAGTTGCAGCAGTAGCAAACTCCCCCCCTCTGGTTGTCATGTGGTCTTGCACTCTATTCAATGCTGCACGGAGCTTTCACTTCACTGTCACTTCACTTATTTGCAGGCATGTAGAATTTTCAGGCGTTTTACACTACTTCATATGACCAAACCATATACACAGCCTCAAAACACTGAGCAGATCAACAGACGAAGCCAGTAGCAGGATGACCTAGCTGCAATATCAGCGCAACGACAGACGCGCCGGGGAAACCACCATTTCAGGCTGCCTACATAAAGCTATAAATTCTGTACTTCCGTTTTTCAGACAGTTCGTCAGTGTGCCTTAACGTGGGGAGGAGACTGTGTAGATTCACAGCATTCACACGTGCGCTGTGTTTTATGAGTGAAAATAGACATTATGAGGGCAATCTCCTGTGTTGCTGCACGTTAAACCAGATACAGTACTCTGCCCGCCGCCATTTTGTTGAAGCGCTTGTTGTTCATGGATCTTTAGAGACATTAGCACAGTTTACCCCAACAGTTAGTATAGTTGCCCACGGACTGCGCAGATTGTAATAATGGGGTCACTGGGCTTTTTTCAGGTCGCAGTCGCAGTCGGGTATTTGATCAGACCGCCATTAAGCTGCCATTAAGCCGCCGGTGTATATTGCCGGTGTTTCGCGCCTTTACCTCCCTTTCGTGTTGGTCGGTTAAAATGCGGCCAAAAGCATTCTTTCTACTCACGGTTCCGGGGGCTGGGCATGCCGCTGGTCATACCGCTGGTTAGGGGTCCATTTCATTTAGATTCCTGTCGCTGACTGCGGTGAGCGGACCAGGTGCCCCGGAGTGCCGCGCTGCTGTATCCGGCATCAGTCTCCGTCCCGCTTTACAGTCTACAGCGGCCAGAGCGGGCGGTTCTGCTGCTTCAGCATTCCGTGCACTAAATTAGTTCAAAATTCAGGGCATGTTGTAGAAAGACCCCGTGAATCGATTCCTTCGCTTTCCAGAAGCTGGGGGGTCAGATAGCAGCCCTCTGTGACCGTTAAAGGAGCAGTCGCCTGGAGGAGGTCAGAGCTACGCCGCCATTCTCTCCGGCGTCCAAGCCACGCCCCCCGCGCATTATCAGTCTTAAGCATTAGTCCAACATTCAGTAATAGACTTATAACCGTGATAGAAATAAAGGGGCATATTTACAACCAAGTGGCGGAGTGTGGTTTAGCTCCAAAATTGCTGACACAGCGCTACATAATTTTTTTAATGCAGTGATGCACCATATTTACAATAATAGAGTGCCCGCTGCGTTTCTCCCTGCGCTGGTGCTAAATTAAGCTGCCTAGCACCGATGCAGGCACCCTTGCACCATAGTACAAAGGTGCCTGCGTTGAGTGACTGATAGTTTATGTGCAGGAAGGTGTCTCTTCCTGTTCGTTTGGTTTAGGCAGAAAAATGCCAACTTTTTAAAAGTGTAATTTTACGACCAGTAATTCAAAATCTAACTTTACCATTAAAGTATATTTTAAATTACAATTCATTTGAGTGGAAAAAGCATTTCTCTTTCTGTTCCCAAACTGAAGTCATTACCCGTTAGGGATAATAAAGCAACCCATAGTTGGTATATTGATAGATAGCTTTACTACAGTGAAAACTGACTTTTGAAGTTTTTCACTGTTAGGACATGTAAAATGTAAGTACATATGTCCTTTTTAAATACCATACACCAGCTCTAGGAGTGCTTAGAGCCTACCTTAATGACTTAAAAATATTAAAAAGGAAGGCTTGGCTAAAGTTTATTTTACCATGTCAAAATGGCAATTTCAAAATGCACTAAAGGCTGCAGTGGCAGGCCTGATGCATGTTTTACAGTGTTACGTTGGCGGGTGGCACAAAGGGTGCTGCTGCCCGCTAGTAACATTTAAACTAACCGCCCTGAGTAGTACAATTTATTGGTAAATTAAATGTGCCAAATTGGTGTATGTCAATGTTACCATGTTTAACCCCTCCCATGCTGGTGACGGAACCGCTCCGTCACCAGCCTCGGTCGCGCTGTGGTGGTGACGGAGCGGTTCTCTCACGGCCTGCTCGGCGCGCCTGCGCGGCACGTTCTATTGAGCGGGCGGGGCCGTGATGTAACCGCTCCGTCACAAGCACAGCGCGCCCGAGGCTCCTGACGGAGCAGTTCCGTCACAAGCATGGGAGCGCCGCGCGGCCCCCCTTCCCCCTAGCGCTGCAGCGGAACTGCCACTGCAGCAAAGGGGTTAAGGGAGAGAGCACAACTGTTTTACCACTGGTTAGCAGGGGTAAGGTGCGCAGAGTCCTATAGCAAGGAGAACAATTTTCCCTCAATGGACACAATATTTCAATGTATATATATATATATATCCAATATTTAATATAATAATGGTGACAAATACACAACAATCTTATTCATTTTATTAAAAGAGTATAAAGTTTTATTCATTATTTCCAGGTTATCATTTCTTTCATTATTACTCTTTTCTCATATTTGTTCAAAATGGAACTTGACCAAGTGCGAGGTCTCATACAGTGTTTTGAGACCGTCAAATTGGCAGGGTGCCTCTGCCAATTTGGATCCAGTTTCCTTTTTTCAGAGGTTGTGGTTATGAGTGTGGTGAGGGTATGAATGTGTGAGAATGTTGTGACAGATTGGTAGTTACCAGGGGCATAACTATTTGCGTGTAATTGATTTTTGTATACAGTTGTGTATTATGCTTATATTTATGTATTTTTCTTTCCTATGTATGAACTATGAAATTGTTCATGAATCAAATACTAAAAAAATCGTTTTAAAAAAAAGAGTCGTTCCATTTTGAACAAATATGAGAAAAGATTAATAATTAAAGAAATGATAACCAGGAAATAATACATAAAACGTTATACTCTTTTAAGAAAATGAATAAGATTGTTGTGTATTTTTCACCCATATTATATTAAATATTGGATATATATATGCATTGAAATATTGTGGCCATTGAGGGAAAATTGTTCTCCTTGCTGTGTTTTTTCATTCCCCTCCTTTCTCCGGCCAAATCTAGCTTTGAGGGGGTCCCAATAAAATTGCTATGCGCAGAGTCCTAATGCCAACAAAAATGAGTTCAGCAAAACAAGGGAGTGACGGCAAAAAGTACTTGAGGAATACCAGACCAAGGATGTCAGGTCTAAGAGCCATGTGAAGTTTTTTGAATCTACACAACTTTGCATGAAGCATAGAAACTGCAATGGGCCATTGGCAGAATCTGCTACTTTAGAAAGTCTCTGGTGGCTTTGCAGCAACACCTCCCCAAACAGGTATGACGTATGAAGAAGGGACTCAAAGTGGGTGGCAATGGGAAACAGAGGGGTGCTTCTGGGTAGCATTGGATTTCTAAGGTCTGAATGTGGTATAGATAATTAGGTGGGCTACAAAGGGGTTGCACATGCAGGGAGTAAAGAATGGGTGCAGGATAAGTGGAGATGGCTTGAGTGCTTCAGTACAGTTTGTATGAAGAAGGTAGTAGGCACCTTACAGCAACCAATGTCCAGCGCATCCCTTTGCTACAGCTGAACTGTTTCCTGCTGCAGCAAATGGCTTATGAAGTACTCCATAACTGCAAGATTTGCCTTATACAAAGATTTCTAATATATATTTTTTTAATTCCACAGCTAGTGCATCAGTGAACACCTATACAGTTACATCTGATCTTAGCCATACACTTGCATTCATTAGTTCAGGCACCAGTCTCTTTAGAAGAGTTGGATTATGTCATTACTCTCTCTTTCTGGATTAAAAATGAGAGAGCCACACACCACTCCACAGCCTGCGTGATCTTTGGAGCAGGCTACCAAAGCCTTCTAAAACTTCTTACACCTTCTGATCCCTAAGTTCAACAAGCAACAATTCCTCATCAAACTTTTATTCAGGTGGTGTCTCTAGAGTATGAACATGATATTTTCTGATTTAGAAAACTTCTCACACCCTTCCTCTTGAACCACTTGTTTCTCACCTTGCATGACATGTCTTTGCTTTCCTACTTCCTTCCCTTACAGTGCTTTGAAGTGGTTGTTTTCAACTGCATAACCATATAATAAGTGGCAAATAAATACACATTTTTTAATTCAGGATGGGAAATCCGGCAGTACCTGCACTGGTATTTTTTGGACAGCCGCTTGAAATCCTTCTTGCAGGTCTTGCACGTGTTGGGGTCTGATGCAGCCATCACCTTCTGTTCGAGGGAGAGCCCTTCTGTCTTCTTCCACAAGGCATCCTTCTCCCTAGAATGGTCAAGAGAAGGAAGAGCAAAGACATTAGTCAGTTTGGTGACATCAGTCAAATCAAACCTGATCCTATCACCTAAAATATCACGTTAACCTGGAACAACTTTGAAGGTTCACCTCCTCAAATCATATACATTTAGGGTGTGCTCACATGAAGTGGCACTGAATCCCAATGGCATAGGTAAGGTAAAATTACATCCTCATACCCCAAACTTTCCCTCTTTCACATCTTCGCTTTACTTCCTTTTGGTTGGGAAGCCCAGCCCCTTGTCATATTCACGTTGGCATTTATTTGGACAGCACCCTGACAATCTGACATCAATCACAGATAAGATTTACACAAGTTAAACAACATAGTTAAACTCTCTCCATGACACCAACCCTTTTGCCCATTTTTATCATGCACGACTTGTCCCGGTTGCATTACCCTGTGCCCGAATACTCACTGTTGGCTCGTCGCCATGGGGCAGTAGGTTTCCGGCAGACCTCAACCTTATGCCATTTGAAAAGAAAAAAGGAAAGAACTTGTTACATCTATCACCTAGGCGAGAGCTCTGCCCTGCCCTCTTTACCTTTGCTCCCTGCCTACTGGGAGCTCACAGCGGCACATGAAATCCGTTGTAGTCTCATTGTGCTTATGTGTGCTCTCTCTTTAAATGCTTGTTCTATTTGGATTCCTTGTGTGGCGGTGTTCCATGTCTGGGCTTCTTGTGTCAGTTACCTGCTAGCCTTGATGGGGACACCAGGTCTTCTCTGTGGATCTTATTAACCTCTTCGAGGCTCATGACGAGCTGAGCTAGTCATGAGCCACGGCGCTCCGGTGCTCATGATGAGCTCAGCTCGTCATGAGCCGTGGAACGCTCGCATGCGGGGATAATTCCCCTGCTGTGCTGACTGTTCCACGGGAGGCAATACACCTGTGACGAGCTGAGCTTGTCATGAGCACAGGAGCGCCGTGCGTCATGACGAGCTCAGCTATTCATGAGCATTGGGGCGCTGTGAGCGCCCCCCTCCCCCCACACAGCGGGGGATTAACCCCCGCAGCGAAGGGGTTAAATTACAATAATCTTTTAATACATCTTGGTGAACTGTATTACTTCCCCTACATCAGGTGGCGACGATTGGTTAGCGGAGTATAGAGAACACAGAGTGAGTTATCGAACTCAGCTGGTGAAAAGAACCTCGCATAGTGAGTTATTGGACTCGGCTGGTGATAAGAATCTCGAAAAATTGGTGTGTACAGCCAGTACCTATTTGAAGCTGGAAAGAATAGTGACATATTTTGTTGGAAGTACCAGAGCAAGAGGCGAATTGGTATTTGTATGTCAAGTGGCAAATCTATTCAGAGGAGCTCATGGAGGAGAAAGTTATGCTCTTGGAGTTGGAGAGTTACCAGGAGGGTTATATCGAGCGTCGGTAGTGAAGTTACCGAAAAACTGCGAGTTACACGCATAAAATTTTTGTGGAGAAAAGATTAAGTGTGGATTTGATGTGCGTGATTTGAATATTCAAAAGAAGCTTACCGAGTGTCTCGGTGGAGAGCGATGACGACTGGAGGCGCGTTCGATGCCTGTGTGACGTGCCGAGGAACAGACGGTCAAGACGTATTCACTGGAGAACGCTGTGCAACGCAGGAGGTGACGCGGCACGTTGTTGGATTGCGTCCTGACGAGGTGCTTATGAAGTACGTGGCTGCCATTTTACTGTTATGCCGAGTTGCTAAGCAACGCCGTGTCCTATCGGCTTTCGGGAATTGCAGTGGACGCGGGAGCTGAAGAATCAGCCTGCAAGCGTTGAAGTGTCCGGAGGTACTGGGACAGTGACTGATTGTGGACACATAAAAGGAGGAGCGGTGTTGTCAACAGGGCGTGGAATACCTCAAGAGGAACGAGGACATTGTTTTTGTTGGTATCCACGAAGAAAGACTGAGTATTTTATCTTGTGTTTAACATCTTTCAGTTGGGTTTGTTTTCTTTCGTTGCATTAATTTAAAGACGGTTTTATTTTTGAGTGTGGGTGTTCTCAATTAGCGTCATGGAGAGTCAAAACGTGATGATGCCTCCATTATTTTTGCAGTAGAGGGGGAATCCTCCCATTGAATGGGATGAATGGATCGAGATCTTCGAGAACTATATTGAGGCATTGGACTTCAGTGCAGCTAGGAAGAGGGCGCTACTGTGGAGTACTTTGGGGAAAGAAGGGCAACATGCATTTACATTTTTGCCGACTGGGACAAATAAAGAGGGTAGAGTAATTACAAATGTGTATTTAGAGGCAAAGGCGTGGTTGAAAAAACAGTATTCAAAGGAGGTGAATATTGTGATGGCTAGACATAAGTTTTATACGCAGCCGCAAAGACAGGAAGAATCAGTTGATCAATTTGTCACTCGTCTGCGGGAGTTGTCACTTAAGTGTAATTTTGGAAATATCAGAGACGAGATGATAAGGGATCAACTGATTGTGCAGTGCAGGAAAAAGAAGATGCAGGAGAAGTTGTGGGCTGCGAAGAATCCTTCGCTTCAGAATCCGTTGTTCGGCCAAACCAGCTATCCGCAAACTACACTGGTTACCCATCATAGAAAGAGTACAGTTCAAAGCGCTCTGCCTCACGCACAAAATTCTCAATGGAAAAGCTCCCCCCATACTCAAAGATCTGGTCACTCCTTATATCACCTCCAGACCCCTTCGAACTTCTAACACCCACCTCACACGAGTTCCTAAGATCAACAGAGCACGAACAGGAGGCCGTTGTTTTTCGTATAATGCGCCCAAATTGTGGAACTCTCTGCCCTCTGACCTTCGGGCACAACCCAATTTGCTTGCATTCCGGAAAGCACTGAAGACATGGCTGTTCCCGTGAGCCCCCTCTTCCTATCTCAGCAGTAATGGGTCAGCGCTGGGACGCTTACGGGCAGCTATGCGCTTTAGAAATCTTAGAAATAAATAAATAAATGCTATTGATATTGTGAAGGTAGTGGAGGAGTCAAGTGCATGTATGAGGGAGATGGAGCGCAAGGAGAGTTTGAAGGAAAATGTGTCTTGCGTGGAGCTGGTTGAAGGGGTTGCTGCGATAGGCAGTAAGAAGAGTAATGAGAAGAGTGAGAGGGGTGGTAGGAAGTATTATGGCAGTGCTTCCAACAACCCAGAACAGTACAGGAGTATGGATAGAATGTCCACGAGGTGTGGTAGTACATATCACACGGCAGAGTATAAGAAGTGTTTTGCTCTGGATAAAGAGTGTAAAAAATGTGGGAGGAGAGGACACTTTTACAAGATGTGCAAGTTTGGGAACAAAGGGAAGGTGGCTGTTGTACATGATGAAAGTGTCTGTATTAATTCAGATGGTGGGGTTGACGGAGCAAAAAAGATTTTGTGTGTAAGTGATGAAGAATCCGATATGAAGCCAGGGAGAAGGATGATACCAAAAGCTGTGTATGTGATTGAGGGGAAGAAAACAGAGTTGATGGTGGATTCTGGTTCATTTTGGACCATTATCCCAGAGTGCTTGTTTCGTGAGAAGTGGCCGGAGATCATTTTAAGACCTAAGGACATAAATCTGAGTGGGTACCAGGGTGAGAGGGTCGACATTATTTGGTACATGCTTATTGACATCATATTTTAGAGTAGATCCGTGAAGGGTAAGGTTTATGTGGCCCAATCTGGACCACGGATTGTAGGATGGGGACACCAGTATGATCTCCATATAATAATCAATCCTAGGGTGAAGGAACAAGTGATGGTGGTCAATGAGATATCTACTGAGTCCATTGTCGAAGGGATGTCGGACTTATTTAAAGAAGAGATTGGGGAATTAAAGGGGTATGTGCACAGGATCATGCTCAAACGGGATGCTGTTCCCTTGCAGCACAAGGTTAGGAAGGTACCCATAATAGCCAGGAGTGAGGTTAAGAAAATGTGTGAGATGCTGAAGCAAGGTGTAATTGAGCAGATTGAGACTTCAAGATGGATTTCGCCTGTTGTTATCACGACGAAATTGGATGGCAAATACAGGTTTTGTGTGGATTTGCGCACATTAAATCAGAATATAGTCGTGGATAGTTTCCCCTTACCTAATATTAATGAGTTGATTTTGTTATTGAAGGGAGGGAGATTTTTCACGAAATTGGATTTAAGTAGTGCGTATCACCATATTAGGTTGCACGATGAGTCGAAGCCTTTGACAGCGTTTATAACTTCTGAGAGTGTTTTCCAATTCACTCGTATGCCGTTCCGGCAAGCATCTGCTGCTGGAGTCTTTCAGCGCATGATGGGCTCGGTTTTGGAGGGGATAAAAAACGTTGTCTATTTCCAGGATGATGTTTTGTTATTCGGTGAGACGAAAGAGGAGCACAATGTTATCCTTAATGAGGTGTTGAATAAAATGGAGAGTGCTGGTTTGACGTTAAAAAAAGAAAAATGTAAGTTTGCTGTGGAGGAGGTTGAATATTTGGGTTACACGCTGTCTGCAGAAGGAGTAAGGCCAAAGCGTGACTTGTTGGAATCGATAAGAAGAGCACCTGCACCGGTTGACAAGGATCAATTAAGATCGTTTTTAGGTCTTATAGAGTATTACGCGAAGTTTGTGCGCAATTTTGCTGACAAGACAGAGAAGATAAGGGAGTTGCTTAGGAAAGGGTGTAAGTTTGTGTGGCGTGTTGATCTTCCTTGCACACTTGCAAATGGTGATTACTAGCCCACACCACCTCCCTTGAGTAAGCCTCAGACTGCTCTGCAACGGTACCCTCCGAGAGGCAGGCGGTACAATTGGGTGTTTGGTTCCCAGTGAAGGACAAATGTAGTCCTGTTATTTGTGCAGGCCTCACAGATGCTGCCTCGTTTTCCGACGATAATCAATAAAAAAAATTATATTACTAATTAACTGTTAATAAAATAATTATATTTAAATAACTTCCCACCCTTTACCCCAACAACTCCTAATACCATCGTTCAACTCACAGCTTTACATGTGGATCTGACCACGAGCCTGACTGACATCTTCAATCCCCTGATGCACTCCAAGGGTAAGAGGAGCCCTAAATCTACTTGGTTTAATAATTCTTGCTGAATGGCAAAGGGTGCCCTTACCAACGCTATAAAAACCAAAGATAGATCCCTGATAATAACACATAAGGCTCTTTATACTGATAGTATAAAGCCAGCCAAAAAGAACTGGGAGCTTGAAAGATGGAATGCAATCAAACAGGCACTTACCAGCAGGGACATTAAGGCGTTTTGGCTCCTAGTTCATACAGATAGCTCCACAGAGAACTCACCTATTGAGCCGAACATCGCTGCAGACACCTGGAAATTTCATTTCCACTTGCTGTATTTCACACAGGATACATTAGAGCTTATTGAGGGAACTTTGTCAACCTCAGAAGGGAATACCCTTGAACATGTTGAAGGGTTCACTCTGACTGAAGTGTTGGGTGCAATGGGGAAGCTTCCCCTTGGAAAGGCCCCCAGTATAGATAAGATCCCTGGGGATTTATTTCGGGAACAACCCAATATCTGGGGCCCCTATCTTTGGCTAATATTCAACGCCATTTTAAATGGCATGAAAATCCCGGATACCTGGTAGGGGCTGACATTTTTCCAGTTTATAAGAAGGGTTCACCCCTCTTGCCCACTAATTATAGGCTGATCAGCCTGATTGACGTCACTCAGAAGTTGTTTGCCAGGATTGTCCTGGAGCGTCTCCAGTCCTGGGTGGACGAGCGCGAAATTCTGAGTGCGTACTAGGCTGTTTTTCAGAAAAACATTTCCACTATTGACCAAATCTTCAGGCTCCAATTATTAAATTGGAAAACAGTGTCAATAGAGGGTGGGAGCCTCTACTTGATTTTCGTTGATCTTAAATCAGTCTTTGATTTGGTACCTCAAGATAAACTGTGGGTGGTTCTTGAGCAAATGGGCATTCCGCCTTACTTGCTGTCTTTGATTAAGTGCCTGCATACTGGAAATTTTGCCCAGGTGACATACGGGAAAGATGGGGAATTAACCCCTTGTTTCCCAGTAAAAAGAGGTGTAAGGCAGGGGTGTGTTCTGGCCCCTACACTGTTCTGTCGTTTTATTAACGCTCTGATCGACCAATTAAATAAGGTAGCTAACAAGGAGTCCCCAAAGCTGGTCCGTGACAAGGTGCAAGCAATGATGTTTGCGGATGAGACTTTGTTACTACTATCCAAGTTTCCCAGGGCCATCCAAAGGATCCGTGACAGCTTTTCTTTTCTGTAAAGAAGGGGTGGAGATCAACACATCAAAAACCAAGTACATGATTTTTAACCCAAGCAAAACATCTCGCCCAAATCCCTCTATAAATGGTCCTCAGCTAGAGAGGGTAGCTCTCTTTGATTACCTTGGTGTTACGCTGTCAGATATATTTTGATGGGACCCGGAGCAAGAAAAGGCAGGCTTAAGGCTAGCACAGATGGCTGGGGGAATAGTAAAATCATTCAGGAACTCATCATATAGACTGCCGGGCCCGCTGGCCCAGATTTATAAAGTCCAAATATAGAGTGCTATAATGTATGGGGCAGAATTTTGGGGTCATCTCCCTGCAGGTGGACTGGCTAAATCTGAGAACAAGTTTAGGAGGCAGCTCTTGGGTCTACCGCTAAGAACCCCTCTCATCCCCCTATGTATGGATCTTAGGATTAGACCCATAGAGGAGGAGATTTGACTTTCTGGCATAAACTATGGGCGACCCCCAAATTAACAGTCTACCAGTCTGAATTTACGGTGATTCTGGGACTCCCAGGGGTGGGAAAACTATCCTGGTTTGTACACATAAGAGATATGTGCTTCATATTAGGCCGGCCAAACCTATGGACCCACCCTGATGAAGTGTCCCCGACGATATCACAGATAGTACTAGTTAAACCTTACAGACTGCTTAGACTGGCTGAAACGCAGGGAAGCATAAAACTAGGCCACCTAACTTCTTCTTAATTTTAAAGACCAGTATTTATTTGAGTCTTTCCTTGATGTTGTTCAACCATCCATGGCAAGGAAATTATATATGCAGTTCAGATTGGGTTCCCTGCCGGTTCATGCATTTACAAACAAATGGTCAAAAGCCTCTCCCTTTAGATGTTCTGCTTGTAGCAGTCAAGAAGAGTCAGCCTTTCATGTTTTTCTTCTTCTGTCCTAGCTATAATGTAGCCAGGAGGCATTGGCTCTTACCACTTTGCAGGAACTTGGGGTATAAGCAGTGTCTGGAGGCCTTTATAGTTTTGAGAACTGACACCCATCCTCCGATTGTTTTTGCTGTGTCCCGTTTCCTTAATTCTATGTGGCATAGGCGCCGTGAGTTTTTTAATTCCCCCCCGCATATGTTAAACGTCCTTTTTGTATTTTCTACTGTTTTAACACTATTAATTCATTAAATTGCTGTTTTAAATGTTATCATCTTTTTAACTGTTATGAAACTTGATCAATTCATTCGCATTCTGGATATATTTTATAATGTTTAGTGATGTTTTTATTGCCCAAATCCAGTGATGTTTGTATTATATTTTCTGTTTTTATGGTCTATAATGACCGAAATAAAGCTTGATACTAAAAAAAAAAAGAATACTTTTTCACCCTTTATCCATACAAAACAAACAACACACACCTACTATATATACATATTTTAAATGAAAGACTTTTCATAATTAATAATCAATTAAACAATTAATATTACTAATTAATTAATAAATTATTATATTTAATTAACTTCCCACCCTCTACCTCTACAACTCGCAAATATAACATAAACGATATCTTAGTTACATATTAAATAATTCATAATCAAGCACACAATTATGCAAATTAACATTTATTAAATATTACAATTTCCTACACATCCTTTACCTATACAAAAAACAGAAAACACCCCAAAAATATAAACTACACAATTTACATAATTAATTATCAATTAAATAATTATTTATGATAATATTGTTTTTTTAAATAATTAGAATTAATGTATTACCCACCCTATACCCATACAAAACCCACAACCAACACTTTAAATTTAACATAACAAATATTCATACAATTCACATAAATAATTATTGAATAAACAGTTATAAACAATTAATATTATATTAATAATACATTATAAATAATTAACTTTTCACGCTATACTCCTACAAAATACAGAACCCACACCTCAAACTTAAAAAAAACATTAATGAGACTATTCAAATTAATAATTATCATTTAATATACCCCTACAAAACCCACATCCCACACCTAAAACTTAAAAAAAATTATACAATTAACATAAAAAATTATCAATTAAATAATTAATATTAATTTTAAAATCTCAAAAATTATTTTCAATTAATTTAGTTCCAACCCTATTCTTTTATAAACCTCACAACCTGCTACGGTACTAAAAACAAAAAAAAACAATTACATTAAATTTAAAAACTTCTTTTAATTTACAAACCAGTTTGACCAGTTTCCTCATTAGCTGAACAAAGCAGCTCCACCAGGCGTCGGACATAATCCTCAGACTCCTCTGTCAGGAAAGAGGTCATTTGTCTTTAGGGAAAGACAGAGTAGTGTGGGGGGTGGGAGGCCATGGTCCCAAGGAATTCAATAAGTTCTCTTGAGGTCAGGCACTGTCCAGGCAGGGTTGGGTAAGTAAAAGTTTAGCAAGGGGGAAGAAGTCACCAAAGTTGGCCATGTTGAGGTCAGGTATCCTAGGACCCTTTTTTAAACCGAGAGTGAGCCGGGTATGACAGAGCTCTGTGGGGTACGAAGGGTCGGACTCCCATTAGTTATTACAGAGGACACAAGATCACTCACGGTGTCCCTAGGCTCTCGAGGCATAGCGCAGACCCTGAAAGGGTGCTGGGACACATCTCCCATTACGATTAGCAGCACGGTCGGAGCCGCCATTTTGCCTTGAGCCACTCTCTTTTTATTATACTCTAGATAGTCCCTTCTCCTTTCCAACATAGTAAGAATTCTGTTTTCAATCAAGCTTTAGCTGAAGCACAAATATCCTGTGGCCTATTAACAAATTCTGGCCTCATAAACATGTTAAATTGATCTTTAACATATTTCAGCCATGGGATGTTCCATGCATAATCATGCTGAATGCAATCAATCATATCTTGCTTAAGGAGTGTTTTGTGTATTGATCAGATGGAAAGCCATACCATGAGTCGAGTTAGCAGGACATGGTCTTCCAGATACGATAAGCCTAATTCTGCATGACAGGCGTAGGTAAGGACAGATAACAGTCTTCTCATGAACGTAATCTCACTAACCTGCAGGTGTCTTGTGTTGCAATTCTTGCATATGCTGGCGCCAAACATCAGCACATAAATACACTGTGCTTTGCAGATATTAACCACCACATCTAGGGGTTTAGAACCTAACTTTCCAGAGAATCTAAAAACTGCCTCCATAGTTAGGTCGAATTGGAGTTTTCTTAGTGTCATTAGATGCGCCCAGTTACACTTATTACCACAAGCTACCCCATGTACGTTAAGGTTGGAACAGAAAGGAGTTTAGTCCGGTTAATGTAATGTGATTTCAAATTACTGGGAATGCGACCACAAGCCATGGCAGTATATCTTAGCTATATTAGCTGCCAAACCTAGGTCACTTACAGAGGACAAATCTGTCGAATAATCTTGGACGACCCACTCCAGTCCTTGACAGAAGAACGCAGTCTTATGCATTTATCAATGTACGGAGACTTCTTTCTCGCATCCTGGGAATATTTGCCTCTCTCTAATTAGAAATTCTTCAATACTTCGGTTGTTGCTTGGTGTCTTTCCTTTCATGTTTGTTCAAGACGTGTCCTTCTCAAGTACGTATCAAACTGAACAGGCTATTATTGCGATGTCCTTTTTCTCAACTCAATGGGTCGCAGTAACCTGTTGTCAGAACCATCTTGTAGTTACTTCCACCGGACAAAATAGGGCTATCCAAATCGTGATAAGTTCTGGAATCAGAGCTGAATTGGAGCGGAGATGAGCGGGAAGCGAACCTTCGAGAGCGCTCCTCAGACTGTGAAGAGACGCTGACAAGCACAGTTGCATATGTCCTGTGCTATATTAAAAGAGCAATATTATTAGCAGTGTTATATAAAAATAAGATATGAAGTTATAACAAATCAAAACATGGCAGAATGAACGTCACATATTTTATACAATCTCATGTTCCGCCCAATGCTCACATGTATCTAATAGTTTTTTCTCAGCACTATTTAAAAAATGTCATACATCAACTGGCATGTCTCTAGATGGGGCATAGGGCAATCAGATTGTGGCAGTCAGACTGTATCGCAGAACAGCCATTATACAGTAGTGCCAAATTTCAAATTTCTTACTCCGTTTTATATGAGGTCCCAGAGGAAGTTTGTTGACAGAATATAAGGAATTGCACTACTGAAGAAAGGGTGAGGCGTGCTGGCTTCCCCCATGAGGAGCAAGCCGCACCGGCCTAACGCCGGCCTCTTCCGCCTCTGCTGAGTGACTGTGGCGGCCCTACGGTGTCGCCAAAAATTCCAAACACCCTCTTTGTCGGCTCGAAGCTCCTCCGTGCTCCCATGTGCTCCAACTGTGCACTGCAATGGTCTCCTACCACTGGGATCTGTTCGTCCCAAATTCGAACCGAGCTGGGGGCAGGGACTAGGGGTCACAAAGCACTGGGAGACAAGCTTGTCTAGTGTCTCATCAGCAGTGATTCAGCATGTGATGTCAGTACGCATGTGACGTCAGTACGCATATTCCATATTAAAAAACTAACAATATTTAAACAAACATTTTACAACTTATACAATTAACATGTATATTAAAAAACACAAAAATTATTAGAATTTATAATTATTAACAATATTTTTAACATCAATATTACTTACCTTAAAATCGATATTCTTGTCCATGATATTCTTGCTCACGATATTTCTGTGTCACAATATTTCCAACTCAATATTTGTGTCGATTGATATTACTGACACAATATTTTGTCTGTACACCCTTTGGGTATACTGAAGAGTAGAAAAAGTTGAATTTTTTGTTCAAGTTTACCTTTTTAGGATACTAAAAAGTAGTATAGTTAGAATTTTGGCATTAATTTACCTTTGTGTATACCAAAAAGTAGTAAACTTACTCAAAAGTGTAAGTTTACCTTTGTGAATCGGGCTTATTGACTTCAACCAGCTCTCTTAGATGGCCAATCATCTAATATACAGGGTAGATGCATCAGTCATGCAATTTCCCAAAATTGCTTTCAGTTCCATGAAAAGAAGAGACCGTATTAACATCAACACTCTGCTAGTTTCTGATTCTTTTTGCCTCTGTCCAACCCCACTCGTTGACGTCAACATCACAGCTACACCGCTTTTCTTCGTCTTTCATATCACCATGTGTTATTGCTACAGTTCATCAATTGGGACTCTTAACTCTACTATGGAATCATCCTAAGCAGTTAAACCCTCCCTCACATGCATCGGTTTTGCCCTTAAAGGGTCTATGGAAAGTGGACAAAACTTTACAAATTTTGCTCCAAGACATTTTACAACTCTGCTCCTTTATGATATGATCTCCCACTTTACCAGGAAAGACAGTTGTGATAGATGGAGCTACCTCAGGAATAACCTGCTGATAATTCTCAGATACATTTCTGGCAGCTTTTTTTGTTGAAGAAAGCTTGATGAATTACTAAGTGAAACCATGATTATGCTGGTTATTTCTCATGTTACAAGAGCTAGAATTAAGCACACACATGGGGTTGAGGATAACGTATTACCATCTCAGCCCTTTAAGCAAGAATTTACTGGAAAAGATCATACTCCGGTTAAGGAAACAGAATGCAGTATAAAAGAAGACAGAAATTACAATGCCCAATTAGGGGAGTTTTATAAAGTGTAGGAAAAGATTAAAAAAATTGATCTATTCTTGAATTGAAACCCAATCTCAACCCTAGTTGAGTACCTCTTCTCCTGCATTCCCCATTCAATAAAGACAAATATTTAAAGCTTGTAGCAGTCTCGGGTATACCAAGACTGCCTCTGGAATGCAAGTTTTTAGAAATAAAAGCTTCACCTTGAGATCTTGAACTCAAAGACCAGGGAAGATCTGATACTATAAGTGGCTTACTGTAATAACTTAAGGACACGCTCCTTCATGCTCTTCACCATTTCCTTCTGCTCAGCAAGCTTCACTTTGTACATCTCTTCTCTTTCGTTTGCTTCACTCCTTTCTTTCTCCAGGGCACTCTTCATTGATTCCTGGTCTTGCTTCGCTCTGGGGAGAAGAAAAATCAATAAGGCTAGTCGTAAAGGTCTGTGATGAGAGGTAAAAAGACACAAGAGAGTATGTTAGAAGTGATAGTTTGAGAAAGAGAGAGGAAAAGATAGATAGATGAGCAAGAAGGAGTCAAAGCCTAAATTTTAAAATAAAATAGTGTAAAGGTTAGGCACAAAATGAAGTAGGGATAAACAAACAAAGTGAAAAGATAGAGAAAGTGAGCAATAAAGAGTTAGAGGTCAATTCAATTCAATAAACTTTATTCGGAAACATGTAAATCATGTCCATAAAAGTACATACATACAGAAAACATGCTAAAAATGTTCAAGACAATCGCAATCACTAAGAAAGAAAATACAGTAGAGTACATATAATAAATCAAAATAAGACACTTAAAAAGATTTAGAATAGGTAAAATGTTGTATAAAAAACATTAAAAAATCATGCTTTTCCTATAACTGATGGCCCTGAGTAAGTAACTAGCTGTATAAAAACAGATGTCAGGATGATGCATGTTAAAAAGTAATTTCATTGCCGCTTTAACAGTTCTGGCTCCGAATTTAATAAATAAAGGTTTTAAAAAGAATTTACGACATTCGCTATACAAGTTGCAAGTAAGTAGAAAGTGCTCTGTGCTTTGTTCTGAAGTATTGTCACACCGACATGGACCTGTGGGGCGTGTTTTAATCTCAGGGAATGCAACCAATAGATGGGCCGTACCCATCCTCAACCTGGTAAGAACAAACCTATGTTGCCCTTTAGTTACCTGAGTGAGGTATGGATGTAGGCCCACAAATTCATTCAAATGGTTATAGCGTACACAGGTAGAAAGCTTCAGATCATCCGTGGCCCGTCTTTCTGCACAATGATTTAAGAAAATTAATTTCAGACTCTTTTTAGAGAGATCCGAAGCAGAACAATGATCTGATGCAACGTCAAACCCAAACACATTAGAAAAGGATTCAATAATGTATTTAATCCAAGGGATTCTGTGAAAATAGTCAAGACGAAGGCAATCCTCAATGATGGTCCTATTAAATGCAACTTCGTCTTTGATCCAAATAGAACGCCACAACATCAAAGGTCTCAATAATAATAAATCATTTAGATGACATAGTCCTAATTCTTTATGAACCAGACTATTAGCAGTAGAAGTCGGGAGACACAATAATTTTTTCAGAAATGTATTCTCTTCTACCTGCAAAGATTCTGCCCTGGATACTCCCCATACCCCTGCTCCGTAGAGGGCAGCAGATAGACACCTGGCTTCGAAAATCTTAAGCATAGCTTTAGGACTTCTATTACCTAATTTACTTGCAAAGGCGAATATTCCATTTGCACTCCTGGCCATTTTATCACGCACCACCTTGTGCTCGGTGTCCCAGCGGCCGTTTTTAGAAAAGTTGACCCCTAGGTAACAAAAGTTTTCCACGCACTGCACCTCTTGACCATCGATGAGATACCTATAGGGCTTTTTAGTTTTGACTTTACTAGCTCCACACTCCATCACATAAGTCTTGCTCTTATTAATGATCAGCTTTCTCTTTTCGATAAAGGCCACAAATTTATCTATCAGAAGCTGTAGGCCCCGAGGGGTCCTGGAGAGCAACACTGCGTCGTCCGCATAGAGTAACACGGGGATGGAGCTTGTGTTTACTCTAGGGGCGTCCGCTGGTACCTCCTTTAGGATCGAATCAATTTCATTAATAAACAGAGTGAAAAGCAAAGGGGCCAAAACACACCCTTGTCTAATACCTCTCCTGACCCTAAATTTATCTGTGCACTCGCCCGAAGGCCCATAACGGACGCACGAGCTAAGCCTCTCGTATAGACGGGCCAAAAAGTATATAATTTCCCTAGGTGCTCCCATTTCTAGCAATATAGTCCATAATATGGCGTGGTCCACCAGGTCAAAAGCGCTGCTCAGGTCAGCGAAACATAGGTAGAGCGAACCATTTTTAGCTCGGGTGTATTTCCCTATCAGGAGCTCCAGGTTTAAGCATTGTTCAATGCAGCCTCTACCTTTCCTGAACCCGTATTGACAGTCTGTCATTATCTGATTAGACTCAGCCCACTCTTCTAATCGGACGAGGAGTACACGGCTCATAATTTTGACAGACGAATCCAGCAATGAGATTGGCCGGTAGTTTTTAACATTTCCTCGGTCCCCTTTCTTATGAATCGGGACTATTATGGATTCGGACCAGGTGCACGGGAAAGTATAGCGAACAGCGGCATTAAAAACTTTGACCAATACTGGTCCCCAAGTCTCAGGTGCAAATTTGTACATGGCGACTGGGACACCGTCGGGTCCCTGGGCCTTACCGCCCTTACTAGCCCTAATACAACTTAGGACCTCCGGCAAGGTGATGTCTAAATCAAGTACTGGCCAAGAGCAACTTGTCGGCAACGTTACCGTATTAGAGTTAAAAATACCGGAGAAGTGCTGTACCCACGACTCCTTACCCACGTTTGAGGTTAACACGGGAAGTTTATCGTCTTTTAAAAAGGGGCTATTTACTACTGCCCAAAAAAGGGTACAATTGTTCGATGCAGCCGCCAGATCCAGCCGCTCCCAAGCTTCCTCGCGTAATTCATTTTTCCTTTGCTTAAGAGCCAGGTTATAATCGGATCTAAGCTTGGCTACGACTGTTTTGTCTCTAGGTTTATTGGATAGTGCGTTTTTCAGTAACTTCAATGCCACAGTGCAGGCATTGTTAAACCATCCCCTTGCTTTGTTATTAAAATTTCCAGTCAGCCTAGAAAACTTACCACTAATAAAAACATTGATTTTCGTAAAATGAAAAGTGCAGGCCTCCAGGTTTGGTTTCTCATCGATAATTGATGTAATATCGTTTAAGCAGTGTGAGATAATGCAGTTAGAAGTTACTTCTGCTCTAT
The DNA here is from genome assembly GCF_964263255.1 of Lissotriton vulgaris. Lineage (NCBI taxonomy): Eukaryota > Metazoa > Chordata > Amphibia > Caudata > Salamandridae > Lissotriton > Lissotriton vulgaris. The sequence continues at coordinate 65,640,916 of NC_141687.1, forward strand.
CTCCAACCCACCTTATCCTGAATCCGTTCGGCCTATGTACCTCAATGTTTATAATAGGGCTGCTATCTGGAATTGTACAACCTTTCCAAAACCTAGTTTCGATAACAAGACAGTTATGGTCACTAACCAAGTAATCAACAACCTTGACATCAGAACTAAAATGGGCTAATTCGGAAGACATGCAAATTAAAATCAATTACAGTGTTTGCCCCTCTCCCCACAAAAGTTGGCAAACTATCACCCTTCCCATCCTGTTCAATCTCTAGGATTTCCATATCGTAATCTAGTAGGAAGGAGTTCAGAGTATCTCCATAAGTATTATGTTGGAAATGCGTAGCTGGCTCTCCAACACGGTTCAGGATGCCACACAACTTGTGGTTGGAGAGAGGACAAACAGAAATATTAAAATCTCCAACATATATGAACTCAAAAACTGCATTGGAAACTTTCATCAATTGTTTGATTGCGGTGTCTAATTCTAAAATAACCTTATATCTACTGGCATCAAAAACATTATTATACATATTGATCAACAAAATGTTTTTGTGTGCCTCATCAACTAGCCACAATAATTGGGAGTTATTACCCACAGTGATGTGCTCCTTCACCCTTGTTCGCATTTTCACTGAGGTCAGGATTAACAAACCACCTTTAGCCCTACCTGAGGTAGTAGCCGTTGCTGGTAACTCGTAAGCTACAAAGCCATCAAGGCCCTTAAAATTTAGGCACCAGGTCTCTTGAAAGCATATGATATCAAATGTTCTAATAAGTTCTAACCACCCCAGTACTTCTAGTTTAGAGGCTAGTCCTGCAATATTCCAGCTGGCAATAAGGCGGGATGTTGTTGGCCCCGCTAAGGTATTGCAGGGTAGACCCACATGCTTAGGCTGTATACTAACAGTAGTAGCAGTTATATTTGGGGACTGATGCAAATCAAATCCTACATCCCCTTCAACAAGCTCATGTCTGACCTCTTGTCAATCGCAATTATTAAGACCAGACAGAGCATCATACCTATTATGTAGTAGCGTTCTTGGTACTAGGGGGAGTGCCCAACGATTATGCATATTCAAGTGATTATCCCACCCTAATGCTGGTGTTTTCGGTAGAGTTACGTTTTGTTGTTCCCCATAGAAGAACTTTAATGTTAGGGGTACCACCGTACCTCTTCTACGCTGGGGTGGGAGAATATGTGTTAGGACATTAGGAAGTACGTCAGGGTGGGCAAACGTTACCACCACACAATCCCCTTTAAATCTTTTGGGGCGATTCCCTATCCAGGGAACACGTTTGGCTGATTTGATATCATGCGCCAGTTGCTGTATCCCACCAGGCGCTAACCTCATGTTGGCGAGAATCAAGAGGGAGAGAGAGGACCAGAAAGCTAGTCCAGATCCCCGGTTTATATGTATCGGTATCAATAGGAGACTAGCTCTACAATGGATTAATCTGACACGGTTATGGTAGATTAATATTAGTTATGTAGCGACTCAGTATTTTGCCGGGTGGCAATGGCACCTCTTGGGTGTCTTTTGAAAGCCCTCACCCACCAACCTAGTTGGTGGCATGCTTCATCATCGGGCCCACCCAGTGACACCTAGCGTGTCCCGGGTGTGCTTCGACGCCTGATTACAGCGGAGCAGGTATGTCACTGTGTGTGCGGTGTGAGGTGCTAAGATAAGTGAAGTTAAAACGGCTTGACAGGTGGTCCCTGGGGTGAGGATATTTTATTAAAAGGGCCTCTGCCAGCGGTTAAAAATAAGGCTGTGGGACGTTAGAGGCGGGTTACGACCTCCTACGTCCTTGAGTAGTCAACATGTTTCAGCCAGTGCCTTATGTTAATCTGGCTTTCATCAGGACAATAAATATGTGTGGGTTAAAATTAGGGGTTGTGTAGTGTAGTCTATGTGTCTACACGCCCTAAAGTGTATCTAGCTGTGAGATGGGGGATTCCCTTCTCAAGATCACCTGTACATTTAACATTGAGGACAAGTACAGGACAAACATAGGAGAAAAAGAGTCACTAGAAAGTATGGGTCATAAAGTGTGACAGCCGACATAAATTGCGACAGGTGCAGACTATGAGCGGCTCAAGTGTAATGATACTGGTGGTATCATTAATGTGGTATCGCACTAGTACTTCGAAGGTGAAGTGGTTAAAACAGCGGTAAAAAATTACAGTGAAAGGTGAAGAATTGTGGCGCAAGGAACATTTCTTACGCTTTCAATGCTTGTTGGTAGCTCCAAGGTTATTGAAGTGGCAGGGTGAAGCCCTAGTTGGGGGAGAGAGAGGTAGGACCATTGGGATTAGGGAACCTGTAGGAAAAAAGTGGGGAGCGCTTACCCTTGGTGGTGATACTCAGCATACTCACAGGATTTCTGGCCAGCACCAGCGTGGGACCTGTTGTGCCTCCTTCGCAGAACCGGTAGAGAATGACTGCTGTTACCGGCTTTTATGCTGTCATAGATTGAGTGATTGACCCCACCTGTTGGGAGAGTAATGGTAGAAAGACTCGCGGGAGGGTCTAAATAGCATTCAGCTGCGTTAGGCAAGCTCGGGTGTGGAGCGCTAGAGTAAGCGTCTGCAGCTGCCGGGTGCCGGGTGCGGCTGAGTATTGCGCATGCGCGGTCGAGAAGCGGCCCGCGCATGCGTAGAGAGCGTGCGCGGCCGGCAATTGGCCCGCGCATGCGTCAGGAGTAGTGTTCTGGGGCGCGAACGGGAGACTATCCCAGTTCGCGCTAATGATGTAAAATTTACCCTTCGTGGTGTGGCTAGGGTAATATGTGGAAATTGACAATGCACCAGAATAGCATAAACACGGGGGGACTTCTCCCTTATCTACTATTGGGGAGAGTATCTGTTGGAACTAGGTAATTGGCAATAATGCACAAAGGTGGCACATAGGTGGCACAGCTAATGCTTGCTTATTGCACCAACTATTTTCAGGTGCCAGGAAGGCGCAGAGGTATTAGATGGGGCCTACCTGGGGCAGGTAGAGGTCAGGGGGCGTACTGTCCTGGTTAGTGGATATTATGACAGGTCCATTAGGATAAATGGCCTGATGGTTTGACTGGCATCATAGGGTCAAGGAGTTCCAGGGAATTGCGTCATTGAGCCCATCAGTAGCTGTGGATAGACGATATATCCACCTTTGTTCTTTGTTCAGAAGTTTTTTGTCATTGTTGACGGGACTGACTTGTATTTGCTCAATGACTGTCCATGTAAAGTCATTGGGAGTATGCCCATGCGTGATGAAATGATTTGTTAGTTTACTGATGTTTTTCTTGCATCGCATGGTACTGCGATGTTCTGTGATCCTGGTTCTCACTTTGCGAGTGGTCATGCCCACATATCTGAGTCCACATCTGCAGGTTATTAGATAGATCACATTCTGTGAATTGCAGTTTGTGTGGCTCATTTGGGACCACACTTTATTTGGTTCCAGGTTCAGGGTTTTTGTGTGAGATGTTAAATGACAGACACTACAGTCATTACATGGGTAGTGTCCGGTTACTTTCGGCATTCCCCATGCATTAAGGATGGTATTGTCGGGTTTGGGTGGAGGTTTGGGTCTGGTGTTGACCAGTTGGTCTCTGAGATTATGGCACCTCTTGTAGGCGAACCTCGGGGGTTCCCATTTCCTTTGTCCTGAATTTATGATTCTCCAGTGTTTTTTTATTATTTTGGCCACGTCATTAGAGGCAGTGTTGAAAGTAGTCACACATGTGGTGGGTTGTGTGTCGTTTTCCTTGGTAACGTCTTCAAGCAGTGCGTCACGGTTCTGGTTTCTTGCCCTTTTCTGGGTTTTCCTGATGATTGTCTTTGGGTAACCTCGATTCTCTAGTTTTTGGGCTAGGTCCGCTGATTGAGTTTTGAAGTCTTTTACATCCGAGCAGTTTCTTCTGATGCGGAGAAACTGACCAAAAGGTAAGTTCTCTTTCAGTGGTCGGGGATGGAAACTGTTGAAATGCAGCAGTGAGTTTCTAGCCGTGGGTTTATAGTATGTGGTGGTTGTTAAGGTTCCGCCTTTGGCTGTTATTTGTAGGTCCAGGAAGGCGAGTTGTTGGTTACTGGCCGTGCAGGTAAACTTGAGATAGGGGTCCCTGAGATTGAGCCATTGTAGGAAGTTGTCCAGTTCAGGTTGTCGCCCGTCCCAGATGACCAATATATCATCGATATATCGGTACCATTTTTGTATGTGGATTTTGAACGGGTTGGCTTCCGTATTGATGTGTGTTCTCTCAAAGTGGTGGACGTAGAGTCCAGCTACACTCGGTGCGAAAACACTGCCCATTGAGGTTCCGTTGGTTTGTAAATAAAAGGTGCCCTCATATTCAAAGTAGTTTTCTTTGAGGGCAAAGGCCGCGCAGTTCATAACAAAACTTCTGGGTGTATGGTAAGGCCAGGGTGAATCCTCCAAGATGTCATGTAGGACCTGCAGGGTGGCGTCTTGTGGGAGGCTGGTGTATAAGCTTTCCACATCCAGTCCTACCAATAGTTGAGTTTCGGGGTCAAAGGGAAAGTTGTCGATGACCTGCAGAAGGTGTTTCGTGTCCCTGATGTACGTGGGGGTTTTTTGTACCAGGGGGTTTAGGTAGAAGTCACAGTATCTTGAAAGTGGCTCCAGGATCGAATTGATGCCTGATACTATTGGCCTGCCCGGTGGCGGAATGACCCCTTTATGTACCTTGGGTACTGTGTAGAAGTATGGGGTTATGGAGATATGTTCGTCTTCCGCTGCCTTTTTCACGAGGTTGTGTACTGAGTTGCGTAGTTGTTCTGAGGGATCCTGCTCCAGTCTGCGGTAGTTCCGGCCGTCGCTGAGTAATCTCCGGCATTCCGCATCGTAGTCAGTCTTGTCCAACAGCACGATGCCTCCCCCTTTGTCTGCTGGTTTGAGCAGGATCCCTCAGAACAACTACGCAACTCAGTACACAACCTCGTGAAAAAGGCAGCGGAAGACGAACATATCTCCAAACAGGAGGCCGAATACCTCTGCCCGGATAATACCAGAACCCCATACTTCTACACAGTACCCAAGGTACATAAAGGGGTCATTCCGCCACCGGGCAGGCCAATAGTATCAGGCATCAATTCGATCCTGGAGCCACTTTCAAGATACTGTGACTTCTACCTAAACCCCCTGGTACAAAAAACCCCCACGTACATCAGGGACACGAAACACCTTCTGCAGGTCATCGACAACTTTCCCTTTGACCCCGAAACTCAACTATTGGTAGGACTGGATGTGGAAAGCTTATACACCAGCCTCCCACAAGACGCCACCCTGCAGGTCCTACATGACATCTTGGAGGATTCACCCTGGCCTTACCATACACCCAGAAGTTTTGTTATGAACTGCGCGGCCTTTGCCCTCAAAGAAAACTACTTTGAATATGAGGGCACCTTTTATTTACAAACCAACGGAACCTCAATGGGCAGTGTTTTCGCACCGAGTGTAGCTGGACTCTACGTCCACCACTTTGAGAGAACACACATCAATACGGAAGCCAACCCGTTCAAAATCCACATACAAAAATGGTACCGATATATCGATGATATATTGGTCATCTGGGACGGGCGACAACCTGAACTGGACAACTTCCTACAATGGCTCAATCTCAGGGACCCCTATCTCAAGTTTACCTGCACGGCCAGTAACCAACAACTCGCCTTCCTGGACCTACAAATAACAGCCAAAGGCGGAACCTTAACAACCACCACATACTATAAACCCACGGCTAGAAACTCACTGCTGCATTTCAACAGTTTCCATCCCCGACCACTGAAAGAGAACTTACCTTTTGGTCAGTTTCTCCGCATCAGAAGAAACTGCTCGGATGTAAAAGACTTCAAAACTCAATCAGCGGACCTAGCCCAAAAACTAGAGAATCGAGGTTACCCAAAGACAATCATCAGGAAAACCCAGAAAAGGGCAAGAAACCAGAACCGTGACGCACTGCTTGAAGACGTTACCAAGGAAAACGACACACAACCCACCACATGTGTGACTACTTTCAACACTGCCTCTAATGACGTGGCCAAAATAATAAAAAAACACTGGAGAATCATAAATTCAGGACAAAGGAAATGGGAACCCCCGAGGTTCGCCTACAAGAGGTGCCATAATCTCAGAGACCAACTGGTCAACACCAGACCCAAACCTCCACCCAAACCCGACAATACCATCCTTAATGCATGGGGAATGCCGAAAGTAACCGGACACTACCCATGTAATGACTGTAGTGTCTGTCATTTAACATCTCACACAAAAACCCTGAACCTGGAACCAAATAAAGTGTGGTCCCAAATGAGCCACACAAACTGCAATTCACAGAATGTGATCTATCTAATAACCTGCAGATGTGGACTCAGATATGTGGGCATGACCACTCGCAAAGTGAGAACCAGGATCACAGAACATCGCAGTACCATGCGATGCAAGAAAAACATCAGTAAACTAACAAATCATTTCATCACGCATGGGCATACTCCCAATGACTTTACATGGACAGTCATTGAGCAAATACAAGTCAGTCCCGTCAACAATGACAAAAAACTTCTGAACAAAGAACAAAGGTGGATATATCGTCTATCCACAGCTACTGATGGGCTCAATGACGCAATTCCCTGGAACTCCTTGACCCTATGATGCCAGTCAAACCATCAGGCCATTTATCCTAATGGACCTGTCATAATATCCACTAACCAGGACAGTACGCCCCCTGACCTCTACCTGCCCCAGGTAGGCCCCATCTAATACCTCTGCGCCTTCCTGGCACCTGAAAATAGTTGGTGCAATAAGCAAGCATTAGCTGTGCCACCTATGTGCCACCTTTGTGCATTATTGCCAATTACCTAGTTCCAACAGATACTCTCCCCAATAGTAGATAAGGGAGAAGTCCCCCCGTGTTTATGCTATTCTGGTGCATTGTCAATTTCCACATATTACCCTAGCCACACCACGAAGGGTAAATTTTACATCATTAGCGCGAACTGGGATAGTCTCCCGTTCGCGCCCCAGAACACTACTCCTGACGCATGCGCGGGCCAATTGCCGGCCGCGCACGCTCTCTACGCATGCGCGGGCCGCTTCTCGACCGCGCATGCGCAATACTCAGCCGCACCCGGCACCCGGCAGCTGCAGACGCTTACTCTAGCGCTCCACACCCGAGCTTGCCTAACGCAGCTGAATGCTATTTAGACCCTCCCGCGAGTCTTTCTACCATTACTCTCCCAACAGGTGGGGTCAATCACTCAATCTATGACAGCATAAAAGCCGGTAACAGCAGTCATTCTCTACCGGTTCTGCGAAGGAGGCACAACAGGTCCCACGCTGGTGCTGGCCAGAAATCCTGTGAGTATGCTGAGTATCACCACCAAGGGTAAGCGCTCCCCACTTTTTTCCTACAGGTTCCCTAATCCCAATGGTCCTACCTCTCTCTCCCCCAACTAGGGCTTCACCCTGCCACTTCAATAACCTTGGAGCTACCAACAAGCATTGAAAGCGTAAGAAATGTTCCTTGCGCCACAATTCTTCACCTTTCACTGTAATTTTTTACCGCTGTTTTAACCACTTCACCTTCGAAGTACTAGTGCGATACCACATTAATGATACCACCAGTATCATTACACTTGAGCCGCTCATAGTCTGCACCTGTCGCAATTTATGTCGGCTGTCACACTTTATGACCCATACTTTCTAGTGACTCTTTTTCTCCTATGTTTGTCCTGTACTTGTCCTCAATGTTAAATGTACAGGTGATCTTGAGAAGGGAATCCCCCATCTCACAGCTAGATACACTTTAGGGCGTGTAGACACATAGACTACACTACACAACCCCTAATTTTAACCCACACATATTTATTGTCCTGATGAAAGCCAGATTAACATAAGGCACTGGCTGAAACATGTTGACTACTCAAGGACGTAGGAGGTCGTAACCCGCCTCTAACGTCCCACAGCCTTATTTTTAACCGCTGGCAGAGGCCCTTTTAATAAAATATCCTCACCCCAGGGACCACCTGTCAAGCCGTTTTAACTTCACTTATCTTAGCACCTCACACCGCACACACAGTGACATACCTGCTCCGCTGTAATCAGGCGTCGAAGCACACCCGGGACACGCTAGGTGTCACTGGGTGGGCCCGATGATGAAGCATGCCACCAACTAGGTTGGTGGGTGAGGGCTTTCAAAAGACACCCAAGAGGTGCCATTGCTAACCTCATGTTACCAGAGAGCCAGTGAAGGGCCTTACTACACAATGAGCTAGATGACTCGGTGACACCGTCATCCGGCAGAGGTACATTCGCTAACACCAGTACGACAGGTGAGGCTTCCTCGATAAACTGCAGGGGGTCTGTTCCATGGACTTGTGCTTGGGGTGCATTTCCTATCAATGGACACTCTACTGTAGTTGCAGTATTATGGTCAACTATCGGGGCAGGCATATGCACTACGTTTGTCGTCACACCAGATGGCCCTTCACCAGCTTGATTAGCCCTTGCAGTAGTATCTATTGTTGATAATAGAGTATTAAGACTACCTATTTCCTCAGTTAACTTTGTTTGCACACCCCCAAGTCGTTTTACTTCTGCCTGTAATTTATCTATTTTGGAGATCAGAGGTTTTACAATTTCGAAAAGTTTACCCTCAACAACCTCAAGCAGTTTAGTAAACATATCATCATCTCCTCTATTTCTTGTAATCCCTTCCCCTACAGCCTTTTGTGGAGCTCTAAAGGGGCCAGGGGATAATATTCTTTTTCTTTTTACTCTTGGCCTTTGTCCGCCCTGTTTCCGTTGGTTCTTCACACAGGCGCGCACCGGCCGTGGTGTATGCTCAGTTAATGGTAGCTCATCCTCCACAGGACCAGATACAGTTTCTGGGTCTGAGTCAGTAACGTTGTCAGAGTCTACCTCCAGAGTAACGGGAGATGCTAGCATAATCAGTGGCTGGCTGTCAGTCTCAATCCTAGATGATACGTTTGGCGAGACCCTATTTTCCACCAGCACGAAGGGGCTATCCTCTGCTGACTGAGGCAAAGTAGGGCTTAACCTACGCAAGTCTGGTGACTGGCTTAACCCAAGTGATTCCCTCCTTTGTTCGTTTATTTTCTTCACCGTTTGCACAACATAATTATCCATGGTGTTAGTGGGCAGAGCAACAGGTTTCTTTTTTGTCGCCATATCGATGTCACACAGTTCGCAAACAATGCAGCAGCAAGGTCTTACTTGTGGGCGCGTCTCTGGTGGTCCAGGGGGTTGGGCCCTGCCCCTGCCTCCTCGTGCCGATGAGGGCCGTAGAGGGCCCGCCCTTTGCCCGGGCTTCGCCCCGGGCGCTCCCGCGCGCGACTCGCGGGGCGAGAGGCACTCCGCTGTTAAATCGCGCCTCCGGGCGCAGGTGATGACGCTCCAGGTGCGCCGCTTGCCTCCGGGGCACCTGGGAAGTGTAGTCCCGCAAGTGGGAGAGCCTCGCTATCCCGGCCGTTGCCCTCACGGCGCTGAAATGGTGGAAATGGCGCCACAAACTGCCGTTTTCCGCTCGGCGTGTGTCTCTGTTACAAGGTGAGCCCCCACTGAGCGCTCGGCGCTCCGCTGTTAAATCGCGCCTCCGGGCGCAGGTGATGACGCTCCAGGTGCGCCGCTTGCCTCCGGGGCACCTGGGAAGTGTAGTCCCGCAAGTGGGAGAGCCTCGCTATCCCGGCCGTTGCCCTCACGGCGCTGAAATGGTGGAAATGGCGCCACAAACTGCCGTTTTCCGCTCGGCGTGTGTCTCTGTTACAAGGTGAGAGTTAGAGGTCAATGGAGTGAGAAACTGAACAAAATGTGACAGGGCCCAGTAGGTGAAAGAGGAAAGAAAGTGAGGAAATTAAAGTGGAAGAGAGAGGATAAACGATAGAAGATAGGGGACTGATGCAAAGGAAAAGATGGATATTGAGGGATACAATAAAAGTGAGAGAGAAATATTTAGAGAGGGGAAAGGTAAGACATGTAGAAAGACAATCAGCAAGGGAAAGATAGAGATATAAAGAATGATAAAGAAAGACAAAAGAGACAGATAGAGAGATGTTACATGATCAAGAGAGGAGTATACATGGAGAAAAATGAAAATAATAGTAGTATAGCACATGAAATAAAAAAGAAACAGAAAGAGACAACAAAAAAAAATTAGTAGAGAAGTAAAGGGAGATGGAGATGGAAAAAGACAGAGAGAGAAGTGTAGGGTAAGAGGTTTGTTGAAGGATAGGTCAAAAGCAATAGCGAAGGAGAGCGAGTGACAAAAGCTAAGAGTGAGGTAAAGACCAAGAGAAGAGAGAAAGAAAAAAAGAGATTGAATTCTTCTAATTTTTACTAGAAATTCTCTGTCTTCAGACTTATTCTCTTTCTTGGTCCTCTGCTTCTTTATCCTCACTTTTCTCTCCTCTCTCTTGCTACCCCTTCCACATGCTCTTACCCTCAATAACAAGGAACTGAAATGAACTGATTGTGAGAGATCATTTGAGAAAGGAAGGAGGGCAAGAAGGCAAGAAAGAGAGAGAGAGGGAGAAAAAGAGTGAGAATTTAGAACCCAGACTCGTGTTAGGAATAGAGTTATTTTGTACAGGAGCTAAAACATGATTAGAGATGACCTCATAAATACCTACACACAGAATGTGTAATCAATCAAGATTTTCATCAAACAAAAAAAAACTTATGACTTCAAGAAAAAGTACAAGAGGAAGAACAAACCCAAAAAGTGTTAAGATGGGTGCAAGAATGTCAAATACACTATTTAGGACCACAAAAAACCCATGTAAAGAAATGCTTTATGAATAGGTGCTATATCTGTGCCAAACTGATCTCTGCACCACACCAGAGGCTCTGCTGGAGTAATGTCATTTTTTATGAATTTGTGTGTTTATATTAAATCTTTAACATAGTACATTTTATGGTTCTATGGAACATAAATAAAGGAAACATGTTGATAATGTCTCCGACCATCATTGCAGTTCCAATGTATACAGGAGTGCGTTGTGTTTAGGGTTCTAGATGCACAGTCAAACATACAGTAACATATACATTCATGCCCTCACAATCCAACCCTGGCAATCATAATCTGTGCATATATAAAGCATATAAAGGAGAAGAACTTTGGTAAGGAGTAGTAATTCCAGGAAAAGAATATGCAGTAACTACATGGTAAAAGATCACCCCTTCACTTATCTATGTATATCATTCTGTATGCTAAAGAAGACCTGTGGAAAGAGCACTTGTGATATACTTGCTCTGGGATGTTAGGGGCTGATTAGGATGGCGGGTGGAGGCACATCCGCGGTGTTGGCGGTGGCAGAAAATGTCCTTTTCCGCACTCCATCGGCGGTCCTTGCATCCGCTGTATTACGATGAGCATAGATAGCCCGTTTCCCATTCGCTGCGGTGTTTCGGGTTCTGCCAGAAATCTCTGTCTGCTCCGGTAGCGGACAGAGCCTATAGAGAGGGACCGCCGAGCAGAATGTGGTTACGACCGCCGGACATATCATGATGACTCAAACAGCCCCTCACACCGTAGCGGAGAATCCGGCCATTCGGGGACGGTGGTAACACTACTGCGGATAGCTCCATTCGTTCCAGACCGCAAGGAAAAGGGCAGTCTTAGGCCTATACGCAGCAATTCAGACTGCCGCAGACAGATTTCCAGCTTTTCTGGCGGTGTAGCCTGAAATCCGATTACCACGGTCGGATGTTTCAGGCAGTGCATCCTAATCTGACCACCAGTTTTGCCGCTGTACCTGTGGATGGTACTTTTCTGCTACAACAGCGGTCAGAATGTTTTTCCACCCGCCATCGTAATCAACCCCTTACTTTCTGGGTAGAAGATGTGGATTTATTTATTTTATAGCATTTCTAAAGCATAAGCATTCCCAAAAGTATAGTGGTACTGAAAATTGTTAGATTGAAACAGCATTAAGAATTTACAAAAAGCTTAGTCCTATATACAAGATAGAATGCAGAAAAATGCAGGTTTTTAGTGGTTTCAATGTTGATTCAGTAGAAAGCTGAAAGGGAAGAGTATTCCAGTTTCCCTGTGGGGAAATAAAAGACGCTGCCACATGGAAAGGGGCGACCACTCGGTCCCCCCGAACGTATGGTCGGGGGCCCGGATCCTCCCGGGAAACCATTTTGGGCGGGGGGCGTGTCACGGCTGGTATGCCCGAAGCGGCGTAGCCGGGGTGCGCCTTTTTCCCGCCCAAGAGGGGTTGTCCTAGACACCTACACCGATGGCCACGCCCAGTAGGCGTACCAGCGGAGGGTTCATGCCCTCCCGAAGAGGAATAAAGAGAGCAGGAATCCGAAGAAGCATCCTCTTGTTCCTGTGCTTGGAAGCTGCACCCACTCGTTGCACGTGAGCCCTCGACGGAACAAGGAGCAATTTTTAGAACTTGTAATTCTTGTGTTTCTCTTTCAGCGACTTCGAGGCTAAGGATTCAGGACCGTGTTGATCAACTTGGGTCGAATATTCGATAACAATGCCTGGCAAGAAGGCAGGAAAGAAGTCCGGGACTGACCTGATGCTTCGCATGCTGATAAGAGATATGGCGAACATGAAGAAGCAGATGGCTGCGATGAACAATACGGGTAAACCGAAGAAGGTAATAGGCCCGGCATTGCCGGGAGTTGTCCCCACGGGTAGGGGTAAACGGGTCAGGAATAGGGCGGCAGGGGAGGAGGCCCCGGTTCCCGAGGTACCGCCGGCAAGCCCGGCCATTCCAGTCGAGGCCCCGGCACCAATCCCGGACGCGGGTCAACCGATTCCGGTTGTTGTTACGCCCGCCAATGAGGAGGACATGCCTCCAGAATTAGCCGCCCAGTTGGCCGCATGGCTCAGTGGGAAAACAGGGGGTGCTACGGCACCGGTAGACACGGCCGAAGAGGCCAAGTTACTAATGCAGCAGTTGCGGCAGTCGCGAGAGGCCGCAAAGGCGAATCTCCCTCTTGTCCCCCCACAGGTCACCTTGGAAGGACCGGCAGCTGGCGTCGGAAAAACAGCGGGAACAACAATGGAGCCTGGTAAGCAGGCATTGCCAATGGCGAGGGAGGGGTCTTTGCCCTCAAGACGGGAGAGGGTGGTCCAGCATATACCGTTGGACACGAAAGAATTGATATGGGCTGATAAGTATGTGAATATGTTTTCTCTGCTGACTGACCATCGCGAGATGGAGTATGCTAAGACGCAGAAAGATTTGTGGCACCCGAGTGTATGGCGAGCAAAAATGGCGGGATTCAGGGTTGATGAGACAATCACAAATTGGGCCAAGGCCTTTGCGATGTTTACTGCAATTATTGGGGAACGTAAGCCCGAGGTTTTGCCCGAATTGTCCTGCTATCAGACACGAATAATGGATTTTTATGAAACGTATGAGGGCAATGAGTGGATGGGTTACGATATGAAGTTCCGTAAGGCCAAGGAGTACGATTCATCTCTGACGTGGGATTGTCTCGACTCGATTTCTTGGCAGAAGCAGCTCCTGCCGGGCGCGACAAAGTCGTCCTCGCTCGGCGGAAATGGGTCGGGTCTTCCCGCCAACAGCCTGCGGTGCCCTTTCGAGCGGGCCCCGGTGGCGACCACCAAGCAAGGAATGGTGGGAATGGGGGTAAGAGAGGGGTCTGTTGGAATTTTAACAGGGGCAATTGCACCAGGCCACAAGGGACATGTAAGTTCAGACATGCGTGTGCAGGTTGCGGGAATTCCTCGCACCCCGAGAGTTCGTGCAGATCCAGAAATAGTGGGATGGGGGTAGAGGAGGGGCCAAGCAAGACTGAGGGGGACCATTGTGTACCTCTACCTACCCCCGTTGATATCATGGCGATGATCCCCTGGCTAAACGAATACCCTGATCATGTCTCCGCTGGGGTGTTGAGGAATGGCTTCCTATATGGTTTCCACATCCCGGCGGGGGATTTTCGTGGGGGACCACTTTGTAGAAACCAACTGTCGGCTCAGCATAATCCAGCGGTGGTGGAGAGGAAGATTGCAAAAGAGGTTGCCCTTGGCCGGGTTGCTGGCCCATATTGGCACCCGCCAGTAACTAATTTCATCTGTTCCCCGTTAGGAGTGGTTCCCAAGAAGGACCCGGGGGAATTTAGGCTGATCCATAACTTGTCAGCTCCGAGGGGTCTCTCGGTGAACGATGCGATTGACCCGGGAGTTTGTTCGGTGCGGTACGCATCCTTCGATGAAGCCGTCACCATGTTGAATCGCCTGGGGCCCGGAGCGCTGATGGCGAAGTCAGATATCGAGTCGGCGTTCCGGTTGCTCCCGGTACACCCACGGGATCAGCGTCTGTTAGGCTTTGTGTTCCAGAGACGTTACTACATGGATAGATGTATGCCAATGGGTTGCTCCATCTCTTGTGCTTATTTTGAGAATTTCAGCTGTTTTTTGGAATGGGCATTCACCAAAGCCACTGGCCATAGCTATGTTATGCATTACTTGGATGATTTTTTGTTCTTGGGGGCAGCCGGCGACACAAAATGTGCGCAGGCGTTACAGGAATTTTGCACCCTCATGAAGGGATTCGGAGTGCCATTGGCACCAGGTAAGACGGTTGGACCATCTACTTCACTCGAGTTTCTGGGAACAGAGCTCGATTCTGTGGATGGATGTTTCAGTTTGCCAGTTGGGAAAGTAGCGAAATTCAGGGCTTCCCTGGAACTGTGCCTTAGCAAGGAGAAAGTTACCCTCCATCAGTTACAACAAGCAGTGGGTCAGCTTAACTTTGCCCTAAGAGTGATACCAATGGCCCGCCCCTTTTCCCGCTCTATCGCACAAGCTAGGGTTGGTCTCAAGGAAGGGCACCACCGCACGAGACTGTCTGCAGAGGTTCGCCAGGACATGCGCATATGGTTGGCATTTCTGGCGGACTTCAACGGTCAAGTGGTGTGGAACAAGCCGCCAGCGTCTTCGGACGAGCTGGGTTTGTGGACCGACTCGGCGGGGAGCATGGGATTTGGCGCCATCTTTGGTAATCGATGGTCGGCGCAAACATGGCCGACGTGGTGGCACACCAGTGGTCTCACGGGTAACATTGGGTTCCTTGAGTTGTTCCCCATTTTTGTGGCTCTAATGGCATGGCCGGATGAGTTCAGAGATCGCTCTGTGGTGTTTTGGTCTGACAATATGACTGTTGTTGAATGTATAAATAATAAGGCAGCATGCTGCAAGTGGATATTGAGATTACTGAAGGAAATTGTACTACTTTGCATGAGACTGAACGTGCAATTCAGGGCGAAACATGTGCCGGGTGTACTGAACCAGGCTGCTGATGCACTCTCTCGTTCACACATGCAGGCTTTCGGGGGTTATCTACCTTCCGCGGACCTAGCGGCGGCACCATTTCCCGAAGCACTCTGGCTACTCGGTGCCCCGGATTACAAGACCTCGTGGCAGCAAGCTTAGCCCCCAGGACAAGGAAGGCATACGAAGGAGCGTTTCGTTCCTATTGTGCATTTTTGGGTCCGGCAGGGGAGGACAAATGGGGTCAGGAGGATTACTTCCTGAAGTTTCTGGTAGCACTGCACAGAGAAGGCCGATCAGCGGCAACGGCCAATAGGCACCGGGCCGCCATTTCATTCATGGCGCAGGCGCATGGCATCAAGGACCCGACATCGTCCTTTTTGGTAAAGAAAGCCCTTCGTGGTTGGCAACGCCTTGAGGGGCGTAGAGTAGACGAGAGGCGCCCGATAGGGTTAGAGAGGTTGTCCCTGCTTATGTCAACACTTCCCACAACATGTTCCTCCCATTTCGAAGCAGTTCTGTTCCGGGCCGCTTTCGCATTAGCGTTCCATGGGGCTATGCGGGTGAGCGAGCTGGTAGCAAGAAATAAGAAAGATGTGGAGGGAGGTCTGTGTCGGGATCACATCCTGATTAGGGGTGATTCAATGGTAGTCACAATAGCCAAGTCCAAGACTGACCAGAGAGCTATGGGAGACAGTATTGTTATCCAGCGCATGCGAGGGTCCCCCATGTGCCCGGTAAAGTGCGTTGAGGAATATTTGGCGCGAAGGGCGGATACATGGGGGGGAAGTTTGCTGAGACACATTGATGCCACCCCACTGACGAGGTTTCAGTTTCAGAGGGTGCTAACAATGGCAATCGCAGCGGCGGGCTTGGACCCGTGCGATTTTGGGACCCATTCCTTTAGGATAGGGGCTGCTACTGAGGCTACAGCCAGGGGTCAGAGTGTTGAAGAGGTGAAACAACTGGGACGATGGTCCTCGAATTGTTTTAAAAGGTGTATGTGCGGTTGCACATGTTGTGAAGTCAAGTTCATGCACTCACGCTTCTTGTCTTCTGTTTGATTTACAGTTTCGCGAGCATGCTATGCGGGGCGGAATTTGCAGTCGACCCGGCACCAGGGAACCAGCGGTCAGAGATCACCGGCTGTGGAGAGAGTGGTGTGGGTCGTGGGCCACTCATACGTGAGGCGCGCCGGGGACGTATTCAAAGCAGGTGACGTGACTCACGCAGCTGGGGAATACGGGTACAGAGTGACCTTCCACGGAAGGGGCGGGCTCTGTATTGACCAGTTTCAATCTTTTGTCGAGGAACTTTTAGGGCGGCAGAGGTCACCGCCATCTGTAATCATAGTACACCTGGGGGGCAATGACATGGTGACACTCGGTCGGCGACTACTACTCGAGCGAGTTTTATCTACTGTTAGCTGGCTGGCGAGAAGGATCCCGGGGTGCACGATAGCATGGTCCCACATGATTCCCAGGAAGGTGTGGCGGGGGGGCCTCTCGGTGTCAGCACTGAACCATTCAGTAAAGAAGGTCAACAACAAACTTGGTAGGTTGTTTCGCTCGGCGCAGTTGCACAGTATTCCGCATGGATGTATTCGGGGGGATCACATGTATCTCGATGATGGGGTCCATTTGTCCAGGGAGGGGAATGTCTTACTCATAGGAGACTTCATAGCATGGCTAAGGGGTTTGTAAAAGCATGACCTTTAGGAGGAGTTTGTGGGGGGGCCGGATAGCCGGTCAACTATCCGGCCTGTGGCGGTAAGGTCATGATCGGTGAGCAGTAATTTCAAGGTCCCTAGAGGGGGGCGCCACCCACTATGGATGGGAGCGCCCGGGGGGAGGCGGCCATTGGCCCCTCCCACGGGGAGGCGGCACCCACTAAGTATGGGTCGCCTAGGGGAAGACAGCCATAGGCCCCTTCCAGGGGAGGAGGCGGCTAGATGCCCCTCCTACGAATTTCCCGGGGCCCGGATATCCGCGACGGCGGATGTGATAGACAGTGTGGAGTGGGAGGGGGAGTCCACGCTGCCTTCTTACAGACACCTCACACGGGTCCTCGGACGACCTTTAAGATGGCGTCGAGTTAAAATGGGGGGCCCCCGCAAGACAAGGGAAATTGGAGTTGGCACAGAGGGTACAGTCCTCTGCGCGGCCGCCCTCACACCGTGAGGGGGAGAGTTTTGGTAGTAGGGATCTGACACCGGTTGCGACCTTGCCGTTGGCCCGTAATGCTAGGATGTACAATTTTAATTTAGAAAGTATGCATTTGCAGGATGTTAGACTCGGCTAGGAAAACCTTTGTGCTAGAGATTTGTTAAGGTTAGCCAATGAACATGTCTTCATCAAAATGTAATAAATGAAAATTGTACATGATATGAAACTGTTATTTTAATGTTTTAATTTTGTTTCATATTTTAATAAATACGGCCGGGAGGGTAACTCCCTCCCGCCTTCCAAAAGTTCAGAACTGCGTCCGTCTTCCCATCCTTGGGGATTGTGTTGGGAGGGGGTGACAGGCATCCCGGCCATATGGAAAGGGGCGGCCACTCGGTCCCCTCGAACGTATGGTCGGGGGCCCGGATCCTCCCGGGAAACCATTTTGGGCGGGGGGCGTGTCACGGCTGGTATGCCCGAAGCGGCGTAGCCGGGGCGCGCCTTTTTCCCGCCCAAGAGGGGTTGTCCTAGACACCTACACCGATGGCCACGCCCAGTAGGCGTACCAGCGGAGGGTTCACGCCCTCCCGAAGAGGAATAAAGAGAGCAGGAATCCGAAGAAGCATCCTCTTGTTCCTGTGCTTGGAAGCTGCACCCACTCGTTGCACGTGAGCCCTCGACGGAACAAGGAGCAATTTTGACCCACCCACCAGCCCCTTATGGCAATGTTAGTACTGCAATAAAGTGATTTGCTTTGATAACATCTTCTTCCCTTTGTTTAGCGGTTTATAATGGTCTAGTTTAGTGATATGATGAATGTCTGAAGGTACTGTTTCTGGTAGTATAGACAAATATTGCAAATAAACAGTATAATTTTCTCCCTTAGTAGGTAATCAAATGTCGTATTTATTTTTTGGTCGGGCGGTAAGGTCATGATCGGTGAGCAGTAATTTCAAGGTCCCTAGAGGGGGGCGCCACCCACTATGGATGGGAGCGCCCGGGGGGAGGCGGCCATTGGCCCCTCCCACGGGGAGGCGGCACCCACTAAGTATGGGTCGCCTAGGGGAAGACGGCCATAGGCCCCTTCCAGGGGAGGAGGCGGCTAGATGCCCCTCCTACGAATTTCCCGGGGCCAGGATATCCGCGACGGCGGATGTGATAGACAGTGTGGGGTGGGAGGGGGAGTCCACGCTGCCTTCTTACAGACACCTCACACGGGTCCTCGGACGACCTTTAAGATGGCGTCGAGTTAAAATGGGGGGCCCCCGCAAGACAAGGGAAATTGGAGTTGGCACAGAGGGTACAGTCCTCTGCGCGGCCGCCCTCACACCGTGAGGGGGAGAGTTTTGGTAGTAGGGATCTGACACCGGTTGCGACCTTGCCGTTGGCCCGTAATGCTAGGATGTACAATTTTAATTTAGAAAGTATGCATTTGCAGGATGTTAGACTCGGCTAGGAAAACCTTTGTACTAGAGATTTGTTAAGGTTAGCCAATGAACATGTCTTCATCAAAATGTAATAAATGAAAATTGTACATGATATGAAACTGTTATTTTAATGTTTTAATTTTGTTTCATATTTTAATAAATACGGCCGGGAGGGTAACTCCCTCCCGCCTTCCAAAAGTTCAGAACTGCGTCCGTCTTCCCATCCTTGGGGATTGTGTTGGGAGGGGGTGACAGGCATCCCGGCCATATGGAAAGGGGCGACCACTCGGTCCCCCCGAACGTATGGTCGGGGGCCCGGATCCTCCCGGGAAACCATTTTGGGCGGGGGGCGTGTCACGGCTGGTATGCCCGAAGCGGCGTAGCCGGGGCGCGCCTTTTTCCCGCCCAAGAGGGGTTGTCCTAGACACCTACACCGATGGCCACGCCCAGTAGGCGTACCAGCGGAGGGTTCACGCCCTCCCGAAGAGGAATAAAGAGAGCAGGAATCCGAAGAAGCATCCTCTTGTTCCTGTGCTTGGAAGCTGCACCCACTCGTTGCACGTGAGCCCTCGACGGAACAAGGAGCAATTTTGACCCACCCACCAGCCCCTTATGGCAATGTTAGTACTGCAATAAAGTGATTTGCTTTGATAACATCTTCTTCCCTTTGTTTAGCGGTTTATAATGGTCTAGTTTAGTGATATGATGAATGTCTGAAGGTACTGTTTCTGGTAGTATAGACAAATATTGCAAATAAACAGTATAATTTTCTCCCTTAGTAGGTAATCA
Organism: Lissotriton vulgaris; assembly: GCF_964263255.1. NCBI lineage: Eukaryota > Metazoa > Chordata > Amphibia > Caudata > Salamandridae > Lissotriton > Lissotriton vulgaris. The sequence goes on from NC_141687.1 coordinate 65,660,576, forward strand.
AATGTCGTATTTATTTTTTGGTCGGGCGGTAAGGTCATGATCGGTGAGCAGTAATTTCAAGGTCCCTAGAGGGGGGCGCCACCCACTATGGATGAGAGCGCCCGGGGGGAGGCGGCCATTGGCCCCTCCCACGGGGAGGCGGCACCCACTAAGTATGGGTCGCCTAGGGGAAGACGGCCATAGGCCCCTTCCAGGGGAGGAGGCGGCTAGATGCCCCTCCTACGAATTTCCCGGGGCCCGGATATCCGCGACGGCGGATGTGATAGGCAGTGTGGGGTGGGAGGGGGAGTCCACGCTGCCTTCTTACAGACACCTCACACGGGTCCTCGGACGACCTTTAAGATGGCGTCGAGTTAAAATGGGGGGCCCCCGCAAGACAAGGGAAATTAGAGTTGGCACAGAAGGTACAGTCCTCTGCGCGGCCGCCCTCACACTGTGAGGGGGAGAGTTTTGGTAGTAGGGATCTGACACCGGTTGCGACCTTGCCGTTGGCCCGTAATGCTAGGATGTACAATTTTAATTTAGAAAGTATGCATTTGCAGGATGTTAGACTCGGCTAGGAAAACCTTTGTACTAGAGATTTGTTAAGGTTAGCCAATGAACATGTCTTCATCAAAATGTAATAAATGAAAATTGTACATGATATGAAACTGTTATTTTAATGTTTTAATTTTGTTTCATATTTTAATAAATACGGCTGGGAGGGTAACTCCCTCCCGCCTTCCAAAAGTTCAGAACTGCGTCCGTCTTCCCATCCTTGGGGATAGTGTTGGGAGGGGGTGACAGGCATCCCGGTCATATGGAAAGGGGCGACCACTCGGTCCCCCCGAACGTATGGTCGGGGGCCCGGATCCTCCCGGGAAACCATTTTGGGCGGGGGGCGTGTCACGGCTGGTATGCCCGAAGCGGCGTAGCCGGGGCGCGCCTTTTTCCCGCCCAAGAGGGGTTGTCCTAGACACCTACACCGATGGCCACGCCCAGTAGGCGTACCAGCGGAGGGTTCACGCCCTCCCGAAGAGGAATAAAGAGAGCAGGAATCCGAAGAAGCATCCTCTTGTTCCTGTGCTTGGAAGCTGCACCCACTCATTGCACGTGAGCCCTGGACGGAACAAGGAGCAATTTTGACCCACCCACCAGCCCCTTATGGCAATGTTAGTACTGCAATAAAGTGATTTGCTTTGATAACATCTTCTTCCCTTTGTTTAGCGGTTTATAATGGTCTAATTTAGTGATATGATTATTGTCTGAAGGTACTGTTTCTGGTAGTATAGACAAATATTGCAAATAAACAGTATAATTTTCTCCCTTAGTAGGTAATCAAATGTCGTATTTATTTTTTGGTCGGGCGGTAAGGTCATGATCGGTGAGCAGTATTTTCAAGGTCCCTAGAGGGGGGCGCCACCCACTATGGATGGGTGCGCCCGGGGGGAGGCGGCCATTGGCCCCTCCCACAGGGAGGCGGCACCCACTAAGTATGGGTCGCCTAGGGGAAGACGGCCATAGGCCCCTTCCAGGGGAGGAGGCGGCTAGATGCCCCTCCTACGAATTTCCCGGGGCCAGGATATCCGCGACGGCGGATGTGATAGACAGTGTGGGGTGGGAGGGGGAGTCCACGCTGCCTTCTTACAGACACCTCACACGGGTCCTCGGACGACCTTTAAGATGGCGTCGAGTTAAAATGGGGGGCCCCCGCAAGACAAGGGAAATTGGAGTTGGCACAGAGGGTACAGTCCTCTGCGCGGCCGCCCTCACACCGTGAGGGGGGGAGTTTTGGTAGTAGGGATCTGACACCGGTTGCGACCTTGCCGTTGGCCCGTAATGCTAGGATGTACAATTTTAATTTAGAAAGTATGCATTTGCAGGATGTTAGACTCGGCTAGGAAAACCTTTGTACTAGAGATTTGTTAAGGTTAGCCAATGAACATGTCTTCATCAAAATGTAATAAATGAAAATTGTACATGATATGAAACTGTTATTTTAATGTTTTAATTTTGTTTCATATTTTAATAAATACGGCCGGGAGGGTAACTCCCTCCCGCCTTCCAAAAGTTCAGAACTGCGTCCGTCTTCCCATCCTTGGGGATTGTGTTGGGAGGGGGTGACAGGCATCCCGGCCAAACACTATAGCTCATCTAAAATTTAGAACATCTAATCTGCACATCTTTTCTAATCCACAATTGCTCTTTGGGTTGTAAAAGGAGAATACCCCAGACAAAAGATTTCCTACATACAGTTGCTTATGAACAGAGCATAAAGCTTTAAACTTTAGATTGGTAGCCAATGCAATTTAACCAAGACAGGCATGATGGATTCTGATTTCTTCCTTTTTAGAAATCATTAGGCTGCTGCTTTTTGGACTAATTGCAATTTACTTACGGATCTAGGTACATTAAATTGCAAAAATGCAATCTGGCCTACACAAAGCCTTTTAAAATCTGGACCCTCTGTGAAAGTTAAACAAATAGATGATTATTATCAGTTCCCACATCTGCAAGAACAAACTCTTTACAAAACACATTATATGATCTTCTAGTGAAAGGTTTGAGTCAATTAGGACTCCTAGATGTTTTACTTTGTGAACAGAAGAAAGCGAGATTTCACCCAATGGGGAAGACCTGAAATTATATTTCCAAATTAAAGTCTGTCTAAAAGGCAGAAAGACCTTGGTTTTATTTCCATTTAGTTTTAATTGGTTTTGCAGCATCCAAATTTGTACCTTTGTTAGACAGATATTTAGGGGCTGATTACGAGTATGGCGATACCAGGACCACCGTGGCCATGGTGGCGGTCTGAATGCCTCAAACTAGGCGGTCCGACCACCCGATTACATGTTTGCCAGTTGTACTGCCACCAGCCTGACACAACACCACCTACACTGCCAGGATCTTGGATTCCGATGGTGCCACCAAGGTGGCAGTGAATGGCGGAGGTGCCAAGGCAGGCATCGCGATCAGGATTACAAGTTTCCTTTTACACAGACTTTTCATGGCGAGAACCCCGCAGTGAAAATAATGACGGAAAGGGAAGGAATGGGCCCCAAAACGGGCCCCAGATATGGATCATGGCAAAGAGTGCACGGATATGCAGAAGGTGCTGCACGGCAGTGGCATCTGCTGCAGGCCTTCTCAATGGCTGATCCATGCCGCTGCCGTGAGAACGCCAACTTTAGACCGCAATCCCAACAGTCGACTCATAATACAGCAGTCTAAACACTACAGGCTTTGCGGTGTTCTCCCGATCGTAGAATTGGCCCATAGTGTTTCTGCACTTAGGATAAGATTTTCATCAATTCTAAACAAGAACTGTGTAGGATCTGCATACATTAGAGCGGTCAGCCCAAATGATTAGATCAGCTTTGCTAATGCGTTCATGTGCAAATTGACTAGTAAAGTTGAAAGAATCACTCCCTGAGGCACTCCAGATGACCGACCGATTACCTTGTAATGTAATCGGTCGGCCGGAAATATTACCTAGTCGGTCTGAAACATGGGTTCCGACACGGATTAGGACGAACCAAATGCCGTTCGGAGCCTTTACGTCCAACATCGTAACTGGCCCCTAAGTAGTAAACTTATATGTGCGAGGATCTCCCCGTAAAAAAGATAGGCGAGGTGGAAGTGGAGATTTACACTCATGTGTTTGTGAACAGCATTCTGTACTACTTTAAAAGTACTCTTGTGGCACTACTAAATATAGTGAAAAATGCGGTTTGTGAATAAGGGGCCAGTTGTACATAGCTTTGTGTTTGCAATGGCCTAATAGCGAATGGTTGCGATTTGCTACTAGGTAATCGCAAACCGCAATGTGCAAATGTGTGTTTCTCCCAATTTAGCCATTCTCAGTGGGTCGTAAATAGACCTACCTCATTAATAGTCATGAGGAGGGTCTAGGTTTGTGACCCATTGGGAATTGCAAAAATGACCATGTCTGTGATCGCTTTTAAATAAAGCAATGTTTTGTTTGTTAATGCAGCCCGTATTCCTTAAAGGGACCACTACCTGCTCTTAAAAAACGTCTTTACAGATGTTCACAAAGGGAAAGGGGTCCGACCCCTTGTTGTTTGCGAATGGGTTACCATCTACTTGAAGTAGGGGGTAAAATGCAAATGCAAATGTTTTGTGACCTCATTTTAGTCTCAAAACATTCACATATACCATTGCGAGTCACTAAAGGGAAGGGACGCCATTAATACGTTCCTTCCTAAAACCAAATCGCAAACCCATTTAGTGATTCGGTTTGCTCTTTTTCAGTCATAAATGGCCTGTTTCTGTGAATCGGGCTGTTTCCGACCAAAACAAAGCATCGTACATCTGGCCCAGGGTTCTTGTATTTAGCTCTTGCAATTTTTACGGCTTCTATGTATTTTAAAAAGACTGCAATTCTAATCTAATAGTTTGAGAATAACAATTAGAGAGTATTTGTTTAGTTAAAATGGTGAACAGTTGTAGCCCAATTTTCAAGGCAAGAAATTGATGGTCTCACTCAGTTTATCTTTATACTGCTAATAGATTATTAGGGTTATCCAAATTGTAATTGTCCCCCAAACTCTCAACAGATGCATTTAATGTAGTCATGCCGAAGTTATGGTAATATATCGCTGACTATGCTGAGCCTTTTACCCTCAACTTTTGTGGAGGGCGGATAAAACCCCTAACAAAACATTTAGAAAAGGGTCAGACTGTGTGATCAGATATACTGATTTAGATGTGCATAATTCATTATCATTCCAAATCACATTTGTTTGAAAGGTTTTATAAAGCACGAACATGACCCGTCACTGTCTCAGAGCGGTCGCATCAAGCGAAAGACCGATTTGTGAGTGGAGGAAACATCTATTAAACTAATATTAAAAAAACACCAGACTTTCTCTAAATTTTGACTAATTACCATTTGATAGATTGTCTAAATGTAAATTTAAATCTGCACCTTTATATAAGTTAATGGGCTTAATGGTGAACTCAGGCCAGTCAATACCTCACAGGGGACACCAGAGGGAAGTTTATAGCAAATAAATAAGTGCCAGATTGATTACTAAGATCATTTCCCACACCTCTAGTAGCTCCAAATCAGGGTACATGTCATCACCTCTTTTCAGCAGATTTCAGCGTTGGTCTGGAATTCCATGTTGTACCACTTCCTGCTAATCTATCTAACATGGCATAATTAACCCTAAGGTAATCTTTCATTATCATTGTACACTCATCTTTTAACCTTGTTCTCATACTTCAACTGTTGCCCTAAGTAGCCTGGGTTCTAATCTTTGTAGCTCCACTTGACCAAATTGTGAGCCTGAGCTCCATTATCTGGCACATATTGGGAACACATTGTATTTGGCTTAATGAGCTAGATATAGACATTGAAATTTTACATTTTAATGTTGCTTGTATATTACCTCAAAACTTGTTCTTCCAGGTTTTTCACTTCATTTTCTTTGGCACTCAGCCTTTGGTCAAACTCTCCGGTCACGTTGTCTAGATGTTCCTTCAGATTTGGACATGAAATAAAAGGAAACAAGTAAGTGCTCTGTCAGAAAGAAAATATGTCTGTCTAATTTCATTATTTATCAATGACGTGTTTTCAGTCTCATCTTTGACATACGTCGGTTTTCCAGCACTTTGCCTGTGCAATGTTTTAGACAGATGTTCACAAGTGTTGACAGGTGTAGACAGGTGTTGACTGTATGAATCCTCTACTCGCTCTAAAAAATCTCACTCTATGAAAGCTGTAATCAGAGATACAACTTTGCTGTGTAAAAGCAGATTATTGGTACTCATTGGGGCTAGTATGTCTGTAACCAGAAGCACAGTGTAGCTGTTGTAAAATAATAACTTTAATAACTAATCTATACAATTCCAGTATTTAATTAATGTTATATAAGGAATTCACATTTTTCCAGCTCTCTACATTTCACATAGATATCTAAAGTAAACACAAACTCAATAAACTACATCTTCCAGGATCAATTATTCTGTAAATAAATCAATGGCAAATCTCAATGATTAATCAGTATGTGAATTGACTGGAGAGCTCTTTGTTCCATGCCCATTTGAAAGCGCCATGTGGCAAAATACTGACCACTGCAAGAACTGTTTCTGTGAATTGTCGACAATACGTGAAAAGATGAAATACTCTCAGGTGTTCTTCTGATACAAAGTTATCACCAAGCATGGGTTAGAATTCCCATGTCACATAAATGCCACTTGCCTGTCTAGTGTGCTTTTGTTTCTGAGACTCAGGATGTATCTTTTGAATCTTCAATTCCAGACCAAGCTCTTAGATTCTTTCTGGATCCACACTGGTGTCCACACTGTCCTTTACATTATCTTCAGGGAAGTATATTTTTCCACAACAATGGGCAACAGAAATCTGTAAGTGTACATATTACTATTGAGTCTTACCTTTTCTGTATGTCTTGGTCCATTCTTTGTTACCAGCATCAGATCACCCTCCTCCGTGTTTAGGGATCCAGCAACGTATGGCGTTTGACTTCCCATCACTTTTAACCTTTCATGTAGTGCTTTATTCACTTTTTCTAGCCCTCTCATTGCCAGAAGCTTTTCTCTTAATGTTACATTTTCTTTCTGCAATCGTGTAAGCTCAGAAACCTTATCAGTATCAATGTTCTGGCCTCTTTCTCTCTGCTGATCCAGTTCTGAGGCCATTGCTTTAAACTTCTCCTTTAAGACAGCATTTTCAGACACCGCGGAAGACATCTGCTGACTGACATGCTCCAGCTCATCCCTGGATTTTTTAAGGAGGTCTGTGGCTTGCAATTTCTCCAATTCCAACTTCTTAATTTGGTACTTATGTTGCACTACTTCTTCATTCTGAGCCAATTTGTTTTCCTTTGCGTCTTTTCTTTGTTGTTCCAAAGCATCTAACTCGGCCTGTAGGTTTGTCAATTTTTCACAAAGCTTTTCTTTCTCATGGTTTGCACTGGATTGTAACTCTTCAACTTTCATTTTCAGCTGTTTTGCTGCTGTGGTCTGTTCTTCAAGCAGAGCTCTGGTGGACTGGAGCTGTTGATCAAGTACATCCTTTTCCTCCGAGATACTTTGCAGTGTAGTCTTGAGTAATTCTTCTGCCTTTACTGCCTCTTCTTCTTTCTTGACCATCTGTTCTTCCAAAGAAGCAAACCTGCTCTTCAGTTCATTCAGTGCTTCCTCCAGTTTAATAACACTTTCTGCTTCTTGAACTTGCATCTTGGCCTTCTCTTCAGCCAGTACTGCAAGTTCTTGTTTAAGTTTCACCAGTTGAGTGTCTGTAGCTGATTTCTCTGACAGGACCTGCTTAAGTTGGGTTGATGTGTCTTCCAGTGAACTTTGTAAAAGTTTGATGTCCTTCTCCTTGCACCTTAATGTGTTTTCCTTACTATCCATATTATTTTTCAGGGAAGCAATTTCTTCTTGATAAGAAATAAGTTGTGTACTCAGATCTTTAATATCAAGTCTAGCTGAGCACAGGTCTTGCTTATGGCATAACAAGGTCTCTGAGAGGGATTTTATCTCTTCCTCAAGTTCTGCCTTCTCCATCGAACAGAGCTCCAGTTTCTTTTCTAACTTCTCCCGTTGAGTTTGACAATTTCTAAGCTCTTCTTCAAAGCATCTCTGTTCTTCTGCAAGGTTTGACTCCTTGTCATCCTTACCGTCAATATTTGTCATCTGCTTCTCAGAATCTGGTGACTGTGTTAACTTGGTCTGAAGAGACGTCAGTAACTCTTCCTGTTCCTCCACCTTTTGCTGGCTTTTGCTGAGCTTCTCCTGGAGGGCATTGCATTGTGACTGCAGCTGCTGGTATCTGAACTCTTGTGTCTCGCTGTCTAACACGTTCTTCCTCTTCTCAGCCTCCAGGACCTTAGATTTTTCAGCCAGATGCTCTAGGGACTTTGCTAGAGCCACCATCTCCCTTGTGGACTGATGATGTTCACTGATGATTTCATTCATCTCATGCTCCTTAGACTCCAAGGCTGCCTTGACCTGGTTGAGCTCATCTGTGATCTCCAGCTTGGACTTCTCTAGCTGCTCCTTCATTTCTTCGTGCCTCTTGGCTAGCTTTGCAAGCTCCTCCTCATGGGCCTCTGCGAAGGCAGCTTTCAGTTGAGCCTCAACTTCCGTTCGCTGCTTGCTCTCGCTCTCCTTCGCAGACAGCTGTAGCCTCAGGTCATTGACCAGAACATCAAGCTCCTCAAGGGTTTCACTCAGAAAGCTTTTGCTGTCTTGGAGCTCTTGCACATGCCTTGCTTGCTCCTCCAATTGCTCTCGGTGTTTCTTCTTGTCTCTTTCCAGCTCCTCCAATAGCCTTTGCCTCTCGTCTTCCTTCGCCTTCTGTGCAGCGGCTATCTCTTGCAATGCAGTCAAATGACCTTTCTGTTCCTTCTCCAGCTTCTCAATTTGGCCTTGCAGCTCTGAGTTAAACCTCTGTAGGTCAACTTCACGTTGTCCACTGGCTATTAAATCATCCAGCAGGCTACTAGCATATTGGAAATTTCCGCTGGATTCCAGGCGTATTTTATGATGCGTTACATGCGATGCGGCAGAGAGCTCAGAGGGCGGTTCTTCTGAATTTTCTTTGTATTCTTTTTTCATAGACTCAGATACTCCATCAGAGGAACTTAAATAGTCTAATGTCCTATCACCATTAAACACGGAGGTTGACACTTTCCGCAGCTGTGTTTTTTGAGTTTCTTGGCCTTTCTCAATCCCTTTTTCTGCATCTTCAGTCTAAATGTGATAAGAAGGTCAGAGAATGAAATACAATATAGGTTGGAGGCAAAACATGCTTTACTACCTTAGTTCACTCTGGAATATTTAAGACAAACTTTGCTGAAGCAGATTCTTTAATATCAAAATGTCAAGAATGAAATCCAATTAAACAGAGCTAACTGAATTATAGACTACTATAATTTATACTTCCACACAAATAAAATAATTTTAAATATTTGTGGTTGGTGTCAGTTAGAGGAAGTTAACACATTCAGAATAAGTATTACATATAAATTGAAACATAGGGATTGATTAACAAAGAATAATGCTTCAGTCCTAAACAGCACTTGCACCTTCAAACAGTGTATGTTAGGTAAATACACAAAACATTTGATGAGCATTGTGCACAAAGTGTGTAGACTGTATAAGCATAAAATGTGCATAGAAATATTTGTGATAATGGTAACATAACAGTTCACACCCAAATGCATGACTAGCACATGCCTAGGTGCTCTTGTGCATAAGCCGGATTCCACTGGATTTACCCGTAAGACTTATCATGGAGAAGGATTTGTGAACTTTCCCAAAAGTAAAGTATTGTTTTGTTATTTGCATTGCATTGAAAATATCTTTAAGGGTTGCCAGTAGGAGTGGGCAACATTTATAATTACCTTGCTCACCCTGATATTTCCAGCAGCAGAATTCCACAAAAATATAATAATAATAATATTCCTCATTTGTAAAGCGCACAATCACCCGTAAGGGTCTCAAGGCGGTGGGGGTCGTCAGGAAGATTAAGCAAGCTATTGCCCAGAGTCACATGGTGCTGGGCTAATCTGCCGCCGGTGCCGGGGATCGAACCGTGATCCCCAGATTCCGGAGTCAGTCACCCTAGCCGCGGCGCCACACCTCTTCCCCTCTGTTGGGATTGCCTGCCCAACAGAGACAAGATATAGTGGTAGAACACAAAATGATGATAGGATGACGCTGCAGAATGAGATGAAGGGCCCCCGAGTTGCCATATATCACAGATAATCATTGCCTTTCGGTTAAGTGTCCCCCCCCCCCAATAAAAGGTGACCTCCTCCTGCACCACAAGGGAAGCAAGGGCCTTTATAGCACCCCTGAGAGCATATTGTGTCATGAAAACAACTGTTCTTCTGTGCTATTCTGTGATAACAAGAGTCCCACTCTCAGGCTTCTGGCTGGGATGAATGACATGGAGTGTGGTTTAACATAAAAAGTACAACACAATGAGAGATGAGATGCACGATTTTTTCTCAGCCACTGGCATTCTCTTACGCCTCATTTTAGCCTATAGTTTTCACCCACCATGCCCCACTAGAGAAGCCAGAGTTATGCAAATCAGACTATGCTTGATCCTCATGGGAACAGTCCACCTAAAAAGCTGTAAGGAAACTACCTCCAGAAGACAACACAAGCAACTCAAGACCAGTTTCAGCCTATTTCGGTGTAGGGTGCAGTTGAGTCCTACTGCACAGAGACGACGAGACCCACGTCCGGGCACTTTTCTGTTTTCCTCAGTGCAATGCTATAAGTATGATGGGTCTGCCTGCATGTTGGTCCCATGCTCACAGTGCCACTGGAAGCAAGCTGCACACTCCAGTAGAGGCCCAAATGGGCTGAAAACGGTCTGGGGTTGCTTCTGCTCCGGTTAAAAAGGGCTGGACTGTTTTTACAGGAGAGGGAGCAATACTGATTTGCATACGGCTGCTTCCTATTTGTAGTCCTAGGGCAGGCCACAAACAATGGCGGGCATGCTCAGCTGAGTAATTACCAGTAACTGAGATTAATGTATGCACTACACCAATAAGTTTTGTTTTCCTCACTTAAAAAAAACCCATAACTGCTGGCAACTGACCCTGAGAGCAGCAGAAAAGTTGCAAAGCATGTGCAGTTTAAGAAAATAAGAAAAGGTGCTCAGTCAGCGACTTAGATCCACACTTCTGGCTTATTCACGAGCCTGCCACATCGCCGGGGCATCTCTTTTTGGGACGCATTGTTGGCGCAGATTTCTAAATCATATCTATGAGGCCACGCACAGCCACTATGCTTGGCTTTGGACGGCCTCATGCATATGGACTAAGGCAAGGCAGCACAAATCGCTGCGTTGCCTTACTCTGCTCTCAGGAGGCGATCCATGAGTGTTGCAGTGGGTTTTCCTTGATTTTAATGCTGTCTCAGATTTTACAAGATCATGTAAACCTGGGGAAGCGCCAATAGTGCAATGAGGAGAAATATCTTTATTACTCCTCGATTTTTCTCTTTATAGCACACATAGGACATCATTAGGATGGCGGGAAGACTTTGTCCATCCGCCATCCTCATGGTAATAGGGACCGCCCGCCATAAGGGTGGGGTCCCGTGGGGGCAATTAGGATGCGCCCGCCACTATGGCGGGCGCATCTGCATTCCTGGCATTGTGGCGGGCGGTGCATTCAGCACCGCCCACCACAATGCCAGGAAGGCATGTTGTGCACTTCCATGCACAACATGGCACGCACCGCGCGGTGCCTGCCATGTTGTGGATGGAACTGCTGGGGGGTACCATAGGTACCCCATGTGCACCCCCCAGCAACGGGCCCGCGGTCAATTCCAGCATGCCTTTCTGTGGTGGTAGTTCTGCTGCGGAAAGGCATCTTTCCGCACCCATCTTAATATGGCTGGCGGTGTCTAACAGACACCACCACCATATTAAACCCTTTTTCGCCCAGTCAACTCGTTGACCGGGCGGAAAAGCGGCGGACTGTTTTTCCGTCCGCTGCGGTCCCCCCCACCATAGTAATATGGCGGGGGGGAAATAGGTGGTGGGCCGTATCGGATCACAGGCAGATTGCCACCGCTATGCGGGCGGTGGCGATCCGTTCGTGATCCTAATGGGCCCCATAGAGAGGAAGATGTCGCTTAGGATTATTTCTGTGCCGGAAGGAGAACCTTCCTGCACAAAAACAATCCTTCCTGCAATGGAGAAACAATTAAACCATGGTTCAAGGATGCCAATGATGGTTCTAGACTGCCGAAATGGCACCAGCCAGGGAAAGAGGACAGGAATGCATCGTATTACTTAAATACGGTGCATTGCTGACCAGTTGTATGACGTTACAACGCAGGCTTTTACCCTGCATGCTATTACAACGCAGGGATTACAACGAAAGTCGTTACAACGACTTGCGTTGGGGTGCGCTGAATAGTGGAATAGTTTAATTTTCTATTCCAACTCCAGCCCACGTTGATAGTAGGGAAGGTGTTGGATAGAAAATTAAACTATTCCCTATCCAACAGCGCCCTCCAGGGCTTTCGTTGTAATCCCTGCATTGTAATGGCATTGTGGGGTAATCCCTCGTTGTCATGGCTGTTCCCCTTTCTGACCTTTCACTTTGGGGTAGGGCATCGCAGCATGATTCCTTGCTGCGCTGCCCTATTGCAAAATCCCTTAACAATCTTCTTCTTCGCACAGAAACTGTGGTGCAAGGTGGCCTGCGTTGGCACTAGGCTGCTAAATTTAGCACCAGCGCAGGGGGAAACGCATGGCGGCATTATATTGTTGTAAATATGGTGCAGCCCTGCGTTTCTGAAGTGGCGGAGCATGGCATTAAGCCAAGGAGGCTAACGCCTCACTCCGCCACTTCTCTAGTAAATATGCCCCTTTATGTAAAGTTCTTTGATTAATCTACCAAGCATAACATGGGACAGGACTCTTCATAATTTAAACTCCGGTCACTAAACATGTCCGCAATCGCTCTCGGTGCTTGAAATCAAGGTAAGGTGTTCTCTGTCTCAGACTCTCAACTGTGGAACAGTCTCCTGGACTCACTCCGGATCACCACAGATTATTTGTTCTTTAGGAAAAAGTTAAAACAAATTCGGTTTATCTGCTATAAATTGTTCTTTCGATCTGCTCTTTCCATCTCTGTCATGTCATCCTTCTCTTCTTACACCCTTCTTCGTCTTTAGCGCCAAGGAGCAGTCACAGAGAAAGCTGCACTCTAAATACTTGTTTCATTAACCTAAAATATTTCCCAGATGTTTGTAGGGTCTGTTGTGTTTTGAATGTTCTTGGGGTACCTGGGACCAGTGCTTAATTTGTAAAAATTTAAGTGCCAGGGCTCTCGTCATAAGGCCACTGCAGCTTGCACTACACATTGCCCCTGCCAAGCTGCCGGTGATAGTAACAACACAACTACTAACCATCACACTCCTACAAGTGTGACAATTCAGACTATTCCAAGCCCCAAAGCTCTAAGAATGGCTTGGGTGGCAAGTAATACTCGTTTCATGTAATTCATAATTAACTCCTATTGTGGTCATTTGTAAATGAGCCAGACACTGCCACCTTGTGGCAGACTGTTACAAGCACTGGTGTTGACAATTAAATGCCAGTGCTGAGCACCAGAAACCACCGGCTCAAATAAAGCACTGCCTGAGACAGAATTTTCGTGTAACGCCCTACACAAACTAACCATCCCGTTCATTCTTTCACTTGGCGCCATGTTGCCTCGCTATCGTTGAACACAGGTATCCAACGCCTTGTCATACACCTTCTCATATTTTGCTGCACTCTTCTTACCTGTGATGCTGGCGCTTTTTCTTCGTTTATAGTTGTCTTGGTGGTCGGTTCACGAAAACGCCTGAAAAAATTAAAGTTGTGAAAAAACATTAATATGTGTTTCTTTTTGTGCAAATATTATTTGATGACAGAGTTAAAATGCTAAAAACAGATGCAGCTGGTGCAACAGAGCCTTACTCTCCAGGGACTGTAGAAGGCAAACCTGGAGTGGGGGAGGGGCGGGTGACCAGGGGCAAGTGAGGAGCTCTTGGGAGTAACATGACTGATAAAATGTAGACAGGATTTAAAGAAAAATGATGCATAACTATGAGAAAGAAAGAAAAATTAAGAAAAGAGTAATGACCATTTTCTATCTAATAGTAGCAAAAAAATTAACATTGGCAACAGGAACATTTTTGTTAGTTTTTAATAAAGTCAAATAACATTGGTGGAAAGCGGTGGAAGAACAACGGGGGTTATTGGGGACTATGACAGGGGAAGGCATAGAAAGAGGGTATCAGGAGACTATAATGGGGGTCTGAGCATGAAAAAGGATAGGCAAATGTAATATGGTGGACAAGGGGATGTGCGAGTGGTTACGTGTGGAGATGATGAGCAAAAAGGGCCACTATGTAGGAAAACAAGGAGAAGAAGGTGTCAGATTAGCATTACTTAATTTGAGCAGGTGGTTTCCGGTGCTCGGCACTGGCACTTAATTGTCATCACCACACTTATGACACTCTGCCACGTTGTGGGGCTGCTCATCTCATATAGAGATGAGCAAAACAACGATTGTTTACGAATACAATATACATAAAAAAATACTAATACCTACATCCTTTAGCTTTGGGAACTTGGAATAATCTGACCTGTCGCACTTGCAGGCGAGAGAGATGGTTAGTAGCTGTTTTTAGTTTTTTAGTACCATAATTGGCAGCGATGATGGGGCGGTGGGTGGTGCAAGCTGCAGTGGCCTCCTGGTCAGGGCCCTGGCACTTACTATTTTACAAATTAAGCACTGCAGGTTAGCGCACTCCGACAGGAGAGTGGATGGCTCCGAGGGGTTTGAAGAAAGAAGAGCCATGAAAGGGGCGATGACGGAGCAGACATGCAGTTTACATACTAGAATAGTGATGACTAATGGGTACGTTTCCATTCACATGCTAAAGGAATCTATGGGGTGTAGTTTAGTGTTAATTCATGTGAAATGCTGCAGCTACCCCATACGTCGCTACAGTACATGAGTTACCTTCCTACAATGAGCAGTGTGGTTATATACATGAGTTACCTTCCTACAATGAGCAGTGTGGTTATATACAAGAGTTACCTTCCTACAATGAGCAGTGTGGTTATATACAATGCTAAATAATTGGTACTGATATATCTAACCCTCTTCTCTCCTTGTAGATGTTTCAAAACGCATGTGATAAGTTTGTAAAGAGTGAAACAACTAATACGTTAAATAACCTCAATTTATATTTTAGTACACTCTGGGAACAGAAAGGCAAAGCAATCCTCCCTTTCTGAACTAAACCACTGACAAAAAAGGCAAAAGGGAGATGATGGAAAGGGGGATGGCGGAGAGTAAGACATGAAAACTTTTCTGTGGGGAGCATATGAAAATAAGGGGTGCAGGAGCTTCCCTCCAACTCATCATCCACGCCCTTAACGAGCAACATTCTTTCTTGTATTAAAGGAGCTAGATGTCGGTGTGCGGGGGTGCTGCAACACCCCAAAAAATAAACATGCTTTAGTTCAGAAGGCGAATGAGCAATAAAAATGTATTTAAATTCTGAATTAAATCTGTCACATGTGTTCAAAGACAAAGGTCAAATGTCAGACTGAGCCTTCTGACAAATTGCTGCTTATTCCTAATCTGCTATTTACGTTTATTTCCCTCACCAAAGGGAACTATACACAGATTTCAAAATATATCAGCAATTAGAAATGTACAACTGAAGCTCATTTTTTGTAATTCTGAAGAGAGATGGAAACAAATATTTTTTTAGGATCACAATAAATCAAGACACTTTATATAGGAGATGCTCAAATGATAAGTATGCACCAAAGCCCCAGCCATTAGCTATCATTTGGACGCCATACAGGTTTACCAGTAAAACTGCAAGTCTATGCAAATGTAGTGCACTAATGCATGGAGGCACTGTTTCTTTTGGATGTGTGAGGGCACTAGGGAATAATCCATAGGATCCCCCTCAGATTCATCCACCACCTCGTCTTCTTGCTTCTTCTTTCTGCTATAGATACAGTACCTCCTTACATTAGCATCTTTGGGCCTAATTAGGAAACTGGCAGTCATCGGAATGCCAGGCTCGTGGTGAAGCAGAGGTGGCAAGTCTTACGACTGCCACATTAAGACCCTAGTGGTCCTGCCGCCCTGGGACAACCGACAACTCTTCCCTGGCGGTGGCGCAGTGGTCTAATGGACATCCATATGCTTGGTGGGACCGCCGTTGTCCTGCCAAGCATATCACAAATTTCCTTTCTACCAGAGTTTTCATGGGGGTACCTCCTCCTTGAAAATCCTGGTGGAGAGGAAACAAAGGGGGCCCTACAGGGCCACTTCATGCTTCATGCCTTGTGGGTGTACACAAGGGGGCACACCAGGGGCTCCCCTGGTGTGCATGCACAGAAGTTCCAGCATGGCATGATCTAGCACCCAACACCTGGAACAACCTCCCTCTACACATCAGGGCCCCCTCCTCACTTTTTGAAAGCTGCAATAGGCTGAAGTCCTGGCACTTTGACAAATTCACTGACGCCGATTCTTATTATCCTCAGTCCTGTGCCTACTACAGCAACTGGATACCCTACCGGGTGATTAGCCGTGATAGATAAATCATCATAACATAACATGACCCTGGGATGTTTCGAAGACCCTTTGGAACCACGGCTGTGGTTGAGCCTGTATTTCATAGGATCACCTGGGGGACTTTCCAGCAACTTGGACTTTGCAGCTGTCATTGTGGATATTCACAGGAAATGGATGGAGGTGATGGTTCTAGGGCATTCATGGGAAATGGATGGAGGTGAAGATTCTAAAGGAAATCACTAATAGGACAACTAGTTATGGTACATGTGTGCACAAGAGCCATTTCTGAAACATCATAGACAATGTTATCTGACCAGTTTCGCAGGAGATGCTGAATTTCTTCAGGCTTGCAGGCTGTACAGTCCCCAAGCAAAGAGATGTGTTGAGAGTCAACAGATTGGTTAAGAGTAATTTGGAAATGGCTGCTAGAGCACCACTGTCAAAGAGGTCATGGGCGTACCCCGTTCAGTGCTAGGCAAGTAGGGAGCCTAGCACCAGAATGGTACCTGCATGGTTGGGAGAAGTTGCATTGGCGGGAAGTACCATGAAAGACAATTCTGACAGTCATTCGGTAGCTGGAGGGAATTCGGTCGGGTTGAAGTCTGGCACTGCTGGCTTTTCCAAGTTCAAAGGTCCATACAAAGTGAAAGCTGTGAGAAAGGGTTTCCTAGTTTTGGATAATGGTCAGAAGTAAACCGGGAGGATGAGGCCAGTGTTTCTGAGGGGTGGCAAGTGCCCCTTGGGGGTTGGAGGTTAAGATGGTTGTAGTGGTCCAATGTTGATAACAAAGGAAGACTTAATTAGAGTTCATCAATGTGCCATTGGAGCAACCTCAGTGGATGTGATAATTCCTAGAGAGCTTCAGGTAGGAGTGGGGAAATCTGTTTTTTTCTTCTGGTGTGGACACGGTCATTGGTGTGTCAACGTCCTTCGATAAGGCACGTGATGGGGTAGGAATAGATGTATACCTGCTTGATTATAGGTTTATGTGATGTCCTTTGCCAACGTGTTGATTCCTCTGGTTATCCCTATTCACTAATTTCTTGTCCCATTAGCAAACACTTTGCTTGTTCGTTTTTCAATTTGTTGTTTTCTGTATTTGTCTTCTGCATTGTGAAGAAAGAGAATATGTTATGCCTTAATCTGTATAATCATGGAACATATCTCTGTGTTCTATGATTCTCAGGTTCCATCCGGTCTGAGATTTGGACTTTGCTAGGGGTTCCATCACAGTTGTGGTGGGTCTGCCTGACAAATGGCACTGTTGTTGGTTTGGTGCTTGAATTCATTTTTTCAACTTTCACCCATGTTCTGGTCATAATGCATACTGCATACGCTAACTTTTCTGCATCTGATGACAGTTGAAAGAGAAGTTAATGAGATATTGGTATCAAAAGCTGGAAGCAGCTCCTTTTAAGAAAATCCCAAATTTCAATTTGTAGGCTTGAACATGTCTGTAACTTAACCAAATTAAAAGATATATTTTTCTGTTAGTGAAATGTTATGATGAGTAATAAATAGGGTCAGCTCTTGTGCAACCGCTCTACAGAAGTTGAAAAGCTTTAGTTAATTCCATAACCAAGATATTGCTCCTTATCTGAATATGCTAAAAGTTTATAAAGGCTTCCAAAATGGCCTAGTTGTTTGATAATGCATTTTCTGTAATAAGACTTTAATGTTGCTAATATTGTTCCCTGCTATGTTTTATTTACCAGCAATTTCACACCCAGATTACTAACTTTACGAAGAATGATTTCAGTTCCACAATATTGCTTTGTAGCTCTCAGCTAAAAAGGTTAGGAAGGAACTTCTGCTTCTTTGGTGAGTTCATTCTTTTAAAATAAAACGCTTTAGTCTCAAAGACCTTGAACTCGGTGTTTAACTGCATAATTAACGTCCTTAACGACTCTAGTCAATTTGTTTTTTAAGCTTGCTCTATGATTCCTAATCAAAGACCCAGTTGCTATTTATTGTTGGGATTCTCTTGAAATAATTATCTTACTTCCAATGGATTTCTCAAACTTCTCATCTTTTGGCAAGGACCAGGCTAACATCAAACTCATCTCCCGCCTGGTGATACTGCAACTGCCTTGTCATCTGCTAAAAGTCGGTGTCATATTTCAGATGTATATTTAGGGGATTCTTCATAAGTAAGAACAAGCATTTGCAATGCAATAGGTCTCTCATTTACACACGTTTAAGCTATCGGCATTGTAAATGACACTGCGTTTTATTTATGTTTTAAAAAACCAAAACAAAATTAAAGGCATTGTCATTTACAATGCCAATAGCTCAAACTGGCGTAAATGCGAGACCTATTGCATTGCAAATGCTTGTTTTCTTTTTGTTTGCCGATCCGAGTTGGAGCAGTAAAGGAAAGAAAAACAAGGTAGCATTGTTAAGGGATAGCAACATGGAGAGGAAGGCAAAGGGCTGGGGAGGCAACAGGAAGTCAGGAGGTGCTAGCAAGATCCAGGCGCGGGTGGAGGTTAACAACAAAGAGAGAGGGGGGGAATAAGGATGAGATAGCTAAAGCAACATGGGGCAGGAGAGAAGCACACAGGCAAAATAGAGGAGGCCTGGGGTGGCAAACAGCGATTGAGCAACACGAGCGAGCTCGGCAGCGTAGTACTCAGGAGAGAGCTGGAAAACACAAGCACTCTCTCAGAGTGCCTTATCAAAACGAAACAAGCAAAACAGAACTTGGTGACGGTAAGGGCAGATGGGTATATAAAGGTGGCGAGGAATTTAGAGCCTAAGAGGAAAAGGGCCAAATCAACCAAGAAAGGGGAGGGAAGGAGGACTGGTGAGGAGAGAGGGGGCAGAGCAAAGAAAATGAGATACTGGGGTAGAGAGTGGGTGCAAGGGGCAGAGAAAGGGATGGGCAGGGTGGAGAAAGGGAGGGGGTGTAAAAAATGCAGTAGGGTAAAAAGAAAATGATGAAAGCAAGCGGGAAGTGGCAGAACGGGCCGTAGGAAAGCAACACACAAGCGCACGCGCCTCGCGTTGAAAGTAAAAAAAAAATAAAAAGCAGCCCGCGCTCTGCTTAATGACTTTTTTGAAGCAAACTCATGCTTGTGGCACCATCCGCCTTGCAGGAGCGAGCAACAGCCAATTAGCATGCGCGCAGCTGCTCTTTCCCACAAGGTGGATGCCGCCACAAGCATGAGTGTGTTCTTCAAAAAGAGCAGAGCGACAGCTATAGGCCCTCCTATCTAGCGCATGCACGCTGCGTAGGCGAGACCTAAAAACATTATTCCACCAAAAAAAAACTGTCCTACATTAATATATTTGTAAAACGTTTTTTTATGAAGATCATACTTAATCATCATACATGTAATCGAGACATAATTTTAGTAAATATTCAAATGTCATAGTTTCAAGCATGCTCCTGTTCCTCCTGTGACTTACATCTCAAACTGGGAAAGCTCAGTGCTGAACTCAATTAAAGTTTTAATGTGATCAAAGACTAACGTGCAGAAGCTTGCTTAGGTGAATAAATACATCATCGGATAGTAGCCTCCTTGATTGTTAAACGTGCGATGATCTTGATAAGTTGAAAACCATAGATAGACTTATCGCCTATTTAGTAAGGTTTTAAAAGAACTTGGAACATCAAACCATATTTTGAGAATTGTGTCTGATGTTGGGTGGAGAGCCTGCAGTATTCTGAGCTATGTAAGAACAGTAGAGGGTTTCATATGATTTCTGTGAAATGTTATTATTTTGATCTAAGATCTAACATCACTCAGAACATGTCTTAGGTAATTATGTGCCTTTATCTAAGATCGAGAGGCACATTCTTAAGCCCCCGCCACCACCACAACCTCACTTTCAGTGACGTTGTGGTGGCGATAGGGTTTTAACCCCTTTTCACAAGGCAGCGTTAAGCCACTTTAAGTGGCTTAACGCGGCCTAACGCTGCTTTGTGAATAAGGCCCCCCTTCACGCTGTTTTTAGCGTGAAAGGGGCAGTCAGTGGGTGTTGCGGTGGGCGTGCCACTGCAACACCCATTGAGTTTAACGCTACCTCCTATTCACAAGGGCAGCGTAAATAGGAGGTAGCGCCAAACTTAAGACCAGAAAAAATATTTATTTCTCCTCGTTTTTGCTTTTTGCATGTGTGCTGCCTTGTGCAGCACACATGAAAAAAGCAAAATCCCATGTTTGTTTATGTACAGGAAGGTGTCCCTTCCTGTATATAAACAACCCTTTTTTTAAAATGCCGTTTTGTAACTTACGTGTGTGCTGCATGATGCAGAATACATAAGTTACAAACTGGCATCTAAGGTTTGTTTATGTGCAGGAAGGGACACCTTGTTTGCAGACACCCTTGCACTCTGGTGCAAGGGAGCCTGCTTTGGCGCTAAGTTGTTAAACTTAGTGCCATCGCAGGGGGAAACGCGAGGCTGCACCATATCCTTGAGATTAGGGTGCAGCCTCGCGTTTCCGAAGTGGGGGAGAGAGGCGTTAAGCCAAGAGGGCTAATGCCTCTCTCTGCCACTTCCTTGAGAATATGGCCCTCATAGTTTTACCAATAATCATAAACATGTCTGTTTTATCAAGTGTTTCATACTACACTTCTATTGTTTCTAAACATTCCAAATAACATCTGCTAGTTTTATCCAATTCAAAAGGTCATCAAATTACTGACCTCTGAATGATGAAAGACTGACTTTGACCATTTGAAATTTTCACCAGCACACTCACTGATCTATTTTGAAAGCAATAATATCCTTATTTTTTTAGCAATAAATTATAACAATAATTTGGACAGTTACATTCAAATATTTTCTGTAAAGCCATAATGGACAAGAAATTTTGAGGTATTAAGGTTACTATAACACAGGGTGAGATTAAAATCAAAACAATTTCTCAAAGTATTTTAAAGCACTGTGGATTATGCATTGCACCTATTTTTTGAGCCCCTCTTTCAGTGGGATTATTACTTGATCTCAAATGCAAGGTAAGATAATGTTGCTTACTTTCTTACTAGATCCAACACTGCAGTAAATATGTCAAACACACATAGTAACTTTGTAATCCAAGATATATTTCCTAATATTTATCCGAGTGTTCTTTCAGTGAACTGACTAACTACTTACCCTGGTACCACTGGCCATGCAGCATCAAGATCACCTCTCTTCAGCGACAGGTTGAAGGTGATCCCATTCAGTTCGTAGAGTTGTGAAATGATGTTTGAGCTTAAAGACTGGTTTAAAAATGGGTTCCTGGCATAGTACCACTCCCTGAAACGATAGATATTTCAAGTTATGTTTTACAATATTTTGCAATATATGCCAGTAGGTAACTTCAAACAAAAATAGGGTGTACCAGAATCTTTTATATAAAAAAATTCCCAGCATCAAAATGTTGTTGAGCCTACTTTGTATGTGGCAGGAAGTAACCTTTTGAAACTGGGAATGTGTTGATTGTAAACATATGTGTGACATCGCTCCAGAACATTATCACTATGGCTGCGGCAGAGGAAGAATAGTTGTGATATGAAAAGGCAGCAAATTCCACATACCCTCAGCAGATATGGTACCAGAGTATAATTGAGTAAATATCATCTGACGAAAACACTAGGTTCTAAAAATTGTCTACTCCCAATGAGACTATATTTTACTAAACAATATCTAGAACACAATTGTAAGGTCGATGCCACAACAATATTATCGCTCACAATATTCTTAAATACAACTCCTCTGCAATAGCTGCATGTCACAATATCCCTAATATAATTTCCAGAGCATTGAATGCCATAACATCAAGAAGTTAAGTATATATATGTAATTATAGGTTTACTTTGCTCAACACCACATCCTCATACCTTGAGGGTATATAAATACTTTGATGTGGAATTAAGACTAGCAAATCTGTACTTACCTATGCATAGTTACGTCATGTTAATATAGTAGTTGATCTTCAAGATACTATATTATGGCAGGATAATAATTAACATTCAATATTGTGGTGGATTACCTTAGCATCACGTTCATGAATCTGTAAATCCTGCCCAACCCCCAAAGACGAATATATCTGTTGCTCCTACCTTACTCACCAGCTCCGAGATGCTATTTTCTTGCCACCTCGTATTCTTGGTGAGCGCGCTTCTGTTCAGTAGAGATACATGCATCTCAAATGTTACTAGAATTTGTATTCTTGCTTTCACTATAACATCTACTATTAACACCAGGATCAGCGTCAGTGCTATGGGTAACCCTGGTGGGACTGCTGGCAGTAACAATAGTAGAGTGAGCCCTAGTTACTGGCAATGAATTTAAGGGTTGGGTAAGAGTCTACATTTGTACTACTGTTTTTGAATTAACTCTCTGTAGTAAAATTTAAAGAAGAATGGAGGCAGCACTAGGCACGAAGTAAATCAACAGGACCAGAGTTTTGTCAAAAAATATATTTTTCTTTTTATTTTCGTATTTTCAAAGTGCACAGGACAGCCAACGCGTTTCGCTCCCCAACCATGGGAGCTTCGTCAGGGCAATAATACTGGATGGTTAGTCTTGCAGTAGTGCAGTCAAGTTGAATAAAAAGGAACTGGCCAATGTAATTGTAAAGATACTAGTGCAGATATTGCAAAGTGGGAATAGAAGTATCAAAAAGCGTCACGGACCGTCGGGTTGTTCACACCGGTTGCATGAAAGATTATACCTCAAGTTCAATATTAGTATCCTAGATATACTGGACGTGAAGTGACGTATGTGCAGTCCTTGATAAGCTGCTACCACACGTGCTCCAAGAATTTGTCTCGAAATAACGGCCCGCGACGTACTTTTAACTCTCTGTAGTAGTTGTTGAGCTTCAGAGCATATCTGGGCGGTGAACCTTTGAGCTCCATGCTTTTGGCTTATGGAGTGTATAGTGATATTATGTATGGTGTATTTGTGTGACAAGTAAAGTGATGGATGTCCACGTAGGTGGAAGTTTGTGAAATGTGTACATGGTCCAGTTATGATTATGGAAGGCTTGGTTTGCTTTTATATGATAATGTAAAAATAAATTGTATTGGCCCTCTCTGGCATAGGGTTCTTATGCCACTAAATAAGAAGCAGAGCATTACCTTAGAGTCACTCAGTAATAAACTCGGAGCATGCATGTTGTACATGTATTAGTCTCTATAGCATCATCAACATTCCCAAATTACCCATCAGTTTGTCAGCTTCTATAAATACAGAAATAAAAAAAGCAGCACCCAGGAAGTGCCATATTAGCACCTTGCTATCCCTGTCTCCATGAACCCCATCTGGATAGACTCTGCCAGCTGTTGGTTGGCCAGGCAGTATCTGATGAAGGACCGTCCTCTGCCAGTAGAAGTCTTAAGCTGCAAGGGAAAGAAAAAACAAATTTTCTTTAGTATAACATTTCACAAAAATAATGCATAAACAGCATATTTATTAGAAATGACAAACACATTTATTTGTAGTGTTAACTTTAAAAAAAATGGCACTAATTGAACTCTAAGGGCTTATTACGAGTCAAAAGGTCAACAGGATCGCTGTACTAATGGTAGCGGTCCGACCACTGTTGGCCACCCGCCCTATTCCTGTGGTGGTCGGACTGCCACAGGACTGCCGCATCCACTGGGATCCAGGATCCCGCTGTGGTGGTGCAGCGGTCAGAAGCAGTGAAATGCTGGTGGTGCTGCTGCAGCACCGACGAGCATATTATGAGTTGCCTGTCCACCGCCCATTTCATGGTGGCGAGGCCGCCATGAAAAGGGTTGCAGTGAGACAACTAAGGGGGCCTAACCGGTCCCCCTGCCATTCCTGGGCCTGGGGACGCCTGTAGGGGGGCACAGTTTGTGCCCCCCTGGAATTGCACCACATTCCTGCACATTGTGGCAAGCATGACATGGGGCATGCAACACCATGCAGGAATGGGCAGTTGGTGCTCCCACAGTGGCAGTCGGCATGTTAGGTTCTCCTGTGAGCCTAAGATACCACTCCGGTGAGCTAACTATGAATCTGGGGGGCGGCGCATGATGGGCTTGGAGGTCCTCCTGTAGGCGTGGCGTGGCGGGCAAACAGGAGGACCACCAAACTCATAATAAGGCTCTTACTGATTGACAGATAAAAAATAGAAACACTATAAACATGGAGGTAGAAAAAAAGGGTTTAAACCAGCCAAGGGAGCGGATTCTGTCCTGTTGTTTCTGGAGTCCAAGACGGGGATGGAGGTAAAAGCAATTGGCTCTGGTTGTTTATCCTGCAGCTCTCTCTGGCTACCATTATGGATTAATCTCTTGGACATCCAGATAGCAGCCCTCACATGGATAATCTCCACATCTCTGATGCAGGGGCATGGACACAAACTTGATGCATTATTTCTGCAACATGAGGATCTCTTCCTACTCCCTCATCTTCTCCTCCATGTTCCTCCCCAACTCATCTTCCTCTGTCCACATCCCACTCCCCTTCCTGTCCTAACATCATGCTATCCCTAACCAGCAGATTCCTTTTGGGTCGTCCCTCTGGATAACCCTAAACCTTCTAAATAAAGTCATATCCTCGCCTGTAATCTTCTATGCAATTCCCCAACTAAGGGGCCCATTAGGATGTCGGGCGGATTGCCACCGCCATGCGGGCGGTGACGATCCGCCCAACATCCTTGCCCGCCCGCCACCCACCCGCCACCCATTTCCCCCCCGCCATATTACTATGGCGGGGGGACCGCGGCTGAAGGAAAGACCGTCTGCCGCTTTTCCGCCCCGGTCTCTAGGCAACCGGGGCGGAAAAGGTTTAATATGGTGTCGGTGTCTATCAGACACCACCAGCCATATTAATATGGGCATTTGTCAATGCCTTTCCGTGGCGGCAATGCCGCTACGGAAAGGCATGCAGAGACTCCCTGCGATAGCGAATAGCGATTTTTTGCGAATCGCTATTTGAGAATCGCAAAATGGCTATGTATGTAGGATTTGCAATAAGCCCATAGGAATGACTGGGAAGACATTCTCAATTTGCGATTAGCAATTAGCGAATCGCAAATTGAGAATGCAATATCAAGGGTGCAGGGGTGTCAAAAGGACACCCTGTTGCACCCCTGAAATAAGCATGGGTGCACATGCTCATTGCACTTTGAAAAATGCAAAAAAGTGAATTTTTCAAAGAAATCGCAAATTACCACCAACTTGAAGTTGGGGGTAATTTTCGATTCCTTAAGGCCAAATTGCATTTTTTTGGTGCATCTTACATTGCATTTAAGGAATCGCAAAATTTGTGATTCCTTAAATGCAATTGCAAAACAAGGAATCACAAATTTTACGATTCCTTATTTTGCCTTAATACATACCATTTGGCAAAATTGCCTTCGCAAACGCCGAAATTCTGCGAATTTTGGCGTTTGCGAATGCAATTTTGCTTGATACATATGGCCCTATATGATATACCAAAAACATTAAAATGCAATATAGATGTATAACATAAAATAGCAGAAACAACTGTATTCCTTTATTTTACTACCTGTTGAACAGGAGATGGGTTGGAGGGTAGAAAGGATCAGTTGAACATTGATTTTTTTGTGTAGGAAGTGAGGCTACTAAGTGTGAGTTTGTGTTATGTATGAAAATTTTCCCAAAAGCACCTAATTGTGTGATTCCTACTACTGTAGCTTTTAAAGTAAGGCAGCAGGAATATCACTTGATAGTTGAAAGACTAAATAAAAAAACATCACTCCAAAGTAAGCTTACCCGAGTAAATAAGGAAACATCTGGAAGATTTACATGTGCCACAGAAGCAAATCTGCTACAAGAGTCTCCTTATCCAATGGATTTTTCTGATTCCCAGTAAGAATTTACTATACATATAGCAGAAATATTCCTGCCTAACAGGTGTCCAGTTCTGATGCCAAATAAGTCTTGCACTAGAAGAGTTACTGCAAAAATAAGTCTTGCAGCAGAAGATTTACAACTTTCTTCCCAAAAAAGGATTTTCCTTTACCACCAAACTCTAAGGATGCCTTTAATGTTTGAAAAAGTATTTTGAAATAACACGCCTCTGATACGTCATAAGCTACCGCAGAACATTAAGCCCCCGAAAACACCCACAGATCATGAACTAAGATACCATACCATATTTTGATTGAAAGAAACAGATCATACTGAAGTGGATTATTGGAGCAGTGGCCTAGATTTTGAATGTAAATAAATATTGACACATTTATCACACAGATAGCTAAGTATTAACATAGATGTAAATCCTGTCACTTAGCTCAACTTTTTTTTATCCACAGTGATTGGAGCCCATGTCAGTCTACGACAAAAACCCTTCCAAGAGGTGCCATGAAGGCAAACTCTTTATACCTGCAACACTCATTCAGAAAGACTCTCCTCTAGATTTGAAAACTAAGGCATGTGCTTCCACTTATTTGGGGGGTGGTGAAAGTCCTCATTATAATTAGTGTAGTAGTAACAGGTTGGAAATCATTACGGTTCAGATATTGTTTGAACAGCATCTCAGATGGGTTATTGTGTCCAATACTTCCTGTTACAGAGATTAAGTGCCTTATTATGAGTTTGGCGTTGCGGGAGCGGGACCACTCCACTTCGGCACCCATGTTTGAACCGCCCACCAGATTAGGCGTTTTCTAGGAGTTTTCTCCTGTCTGGTGGGCTGTTCTTTGGCCTTCCCAGAGCTGTGCTTATGGAATAGGCACTGCATTGGGAACGTCAGTGTCAGTACCTGCACGGCGTGGACTTGCACAGTCAATGCCATGCAGGTAATGGTGTTCATGCACATAAGGTGGGCACATGTTGTGCCCCGCTGTGTGCATACACATGACATGAGGTTCAAGGGGGCTCTGTAGGGCTGCCTTTGTTTCCGCATGCCACACTTTTCATGGCGGTCGCACCGCCATGAAAAGTGTAGCAGTAAGGAAACTTGTAATATGCTTGGCGGAGCTGCAGCAGCCTCAGGATGACTGTGCTTCCGCCAGGGAATAGCAGTTCCCTGGAGGTAGCAGTGGATGCGGTGGTCCAAAGGCAGCCTCACCACTCTAGTCATAATGGGGCGGACAGGAGAAAGCCACCGTGAGTCTGTCGGTCCGGGGAATGCCAGACTCATAATAAGGCCATAGAACAGACTGATGTGCGGAAATTGTATTTATGATAATTTTGTCCACATTATTGCCTCTACCACACTATTTTCCAAGCCCACTTTTCTCCAGGTGGAAACGCTAGAGCAAATATTGTGAGTCAACACTATATGCGCCAATTCCGTAATGGGCAAATCTGGGTGAAAAACATGACTGTGTCTAATTGACTTGGAATGAGACCATAAAGTTCTAACCAAATGTAT
The DNA here is from genome assembly GCF_964263255.1 of Lissotriton vulgaris. NCBI lineage: Eukaryota > Metazoa > Chordata > Amphibia > Caudata > Salamandridae > Lissotriton > Lissotriton vulgaris. The sequence continues at coordinate 65,687,987 of NC_141687.1, forward strand.
TTGTAGACAACAGAGCAAGGAAATTGACAAGCTGGTGTCCACTAATATGAACTAAAATCTCTTTGGTATTATAACTATAGATAATGCTCTTGTCACTCACCACACAATTGTGGTCTGGAATATCTAGATTATTCTGGCACACTAATATCGTGAGCAAAATATCGAGGGGCAAATTATCAAAAAGTAGGCACATATGGATAAGTATAGATGTATTATTTTTAACTCCACATCTACTTATCTTGATAAAGTATAAGGTATAGAAAACCTATACCTACTTGTTGATATTTTGTCCCACAGTATTCTGTAGTCCTTTTACAGGATCCATACCCACAGACCTACCATCCATGCCAATGGAATAAGGGTGCAGTATTGCACCAGAACTTTGACGCACAGCTGGATGTGGATGAATCCTCAATTTAAAGTTATCTTTATGTTAAGTATGTGGTTGTGTTGTATTAATTCATGGGCAAATGACGGACAATGTACATTGGCGGTTGATGCAATTGTTGTCTTTTTTCTTGTACACTCCCTCTTTTAATTTTGCATCTGGAGGCCCTTGCTCCATAGAAAATATTCTAGGATAATCTCCTTTAGATGTTTTATGATAGATATGATGTACCACATTTCAATTGCAACAATGAAATTAAATGAATGACTCTTGCTAAAATATGATCGACATGGTATGAAACTGAAGTAAATGACAAATAATGAACTTTTACCTCTGTCACTAAGTTGACAAACCCAATTCCCTTATGTCCTCCTTTAATGTTGCTGAAGCGGAAGCTGAAAAAGTCCCAGTAATCTTTTCTTGTTCCGAAAAAGCTTTTCTTCTCCTTTAGGTCACACTTAATACGTGGGAAACAAAAACATATGGTCACCAACTTAATATGATATACAGTTTTTGGGATTAAATAGACTTGTCCACATTCAGTGGGAAAGCACATGTTATCCAATGGTTTTGTCTCTTTTATTTCAACTCAGGTAATCCATCAAATCAGGTCTTTGCTGTTCAAGTTGGATTAACAATGATGTTATTTATTTAAAGTGGAATTCCAATTGTTTCCTGTTTTACCAGGTCTAATAGTGGCATCATGTAAGGATGATCATGCATTAATTTGTTCTTAGATTTACCTTATTGCACTTATAGCATCTCAAATATCCACCCCATGTCTACTTGTTAACCATTGCACAGGTATTTAACAATATTAGCTGACTTCATGAGGTCATGCAGCTGGTGAGTTACTTAAACTCATCTCACATATACTACATGGTTATTTTGGTTTATATATTGCTCATTTGCTTATAACTCCCTTCGTGCAAAAATAGTAAGAACTTCATGCCTCCACACTTAACACATTTGAATAATGTTCCAAAGTCAATGAGTGCCCTTGAGAATAGAGCAATGGGTTGGAATAGTACCCTGACAGACTGTCAGTGGTTAGACCTATTGAAAGCATTCCTTCCTTCACCTTTTGTGTGGTCGATGAAACACCCTAAGTAGCCAGTGCTGGTGTATCCCTTCTGGAGAGGCCTGGTCTAACAGTTTGGGATGGACTGTTCTCATGGTTAGCAAGGTCAGTATTGATTTGAATAGGATGGGTCTTTGTTTTCAACGGCACGTGGACGAAAAACTGATGAGTTGGAATGCTACCGGAGTGATTGTCAGTGGTTAGACTATTTGCACGCATACCTCCCATCACCTTTTGTGCGAGTGAGTTAGTGTGAAGTTAGCCTCCACAGGGTGTGAGGAATGGCTAGGCTTAAAAATCACCTAAATAAGTCCCTTATCAAAACTACCTGAGGTCATCCTATATCAAGAGAGAAATACTGATTGAAAAATACTCCTTTCTCTTCATTCGGGAAAACGCCTTTGAAACTCTCTACACCTTAACCCCTTCTATGCTTGAGATGAGCTCAGCTTGTCAATAGGCACAGTGGAGCTGTGCTCATGACGAGCTGAGCTCGTCATAACAGCTCGGCACTCCCACGTGTGGATGATTCTCAACCTGTGGGGGGTTCTATTGCAGTGGGCGGAGTCATGACGAGTCAAGCTCGTCATGAGCACAGCTCCACTGTGCAGCAAGACAAGCTGGACTCGTCATGAGTACCGCGGCGCCACACTCTGCCCTCCCCCCCACACCGCGGGGGAATCAGCCCCGCGGTGTAGCTGAATTATAGTATCATTTATTGCAACAATTGTGGTATTTTGTAACATAATTCAAGTATTTAAATTAACTTGTTTGGCATTAATATAGCTTTTGTGGGTATTACGTTTGTAGAAGAATGGGGTGGAAAATGTTTTAAAATGTATATTTATATGTATACATTTTAAATTGATTAAGTCATTTAGCAAATATGTAAATCAAGTATTTGATTTTTAAAGGAAAATTTATATTTCTTTACGTCTTAGTTCAATTTAATTCATCTGTCTTTATATAGCACAAGGCTACCCAAAAGACCTCTCCCCATGCTGACTGCAAACAAACCCACCACGGTGTTGTGCAGAGACCAATTTCCTCAAACCACTCTAGAAGAGGTGGGCTTTTAGTAGTTTGCTGAAGCAAACGTCCGACTGCTGACATCTGAGGAAGGTTGGGAGATCATTCAAGATCATGGGCATAAGCAGGGCGGACTGGGAACAAAAACCAGCCCTGGCAAAGTGCTCGCCCCCCCCACCTCCCCCGTGGGGGGGTGGGTTTGGGGAGGCCGCCGAGCTCTTTGCCATGGCTGGTTTTCTGCCGATTTTGTTACAGGGACAATTTTGCAGCTTTACTGCAAAAACGGCCCTGTAACGAAAACGACCCCCAGGGGCCCAAAACCGGCCCCCACCCGTGCGGCGCATCAGGGGATTGCACGGTGCCCGCTACGGCCAGTCCGGCCCTGGGCATAAGGAATGTGTAGGAACGGCCTCCGCTCCTCATTCTTTTAATCTTTTAACACGCTAGGAGTCCCTGATCACTTGATCAAAGCGACCTTCCTTGAGCATATCTGGTGAGAAAGTTTCGATTGATGAATGGGCCTTTTCCTTGGATGGCCCGGTGGGCAATGCACATAGCATTAAAGTGAATTCTTCTTAGAACTAGGAGCCAGTGAAGGGCTGGAGAAGTGTGGCTCAGGGGTTAGAGGCGGCAGACCCGGAAGCTGAGATCGGCCCTGGACCAGGGTTCAATTCCCCGCCTCGGTGGGTCTTGGGCTAAAAAATTCCAGGGACTCGATAATTCTCGCTCCGGTGCCTTCTCGACTCACGGGTTCACACTCTGCGACTCTGGGCAATAGCTTGCTTAATCTCCACAACGGCCCCTCGCAGCGGGATGCCTGGCTTTTACCTTGTGGATACCCTGCCGGGGTTATCTCACAGGGGAATACCAGGACGGGTTCCCTAAGCAAGCGCTTAGATACCGACCTCGGTCAGTGATTTGCGCTATATAAATACATGTACATTTACATTTACATAAGGCTAATCTGGCTGATTGAAATTTATGTATTTTCTGCAGGATTCTGGCAGCAGCATTCTGTAACACTTGGAACCTATTAATCATATATTTCGGGCTTCCTAAGTAAAGGGAGTTACCATAGTCTAAGTGTGAGTTTATCAGACTCTGTATCACTACCCTTCTTGTGGGACACGGTAGAATTTCTAGGAATTTCCTGAGGGACCTTAGGTTGCCAAAACTTGAACCGGACAGTTTTTTGGCCTGTGTCTCCAACATGAGCTTGTTGCTTTTCCATACGGCTAGGCTTCTTACTGCTGTGGGTGGTTTTGAACATTTGCCAAGAGGATCTGGCCATGACAGTTCCAGCCACCTTAGACTGTTGTTGCATACCACCAACACCTCAGTTTTGTCATTGTTAAGAAACAGCCTTCTATCAGACATACAATCAGTAATTTTCCTAAGAGAGGAGTTCAGCTGAGCGGAAGTTCAGCTGACATTAGGTGTAAGACCATGACGGTTTGAGTGACATCTGCTTATGATATTAAGGCAAGACCATGTGAACATACATTTTCAGCTAGGAGGCGTACATATAAATTAAATAGTCTGTGGCTGAATGAAAAGCCCTGTGGGACCCCTCACAGCAAAGATTGGACGGAAGTGAAAAATGGGTCTTCGCATACTTGGATGCTCTATTAGCTAGAAAAGCTTCTTCCTACTTAACTGCATTACCTGTTATGCCGACAACCAGCATCCTTTGAATGAGGATGGGGTGAGAGACCGTATTGAAGGCTGCACTTTGATCAACATTATTATTGCTTTCCCTCACATGGAGAACCAAGATATACCACTTAAGTTACCATCTAAAACACGTGCATGAGGGTTTTTTATTGGGACTAGTAAGAATGAACCCTGCATACCCTAGTTATGCAGGACAAGTGATCCTTCTCTCTTTGATTATATGACATTAAACTTAAGGAAACTGAAAGGATCACGTATTCCTTCTCCCCCCACTTTGATTCTTGATTAAAAATATACCACCAGGCAAAAATGAAAGGTTGGGTAAGGAATACATCAAGACATCCTAGGATTTACCATACACACACAGATGTTGGAGTGAGGGGCTTGAAGTGTTTCTTAGCGGTTCCAACTGTGAAAATGCACTAAGCGTTCTCTCCTTTGTCAGGGTATCCTGTCACCTGCAAGGTTCACCAGCTGCAGTGATTAATCCAATTTTTGGACTACTTTCTAATGTTACCTCAGGTTGAATGATCACAGCTGCTGTGGCATGTTGCCCGGTATCCCATATCTAGTGACTGTTTCAGCCAGGGTCACTTGCTGTATGCAAGTATTGTTTCCACAAACCAAGACAGCCAGGGAGTCACCTTTATGGCCTTCACTGAACATCTCTTCTATACGAATTGATACTTTTAGCAGAATGAAAGCCATTCTTTTACAACAAACTATGCCACTGACCTCGGCCAAAGAAACCTATGATCTACATGTCACAAGGACTTCTGACGAGAAACATGCCCTTTTGAATACAAACTGCCTTATACATTTCTCAGAAATGTTGGAACGTATCTTAAACATGTCTGATACGAGCGGTATGGTACATGTATTTAAGATTGTGTGTTCAGGACTATAAGCACCTTTTCAAGCAGTCCTCGGAATATTTCCCAACTTCGTGCAATCCTATTTTTGCTCCTCCTGCTACGATATGGCAAGCCAAATCACCAGCGTCACTTCGAGCACCATAGATTGAGCTCTATTGGGGATGAAGTGTTGTGAGCACATCGTCCAAATTTTAGGATTACCTAGTCTATGAGAATTAAATACCACATGGTTTCTGTCATTTAGACAAATCTGGCAAGATTGCATCTTACCTGTTCTACACTGCCTGCTTTGCGGTGAAGAATGCGTGCCAGACATCTGTCTAACACTCCCATCAGTAATGCATACGAATATCGATACTCTGCTGGACCCGGTAATGGCCCATGCTCTGTGTTGTCCCCAGCAGTTACAAATTCTGATGACGGCATTAATTGAGATCTTACAAATTGCTACTGCTGAGGTACGAGAGGAAACAACAGGCGCGCAGGTAACATCCGATACGAACATTGCTGATGCGACCAATGCTGACGGTGATGCTTCTCATCTCTGTGCAGTTCATCTTCTAAACGAGGTAATCCAACTTTCACCTACAACAGTAGATGCCTTTTTGTCTACAGGATTAGAAGATTTCATGTTTTCTCCATCCCCATACACTGACTTTTGATTCAGCACACAGTGTACTGGGAAGACTCTGAATTTGGCCTTCATTTTTTTCAAAACAAAGACTAAACTTGGAACTTTTTCCTATGATTAAATTTTTTTTGGCAAAGTAATCTGCTTACAGTACAACTATTCATAGAGAACAGAATTCTTTGAAAATACTTTTAGAGACAATATGTCACCTTGTCAATAACAATTGTTTTATCTAACTTGACATGAAATGGTTTCGCGCTTTTTTCATCTGTATTTAGGAGCCATTTCATAATGTGTATATATATATATATATATGTATGTTCATTCATTTAGCATTTGCTGTAAATATATGCTTGAAATGAAACATTGCTTTAATATGTACAGCACCATTGCATTTTATTCATAGCAACAGTTTTAATGTATTTTTTCAAATGCATTTTAGACATGTTTTTAGCACTTCATATGTAGCTATATTTTAGATATGTTTAGCATGTTTCAAATTTAGTAATGTCATTCATAGGAAAGTGGAGTGGGTGTTGTGTGTCGATTTAGATGCTGTATGTAGGTTTCCCGATTTATGACCCTATATAGGCACAATTCGCATTGCCCATATTTAGGCAAAGAAATCCAGCTCTTACTTAGGCAATCTCCATGCTATCCAAATACAGGCATGGTCACCTACATTGGTTCATCTATGTCACGAGTTCTTGGAAAACCAGACTCTAAAGCCTTTAGGACTTCCCCTTGCTTGGATATTGATTTCTCCAAGAACTCATTTATTATGCATGAACATCTATTTCTTAGGGGTTCATTCATGACGTTCTTATGCCCGACTTTTACGTCAATACTGGCATTTCTAAACACCTTCAAGGTATAAATATACCTTCACTTGCCATGGCAAATCATGGTCCATGGTTCGGCTGTCTACTTGCACAACATGGTTCGCCACGGCAAGTTCGGAAGGAAGTCAAGTCCCCGCCTGACGCACTGACCAGACACTGCCATCCTCCTCACAGAGAATCCAGCTCCAGTGTTTCTGACTCCCCTTGCGGGGTGTTAGAGATCGAGACCCAGAAAGAGGTTCCCACCTCACTTATTCTAAGTTATAGAGCGGACTAGAAACTAGAGGGACTTTTGGCAAATCTTGGCAACTATAGCAAAACTAGACTATAGCTAAACAGCACCAACTTCTTCCCTCGTACTACACTTAGGCTAGGTACACTGGGGTAGGACTATTTTAGAAGCACCAGATGAGTATTTTAGCCTGTGTTATTTATGTATGTATTTTTATGAATATATGTCATAGCTACAAACCCTGCTGTTGCAGCATTATCTAATCTTACTGATGACACTGTACGTATTATACTTCGCATTCTGTCTTACGATTGTAGCAGCTCATATCTCTTGCACAAGAAATAAGAATGTTCAATACCCCTTTTTATTGAAAATGCCCGTCTATCTTTTTCTGTGTAACTCTGTAGGAAACGAAGCATGCACGATAGACGGAGTGAACCTGTTATCTATTGTTTCAACGATTCTGACATTGGTCTGATTCTAAAGGAAACAAAGTTGTCATGTTTATGCTGTTGTCAGAAACGAATCCCTTCTTGTTCATTCAAGAAGTTTCTAGTGATCTCTGAGTTAGCTGGCACACACAAGTAATTACGTTTAATGTACTCGATGAGGCATACTGACCTCAGTCCTATGCCAAAACTATAGTGTATATTATTCCAATGCGCAGAGCCTATCAGGGATATAGGGACTACACCATAGTAGAGCATATTGGTTTTGAGTATAGTGGTGGAATTGAGTAACATAGACTGCAGTGGCATAGAGTAGATTTTTACAAAGTACAGTGTAGTGGTATAGAGTGTAGGGGTATGAGTAGCGTGTCAGAGTGCAGTGGTGCAGAGCAGATTAGAGTGGCTTAAAGTGGATTGGTGTAGAGTGCAGTGATGTAGAGTGGAGCAATGCAGAGTTCAGTGGTGTAGCGTGCCATAAAATAGGCTGTATAAAGTAAGCATGGCAAAGAGTGTTGTAGTGTATACTGTCATAGTGCGCAGTGGTGTATAGTATAGTGGCATGGAGTGCATTGGAGTGGGGTAGAGTGCTGTGCCACAGAGTAGTCAAGTCAAGTCAAGTCAGAGAATTTATATAGCGCACTACATACCCAGAGGGTCTCAAGGTGCTTAGGGAGGGGAGGAGGATTACTTGTCAAATATCCACGTTTTAAGTTGCTTTCTGAATGCTAGGTGGTTCTGGGTAAGGCGAAGGTAAGTGGGGAGTGAGTTCCATGTTTTAGCAGCCAGGTATGAGAAGGATCTGCCTCCCATGGTGGTCTTGATGATGCGAGGTACAGTGGCGAGGGCTTGGCTGGAAGAGCGTAGTTGGCGGGAGGGGGTGTAGAAGGACAGTCGTGAGTTGAGGCATTCTGGTCCGATGTCGTAGAGAGATTTGTGTGCGTGGGTTAGCAGTCGGAAAGTGATCCTCTTATTGACGGGTAGCCAGTGGAGGTCTTTCAGGTGGCCAGAGACGTGTTCGTTGCGCGGGATGTCTAATATGATCCTGGCTGAGGCGTTTTGGATTCGTTGGAGTTTCTTCTGGAGTTTAGCAGTAGTACCTGCGTAGAGGGTGTTTCCGTAGTCCAGTCGGCTCGTGACCAGAGCATGGGTGACTGTTTTTCTGGTTTCGGTGGGGATCCAGCAAAATGTTTTTTTGAGCATGCGGAGAATGTTGAAGCAGGATGAGGATACGGCGCTGACTTGTCTGTTCATTGAGAGTGAAGAGTCCAGGATAACGCCTAGGTTCCGTGCGTGGTCTGTCGGGATGGGTGCTTTTCCAAGGGCTTCCGGCCACCAAGAGTCATCCCATGCAGTGGGGGATGTACCTAGGATGAGGACTTCTGTTTTATCTGAGTTCAGTTTCAGACGGCTGTGTTTCATCCATTCAGCAACTTCTTTCATTCCTTCGTGTAGGTTAGTTTTGGCGGTGCTGGGGTCATTGGTGAGAGAAAGGATCAGTTGAGTGTCATCCGCGTAAGAGATGATGTTGAGGTTGTGATGGCGGGCGATGGCCGCGAGGGGGCTCATGTATACGTTGAAAAGGGTGGGGCTGAGTGAAGATCCTTGTGGTATGCCGCAGATGACTTCAGTGGCCTCTGACTTGAATGGTGGGAGGCGGACTTTCTGGGTTCTTCCGAAGAGGAACGAGGTGATCCATTCCAGTGCTTTTCCTTGTATTCCGATGTTTCTGAGGCGTTGTAAAAGGGTGTTGTGGCAGACTGTGTCGAAGGCTGCAGAGAGGTCGAGGAGGATGAGGGTGACTGTGTCTCCATTGTCCAGTAGAGTTCGAATGTCGTCTGTTGCTGCGATGAGGGCGGTCTCAGTGCTGTGTTTAGCTCGGAAGCCAGATTGTGAGGAGTCGAGGGATTTGTTGGCTTCGAGGAAAGCGGCGAGCTGGTTGTTGACGGCTTTCTCGATTACTTTGGCCGGGAATGGAAAGAGCGAGATGGGGCGGTAATTTTTGAGTTCGGTGGGGTCCGCTGTGGGTTTTTTCAGAAGGGCGGTGAGTTCAGCGTGTTTCCAGCTTTCCGGGAAGGTGGCGGAGTTGAAGGAGCAGTTGATGACATCTCGGAGGTGCGGTGCTATGACGGAGTCTGCTTTGTTGAAGATGTGGTGAGGACATGGGTCTGTGGGGGATCCTGAGTGGATGGAGTTCATCAGGCGGATGGTGTCCTCAGTGGAGATTGGGTTCCACTCGTTGAGGGTGTTCAAGGGGGGAGAGTGTTCAGCATATGGTTGGGTGGGTTGGTCTCCGGGTTGGTTGTCGAAGCTGTTGTGGATGTCTGCAATTTTGTTGTGGAAGAATGAGGCTAGGGCGTCGCAGAGGGCTTGAGAGGGGGTGATGTCGTTGGAGTTGGCCGAGGGATTGGTAAATTCCTTGACGATGTTGAAAAGTTCCTTGCTGTTGTGGGCGTTGTTGTCAAGTCGATCCTTGAATGCTGTTTTCTTGGCCTTTCGGATTAGTTGGTGGTGTGTGCGGGTGGCGTTTTTGAAGGCGTCCTTGGTGCTAGTGGTTGGATCTTTTTTCCAGACCTTTTCAAGGGAGCGGCAGAGTTTCTTGGACTTTTTAAGATCATCGTTGAACCATGAGGCCTTCTTGCTGCCAGGTTTGTTTTGACGTTTTTTCAGTGGTGAGTGTAGAGTGTGAGAGTAGAGTGGCGTAGAGTGGAGTGGCACTGAGTAGAGTAACGTAGAGAGCGGTGGCATAGAGTACATTGGTGTAGATTAGAGCAGAGTGGCATAGAGTGCAGTCATGCAGAGTAGAATATAGTGGTGTAGAATGCAGTGACAGATTACACGGGCGTAGAGTGCAGTAGCATAAAGTATAGAGGCATAGAGTGCAGTGCTCCAAGGTAGATTGCCGTAGAATCACATTGGTTTTGAGTGAAGAGGTGTAGAGTGAATTGTCATAAATCGCTGTAAAGTCGAGTGGTGAGGAGTGCAGTGGTGTAGAGCAGATTAAAGTGGCACAGAGGTGATTGGCATAGACTGTACTAGCGTAAAGTGAAGTGGTACAGAGTAGAGTGCATTGGTGTAGAGCGAGTGACACAGTGCAGTGTTGCAGAGTAGGGTGGCATAGAGTGGTGTGGCGGAGAGTGGTGTAGAGTGCAGTGGCAAAGAATACAGTGGTGCATCATAGAGTAGTGTGGGGTAGTAAGCATTGCCATAGAGTAGAGTGGAGTGGGGTAGAGTAGAGTGGAGTGGTACAGTGACGCAGTGTGGAGTGGAGTGGCGTAGTGGGGAGTGGTGCAGAGTACGAGTGCAGTGGAGTGGAGTGGTGCAGAGTAGAGTGGAGTGAGGTAACATTGAGTATGCATGGTGGGTAGCATACTGTCATTACAGACAACACATCTTCAAATTAAATGACCATTACATTTTCATTTGCAGTTTTACTAATAAAAGCATACATTGCACAAATGATAATGGGTGGCTATATCATCACACAATGTACTGCTTCAATCGTCAGCACAGTTAATTTACAGACATTTAAATGTTGCTGTGTGCTACAAAAAAATGATAACATTGTTCAGCCTTCTTGAAGTAGAACATCACAAGTCAGCACGACTGTCACATAAATCCTCTCACTTTGAAGTTAGAGAAAGAAAAATAAACGCCAAGCTCCCTGGAAGACACAGCCTGATATCTGACCTCTGTCTTTGAATGCATGGCAATTACAACATGATAAGAACAGAATGAATGGTTTGTTTACGGAAAGCGAGTTCATCTAAAAATACAGTAAACAAAGGTTTGGGCAACGGGAGGGACGATCTCAAGCTGGACAGCCTAAAGCAAATAAAGCCAGCAGATAGAAAGCTAAAAAATGTGAGTTACAAACCACAAAGCCAATGTTAAGCAGCAGGCAGAATGCATTCTTAGGTCAGATTTATGTATGTCCCCAAGTTGTCTTTGGCAAACCAGACAGCTGTGGTATCTGGTAGGCTGAGACCTAAAAAGGAAGGAGATGGGCGATTGGGGCGGAGGGACTTAAAACTGGATAGATAGCAAAGCTATCAGTGCCGGCTCGTGTAGGGCGTTCCACCGGGCGGTGACGTGGGGAAGGGTGGGGGGGGGTGTAAAATACGGGAAATGGCCGATTACAGGTAACTAACGTAAAAAATAAATAAAACGAATTTCGTTGCGCAATGCAACGCCAAATGCGACGCAGTGCACGCAACAAATTTTGTTTTATTTATTATTTACATTACTTACCTGTAATCGTCCGTTTTCCGTATTTTTCACCCCCGCCCCACGTCACCGCCCGGTGGAACGCCCTACACGAGCCGGCACTGAAAGCTATACACTTGAGCAGGACGGGGGATAAGAATAAGAAGAATATGAGGATCAGCATCCGATCAGTCTTTCAAGTTTGAGAAAAGTCTGAGACTGATGACGAAAAGGAAACTCTATTTCACGACTTAGAGGCCAAATGAAAGAAAATATGTACTGGTGTAGCATGGCAAATCTATTTGCATCAAGGTAGCTGTTAGTACTTTATAAATTAAAGCAAACTGATTTTGTTCCACTTTGCTTTACTGATATTGTTTTTAGCATGAGATAAAATGGAGGAAACAGACTATGAAAACATTTATAACACAATTGTAAATTATTTTAAATAGGCATTGGAGAGCTTAAGAAAGAAACACTAGTGAAGAATTATGTGTTAAAAAATTGAGGAAACTCCCTTTGTACATTATGCTGCTACTGATGTAAAATAAATTGGGGGAACTCATTTTGACTCGTGTTCTTATATCTGACATTGAAAAATAAACAAAAACGTATAGTTTCGTATTTATGTATCTAAAGGAAAAATCGTATGAAAAGTGTTTGGGTTTTATCTGCACCGTGTTTTGCTCTGGTCCAAACACCATCGCATCTTGTCATGGTATAATAGCATAAAATGCAAATGGATTAGCCTATTTGTGTACCTGTGCAATGGTTTGTGTTATAGTCCCAAAACCCTACTGTGGAAGTGCCCTTGGCCACACGTGGTGTTTGCGCCTAGGGCACATGAGAGGAGAGGGGCAGATGCACGTGCTTCATTGCACTAGTAATCTGACCAACATAGGGTCACAGGGTTCATTTAATCCTCACTGTTGGAGTCTCATAAAGGTTTGTCAACGCAACACATGTATTTGTAGGACACCGTTCACCCTTTGGGATTTTTTTGGGTGCTACATAACAGGTATTTATTGTTACCCAATGGGACTTGCTTTTTCAGCCTCAGAAGGATGAAGGCTCAGTGGAACTGCCAGAAAGGAACCAGTGGCGAAGAGGAGAAGCATTATGTTCTGGGGAGGATGGTTTAGTCCACTGAGCCCCCAGACCCAGCAATAAGTTGGTCACATTTTGGACAATGCGTCTGAAAATTTGGAAACGTCTGTTAGAAAATCTCAAACCTATAACGCACATTGCTCGAGGTGAACAGGTGAAATCACTTTCTAGTATAAATAGGCATTTTATTGTCACTCGATGCACCGAGAAGTCAGGGGCTCCTTTACCTGAAGCAGGTACTCCAGCTTCACACACAGGCTGTGGAGCTCAGGGCTGCCATCCGTGACAGGGAGACTCCTCTCTCTGTAGTTTGTGTTCAGCTCCCTGACGAGGTCTAAGAAAGAGGAAAAGAACAACATGGTGTAACAATGTAAACAAAACCCACAGCATTGCAGGAGATAGCACAGAGCAGTGAGTTGACTGCACTTCGCATGAAGTGTCACTTTATTACACGGCGGCTGACAAAAGCAGCAGGAGTACAGGAAGCAGTGCCACAGGACTCTTATCTACCAGTAAATGGCTTATTAAGGCAGCTGCAAAATGTGATACTCCCTACTAAAAGTACAAGGAGTAATAATCTCTTCAATTTGTACTAATTGTATATGAATATTTCAATTGTATTCCAGTTTTATTCCCATGTTAGACGATTTGGGGCGATTACACACACACATGTAGGAGTACCACAGGAGTACTGATATGCATTCTCCAAAATGCCTTTGTGAATAGGCACCACAGTGTTTCAATTGTGGTGGGTGCCCAGGGGCTGTAGAAAATATTGGGCCGGATGTATGACCATTTCATTTTGCAACTCACAAATTGTGATTTTTAGTGACTCGCAATAAGGGAGACGGTAAATGAAATGTACTGATGTGTCTCAGGCACACTAGGGATTCCCAGTGGGGCCACAAAGGACCTGCCTCATCGATATTCATGAGACAGGTTGCAAAATGAGACCCATTGGGAACTGGTGATAGCACAAGGATGGTGGCCTGTTAGGGATAGCAGACCCTGAAGTCTGTGTTTGCTTTTGAATGAAGCAACTTTTTTTTTTCAAATGATGCCTGTTTTCCGTAAAGGAAAACAGGATACATTTCAAATAGAAAAATGTAAGGTTTCTGTTCCATTTTTTAAGAAGAGGCAGTGGTCTGTGGGACTAATGCTTGCTCTTAAAAAATGTGTGCTGCCAGTCACAAAGGGGAAGAGGTTCCCCTGTGGACCACTTCCTGTTTGCGACTGGCTTACCACCTACTTGAAGTAAGTGGTAAACTACAATTGTGTTGTGACCGCATTCCGATCACAAAACAATCCCACATGCCCTTGGACTCGCTATTAAGAGGTGAAGCCCTTGGCTCGCCCCTTCCTAATAGCGACTCACAAACCCTATTTTGTGAGTCCGTAATAGGTTACCAACCAGGGCCGGACTGGGAACAGAAAACGGCCCTGGCAAACTGCTCAGCTGGCTCCCCCTGGGGTGAGGAGGAGTGCAGCTGAGCAGTTTGCGATGGCCGGTTTCGGACGATTTTGTTACAGGGGGCCGATATTGCCGACCCACGGTAACAAAAACGGGTCCGAGGGGCCCAAAACCGGCCCCACCCTAGCGGCCGACAGGGGAAACGCCTGCTGCCCGCTATGGCCAGTCCGACCCTCAAAATAGTTAGTTGATGCTGACAGCTGTTTTTGTGGTCGCAAACGGACCGATTCTCCGTTTGCAACCACTAAAAACAGTTGTATATCAGGCCCTCTATCGTTACATAGTATGCGGAGGACCACATGAAATGCATTTTGTGATCTCAGTCGATTTGGCATTCATGGAGTATTGACACCACACACAGAAGCTATCACTGAAATTAAGATTACCTGTCATACAACAGATGTGACTGAGATTAACGCGTATCTGCATCGCCAGCGGCAATTGCAATTAAGACACGTGGTAAATAGTTAAACAACAATCATCATTACTTACAGTGACATGTTTACAACCAGCTTTAATTTTACCCTGGAGGTACCCAGCATGAGTAGATTTTAGCTCAGGCTATAGTTTCAATGTTTTACTCAGTGGTGTTTTGTTAATGTCCGGTGATTAATGGTGTCCAGACACCTTATCTGTAGTGAGGGCTAGGCTGGGCAGCACAGTGTCAGGCTGTCAATTCACCCATCTAAGGCTTCCTGCCATGCAGAAAACACACGCCTTCCTTTTCTATTTCTTTCAGAGTGGCCTCCTCCACATTTAACACTTCCTCCAGAATTCAGAGCACTTTCCATTACCACTCAACTTATAACCAGACCCTAGGACTTCATCTTCCTACATAAAGCACGTGTAGAGGCCATATAAACTCTCCTCGCGAAGAGAGGGACACAGTGACACAGAACCAAATAAATAAAAGACAACATTCCACCTCAAATAGCACCTTCAGGTTTAAACAATCCACACGGACTCATAAAATACACATTTAGGACCTGTTCTCTATTTCAGGTGGACTATGTAAAATGCTAATCGCCTCTCACTTGGTGGCACCCAGATGCGTTGTATGTATTTTAAGTAGAGCTCCCTGTTTTCCATTTTTACTTATTTTTACAGATAAATACAGACAGAAAACAATTATGTTCTTGTCTGTATTTATTTTTAAATGTGGATAAAACGGAAATTGGGTTGCTTTTTGGGTAATTCTAAATCCTGTCTGCCATGACTGCCAGGCCACTAGCTGTGTGAATTGATAGATAAGAGGATCAAAAAAGAAAGACATTTTAGTAGAGAGGCTTTAACAGCAGTAGATATGCCCAAGGTTGATACTGAAATATGCATATTTTCATATAAGTGCATTGATTTATCTCCTATGGGTGTTCACAGCATTGAAACCTGGCAGGGATTCAAGATGGAGCGCATATTTATCGGTTAAATAAATGTGGATATTCACTAATTTCAGGTTAATTTTCCACAAAACCCAAAATAAATATGGATAAATACAGATAAAATTAACAAAAAATAAATATAGATAAATACAGATTAAAATGCCCAGAAAATAAATACCATAAAACTGGGAGCCCTAATTTTAAGGCAGAGATTGTAGTTTACTCGTAGCGCTAAGAAGGCTATTTCACAACTTAGGTGCAAGAAGAATAAACAATTAAACAGCTTTGGTCTGTCAGTGGTATTGTGGTAGTCACTGAAAGCACTGAGAAGTCCATCATGATCTGAACCTCTGCGTCAAGTCAAGTCAAGTCATAAAATTTATATAGTGCACTACATACCCAGAGGGTTTCAAGGCGCTTAGGAAGGGGAGGAGGATTATTTGTCAAAAATCCACGTTTTAAGCTGTTTTCTGAACGCTAGGTGATTCTGGGTGAGGCGAAGGTAAGCGGGGAGTGAGTTCCATGTTCTGGCAGCCAGGTATGAAAAGGATCTGCCTCCCATGGTGGTCTTGTTGATGCGAGGTACAGTGGCGAGGGCTTGGCTGGAAGAGCGAAGTTGGCGGGAGGGGGTGTAGAAGGACAGTCGAGAGTTGAGGCAATCTGGTCCGATGTCGTAGAGTGATTTGTGTGCGTGGGTAAGCAGACGGAAAGTAATCCTCTTATTGACGGGTAGCCAGTGGAGGTCTTTAAGGTGACCAGAGATGTGTTCGTTGCGTGGGATGTCTAATATGAGCCTGGCTGAGGCGTTTTGGATTCGTTGTAGTTTCTTCTGGAGTTTAGCGGTGGTACCTGCGTAGAGGGTGTTTCCGTAGTCCAGTCGGCTCGTGACCAGGGCATGGGTGACTGTTTTCCTTGTTTCGGTGGGGATCCAGCGAAATGTTTTTCTGAGCATGCGAAGAATGTTAAAGCAGGAAGAGGATACAGCGCTGACTTGTCTGTTCATAGAGAGTGAAGAATCCAGGATGATGCCAAGGTTCCGTGCGTGGTCTGTC
Source organism: Lissotriton vulgaris (assembly GCF_964263255.1). Lineage (NCBI taxonomy): Eukaryota > Metazoa > Chordata > Amphibia > Caudata > Salamandridae > Lissotriton > Lissotriton vulgaris. Next base: position 65,704,400 of record NC_141687.1, read on the forward strand.
GGGATGGGTGCATTTCCGAGGGCTTCCGGCCACCAGGAGTCGTCCCATGCAGAGGGAGATTTACCTAAGATGAGGACTTCTGTTTTGTCTGAGTTTAGTTTTAGACGGCTTTGTTTCATCCATTCGGCAACTTCTTTCATTCCTTCGTGTAGGTTAGTTTTGGCGGTGCTGGGGTCATTGGTGAGAGAAAGGATCAGTTGAGTGTCATCCGCGTAAGAGATGATGTTGAGGTTGTGTTGGCGGGCGATGGCCGCGAGGGGGCTCATGTATACGTTGAAGAGGGTGGGACTGAGTGAGGATCCTTGTGGTACGCCGCAGATGATTTCAGAGGCCTCGGACTTGAATGGTGGGAGGCGGACTCTCTGGGTTCTTCCGGTGAGGAACGAGGTGATCCATTCCAGTGCCTTTCCTTGGATTCCGATGTTTCTGAGGCGTTGTAAAAGGGTGCTGTGGCAGACTGTGTCGAAGGCTGCAGAGAGGTCGAGGAGGATGAGGGCGACTGTGTCTCCATTGTCCAGTAGAGTTCGAATGTCATCTGTTGCTGCGATGAGGGCGGTCTCAGTGCTGTGTTTGGCTCGGAAGCCAGATTGTGAGGGGTCGAGTGATTTGTTGGCTTCGAGGAAGGCGGCGAGCTGGTTGTTGACAGCTTTCTCGATGACTTTGGCCGGGAATGGAAGAAGCGAGATGGGGCGGTAGTTTTTGAGTTCGGTGGGGTCTGCTGTTGGTTTTTTCAGAAGGGCGGTGAGTTCAGCGTGTTTCCAGTCTTCTGGGAAGGTAGCGGAGTTGAAGGAGCAGTTGATGACGTCTCGGAGGTGCGGAGCTATGATGGAGTCTGCTTTGTTGAAGATGTGGTGAGGGCATGGGTCTGTGGGGGATCCAGAGTGGATGGAATTCATCAGGCGGATGGTGTCCTCAGTGGAGATTGGGTTCCAGGCGTTAAGGGTGTTAACGAGGGGAAAATGGTCAGCTGATGGTAGGGTGGGTTGGCTTCCGGGTTGGTTGTCAAAGCTGTTGTGGATGTCAGCAATCTTGTTGTGGAAAAAAGAGGCTAGGGAATCGCAGAGGGTTTGAGAGGGGGTGATGTCGTTGGAGTTGGCCGAGGGGTTGGAAAATTCCTTGACGATGTTGAAAAGTTCCTTGCTGTTGTGGGCGTTGTTGTCAAGTCGATCCTTGAATGCTGTTTTCTTGGCTTTTCGGATCAGTTGGTGGTGAGTACGGATGGCGCTTTTGAAGGCGTCCTTGGTGTTGGTGGATGGGTCTTTTTTCCAGGCCTTTTCAAGGGAGCGGCACAGTTTCTTGGAATTCTTGAGGTCATCGTTGAACCATGAGGCCTTCTTGATGCCAAGTTTGTGTTGACGTTTTTTCAGTGGTGCTAAGGTGTCGGCGGTGTTGGATAGCCAGAGGGTGAGGTTGGAGGCGGCTTCGTTGGCGTTAGAAGAGAGGGCTGGGGAGGTTTGAAGGAGCGATGTGGAGATCTGCTCCGTGGTGATTTTGTTCCAGTTTCTTTGTAGAGTTGGTTGGAGGTGGATGCTGGGTTTCGGCTTGTTGTAGGTGAAGTGAACGCAGCTGTGGTCAGTCCAGAGGAGATCCGTAGTGTGACTGAAGGAGACATGGTTGCTGGAGGTGAAGATGGGGTCGAGTGTGTGACCTGCGATGTGGGTGGGGGAAGTGACCAGTTGTTTAAGTCCGAGGTTGGCGAAGTTGTCCAAGAGGGTGGCGGTGTTGCGGTCGTTGATCTTTTCAAGGTGGAAGTTGAGGTCTCCCAGAAGGATGTAGTCTTTGGAGGGGAGCGCGTGTGGGGTGATGAAGTCCGTGATGTCTTCACTGAATTTTGCGCGGGGTCCTGGTGGTCTGTAGAGGAGAGTACCTCAGAGTGTGGTTTTGGGGTCGATGTGGATCTGGAAGTGAAGGTGTTCGGAGTTAGCGAGGTTGGCGTCAGAGCTGGTTGAGATGCGGATTGATTTCTTATGGACGATAGCGATTCCTCCTCCTGTATGGTCTGTGCGGTCCTTGCGTGTGATCTTATAGTCATCAGGGATAGCGATGGCGATGTCAGGGGCGGAGGAAGCGTTCATCCATGTTTCCGTTAGGAAGGCGACGTCAGGAGAGATGGTGTCTAGTAGGTTCCAAAGGTCAATGGCGTGCCTGTGGACCGAGCGGGTGTTGAGAAGGATGCATTCTAGGTGGTTGGGGTCGGTAATCTGTGTTGTGGTCGCAGCGGAGATGTTGTCGGTGCCGCTAAATTTGCAGGAGAGGCAGGAGAACGGTCCATGGGTGTGTCCAGGAGCGGCTTGGACGTCTCAACATTTTAGAACCACGACCCACTTTCTATCGACCGCGGTACTCGTTATAAGGACCATTCTCTCCTTGCATTTTAACTTTGTATAACGATTAGGTGGATTTTTAAAAGTAGGCTTCCTGGAAGCACTGGCACTCGTGTTTCTTTGCAATCATAAGAACGGTGCCACTCTATAAAGTACTGCTGCTGATGGGGATTATCAATTCCTTAAAATAATGTTGTTTTATGAGGCTACCTCAAGTAGTCTGGCTGCCTGTCTAATGTATATGATTACTCACAAACTGCATTTTGCAGTGCGTGTAGTCTTTTTCCAGTAGTACTGCTCACATACTGCAAAATGATAGTCACATACTTATGTGCAAACGAAATAATGTTAAAAAGTGACAATATTTTGAGTTTTAAATTATAAATATGGGTGTGACTATATAAAATTATACAAAATGAATTATTACGTATTTAGGTATTTAAAATAGTTACCTTCTATTTAATAAAACATATTACATCTTATTTTTTAACTTTTTATCATGTGGCAGTATTTTTGTTTGAAAAGGAATATTTATACAATAAATTAGGTGATACTTTTTTTTAAATAAAACTTTAGAAAAAGTATTTTCATTGAATTTAATATACTTTAATACATTTAATATTTAATGCACAATTATGTTAATGATGCTGTAGCGTTTTGTTTTATTTTAGTCTACATTTTACAATAAATATATACAATTATCATGTTGAGATTCTTCATAAAACTTTTTTTTGCTTTTTAAGATTTTTACTTTTCTCTATATCTTACCATATTGAGATCTCCACCATGATGGCACAGACCTACGCCTATGTATGAAAAGTTACTATCTTTATACTCATAAATGAGGCTCTGCCCGCTGAAGTTAGGGGTTGGAGACATGTACGTTTACACTTTGTTGTAGATTTAGACTAGTAATTGGTGAATAGCCAAAAGTAGTAAATTTACAAAAAGTTTAAGAGCCTATTTCCACATATAGAGTAACTTATGTTTAAGTGTACTCTTGTGAATAGCACACTTAGATGTAAATATACACTCGTAAATGGTGAATGCCACAAAGGTGTGGATGTATAGCCAGGTGCAGAAGTAGATTTACAAACATAAACGTACACTTGGACCAGGGCCCATGGAGTTAGTGATAGAGATGGCAATGCAGACACACTCTGCTCGTATGATGTAGTCGTCCCCATTGAGATGTGAGCAAAGCCGACATTCGGGCATGCTAAATCTATTGTCCCGCACTACGAATAGTTATGATCTCGTAAGTATATCCTTGTTCCACTGATAGGCCATTAGATTTTGCACTAAACCAAAATTAAGCGGACATGTTTTGACCTGATTTCTAGCTGCCAACGATGTGGAAATTGTTACCCAAACCTGATATCAGCCACAGGGATGAAAATTCAATGTCGCTGCATTGCACGATTTCGACAATATGCAGATGATCAACTGCAGATACCATGAGTTGTACAACCGCATACAGAGCATTCACAAAGCAGTACACACTGTACTATGTGCTTAATTGAAACATGTCTCAGGGTGCCTCACACATCTTTGCTTCCCATTTTTGCCAATCCCAGTGAGGAAGCTGATATAAGGAGGCGAAGTGCTGTCACCCAGAATACCCGACACACCCACTACTTAAAGGCGGTCCAGTGGGCTTACCCAAACTTTGATTGGCATTGTCTACAAGCCAATGGCTGAAGACTCCTGACCCATTTCCCGAACGTGCACGCTGTCCTCTGGGCTGGACAATAATGTGAATGATGCTTAAAGGTGAACATCCTTTACGACGCGGCTGTTACAGCGCCGTGCCGTTACAACGCGGTCTTTTCAACGCAAGTCGTTACCACGACTTGCGCTGGAAGGCGCTGCAGGACAAGGAATTTTTTTATTTACTATCCAACACCTTCCCTATTGTACGTAGGCTGGTGTTGGAATAGTAAATTAAAACATTCCTAAGTCCGCACCCCCTCCAACGCAAGTCGTGGTAGCGACTTGCGTTGAAAAAACCGCGTTGTAACGGGCACGCGATGTAAAAGTAAGCGTCGTAAAGCCGTACATCCATGCTTAAAGCAAGCAAAGTCTGAAAGCGGCTGACCCAAAGCCCTTCTATCAGTACGTAATGTTACACGTGCTGTTTATTCCAAAACATAGGCCAAAGCTGTCAGGCAAAACCCAAAAAGAGATATATATGTTAATGCATTTAGCAGAAGGCAAGGGAGCATATGGCGCCTGTCGGTGATGCTATTAGCTGTACAGGCAGAGGTGCACTCGATATTGTGTCAGAGGTCATTCATAAATATTCAAATATTATATTATTTTAGGAACTGTTGTTTTTCTTTTTTTTTCCCAGCAAGGTATTAACTGCAAAAAAGTAAAAGGAAAGTGAATATTGTTTAAATAGAGACAATTTTTATGTACTCCGATAAAGGAAAGCGTAAGATGCAAGCGGTCAGTCAATGGGTGCACAATCCCAATATTCCTATGCAATGTTCTTTCAAGATTATGTTCCTCTGGTTCCTTAACCCCTTAAGTGCTGCCTCGGTGCATTGGTCGACGGCAGCGCTACCTCCCCAGTGCTGCGCACGACCATTAAACGTCCATTCAGCACTAGTTCTAATGGACGGCGCAGCACTGGGGAGGAATGTTTAATAGCAGCTATGGGGTTAAGACTGATCTTAATTCTTTTCTCATAATTCAGCGCCTTATTGTTACCCTTCAACTACAGACACAGCAACAAACCATTCCATACTGAATAGTTTACATAGAGTAATGATGTCACAATACATCTCAAACCCCAAAGAGACGTCATCAAACAAAGCAACATTCTAGAATGCCTATTGTTGGTGATTGTTAGCTATGCACGGCTGGGTACAAAGGAGTGAATGACTCCTTTAAATGAACACTGCATTATTCAGACATGTATCTACGACTTGTATGGTGTAAACCTAGCTGCAACATCGCCGAGCACTATGTGCAACGGGACTTGGTGGTGTGGTAGTGAAGACAATGTGGAGAAGAAGCATGGTGCTCTGCGGTCGCGACAGGAAGGGCTTTGGCAGAGCTGCACAGGGCAGAGGGGTGGTCCTGAAGCTGGGAGGGGAGCATGTAATGAGGGGTTCCTTGAATGGGGGTATCAGCTCCTTGAGGAAGTGGAGAAGGGATGAAGCCTGGTGGATCTGGACTGGGGTGACATTCCAGATCACAGGAGCAAGACAGGCGAATTGCTGGGTCTATTTTGGATCTGTTACATTAAGCCGGTGGAACTGGATGGTTTGTTGTCCGCCATATTGCGCAGTCCGATGGAACTGAACTAGTCTGACCGTTTTACAAGTTCGATTGTGGAAGCCTTTCCAGTAGTATACTAGTGCACATGCACCCCTAACATATCAGAATTTTAAACGAATATTTAGGGAATAATTTGGAGTTTAGCAAGTGCCATTTATGAATTAAAGACATCTGCCATTGCAATGGTGTTTACAAAGCAGTACAGAAAAGTGCAAATCAGTCTTGACCCTGCTCATCATGGAAACAGTTAAGCCTGAACTGCCAGGCCAGGTCCTCCCTGAACAAGAACACAAGCAACCCGGGCCGGTTTCACCCTTTTAGGGCTCTAAAGCCAGGTATAGGTTGGTTCCAGAGGCACATTGAGCCGGGACCCACGTCTGAGCATACCTTTGTACACTTTAGGCGTCAGATGCAAAGACAACAAGGTGATGGATGGAATGCTTGAATTAATCGCAGCCTCTGGCAATCACTCAGGCTGCATCCCAATCCATCATTTTTTGTCCACCATGCTACCTCAGTTTGGACCCAGTCATATGCAAATCAGTCTTGACCCTTCTCCCTTTGTGGATACTCAGCACACTTAGAGCATCAGATACAAAGACAACAAAGTGATGGATTGAATGCTTGAATTAATATGAGCCACTGATTTTGAAGGATTGGGAAGTGGCCTGAGTATTGACAATGGCTGAAATTAATTCAAGATTTTTATCCATAACTTTTTTTGCAGTGTTTAATTAGAGCTGTTGGTTTCCGATGCACGACACCGGTACTTAATTGTCAGCCCCGGCTCGAGTAACAGTCCACCACATGGTAGCGCGGTCTGTTTAATTTTGAGATGAGATCAACAACTGTGTTTAGTAAGTCAAATCGCATTGAAAATGAGCATTACCAGCATCTTACACCATTTTTATAGCTTTGTGTGGCCTGAAATAGTCGAATTGTCACACTTACAAGAGTGCAATGGTTAGGTGTGGTGTTGTTACTGTCAGTGGCAGCTGGAGCCGGGGCAATGCTTGGTGCCAGCTGCAGTGGCTTTCTGAGAAGGGCCCTGGCACTTAATTATTTTTTCATTAAGGACTGCTTTTTTGTGCACTGTTGTTCATAGAGCCTATTGGCACAGGCAAGCACAGGATAAGCTTGTGGAGGTCCGTAGAAGGTTAAATAAGCCGACCAAAAGCCTCAAACATGGGCTGTGCCTGACTCAACATGATGTAGCAAGGCCATATGAAGAAAGCGTAATGCACAGAACAGTGGTCGTTGGTATAGACCACTGAGGCTGACCTTATTCAATGCTCACTAGGTAGGCTATGATGCCACTTGGCTTTTTTCCCATGGTCTGGCTGGTATATCCGTTTTTAGGGGCCCTCTACATTTTGCCTTTATAGCTACTTGGCTGGGAGTAAATGTAATGTAAATGTAAATTGATACTTGTATAGCGCACTACTCACCCGCAAGGGTCTCAAGGCGCTTGTACGAATACCGCTGTGGAACCCATCCTGGCTTTCCCTGTGAAGCGTCCACTCCTGTGCACCCCCAAGGTGGAGGCCAGGCATCATTAGCGTTGTGGGGGCCTCTGTGGAAACTAAGCAAGCTATTGCCCAGAGTTACAGAGTGAGACTCCTTGATTGGAATAGGCACCGAGGCGGGAATTATCAGGTCCGCGGAATTTTGAGCCCAAGACCCGCCGAGGCAGGGAATTGAACCCTGGTCCCGGGCTAGACCTCTGCATCAGGGTCTGCCGCTCTAACCATTGAGCCACACTTCTCCACTGCACTCCACAACGCCAGACCAGCATACTTCAGCAATCGTCTCACCTTCTACACCCCAAACGGCCAGCTTCCCTCCGCCGACTTCACCACCGTCCCACGCATCCACAGGACCACCACCGGTGGCAGATCCTTCTCCTACCTCGCCTCCAAGACATGGAACACCCTTCCCACCCAGCTGCGACAGACCCACCACCTGCCGGCCTTCAGGAGGCATCTCAAGACCTGGCTGTTTGGGCAATAGCTGCATCCCCTCCACCCTCCCTCGCCGCCTTGAGACCCTCATGGGTGATTAGAGCACTCTACAAGTGCTTGATTGATCAATTGATGCTTTGATGCTTTGAACCCAATTCCATCTCCTAATCCTTTCGTGCCCTTTAACATGGGGTGAGGTTCATAGTTTGACCCATTTCTCAAAACCTATGGATGTGAATAGTCCCTGCAGCCAGTGCTTGTTTAGTTAGAGTTTCGGGCTCATTTTGACAGGTTGTTCTGTCTTCCTTCTTCATGAGAGCGCTCAGGGTCGTGAGGATGACACGTGGAAGAAGCTGATGCAGTGATGCAGAAATAGGTGCCGTAATCTTCAATAAATGAATTCCTTCACGCCATGAGTATTATTTACATTTTAATTCAGAGAAGGAGACTGCCTCCTATGGAATCATGACATGTCTTTCGTCACCTTCTTCGATCTGGAACCCATGTCAAGATTCCATAGATTTCGACTAGGATATTACAATAGGCTCTTGCTTAATCACCATGAGCAGTCAGTCTACAGTAAGCACGTGAGCTGTTGTGCTATGAGGTGTGCCTGAGGGCAGGTTTGAACTTAAGAAGCCTTTATGTGTACATACGTTTTTCTGGGTGTATCTAGCATTTACTTTTATTTATTTATTCATCAAGTTTTGAAGAGCGCAAACTTGACCTGAAGGCATCAGAGCGCTTTACAAAGTTAGCACAACAGCAACTACACGGGTTACATAAAAGGCAAATAACAGTACATTGTAACCATATAAAAAGGTTATAATGATGTGCTTACAGTTTCACACAATAATTGTCTCTGTGGCTGTGTTTATTCGTGACCTGACGTTGCTCCAGTATGGTGAGCTAAGGCTGGAACAGTAGATACTAGCAGGAGGTCTTGCAAACCAAGGGAGTCCTCCCTAGGAGTACCCCATGGTGGTCCCCGTGATTAATGCATTTAAAGTTTGAAGACTTTACAGATCTCCTTAACGCTGGGTGAGTCAGCTAGGACACCCTTCCTGGTGGAAACTGGTGCTGATTGAAATTGAATTTGGAGCAATAGATCAGCGACCTTCTCATTAACTCTTTAAAATAAGATTGATTTCTTCAGGTCATCAGCCCCCGCTGCTAGTAAAAGTACAATAGCAAACTTTAAAATGCCCTCCATCTGAGAAGAGCAATAGACCCTACATAGAAACTTTACTGTCTCCATTTTTTTTCATGCATTCAACAGATAAATTGCGGTCATAAATATTGTGAAAATATTTGAAATAATTTATAAAAAAACATGCACAAAAATGCATTGAAGAAGGTCAATAGATAGTAAATCTAAAGTCAGGTGAATACAGTGTTGAGATATGTTGGTAGAGACAAAATTACTAATGGATTTCTTGTCATCATAAACACATTTTAATTAAGTTTATTTATTTGGGCTTCCCACATTAAGCTCCTTTTTTCTGCAATAGAACGTACGTTACGAATCAAATTGTGGCACATAGAAATATGGAGTATGTAACTGACTGCCCTATTTGATCAGCTTTCCCTCCATTTGCCTGACGACAGGCTGCCTTTTATCTAGGATTTCAGTCACTTCCCAACCCCATGCTTTTTACCCCATATGTTCAGTGAGGCTGGCTTTAGCACTAATGGCGCCCGGTGTGACAATGTTTGTTGGCACCCCTAAAGACCTCCTCCGCCGTGGATTCCCTCACTACCACCCTTTGACACTGCCCCTCAAGTCTCCATAATCACTCTCTCTCAGAAACATTTAATTAGTTATATAGCGCCACTCATAGAAGAGCAGGGTGTGGGAGCACTTTGCATCACTCACACAGTACACAGAGACAATCAATCATATGTGTGTAAATCAGAATATATGGAACTTTATATTAGGCAGAGGACTACAAAGAGTAGGAGTTACACGTCATCCATACTGGTACGCAGTAGAGTTTAAGACTGCTTGGTCTGGAGAAGCACAAACTCAGAATTTAAAATGGAACACCATGGTTGGGGGTTCCCTTTAATATTAGGAATTTATTTTTTTCCTAAACAAACCCTTTTTTCAACATTAGGATAATGAAAGACTGGGAGGAAAAAACCTAACAGTCTAATCCATACCTTCCATTTTGCACAGCAGCTCTTTGATGACAGTTAATAACTCACAGTTCTATATTAGGATTTTAACTTATAAACCGCAAGTAACAAAAGGACGTCTCTGGCAAAAGCAGCAACTATCTGACGTTTTTAAATCAAATGCACTTTGCGGTCTGCTTGGTGCATTTTCTTTGGAGCAGGCATATTAACCCTGTGCCCTACCTTATAATGAGTCAAACCCTCAACCAGACAAAACCCCTAACTCTCTCCAGGAAGAACATTAATCACATGATTTATCTTCACATTTTTATTGGTGCCTGGAAATTGCTGGAGATAAGGAATGCTGCAGCAGGTGCTTTTAAAACCATAATAAACTTGCAAACACAGCGCGCTCGAAGTCAGCGCCCCGTGCGGTGGCACCGGTCGCACCGCCCTAGAGGCGGCCCTGTGTTCAGTACAGGTAAAAGCCAACACAACTTACTTTTCAAGTCTTGGATAATACGAATAATCTCCCCATTTCCGGCCATGATATTATCTAACGAGGAGCTCCTGAAACAAAAAAAACCACAGGAAGTCATTTTCGAGTATATGAGCACTTATAGAGAGAACAGCAGACATTGAACAATATTAAAAAGTTAAAAAGTATACATTTTTTAATGTTTGCTAAGTCCTAATTTTACTACAAAAGTTCTTCAGAGGAAAATGCTAATATTCCATATTTGGATATGTCTTTGGTGGATTACTGATTTGCAGTGAGTGAGTAGACGTTTACCATTACTAGTTGTATTAAATAACATATTTAATTAAAAATGTCATTTAAGACATCTACTGTCACGATGCATAGCTGATATTTTTCTCCTCATTTATAGAAGCAACGCGAGCCTAGATTAAATATATAGAGGTATATAGGATGTGATCTTATGTGTAAAAATCTGATAGGATTGTGAAGGCAGAGGGCTAAACCAGCCTCAGAATGCCCGAGTTCCCCTCTGGAGTCTAACCTTATATTGTAGGGGGCGGGGTCAAGACTGATTTGAATATGGCTGGACTCTCAAGAGTGTCATGGATGACTAAAAAGATGGACTGGAAGGCAGGCAGAGAAAACACTACTGTCTGAGATTAATTCATTCATTCCACCCATATTTTTTTGACTAAGTTTTACAAATTGAGATGCCCTAAGTGCGACGGGTATGCCCTCCCTGACGCAGACCCCAGTGCTCACTGTGCCATTGGACTCAGGGTGCACCCAAGGATAAGACACCAAATAGTCTGAACCTATTCTGGGGTTTGTTGTCCTCCTGTCTGGTGGTTTGGCTGGGCTGTTCCTGTTGAAGCAGGACCAAGTTTGATAAGCATATGACCTGTCCTGGGGGTTCTGTGACATTACAAGTAATGTCTTTACTGTGCATGCCCTTTCCACGCAGTCTTAACCATGCATGTATTTACCATGCATGGTAAGTATATTTAAGGTAAGTAAAACCCATATATATATATATATATTTTTTTTGTATATATATGCTTACATATGCACAAACATATATGTATATACACATGCATATATATACATTCACATATATACATATATGTATATATTTTTTTTATAGAACCCCCATTGTTTTAAACTACTGCTAACCTTCCTTTAACACTATGCATCCCTAAACCCTTAAATTACCTTTCCCTCCCGTTTACCCCTGCCCACCCCTAAACCCTAAAATTTCCATTAACAACCTTTACCACTACTAACCCCTAAAACCTGTCTGTAGTTAAAGTTAGAATTCCCAGGTACAGGAATTCCTTTGAATTTTAGTTGCTAATAACTTTGCTCCTGTCTGATGAATCTCAACAAAACTTTCTAGACCTAATACTTATCCTACATTGGCAGAGGATGGAAAGTTTTGCAGAGACTGATTAAGAGCGCTCCAAGATAAATGGGAGGGGTCCCAAAAAGCATTTTTCCACAAAATAATTTTCTATAGATTTTTGTATCTCATGTAGCTCGAAAGCGGCTGAACGGATTTACATAAAATGTGGCAAGATTAGACATTTACATAAATGTGGCAAGATTAGACATTATGGTGTGCAGATGATTCCTTTAGGTACTACAGGTAAGTAGGGTAAGTATTTTTAAAGTTATAAGGCATTCTGTGGTATTTCGCTGAAGTAATGCAGTACATAGTGATGACAAGTCATGACATGATTGGCTAATGACTACCTTTACAAAAGTTAAAGGCAGCCATGTGTTTTACACTTTGCCTGTGTTCTGCAGGTAAATAAGTATTAAGTTTGATATTTTCCACCTACCTAGTACCATTTTTATTGAAGTAGAAATAGGTAGGGAAAAATATTTATATGTTTCCGTATATTTAAAAAAATGGACAGGGTACCGAGGTGCTACCTTGGAGTACCGCTGTACCAAATAGAAATCAAAACAAATATATGTTTAAAAAAAATAATAATACAGTGCACCACAGAGTATTTTTTTATTAAAAATACACTGTACAGCAGTGTATTTTCATTTTTAACATATTTAAATTACCAATAAAAAGTTTACAGAGTACCTTGGTAATACCTACAAATAACAGCTCTACTTAATTTTTTCCATAAACTGCTGTAAAAATACATTGAAATGTATAAATACATTTCTCTACAAATTACAAATTTATTAGAGTGGGGAACAATAATAAAACCAACTACTTACCTAGATCTAAGACACTAACCAAGAATGCAGCAAAACAAAGAATGCAGACAAAATGTGCTGAAAACAACACGGCTGCCTTTTACATTTGGGGAACACAGCCATTAGCCAATCACATAGTGCTGTATCATGCGCATGGACTGTGGTATACTGCAAACTTACTGCGGTATACCATGGCACAATATCTAACTAAGTATTTTTAAAATGATCACTTAAACTCTGTTTACACTATTCACACATAGGGGCCGATTATGATCGCGGACGGACTTGCGTCCGTCCGCGATCATTGAGGAGGAGGGGACGTCCGCATGGGCTGCGGAGTCCCCTCCTGTGCGATTAGGATGTGACCGCCACCCTGGCGGTCACATCCTCTATTTGTAACATTGCCGCGGGTGCAGCTTCAAGCTGCACCCGCTGCAATGTTAAAAATGCATGCATTGCATTTGCATGCAGAAAGAGGCAGGCACCGCGCAGTGCCTGCCGCTTTCTGCATGCAAATGCAGGGGGGTACCATAGGTACCCCCCATGTGCACCCCCCACCCCCCCTTCACCTAGGGGGCCCGCAACGGGCCTCCTAGGTGAAGATCCGCATGCTTTTCCACGGCGGAAAACCCGCCACGGAAAAGCACTTTTAAAATCCCATCCTGATATGGCGGACGGTGTCTGAGAGACACCGTCACCATATCAGAGCTTTTCCGCCGCGGTTGTAAACCGACCGCGGCGGAAAAGCTGCGGACGGAAACCAGGACCCACCAGCCATCCTAATGTGGCGGTCGGTCCTTGGTCGGTCCTTGGTCAGTCCGCTGCGGTTTTTCCGCATCCTCGGGGCCGGCGGTGGCTTCCGCCGGCCCCGAGGATGCGGAAAAACCGCAATCCTAATGACCCCCATAATACCGAAAATTACCATTTACACAAAATATTCTATTTTCCTACCTCGTTACATCTACATCCATTAACACACTTTCACACAACATCTGTTTCAATTACAACACTCCACTGTATGCCACTAAGCTCTAGGCCACTCCACTCTATGCATCTCCACTCTATGCTATTACATTGTACGCCACTCCACTCTACATCACTTCACCATGTGACACTTTACTCTACGTCACTCTAATCTACGCTACTCCATTATATGCCACTCCACTGTGCGTCACTATACTGTATGCCAGAAATACTCAATGTTATTCCTCTCTGCACGATAGCACTGTATTCTGCTCCAGTGTACGGCACTCCACTCTACATCACTCCACCATACGAAACTATATGTCACTCTACTCTATGCTATTCCATTTTATGCCATTCCACTGTACGTCACTAAACGGTATGCAGGTAATACTCAATGTTATCCCTCTCTACACCATTGCACTGTATTCTACTCCGCTGTATGCCACTGCACTCTACACCCTTCCACTCTAAGCCACTACATTCTACACTATTCCACCATATGCCCCTCCCCTCTTCTACTCCACAGTATGTAATTACACTGTATTACACTACTGCCTACCTCTCTACAATCTACCAGCTGTACTCTACGACACTCCACTCTACAGTAGTCCACTTTACAACACTCCAGGCTATGCCACCCTGCGCACTTTCATACACAGTGTCTTCTACTTGGTAGCCCCACTACATTAACTATAACTCGTGCCTTCTCCATCCTCTGCTGATACCGTTTTATATTTTCTCATGTAAAATATTATTATTTACAAGAAAAGTTATGGCATTGTAAATCCAATCTTTGTGAGCAAACACTGCATGAGAGTGGCTTGTTATAATAGATGTAGTGTGGCTACAGAGTTGAATACACTATGTCGGGAGGTGCGCAAGTTATAATAAATTAAAGGTGTTGCGTTAATTATAATTTAAAAGTAAAAGTATACGTTTAGAAATGTATACGTTTGTGTACTTTAACTTTTGTTTGTAGCTAAAGAATTAATAAAGTTTTAATACAGGCAGAAATACTTACCTGAGAGGTAAAGACATGCATGGTAAACTCCGCATGTACAGGTATGCATGGCACAGGCTTGATTGTAAATGCTCCAGGTACAGACAATGTGCCATCCAGATTGGCACAGGGGCCACAAAAGTGCACTGGAATGCAGCTCGACTAATTACCAATGGCTGAAGTTAATCTAAAGGGGTCTTCTGAGTAGGGAACAAACTTTTCTATCCATCAAGCCCATCATCTGAAACAATCATCAACAAGGTGTGTTCTGGAAGGTCCCTTTGATTGAAGATGTCAGCTTGGGTCTGAGGCCTTTAAGCTTTCCAGTCATCACTTGTTTACATTGCTCTCTACTACAGGGCACTGCAGCATCTCAAGGTAGGTTGTCTTGGAGATGTGTTTGGCAGGGATACTACTTGTGTTTCAATCGAGATTTAAGGCATTTTAATGAGTCTGGCAGACATGAAACATGGAAATATCAGAGCAATGCTGCCTCTGTCTTGGATGTGGTAATACAGTTGCTAAGTTCTAGTAGTGTCAACAGACAATGTTGTCTGAAGGAGAGAACTTTTGTATATAAATGACCCTATTCATATTAAAAGTCACAATCTGCACCTACAGCCATTTCTACCTGACTGTAGTGCACAATTGCTTAACCCCTTCGATGCTGATGACGAGCTCAGCTCGTCATCAGCCACGGGGGGGTCGTGTGCGGATGACGAGCTGAGCTCGTCATCTAACGCGGCTTTTGGAAAAAAGCCGCGTAGCGCGAAAATAACCGCTGCAGCGATGCGGTTAAGGAGGGATGGTATTTTCGTGAGAGTCAATGCATTCTTTAACCAAAGCGGTCATTCTTTTTTTTTTGTGCTGTGGAGAAACCCTAAATAGGGCAGCTGTGTTGTTTTGTAAATCTGCAAGTTCTCTGATTTCTGTCATACTATGTTTTACAAGCTGGGAGATGCTGATGCATTTACCTCTACTAATCGTAGTTTTAAAACCAAGTAAGGGGGTGTTCCATTTCCATCCGTATACGGAAAAGGGTTTACACCTGCTGTTTACCGGAGTAAATCTCCAACTGTTTACAGCATGGAAATTACGGAAGAAAAGTGTGTGAATACTCACAAGCCTATTTACAGCCTTTTAGGCATTTCCACTCTGGAACGCCTGATTCCCACCTGCTCCTTTCCCACTCCTGATTCTAGGAAAAAAGGCTGTACGCGGAAAAGGTTATTTGCATGTGTTAGCTACATGTAGACATGCAAATAGCTTTGTGACTTGCACCCCAGCCGTTAGGAGCAGGTGTATTTTCAGTCAGGATTCTGATGAAGGATTGCCTCAAGTGTGTAAATCTGCTTAGAACTGTCCACATTTCAACATGGCGGTATCATACAAGTACAACTTAGGGGCCGATTACGATGTCAGGAAAGGCTCCGAACGGGATTCGGATTCTGCAAATTCGATTTGGGAACAGTTCCCGACCAAATAGGTCACCTTTCCAGATGACCGATTATGATGCAAGGAAGCCGTCCGGGCTGTCAGAATCGGTTCGGAATGGGATTCAGGCAGCCTGATTCATTCGGAGCTGAATCATACAGTCCAATAGAGACGGTTTCCGAATGAGCGAGTACGATGATCGGTTTGGCCAAAATAAAACGGCTGTGGGAATCGGACATCAGGTACTTGTAGCAGGCCCCCCTTCACCTGTAGGCCTCCCGATGGGGTCCATGGAGGTACCCAAGGGCCCCCTTCCCAATCATGCATCAGTATGCATGATTGGGATAGGATCCCCGCCACAGGGTGCAAGGTTTTCCCCACCCACCCCTTTTTTCAATGGGAGCCTGTGTTCTCGTTCGGAACACAGGCTCCCATTGAAGCCAAAGTGAGAATGCCCGAACCGAGCCCGTAACCATCTGGACATATCGTAATCGGTCGGTAGGACTCCCTGAATACGAATCGATCAGAAAGCATTCCTAACTCAATTCGGTGCAAATGTTTTCCTGACGACATCGTAATTAGCCCCTATCAAGGGAATGGCGGCATTACTGCATGGATTAAAATATTTCCTTCAGTGTTAGATCAATTGTCTCAGGGGCATATTTATCAAATTTTTCCATAACACAATGCAGCTGGTCACCTTTCTGCTCAGCGTGAAAGGACAAGGGCAGGAATGCGCTGTTTTTAACATCATACAGCGCATTCCTGTCCTTTCCATCCGCTGGTACTCTTTTGGCAGCCTAGCACCAATGCAGGCACCTTTGCGTCATGGTGCAAGGGTGTCTGCATTGAAAATTGTTTTTGTGCAGATAGGGTCGCCTTTCTGCACAAAAACAACCCTGAGAGGTATTTTCCTCTCTCTATGTGTGCTGCATAGTGCAGCACACATAGAAAGTAGAGACGATGAGGAGAAAGATAGATATTTTATTGTTATGCCTCTCCTGGGGTGGCGTAACATTTTATCGCATTCCCAGGACTACCACTAATGGTAAATCTGGAAATGCGCCGAAATCCAAGGGAGGATGCATGAAAACACCCACATTCCACCCATGGGACGCCTCCTTGGGGCACAGTAATGCAAGGCAGTGATTTGTGCTACCCTACGTTACTCCAAATTTAGCAAGCCATGCAGGGCCTGGCATGTCTTGATTAATCTGCCTTTGCTGTTACATCACTCTTGCGTCCCTTTGCATGGCACACGGGCGATACAATACAATGATAAACATGCCCCTCAGTTCCTGAGGGATTCCAGCACCTGGATTTTGGATCCAGGAATGATCAATCATATATAGGAGATGTGTGACCCCCTGCATCTGGACAGTCCACCTATTGTGGTTTGTCAGATGGGAAGTAGACACAAAGGTGCTTGCCTGAGATGCTTTTTTCACTCTAGCCTGGGGACTAGAGGACATGCATTCCCTTTATTTACTATTATTCCCACAGTAGATGCTCAAGCCAAGAGGTCGCCTCTCCATCTCCTTTTAGTGATGGGTGCAGAAGGCTCAGTCATGGTTTTAGTTTCTTTTAGAAGTCACGGCGGAGTCTCTTTCAGAGCTTCAAATGTTTCAAGAGTCATTGTCAGCTCCTGATTGAAGAGGTCCTGGCCTAGTCTGGACTGCTCAGTTTCAGCTCATGACTTGATTCAGTTTAGAGGAGTTAGGGTAATTCACGTTTTCTCTTGGAGCACAGTTTACAAATTATTAGAGTAACTTGTGCTTCAGAACTATGCAAAATGTTGCGCAGATCGGTCTGTGTGGTCTTGCCAGTGCCTGGAGACGTGCATGACACATTTTGAGGAATGTGTGTTGGTGATAGCAAACTTTCCAGCCAAACTTTTACAGGGCTGGTAATGTCACAGAACAGTAGATCTATAGATATATTTTGTGGGAGCTTTACCCCAATATTCATCCGAGACCCAATAGTTTGATCATCCCTCTACTTGCCAAAATATTTTGGTTCCAGAATCTACAATTAATCCTGCAGTTAGAGACTACACTCCTCTTCAGAGAAACAACAGTTAGCAGAGTAAAACAGCAATAAAAATTAGATCCATAAATAATTGAGTACTATGTCAAAAACAAGCAAAAAGGATTTTCATAACAGAATAATCAAAATTGGTACAAAGAGAATAAACATAACATTTTGCTGTAAAGGTCAGAGTAGAGATCCAAGAAATAAAGCAAAATCTTAAAAAACGTAATCAGGCATATTGTAGACAAGAATTTGTAAATGTCAAACTCATAAAGAGCACTGGCATCGGAAAATGACAAAGTATCCCCTTATTTGAAAATGAAGCCAGAAAAAGCCCACAGGCAAAAATAATAATCTCCCGCAATATACAGGATTTCAGGAGGTTTCATAGCAAAACCACACAATCTATTTATAGATTCTGAAAATTCAGCATAGCATGAATATGATTAGTGTCACATTTGGCAACGTGACACAACAATGTGATAATTAAAATTATGCAGTTATTTGAGCATTAACCCATTTTTTAAGGTAAGATAAAACTTCCATTGCTTCCTCAGCGACTGCACTACGGAAATGTATAACACAAGGGAAACAAGTCTTAAACAATGGCTCATGCAACTCACACGTCTTCAGCGGAACTTACAGCGGAAGTCCTTGAAAACGATACTATAGGTACATCATTGAAGCCTCATTCACAATACACACTTTCTAACAATATATTACACAGTGCTGATTCATTGACCTCGTTTACTTGAGTCTCCGTGAAGAAGAGCGGTGGCTCTGCAGCAGAACAAAGCACAAGAAACAGCATCCATTTTTAAAATAATGGTGTACAGTATGAAAATATAACATAACTATTCATAGCTTTATCTAGACTTTTATATGACATGAACGCTTTGTTTCAGGTTCAAATGTATTCATTCATCCTTTGCCGCTTCATGCATCATTACAACTAAAGTCTTTTTTTTTTAAATTCACAATATTTGCATATTTTGACAATTACATAGCAGGAGATCATAAACGAGAAGATGGAAATTCTGTAGGACAATTTACTTTGATTTGTAAAATGCTAAGAACTATTCGCATTAAGATTTTCAAAAAACAAAATATACTTCTAGGTTGGATTCTGTTAAAGTGTTAAAATTGTTTCAGAAATGGGCAAATACTAGATATTCATATCGGAACCCAATAATTTTGAAATTGACTGATGTTCTGTTTATTCATGAAGGACATTTCCAGAGATTTGCTGAGATAAGAGATTTGGATATATCACTCACAGACGTTTTTTAAGGGGAGAGGAAGCGGAGGCTCCTCAGTGGCTGATACGTTAGCGCAGTTTACAGAATATGGCA
The DNA here is from genome assembly GCF_964263255.1 of Lissotriton vulgaris. Lineage (NCBI taxonomy): Eukaryota > Metazoa > Chordata > Amphibia > Caudata > Salamandridae > Lissotriton > Lissotriton vulgaris. Next base: position 65,723,572 of record NC_141687.1, read on the forward strand.
GTCGGCAGGGCAATGTGTAATGTAAAGTTCGAGTCCACAGAAAGCTCCTTTCCACCATAGGGATTTCCTTGTAAATAGCGCCAACAGCTTTGGCACAAAGGGCATCAATAGTTGATGGATTGGGCTGGGTGGAAGGCTTCGTATGTTTGCCCACGCTTGATAACAGGGCTGCAGCCACTAATCCGGTCGTAGGTGAAACCAAGAGGCGTGGCCTGATCTGGACGCGAATGAGCAATGACAAGCGAAGAGAGGCCAGCCCTTGGCCTGGGCTCTGCCCGGCGTGACCCGCGAACGTTCCATGCTGCAGGGTCAGGGTCAGTGTCATGTAGCATGTGCAGATACCTCCTGCAGCAAGATTGGATCCTGGTGAAAAGGTTCTTGGGACCTGCAGTCCCCGTAAAGTACTCCGCCTGCACGTCTTGTTTTCGTCTGCCAGATTCCTTCTGACAGTGGTGAGTTTTTGGATACCGAGGCAATAGCCTCATTACTGCACATTCATTTTGAATTTTTTAGTTGCTGTTTAACTTGTTGTCTTAGTGACGTATGACGCTTTGTCACAGTTGAGGTTGCATCACAAGGTCAGCACAGTGATGGGCCGCCGGTAGCGGTCAATTGAGTTTGCAGAATTGTCAGCATGTTTACTCAAAGAGTCTTGTCTTTGTCTATCTAGTACCTTCTGATAGTGTTGAGTTTTGGGTGCCTGGCGAGGCGATTATGCTATCAGACAGTGAAAACATTTTGGTTGCCTGCCGAGGCGATTATGCCGTCAGGCAGTGATGAGTTTTGCGTACCTGCCGGGCGTTTACCTTCAGGCAGTGATGAGTTTTTGGATGCTGCGTTGCTGTTTTGGTTTCACAGGGTTAGCGCTTCGATGGGCCGCAGGTAGCGGTCAAATGGGTTTGTAGAGATGTCTGCAAGTTTCCTGATCAGTGGGTTTTCTTTTTGCTCCAATCCTTTGTAGAATGCCCTGTTGAGTTTGAGGAGATGATCGTCCAGCATCTCAACGCCTAGGTCTCTGTGGAGGTCTGCTGTTCGTTTAAACATAGGAGCACCTGCTGCAATCCATAAGGCCTTGCTCTGCAGTCTAAGTAGGTCTTTCCGAAGCTGCGGGCGGCAGCCATTCCAAACTGGTGAAGCGTATATCATATGTCTCTTGATGGTATTTTTTCTAATAACTCACAGTTATTAGTCACCAAGATTACTGCACTTCCGTGGTCAGACCACAAAGCTGTGTTATTTAATCTCTCTGTTCCAGAGCATCTTTAGCAGAAGCCAGTTGTAAAAAAGCAGCTGGTGAAAAGAGTGTGGAATAAAGTAGTGGCTGAGGATCTGTGTGATACCCTAAATAAGACCATAGGTGTCCCCCCCCCCTTAATTTAGAAGATGCAACACTCTTCTTCTCTAGCTGGTAAGAAACAGCAGGGAATGTGCTGGCCCCTAAAAAAAAATTCTATCCCACCAGACCGTGGTCATCCGCCCCATGGTCTTCACAGGAGTATAAATGCGCTCTTTCCATTTATAAACAGCAGGTTCACCAGGCTAAACTTCTATTTTTCTCCATGAGGATTTTTAGAGCAAAAAACTCAGCGAGGAAACTGTTTAATACAGTCACTAGCCTTGCCAATCCAGTGACAATCACAGCTATGCCTAGTCAGGAGTTATGTGAAAAACTGGCTAGTTTCTTTTTTGAGAAAGTGGATGCTATCTTTTCCACTTTTTCCAATGCTACAGCTAAGAACATGGCAAACCAAACTGTCGATCGACAGAGAGAGATGAAGGCAGTATTGGACAAATTTGTTCCACCATCAGCCATAGAAACTGGTAGACTTCTCAGTCAGGTGAAATCTGGATCCCTTCGGACCCTTGTCCGATTGCTTTATTTAAAGCGAGCGGCAGAGCCAGTATCTCAAGTTCTGATACCCATTTTCAATGTAATGTACTCAGAGGGATACTTCCCGTTAGATTGTAAAAAAACTTCTATTCTGCCCCTCCTGAAGAAACCTAATCTTGATTCAAAAGACCCAAACAATTATAGACCTCTTTCTAGACTCACGGTTCATGCTAAAATTATTGAGAAACATTTAAACATGCAGCTTAGCCAATTCTTGGAGTCCACTCAAGCCCTGGACCATACACAATATGGCTTTCGAGGGGCCCACAGTACTGAAGCTGCCCTCTTGAAATCAACAGAAAAGATAAGGACTATTCTAGATCTTGGCGGCAAGGCAGCCCTGATCTTGTAAGATCTCTGCAGCATTCGATACAGTCCATCACGCTTTGTTGATGGACCGGCTGCAGGAGATCGGGGTACAGGGCTCGGCCTGGAGACTCCTAAGATCATTTCTATCTAACTAGACTCAGCAGGTGGCGTTGGGGGAATTTGTATCTAAACCTTTTTCATTACCATGTGGGGTCCCTCAGGGGTCCTCACTGAGTCCGACACTCTTCAATATTTATGTGTCCTCCCTCGCACCCCTTATTCAGTCCTTTGGGTTTAGTCTGACTAGTTACGCAGATGACACCCAAGTAGTGGTGTCTCTTCTTCCAGCTGAACTAAAAAGTACGACAGTCCGTTTTAAAGATTGCATGAATGCAGTGGGGACATGGATGGCCCAAAACTGCCTTAAGTTAAACTCCAATAAGACGGAGGTGGTATGTTCTGGGAATGATCCCAATTTCTGGACGCCAGAATGGTGGCCAGATACCCTGGGTCCTCTTCCCGCACCTAAAAAGGAAGGTTAAAAATCATGGGGTGTGGATTGATCAGAAGCTTAATTTCAAAGACCAGGTTAATTCAGTGGCTTCTGCCACGTCTTTCGCTTTAAGGTCCTGCAAGAAAATTCTGCCTTTTGCTACTGATTGAATGTCGGAAAACACTGATCTCAGCTCTCACTATGTCAAGGCTGAATTACTGTAATAGTCTGTACTTTAATATCCAGAAAGGCTCGTTGCAGAAGCTGCAACTCTTTGAGAATGCAGCTGCTAGACTGCTGCTGGCCATTCCTAAATATGCTCCAATAGCGGAAGAGATTTGAAAACTACACTGTCTGCCATTCAGGAAGCGTACTATGTTCAAGGCGATGTGTCTGGTCCATAAGGCTCTTTATGGAGTAGGGTCGGCCTATGTAAAAGAACGTCTTTATTGGTACACGCCAAGCAGATTACTATGTTCATCTGATGCCAAACTGGTTTATGTGCCATTTGTTAGAAAGGCCACTTGGGGTGGGGAAAGCTTTGTGGCAAATGCAGCCAAAGCATGGAACAAGCTTCCCCATTGGCTTAGAGCTATACCGAAACTCTTTACCTGGTTAAGGAGCACCCATGATGGACTTGTCCAATAAATTTAATGTGGGATGTAGGAGTAACCCCGAATGTCATCAGACACCTTAACCTCATCGCTGCGGCGGCTATTCCGCCGCAGCGCTAAGGGGGCGGGGGGCCGCATGGCACGGCGCGCCCATGCTGGTGATGGAACCGCTCCGTCACCAGCCGCGGTTGAGCTGTGCTCATGACGGAGCTGTTCCGTCATGGCCCCGCCCGCTTAATAGAACGCGCCGTGCAGGCGCGAAATCAGCGCCGCGCAGGCGCGTCGAGCAGGCCATGACGGAACCGTTACGTCATCAGCACAGCGCCACCGCGGCTGATGACGGAGCGGTTCCGTCATCAGCACAGAAAGGGTTAAGTCTCTGAAACCAGACCACCACTGACCCTACGAAAGCCAAGATCCCAAACAGGAAATCATCTAAATACCTGCCAGTAAGTAAGGACAGGAGCAGATGTGCTATTAAATAGGGTGGGGACTCAGAACAGGGGTTCAGAGCAGATACTAGTGATGTGAATAGCTCAGATGTTCCGAAGAGGGGCAAGACTCCTCGGGGTGGGTGAGAAAATGTGCCAGATAAAATTAGTGCTTAAGGAGTGAACTAGAGAGGAGCTAAAATTTCCAAAGGCACCCCATCAGCCAAATGTGAGAACCAGGGCTCCATCCTCACCCTAAAGGTATGGACCAATCGTAAAGGACTTGAACTCAAGGACGTTGCTATGCAACCTGGTGTTTAAGCCCTACAGCCTTTTGAGATTAAAGTAATCGCAGGCAAGATTCAGTCTTTGTACACTCATTTCAGCCTTATTTACAGAGGTACAGCAATTGCATACGTAGTACAATATATTGCTATAGACCCAATTACAGCCACTCGATGCCCACCACTGCCTTATATGCCCAGGTAGAATGCCAAGTGCCCGGACACAGTCACAGATTGCCATGGTAAGCACTGAACGTCACCTTTCAAGACACATTCGAAACTCCCAGGCACAGCCTCAAATGTGCAGGGACAGCCTTTAACCTCAAGAGGCAGGCCACGCGAACACATTTTAAAGAATAACCAAACTACCCCAGGTAACAATCATTAAGCGCCTCATGTGCACTAGTGTAACCTTATAACCAGAACCAGACCAAATGCACTGCTGAAGATGGAAACCACCAGGTGCCGCTTCATGAACATGTGCATATAGCGCCTCATGCCAAACACACATTCAAATACCTGACACAGCTACACATGTACAGTTAAAGTCTTAAATGCAAAGTGCAGCCTCAAAAAGGCAACAACTGCCTAAACTGTATGGGACCGGCTTCATATAGCAAGCATTACACCTTATGTCTGGCTACAGCCTCACCGCCACAAGCAAAGCCTCATCTGTATAAGTCTAGCCTCATATCACATCCACTTAATGTCCCTCACAGCCTTGTATGTCTCACAATCACTCACACTCCTTTCTCACTTCTAGTACAAATGTGCTGTCCTGGGGGCAGATTTACAAGGAACTGACGCATCTTGTGTCAGTTTCTTTGCGTCACCTCCAAATGTCCTTGCGCGACCATGGATGCACTGTATTTACAATACAGTGCACCATGGCACAAGGAATTACAGATACTTTAGAAATTCTGACGCTTCTGTTGGAGGAAAAGTGACGCATTGTTGGAGTTTGTCACAAAAGTGACGCAACTCCAGCAATGCCCCAGAAAACATAGGTAGGTCCCATGTAAAATGCTCTGCGTCAATCCTTACGCCTGGTCTGAGCAGGCGTAGGGATTTTGACGCAGTGAAGGCGTAAAATGATGCAGTAGAATCTTGTAAATTTCACTGCGCCAGTTCTACGTGGCTTTTTGCATGGGGACGCCCACCCTGTATACATTATACCTGGTGCAGGTATAATGTGCTGCAGGGCTTTACAACGTGACGGGTCTCCCTAGATGAGCCACGTTGTAAAAAACAAACGCAACTTTTACGCCACTGTTGCGTCACAAAAGTGATGCAACTGTGGCGCAAAAGTGACGCACGGGGCTTGTAAATCTGCCCCCTGGTGTTGAAGGGAGGGGTCTCAGGAGCAAGCCTGGGTGGTGACTGCTTGTCTCCTATTCAGGCAAATGAAATACACGGGAGGCTGGGACCCAGGTGAGGCGGATCATTAACCTTGGTACCAACTTTCTCAGTTTGTCCTGGACTACAGCCGCAGTCGGCATGGGAGTGGTGGCACTCGGACAGGGGAGAGGTGTGCTAAGGGTTCTCTTACCCATGCTGAGCACTGCAGGCAAAGCTGACTGATAAAGGTGTGAGCAACAAGTTTCATCCTTGTAGGATACTTTTCTTTAATGGTGATGTGTCAGAAGTACGTAAAGCTGCCACATATTACTCCATCTGTTAACCCTCCGCCGCAACGTGATACATCTGTGCATCCTCTGGATGGGTGTTGGGTGGGAAACCTATAGAGAGGTGTGGTGGGTGTCAAAAACCCCTATTGCCTCTCTTTCTCTGTTGATACAGCTGGATGGAATGGCTGGGCTAGCAATGACAGGAACTTCTTAATAAATTCAAAAGGATGTACCTTGCTATCGCAACAAGCTGTGTAAACTATTTTCCGTGGGGGACCAATGATTTCTACAGCAGTTCTGTACAGGATCACTCACTCCAGGGGGCAGATTTACAAGAAACTGATGCATCTCTAGAGATGCGTCAGTTTACCTGTGCCAGCCTGCGAAACCCTTTCGCCACCACCATGGACGCACTGTATTTACATTACGGCGCACCATGGCGCAAGGGCTGACAGTTGCGTAAGAAATTCTGACGCGTCTGTTGGAGCAAAAGTCACGCATTGCTGGAGTCGTGTGGCAAGCAGGACGCAACTCCAGCAACGCACATAGAGGCCTATTCTCACTACACTGTCTCACTCCTTGCGCCTGCTTCAGGAAGCCGTATGGTTTTGATGCAGTGGCGTCCTGAAAATGGCGCAGTGAAATCTTGTAGATTTCACTGCTTCACTTGTACGAGGCTTTCCTGTGTGGGAACACCCACACTGTATACATTATACCTGACGCAGGTATAATGTGACACAGCCCTTTACAATGTGACGCATCTACCTAGATGCAGGAGCGGCACGAGGCTCATGGTGGTCCTGGGCAGGGAGGCATAGGTAGGGGACCCCGGAAGAGGGGGTCCATGCAGGGCCAAGCGCAGAGGCCAGTGAAGAGGGGGGTCAGGGTGTTTGGAAGTGGAAAAGAGCCGGAGGCTGACAAATCCCTGCAAGGGGCCGCCACGCAAATATGTATCCAACCTCAGAGGATTATTATATTAAGGATATATATTGGCGTGGTGGCCCCTGGGGTTTGGTGGCCCTGTGCAGGTGCACAGCTTGGACATGCCTAAGGCCGCCCCTGCTAGATGTGTCACGTTATAAATTAGCCACATTTTTTACGTCGCCCCAGCGTCACAAAAGTGGCGCAATGGCCATGCAAAAGTGTCCAAAGGGACTTGTAAATCTGCCCACCAGATGCTCTGCACTTGCAGTCCAGGAGTCAGGAGTATGAGCATTAGCACCTTGAGAACATAAAACATGGAATATCCCCTTGATAGAGGCAGGCTTGCACCATAGTCAATAAATGCAGTTTTTTAACTTCTATGTGTGCTGCTTAATGCAGCACACATAGTAGTTGCAAAATAGCATTCTTTTAAAATGATTGTTTATGTGCAGGAAGGGGGTCCTTCCTGTACATAAACAATCATTGGTGTTTTGCTGGCAACACACATGGGAACAGCAAAAACGAGGAGAAATAAAGCATTTCTCCTTGTTTCCCCTGTTTATGACCAGGTTTTCCCTGGTCTTAATTTTGGTGCTGCCTCCTATTTACACTGCTCTTGTAAATAGGTGGCAGCGTCAAAATCAATGGGTGTTGTGGTGGAATGCGCACCACAACACCCATTGCCTGCCCCTTTCACGCTAAGTGTAGCGTGGAAGGGTGCCATATTTACAAGGCAGCATTAAACCATGTTAAGTGGCTTAACGCTGTCTTGTAAATAAGGCAAAGTGGCTATCGCTATCGCCATCGCAAGGTCAATAAAAGTGAGGTTGTGGTGGCGATAGGGGCTTGTAAATATGCCCCCTAGGTTTGGCAAAAGACGCCTGCCATATTTAGAGATCATCTCGGCACAACTCCCCAAAACTGGAATTTCTGAAAAAAGCGAATTATTCCCCACATCACCAAATTCTGTGAGTTTTCTTCCAGGGAGTGGAGGTCATTATGTTTTTTTTTTTATCCAGGACTGCCAAGTTTTTCCTGGAGGGGACAGACAGAAAAAATAAACTTTCAGCATTTGTAATCTCTGGAAGAACAGCACTGGCAAAGCCAATAGGTCTGCTGAATGGGCATGCTATTTGCGCTGTCAATTTGAATGTCTTTTAGTCGTATTGTCAAGCAGCGCATCTTCTGTTCATCATGGCCTAATGTTACCGAAAAACACGCTATGATGCGGCCAGCAACGGCCACCTCATAGTTCTTTTTTGTGTCAGGAGCGGCTGGACTATAAACTCAACATTACACAAGGACACAGTCATTTTAGGTAGGCGCGGTGACATTAGGTGATGTGCCCAGAATGTCATGATGTTGATCTGATGCTGAGGCGTGAACCTGGTTTCCCAGTACCAAAGTCAGCGGCTCTGGCTGTTATGCCACAACCTCTCTTAATTAATGTTATCGGGCTTGAGAGAGAGGAAAGAATCCACGGGGATAGGGGCACGTGGGAGGGGGAAAGAAGCACCAGGAATGAGGGTGAGGGAGAAAGAAGTGCCAGGAATGGAAGTTTATGGTCCTGCCTGGGGAAAAGAAAGCCTGAATGGTGAGCACTGGATGACTTCAAATCTTGTTCCATTCTGCATTTGTTTACTACAAAAAGTAAATTCTCAGTATACTCTATTTTTGAGATTTTACATTGCTCTTGAGTGACTCAACAGCAAGGAATCCCTCTGTGTCACTCTTCCTGCTAGACTAGTCTTGGATCGTAAATATGCTTTGGGAGCTCAGTAAACATTGGACCTCGTGAAAACCACATCTCCGCATTTACACATTGTTAAACCTTGCTTCATTGGCGTGGGTTTCCCCTGTATTTTTGCCTTTACCTCCTGTGTTTTTGCTGTGTGTTGCACTTCGGTTTTGCTGGTCTAGATGCTTTGGGCACATTGCTACAGCTGTTCATTTCCCAAAATGTAGGTGCTCCCTGTGACTTGTTATGAATTGGTGATTCCATGATTGGCATATTTGATTTACTAGTCAGTCCCTAGTACAGTGCACTGTGTGTGCCCAGGGCCTGTAAATCGAATTCTGCTAGTGGGCCTGCAGCACTGATTGTGCCACCCACATAAGCAGCCTATAAATGTAACTCAGACTTGCCACTGCAGTGTCTATGTGCAGTTTGGTACTGCCATGTCGACCTGCCAAGTGCACCCACTTGCCAGGCCCTAACCTTCCCTTTTCTTACATGTTATTCACCCCTCAGGTAGGCCCAAGGTACCCCAGGGGGCAGTGTATGTGAAAGGTAGGACATGCCCTAATGTGTGGGGCATGTCCAGATAGTGAAATACTACCAATTTCACATTTTGTTTTACTATTGTTAGGCTATCTGTACGCATAGATTAGGGAGTTTGCTCATAACATTTTATGAGTATTACTGCCCATGGGAATAAGATAGGAAAATAAAGTTTGTTAAGCCTGAACTCGGAATGTTAAGATGCATCTTTTAGTGAGGGTGATTTTTATTTTCTGGGTTTGAAAATACCACTTTTAGAAAGTGGGTATTTTCTTGCCTAACCATACAGTGTGCCTCTGCTAGGTTGTGTATTGCCTAGCTAGCTTTGGAGTGACAGGGGCTGGGGATGTGCATTCTGTTCAGACAGCCACTTGGGAGGTCGAGGTGTGTCCTGCCTTTCCCGGGCGAGTCAGGGCTGGACTGAATAGACCTGGGCTGCATTCAGAGTAGGAGGAGGAGATTTCTTTCACACCTGAATGGGCTTGGCCTGCCTTAGACAATGCTGTCTCCACCTCCTACCAGGAAGCTGCACCAGAGAGGACAGAACTGGTTTTGGCTGAGCAGAGAGCTTCTCTGCCACAGAGAACAAAGGATTTTGTATTATAAAAAGAGTGCCCAGACTTTTAGATCAATTCTGGGATTCAAGAGAAACCTTTACCAAGGAGAAGAGGTGGAGAAACTCAGTAAAAGTATTGCCCCATTGCTGTGTGCTGTCTGGGGTTGGCCTGTAGTGGCTGTTTCTGCCAATAAAAGGACAAGGACTTTGATGTGTGCTGTGTCCCCTGCTTGAGCAAGGTCTCTAAGGGATTAAAGTGGAGCTTACCTCCTATTTTGAACTTTCAGGGAGAGAAAGACTTCACCCCCCAGCTCCTGTGAACTCCCTTGCTGAGAGTTCTGACCTGCCAAGAGGTGCCTGTAGCTGTCCTCGGCCTCTGGAGGTTGTTCTGGTTGTTGGGAGCTGGAAAAGTAACGCAACGAGGAGAAGCACGAGGCATCTGTACCTTTTTACGATGCATCGCCTACGAAACCGTTGTCCGCATCTCAAGAAATCGCCACACGCTGCATTAGGTGCCCCGATCTGTGAAATCCTATTTCACCGTACCGATTCTGACACAAGCCCAGCTGTGCGGTTGCAAGAACCCACGCATTATGCCAGATCGTCAGGCAACGCATCGAGGTGCGATGCCTGTCGCATCATTGGGGGACTCAGTAGGAAAGAGACGCATCACCTCTCCACGTAGTAAGAAATCAATGCATCTCCTCTTCTCCAGTAAGGAACCAACGCATTACCTCCTCTACACAGCAGTAAGGAGCCAACGTATCACCTGCCCTGCGACCTTTTTGTTTGTGTGCGCATCGTATCCAAAGTACTTTGAATGAAAAGTTTTGAATCTGCAATTTGCCTTGAATAGAACTATTTCTACCATTTGAGAGTCATATTTGTATTAGTGTATTGTAAATTCTTGTTGTTTTGGTAACGTTTGGTTTAGATAAAAATTACTTATTTTTCTAAACTGATGTGGTGGCCATTTGTAGTGTTTCACTGCATGTGTTCACAAATGCTTTACACACTGCCTCTGAGCTAAGCCTGTATGCTCATGCCAAGCTACCAAGGGGGTGAGCAGGCATTATTTTAAAAGTATATCCCGCTACCCTGACTAGGAGGAAGGGTCCCTACTTGTACAATGGTGCAGACCATTGCCAACTAGAGACCCCCATTTCTAACAGACATTATCAAAACGTATTGGAATGTTTTGTTGGGTTCTCATAAAGAAATCTTGCAAACTGTATTTCGTAAGGTTTTGTCAGTTTTAGAAAGTGAATGTGAATGCTAGCGGGAACAATATTCTAGTAAGGAAACTGGGACTTACAAAGAAAAATCATGGCTCCGTAGTTCAGGAATTGAATATATAAAGCGGGTTGTACAATACTATTAAACACGCAGGCGGCGTGCCAAACTCCCCGGTGCTGTTTTACTATTGCCATGCAGATCACAATAATATGAGATTGAGCAAAAACATCACATAAACTATATCATTTTTTTTGGAAAGTAGAAACAAGCATAGCAAACTATATACTTTAAAAAAAGCAAAACCAAAAATAATTTGGATTTCCTGACCAAGACTCAAACCTAGTTCCCCAGCTTACATCAACAGGGTAGGTATGAGAGGGAAAGAAGCAGTCGGGCTTGAGAGGAGACAGAATGAGTGAAATTACTTGCACTCATATGGAGTGTTTCATGACAAATAAAAAGTAGCTCCAAAAACGAGAGCAGTGAATGGACACAAGTACTTGGTCCATGCTCCTGGGGAGGGCCAAACACAAGACAAGGCATGACGCATGCATGTCATGGACAAAAGCCAACAATGAATATGAGAGCGACGTTGAAGCAACCAAATGGTAATCCAATGGGTGGGCTGTAGCCCGCTTACTGTAAACTACATGTCTGAATGAGACAGTACATGCACTGTCTAGCCGAGGCCTAAAAACACTGGGGCTTATTCATGAGAGGCTTGTGCTGGAGCGGTGCGTTTTCCCACGCAACACCCATGGGTATTGAAGCCGGTCCAGATTTACTTCACCATGCAAGCCTCTCCAGAGCAGGCGTAACGAGGAGGAACATTTTTATATCTCCTCGGTTCTTCCTGAGGAAAATGCCTTTTGGGGTTGTTTTTGTGCAGAAAGATTAACCTTCCTGCAAAAAAACGATCCTGCCTGCAACAGAGGTACCCTTGCTCCATGGTGTAAGCGTTCCTGTGTTGTAGGCAGGATTGTCCCTTGCATAATGGTGCAAGTGTTCCTGTGTTGTAGTCAGGATTGTCTCTTGCACCATGGTGCAAGTGTTCCTGTGTTGTAGTCAGGATTGTCCCTTGCACAATGGTGCAAGGGTTCCTGTGTTGTAGGCAGGATTGTCCCTTGCACAATGGTGCAAGGGTTTCTATGTTGTAGGCAGGATTGTCCCTTGCACAATGGTGCAAGGGTTCCTGTGTTGTAGGCAGGATTGTCCCTTGCACCATGGTGTAAGTGTTCCTGTGTTGTAGTCAGGATTGTCTCTTGCACCATGGTGCAAGGGTTTCTATGTTGTAGGCAGGATTGTCCCTTGCACAATGGTGCAAGGGTTCCTGCGTTGTAGGCAGGATTGTCCCTTGCACAATGGTGCAAGGGTTCCTGTGTTGTAGGCAGGATTGTCCCTTGCACAATGGTGCAAGTGTTCCTGTGTTGTAGTCAGGCTTGTCTCTTGCACCATGGTGCAAGTGTTCCTGTGTTGTAGTCAGGATTGTCTCTTGCACCATGGTGCAAGGGTTCCTGTGTTGTAGGCAGGATTGTCTCTTGCACCATGGTGCAAGTGTTCCTGTGTTGTAGTCAGGATTGTCTCTTGCACCATGGTGCAAGAGTTCCTGTGTTGTAGGCAGGATTGTCCCTTGCACAATGGTGCAAGGGTTCCTGTGTTGTAGGCAGGATTGTCCCTTGCACAATGGTGCAAGGGTTTCTATGTTGTAGGCAGGATTGTCCCTTGCACAATGGTGCAAGGGTTCCTGTGTTGTAGGCAGGATTGTCCCTTGCACCATGGTGCAAGTGTTCCTGTGTTGTAGTCAGGATTGTCTCTTGCACCATGGTGCAAGGGTTTCTATGTTGTAGGCAGGATTGTCCCTTGCACAATGGTGCAAGGGTTCCTGCGTTGTAGGCAGGATTGTCCCTTGCACAATGGTGCAAGGGTTCCTGTGTTGTAGGCAGGATTGTCCCTTGCACAATGGTGCAAGTGTTCCTGTGTTGTAGTCAGGATTGTCTCTTGCACCATGGTGCAAGTGTTCCTGTGTTGTAGGCAGGATTGTCCCTTGCACAATGGTGCAAGTGTTCCTGTGTTGTAGTCAGGATTGTCTCTTGCACCATGGTGCAAGTGTTCCTGTGTTGTAGTCAGGATTGTCTCTTGCACCATGGTGCAAGTGTTCCTGTGTTGTAGTCAGGATTGTCTCTTGCACCATGGTGCAAGGGTTTCTATGTTGTAGGCAGGATTGTCCCTTGTTCCATGGTGCAAGGGTTTCTGTGTTGTAGGCAGGATTGTCCCTTGCACAATGGTGCAAGTGTTCCTGTGTTGTAGTCAGGATTGTCTCTTGCACCATGGTGCAAGTGTTCCTGTGTTGTAGTCAGGATTGTCTCTTGCACCATGGTGCAAGTGTTCCTGTGTTGTAGTCAGGATTGTCTCTTGCACCATGGTGCAAGGGTTTCTATGTTGTAGGCAGGATTGTCCCTTGTTCCATGGTGCAAGGGTTTCTGTGTTGTAGGCAGGATTGTCCCTTGCACAATGGTGCAAGGGAGCCCACGTTGGCGCTAGGCTGCCAAATCTTCATCTCAGGCATAAAGGAAAGGAATGCCCTGCACTGCTTAAATACAGCGCTTTCCTGCCCTTTCACTTATGCGTAGGGCAGCTTTGCAAGGCGCCTTGCGGCACTGACCTGTGCCAAAATGCTATAAATGAGGCCCACTGTGTCCATGGTCCAGCTACAGACCTTGCTATCAGCACTGTTGGAAATTCTGGGCCCTTGGGCAGGGGCGTGCAAAATCTGATTCATTTGCTTTCAGTAATGGTGTGAAATTTCGAGAAAATTATGCAAAATTACATGTAATAATGAAAACAACATATCTGTCATTTAGCACTATATCGTAGCACAAAATGCGTCAATCTTTTAAGTGGGGACACATTTCACCCTACAAAAAACATCGTGCAGAAAAACACAATGCCACTCACAGCCGCTCATTCGGCCTGCTTGTGTTGTTCCGGTACTACAAGTTTGCAGCCAATGTCATCATAATTACACCACTCAATGTAATGGCGCAATTTCCCCGAGGCCTAGTAATGAGGGATTTCCAGGAAACTGAACCCGGGAATACTGATTGTAACTCTTAATGTATCTGAACCCCCTGCACTGGTAACTCCGGTGGTGGCACACGGGGCCCATTGCCAGGGAAGCAGGTGTGAGGGGCGGGCGAAGGATTTTTCAGCACGTGCTTCCGTCTTCCGAATCTTCAACAAGAGCGAGACAGACGCAGAAATATGAAGAAGCAGATCACCACAGCTGAGACAACACACAGAGACGGGTCTACATGGCAGAGCAGCTCGCGCGCCTCCATGCGTCAGAGCGCGAGGACTGGAGTACAAATGTGGGGGGTTTCGGAAGCAGGAAACGCCTTGTCGAAAGACCCCCTAAAACCAAGGAGTGAAATAGGGAAGCTGTTTCTGTTCAAGTGTTGTGCAGGGTTGGATTGGGATTAAAAATTGGTTAGGGCACGTTAAAAAAGTGGCCCTCATTTGCATATTGCCTTTCCCCAAATTACTGCTTTGGGGAAGTTTTATGAAAAGAAGGGAAGAGGGTGTCTCTGGTAGAGACATGTTTTCTTAACTTCACTTCCATAGAAAAAATGCAGGGATTAGTTCAGACGGAGGAAACACCTTAAAAGAAGTGAGGCCACTTCTGGTCGGGCCCCTGCTCAGTATGCATACATTAATGGGCTGGCCCAGCGAGAGAAAGGGAGTGACACCTTCACCCCGTTGGTAGAAGGGGGTAATTGACGCCTATCTGCCTCCAGAAAGGCCACTCAGGTGCCCACTGCGCCGCTGGCGGCATCCGAACAACACAGACACCGCCCAAATCAGCCCCCTCCCCGAGGCTGCACAAAAATACAGCCCACGGGTGGACCTCGGATACCGGCCCCTTCCTTGGCCGTTGCTCGAGTGCCTGCCTTACCAATCCGACCCCAGTGCTGCGTGCTGACAGACATGTGTCCCTGTCAACCCTTCATACACAGCCAGCGTGTCTCGTGGGTTGCAGTACATGCTGCGAAGATATGTTCATTACATGAGAAGCAGAGGACGACAAGGACACTAGTGTGGCGGGTGCATAAGTGGCGGCGAGCACGTGCCCCTTTTATTAGCAGGGTCACCTGACTTACTGGTGACGCTAGTGTCGAGTGGGTATAGACGCTGCCCCTACGGAGGGGCTGCTGCATGACGTGTCCAGCGTGACACTTAACAAGGCAGGCCAGCATCACAGAGAGGTTCTTAAACTGGCTGCGTTTAAAGGGATTAAAGAGGTGCCCCTGGTGCCCCTGGTAGGCCTGCATTAAAGGGGTTCCCTGGGTAGGCTAGTATGAAAGAGCGTTCGGAGTAGGCTTCGTAGGCCAGCAGTAAACGGGGTGTCCAAGGTAGGCATGAATTATAATGAGGGCCGAAGGTAGGACAGCATCAAACTGTAGGCTACCGCTAGAGGGGGTGCCTGTAGGCCAGCATTAAAGGGGCACCTGGGCAGGTTCCAAAGTGTGGTGGGCCGGCACTAAAAGTGGACAAGCAACGAAGAGAGAGGCTACGGTAAGCCGCTGGGTACACTAGCATGGAAGGAGGTAGGCCAGCATTAGAGGGTAGGCCAGCATTAAAGGGTAGGCCAGCATTAAAGGGTAGGCCGGCATTAAAGGGTAGGCCGGCATTAAAGGGTCGGCCGTCATGAGAGTACCCAGAGTTAGCTATTCTTAAATGAGAGAGCCTAGGTTAGGCCAACATTAAAGGGTCGGCCAGCATCAAGGGTGCCTAGAAAAGGTTAACACGAAAGGAAAATGAATCCTCGCTCCTGCAAGGCTTACCGTAGCTGGACCGGCCCTGGCTCCCCCGAAGGCTGCTCTCGGCCGGCTGTCGGACACTGCTGGGTCCGAGGAAGACTGAACTCCGAGGCCCTCTGTTGCAATGACCAGACTGGCTGCCTTTACTGGCAGGAAGTCTCCTGAGAGCGGGGAAGCCCCGTCTTACCACCTGGAGGGAAGGCCAGCCTTGCAAGGGAATGCCCGGACCACGGCGTGCCCGGAGCACAAACACCTCTGAAGGGCCGCAGGGAAGCTCGCTCCTCCTCCAAGCTAAAGTGATCAGTTAGATGCACGGACATGCACTGACTCTCACGAGCACGGCTCAACCGCAGTCAAAGTGTGATCTTGTACATGGCACATGGCAGCTCGCACGCAAGGCGATGACAGGAAATGCGGCTTGATGTGTTTCTTCTATACCAAATGAGCATGTTTACAGATAAGAGAGCACTATATGTGTGGATGGGGAAAGGACAAGACCTGGCAGGGGTATAAGTCACGTGATGTGGCACGATGAATTGCTCAGCGAGTTAAAAACGCACCAGGGCGCGCCCGCGCTTGTGACGTGGAGTGTGGTGTTGGGTGGAGGGAGTTAGGACAACACGAGGAGGATTAAAAGGGATGAGTTTTTATAACGCGCTTTTATGTGGTTCTTGCTGACACTCTCTGTGTTTATAGCGCTTTAAATGATAGTCGAGGGTCTTTGCTGTATTATAGTGATATAGTGCTTACTGCTACCGTTGGCAACTTCTAAATTCTGTCAATGAATACCAGAGGACATGACTCATGTTACTTATAGAACACCCTATGGTGTCTGATGCCATTTACTGACTGTCCTGCAGTACGATTGGTCACCAATGCACTGTATTCTCTCTACACATGATTATTTTTGCGTTTATACTTATTTTACTTTAATCAAACATTTGCTGTAATGTATTTATGTCATTACCATATGTTTATCTAATACCACACTTAACCAGTTTGTTCAACACACCTCCGTTCGATTTTCACCTACCCAAGATGGCCGCCACCGGTAGTCCTACGCTTATTTTTACACTTTCCCAAACTAACTCTCACTCACTTCCCGGTCCGCGAGGAGCAGGGACGCCGAAACTGATCACCCGCTTTGAAACCGAGCACGCCGATATCCAGTAAGTACTACGCCACAACCTGAGAGGTGCCTTTTGCACACATTTGACCCGTGGTAGTAAACAAATTACTAAAACAAAACCCATACTTTATTTCCAGAAGCCTGCATAGTTAACGGTCAAACGTGAGTCTTTCAGGTTTTTAGCCCCGGCACAGCTTGGTTAAACCCCGCATGTCACTCCGAAAAAAAGAGCACGCTAATCTAGCAGTTTTTCCACTTTTTTCCACTTATTCTCTTCCGCATGAACCCCTTTACCTGGACCCTTCACCTCGTTATGTGCACACCGTGAATCTCGAGTAGTGTAACTCGGCTAATCCCTTCACATCACGATCCACCACGCATGCTACGACTGCCACTCCATGTCAAATATTTTCTAAAACAGCGCTATGTCTCATTTATTTTTAGAAGCTCCCAGATGAAGGGTGAATAAACCCGAAATGCATTGGAGCTATATTGAAAACATTTAACCTACAAAAGAAACTTCAGTCATGCAAATAATGACGAACAATGATGATTAAAAATATCTCAAACATCTAAATGTTGTGGAAGCTTATTTAAGCACCGTATGGTGTGCACAGAAGACAGGGATGTTCCCAAGTCACATGGGAACACGACTTTGAGTGTATCTTCCGAACGCACGTAGGACGGACGTGCCACCTGCTTGTAGCACCCAATCTTTAATAAATTCACGTAATCAATTTGAATTCTCTTTTAAAAAATAGCTGTGCGCTCCCAATCAACAGAAAAGTCATTTCAATTATCCGCTCAGTGGAGAGCAGCACGCCACATACAAAATGCAATACGAAGAAATAGCCAGATCTACCGAAGCAAAGGCTGATACCCTTGCATTTGATGCAGAAGAAACAACACGCATTTATGCGCTAATCAATGAAGACATAGCAACTAACACCTCCAATCGCACGAAAGAACAGTGTATCCGGCAACTAATGTACTTATCCAAACGAGAAATTAACCAAAAACTTCACGCCACCACGTTGCTAAAATACCATCGGTCAATGCGGATTCCCAGAGGGTTACGACTGGCGCTAAAACCATCACTCTGTAAGAATTCGAAGACCTTCCAAGAAAAATGGAACGCCATTTTAAATAAGTGCAGTCTTGACTTAATCTTACTTATCGTTCAAGAGTTATCCAACATCATCACAGAACTAAACAAGGAAATCAAAGAGGTGGAAGAAGAACTAACCAAAATGATCACTACTGAGGAGTTAACACAGATCCTGGAGGACACTAAAATACAGATAGAAAAACACGCCAAAGAAATAAACGATCGAAAAATTAGGAAATTCAAAAGAGATACACAGGACTATAAGTTAGGGGAGGTATACACGTGGGCAGACGTGTATGCCCAGAGAAGACGCAACAAACCCTTTAACCCTCAGACCGATACATCGTCATCTGGGAGTGATACATCCAATCGACCACCTAGGAGAGAAGGACAACCACGAACCCAGGAAACCACACAAACAACTGAAGATACCACCACTGAACCCACCACTGCGGTTCCTTTTTTAGTGGAAGGCCAAGACAATCAAGACGACCCAGGAGGGGCCTCAGGAAGAACAACAGAGAAAGATCCGCCACAAGCAAACACGAGAGGCTCAAAGAAAACCAAGAAGAGAAACAACTAATTATAAACATCTCTGACACCATCATGAACCCACACGAAATTAGACTACTATCCAAAGGCACATCGTTCATACCAACCACCAAAACCAATCATTTGGAACTTCAAGTAAGTACATACAAACTGATACGGAAGCTCAAATTGAGACATTTTTTCGATCATATCATTCCCCCGACCAGCAACAAGACAGACCAGCTCATGGGATTAAGACCATCCAGCACCTTTGAGGCTCCCACAAGCCACAAAAGCATCGACCTATTTGAAACATTAATCAAACAGGATATATCCAAATTCAACTATAATAAACCCATCAACAGGAATCTAACACAGAAAGATTTTGACACTCTACGCAAAATCTCACAGAACACCAACATCAAGTGCGTGAAAGCTGACAAGGGAGGCGCACTTGTGATAATGAACTCCAGCATGTACAAATCAAAGATGGACGAACATATTAATGATGAACAACTCTACCTGAAACTCCCAAATAATCCCACCAACCAATTCAAAGAAGAGCTGGCTCACATCATTAACAAAGCACATGAGAGAACAATCATTGACGATCGGACAAAAAAATACCTTATCAAAACATTTCCCAGGAGCCCAACCATCACAATGATTCCTAAAATTCATAAAAATTTGAGGGATCCTCCCTGCAGACCCATCGTCTCAACCAAGGGCTCTCTCCATGAGCCAATAGGGAAATTCATTGACCGATATCTCCAACCGATAGTGGTAAACATGAACAGCTACATCCAAGATACTACAGACTTTTTAAAGAAACTGGCACTTGTCAAGGTGAACCCTAACCAACAGTTCACTATGTGTACTGCGGATGTACGATCACTATACACGTCCATCCCCCACGAAGGAGGGATAGAAGCGATGGAGAAAGCCATTCTGGAGAGTAACATAGAAAAAGAGATGCAAACATTCTTGATGGAACTAATAGTTTACACACTATACCACAGTTACTTCCGACAAGAGGACACCTGGTTCCTGCAACGGTCCGGGACTTCGATGGGCAATTGTGCCGCACCGACCTATGCCAACGTGTATATGAAACTCTTTGAAGAGACAAATATCTACAACGACCCCAACTGGAATAACCATCTTGAAATGTACGCCAGATATATAGATGACGTTTTTATCATCTGGAAAAGTTCAGAGGAATCCCTAATACAAGCACTAGCAACCCTCAATTCTATAAATGATAGAATACAATTCACGTGGGAAACCAACCAAAGAACAATCACTTTCTTGGATGTAAGAATTACAGCAACAGAAACTGGCTTCGACACGGACCTATTCCGCAAACCCACAGACAGAAATAATACACTATTATACACTAGTTTTCACCAAGGATCCCTGAAGCGACATTTACCGACATCTCAAATGTTACGAGTCAAAAGGATCATTTCCAACCCCCAAACAGTTGAATTGCGACTGAACGAGATGGGAAAAAGATTCCTCGACAGAGGATACCCGAATACAATCATTCAAGAAGCCATACAAAAAGCCCACAACACCCCAAGAAAAAACTTACTAATCCGAACCACCAAAAAGCAGGAAGACAGGATGGTCGTGGTGTCAAGGTTCTCTACACACAGTACAGCATACAAAAAAACCATCTTAAAACATTGGCCCATTCTCACAGCAGAACAAGACTTTGGTGACTCTTTCAAGAATCCTCCCATCTTTGCCTACACTCGCAGCGCAAACATAAAAGAAATTCTCAGCAATGATACAACTGTCAAACACCGATACAAAGGAACTCAACCCTGCATGAATTGCGGAAATTGCAACTGCATAATCAGAGGCCCGTCCATAAACCACCCAATGAGAGGCAACGAAATCAAACTAAGAGTCAACGCCACGTGTGATACACAGAACGTCGTTTATCTTATCAAATGCCCATGTGGCAGCATATATGTTGGAAAAACTGAGAGGAAAATAAAGACTCGGATCAACGAGCACAAGTCCAACATAAGGAACAACAGCACAAGATCGAATGTAGCAGTACATTTCACAGAGTCCAGACACAACGTGTCACAACTCAAGTTCCTGATACTTGAAGTGATCGAAAAACGAGAGGGAAAAGACAACCACAAGGAACTCCTCAAAAGAGAGATGGCATGGATTTATAGACTACAATCTATGAAACCCACTGGATTAAATGATCGCTTGGAGTACTCATGTTACTTATAGAACACCCTATGGTGTCTGATGCCATTTACTGACTGTCCTGCAGTACGATTGGTCACCAATGCACTGTATTCTCTCTACACATGATTATTTTTGCGTTTATACTTATTTTACTTTAATCAAACATTTGCTGTAATGTATTTATGTCATTACCATATGTTTATCTAATATCACACTTAACCAGTTTGTTCAACACACCTCCGTTCGATTTTCACCTACCCAAGATGGCCGCCACCGGTAGTCCTACGCTTATTTTTACACTTTCCCAAACTAACTCTCACTCACTTCCCGGTCCGCGAGGAGCAGGGACGCCGAAACTGATCACCCGCTTTGAAACCGAGCACGCCGATATCCAGTAAGTACTACGCCACAACCTGAGAGGTGCCTTTTGCACACATTTGACCCGTGGTAGTAAACAAATTACTAAAACAAAACCCATACTTTATTTCCAGAAGCCTGCATAGTTAACGGTCAAACGTGAGTCTTTCAGGTTTTTAGCCCCGGCACAGCTTGGTTAAACCCCGCATGTCACTCCGAAAAAAAGAGCACGCTAATCTAGCAGTTTTTCCACTTTTTTCCACTTATTCTCTTCCGCATGAACCCCTTTACCTGGACCCTTCACCTCGTTATGTGCACACCGTGAATCTCGAGTAGTGTAACTCGGCTAATCCCTTCACATCACGATCCACCACGCATGCTACGACTGCCACTCCATGTCAAATATTTTCTAAAACAGCGCTATGTCTCATTTATTTTTAGAAGCTCCCAGATGAAGGGTGAATAAACCTGAAATGCATTGGAGCTATATTGAAAACATTTAACCTACAAAAGAAACTTCAGTCATGCAAATAATGACGAACAATGATGATTAAAAATATCTCAAACATCTAAATGTTGTGGAAGCTTATTTAAGCACCGTATGGTGTGCACAGAAGACAGGGATGTTCCCAAGTCACATGGGAACACGACTTTGAGTGTATCTTCCGAACGCACGTAGGACGGACGTGCCACCTGCTTGTAGCACCCAATCTTTAATAAATTCACGTAATCAATTTGAATTCTCTTTTAAAAAATAGCTGTGCGCTCCCAATCAACAGAAAAGTCACTAAAAGTGGACAAGCAACGAAGAGAGAGGCTACGGTAAGCCGCTGGGTACACTAGCATGGAAGGAGGTAGGCCAGCATTAGAGGGTAGGCCAGCATTAAAGGGTAGGCCAGCATTAAAGGGTAGGCCGGCATTAAAGGGTAGGCCGGCATTAAAGGGTCGGCCGTCATGAGAGTACCCAGAGTTAGCTATTCTTAAATGAGAGAGCCTAGGTTAGGCCAACATTAAAGGGTCGGCCAGCATCAAGGGTGCCTAGAAAAGGTTAACACGAAAGGAAAATGAATCCTCGCTCCTGCAAGGCTTACCGTAGCTGGACCGGCCCTGGCTCCCCCGAAGGCTGCTCTCGGCCGGCTGTCGGACACTGCTGGGTCCGAGGAAGACTGAACTCCGAGGCCCTCTGTTGCAATGACCAGACTGGCTGCCTTTACTGGCAGGAAGTCTCCTGAGAGCGGGGAAGCCCCGTCTTACCACCTGGAGGGAAGGCCAGCCTTGCAAGGGAATGCCCGGACCACGGCGTGCCCGGAGCACAAACACCTCTGAAGGGCCGCAGGGAAGCTCGCTCCTCCTCCAAGCTAAAGTGATCAGTTAGATGCACGGACATGCACTGACTCTCACGAGCACGGCTCAACCGCAGTCAAAGTGTGATCTTGTACATGGCACATGGCAGCTCGCACGCAAGGCGATGACAGGAAATGCGGCTTGATGTGTTTCTTCTATACCAAATGAGCATGTTTACAGATAAGAGAGCACTATATGTGTGGATGGGAAAAGGACAAGACCTGGCAGGGGTATAAGTCACGTGATGTGGCACGATGAATTGCTCAGCGAGTTAAAAACGCACCAGGGCGCGCCCGCGCTTGTGACGTGGAGTGTGGTGTTGGGTGGAGGGAGTTAGGACAACACGAGGAGGATTAAAAGGGATGAGTTTTTATAACGCGCTTTTATGTGGTTCTTGCTGACACTCTCTGTGTTTATAGCGCTTTAAATGATAGTCGAGGGTCTTTGCTGTATTATAGTGATATAGTGCTTACTGCTACCGTTGGCAACTTCTAAATTCTGTCAATGAATACCAGAGGACAGGAAGTGGCACCAAAACAGTTTGAGCCAAATGACATATTTGGGTGTAAAGGTCATCAATGCTGCAGATCACGCATCTCGAGTGTATGGTGAAACCGTGCGACTCACACTCAAAGCTCACGCGACGGGGGTTAGATATGGTAATGAGGCTGTTGCAAAGGCAACTTCAATGCACCTCCCAATCGCGTCACTCTGCAGAAATCGAGCTGCTCCCTCCCCCCGGATGCGAAGAAGGAAGTGACGTGTTAGAAATGTCTTGCACCTTATGTGAAATGCCCCCGCTCGAAGGGGTGATGAAATCATGGCCACCAGCAGCCCAGCCAGGGGGCCGCGGGCCCTGGAGCAAGCATGGACAGAGGCCCCTTTGACTGTTGTAAAATACAGCAAGTATCAGGGTGAATGGGCCCCTCAGGGCTCTAAGTCCCGGTGCAACTGCACCAGCTGCACCAATGGTAGCCACGCCCCTTATGGCAGCCAAGACAACACACACCTGGCTTTGTCAGGCCGGTAACCTTTGAGTGGGAGCTGCAGAGGTGGCCTCCTGGGAGCAGTCAGTGTGGGAGCCTGCTGTAGAGTCCAGCTCTCTGCGGAGCTGCGGCTGCTGCGCGGTGTGTACCTGACGCCTGCTGCACGTGCACATACATGATACATGCTGCCAGTGGCGGCTCTTCCGCTAAGGCAGAGGAGCGTTGCCCCGCTGCACAAAGAGGAAAAATAAAATGACAATAACGTATCGATATTGTGATTTTATTTCTCCGACCGCATGCAGTCAGTGGACTGCGCGCAGTATGGGGCGGTGCGGGCTGCCCAGAGCGGGGCAGAGCGGTTCACGCCTCCAAAGTACGCATGAACTGTTCAGCCGGCCCTCTTGGGCCGACCAAACAGTTCATGCGCACTTTGTATGTTTCTACCAGGCTGCATTACACCGCCTGCTGAGGAACATGCGAAGTGCCGATCCACAGTGCTCAGACCAATCACAATGCTGCATATTTTGATTGACTCAGGGGAGCCTGTGTGCCTGCTGACGGTCGGACTGAAGAAGGAAGAGGACGCAGGGGAGGCGGCGGCTGTCCGTTTTAAAGTAAGGTTTATTTTTTTGGCTACTTAGGACACGTCACCTCCAGCTCCCCCCGCCCCACCACCCCATCTGGTAGCAGCCTCCACAGCATGTTGCAGAGGTTTCTGCCTGAACTCCATGAGTGTGGGCTGCGCGCACACACATACACACCCCTAAGCCTGCAGTACCGGTGTCTACTGCCTGCCTGCTGTGCAGTGTGCACCTCACACCGCAACACAAGCACTTACCTCATACATGTTGCAGAGGCATCTGCATAGACCCTCTACACACACACACAAGCACGAACGGACTGTACCTACTACGCCAGTCTCAACTGCTTGCCAAGAACCTGCCCATGGTTGTTGCACGCGTGTCTAGCTTGTCTTTTACTAAACTATACATTTTCTCAATTAACACCTCCGAATTGAAAGGGAAAATATACAGAAAAATCCTCCTCTTCTGAATCAGTGGTATGCAATGCACAGCCGAACGGTCAGATGTGACATCAACTCATGCAGAAGGGGGCCACCCTGTATCCTTCAGCCTTATGGGGCTGATAAACCCCGGAGAGCCCTGAACTGCATGAACTGGGAACTTTATGTCAGAGGTGTCTTCAAGCCCCCATCTTGGCCGCTCGAGTATGTGTGACCGTCAACGGGGAGTCCTGCGTGTTATGGGAGATTTAAGATGTTGCTTATAGCTGCTTTGACTTTGATGCAAGATTCTGGTCTGTAAGAAGCTCCGCATTTGACACTGTCAATTATAACATTCTGATTGACAGGCTCCGAGTGGTCGGAGTCTCAGGCAAGGCCCTGTCTTAGTTTACATCTTTCCTGAAGGATATAACTTTCCAGATGTTTGAGGGGGAGTGCACTTCAAAATGTTCACAGCTCTCGTGCGGAGTCCTCCAGGGCTCGTCATTGAGTCCCACTCACTTTAATATATACCTTAAACCACCGGCCGAATTAGTCCTACCTTATGGGATTCAAATGTTCACCTACGCAGATGATACGCAATTGGTGGTAGCCCTAAAGCACCCTACGAAGTCACGGATCAATATTGGAGCATGTATGGAAGCGGAAGCGGTGGCCTTGTGGATGGATCAGTCTTGTCTCAAACTCAATGGAGACCAGACGGAGCTAATGATTTTAAGGAACCGTCCCGGTATGTATAGCTCATAAAAAGATTTGGGGACTGGTCCCAAGATAAATCAATCTCTGGTGGCTTTTTATCAACCCACGAGACGCCTCCGGTCTGCAGATCAATTTTTGGCAGCGGTCCCAAAAATTAAGAGAGTACGATCTGGGGGCCGCATGTTCTCCTATAATGCAGCAAAGCTCTGGAACGCCCCCCCCCCCGATTCCATTACGTTTCACCTCACACCATCTTACCTTTCGTAAACAGTTGAAGACTTGGCTGTTTACAATCTCGCCATAATCAGCCTGCCTTTCGATTTTTCTTGTCACTAGGAGCGCGGGGAGGCCTAAGGGTAGTCAGGCGCTCTATAAATACTTAATAATAATAATAATAATAATTAGTAGGACCTCTTGCAGTGCAGTGCAAGGAAGGAAGAATGGGAGGGGCGGTTGGAGAGATGGTGAGAAGGATGGAGAGAAGATGGATGAATGCAGAGATGGGTGGATGAGAGGAGGATGGAGGGATGGATAAAGAAAAGGGTGGGTGTGGAGAAGGGTATGGATGGAGGGAGGAATGGGGAGGAGGACGAGGAGACAAAGTAAAAAAAAAAAGAACTAAAGGAGAAAAAAGGAGATGAGATTCAAGGATAGAGAGAAGGAAGGATGTGGAGAAGGCCTGATGGAAAACATGAAGGAAGAATGGATAAGGAATGAAAAGAGAAGGGCGGGAAGGAATAGAAAAGAAGGATAAACATAAAGAATAATAGATGAATGTAAAAGCCAGTAAAAAGGATGGATGGAAAAAGTATGGGAAGGATTGAGAAGAGAAAAGACTGAAAGAAGGATGTGAAAAAGGAAGGAAGAAAATTAAGATTCTAGGGCAGCAATCTTACGAACAACTGCAAATCAAATCCGGCTTGTTTAATAACAGAGGTCAACTAAGTTGGGTGGTATTTACTAGCGCGGGCATTTTTACATTGGCGTACTATCACCGATAACAACACATTTATACGATTTAATATGACCATATGAGTTGTGACCCTCCACTTTCTAGTGGCAGCATGGCTGCTGGTGTGTCAGAATGCGGATAGCATTGCCATTGCATATAGCGCATAGTTACTTACCTGCTGTGAAGTTTGGTGTAGAAGCCTCTGCACCTCCCCGGCCCACCGCAGCCATTAGCGGGCTGATTGTTGTGGAGGGAGCACTGCTCTGGCCCGGCCTATAGAGTCTTTTTTCACTTCCGGTTTGCCATCCCACAGCCGCCATCTTGGAAGGGAGGCGGGCTAGTCTTTTCCTTTCCCGGATTCAAGACTTCCTATATAGGCAAAGGCAAGCCCGTCTGCGCACACGTCCACGCCTGGACGCCGCCAGATGCCAGACACGCTGGTGGTTCCCAGTTAGGGGTGCTGAGTTACACCAGGGAGCAGTTGATGTCCATTGGTTTGCGCAGCGGATCATGTGGTCTGCATCAGGGTGTTGTAGCGGAAGGTCCTTTTTGCTGTCTAAAATGTGGCTATAGTGTCCGCTCCCCAGAGTCCACTACCTCTCTTAGACCTACCATGAAAATACTACATCTGAATGTCCGCTCCTTGGTAAAACGCTGTATGGAGGTCTATGACCTCATTTAGGACGAGTCGCCTGATGTGCTTTTTATCACCGAAACTTGGTTGACTGATGCCTCAGTGGCCGAACCTGGACTCGCTCTTCCCCTTGGGTTTAGCATCTTAACCCTCAATAGGGAGTTCAGAGGCGGGGGTATAGCAGTGATTTTCAAAAAACTTGTTACAGCTGCACTTTCATTAAGGAGGAGGTGGCTGGGTGCGAATGCACCCGTTTTGCAATCTCCTTTAATGCTCACTCCTCCATCTCTGGCCTACTAGTTTATCGCCCCCCAGGATCCATCACTGATTTTAAGGCAGTTATCATTGATGCTGTTGTCTCATTGGCGCTAAAGGCGTCAAACTTTTGCCTTATTGGGGACCTTACCCTTCATTTTGACCTCCCCAATGACCCCGAAATCAGCAGCTTGCTTGCTGATTTCGCTGCTTGCCAATTAAAACAGTTGGTAGTGGGCCCCACTCAGCCGGGCATTTTCTTGATCCGGTCTTTTCCAACATTCCTTCGCTTTTGGTTGAGACACCTAGCCCGATGTGTTGGACTGATCACTTATTAGTTACCTTCTTCGTCCCGCTCTCCACGGTCATATCCAGAACTAACCTCAAGGCTACTTTCAGACGCTGTTGGCATAAACTTAATATAATAGAGCTGTGTTCCACCCTGGCATCCTCCCTCCCCGTTTTAGAGACTGGACCCGAGCAAGCTTATAATACTTGTTGTGACTGGATATTCCATGCTTTAGACTCCTTGATTCCAGCCAAATGGTCTAAGGGTCGTTGTTCGAAGTCTAATCCCTGGTTTGATGACTCCTTGGCTACTTTGCACAGCTTCTGTAAAAAGCTAGAACGCGCATGGAGAAGGGCCTACGACTCTGGGTCAAAAAAGCAGTACCAGGATGCGATTAAATGTTACAACAAGGCCATACATCAGGCTCGTTCGGCCTTCCTCACCAATGAGATTAAGTCTAGCAACAATCCTGTCAAAAGTGTCTTTAAAATACTCAATGATTTTAAAACCAGGAAAGATCCCTCTCCTGCGTGGATCACATCTGAACAACAATGTGAGGACCTAGCCACTTTCTTTGTTCAAAAAGTTGAAAATAT
The DNA here is from genome assembly GCF_964263255.1 of Lissotriton vulgaris. NCBI lineage: Eukaryota > Metazoa > Chordata > Amphibia > Caudata > Salamandridae > Lissotriton > Lissotriton vulgaris. The sequence continues at coordinate 65,751,154 of NC_141687.1, forward strand.
TTATAAATCCTTTGCCACTGTCCCTATGGACTCTGCTACCCCTGCCGTCCCTCGGCCCACGACTATCCTGGCAGCTATCCCCCCTATCTCCCATGACGAATTCCTTACTTTAAGTAAGAGGGTCAAATCTGGTTCCCCTACTGACCCCATGAAACCTGCCCAATTCAGAGATGCTCTATCTGCTTTATTGACACCTGTACGTCAGATCTCATAAATTCTTCTTTTACCACGGCAGTAGTGCCCCCGCCTTGGAAAATAGCTAGGGTTGTCCCCTTGCTGAAAAAACCTACTCTGAACCCAACTAAACCCGGAAAACTTTCGACCCATATCCCTTCTACCCTGGGTCGCAAAAATCGCTGAGGCCCACGCTAACAACATTCTTTCTGGCCACCTGAGCAACATTGGCGCCTTAGATCGCTCCCAGAACGGGTTCCGCCCCAGTCATAACACCGAGACCGCGCTTGTAGCAGTGTGTGAACATCTATAGACCATCCTGGATGAGGGAAAGACGACGGCTCTCATACTGCTCGACCTCAGTGCTGCGTTTGACACGGTCTCCCATAAGATCCTCCTGAGCCGCTTGGAGGAGGTGGGGGTGGTAGGTTCGGCCCTGGAGTGGTTCCGTTCTTTTCTATCTGACAGATCAATTCTGGTTGCGGCCCCCCTTTCCTCTCTCATGCTCATGCTATCAAGCAGGGGGTTCCTCAGGGCTCAGCATTAAGCCTGGTCCTGTTTAACCTCTATGTTCAACCCCTGATGGCGGTAGCAAGGGACTTTGGTTTGACCATGATTTCGTACGCCCATGATACGCAGTTAGTGGTGTCCCTCTCTGAAGACCAAACTCGGGGTGCAGCGCATTTTCAGGCTGGCCTTGCAGCAGTCGCGCAGTGGATGACCACCAATTGCCTGCAACTCAATGCCAACAAGTCAGAGGTGCTACTGGTGGGGAAAGACAAGAGGCTCTGGAGCAAACATTGGTGGCCGGATTCTTTGGGCAGCGACCCCACCCCTAAGGCGGTTTAAAAAAACTTTGGGGTTTGGTTTGACTCTAATCTTGGCTTCCAAGAGCATACCAAGAAGATCGCTGGCACCTGCTTTGGTCTCCTTCGGGGTCTGCGACCTATGCTAAGCTTCTTTGACTCACCCACCCGCTAGCTGATAGTCCAAGCAACTATTCTGTCTAGGTGGGACTATGCTAATTTACTTTTACTGGGAGCCAACAAGGCGGAAGATACGCGCCTTTTAAGGGTCCAGAACGCAGCTGCCCGAATCCTTCTGCGGCACCCTAGAACATGCTCAGCGACGGGCTCATTGCGGCACCTGCACTGGCTGCCTGTGCCTCAAAGGATTCAATTTAAGGCATTCTTTCTGACCTTCAAAATTTTAAAATGGTTTTCCCCTGAGATTTTGTCTAATCTGCAGATCCCCTATGTACCCACATGCCAGCTTCGCTCGGCCGAGCAAATCCTGGCTACGGTCCCCCAGGTGAAGTGCCTTAGAGCTGGGGGTCAGTCCTTTCGGTACCTTGCTGCCAAACTATGGAATTCCGCCCCTGTGCAGATCCGCCATCTAGACGGTCTTCTGTCCTTCCGTAAAGCAATTAAAACTCTTCTATTTCCTATGGTCTAGCTTCTGCACTCTGCTGACTTGGCTACAAGCGCAGGGATGCCTCTTTGCTGATGCAGCTGTTGAGCTCTACAAAACCACCAAATAAAAATAATAATAATAAATAGTTCTTTCGACGAGTGAAGTGGTTTTGAAAAAAAAACAGAGTGGCATTTTTGGGGTTGCAACTGATTTCAGAAATCTTACTTTGTGTCTCCTTTATGTTTTTATTCTCCCCCAGAGTGTGACTACAGGGGGTCTCCATCTCAAACTCGCCAGTTTTATCCGGGCTAATGTCAAACTCAGTGAGTTATGGCTTTCTTTTCCAGAGATGCAGTAGGGAAATGAGAGCGTGGGGGCTTTCGCCCCAGCAGAGTACGGCTCCGTCTGAGCATAATATATGCACGAACACGCGTGAAAAGTTCGACTTCTGACTTTTAATGCTGAAACATGGTATTGCTATGTTTCAAGGACACAGAGGTGGTATGAATTTGTACACATCATAAAAAAGTGCTGGTTGGTTGAAAGGTGTGCTTTTTGTTGTGATCTACAATAGGCACCCTTGTTTGACTGAAACCACTCTTTTTCTAGTTCTCCACTCGTTTTTCTATACCCACAGTTTAACAGAGTGAGTTACGCTCTCCGTGACCAACTGGTTCCGGGGACTCCCAACTCAGGGTACTGAGTGATTTTCTTTTGGACTGGGATAGGAAAGGTCCTGAAGAAAGCTGTGGTAACCTGCAACCTGTAGGCACACTCCATCAGCTGAAACATGTCGACAACCTGGCAATAAGAAGGGGTGACGGAACTCCTAATACTTTCCTGTCACCACCATCCTTCACACCTTTTTAACCCTGGTCAGTGGATCTAGGAATACATTATTTACAAAAAAATATCACTGAACTAGTTTTAAAGTTCACTGCACCTTTCTTTCGGTGATCCCAGGATCCATTATCCTCATTATTATTTTATATGTTTGTATTGTCATCCCCTCCCTTTGCTCCCCCACAGACGTTGGTCTCTGCAGGGGTGTACTGTAAGCAAGCCCGATGATGAAGCATGTCAAAACTTTGTGAGTGAGGGCAGTATTTTTTCACGAAGCATGTGCCACCTCTCTTTAACTGAGTCATTCACACTACTCCCCTTTGTGTGTGTTACACTTCCCTAGCATAGTGCTAGGGTGGTCATCCACGAGTAACAGTGTGCCCTATAAGTGCAACATTCATTCATTCACATGTCAGCCGTGAGGCCTAGAACAACCACTGGACAGACTCATTCATACTGACAAAACTCCTGAAGAACTTGCATATGGACATGCACATTCAAAGGTTAATTTGCATATAGAGCACTGTCAAAATTGCAATTTTACTTCTCTACAGTTTTCATCCCTTGATCTTTAGCAGTAAAGCAAATTCACTCCTGCACTCCCATGAAGTAGACTCCAGCTATTCACAGCACAGACACACTGTGGCCCGAACCCTCAGTACCTGGTCAGTATTTCACCCACCAGGCAAGTTTCTAGTTATTGGTACTTAATAGATAAATTGCAGGCCTCCATTGGGCTATATACATTTGACCCCATTATTGTTGTTTTTATTATGTAGATACTAGGTGCTCACACACTTTGTCCTGATGATGACCTCAACTCGATAGAGATCGAAACGCTGCCAACCACAGATAGACATGGCTCCTTCTTTATTATTTAAAAAATGCCCAAAGGACTCGAGCATCTTGGTGTTTTGAGTTGATGCCTGTTTTTAGGATTTCACTTATCACTGCACATGTCTTTCACTTATGTGTGTGAATTAGAACTTGACATACAAAAAAGTCTCAATATTATGCAATGAATACATTAAAATGCATTACATTGCTATGTAGTGGCCTGCTTTTATACCTGCTTTTGGTGCACTATGTAATGTTTGGCCTTCAAATTTCCATAAGACCATAGGTGTCTTTAACACGTATAAGACTATTTAGCTTAAGTGAACCACTGTTGCTTATTGAACGATTTATTACCTCAGGTTCTCGAAAATTGGGGGGTTCCCTTCTTTGATAACAAATATATTTTTCAAATAACAGCATCTCCTGATTGCACCCACATTGGCCCACCCTTGACTGCTTACATCTGTCCTCACCCCTAGGACTATAGACGTGGACATTAAGCAGGGGAAGCGTCTGCTTAGCCTGGCTTATCTTTTACTTCCTATTGTGCTAGGGGTTGTGAAGGCAGCAGCAGAAAGAGAGAGTAAACAGAGCTCCATTGGCCTTCTTTATTTGTGTAGCCTCCACCCCTCCTGTAGCTCCTCAGCAGTAACTAGGATGCTGAGAAAGCACGAGCAGCGAGGCAAGCTAGTGATGTCATTGGTGGACAAAGGATGGTTGACTTCTGCTTCACTGGCACATGTGATTGCCATGCTTTTTATATCCTGATTGGTTGATTGATTGATTGAAAAAAGGGGCCATCTGATTTAATTTATAGCTACATTGTGGTAGTAAAAGGATTTTTGGCTCTTGCACCCCTAACCAAGTTTACTTATGTAAGGAACTATTTTTTTTTAAAAAACAGTCACCAAGACTTCTCAATCTTGGAGGTTTGGAATTCTTTGTGTTTTTGGGCATCATGGTGCCAGGCGTTTTCTCCAACACTCTAGCTGCAAGGTTTGTCAGGAACTCCCAAAGGGAGTATGCCATGGGTGCCGACCAATCAGGACTACAGATAAAGGATTATGAGAAAAACTTCAAAAAGCATCCTTGATGCTCCTAGGGCCCAATCTTGAAGATAGTCAGCACACACAGCTGTCCGACCTATAGAAACAGATGTGAGCCCTGTGGCTTAGGGAGCTCCCCTTAGGCCACGCAGAGCTCTTTTAATCGAGCTTGACTGAAAGCCAACTGGGACCTGCACCACTGCGAAAACAGCAGGGCCAATGAAGAGCATGATTACTGAAGGAGCAGAAGGGCAAAAGCTCGCTTGATATCGATTTTCAGTATCAATACAGACCGTGAAAGCGGGACCTCGCGATCCTTCTGAGAGGGGGTGTGCTTGCCAGGCAGGCCACCGGCACTGTCAGAGGATAGCTCTCAGGGCAGCACTCTTCTGGTCTCTTCTGAGTAATAGGAAGGTCTCTATGCTGCTCTGCACGTGTCTTGGGCTTCTTGGCTGACTGGGGCCTTCCATGTCAGCAAGGTCAGCAGTAGCCGGCCGGCAAGCAGACATCAGCAGTGGCCTTCAGCAAGGTTCCTAGTCAGGACATGACATGTAACATTCACCTTAATGTTTTGGAAGCCCCACCAGCAGCAGGGTCGGTGCCGGGTGAGCGCCAAGGGATGTTCAACAAGCTGAAGGTACCTACTGGAATATATGTCCAAATTCACGCACTTGGGCGGGTCCTGCTGCCAATTTAAGTGCAACATCCACATTCAAATGGTCCAGCCCATCGCTGGGGCCACAGATTTCATCCTCAAAGAGGAGTCTGGTAATGTTCTCCCCACAAAAGGTAATGCATAGTTCAATGCTTCTGCACAGATGACAAGGTAGAGCTCACAAGAGTCTGCTCTGGTAGGAAACCTTGGGCCAGATGTTTCATACTGTTGCATTGCCCTTGCATCGCACAAGGTAACGGAAGGGCAACATACGCTAAAGTCAGATTTGCCATTCAACAGAAGGCCCCCTTGCGTGGCACTATTGTGCTTGGTAAATCTGGAGTAGCACAAGGAGGCGGAAATCGCAGTCTTGCGTTACTCTGAGCCAGGGAGGTGTTCCATGGGTGGGGTGTCGGCGTTCTCACACATCCACCCCTGGATTTTGGAACATTTCCAGAGTTACCATGAGCGGTACGGAATGCGTCAAAATACTGTTCCTTCCCAACTGAGGTGTAACAAGGAGAAATATGGATGTTTCTCTTAATTTTTTCTCTCTTCCTATGTGTTCTGCATTCTGCAAGACACAGAAAGAGGAACAAGCCTAAGAGGAGTGTTTTTGTGCAGGAAGGTGTTCCTTCCTGTACAAAACCAATCCTGCCTGCAACGCAGGCACCTTGCAACATGCAAGGCGGCACATTGAGCGCCACCATAAGGAGAGTAGAGGAACGCGCCGTATAATGTATAATGTTAATTATGGCACAATTCTGCCCTCTCCCTTTCACACAGTACAGCACAGCAAGATGTCTCACTGTGTTGCGTTGCATGAAAGTTTGATACAACGGGGCCCTTGTGCTTTCCTTCAGGATAGCCCTGGAAACAAGGAAGAGCAGATGCAGAGGAATAAGGGCTTGGATAGTGCTCCTTTTGCAGCTTTTTTCCTCTTTTTTACAACCGAAAGCTTCACAAAGCTAAACGTTTGCAGACAGTTATAGCCAACCCTAATGACACGTGCAACAGAAGTGTTTGCAAAGCGTTTCCATTACACCATAGGTCTTCAAACTGTGGGGCGCGCCCTGGGGGGGGGGGGGGGCGCATCCCTTCAGAGGGGGCACGCACTTCACGCCACATTGTTGCTTCCAGGCGCGAGACGTGCATCTCAGCCCGGGCTGCTGCAGCTCCAGCTGCTGGGGGTTCGGCTGAGAGTGTCTAGAGTCACAAGTCTTTAAAGGCCAGAGGCATGACGATTTCACGGGGGGCTCATTCTCATGGTCATGGAGATGCAGGGGCTCTAAGAAAGGGTGGAAAACAAAAATGCCTCATTAACGCGTAAATGATCTTTTAAAGACCTGTGAAGTACTCGGGTGCGGCCGGCAGCTCCAAAACTGTCTGTGTGTGTGCCGGGGAAGCTGTCTCAGCCGGGGCTGACACACAGGACAGGTGGGGGGTGGGGGGGGGGGGGTGGGGGGGGGGGGTTTGGGGGTGGAGGCATGCTGAAGCCTTTTGAGCCCATGAGCGTTGTGCGCCTGTTAAAAACCATGGGGCTTATTTACAAGCCCCTTGCGCCACTCTTACGTCACTTTTAACATGGAAAAAGTGATGCAAAAGTGGCTTAACGGGCTTGTAAATCTGCCCCCATGGGCATATTTACATACCTTTGTAAACTGATTAAAGAGGCTGTTTGTTTTCTGTTTCCAGTACCCCCTGTGCCCCCACTTTGCCTATTCCTTACATTTTACTTTTTACTGCTTTAATGTGAGAATGCATTTCATGAAAAGAAATACAAAGTCGGGTTACCAAAATAAAAATGCCAGCCATGTGCTGTTTAAAGAGCCTGCAAAGGCCTTGTCTTGAAACTAAATGGGGTTATAAATAAAATAGTATGTATTCCTTTGTAATGTGACGTTTCAATCTTTGTTATCTTTAATTATAAGTCATAGATCATTCCAGCAGCCTTAGAACACAATTAAAAATGCATTCTATGTATTTTTGCTGTTCCAAGTGTGCACAGATCAGTGCTGAAAATAGGCTTTGGGGGACTGCTTACTTTTTATACCTTCTGGGACATCAATATAATGAGTTGGCAACCCTAATCGCAAGACTGGAAGTTTATTGCAGGATGAGCACAATATTTATTTCCTCCACCCTCGATCCCTGGATCTTGAATAATGCAATACAAGCAATAGTTTAACTTATATCTGAAACCCTATGCCAAGCCTCAATAACACGCGGAGTAACTTCAACTGTGTCCGGGAATACACCCTGCAATCAGAGAACTCACTCCTCATTCTGGTCCTTCACTTTCACACTCACCCTGCACTCACAGCGATCACACTGTACTCACACTAATCACTATGCACTCAACCCACCCTCTCACCCTTGTACTCACAGTGACCACACTGGACTTATGTAACTCACCATGGATGTGAGGAAGTACTCACCGATGCGGTCCCGTGGGCCGATAACCTCCAACGGACTTCGAAAACAACAACACCCGATCCGGATCCATGTTGTCTTTTCCTCTCCTTACAGAGAGCTGAGAGGCAGAACCCGGTAGAGGACGGCAGTAACCCGGAAGTGGAGAACAGGGTCCAATGAAAGCGGAGCACAGAGGCGGGTTTTGGGAGGAAGGAGCAGAGCGGGAGAAGACGTCGGGTGCGGTGACGCTAGGAGAGAAGTTGAACCGGAGCCGAGACGACTGCGAGGAGAAGTCCAGGAGAAGAGAAGCCCAGGACGAGGAAGCGGACGAGCCCTGGAGTGAGGAGTGGTGGATCCACCGGAGGACGCTGAAGAGCGGCCGCGGACTCAGGAGAGTTTGCGGCAGGAGTCGGTGAGTTAAGGGTTACCACGCTATCTAGGGATCCAGGGAAGCAGGGACTGTACGGGAGTGTAGCGGGTGGACACTGTAGGGTGGCGGGTGGAGAGTATTTTACTATTCTTCATAGTGAACTGCTATCTTCCTTGTGAATTGCAGTACACCTGTAACAGGATTCGCAATAGTGGCCATTAATTGTCCGTGATTAGAAAACCGGCTAGTAAACCTGAAACAGACTTGTATGATAGATATTGAATATGTGTGATTAAGATACCCTGACTTCTGTTCAAACCTTTGTAGAAAGTATCGTAATATAACCAACCTCTATGTTGCAATCACTTGTAAATAAGTGAAAGTCATTTCTTTAAAGTGAGGGTTCCTCACCTGACTCTTGAATTACTTTTTCATTCCCATGGTTTTCTTATCCTCATTGCTACCCTAGTTTAAAATCACAACCCCTATTGTCTTACGCTGAGCACAACTGTGGTGCGGTGACGGGTTAGAACTCCCTGATGAAAGGTAAACTAGTGTTCTGACGACTCCCTATCTTTCCTCTTTTATGAGCCTCCGGGGAACACCCTTCGATTCCGAAGACGAAGAGCCAGGACCATTGCCAAGAACTGAAGAGGATTCCCAGGAAGAAGACTATAGTGACGCCCGGACATCTGTTTTACCTGACCCTACACTTGTTCAAAATAAACCTCTGCCTGTTCGCAAACCTATTCAGCCTCCTCGCCTGTATATTAGACCCGCACTCCCACAAGTGGTGTCAGAAGTGGGATCTAAAGGCGCTATGGAGGCCGCTCTCGCTAAAATAACAGAAAATCAACAACACATGGGGAAGGTGATGGAGCGTTTCTTGACTGTAGTGGAAGAAGATAGAGGCAAGATACAGCAAGTACTTTCTGGACAAGGACAAACTCATGATGCCGCCATGACTAAACTAACAGAGGCTTTGGGACAACAAAGAGGTCCCACAACCCTTCCCTCAGTAGTGTTACAGAGATATGTGAGTGGAGAAGATCCTGATTTTTTTTTCAATAATTTTGAACGGATGGCTACGGCAGCATCATGGCCTGCCGACAAATGGGGACAATACTTAGGTCCTTTATTATCAGGAGATTTACAGGCAGCATACCAAGCTGCGACGGTACAAGCAGGAGTGACCTATCCTGACATCAAGAGATGTATCATGGAACGTCTAGGAGTTGATGATGAGTCATATTGACTTAAACTCAGACAAATAAAAGAAGGACCTCAAGAGACACCCAGAGCGTTGTATTATCGAGTTAAGGATATGGCAGATCGATGGCTAAAACCTGCCGCCACATATAAAGATGGTATCATGGCCAAAATTTATTTGGAACAATATTTGACCTCCTTGCATCCTCCCATTCAAAAATGGGTACGCCAACAAGCTAATCTTACCCTGGAGACAGCAGTAGAGATAGCAAGTTCTTATAGTAGAGCACAGGAATTGCAGAGAGGCAAAGAAGACTTCCATGGAAGAGTAGGAGGCCAGGTGCCTCATAGGGCCCCTCGACCACCGATGGTTAAAAAGCCAGAACCGATATCCATTGTACCAGGAACACCCATCTTTAGAGCTCCGATGGGACTACAGTGTTTCCAGTGTGGAGGTATGGGGCATATAGCAAGATTTTGTCCACAAAGAGAGAAGGAGGAGCCCATGGAAATTGGAGTAGCTCGGAATTATTATTGTTCTCATTCAGAAAGGAGACAACCACCTTATCATTGTACGGTGTCGGTAAATGGACAACCAGTGACTGCCTCGGCCGATACAGGGTGTCTGCATAGTGTGGTACGTCCACAGGACCTAGGACCAAATATCAGCCCGATTGATGGTGCAGTTGCGATAAGATGTGTTCATGGGGACACTAAACCCTATCCTACTGCTCAAGTACAAATTCAGCATGCCGGCGATACTGGCACCACCCTAACTGTTGGTCTGATCCCAAAGTTACCTGAGCAAGCTATTCTTGGGAATGATTATCCCAAGTTGTCAAAGCTGTTAAAGGATAAACCTGACATTACAGACGAATGGTTGGCCAATGCTCCGTTTGCTCAAGATGAGGGGAAAGATTGGCCACCAGCTAAAGAACGGAAAAGCAAAAGGCAAAGGAGAGCAGAGAAGAACAAATCACAAAATAAGTTTCCGATCTTTCAAGACGAAAACCCATGGGAAACTGACAGAAGTTTTCATGCAGCCTAACATGAAGATCCTGTGTTACAGGAAGCTTGGAATCAGGCACTACAAGACGAAGACCCCCAACATGTAGGTCCTTATTTTTTTACGAAGAACGGTTTGTTGTACCAGAAGGGAAATCCAAATCAGAAAGCACAACTATTGGTTCCAGGGCCCTTTAGAGACAAGGTATTATATTTAGCCCACAGCCATCTTCTTGGGGGTCATTTAGGGGCTGACAAAACCGAAAAACAGATTCTAGAACTCTTCTACTGGCCCGGAATATACCAACAGGTTAACAGATATTGTAGGGAGTGTCCCGGTTGTCAACGGAATAGTAGATACCATTCACCACGAGATCCCCTTAGACCACTTCCAATCATTGATGAACCTTTCCAGAGAGTAGGAATGGATATAATAGGGCCCTTACTACCCTCCCAGAGTGGCTTTCGATATGTACTTGTAATTGTAGATTATGCCACGAGGTTTCCCGAGGCCATACCTTTACGAAGACCGGATGCGTCTAACATCGCCAAAGCCATGATCACGGTCTTTTCTAGAGTAGGTTTTCCGAAGGAAATCCTGTCTGACCAAGGGACACCCTTTGTGTCACGACTAATGATACAAGTATGTACACAGTTAGGAGTCAAACAAATCTGTACCTCGGCTTATCACCCACAAACGGATGGATTAGTCGAGAGGTATAATGCCCCTATAAAAATCACTCTAAAAAAACTCCTTGCCTTGGAATCTACAAAGTGGGAAGACATGCTGCCATTGGCTTTATTTGCCATCAGGTGCAAGGAGCAGAAAAGTACGGGATACTCTCCATTTGAGTTGTTGTACGGTCATAAACTGCGTACTTTATTAGAGATGGCACAGGAAAGATGGGAAAATGAACCCCATGACTCTAAACCCATCACAGAATATGTGTCGAATCTGCGCACCCACCTAGGTCAAATTAGGACCATTGTTAAAAACAATCTAGAAGAAGCTCAAGAGGCTCAAAAGAAACAGTACGATAAGGGAACAAAAGATAGGACTTTTAAGATAGGAGACTCAGTATTACTCATGATGTCCTCCTCAGATCGTAAGTTGTTGGGGCAGTGGCAAGGCCCATATACGATGCTTGACCAGGTCACCCCTGTAACCTATAAGATTGAGTTAGATCCAGTGAAGCATACGTCTCAGATATATCACATTAACTTGCTAAAGAAATGGGAAGGACCTGTTCCAACCACTGTAAGTATGGCACAAAGTGTGTCTACTCCGTTTGATCAATGCGTAGACCTTGGATTGCCTGAAGACTTCAAAGAAAGCCTAACCCAGGTTTTGAAGCCAATACAAGATACCTTTTCCACCAAACCTGGTAGAACCGCATTGATGGAACATGCGATAAAAACTGCTCTTGGGGAGGAGGTGAGACTTCGACCCTATCGCATTCCTGAAGCTCGGAGACAAACGATACGGGAAGAAGTCCAAAAAATGTTGGAGATTGACATTATAGAACCCTCCATAAGTGAGTGGAATTCACCAATAGTTTTGGTTCCAAAACCGGATGGGTCGGTGCGTTTTTGCATTGACTTCAGGGAAGTCAATAAGATTTCAGAGTTTGATACGTATCCCCTTCCACGGGTGGATGAAATGATAGAAAGAATAGGCCAAGCCAAATACATCAGCACACTCGATTTGTGTAAGGGCTACTGGCAAATACCCTCAAGATCTGAAGATCAAGAGAAAACTGCGTTTTCCTCTCCTGATGGATTATACCAGTTTAAAGTATTACCCTTTGGATTACATGGAGCTCCAGCAACTTTTCAGAGGGCTATGAATATCATCCTACGGCCCTATGAGACATATGCTGGTGCTTACATTGACGACATAGTCATATACAGTGAGACTTGGGAACAACATCTTTGTCATCTCTCCAATGTAGTTCAAGCTCTAGGACAATATGGGTTAAAGATTAATCCTGCAAAAAGCCATCTGGCTGCCCAAACTGTTAAGTATTTGGGATATTTGTTAGGAGACGGTGTAATCAGACCACAGGCCTCCAAACTGACAGCCATATCACAAATTCCTTTACCTCGCACTAAGAAGGACTTACGAGCCTTTCTGGGATTATTGGGATATTACAGAAGATTTATCCCCCAGTTTTCCCAGACGGCTGCACCTCTGACAGACTTACTTCAAAAAAACAGCAAAACAGAAGAGCAGTTACAACACCCCTCCTTAGGAATAGTACAGGCATTTGAAACCCTGAAACAGTCCCTAACGTCCGACTCTGTGTTAACCAGTCCAGATTATACTCTTCCCTTTGTGCTACAAACTGACGCTTCAGATCAAGGACTAGGGGCTGTTCTATCACAAGAAACATCCCAGTGAGAGAAGCCCATATTGTACATTAGTCGTAAATTATTTCCTCGTGAAAAGAAGTATGCCACTATAGAAAAAGAAGCATTAGCCATAAAATGGGCAATAGAAACCTTATGATACTATCTTGAAGGCAGGGAATTCACTTTGTACACTGATCACTTCCCTCTAGAATGGTTAGCCAAGAACAAGGGCCATAACGAAAGAGTGCTCAGATGGTTCATTTCCCTACAACCATACCGATTCCGAACCAAACATAGGAAAGGAAGCGAACAAGGAAATGTGGACTTTTTATCTAGATTTCCTCAGAATACAACCCGAGTAGAAGGACAGCAAGGAAAAGGGGATGCGAGGAAGTACTCACCGATGCGGTCCAGTGGGCGGATAACCTCCAACGGACTTCGAAAACAACAACACCCGATCCGGATCCATGTCGTCATTTCCTCTCCTTACAGAGAGCTGAGAGGCAGAACCCGGTAGAGGACGGCAGTAACCCGGAAGTGGAGAACGGGGTCCAATGAAAGCGGAGCACAGAGGCGGGTTTTGGGAGGAAGGAGCAGAGCGGGAGAAGACGTCGGGTGCGGTGACGCTAGGAGAGAAGTTGAACCGGAGCCGAGACGACTGCGAGGAGAAGTCCAGGAGAAGAGAAGCCCAGGACGAGGAAGCAGACGAGCCCTGGAGTGAGGAGTGGTGGATCCACCGGAGGACGCTGAAGAGCGGCCGCGGACTCAGGAGAGTTTGCGGCAGGAGTCGGTGAGTTAAGGGTTACCACGCTATCTAGGGATCCAGGGAAGCAGGGACTGTACGGGAGTGTAGCGGGTGGACACTGTAGGGTGGCGGGTGGAGAGTATTTTACTATTCTTCATAGTGAACTGCTATCTTCCTTGTGAATTGCAGTACACCTGTAACAGGATTCGCAATAGTGGCCATTAATTGTCCGTGATTAGAAAACCGGCTAGTAAACCTGAAACAGACTTGTATGATAGATATTGAATATGTGTGATTAAGATACCCTGACTTCTGTTCAAACCTTTGTAGAAAGTATCGTAATATAACCAACCTCTATGTTGCAATCACTTGTAAATAAGTGAAAGTCATTTCTTTAACCGCATCGCTGCTGCGGCGATTTTTGCGCTGTGCGGCTTTTTTTAAAAAGCCGCGTTACATGACGAGCTCAGCTCGTCATCAGCACACGCCACCCGTGGCTGATGACGAGCTGAGCTCGTCATCAGCAGCGAAGGGGTTAAAGTGAGGGTTCCTCACCAGACTCTTGAATTACTTTTTCCTTCCCATGGTTTTCTTATCCTCAATACTACCCTAGTTTAAAATCACAACCTCTATTGTCTTACGCTGAGCACAACTGTGGTGCGTTGACGGGTTAGAACTCCCTGATAAAACGTAAACTAGTGTTCTGACGACTCCCTATCTTTCCTCTTTTATGAGCCTCCGGGGAACACCCTTCGATTCCGAAGACGAAGAGCCAGGACCATTGCCAAGAACTGAAGAGGATTCCCGGGAAGAAGACTATAGTGACGCCCGGACATCTGTTTTACCTGATCCTACACTTGTTCAAAATAAACCTCTGCCTGTTCGCAAACTTATTCAGCCTCCTCGCCTGTATATTAGACCCGCACTCCCACAATGAACTTACACCGTTCTCCCTCCACTTACCCTACGGTCACATGAGCACACCACACACTGCACTCACAGTGATCACTCTGCACTCACAATACTCTTGCGCTGTTTACCCTGTACCTCACCCTGCAGTCACATGAGTTCACCCTGTACCTTACCCTGCAGTCACACGAGCACACTACTCACCCTGCTTATGCGACACTTCACTCACCTGTCTCTCTCACGTGTGCGATCAGTGTTAGGCCCAGCCCTGGCTGGGAATCTTAGGCCCCCCAAAGTTCTTCTAGTTGCACCCCGTGTTGCTTCCCACGTCATAAGTACATTTCACTGCAAGGAGTTTACAACGGTTACATCCTTCCTGTAGATTCCATTCTCTGGCAGGTAAGAGTGAAAAGCTTTTTGTATTATTTTTTTACAGCCTCGCTCCTTTCCCCTTCGTCCCAATACTAGTGGGAACATTGGATATTTCAAGGAGGAGTGGATTTGGCATTAATGCCATAGGTGCTGCCTTTGGCTCTGGGAACCCAGGTTCGAGTCCTTGGTTCGACTCAACATCTTATGATCCTGGGTAAAACCACTTAATTTACTAGTGACTAACGAAAAATGAATTTGACCTTGATTAAAGTCGCTGGTGCTTGTTTAACATGTTCCAATCCCTAGAGCTGAGGCCACAAGTCAAATATAACAAATATTGTGAAGTGTGCCTACCATATGTCCTCGCTTCTTTCGTAGACCAAATGTAAATGTTTTCTTGTGCAGCTATTTCTGAAGCTTTGGAAGGCGATCTTCTTTATAAACAAACTATGCTAACAAATTGACTCTTGATGCTGCTAGAGAATAAAGATGTATATATCCTCTTGAATCACTTATATCGCATGTATATGATGTAAATATCCCCTAGGCCTTCTTGGAAAACTGCGGCTGGCCTCCTACTGACATGGCAACACCTGGCCATACTCCACATAATCATGGATTTTTCAATTGTGTCCGAAAGCATGTTTTTTGGAACTTCTTTTTCTGATATCTTGTTTAGGGGCAAGGATGTGGCACAACAGCCAGAGCTGATGACCGTAGATCTGGGAAACCAGGTTCAATTCTTGATGTCTGCTCAACATCCTGTGATTCTGGGCAAATCACTTAATCTCCCTGTGCTTACAAAAAATGGATGTGTGCTTGTGTAATGTAAAAGAAGCTCCTGTAAAGCGCTCTATTACCTTTGGGTCATGTTCGGCCTATATAAAACTACAAAAAATATATTGCAAAATGTTGTGTGCACTCCCATTTCCAGGCACTGCTGAAGACTGGAAGTGGAGCACAAACGAAGGATGGCAGAAGCAAGAATCTATCCACACATT
The DNA here is from genome assembly GCF_964263255.1 of Lissotriton vulgaris. Lineage (NCBI taxonomy): Eukaryota > Metazoa > Chordata > Amphibia > Caudata > Salamandridae > Lissotriton > Lissotriton vulgaris. Next base: position 65,766,500 of record NC_141687.1, read on the forward strand.
GTCTCTGTGGAGAAAAACATGCACTCCCACGCCTGTGTTTTGGGAGTGTTTTTGCTAATCTATCCTAAATGTTGTGTTTTATGTGAAAAATAAAGCACCAATGTAATTTTTTGTGCAAATTTTTTTCTTGGAAACTTTTCATTTGAACTTTGGAATAAGCACATGCACTACAAAAACTTCAGTTTACTAAACACTCTTACTTTATTTAATATTATTGGCCCTATCTGCAGGGGGGAATGGCCATCAATGATGCAGAGTACTAGCTTCCAGAACATTTTTGTCAGGTGGTAGTGGCGGTGGGTGGGCTCGACGTGTAAAAAGGTTTAGATGGGGGGACTCGGCCGACTAAAGTTTGAAGACCTCTGCTTTACACAATACATTACACTGATTATGGGCAGTTATTGTACGTTATGCCATCATTTTTGCATCCAAGCTATACAAAAAATAATAACCACTAACGGTCCCTATGTGCCCCAATTCTCTGGACTTAGTTTACTCAGGGGGTCAGTAGGCAGCTCAGTCGAATACAACCTTGCACCCCAAAACATATGAATATGCTGCCACAAGCCACAGCTTCCGTGCAGGCCCAGGTGGGCTACTCTCCTAAATTAAGGGGTGGACAATTGGGTCTCCCCTGTCAGAGTCCACCACAAGGAGATGCTGAGAAGTGCTCATTTCTAGTGTGGGTGGTCCCTCAGGGTCAGGTGCCACACAAACACGTGCAGAAATACAAAAAGACAGAAGAGCTTTGAGTGACAAAGGAAAACGTGGCAGTGAAGGCACAGCTGCACAGGCTGTCGGGGACTTTCATCCTTACAGTGTCCGTGTAATATTCCACACTGACTGACAAGACAGAGTAAATACAGAAATACTGGAGAGGGCTGATGGCTGTGAGGACCAAGGAAGGAAGCCCCCTGGAGATGTGTCTCCCTAGGGAGCGAGAAAGAGAGAACTGTAAACTACATCAGGGCAGGTATGAAGTAAAACTGTGCTGGGATGTGTTTTGTAATGTAACACGCCCAAGAAGTCCTAGGAAACATCTTTATAGTAGAAATTTTCTTAAGTGACCATCTGTCGTTTGTGCATCTGCCCAAACAGGTTGTGAAAATAAGCAGTGTTTGGTCTTCAGATGTCCAGCAGCCATGGAAGCGGGCTTGAGTGGTGAAATGTCTCCCTTTTCAAAGCACTTCTTTGCAACTCTTACTCTTTCTTCAATGTGTTGCCTCTGTAGCTCACATTTGCTCTGCCCCAAGGCGAAATTTAAATTACGTCAACGTTTTCACATGAAATAATTTTTGTGACCTTCTTAAACACCGCAAAGCTTGAGACGCTTTGAAAGGCTTCAGAAATATTGGCAATAAAAAGAAACCTTTTTTGCCCATCCCAACAACCACTCAAGGCAATTGACGGTGCTTTGAAACAGCATGGTGTGTATGTTATAACATAACACACTAGGTAAACAACAACAAGCATTTGCAATGCAATAGGTCTCGCATTTGCGAGAGTTTGAGCTATTGGCCTTGTAAATGACAATGTCTTTTATTTATGCGTTTGAAAACATACAAGCTGTGCATAAACAAGCACTTTGTACTTATAGTCCTTGCTTATGAGAAGTAAGGCTGGCAGTCTCTTTTTTTGCCAGTCTTTCTTTTCGAAAGTAGGGACTATATGTACAAAGTGCGAGTATATGCACCACTCGCGCGTTTTCAGAACAAGTAAATAAAAGGCATTCTGCTAGATGCATCAACGTTCGACTTTGCAAGTCCTTAATTGTGAAGTTTAAGGATTCGCATTTAGGGACTCGCAAAATCAGATGCATGCAGGATTTGCTAAAATATTATCAATTCCTAAATATTCCTTATCTGCGACTCGCAGAGTGTGATTCGCAAATAAGGAATTACATCTCATTGATTCCTATGGGCCAAGAGGCCCATAGGAATGAATGGGGAGGAATTCTCAATTTGCGATTAGCAATTAGCTAATAGCAATTTCAAAATGCAATCTCAAGGGTGACGGGTGTCCAAAGGACATCCTGTTGCACCCCTTAAATTGACCTGGACACTGGTATTACACACACATGTCCCAAGGATATGTGTGTGTGTAACATACAACTTTGAAAGATGCACTTTAGTGCATTTTTCAGTTTTGGCTATTTACCATGAAGTTTGACTTTCACAGTAAATAGCGACCCCCTATCGGCGAAATCGCTAGCTATTTTACATTCATGAATGGGGTTTAAGGAATCTCAATTTGAGATTCCTTAAATGCAATCGCAAATAGTGATTTATGCATTTGGGATGATGCATCCTAAATGCATAAATACTGGTTGCAGAGGGGCAGATTCTGAGAAACTGCCCCTTTGCGAGCAGTTTTTAGCTTCATGCATGGGCCATTGTTATTTACAATGCCAATAGCTCCAACTCTCGCTAATCCGAGACCTATTGCATTGGAAATGCTTGTTTTGCAGGCATTTACAACCAATTCTAAGGCTTCCCCCAGAGCAAAGCAAGACTTAATGTGTGTAAGACCACATGAGACTCTTGAACACGTGGTCCTGAAGTGTACAACTTTGAGCATAGACACATCTTAGTTCATCACTATTAGTGGATATTCAATCGGAGAACGACATGCACTTACAGTCCAAATACTGAATGGCAGATTTTAAGGCAAATTATCTGATTTTTTTTCAGGATTTCAGAAGGGGCTGAGCAATTGTCTTAAAAGCGTTTGATTAGTTCCTTGATATTCAATATCTTTTACGATTTATCTAAACCAAAAGACAATACGAAAAATGTATTTATCATATTTATATTGTATCATGGCAGTTGGATGTATTCGTTTTGTTTCGTTGGTGTGGTACAGCTTTCTTCTCTTTCATGTCCTTTGTAAAGAGAGATGCGTAGTGACCGGTCTCCGTCCTAATCTACTGTGGAATGTTGCGTTTTCATGCTCTGTAACATATCCCTTCCTGTTGGAAGTATAGGCTACTGCAGCAGTGATAATTCACATCCTGGCTCCTGATGGGCTTTCCATACCTGTAACCAGTTTCTGAATAAAATATTATTTTAGCATCTGCCTTACACCTGAGTCATCCGGTTATCATTGGCCATCTTTCACTAAAACAATAACTTTAACAGGGGACCAGCATCTGTGTGAACGGGATTTATACAGTTGGGAAGTTTCATTTTAAATACCAGGCATCAAAATGAAGCCAAAAGGGGTACAAAAGGGGGTGGTGATGGACGGAGCATCTGAATCAATCAAAACTCACACCCAGTCAAAAGATCTGGGTTTAATCCATCACCGTTCCGCAAAAAAATGATGGATTTAGGCCCAGATCTTGGTACTGGGGTGAATGTAAGACATTGTTCTGCAATCTGTCCATCAACTGTGTTTTTTGCAATTTTCACCCCGAGTGGGCTGGGTATGCTCAGACGTGAGTCCCATGCTCTCCACACCACTGGAGTCAAGCTATCCAGGCTGAAGAAGGCTGATAGCCAGAAACCGGTCCTTGGATGCTTGATACCGGTCTGGGAAAGACATGGCTTGGTAGTTTGGGCTGGACTGTTCCCAGGAGGCACTGGGTTAAGGCTGATTTGCATATAGCCAATGTCTGACCTAGGGTGGTGTGGAGTGCAAAAAAACGATGGATTTAAGCCCAGATCTTTGTACTGGGGTGAATGTAAGACATTGTTATGCATTCTGTCCATCAACTGTGTTTTTTGCAATTTTCACCCCGAGTGGGCTGGGTATGCTCAGACGTGAGTCCCATGCTCTCCACATCACTGGAGTCAAGCTATCCAGGCTGAAGAAGGCTGATAGCCAGAAACCGGTCCTTGGATGCTTGATACCGGTCTGGGAAAGACATGGCTTGGTAGTTCGGGCTGGACTGTTCCCAGGAGGCACTGGGTTAAGGCTGATTTGCATATAGCCAATGTCTGACCTAGGGTGGTGTGGAGTGCAAAAAAACGATGGATTTAGGCCCAGATCTTTGTACTGGGGTGAATGTAAGACATTGTTATGCATTCTGTCCATCAACTGTGTTTTTTGCACTTTTCACCCTTCCATGTGGGCAGGAGATCTTTGGGGTCAAATATGCCAAGTCAAAAGAGCATAAAACTCTGTTTGAGAACTGGATAGAAGGATGCGGTGACATATGCTTGAGGCCTTAGGGTATTATAGGAGTTTATCACTGCCCCTCTGAGCCGCAGTTGTGCAAAAATGTTTTTATCGTGTTTAAATTACAACTTTTTTGATGTGAAACTGCTAATCTTGGCAAATGTGGCTTCACCCATCTAGCTGTCCCATGTTTCTTGTAACACTTGATCTACCTGAGCTTTCTCAAGATATGCGCCCCATGAGTTGTCTTGTTCTCTCGCTATTTGAGACTTTATCTCAATCCAACATAGATTACTCAAGGTTCAACTCTCCACAGCATGAAGTCTCCAGCACAGTTTCGCAAAGGTGTTGATTCGTTGATATTTTTGGTTTTGGAGACCAAATTCCAAGTGTACCAGGGGTGGAAAGAACACTTTTGGAAGACTAAAGAGAGATTTATAGACCATTGGTTGGAGCCGATTTAAGATTGCTATCTCCTTGGCATGCCATATTTCCAGCTCGTAGGTGAGGGTGGGTAAGAGTTGAGCCGCCATCTTGGTCAAAACATGGCTATGTGACAGACCACTCAGTTTCTTTTTCAGACGTTTTAAGGCGAATATGAAGGACTGGGCTTTTACTGGTAAGATCCTAGTGTGATTGGTAAATGACATTTGGCACCCCAAGGTGATTCCCAGGTATTTATATGAGTTTATTGACACAACTTGCTCGCCTTTAATGAACGCTGTTAGAGTGGTCGGCAATGGGCGACTGCAGTGCATTGTTCGTGATGACCTTTTATCTCAGGACATACAAATGACCAGTCCTACACAAGGCTGGCTTTAGCGTGGTGGCGTGTGGTGCGACTATCACTTTCTTTTGGAGCCCCCACGTCCCATGACCACCTCCTCGGATTCTCTCCCTACCACCCGTAAAAGTGCTCCTCAACTCTCTTATCATAATATATTGCTGAACACACCGCACCCTGAGGACACAGCGCCCCACCCCTCCACAGGTCAGCGCTCAGTGTGGCCGCACTAGTTGCACTGCCCTAAAGCGGGCCCTGATCCTACAATAACCCCACCTATCCTACTGGTTTGTAAGCAGGTGACATGAAGTGCTATTTAATGTTCACTTTGAAATTGAGCATCTTGACGTGGAAGTGTTTGACAAAAGAAGAAGCAGGGTTGGGCATTTATATTTTATTAAAGCTGGGGAAGCTTGCCATGCTATCAAACAACCAATAGAGACATGGGTTTCTCATGAGGATTTGAGATATGTTGCATGCTTGACACAGACTGTAGCCCTCACAGAGAACATTAAAAGGCTGCTGGAGTGAGGGGAATTTGGGAGAGACAATAAGACAATTTATTGTAAGTTGATTTACCCAACCAGTACAACAGGTCACAGTGCAAGACGTAACCACAAAAAAGGTTCTATTTAAAGGAGAATTGGTGCCCCCAAATGGCAAAATGCCATTTTCCATAGGACTCCTAAAATTCTTTCACCAGAGCTAGGCATAAAAAATCCAGAGAGGTCAGATGGCATAAGTGGGAGACCTGGTGAGTGGGAGCTCGGCTGGCACGAGGGACCCTGACCAGTCAGGGAGTTTTGGGAGAGCCAGTGAAGTGATGGTGATTTGGAAAAGCCTGAGAAGTTAGGACGATTTGGAAGAGTCAGAAGACTCATGGAAATTTGAGCAGGTTTGGAAGTGCCAGGGAGAGGCCGACGTCCTATGGAAGAAGGAAGATTTAGAAGAGTGCTACCAGTGAGAATGATGTGAGAGAGCCTGGTTAGTCAAGGAGTTTGGGGAGAATCTGAGGCAGCACAAATATGTTGAAGACCCTAAAAGTTAGGGAGATTTGGTGGAGTCAGGGAGAGTCAGGGCGAATGGAAGAAGGCCTAGAAGAGGGCGAGGAGCCATGGAGTTACGAGACTGAGGAGTCAAAAGGATTTGGAAAAGCTTGATAAATCAGGGAGATATGGGACAGTCGGCAGCGCCAGGGAGGTTTTGGAGCACCTAAGAAGTCAGGTAGATTAGGGATCTTAAGAGGCGCCAAAGAGATCTGGAGGAGACTCATGAGTCGAGAGAGGAAAAGAGTCTGAGAAGCCTCAGTGGTTGTGATTTTTTTGGAAACAGTTCCAGGAGTCCCAGGGGAGACAGAGGGGATTGGTCTTGTACTGTGATCAGTGTCTTTAACCACTGGTGTCCCGAGCTTTACTTCACGACTGAGCTCACAACTGAGTGCCAATTAAACCACTTTAGGGTTTTACTCACAGGGTAGCAAAGTTGAGCATTCCAAGTCTTACTCTGAGAGGTGGTGTGAGGGAGGAGCTCAGAACGCAAGGGAACTTGTAATCACAGACAATAAACTCAATTTCCAGCTGGATCCATTACTTAAAAGCTATAAGTACTTTAGTTCTATCATACGAGAAAATACTGTACCTAGCAGTTCGGAGAGCAGATTACAAATGCGCACAACCTATATATCATTTACAGTGCGGAGAAAGACTAGACATTGTCTGATCAGCTACTTCGCTGCTATTGTATTGTAATACAGCACATTACAGTGCATACTCTCAGTGCAAAAAGTGGGCCTTGAGCACTCGTCAAGTAAACAAAACTTTTATCTGGTTCTACCCAAGATTTGCATCTATCCGCTCCACCCAAACTTAATTCTAGGTAGCGATTGGGTGGAATGCAACACAGATTTTCCTTGTTCATAGCTCTCTTTACCCTGCCTCTCTTGGGCACAGTACCTTTAGGAAACATTTACTATAATTTCACACTACGCGGTGCTGCAAGGGAAAGTGCTGTGCTGCATTGCGTAAAACGAAGACAGCTGAAATGTCCCATATGCATAAAGACATGGATTATTTCTGCTCCCTCTTTGCACTGAAGCACTGTAAGCTGCCTGGTGCCAACGCAGGCACCCTTGCTCCATACTGCAATGGTGAGATTGTTTTTGCGCTGGAAGGGAGACCTTCCAGCTAGGGGTGGATGGCAAATTCTGTTCTGCTCGCTGACTTGCAACATTTCGGCATTTTTACATTCCACACGGAACGCAAAAATGTCAAAACTTCTTCTATCCGCGGCGGAACAGAATTCGGGGGGCATGAGGTATTTTTAAACCTCACCAGAAAGCATTTGCAGGAGCCCGAGTAGAAGCTCAAATTCAGTAACACATTAATAAGCCACAAAAAATCGTGAGCTCGGTTGAGGCTGGGCAGGTGTGCTTTCTCCACATATCTACCATGGAAAATTTGCTGCAATCCTTGATGGAGGTCTTTGCATCTATGAGTTTCTCGAGTGCAATCCCCGTGTAGTTCCTGTGACCAAGAGGCTGCTTTCTCCTCATCGGCTGCTCTGATTGGCCTCTGACCCTTTATAAACAATAGGCATGTAAACTCGCATTGAAGGCAGCACTGTCCCACACACACTAGCGGTTTGCAACGTCTTCCCGGCATTTCTCCACTATTATTGACACTCAATCAAGGGACCTCGGCGCCATTTGGTGCGCTGACAAAGTTACAGACACATGGTCACTGGAGACAACTCTTCTGTCCTTTTACGCAGCTGTAGTTTAGGAAAAGCACTATACATTTACCCAACGAGGTAGCACTTACTGATTAGCCAGTAGAAAGTACTCCAGCACAGTAGAGGAATTATACAAAACGGTGGTATCTTCTTGGATAAATTTGCAGGGCAGGATTCATTCTGGCTGGCACGATGCTAGTCTGCACCTGAGAGTGACCCTGCATGGATATCGGGCGCAGCACAATCTACGCGAGCACGCAAAATTTTGCCTGCTCGCCGAGATATCTTGCTATTTCGCTGAATTTTGCGAAAGGCAACTTCGCAAATTCCGCCCACCCCTACTTCCTGTACAAAACAGTCCTTGGAGGCGTATTCCTCTTTTTATATGTGCTGTAGAGTGTAACACACATGGAAAGAGAAGTAACAAGGAGAAATAAAGATAATTCTCCCTGTTATGCCTCTGTCAGGTAGATGCACCATTTTGGCACAAACCCAGGTTTACAAGTCTTTGCAAGTCTGGGTTTGCATTAAAGCCATAGGAATGCCCGTGCTCAAGTAACATGTCTCCGAAACAAAGAAACTCAAGACAGAGGTATTCTCCATGTTGCTTTAGTTTGTATTCACTAAACCATGCAAAGCCGCAGAAAGTGGATTTGTGTCGTTTAGTAAATGTCCCCAAAAAATTTGTGTTGAGCTGTGTCACAAAAGTGATGCAAACTCGACAGAAAATCACAGTAAACATGGCCTTTGGTTTTTTTGTCTGATGTGAGTTAGACGCAGTTTGCTGCCTGAGGGCGGGGGTGACACAGCCTTTGTGGTGTGTCACTCTGTGCGGACCACCTGCAACATTCAACCGACTTGGTTCCAGCCCGGCCGACATCACTGATCTCTCTGCGGGACCGCAGGTGGGTGATCCAGCTGAAGAGGCGACGTGAGGCGAGCAAAGGTCAGGAGGGACCTACAATGTTGAATGTTATTTAACAATAGTGCGGCTCCTCAAGGGAGTGCTGAGGGGTGAAGCGGGGGAGGGTAGTACGTTCCAGCATGCGGGCCGAACGGATTAACTAAATAAATAAATAAAACAAATTACATTGCGCGCTCTGGCGATGCAGTGCGCGCAATGTAATTTGTTTTATTTATTCATTTATTTACTTAACTCCGTTTGGCTGTATGCCAGAGTTTACTAACCCCCACCCTGCCCCTCCCTTGCCCCGCCCCTCCCTTGCCCCGCCCCCCCCCGTAGCACTCCCTCGAGGGGCTGCCACTGCCCACCAGTGCTGGCCTTTGCTCAGATAGTGCGCTGGGCATGGACGGACAGACATACGGCGGCCTTTCTGATGGTAGTAAATTAAATGAGGCGGCAGTACCCGAAAACAAATATATACCCACACCTCCCTCAGCGCACCTCAATCACCGATAGCTTAGCTGCCACCTGCAGATTATAGGTTTTGTGACAGCAGGGGTCAGAGGGTGAAAGGAGGGCAAGGAAGGAGGCTGAAGGCAGCGGTATAGCTTGGGGCGGTTGGGTTGTTACCCCCCCCCCTCCCAATAAACATATTTTCTATTAAATAGTTGGATACGGGCGCTGTCAGTAGGGTATTGTGAGATGTCAGTCGGATTTCAGCAGGAATTTTGACATACAGAGAGACATAAATGCACACACTCTCTCCCTCTTTAGTTTGAAAGTTCACCAAATATTGGGTATTTTACAAAATAGTGTGTTTTTTCTCTAGTACTCATATCAATCTGTATTCTTCCCCCCCTCTCAGGCACCTCCCATGCACGCTGCTTGTCGCAGATTGTATTTAAACTTTATATGCCAGTCTGATTCTCAGAAAATCCGTAGCTCTCCTACCGCCCCGCCCCTAAGTTTACTGATCAAGCTACGCCCGTTGAAAACAAAAAAAAACATGCCCTCCGGTATTGCCGGGCCCCGGGGAAAGCAGAGTCGCAGACTAGTCTTTCCCCGGGGTCTTTCGCGCAGGGGATAGTCCAGGCAGGGGAAGGGGAGGAGTTAGGGGGTGGGTACTTAAGCGCGGGGGAGGAAGGGATCTTCCTCTTTTCCGCGCCTGGCACCATCGGGAGGGAGCTCGAAAAGAGTTGTAGTTAGTGCGTAGTTGAGGCCTAGTGCTATTTTAGGGATTGTTCTCGGAGCTGTTCGTTCGACGGCTGGGTTTGTGCTTCTTTCCCTTGTTGTGGTTCTAGATTGTTTGGGATGTCTGGGGTACCAGCGGAGCAGGTCCGTGAGGCCTTGTTGCTGCTGGCCAGGGCCGGCCGCGATGACTTGATTAGGCCCGGGGTCTTGGATCAGGCCTGGGTGGGGGCCACCAGAGGCACGAGGGCTGCCTCGGCGGGGGTGCAGGCGGCGGTTTTTGCCTGCCTGGAAGACGATCAGGTTCAGGAGGGTGGCTCGGGGGCCGGGAGAGGGGGGGGTGCCCCTAAGGATACTGCGCGGGGCGGGAAGCGCCGGTCGACTTCCACTCGCCCCTTCCCCAAATTGGATTTTGTGCCTGGGGCCTCGGGGGCGGCCGTGCGGGCCGTGCCCGAGGAGCTTCCGCTCCAGGGTCCTCTGATGGCGCCGGACGGTGCTGAGCAGGGGGTGGAGCTAGGTGACGCCCGGGCTGGGCCCGCGCAAGGCCTGGTCGGGTCGGAAGGTGACGGCGGGGCCCCCGGGGCCTTGGTCCGTTTGGATGGGGCTTCTCTTAGCGGGGATGGGCCTGGGCTTGACCTGCGGGTGTCTGGGGGCGGCCCGATTGACTTGTCCCGGGGCTCGAGGGCGGGCTCCCCGGCCGTGGTTCGGCCGTTGTTGCCTGGGTTTTCGATGGGTGGGGGTGCCCCCCCTTCTCTGGTCCCCATTGGCGGCCCGGGTTGGGTCCAAGGTTTCCAGCAGGTGGGTTTCTTCCCCCGGGGGTGCGATTTTTATGGCCGCGGCCAGCCGCTCCCCCCCCCTGTCTGGGGTTCCGTCTCCTGGGAGGAGAGGGCCAGGGGAGAACGGATCTTGGAGCAGATTCAGGAGGTCAGGTGGGCTGAGGAGACCAGGGCCCGGGTTGGTTCTGTGTGGGGCCCCGACGTTGAAGGGCCCCCCACCCCCACCTCGGAGGAGGAGAGGGAGGCTGAGAGGCAGGAGGAGGAGATCCGGCGGGCGAGGTTGAAGAGGTCAGGCCTGGCCGCCCGCCCTCCTGGGGGCGCGGCCGGGGTAGGGACGGCCAGCACGGCTTTGAGGCCCGATGGTGCCGGGGCCCTGCCAGGTTCGAGCGACCTGGGGGGCGGGAGGGGATCCAAGTCGGCAGGTGTCGGCAGAACTCAGGGGGGCCTAGCGGGGCGCAATACGGCTCCGAGACGCAGGCCGGAAGCAGCAGGGCAGTCCGCGGCGGCTGTCCCTCCCCCGCGGGATCGGGCAACGGTTTCTGGTGGCGCCACCGTTCAGCGTGGCCGCGAGTGTGGAGCCAAGGGAGTGAAACGTGCAGTGAAGTGTGTCTCGTCTGAAGGTGTGGATCTGGAACCGGTGCTTGAACTGGATTACGGTGCTGAGAGCGAGGAGTTGGAAGAAGGGGAGGTGCGGGATGACCTGGAAGGCGTAGGCCGCACGGTGGGGGGTGACGACCTTGGTGTCTTGCAGGTCGACCCCGGATCTCGGAGGAGGACTGGACCTGTGAAGGCCCGTGGGAAGGAGTCCAGAGAACGGCCCCGGGAGCGGACGGAGGCACCAACAGGTGAGAGTGCCTGGTGGGCGGTTTGGGATGACGCACCCCGGGGGGGGGAGGGGAGGAAGCGGCCCTGCCGTTCGGTGGGAGTGGGAGATGGGTCTGTGCGGGAGGGGGGGGCGCCTTCGGGCGGTCCACCTGAGGATGGTAAGGAGGTGGATGGTAAGTCGGTGACTTTGGGGGTACAAACTGACAAGGGTGACGGGAAGGAGGAGAAAGGGGTGAAGGTCCCGAAGAAGATGCCGTACATGGGGCTGGCAATGCCATTGGGGTCTCATTTGTCTGAGAAGATGAGGGAAAAGATCTGGAAACATGAGTTTGTGGACGTTTTTAAGTTGTTGCACAGGGAGGTGCAGGCCAAGGAGGGTTCCAAGGAGGAGGAGTGGGAGTTGACGAGGCGGCCTAGAGTGCCTATCACGATGGAGAATTGGACATCGGCTTTTTTGATCTATGCGAGTGTGTATTGTGTGAAGTACCTTGACCGTGCGATTGCCTTGTTCAAATACATGGACATTGTGCGCAAGGCGCAGATGCAATTTGGGGGTTTCGCTTGGTTGAGCTATGATGAGGAGTTCCGTGCCCGTGTCAGCGCCGATCCTGAGAAGTGTTGGGGGGAGGTGGATCAGGAACTCTGGATGCAGTGGATGGCGTCGTCGCACTCTTCGGCCTCTACTCACACGGCCAGCGGTCTCCCGGTGTTGTATCGGTCTTTTCCGACGCGTCCCGCCCAGGGCGGGGCGGGGGGCGGAACTGTGCCCAGCACCATTGTGTCCGGACAGTCGCCCAAGCCGGGGGGAGGGGGAGCCACCACAGGAGTGTGTTGGAGCTACAGTCGGGGTTTCTGCTCCAGGTACCCGTGCAAGTTTAAACATGAGTGTTCTAAGTGCGGTGGGAAGCACCCCATCACTCAGTGCCTCTCCCTCACTACTCCCTCGGAGCAGTGGAGGAATGCCAGGGGGCGAGGCCAGCCTGGCCCGAAGGGCGCCTACTCCGGTTAGAGTGGAGGCGATGGCCCCGTGGCTCGCGTGCTACCCTGACCGCGAGGCCGCGGCGCGGCTCTTTTGGGGTTTCTCCGAAGGCTTTCGGGTGGGTTATCAGGGCCCCAGGGAGCGGCGGTGGGCCGAGAATTTGAAGTCGGCGCGTGAACTGCCGGAGGTGGTGGCTGCGAAACTGCAGAAGGAGGTGTCGGAGGGGAGAGTTGCAGGTCCTTTCCTGGACTGGCCGCTGCCTGACCTGATTGTCTCGCCACTGGGGGTTGTGCCGAAGAAGGAGGAGGGGGAGTTCAGGATGATTCATCACTTGTCTTGGCCGGAGGGTAGGTCGGTGAATGACTTCATCGCCGATGAAGACTCGAGGGTGCTGTATGCGTCGGTGGACGATGCGGTCCGGATGGTGCGTTCCTGTGGGCCCGGGGCGGAGCTGGCGAAGTGTGACATCAAGTCGGCTTTCCGGCTCTTGCCGATTCACCCGGCGGATTTCGGGCTCTTGGGCATGCAGTTCGAGGGTGCCATCTATGTCGACAAGGTCCTCCCCATGGGTTGTGCTATCTCCTGTGCCCTGTTCGAATTGTTCAGCTCCTTTTTGCAGTGGGTCATGGTGAGGGTGAGCGGGTGTCGTGAGGTCACTCACTACCTGGACGATTTCCTCTTCCTGGGACGGGCGGGGTCGGGGGATTGTGGCAGGGCCCTGTCGCGTTTCCAGTCTCTGGCGGTGCAGTTTGGGGTGCCTCTGGCGCCTGAGAAGACGGCTGGTCCCAGCTGTTGCCTCACTTTTCTGGGGATTGAATTGGACTCGGTTGCGTGGTTGGCTCGTCTGCCTGCTGCTAAGGTGCGGGAGATTTTGGATTGTCTGGAGTGGGCAGTGGGGGAGAGGAGGATCCCGTTGCGGGCGGTTCAGAGGCTGCTGGGTTTCCTTAACTTTGCGTGCAGGGTTGTCCGGGCGGGGCGCACGTTCTGTCGGCGGCTCGGCATGGCCATGTCGGGGGCAGTGCTTCCGCATCACCGGGTGAGAATCACGTTGGGGGTGCGGTCGGATCTCAGGACTTGGATGACCTTTCTGCGGGAGTTCCATGGAGTGCCTTTGGAGTTTGATGAGGAGAGGGTGGTGTGGCAATGCCAAATTTTTTCCGACGCGGCCGGGTCGGCGGGGTTTGGTGTGTTTTGGGATGGGCGGTGGTGCGCGGAGAGCTGGCCGGCCTCCTGGTTGAAGCAGGGCAGGAGTATTGCTTTTCTCGAGTTCTTCCCTTTGTTGGTGGCGCTGGTGGTGTGGGGGGATGACTTTCGGGACAGGTCAGTGCTTTTCCATGTAGACAACATGACGGTTGTGGACCTTGTGAATAACCAGAGGGCGAGGGACCTGCGAGTGTTGAAGCTGTTGCGTAGGTTCATGCTGACGTGTCTGCAATTGAATGTGGTGTTTCGAGCCAAGCATGTCCCTGGGGCGAATAATGACATTGCGGATGCTTTGTCTCGTTCGCAGTGGCAGCGGTTTCGACATCTGGCGCCGGGAGCGGACGCCTGCAAGACCGAGCTGCCGGCCGGCATCTGGGCCTTGGGGGAGTGAGGATGATTGGTCTGGTGGAGGGTTCGCTGGCTCCGTCCACGAGGAGGACATATCGTTTGGCATGGTCTGAATTTAGTTCTTTTATGGGTTGGACGGTGGACGGTGTGGTGAGTGGTGAGTCGGAGGTACGGGGGGGTGTGCGGGGCTATGTGCTCTCTTGCATGGACAGGGGCCTGACGGCGGCGACGATTTCTGGAAAGTTGGCTGGCATTTCCTTCTACTGTGTTTTGTTTCTGGGTTTCGACCCCACCAAGGATGTGGTACTGGCTCGCATGTTGCGGGGGTGGGGCCGGGAGAGGAGTGTTGGGGGGGGGCGCCCGCGGGAGGCGGTGACGTTTGACCTGTTGGTACGACTGGTGGGGGTGTTGCCTGAGTGTTGCTACGACGGCGCTGAGGTGGGCTTGTTCCGTTTGTGCATGGTGTGGATGTTTTTTGGGGCCTTCCGGGTGTCTGAGTTGCTGGGCACGAGGCGGGGGCCTGGGCGCTTGTGCGAGGATGTGCGGGTGGATGCGGGTCGTTTGGGGATCTGGCTGGGCCGCTCGAAGACTGATCAGTTGGGCCGGGGTACGTGGGTGTGGTTGAACGAGGCTGGTGGGGCGGTTTGCCCGGTGCGAGAATGGCGCTCCTTCTGCGGGGCGGGGGGCCCGCGGGGGGGCGAGATTTTCCAGCATGCTTCAGGTGCGAGGTTGACGGCGGGCCAGCTGTTGGCGGTGTTGAGGAAGGCTTTGGGTCGATTGGGGATGAATGGGGCGGGGTTTGGTACTCATTCCTTCCGTATTGGTGCTGCCACTGCAGCGGCCCGTCTGGGTTGGTCCTGGGACCGGATTCGGAGCATTGGTCGTTGGAAGTCTCGCTGTTGCGAGCGGTATGTGAGGAAGTAGTGGGGGTCCCAGGCAGGTTGTTGGTTTGTGATTTCTGTTTTGCCCGTTGCTAACTTCTTTTTTCTTCGTAGGTTGCGTGGGTGGCCCGGGTGGGAAGACAGTGACGTGGATCGTCGGGCACTCCTTTGTGCACTGGGCATCCAAGTACGCCGACCAACAGGTTTACGGACGTAACCTGGGACTGAGAGGACAATTGCACGAGGTGAAGTGGTGGGGAAAGAGTGGAATGCGATGGGGGGCACTACTGCCCTGGCTCGCGAAGATGGTGCCCCAGAGGGGCTGCCCGGATTTGTTGATCATCCATCTGGGAGAGAACGACCTGGTGCAATTGTCCGGACTGGCTCTATTGCAATTGATGCAGAGGGACTTGGATGTGCTTAAATCAAGGATGTCGGGGGCCTGCATTGCCTGGACGGAGCTGGTCCCCCAAAAAGTTTGGAGAGGGGCCATGAAACATGGGGCCATTGAGAAGGCCCGGAAAAAGTTGAATCGGGCAATGAGACTTTACTGTGTTGACAGGGGGGTGAAAGTCATCGCACATCCTGGAATTCGCCTGGAGGAGCCTTTAGCCTTTAGGGAGGACGGTGTGCATCTGTCTCAGCTGGGGAATGCTTGGTATATGATGGAGCTGAGGGATGTGGTGAGCAAGCTGTGGAATGAGTCGATCTGGTGTCGGAGGGAGTGACTTGGCCCTGACAGACGGACGGCCCCGGGGCGGGGGGGGTGGGGCAGTGTACCGCCCTACAGGGGGTCCACTGGGTGGCAGGTTCCGAAGGGATAGGGGGTCAAGAGCGGGCATACCCATCCCTTGGGGGGGGAGACTTGGTCAGGACGGATCGAACTGGGTTTGAAGTTGGCAATGGCTGGGGGCTGGAAGGGTGATTGACGGCAAGTGGAGGGTGTTTGGAGCCGCTAGGGCTCAGTACTGACAGGAATGATTGAAAACGATTGGGGGGGATGTATGAGTGGGATGTTTCTGTTATTGTTTACTGTTCTATTGTTATGCGCAGTTCTGGTCTAATAAATGGCCTTTTACGCCTATAACTGCGTGGTCTGTTTATTGCGCGATGCCGGGCCCCGGGGAAAGCAGAGTCGCAGACTAGTCTTTCCCCGGGGTCTTTCGCGCAGGGGATAGTCCAGGCAGGGGAAGGGGAGGAGTTAGGGGGTGGGTACTTAAGCGCGGGGGAGGAAGGGATCTTCCTCTTTTCCGCGCCTGGCACCATCGGGAGGGAGCTCGAAAAGACCACCCACCCACCCGGCAGTTAGAGGTGGCTTGTGGGTTGGCTTTGTTGCGTTGCCAGTTTAGGCCAGAGCTGCGGTAGGCAGGTTCCGAAGGGATAGGGGGTCAAGAGCGGGCATACCCATCCCTTGGGGGGGGAGACTTGGTCAGGACGGATCGAACTGGGTTTGAAGTTGGCAATGGCTGGGGGCTGGAAGGGTGATTGACGGCAAGTGGAGGGTGTTTGGAGCCGCTAGGGCTCAGTACTGACAGGAATGATTGAAAACGATTGGGGGGGATGTATGAGTGGGATGTTTCTGTTATTGTTTACTGTTCTATTGTTATGCGCAGTTCTGGTCTAATAAATGGCCTTTTACGCCTATAACTGCGTGGTCTGTTTATTGCGCGAAATAATGAAGGAGTGAAATCACTTTAAACTGGCTGAGCGCACAGAAACGAGCAGGCAGGGACAAGGACAAGGCTGCAGCAAGATGAGAAGGGCGCTGCTCGCTGCTGTTGGCATAACGTTAATGCCCAAAGCTCCATGCGCCCCTCAGAATATCGGCGCCCTGGGCTTGGGCCCAGCTCGCCCGTGCTAAAAGCCGGCCCTGGCGCCCACCTTTTACGGAAGAAGTAAGAACTCTGTAAAAAATAAACACCTTCCTCGGCCTGGATGCTGGTACGTGTAGGAGCGTCCGCCGGTGGATTCTTTACTTAATTGAGCAACCACCCCCCTCCAGAAAGAGAGAATGAACTGTTCTGTTCAGGAAACTGCGATTGTTTGATTGAACAAGAACAGATTGGAACCTCAGACTTGGCACCAGGCTCTCTCATCAGAGGCCACACTGAATCTGCACACATTCACAACCATGCATCCTTGCATTCAACTACAAGGCTGAGCGCTTTGAAGCCACACACGTGGCAGCAGGGTGCTGCCCGCCTCCCGTTAGAATCACAGTAAACAGAACAGTATACAACAACATAAACATGTAAAAACATACCACGTCACGGTGTGATATAATGTAACTGCATCTCAAAAACGTACAATGGCATACAATAACATAACACAGCATACCCTAGCAGTACTACGTAACATGGCGTCGAATATCCAATCTCAGCCTAGCAGCATCTCACATGTGAGCCCTGAAGGACATACCAGGACATGGCTTAGTGCAACTACATAACAGCAGAAAATAGTGATCAACATGACCACCGAGCTAGCCATGACAAAGAAGAGAATCCAACGAACATGACATAACATACAACATGAACCGAGCAGCATCACTTGACACTACTTAACAAACCACGGCACTGCGTTTTACAAACATGCTGCCACAGCAGGAGGCATGTCCCCTGTCAGTGTGAGGCCTCTCTCTTGATCACCACAGAGCCTGTGGCTTGCACAGCCAGAGCGGACTGTCCCGGTCACTGAGCTCTGCAACTCAGCCATGGCCGTTTTCCTCCCCATAGCGCCTTGACGCCGTGCAGGTGGCAGAGCGGTGCCTCATAACTATGGCTCCCTGTGTTCCGTTTTTACTGATTTTTATAGATAAATACAGACGGGAAACCATTTATATTCCTGTCTGTATTTATTTTTAAATATGGACAACAACGTAAATTTGCTTTTTTTGGGTGAGATTCTACATGCCGCCAGGCCAATAGCTGTGCTGATTGACAGGTAAGGGGTTAAAAAAGGAATGGCATTTTAGTAAAGAGGCTTTAACAGCAGTAGAAGTGCACAACCTTGATACTAATATGTTCATGTTTTCTTTGACGTGCATTGATCTGTGGGTGTTCCTGTCACTGGAACCTATAAGGGGTTTAAGCATACATGCACATTTATTGGTTTCATGAATGTAGAAAAGTACTAGTTTCAACTTCATGTATTCACAAAACCCCAAATAAATATGGATAAATAATTATAACATTAGTAAAAAATAAATATGGATAAATACAGACAGAAACGTCAAAAAAATAAATACCAGAAAACCGGGAGCCCTACTCATAACCCACTGACGAGATAGGATGTATGAGGGATCTAATGTGGATGTCACAGACCAGAGTAGACCACAAGGGAGAAGCTTTTTAAGAAACCCGTAGTCTCTCGCGCCAACGTGCCCCCTTCAACAAAGCCCCACAACATTCTAAGTAACTGGCATTTCCTACCGAGGCTACGGAGGCTCCGAGGGGGGCATGCCTGCTCGGAGAGACCCGACTGCTGCTCCCGGGAGCTCCAGTCACTGGAAACCGAAGGAGGAAGTGAGCGCTGCCTGCAGGCGGCGGCACCTGCTCGAGTGCGAAGGTAGCTGGTTGTTCCTGTTCAGACGTCAGTGAGATGTCAAGGCAGAGAGCGGGAGCCACACCTTGGATCAGACACTGCGTGCGGTGCACAGGCACACACAGGCCGCATACCTGAGAGGCGAGCAGGCCTGCACGGAAGACACGCCTGCTCTGCCCCAGTGTGCAGGCCACGCACCCAGACTGCACACACCTGAGAGGCGAACGGGCCTGTACGGAAGACATGCCTTCCCTGCGTGCTATTAACATACATACATACAGGCCTCATACCTGAGAGGCGAACGGGCCTGTACGGAAGACACGCCTGCTCTGCCCCGTGTGCAGGCCACATGCCTCAAAGGTAAGCAGGCCTGCATAGAAGACATGCATGTTCTTCCCCCGTGTGCAGGCCACATACCTGAAAGATAAACAGGACTGTTTGAAAGGCATGCCTGCACTGCAAGTCATAAAAAGGCACATGTTTGAGAGGTAACCTGCCTATATGGAATACGTGCCTTCTCACCATGTGGAGGACACATACCTGGAAGGTAAACATACCTATAAAGAAGGCCACCTATCTGAGAGGTAAACAAACCTGTCTGGAAGACATGCTTGTGCTGCACCCATGTACAGGCAACATACCTCAGGCTGATAGGTAAACAAACCTGTCTGGAAGACATGGCTGTGCTACACCCATGTACAGGCTACATACCTCAAGCTGAGAGGTAAACAAAACGAAGACATGCTTGTGCTGCACCCATGTACAGGCAACATACCTCAGGCTGATAGGTAAACAAACCTGTCTGGAAGACATGCCTGTGAGCACCCATGTACAGGCCACTTACCTTAGGCTGAGGTTGGAAGACATGCCTGCTCTGCGCCAATGGGCAGACCATATGCATGAGAGGTAACAAAAGCCTGCATGGAAGACAGGCCTGCTCTGTGCCCATGTGCAGGCCACATGCCTGAGCGATAAACAGGCCTGCATGGAAGACATGCCTGCTCTGTGCCAACGTGCAGACCACATGCCTGAGAGGTAAACAGGCCTGCATGGAAGACATGCCTGCTCCGCGTCAACGTGCAGACCACATGCCTGAGAGGTAAACAGGTCTGCATTGAAGATATGCCTGCTCTGCCCCCGTGTGCAGAGCCCATGCCTGAAACATAAGCAGGCCACTATGGAATATATGCCTGCTACCCTCATACAGCCCACATAACCGTGAGATGAATTAGTCTTGTGAAAACATGCCCTCTGCCAGCGAGGGGTTGCGCACACGTGAATCTGCATGTCAGGCGCACCCTGACGTACCTCTGCCCCAGCCCCGCTGGCTTGTGAAAAGCCTGCTGCCTGGGAGTGTTCAAGGATTCTTTCTTCAATCTCCTGACAGCACCTTTCATGCTTGAAGAGTGTCAGAGAGGTCAAGGGCCCCATGACAACGAGCCGTGACTCTCAGAGAGTCCTGTTTAACAGGAACCGGCCCCTGCATGCTTGAACTTGTAGAAGGATTAAGCCTCCATTGTTAACATTTAACCTTCATTGTACCGAGTCTGTCTCTGCCCTGAGTAACAAAGTGTGGAGAACGCCCCCCTCTTTATTAGAAACAAATATACTCCCCTGACAGGGCGAGGAGCGCGGTCATTATCTTATTCACCTCACCTCTTGATTATATTTTATTTGTGATTGACACAATGATCTCCGTTTACCCTCATTCATAATTTTCCCTCTAAGTTTTATTTAGCTATATTTATATTTTCGCTTATTCAAAAACTATATTTGAAATTAGTATTGCTCCACATTTATTTGACAATGTCTGAAAAGCTTTAGCGTGATAAATATTGCTATCCAATAGGAGAAAGATATGTTAAGTATACCAATACAATGGGAGAATAGTGTGGTAAGAATCCATATTCAATAGGAGAATGGTGTGGTAAGTAGCCCTATCCAATAACAGAATAGTGTGGAAAGTATCCATATATCCAATAGGAGAATCGTGTGGTAAGAATCCATATCCAATAGGAGAATGATGCAGTAAACGTCCTTGCACAATAGGAGAATAGTGTGGTAAGTATCCAGATCCAATAAGAGAATAGTGTGGTAAGAACCCATATCCAATACGAGAATAGTGTGGTAAGTATCCATATCCAATAAGAGAATGGTGTGGTAAGTACCTATATCCAATAGGAGAATAGTGTGGTAAGTATCCAGATCCAGTAAGAGAATAGTGTGGTAAGAATCCAGATCCAATAAGAGAATAGTGTGGTAAGAACCCATATCCAATAGGAGAATAGTGTGGTAAGTATCCATATCCAATAAGAGAATGGTGTGGTAAGTACCTATATCCAATAGGAGAATAGTGTGGTAAGTATCCAGATCCAGTAAGAGAATAGTGTGGTAAGAATTCATATCCAATAGGAGAATAGTGTGGTAAGTATCCATATCCAATAGGAGAATGGTGTGGTAAGTACCTATATCCAATAGGAGAATAGTGTGGTAAGTATCCAGATCCAGTAAGAGAATAGTGTGGTAAGAATCCATATCCAATAGGAGAATAGTGTGGTAAGTATCCATATCCAATAGGAGAATGGTGTGGTAAGTATCTATATCCAATAAGAGAATAGTGTGGCAAGAATCCATATCGAATAGGAGAATAGTGTGGTAAGTATCCAGATCCAATAAGCGAATAGTGTGGTAAGAATCCATATACAATAGGAGAATAGTGTGGTAAGTATCCATATCCAATAGGAGAATAGTGCGGTAAGTATCCAGATCCAATAAGAGAATAGTGTTGTAAGAATCCATATCCAATAGGAGAATGGTGTGGTAAGGATCCATATATCCAATAGGAGAATCGTGTGGTAAGTATCTATATCCAATAGGAGAATAGTGTGATAAGTATCCAAACCCATAGGAGAATAGTGTGGTAAGAATCCATATCCAATAGTAGAATAGCATGATAAATATCCATATTCAATAGGAGAATAGTGTGGTAAGAATCAATATCCAATAGGAGAATAGTGTGGTAAGAATCCATATCCAATAGGAGAATAGTGTGGTAAGTATCAATATCCAATAGGAGAATAGTGTAGTAAGTATCCAAACCATTGGGAGAACAGTGTGGTAAGAATCCATATCCAATAGGAGAATGGTGTGGTAAGAATCCTTATCCAATAGGAGAATGGTGTGGTAAGAATCCATATACAATAGAAGAATAGTGTGGTGAGTATCCATATATCCAATAGGAGAATGGTGTGGTAAGGATCCATATCCAATAGGAGAATAGTGTGGTAAGTATCAATATATCCAAAAGGAGAATAGTGTGGTAAGTATCAATATGCAATAGGAGAATAGTGTGGTAAGAATCCATATCCAACAGGAGAATAGTGTGGTAAGTATCAATATATCCAATAGGAGAATGATGTGGTAAGAATCCATATCCAATAGGAAAATAGTGTGGTAAGTGTCCATATCCAATAAGAGAATGGTGTGGTAAGTATGTATATCCAATAGGAGAATAGTGTGGTAAGTATCCAGATCCAATAAGAGAATAGTGTGGTAAGAATCCATATCCAATAGGAGAATAGTGTGTTAAGTATCCATATCCAATAGGAGAATGGTGTGGTAAGTAGCTATATCCAATAGGAGAATAGTGTGGTAAGTATCCAGATCCAATAAGAGAATAGTGTGGTAAGAATCCATATCCAATAGGAGAATAGTGTGGTAAGTATCCAGATCCAATAAGAGAATAGTGTGTTAAGAATCCATATCCAATAGGAGAATAGTGTGGTAAGTATCCATATCCAATAAGAGAATGGTGTGGTAAGTATCTATATCCAATAGGAGAATAGTGTGGTAAGTATCCAGATCCAAAAAGAGAATAGTGTGGTAAAAATCCATATCCAAAAGGAGAATGGTGTGGTAAGGATCCATATATCCAATAGGAGAATTGTGTGGTAAGTATCTATATCCAATAGGAGAATAGTGCGATAAGTATCCAAACCCATAGGAGAATAGTGTGGTAAGAATCCATATCCAATAGTAGAATAGCATGGTAAATATCCATATCCAAAAGGAGAATAGTGTGGTAAGAATCCATATCCAATAGGAGAATAGTGTGGTAAGTATCCATATCTAATAGGACAATGGTGTGGTAAGTACCTATATCCAGTAGGAGAATAGTGTGGTAAGTATCCAGATCCAGTAAGATAATAGTGTGGTAAGAATCCATATCCAATAGGAGAATACTGTGGTAAGTATCCATATCCAATAGGAGAATGGTGTGGTAAGTATCTATATCCAATAGGAGAATAGTGTGGTAAGTATCCAGATCCAATAAGAGAATAGTGTGGCAAGAATCCATATCCAATAGGAGAATAGTGTGGTAAGTATCCAGATCCAATAAGCGAATAGTGTGGTAAGAATCCATATCTAATAGGAGAATAGTGTGGTAAGTATCCATATCCAATAGGAGAATAGTGTGGTAAGTATCCAGATCCAATAAGAGAATAGTGTGGTAAGAACCCATATCCAATAGGAGAATGGTGTGGTAAGGATCCATATATCCAATCGGAGAATCGTGTGGTAAGTATCTATATCCAATAGGAGAATAGTGTGATAAGCATCCAAACCCATAGGAGAATAGTGTGGTAAGAATCTATATCCAATAGTAGAATAGCATGGTAAATATCCATATCCAATAGGAGAATGGTGTGGTAAGAATCCTTATCCAATAGGAGAATGGTGTGGTAAGAATCCATATACAATAGAAGAATAGTGTGGTAAGTATCCATATATCCAATAGGAGAATGGTGTGGTAAGGATCCATATCCAATAGGAGAATAGTGTGGTAAGTATCAATATCCAATAGGAGAATAGTGTGGTAAGAATCCATATCCAACAGGAGAATAGTGTGGTAAGTATCAATATATCCAATAGGAGAATGATGTGGTAAGAATCCATATCCAATAGGAAAATAGTGTGGTAAGTATCCATATCCAATAAGAGAATGGTGTGGTAAGTATCCAGATCCAATAAGAGAATAGTGTGGTAAGAATCCATATCCAATAGGAGAATAGTGTGTTAAGTATCCATATCCAATAGGAGAATGGTGTGGTAAATATCTATATCCAATAGGAGAATAGTGTGGTAAGCATCCAGATCCAATAAGAGAATAGTGTGGTAAGAATCCATATCCAGTAGGAGAATAGTGTGGTAAGTATCCAGATCCAATAAGAGAATAGTGTGGTAAGAATCCATATCCAATAGGAGAATAGTGTGGTAAGTATCCATATCCAATAGGAGAATGGTGTGGTAAGTATCTACATCCAATAGGAGAATAGTGTGGTAAGCATCCAGATCCAATAAGAGAATAGTGTGGTAAAAATCCATATCCAAAAGGAGAATGGTGTGGTAAGGATCCATATATCCAATAGGAGAATTGTGTGGTAAATATCTATATCCAATAGGAGAATAGTGTGATAAGTATCCAAACCCATAGGAGAATAGTGTGGTAAGAATCCATATCCAATAGTAGAATAGCATGGTAAATATCCATATCCAAAAGGAGAATAGTTTGGTAAGAATCAATATCCAATAGGAGAATAGTGCGGTAAGAATCCATATCCAATAGGAGAATAGTGTGGTAAGTATCAATATATCCAATAGGAGAATAGTGTAGTAAGTATCCAAACCATTGGGAGAACAGTGTGGTAAGAATCCATATCCAATAGGAGAATGGTGTGGTAAGAATCCTTATCCAATAGGAGAATGGTGTGGTAAGAATCCATATACCATAGGAGAATAGTGTGGTAAGTATCCATATATCCAATAGGAGAATGGTGTGGTAAGGATCCATATCCAATAGGAGAATAGTGTGGTAAGTATCAATATATCCAAAAGGACAATAGTGTGGTAAGTATCAATATCTAATAGGAGAATAGTGTGGTAAGAATCCTTATGCAATAGGAGAATAGTGTGGTGAGTATCAATATATCCAATAGGAGAATGATGTGGTAAGAATCCATATCAAATAGGAAAATAGTGTGGTAAGTATCAATATATCCAATAGGAGAATAGTGTGGTAAGTATCAATATCCAATAGGAGAATAGTGTGGTAAGAATCCATATCCAATGGGAGAATAGTGTGGTAAGTATCAATATCCAATAGGAGAATAGTGTAGTAAGTATCCAAACCCTTGGGAGAATAGTGTGGTAAGAATCAATATCCAATAGG
The DNA here is from genome assembly GCF_964263255.1 of Lissotriton vulgaris. Classification (NCBI taxonomy): domain Eukaryota; kingdom Metazoa; phylum Chordata; class Amphibia; order Caudata; family Salamandridae; genus Lissotriton; species Lissotriton vulgaris. Next base: position 65,791,006 of record NC_141687.1, read on the forward strand.
AGAATAGTGTGGTAAGAATCCATATCCAATAGGAGAATAGTGTGGTAAGTATCAATATCCAATAGGAGAATAGTGTAGTAAGTACCCAAACCATTGGGAGAACAGTGTGGTAAGAATCCATATCCAATAGGAGAATGGTGTGGTAAGAATCCTTATCCAATAGGAGAATGGTGTGGTAAGAATCAATATCCAATAGGAAAATAGTGTGGTAAGTATCCATATATCCAAAAGGAGAATGGTGTGGTAAGAATCCATATCCAAAAGGAGAATGGTGTGGTAAGAATCCATATCCAATAGGAGAATAGTGTGGTAAGTATCCATATCCAATAGGAGAATAGTGTGGTAAGTATCCATATCCAATAGGAGAATAGTGTGGTAAGTATCCAAACCCTTGGGAGAATAGTGTGGTAAGTATCCATATCCAATATGAGCATAAGATGCTAGGTATCCACATGCAATAGGAGAATAGTGTTGTAAGTATCCATATCCAATAGGAGAATAGTGTAGTAAGTATCAAACCATTGGGAGAATAGTGTGGTAAGAATCCATATACAATAGGAGAATAGTGAGGTAAGTATCCATATCAATAGGAAAATAGTGAGGTAAGTATCCATATCCAATAGGAGAATAGTGTGGTAAGTATCCATATGAATAGGAAAATAGTGTGGTAAGTATCCATATTCAATAGGAGAATGGTGTGGTAAGAATCATATCCAATAGGTCTAGGAGGATAGTGTAGTAAGTATCCATACATCCAATAGGAGAATGGTGTGGTAAGTATCCATATCCAATAGGAGAATAGTGTGGTAAGTATCCAAACCCTTGGGAGAATAGTGTGGTAAGAATCCATATCCAATATGAGCATAAGATGCTAGGTATCCACATGCAATAGGAGAATAGTGTGGTAAGTATCCATATCCAATAGGAGAATAGTGTAGTAAGTATCCAAACCATTGGGAGAATAGTGTGGTAAGAATCCATATACAATAGGAGAATAGTGAGGTAAGTATCCATATCAATAGGAAAATAGTGAGGTAAGTATCCATATCCAATAGGAGAATAGTGAGGTAAGTATCCATATCAATAGGAAAATAGTGAGGCAAGTATCCATATTCAATAGGAGAATGGTGTGGTAAGAATCATATCCAATAGGTCTAGGAGGATAGTGTAGTAAGTATCCATATATCCAATAGGAGAATGGTGTGGTAAGAATCCATATCCAATAGGAGAATGGTGCGGTAAGTATCCATATCCAATAGGAGAATAGTGTGGTAAGTATCCAAACCATTGGGAAAAAGTGTGGTAAGAACCCATATCCAATAGGAGAATAGTGTGGTAAGTATCCATATCCAATAGGACAATAGTGAGGTAAGTATCAATATCTAATAGGAGAATGGTGTGGTAAGAATCCATATCCCATAGGAGAGTAGTGTGGTAAGTATCCATATCCAATAGGAGAATGGTGTGGTAAGAATCCATATCCAATAGGAGAATAGTGTAGCAAGTGTCCATATATCCAATAGGAGAATGGTGTGGTAAGAATCCATATTCAATAGGAGAATGGTGTGGTAAGTATCCATATCCAATAGGAGAATAGTGTGGTAAGTATCCATATCCAATAGGAGAATAGTGAGGTAGGTATCCATATCCAATAGGAGAATGGCGTGGTAATAATCATATCCAATAGGAGAATAGTGTGGTAAGTATCCATATATTCAATAGGAGAATTGTGTGGTAAGAATCCATATCCAATAGGAGAAGAGTGTGGTAAGTATCCATATATCCAATAGGAGAATGGTGTGGTAAGAATCCATATCCAATAGGAGAATGGGGTGGTAAGTATCCATATATCCAATAGGAGAATGGTGAGGTAAGAATCCATATCCAATAGGAGAATGGGGTGGCAAGTATCCATATCCAATAGTTGAATAGTGTGCCACAACGCCCAACAATTAGCACAGGCAAAAGCACACAGGAGAAAGCTGCTCCTTTAGAAGGTACACAAAAACATAATGAAAATTATGACAGCAATCCAATAGCTCCATTGATTACGGTTGACCTACCGCCAGAGTCACTACCTTATGTAATTGTGCTCACTGGTGTGCCAGAATAAAAAATTAGCTAGATATCGCGCCAAGAATTTTCAATTCTATTAAGGACACGGAGGCGAGGATTATGCTTCTCTTTCTTTAATATGCTACACACAGCAGCCAATGAAATTTAAGTTGTACTAAAACAAACTACATTTCCCATGATGCTAAACACACATCACTTCCTGCAATAGTCCATAAGACCTGGTCACTCCCGGATATCCTCCTCTTTCTTTGCTCCGAACAGAAGTCCATAAATAACTGAAGTCCAACATAACAGCCTCCCACGTGGAAGAACAGCAACAGGAAAGAATTCCTTAATCAGAGATGTACTCAATCCATCTTCTTCTCAGAACCTGGAAGAATGAGAGAGAATAATGTCCGTAAAATCTGTAAAAACAATGCATGTAATATAACCGGGTCGGATAATCCTCGCCTCCGTGTCCTTAATAGAATTGAAAATTCTTGGTGCGAAAGCTAGCTAATCTTTTATTCTATTACAGAACCGGAGGCTTCATATTGTGCTAGTTTAACGCTCTTGAAACACCACAGTGGAAATATCACCCACTGGTTTATAGTAAAACTGTTTGAAAGTGGATTCAGAAGACCAATCAGCTGAATGCATGATATCTTGAATGGTACATCCCAACATAAAACCTTTTAGACGCCATGGCGCCCCGAACAGAATGTGCCCCAAACACTTGAGTATCAATGCCAGCCTCCTGCATGATAAATTTCAACCACCTGGCTATAGTAGCCGCAGTAACAGGCCTGAAGGGCTTCTGCAAGCAATCAATAATTGCGAAACACCCTGAGGTCTTACATTCTTTGTACATTCTTCGTATGTTTTAAGGCATTGAACCACACAAAGTTTAGCATTGCTAGGAAAAGCATAGTAATCAACACATCTAGACATAGTCTTAGTTCTGGCAGTTATATTAAAGGAAACCCCTTCAGGGGTGAATACTCTACCCGTAACATCCAGGGCCTTCACGTCTGAAGAACGTCGGCAAGCCGACAGACAGAGTAACATAGCGAGTTTAGCTGAAAGTTGCTTCCTGGACAAAAGATCATTATGAGGCCAATTAGCGAGAAAATCGAGCACCTTAGAGACATCCCACAAGGACGTATATTTAGTCTTAGGCGGATTCGCAACCCGAATCCCTTCAAAAGTTTACAAACCATAGGGTGCATACCTACCTGTTTACCATCGACCTGAGAATGGCCCGCTGAAATCGCGGAGTGGAAGTTAATAACAGAACGATAAGCTAACCCTTCTGACGCTTTCGAAGAAAGAAAATTTCTGACCGAGGATAATCCTGCCCCCACAGGATCCACGTGTTGTTCCACGCACCAACGAACCCAGCCCTTCCAAGCGGAAGCATACCGCTTTCTGGTGGAAGGAGCCCAGGCTTGATCAATGAAGGCTGAAGCTTGCTCCGAAAACTCTGGCATTTGCCAACGTTTCCTGAAAGTCTCCAGGCCATCAGTGTTAGATGCCCCGACAGTACCATCGGGTGCATCTCTCCCTGAGGGCCCTGGAGCAGTGTCGGAGAATCCGGGATCCTCCTGGGAAGGTCGCAACACAGTTCCAGAAGGCTCGGGAACCACGGCTGCGACTTCCAAAGGGGAGTCACTAAAATCAACTCCGCCTTCTGACGCAGAACCCAAGAGTACAATCGGGGATTCAGAATGAAGGGGGGAAACGCATAATTCAGTGACTGAGTCCAGTCCTGAGAAAAAGAATCTGTCGCTAGAGCCAACGGATCTGGTCTCCAACTGAAGAACAGAGGGATCTGACGATTCAGGCGGGACGCGAACAGATCTATCAGACACGTTCCCCAAATCTTTTGTAACCAGTGCACCACCTTCGGGTTGAGTTGCCAATCGCTGTAATCTTTCAGGTGGCGCGAGTGCCAATCCGCCACCACATTCGACTGACCCGGGATGTACTTCGCCGTGACAGAAATCTGGTGGGTCAGACAGTAATGCCAGAAATCCTTCGCTATCTCTACCAACATGGAGGATCTTGTACCCCCTAGTTTGTTGATGTAGCGCACCGCCAATACGTTGTCCATCCTTAGTAGGATGCAACAAGACACATTCTTGGGTGCTAGTGTTCTGACTGCGAACGAACCGGCGAGCAGCTCGAGACAATTTATGTGCAGCTCTAGCTCCTGCAGAGACCACCTGCCGCTGGTGGAAATACTTCCACAACGCGCTCCCCAGCCCCAACGGCTGGCATCGGACTCTATGATGACTTCCGGAACGGAGCCGAAGACGGCTCGACCGTTCCAAGCCTCCACGTGACCTAACCACCACTGGAGTTCCTGCCGAACCTCCGACGACAGAGGAACTAGATCCGTATAGGAGAGACCCTCCTGCCGGTGCTGAATCTTCAACCTCTGAAGGGCCTGATAATGCAGTGGCCCCGGAAATATTGCTTGCACAGAAGATGCCAGGAGACCCACTACTCTGGCAATCGCTCACAACGTCACCGTCTGTCTGGACAACAGGACGCGCAATTCCTTCTGAATGTCGCGCAGTTTCGACCGCGGGAGACTCAACTGAGCCTTTTGCGAGTCTCTGACAAAGCCCAGAAACTCTATCTTCTGGGTTGGGCAGAGAACCGACTTCTTCTCGTTGACTACAAAACCTAGATTTTGCAGCGTAGCAATGGTCAAGCGCAGGTGCTGGGAAGCTATATCCTGCGTCTGTGCCATGATCAGGATGTCGTCTAAGTACACTATCATACGGAGCCCCTGCTCCCTGAGATATGCAATCACCGGTTTTAACACTTTGGTGAAGCACCAAGGAGCCGATGAGAGACCGAAAGGCAGGACCAAATACTCGTACCATTGGTCTCTCCACTGAAACTGTAGAAACCTCCGATGGGGAGGAAAAATCGGAACTGATAGGTAGGCGTCCTTCAGGTCCAAACGGACCATCCAGTCCCCCTGTTTCAACAGATCCGTCAAAAGATGGATGCCCTCCATCTTGAAGTGCTTGTAAACTAAGAACTGGTTGAAGGTTTTTAAATTGAGTACCAACCTGTAACCTCCACCTTTCTTCTGTACTAGAAAAATATTGCTGCAGAAACCGCGAGGGCCTGCGTCGCAGCGTGCTATCGCGCGTTTCCGCAGCAATTCTCCTATTTCTGAAACGATAAAAGCTTCTTCTGCTTGGGAAAATACCAACTGTCTGGGAAAAACATCCTGAACGGGGACCTGAAAGAAATGCAGATGAAAACCTCGAACAGTCTCTAGGACCCAGGCGTCCTGAGATAACTGAACCCAATTGTGAAAGAAATGATAAGTACGACCCCCCAAAGGCAAAGGGTAAGGATCTGGAGCACTCACCTCCTGATTCTGAGGCCTGGAAGCTGCCACGGTAAGAACCCTTGTTGAACCATTGCTTGTTGAACCGCTGCCTGGTAGGGTAGAAGGTTCCCCCTCTGGTGGAATCCCACTCTCCTCTACCACATCCAAAATCACCTCTGTAGGGGCCTTGGAATTGCTGACGGCCAAACGAGCGTCCCCGGCCTCGTCCGGCCCTGTGAAAAACACCAGTTTGCAGGGCACGCTTGATACCGGATTGAGCCTTATCCAAAGTGGTAAAAGTACCGACGTACTTTGCCACATCCTTCACAAAACGGTCGCCGAGCAGGTTGCCATCCGCCAAGGGCCATGGTTCTGCGGTGGCAAGTTCAGTGAGATTAGTGTCCATCCTCATGAGAAGGGACTTGCGTCGTTCAGTTTAAATTGCACAGTTTGCATTGCCCAAAAGGCAAATGGCCCTCTGGGTCCAGCCCGCCAACACATGCGGGTCCATGGCCGAGTTGGATTCCTGGGCCTCTAAAGCCATCTCCAGGATCTTGGCCAGAGGGCCGACCACGTCCAGGAGTTTGTCCTGCCAGCCCCTCCATGCGCGGTCTATACACTTCTTAGGGTACTTTGCGAACTTCTTAAGGAAAGTTAACATACTAGGATCAATGTCAGCAGTCTCCGCCACCTTGTCTGATATGTCTGGACGTGGGCACTCCGAGCGCAATATATTTCTGACCTCTTTGTCGAAGCTCTTGTGGAGATTATCATGAATATATGCCGCAACCTCTGGCGCTGGAAGCCAGTCAGAAGAGCGCGGATGTACAATGTCCGCCAGATCAAAAGTAAAGGGGGTGGACAGAGACTGAGAAGACTCTACATTCTTGGACTTCTTTGCTCATTTCCTGGGGGGGAGATTCATCAGTATCAGTAGTGGCAGTAGTGTCCGTGTCGGTATCCGTGTCCTGAACCTGGAATTTCTTACCCGAATCTGGAGCAGGCAGAAAGGACATAGAATAGGAGTGAGGCCAAGCCTCCGAAGGCGCCCGAGAGGCAGTAGCATCCTTCTTTGCAGAATCAGCCGAGGTAAAACCACGCATTTTCGCAAACTTCTCCAGTTGCTTAGTGATTGGCTTCAGAGCACTAGCCAGAGCCTGCGGAACAGTTCCAGGAACTGCCTTCTCCAGGGCCTTGTTGACATAATCCTGAACGGAAGCGTCCAGAGCCTCAACAATCTTTTCCTCAACAGAAGGATTAACCACTTCTTCTGCATAGACATTCTCCTCATCATAGGTCACCCAGTCCTCCATAGTGGCCCCAAATGTATACATAGACTTACTCATGAATAAGTCAAAGTAATACCAGAGGAGTAAAAGGGGGGGAGCCAACCCACAGCACAAGGTAGATATAGAAATCTCTCAAGGGCAATCGGTACCTAGCTCCTCAGCCAAAGGCTGTATGAAATTATTGCAGCCCAAAGGCGTAGAATGGAGCCAAAGTTTGTAGACCAAGTGTAAAAGTCCAAAGAGCTGTGCACCCTCTAGGCCCAGCAGTTATTTCAGCCAGCAAAGCGTCAATGAACCTTCTCCGGTGGAAGGCAGCACCAAAATCCCTAAAACTAATCGAAAAACGGGCAGTAGCGACGTGCGTAGCCCAATCCTACCAAAAACAAGCCCAATTGGGCTACGCACGTCGAAACCAGTGAAAGCGAAACTAACTAAAGGCTCCTGAGCGTCTAAGGCCAATGAGGGGGGCCACGCGCTCACAATAGATTAAAACCTCGCCGTCGGCGAGTCGGTACCGTGCCCCCAGTTGAATAAAATGTTTGAAACACAAATGCAGCAACCGCCGCGATCGTCGCGCACAACCGCGTGAGGCAGCAGACTATAGCCTCTCTTCTGACAGCGCGAGCTCGAGCGCTGCTCCTAATCGCACTCGCGGCGTCCCGGTGCACTCGCAATCCCCCCGCAGGGTAGGAAAGGCGCGATCGCACCCGGCAGACGCCAAAGTGAGAGCGGGTAAGCGCCTGCAACAAGGGCATGAGAATAACGCGCCGCAGCGCGAGCTCATACAATAGTTTAGAAAAACAAGCGTGCCTAAGTACAAAATCAGCATACAATCGTTATCGCATAAATTGACACGGCAAAATAAATGGCACTTAACTGGCTGCGTGAGCAGCAAAGAAAGAGGAGTATATCCGGGAGTGACCAGGTCTTATGGACTATTGCAGGAAGTGATGTGTGTTTAGCATCATGGGAAATGTAGATTGTTTTGGTACAACTTAAATTTCATTGGCTGCTGTGTGTAGCATATTAAAGAAAGAGAAGCATAATACGAAGCCTCCGGTCCTGTAATAGAATTAAAAAGTCGGAAACCAGAATCGTACCAAGAATTAAAAAACAAAGTGATATTCTGGCTAAATAAAAACAGGCCGATTCCTAGACACCTGAATGGAGAAGTACTGTTTACAAGGAGGGTTTACTGGATAGGAAGAAGACCTAAAGATATACAGGGCGACACAATCATTGTTAACTTTAGGGATAGCAATTTAGCAAGACTAATCTGCAATGGTCACCATTTCATGTATAGGGGCTCTATCCAGATAAAAAACCTCACATATTTTTATAGTTCAAAGGCCATGCGACCATCTGGATACCAACAAACTATGGCTCATGTAGAAATGCTATGAGAGTTTTGCACCTATCCTCCGATAGCTACAAAAAAACGCTTTACAGAACTATATGGGTTAGAAGAGGTTGACTGACTGGGAGTAACTAATGGAAAGGAAACAAGAGCCTCAACAGATAACCCTATTCTGGGAAATGAGATTAGTCGTATCACAAGGAACGTAGCCAATCAGGGTGGTCACCCAGTTTAGATGAATAAGTCAGGATTTATTAACCCGTTAACACCGATAATGGAAGGGGACATAGATACAAACCTTAAACAATCGTATGGCAAGGATATAACTAAAGCTGGAATAATTTCCTGGAATATTGCTGGAATAAGAAAAAATTTGTCTGACCCAGTATGGAATGATTATATCAATACTGGGGACCTTATTCTATTCCAGGAAACATGGGGAGTAGATAATTACTTCAAAGTAGGATACAGGTCATTTTACATACCGGCTACAAACATAAATAAAGGCAGACCATCTGGTGGTTTGATAATGTGGGTAAAAATCACATTGGGCATTGTAATTAAACAAATAGATTTCAGCAGTCCTGATATCCTGGTTATAAAATCCCAAGACTATAAAGGACGAGTAGTCTGTATTATTAACATCTATAACAGACCACAAACGTCACATAAAGAATCAGAAACAATAGCCCAGTTGGATAGTGTCATTTCTAGTTTAGACCATAAAACTGTGTTTATCATAGGTGGAGACTTCAATAGGAAGTTCGAACCAGTCATGGGTCTGGAAGATAATTACGGGGAAGAAGATCATGTTAATAATATCCCCTGTATCGATGCAAGCCATACTATAGCTTGCACAAAAGGTGCCCTCCAACTGCTAAAAACGACAATTGAACACGGCTTACGCGCCTGTAATAGGCGCTTACCAACAGATTGCCCAAGTAAACCCACCTTTAAGAGAGGCTGCTATGTCAGCCATCTAGACTATATATTGGTCTCTATGCGCCTATGGCCAATGCTTCTGGACTTGAAGGTGGATAACCGTATTGAAAGTGACCACCTTCCCCTCGTCCTTATTGTGCATGGCTCATTATTTTTTACCCCATGGAGCTGAGCTCGCGTGATCATAACCTATCCGATGACCCCCTAGAGGCCAATAACCGCAGGTCTTTAAAATGGCCTGCCGTTATGAGCAATGTGTGTTCCATCAAGAAAATTTACGATCGCTATGTAACACTAATGTCACCATTAGTTGCCAACAATATTGAGGCCCCTTCCGTAATAGAAGTGCATGGGAATCTGACGCTGCAGCTTAGTGAGATCCTCTCCAAAGGGATAAAAAAAGCACAACCCGGGCGAAATAATAATTGCCCGAAGCAATGACCTTGGTACAACAGAGCTTGTCACCAGGCTAAATCAGAGTTAATAAAAGCTGTTAAAGGGAAACAAATAAACATTACCAGGGAAAAAAGAAAGCTTTACAAAAAAAAAACATTCAACTAGCAAAAAAGGGCTGGGATGAGAAAGTATGGTCAGATTTGCTTTCAGCATGCAAATCGCGAGACCAATCATTGTTCTGGAAGCTTATTGCAAGGGGCACCAAAGAAAGAACCAAATCGAGGGATAGGTTCCTTGAGGAAAGTGTCTGGGTAAAACACTTCTCAACATTGTACTCATGTGGTGGAAGTGATGAAGAGAGGATACCAGGAAGTATAGAAGTAGACACCCGTGACACATCCCTAAAATTTAGTTTGGCTGACACTATATTAGCTATTAATGCAGTCAAACAGGGTAAAGCCCCGGGTCCAGACAGAATACCTGGCGATCTCTGGAAACATGAGAACCTCCTGTGGGCCCCGTACATTAATTTACTCAGTAACGAGATCCTAAGAGGAGCTCCAATTCCGGAGACATGGTCGGGGTGCAGAAATCGTAACTATTTTTAAGAAAGGAGATAGATGCAATCCATCACACTACAGACCTATTAGTCTGATAGATGTGCTCCAAAATGTTTTTGCCCGTCAACTTTTAAGCAAATTGAATGTGTGGATCGAGGAAAATTCTATTTTTACAAAATACCAGGCAAGTTTTAGAGTTAGAATAAGTATGGTGGATCAGAGTTTTAGATTCTTATGTTTAATTTGGAAATACATTAATATAAGGAATTCTCACTTATATGTTGCTTTTGTGGATCTCAGGGCGGCCTTTGATCTCGTCCCGAGGGGGAAACTATGGGGAGCCCTAAGGGACATGGGTGTCCCCGCGGACATCCTTTACCAATTGATTGAGCTGCATGAGGGAAACTATGCAAGAGTGAAGTGGGGACCCAATGGAGAGTTAACGGAGAGAATAGATATAAGGAGAGGTGTTAGGCAAGGTTGCGTTATGGCGCCAACACTCTTCTCTCTTTTTGGAAATGACATCCCAGACACCCTCTTGGGCTGCGAGCATGACTCTCCCAAGTTGTGTGGTCAAGCCGTTCCGGCACTGTTATTTGCGGATGATATGATATTAATCTCACAGACCCCTAAAGGCTTGCAGAACTTGCTGAATAAATTCTGGTCTTATTGTTCGGATAAAAGGTCATGACGATTAGTCCTCACAAAGGTTTTAACAAAGATTTTAATGTAACTAAATGAAAAGATTGAAAACGTTCAAAATTTTAAATACTTGGGTATTACCCTTGACACTAAAATGAACTGGAAACCACAGTTAAATAAATCTAGGCTATTACTAATACAAAACCAAGCTCCTATACTTAGGAAATACAAGAATAGCTCTGTTAGAGCAGTCTCGCTAGCAATTGAGCTATTCAAGTATAAAGCTCAATCGGCCACTCTATACGGAGCAGAACTGTGGGGCCATGTAGGATATTATGCCTTTTCTGTACAAGAAAATAGTTTTTTTAGACAACTTCTGGCTGTTCCAGGTTGTACCCCCCTAATTCCCTTATTTTGGGATTTGAATATACGCCGTTCTGATGACTATGACTCCCTACGTCCCTTGCTATACTGGGTTCGCATATGGGCTACTGACGAGCTAGTGGACTACAGAGAAGCATTAAAGGAAATAATACAAATAAAGAATGCCACTCGGTTGGCCTGGTTAGTCCACATTGAAAGTTGGTTTTTAAAACTGGGCGTATATAGCTTCTGAATAGATCCTGATTCCCTCACCCACTTTTCAAAGAAACTTTTGAAGAAAAGGTATTGGGAATATATCCATAGTTGCACTTTACAAAATCCTAAAATTGGTAAATTGCCCCTTACATTTTTTGATGTAAAAATCGAAAGTAAATTTGAATGTTTCATGGAGGAAATTTTGCCCGCAATAGCTAAATCATTCTATCTAAAATATCGCTATGGCATTCTACAAATTAAAAATAGAACATCAAAGTGGGTGTGTAACAAGGGGTCTATAGCCAACACTAAAACTGATATGTGCGAACTGTGTGATATGGGTGTTAGGGAGGACGAGGCCCATGTTTTATTCCTTAGTCCTGCATACCTGCTAGCCAGGAAAAAGTGGATCAAACCTATTTGCCTCCTTCTTGGGTTCCGGAAAATCGAAGACGGGGAAAGAGTGTTTAAGGGGGACACGTCACAGACCATAGTATTTAGTTTGAGCCGTTTCCTTCTTGCTGTGGCAGTAGTCAGGAAAAGACATGGCCTAAAAATGTAATAAGCACCATCAGGATGCATACTAATAAGACATTAAATGGTTTTAAAAACGTATTTACTGAACGATAGTATGCCAAGTAAGACGGTCATGTACTAAAGCTATCTTTTTATATCTAAGTCTTATTTCTCCTTGTATAATGTTTACATACTGCTATGATCTGGATTCCTATGCACTGTACCAGTTCTTATTAGCTCCTGGTATTTTTTTAAGTTTTTAAAACTACCGATTACTGTATCTATTTATATTTGTTTTAAAAATGGATTCCCTGATCAATGAATTTATTCTGTGTTTGTAATGCTTTCTAATACCCTGATAGATTTTCTGCCCCAGATAGCTAACCCTTTAACTGCGTAAATATTCTTTTGTTTGTACCAAGTTCTTTTTTATCCTTTCGGTGGCTTAATTCATGATGAATGTATAAATATTGTGCTGTATTCTTTTATGGTTTATTTTAACCAAAATAAAGATTTAATGATGAATAGTGTGCTAAGTATCCATATCCAATCGGAGAATAGTGTGGTAAGTATCCAAACCATTGAGAGAAAAGTGTAGTAAGAATCCATATCCAATAGGAGAATACTGTGGTAAGTATTCATATGCAATAGGAGAATAATGGGTTAAGTATCCATATCCAATAGGAGAATAGTGTGCTAAATATCTATATCCAATAGGAGAATAGTGTGCTAAATATCCATATTCAATAGGAGAAGGGTGTAGTAAGAATCCATATCCAAAAGGAGAGTAGTGTGGTAAGTATCCATATCCAATAGGAGAATAGTGTGGTAAGTATCCAAACCATTGAGAGAAAAGTTAGTAAGAATCCATATCCAATAGGAGAATACTGTGGTAAGTATCCATATGCAATAGGAGAATAGTGGGTTAAGTATCCATATCCAATAGGAGAATGGCGTGGTAAGAATCCATATCCAATAGGAGAATGGTGTGGTAAGTATCCATATCCAATAGGAGAATAGTGTGGTAAGTATCCAAACCATTGAGAGAAAAGTTAGTAAGAATCCATATCCAATAGGAGAATACTGTGGTAAGTATCCATATGCAATAGGAGAATAGTGGGTTAAGTATCCATATCCAATAGGAGAATAGTGTGCTGAATATCTATATCCAATAGGAGAATAGTGTGCTAAATATCCATATCCAATAGGAGAAGGGTGTAGTAAGAATCCATATCCAAAAGGAGAGTAGTGTGGTAAGTATCCATATATCCAATAGGAGAATGGTGTGGTAAGAATCCATATTCAATAGGAGAATTGTGTGGTAAGTATCCATATTCCAATAGGAGAATGGTGTTGTAAGAATCCATATCCAATAGGAGAATAGTGTGGTAAGTGTAGGAGAGTAGGGTCTGCAATCCTATGATCACCCAGATTTTTTGCTTTTGTTTCACTGGTTTACGACTTTCTCTGGCTGTGGGCCTGCCAATCAGACCCACAGCCTGGCTGTTCTCTTTCTAAATTACGACATGTACCCTAGGTGCATCTACCAATTGGTACTGGGCCACCTTATCAGACCCTGTAACTCAGGGCATAGGTGTACCCAGGGCTGCCAGGGGCTGCAGCATGTATTATGCCACCCCTGGCTGGCCTCCTAAATTTGACACAACTGGCTGCATGACAGCTGGGGCAAAGTTGTGTAATCACCCTTTGCTGTAGGTGTAGTATACCTATACCTAACCCTAAAATGGACACACAGATTCCTATCAGTCACTCCTATGGCAGGCCTTGACAATCCTGAAGGCAGAGTGCTTAGAATCGTGTGAGATGGTGCTCTGGCATGAGCTGAGTCTGTCTGCAGCTTGCGGAACCAAGTCCTAATAGCTGTTCCATGATATCGCATACCATATACTCTTGAGTGCATTATAATCCTCGCGGTTAAATGCTATCTTTGGTATTGCTTTATCAAAACATGTCGAGTAAGGTGTCATACGAATTGGAATACTAACCCCTCGCCAATTCTGGCGACGGGGTTAGCATTCCACCCTTCTAGAGGGACACGACATGTATGTAACTGTGAACCCCGGTTAAAGTTAACTGAAGCCTCAGCTCCACAAAATGGATGCTGCCACCACAGACACGAGTCTGCCCTCCTGCTGCTGGGAGTCCTTCCAGCGAGGGAGTCCTGGACAAAGGGTTTCCTGTCCGGGGCGGTGCTAGCACCGTCCCAGACATGGTTTTGTGTATCCTGGGTAGGCAGGGCTTTTCAGGAAGGTGACTGCTGAGTGGCACCCCGGTGCTCACTACGCATAGGCCGGTCTGAACCAGTTCCAGGGGCACACCAGCCCCTGGCCTGGGGAAGTCCGGCATGGCAGAGGGGTGTAACCACCCCCCTCCTAGTCCCACCCATAGGCAGGACCTAGTCACGGGGTCAGCCCCCTTTTTTAGTATAAAGATGGGAGCGGGCCCCCTGTTCAAATTAGATCATCTTTGGAATCAAGACACGACTTTCTACGAAAGGACTTCACGATTTCTTCATCAAGATTCTCCCTTGTGGCTAAGGAGTAGTCACCCTGCATCCGCAGGCACCATCCTAAAGAACACTGCGGTCTGCTGCAAGTCCTTCATCACGAATCCGACGACCCAGCTCGACGAGACCCGGCTTCCCTGGCACCTCTGACCTCTACTCACCTCTACAGCCAAGCTGAGAACCGTGAGTGCGACGAGACCTCGAGGGACCGACGATCGCCAAGACTGCACGACATCTTTACTGCAAGCCCACCATGTCCTCCACGGGTGAGTGCTTTGGGGTCCGAGAAGCTCCGACCCTGCGCAGCTCCAGCACCCAAGGTCAGCCTCCCTGCATCTCCACGATCTGCGTGGGGCCCTTCTGCTGTTTGCTGTGCACCGCGTTGTTTGGCTACTAGCCGGCTGGCTTGTGGCCTTCTGAACGACGCCCGACGACATCACTGCTGCTGGTCTGGTTGCTCCAGACTGGCCCTTGCTTCCTTCTTGAAGAGAGGCACCCCGGACCCTCCTGGTCCACTCCAGACGCCATTTTAGGTCCACCGCGTGGGCTTGAATTTGCCAAGGCTTTGTTGCCCAATCCTGGGTCCAGCGACGCCGACAGCTTCTATCTTCGTGGGACAGCTCGATCCTCCTTCCTGGTCGCCGACAACGCCTCTTGGTCTGTGAGATCTCCGAGCCCAGCGTCACCCACACGCCTTGTCGAGGTGGCTACCATCCGGTGCCCTCCTGGTGCCCACTGACTACTGGCTAGTAGTCTCGAACTTGGTCCCCTCTGCTTTCAGGTGTCATCTTCCATCGATCCAGGCTTGGATCCACCGAACTTCCTTCACTGGTCGCCTGCCAGCAACTTCTTTCTTCCAGGCTCCTGGTCCGTCAACGAGGATTCCCGACGTCTTTTGAGTCCTATGCAGCTGCAGCCCCTGGGCTAGGTAACTTCGGCATTTCGGTGCCCCAGCATAGCCTCACTATCCAAGGGTCAGAATCTACTTTCGTTTTCTCCCTACCAGGTCGGGTTCGCCCGAGAACACTAACTTTGCAAAATCTAGCTACCATAGACTTTGTCCCGCATCTCGCGTGAGAGTGCACACACTGCACCCGAGTCCCCTGGGTCTCCTAGAAATAATCTAACGATTCTATAGTCAGGTCCTAGCGATTCCAAAGCCTATTAGTACTGTACTTACCTGCTAGTAATTTCGCATTCCACTTTTCAAGTATATGGTTTTCCGTGCCCCTCGGGCATTTGTATATACTGTGCTAACTTAAGTATTTTTGTAAGAGTTTTGGTTTGTGCTTAGTACCCTGTCCTCATAAAGAGTACAGGGCTGTTGTGATTCTTAATAAATAACTGTTTATTTTCATAACACTTGTGTGGTGTCCTTTCACTTGGTGTTCAAGGGGTATATGTGGTATAACAGCTGGCTTAACACGCCCTCTCGAGTCTTTAGCCTTAGACTGCTCGTATCCACACTACTAGGATAGCTGGTCTATAAGGTTGACTTACAGCCAATCATCAATAAGGGTTGCTGGACTGATACATAGTGTTCACTAGAATAGTGACCACTGCATATCAGGCCACCTTCTCACAGTAAGTATCCATATATCAATAGGAGAATGGTGTGGTAAGAATCCATATCCAATAGGAGAATAGTGTGGTAAGTATCCATATATCCAATAGGAGAATGGTGTGGTAAGAATCCATATCCAATAGGAGAATTGTGTGGTAAGTATCCATATTCCAATAGGAGAATGTTGTGGTAAGAATCCATATCCAATAGGAGAATAGTGTGGTAAGTATCCAAACCATTGGGAGAAAAGTGTGGTAAGAATCCATATCCAATAGGAAATAATGAGGTAAGGATCCATATCCAATAGGAGAATGGTATGGTAATAATCCATAGCCAACAGGAGAATAGTGGGGCAAGTACCATGGTCAGAATGACAAATTTAGGCTTTGTGGGGCTTTTCTCCCTGAACAAGGTACTGTTCCAGCTTTTTTGTCCCGGAGTTGGCAACGTAAATAAAAAGTTTCACAAAGTGAGCAGAAGTACATTTTTTAACTTCAGACACTCTTCAAGACTACCAACTATGTAACCCTTATTGTCAACGTAGTAACTAAAGGTCCGTGTCACAAACAGAAATCATTATTTTAGGTGTACCCTGCAAAATTTTGACTGTGACATCTCACCAGAAGAACTCACGTTTGATAGCATAAGCATACGCGTATATGCTCATATGTATAATGTACATGTTGTATTTGCTCAAATCCATATCTAGAAAGAGTAGAATTGCACTTCGTAGCTGTTTTGCTTCGTTCTGTACTCATTGTGCAGCAGAATTTCAATTGCACCTCAGTGATGAGGCACAAAGAAGACAACGTTTGACATCCTCCGCCCAATGCTGAATCTCCAATCCTGTCGTCGCCCTTCATGCTCCAAGCTCCAGCCAGCTCGTGAAGATCTTTCCGGGTGACAGCAAGTGCAGAGACGCCAGGGAGGTCTGGGCATTGAGGATGCCCAATCATGTGCTGACTGCACCATCCAACCACATACTGCCTGGTAGTACTATGTTCGCCTCTTCATCCCCTGAACGAGCATTGCCCCAGGTGAGCTGTGGGTACAAATGTAATACAATGTACTGGTGTCGAAGGGTCTCCGGAGGAGGCACATGGGACTCTGTCTGTCGTATCCCTCTCTTTGGCCCAACAACCAGCTGTGATGATTGTGCCACATACATTAATTCCTGCAGCAACCTTTCACTACAAAGCAGTGTTGTGTGAATGGAATGTGTAAATTTGACTTTTTATGCAAGTGTGTGTGTATACATATATATTCAAAGTCAGATTTTAACATTTTAAGTATCTACACACATGCATATCATTTTATATACACACACCCGCACACACACGTACAACCACGCGTACACACTCTTTATGATAGACCTTTGTAGGTGCGGTGCCCCTACCAGTTCATCAGTGGCTCTCTGTGTGCATCCCTTAAAATTCAGTTTTGAGACACCCCTCGTACAAATCACGCTTCTGCCACATCCTTAGAAATGACAATTTCGAACTATAGCTTACTAGATTCCTATACTTAGTGGACTTGCTCTTTCCACAGCGCAGCGCTGTGTAGTAGCTGCTTCTGTGATCCCCTGCTACTACTGCTGGTGCTACTGACCCAGAGGCAGCCGCGTAGCTAGGGGGGGGCGAGGGGGGCGGACCGCCCCAGGCGGCACTGTTTTGGGGGTGGCAGCAGCGCGTAACTGGTGTGCCCCGTTGCGGTGGCCTTTTTATTGTACAGTGCTGCTTGTACAGTGCTGCTTTGACACCTTCGGGTAAAAGAATGCATTAAATAAAATCCTGACGTTGAGGCTGTGCAATGATGACACATCCGTTAGTCTGGCACTGTGAGGGGACGTCACGTCACGTCACGTCCTGTCCTGCTTCCAAAGGCGGGGAAGATAGTTTTTGGAGCAGGAAGCGGCTCGGCCTGGCTCTGCGGGCGCCACCTCTATTATGGAGCTTGAAGCACCTGCCTCCTGCTCACAGCTGCAAGGCCGCCGTCCTGTGCTGTCTCGCTAATCCATTACCGAGGCGAGCTGAGCTCACATCATGGAGTCGGTAACCGGCGGTTCCAGCAGCGGCCGCCAGGACAGTCGAGACTCTGCGCCTGCCTGGGGCCACGCAGTGGCCATCAGGAGGGCGGGCTCCTAGTCACGGAGGGCTGTCCCGCCCCCGCATGACGCGGTAGTTCCTCTCCTGAGGCAGTCTCCCCTGGTAGGTGGAGACTGGTAGTGATGCACGTCCGCGGCGGTGGGGAGGAGCCGTCTGGAGTACATCAGACCCCTGCCCTGTTGGGGAGGCCTCTTTGCCGCCCCGGACGTCGCAGTTCCATGTTGGGACACTCTTTTAATCTTTGGGACACTTGCGTGGTAGTGTCCTCGCGGGGGACGCTCTATTTCCTGTTTCTGCTGGTCTGGCGTCGTGTTTGTTGGCTTCTACCGTGTGCGGTGAGTTTTGCCCTGGTTGTGTGTTGTAAGGTACGATATTACCGGCAGCGGCGGGTCCCGTAATTTAAAGCCGGCGAGGGCGGCGCGATCGGAGCAGCACCCGGGTGCGGGAGACAGATTTCTGCCAGTGCATGCGCAGCCCTTCTGTGACCCTTTTGCCAGCCCCCCCCCCCTCCTCCCCTGCTCAGTCGGACTCTGGAGTCGCGGAACTTCCTTAAGTGACTGGATGCCCGCGAGTAAAGGGGTGTGTGTTGGATGATGGCAGTGGGGGGCATAGGCAGGCGCGGTAGTTTTAAGGAGGAGTCAGTGGGGCCCCGTCCGGCGGGCATTGAGGCCTCGGCTGCCGGTGTCTCTGTTCCGTCATGGCTCAGCGGAATTTACGTGCATCCTATGTAGGGCAGTGGCTGCGTCGGGCTGTGTCGCCCTTCCGTTGGCAGCAAGTGTGGCGCTTATGGGTGACGGCCTATTTAACTTTAAGGCAAGTTGTTGGGTGATCGGCTAGAGCTCGGCGGTCACCGGCAGTCGCCAATTCTATGTTGCCCCCCGTCCCGGGGATTGTTTGCTGCTGTCCCGGACTTGGCGCGTAGGGGCGTGTAAGAGGCATGAGGTCATCCCACAGTTGTAGCCCCGGGCTATTGGCTTTGTAATGCGGCGCTGCCTGCGGTGGTTTCTTCGGTATGTTTCTGTCCGCGGCGCTAATTCTGTTGGGTACCCGAATTGCGTGGCCTTCCCAGCTTATATACTCTTTGCGACGGGTCCTACATTTTAACGCGGCGACATCTTGTATCCGTTCCGAGCCGTTATTATTGTCTCGCCCGGGCTCCTCCCCCCCCCCCCTCTTTCGTATCGCCTGCTGTCTCGGGTCCCCGGCCTTTTGTCCGCCGAAGGTTGTTTCTTGTTCAGTGCGGGCCCGGCCTGTACATGTCGGGCCCCGCTGTAAATTTTAAATACCTGTTAGTCCCTCCATGCCGGACGGGTAACCCTATGCTTTGTAATTTCGCTGGCCTTGGGGGGGGGGGGGGTTGTTGTACGTTACCGCAAGGCATTTCAGCATTTCGGTGGCCATTTTGTGAGGTATGGTGGTCGGGCGTACATTCAGTTCAAGTGGGGGCCGCGTGTTTGATCTAGGGGTTTGTGTTAAGGTTGTGCGCGCGTGCGTTTCTGTGGTGTTCACAATGGGGGCAGTTATGTATAGTAATCAGATGCCGAAGCTGGGTGCTTTCTGTCTCAGCGCTTTGATCGTTATACGTCTGTCTTATTTCGCCCTGTGCCCATACAAAGGTCTCGAGTATACCCCAGAGGTGGTGCTGATGTTTATGAGTGCGCTCAGAAAGCACTACTTCAGGGATATCGCCCATGCCCATACACTAGTATCCCCCGAGACCGATTGCTAGTCGCTCTTTCAGTGGGAAATGGGATTGCCTCACAGCAGCGTTGGTTTTGTGTGCATGTTCGGGCACACGCGCACGTGTCCGTGTTCATTATGGGGCATTATTTACCAGAAGACAAATTACACAAGCTAACGAGGCAGGGTCAGTAGCAGTATAGTTTCGCTAGTTTGAGATTTAACGGGCGTTGATTCTGGCTAAGGCACGGGTCGCCTCATTAGTGCCCCCTAACAGGATTTAAACGGCGACCAGACAATTCCCCAAGCAGTTTGGGGTAGACACAATGCCGGCCCAGTGCCTGTGTCGCACGTGGGGGGGCTCGCCTGTAGGCTGATGGGCGGCCGCCCGCCCCCCCCCCCTCGCGGCCATTTTGTCTGTGGGGGCATGTTTCCGAATCTCTCTACGCGCGGGGGGGGGGCGTTGGAAAACTGCTTGCCGGGGTTATTTCAGAGTGGTGCTCGCTCCTGTTTCCTTGCTACTCGATCAGAGCGCCTGTTGGGCACCATTTCGCCGTCGTGCATCATGTGCATACTTCATACTGGGTTGTGTTGTAGCCCGGGGGTACTTCGGGGCACGTGGAACTTGCATGCTGTGAGCATGTAACCCCGGTGGTCGGTTGTTTTCAGCGAGTGGCTTGGCTCGACCTGGTCCGCTTCCTCCCTGACATGTCGGGGTATTAAGGAATGTTCTGGCTGCACATAGCGCTCATTGGCAAGCGAGGGGGGGGTATGCATGTGAATGGGTGCCATACTCTTGGAGTTGTGATGCGGTTTACGGCTGCACTGTAAATTAGTAAAGCAACCTAGGCAGTATCTAAACAGTCATGGTGTATAATTGCTATTTCTTATCATGTGCATCCAAAAGCTTAAGTCTAGGTAATAGTCGGTCCATGTATGTCATTCCATGTATGTACCCTCGTGAATTTTGTTATCACGTATTTGACAGAAATGTTGTCAGTTCAAGTAGCGCTGCTTCCAGAAACTTAGACCTGATTAAGTGAGTGTCTTCATACCTAGTTTCTTGAGAATCCTTCTCGTCGGTGCCAGGCCCTGGCGCCCTCCCGGATTCTTGAAAATACTACATTACTTCATTTGTACAGGAACTACACTAGCGATTGACGAGTATTGGGGGGAAGATTAGCGACACTGCAGCAGAGTGCAAGAGTCTGCCAGCACTAGGGGTGGTGTGCCTCTTTTCAATTACACATTCCCCTTTTAGGGACAGGAACACACGGATGCCAGGTTTTGCTAGAAAAAGCTGCCCAGGGAATGCTCGGTGTTGGGAGCGATCTGCCCACCCTGTATTCTGCCCCCGGCATAAGTCTCCCTGGTTCACGAGTCCGCACCTACAGTAGCGTCCAAATGTTACCCTAACAGGCTATGACAAGCTCTCGCTGAGGGCCTACTTAGATATATCACACGACCCTATTAATGTAGGAAGGCAGCTTATAGTGGATATGTGGCCAGTTTGTCAGTACAACTCGCTGTAGCTAAACCTACATGTTCATTGCTTGTATCCATTCAATTGAAGTTGCTCAAAGCTGTATTGTGTGGTGGTGACTACTAAAAAGTATTTTGTTGTGTATATCATTGTCCAAAATAGTCTCTTTTCGCATACATCGCTGTGGATGTTTCAGGTGTTTCCAGGCAGCACTTGCGCCCGTTTCCTGCCCAATTTTCTTTTAGTTGGCTCGTGCATTTAGGGGTTTTTAGCAGGAGTTGCCGTAGAGGTCCAAACTGGACTTGCACATTGTACTAGTTATAGAGTTTTAATGACTGATTTCGCACATTTGTAAATTTTGCTGGTGGTAAGTGACACTGGTCGTCTTATAGGTTTCGGGTTTGTTAGCTTGATGTTATAGCTAAACCATACTCTAATGTAGTCCTGTACTCGATGCCATGCTTTAGACCAGCATTGTAGGTAGTCATCTACCCGGTAGAGTGGGTACCTACTGGGGTATTGCTGCTCACGGCATAAGACCCTGGTGCCAGTGTTCGCAGTATCAGTAGAGCCCACCTGTTTCCCTAACAGGCAACGGTAAGTTCTTGCAGAGGTCCAATCTCATGTAGCACGCAACCCAATTATTTGGTAGAAAGGGAACTATAGTGGATAGGTGGCCTGTTAAATATCAGGATCCTCCTGTGGTTACTCCTATCCTGTTCAGTACTCGAATCCAATCAGTGAGTTATGCTAAGCTATATGGTTTGCTTGCATTTGGTGTGTGTCTACCAAAAATTTGTTATCCGGTGTGTGCAGCACTGTCCAATATAGTCTTTTATTTCGCATATTACTTACCTTTTCCTTGTGTTTAGCAAAGTTGTAGTTATGTTTCCTGCAGATCAACAGTGGGTTCCTTTGTTTTATTCATGCAGTGTATTGTCCTCGGTCCCTCCTAGGCAGCAATTGCGCTGGCTCTTCGAGGCATATTGCAGGCACGTTAAGGGCATGATGCCCCGCCCGCTTTCTTTCCATCTTTGTATTGGATCTTTCTTTGGGTTTTTAGCGTGGGTAGCAGTAGAGACCCTAGTTTGTCCTGCTCATTCGTACTAGCAATAGAGGTTTCAGGACTGCTTTTGCCCCTTGTAAGGATCGCACCAGTTGGGCCCGCTGTGTCGAGCTTGGGCCAGACCATTTTCCCTGGATTACTTTACGTGTTAGCTTGTGGGTCGTTACGAGTGGAAAAGGGTCCGGTAGGCATGCTGCAAGAGTATATTATGTGCAGATGGAGTGGTGTTTTTAGGGGTGTAGTGCGCACTTCTAGTAGTGGCCCATGCCAGAGAGCAGGCAACTTGCTGCGTATTTGGGGTGGGGGCAGTCTTTCACCAGGGAAAAGTGACATTGCTGTAGTGATCACGGCTGCAATTTCTTCATCCTATCACCTTCCTGGGGCCCTTATTCTTCCTCTTAACAGTGCCTATGACACACTCATTGCCCTATTAGACAGGCATCACGCACCCAAACCTTGCGAGTCCTGCTCAAAGTAAACAAGGCAACGCAGCTATGGGTGGTGCTGCACCTCGGCCCATGTTACGTAAGTAACCTGTCGTCTGGGCTACGCACGTCTACTTTGATTTGATAGTTCTGCCATGTATCTTACGCGCAGGTATGCTCCTAAGAAAATCCAGTATCTGTTATGTATTATTATTTTCAAAGCACGTAAGTTACCTTGCCCCCTTTTACCACGGAGAGGTCTTCATCCTAATAGTCAGGCACAACGGCTGATCTCCTTTAGGCCTTTTCCAACATGCGTTGAAGTGCTGGACATAGTCATTCATATGTCACATCAAAACAAAAAGACTGGTTATGCCACTTCTTATTCCCAGACGTTGTCAGCTATGTATAGGTCCTCGTAATTACTCCAGTAAGTTAAACAGGAGGCTTGCTATTATTTGAATACTGGGGGTTTATTGTTTGGACAGCTCAGGCTGAGTATCGAGTTACACCTGAGTATTCTGAATGGATCTACATGTGTTGCATTACTAACTAGGGTAATCATATATGCTTAGAACTCGGGGGAGTTGATAGTACCCCCTATTATTTTGGGCAGGCAAAGGGGGTACAGCACAAGTGATTGTGCCAGGCTCGTCGGCAAACTTGCCACCCTGTGTGGGGTTCAATAGGCTTAGCACGTAGTGCACTCCAGACTCTCAAGTTCAAGAACAAACGTTCGTAGGCTATGTTTGCACCGGTGCGAGTGTTAGATGAGCACGTGAAAATTAGCAAACAGTGCGTTTTGAGAAGTGGCGTGGTTGTGCAACAAAGAGTACCAACACAGGTACATATAGAGCACTGCAATAATGGCAACCACTTTAAACTGAGAAATTCTACCTGTGCACCCTTGTTAACGGCACATGTGTTGCTCTTCCATGAATGGGCGGGTCATACGGGATAGCATTCCCCCCCCCCTCCCCCCCTCCTTTGGTTCTCCTACCTTCTCTTCCTAGGCTCTGGTTCCCACTGGCAGCTCACTTGCGGTCTGCAGCCTTCAGTGTAACACTCAATTAAGGTATACAGAGAACAACTGTGGCTTCTACAGCCCGAGCACGGACTGCCAATAATCGATGGAGGTGGGCCCGAGAAATCTTTTCGGAATTAATGCATTAACTAGGGGGGGGCAAGTGTCTCGGCTGTCCCCGTGGTTTTTTTCAGTTTGTCTCTTGCAAGACCTCTTCGCTAGTCACTCCAATATATGCATTTGCGTACTGCAATAGACTTCTGTATCCTGTGGGGATTAGTTGCTGATGCGTAATCTGGCAGTTGTTTGGTGGTGACAACGCTTGTTTATTTGGGAGAGATTCTCTGCAGGGGGGCCCTTCCAATCTCCTGGTCTCTTGCCTGGGATAGTCTTCCCTAGTGGGGTAGAGGGATTGTTCCCGGGTGGTTATGCCTATTGGTGTCGGAGTGGCTGGCATTTATCCATGCATGCCCCTGCGCGGGTCAGCCGAGGGGGCTCTCTGTTGCAGGAGCTGCGGTCCCCGGGAGGTGGTCATAGTCGGCCTTCAGTCTAGCTAATTTAACGGTACTATGTCTGAAGCCGCTTCCAGCCAAAAACCTAAGAGGGCAGGGGATGCCGGCTGTTTGACCTGTGGACCCGGATTATCGCTTAACTGGGACTCGTCCTAGTTCTATAGTATGTGCGGTGCCCTCCTATTCCCTCGTGTCAGTAAGCACCTTACTCTCCCTGCTGGATTATGAAGACAGTGATCAGATGTATCAGTGGCTCCTTGGCGCAGTTTTCTGACGCTCAGGGGGAAGGAATATGTTGGTGTCCCAGCGGCCTGCGCTGGACAGCCTATTTCATGTTACCTAGGGCCTCGGTAGTAGGGGCCCCTTCCTATCCCTTTGTTTCCCTGAGGGGTTGTAGGACAGGTTTATTGGTGCCTATGGTGGCACCCCACGCCTATGGGCATTGCCTTGATCCTCCTCTGTCTGGAGGTAGCAATTCTAGGTGTAGGTTGCAGGTAAGGAGCAGTAATTTTGGTGGGGGGCCCGTGCGGCAGCGGGAACCACCTCACGGGCTGTGGCGGAGTTACTGGGCGATCCGGAAGAAGAGAGGTGCAAACGCTGGACGTCAGCGGGCACATAGGGGTGCCAGAGCATAACCTCAGAGCCTAACCTGTAACCTCATGGGAGGTGCAGGAATCCGTGTCGGCGCCCCAGTAGTCCTTCGGGCGGTTGTGGGCCTGCGCAACCGGGGGTTTGCCTAGTCACGCCCCGCTATGGGCGTGTCATTATAATTATGGTAATTGTACAACAGTTGGGTGGTTCGCCACTGTGTTGTTTGGCTCAACAGGCGGGCAGGTGGCGAGAATGCGGCCTGCCCTAGGATCGCCCGTAAGCTAACCCACCGTCATTACATATGTTGTATGTAATAAACCTGCAGCAATTTTTACCCAAACCTAATACTTGTGTCTTTGTGTTATTTGCGGGTTTGGGCATGTGGGGCGGGGGTTCATGTGGCCCTGATGTGACAATGCGCCTGCCCGGGGCCACGCAGTGGCCATCAGGAGGGCGGGCTCCTAGTCACGGAGGGCTGTCCCGCCCCCGCATGACGCGGTAGTTCCTCTCCTGAGGCAGTCTCCCCTGGTAGGTGGAGACTGGTAGTGATGCACGTCCGGGGCGGTGGGGAGGAGCCGTCTGGAGTACATCAGACCCCTGCCCTGTTGGGGAGGCCTCTTTGCCGCCCCGGACGTCGCAGTTCCATGTTGGGACACTCTTTTCCCGCCCTTCCTCGAACCCAGAGTGTCGGCTTGAGGGGGCTCCGGGGGGAGCTTTTAATATGTTTCTTTTTCGTTGCAGGCGGAGTTACTGGGCGATCCGGAAGAAGAGAGGTGCAAACGCTGGACGTCAGCGGGCACATAGGGGTGCCAGAGCATAACCTCAGAGCCTAACCTGTAACCTCATGGGAGGTGCAGGAATCCGTGTCGGCGCCCCAGTAGTCCTTCGGGCGGTTGTGGGCCTGCGCAACCGGGGGTTTGCCTATTCACGCCCCGCTATGGGCGTGTCATTATAATTATGGTAATTGTACAACAGTTGGGTGGTTCGCCACTGTGTTGTTTGGCTCAACAGGCGGGCAGGTGGCGAGAATGCGGCCTGCCCTAGGATCGCCCGTAAGCTAACCCACCGTCATTACATATGTTGTATGTAATAAACCTGCAGCAATTTTTACCCAAACCTAATACTTGTGTCTTTGTGTTATTTGCGGGTTTGGGCATGTGGGGCGGGGGTTCATGTGGCCCTGATGTGACTATGAGGACAGTCCTGGACCAAGAAAGCGGGTGGCAAACTGACTTGAAGTAAGTACCAGCCACCCGACTTTCTATTAACACCATGCTGCTGCAGAAATACACGATCTTTAAAACGGCACACGCTCTTTGAGAATAAAATAATCAATAGAGGAATACAGAAGACTGGTGACTGGCAAGATGGGATGCACAAGGGCGCTCTAAATAAAAAAGAAAGTAAAGAAATAGGCGGCCTTCAGGGAGAGGCTGCGAGCAGAAGCAAGAGAGGGGGCACAAGAGATGGTAAGTCATGGAAGAGGGAAAGAAAGCACCAGCAGCAACAAGAAGATGATGGGGGAGTGAGATAATTGAAGAGGGTCGAACATAATGGCATGGAGAGCGTGAAATGGAGATCGGAATGAGACACGGGTTTGGGACAGTGGTGAGTGGAAGGTTGGTGATGTAAGAAGTTGAGAAATGAAGGGCAGGGGAAAAAATGAAATGTAAAGCAGGAGGGGCTGATTGGGGGAAAAGAAAATGATGAAAAGAATGTAAGGGGAGAGCAATGGAATGACGAGGGAGGGAAAGGAGAGCATAAAGGAGACAAGGGGAGTCTTCCTTGGCCGGGGGACATGATGACTGCAGACAGAAGTGTGAAAAAACGAGAGTAAGAAAGAGAGAAGGAGGCAAGAAGGGAAGGACTGAGAACGTGAGAGAGGGAAAGGTAGGGTGGAGATACAGGGAAAGAATTAGTAAAGAAGTGAAGAAAGAATGACCGTGTGAGTGGGAAGGAGACGGAAGAGGAGGCTAGAGGTGGAAGATTTGGGGAGAAATAAGAAAGAGACTGGGAAATAGAAGGAGAGAGGGGAGGAAGGGTTAGAGAAAAGGAATAGGGCCGAGAGGGGCGGAGGCTGTCCTATCATGGGGAGGGGGGGCTGTTTAAATAAGGGAATGGGGCAAGAGGAATAGGGGAGGGGTAAGGGTTCGAAGAGGGATTGAAGGGGTGTAAAGAAAAGTACGAAGCAAATGTAGGAATCCAGGAGGGACAGAAGGAGAAAAGATTGTAAGAAAAAGTATGTGAATAAGGGCGGGAGTAAAGGAGTGAGAATGGAAGGGGAAAATAGAGGTTAAACAATGAGGAAAGGAGGCCGCTGAAAAAGAGTGGAAGGGAGAAAGGGGGAAAATATAAGGACGAAGGGAGTGAATGAATAATGGGACGTATGAAGATGGACGAAGGAAGAAAGTGAGAAGGAATAAGGCAGAGAGACCTGACTAGAAGAATTAGATACATAGTATGAGCAGACGTGTCAGTAACAGCTGTAGTGTTCCTGGTATATCCGCTCTACGAAGTAGGGGAACCAGATACCCATGTTTCTAGCAGGAGCAAATCCCTGAACTTTCCAAGGATGGGAGTGAGGTGGGGGACCAGTGCGTGAACACATTGCACCTACAATTGTTTGCATTAGTTCACAATCACATGATATTACCGTGGTGAGTCGAAGCCCACTTCCTATCCAATTCTCGTAGACATACAAAAACCTTTTTCGTGTATTGACAACACATTCTTTTTGTCTTTATTTTGCACTTGACTTTTATACAGTGCGAATCTGAACCGAAGAAACGCTTTAAAGTAGCACCAGTCACGTGGCACTGTTCACAATTAGTTTTTAGGCCCGGGCAGATTTGAGTAATGGAATGATTTGCAGGTCCAATATGCTTCATGGCCGGGTGTGCGCGCTATCTACCATACATTGTGCTATGCGAAGGCCTGACGATCTGGGAAACTGTCATATCAGCTGAAGTTGCATTGCTCTGGGCTGATTAGAAAAGTCGCTGTGCAGCTACAGGTAACACACAAAGAGGAAATATGGAAATAGGATGGTTTTGGCGGAGCGTAAATTCAGTTTCTACTAAGTAGAACTGAAGTGTTTTTACCTATGTGCTTGTTGTTATGTTACACACAACATCTAAAGTAGGTAATTTGCATGCTTTATGACTCTTCAATCAGCCCGAGTTTCTGTTGCACATACCTTGCCACGCATTTGAGGTGAGTAAAATATATATGCACATAACAGCCCCTTCTCAGGCAGGAGACACCCGATTTTTTTTAATGCCAAAAATTGCATTATTGTAGCGCTGTCCTGCCTGAAATGCCGCTGCTTTAATATGGGAGTGCTGGCTCACAGGCCACATCGATGTGCCTGCTGTCTCGAAACGGGTCTCTATCGGGCTGTTTTGGGCCCTGGCACTTTTTTCCAGACTGCAGTGACAGCAAACTGCTGTCACTGCAGTCCGGAAAAAAAACGGACCACCTGTGCCAGGGCTCAAAACAGAGCCCGATAGAGACCCGTTTTGAGGCACCCTTTAAAAAACTGCCGGTGCTCAGACCCTTTGAGACCCGGTCCACTTAAAGTGCTGTCTGAGGCTTTCATGCACCCCATGCTCTATTCTGTCTCAGTGTTAATTGCTTAGACTAGCAATACATTTTCAGCCTCAGGTTGTGAATAAATAACGGTCGGCACCGCACACCCTGCTGTTATCTGAAAATCCATTTTTAGCAAATTGCTCAGTGTGTCTTTTTGAGATAAATTACAGTCTGCAGAGGGGTTGTGCCCTTGTACCCTTCCATTTCCAGTGCTTTGCAGCAGTTTAACAATCTTCTTACAGTTTCACGGTGCTCAAATGGGTGTAATATCGGATATATATGTTTCCGTTGTTTTTATTGCTTGATTTTCCCTGCGAAAAAAGTGTCGCTCATAGTTGTTGAAATGTCACCCATAGTTATGCTGACATTATAAAAATGTCACACTTAGCAATCTGAAACTTTGGCAGCTATGCTTCCTTTATGTCCGGCCTGCTGTTGTTCGCCGTACTTCCGGTGCCAGCTGCGCCCCTCCACATGCACAAACCATGAGCTGAACATTGCAGGCATTGCTCTGCAACTGCAGAAACGTAGACATGGCTGTCTGTTGTACAGTAGGGTGTCGGAGAACATTCCATAAAGTATAGAACCCTGTGAATGCTGGTAATTTCTAACTTGCACAGA
Source organism: Lissotriton vulgaris (assembly GCF_964263255.1). Classification (NCBI taxonomy): domain Eukaryota; kingdom Metazoa; phylum Chordata; class Amphibia; order Caudata; family Salamandridae; genus Lissotriton; species Lissotriton vulgaris. The sequence goes on from NC_141687.1 coordinate 65,819,886, forward strand.
CATACAGTTTTACAGATAAAACTAATATAGCGCACAAACGATGTGTGGAAATCAGGTGTCAATCAATCAAACAAACAGGATTTGCATAGCGCTACATATCACCTGTGAGGTTATCTAGGCACTGCGGGGTAGGGGCAGTGCTGCTGTTGAGGGACGGTAATCGAATAACCATGTTTTTAGGCCCTTCCTGAAATCCTGCATGGTGGCAGTCTGTGTGTTCTCCTTTGTAGTGCCGGTCACCGGTGTATTTAACTGTGTAGCCTTGGACTGTGTCATGTATGTGCATGTAACTCGCAAGATCAAGGTAACTATTAGCGGCGATACTACGTGTTTCTCGGTCCTTTTTCCCCAGCACCCCTCACCCTCCTCCCAGGGCGGCAATCTGAGGGATAGCCCCGAGCGCCACAAGCTCTAGCTACGCCCCTGCCCAGAGGTCAGAAGTTCTAGGCCCTCCTCCACCCCAGGGGTGGCTCCTCCATTAGGGCGGAGGAGCGATGCCCTACTGCTTTCTCACAGTGTGAGAAGCAGATTCATAAGATGGTATTTATTATGGTTGGGGGCGGGCAGGTGGGCGAGTCGGGGAGGAGTGGCTTGCACCACTCTGAGTACCCTTACTGTTTGGTCAGCCTTGGGGCCGACCAAAGTAGTCATGCAGCCTGCATAGGAAAATGGCCTCCCTGCTGGTGCCCGGATGGTTGCTGTCCGCGACTGTGCACCAATCACAACGCTGCCATTGCAGTGTTGTGATTGGCTTACAGGAGGGGAGGGAGCATGCCTGTTCCTGTTTCTGTTCAGGAAAACGCAGAATAAGGGACCCGGCTCAAAAGCAGAGGTGGCGCGGGACCCGGTCAGGTAACTTTTCTTCTTTTACTTTTATTTTAACCCCGTCCAGTGGAAACCCCTGCGCGAACCCCCGCGTGACCCCCACCCACGAGTATTGCGAACCGCGACTTGAAGGAAGGAAGGAAGGCTTGATGGCATTTGTACAAAAAAGTGGTGTGCCTTTTCTATAACATAGCAACTCTTTTTTAAAGTGTATTATATAACAATTGGCGCTCACCGAGGTGAACATCGAAATAACCATTTTCAGCGATTCAGATTTGTATCTCTCGGACAATGCAGCACTTTATTTCAATACACCCTTGGTTGTATTAGGTTTAGGGGGAAGTTTAATTCTGGAGCCATATCATAAATAGCTGTGCTGGCTCCAGCAGATTTGAAAGACAGAGCAACTCGGAAACAGGAATTAGGATTCGTCTGTTTCTGAGCTGTGCTGTCTGAGAATCGTGAAACTATACAGTTAAATGAATGCACTTTTGATTGTGCAGGCGCATGAAAACAAGCGCTAAGTTCTTCTCTGAGCCAGCGCAGCTGTTCATGATACGCCCCCTGGTTATGAAGCATTGTGGCTGCCTGTGGTCTACGCAGGGGACCGTCTTAAGAGGACGGCCGCCTTAGTGCTACACAGGGTCGGATTGGGATCACAATTCGGCCCGGGCACTGACGAAAAAAGTGGCCCACATTCAAGAGGCGTGGCCCATATTTAAGGGGCGTGGCCCACATTCAAGGGGTGTGCCCTTTCATGAAACACTATTTGCACAGACAAGGAATGAAAGAGGGAGGATACTGTTCTTGCACAGGACACAGGGCAAAGGTGCCAATGGCCTACATGCTGAGCAACTAAAAAAACAAGGCCCCTTTCTGTCACAAAATTATTCCAGCCCTCCAGCACAGGAGCACCTGAAAAGCAGCAAAGCCCCTGCTATTACTAACCTACTTAGCCCTCCCCAGACCTTCAGCTCAGGAGCACATGAACAGGTAAGGCCCCTGCAATTAGTAAATTAATCAGCCCTCCAGGCCTCGCGAAAATGTCCTGGCAGGGGAGCACAAACACAGCTTTCTGGGACATGGCTTTTGTAGTTCGGACTGGACTGTTCCCATGGGGCAACAGGGTCAGAGCTGATTTGCATATCGCCATTGTCTAACCCAGGGTGGTGTGGAGTGCAAAAAAACGATGGATTTGGGCCCAGATCTTTTGACTGGGGGAATGTGTGACATTGATCCACATTCGGTCCATCACTTGTTGTTTTTGCAATTGCCGCCCTAAGTGCGCTGGGGATGCCCAGACGTGGGTCCCAGGCACTCCACACCACTTGGAGTCAAGCTAGCCGGGCTGATGAGAGGTGTTACCTCGAAACCGGTCCGGTCCTCGGATGCTTGATTCCGTTCTGGGAAGGACATGGCTTTTGTAGTTCGGACTGGACTGTTCCCATGGGGCAACAGGGTCAGAGCTGATTTGCATATCGCCATTGTCTAACCCATGGTGGTGTGGAGTGCAAAAAAACGATGGATTTGGGCCCAGATCTTTTGACTGGGGGAATGTGTGACATTGATCCACATTCGGTCCATCACTTGTTGTTTTTGCAATTGCCGCCCTAAGTGCGCTGGGGATGCCCAGACGTGGGTCCCAGGCACTCCACACCACTTGGAGTCAAGCTAGCCGGGCTGATGAGAGGTGTTACCTCGAAACCGGTCCGGTCCTCGGATGCTTGATTCCGTTCTGGGAAGGACATGGCTTTTGTAGTTCGGACTGGACTGTTCCCATGGGGCAACAGGGTCAGAGCTGATTTGCATATCGCCATTGTCTAACCCAGGGTGGTGTGGAGTGCAAAAAAACGATGGATTTGGGCCCAGATCTTTTGACTGGGGGAATGTGTGACATTGATCCACATTCGGTCCATCACTTGTTGTTTTTGCAATTGCCGCCCTAAGTGCGCTGGGGATGCCCAGACGTGGGTCCCAGGCACTCCACACCACTTGGAGTCAAGCTAGCCGGGCTGATGAGAGGTGTTACCTCGAAACCGGTCCGGTCCTCGGATGCTTGATTCCGTTCTGGGAAGGACATGGCTTTTGTAGTTCGGACTGGACTGTTCCCATGGGGCAACAGGGTCAGAGCTGATTTGCATATCGCCATTGTCTAACCCAGGGTGGTGTGGAGTGCAAAAAAACGATGGATTTGGGCCCAGATCTTTTGACTGGGGGAATGTGTGACATTGATCCACATTCGGTCCATCACTTGTTGTTTTTGCAATTGCCGCCCTAAGTGCGCTGGGGATGCCCAGACGTGGGTCCCAGGCACTCCACACCACTTGGAGTCAAGCTAGCCGGGCTGATGAGAGGTGTTACCTCGAAACCGGTCCGGTCCTCGGAGGCTTGATTCCGTTCTGGGAAGGACATGGCTTTTGTAGTTCGGACTGGACTGTTCCCATGGGGCAACAGGGTCAGAGCTGATTTGCATATCGCCATTGTCTAACCCAGGGTGGTGTGGAGTGCAAAAAAACGATGGATTTGGGCCCAGATCTTTTGACTGGGGGAATGTGTGACATTGATCCACATTCGGTCCATCACTTGTTGTTTTTGCAATTGCCGCCCTAAGTGCGCTGGGGATGCCCAGACGTGGGTCCCAGGCACTCCACACCACTTGGAGTCAAGCTAGCCGGGCTGATGAGAGGTGTTACCTCGAAACCGGTCCGGTCCTCGGATGCTTGATTCCGTTCTGGGAAGGACATGGCTTTTGTAGTTCGGACTGGACTGTTCCCATGGGGCAACAGGGTCAGAGCTGATTTGCATATCGCCATTGTCTAACCCAGGGTGGTGTGGAGTGCAAAAAAACGATGGATTTGGGCCCAGATCTTTTGACTGGGGGAATGTGTGACATTGATCCACATTCGGTCCATCACTTGTTGTTTTTGCAATTGCCGCCCTAAGTGCGCTGGGGATGCCCAGACGTGGGTCCCAGGCACTCCACACCACTTGGAGTCAAGCTAGCCGGGCTGATGAGAGGTGTTACCTCGAAACCGGTCCGGTCCTCGGATGCTTGATTCCGTTCTGGGAAGGACATGGCTTTTGTAGTTCGGACTGGACTGTTCCCATGGGGCAACAGGGTCAGAGCTGATTTGCATATCGCCATTGTCTAACCCAGGGTGGTGTGGAGTGCAAAAAAACGATGGATTTGGGCCCAGATCTTTTGACTGGGGGAATGTGTGACATTGATCCACATTCGGTCCATCACTTGTTGTTTTTGCAATTGCCGCCCTAAGTGCGCTGGGGATGCCCAGACGTGGGTCCCAGGCACTCCACACCACTTGGAGTCAAGCTAGCCGGGCTGATGAGAGGTGTTACCTCGAAACCGGTCCGGTCCTCGGATGCTTGATTCCGTTCTGGGAAGGACATGGCTTTTGTAGTTCGGACTGGACTGTTCCCATGGGGCAACAGGGTCAGAGCTGATTTGCATATCGCCATTGTCTAACCCAGGGTGGTGTGGAGTGCAAAAAAACGATGGATTTGGGCCCAGATCTTTTGACTGGGGGAATGTGTGACATTGATCCACATTCGGTCCATCACTTGTTGTTTTTGCAATTGCCGCCCTAAGTGCGCTGGGGATGCCCAGACGTGGGTCCCAGGCACTCCACACCACTTGGAGTCAAGCTAGCCGGGCTGATGAGAGGTGTTACCTCGAAACCGGTCCGGTCCTCGGATGCTTGATTCCGTTCTGGGAAGGACATGGCTTTTGTAGTTCGGACTGGACTGTTCCCATGGGGCAACAGGGTCAGAGCTGATTTGCATATCGCCATTGTCTAACCCAGGGTGGTGTGGAGTGCAAAAAAACGATGGATTTGGGCCCAGATCTTTTGACTGGGGGAATGTGTGACATTGATCCACATTCGGTCCATCACTTGTTGTTTTTGCAATTGCCGCCCTAAGTGCGCTGGGGATGCCCAGACGTGGGTCCCAGGCACTCCACACCACTTGGAGTCAAGCTAGCCGGGCTGATGAGAGGTGTTACCTCGAAACCGGTCCGGTCCTCGGATGCTTGATTCCGTTCTGGGAAGGACATGGCTTTTGTAGTTCGGACTGGACTGTTCCCATGGGGCAACAGGGTCAGAGCTGATTTGCATATCGCCATTGTCTAACCCAGGGTGGTGTGGAGTGCAAAAAAACGATGGATTTGGGCCCAGATCTTTTGACTGGGGGAATGTGTGACATTGATCCACATTCGGTCCATCACTTGTTGTTTTTGCAATTGCCGCCCTAAGTGCGCTGGGGATGCCCAGACGTGGGTCCCAGGCACTCCACACCACTTGGAGTCAAGCTAGCCGGGCTGATGAGAGGTGTTACCTCGAAACCGGTCCGGTCCTCGGATGCTTGATTCCGTTCTGGGAAGGACATGGCTTTTGTAGTTCGGACTGGACTGTTCCCATGGGGCAACAGGGTCAGAGCTGATTTGCATATCGCCATTGTCTAACCCAGGGTGGTGTGGAGTGCAAAAAAACGATGGATTTGGGCCCAGATCTTTTGACTGGGGGAATGTGTGACATTGATCCACATTCGGTCCATCACTTGTTGTTTTTGCAATTGCCGCCCTAAGTGCGCTGGGGATGCCCAGACGTGGGTCCCAGGCACTCCACACCACTTGGAGTCAAGCTAGCCGGGCTGATGAGAGGTGTTACCTCGAAACCGGTCCGGTCCTCGGATGCTTGATTCCGTTCTGGGAAGGACATGGCTTTTGTAGTTCGGACTGGACTGTTCCCATGGGGCAACAGGGTCAGAGCTGATTTGCATATCGCCATTGTCTAACCCAGGGTGGTGTGGAGTGCAAAAAAACGATGGATTTGGGCCCAGATCTTTTGACTGGGGGAATGTGTGACATTGATCCACATTCGGTCCATCACTTGTTGTTTTTGCAATTGCCGCCCTAAGTGCGCTGGGGATGCCCAGACGTGGGTCCCAGGCACTCCACACCACTTGGAGTCAAGCTAGCCGGGCTGATGAGAGGTGTTACCTCGAAACCGGTCCGGTCCTCGGATGCTTGATTCCGTTCTGGGAAGGACATGGCTTTTGTAGTTCGGACTGGACTGTTCCCATGGGGCAACAGGGTCAGAGCTGATTTGCATATCGCCATTGTCTAACCCAGGGTGGTGTGGAGTGCAAAAAAACGATGGATTTGGGCCCAGATCTTTTGACTGGGGGAATGTGTGACATTGATCCACATTCGGTCCATCACTTGTTGTTTTTGCAATTGCCGCCCTAAGTGCGCTGGGGATGCCCAGACGTGGGTCCCAGGCACTCCACACCACTTGGAGTCAAGCTAGCCGGGCTGATGAGAGGTGTTACCTCGAAACCGGTCCGGTCCTCGGATGCTTGATTCCGTTCTGGGAAGGACATGGCTTTTGTAGTTCGGACTGGACTGTTCCCATGGGGCAACAGGGTCAGAGCTGATTTGCATATCGCCATTGTCTAACCCAGGGTGGTGTGGAGTGCAAAAAAACGATGGATTTGGGCCCAGATCTTTTGACTGGGGGAATGTGTGACATTGATCCACATTCGGTCCATCACTTGTTGTTTTTGCAATTGCCGCCCTAAGTGCGCTGGGGATGCCCAGACGTGGGTCCCAGGCACTCCACACCACTTGGAGTCAAGCTAGCCGGGCTGATGAGAGGTGTTACCTCGAAACCGGTCCGGTCCTCGGATGCTTGATTCCGTTCTGGGAAGGACATGGCTTTTGTAGTTCGGACTGGACTGTTCCCATGGGGCAACAGGGTCAGAGCTGATTTGCATATCGCCATTGTCTAACCCAGGGTGGTGTGGAGTGCAAAAAAACGATGGATTTGGGCCCAGATCTTTTGACTGGGGGAATGTGTGACATTGATCCACATTCGGTCCATCACTTGTTGTTTTTGCAATTGCCGCCCTAAGTGCGCTGGGGATGCCCAGACGTGGGTCCCAGGCACTCCACACCACTTGGAGTCAAGCTAGCCGGGCTGATGAGAGGTGTTACCTCGAAACCGGTCCGGTCCTCGGATGCTTGATTCCGTTCTGGGAAGGACATGGCTTTTGTAGTTCGGACTGGACTGTTCCCATGGGGCAACAGGGTCAGAGCTGATTTGCATATCGCCATTGTCTAACCCAGGGTGGTGTGGAGTGCAAAAAAACGATGGATTTGGGCCCAGATCTTTTGACTGGGGGAATGTGTGACATTGATCCACATTCGGTCCATCACTTGTTGTTTTTGCAATTGCCGCCCTAAGTGCGCTGGGGATGCCCAGACGTGGGTCCCAGGCACTCCACACCACTTGGAGTCAAGCTAGCCGGGCTGATGAGAGGTGTTACCTCGAAACCGGTCCGGTCCTCGGATGCTTGATTCCGTTCTGGGAAGGACATGACTTTTGCAGTTCGGACTGGACTGTTCCCATGGGGCAACAGGGTCAGAGCTGATTTGCATATCGCCATTGTCTAACCCAGGGTGGTGTGGAGTGCAAAAAAACGATGGATTTGGGCCCAGATCTTTTGACTGGGGGAATGTGTGACATTGATCCACATTCGGTCCATCACTTGTTGTTTTTGCAATTGCCGCCCTAAGTGCGCTGGGGATGCCCAGACGTGGGTCCCAGGCACTCCACACCACTTGGAGTCAAGCTAGCCGGGCTGATGAGAGGTGTTACCTCGAAACCGGTCCGGTCCTCGGATGCTTGATTCCGTTCTGGGAAGGACATGGCTTTTGTAGTTCGGACTGGACTGTTCCCATGGGGCAACAGGGTCAGAGCTGATTTGCATATCGCCATTGTCTAACCCAGGGTGGTGTGGAGTGCAAAAAAACGATGGATTTGGGCCCAGATCTTTTGACTGGGGGAATGTGTGACATTGATCCACATTCGGTCCATCACTTGTTGTTTTTGCAATTGCCATCCAAGGTAGCCAGGTAGCTAGGGGGGAGGCTGAGGTGAAGCTGGTGCATGGGAAGTGCCTTCCCAGTGTGTTCTGGCAGTTTGAGTGTTTACCATTTACTGTAGTATTACCCTTGTACCTGTGTATGGTACCCTTTAGTAACTTGCACACGTCACTTTTCTCTGGTATCACACTGTATGCTACCTCTCACTTTTGTTTGCTTTAGATACTTGCACAAGTGCCACCATTGCCTACGTAACGTTTGTTCTTGTGCTGGAGTGTCTGCCATTTATTGCAGTATTATACCTCTACTTGTACTTTGCACGCTTTTGTAACCTGCACACATATCACTTTTTCCTCCTGTAATGTACCGATTGCTACCTCATGTATTTTGGTTGCTCACGATTGTCACTTTTGATTCATGTAACTTAACGTTTGCTTTTGTAATTTGTCCACTTGTAATTTTTCTCCTCATGTATTATTGCTGTTCCTTGTGTGAAGCGCTCTGACACCTTCGGGTAAAGTCGCGCTATATAAAATCGCATAAATAAATAAATAAAAGAAAAAAATTCCAAACATCACCTGGCCCCCACAGCAAGACCCATTCTTCCTCGCCCACTATGCCCTGAATGTGAAGGGCTGTGGGCGAGGTGTTAAGACTAACACCGTTTCTGGGCTGCATGGGCCCCAGGGGGTCCGAGGTGAAAATGGCTCAAAGGCCTGAGAAACACCTGGCCCACAGGGAGGCCGATTCTTACAAACAATCACCCCTCCCCAGCCCAGCCTCAGCTTGATTGCTTGGCAGGGCAGGGGTGAAGGAGAGGCCACAGCTGACAATCGCTGTCCGGCCGCACAGCGGGGCTGCTGTAATTTTCTCTGTGTCCGTGCACTCTGTGGGCCGTTTTTTTTCTCCCCTTTCCTAGTCCACTCTCTGTGGACTGGGTCAGGGGAGAGAAAAAAAAGGCCCACAGAGGGCACTGAGGCACCGGCCCTTCGGCCCATTCCCGAATGCCCGCCTTGCCAATCCGCCCCTGGTGCTACATGAGGGCACACGATACAGCCTAGTGCTAAGGGACCCCCTTGGGGTCCCCGCACCCCGCGTCATTTCTGGGCGCCGCTGGGCGGGGAGTTAGATATAAGCAGTCATTCCTTTTTGCAGGTGCAGCAAACTCAGCTTTCTGGGCGGGCTTGTCAGCGGGGCGCATCATACAGGTGGGACGAAGGGAATCCCAAGGTTTTAAAAGGTACAGAGGTCCATAGCCATCCAGGGGAGTGGCTGGAGGACAGGTTAAGTGTATGATGTACAGGAGAACTTGGAGTATACCAAAGGCATCCTGTGATGCATCAGAAATTGATGGGGTGCAGTGTTATTGTGCAATTAGGTGCAAGCTGGAAAAGTTGCATAGAATGGTGGGCAGTGCTCAATATAGAGTGTTAGCAACCTAGCATTTCTTTATTTTGCCTGGAATAATGGTCTGGGTGGAGGGCCTTCCGTGCATCTTGCGATCGGCAGAATCCAGGAATTGGAGGCAAGAGTATTTCCTCCACTGAGTTAGTTTGGTTGGGGGTCCCAGGCATGCGCTGAAACTGCTTGCTGAAGAAGGCGAGGCATGGACTAGAGGGGGTGTCTCCCCTCCTAACATGTTGGTCATAAACCTGGTAGACAATGAGTGAACTTTCCTAGGTTGGAGGGCACAGCTGTAAGAAATTGAGTCCTCGCGTGAAAGTAAAGCAACCAAGTGGGGCATGTGAGTTATGGTGGCAGAGATAACCCCACGTTTATTGTGGCCAGGGGCCCAGTCATGGGATGCCGTGGAAACTTCACGCAGGAGCGTTTACAGTGCTATGGCCACATTTACTGAACAGAAGGGGTTTGGCATTATTAGGAATGGTTCTCTGCATGCCAAGTCCACAGGGTGTTTTGAAGTAGAGGGGTTTCACCTGTCTAGAGTGGGCATGGACTTGAGTTGCTGGACCTGGGAGAGGTCCTGGAATCAGCAGGATGGGGGTAAGAATGCTTACCTTGGTGGGGGGCCTTGGTTGCGTCGGTGACCACACCCGGAGCTGTGGCAGAGTTACAGGGCGATCCAGAGGCTGAAAGGTGCACAGGGGTACAAATGCCAAATATCGCCAGTAAGTCCTCGCACGGGACCCTGGAGGAGCGACGGCGCCCGCTAGTCCTACGTGCGGTTGTATACCTGAGCAAACGGGGGTTGCCTGGAACACTTCGCCCCATCTGGGGGTGTGAGTACAGGGGTGGTGTTTTGGGCCACCTTGTGGGAGGGATTTACCCCTCCCCCAAAATTGGTAAGCACAGATTGGCTAGGGCCACAGCGAGATTGGTCTCATCAGGTGGGCAGGAGGCAAGGGGCTGCCTGCCCTTGGATCGCCCATACGTTAACCCACCAGGTTGGCATATTTTGGTATGCAAATAAACCTGCATCAATATTCTCCATGAAAAAAGGTGTCTTGTCTGTTTATTTCATCAGGAGATTACTGTTTGTGTGATGGGGAGTGTGTTGCTGATATTGGCACTATGCCACTGCCAGCTGTACATGCAGGGGACCCTCCTAAGAGCCTAGTGCCACATGAGGGCACACGATACAGCCTAGTGCTAAGGGACCCCCTCGGGGTCCGCGTGCCCCATCATTTTCGGGTGGGGTGGGCGGAGAGTTAAGTATAAGTACCCATCCCGCCCACCTGACATCCTCTTTTGGCCTCTATCCTTGTCGCTGTTTCCCCCCTACCGCTTACCCGGCGTACATTCAGGAGGTGTGGTGGGAGAGGCCTTTTAACTTGTTATTTGTGTTGCAGGTGGAGTTACAGGGCGATCCAGAGGCTGAAAGGTACACAGAGGTACCCTCTTCAGGAGCACAAGGGTGCAAATGCCAAATATCCCCAGGAAGTCCTCGCGCTGGACCCTGCAGGAATGAAGGCGCCCGCTGGTCCTACGAGTGGCGCCGCGGCTAGGGCGACTGACTCCGGAATCTGGGGATCACGGTTCGATCCCCGGGACCGGCGGCAGATTAGCCCAGCACCATGTGACTCTGGGCAATAGCTTGCTTAATCTTCCCGACGGCCCCCAGCGCCTAGAGACCCTTACGGGTGATTGTGCGCTTTACAAATGTGGATTATCATTATTAAACCTGAGCAACCGGGGGTTTCATGGAATGCTCCGCCCTCTCTGTGGGCTATAGTAGAGGGGTGGACTGGTAGTCCATCAGTGGGAGGGGTTTGCCCCTCCCCCAAAATTGGTAAGCACCGATTGGATAGGGCCACGGTGCAATTTGGCTCATCAGATGGGCAGGCGGTGAGGGGCTGCCTGCTCTTGGATCGCCCGTAAGCTGATCTACCATGTTGGCATATTTTGGTTTGCAAATAAACCTGCAGCAATTTTCTCCACGAAAAAAGGTGTCTTGTCTGTTTTTTTCATCAGGAGATTGCTGTGTGTGTGATGGGGAGTGTGTTGCCGATATTGTCACTGTGCGTGGGGATGAGGTAAGGGGATTCTAGGAAAGAGGTTCTAGGAAATTTGATGTGCAATGCACCAACTCCACAGCAAGCAGTATTTGCAGAAGCGCGGTTTCAGGTACACGTCACATACCCGAGAACAGGCGCCCAGAGCACCCCGTTTTCCATGATACTTACTAACTTCTCCAGACAACGGGGGGAATGCATGTATTACTAAGTCTACTGATGTGCACATTCTCTAAATAATTATTAATGTGTTCTGTCAGTCTGTTGAGAAATCCTTCTGTGTTTCTTTATTCTGTAGAAAACTGCAAAAAAAGTGATGGGAGGTGGCTCTTCTAGCATGTCCAATATTTGTTTGCCCTGACATTGTTCAAGGCTCTGGTGTCGGTGATGACAAGTGCGAGTCTCTTCTCTTCACCCTGTGTGTGAATACGGGCGACTCTCTTCAGGGCATGGATGGTGTAGATGACTTTGCTGTGGCCGTCCTCATGCATGTTTAGAGCCTGTGAATCAAATTCATCTGCCACCACTGCTCTCGCAATTGGTTTTGTTGACATGTTTTTCAGTGGGAAAGAGGAGTGGCACACTTTGGGATTACAAATAGGGTTTTTGTCCAGAGGCGTTGTTTTTAGGTCTCGCCTACGCAGTGTGCATGCACTGCATAGGAGACCTTTAGCCGTCGTGCAGCTCTTTCTCCAAGCACATACTTGTGCTTGTGGCGGCATACAGCTTTCGTGTGTGCGCAGCGGCCCGCCACAAGCACAAGTATGTGCTTTGAAAAAGAGCTGAATGCTTGCGCACATACACACGCACAATCGTTTTACTTTCGCGGCCGCGCCGGCCGCGTGGGCACACACACACACGATTGCTTTAACTTTCACGGCTTTTCCAGTCTCCCCTTTGAATTTAATGACCCATAAAATGCCCCCTCCTCGCCGTCTCCTCTCTGTTTCTCCCTTCCCGGCCCTCTTCACGGTTTCTCTCCCAGCCTCTCCCCGCCCCTTTGCCCCCCTCTCTGTCCAGACTCACTCCCTTGCACCGTCTTCTTCTTTCCCTCCCTTCCTCTCGCTCCCTCGCTGCATTTTAATGACCCGTAAAATGGCCTCTTTCTTATAGATCTGAACAGTTATTTCATTGTCTGCTGCGCTAATTTGGAGTGCTGTGCCAGCTTCGGTCACTGGTCTGCCATTCGCCTTGCCACTAGAAACCCTGTGCACATGCGCACTACTATACCATCGATGAGCTCATCATCAAATGAGTCAGCCATTCAGATAAACATGAGAGGAGTTAAACTTTATTCTTGGATATTCCTTGCTTGTGAGGGCCAGTTTGTGCCTTTCCCCAACCCCCAATTGTGTGTTCTCATTATACTGGCGTTGGTGATTGACCAGTTCTTTTGCTCCCATTGTGCGCTGGCCATGCCTCCCCTTCGTTAGTCTTGAGGACTTTGAACGTTTCTTATTGTCTCAACTCATGGTTGGCGGATGCAGTCAGTGGTACCGATTTTTCTACAAGGTGTGTTCAGTTGCTAGTCACCATTACAATAACTACCAACCTAACCACGGACAACGTCATCGTGGCAGTAACTAGCTCTGCAACTCCGAGTAAGGTGACAGCATCTAGCTGTCCTGATCTGTAGACTGAGGCTGCGGTAGGGACAACCTTCGACTGGGGTTAAAAGCAAATGTAAACAGCACAGCTTCGACTCTTACCCTCTCAAGTGCAGTGAAGCTGTTCTCAAACAGCACTTGGGACTAACCCTGGGCGAAGCACTACGCTACGCTCACGTAGTTTGCGCAACTTCGCACTACGCGAGCTGCACGTGGCACAGTGTGAACATACGTAGCGCAGCGTACTGCAGCGGTCATTTTTTGCTCGTTCGCGTTCCTCAACGTCATGTTTGCGACCGCGAGCAAGCAAAATGACATCCCGGCAAGACTTTTTCCTCGTTCGCGATCAGCAACATCAAGTTGCCGATCGCGAGCGTGGAAAATAAACCTTCCAGCGAGATTCTCAACACGGGGAGGTCAGGTTTCTCATTGCAAGTGGTCGCGAGCAATGAGAAACGACCATTGCGCGTTGAGAAAGCTACCAAAAATCTACTCAATAGGCAGAAAACTACAGCTCGCACTGTGCAAGAAGCCGTTTTCAATGATTGCACAGTGTCGGATGCTTGTCTGCACAGTGCAATCATTGAAAACGCATCTTGCACAGTGCGAACATGCTACTACACAGCTCGCATAGTGCTACGTGAAGTTCACAGAGTGCGAAGTGCACTTCGCGTAGCTTCGCGTAGCGCTATTTCGCAAACTACGCCCACCCCTACTTGGGACCTGGTTTATTGTTTCTTCTTCCCATCTTTCTTTTATATTACCTCAAGTTATTGGGATTCAGCCGCAACCACTGCTTTTGCACATGACATTGAGCGCGGTTCTCTTTACTTTTAGTCTCATTCTTTTCTGCCAGGACACCCCCACCCCAGTAACTTGGAGCAGTGTTTGATTTCAGGATTTAATTTGACAAACATGTCCTGCGCAGCCACATGCTGGGACTGGAACAGCATGCTCCAGGAAGTTATACTGAACTTTGCAATTAAACCATTGCTGATGTGACAGGCAGTAAACCGTCCTTTCATCACCAACTCTGGAGTAGCCTTGACCGGAGAGGCGAAGAATAGTATATTTTTAAAGATATTTTTCTAATCTGTTCTGAATTTTCCTTGCACTTATTTCTCCACATGGCTTCTCTTAACATTAAAAAAGGGATGTACTTAAGAACACTTATGGCTTCTGTCAGTTGTCACATGAAAGTCCTCCACCCATGTGTTTTTTTCAAACATCCGACCCTAATTTTCCCTAAAACTAGTCTTTTTTTGATCCCTGGGTACTGTAATTTGAGTCTCAATGACGTATACAACAAGCATTGGCATAGCCAATAGGTCTCGCCTTTGGGACCGTATAAGTGTTTAGCCATGCAACAGTTGATGTTGTTGCACCAAAGATATTGTGCTGCATAACTTAATACTAAAAGGTCCCAAAAGCAAGACCTATTGGCTATGCCAATGCTTGTTTGTGAAGATGGAGACATTAAAAGAACTCCCCTATGTCTCCTTCAGATGTTAGTTACGCCTAGCCTAGACGCCGATTACACCAGGACCACCATGAAACGAGGCACATGCATTATTTATCCGATTCGAAGTGACTTTACCTTGATATTGAAGATTATGAGAATAGATGGTACCTAGTGGACATCGTCTTACGTAGGAACTTTCAAGTTATGATCATCTGAGGTCTCGCCAATACCATAGATTAAAGATATCCATTGCCCTGACGAAGTCCGTTAACTATATTTAGTTAGGACGAAACACGTGTTGGCAAAGGAAAAGAAAAGAAAAAGTACTGAATGTCTGGAAAAGAAAGAAAAATAAAGAAGAAGTTTTGTGAAATACACTGGATTGATTTCTTCTGACTTGTTTTGATATTTGTTGGATGCCTTTTTTGAATTGATCCTAAGATATTGCTAGAGTAATTGCTCAGGAGGAGAATTGTTTAAAAATCTCGCCTCCCTCAGTCTTTCCGTGCTCCTGGTCCGACCACTACTTCATCTCCTTTCACCTACATCTGCACACTCTGTGTATTCCCCCCCGCACCAAGAACAAGATGGCTCGTAATTGGAAAGGGGTTAATCTACCTGACTTCTACGCCTCACTGGCTTCTACTGCACCCGCGCCGCAGTCCTCATTAGAGATTCAGTCTGATAAACTTGACGAATGGCTACGTCAGGCTAGCGATAAAACGGCCCCCCTGAAAACAATCAAAGCAATGCGCCCCCACGACGCTCAACGTTGGTTCTCGGACCAACTTAAAGCGGACAAACTCGCCCTACGGCAAACAGAACGCCGCTGGCGACGTCACTATGATCCTCAGCTTAAACTAGTTTACATCGAGACCTTAAAATCCTACAAAAAATCTATCTTGGCCGCCAAGACAGCCTATTTCTCACAAAAAATCGTAAACTCAAATAATAAAACGAAAGAGATTTTTTCAATTGTAAATGAGCTTTCCCTACCAGAGTCATCCCTCAACCTCAGCCGACCCAAATTCTCTGCGATTCGCTCAACTCCTATTTCATAGAAAAAATCACTACAATAAAACTTAACATCCCAACCCCGGCATCCCCTACCCCCCCCCCCCCCCCTTCTTTCCTCTTCAAACACTTGCATCTTGACTGAATTTCCTCCTATATCTATTCAAGAGTTCTCCTCACTGCTTCATAAAGTCAGCTCGGGCTCCCCTAATGATTGCTGTCCTCCGCAGGTTCTGAAAGGAGCCTTTCTTGCGTGCCCAGGCCCCCCGCTAGCACTACTTATCAACTCCCTTGCTACCGGGGTGGTTCCATCCTCTTTCAAACAAGCCGCAGTCTTACCAATTCTAAAGAAACCCAATGCAGACCCTTCTATACTCAGTAACTATAGACCCATTTCCCTTCTCCCCTACCTAGGTAAGATCTTGGAGACCTACGTTACCCGCTGCTTGAGCTCTTTCATCGAGAAATCATCTTTCCTTGATCCACAACAAGCGGGATTCAGACCCCTCCATTCTACCAAGGCGGTCATAGTAGCAGTCATGGACTCCCTTAGGAAAGGAGCTGAAAACAACATCTCTCAAGCCCTTGTCCTACTGGATCTCTCTGCGGCGTTTGACACGGTCGATCACACCATCTTGATCGACCGTGTCCACAACGCCGGCATTCAGGGTGTGGCCCTTGACTGGCTCAGATCTTTCCTTCACCAGCGCTCACAGTCCGTCCACCTCTCTACCTTCTCCGCACCCTTCACCTCCCTTCACTGCGGTGTCCCACAGAGCTCTGCACTATCCCCTATCCTTTTTAATTTGTATCTCCAACCACTTTTAGCCTCTCTCCGTAACTCCCCGGTCACAATTTTTAATTATGCCAACGATCTTCAGTTAATTTTTCCCATAGACTCCCTCCCTTCCTCCCGCATTAACTTTCAGTCTACCATGCTGACCATTGCTGAGTGGATGTACCACAGCCACTTAAAGCTGAACCCCACCAAGACCGAGCTCGTCCTGGTGGGTGGCCCCAACCACCCATGGAATGCCACCTTTTGGCCGACATCTCTGGGGACAGCACCCACTCCTGTGAACTCAGTCAAAAGCCTGGGAGTGATTATTTCTGAAGACCTATCAATGAGACCACACATTAACGCGGTTACATCTGCCTGTTTCTTCCACCTCAGACGGATCCGCAAGATCAGCAGGTTTCTCACCAAAGAGGCCCTGATCCAGGTCGTCATTGCGCTTATCACCTCCAGGCTTGATTACGCCAACATTCTGTATGCAGGCATTCCCGCATGTCACCTCCACCGACTTCAGCTGGTGCAGAATCAGGCTGCCCGCCTGATTTTCGGCCAGCCAAAACACCAGCAAGTCACCCCCCTCCTCCGCAGCCTGCATTGGCTCCCTGTTTCCAAACGCTGCATTTTTAAACTGGCATGCACTACCTTCAAGGCCTTATCGGACGCAGCTCCTAGGTTCATCTCTTCGGCCTTGTCCCGCCACATCCCTACCAGAACCCTGTGCTCAGCATCTTTAAACCTCCTTGAGGTCCCCAGATTCAAGAGGAAAAAGCATGGTGGCCTGAGCTTTTCTGTCCTGGCTCCCACCACCTGGAACTCCCTACCCCCTTCTCTCCGCCTCTGCCCAAAATACGATTGTTTCCGTACCCTCTTAAAAACACTGCTCTTCCAAGCGGCGTACGACTAACTCCTCACCCTGGATCAACGCTATATATATCAACGAGCGCCAAGAAACCAATGGTGATAGTGCGCGTTACAAATAATTTTAATAGAATAGAATAGGATAGAATAGGGTTCAGCGGGTCCAAGTTTGTTTTCTTCAGTAAAGGGCGTATGTATGACTTTTTGTGTTCTTCTGGAAATATTCCAGTAGTTATGAAATCGTTGATGATTCTTCTTACTGGAGTGGCAGCAGAGGTACTTAAAAGAATTGTCTTGAAAATTTGTGGCGGACAGGGGTCAGAAGGGCTGCCTGCAGGCCTGCTTGCTTTGACCAGGTCCATAAATTCATCGTGTGAAATGTGTTGGAAGAAACGGAGAATCTTGATTAGAGCATTCTTGGATTGTTGTTTTGTACAAGGGTTAGTGCTGGTGCTTTGTTTCTGTTTTAAGTACGATTCCAACGTTTCGCTTTGTCCGTGTAATGATTTGCCAGTTTGTCTGTGAAATCTTGAGTACCAGGATGAGGTCCTTCTAGGCAATTTGGTTTGCCAAATTCATTGAGTATTTTATAGAATTCTTTATTTGCAGATTTAGCATTTTGAATTCTGTCTGAATGTACCTTTTCTTAGCTCTTTTGATAGCCTACTGCATGAATCCCTCAGGAGTACAAAGAGCGCTACTGCGCTTCAAGTTCCAAGCGTGATGTGGCAGGCAAGTGCAACTTTTAAAAATCAAAGCCGGAGCCGGAGCACAACTTCTGAATTACAAGCCTGTAATGACCCAAAGAGGTGCAATCATAGCCAGACTAGCCGTAGCGGCCACTGGGCATTTCCCTGGTGGGCCGGAGAGGTGGGGGATGGTTTTCTGCCTGTGGGGGACATATTTCTCACAGGGGTCCGGTTTTGTAGCAGTGCTGCAATATGAGCCCCAAGTCACAAAAGTGGGAGTGGTGCTTTTTACTAGCAACCCAACCCCACCCCCTGGGCCAGTCAAGCAGCACTCTTCAGGGCTAGTTGCTGGTCCCAGCCTGGCCATGGGTGCAATCCTAAACAGCTTCGCTGTATAGGTAGGCACAGTTTGAAGGAAGCAATTTTCCCACAGTACTGAAGCAGCCAGAAAATCTTCAGTGGACGACAATGTAAATTTCCAGTTGTCGCCAAATTGTGTTGTGTAAATGTCACATAAATGACACACAAGAAACTGTCTTGTGTAAGCGTAGGTTTATTGAAAGTAGAATACACTTATATCCACATACATACGCACTACATGGTCACCCGAGTGTATTGAACCAGCCACGAATGCGCTACTTACCATGCAATACCTAATGGGAAATGAGGCACGGCTGACGAGGTGGCTAACCCACAGAATTTGCACCGAGAAAATTTTCTCCTTACAGCCGCTGCGTGGTAAGTGGGAGGGAGACGTAGGCTGTGCATTAACAGACAAGGAATGGGACACTATACTGGGGTACCCCAAGAAGGTCTCTCGGAATCCTACATTTAAATCTATACAATTGTTGTTATTGCATGGAGCTTACCTAACCCCACACAGATTGAGCTCAATGTTTCCAGGCGCGGACTACGCCTGTCCGCTTTGCCGCACAGAGGCGAGGTTGGTACACATCTTGTGGGATTGCCCTAGACTGGGACACTACTGGGCGACGATCTGCAAAATACTGATGAATATAGCCCCAGTGCGCCAGAACGACACATTGGAATACTGCATACTGGGACTGGGGCCCCATGACAAGAAGGGTGGCTCTGCCTGCCATTTTGCCAATCTTGCGCTCCTGCTGGCCAAGAGAGCCATAACAGTTTGAAGACCTCTGCCCTATCGAGTCTGACTACTTCATTGCTCCTCTTCCTTCACCACCCATCTACACAAGGATCCCTCCAGCTTGCGTCGTCATCTCAAGTTGCCTGACTCTAAGATGGAAACCGCATGCCCTTACTTCCTAATAATCCAGGGGCCACTGCTGAGGTATATCAAGCCTTCATGTGCCAACATGTTGGTCCACGGATCCCCACCATGGGTAAGGGAACTCTACCAGCATCTGTTACCCTTCCACCCACCCACCATCCATCCACACACAAAAAATCTAAGACTTAGGCACCATAGGCTGGGAAATCAGCCATCAAAGCACTTGGCATCACAGTGGGAGGGGCCATAGTCAGATGGTGAATCGTAATTAGTGCCTGTCATATTTTCCAGATGAGCTTCTCACAAAGTAGCAGAGGGAGCACAATTCTTTTGACGAACATAAATTACGACACTAGCGCTACCAAAACGAAAATACATTCCTCAGACACGTTCTTGTTTTTCGTTCTGTCTGTCAACACAGCCAGATCCAAGCTGATGCTCAATCATAAACAAAGCAGATGTAATCTGAAAACGCTGCAAACTATTTTTGTTGGAAAAGTAAGTGGGGAGGAAACGTCTAAGGCATCAAATATAAAGAGCGCAACGAATACCATCAAGAGCTCTCAGGCAAAAAAGAAAAAAAACCACAGTCTGCAAGGATATGTCAACAGAGACGATAAAGAATCACAGGCAGTATATTGGACTACCTTAACCAGCATGCCTTTTGACACGCCCACTGGGGCGGGATTCTGTATGTTTAAAATAAACCCCTGTTCTTTGTAACCTGTTTACTGCCTCTCTATGCCAGTGAACAAGAGCGTCTCAGCTCGAAACGTGTATGGCTTCAGGAATGCAGGGCGCATGCTGCTGACGCTGACGCCTATGATGTAGGGTGATTCCTGACGTGTGTGGTTCCTCACCTGGCTACTTGGATGTTTTATGTGAAAAGCAGCTGGCTCGGCTGCAAGGAACCCCGGGGCCGGATGGCCGATGCTGAGTGCTGTGAATCTTCAGCACTCGTTGGACTGATGGAGCCTCGCTCGTAGAGGCATTGGAGGAGTACAGCAGCTGTGCGCTCATAGCCTTTCCCCCTACAGGGATTCTTTATCATACTGAGTGGCAGGACAGGGGCCACATGGCAAGAAAACTTTGTGAGTCAAAGGCAGTATATTGGACTACCTTAACCAGCATGCCTTTTGACACGCCCACTGGGGCGGGACTCTGTATGTTTAAAATAAACCCTTGTTCTTTGTAACCGGTTTCCTGCCTCTCTATGCCAGTGAACAAGAGCGTCTTGGCTCGAAACGCGTATGGCTTCAGGAATGCGGGGCGCATGCTGCTGATGCTGCCGCCTACGATGTGGTGTGATTCCTGACGTGTGTGGTTCCTCACCTGGGCAACTTGGATGTTATATATATATATATATATATATATATAGCGTAGTCAAGCGTAGTCACCACTACAGTTTCGTTGCAAATCAAGGATTATTTATTTAAATTCATTCCAGCATGTAGAATCAAGTAATGGAAGAAAAACCCAACGCGTTTCAGCGACCAACTCGCCTTGCTCACGGGTGATTCACACAAAGAATCAGGTCCAATAAATAAAGTTTGTTCAAACAAAAAAGTTTCGTGACAGTCAAAGTGTGTAAATAATAACAAAGGACTTAAAACCAAAGCAAACCTCTTCAGCGGCCATATTGGAATGGTAATGTTATTACATACAATATAGTAATGTACGTTAAATCTCATCTAGGTGTTGACTGGTTACAAATAACTTCGAATTTGACAACACAAAGTCCTTACAATTTCTATCATGATTGTTCAGGTGAAATCACATTTTGTCCAGAAGTCGGAAATGTTCATATGAAAGAAGCACGCTACGCGTAATAAAGTAGATGGTATTAGGGCCATATTCAGACACGCCTACCAAGCTTATAAAATAAACTGCGCTTTATTGAAACTTACTGAAAGTACATGAATTTCAGCCCACTAAGGACTTCAAATCCCATGAAGCATCAGGAGGCTTGTAAATAGGGAACGCCCACTGAGGGATTTGTATTTAATAAACCGGATATACCAATTAGTGTGCTCATCCAGTTTTGTTTGTGCAGCCCATGAAGAAGGGGCCAGGTGGCCCTGAAACGCGTCGGCACCGTGATAAAATACAGAGCAGGAACGCAAGATGGGAATACATGCTGGAGAGCAGAAACGCTGTTGTGTGCTCTCAGAATGCTACAGGGCAATTTGTTGAATATATATATATATATATATATATATATATATATATATATATATATTTACACACACATTATGTTCAGACACACTTTAGTAGCAGAAAATTTACAGTGAGATGCTACGGCAAATTTCATCCGAAACCACATTCAAGCACAAAAAATCATTTACCTGCTTCAAAAGTGATGAGCTATGAAAAAAATGGTGTTTGTTAATGGATAACATTAACAGTATTAAGAGTAGGGGGAGGAACCAGTGCATTAAAAAAATACCAATCTTCCAAAAAGAGAAACTGTTGTATATGATTTTGGGACCCTAGTGTAATTTTCCCGATTCATGCCCATATATAAGTATACATCACCCTATCCTTATATAGGCATAGAAATCATAACCATATTTAGACTTAGCCTATGCAGTCCAAATATGGCATGGCTACTTCCACTAGTTCAGAAAATCCACAACAATTTCTTGGAAAAACTTGCCTTTAGCAGACAGGGACTTCCCCTTGCTTGAATATTGATTTATCCAAGAACTCATGGAGTTTTCAAAGAACTGAGTCTTTGATGACGTTATTATGTCCAACCTTACGTCAAACTAGGCACCTCCAAGGTATAAATATGCCGACACTTGCCCATTCAAACACACAGTGGTTTGGAGCAGTTCGACTAGCTACCTACACAATACAGCTCGCCGCAGCAAGTGCCGAAGGAAGCCACCCTCCAGCAGACGCACTGAGAGAGATGCTGTCTTTTCTCTTGCCGAGAAATCCAGCTCCAGTGTTTCCAAGCTACCCTTGCGGGTTGTTGGGAAATCGAGCCCTGCGAGAGAGATACCAGACCTCCTTCCTGTAAGGGAGCCTTCGCTCAGCAATGAGCGTTTACACGGAATCTGGAAGGATTATTAGCAACAAGACCCCCCAAAGGAATTGTGGGCACTCTCCAAAACAGAAAACCCGACACCCGGCAGAAGCACCAAGGTAAGGGGGGGAAGTGTCGGAGGATGCATCTTACGCGGGACCAGGGCTTCGAGGGGCCAAGGTTGAGCCTGGGGTTAGAAGTGAAAACGTAATGATTCCAGGATTTGGTGCAGAGTGATTCAAGGTGTATAAAGTTGTAGGCTGACTGACAGTGGGCTGTCAGGAGATTGCTCAGCTCAGCCTAGGACATCGTCAGCTACCATAGAATTCCATCCGAAATACAGGAAAGCGCAAAGACAGACACAATGATGGCAGCAGACGCGCTTAAGGAGAGGGAGGAATCGGCTGCTTCTGTGTTCAGCGATGAGAATGTACCAATAAAGATCTCCAAAACCCAGAAAGCAACAGCAGCAGGCAGTAACACAGGGATTAAAGAAAAATTGTAACAATTGGAGAAACTAATGAGGACAGAGCAAAAATGATGGTGTTAAGCCAAATCACTGCAACGCTACATAGAGGTGGGCAGGGTTCCCCGTAGTTTAAGAATACTTATAGCCCTAAGCTATGAGGCACCAGTCCGGGAAATGATGCGCGAATGGGCAGAAACCAATTTAGAGTCCTCAAGAAAATTGCTCTTCATTCTTGTGAAATATGCGGAGAAGAACTGCAATAAATTAGCAGAGGATATTTTAACAACAACTAAGGAGCTTGAATCAATGGAGAAGCAAGTGGAAATAGAGAAACTAAAGGCTGAGATGAAAAAACTTTGAAAAAAGGAAGATGTAATAAGGGAACGTAAAGCATACAAGTTCCACAGAGATAGATGTGACTACGAATATGGAAAAATCTTTACATTTGCACGCCAATATGATGCACTCAAAGCTGATAACAACGGAATGAAACAACGTGTGGAGGATGCAAAACAGCATCCAGATCTGACATCAGCATCAGGAGAAAGTTCTAATGTGGAGAGCGGTTCAGAAGAGGAAAATAGAAATTGGTCAAGAGCAGCTACCTCCCGCAAACACTCGCTCATGGAGGAAATTGATTTTTTATGTATGGAGTGCCTCCAATCGCTAAGACCACGGAAACAGCAGGTCAGCGGAAGTCGAGGAGGAGTAAAAAATTGAGGGAGAGAAGAAAAGCCAATAGAAGAAGAAACCAGCAACAAAAGAAACAACAGAGGAAACACTGGAAAAAATAAATAGTATTGACACACATGAAGCCAGTGAAATGACTAATCAATCTGACAGATCTAACATCCAACATTGCTGAACAACAACTATTGGCCTTAGGTCTCTCCTTTTGCCCTGAGAGCTCATTCAATTACTCAAAATTAAGAGTTGATATCTACAAAAGTGTGAGAAAACTTAAACTAAGGAAGTTCCATGCTCAAACCAAAAAAACAACAAATAGCAAAGACATTTCCGCTATATCTGTTCTGCCAACACAAGAAAACAAGAAAGATTCAAACATTGAGCAGGGGTCACATGAACTGGTTGAGACTATTTACGATCTGATGCAGGAAGGCAACCAAGCCAGTGGAACTTTGACTGAAAAAACAATGCATAATAACATGGTACTATGCAAGACTTCCTTTAACCCGTTTAGAGCGCCCAGTGCTGAACGTTCGAATAACGGGTGCGGCCCCGTCGGCCAACGGTCCTGCGCAGCACTGGCAAGGTAGTGCTCGCGACGACCGTTGGCCGACGACAGCACTTAAAGGGTTAAACCACCATCATCTTTCTATCCACTAATGCTGAAAGATACAATAAATGTATTCCAAGACCAAGTCATCAAGGACTTAAAAAACTCAAATAGGTCCATAAACAAAGAAAAAAGTAAGGCCAAGAAAAACATAAAGGAATTACAATACCATCAACCTATGACAAAAATAAAAAATGACAAGGAAGTAGTGGTAAGAAACGCCGACAAAGGCGGAAACGTGGTTCTGTGGAAAAGGGAGGATTACCTCAAAGAAGCAATGAACTACCTAACAGACGGAACATGCTACGGGAACCAGTAACAAAATGACCTGGAATGCAATACAATCTTCATTTTGGGTCAAATTGATGGCATGGCGAGAAATGGGCCTCTTAACAACTATGGATAGCAAGCCCTACAATCCCCATCCTGTACTTTATACCAAAAGTACACAAGGATAGTGTAAACCCGCCGGGGAGGCCAATTATATCAGCCAAAAATAGCATTTTTGAAAACACTTTAAAATACGTGGACTTTTTTCTACAATAATTTGTACAAAAACTTGCCTCATATATCAAAGATACAGGGGACTTTTTGTTTAAAATAAAAGACTTTCAATGGCAGAATGACTATCTTTTAATCACTGTAGACGTTACCTCACTCTATACGTCCATCCAACATAAGGATGGACTACGAGCATTGAAGTACTGCTTGGCAAGGGGAGGACAATCTTATACGGAACACAACAAAATGATTGTCAGCATGGTGGAATTGTGTCTAACAAACAATATTTTTTTGTTCCAAAATGTACTGGACCAACAACTATGCGGCGTTGCTATGGGAGGCAGCTTCTCCCCCAGCTACTCGTGTTTACACATGGGCTGGTGGGAGGAGCTGGTTCTCATGGCAAACTACGCGGAGACACTAAAGAAACATGTAAAATGCTGGTGGAGGTTCATTGATGACCTGTTCCAGGTTTGTCAGGGTAAGGAAGAGGCAAGTGAGTTCATTGCTTCACTCAATATAAATGAACTTAATTTGAACTTCACAGCAAACATAAGTAAGACCAGTGTAGTGTTTTTAGACGTGGAGGTACTGATCAATCAAGGCAAGGTTGAGATCAAATTGCACAGGAAACCAACGGCAGGAAATGCAATTTTGCATGCCAGTAGTTCGCACCCTAATCACCTAGTACTAAGTATTCCGTATGGCGAGCTACTGCGCATCAAACGAATCTGCAGTGATGATGAGGCACCTAACCTCATAAGTGCTGCGCCAGTCAAACGGCCGACGGCACCACTACCTCGGGAGTGCTGCCGTCGGCCGTTGGACGTTCCAACTGCACCTGCGCAATGGAACGTTCAGCACTGGAGCTGGACGTTCCATAGCTGCTAAGGTGTTAAAATAGCACAACATGAATGTATTGGCAGATTCAAAGCCAGAGGTTACAGCAATAAATGTTTGGAAAAAGCTTTAAGGAAATGCAATTTATCAAAAGGGAAAAACGAATGAAAAACAGCCAAAACAAGCCACTACTCCAGATGAGACAGTCAGTTATTTTAGATTCATTCTAGATTACAATTGTCAAGAGGTAGCTGTAAGAAAAATTATTAACAAAAACTGGCACCTCATAAAACAAGACCCTTTAATAGGCAAAACAGTCCCCAAAAAACCTTCAATAACTTACAGGAGGGGGGTGTCCATGAAAGACACTCTGGTGGAAAATAATCCATGCGGCACGCCAACCAAGGGATCTTGGTTGGCACAAAGAAAAGGTTTTTACAAATGTAAAATATGTAAAGCGTGCCAAAATGGAGTCCAGAACCGACCTCACCACAACTTTTGGAGGGCCAAACCAGGAAATAATAAAATCCCTAAACTGTAAAATGGATCGTGTGGTGTATGTGTTGGAGTGCCCGTGCAATTTAATATATGTTGGTAGTACCATCTTGCCGGGCCATAAACGGATACTCCAACACATACGAGCCATAAAAAACCACTTCCATGAAAAACATGAGGGCAATCCTAAAGACTTAAGATATTTCCTCATTGCTGCAGTTCCAAGAAATAAAAGAGGAGGGGATGGAGAAAAATCCCTAAGAATATTGGAGATGCACTACATCCTTAACCTAGACAGTAAGCATCCAAACGGGCTGAATAGTTCGGAAAAACTGCATGCAAGTCTTTAGTATAAGGATGGGCGGCCAGATCAAGTGGTTTTCAAATCCTCCGAAAAACAACATTAACTGTAGAGTCACAAGATGAGGTACATAAACTAGGATCGCACAGAAATAGGATTTAGCATACGAAACCGCCTTTCAGATTCTGACTATTTGTAAACAATACATTCCCCCTACAAAAGTCTTAAAGTTACCAGGGTTTTAAATGAAGCACAATTTGCACTTTTTCTCTATATGTGCACTGCTCTTTTTTGCACGAATCCCTTTCTTGTGATTGAGATTTAAATTTTCAAATTACCATACTAATTTCAAACACTATAGATCTAATAAACATAAGGGCTGACTCCTAACCAAATCGCAAGTAGAGGTATAAATGGATTTATCCCAATACATCTAATATTAGAATCTGTGGGTTAGTACAGAGGTGTGGATACAAAGGCTAAATGAGATTTTTAAATAATATTATAAATGACAGCGAATCATCTATTTACATATTTATTTATCTATATGTTTATTAAATTTATGAGCAAGGTGGTGTTTTAAATGTATATTTACATGCATTTGCACTTTTGCACATTTTAGCGAGTAGCCATGTTCGTAATATTATATAGATTGGTATTTATACTTATGTTTATTGCGAACAAGTGGATATAGTGTTATTTATATATATATTTCTTTATGTATGGATATATTTATATATTGACTTGGGCCTTTGCACATACGACTGTGAAACAACCGGTGTACTAACCATTTGGTTTGGAAGGAAATGAAGCCTCATATAGTCACCTGTGTATTTGTACTATTACAAGGAAGCAAGGTGAAATTGAATTATCGAACCACACACATTTCAAGCTCTAAGAAATTTTGCAACTTGATCTCACTATAATGAGGCAAAATTATGGATGGATGTTGTGCATTTTATTGTTATTTTATGTATATAAATGAGCACTGAGCACTGTTTTTGCACAAAAATCACATGGTGTACAAGGGACCTATGAGAATCAAGAATGCAAAAAAAGTGTAAAAAAGTAAGAAAAGAAAGAAAAAAAGTGCAACCTTTAAAAAGTAAACCTATTGGTAAAGCTGCGTCATGTGATCAATTCCCCAGGAGGGATGAAACGCGTGATGGCTGCCATCTATCTGTTTGTCGATCTGTGATCCTGTAAATAAAACAAACCGGTATTGAGGAAAGAATCCTGGGTCTGTGTCCCTCTTTGATGTTTAATAGTCACGTTGTTTAAATTCAAACGAACCCACTGACTTTGCAGCAGTTTGGCATTTGATAAAGAGTCTCAGACTCGAAACGCGTCATGCCCATGAATCTTTTTAATAAAAATAAAGAATACCTTTAAAGTAATGCTGGTGTGGCCTGGATAACGTGATAGACGGAGCGCGTTTCCTTTCTTTGTATATATATATATATATATATATATATATATATATATATATATATATATATATATATATATCCAAAGAAAGGAGATGCGCTCCGTCTATCACGTTATCCAGGCCACACCAGCATTACTTTAAAGGTATATATATATATATATATATATATATATATATATATATATATATATATATACACACACATTATGTTCAGACACAATTTAGTGGCAGAAAATTCACAGTGAGATCCTACGGCAAATTTCACCCACACCACATTCAAGCCCAAAAAATAATTTACCTGCTTCAAAAGTGATGAGCTATGAATAAAATGGTGTTTGTTAATGGATAACATTAACAGTATTAAGAGTAGGGGGAGGAACCAGTGCATTAAAAAAATACCAGTCTTCCAAAAAGAGAAACTGTTGTATATGATTTTGGGACCCTAGTGTAATTTTCCCGATTCATGCCCATATATAGGTATAAATCACCCTATCCTTATAAAGGCATAGAAATCATAACCATATTTAGACTTAGCCTATGCAGTCCAGATACAGCATGGCTACTTCTCTAGTTCCGAAAATCCACAACGATTTCTTGGAAAAACCCGCCTTCAGCAGACAGGGACTTCCCCTTGCTTGAATATTGATTTATCCAAGAACTCATGGAGTATTCAAAGAACTGATTCTTTGATGACGTTATTTTGTCCAACCTTACGTCAAACTAGGCACCTTCAAGGTATAAATATGCCCACACTTGCCCAGTCAAACACACGGTGGTTTGGAGCAGTTTGACTATCTACCTACACGACACAGCTCGCCGCAGCAAGTGCCGAAGGAAGCCGACCCTCCAGCAGACGCACTGAGAGAGACGCTGTCTTTTCTCTTGCCTAGAAATCCAGCTCCAGTGTTTCCAAGCTACCCTTGCGGGTTGTTGGGAAATCGAGCCCTGCGAGAGAGATACCAGACCTCCATCATTCTAAAACCAAGGTATGGAGCTGATTAGACCCTTAGAGAAATCTTGGATAGGTTCTTGGTAAAAGATCACTGAAACTAAGCTATACCTCACTTACTTCTTCCCTTGTACTAGACCTAAGTTAGGTACACCGTGGTAGGCGTATTTTAGAAGCACCAGTTAAGTACTTTTAGTCTTTATTTATTAATGTATGTATTCTATGTGTCTTATGGCTTAGAAACCATATCATGCTTTTACAGTATTATTTTGTAATACTCTTCGTACTGCACGCATTGTACTTTGCAACCAGTATTACGATTGTAGCAGTTCATTTCTTCTGCATGAGAAGACTGTTCAATAAATCAATAAATACTTTTATTGAAAACGCCCGTCTCTCTATTTTTCTGCACCTCTGGTGAAACGAAGCATGCACGATTGACTGAGTGAAATAACTATCTATTGTTTCCGCGACTCTAGAGATACATTTATTTTTCTTGGGAAACAAAGCTGTCATGCTTATGGGGTTGTCAGAAACTAATCCTTTCTTGTTTTTTCGAGAAAGTTCTAGTGACCTCTGAGCTAGCTGGCACACAATTAAGTCTAATATATTCGATAGAGACCCAGTCGACCTAAGTCCTACGTCAAATCTATAGTATATATTATTCCAATGCGCAGAGCCTATTGGGAATATAGGAACTACACTACAAAACAGTGTTAAAAAAAACGAAAATACATTTAACCCCTTCGGCGCTTATGACAGAACCGTTTCGTCACGCGCCTCGGGTGAGCTGTGCTAGTGACGGAACGGTTCCGTCACGGCCCGCTCGACGCGCCTGCGCGGCACTGATTTCACGATTGCGCGGCGCGTTCTATTGAGTGGGCGCGTTCATGACGGAACTGTTCCGTCACTAGCACAGCTCACCCGAGGCGCGTGATGGAGCGGTTCCGTCACAAGCGCAGGTGAGCCGTGCGAACCCCCCACCCCCTAGCACTGCGGCGGAATTGCCGCCGCAGTAAAGGGGTTAATGTGCAACAAACATATTGTAAACATTAGTGGCGCTCATTCCATGGCGCAGATGTGTGAAGCAGCGTGTTTAACTGTAACCTGTAGATGTGTAAATATAACTATATAAATCATGCTATCACATATACTTAACAATTTTACAAGGGGCCATATTTATGTGGCCAATTTCATCGAACATGCATCACGCACATGGTGCATGCGCAACGCAATTTGAAAATGAAATTAATGAAGCCACGCCAGGCCAATTTGTGTGGACCAGACCAGCTACATAAATCTGGCGTAATGCAACGCAGCGCAATTCAGTGCAGTGCTTTACTTTGCCCTGGGAAGGCTTTCTATGGGCGTTGCATGGGTGTTCCCACGCAACGCCCATGGATTTTGACGCATTTCCAGATTTACCAGAAATTATAAATCTGGAAATGCACAAAAGGATGTATGTTGTTACAACGCATACTTTTACAACGCATACCTTTGGAGGAGTGTGGCTCAATGGTTAGTGCTGCAGACCCTGATGCAGAGGTCTGGCATAGGACCAGCGTTCGATTCCCGCCTCGGCGGGTCTTGGGCTCAATTTCCTCAGACCTGACAATTCTCGCCTCGGTGCCTATTCTAATCATGGGCCCCACGCTGCAACTCTGGGCAATAGCTTGCTTAGCCTTCACACCGGCCCCAACAGCGCTAAGGATGCCTGGCTTCACCCTGGGGGTGCCCAGGAGTGGACACTTCACAGGGAAATTCAGAAGGGGTTCCACAGCGGTATGAGTATCAGCGCCAGGAAGCCGAATAGGCGACACCGCAAGGTGACCGTCTGGTGACAGTGCGCTCTATAAGTACCACGACATTTACATTTACATTTACCTTTACAACGCATTTTTTCCACCGCAACATCCATTACAACGCATTCCATTACAACGCATGCCATTACAGCGAATTCTTTGAAACTACCTGAAATCCGTCTTATATTTTGAAATCAGTCTTATATTGCGCTACTTAGCCCAAAGGGTGTCAAGGCGCCTAATCCAAAAAATGTCCACATAGTAAGCTTATTGATAAGCCTTAATGAACCACCATGTTTTTAATGCTTTTCTGAAGAGAGACAACGAAGGTTGCATCTTTATGTCGGAGGGGATGGCATTCCACAGACGGGGGGCCACGGTGGCAAAGGCCCTGCCTCCCCATCTGACTTTCTTACTACGCGGGACGCACAGAAGATTCATGTTGAAGGAACGAAGGCTCCTGCTAGGAGAGTAGGAAATGAGCAGAGAGCCTAAGGCATCTGAGGGTCCTGCCAGAAGCGCTCCAAAAGCCAGACACAGGATTTTAAACACAATTCTTTTCTGGATCGGGAGCCAATGGAGCTTCTTCCTGGCTGAAGTGGCAGAGAAAAACTTGGGGGCGTCCAGCACAAATCTCACCGCAGCGTTCTGCACGCTCTGAAGGCATTGAATATCGCCCTTATTGATGTCTGCATACAGAGCGTTGCAATAATCTAGTCGGGAAGACACCAACGCGACTACAGTCTGTTTACGTGCCTGAGGGGAGAGATAGTGGACGATTCTCCTCAGAATCCTGATGACTCCCCAACAGGTAGCCACAGTTCGATTTACCTGAAGGTTCATAGTCAGCAAGGTGTCAAAGATGACACCAAGATTCCTGGCAGAGGGCGATGGTGTAGGACAAGCTCCCAAAGAAGGAGGCCACCACTCATTGGACCAGACATCCTGGTCCTTACCAAAGATCAGCACCTCAGTTTTGTCGCCATTCAGCTTCAGGGAATTTCGAATCATCCATTCTGCAACTACTTGTATGCAGTTCCTGAAGCTGGACACAGTGGTGCTGACCGAATGGGTCAGGGACACCATAATCTGTGTATCATCTGCGTATGATACAACTTCCATCCCCTGCGATTTAACTAACCTAGCAAGGGGGGCCACATAGATATTAAACAGGGTCGGACTTAATGCCGACCCTTGATGAACACCACATTGCAACGGTTTAGCAGGGGAGAGGAACTCTCCAAGCTTCACCCTCTGCTCCCTGAGTTCTAAAAAGGAAGACAGCAAACTCAACGCTGGGCCCTGCAACCCTACCTCCCTCAGATGAGTTGTTAAAGTCGAGGGAGACAGGGTATCAAATGCTGCCGTCAGATCTAAAAGTACTAGCAGGGTGGACGGGTGGACTGTCCTTGATCAACCTTAGTTCGGATATTATTCATCACCACAGTTAGTGCTGATTCCGTACTGTGTGATTTCCTGAACCCATGTTGGGACTGGTCCAGGTACCTTCACAACACATTCCACTACAACGCATACTACATTTACAATGCATACCATTACAACGCATACCATTACATTGCATGTATGGTAAGTGTTGAATAGTGTAGGGGTCAAAAATACTATTCTAACTCCAGGGGGTGCAACAGTAGGGTAAGTGTTGGATAGTGTAGGTATGTGTTGTAATGGTATGCGTTGTAATGACTGCGTTGTAATGACATGCGTTGTAGTGGTATGCGTTGTAGTGACATGCGTTGTAATAGTTGCGTTGTAATGGCATGCGTTGTAATGGATGTTGCGTTGTAAAAGTTTTGTTGTAAAGGTAGTGCGTTGTAAAAGTTGCGTTGTAAGTGTTGTTTCCCTGCACAAAAATGCTATGACTTGCCAAGGGAGGCGCAGCGAGGAGAAATGTATCTATATCTATTTCTCCTTGTTACTACCTCTTTCTATGTGTGCTGCATTCGGCAGCGCACATAGAATGCGGAGTATGCCTCTTAGGATTGTTTTGTGCAGGAAGGGGTCAACATAGGCCCCCTTGCACCAGCAAGGGTGCCTATGTTGCCTGAAGGAATGTTTTTGTACAGGAAGGGGACCCTTCCTGCACAAAAACAATCCTTCCGGCAACGCAAGGGCCCCCTTTGTTGGTGCCTAGCAGCCAAAACAGCGCCAGCGTTGCATTCTTGCCCTTTTCCTGCAACGCAGCGAAGCAAGGTGACTTCCTGCTATGCACCACGTTGCGCGACTTTCTCATAAGTATGGGCCAGAATGTTTTAGAATAGTTAGAAGCGATAAATTCGTGTGCGCATATATACTGTTTGCAATTTGTATATAGTTGAACAATACTATGATGAATTACGGAATGTTGCAAAGTAGAACATGCAATTGAAAAAGCCAACATAATGTTTGTTAATAATAAAGGTGATCATTTGATAGTAGTTGTCGCGGGAGATAGGGACGTAGGGGCTCCAGTGGCAATCGTTGCTGTGCTACGTTTATTTTCTTCGCTGCCCCTGCTTCCTTTTGTAATGAGAGTGCAGTGCATTACTGTACTTGGCCGGTAGGTGGCGGCAAGCTCATGGATCGGCATGCTGGAGTCCTCGGAAAAGTATCCGAGAAGACAAGAGCATAGATCTGAAAATCATTTCTTGAGGCGGGCGGGCTCCCCCGTGTGGGCATGATGGGATTTGCAGCTCTCTTCATCTGAGTTTTGCCATTATTGTGGTTTTCAATGACGCGCTCAAGCACATTCACGTGGCCAGAGAGCCTTTGTTATTACCCATTCGAAGTCCTACGATGTATTTCACAAACGTGAGGGTCTGGGGCTGACAGACAGAACGCTTAGGATGCTATTAGGGAAGTACTAATTATTTGTATTATTATTACTATT
Source organism: Lissotriton vulgaris (assembly GCF_964263255.1). Taxonomy (NCBI): domain Eukaryota; kingdom Metazoa; phylum Chordata; class Amphibia; order Caudata; family Salamandridae; genus Lissotriton; species Lissotriton vulgaris. The sequence continues at coordinate 65,852,764 of NC_141687.1, forward strand.
ATTCGGATTGGAGTTACTCAAAACCTTTTGATTTTTTAATAATTATATGTATAATATGCTTATTGAGGCTTTCAGTCAGCCTCTTCAGGTATTGGTCTGTTTTAGAAGGGGGGGTCTCTGGCTGGCAGAGGTGCACACCCTCTCCAAGCAGGAACCACAATTCTAGTCAGGGTAAGTGTAGTGCATATTAAAAGTTTAACTGCGCTCCCCCATAGCTGCCAAGGTTTCAGATTGCTATGAGTGACATTTTTATAATTTGAGTGCAATCATGAGTGACATTTCAACAACTATGAGTGGCACCATCTCACGATCAAAATCAAGCAATGAAGACGAGAGAAACATATAAATATCAGAAACTAAACCCATTTGAGGAATGAGAAACTCTAAGAAGATCTTAAAACTGCTGTAAAGCATCAGAAATGAATGGGCACTTAGGTGAGAATGTGCGAGGCGCTCTGCTTCTAAGCACCTCCTGCTACTGACCCCCCCCCCCCCCCCCCCCCCAGGACCTCCAACCCTCTTATTCCCAGAGTTCCGGAGCACTCCGTCCACCCTACCATGCCTCTCACATTCCTAAGGGAACACCCGGGCTGCAGACACAGAGAGCAGGTGCAGCCTCATACTACAGGTGTAAATGTGTGAGGCGCTCCACTTCTAAGCACCTAACACCAATGATCCACGGCACCTCCAGCCCACCTTGAGTTCTGAGGCGCTCTCTCTGCCCTACCATGCCTTTCACACTCATAAGGGGGCACCCAGGCTGCAGGCACAGAGAGGGAGTGACAGATGAGCTGCCTAAATGTAAAATTAAAAGTCAACACAGCTGACTTGTGGACGCAGCTGCAGACAGGAAAACACATTGATTGGGCAACAAGTAGCACTAAGCAGCTGAGGTACACAGGTCACTCACAGCAGGCAGCCTTATTTTAAAAATGACCCCTCGACTCAGTGACACCAAAAATAAATACAACACTCCCCCTTCACAGATCACACCACAGCAGGGCTCTCACAGAGAACCTACACAGTGCTGTGCTGATGACGCTGCTGAAAGTAATGTGTTATGTGAGACTGACGGTCGACCCTTCGGGTCAGTCACCACTGACCAGAAGTACTGTAAATCACGTCAACCTTTAAAATGATGCACTGCCTCCATTTCATTGAACATGCTCACGCAGCTCCATTAGTTTAGTATCAACTGAACTGCAACTGACGGAATTGGGTATGCACAACAATTGACTGTTGTGGTCCATGGATTTCAGTTCAGTTTTGTGAATTCAGTATTTGCCTGAACCGGTGCGGCCCAATTAAAACGATTTAGTAAATGCTGTGTGACTGCAATTTATGTCACCAACTGCGGGATCGCTCCACTCCGAGACTCCTCAAAAATACCATGTACCCAACACTGAAGCCGGACAGATTAGGATTAGAATACACAAAGTGACGGGCCCCGGGTGAGTGTGCCGTAGAGCTGAATTTCGGTGCTTCTGTTCTAAGTGCTGGTTTGAGCCTGGGGTCACGTGAGGACACGGCGGCAAGGACTGCCATGCTAAGAACTTAGAAAGAGTCCACTGAAGATCCCCAGGCGTGGCAGGGAAGAACACGAGTGGGGGCCTTCCCGCTTTGCCTGAGGGACCAGCATATTCTGTGCTCACAGTGAACAATTACTGGCGGCACACAGGGCCGGAGATGAGTTAGTCCTCTGACTCTGAGGCCCTGTGTCTTCTCAAGGCACAAAAAGAGGTGGGTTAGGCAAGCTGCAGTGAGTACGAGAGAGAGAAGTGTAAGGGCAGGGAGGTAGCTGACATCGAACACTCTGCAGCACTGATGCCAGGCTCAGGCCGTGATGATCACAACACCACCCCAGAAATCCTTTTGTTTTAAAATGCTGCTAGCCTTAGTGCACGCTGCCTGTCCCTGTGGTGAGCTCTGATGGCCTTGGCCGCCAGCTAACTCACAAACCTTACTGTTCAGTGAGCGTGAAAGATGACTCCCACAACGTTCACTCCACTGCACTCTTCCTAAGCCGGGCTCAGCAAAATCACATTCACAGTGAGCGGCGGTGGCCATCATAAGCCCCAGAGCATGGGGGCCCGGCGAGCAGACAGCAACTCTGAGATAGCCGAGCGCCAACCGCAAACCAGGGAGCCCCCACGGCGACGGCATTTCTCTCAAACTTCCTGTGGCGTTCTGGCAGAGGTCGTGATGTCCCATGCAGCTCCATCTGGCCAATTGAATCAAACAACCTGACTGGGCCATGGTGTCTGACTCATGGCCGCACAGTGCCAGGGAATCTTCACATAACTAAGATACATTGTAGCACTAAATGACTACGAGCTTGCCAGCGGCACTTTAGCATAGCTGGAAGCCCCCAAGCCTGCAGAGCAGCGTGCACACACCAAAGGCTGCACGCTGCCACCTACCAATCAGTGACTTCCACAGCACTTCGCAGTGACAGCTGGCATATGCACATGTGCGTGACAATGCATTTCAGTGTGGTGATGCGGGGCACCAGACTGCAATGCGTTACTTTAACGCCTGATGAGTGATACTTGGCATGGCTGCTCACTCTTTGGTACCTTGGCACAGAGCAGTCAGGCTAAACTAAAGAGGCACTGTGGAACATATTTTGCTGGGCTGTAGACAATGCATTGGCACGATGCCACACAGGGCTGGGAATGCATCGGAGTTGGGACATTGCAAATGTCGGCGATGTGGTGCCCGATACTCGTGCAGCAGTGATGATGCCGAGGCTCTACATCTGTAAAGTTGGGGCTGCATTGTAAGTCTAGGGCATTGCTTTGCTTAGTCGGCAAGCAGGGTCCACGGCTTTGGTGCAGGCTGTGGCGATGCAGCGATATTGCAGGGAAATGTGCTGGTTCCAATCCAATTCCAATTCCAATTCCAAAAATTCTTTATTTCGGCCGCAATGGGCCATAAAAGATACAGTAAAATACAGTACATAAATACACAGTAAAATGGAATGCATATGTTGCAGAAGTATTTTCATATAAAAGGCTAGAGAATCTGCATGGGGTAAGGAACACAATGGCACCAGTTCAGGGGGACATTTTCTTCCTTATTAACCAAGCTGCCATTAGGAATTTTGACACCGCAAAGACAATATGTCCCAGGGTATTGGTTTTCATAACCCTGTATGCTTGTAGGTATTCACGAAAACCCAGGTTCCGGCACAGCGGGGCAATCCAACGCTTCCTGGGATTCCGGTATGCGTGGCAAACAAACATTATGTGTAAGTCATCTTCATTCTTGGTTTTACAACAAGGACAGAGTTTGTCACCCCCGGTGCGCCATTTGTGAGTAAATACTTTAGTGGGGAGTGTGCCAAACCTCCATTGCAGAAACAATTTCCTTGCCAAAAGAGGAAAGATAAAATCCATAAAAGGTTCAAAGAGGTAAGAATTTTTGGACTCCATAAAACGACTCGTAAGGGTGCCGGTGCAATGAGCATTGTCCATGTCAGCCAAATTTTTGTTCTTGTACAGCTGGGCAAGAGTTTTGCGTGTGATCCTTTGACAACCCTGAACTGGATCATCCCAGAGGTCTGGCAAATTCAAACTGGACAATTCTGATTTAATAAAAGCCAGCCAGGGGATTTTGTTACTGCCATTCAACCTCAGTACATGGATAAGGTCCTGCCTATAATGATGCAGTTCCTCAGTGGACCATATCCGATGCCAGAACTTCACGGGTGTGGATAAAAGATCTTCAGCAATGGAGTGTAGGCCCAAGTCCAATCTTAGAGGGAGCAGTGGCGTTCCCTGCGGGAGAGCAAGCAAGCGTCTCAAAAATGTATTTTCCACCGCTAACAATGCCTTCCCTGCTTTGAAACCCCACAGCTCGCTGCCATACATGGCTGCTGCCTTCGCTTGAGTTCTATAGGTTTCAAGAGCCGGGCTTACAGGCTTAAAGGTGGATTTATTTGCCACCTTCAGGAGTGCGCCCGCTAGCTGGGATAGCTTCAACCTTGATCTCGCTATCTGGCAGTCCCAGGCCAGGTTTTCTTGTAGTGTTACCCCCAGATAGACAAAGGTCGAGACCCTCTCAAGGCTAACTTCCCCCAGTTTTGGGTTGGGTCTGGTTCTGGCTGGGGGATTAAAGATCATAAACTTAGTCTTTTCTGTGTTGACCTCCAACCCGTGTTGCCGACAGAAAAGGCCAAAACCATTTACAATCCTCTGGATCCCCATGGGGGATTTGGAAAGCAGGAGGGTATCATCAGCAAACATGATTGCCGGAACCCTCCTGCCTGCCAAAACCGGGGCATCATTGTCCTCGACAGTGTCAAGATGTTGAATGACACTGTTAATGAACAGGCAGAAAAGGGTTGGCGCCAGGACACAGCCCTGTCTGACTCCTCTAAGGACAGGGAATTTGCCCGAAAGCTTACCATCCCTCCCACACCTTACTTGGGCATAGTTGTTCTCGTGAAGCCTGATGATAGTACTAAGAAGGTGTGGGGGCACTCCTAGCTGATGCAAAACCTCCCAAAGTTTCCCTCTAGGGACTAGGTCGAAGGCTGACCTCAGATCCACGAAGACCATGTACAGTCTTCCACCCTCTATGGTGACAGTCTTCCAATATAGGAGAAGAAGGCGGAAGATCTGATCCATGGTCGACGTGTTCTTTCTGAAGCCAGCCTGAAGGGGGGTCATGATGTCATTTTCCTCCACCCAGTCCAAGAGGTGATTAAGGATGAGGCGCGCAAAAAGCTTCTGGGGGACATCTATTAGGCTAATGGGCCTGTAGTTGGCGGGGAGCAGAGTAGATCCCTTCTTATGGATCGGAACAATCTCTGCCCCCAGCCACGACCCGGGGATTGACATACCTCCTATGATGGCATTAAAAAGAACAAGGAGGTATGGGCCCCAGATGTCCAGGTGGTGCCTAAACAAATCCCCAGGTAGCCTATCTAGACCCGGCGCCTTCCCCGGTGGTAGTTGCTTCAGGGCTGCCTCCACTTCCCCCAGGGATAATTCCAATTCACGGTCCTGCATGCCAGAAGGCGCATCCAGAGCTGTGACAGGACAAGGATTGGTTTCTCTATAGAGTTCCCCAAAATGGGCCTCCCAGACCTCGGGGGCAATATTGGGTTCTACTGCGTTCTTAAGTTCCCCTGTGCCATTGTTAACAAGAGCCCAGAATTTACGGGAGTCCCTAACTTTTAGGGCATCACAAAGATCGTGCCAGTGGTTCCAGTCCCACTCGGTCCTGGCAGACGCCATCACTGTTTTATAGTGTTTCCTATGGGCACGCACCTCAGCCTTGTTTGACCCCTCTTTTATTGCAGCAATGAGCTCAGACTTTGCTGCCCTACAAGAGGAGGTATACCAGGTGGGAACATGGGTCTTTTTCTTTCTATTTGGCACCAGCGGGTGGAATACCTCAGCCAAATCTCTTACAAGACCCTGGTGGATGTCACCCAGTTTCTCATTGTATTCCGGGGTTCTTGGTGCGTTTAACAGTGCATCCACCTCCATAAACCTTGGGATTGCCAACCCGTATAATTTGCTAATGGCCTCTTCTGAGCTCACCAGTTTTCCCCACTTAACCCGTCGCCTGCTGGTTGTGAGAACCAAATCCCCCTCCTCTCCCCCTGAGTTTTCTACCACTTTTCCCGCTGCATGGGGAGGCCACTGGATATATAAGCACAGGGCGTTATGATCGCTATCCGACCTGTTTATTACCCTAAAGTCGTGGACTTTAGGCCAGAGTGAGATATCCACCATGATGTAATCTAGCCTCGACTCATGACCCCTCCTATTAAAGGTGCACACTGAGGGAGTATCGGAGATGGTGCGCCCATTACAAGCCCTCAGTGCGTAGTTCAGGGTAAGGGACATAAGTTGTATTACAAGGGGGGACCAGGCTTTAGGATATGGGGAGGACGAAGGTGGGACTCCCCAATAATCGTCTTCAGCCGTGAGGGCACCCTCCGACATGCCCTCCAGGGGTTCAAAGTGGCAGTTGAAGTCTCCTCCAAGCACCACCTTGAGGTCTCCCGGCAGCTGCCCCAGGAAGGAGGAGAGGTCGTTTAGGGTGGGGGATTCGTCAGGCGCCGCAACCGGTCGAGAGTAGACATTCACAATGGCCCAAGATGGTTTACCAGGCCATGTGAGCCGCACACACTGGATGTCCTGCGAGGACGTAGGTACCTGTTCCGCCTGACATCCAGTGTGACTCGCAATCCAGATCGCCAGCCCGCCCGACGGCCTCCCCCTCCCACCCCATTTGGCAGGAATCTCAAATACATCAAACCCATTCCTGGTTACAGTGTCCCGTGCCCAAGTTTCTTGAAGGAGGAGGATGTCGCTACTGGCCAGTAATTGGTCCCACTCCGGTGTGCCTTCCTTGTTTGCAATACCCGCTACATTCCAAGAAACAATTCTCAGTCCCTGATCTGTGGGTAGAGCGCCTTGACCATCAGTGGGGGATTGCATATGGTCGGTAGGTGGATGAGTTCCTGGCACAATGGTAGGTGGGCCAGCCAGCTCGACCCCCCCGGGTTGCAGGATGTGGCCAGTCCCGGCGTTGTGGGAAGTCCCCTGTAAGCCCAAACTATCACCGCTGTTAGGTAGTCGATCACTAGCGTTAACCTGCGGGGCGTATTCTATTGCGGGGGCTGCAGTCATTCCCACCCGACTTTGCGCTTTGCCTTTAGCATTAACCAGGGAGCCAGGTTCAGCTACAGGGGTTCTGCTCTCTCCCACCCCCCTGAGAACCTCATCTATCATCTTTCCCGAGCCAGACGAGGTGTCACTGATTTGTAGTCAGTCGACCTGGTCTAGGCAGGAGAATCTGTTGTAATGTATGAAATTTGCCTGGGCATGCGAAGGGTGGTGCCTTGGTCTGTAGCGTGAGCCATCCACAGCATAGCCCACCCTAGTCCACCCCTTCTCCCCCCTTGCCTCTGTGCTGCTTGCATTTGGGTAGAAGTACGAGAGGGGGACTAGTTCTATGTTGGACTTGTCAGGCCTAGCAAGCCAATTAGAAATGTAGTTGGCTATGTGGGGGCTTTTAAAACTTATGATGATACAATCCCCAGCCTTGTTCTTTGGGGTGTAACCAATCCAAGGGATCCTCCTAGCCATCAGGACCTCGCCTTTCAGGTTAGGGGGCAGCGGTCTGTTGATGCTAAGCCAGCTTATCACCTTGTTGCGTAACGAGTCTTGGGGCTCCCTCATATCACCAGTTAGCTCAGGTACTCCCACCATGATTACCGTATAAGGGACCGCTTCTGGGGGCAGGTTGACCACCCTACGCCTATCACATTGGGGAGCAGGACCATCAGTAGTGACATTTGTAGGGATCATGGCTCCCCCAGTCTGTGGCGCTAGAAGTTGCTTTGATCTCCTTGGGGCCGGAACAGGGGGCCTGGGAGCCGAGGGCAACAAAGGGGGCGCCTGAGGAACAGGCGCCCCGACCGTGCCCAGCAGTACCGCATTAGCCCCCTGCGACGGTGTACCGGACCGCAGGCTATTCACCAGGGAGGCCCGGGGGACTGGAGTGGGGTTGGTCATAATTCTATCTGTCCCAGGGCTTTTCCTTAGGTGACTGCTTTCCAGGGCCTTCAATCTGGACTCTATGGCGTCCAGTTTAGCTGCAATGGGAGTTAACAAATTCCTCATAATGTCAGTGAGTGTGTTGACTAATGAGTCAGTGCTGGTAGAAGTAGAAGTTGCCCCACCAAAAATGAAAGGACCCGTGTGCAAGGGTAGGGAAGCAGGAGCTGGAGAGCCTGTGCGAATCGGCCTGGACCCTGATAGGTTGAGGTCAGGAGAGGCAGAAATGTCTATGCTGTCAGTCTGATTTAACTCTACTATGTCCACTTTGGCCCTCTTTGCCTTCTTTGCTTTCCTAACCCTTTTCCTTTTGGGGGGGTGCTGTACTATGCTACCTACATCATCTATGGGCAAGTCGGCTTGACCTGCATCTTGTAGGACTGTTCCTCTGCTTTCCGGGATGGTAGTGTGATCAGAGATCCCAGATAGCCGGGAGGAGTTCCTGTCCCTCTGCATCAAGGGAGTTCTTAACTGCTGAAGGACCGACTCAATCGTCTGATCAATGCTGTCCATTAGTGACATGTGGGTGACATCCAGTGTGAGCGGTGTACTCGCCTCTGTAGAAAAGGTATCTCCCTGATCCAGAAACACACTTTCCGGGCCCATCTCAAGGTGGGCCTCAGGGATTGACGAGCATTTACTAGCTAGGTTACTCGTCTTTGGGAAAAATTTGTCCAGAGTGCTTGTACCTTGTTGGGCAGACTTGCTTCGTGAGGTTCTGGACGCCATGATGGAATATGTAGGGGGAGGTGGAGAAGACCCGAGGCGTCAGAGGGGTGGCCCGGTCCGGTCTCTGCCGGCCTCTAACGGCCTAGAACGGCCCGCTCTTTGCCCGGTCTTCGCCCCGGTGGCCGCCCCGCGCGCGTCCCGCGATGCGCGTGAGCAGGGTCACCTATATATGACAGGGGGGCGTGGCACTGGGAGGGGGCGCGGCGCGGTGGGAAGAGGAACCAGCTGGCGATGACCACTGGAATGCTGGTCCTCGCAGTCCCGCACGCCTGCGCCTCTCACCTCCGCTGCGGCCGGTCTTCCAAAGATGCTGCTGATACCCCAGGCGTTAGCTCCCAGCCAGGAAAGTGGCGAGCAATCCGAAGGTCAGAGTTTCTCCACTTCTCCACTTCGAGCGGCTCCCGCGGAGCGGGGGCCGCGAGGAGTTTTAAGGAATTACAGGCGAGGGGCGCGGCACTGGGAGGGGGCGCGGCGCGGCGGGAAGAGGAACCAGCTGGCGATGACCACTGGAATGCTGGTCCTCGCAGTCCCGCACGCCTGCGCCTCTCACCTCCGCTGCGGCCGGTCTTCCAAAGATGCTGCTGATACCCCAGGCGTTAGCTCCCAGCCAGGAAAGTGGCGAGCAATCCGAAGGTCAGAGTTTCTCCACTTCTCCACTTCGAGCGGCACCCGCGGAGCGGGGACCGCGAGGAGTTTTAAGGAATTACAGGCGAGGGGCGCGGCACTGGGAGGGGGCGCGGCGCGGCGGGAAGAGGAACCAGCTGGCGATGACCACTGGAATGCTGGTCCTCGCAGTCCCGCACGCCTGCGCCTCTCACCTCCGCTGCGGCCGGTCTTCCAAAGATGCTGCTGATACCCCAGGCGTTAGCTCCCAGCCAGGAAAGTGGCGAGCAATCCGAAGGTCAGAGTTTCTCCACTTCTCCACTTCGAGCGGCACCCGCGGAGCGGGGGCCGCGAGGAGTTTTAAGGAATTACAGGCGAGGGGCGCGGCACTGGGAGGGGGCGCGGCGCGGCGGGAAGAGGAACCAGCTGGCGATGACCACTGGAATGCTGGTCCTCGCAGTCCCGCACGCCTGCGCCTCTCACCTCCGCTGCGGCCGGTCTTCCAAAGATGCTGCTGATACCCCAGGCGTTAGCTCCCAGCCAGGAAAGTGGCGAGCAATCCGAAGGTCAGAGTTTCTCCACTTCTCCACTTCGAGCGGCTCCCGCGGAGCGGGGGCCGCGAGGAGTTTTAAGGAATTACAGGCGAGGGGCGCGGCACTGGGAGGGGGCGCGGCGCGGCGGGAAGAGGAACCAGCTGGCGATGACCACTGGAATGCTGGTCCTCGCAGTCCCGCACGCCTGCGCCTCTCACCTCCGCTGCGGCCGGTCTTCCAAAGATGCTGCTGATACCCCAGGCGTTAGCTCCCAGCCAGGAAAGTGGCGAGCAATCCGAAGGTCAGAGTTTCTCCACTTCTCCACTTCGAGCGGCACCCGCGGAGCGGGGGCCGCGAGGAGTTTTAAGGAATTACAGGCGAGGGGCGCGGCACTGGGAGGGGGCGCGGCGCGGCGGGAAGAGGAACCAGCTGGCGATGACCACTGGAATGCTGGTCCTCGCAGTCCCGCACGCCTGCGCCTCTCACCTCCGCTGCGGCCGGTCTTCCAAAGATGCTGCTGATACCCCAGGCGTTAGCTCCCAGCCAGGAAAGTGGCGAGCAATCCGAAGGTCAGAGTTTCTCCACTTCTCCACTTCGAGCGGCACCCGCGGAGCGGGGGCCGCGAGGAGTTTTAAGGAATTACAGGCGAGGGGCGCGGCACTGGGAGGGGGCGCGGCGCGGCGGGAAGAGGAACCAGCTGGCGATGTCCACTGGAATGCTGGTCCTCGCAGTCCCGCACGCCTGCGCCTCTCACCTCCGCTGCGGCCGGTCTTCCAAAGATGCTGCTGATACCCCAGGCGTTAGCTCCCAGCCAGGAAAGTGGCGAGCAATCCGAAGGTCAGAGTTTCTCCACTTCTCCACTTCGAGCGGCAACCCTGGTTCCAATCAAAACGTCAGTGTCGATGTGTTGGTTTCTTGGTTTGCAGCACCAAACACTCACTTCCGAGGGTCCTGGACTGGAATTGGCATCACTTGGCAGATTAGGACTCACAACAGTGGAGTCCAGGTGCTGGCAACACGCTACAGGGGAGGTCTTTAATACCCCTAAGACTTGAGAAACAGGAGGCAAATCGAACAGGCTCTTGGAGAACTTTTTGCGATGCAGGATGTAAAGTGTCAGGTCCAGTCCTATCCCTATCAGGCAAGAATTAGCAGTTTCAGCTTATTTTATTTTGCAGATTTACTTAAAACCAATGCAATGTGTGTCTAAAATAGAACCATGTATAAAATATTAATTCAAAATATTAATATTTCAGCATAATTAAAATAAAACACTTCTGTTGCATTCAAGTTTAAAAGATACATATTTAAACATGAGAGAGCAGCCAGTATAAGTTGACCGGTCATTACTGCGATTGTTGTGCCCCCTATAAAAATAGATAATCCAAAGTCTCCTATGCTCCAACACAGCTTTAATGGTTGTTTGGCATTTTTGCTCTGGTCACTTCAAGATATCCGACTAGTCTGGTGTTCAATTGAGGTGATGCTGGGTCGAAGCAAGCCAAAACTGCTTGTCTCCTTCTCCGAAATACATCTTTGATTAAAGGGGATTTTTAGCAGTTGCCTCCTTTCTTGAAGCATCTCAGTGCACAAGCAAATAGTGTGGATGATGTCGCCCTGGCCGTTTTTGCACAAACTGCAAGCTGTAAAAGTCTGTGCCCTTTTCCATGGTGGAAGATGCTGCATACATGGTATCACTCCAACTCATAGCTTTAGGAATTTTAATTTCTGTGCTTTAGGGTAGCCCAGGTTAAAATATTGCTGTGGGGCTAGAGTCTTGTAAGAATTTAGCGTCATCCAGGCGTGTGTTCTGGATGAAAAAGCAGCTTTATCCTCCACCAGTGACTGTTTTTTCAATGACTTCCAGACTAGTTTCTTCATAGTTAAGTGATGGCACTGTGCATTCCAAAGGGGCAATAAACCTGTATTTGCCAGTGCCTCCTGAAGATACAATCTTGTGGGTGAATTCTCCCTCTGTTGGATATCTTGCCACAGGAGGTGGTTTAGTGAATTGGGGGGTGATGTTCTCATTTTATTCCAACAGTTGATATATGCTCCATATCTGGCCTGGGTTTGCTTTAACAGGCCAAACTCCAGTCTAAGTTGCGCTGGGGAGGTGTAGTTTGGGAGGCTAAACATAGCTCTGTATGTTTTTACAAGTGTTTTATCCAAAAGATTGGTATCTCTTCCTCGCAGAGCTTCGCTACCATAGGTGTTTGTAGGTAGAATTTTGGCCCGTGCTACTGTTAGAAGAGGGCTCAGCATGGGACCTAGTAGTTTGGCAGATACACTTTTCATGGTTATGGCAAGGATCATTCCTTTCCTTTTGATCTTTCCTTGTTGGCTGGTAATCAGGCAAGAAATAGCAGGCAGCAGGCCAACACAGCATAGCAAACAGCAAAGTGTCAGTATCTGTTGGAACAAAAAGAGCTCTTATTCCTGGTAGAATGTACTCATTTCCTGAAGTGTTCTCAGTATATGGTTACAGTGGTCCAGTATGTATAACCATTTTTGCCTTGAAATAGGGAGACTTCAAAGAAAGATGTTTGTAGTGCAAAAGAGCCAGGCCTTTTCTGCCCTGGCTCCAGACACACTACAGGGTGGCATGCAATTCTTTGCGTGGGGACAGGCACGGCCCTATTCAGGTGCAAGTGTCAGCCCTTGCTCTAGCTCAGGAAGACCCAACAGCCTTGTGGTGGGCCATCAAGATATGTAGGGCACACCTCAGCTTCCTTTGTGACTGTCTAGAGGGAATGCACAAAGTCCAGCTGTCACCCAACCCAGACGTTTATTCCAGACATTGGCAGAGGCACTGAATGGTTAAAGTAAGAAAAAGCCAACTTTCTAAAAGTGGCGTTTTGAGTCCAGCCACTTAAAAACCAGCTTCACTAAAAGGTGTGTTTTTAAATTGTGAGTCCAGAGACACCAAATTTACTTTTCCTATCTTTTCCCAATTTGAAGTTTTACAAGGCAGCTCCAATACTAACATATGGGAGGGATAGACCTGCTGTAGTGTAAAACAAATGTAGCGTTTTTTCTCTACCAGGACATGTAAAACTCAAAAGTACATGTCCTACCTTTTAAATAAACTCCGCCGTGCCCATGGGGCTACCTAGGGCCTACCTGAGGGTTTCTCGTATGAAATAAAAGGGCAGGTTTGGGCATGGCAAGTAGGTGAATTTGCCAGGTCGATATGGCAGTTTACAAGCTGCAAACACTGACTCTACAGTGGCAGGTCTGAGACATGGTTTAAAGAGCTTCTCATGTGGGTGGGCCTACCAGTACTGCATGCCCACTAGTAGCATCTAAGTTATTGACCCTACATATAGTGCATGGTACAAGGGACTTATCAGTAAATCAAATATGCCAAACATAGAGAAACCGAATGCTATTACATTTTAGACACACTGCATATGCACTTTAGCACTGGTTAGCAGTAAGAAAAGTGCACAGAGTACTAAAGCCAGCAAAACCAAAGTACAGCACTCATTCAAAAACAGGAGGTCTGAAGGCAAAAAGAAGGGGGGAAACTGCACCAAAAAATGACAGGTTTAGCAATCTGTTATTGTGTCATTCACATTTTTCTTCTACCCCCTACACCATGGGGCAATGGGTTAGCTCTCTTTACCATTGGCTAACTTCACTGAAAGTGAAGGTATTTGTCCATTTCACAAGTATCACTTCCAAACACAAAGTAGTTCCCTTAAGTGCCAGGAACTACCATGGCAATGTGTGCTTTTTGAGACAAACATTTTTTGCTTTTTTCAATATTTTTTAGATTGACAAGTGCCCAGCAGCTTCTTCGAATATGCATTATTTGCAAAAAATGTGACAAACCAAAAGAAGTATTTACCAAGTAAAAAAGACTGGTTGACAACCCCAGACCTATTGTCTTTACCAATGCTTGTTTTTATTTTAAAAGGGCTTGGATTTTCGTGTAGCTACCTGGGGACTTGGTTATTTCTTGGTGATTATAAAGTGTGAAATATTGTTCATCTCTAGCATCAGTTTGTATGCATGCAGCTAGGATTTTCCCTTCTCTTGAGACACCAAATTCAGGACTTTTTATTATATATAACGCAGAGGTTCCCAAACGTTTTAGAACCATGATCCACCTTTTCGAACAACAAATGTTAGTGACCCACCATGCTTTATTGGACATGTGGATCACTAATCCCCATGTTAAAAGAATAAAGCAGCCAGACGTTCACTCTCTGTTCCCACTGCTACCTTCATGTCCCCTGAGGAAAAGTGGTAGCCTATGAAACTCTCGTACTCTTGCATCGGGATGGAGGAAATTTCTGAAGTCTACTCCCTAGCACACGTTTCAAGTAAATTAGTGGTTTCCCTCTTACTGGTAGATAAACACAATAGTACAATAATAGAAAAAAAACATATTTTCTCTATTCTTTTGTTTGTTCACGCTTTATTCTGGTTCTCTCGGCCACAACCAACACGTGTTTCATCGCTACAGGGTTTGATCCCTGCCTTCCTCAAGGCTATTCTGTCCAAGTAAATGCTTTTTTAGTCTGGTGTTAATTCCATCCCACTCAGGGGTTCTGTTAGTTATCACGATTGTTCCGCAGTGTGGTTCTTTTCGCTTCTATGTTCCGGTCCTTTCACCCAAATCAAGTCCTCATCTTATATATGATGCAGGGTACAATCATAATCTTCCTCTTGGCATGCGAAAACCGTGTGCGGCACGCTTTGATCTTGCCCTGTGGAGTTTAGTGGATCTCCACACCTTTTAGCCCCGGTATCTCACTTTTCTAATAGAAAACAATAAGTGCAACTCAAACCCTGTGGCGCCAGAAATACCTATACGAATAACCACTGCTCACGCATTTCTTTAAACTTGGTGGAAACTTCTGCTCTATGATCATGCCTTTCTTTCAAATCTTTATTTTGTCTGTAAGCCATAAAAGAGCAATAAAACATAGTACAAAACCTGAAAATCAAACAAGCATACACCAAAAAAGTAATAAAAGCTGCTTAGATCAAATACACATTCAAAAATATTTAATCAAATCATTGCAGCAAAAACCTTTAATAAATCCAGTAAAAAGAGTCACAAAGGTGAACAAAAACAGTCTTGGTCCATAAATTATCATGGTGCTAGTGCATAGGGGAAAACAAAACTCTAACGGCACCCTGTGCTTTAATAATGTACAGATACAGTCATGAACTTCAACGTCTCAAAGTGCTGGCGCACAAGGGAGAGGAGAGACACTGGCAGCACCCTGTGCTGTTGTGACATCAGGTCCCACATTAACCTTGGCCATCATGTGCCCAGCCCTGTACATCGGCAGAAGGTAACGGGAGACAGCAAAAACAATGCTTTGTCTTGTGGTGTATCTGAAAATATGAAGAGCCTCAACGTGTTTTTAACCCTTACATTTCAGCATACTGGGAGAACCCATTTTTCCTCCCCTTCACACAGGGGGAGGGAAGAACAGTGCATGTTCACAGTTTCCTTGCTGGCACCACAGTAGGGGTATGCCCACTTATCCCATTCATGTGGACGACCCCAACCAGAGGTGAAGGAGAGCAGGGGAAGGGTGCCATAATGAAGCAGGAGGTATAATTTCCTAGCTTCCCCGGGTTCAATCTCATCAAGGAACCGCTCCATTTTAAAATTATTCTTCAGCAAGAGGAAAGTGTCGGTCAGGGGCCCACGGGAGGGTTGGGACTGCGTTAGGTTAATTGTACACTGGCCATAATTGGCTTTGATGGTATTCTTACTAATAGACCCTGCTGTCATTAGGTCTTCTCAAAACAATCCCATTACTCGACTTTCTCAGTATATCTCTGATATATCTAATCTATAGTATTTTGTCGGAACCTGGCGGCGGAGAGCAAGAGTTGCCGGCGATCCGGCGTGGAACACCTGATGATAGCAGGTCTTCAGAGGGACACGTGATCCTTCAGGACACAGATGTAAGAATTGAGTGGGGTAGCAGGTACGCGTGAGAGACGCTAAACCCAGGTGTGGTTTACAAGAGAGTGGAAATTAAAGTGGATAACCCCTGTTTGCCCTGAAGAAGTTGCTTAAATTAATAGCAACTAAACATGTTGGCGACAATGATTCACACAAGATTCTGCTTGGTGTGAGTCGTTTTTAATTTGAAGATTTCGCAGCCCAGAATAAATCCAGAGTGGCCAGTGAATTCTTCAATTTTAATTGTGTGAGATTCACGTTTTCATTTCTCACTAAGGGTTGGTGTATGTGCACACTGAAATAGCAAGGGTTCATGCTAACTTGCTATGGTAAGAACAATCAGCAGACTGGGGGGCTGATGTTAAGAAAAAGCACTGTTTTATGTTGTTGGTCTTTTTCTTGTGTTTGTCTTTCCTTTCCACTATTAAAAGAGTGAGTTACCGATGATGATAAATGGGTACACTGGCAACTGCTAGCCAGAAAACCCCATTGGCGGTACTTCGGTGAGGGGTTCACTCTTTCTCCCACATTTTTTCCACTTCATTTTTTGTGGGTGATGGCATTGTGACAATTTTATCTGCATCTTGTGTGTACCTTGATATCTTCTGACACATGTACAGGTATGAATAGCCTAAAAACAGTGGGCTTGTGGTAGTAGAAATTGTATACCACTACATTCCTTGTATACAAAATAGTAATAATATGAGTTTCAGGAGGGACAGGCCATTTGTTGTTTATTACAGTGTGAGTGGGGGGCGGCCTGCACCCTCTCTTTTCCCCCTGAGGCTCCAATTAATTTTATAAGATCCAAGATTTCTTCCAACCCCGGTCAGTATGATACAAGATCGAGAATGTCCCAGGAGCCTCCACCAATGGAGGACCAGTCTCCTCCCTGTCGCTTCTGAGATTTACTGAATATTCATATCTAACCTCTGGGGACATGCAGAAATGCCCCCTAGACGGCAACCTACATGCTGCAGTCTGCTTCATTAAGGGTCTTAAAAAGTGATCACATCACCCCCATCCTGATGGAACTGCACTGGTTCCGCTTGCCCACCTGTAGGTTGCAACGCCAACTGCATCTTGTACAATGCCATTACGACCTGCACTCCTGCCCATCTACATCATAACCGAACCATTCCCCATGAATCTCAGCACACCTATTCCCAAAACACTGTCATGATGGAGATGAAGATGTGCTGGAAAGAAAAAAACAGGGACATGCCTTCTCCGTCTACGCTCCAGGGATATGAAATGGCATGAGGGTGTCCATCAGGACCAGCCCCCGCCCCCGGTCCATTTTAGGAATAAGCTGAAGATGAACAGCTTACAAGAACAATATATCTAGGGATGGGTGTAACTTGCGTCATTTGTTCCAGTGTAATTAAAACAAAAACAGAAAAGATTATATGGAACTATGAAGGGATCGTAACAGAGCATGTGGCACTCCTGTTTTGTGCCCAAAATGGGCAAGAGGATGCATTTTGTGCTAAGAAAATAGGGCTAAATATAACAAAACACGGACAGCAGCAGCCACTTTTCACTTGCGCTCACGAAGTTCAGTGTTCCCGTGCTCCTGCGGGTGGCTATTAGTGCCAAATTACTGATAATTATGCAAATGGGCATACTTGCCAAATTTTCTGTAATTCTGCTGGAAAAGAGTATCCGGAAATTACCAAAGTTACTTTGATTACTTTGGCATAGTTATCATTGAGCCTAATTATATCACTAAAATGTCCCCTTCGTCTCTTGGACCCAGGCAGCTCTACTCTCCTCAACCCCTGCCCTGTCTGTCCCCTCTGATTGTCTTTTTGACTTCGGGCCTGTACAGTGCTGTGCCCTACTGGGTAGGTTTGTGCTATGCAAATATCACATACACACATATATTCATACAAACAGTTCCAAGGGTACCACAGGCGTACCAGGTGTAATAGATGCAGTGTCCTGTTATGCAGGGCTTTAAGTGGGCCGGGTCTCACCAGTGCTGAGCACCGTCAGTTTTTTAAAAGGGGCCTCGAAACTGGTCTCTATCGGGCTCTGTTTTGTGCCCCGGCACAGACGGGCCATTTTTTTCTGTACTGCAGTGACAGCAGGCACATCAGTGTGCGCGTGCTCACACTGATCACTTCTCACTAGTGGAGAAGTTACAGCATGACGTCATGCCAGGTGAGCATCGTGGTGGAAAGGAAATTCTTTAAAGAGTCATTTTCTCTCTGGATTTCCCTTCTCCTTTTGAAACACAGGAGCAGCAACATCGTCATGGTGTCACCAGGGCTTTAAGTGGAAGCTTTTTCAATATTATATACAAGCCATAGTTTCTGCTTATTTATTTTATGCAACTAACAACCATTGACAAAGCCAACAGTCCTGACTTGTTGTAGGTATGATGTTACTTGTATCATATATCTGGATGCAATGATAGAAACAGCAAACTATCATTCGGGCAGCACACAATGCTAAACACAGATTTTTAGGTTATGTGTTTTTAAGCCACGCCCGTAATTACATCGGTCACACCCCTTTGAGAGACCCTCCAGGTATTTCATCTCACTTAAAGTCTACAGTGAATTCCTCTTGTTTTTTACAAATTCGGTTATTTCTTCTTGAATGCTCCTCTATGTTACCTATCTTTTTTTTCACATATATTATTTGGCAAATGTTGTCATTCTTAACTGAGGCTCAGGTCTCCATTACATACGTCTGTTGTGCGTTCTTTTGCAACTCCATGCTCTGTTTGGTAGGCAAATGCTACCCTAACAAGTTTCAAAATGTTTTATAAATGTTAAAATTGTTGATTTCTCTTCAACGTTATCAATGCATTCAGGCTAGTTGGGATTATGTCAGAAAATTTAATAAACTGTAGGGCTCAGAGGGCTCTGGGTTGCCCTAGGCAGAGCTATGCAACTCTTTGAGTTCCAGGTCTTTGTAATAACTTTACTATTCCTAATGCAGAGGTCTGTTATTTTGGACTTCTCTCATTATTTCTATAACACTAGTTCTTGCTAAAACTGTTTTTATTCGATGACTGGGAGTTACTTTGACCGTTGCAGAGGTTATTTTCTGATTGTCCCAGTGGTGTCTGGTATTCTAAGTGCCTTCGTACATGTGCAAGCATCTTTCACTCAGTTCAATAGTTTTTAAAAGTTTTTTATCACTCTTTGTGTCACCTGCTATGTCTATAAGCTGGGTATTGTTTAATAACATGCCTAAAGTATTGATTTTGTCTAATGATTAATTAATGAATCATTAATTGCAGGTCTGCTAGAAAACTTGCTACTGATATATTCAATCTCATTTTAGAAATTGATTTAGACATTATGGTCCTCACAGAAACTTGGTTAAATAGCTCGTCCTCACCCATCCTCGATTTACTGGATCCTCCTTCCCATGACCTAATCCGACTAAATAGAATCGGGAAACTAGGGGGAGGGGTAGCCTGCATTTATCATAACTCAATATCAGTCTAGAAAGCGGACTCCATCGGGCTATCCTCCTGTGGTTATCTATGCATTAATATCTCTGATGCTAAGGGCATCGCCAGCAAGCTACACATATTCTACCACCCACCAGGCGATAACTTGACCTGTATTGCCAAGATAATGGTGATCATGACATCCAATGCCAACTCACAAACTCCTCATATTTTCTTGCGTGACTTTAACCTCCATTGAAACAACGCAAACGAGCACATTGTAGGATGTCTTAAAGAGTTTCTGTCAGAACAGGAGCTATCTCAATTCTGTGACAGCCCAACTCATAACAAGGGAGAGACATTGGACCTCATCATTGCAAAATCAAACATCGTCCTAAGAGAATCCATCACCCCATGCGATTGGTCTGATCATTACTCATCCTCTTCTCCATCAATATCGAAGCTATTAAAAAAAGGGGCCAACCCTCAAAATCAAGGCAATGGAAACAGAACTTACAAAATATCAACCTCGTCACCTTGGTAAAAATAATAATAATAATAAAGGGGTTTGTAAAGCGCATGGTGACGCCATCCCGGCGTGTCCCCGCGCTGTGGAGAAAGGTCAGGGCCAAGTGTAGGAGATTATAAAGAAAACAGGTGGGTTTTCAGAAGTTTTCTGAACATAGTCTTTGTATCCGCTAGTCTGATGCTCATGGGGAGAGAGTTCCATTCTTTGGCTGCCACTACACGAAAAGAGCGACCACCCATTCTGGCTTTCTTGATGCGGGGAACTTTAAGCAATCCTGTTCCTCTAGAGCGAAGAGTTCTGTTAGGTTCATAGGGGATAGCCAGATCGGTCATGTAGGGGGGAGCTTTGTGCGAGACGATCCTGTAGCACATGAGAAGTGCTTTAAATAGGACTCTCTTTTTTATGGGTAGCCAATGCAAAGTGGCTAGGGCAGGTTTAGAGGCAGCTCTTTTTGGGAGTCTAAGGACTAGGCGTGCTGCCGTATTTTGGAGTACTTGGAGTCTCCTGATGTTTTTTTGCGTTGTTCCGAGGAGAAGCACATTGCCATAGCCTATTCTCGAGGTCACTAGAGCTTGGGTCATAGTACGCCTGGCTTCAAGAGGGAGGAGGTCTAAGGTGCGGTTAAGGGTCTTCATAACCCCGAAGCATTTTCCTACCACTTTATGCACATGGCTGTCATAAGAGAGTGTGGGATCAACCCAGATCCCCAGGTTCTTGGCTGCTTTGCAGGGAGTGGGTAACGGCCCCAGACATGATGGCCACCACTCCTTGGTCCAGCTCGTATCCCTGCCTCCAATTACCAAAACCTCCGTTTTTGATCCATTTAGCTTCAGGCAGTGTAGGGTCATCCATCCTGCAAGAGCCTGCATGCAAGTTTTAAAGTTGTCCGCAGCAATGGAGGGGGCTTGGGACAGGGAGATGAGAAGTTGGGTATCGTCGGCATATGAGACTAATTCAATGCCGAACGATTGAACCACTTCAGCCAGAGGGGCCATGTAGAGATTGAACAGGGTGGGGCTCAGGGCAGAGCCCTGAGGTACCCCCTGTTCTAAGGCTATGCTATCAGAGAGGTACATGCCTCTCTGGACCTGGAATCAACGGTTGGTAAGAAATGCTTTCAACCAGCCCAGTGCTTCCTTGGTGACCCCGGCTTTGTTCAGACTGTGTAGCAAGATTGAATGTGCTACAGTGTCGAACGCGGCACTAAGGTCAAGCATAATCAAAGCCATGGTCTGGCCCTCATCAGCGCCTGCCCGTAGTGTTTCAGTCGCTCTCAAAAGGGCGGTCTCAGTGGAGTATCCCGACCTAAACCCTGATTGTGAACTGTGGAAGGCATTATTGGACTCTAGATGGGCCATGAGTTGACTGTTTGCTATTTTTTCGGCCACCTTCGCCAGATAAGGCAGCAACGAGATGGGCCGCAAGTTTTCTAAGATGTCCTGACTTACGTTCGGTTTTTTCTTTATCGGAAGTACGATGGCTTTCTTCCACTCCGCAGGGAGGGTGGCCGTGGCAAAGGAGAGTTGGAGAATGTGTCTCGAGTATGGTTCTAAGACTTTAAGGCTAGCTGCTAATATCTTGGGAGGAGCAGGATCCCAAGGGGAGCCTGATTTGATGCTTTTACAGATGCTTGTTAATGTTGTAATAGAAGGGACTGAAAAGCAATTTAAGCATGTCTCAGCATGAGTGATCTCCAAGTCCTCTATAAAGTCAGAGCCTGAGGGCAGATCATTAGAGAAGTTTGCGTAGATGTTGGTAATTTTACCGGCAAAGTATTTAGCAATATCATTGCACGTTTCAACAGAGTCATTCTGGGACATGTTATCATTAGTTACCACCGAGATTTCTTTAAAAATTTTAAAAAGCTCTTTTGAAGAGTTCTCAGCCTCTCCAATACGAGTCTTATAATGAAGTGCTTTAGTGGAGCGAATTAGTTTATAGTAGTTCATTTGCGCTTTTTTATAATGGTTTTTAGCTGTTGGGCAGAAGTTGGTGCGCCATTCACGTTCCAGTTTTTTGCAGGCAGATTTGGCAGTCTGGAGTTCCGATGTAAACCACGGGGAGGGTTTTCTCATCTTCTTGTTAGTTACCAACTTACGAACGGGAGCGGTACTGTCTAAGGCAGTTAGAACACAGTTCTTTAGACATGTATAGGCAGTCTGCAATCTGACACTCCTGGAGGTCCTGTTGCTTCAAGTTTGTCGATAAAAGTATCTAAGCAGAAGTTTTTCTACTTACGACATTGGTAGATCTGCGTGCTATCTTTCCTAATTTCAGACTCAGACACCCATATCTGTAAAGGAATAACATAGTGGTCAGACCAGGGGACAGGTATTGGAGGAAGCGCTTCCACTCCACTCCAATTACCAAATACGGGGTCGAGCAGGTGACCTTGTCTATGAGTAGGGTCCTGGTTTTTAAGAACTAGCTGCAGGGAAAGTAATTCTGTTTTTATGAAGGAGGCATCTTTGTCAAGGGCATCGTCAAAATGAATGTTCATGTCGCCAAGCACTAAGAGTCTAGTTTTCCTCAGGGCGAGGTGTGCCGTAGCCTCTACTAGGCTAGCCGTAAAATCAAACAGTCTGCCTGGGGGTCTGTATATAAGAATGCCTGATAGGGAGTGTTGAGGTCCCAGTAGAATAGTGAAGGAAGCAGCTTCACAGTGGTCAATTGTCAGGGGAGACATGGAGCATTCCAGCGGAGCTCTAACAGCAATAGCTATCCCTCCGCCCCTACCGTCCTGTCTGTCAAGTCTGGAGAGGGAATAGCCAGGAGGCAGCGCCTCTATAATGTCTGGGTCTGACTGTTCGCCAAGCCAGGTTTCAGTTAATAGTAAAATATCGAGTGCTTCATCCTCGAGTAGGTGATAGATTTGGATACAGTGTTTACTGAGGGATCTGCAGTTTAGGGGTTCTTTCATAGAGCCAATTTCTGATGTAAAAGGACATATAGGACAATTGTGTATTGATAGAGCCTCCATGGAGTGTAAACATGGTAGAGTTATAGCGGGACGAAGTTTCAACAGGGATTTTATATCATACCGTATGTGTAGGGGCTTCGGTTGACCAAGATGTATGGCCCCGCGCCCCGTAAGCTGGTAAGCTGTTGCAACTCCACTCTGACCCTCATGACGGACATGACTGATGTACATGACCTCACAACCTTCTACAATGGCGCGTTACTCGAAATCCTGGACTCAACAGCGCCCCTCCAGGGAAAAAGTCTACTCTAAGATTTCCAAACCGTGGTTCAACGTGGGCCTGAACTCGGAGTGTAGACATCTAAGATTTGCAGAGCGTCTATGGAAATCGGCTCCCACCACTGATAATCTTGAGCCCCTTAGAAGGTTAAGGAATTCTTACAATAGGAAGGTTCTTAAGGCAAGAGCAGACTTTTTCAGAGCTCAGCTGAACCAAGCTATCAACCAGCCAAACAACTCTTTGAAATCGTCAAGCATCAATCAAGCAATACAACTAACTCTAGGGAATTAAGCAACCTGGCCAGACCCACTTGTGACATGCTTGCCAATTTCTTCCACGAAAAGACTAAGACCATCGAGCTAGACATACAATCCAAGATGACGCTCCCGCAAACTATGGTCCAAGATTCTAAATGTGGAGCTCTATTGAAAGTACATTTTAAAAATCCAGGGGAAGTCACAAAAAACAATGCCTCATGGCACACCTTCTCGCCAATTTCTCAACAAATTATCGACAACACTCTTCAAGCAATCAACCCCTCTAATAATTTCTCTGACCCCCTGCCTTCTGCATTGTCAACATTTTTAAAACTTCTATCCTACCACTATGGGCTAAAACTGTAAATGCCTCCCTGAGTCAAGGTGTCATTCTGGACTGCCTTAAAATAGGGCAGGTCACACCTATACTTAAGAAAGCTGATGCCACTCCATCTGATCTAAACAACTACCGCCCTATCACCAACATCTCCACTTTGGCGAAACGATTGGAGAAATGTGTACAAAGTCTATTATGCAACCACATTGAGAATTACAACCTCTTAGACAGTCACCAATCGGGCTTCCGCCAAGGACACTGGAAACAGAAAGGGGGGGTTGTGCCCAAATTACCCTCATGTACATGAGCACATGACATCAAAAAGATGTATATAAATACAAAGAAATTAAACAACAGGGGGTGGTGATGGAGTATTCTGAATTAAGCAGAATACTCTCACCCAGTCAGGAGATGGGGCTTAATCCAACACCGTTTTTTAGCTCACTGCACCATTCCAGCTCAGAACCTGGCTATATGCAAATTAGTCTGTCCCTGGCCCAGTGTATCATGGGAACAGGGCAAACCAAACTACCAAGCCAATTCAGACGTGAGTCCCTTGCTCATTGCACCATCAGGATTCAAGCAAGCCGGGCCGAAGAAGGCTGTAATGCCAGAAACCGGTCCCCGGAAGCTTGCTTCCTTCCCAGTGAAAGAATTGGCTTGATAGTTTGGTCTGCCCTGTTCCCATGATGCACTGGGCCAGGGACAGACTAATTTGCATATAGCCAGGTTCTGAGCTGGGATGGTGCAGTGAGCTAAAAAACGGTGTTGGATCAAGCCCTGATCCCTTGACTGGGTGAGAGTATTCTGCTTACTTCAGAAACTCTGTCCATCACCACCCCCTGTTGTTTAATTATTTTGTCCACCATAAGCGTGGAAGGGTATACTCAGACGTGAGTCCCTTGCTCATTGCACCATCAGGATTCAAGCAAGCCAGGCCGAAGAAGGCTGTAATGCCAGAAACCGGTCCCCGGAAGCTTGTTTCCTTCCCAGTGAAAGAATTGGCTTGGTAGTTTGGTCTGCCCTGTTCCCATGATGCACTGGGCCAGGGACAGGCTAATTTGCATATAGCCAGGTTCTGAGCTGGGATGGTGCAGTGAGCTAAAAAACGGTGTTGGATCAAGCCCTGATCCCTTGACTGGGTGAGAGTATTCTGCTTACTTCAGAAACTCTGTCCATCACCAACCCCTGTTGTTTAATTATTTTGTCCACCATAAGCGTGGAAGGGTATACTCAGACGTGAGTCCCTTGCTCATTGCACCATCAGGATTCAAGCAAGCCGGGCCGAAGAAGGCTGTAATGCCAGAAACCGGTCCCCGGAAGCTTGTTTCCTTCCCAGTGAAAGAATTGGCTTGGTAGTTTGGTCTGCCCTGTTCCCATGATGCACTGGGCCAGGGACAGGCTAATTCGCATATAGCCAGGTTCTGAGCTGGGATGGTGCAGTGAGCTAAAAAACGGTGTTGGATCAAGCCCTGATCCCTTGACTGGGTGAGAGTATTCTGCTTACTTCAGAAACTCTGTCCATCACCAACCCCTGTTGTTTAATTATAAATACAAAGAGGCACAGAGGGATCGATTCAGTGTTTATTTGTAATCAAGGTTAAATTAAAAGCCTTGATATATCCAAAAATTGATTTTATAGAGTAATAAATACACAAATTATGGTCACATATATAGCTGTATCAAACAACTAGGTGGAGCACGAAAAACAAGCAACAAATGATTATATACAACAAAGGTACCTCCACTTGTACTCAATCTTTCCATATAATACAATATACAACATATACATCACATATATATATTTACACTCAAATTGCACAAAGAACACAGCCCTACAAAAGACAAAAAAACAAAAATGACACGGAAAAAACACACTTGTATGTCTATGTGCGCATTCCTGAATTCCGAAACTACACTGCCAGGTAGTCCTATGTATCAGCGCCTAGGGCAACTAATTACCCCAACAAAATTATTTCAGCTGGTGCTTATGCTACAGGATAGCACAAATTTAACAATTGAAACGGACTCCTCCACAGAATATCCGCCAAGGACACAGCACAGAATCTGCACTCACACACATTATGGATGACATACTAAAAATGCTTGACCGCAATGATTCATGGCTATTGATACTTCTTGATCTGTCCTCCGCCTTCGATACGGTCAAGCATGACAACCTTCTGTCCCTATTGGAGCGATGGATGGGCCTCTCAGGCACAGTGTTGCAATGGTTCTTCTCCTTCCTGAAAAACAGAACTCAAAGGATAAAGATGAAGAATTCACTCTTGCAACCCTCATTGGTCACCCTAGGAGTTCCTCAGGGATCTGCCCTTTCACTCATTCTTTTCGACCTCCTAATGGAGCCTTTGGGGAACGCACTGAAATCAGCGAACATTCTATATCACTTGTACGCGGATGACACCCAGCTGTATCTGAATATCATCTTGCCAGAAGACTTCATTGCCCTCAACACTATTCTACTGAAAACGCAAAGCTGGCTCACTAACAACCACCTCATGCTGAATACCAAAAAAACAGAACTCATTCTCATCTCGTCACCGAGCCACACACCAAAGCTAGACTTATGGTTAAAACACATAACCTCCTTTGGCTGTGTCCCCCTCATCATTGACTCAGCAAAATCCCTAGGAATCACAATAGACAAACATCTGAATAGGCAGTCGCACATCTCTATTGCCACCAAGGGAGCTAATCACAAGTTGAGTATATTAAGGAAACTCATCCCCTTCCTGCCTCAGCCCGATGGGGGGAGGGGAGACGGCCCAGCACTTTGCCAGGGCCGGTTTTGGTTCCCAGTCCGGCCCTGGCACTTATATATGACAGTCTACCACAAGGTGGTACTATTTCTCTATTTTTAAACGGAATACATCACCGTAGAGTTACCAACATATTTAAAAAAACAAATGCGCTGTGATCAGCGGATTCAGGGCACCACAGGTCTTCCGGTATTAAGTGGAGGCTGAGGATATGTCTCAAAGGACTCGGCTTGTTCAGTGATCTGGACTACCTACCATGATGGCGAGTAATGAAGGCCACCCTGGGGGTCTCATCTCTATATTTAGGCACTGGGCAGCGGGTGGAGTCCTTTCAGGACCAGCGTGAGGTGGCAATAGTGGGTCAAATCCCTCCACTGCTCGGGTGGCATGGCTCTGCAGCTTCTACGGTGTGTGTAGTAGAGCTGCAAAAAACAGCCAATTATGAACAATTAAAAGGGAGACGTGGGTTCCTCGCTGAGTGTTGGCCCTCTGAGTTTCTTTTAAAGAGGGGCTCTGCCTGTCGAGAGTCTTCAGACAGGTGGGCAATTAACTTGTCCATGCTCAGTGTGGAATCGGACAAAACACAACGGCACTGAATCCGAGTGCCCACTTCATTCCGAGGGGGACTGGCGATATGAGAGTTGATGGCACAGTGCTTAATTTGTGTAAAAAGAAGTGCCAGGTCCCAAAATATTTCTTGGAAGTCCACTTCAGCTGGCGTCCCAGCTCCTGTCACAGCTGCCAAATGCGAATGACAAAATTCTAGTCTTTTTTAATATATATATATATATATATATATATATATATATATATATATATATATATATATATATATATATATATATATAAATTGGCAATAAGGAGTTGTGCTAAAAAAGGCACATCACACCAGCATGTGGTCGATAAATATGTGCTGGTGTTTCGATAAAGATGTCGGTGATTGCACAAATTAAGCAGGGTACAGGCCCCAGTACACGTTTGTGGTTATAGAAACGCTCTGTATACTGTGGTCCTCAATTACAAAAAGTGGCGCATTGCTATGTGAAAGCAGCGATGCGCTACTTCTCAGTGCACCCTCCTTGCGACACCAATGATGCGTCTTATTTACAATATGACGCATCATGTCGCAAGGAAGGACAGATACGTCAGTATAACTGACGTATCTGTCGCGCAAAAAATGGTGCATTGCTGGAGTTGTGTCGGAAGCCTGACTCAACGCCAGCAAAGTTGTGAAAGGGCCTGTGTCACCCTCACGCCTGCCATGAGGCAGGCATGAGGTTTTTAAGCATTGGCGTCCTAGAAGTGGCGCAGCGAAATCTCATAGATTTCGCTTTGCAACTCCTACGACCCTTTTTTGCAGGGGGGACGCCCACCCTGCATACATTATACCTGGCGCAGGTATAATGTAATGCAGGGGTTTACGAAGTGACGCATTTACCTACATGCGTCACTTTGTAAATATGGCGCATTTGTTACTCCACTGGTGCATCACAAAAAGTAACGCACCAGTGGCGCAAAAGTGACGCAGGGGCTTATAAATAAG
Source organism: Lissotriton vulgaris (assembly GCF_964263255.1). NCBI lineage: Eukaryota > Metazoa > Chordata > Amphibia > Caudata > Salamandridae > Lissotriton > Lissotriton vulgaris. Next base: position 65,880,205 of record NC_141687.1, read on the forward strand.
CCCCTGTGTATTTCACCCAGAGACTTCCGAAAACAGCTGTGGTCTCTGGCGGTAATAACTAGGGGGGGTCAGCATTAACACCATCGATGCTCATGACGAGCTGAGCTCGTCATGAGGCATGGCGCTCCGGTGTTCCTGACGAGCTCAGCTCGTCATGACCCGTGGAACGCTCACACGCGGGAATAATTCCCCTGCTGTGCTGAGCGTTCCACGGGAACGGGTGCACCTGTGACAAGCTCAGCTCGTCATGAGCACCGGAGCTTTGTGCCTCATCAGGCGGGCGCTGAGCGCACCCCCCCCCCCCGCCACCCAGCACAGAGGGGGAATTACCCCCCCGCACCGAAGGGATTAAAATCTAGGATTTCCCTGCACTTCGTGAATCAGTGGATTCTCAACGTCCCACTTGTAATCGCCATTAACTTCACCGCTAGAGTTCCCAGTACTACTGGTAGCGGTAACTCCAGGTGAGAGGGGCGGAGGTCATGGGGAGGTCACAAGGGCACCCGTATTTAGGCCCAAGAGCTTAGACATTATAACATGTCGGCGTCTGGGAGTACTCAGCGCGCATGTTTAATTGAATTTATTACTTTGGAACCAAATGGGTGGAATCCACCAGAAAGCATTGTTTTTTTTTTTTCATCCGATTCTGGGCTACTTCAGTAACTTCATTACAGAGTGTCTATGTGCCGGTTAAACACCTAGCCTGCCTCTCACCAGCATATAGGTGAATCACCACCCAAGAATGACGTGTACACCTGTACGGGTTTCATTTCAATCTTAAAAAGAGCTACGGATGCGGGGGACAATTGGGAGACCCCGCTGGTCCGGCCAGTACGGGTGGTGATCAGAGATCCGCTCTCATAAGAACGAGGCAAACTAACCCTTTATATCTGTGCAAACCCCGGCAGCGGGCACTGCTTTGAGCGGTTGATGGTATCAAAGGCAGCCGACAAGTCCAGCAGTGATATTCCTTTGTCCCGTGTCCCCCAGGGCTCGAGTCGGGGTACCACAGGGGCGGACGGCATCCCCCCACTTATTTTACCTGGAGCTCGATAACTGGAGCACCTGGAGCCACACATTCACTCTTTGGCCTCTTTGGGGCGAGATCTGAGCTCATTCAGAACGCTGCTCACGCGATGGCTTCTCTGATGCAATCGCATGTAAGGGTTGAGCGAGGGGAGGCAATGAATCCGATGGTGCAAGCCACCTTTCGTGACATCACTTCCTGTCGTGACGTCAGCATCCCCTCCTGTCGTGACGTCAGCGTCCTCCCACTTCTTTTTTTAGGACTTGTTCTAAATAAATTTTGCCCTGTGAGGCGTGGGTGGGGCCTTAGAGGTGGCGCTTCCTCGTGCCTACCATGAACAGGCAGCCTGCCCTCCACCAGGCCCACCAGGCCCTCCCCCCCCCCCACAAAATACTGCAAAGGGTCGCAGATGTCCTGAGGTTTTGTCACTTCCCTTAATGGACGTGGGCGCCAGTGGCATAACAAAACTTGAGGTGTTCCCCCTGCAAAGTACATGGAGGGGGCCCCTACGCTCCAGACCCGGTCAGGACCAGGCCAGTGGCCCGCCAGCCGTGCACAGTGCCGGAGAGGGCACCCCGGAGCTCCACCTTCCACCCCGCATCGCTGGGACTGCAAGGCTGTTGCAACGCCACTGTCGGCTGGGTAAAGACGCCAAAGATGAGCCGGGAAGTCCCTCTCTGCAGGGGCTTCCAGCTCGTGTCATTTCGACTCCTCACCAGGTGACCTTGTGAAGGGAGGCGAAATCGAGAGACACACAGAGGCACGGCAACTTGTGAGTTGGCAGGTCTGGACAAGGATGTGGCTTAAAGGCTGGAGCAGCCAACCTAGAAGCTGGGGAACCCGGTCCAGGTCTGGCGGGAGGCTCAAACTTCCTGTGATTCTGGGCAAATCATCTAATCTCCCCGTGCCTAAAAAATTAATGCGTCAGTCTGTAACTCAACTGGTGCTCATGTAAAGCGCTCTAATACCTTTAGGTCGAGTTCGCGCTATATAAAGCAATACCCCCTCTTTAAGTCCTGACATTGCTGGGGGGTTGGGGGAGGGGTGCAGCTTGAAGCACTGCCCTTCCAGCTGTGCGTGAGGCCTCCTGCCAGTCACTGCACTCCAGCTCCCAAAATAGAAAGAGGATTGAATTAGACAACACGTCTGCTGGAACATTTCCACGTAAGAGCGCACAGCGTGACTCACGGGCTCAGTTACCAAAATAACCCCACGCCAGACAGATAAGAGGGGGGCGGGGGGGGGGGGGTCTGTTGTGCAGCTGAAAACACACGCAGGACATCCGCTGGGCCGGAGCTGTCCGAGAGCTCACACGTGCTGTCACGTGTACTGTTGTCTGCCCTGTCCAGGGCGATACAAGGGGTGAGGTAGTCTGCCGGGTTGAGGCTCCTGCTGCAGAGGTCTGTGTTCAGCATGTAGAATGTTTGTGCTTATAAGGTGATAAAATGGGAATCATTATTTAGATTAATGGTAGCACCTGGTGTTTCGAGTGCTTGAGCCTGCACTAGAGTTCTAAAAGTATGTAGAAAGCGAGTGTCTATTCAATCACTGTCACTGACATTGTCCTGCAACTACACAACTGAACACCCACTCTTCCCCTTAAACATACAATTGATTGTCACCCCACAAAAACACATTAAGATTCGTGATATGGGCCAAAGACGAATATTCGTGCAAGTGGGTAGTTTAAGACGAAATATTGTGCGTAAAAATTACTCACACAAACACACACGATTGAGCACATGCACACACCATTGCCAAATTTGAAATTCCAGGTAACCAGGCACAACTCGCTTCTCAAAATTCCGGAGACGATATTGGGGTTCTTGAACTATTTATGCTCAGCAAAAAAACAAATTAATGTCTACTAGTAAAATGGAAGTTACCAATGGACACCACGAAATGTAACTGAAATAAATCGGAATTTTTGACAAAGCAGTTTAGAAGATGTCTACCATCTACCTGCCAACAACCGGATCCGGGAGTAACCATTTGTAAGTGGTGAACTGGAATTTCTATCTGGGTAACTAAGTTGCAATGTTAGAATGTGTCATGGCCCGTTCAGTCTCGCATCCTATGGAGGGATTTTAAATGAGTGCCACTTAGATGGGTAATGAGCAGGGCACAAGTCCTATAAAAAGAAGTGGGGGGGGCGGACAATATGCAAATGACCTCATGACGTCACATGCTGAACGTGTCCCGGTGTCTGAAAATTACACCGGGACACGTTCAGCATATTTCTATGGGGCCCAGCTTCTTGGCAGGGGGGACGGCGTCCACCCTGTGAAAAGAAGTGGGGGACGCCGTCCACCCGCGTAGACCCCCGACTCGAGCCCTGGTAATGAGACAAGACCCATAGCGGACAGGTCTTGAGTGAGGATAAGAGCATAAACCAGGAAAAGGGATTTATTAACCAGCCTACATGAGCTATAATTGGCTGCAGACTACTGAGTGTTAAGGTTTTATTGGGGTCTCTCGTGGCAAGTGGCGGGCAGCTTGTGCTGCTTCCCGGTGGCATGGGAGCAGCGCCACCCAGCGGTACAACAGCAGAATGTCTCTTGTGGTACCACGGCCCAGTACAAGGAATGGGTTTCTGCTTTATGCCAGGCAGAAAGAGCATTTCAAGCTCGAGTTCCGCGCTTGATGTCTGACGTCATGTGTCGATTTAGAATTGCGGATTGAGTCACCCGGGGGTGTGGCATACATTCAGTCTTTCACCATTCATTCTGTCCTTCCATCTGCGCGCCCCTCCATATCCAAACCTATTTAAATGTTTCCAAACCTATCCATCATCTATCCTTCCATCGATCATTTCACTCATACATCCATCCAGCCTTTTCATTCATCCATCATCCATCCATACTTTAACCCCATCCATCCTTTCACTAATCCACCCACACTTCCACCCATCTCTCTATTCACTCATTCATCCAACCATTTTCCCTTTCACCCATCCACCCATCCATTCACTTACATGGTCTCAGTCACTCATATGTCCATTCGTCCATCCATTCACCATTTCACTCTTCCATCCTTTCTTCCAGCTCTTCACCCTTCTTTTCACTCATCTATGCATTCTTTCACTCATCCATCCTTACATCCTTATTTTCACTCATCCAAACACCTGTATGCTTATCCATCCTGTTAATCATCCTTCGATACTTTCACTCATTCATCCATCCTCCCTTTCTCTCTCCATCCTCTTTCACTTCGCCACCCATCCATGCACCCACCCATCCATCCTGTCATCCATACCTGAATCCATCTATTGACCCTATCACTCATCCATCCTTCCAGTAATCCATCCTTTCTTTCAGCCATCCACCCTTTCACCCATTCATCTATCCTTTTGCCCATCTAACTTTCCTTTCACTTACTCATACATCCTTACGTCCACACTTTCACTCATCTGTCCAGCCATTCAACCTTTCACTTATCAATTGATTAATCCATCGATCATTTCACTCATCCATCCACCCATTCACTTGCCCATCATTCACCCATCCACTCATCTATCCATCCTTTCATTCATCCATCCACTCTTTTGATCATCCATCCACCCTTTTACCTATCCATCCACCATTTTACCACCCATACATCTATTTATTTACCCTTTCTCTCATCCATCCATCCTTCCAATCACTCACTAATCCCTCCATCCATCCTTTCTCTCATTATCCATCCATTCACCCTTTCACTCATCCATTTATCCTTTCCCTAATCCATCCAGCCATTCACCTATTCCTTCACTTACTTACTCAGCCACCTTTTCACGTTAATTGTGATCTGAGCCTTTGTCTGCAGAGTTGCAGACAGAAGAGGCCCATCAGGAACTCGACCCTGCTATAGTTCCTACAGCAAGGGGTTGGGTGGAGAAGACTTCAATAATACCCCGCATACAGGCACTCTGAAAACTTAGAAGTCATGAGTTTTGCATGATGCACAGTGCCAGGATGTGAAGTGACTGTAGTTGTGAGAGCAAGATGTATCCCCGACTAAGATTCCAAAACCGGGATGAATAAATCAGTTGAAAGAAAAGTGTTTAGGAAACATGAATACAACTATGGACAGAGACAAACACTATGTGGTGATCAATACCATATGAAATCTTATAGTCAATTATCTGTGATAGGCAACAAAACAATATTCAAAATGTTATTTATTTTTCTATTTCATAATAACTTTTCTTTCAACTGTGAAGTGACTGTGACATGGTGTTGTTTACCGGCTTTAAGTGGGTTGAAAGAACTTGAGTGCGTGTCCGATGTAGTTAAGGGCGTGGCTTAAACACATTCGCTAAAAATCTGTGCTTAGCATAGTGTTCCACCCGGCTGGTATTCTGCTATTTCTGTAATTGCATCCAGATATGTAATACATGACACCTACAACAAGCCAGGGCTGTTGGCTTTGTCAATGGTTGTTAGTTGCATAAATTTAAAAAATCAGCAACTATGGCTTACTTGAATAGAACATTGAAAGTTCTCAGCTCTGAAATTATGAGACTGTGAAAGAACTATAACCCCTTCTTTGGAACTTCTTCTTTCGCTGGCTTCTTTTCAGGAACTGGATTCTGTACATTTCACCCATCTGGTGAGGGACAACTTTTTTCTTTATGTACAGTTAAAACAGACTGCCCTGCCCAGGAAGGAGGAGGCTCACCACATGCTTTAACAGCCCAGACGGGCCCAATGTCATTTGGTATGTGACAAACAGCTGGCATACAGAATGACAATGGGGGGGTGGGGCTGGTCTTGTGCTCAGTAGGTGAGTGCGAGGTGAGTGCGAGGTGAGTGCGAGGCAGCCCCATCAGGGAAGAGGCTTCTCACAGGGGATGCCCAAAATTACAGACAAAAGGCATCTGCAAAAGGGATCATCACGGACAACGGACTTGAGGTCCAAATCACAGACGGTCCACTACATTTACAGACTGTTGGTCACCCTAGTACTACGTAACGTATACCTCTATATACTGTGCTTCTGCTACATAACTTACAACCATATGTAATGCGCTAATGCTACATAACTTACAACTCCATATAATGCACTTATGCTACGTAACTCACAACTCTACATATTGTGCTTGTGCTATGTAATGTACACCTCTATATAATGCGCTTTTGCTACGTAAATTACATCTCTATATAAAGCGCTTCTGCTACGTAATGTACAACTCTATATAATGCACATAAGCTATGTAACTTGCAACTCTATATAATGTGTACCAGTAGATGGACTCAGTCACAAAGACACCCACCTGATTTCCTGCGCTCAGAAGTTTTAATTGTTTGGTTGTACTTGGATATGGGTCCTCTCATGGGCTGGGGGAGGTGGGGTCTACCGTCCAAAAGCAAAAAGAACAATTGATGGACAGAATGCAGAACAAGGTCATACATTCACCCCAGTGTAGAGCTCTGGGCTCAAATCCATCGTTTTTTTGCTCCATTACAACATTCCAGTTTGAACCCAGCCATATGCAAGTCAGTCAAAATCCCCTTGTAGCGGGTATATTGTATTCACTGCCTGAAATGTTGTTGGTTATCATTGCTGATCAAAATTAAACGGTGCTTAATTTGTAAAACAGTAAGTGCCGGGGCCGAGGATTTGCTCGTAGCCTGAGCTACCAAAGGTCAGTGTGCCGAGTACCAGGGCTCCTTAGTCTTGAATCCATCTCATGCCTCTTTAAACCACCAAGAGAAACTCCCTCCTTGTGTACCTTACGCTTGAAGTTCTTTTCCGTTCCTGATTCCTCCCTTTGTCCCTAAGGCCTGTGTCGCTAATGTTCTAGCGATCAGTGACTTTTGCTCAAATGGATTCGCACAGGTAGAGAACCTTTTGTTTTTGATTGCATTTACTCAAATAAACAACCAGATTCAATTAGCAAGAAATTTGCCTTTAAAATGTCGCCACTATATAAATCTAAATACAACAAATAAATGCTTAACCAAATTAAATTGAAAATCATTTTGCTATGTCATTAATTGATTCTTAAAACATACAGCGATTCTTTAAGAAAAAATCTGGAAGAAAAGCAATGTAGATCTACTGACATTCTGTGGAATACATCTCAATTGATTGCATTTGCATATTTTGTTTCGGAGCTCAATGGTGACTAAGGTTTTCAGATGGTATTTTTTTTTAACAGGTAAATTCCCATTTGCTTTTTGGCCAGCATCAATACAGACTAGTGTCCAAAAAAAACATAACTGACACTGAATCTGACATCCTGTCATTCATTCATAAAGGATAATTGCAGCTATTAACTGAGATTTAAAGTGATACCAATAAAAGGAAAGTTTGCTTGAGTTTAAAAATGACTAAGCATTCATACTGAAAACTCCTTTCCTGAAGGAGAAAAAAGATGGGTCCTGATAATTCATATGAAGCCTGTCCCGACCACTCGTATTTAGGCCTATCCTGACCACTCTTATTTAAGCCTATCCCGACCACTCGTATTTAGGCCTATGCTGACCACTCGTACTTAGGCCTATCCCGACCGCTCGTATTTAGGCCTATCCGTGCCCCTTATTCAAGGCCTTCTTGAACTTTCATGCTGAGGCCTATAATGATCTCTCACATCAAGGCTTATCCTATCCCTCGAGTGAAAGCCTAAACGTACTCCTCATGTCAGGGTCCAGCCTGATATCTCTCCTCTCAAGAGCTGCCAGTAATCCTTATCTGAAGGCCTTTGCTGACCGGCCATGTTCCGGCCTATCCTGAACCCTCTTTTCGAGGTCTACTTTGATCACTCAAGACAAGGCCTATCTTGGCCGGGAAACAGCCTTTACAACGAAACTGTTACAACGCGTGCCTTTACATCTATTCCAACTTCCAGCGCCCCGACAAAAAGTCAGAGTAAAAGGTTGGGTTGCAACGGCATGCGATGTATTAGCATGCATTGTAATGTCACATATTCATCTTAGCCTATTGTCTGCAAACGGCCTGAGAATGTCGAAGCCGATCTTAATCCCTCATCTTAAGGTGTAAACTCAGACTTCAAGTAGAGTGTAATCACAATAGATCCCTGTTATCAAGGCCAATCCAGATCACCTATTTCAAGGGCTCATGCCTCATGGTGAGGCTTATACTACAACTCCACCTCAAGGCCTGTCCGGATCTCATATGTGGAAGCAATGTCCACACCCCTCCTATGCAGGGCAGTCATGCTCCCTCAGGCCAAGATCCATCATGACATCTCATCTCAAAACCTGTTGTTATTCCTCAAATGCAGGCTAGACTCAGGTTAAATTTATATTAGTTTGGTGTGGCCTGCATCATTTTGGGAATTCCAAAGGATGAAATATGTCACAATCCCCAGAATGCTGCCATTGTGCCTTGTCGGGTAATTACGTGGATAAGTAGGCGCCATTTGCAGTAAAGATTTACTGAAAACATGCGTGGGTGTTAGGTCTCAGTCTCCCAGAAGCCATCAGCTGGGTCCAGGTGCGGGCTGGTCAGCTGAGCTCAACTGAGTCTTGGACTTCTTGCAGCTTTTTTGTTTCTGGAGCTTAACAAAGGCTAGCCAGCTAGCCCTTGCAGACCACTCTTCACTCCTGGATACAAGTGGGAATAGATCTTGCCCTTGTCGTTTCACTATACAGATTGCAGTAAGTGCATGTTGGACTTGACCCTTTTTGCAGGGTCATCCCTGAATTTTTTGCCTTCCTCCTATATTTTTTCTGACCTATTGTAGGCTATTTTATAACTCTGGGCAATTTGCCACTGCTGACCAGTGCTAAAGTGCATATGCTCTGCATATTGTAAATTGATATATTAATCAGTGGTTCCATGTTTGGCTATTTGGTTTACTTGTCAGGCCCTAGTACAGTGCACTAAGTGTGCCCAGGTTGGGTAAATCCAAATGCTGCTGGTGGGCCTGCAGCACTGGTTGTGCCACCCACAGGAGCAGCCTTGTAAAATGTGTCTAAGGTCTGCCATTGCAGAGCCTGCATGCAGTCCGGTACTGTCATGCTGACACGACAAGTGCACCCACTTGCCAGTCCCTAAACCTTCCCTTTTCTTCATATCAGTCACCCCTATGGTAGGCCCAAGGGCAGGATGCATTGTAAGTATGAGGTAGGACAAGCCCTGATTTGTGTGGCATGTCCTAATAGTGAATTACAGCCATTTGCGTTTTACACTATTGCAAGGCTACCTGTTCTCCATAGGCCAGAATGGGCTGTTAGAGTTATTACATTTTATAATCCTATCTGTCTCAGAGAACATGGTAGAAATTCGAGTTTAGTATGCCTGGACTCACAATAATAAAATACATCTTTTAGTGAAGTTGATTTTAATATTCTGTGTTTGCAAATACCACTATTAGAAAGTAGGTATTTGCTTGCCTAACCTTTCAAACCTGTCTCTGCATGGTTATGTATTCTTTTGTCTGGATTTGTGAGTGGCAGGGCTGGGGGATTCCAAGAGACAGGCACAGTGGTGAATAGAGAGATCTGCACCTAGATGGGAGAGAGGAGTTGCAGCTGAACCTTGAATAGGGCTGTGCCTGCCTTCCACAATGCTGGCTCCACCCTCTGCGGAGTGGCCGATGTCTCTGCCCTGCACACTGAAAGAAGAGAAGGAGTCCTGTAAACAAATTGCTCCAGGACCATACTTGCCTTCCACAATGCTGGCTCCACCTCCTGTGGGGCGTCTGATGTGCCTGCCCTGCACTGTGAAAGGAAAGGGGAATTCTGGTAAACAGAGTGCTTCAGAACTGGCTTGGACTGGGCAAAGCCCCTCTCCCCTTACAGAACAAAGGATGTTGGGGTATAAATATTGGGACCCTGATCCCATGAAATTAGATCACTTTTGGACTACAAGAAGAAACCTTTACTGAGGAGAGGAAAACCTGAAGAAACTGAGGAGAGACTATTCCCAAGCTGAAGTGCTGCTTGGGGGATTGGCCTGCAGTGGTTGCCTTACTGCCAAAGGAAGGAGAAAGGAACTATGTGTACTTTGCTTTAAACTTGTGAAGGATCTCCAAGGGCTTATAAAAGAGCTTGCCTCCTGCTGAAGTCTAAGGGACAACCCCTTTCAACCCCCAGCTACCCACAGTTCTTTGGAAGTGCCTGCTGCTGTTTTAAGCCTTCTGAGGGACTGCGTGTCGCAAGGAACTGGAAGCGCGACTCAACGAGAAGAAGCGTGCCGTTGTCGCTGGGCCTGCCGTCACAACTCCAAAGGAGGGTGTCTCCGCTGGAACTGTCGCACTGCACCGCATCGGAGTAAAAGCGTGCGGCAATGAAGAGGAAGCGTTTCGCCGTCACTGCTGCTGCCGTCGCAACTCCGAAGGAGGGTGTCACCGCTGTAGCTGTCGCACTGCAACGAGAGAAGAGTCTCGCAACGAGGTTGGAGCGTGTCGCTTTCGCTATGCCTGCTGTCGCAACTCCGCTGGAACTGTCGCACTGCACTGCATCGTAGAAGAGCACCTCGAATCTCCCGAGTAGTGTGCCGCCGTCGGAGCTGCTGCCATCGCATCATGGAAGTCGCCGCTGTAGTTGTCGCATCGTGTGGAAGCTTCACGCCTCGTGAGAGAAGAGTGTCACCACTGGAGCTGCTGCCGTCGCATCGCGCAACAAGGGTGTCGTCGCTGCAGTCCACGCATCGAACTGAGAACTTCTCGCATCCCCGAGAAGCGTGGCACATCTGGAAGATCTTCACGTCTTTATTTCTTTGCACCTGAACTTTGCCGCATTCCCTCGCCGCAACATTGCTTGTCGTGGAAGCGCAATGCAACCTAAGGTACATTGACGCAAAGTGTCGCATCTTAAGAACTGAACTGAACTAAGCTAAATCTACCATCTTAAAGTAACAGTATTGTGTATTTTTTTTGTTTACGGTCTTGTGGTAACTCTATATAAAGTATACTTCTTTTTGATATAAAACCTGGTGTGATGTCCATCTATAGTGCTGTCACTGGGTTACTGTATGTGGTCACAAATGCTTAACAAACAACCCCTCTGAAATTAGTCTGACTACTCGTACCAAGCTACCAAGGGAGTGAGCAGGGGTTATTTGAGGAGTGTAATCCCCTTATCCCGACTAGAGGCGAGGGCCCCAATTTGTCACAAGTACCTACCTGTGCCAACTAGAGACCCCCAAATCTAACAGTGCAGTCCTTTTTCTGAAGTCCAGGGTTCAACAGGCAAAGTCCTTCTTCTGCCTTCCACAAGTCCAGAGGTGTACTGAAAAAGGTACCCAGGGGTGCCACTATTTTGCTTGCCACTAGCTTGCAGGTGGGGACAATTCCTTACCCATTAGGGAAAACGATTCCAGGGGGAACCCTACCCACTCTGACATCATTTTCTGTGGGTATGGCCCTACACAATTACACAGTCCTCTGCTCTTCCAAAATACAACTTGACAGAATCTTTCCTCCCTGAGGTAAATTGAATTTTTATGACCAAGTATGTCACCTATCGTGTACCCCAACGTTCCATGTATGTGCATGACATCCATGCATTTTCCCTCCATGACCGAAAATGAAGACGCATATGCATTTGCGTCCAACGTTAACATGTCATCTACCAGATCCTCAATGAAAGCAACATAAATTCGGTTCTTAGACCCATGTTGCCAACGTCTTTACATGGTGCACTTTTAAATAACGCGAAGCACACGTTTTACACGTTTTTCTGGCTCAGCTGAGCCAGGCCCTGTATTGAGGCTCCGAGTCTCTTCTGTCTCTGAAGCTGCAGTTTAGGTATGCATCCCTGACCTCTGCCTTACTTCCTGCCCAGCAAAGCGGTGCCCGGCCCGGCCTGGTTTGCTTGCCAAGACGGTATTTTGCCTACAGTTATCTGCTCAGCCTCCTCGAAAACACATTCCAGTCTAGTGAAATAGGTAAACATGTTCTCGGCTGCAAAGCAAAGGGCCTTGCCTTCCTGTCTCCTTGCAAGTGATTTACAGCACCCGTTACCATGGTAGGCCTATGGCCCCCGCGCATTGCACCAAGACACGTATGCACCCCCTAGCATTCAGTGATGTATGGCCCCTGCCCGAGAGACCTTTTGCTTCAGATAATACATCCTCCAAACATACCAGATATGCTATAGGTGCAGGTCGTTCTGACATCCCAGACACCAAGACTCTTCTACTAGAGCTAAAGTCAAGCCCCCCAGCTCTCCCCAGTTACACGTCTATACCACGTCATGCCCAGTTGCGTACACACTCAGGATAAAGGTTTCTGCTGACCCTGCAGAATCTTTCTATGCATCCACCCACCTATGACACTTTTGTGACGTTTCTAGCACACACCTCCGTGTACGCCTATTACACGCCTACTTTTACGCCCATATGTTCTTATCTTTCTCTTTTCACTTGTCACGCCTACTGTATTCAATGCAACTGTTCAGTTTTACTATATATAATGTGTGATGTTAATAAAATGTTGAATATCCCTTCCTGAACCTTAGTGGTGATGGAACCCGATGTCCAGCGTCTCGAGATGCTTAATTAAAGCCCGTATGACTCAGATGCCACGGACTCTGCCTCTCATTTTATTGAGCTATCCTTATTGTCATTTAATGTATAGAAAAATAGTCCCGGTAATTTTATTTACCACATAATCTGGCGCCTGAACAGGGACCCCTCCCCTTCCCCACGCGCCGGCGATGTAACGCAGGCCCCTGACCCCTTCTACAGCCGTGACGGACTCCTTTCTGTGCACACCTGCGGGTTTTCCTGCTAACTCCCTCAGGCCCACGGAGGAGACGGAGACTGCGGTCCAGCATCCAGACGAGGCGGTGAGGAATGCGGAGAGTCCCGACCAGAGCCCAAGCCGAGAGAGCAAGGTCCGAGGTATCCAGAGGCCCACCTGTTCCGAAGCGCATACGTAGTGCGTAGTAGCAGCCAGACGTCGTAGCAGTCCAGCCCAGTCCAGTATCAAGTTTCTGAGGCCTTCGGTTTTGCTTCCCGGTGAGTACCGTTGTTGGGAACGCATCTAGACGGGTTCATTAATTTGTGCCCGGTCAAGACGGGTCTGGGTACACAGACCCGGTCCAGACGTGTTCACTTAGGTGGATACGGTATGACGTGTCTCTTTATGGGACCGGTATGTCTGTACTGTTTTAGCTGTGCATCTAGTGATCCAGTATTCTAGTATTGTTTTCTTGAGATTTTCAGACCTGTGTTTTTCTATGTACCATGTAGTATCAGTCTGAAATGTTTTAAAGTATTTTATGTCGTGGTATGAATGATTGTTTGCTATACATTACTGTGTTTATTGTGTTCACGTTCAAGTAAGTGCAAAGATGCCGCAGTTTTCGAAATTACGTCAGATAGGAACTAGGAAAGGGATACTCGAAGAAGCAGTTCCCGTCCCGCCTAGGGACACTCCCGGACATTTTATGTACCATAAACATGGCTTAGATGCCATACTGTACTTAGACATATGGGTTGATTATACAAAGGATCTGGAAGAGAAATATAGATGGCCTGTCTCAGGGACATGGGATGCTGAATGCATCATGAGAGTAGAGGAAGCACTATGGAAAAAGAAAGCCAGACAATCCCAGAAAGATGCTATAGAATTGTGGCGTAAAGAAGCGCATAGAAGAACAGAGAAAGAAATTAGGAAAGCAGAGAAAAGTAGAGAGGAATCAGAAAAAGCCCAAGAAAGAGAGCTACTAGAAGAAGGTGAACGAGTTAGAGCAGAACAATTAGACCGACAAAGAAACGCCCTTATTCAAGGCATGTATCCTCTTCTCGCCGAGGGCCTACCCAAGGCGACCCCGGAAGTACCCAGTAATTTACCGCCACCACTGGTTCCAACTAAACTCCGTCATAAACAGACCGCAGCTGATATATTCCTTTCATCTTACTTAGATGACTCTGTCCCAGATTATACAAACAGAACCCCAAATATTAATCCTCACATCCCTGTTCAAAACACGATTCCCCCCACAGTTTCTCCTGTCACTGGTCCTGCCACTGGTCCTGGTAATCCTTTTACTCCACCTGCAACCCAGGACCAACCTACATTACCTACACCTACTTTTCCAGCTACATTATCACCTGCGACAGCACAGCCAGTATTAGTTGACGATCACACTTCCGGAGGGGCAGTAGGAGGTCTCCCTATCACCCCGCCTCAAGTTAAATGAACCACACTCAGAGAAGCAGCATTACAGCGCACACCGAAAGTAACTACATACGCAGCCCTTAAACAGTCCCTTACTGATTGCAGATATGATCCAATACCAGGCGAAGACCAGATGATATTATATTCAATAAGTATACGACGTGTTACAAACTATTTGGCTATTTTACCAGAAATGAAGGAACATCTAGACAACATATATCATTTTATTAGAACAGGAGAGAGACCAGAAAGTATTCACGAGGCCATGGCACACAGGAAAGTGGAGATTCAAAATATGATCTTACAGTTTCTGATAAATTGTTTGATAAGGGAACAAGACCAGCCAGGTAAAGATAAAGACGAGATGAAAATTCTGATAAAGTGGAGTGACAACATAGCTGATGGTAAACATAGTAAACAAGGTTGTATAGAATCTATGTACAGAAAGATTCGTAAAGAAATTCTAGACATACACGCAAGGGAAAAAGCAGCAAGAGAAGCCGAGAAAGCGGATGATGAAGTCTCAGAAGACGAGATTGAGAACTCAGACAGAATAGCGGATGTAGGTAGGGTGAGACCCTTTGACAGACCCATACGCCCAGAATTCAAGAAACGTTTTCTTTCTCCCATACCAGAACAATGTTCTCTGGAGCATCTATTCCAAGCTACCGATAAAGTATTGAAACAACGAATAGGTTACAGTGAACTTAGTACCATGCATGAACAGGAACTAGCCCGGTCAGCAGTCCAATGGGCTGGCAATACTAGTGTATATAAAGATGACGCAGTAGCGCAAACATTTTTGAATCTCTCCCCAGACGAACAGCGACTAGCTGGTATGTACATGATTCAACACCTCATTACATTGTATGAAAGTCAGCATTCTGATCCAGGTCCCTTATATAATATATTGGAAGAGTTACTCCTAAAGAGATGGAGAGGCCTAGGTACCGATTTAATTAATGTCATTCTAGAACAGCGACACAAGTATAGAACTTTCCTGACTCCACATTTTGTTCCCGTTCCACCCCCAGTAAGGAAGGCAAGGCCCTTTACATTTTATATGGACAGACAGAATCCCTTACGAGAAGTTCATCCCGTCCGGAAGACAGACGGTACACTCGAACGAGTGTTTGTTTACACCCCCTTAACGAAAATGGAATTATTGGAAATGAAAAAATTAGTACCGTGCCATGATAAGGATCCAGCAGGGTTTCACCACGAATTAAAAGACATGCTCCGCATGGGGGAGTATACGTATCCCGATATACTTAAAATGTTAAAAGTACTGTTGCCTGCCGGCATTTACGAAAAACTGAAAGAGAAAGAATGGGAGGTGGGAGAGAAAAAGATTGATAGGACAGAATTAGAAAACGAAGAAAATACACGAATTCCTGGTACTGGTCTTGGAGAAAAAGCTAAAGGATTACCAGAATTATTAGTACAGGTTTTGCCAAGATTACTAGCAACTAAAAAGGAAGACTGGGATGCAATCTCAGCCTGCAAACAGAAACAAGACAAAGACACTAGTGATTTGTACTCCAGATTCGAGAAATGTTTCATTATTAATAGCGGCCTGAAAACAAGTAGTGAATCCTATCCACATCTTTTTGTGACCAAATTAGTAGAGAATTCCTTACCACAGGTTAAAAATAGAGTATTGAAAGTCGAGAGTACATGGCAAGCTAATACCCCTTCCCAAATGTTACAAATGTTACAGTATCACCAGAATCGAATTAGAGAAGAACACGAACATGAACAGAGACGTATTAAAGATACGAAAATGAAAGTACTAGTTGCCCAGTCTGTCCCAGCTGACAGTCAGAAGAGGGGTACGACACAGACTAGTCATACTGCAGCTCCTGTAAAAGGGAATTGCAACTATTGTAAGCAGCCAGGTCACTATATAAATGAATGTGCCGTTCTGAAACACAGTATAGCTACAGGCAGGACGAAAGAAAGACCGCGTCCACCTAGACAAGAACAAGTTCCGCAAAATACTCCGCAGAACACGCGATCTCCTCAGAACACACAACAGACACTAGCAGTACCCCAACCCCAACCCATAGCTGCCACGCAACATGTTACACAGCAAATGTACCAGTATGCACAGTCAGATTATCCAGATTATCAACAGTATTCATGAAACAGCCTAGAGAGGGAGGTTGGCTTGCTCCTCATCGAGGTTCCTGTAGATCAAGATGGTCCCTATGTACATAGTCAGGTATTAGGGAAAGACAGAAAATTTTTGATTGACACAGGGGCGAGCAGAACTACCATCAGTCATGACGAGGTTCCAGGGGCACCCCTCTCAGGCTCACAGAATGTTTCCCTGGGATTTTCAGGAAAGCCTATTGTTAACGAAGTGTCAAAGCCAGTTTCCCTAGAAGTTGGTCCGTTATCCCGTACTACAGACTTGTTACTTACGAAATCATGCCCAGAAAACTTGCTTGTCATAAAAACATTGAAAGCGCTGGGAGCAGTGATTTGTTGTTCTCCGGAAGGAGTGAGATTGTTTTTACATGATTTTAAAGGACATTATGTGTTAAGAGATTTTGATCCAAGATTGCAGAATGTACCACAGTATTTATGGGCACAAGGTCCGACTGATGTAGGTTGCATGCATATTACACCATATTGTGTTACTCTCAAACAAGGAGTTGTACTACCCCGAATTCGACAATACAAGTTACCGCCTGAGGCTGTAGCGGCCTTACTGAAAATTATTGACGAGCTCATTGTTCAAGGAGTGGTTGTAGAAACTGACTCCAATGTATGTAATTCTCCAATTATCCCGATTCTTAAACGAACTGACCCAAATGCACCTCCAGTCTACAGACTGGTGATCGACCTTCGAGAACTAAACAAATGCATCATACCCCAGTACCCAGTGGTCCCAGACATCTCTTCCCTATTGACTGCCATTGATTCCGAAGCAGCGTTCTTTACTGTCATCGACCTCAAGAACGCCTTCTTTAGTGTCCCCATTCATCCGGAAAGCCAGTACCTTTTCAGATTCTGTTTAAATGGCCGAAGTTTTAAATTTGCACGTGCACCTCAAGGATTCACAGAAAGCCCTAGTATTTACAGTCAAGCACTGAAACGACAACTAGACTGTATTCACATGCCAACTGACACTGCCCTGCTCCAGTATGTTGATGATCTATTGATCACAGCACTAACCGAACGAGATTGCAAACGTGCATCACTGACAGTCTTGTATTTTCTGGCCGAAAAGGGGCATAAAGTGTCCCCTTCGAAGCTACAATTCTGTGCCCAGCAAGTGGTATACTTAGGACACTTGCTGTCCAAGAGGGGTAGACAGTTGACACCAGATCGCATTCAGTTAATTGCACATCTGCCACAGCCCAAGACACAAAAGGAAGTACGGGCCTTCATTGGCCTCACTTCTTACTGTAGACAATGGATTCCCCAGTATGCCTATCTAGCCAAGCCACTCATACAGTTGACAACACAGGAGGCAGCGACTTCGACTGTCCTCCCTTGGACTCAGGAACATACACTTGCTTTTGATGAATTGAAGAAAGCTTTATGTCAAGCACCTGTTTTAGCGACACCATGTTACAGCAAACCTTTTACACTCTTTGTTACTGAACGCGATGGCACAGCATTATCTCTTCTCACACAAGATCAAGAAGGAAAACACAAGCCCTGTGCTTATTTTTCTAGTACATTGGATCCGGTAGCCCAGGCTCTGCCTGCGTGCCTAAAATCAGTTGCAGCAACAGCTCTAGCTATCAGACAAAGCGATTCCATAGTATTAGGGCATCCCCTGACAGTACAGGTTCCACACTCCGTGGAAGTTCTTTTAAACAGAACACAGACTCAACACTTGACCATAGCACGATTGACAGGATATGAACTGGCACTGTTTCAGCCACACATAGAGTTCAGACGTTGCAACATACTGAACCCCGCTACACTGTTACCCTCAATTACAGCAGATCCCGTACCACATGACTGTGTGGACGTCATTAATACCGTAACAAAGCTAAGACAAGACTTGACCGACATTGCCTTGCCTGACCCAGACCTGACACTTTATGTGGATGGTTCATGTATGAGAACAAGTACAGGAGAGTTAGTGGCCGCATATGCAGTGACTACTGACACTGAGATCATAGAAACACATCGTATTGACACACTGTCTGCTCAAGCAGCAGAACTCATCGCTCTGACCGAAGCCTGCATACGAGCCAAGAACCTGAAAGTAAACATATACACAGATTCACGTTATGCATTCGGAGTCGTTCACGACTTTGGTGTTCTCTGGCAAGAGAGAGGTTTTCTGACCTCCCACGGTGCCAAGATACAACATGGTCCCCTCATTCAAGCCCTGTTAGAAGCAATACACTTGCCTACAGCCATAGCCATCATGAAGTGCAAAGCACATACGAAAGTCACTGACACTATTTCCCAGGGTAACGACCTGGCAGATCGAACAGCCAAGCTTACAGCTCAGACTCATACAGACATTCCAGTTGACACGACAAAGACAGAAGTACCATCACTGACGCATTGTATGACGGTCAGGGATCCCACACAAGATGTACTCGACATACAGTCACATGCTACTCCTGACGAAATAAAGAAATGGACGGAACAAGGAGGGGTCCAGACAGATCAGGGATGGATGACGAAGGGAAAAGCCACATGGTTTCTCCCCGACTCAATGGTTCAAGTTATCATTAATACAGCACATAGTCCAGCACATTTAGGAGAGAAAGCCATGTTAGACAGCCTTCAGAACATATGGTTCAACAAGCATTTACGTGCAGCAGCAAAACAGAAAGTACGTACCTGTATGATCTGTTGCCAGTTCAATCCAGGCAAAGGCATTCCCGTGGAACAAGGTGGATTTCATCCTTCTGACCATCCCTTCGAAGTCCTCCAGATGGATTATATCCAGATGGACAGATGTCGTGGATTCAAGTACGTCCTCGTAGTTGTATGTGCCCTTTCCAGATGGACAGAAGCTTACCCAGTCCCAGATTACACTGCCGTGACCACTGCCAAACAGTTGATCCGTGAATTTTTCCCGCGATATGGTTTGCCCCGTGTCGTGTATTCAGATAATGGACAGCCATTCTCGTCCGAACTCATGAAACAGATATCACTCCTGTTAGGATACCAGTGGAAATTCTACTGCGTACGACATCCCGAGGCAGCTGGCCTCGTCGAGCGACACAATCAGACTCTGAAAACACGTTTAGCGAAGGTCTGTGCAGATAAAGGTGTAGATTGGATGGTAGCCCTGCCGGCTGCCCTCTTTTACATGCGTATGGTAGCCCATTCTAGAACTGGTTTGTCTCCCTACGAAATTGTTTTCGGTCGTCCCCCCAATATGTGGGGTACGCCTATGCCTCGTAAGATTACAGATGTCGATAGTAACATGCTGACAGATTACCTGGCTTCCTTGATGTCTGCACTACTCTCTTGTCGTTCACAGGTCGCGGCTGCCTTCCCGGACAATACCCAGGTGAAACCGCATGAAATCGTTCCTGGTGACCTGGTGCTGGTCCGAAATTTCGATCGCTCAAGCCCTCTGGAGCCCAGGTGGAAGGAGCCAAAGCTGGTGTTGATGACCACGCGGACCGCTGTGAAGATTGAAGGAAGAAAAGGGTGGCTCCACTCCAGCCACATTAAACGATTTCATGGACTGTGTCCAAAGACTTCTCCCAAGGACTGCCCCGTTTCGGATACTGATACTAAACTCCCCATGTTAGAAAAAACTCCGCAACAGGAGTACAAAACAAAGTTGAGGTCTAGTAAGTCAGACAGCGTTTAATTGTTTAAGTCCCCCCCTGGGTGAAGCAGTTAGACAGGTTTCTGACATGTATGAGATAGACCCAAATAGTGAGAGAGATAGACAGAAAGTCAAGAAAATGAAATACTGTAAAAATATGCGTAGCAGATGCATTATTACGTTGCTTTTTATGTTTTTTCTGAGTCTTACGATTATATGTATAAGCTGGACATTACATGTTTTCTTTCCTCCTCATGATTCACATGCACATACTTCTTTCAATGACACCGTAGAGCACACTTTCAGTGACCTGCCCCCACACGAACTTTCCTATCGACTTGCACTGCGCAACAACACTTTTATCCGTATGTTACACCATTCACACCAGACCAGCAATGTCACAAATTGCTGGGTATGTGGCCGACTCCCTCCCTATCAGAAATACAAGGGAGCCCTGCCCCTCTTTCCTTATCCGTTTTCACACAATGGTTCGTGCGGAGCATGGTTTACTTTAATGTCCTCATTAGACAGTGAGTCCAAAGTTTCCCAAGGCAATTGGATGTGGGGAAACTTGAATACAGTTATGAATAAAGCATGTTTCCCAGACAAGGAAGGTTTTCCCCAAAGGACAGGAACCGATCTAGAAAATGAGGTGTATGGATTAGGTAATTTTACACTTAATCTCATGATTCTGAACGTTCAGTCCGAGACTAATTCGGACTTGCCATCTATTACAGTTTTACCAGTGAAAGGTGAATTATGCGTCAGAAAGAATGGTTCAGTACACCTAGGACACAGTGATTGTAATACTGTGGTCGAATTCAGTGATAAAGGAAAGTCTACTTTCAAAGCTTCCCACCATTCCTATTTCATTTGTGGGTCAACTGCTTATGTACGTCTGCCCTTAGATTGGGATGGAACATGTTACATTGCGTTCCTACTACCACCTGTTTTCTAGCCCCACCTGATTATCATCGAAATTCACGTCTTGTGCATGTAAGACATAAAAGGGAAATCAAGACCCCGATTGTCGATCAAACTGAAACAACATTGGAGCAATATACCGATTTCAATAAAGGATTCTTTTTCTTCATAGGCCCCATTCAAAATAGTAAATTAATACGTAGGTTAACACGAACTCTTGAAGCGGTAGTGAATGAGACTACTTTTGCCCTAGGTAACCTGACCGAAGAGCAGTCTGCTATGAGACTTGTCGTTCTCCAAAACCGCCTTGTCCTTGACGTCATCCTGGCCGATAGGGACGGGGCCTGTAGAGTGATCGGATCCAGTTGTTGTATTTTCATTCCTAATAACGCACCGTCAGTATACAAAGCGATCACAAGGCTTCATGAAATAGCTCACCAGATACATCAGAATCCAGGCACCTGGACTTGGTCCGGTTGGCTCTGGAGTGTGATATCAGCATGGGGATGGAAAGTACTGTCATTCCTAGGAATAATATTCCTTATAGTATTCAGTTGTTGTCTCTGTCTACAATGTGGGCCAGCGATTTGCGGCTTGTGCGCCACAGCTTGTATTCCCCGTCCACGTTCACGATCCCGTGCTCGACTGAAAAAAGATGAGCAAATGATGTTATATGAACAGATAGATGGTCTCATGAAAATAGATATATCCTGAAGGGAACGTAGGGGACAAGGAGGGAATGAGGTAAATTGAATTTTTATGACCAAGTATGTCCCCTATCGTGTACCCCAACGTTCCATGTATGTGCATGACATCCATGCAGTTTCCCTCCATGACCGAAAATGTAATGTAATGAAATGTATAGGCATTTATATAGCGCACTACTTACCCGTAGGGTCCCAAGGCGCTTCGACCGCTGCAAAACCCTTCCTGGCTTCCCTGAGAGATGGTCCCTTAATGGGTATCTCCAGGGTGAGACCAGGCATCCCCGGCGGTCTGGTGGGGCTGTTAGTGAAGATGAGGCAAGCTAATGCCCAGAGTTGCCGAGTGTGATCGCTGATCAGAGTGGGCACCGAGGCGAGAGAATTATCGAGTCCGCTGACCCTGGTCCAGAAACCTGCCGCGCCGGGAATCGAACCCTGGTCCCGGGCCGTCCTCTGCTCTCGGGTCTGCCGCCTCTAACCAGTGAGCCACACTACTTCACACACAAATGAAGACGCATATGCATTTGCGTCCAACGTTAACATGTCATCTACCAGATCCTCAAGGAAAGCAACATAAATTCGGTTCTTAGACCCATGTTGCCAACGTCTTTACATGGTGCACTTTTAAATAACGCGAAGCACACGTTTTACACGTTTTTCTGGCTCAGCTGAGCCAGGCCCTGTATTGAGGCTCCGAGTCTCTTTTGTCTCTGAAGCTGCAGTTTAGGTATGCATCCCTGACCTCTGCCTTACTTCCTGCCCAGCAAAGCGGTGCCCGGCCCGGCCCGGCCTGGTTTGCTTGCCAAGACGGTATTTTGCCTACAGTTATCTGCTCAGCCTCCTCAAAAACACATGCCAGTCTAGTGAAATAGGTAAACATGTTCTCGGCTGCAAAGCAAAGGGCCTTGCCTTCCTGTCTCCTTGCAAGTGATTTACAGCACCCATTACCATTGTAGGCCTATGGCCCCCGCGCATTGCACCAAGACACGTATGCACCCCGTAGCATTCAGTGATGTATGGCCCCTGCCCGAGAGACCTTTTGCTTCAGATAATACATCCTCCAAACATGAGATACCAGATATGCTATAGGTGCAGGTCGTTCTGACATCCCAGACACCAAGACTCTTCTACTAGAGCTAAAGTCAAGCCCCCCAGCTCTCCCCAGTTACACGTCTATACCACGTCATGCCCAGTTGCGTACGCACTCAGGATAAAGGTTTCTGCTGACCCTGCAGAATCTGTGACGTTTCTAGCACACACCTCCGTGTACGCCTATTACACGCCTACTTTTAAGCCCATATGTTCTTATCTTTCTCTTTTCACTTGTCACGCCTACTGTATTCAATGCAACTGTTCAGTTTTACTATATATAATGTGTGATGTTAATAAAATGTTGAATATCCCTTCCTGAACCTTAGTGGTGATGGAACCCGATGTCCAGCGTCTCGAGATGCTTAATTAAAGCCTGTATGACTCAGATGCCACGGACTCTGCCTCTCATTTTATTGAGCTATCCTTATTGTCATTTAATGTATAGAAAAATAGTCCCGGTAATTTTATTTACCACATCCCTTGGTCAAAGCTCTGGGCACACCCATGAGGCATGTCTTGGGAAATGAGGCACTCCTCCTGAAAAACAGCTTCTGGAACAGGTTTTCTTCCCACTGGGTTTGGTGTCATACTGGCTACCTGTACAAGGTCAAGGGCAGGTCTAGGTGAGAGTTACATCTGCCTGCGACTATGGGTGTCTTTTAAAGTTTGTGGGCACATCCTCCAGGCCATCTTGTCAGGAGGAGGTCACACCTCCTCCCAGAAATGCCCCCTTTGTTCTGTTTTCTGAAAGACATTCACACCTTCCCAAAAGCTGCAAGGTGACAGTTTGAGAGGATCTCCGAAAGGGATTATTATGGCTGCATGCAGAAAAATGCCAACTTTCTAAGAGTAATATTTTAAAATAGAAATGTAAAATCCAACTTAATCATCAAGTTTTTGTGGATATTTAAGGAATTTTGGATTCCAGCTACTTAAAATCCTTGAACCATTGTTTTAGCTATTCCCCAAATCTGAAAGTACACATTATAATGTGTTATAAAATAACCCTAGCCTGGTGCTGTAAAACTGAAGTACACACAGTGCTTAGTTTGAGCCAGTGGTTTCCGGGGCACAGCACCGGCACTTAATTGTCAACACCGGCACCTTTGATAGTCTTCCACATAGTGGCGCTGTTGGTCTAAATTACAGATGAACACACCAACAATTGTCTATTAACTCATTATACATTAGAAATTACTTATATCTGCTGCCCAAGCCATCCTTATAGTTTTGGGTGTCTTGGAATAGACTGAATTGTAACATTTCTTGGGTGTGGTGGTTAGTAATTGTGTTGAATGTGTCATTTGTGGCGCTGGCAGGGGCAGTGGGTGGTGCAAGCTGCACTGCCTTCCTAACGAGGTCGTAGCACTAACCCTGTGCGAAGCACTACACTACGCTCGCGTAGTTTGCGCTACTTCGTGAATTGCACATAGCATAGTGCAAACACGCGTAGCGCAGCTGTCATTTTTTGCTTGCTCACGGTCCTCAACGTCAAGTTGGCGACCCGGAACAAGCAAAATGATACCCCGGCGAGACTTTTTCTTCGTTCACGATCAGCAACATCAAGTTGCCGATCGCGAGTGTGGAAAATGAACCTCCCGGTGAGATTCTCAACACGGGGAGGTCAGGTTTCTCATTGCGAGTGGTCGCGTATGCTCGCGACAACTCGCGATGAGAAACTACCAGTCCACGTTGAGAAAGCTGCTGCTCGAGTAGAAATCTACTCAAGCGTCAGAAAACAACCGCTTGCACTGTGCAAGATGCAGTTTGCACTGATTACACAGTGCGGACAAGCATCCGGCACTGTGCAATCAGTGCGAACAACATTTTGCACAGTGCACTACGCAGTTCGCATAGCGAGAAATGTACTACGTGAACTACGGCCTGGGTTACCTAGCACTTACTTTTTTACAAAGTAAGCATTGAGAACACATGTCCTAATTTCTAAATACTGTGCGTCTTGTCTTGTGGGCTTTTAGGGCCTACCCAGTGATGACTTAAAAGTAGAAACAGGAAATATAGGGAAGGCAAAAGGCTTATTTTAGCAGGTCCAGTTTGCTGTTTAAAACTAAGCCGCAGTGGCAGGCCTAGAGTCATGTTTTCACTTGTCACTTTAGCTGTGGTACAATAAGTGCTACCGTCCACTGGTGACATTTAACTTACCCTGGGGATGTAGAACACTATATACTAGGGATTTATAGGTAAGTTAAATATGCCAAACAGGAATTAATCAAATATACAGGTTTTTACAGGTCACTACACATACATGAGGTGTTGGACGGCAGCACACCTTTGTTCAAACAGTCCATAAACCAACAGCATCAGTCCAAAAATTAATTAGAGGGTGTGCATGCAAAAAAAACGTGACCTTTCCTTACAGCTTTGAATGGCAGACAGGCCCTGCGACAAGGTCTGATAAATGAATTGTAGATGTACTCATTTGTGTCTTCTTTCTGAGTTACTCATATTACTAGCCGATGAAATGAAAATGTTTTTGGATTTGTGTGTATCTGTCGGCGTGTGCATTACTCAAGTGCTATCAGCCATCCGCTGCTGTCAGCAACTGGCTTCGCCTTTACTAGCAATCACCTCACGAATATCTATCTGCCACCTAGGTGGGAGGAAACAATAGGTTTTCTCAAGAATATGAGCTGTAGGGTTATCAGCCTTCCTAATGATCTTAAACACATCTTTATGAATGTTATCAACAGATAAGATGCAGATTAAAAACAATCTTTGTGCTTTCCTAAATTCCAATTGGATATTTCAATATGTTTCCAATTCGAATCTTGTTTACCTTATCGTAAGAGCAGCACCAATTCTTTTAATCATTGTGACTACGGCTCCCAGTTTTATGGTATTTTTTTTTACATTTTTGTCTGTATTTATACATATTTATTTTTGGGACATTTTATCTGTATTTATTTTGTGTTCTGTGTATAAATTAAGCTGTAAAACTTTACATTTCCATATTTATTTAACCGATAGACATACACTCATACTTTGATGTCTGGCGCGATTTAGCTATTTAGGCTGCCAAATATAATGTAACAATACATGCACTAAATGTTGGCATTATACCACAAATGTACGTTGACATACACCATTATTTAAAGAAATTTCATATTTTTTACATTTCACATGCTGTCCATCTGCTCAGCTGTTGGGCTACAATTCATGAAAGACAGCACAATTTTCTGTATTTATCCACTTTTAAAAATAAATGCAGACAGAAAGCAAGATGTTTTCTGTTGGTACCAATATGTAAAAATCACTAAAAACGGAAAACATGGAGCCTGAATTATGACTGATGTTTTTGGGTTCCACTATCTGTATGGAAAACTAAGGGTCTACCTTAGGGTATGTAAGAGTTGCACTGGTGTGAACTTTGTAAAGGGGGTCAGCAGCAGGGATAATTCCATTAGGAATGTAGTAAATTTCACAGCTATTTTCAACAGTAAGAGTGAAGTGGAAAATCTGAGTTTCTTGGTCATGCTAGCAGCAGTGATATTCTGATCTTCTGATATTTTCTAGCACCCAAGCAAAGTTTCCATATATTAGTGTTAGTGTAGGAGAGAGGAGTTGGCCTAACGGCTTGGGCATCCACCTCGAATCTGGGGAACCGGGTTCGAGTCTCAGCAATGACGCTGAACATCCTGTGATTCTAGGCAAACCACTTAATCTCCCCGCGCCTAACAAAAAATGAATGTGTCCTCATGTAACACAACTGGTGCTATGTAAAGCGCTGTAAAACCCGATACCTTTTGGTCAGGTTTGCGCTTTGTAAAACTCTGTAAAACATAAATAGTATTTGCTAAGAGAAAATAAGACTAAAATCTTCCAGGGCAAGCACTGGGGTATTAGTGGTCTCCTTCCTGGGTTGTTAGTTAATTACTGGTTTCAAGGTGCATGATTTCAGATTGCAGACAGATAAGCTGTTTAGCTGGTGTCTCCCTGGATATCTTAAATCACCAAGAATCTGAGGGAAGCGGCTAGAAACAGTAAATTAGGTGGAAGGATCTGAGATGGCAGCTTGAGAGGCATGACTTCTGTCTATTGGGGAGGCCAGACACCGTCTCTGCTCACTAGGTGATCCAGTGGCCCATGGCCGCGGGTTTTCAGTATTGCAATTAGCATTCCACATGACTGAGAGGAGGCATGCAGCACCAAATGAACCTTCAAAATAAGAAAAGTACACAAAATAATTTGAAATACTGTACACATGGTAGCAGAGCAGTTTTGGTTCCAACTGGTGTCTACCAAAGCTTCAAGTTGTGAGATGTTAGAAATATGGTTGGAACGAGGCTGGTACCCAGATGCAAGAGGCAGCCTAAGCTCGAGCAGCACGCAGAGCTGCAGGAGGCGGACATTGACCCAGGAACACCCATTGGTGGAGGAGATAGATATTGATCCAGTAACACTCAGAGCTG
Source organism: Lissotriton vulgaris (assembly GCF_964263255.1). Taxonomy (NCBI): domain Eukaryota; kingdom Metazoa; phylum Chordata; class Amphibia; order Caudata; family Salamandridae; genus Lissotriton; species Lissotriton vulgaris. The sequence goes on from NC_141687.1 coordinate 65,907,227, forward strand.
CAGGAGGCAGCCATTGATTCAGTAACACCCATTGGTGGAGAAGACAGATATTGATTCAGTAACACCCATTGGTGGAGAAGACAGACATTGATTCAGTAACACCCATTGGTGGAGAAGACAGATATTGATTCAGAAACACCCATTGGTGGAGAAGACAAATATTGATTCAGTAACACCCATTGGTGGAGAAGACAGACATTGATTCAGTAACACCCATTGGTGGAGAAGACAGATATTGATTCAGTAACACCCATTGGTGGAGAAGACAGATATTGATTCAGTAACACCCATTGGTGGAGAAGACAGACATTGATTCAGTAACACCCATTGGTGGAGAAGACAGATATTGATTCAGAAACACCCATTGGTGGAGAAGACAAATATTGATTCAGTAACACCCATTGGTGGAGAAGACAGACATTGATTCAGTAACACCCATTGGTGGAGAAGACAGACATTGATTCAGTAACACCCATTGGTGGAGAAGACAGATATTGATTCAGAAACACCCATTGGTGGAGAAGACAAATATTGATTCAGTAACACCCATTGGTGGAGAAGACAGACATTGATTCAGTAACACCCATTGGTGGAGAAGACAGATATTGATTCAGTAACACCCATTGGTGGAGAAGACAGACATTGATTCAGTAACACCCATTGGTGGAGAAGACAGACATTGATCCAGTAACACCCAGTGGTGGAGTAGACAGATATTGATTCAGTAACACCCATTGGTGGAGAAGACAGACATTGATCCAGTAACACCCAGTGGTGGAGAAGACAGATATTGATTCAGTAACACCCATTGGTGGAGAAGACAGATATTGATTCAGAAACACCCATTGGTGGAGAAGACAGACATTGATCCAGTAACACCCAGTGGTGGAGAAGACAAATATTGATTCAGTAACACCCATTGGTGGAGAAGACAGACATTGATTCAGTAACACCCATTGGTGGAGAAGACAGATATTGATTCAGTAACACCCATTGGTGGAGAAGACAGATATTGATTCAGTAACACCCATTGGTGGAGAAGACAGACATTGATTCAGTAACACCCATTGGTGGAGAAGACAGACATTGATCCAGTAACACCCAGTGGTGGAGTAGACAGATATTGATTCAGTAACACCCATTGGTGGAGAAGACAAACATTGATCCAGTAACACCCAGTGGTGGAGAAGACAGATATTGATTCAGTAACACCCATTGGTGGAGAAGACAGACATTGATTCAGTAACGCCCAGTGGTGGAGGAGACAGATATTGATCCAGTAACATCCATTTGTGGACAAGACAGACATTGATCCAGTAACACCCATTGTTGGAGGACAGATATTGATCCAGTAACACCCATTGGTGGAGAAGACACATAACAAATCACTATTTGGCAAGATCAGTATGACACCCAGCAGGAAAGAATCAACACCATAGTATAGTGAGCTTCTAGGTATTTCCACCAGAATAAGTGGAGAATAATTACTAGATGGTCCTGTTAGCTCCAAGCTCATCATAACTGGCCCTTACCAAAGGAACACACCCTAGGATTTTAGGGAGAGATGGGAAACCTAAAATTGTTCTCAGTGAGGGCAGTACCGGCTCCCGCGGAGTCAGAAGGTAGATCTGTGACTTCCTTAGAGGGCGCTCTCTGGTACCATTGGATGACAGGACCATGTTCTTGCTCTGGGGCCAGAGGGCAGACACCCCTGGAGGGAGGCCGAGAAGGCGCTAGGCTCTCCAGGTGCCTCAACCCTTTGGGGCCTGTGGCCTGGTCTCAGCTCTCCCACGATGCACATACCATTGTTGACCCCCAGGTTCTGTCCAGGCCAGTTGTGCTTCAGAGACTCGTGGGTCTTTCTACGGGAACTTTTAGGGTGCGGCATTCAAACATTTAGGGCCTTAAATCTGCATCTTAATAATATATCTTTTTATCCAACAGCACTTTGCATGCTCGGACTTTATTATTCTTACTCGTGGAGTGGTGTGGCTCACTGGTTAGAGGCGGCAGACCCAGAAGCAGAGGACGGCCTGGGACCAGGGTTCAATTCCCGACACGGCAGGGTCGTGAACCAGGGTCAGCGGACTCGATAATTCTCACCTCTGTGCCTACTCTAACCAGGGATCACACTCGGCAACTCTGGGCATTAGCTTGCCTCATCTCCACAACGGCCGCCCACATACGCGGGGATGCCTGGTTTCACCTTGGAGATACCCAGGAGGGAACATCTCACAGGGAAAGCCAGGACGGGTTCCCCAGCGGTCTATAGCGCCAGGATGCCTCCGGGTAGCAGTGCGCTTTACAAGACACACACATTTACATTTACACGTACACGTCTGATGTTAAAGGCGAGCCTAGCAGCTAATTTAGTCTCCTTTTGTTAAGAGGTGAGCCGGTGTCTCATGTTGGTTTTTACTGCCAAGGACAGGAGCATTGCAGATGGCATAAATCACAAAAATTGTGCACCCACAGCTAAATTCTATGTATCCCTTTTCCGCGTGTCGCATGTTCAGCTTTTCTTTACATTCTGGTACTTGTAGTCCTGTTTATACAATTAGGAGGGTAAAAGACTACAACTGCTCGAATGCAAACTAAAACGCCTGACACAATGAACAACTTTCACTTGGAATGTGGAAATTTGAGATCGCTGGCTTTGTTCGCAGGCCTCTGCTTATAGTGAGAGAACCAAAACTACGAGTCCCAGAATGCAAAGTTCTACACTCGCTTAATGTGTATTTCGTTGTCTGCAACCATGTGACATGCCGAGAAAGGATACTATCCAAATAAATGATTGTGCCTGATTTAAACTGTTGTGTAGTGGCCGGAAACCTGTAGTGTTTCTAAAGATATTTAGAGTTCAAGAGGCTTTAATCGTCCACGGCGGTTAATATTTAGAATAAAACGCGTCACGGTGAAACATCTGTGGAGACGTCTGTTTTCCCTGGTGCAGGGCCGGCTCTAGGCTCATGGTGGCCCTGGGCAGGGAGCGTAGGTAGGGTGCCCCGATAGAGGGGGTCCGGGCGGGGCGGAGAGCGCAGGCCAATAAAGAGGGGAGGGGGTCAGGGAGTTTAGAAGTGTAACAGAGCCAGAGGCCGCCAAATCCCTGCCAGGGGCCTCCACGCAAATATGTATCCATCCTCAGAGGATTAATATATTAAGGATATATATGGGCATGGTGGCCCCTGGGGTTTGGTGGCCCTGTGCAGGTGCACAGCTTGCACATTCCTAGAGCCGGCCCTGCCTGGTGGATCAGTCTCCGGCTCTCTCTTGTCTATTAATCTTCTAATGAACGCAATCAAATGCCCCATCCCGTTTTTGGTAGCAAGAAACACCTATATTTAGGCTAGGGTTGAGCCCTCCTTATTTACCCCGGCGCCACTGCACCTAATGCACTACTAATAGCCACGCCCACCCTGTATATTCCATACCCAGCTCTCTCACTGCCTTGCCCTCTCTACCTGCTTCCTTCTCCTACAGAGCGCCGGCCGCGCCCCTCTCTTACTCATCCTCTCTCCGGCCTCCTCCCTGGGCAGGTGGGCAGGCGCGCTTCCCGCCCAGTGGACGTGAGCGGCTCCTCCTTTCACCTCTTTTCTTGTGGTGCCAACCATGTCTCTCATGGCGGGCAGGCCCCCAGAGAGGCCCCGCTAAGCCTAATAGCAGGCTTTCCCCCGTCGATGAGAGACGGCAGCGACGCACACAAAGGTGCCTTCTGGGGCCCGCGCTTCAGCGCTGCGCCCCCGTCAGTGCGGCCGACCCCCTCTACGCTCTCCTCAGCCCTGGGCTTTTAGAGGCCTCGTAAAACAGAGCCGCTATTCTTACCCAGAGCCTGAAAAGAAGGAAACAGGAATGATATTCATGCTTTGAAATGTACAGTCCCTTCCGTGTGAACTCTGCGCAAAATATGTGTCTGTGTGAAGAAGGGAAGGGAGGGGGGAGGGGGCCTGGGCTGCCGCTGGAGCCTTCGTGAGCATCTCACCAGGTAACGGGAGGAGGGGGGCCTGGGGCTAAAGGACGGCGAGTAGCGGGGGTGGTGGATTGGCAGAGTTTAAGTTTAAGTTACTTACGACGTCACTGAAAAGTACTCCAACCGCGACAGTGGAGGACTCAAAACAACACTGCTGCTCATGTGTAAATGATGAATTCGGCACGTGGGTTGCTGAATAAGACAGAGGTATAAACATTCAAATGAAATTAATTTTCGGTTTACCTTAATTAGGCTGTCAGTGTCTCTCGAGGCGGGGCCCCAGCAGCACAGGGGGCAGGCCACGCCCAGTGCATGCAAACACCAGCAGGCCCGGCTTCTTCTGCCAGAGAGACTGGCAGAGACAGTTCAGACAGTGAGGGACTGACTCGGAGTAAATCAAAAGTCCGGTCAGACTGACTGCCACAAACCTGCATAGCCCAGCACACGACTCCTCCACTCAAGAGAATCCCAGTCCATACATATCTCGCTGCTCCAGTCTTTTGATTTGGTTTGCATTCTGGGACTGGTAGTCTTGTTTATCCCATAATAAATCCCGGACTATGAACTCCACAACGGAAAGGAACACTCTAGACCAGAACAGCTGAGCACAGATGAGTGTGGGAAACTTGCAGTTATGCCCCCAATTCCCCATTGTAGGACAGTCCATTCCCAGAAATAATTTCAATGTGGATTGGGTGGTCCTACATACCTTACTGACCCCGCCCCCACCTACTCCCGAGTACACCTGACCTTGCGCTGCCCCCAAATGTTCTTGGGGGGGGGGGGGGGGGGAGGGACTCTCAGGGTTCGTGCGGGGACAGTTTCGCCAGTCAGGCTAGGAGAAAGCAGACCGGGGGTCGATAGTCAACAGCTCGATGGCTCCTGTGGACGTGACCACCGGTGGGGTCCGATGTGGAAGCGAAGGGGTGGGGAGGCCGAAGGGCCACGCTCGGCCGTGCAGGGGTTAGGCAAAGAAAGCGTGCAATGTTTGCGCTCTCATGCGCAGTGTAAAGTCCAACGTTGGGGCGGATGGATGGGAGGTCTTAGGATGTTCGAGCAAAACCGTCCTACCTCACTGACGATTTCCACCAACCCCCCACAGATGGCGCAGTGCCATTCTGGGGCTGGGTTATCCAAAAAGGTGATAGGAATAGGGGCGGCGGTAGTGCCGTTTTACGAGACAGAAGAGAAACAATAGGCACAATGCAAAATGGAATACACAATATCACTGCGACGTGTTTTTTCCACACAAATGATGCCAGAGTGTTGCATGTAAACAAAAGAAAGGAAATATGTTTACTGACATCACAAAAAAACACACAGTGTGCTTTCACAAAGTCCCCCAATGTACGCTGTGACCTCATTATATTAATATTTCGTGACTCTCCATTGTATTTTTTTTCCCACAGGAGACACCACAGTGTGGTGCAGCGTTTGTCTGCTGGCAGGTGTGCTTTCACTTAACAGATACACTGCCGCCTCCAAAATGGTACCGCCTGGGGCGGACCGCTCCCCCTAGCTACGCCACTGCATCTCACATCCTCCTGGTTCCAGCCCCCTTAAATGTCCCTGAATGGTTTCTGCAGAGGTATTTTTACGGTCTGGCCTGTGAGTTTTTTTTCGCATTGATTACGCTGTGCAAAATAGGCCCCTCAACTATAAAAGTAGTCCAAATAAATCAGTGCCAGGCCATGCATTTTCTTTTGGTGCTGTTTTTGCATTACATTTTTTAAAATTTCTATTTACTTTTCCAGTGCCCCTCCAGCTCCACAGAAAGTGCTCCAGCGGCCCCTCTGTCACATCCAGTGCACTGCATTATGCTCTGGCAGTGCTAGAAGGGTTGTCGAAGAATTCCGCTCTGCTGCCGGAGTTCGCAGTATTTTGTCGACTCTGCGCGGAGTTCTGAAATGCCCAGATAAGTGACGCGGAGCCCCTCCTAGCGAGATTTATGAACACGGATGGTCGCGGCAGATCGCTACTGCTCGCAATGAGAAAGCTGCTGCATGCGTTGAAGAAGCTGCCGCACGAGTAGAAAATCTACTCGAATGGCAGAAAGAAGCAGCTCCCTCTCCCACTCCCTATGATGCAGTTTCCGCGGATTTTTCATCACGGGCGAAACTCCTGGTGCTAAAATTCAGCGCGACGTACTGGACTCCGCAGCTCACAGAACTTGATGTAGCATTTAGATTTTTTTTGGGGCACTTTGCGGAGCTCAGCGTAGCATGACTCTGTGAACTTGTCCTAGGCCTACTGGTGACGTCCACCTTAGAACGCTATGAACAGGCAGCCATCTTGATGTAATTTTTTTTTATGCCAAAGCAAACCAGCATTGACAAAGTTGGATATTAATGGCCGGCATTATTGACTTTGCCAACATTGTCTCTATTCGGGGCACACTTTTGACCTTCAGATGGGCATTGACCACTTACCCATTACTTGCATGTTCATAAAACACGAGGCAGCTTATGCCCTCATTTCGAAAACTGTTGAAAATATTGCATCATTTATCCGCAGCGATAACTGGATTCCTGTAGTATTTTTTTGTAGTGTGGGCATGGGATAACTGGGGGCATTATCTCTTGGCGTTCTTTTTCTCCAAACTTGATTGGTAGATAATATAGCTGGTAACAACATCAGGGGTAACAGCAAGTAATGCAGCAGAGCGATAAAAGGAGCAGAGGCCTGAATATTTGTAGAACTTTATCGCTCACTTCTAATTGGGGGTAACATAACGTGTAGTTGTAAAGCACAAATTCACCCAGAAGGGTATCTTGTTGGTGCCGAATAGCATATGTTTACTGTTGCCCACCTCAATGGTACTCATTTTATCAACCTCAGAAGGATGAAAGGTTGAGTGGATCCACTCATGCCTGTGTCCATGAGGCAAACACAGGTCCCTACAGGGGTTTTATTAGTCCACTAAGCCACCAGACCCAGTGTTAGGTGGCAGTGACATTAACGTTAAGGGCAAGCAGACACATATCTTAACGGCATCCACCATGTTTATTATGTAGATGCATTCATTCTAGTGAAGATTTTCAGTGGATAACACATTCCCAGTACGATATTTGGTAAAGTATCAAAAGCAGGATCTACCTTTAATTCAGTGGACAGGTTGCTCCATAGTTTAGGTCAGACACTGGACGGGCGCCCACCAGAGCAGACACAGTTCACAAGTCACCTGGCACCCAGTGTAGAGGATCCTGCAGTGGTCTGCTGCCGCTTGAGCATGTTTGTCTATGGGGAGGAAAAGAATTCCCGTCAATATTCACAGACTATGTAAGAAGGCGCTATTTATAGTCTCAACCTGTTGAGCCAATGACCTTTCCTTGTGCACAAGGATTCCCAGTGATTTTAGATCCCCTAAGTGATGACCAGAGAGTGATATCCCTGTTGGGAGATATTATTTTCCTGGAGCAACAGCTCTGTTTCACTGATGGCAGGCTTCAAGTACCATAGTTCCTAAGCTTCAAAGCAAAAGCCAGTCTAGCCTAACCATACACTGGGTGTCATCAGCATGCGGCGTTGGCCGGCACCCAAGGCATCTGGCTGTGGAACAAGCCAGAGGCTTAGGTTAGAAAGAACTGGTGACGGGTAAAGTCCCTGCGGTGTGCCACGTCTTACCGCCATCGTGTCTTATTTGTATTTGGAAGCCAGAGTCCCTCAAGGGATGAGCCACAAGAGATTTAAACTCCTGTATCACTTTGCCTCTGATGCCATCTGTTCCAGACTCTGGAAGAGAAAACTATGGTTCACAATCTGATCATCAAAGTTGCAACTACAATACGACAGCTAACTAGATACTTTGTACCGTAAGGTATACTTGACAGAGACATTCTATATTCGCAGAGGTCATAACACTCGCCAGAATTCTTTGATTTTCTAGCCAAATTTGTACAATGTCACGGGTGTCTGACAGTGAGTCCTGGTTTGGTGTGCTGACAATCCACTTGTTTAACCCCTCCCATGCTGGTGACGGAACCGTTTTGTCACGCCCCTCGGGTGGGCTGTGCTGGTGACGGAACAGTTCTGTGACGGCCCGCTCGCTGCGCCTGTGTGGCGCGTTCTATTAAGCGGGCGGGGCCGTGACGGAACCGTTCCGTCACAAGCACAGCTCACCCGAGGGGCGTGACGGAGCGGTTCCGTCACCAGCGTCGGAGCGCCGCGCGGCCCCCCCGAACCCTTAGCACTGCCTCGGAATCGCCACCGCAGCGAAAGGGTTAATGGGCCTCCATCTCCGCGAGTCAATAAGCCTAGTTGAAGAACAGTGTGGTTTGCAGCCAACCCACAGCCATCCTCCACCAGCCAAGCCACCAGAAGGCCCTCTGATGTTGCATGCTTTCCCCTCGTCTGGGACTACTTTTTGCAAGATACAGGCAAGGGCACATAGTGCCACTAACATAGTGGTGAAGGTTTGAGAATCACCTGGAGGCATGGCGAGTGTGCAGGCATCATGCAAAATAAGAGTTCAGCTAAAAGGATCGAGAATTGTGAAGTTCCAGTTTGCGTCACCGTAGGACTGTTAAAGAGTGAGAGAGGAGACGCAGAGAGGATGGAATGTTAGCAACCATCTCAACATGTGAAAGTTCTACATTAAGAGCTAACAAAGGAGGCGCCACAGGTAATTATGCTCGAGGAGCCATTGTTAAACCATCTCACCAATCAAGGTTATATTATGTTTCTGTTCAGTCTCTGTGTCCTCCACCCCTTCTCTCCTCTTTTCAGCCTCTTTCTCATTGACATCAGTGGATCCCTCAACCCTTGCTCTGAATCTTGCTTAAACCTCGGAATTGTACCTGTCCTCACTGCTGTTTACTTGTTTAGACTCGGGTCGCCTTTGCAAGTTTTTTAATCCAACTTGTAAGCCTCTCCAACCATGATACTCTTCAGTTTAACAGATCTTGCGCTCTCACAGCAGTGTGAAAATACAGCCTCTTTTTATGTTGAAGAGTACGTCACAGATTTGAGGGAATGAACTTTCCTTTGCAAATTTGGAGCAACATTGGAAGATTGTCTTTCGAAATTAGGTTTGAGAAAAGAAATGATATTTGAGCCAGTGCCCAGGTAAAATCTTGCTATGTAACTGAAGGTCCCCTGTTGGAAGAAGAATCAGGTTCCTGTCTCTCCCAATTACCGATCTTCTGAATAAACTGGAGGAAAGGTCCTACCACCGTTCCTAATTGCAGATTCTGGGACTGCACCACAGAAACTTTCACACATCTCCTACTATGCTGTCCTGAATTTGTGACTTCTCGTTGGATCCTGCTGAAACCTACATTTCTATCATATACGGAACATGCACGTGTAAGGAGGCTTTAAATGTAAATGTAAATGTATAGGCATTTATATAGCGCACTACTTACCCGTAGGGTCCCAAGGCGCTTCGACCGCTGCAAAACCCTTCCTGGCTTCCCTGAGAGATGGTCCCTTAATGGGTATCTCCAGGGTGAGACCAGGCATCCCCGGCGGTCTGGTGGGGCCGTTAGAGAAGATGAGGCAAGCTAATGCCCAGAGTTGCCGAGTGTGATCGCTGATCAGAGTGGGCACCGAGGCGAGAGAATTATCGAGTCCGCTGACCCTGGTCCAGAAACCTGCCGCGCCGGGAATTGAACCCTGGTCCCGGGCCGTCCTCTGCTCTCGGGTCTGCCTCCTCTAACCAGTGAGCCACACTACTTCACTTTACTATTCTGCTTAAATTCAACAGACATTACAGTCCTGGTGTGATACCGAATTAAAAAAAAGTTTGCTTAACAGACTCGCGGAACTTCACCGATGTCTTTGATAACAGTGCCAATCATCGTCTAACCGTTGGAAAGTCATATACTGTTTAAAAAATGAGTCTAGCCAAACAACGAGGCCGAGGAGCTGGCCAGGTTGCCCACTGTGATATATGACAAAACTCACAAATTGACAACAAAAATTAACACCTTATCCTTGCCTTTCAACTAACAATAAAAACATTTGTTACTGGTACCTAAGGTGGGGACAGAGCTGCCCAGGCTGTACTTTGTAAGGAAATTTCGGCCTGAGATCATGGTTTTTATCTGTTTGTTTTAACTGTAGCAGTGTTTTAAATGTCCATTTTGAAAATGACTTTAAATAATTATATTTAATGAATACAATATTCATTCATTGCTAGTAACTATGTTTTTGTTGTAATTTCCAGTAACTTTGAGCATGTTGTGATTGTCACATTCTATGCTCAGGTCATCCTGTGGAGGATTCTATGCAAGGCAGTGGATGCTGGTGGATGGAGAGCAGTCACCCATGCTCGGGCCGAGGTGTTGAGCAATAAAGATCACATAAGAACCCATCTACCTGTTTATTTATCTTTTCTTTATGCAAGTGTATCATCTTCCCAGCCTGGGTACCCGCCAATGACTACGCCACACACTGAGCTCAGTATAACACGTCTTTATTATGCTGCATGTAACTGAAAACTCAACATTCTAAAACAAGCTTTCATGGCATTGTGCTCTGACACCTATGTCGCCGCTATGGAGTCCGTTAGGAGGCAAAAAGGTTGTGTCCTATAAATATTGCAAGACACTACAGCGAGTACAACCACAATTGATGGAAAGCAGGGATTGATTTGGTGCAAAAGTTTGTTTAAAGCACCAAACACAATGATTCAAAGAGGATCAGTTCCTTCAGAGGCAGCCAGTGAAGCAGGCAAGGGCTGCAGAAATGGGATTTCGAGAGCCCAGGCCCAGATGCAAGTGGGTATCATAATTGTGAATTTGCCGCTACTTCTGAATCTGATAGAATGGAAGATCAATATACACAAAGATGCAGTAATCTAGCTGAGCAGACACAAATGCAATAAGAATCGTAACCCTGTGATGAAAAGAATAACAAACTCGGAGACATTTAAAAAGTAAAGTTGAAACAAACAAGACTTAATTACAGATGGGCAAGGAGGGGTCGAATGTTACTTCCACATTTTTTGCAGCTGTAGGCAGAGGCTCCAGGACTTGGGGACAGAGAGGGAGCTCTGAAAAAGGAGACCATTTTAAAAGGTTTAGATTCAGTGGCAGGTCACATAGGGTGTGCTGCGGGTGGTGGTGCGGGGCGGGGAAGGGGCAGCGTGGGGGATAGCTAACCTGGTTATATGACGGAATGGAGCACCATAATAATTTCTTTTCTCCGTTCCGTCGTATGTCCGAGTTAACTACCCCCCACCACGCCCCTCCCACGCCCCGCCTCACCGCAGTGCAACATACCCTATGCGGGCCACCACTGCATAGATTAAGAATCGCTGATTTGACCCCATTGGGGTTTAGGTGTATTGTTCTTTCAGGGGGCCTGGTGGGAGCACTTTGATTGCCATATATTTGCGGCTGATTTTTGCTGTGTGTTGTACGTCTGCCTCCTACAAAAGCAGAAACAACAGTTGATGGACAGAATGCAGAACAATGTCATACATTCACCCTAGTACAGAGATCTGGGCCTAAGTCCATCGTTTTTTGCTCACCAAGCCATTCCAGTTTGAACCTAGCCACATGCAAATCAGTCTTGACCCTGTGCCCCATGGGAACAGTTCAGCCCGAACTGCCAAGCCAGGTCCTCCCTGGGCTGGAAACAAGCATCGTAGGACCGGTTTCGGGCTTTCAGCCCTCATCAGCCAAGATAGCTTGATTCTAGTGGCATGGAGAGCACAGAACTCACATCTGAGAATACTCGTCCCACACGGGGTGACAAATGCAAAAACAGTTGATGGACAGAATGAAGAACAATGTCAAACATTCACCCCAGTACAGGGATCTGGGCCTAAATCCATCGTTTGTTTTGCACACCATGCCATTCCTGTTTGAAGCCAGCCATTTGCAAATCTGTCTTGACCCTGTGCCCCATGGGAACAGTCCAGCCCGAACTGCCAAGCCAAGTCCTCCCTGGACTGGAAACAAGCATCCTAGAACCTTTTTCGGGCTTTCAGCCCTCATCAGCCAGCTTGATTCCAGTGGCATGTAGCGCATGGGACTGACGTCTGAGCATACCCAGCCTACTTGGGGTAACAAATGCAAAAACAACAGTTGATGGACAGAATGCAGAACAATGTCATACATTCACCCCAGTACAGAGATCTGGGCCTAAATCCACGGCTGACGGCTGATTAGCCAGAAACCGGTCTCAGGATGATTGTTTCCTGTCCAGGGAAGACATGGCATGGCAGTTCGGGCTGGACTGTTCCCATGAGGCACAGGGTCAGACTGATTTGCATATGGCCATGCCTGAACTGGGGTGGCAGAGTGAGCTAAAGAATGATGATGGATTAAACCCAGATCAGCTGACTGGGGGTGAATGCTTGCAATGTTGAACACTCTGTCCATCATCTCCTTTGGTTTTTCTTTGTTCGCCCTAAGTTGGCAGGGTATGCCCAGACTTGGGTCCCTTGCTCACTATGCACTGCATTCAAGGTACCCTGGCTGATGACATCTGATTAGCCAGAAACTGGTCCCAGGATGCTTGTTTCCTGTCCAGGGAAGACATGGCTTGGCAGTTTAGGCTGGACTGTTCCCATGAGGCACAGGGTCAGACTGATTTGCATATGACCATGTCTGAACTGGGGTGGCGGAGTGAGCTAAAGAATGATGATGAATAAAAGCCAGATCAGTTGACTGGTGTGAGTGCTTGCAATGTTCAACACTCTGTCCATCATCCCCTTTGGTTTGGCTTTGTTTGCCCTAAGTTGGCAGGGTTTGCCCAGACGCGGGTCTCTTGCTCACTTTGCCACTGCATTCAAGCTAGCCTGGTTGATGATGGCTGATTAGCCAGAAACCAGTCCCAGGATGATTGTTTCCTGTCCAGGGAAGACATGGCTTGGCAGTTCGGGCTGGGCTGTTCCCATGAGGCACAGGGTCAGACTGATTTGCCAATGGCCATGTCTGAACTGGGGTGGCGGAGTGAGATAAAGAATGATAATGGATTAAACCCAGATCAGTTGACTGGGGTGAGTGCTTACAATGTTCAACACTCCGTCCGTCATCTCCTTTTTTTTTCCTACAAAAGGACATCATGGCCCTCTTCAGTCCACAGCTCGAAGATCGGCGGGGACCACTAACCTTGCTATGCTGAGAATTAGGCTTGGAAAATTCATTACCAGAAGCCCTAGTGATACAGTGACTCCTTTGTCCTCAAAGCCAAATGTTCCCCCGGCACATGGCTTTCAAAACTATGGGCCTGGCACAAGGACATGGTAAAAAAGAGCTCAGATGTTCATGAGCACTCTGTGAGCAACGGCCAAATGGACTTGAACATACCATGCACACTGATTAACGCTTCAACAATAACGCGCTGAGAAATACATTATGGTGTAGCCGGAGGCCTATCAGTAATGGGACATACTCCCCTGACTGCTACTTCAGATCCTGCATGCTGGTACCTGTTGACTGGACATCAGCTGGCATCCTCAAATTGCCCATGGGCATGTTTAAGCATGTATAATATATATAATACACTTGTCACCAGGAGAAATGGTGGCTTCACTGGTGAATTCTCCTGGTCTCAACTAAGGGTGTGCAAAGTTTTTATTGCATGAGCCAAATCTCCTGTAGATCAAGGGTAATGGCCTATGTGTAGTTTGTGCAATTTCCCGATTTTCCAATTCCTTTACTCTGGTGCAGTTTTTTTCATGGTTTTTAGTGCTGAAAATGAATATCTTTTGAGTTAATTTGAAAACATTTTTTTCACCACTTTGAGACTGGATGGATGACGTCATTTCTTTCACACAGCAACAAAAAAAGGGTGTTAAAGTACCAATTTTCACTTAAAGCCTAAGTAAGCATGGTAGTCACGAGAATTACAAATGCTTACAAGAGAAGAAGTCTGCTCACTCTCAGTCTTAGCCCAAAAAGAATACATGAAACATGGGGGGGCTACCCCGAGCAAACAAAATCACTGTCTTCAGTCCAAAATATTGAGACTGTCTCTATAAGTTGTTCCAAATTTTCGATTCTTTATTCCAATATTCACAGTACAATCAGGTCGTTTTTCCAAGATCCAGCTTGATGCAAGGGTAAATTCACAGATAGCCAACACGTGTTTCCTCTTATGCTGTAGCACAAAAAAGACTTCTTCAGGTCTACGAACCCTAAGAGAAAACAAACAGTTACACCACAGTTCAGATACATGAGTTCACTGTAGTCTATCCGACACCCATGAGTAACCTTCAGAGAGTGTCTGTCACCAAGAAAAAATAGCATTCTGATCGAGAGTAGGGAAAGAACCAACACCACACTGAACTAAATAGTAGAGCTTTAGAAGAATCACCTGATAGGATCTCCAGTATCTTACACTAAAAAAATAAAATTCTTCAATCTTGATAAATCTCCTTAGAGTAGTGTATAAAAAACACCCCCGTAAATATATATAAAGACCGTGCTGGAAAACTATAACTTTAATTCTTGTATAACAGTGCATGTTATTAACATTTTGTAGGTATGAACACGTGACCAACTCTATACTCTATACTACTTTGCAACGTTGTACCAACTGATACATGTAGCGCACGTTTGATTGCAACTCTCACTCTCGTGCGCATAATAAGGTGAGCAAGTATTTGTTTTGTCATAATGCGGTTCTGTACTTAGAACACAATACTAGTTCAATAGTGGCTCTAGTATTTTTGAGCCTTAGAGTGAGATATCAATACACTCATTTATATTTTTTATCTTTTCTACCTTAGTAAGTGGAATTATTGTTAATTCCTCAAATTAACACCAAGGACGCTATCGACCCCCTCGCTTGCAAGGATTATAGTTGCAACTTAGAAGGTGATTTAATTTTCTGATTAGACAAGCACAATTATTTGTGAGGAAGGCATCTCGAGTAACTAATGATGGTCTTTATATATATATATTTACAGGGGTGTTTTTTATACACTACTCTAAGGAGATTTATCAAGATTGAAGAGTTTAATTTATCAATGTAAGATACTGGAGATCCTATCAGGTGATTCTTCTAAAGCTCTACTATTTAGATTGGTGCAGTGTTGGTTCTTTTCCTACTCTCAATCAGAATGCTATTTTTCTTGGTGACAGACACTCTCTGAAGGTTACATATGGGTGTTGGATAGACTACAGTGAACGTATGCATCGGAACTGTGGTGTAATTGTTTGTTTTCTCTTTGGGTTTGCAGACCTGAAGAAGTATTTTTTGTGCTACAGCACAAGACGAAACATGTGTTGGCTGTTTGTGAATTTACCCTTGTAT
Source organism: Lissotriton vulgaris (assembly GCF_964263255.1). Classification (NCBI taxonomy): domain Eukaryota; kingdom Metazoa; phylum Chordata; class Amphibia; order Caudata; family Salamandridae; genus Lissotriton; species Lissotriton vulgaris. Next base: position 65,922,405 of record NC_141687.1, read on the forward strand.
CAAGCTGTATCTTGGAAAAACGACCAGATTGAACTGTGAATATTGGTATAAAGAATCGAAAATTTGAAACAACGTATAGAGTGTCTCAATATTTTTGATTGAAAACAGTGATTTTGTGTGCTGGGCGTATACTGCCCATGTTTTATGTTGTATCCCTTCTTTTTGAAGGAATTTATGTGGTAGAATTGGTAACCAACCACTCTTCCCTTTTGAGCACGACTCTATACGCTTACTTTCAGCCTTTATAGTGCCCTTTACTTCAGTTGAGGGCCCATAGTGTGGCCTTTACCTGGTTACCAAGCAGGAATTGTCAAAAAGAATCCATGGTGTGTTTAGCACAGTAGTAAGTAATGAAGTGGAGCCAACAAACAGCTGTGATATTGGAAGCAGGCCCCCAGATGTCTCACCGAGAAGTACCACCAGGACAGGTGGGTAAGAGGAGGGTGGATCAGGGAAAGCAGGGAGGGGACAGGAGGGAGGTCTGGGGGTCACAGGTAGACCAACGAAGGACTCACGAACACGTGCCCATATTTTGGGAACCAACCAAGACATAAATAAATACCCTACTCAACTGCTGTGTGTCCTTCATTCCGCCTGATGCCTGAGCATCACATGGAACAGGAATGGACAAAGCGCCTTGGAATGCCCAGGACCAAGCAGACACCTTTGTCCAGCACTGACTCCTGGATGGGGGGTAGTAAGTGTCTCAAAGTTGGCAGGTTCATCAGAGGGGGTGCTAGAGGGATTATTACTCTGCAGACCGCGTGCTTTTTAAGGGTCCCGCACATTTGCTGCAACATAGATTTCAAGGCACGGCTGCCTTGTGTGTCAACGATGAGCCAGATAACATGGACAACACCACTGGCTGGAACCAGACGCTGAACCTTTCCCGGCACTTTTACGCCACTGTTGCGTCCTTTTTGTGACGCAGCGGCTGCGTAAACAATGCGCCACAATGCAACACTATTTACAACATGACACATCAAGTGAGATGCGTCACGTTGTACAGCCCTGCTGTACATTATACCTGGTCAGGTATAATGTATGCAGGGTAGGCGTTCCGTCGCAAGTAGGCCCCGTAAAAGTAACGCAGTGAAATCTACAAGATTTCACTCGGACAGCAAGTATAGGGCGCCCATAAGCAGTGCTGGAGTTGTGTTGCGCTTGCGAGAAACAAGTTATTAGGAACTGGTTTTCACTAAAGGGCAGAACCTGACAAGCGACAGCAAACACTATAAAGAGACAAAGTGCATGGTACAAAACCTGGCTCTACTTATGCAGACGCCGGCAGACCCCCACATTGGAAGGTGAACGGATTTCGACTATCAGACCCTTACCGCAGCATTTTTACCATGACGGCACCCGCTCGCTAAAATTTCACCGCCTGTGAAGAAACCCACAGACCCCCATTGGACACCTAGTGGACACAACCAAAAGACTGACAGCGCTTGAAGAATCGTCCACAGATCTCCATTTAGACAACAATTGAGCATAACTTACAGATTACCTGCATACCTGCTTCATTGGCATCAGGAATTCGTAGCCCCTCAACTATGTAGGACCAATTATACAGAGCCACCTACTCTCATCAGATATATAGGTATCAGGATAACTGACCAAAGAATAAACGAACAAAACACCCAAACAAAGTAACCTACGCTTTAAGACAGACAGCCCTGCATATCAGACCAACTAACTTTCCTTCCTGTGAGACTTTGCACCGATTTTCATCCAGGTTCATTTGGATACTCACATGGCTCCCTGATGAAGGCCCTCAGCCGAAACGCGCGTAGATGTCATTCCTAGCCATGTTTTTATGTATAGTGTGCTAAAACAAGCTTCCATACAGTGCCCAAATCATAATCCTTTTTGAAATGTATTGAAGTGCACTAAGGACATAATAATGTGTATATATATGTAGATCTAACTATCACATGTATAGTGGAAGCACGCACATAACAAAAATTTGTGATAAAGTAACAATGTTTTTTATACAATAACTATAACTTAATAAAATAAAGTCCATAATTTTGTACCATGCACTTTGTCTCTTTATAGTGTTTGCTGTCGCTTGTCAGGTTCTGCCCTTTAGTGAAAACCAGTTCCTAATAACTTGTTTCTCTCAAACACTGTACCCATCCCGAATTAGGAACTCTAGTCGGGGATACCCCTTTCTTATTACACATATGTTGTGTTGCGCTTGCGACACAACTCCAGCACTGCATCACCTTTGCGGCATCAGATCCGTCACGCATCTGTCTAATCTTGCACCATGGTGCACTGCCTTATAAATGCGGCGCATCCATGGTGGCGCAAGGGGTTTCTGCTGTGACGCAAAATAACTGCCGCATCCCTGCTGATATCAGGGATGCACCAGTTATTGTAAATCTGCCCCTTCGTGTTTCCTCCTCTCTTTTTAACACTTTGAAAAAGGTTCTCGTCATGTGTGGACCAGCTTGCAGTTGTTGACCAGGGCACCATAAAAGCCTCCGATAGGCCTGGATGGAAGTTGCTGCTGTCCATCTGTAAGTGCCAAACCCCTGCAACGAAAGAGCTTTTCTGGCACCCCTTTCTTCAAGGTGATCTTGGATTGCCTGGCAGTAAGACCCACACCCTGCTTCAGTGCCAGAAATATCAGGTGCCCTGCAGAATAGGTGAAACTCGAGAGCTGGAACCAAATGAAAGGCGACCACGGAGGGACGGAACGGCAGTTTTAAGACAGGATGGGAACAAAAAAATATAATCTTTGAAGGAAGAGTCGACAATTGCACACTGCTCGCGCGCCTCTCAGAGCTTGTGTTACTCTGTAATGACGCCGTCAGACGACACACACATAACAAGAGGCTGCATATAGGGACAATCTAATAATGACTGTAGTTAGTTCAAGTTTGGCAAGGAGGGGGCGGTGTTGTTCGGCAGATATCAGGTAGCACAGAGGTGTCAGCATCCTTTTTAAGTAGAACGAATCTCTCGATGAATGAAAGGACATTTCCTTGCAACAGGCTCGGGTGTCACCTGAAAGGAGCCCCCTCCTTCAGCATCCGACACTTGATTCGAGCCCCCAGGTGTTCACAAGAGGGTGAACATGACATGAAATGCCAGTGTGGAGTTCTGCAAGTCAGGACCGGTGCACAGAGAGACACAACAGCAGGAGAGATTGATGAGGTAATTCAGTCATGACTTTGGAGCAGCAGAGAGCTGGGAATGAGGGGCATTAGTGGACTTATTGCAGTGCTGACTAGAGGTGGGTGTTAGAAATCAGGTTTCTGGTTGGCAGAGGTATGCCCAAGCAGGAACCACAATAATAGAACAAGCATTGGCATAGAATAGGTCTCGCCTTTGGAACCTTATAAGTATTTAGTTATGCAGTACAATATCCTTGGTGCAACAACATCAACTGTTGAATGGCTAAACACTGATAAGGTCCCAAAGGCGAGACTTATTGGCTATGCCAATGCTTGTTTTGTGCAAGTTTGGGGCGTACCCAAGCACTGATTACACAGGCTGGGGAAAGAACAGGCAAACACGTGGCAATAAACTGGTCACTCACAGCCTTATCACAGCTCAAGAGGAAAGACTGTAAATCACCAGGAGGAGATGAAAGAAACCAGGTGCCTCTCAAAGCAGCCATCACTGGATGCAACCGGCTTTCTCTTCTTTTTAGCCAACAGTGTGTACATCTGGGGAGATGTTGGCAAAAAAAAAAAAAACAACAACAATAATTAGGGAGGCCAGGAAACAGAGCGCCCAACTCCGATGGTACAGGGTAAACATGGGAACTGGGAACTACTGGTATGTGGGTCTCTGAGATCTCTCTATTGAACATAGGGTGGGGAAACATCAGCCATAACCTCACAGGGAGTTTGCACCCATGAGCAGCCGAAGCAGTGCAAGAAAGGGACAGGCTTTCTCCAAGTGACTGGGAAATGAGTACCATAGATGGGATATTTCCGTTGGTACCTTGATCGGACATATTACTCTCCAGAAGACCCACACACATTGAATTGGGTAGGTTGATATACAGTCACAGGTTGTTTGTAAGGGCACAACATATTTCACTCCTAAGCGGTAACACTACCAGACCTGCCACAGGTTAGGCGGCGTGGCTCAAGACCGAAAGCGTTACTGCAAACTACCATGAAGAGACGATAAACCGTACACTCATCAGACGGACTACAATGAATGGTCTAATTAAGTCTGCTGGCTTGCTGAACTGCTCAAGATCACAGATTTTAATCTCGGTGGGTCCACTCAGCCTTTCATCCCTCAGAGGTCGATAAAATTAGTACCACTGAGATGGATAACAATACACGTGTAACCTGCACCAAAAAACCCCAAGGGTTGATTTGTGCTCTTTACAAATACATGTTTTGTAAGACCCACTCGTCTCTCGGCCCTTCAGGAAATACTTCTTTAAAAATAACACATCCCTTTCAAAACACGCACCCACACCAGTGTGGTTCAGAAACAAATGCCTAACGGAGAACCTACTCTAGAGAATCGCAAGTAGTCAAATGTTTTCAGAAAACGCAAAGAGGCAAAGTAATAGCCAGCTGCTGTGTTATATAACTACGCAGTAGAGTAACATAGCATATGGTTTGCAGAGTTAAATGTGAATAGTAGGCTAGTATGCTAGCTAAAGTTTTACACAAATATTATGCGGCAGCAATGAATCATTTTCCTTCAGATGCTACAAGTCACAGTGTGTGCCAACATTTGTTGAGGCTACAAACATGCAGTTATACAGAGGGGTTAAAACAATTTAAAACTATTTGTGAAGTGTTGTGTTCAGTGGTGTAATCATTACGTCATCAATGTTGCTGAGAGTACAATAGTGGGATCGAACCGCGTAAAAACTACCAGTTACCGGTTTAATTGCTGTTGCTAAGACAATCAGAGACTGGCAGGGGGAGCTCCATGGCAAGAGGCAGGGACAGACGAGAGCGAAAGAGAGTGGGCGAGAGACCTGAAAAAAGAAGGAAAGTGCAAGAGACGAATAAAGCAAGGCAGAGAGGTATAAAGAGAGAATGAGACACAGACAGGGAACATTACTCGTGACGGAGAAAAGACAGCTGGCGGCTGCGCGCGTTCACGCGCACATGCACGCAGGCTTGAGGCCAGCGGCTGGCAGCACTTTGAAAATCCCCTTACTAAAAGTCGAGCAACAGCGCATGCACTGTTCTAGGCTTGACCTAAAAAAGAATACACAATTCAGCCAAAATTATCCTGTGCTCACCCTCTGGTAGCTTGGCACAGAGCAGAAGGGCTTAACTTAAGAGGCAATGTGTAAAGTATTTGTGCAACACGTCAAACAGTAACACAGTGAAACCACCACAAAAAGTATCCACACACACATATAAATAAAACAAGACCAAAAAATACAAAAATACAATAAGTAGAAGCGGAGATATGAATTTTTAAAGATGAAATGCAAAAATAGCGCTTAGAAGCAGTAAACTCACTTCTAAGAGCTGGACTGTGACAAAGTCAAGAGTTGAGGCTGACCACGATGGAGCGTGGACTGGATACAGGACCCAGGCAGGGCTCGCTGTGCCGAAGTACCTTGAATCTAGTCGTAAGAAACTAGATGCGTTGGTGATCCCCACTCATTTGGGTTGATGCACTGGACTTCTCCAGGCAATGGCGGTGATGCATCAGGTCCATGAACAATGCACTGGTTCCAAGAAGTGGTGGTTCCAAATGTGATGCAGGGGGTTTCTCCACGTTGCAGAGGCGATACGTCGATCTTCTCCATGCAGTGGCAGCTACGCACCAGTTCCAGAGGTGGTGCGGTGATCCCAAGTGTGATGCGTGGATCTGGTTACCACAACGGTCAGGATGCGTCAGTTCCGATCAGGCAAAGACATTGATGCATGTGTTCTTGTAGATGTGGCACTTGATACTCACTCCTATAAGTCCAGGCCTGGATTGGCACCAGTTGGCAGAGCAGGACTCACAGCAGACAGAGTCTAGGTGCTTATGATTGCAGGTTGAAAACAGAAGTCTTTGATATCCCTGAGACTTCAGAAACAGAAGGCAAACAAACAAGCTCTTGGAGATACTTTGGTTCTGGGGTGTAGAGATGCAGTTCCAGTCCTTCTCACTCCCAGGCAAGAAGCAGTAGGAAGTAGGGCAAATCAGCAAAGCAGTTCAGCAAAGTAGCAGTCCCTCCAGCAGTACGTCTTCCTGGTAGAATGTCCTCAGTTCCAGAAGTTTTTGGTTTTAGGTGCGTCAGAGATCTAGTACATTTACCCAGTTGGGCCTTTGAAGTAGGGGAGACTTCAAAGAGATGCTTTGAAGAGCACATGGCCCCATTCTTTCCTGCCCTGGCTCCAAACTCACTATGGGGGGAGGGGGGATGCAACCCATTTGTGGGGACAGGACATAGCCCTTTCAGGTGTAAGTGTCAGCTCCTTTCTCCCATCCTGCTCAAGATGACCTATCAGCATGCAGATGGCTACTCAGTCACACCTATCTTCCTTTGTGTGTGGCTGTCTAGAGGGAATGCAGAAAGCCAGATGCCACACACCCCAGATGTGTAATCTGAATTACACATCTGGGTGTGTGACATTTGGCTTCCTGCACTGACTGGCAGAAAGCACCAAATGGTTAGTGTAAGAAAGTGCCAACTTTTTGGATGCAGGGAGCATTTTTGCACTACGAAACAGTGCTAAATACAACAGAAATGTTTTAAAAATCATACCGGCAGCTGGCAGCATTGCACTATTCTGCTCCTCTTCTCGCAGGTACAGGCTTCCAGACTCCACTGCAGCCAATCCTGACCCTGCTCTCATGTCATGAGAGCAGAATCAGTTTTGTCCTGAGCACTCTGGATTTGCCCTCCCAGGGAAACTGTAAACCTGTGCCTGCTCACTCCAACCAGTAACACAGCTCGGGTTGGAGACAGCTTCAGTGCGCATGACAGTTTGGGTGGCCTGGGACTGCCGGCCAAAACCACATAACAGTGCACCTACCACTCCTCCAGCACCTGCCATTCCCCAAGGCCCTGCCCACAAAGACTCGGCAAAAAAGGAAAAATAAAACGATAATTAACTTGTTTATTATTGTTTTATTTTTCCTTTCCTGCCGTTGTGGACAGCTGGCGGTGGGTTGGGTGGGTGATGCTCCTTCGCCATATAGGCGGAGTCGCGGCTGTGCCTATAGTGCTGTACAAAACCTTTAACTAATTTGAACCGATTGTCTATGCTTTCCAACAGGGGAACATCCTTTTCAACGCAACTTTTACAACGCATGCCTTTACATCGCAAGCCTTACAACGCATGCCATTACAATGCATTGCGCTGGGGGGCGCTCTAGGATAGGGAATAGATTTAATTTACTATCCAACACCTTCCCTACTATCCACCAGGACTGGAGTTGGAATAGTAAATGTAACTATTCACTATCCAGCGCTCCTCAACACTATGCGTTGTAACAGCATGCGTTGTAAAACCTGCGATGTAAAAGCATGCGATGTAAAAGCATGCGTTGTAATGTCATACATCTTTTCCAACATGACTTCTTTAGTACACCCACTCTCCTCAACATACCTTGTTGAATGTTTCAGGAATAGTTGATTTATTTGCATAGCACAATTTAGGGGGGTACAAAGTCTCATAATTTGTTTGTGAGATTTCATGAAATTACACTTAGGGTGTAATGTGCTTTGCATACTGTGATGTCTTTCATACGAGCACTCACAAGTCTTTGGAGATCCAAAACTTGTTTTGCTGCATGGCACCCATGTGATCTCTAGTTTGACGCGCCACCCAAGGTGATGGACGGATACAGCTATTACAGTAGCTAAAATGGGTACTCATGAGACCTGCCTCAATGATATGTCAACAATAATGCTGAAAACACACAAGGAAGATTTACTATGATTTTGAGTTGGTGTTGTGTCACTTTTTTGGTGCAGCCCAAATGCAAAATAACTTTTGGCATTTACTAAGCCACACAAAGCCACTTTGCGTGGCGTCGTGTTCTTCAGTAAATTCAAAGTTAAGCAATGTAGCGCACAGCACTGCCTTACTCTGCATTGCGTAGGTGTTACATGGGTGGAACATAGGTGTTTCCATGCATCCACCCATGTATTTATGACGCACACTCAGATTTACAAAGACTTTTAAACCTGGGTTTGCGCCAAAGTGGTGCGCCTACCCAACAGAGGTCTAACAAGAAGAAATATCTTTATTTCTCCTTGTTACTTCCTTGTTCCATGTGTGCTACATTTTTCAGCACACACGGAAAGAGGAATATGAACTTGAAGGAAGGGGTACCTTCCTGCACAAAAACAACCCTTCCAGTAATAAAGGCACCCTTGCAGCATGGTGCAAGGGCGCCTGCATTGAGGCTAGGCAGCCTCCAGTGTGCCAGCCCAAGAGAGAACTGTACACTGCCATATCTTAGCCGATATAGCGCCTGTCAGCTCTCTCCCATTCATGCAGCGCTTCACAGCAACTTGCTTTACTGCACCGTGCTGCGTGAATTCCTAATAGATCTGCCCCTAATATACTGGTTGCTGGACCAGAAACATATCTGGTAATGCAATACGAAACTCATTCCTTTCTGATCTGTTTAGATGAGTTACACTTTTGTGCATTATTTGAAATGCTTTTTACCTGAGAGAGGTTTATAATTCTAAATAAGCCTCAGTCTTCTCGTTTAATGGCACTAGCTGGTTAACCTTAATATGTATAATGAATGTTGCCGCGGGCTATGTCATGATTATCTATTTTTCTTTCTAAAAATGTCTCCAAAATTTCTGACCATATGCCCTTTTCTGTATGTATTAAACAGAAAAAGTGGCCAGACAGGTTTAGTTTTTTTTTTAGATTTTATCACACCTAGCCAAACAGTTCTAGGTGGTGTGACTATTTTCTTTTATTTTTTTAATCTTTTTTTAATAAAAACTTTTTACATTAAATTTCATATGTCACCAAAGGAACAGTCATCAAACTATAATGAACACATACAGACATTAAAACATCAATGTACAATATACACAAATTCAATATTGTAGATTACAATATACACCAAATGCACACTAGTACAATGCCTCCGATAATTTCATTAGAAAGCACCAGTGTTTCATATTATATACAAGTAGACAGGCGGACAAAACAGTTCATTGGCACTGCCTGCCTGTCTCACAGAGTCAGAGACTAGATTGATACCTGGGGTTGCGCTACTAGGGATGAAGAGTGAAGTAATATTTAGTAACCCTAGCGGCACACCTCTTTTCTTTCTCAGGCTCAGGGACTGGTGCCTTCTACTGAAATTATCGGAGGCATTGTACTAGTGTGTATTTGGTGTATATTGTAATCTACAATATTGAATTTGTGTATATTGTACATTGATGTTTTAATGTCTGTATGTGTTCATTATTGTTTGATGACTGTTCCTTTGGTAACATATGAAATTTAATGTAAAAAGTATTTCTAAAAAAACATAAAAAGACTAAAATAAAATAGTTGCACCACCTAGAACTGTTTGGCTAGGTGTGATAAAATCTAAAAAAACGAAACCTGTCTGGCCACCTTTTCTATTTAATATATTTGAGTTGTCTAGGCCAGTCAGAGATAGGATCCAAACCTTTCTGTTTCCCTTTTCTGTATGTATACAGAACACAGTTAATCAAATAAGGTGATGTAGTTTTTATAAAGTAGCATTCAAGTGGAGCTGATGAGTATTCTGAATATAGAATAACGGGATAGTTTTGATATAATCTACCACATTTGCTACCAAAAAAAGTCAGCGAGGTTACAGTAACGCTGCAGGTGTTACCAAATTAAAACTACCTCAAAAACAATCTGCGGACACACGTTGGAGCCCTCGGAAATAGGCTCCAATTTGCACGTTAGTCAGGGGCATCCACACATCTGGACTGGGCATATTGAGTTAGAGAAACCCTCGCACTAAGCTTAAAGAGGATTGACATGTACGGGGGCGTGGCTTAGCGCCCGATGTGGATGGTGGCGTCGGCGTGAGCGCTCCGCTCTCGCTGAGGGGCTCAAGCGGTTCGCGTCCTTCTCCGAACTCGCTGACAGCGGGCTTCTGTATCGGAGGATGGCGAGCATGAAGTGAGTTCTCCTTGTGGCTTCTGGAGGCGTTCTTTTGCCATTATTTCACTGCTACTTCTCCAGTCGCGGCTCAACCATAGTCGCGGCCGCCATTTTGTCCATCTGAAGTGCCGGTGCTGTTTCCCTGCAATGCGCAGCTTCTTGTGACGGTCCTCGGCTGCCTGCAGCTCTGTTCCTCATGTGTGGTGAGCCATAATGCCTTCATTATTGACTCGATCTACCTATTAATTGCAGCTGCTTCTCAACGCTCTTCAAAATGCTGCTTTCATTCTCTTCAGTTTCTCAGATGTGGCGGCCATTTTGTGAATATTGAAATCCTCTCTCTGGAATCCTCATTTATGGTTGCTGCTTTTACTCATCTTCCACACTGAGTAAGAGACTACTTTTTCTTTATCTTTTGATACACTGCTCTTATCTAGCTGTCCTGCAGTCTACGGAGTTCCTGCGTATATGGTATTTGGTGTTCTTCTCCTTGACGGTTATCTTACATGGGCAAACTTACGCCAAAAGGCGTCAACAAATCTTCGCAGCGTGTCTTCATCAAAAATTCCAAGGTGTTGTCGGCTTTTGCCCAGCTAGAAGTTTCCCAAGTGTCTTCTGTCAACATAGCGCAGTCATCCATGGAGCATTCTGAGCAGACCGTAGGGAAGGGTATCAATAGGGGGTTCACCCAGAAAAAGTCACTGGGACCTGGGTCATAGCAGTACTGAGAAAGAAGGGGTCCCAGTGAGAGAGTAATAATTCCCACAAATTATAGACAAAAAATTAGTAATACACTGAATGAATCTACACTGTTTTTATTCACACTGTAGATGTAACCAGGATATAGTACAATAACCAATTCAAAAAGGTTGTGTAGTGCCCCAGGGAAAAAGGGAAAGGTGATATGGTGAGGATAGTGTGAGTGGGGATTTGTGACAATAAAATCAGGCAGTAATCTGAATGCACTTGTAAGTCAATTGGAACATACAGACGAACATGAATGCAAATATATCACTTTATCAAAAACATGCCCCTCGTAGTACATAAATGTCACAATTTGGGTGTGGGGCTGATAAGAAGAGGACAGTTGTTGACGTTTCGACCCTCAGGTTATGCAGGGATTAATGGTGCCCTTGCTGCGGCTTCTTCATCAGGACAGGGCGGGGGCTGGCAACCTATTAAAACATATCAAGGATTGGTTTCAGGTTACTAAACCTACTTAAATGATAGCATAGTCAACATAATTCGATTAGCACGCATTACGAAGGAGGAGCAAACCTATTTATTCAGTGCTCGTCATCATTGTCATTGTAGACAGGCCAATTAAACCTCATTATTGGGAACATACATTCCTATAAAATTAATAAAAAACAAAAAGTTTTTGTAACACTTATTTAAAATTGCTACAGTGAGGAGTTGAAATTGAAGATCACTCTCATTGAGAGCGTAGGCTTTTTGTTATCATGTATTAGATGTTAGAAACTTACATAATGGATTATAAGATCCGCGTTACTGCGGGGTTCGAAAGCAGGCCGGGGGACGCTGGGCACTGGGGATCAGGAGATACATCTACGAAATAAGGGAGCTTCGTTAAGTATCGCAGAGTGGAACTGCGAAGGTGTTGATAATGCTTGAAACAGCCCGTGGCTTACCCGAGAGGTATTTTGGATGCAGTTATCGTCCCCACGTTGTTGCCGGTGCTGCGAACATATCAAGAGGCACCCGCTGGGGAAGAATGAGAAAGCCAAGTTCCTTATTGTGGTGCTTGTCAAGGGAAATTCTATCTAGGGGGCATTTAGTTAGAGCGTCAGGGCGCTTACCGGAGTGAAAATCAATCCGGCGTCTTCTCGGCTCGTCTCTACAATGGCGAACAGGCTTCCTGTGTAGTTGGTAACCACGGAGACGGAGTCACGTGACCACACTGTCGCGTGTGGAAACTGTAAAAAGACTACAGCTTCCAAAACCAATTGTTCGTTGTTGTGAATTACATTGAAATTACTGGCTATGAGATCATTATGTAATTGTTAATGATCTCGGCTGCATTAATCAGAATTGGGTTCGTTGGTAATATTAATCAGAGTTGAGTTCGTGGTAGCAAAAAACGGGCATAGTATTAAAGGAAAGCCACTGAATTAACCAGGGTAGGGATTGATGCATGCCACAAAGGACTCATTAGGTAATATTAGGATTGGGTCATGGACAGCAACAAGGCCCTTGTGTGGATTAGTGACATTATTCAAAAAGGCCCTGAGCAAGGGTAATGGGTACATAGAACAGATGCCATTTAAGTGCAGTCACACGATTTATGAAGTACCGTACTGGTATTGCCTAAGGAGGATGTATGAACATGGAATGGCGTATCTATCATATGATGGTAAAGGCCATATTTCGGTAAATAGATTTTAACAAGCGCATTAATACTTCATTGTCACCATAATATAGGTATTGAAACATGCATTGGACCTGTAAGAAGATACAAGTAAACATCAATATTCATTAACAGGCGTACCTGTCACATGACGGTATAAGCCCACAGTTACCGCATGGGACGAGTACATAGGCTTCAAGTACTAAGGAAAGATGTAAATATACAGAGACGGATCTAAGGCAGAGTGGCTAACTGTGAGAAAGAGCTGTCATGTTCATTGAGACCCGTTTGTATTGAGTCAAAGAAGAACATCCACTTGAGTTCTCGAGTATTCAGGATGTATGTGATGTTACCCCCACGGGGTCCTAGTGTTGCTTTTTCAAGTACTACCCATTGGAGACTGTCTGGTGAATGCGAGGCCGATCTAAAATGGTCCACAAGAGGTGCACCCTGAACTTCACATCTAATCCTGCTCATATGTTGTAGGATTCTCATTTTGGCCCTCTGTTGTGTTTGGCCAATGTAGATCAAGTTACAGGGGCAAATTATTGCATAGATTATGTTAGGGGTGTTGCAATTGCTGAGTGACTTAAGCGGGACCTTCCGGTGCTTGTGCTCAAATTCCTTAGTTTGAATCGTGGTGTCACATGCCTTGCAGTGGCCACATCTGAAATGGCCAACAATCGGTGGAAGATTCCATAGTGATGTTTTAGTCGGTTCTTCAGGGGTTGGTAAAAGAGAGCGTACCACATAATCTTTAACACTTTTAGCTTTTTTTAAAGCGTTTAGCTGTGTGTCTGTGTGGTTAATGTCATCTGAGATTAGTTTCCAATGGTGATTTATGATGCGCTTTATTTTGTTACTCTTGGTAGAGAAAGTAGTGACACACACAATTTTGTCTTGTTGCTGGCCTGTGGTGTCTCTCTGAGCCAACAGATGCTCCCGGGGGTAAAACCAAGCACGTTTGCGGGCTTTGGTGACGAGTCGTCTAGGGTACCCACGCTGTTGGAGAAGATTAGAAAGGTCTTCAGATTCCTCAAAGTAATGTTCCTTATTGGAACAGTTCCTACGGATACGTAGGAACTGTCCAAATGGCAGATTGTCACGGAGAGCTTTAGGGTGATGACTGTTGTACTGTGGTAAGGAGTTCCTTTCTGCTGGTTTGCGATAGAGTGTAGTTAGCAAGCGACCTTTAAATAAGTGTTACAAAAACTTTTTGTTTTTTATTAATTTTATAGGAATGTATGTTCCCAATAATGAGGTTTAATTGGCCTGTCTACAATGACAATGATGACGAGCACCAAATAAATAGGTACGCTCCTCCTTCGTAATGTGTGCTAATCTAATTATGTTGACTATGCTATCATTTAAGTAGGTTTAGTAACCTGAAACCAATCCTTGATATGTATTAATAGGTTGCCAGCCCCCGCCCTGTCCTGATGAAGACCCCGCAGCAAGGCCACCATTAATCCCTGCATAACCTGAGGGTCGAAACGTCGACAACTGTCCTCTTCCTATCAGCCCCACACCCAAATTGTGACATTTATGTACTACGCGGGGCATGTTTTTGATCAAGTGATATATTTGCATTCATGTTCGTCTGTATGTTCCAATTGACTTACAAGTGCGTTCAGATTACTGCCTGATTTTATTGTCACAAATCCCCACTCACACTATCCTCACCTTATCACCTTTCCCTTTTTCCCTGGGGCACTACACAACCTTTTTGAAATAGTTATTGCTGGATACTATATCCTGGTTATATCTACATTGTGAATAAAAACAGTTTAGATTCATTCAGTGTATTACAAATTTTTTGTCTATAATTTGTGGGAATTGTTACTCTCTCACTGGGACCCCTTCTTTCTCAGGACCGTAGGGAAGGGCACCACCAAAAGGCTGAAAAAGGACCCTCCTTCTCCATCTAACCTTGCCTCAGCCATATCCATGGAACTGTTGTTGGAGGAGATAAGAGCACTTCGTCCTTTTATGGAAGAAACCAACACCAAATTACAAATTCTGACCGACAATAGGTCTCAAATGGATGCGAGAGTTACGTCTGTGGAGCGCAGCGTCTCTTCTCTTCAGGAGTCTTCGACCAAAGTCTCCCACATCCACTCACAGGTTGCATCTCTTCAAAAGCAGGTGGAGGATCTTGAAAACCGAAATAGATGCAACAACTTACGCATTTACGGCCTAGTGGAGGGCTGCGAGGGGACCGACCCTGTTGCTTTTTTTAAATCTTTTCTCCCCACCCTCTTGCATTTGCCAGAAGGTACTATACTTAACATACAACGGGCCCATAGACTTGGCCGAGCTCCCTCTCCTACCTCCGCTTCTTCGAAACCGAGAGGCGTCATCATGTATTTTCTAGAATACACTGACCTATTAAAGGTTCTTTCAGCAGCCAGAGCCTCTCCTCGTTTGACTTGGTCGGGATCCTCCTTGTTCTTCACGCAAGATTATGCAAGGGCCACGGCTAATCAACACAAGGCCTTCCTGGATAGGAGACCTGCGCTTCGTTCCATTGGTGCCAGATATGGTCTCTTTCACCTGTGTTTCTTCAGAGTTACCTACAATAACAAAACAACAACCTACAAAGATCCAGTCCATCTTCAGAGCTTCCTGAATTCTTGCCAAGCTGCTGACATGGACCTTTCTGGTCCCTCTTCCTATTTCCCTACATGATTTCCTTGTCTCCTCTCTTTTTGGATGGTTGCTATTCATTGTTGTTTTGCCTCTTTTATTCGTTCTCCGAGTTTATCAATTGGGCTCTTTGCTCCTCCATACTTCTATGCTCATTCTTTCTTTCCTGTATGTACTTTTTCCTTGTTTATTCTTTCTGTTCACGTAATCTCTTTTATGTCCGGTATCTTCAGTAGTCTTGTCCTCTAATGTTGTTCTCCTTTTTTCACAGATTACATATCGCGTTCCGTATTGTTCCCCTTGCTGGGCGGTTCGCTGACCCTGATCGCCCTACCTCCTCTAGTTGTTCTATCCCCCCTCCTTCTCGTTTGATCTTTTTCCTGATTGTACTCCCCTCCCTACTCGTAAGTACAGTTTTCCTTCTTGTTCACCATGTGCATTTTCTCTTCTGTTCCCCTTTCCTTTTCCCTTGTTTAAAGGTGTCTACTCTTCTCTATTTGCTTCTACTTTTTTACTTACATTGCTCCTATGCTTTGCTCTCTACTCCAGGGGACTTTTTCCTATACTCTCTTGTTTTTGCATCTCTTTCTATTATTTTTTCTATTTTTCCTGTTCTGTTTCCTAACATACACCTGTTTTTTCATACTTCTTCTTTCTTTTTTCCTTACTGTTTTCTTCTCTTTTTTTTCCTTGTTTCTTTTTCTTTTTTCCTACTCTTTCTCTCCTTCACTTCTGGCATTCATGATAATTTTTATCTCTTTCGCTCGTCTTTTTTTATGGGCTTTCTCTTTGAATTTACTCCTTGTTTTAATTTTATTTTATTTTGTATATTATGTCATTGAAAATAATTACATGGAATGTTAAGGGCATTAATTCTCCCATCAAGAGACAAAGAATCTTGTCTCACCTAGCTAGATTAAATGTTGATGTTGCATTCTTGCAAGAATCTCATCTATCTGATGCAGAATCAGCTAAACTCAAAAGAGGTTGGGTAGGTGAGGTCTATTACTCCCAAGGTGATGGTAAACGAAATGGTGTAGCTATTTTGTGTCGTAAAACCGTCTCCCATTCCTTGATTACTCAGGAATCGGATGCTGAAGGTAGATGGGTACATGTTAAACTGTCTCTTAAGGGTGTTCCAATTTCTTTTCTAAATGTCTATGCACCCACTGGTGGTGATCCTGCTTTTTGGCATGACCTCTCTCATCATATCACCAGATTTGTTGATGACAACTTCATTATGGCAGGTGACTGTAACCAACCCCTTGATCCCTTTCTTGACAGGAACTCCAAAACTCCTTACATCCCAAATAAATCCCATATGTTCTTTAATCAAGCCATTTCTCAGCACAAGCTTATCGATACCTGGCGTCTGTGCAATCCGACGGCAAGAGAATTTACTTTTTATTCCCCGTGCCATCATTCTCAATCTCGGATTGATTATATTTTTGTTACCCACAATATTGCCCAAACTCTTACCAGTGCCGAAATTGGTCCAATTCTACTTTCGGATCATGCCCCTACCTTAGTACATCTTGATATACTCCCTAAGCCTGTTGGACCTAAGAGGTGGCGCTTTAATAATGCCCTTCTATTGGATCCCAATTGATCCCAAGTTCACTGCTTCCTTTATTGAATTTTTTGATGATTTTTTTCTGTACAATGATACTCCTTCCATCCCCAAGCACACCATTTGGGATGCTTTTAAAGCTGCGGCCAGAGGTTTTATAATTGGATATGTAGCAAAGAAGCGGAAAATTGCCGGCAAATTTACTGGAGATCTCCTTCAAGATATTAAGAAATTGGAGAACGCTTATTTTACTTCACACTCACAAGACAGTTTAACAGCCCTGGTCAATGCCAAAATGAAATTCAACAAAAAATCCACAGAGGATGCTTCCTTGTATTTATTGAAATCTAGTGCAAAGTTTTATGGAGGTAGAAATAAAGCCGGAAAAATTTTAGACAATTACAAGAAAGTCAAGCATAACAAACTGAACATTGAATCCATCTACGACACTCAATCTACTCTTAAACCCAAAGACACAGATATCCTCACTGAATTCTCCATTTTGTACAAAACCCTGTACTCCTCCGAAACCCAACCCTCTTCTCAGTCTCTGGATCATTTCTTTTCTACCATACACAAACCTGACCACTTCCCTCTTGATATTTCTCACTTAGAATTGGACATTTCCCAACAAGAATTACTTAAGGCGCTCCAAACTCTCAAAAAAGACAAGGCTCCTGGACCAGATGGTCTTACTGCTGAATTTTTCCTTCATTTCTCAAAACTCCTCATCCCAAAATTACACTCTCTTATAGACACATTTGTTGCCTCGGGTGCTTCCTCAGGTTCTTTCTCTGACGCCCACATCTGCCTTATACCCAAGGAAGAAAAAGATGCTCAATATTGTAAAAACTACAGGCCCATTTCTTTGGTCAATATCGACTACAAGATATTTGCTAAATCACTTGCAGCGCGTCTTGACCTTTTACTCCCAGATCTCTTACGACAGGAACAATCAGGCTTCGTCAAGGGTCGATTTATCACTGATAACACCAGACTTTTGTTTAATGTCTTATCAAATTCCCAAAATTTACCCCACTCCCTTGCAGCAATTGCTCTAGATGCTGCGAAAGCATTCGATAGGGTTGAGTGAACATATCTTTTTCATACCCTTAAATGGTTTGGTTTTGGTCCCAAATTTATTTATTTGATTTCTTTAATGTACTCTAACCCCCGTGCGGCAGTTCTCTTCCTTTTTTGACTTAGGGAGAGGCATACGTCAGGGCTGTCCTTTGTCCCCTTTTCTTTTTAACCTGGCTCTAGAGCCTTTTTTATCCAACTTTGTCAAAACCCCAACATTCATGGCTTTCAAGCCTTGGATTCCCAAGTTAAGCTCGCCGCATATGCTGACGATATTTTACTTTTTATCTCCAACCCTATCGAATCTTTCCCTGCCTTCCTTGCCGAAGTAAGAGATTATTCCCAGATATCTGGCTACAAGCTCAATAATGATAAATGTGAGATTTTACCCACAACGAAGTTCACATTTAAGCCTGATTTTAGCACTTCCAATTTTACATGGAGTTCTTCACACATTAAATACCTTGGCCTACATATTACCCCCTCTATTTCAGGCATGGTCTCCCTCTGTTTAAATAAATGCATTCAAAAATTATCGGACTTAACATCTAGAAGGCATCCCCTTTATTTATCATGGTGGGGCCGTCTAGATACAATCAGAATGATGTTATCTCCTATAGTCCTTTACACTATTTCTAATATCCCTGTCTTTATCCCTTCTAAATTGTTCAGGAAGATTAACTCAATTTAGATATCCTTTCTTTGGAACAACAAAAAACCTAGAATGTCCTTAGCTAGGCTTATACGTCCCAAGTCAGAAGGTGGAGTTAACTTCCCGAATTTCCCAGCTTACCATAAGGCGTTTCTGTTGCGACAGGCTTCCTTTTGGTTGCAAGACCCGGTTTCCTCTTGCCCTTTATGGCTAAGCTTGAACGCCTTTTTCTTTCCCCCTTTTCCCTCGCTGAGTATCTTTCATTTTCACGTAAACCCTCTTCTATTTCCACTCCTATTCACAAATGCACCATTAAACTACTTTTATCTTCTTCTCCTGCTTCCCCTGCGACCGTTGCTGATTTCCTCACCTCAACCATTTGGCATAACACCTCCCTCTTGATTCGTGGCAAACCCTTTTACTGGAAGTCGTGGCGACAAAAAGGGTTAATCTGGGTTTCCCAATTATTTTCACACTCTTCTTTCATACCCTTCCCTACTCTCCGCACCATTTATGATTTGCCTGCTTCTTTTGCCCACAAATATCTTCTTCTTAAAGAGACTGTAGTGGCAACTTACAACCGCCTTTTGCTAGCACCTCTCCCCTCTTCTTTTTCACCCGCCCCTGCCTCACTACTTCATTCCTTTCTGCGCACTACTCCTAAAGCCTCCTCTATTTACAAACACCTTCACACTAAGGACACCATCAGACCCAAACCTAAAGTCGAAGAATGCTGGGAACATGATCTTGCCACATCTTGGTCCATCCCTTTGTGGGATAAGATCTGGAATAAGATTCGCAAATCGGCTAGAGCAGTGACCCTGACACACTCTTTGTTCTTCATTTACAACAGACTTCTTTTTACGCCATTTGACCTCCATAAGCGCTTTCCAGCTACTCCACACATTTGCTGGTCATGTTCTTCCCCGCAAGCAACTTTATTTCATATGCTGTTCTTAAGTAAATCTGTTCACGACTTTTGGTTGCAGGTTTGGGCTCAAATTAATGTAATTTTCCACACTTGCACTCCTTTTTCATACACTAACGTTTTCCTAGGTAGTCTTTCTCCCTGTTGGGAGGATATTACCCTTAACACTCTGATTATTTATTTATTGTTAGCTGTTGCGTTTCAGCAGATTACAGTCAACTGGAAGGACTCTTCTAAAATCTCCTTTAAAGCATGGTGGTATAATGTTTGCCATAATCATAGACTGGGCACTGCTTTTGTCTTTCCTGCTCAAATGGCAGCACAACACATGGATTTATGGCTTCCTATTACACTTTACCTTGATGAATGTGCCAAACGTTCATTTCACCCACGACCTTCACAGCAAGAAGTCTTAAAACCCCCTTAAATGCCCCCCTCATTCCATTTCTTCTTCATTACAAATTATATGTACTTCCTTTTGCATAATCGCATCTCTACAATTATTGCCTCCACTTTATTTAGTTCTCATGCTCATGATTAGATTTTATTATTGTTTGTAATTGTATTGTGCCCATTGCTTACTAATGTACCTATATTTTATACTCTTTTTGTACTATGTATTGACACCTTGTTCTCTTCTCCTTTTACCAAATAAAATTATTTTTTTGAACTTAAAAAAGGATTGACGTGTACAACACAGTAACAGTTTGTCCATCAATTCTACTCTTATCCCATGGCCAATGGAGTTACATACCCGTAAACTGCAGGATTTAAAATGTTAATAAGACCAAGGTCCATTTGATTCATCCACCTGAAATAGTTTCTGTCCTCTTGAATTTGATAACGAGCCTATCTCAGCATCAACAGAGAAAAGTATCAGGTCTCTATCATTCTATCTGATCAGCATCATCAACACTCCTGAAGAGCGCTTAATAAATACCAAGCTCACAGATCCAGGGGTTATGTTGTTCTCCCACAGCACAGGTTGTTTCTAGGAGTTATCTAGTAGTAAGAGATGAGTAACTGTCCCTATAATTGTTACTTCAAGGTAAGCTACAATGTGGATGCCTGAGTAGAAAAAACAATGAGTACCTATTATAATCCTTTAGAATTTACGTGGGAGTATGAGACTCTTGCTCTTGGACCTTAAAAGTCCGGGTGGATTGTAGATCTGTAGTTTTTTGAGAGGGAGCCACAGCATACACTGATTTATGCATGAGATTGTCCATTTGAATTTAGCATCTCCTTAAGACTCACTTTTTACAGCAGATAGGACAAAGCATTTTTTTAGGGCCAACATGATATCTATCCTTCTAGAGAAATGTGAACCTGTGCATTATTTCTATTAACAGTGAGCGTCAGTAAATGATTTATGAACCAATAATAGCCCTAGCAATACTTGCTCGGTTCTGTTCCTCCAGTAAGTGGTGGACTCACTCTTCTGGGGAATTACAAATATCCATTTAGTATCACGATGTCAACATTTGCCAGGCTGCTTATAGTAATTTAATATTTAAATCTGACTCCAATAGTCTTATTAAGCTCTTCAGATGCATTGAGTACACTTCCAGCTCTGGTTTTCCGGAATATCTTTACAGAGGCTTCACCCCCAAAGGCCAGAACTCTGCCTCCATTTTTTCATATGCACCCACCCCTCAAATGCTTGGAATCCCGCCTTCGCTGCATTAAGGTGCTTCTTGACTTCTTCAGACAGATGACAAAACATCTGAGTGTCATCAGCGTCTTCATGGAATCACACTCCCAGAGATTGCACCTGGATACTATAAGGAAAGGTAGACATGACAAACACATCTTCTGCATCACATCATGACTTACACGTGCCAGGGTACTATGACGTCATCAGCACATACTCTGGCCTGTCTACCATTTTAGAAGGACTTGAACCACTTAAATTCTTGCTCTGAAACCCTATCACTTCTTCCATTTTTTTCTGATGAATGAATAGGTCAGGGCGTCGAAGGCTGCCAGCAGATCCAGAGGGAACACAGCCGCTGGGTCAACCTCGTTCATATTGTAATTTATGAAGTTTGGGACATCCAGGAGGGCCATCTTGTCATCCCGGGTGAAATCCTGATGCCCGTAATCGCGTAACATTTTCATAGTGCCAAGGTCTGTCTCTAACTGCTGTGGCAGTCTTTGCAAGGACCTATAAGTTTGGAGCAACGCAAGATATGGGGTGGAAGCTCCTACGCCCCATGGGGTCCATGACAGCATTTTAATAAACGCGGGAGCACAGGGCTGGTTCAGTAGTTTTACAAGGGCTCCAGTACTAACCAGCCAATTGATAAAATGTGTGCCAGGCCTGCACTGCTCTGTTGAATGACTTTGAAGGTGCAGAAGTTCCAAGGGCAAGAGGTAGGGTCCAGGGTCCTTTTTATTGATTGACCATGTTCACTGTGGAATCCTGAGATTGAAAAAAGAGCAATGCTTGGGCTACTGAAGCCACCACGATGCTTTTAGATGCCACTTATTCAAATGAGTATCTCTGGATGCTGTAATTCACTGTTCCATCATCTACATTTTGTCTAGAAAGTATCTTTGCATAATTAGTAGACAGCTGGTGGCTATTGTATTGAACTGTGTTGACATTCATATATCACTTTCCGACTCGTGCTCAAAGTGCTTTCCCAAGGGAAACAGCCATTACAACGCTGGCTTTACACCGCGCTACCATTACGACGCGACGCATCACAACGCAAGTCGTTACCACGACTTGCGCTGGACGGCGCTATATACTAAGGAATAGCATGATTTACTATTCCAACACCTTCCCTACTGTTACGTGGGCTGGAGTTGGAATAGTAAATCATACTATTCCTAAATCCAGCGCCTCCAGTGCAAGTCGTTGTAACGACTTGCGTTGTGATGGCTGCGTCGTACTGGTAGCGCGGTGTTAAAGCCCGCGTTGTAATGACATACATCCTTTCACAAAGGACAAGTACCTACTCTGTGAGTTATTTGTGTGTAAAAGAATGATTGTTGTGGTGTTGCCTATGAGAGAAGTGTGTTGGCTTTGTGTGAGGTGTGAAACTCTTTGCCACTGGCCAGTTGCAGATAAGTTTTGCATGGTTTACGCAGACTATTATGCGAGAAATGGGGTCACTCTGTGCATAAATGGACCTCTATTTCTTGGAGTTATCTCCTAGTTAATATTATGTTTTAAGAAACAGCAGGTTGTATTGCTCTTCTAAATTCTATGTGATTGCTGGATATCCCTATTCTGTGACCAGGAACCCATGTCAAGAGTCTCAGGCGTGGGAAGCTCCAGTTTAGGCTTCTTGTGGAGAAAGCGCTACTTTTGGGCACTTACTTACCTGAGATTGGAGAGAGATTGAAACAGATGATCTCGCCCAGGTTCTTTGCTCCTAAAGAAGTGTTTGTTGGCGGCCCAATTTCCTGAGGCCAGGAATGACGAGCTCATATTATTTACCACTGTCCACAAGTGAGGGTCTCTGTTTTGCTTCAAGTTATTCTATTATCTCCAATAATCTACTTTTTCTAGGTTGAGGCCGAGTCCTGATGTGTCCAGGTCTGGAGGCTCTGTTCTTTCTAGAAGGAACTGAGTGTTGCATAGTTGGAACCAATACGGTTGAAGTAATTTTCAAACTCTGGAAATGGTGGCACTTTAAAAAGTAGGAGCGATCGTTCAGCCTTTAGGAACCCTACCTGGTGGGAGAATGGGGGGAGCAGGTAGGAGGAATCATGACAACTTAGACTATGTCGGCCAAAGATTCTGGGCCTGTCGCATTCTACATGAAAAGATTGATTTTGTTCACAACTTTCTCGAACTCCACCCAATACCCTTTTAAATCTTCGATCATGGCTTAGGCAGATGTTTCTGCAATTTCAGGAGCATAGATTTCTTTAGCCTAATTTCAGATTAGAATAATTTAATATTTTTATTTGGAATTAATTTTATGTGGTTCTTCAAACGTCGAGAATAATGAGTTAGACCTACCTTCATCCTCAAAAGGGTCCGCTCCGACACTTATCCAATTATACAAATCTCTCATTTGCACCCACGTTCTGTGCTGAATAGGCACATCTGTATTACAGAAGGAGATGCACAGAGGGCAGTCAGACCTAGGCATGGCACCATCTTTAATCTCAATTCTCTTATTTACATGGTGGTTAGTCCAGCTGCAAGAGAAGGAGCGCATGTGCTGGTGACCCTTCTCCATGTGACGGACGCAGACCCAGTGTCAGAGGCCCTCTTCAGGCACGTTCATTGTGAAACACCCAAGAAGTGGTTCACATCCCAGTTAGTCCACCCAAAGATGGTGTCTTTTGGGATAAAGAAAGGCGGTCGGAAGGACACCCCAGGGGTCCACGTGCTGCCCCTACCCCCCCCCCCCTCCCACACACTCCTCCCCCTTGTGGGTGTCGTTTCTCCGTGAAATGCTTCCTCCTACTTTTGAGGATGAACATATTCCTGGCTCAGGGACTTACATCTGTTGTATTATTGGCTCACGCTGTTTCAAAACCCATCACTGGAGGGAAACGCATTGAAGGTCTTTTGGACAATGCCAGGTCCTGCTTCGGGTGCGCAGCTGCATAGCTCTGAGCCAATGAGCGAGCAGGCTGCATTAGTGAACACCCAGCTTGCGTCGAGAGTATGGTGTGAGTTTGGATTTTCCTGATTGACAAAAGAAAAAGTTTCTTGCCATCTTGAATTAAAAAGTTATGCGTGTGAGTCAAATATTTCTGCTGTGTGCGTCCTGCCAGGTGGATCTTTCACCCCTAAGAATTCCTAGATAAAGACAACACGAACAGCTTCCTCCGGGGCACGCGGGCTGTACAGCTTAATACAGATCACTTAAACACCAAACCATGTTTTTTTTATGTGAATGTTTTGTCCTGCTAGGAGTCCAGCTCCTTGAAGCCCCGACAAGTCACGCACATGGTTTCTATGGTTCTTGAAAGAGTTGAACCCCATTCTGCAGAGTTCCGTGCTGCCGCACGCACGACCGTGTCGATTCTACAACGAGGTGCGTGCAACAGACAAGGAGCCCCTGGATACAAAGATAACAGATTCGCGGAACTGACATTAAAAAGGCCTATAATGGAAAGAGAACTCTTATTTTGAGTGACAGCCCCCAAGAGCGGCTGAGTGAGCGGATAAACTGGCGGATATTGCACATCCGTGGGAATTCTAGCTCCAGGGGGGCTCCTTTATCTCTTTAAATCAAGATTCTGGAAATTTCCAAAGCAGAGAGCTGTGCTTTGTGCTCTGGGGCAACTATCATTACTGCAGAAATGACACTGGTGTCTGCTCTGTGTGTAAGGTCACGAAGGAGGGATTCCACCCATCAAGCACACACCTGATGCCTAGTACACGCATTCATTCATTCAGCAGTGCGACTATCAATAAGTGGCCTGAGTATACCTGGCACTGCCACAGATTTCAGATGTCATCAGTGATGTAATATGAGAGGTAATTAGCAGCCCATCATAGCTGTGCAAATTATACACAGGTCAGCTAAATATCACAGGTGAATTTCAGTGTTTTTAAACATTTACTTTTCTTAGTAGTAGAAGACCTATATATACCTCAATTTTAATGTTTGTGTTTCTTTCTGTAAATGATAAAGGATGTTTTTATCATTAATTAAAATCGTACTATCTTATTTATATATTTTTTGTAACATATTTTATAGTATTTTTATTAGAAGGTTAAGGAGGTATGCAGTGCCTGTTTTCCAGTTCGGGGAGGACCTGGCTTGGCATTCCGGACTGGACTGTTCTTATTGGAGCAAGGTCAAGACTGATTTGCACATAGTTGGGACCAAACTGTGGTGCCATGGGGTGCAAAATAACGATGGATTGGAATGCAGACCGAGTTATTACCAGTGGCTGAGATTAATTCAGACATTCCATCCATTACTGTTTTCTACACTTATTGTATCGCCCTAAGTAGGATGACTATGCCCAGACATGGGTCAGTGCACAATGTGCTCTGGAACCAAGCTGTACACAGCTGATGAGCCCATAACTAGTGAAAAAAGAACAATTAATGGACAGAATGCAGACCAATGTCAAACATTCACCCCAGTACAGAGATCTGGGATTAAATTCATCATTTTTTTGCTCACCATGTCATTCCAGTTTGGACCCAGCCATATGCAAATCAGTCTTGACGCTGCACCCAATGGAAACAATCCAGCCCCGAACTGCCAGGCCAGGTCCTTCCTGGACTGGAAACAAGCATCTTAGGACTAAGTATGGGTGAATTTGGCGGATCTGCGGTTCGTGAATTCGCGCGAAATTGCAAACAAAACTGCGAGTTCGCGGATTTTCCCATGAACTTGCAGATTTTTTTGCGATTTGCATAACTATTACTGGAGTACTTTCTACTGGCTAATCCAGTAAGTGCTACCTCGTTTGGTAAATGTATAGTGCTCTTCCTACACTACAGCTGCGTAAAGTGCCAGAAGAGTTATCTCCAGTGACATCTGCAATAACGCATTAACGGCAATGTTAGCCTACGGGCCAAAATGCACCTTAGAAACAGGGCCACAATCACCTTTCACCTCAGCTTACAGACAAACTACTTTTTTTCCCCTAAACTAGACCTTCCCACCGTGCCTTCCAAACCCCTAAACCCATCCCCAAAAATCTAGAACACCCCCAAATAGCCCCCCAAAAAACATGCAATACCGCTACCTTGCAGGCCGCCAACGTTAGCCAATGGCAAAAATGCACCTCAGAAACACCCTATCCCCTCAACCTACGACCAAACTGCTATTTTTCCACAAAATTAGACCTTCCCAGCAGTGCTCCCAGATCCCTAAACCCACTCCCAAAAATCTATAACACCCCACATTACCCTCCCAAAAATGTACATTACCGCAACCTCACACAGGATTTAAAATCGTGCCAAAACGCACTCTGAAACTAGGCCCAAAACACCCCTTTCCCACCATGGATTTTCTTCAAACCACTTGCAATCAAAACTAGACATTCCCAAATCTCATCCCAGCTAAGCAAATTCACTAAGAACCACCTACAACACACTCCAATCGCACCCTGAAAACACGCAATAATCGAAAATGAACATGGGTGCCTATGGCAGCGGTTTCCATTTCTTGACTTTGCCTAAACACACCCTTCCCATCAATCGATTCCTCCCAAATTTCTTGCACAACCACCAAATCCCCCTCCCTACCACTCACAGAAGCCCCGTTCCCCTAGCCCAACTGGAACACCCCAAACACACTTTCTCCTTGCGCCCCCAAACCACCCTTTGGATAACATGGCAAATCGCGCCTTGACAAAAAATTGCTGTTTTCAGCACTTCCACTGCTTCGATCCTCTTGAAACTTACCACAAAACTGTTTCCTGCGATTCCTAAGAATCTCAGCAAGGCAGAACAAAATCGATCCACTGGAAGGGGTTCGACTTTTCACCCAAACACACGCCCCCTGCAAAACACCAAAAAAAGGCCAAAAAAGGCCAATTCTTGACCGAAAAACGCCAAACCCCCCTAAAACCTTGCAAACATCATTATGAACGAGCCTGCATTGGGCCCTGAGCCCTAGACTCCGGGAACCCTACCAAATTCAACCCAAAACCATAGTAAACCGCACTGAACCCCCAAAACATCTCTAAACCCTACAAAACACCAAAATTCCCTAAAACCTAGCCCTCAACCCTACACTGAGCTGGCCTAAAAAAAAAATCCACCCACTCGCGAATTTGCGAATTTTCAGTAATTTCGTGAGATTCGCGGATCGTGAAATTGCCCAAAATCCACAAATTTCGCGAGCGTAACGGATTTTTGGCCCATGTTTACTTAGGACCGGTTTCAGGCTTTCAGTCCTCATTAGCCAGGATAGCTTAACTTCAGTGGCATGGAGAGCATCGGACCCACGTCTGGGCATACCCGTCCCCCTCGGGTTGGCAAATGCAAAAAGAACAATTGATGGACCGAATGCAGACCAATTTCATACATACCCATCTCACTTAGGGCGAAAAGTGTTACAGCAAACAAATGATGGACGGAATGCTGACAATGCAAACATTCTCCCCCAGCCAAAAGATCTTGGTTAAATCCATCGTACTTTTACACCCACTACGTCAACCCAGTTTTCGACCCAGCCATATATAAATCAGTCTTGACCCTGTGCCCCATGGGATCAGTCCAAACTGAACTGCCAGGCGTGCCATTTAACATATACCACAATGAAGTTGCCTCCAAGAGAAGAGCCCACAATCAGGTAAGAATCTGCAACAATTTATTTGGAAGCTCAGCTTATTCAGGCTGAATGTGATCCACATTAAATACTTCCAGCCGACGCGTTTCGGGCCCCTGCCCTTTGTCGTAGGCTAAACATAGCGTGGAAAGTCATTGCCTATTTCAAGCATTAGGTGATGTTTAATACTCGCCCAGATGGGCGTGGCCGCCATTCTGCCTCCTGGTATCGGTAGTGCAGTGTTTCTCCAATGAGCGATATTCAATCCGCTGTTCAAATCGTATTCCCCATGGTGGTTAGTTTCGACACCCTGCTCCTCATCACTGTCGTTTTCATGCTCCCAAAGTCAGCACCTGTCCTGAACAGAGCACGTCCTATGGCGTCCTCCCAGGTCTGCTACAATGCAGCGGGGCTCTTCTACGGCTAGGCGAGCCGTTTAACATATACCACAAAGAAGTTGTCTCCAACAGAAGCGCTCACAATCAGGTAAGGATCTGCAACAATTTATTTGGAAGCTCAGCTTATTCAGGCAGAATGTCATTCACATTCATTGCTTCCAGCCGACGCATTTCGGGCACCTGCCTTTGTCAAAGGCTAAACATCGTGCGGAAAGTCATTGCCTATTTCAAGCACCAGGTGATGTTCTATGCCCGCCCAGATGGGCGTGGCCACCACGCTGCCTCCTGGTATCGATAGTGCAGCGTTTCTCCAATGAGCGCTAGTCAATCTGCTGTTCAAAACGTATTCCCCAAGTGGGTTAGTTTCGACGCCCTGCTCCTCATCCCTGCCGTTTCATGCTCCCAATGTCAGCACGGCGTATGGAGTCCTCCCAGGTCTGCTACCATTCAGCGGGGCTCTTCTACGGCTAAGTGAGCCGTTTAACATATACCACAAAGAAGTTGCTTCCACAGAAGAGCCCACAATCAGGAAAGGATCTGGTACTATCTATTTGGAAGCTCAGCTTATGCAGGCAGAATATCATCCTCATTCAATACTTCCAGCCGACACGTTTACCACTGGAATCAAGCTTTCCTAGCTGAAGAGGGGTGAAACCCGGAAACCGATCCTAGATTGCTTTTTCCGGTCCAGGGAGGACCGGGCTTGGCAGTTCGGGCTGGACTGTTCCAATGAGGCACAGGGTCAAGACTGATTTGCATATGGCCTGGTCTAAACTGGGGTAGCATGGTGGGCAAAAGAATGATGGATTTAACCCAGATCTCTGGACTGGGGTGAATATTTTGATTTGTTCTGCATTCCGTCCATCAATTGTGTGTCTTTTGCTTTCGAACCCATACCTTGGGCAAAACCAGTCCTGGGCTGCTTGTGTTTCTGTTCAGGGAGGACCTGGCTTTGCTGTTCAGGGTGGACCATTCCTATTGGAGCAGGGTTAAGACTGATTGCCATATAGATTGGTCCAAACTGAGGTGGCATGGTGTTCAAAAAGAGGTTGGATTGGGATGAGGATTACCAGTGGCCGAGATGAATGCAAGCATTCCACCCATCACCGTTATGTATCCTCATTAAACCAGCATTCATGAAGTAATAGCACCGTCCTGATCCCTGAGACAAACAAACACTAATCTTAACATATGCATGCTCAGCCACACACCTACACACAGTATAAGATTCATTTAGTGTGGGACTGTGGCAAGATAGTACATTCCTTCCTCTCCATGAGCAAGTTCATAATCTCCCGCCATAGTTGGAGATCATCCTGCAATCTTTCATGAGTCCATCCCTTTTTCATACAGACGTCTACCTCTAGAGACCATTCTGAAATGTATACCAGAGTGGTATCTGGAGCCCCGGTTGTGTCCAATGCATCATTATCCTTTGTTTTGCAAGCACTAACATTAAAAAGTAAACCTCATATATATCTTCCCTTTCTTAGATATAGCGTGCAGCACCTACATAAAATGCTTCAATGAGTGTTCTATATGATAAACCATCAGATTTGAGGCCAGTGCCTCCATTTTAAGTACCTTGGGCCAGATGTATCAACATTGCATTTTACGAGTCCATAATAGCAAATTTTACCGATACGCTATTATGTACTCTCAAAATGCAAAGTATGTAGGTTTCGCTAAATAAATTGCGATGTCTACCCATTCCTTATTTGTGACTTGCAAATTGTGAATCCCAAATAAGGAATGGCTTCCCATTCATTCCTATGGGCCTAGAGGCCTGTAGGAATGAATGGCAATAGGTACTCGCAAATTGTGCATGCAATTTCAAGGGTGCCAAATGGACACCCTGTTGTATACCTGAAATATGCATGTGTGCACAAGTGGCGCACAAACATGCCTTAAGTGCATGTATGTGCGCCGCCTGGCACCTAGAAAAATGCAAAAAAGTGCATTTTTCTTTGAATTCGTATATAACTTGAAGTTGGTGGTAAGTTGCGATTCCTTAAAGCCAGGTTGCACATATTTTTTGCTTCTTGCATTTCATTTAAGGAATCGTAAATTGCGATTCCTTAAATTAATTTGCAAAATACGGAATAGCAATTTTTGCGATTCCCTATTTTGCAAATGCCTTTTGAGATGATCATCTGTTCACAAACGCTTGATACACCTGGCCCCATATACTGCCTGACCAGCAGCTACTAATTTTGTGCGGGATTTGGGATTTTGCTTGTACTTCTAGGGTTCTTGACCACAGGATGGCCAGAGATTTTTAAATCCCCAGTGAGATGCTCAAAGATGAGCAACCTGGGCAAACAGTTTCCCTCGGAGATGGGAGGTTGAGGTCATGAAGGAAAACGACTTATCTCCCTCAGCATCCTAAAATGGTGGTTGGGGCAGCTTATTTATCTGAAGTTGAGTGCAAATTCTTGCACCTAGGACTCAGAAATCCTGATGAACTGTACTGGATGGGAGGTGTGCCTTAAGGGTCATGAACAAGGTCACTAAGGAGATTTATCGTGTCTGCTAAAGGCTGGAAAACATAGACCCAAGTGTCACTGTGCGTCAGGGCACAAGTCCTAAAAAAAGAAGTGGGGGGACGTTGCCACCGGAAGTGACGTCACGACAGTAAGTGACAACACGGAAGGTGCCGAGCGCCTCGTCCCAGAGAGGCCAAAGAGTAAAGTCCAGCTGTTTGGCAGGGGGGACGGTGTCCCCCGGTAAAATAAGTGGGGGATGCCTTACACCCGCGTGGTACCCCGACTCGAGCCATGCTATGCGTGATGAATCCATACTGAAATGCAAACAACTTGACCAAGTTGTTTTTGTGTCTCGTGTCCAGACAGACTGCCACTGTAACACCTTCGTGCCCCTCCGTCTCCCCCCATGAGGGCAGAGGAGAGTAGCCCCTCTGATTCCAGTCCAGCAATAGTGAAAAATAAAACGGTAATAAAATGGATTACTGTTTTATTTTTCACGGTTCCCAGTCCGAGAAGTGTTTGAGGGGGGGCATTGCTGCTGACTGGCAGCAGGGGGGGTGGTGCTCATTTCACCTGTTGACACTGCACATGTCTCTCTGGCCGGCTGTCTTGCCACGGCAAGCCTGACTTGCGCAGTGTAAACCTCTCCACCTAGCTGTCTCAGACAGCTGGGTGGAGAGCAGGCATAGGCCTCCTGTGCCAGCTGGAGCGCCGAGCCAGTACACTCCAGCCAATCCTGATGCTGCTCTCATGCTGCCCATCTCAGTGGCGGCTGGTGACATTTGAAAGTGGTGAGGCGTAGCACGCGTACCTGAACATACCCCCCTCCTCCCACCCCCGAAAAAATTGTCTTTATGTATGAACTGGCTTGGCTGTCCATGCTGGACTGTTCTGTTTGGAGCAGGGTGAAGACTGGTTTGCGTATAGCTGGGTCCAAATTAAGGTGACATGGTGTGCACAAAAACAACGAATTGGAATGCAGCCTGTGTAATCTCCTGATGAATGCAAGTCAAGTCAAGTCAAGTCAAAGAATTTATATAGCGCGCTACATACCCAGAGGGTCTCAAGGCGCTTGAGGAGGGGTGGGAAATTACTTGTCAAATATCCACGTTTTAAGTTGCTTTCTGAATGCTAGGTGGTTCTGGGTAAGGCGAAGGTAAGTGGGAAGTGAGTTCCAGGTTTTAGCTGCCAGGTAGGAGAAGGATCTGCCTCCCATGGTGGTTTTGTTGATGCGAGGTACCGTGGCGAGGGCTTGGTTGGATGATCGTAGCTGGCGGGAGGGGGTGTAGAAGGACAGTCGTGTGTTGAGGCATTCTGGTCCGATTTCGTAGAGTGATTTGTGTGCGTGGGTTAGGAGTCGGAACGTGATCCTCTTATTGACGGGAAGCCAGTGGAGGTTTTTCAGGTGACCAGAGATATGTTCTTTGCGTGGGATGTCTAATATGAGCCTGGCTGAGGCGTTCTGGATTCGTTGGAGTTTTTTCATGAGTTTAGCGGTAGTACCGGCGTAGAGGGTGTTTCCATAGTCCAGTCGGCTCGTGACCAGAGCGTGGGTGACCGTTTTCCTGGTTTCGGTGGGGATCCAACGAAATGTTTTTTTGAGCATGCGAAGAATGTTGAAGCAGGATGAGGAGACGGCGTTGACTTGTCTGTTCATCGAAAGTGAGGAATCCAGGATGACGCCCAGGTTCCGTGCGTGGTCTGTCGGGATGGGTGCTTTTCCAAGGGCTTCTGGCCACCACGAGTCGTCCCATGCAGAGGGGGAAGTACCTAAGATGAGGACTTCTGTTTTATCTGAGTTCAGTTTCAGACGGCTGTGTTTCATCC
This sequence comes from Lissotriton vulgaris, assembly GCF_964263255.1. Classification (NCBI taxonomy): domain Eukaryota; kingdom Metazoa; phylum Chordata; class Amphibia; order Caudata; family Salamandridae; genus Lissotriton; species Lissotriton vulgaris. The sequence goes on from NC_141687.1 coordinate 65,954,637, forward strand.
ATTCGGCTACTTCTTTCATTCCTTCGTGTAGGTTAGTTTTGGCGGTGCTAGGGTCATTGGTGAGTGAGAGGATCAGTTGAGTGTCATCCGCGTAGGAGATGATGTTGAGGTTGTGTTGGCGTGCAATGGCCGCGAGGGGGCTCATGTATACGTTGAAAAGGGTGGGGCTGAGTGACGATCCTTGTGGTACGCCGCAGATGACTTCAGTGGCCTCTGACTTGAATGGTGGAAGGCGGACTCTCTGGGTTCTTCCGGTGAGGAACGAGGTGATCCATTCTAGTGCTTTTCCTTGGATTCCGATGTTTCTGAGACGCCGTAGGAGGGTACTATGGCAGACTGTGTCGAAGGCTGCGGAGAGGTCGAGGAGGATGAGGGCGACTGTGTCTCCATTGTCCAGTAGAGTTCGAATGTCGTCTGTTGCTGCGATGAGTGCAGTCTCAGTGCTGTGTTTTGCTCGGAAGCCGGACTGTGAGGAGTCGAGGGATTTGTTGGCTTCGAGGAAGGCAGCGAGCTGGTTGTTGACAGCTTTCTCGATGACTTTGGCCGGGAATGGAAGGAGCGAGATGGGACGGTAGTTTTTGAGTTCGGTGGGGTCCGCTGTGGGTTTTTTCAGAAGGGCGCTGAGTTCAGCGTGTTTTCAGCTTTCCGGGAAGGTGGCGAAGTTGAGGGAGCAGTTGATGACGTCTCGGAGGTGCGGTGCTATGATGGAGTCTGCTTTGTTGAAGATGTGGTGAGGGCATGAGTCTGTGGGGGATCCTGAGTGGATAGAGTTCATCAGGCGGATGGTGTCCTCAGTGGAGATTGGCTTCCAGTCGTTAAGGGTGTTCGAGGGGGGTGAAGGTCTAGCATGTGGTTCGGTGGGTTGGTCTCCGGGTTGGTTGTCGAAGCTGTTGTGGATGTCTGCGATTTTGTTGTGGAAGAATGAGGCTAGGGAGTCGCAGAGGGCTTGAGAGGGGGTGATGTCGTTAGAGTTGGCCGAGGGATTGGTAAATTCCTTGACGATGTTGAAAAGTTCCTTGCTGTTGTGGGCGTTGCTATCTAGTCGGTCCTTGAGGGCGCTTTTCTTGGCCTTTCGAATCAGTTGGTGGTGTATGCGGGTGGCGTTTTTGAAGGCGTCCTTGGTGCTGGAGGTTGGGTCTTTTTTCCAGTTCTTCTCAAGGGAGCGGCAGAGTTTCTTGGATTTCTTAAGATCATCGTTGAACCAGGAGGCCTTCTTGCTGCCAAGTTTGATTTGTCGTTTTTTCAGTGGTGCTAGGATGTCGGCGCTGTTGGATAACCATAGTGTGAGGTTGGTGGCGGCTTGGTCGGGGTTTGAGGAGTGGGCTGGGGGGTTTAGAAGAAGCGATGAGGAGATCTGGTCGATGGTGATTTTGTTCCAGTTTCTTTGCAGAGTTGGTTGGGGGTGGTTGTTGGGTTTGGGCTTGTTGTAGGTAAAGTGAACGCAGCTGTGGTCGGTCCAGAGGAGAGCCGTAGTGTGTCTGAAGGAGACATGATTGCTGGAGGTGAAGATTGGGTCGAGTGTGTGACCTGCGATGTGGGTGGGGGAAGTGACCAGTTGTTTAAGTCCGAGGTTGGCGAGGTTGTCCAGAAGGGTGGTGGAGTTGTGGTTGTTGTTCTTTTCAAGGTGAAAGTTGAGGTCTCCCAGAAGGATGTAATCTTTGGAGGGGAGCGCGTGTGGAGTGATGAAGTCCGTGATGTCCTCACTAAATTGTGCGCGGGGTCCTGGGGGTCTGTAAAGGAGGGTGCCTCTGAGTGTGGTCTTGGGGTCGATGTGGATCTGGAAGTGGAGGTGTTCAGAGTTGCCGAGATTGACGTCTGAGCTGGTTGAGATGCGGATGGATTTCTTATGGACGATAGCGATGCCTCCTCCTGTGTGGCCGGTACGGTCCTTGCGAATGATCTTATAGCCTTCCGGGATGGCAATGGTGATGTCGGGGGCTGAAGAGGCATTCATCCATGTTTCTGTTAGGAAAGCAACGTCCGGAGAGATGGTGTCGAGTAGATTCCAGAGGTCAATGGCGTGTCTGTGGACCGAGCGGGTGTTGAGCAGGATGCATTGTAGGTGGTTGAGATCGGATATCTGTTGTGTGTTCGAAGATGAGGAGTTGTTCTTGGTGCCGTCGAACTTGCAGGAGTAGCAGGAGAAGGGTCCATGGGTGTGTCCAGGAGCGGCTTGGACGCAGTTGGGGGAGCGGCCGGGGTTAAGGGCTAGGAGGGTGGTGGCATCGTAGGTAATGCGGGAGGGCTGGGCAGTGCGAGGGCTAGGGGGTCTGGCGCTGGGCGCGGTCCAGGCGCGGACGGGCGTAGACGGGCTTACCTTTGGCGCACCTTCGGCGCGGGTTGGGCACGGTCGCTGCGCGTGGACGCTGCACGCAGATGCATCTGTCATAAATGGATGGATGGTGGGGGGGAGGGGCGAGGGAGGGGCAGCGGGAGGCGGGTGCGTGCTGGGGAGCCTCGCTACGAGGCACAACAAACAAAATGGCCGGATAAAGTAAACAAACCCCCAATCAGGCGGCCAGTCCGATCAACAATGCACGCAGCAGGCAAACAAGCAAATGCGAGCGCGCATTCAAAGGCTACGTTACAAATACTCTGCACTAGAAAGAGGCAGATGCTAGCGCACAATACCAGTGTCAAGCGCTATGACAAGTCGGCAAATGCGAGCGCACAATATTAATGCTAAGCGCTATGATTATTCAGCAGATGCGAGCGCTCTGATAGCTGAAAAGCAATCAGTCACAGGTGAGGCAGTTGCGGGGAAATACCAGTCAGCCAGGCGGAGATCGGTCAGGGAGCGAGGTGGAGCGACCACTGGTCACGAGGATCAGGAGGTCACAGAGCAGTGGGCTGCGAAGCAGCCTGAAGGCAGTCCGTGGGAGGGAGGGGCAGAGGGAGGCGGGTGCGTGCTGGGGAGCCTCGCTACGAGGCACAACAAACAAAATGGCCGGATAAAGTAAACAAACCCCCAATCAGGCGGCCAGTCGGATCAACAATGCACGCAGCAGGCAAACAAGCAAATGCGAGCGCGCATTCAAAGGCTACGTTACAAATACTCTGCACTACAAAGAGGCAAATGCTAGCGCACAATACCAGTGTCAAGCGCTATGACAAGTCGGCAAATGCGAGCGCACAATATTAATGCTAAGCGCTATGATTATTCAGCAGATGCGAGCGCTCTGATAGCTGAAAAGCAATCAGTCACAGGTGAGGCAGTTGCGGGGAAATACCAGTCAGCCAGGCGGAGATCGGTCAGGGAGCGAGGTGGAGCGACCACTGGTCACGAGGATCAGGAGGTCACAGAGCAGTGGGCAGCGAAGCAGCCTGAAGGCAGTCCGTGGGAGGGAGGGGCAGCGGGAGGCGGGTGCGTGCTGGGGAGCCTCGCTACGAGGCACAACAAACAAAATGGCCGGATAAAGTAAACAAACCCCCAATCAGGCGGCCAGTCCGATCAACAATGCACGCAGCAGGCAAACAAGCAAATGCGAGCGCGCATTCAAAGGCTACGTTACAAATACTCTGCACTACAAAGAGGCAAATGCTAGTGCACAATACCAGTGTCAAGCGCTATGACAAGTCGGCAAATGCGAGCGCACAATATTAATGCTAAGCGCTATGATTATTCAGCAGATGCGAGCGCTCTGATAGCTGAAAAGCAATCAGTCACAGGTGAGGCAGTTGCGGGGAAATACCAGTCAGCCAGGCGACTCGTAATAGAAAATCGTATGAAATAAATAAAACTCCAATCTGGAAAAATTTACTAAAGAAGAGACACTGCGTGCTATAAAGGCAGTTAAGGCAGGCAAGGCGCCGGGACCGGACAAATTACCAGGCGACCTATTTATTCATAACATAGAAGTATGGTGCTCCTACATAAACTTTTTGTGCAATTCTATTTTGCTAGGTACTCCGATCCCCGAATCATGGAAGGGGGCGGAAATAGTAACCGTTTATAAAAAGGGAGACCGTTACAACCCTGGCAATTACAGACCTATAAGTTTAAAAGATATATTACAAAAAAAATTTGCCAGACACATTTTAAACCGCCTTTTAGATTGGATTGAGGGGGTTAGAAATCAATTCAAGCAAAACTAAATACATGGCCATTAACCCTCCAAAATCTTTTAAGAAAAATCTGGCCCTAAATAACACAAAACTTGAATATGTGGAATCATTCGATTACCTGGGCATCAGGTTTGATAGTAAAATGTCCTGGTCAAATCAGCTAGAAAAAAGTAGATTGATACTAAAACAGAACTCCATTCCCATTTTGAAAATCCATGGAAGGAGTACTTCAAAAGCTATAACACCTGCGATTGAAGTGTTCAAAGCTAAAGCACAATCTGCGGCCCTATATGGTGCCGAGATCTGGGGGCTAAACAAACATTCCACACTGTGGAGAATACGTTCTGCAGGAGGTTGTTAAGGCTACCAACACGAACACCTTTAGTACCTGTTTTTCTAGATATAAACTTTAAACGTACAGATTATCTATGCCGGTTGAGGCCACTGATTTACTGGGTAAGAATATGGACCACCCCGGAACTCGCAGACACTAGAGCGGGACTGCTAGAAATCATGGAATTGGACACTTACAATTCAATTCAGTGGCTGAGACATATATCTGCATGGCTCATTAAATTGGGTCTCTCACACTTTTGGAAAAACCCAGCATCCATGCAACCTAATTGCAAAGATCAGGTAAATTCTGCCTTCTGGTATTATACGAACACTAATATATATGATCATGCCACAGGTTCATTATCAATTAAGTTTCTGCAATTTAAGGACATCCCCATATTTGAGCAATTTATGGATGTAGTGGAACCACCCCTGGCTAAAACCTTGTATCTCCAATTTAGGTACGGGGTTCTCCAAATAAATGCCAATACTTCCCGGTGGGGGAATCCTAATCCTAACAGAAATGATACACTTTGTAAACTGTGTGACTTGAAGCAAAGGGAAGATGAGGCACATATCCTCTTTTTTTGCCCACTGTATAAAGCTCAACGTACAAAATGGATTAAACCCCTTTGTAAAAATTTGGGTATACGTTCATACAAAGAGGCGGAAAGATTACTTAGATCCTCGACCATTAGCCTGATAACTTTTGGAGTCAGTCGATTTCTTTTCAGTATCTGCTTGATAAGGAAAAAGTATGGTTTTAAAACATAGATACTAACTTTTTTTTAACTCTGGCTTTTAATTATTTATACATTTTATATAAATGTTTTTAATATGAGGTCTGCAAATTCCCATGAATGTAAAATGTATATGTTTCTCTTATGAATTGTAAACAATCTAATGTGAATTGTAAATAATTGGATCTTGCACGGGGATATACAACAACTTGCACTATATTTTTCTAATTAGATGTAATTTTGTTTTTATGATTATGTTAAATGTATTTTATGCTGGCTTCATGGCAAATTGCCGAATAAAAGCTTACAACAACAACAACAAATAAAACATTTTTTTCTAAAACTGCACGATTTTTAAAGCAAAACTACTAATCCCAGAATGCAACATCCTGTTATCTAAACCGCCGAACCAACTTGAAGGTGTCACACATTAGATGGTTTTACTTAGCCACAAAGAAAAGGTTAAAGTGTGAAATAAAGCATATGGTAGGCATGCTTGTAAACGATATTCAAATTGTACATATTTCGTCATAAAGATGTCTTCGGTGACCTCCGTAAGACACTTACCCTTCAGCATCATTGCTTCTGATGTCCCTAAACTCTGTGTCATTTGAAGAATAATTAGGCGGGCTCTTGGGAGGAATTACTTGACTGCAAACTCAACATAGCACGAGCAGCCAACTAATACTAAAAAAAACCAGCAAGACAAGGCTCAGAGTGCCTAACGATTAAATGGTCTCCGTTACTTATCAGCGCCAGGATTGGCTGTGGAGCAGCGTAACTCCCTGCCCCATTCGGAGACCGGAGGCTGCGGCATGAGGCAACCCTCGGTCTCCCAAGGGGGAGGCTACTGCGCATGTTCGGGCTGGTCAGAAACATGACCAGCCCAAAGCAAACATGCGCGCCAGCAGCACTGCTGAGCAGCGTGAGCACGCTCGCTCACAACAACCCATCAGATACAGCCCCACCCCCTTTCTCCCCTATAAGCTAAATCTGGTGCGGCCGGTGAAGTTTCAGATGGCGGTGCGCAATGGTCGGTGGGGCAACGCCCGAACGCCCCAATGGACGCACAACCGCTGGCCCATCTGCAGCAGGAGAGCAGCGTCAGTATTTGCAGACGGGGGTTGCCTGAGGTTCCATCAGGTGCCTTGAGGCTGACGCCAGAAGAAAGAAGAAAGCAAGGAGGAGAGCAAAACACGGGCAAGTATATTTAAAAATGAAATGTTTTCTCTTTTTAGCCACCACTAGGTTTGTCTCTCAGTTCCTTCTGCGTCCCTCCAATGTTGACAGTCACTGCCCGCTGCAAGCTGCCTGCACACATAACATGCTCAACAAAATCGGTAATAGTACACGTTCCATCATTCAGTAACAGTAGACACAATGCGCTGCATTGCAAGATTCCCTCACACACAGTGCAACAGGCACAGAACAAGGAGCACAGGTGCAGGGTTCCCTCACTCGGCACTGCATTACCTACCGTCACAAAACTGTGGAAGCCAAGATTCTGGATGCTACATAATGGCAGGATGAGATGTTGCCACTCAATATTGTGACATACAGCCCAGTGATGACTGTCAGTCACTGCCACCTGGAACTGACCTTTATATTGCACCAAGATGCACGAGTGCTGGTGAAAATATGCACTTGCATCTCTGCGTCACAAATGTCACTAGTGCTGGTGTCGTTTTGTACTAATGTTTGCATTTACAGACAAGTTCAGAAAGTTACCTATGAATGTGTTTTTCTAAATGGCAGTGCAAGGCACCATTGTAATGTAAAGAATCTGCAAATGTCCGTGCAAAAAATGCATCGGAGCAATCTAAGTTTGAATTGACTCGAGTTGCACTTAGAAGAGTCAGTTTCCTTCCAATAGATTAATGAGACAGTCACTGGACCAGTAAGGAGCGGTGGGAGTGCGTTGGGGCACTGCAGAGGATCTGAGAGCTGGAACCAGGCAGGCATCTCTCACTGACCTGTCTCTATCGTTGATGACAGAATGAGTTTGCATCTGTTTTCTCCACTTTTAGGTCGGTGTGTGGTCCAGCTGCAGGTGCTCCCACATACCTCATGCATCGAAGAAAGGATGCGAAGACAAGACGCATGCCACCTGGGTGCCAGGAACCAACCAGAGCAGCTCGAGGAATAACTTTGTGAGAGGCTCAAACTTAACTTGTAAAAATATATTTGTTCAAGTAGAAAACCAGATGGGAAAGGAGTCTGAGACCTGCCTTCTCGTGCGGTAAAATGTTTCACTGATCTACAACTGCACATTCCTGATGCTCACCTCTGTCACCACTTCAGTACATTAGGTAAACAAGAGTAGAGAGGAAGAATCCGAAAGAGAGAGAGGGGGAAGAGGGTTACAAGTGATGGAGGTAATGAGAGGCAACGGAGAGAGGATGTGTCTGTGAACGAGATGGAGACACATGGGCCCTCGCTCTAACCTGTATTAACAGCGCCTGGTACATTTACTCACCAGAAGTCACACTTTCCTGCATTGATCGCTCCAAGCAGCAGACGCGTCTTTTGCAATCTCGCCTCTGCCCTCAGCACTCGGCTCTTTCCACCTCTGCAGGGAAACTGTTGGTCCCTGGTGCAAAGAAAGCTTCACCAGCCATCTCAGAGCATGGATCTGCCAGAGTGAGAATTGTTGGCCCCAGGTCCCGGGCAAGGCTCCAGGAAGCATCTCAAGAACAAGGATCTAACAGAGTGGGAGCTGGAGTGAGAATCGCTGACGCCCAGCCCACAGGTAAGGATTCATCAACCATATCAAGAGGAAAAAGTTACTTTAGTGGGAATTGTTAGGTCCCTCGTCCAAGCCAATGCTTCAGGAAGCATCTCAGGAGCAAGAGTCTTCCAGAATGAGAATCGATCGCCCCGCCTCCCAGGCCACGCTCCCGCTAGCATCTCAAGAACCATAATCTACAGGAGTGAGAGTTGGAGAGAGAATCGGCGACCCCCAGCTCACAGGTGAGGATTCATCAACCATCACAAGAGCTAAAATGTTCTTTAGTGGGAATTGTTCATGAAGCATCTCAGGAGCAAGAGCCTTCCAGAATGAGAATTGTTCGCCCCAGGTCCCAGGCCATGCTCCCGGCAGCATCTCAGGAACCATAATCTATAGGAGTGAGAGTTGGAGAGAGGATTGCTGACCTCTAGCTCCCAGGTAATTCTTCATCAACCATCTCAAAAGCAAAAATGTACCGAAGTGGGAATTGTCAACACTCTTGTCCCAGGCAAGTCTCCAAGAAGGATCTCAGGAACCAGAAACTACCGGGTGAGAATTGAGGGCATTTAGAGGATATCTCTGGTGCACGTCTCCATCAAAGTGCTTGTAATCATTGAGGAAGCCCAAGAGTGAGATTCTGCTGTAAGAGGTGTGACTCACATCCACTGAGCGAGACCGCACATCCAACGAGGCAGAACAAAGCACGAAGCTCACAACGGATAAACAAGACGATACTTCAAGCTAGACTAAATTGGGACTCACATGACTTATTTTTATATAGCTCTTCATACCACATCTCTGTGGTTTCCTAGAAAGGTAAATAACTGATGTTGCTATAGTGCGCAACGCTACATTGAGCCCACTACATATACAAGACACTACATCGCCTTCATTACATCGACATAGCACCTTCATCACTGAGGTAGGAAATGACTACATTGTCAAAGGTAAGAAACATGATTCAAACAAGTGTTAGAATTATTAATATAGAAATCCATTAATAAAATTAAATTGAAAAAGAGGCTAAGGGAATTTAGGATATAGCATTTAAATGTTTTACCATACATTTACATTAATTTTAAATAATGAAAAGTAAGAGTAGTTAGGATAAGAGTAATCAGAAAAAGAAATAAATAATAGCGGTCGTCATCAATTTAAATATATCAAGGGCTGGGTAGTGCAACGCAACAGATTACTTATCATTTTAGATTTTTATTTGGAATAATATAAAACAACAAATATTGAAAATGAATGTTGTTATAATTGAAAAGACAAAGGTGTACATATATACAAATTAAGTATTCGGACACAAGAAATAAAATATCATGTATAAAAATGATTAGATGTAAAACCAGTCAAGTAAAATCTGAATTAGAGTTACGAATAATGTTAAGAGCAGGGTTAAGGATAATTAAGTGATCACATGTAAAACAAATTATTTAAAAAGATATTACAGCCCGGATTAGATTATGGGTGATAAATTAAAACAAACCTTAAAATTGCATATAAATGGTTCCAACTGCAATAAAAAATATACAGAAAGGGTGAAGTACATTATGGTTGGGGTTTGGTTGTTGCAGTGTGGTCAAGATAGTGGTGAAATATGTGAAAAAACCTAAGTAGAGGTCGATGTAGTATCATACAGTCTTTCTAATTACCCAATTCAATGGTACTTAATCTAGCAGTCTTTGGAATGGTGGAGAGCTGGGTGGGCTTTGCAAAGAGTCGAACCTGTGGCCTGCATTGCTTAACGTTAGCAGAAGAGTAAAGCTCAGCTCCAACCTGGCATCCAGTTAATGACAGGAGGGGCATGCACTGGACCACTGCCTACCTACCTGCCAATTCGAAAGACACACATTACCTCCCCGCCCGTCTTCCTTGCAACAGTAATTAACACATGAGCTTCCGCCTCCCACAGAAATCCCAAAGCAAAGGTTAGCATACTAGCGTCCCATCCCTCCAATATGGCTGCCTCCTCCAATCACCAATCAGATAAAAGGAGCAAACACCCCTCAGCAGGACCTGCTTTGTTATTTCTGCACTACTCTGAGTGCTGTTTATCAGAGATTGTAAGGTAAGTGGGGTTTGTGGTACTGCTTTAGCGGACTTTGAATCCCGGGGGTCTAAGTGTTGTAAAGCGAAACACGCACATTACCTCCTCGTCGGTTCTTCCTTGCCACAGTAATTAACGCATGAGCTTCGGCCTACCACAGAAACTCCAAGCAAAAGTTAAGTTAGGTGCACAAAGATCTTTGCCACGAGCGGTTGTGTAGTTTTGTCAAGATGTGCTTGATTGTGGTTACACTTGGGACATATGTCAAGAGAGAGGTAGGGAGAATCAAGGACACTCTCTTAATCCCCGGTTAAGTATCAAACAACAAAAGAAGAGAGGTCTGGTCAGTCACAAGGCTGCCAGGAATATGGAGCAAAGAGATAAGAGGGTTTTTTTTGTACACAGTCACTCTGATTGAGTAGGAAAGCCCTCACACACCGACCTGGTCAGTGTCACGCTTCATCATCGGGCCCCACCGAAGAGACCGAGTGTCTCTTCGGTGTGCTGCGACGCCAGAAAGACTGCGGAGCTGGTCGTGTGGGGAGGACGTGTTGTGAAAAATAGAAAATTAAAAGTGCCTAACAGGGTATCAAAAAAAACTTTTAATGAGTGATCCCTAAGACACGTGTGGGTGGTATAGGTGTCTGAATTTAAGTGCCAAGGTTGTTAGGATTTGGTTAAATTCAGCTAAATACCACGAGTTTAAAATTAATCAGTCTCTTCGGTGGGGCCCGATGATGAAGCATGACACTGACCAGGTCGGTGTGTGAGGGCTTTCCTACTCAATCAGAGTGACTGTGTACAAAAAAAACCCTCTTATCTCTTTGCTCCATATTCCTGGCAGCCTTGTGACTGACCAGACCTCTCTTCTTTTGTTACACTTGGGACACCAGCTTTGCACAAGGCATCCTTTGCCCCATCTCAATATTTACTTTTTCCTAGAGCAACAAGCTGTGCTCCCACAAACCAAGGGAGATCAGCAAGAACCAGAGAGGGTTTGCAAACCTAACTTCATCGGTCTGTTCTATTCTTCTCTGTCAGGGGGAGGAGGGGAAGGGTTTTCTTGTCTTGCTTTAAAGTAGTGTTTTTTGTTGCTGTTCTGCTAAGCACTTTTTCAAGTGTGGGTAACTGTTGACTCTATTGGTTACTGCTGCGTTCATCTGAACAGAGCCATTTCCAGTGGCACAAACTGATTTGTTCAACACTCTTTGAGGTCCAATTTACAAACCTCGAAGGATTAAAGCAGGAAATGTCCTCACGTGGTTTCACGCCTACTTATTACTGACTGGGAATGACAACTGTAAGAAACTGGAGTGTGGGAAGCTGGAGAGAGGGGTCATTCTCTTGATGTGAGGTGTGATAAAGTTCCCACAGGAATTAAATACTCTGATTCATAAAGGTGACCTTGATTCTGTGAAGCAGACCACAGCTTCCCTCTATAACATGGAATAAACAGCAAGGCCTTCCTCACAGGAATTTCATGTGCCATAGGTAGTGAATGTCCAGAATCAAGCACAACAAAAAGTTATGAAGTAAAGAAGTTCAATTTGTTTAATGTAACATCATTAAAAGGAAAACAATTTTTAAAAATGGCAAAAAATTGATATAATAGGATGTAGGAAGGCAAAATTGTAAGGGAAACAGAAAACGCGCCATGGGAGTTAGCTTGAAGAAATTGTTCAATGTGATCCTATACGAAATACAAAACAGTTTGAAAAAAAAGTCCAAGGGACATATTATCAAGGCCAATTTCGCCGCTTTAGCGGCCGTATTCTGCTGAAAATCGGCGATTTAAAAATCGCTCTATTATCAAGGACACACTAACACGTGTTTCCTTGAGGTAGCAGACGTCTTTTCTCCACTTTGCATTTCAGCGATATTTATCGCTAACGACATGCAAAGTGAGCGTTCCTCACTAAAATGACATGAACACTGTTGCTAACACAACTTCCCTCTATTATCAATCTAGCCCCAGACCCGCATAGCTATAACAAAAGTTGCGCTAACCACGATAATTGCTGGTTACTAATGCCTGTTTAAAAACATGACTTACCCATCTTGTCAATGGGAGGTGGATTGTCAGGCTGAGTCCGCACTTGCCTATTAGCAAGCTTTGCAATAGTGCAGTGGAAATAGCGCTTGTTGTCTCGCGCTATTGCTAGTTCTTGCCGCTATCGCTCAATTTGGTATCGCCTCTGAGATAAGTGTTTGTAATAATGCGCTATCTCGGCGATGAAATCCAGCGATAGAAAAAAAAGGGCTAAGCGTGCTCTGCTATATTTATCATAGTTTGTGGATAATATGCCCCCACGTGTCTTCCATGATGTTAACCTGGGCGTGTGCCCCCTGTGGTCAAACCCATAACTGCCAGTGGACAAGCAAATTTTGGTGGTCCAGCACACCAAGCAAGAAGTTGGAGCCAGAATTGGCTTTATGATATGGGATGCATTTTTTGTGGTCATAATGCAGCCAGAACACTCGGAGTAGTGAAACCTGTAAACCTTTCACGTTGTCTTGTCAGGTTGGCCCACACATTCATAAGTGAACATTTTCATGTTTCACATTTTTTGCATTGGTCCTGATGAAACTCCAAACTGGAAAAATGTTCTCAAACCTTAAGTATTACCTTCTCCCCCACATCCCCAGGTGCAGCAGGGTTTTCACAGCTCTGCTTCCAGGACCACAAAAAATTACATGTGCCAACTGACCCATGGGTATTCCTCCAAGAAGAAAATTGTGTTCTTAGTCCCAGGACACTGTGTCTCCTCCAGAGGCGAGACATTCCAGTGGGAACCAACAGGAGAAATGTCAAGATTAAACTGATCCAGTGGAAGGTGGGCATCAGCTTCCACTAGGCCATCTGTGCTATCAGCCACACAAGGCAAGCTCCACTGAGGTAAGGATTCTTCTCTGGATGACTCTTGACACCGGTAGCACATGTTGGGCATCAGTAAATGAATGATACAAAGAGCCCTGGAGCAAAATTTTGGAGTATTTCATGGCCATGCTCGAGGCTCCTCTTCTAACTACACAGGCAGGCAGGGATAATGCATTCAATGCAGAAGCATGCAGGGAATTCTTTAATATTCCTTTCTCTTAGGCATATGCTCTCTATGGAGTGTGTCAGGGCACTTTAAAAGGTAAAACAGCCAGCTATTGATGGTGAACGCGCTGTTAAATCCTATTACAATTCCCAAGCCACTCCCAGTGTTTCAGCAAGGAGATGCACTGGGGGCATGCCTTATGGAGACCTGTACATCAAATACATTTAGAAGATAAGATGGTGAGTCTGTGTTTTCACAATATGATGTTCTCTAGCATCCCGACTCCGCCCCTGGTCCTTCCACTGAAAACCAATGAACCTCAAAGTAAATCCCCTCCACTGAGCAACTGTTTAAACCAGGTTTATGCCTGGCCCCTTTACTTTGAAGAAACATCTTCTATGTATCAGAAGTGGAAATTGCTATGGTGTTCTTGCCTCCTATTCTGGACATAATGTGACCAGCCCAACGAAGTAGCAGCTGCCAGGCAGAGATCTAGAAAAAGCTAGAATGACGCGTGATCGTGTTCAGAAACGTGTATGAGTGAGGCAGTCCCCATGCTCCTGCAGCAGAAAGTGCATACTTTTGGTGATGTCTCCGCAATGTTGGGAGACTGGTTGTCAGGCAGACACGAGGCCTGGTTATACAACAACTCTTTGAATACTCTGCAGAATACTTGATTTCTGGGTCAAGCACAACTTGGGACTTGAACAAAACAGTTAAAAAGTTGGAAACACAGCAGAGTAAAAATCCCAATCCAATTTAGAAAACATAGCAAATATTTTAAAGAATAAATTATACCCAAATGACAAAAATCTAATAAGAGAAACCAGAGATATTAATTTTTAAAGTTTTAAATAAATATAGCACCAAAAATGGTGATGCGCCATCTGCAGGAAACTAGTCACGCTGGAACGGAACTAGAGTAAAGTTTAAGGCCGACCACGTGGCTGCGCTCGTTGTCCCACGACATCCACAATCGATTATCTGCTGCGCAAAAGCTTTGAATGGGTGCAATCCAAATCTTTGGCCCATCAGCAATGCACGTTCTTTGGACTGACTTGACAGGCTGTTTCGGTCTTCTGTCGATTCTCCAGACAAAAAGTATTTGGGGTCAGGGCTTACTCCACAGAAGCCACCAGCGGGGTTCAGAGCAGGTTGAGTTGAAACTGGTCTGTTCCAAAATTGACTTTACTAATGAATTGGATTTGTAAAAATATTGTAAAAAGTCCAAGAATTACCTTTTATATCTAGTTACCAGGTGGCAATACCATTATTAGACTTTAATAATGTATCCCAATGCTTTCCCATGGTACAGCTATCCTTGCTACAACAAAAATAGATTTGGGGACATTGTCACTGCAAGGACATGTTTAACCTACATTCTTACATATCCTTCTTTTAAATATCATGCACCCTGTCTTAAGGGCATGTAAGGCCTACTTGGAGCTGACATGCCTATTTAAAAGGAGAGTTAAGGCCAGGCAACAGGGGTTATTTTGACAGGTTGAATTTGCAGTATAAACCTGCACAGTCAATTAACTGGTGGCAGGCCTGTCGTTATGTTTTGCATTGTCACTTTAATGGTGGTTTAATGGTGGCACAATATGTGCTGAGGACATTCAACTTACAGGCTGTGGGTACATTTAGTACCATTTATTTTACAGATTTATAGGTAAGTTAAATGGGCATATTAGGCGCAAAGCCAATTTATGTTTCAGGGATTGACGCACATGCACTGGGCGTAGTTAGCAGAGTCATCGTACTCAGAGGCGAATAAACAGAAGCACCAGTCCAAAAAATGGGTATGATCATGCAAAATGGTCTGTCTGTCTGTCTGTCTTTCTACCTGCCTGTTTGTCTGTCTGCCTGCCTATCCATCCATCTCTTTAGACTCTAAAGGTGAGGAACCCCCAACATGGCTACCTACTCACTGCTCTCCATGATTTCTTAAAGCAGGACTTCATATAACACACAATTGTTAGTTTCCAATTTAATGTGTCCAAAGTTATTCAGCATATACTCAATAGTAGAGGCCTCATTGCCAGCGCTAGGAAGTAGTCACTGTAGCCTGCGCCAAGTACTTGGAATCAAGTCTCTTAACAACCTCCACCCCTGCTTGTAGTTTGTGCTGACAAAACTCTTCCTGTAGGTAAAGTCTTTTAAAAGTCCTAAACCAGCTGTTGAGAACATGAAAAGCAGTTTTGCACTCATAGATGTAAAACCGTCTGTGCGCGTAAGACAAAGAAAGTTAAATAACTTCAAGAGTAGGTAAAGGTCCGAAATCTGTATATTGCGCTCCTTGCCCCGCCGCCCTCAGCAGAAGGAGTCAGGGGGGCTTTGAGATATTATTTTCAATAATAAGTGAATTAAACGCTTCAAATCTTGGGGTGTGTGGACTCAGCCTGCATTAACATATTTTAACATTTTTTGTACTTCACAAGCAGATGCCACGCAACGTATGAACGCATTTCAATGTAACTTGCGTGAAGGCCTAGCAGGGGAAAAGATAGAATGAGAAAGATATTGTTATATTAGTCAAATTATATGACATGGCCTCAGTTTTAGTAATTAGTGTATAATCATTTAAGCAGCATATTTATATTGTAATATTACTTTTGTTCCTTTCGACTGTAATCCCTCAAAGCTTCTAAACATAGAAATCAGTTATAATATAAAATGTGATCTCTGTGGGCCTGATTCACAGAACTAACATTAAGACAAAATCCTAAACTTACTACCATTTTGGTATTCACAGAAGGCACTTACTCATTTCGGTATTCACAGAAGTTAGGAGTCCTGACTTTAGGACTCCTAAATGCCTTCTGTGAATACCGAAAGCCTTAAAGTTAGGATTTTTCTCGGTTTAGGAGTCCTAACTTTGCTACTCCTAAACAGCGGAAAATCCTAACTTTAAAACAGAAAACGGGCACAACGCGATGACAGACAACAGCGGACCAGCAGAAGAGCGAGGCTCTTCTACTGGACCACCAGGCCTGCGAGTGGAGGAGGGCCTCGAACACCTACCTAGGAGCGAGGTGAAGGGGCAGCGGCACTACAGCGGTGCTGCAGAAGCGGAGAGCCAGGTCTCTGACCACTACAGCCCTTTGGGATGGGGGTCTGCAGGGCTTTAACTTTAGGGGCGCCGGGTCCTACCGATGCTCAGTTCTAAATAGCAGGTGCCGAGATGGGTCTCTATCGGGTTCTCCATTTTTGCCCTCACCCTCAGGGTGAAAAAGAAATCTTAACTCTGCAGCAGGGCCACCCTTCACTGCCTTTGATGTAACTTCAAAGAGACTCTTAATAGTTCTTTCCCAGTCTCATCATTACAGAATGGAAGCAGTTTCAATCCATACTAATATAATAAAGAGAGAGCCCAAACCTTTGAGGCGGGTAATCTCAGGAACCCCAGCACCAATCACAACACTCAATACAGCGTTGGAAAGGGCCGTTGCAGCAGAAGACATAGGCTATGCAGACACCCACCATATACATTTAAAAGGTAAAAGAACAGTGCCAGCAAAGTAGTCCCTTGTGGGCGTGTCTGTGTTGTGCTGTGATTTAGAAAAGGGGGTGGTGATGAACAGAGTGTCTGAGTTAAACAGACCACTCTTACCCAGTCCAAAGATCAGGGCTTCATCCATCACCGTTATTTATCTCACTGCCCCATCCCAGCTCAGAACCTGGCTATATGCAAATCAGTCTGTCCCTGGCCCAGTGCATCATGGGAACAGGGCAGACTAAACTACCAAGCCAATTCTTCACCAGAAAGGAGACAAGCTACCGGGGACCGGTTTCTGGCATTTCAGCCTTCTTCGGCCCGGCTTGCTTGAATCCTGATGGAGCAGTGAGAAAGGGACTCATGTCTGAGTATACCCTGCCACACCTATAGTGGCCAAAAACGATTTAGAAAAGGGGGTGGTGATGAACAGAGTGTCTGAGTTAAACAGACCACTCTTACCCAGTCCAAAGATCAGGGCTTCATCCATCACCGTTATTTATCTCACTGCCCCATCCCAGCTCAGAACCTGGCTATATGCAAATCAGTCTGTCCCTGGCCCAGTGCATCATGGGAACAGGGCAGACTAAACTACCAAGCCAATTCTTCACCAGAAAGGAGACAAGCTACCGGGGACCGGTTTCTGGCATTTCAGCCTTCTTCGGCCCGGCTTGCTTGAATCCTGATGGAGCAGTGAGAAAGGGACTCATGTCTGAGTATACCCTGCCACACCTATAGTGGCCAAAAACGATTTAGAAAAGGGGGTGGTGATGAACAGAGTGTCTGAGTTAAACAGACCACTCTTACCCAGTCCAAAGATCAGGGCTTCATCCATCACCGTTATTTATCTCACTGCCCCATCCCAGCTCAGAACCTGGCTATATGCAAATCAGTCTGTCCCTGGCCCAGTGCATCATGGGAACAGGGCAGACTAAACTACCAAGCCAATTCTTCACCAGAAAGGAGACAAGCTACCGGGGACCGGTTTCTGGCATTTCAGCCTTCTTCGGCCCGGCTTGCTTGAATCCTGATGGAGCAGTGAGAAAGGGACTCATGTCTGAGTATACCCTGCCACACCTATAGTGGCCAAAAACGATTTAGAAAAGGGGGTGGTGATGAACAGAGTGTCTGAGTTAAACAGACCACTCTTACCCAGTCCAAAGATCAGGGCTTCATCCATCACCGTTATTTATCTCACTGCCCCATCCCAGCTCAGAACCTGGCTATATGCAAATCAGTCTGTCCCTGGCCCAGTGCATCATGGGAACAGGGCAGACTAAACTACCAAGCCAATTCTTCACCAGAAAGGAGACAAGCTACCGGGGACCGGTTTCTGGCATTTCAGCCTTCTTCGGCCCGGCTTGCTTGAATCCTGATGGAGCAGTGAGAAAGGGACTCATGTCTGAGTATACCCTGCCACACCTATAGTGGCCAAAAACGATTTAGAAAAGGGGGTGGTGATGAACAGAGTGTCTGAGTTAAACAGACCACTCTTACCCAGTCCAAAGATCAGGGCTTCATCCATCACCGTTATTTATCTCACTGCCCCATCCCAGCTCAGAACCTGGCTATATGCAAATCAGTCTGTCCCTGGCCCAGTGCATCATGGGAACAGGGCAGACTAAACTACCAAGCCAATTCTTCACCAGAAAGGAGACAAGCTACCGGGGACCGGTTTCTGGCATTTCAGCCTTCTTCGGCCCGGCTTGCTTGAATCCTGATGGAGCAGTGAGAAAGGGACTCATGTCTGAGTATACCCTGCCACACCTATAGTGGCCAAAAACGATTTAGAAAAGGGGGTGGTGATGAACAGAGTGTCTGAGTTAAACAGACCACTCTTACCCAGTCCAAAGATCAGGGCTTCATCCATCACCGTTATTTATCTCACTGCCCCATCCCAGCTCAGAACCTGGCTATATGCAAATCAGTCTGTCCCTGGCCCAGTGCATCATGGGAACAGGGCAGACTAAACTACCAAGCCAATTCTTCACCAGAAAGGAGACAAGCTACCGGGGACCGGTTTCTGGCATTTCAGCCTTCTTCGGCCCGGCTTGCTTGAATCCTGATGGAGCAGTGAGAAAGGGACTCATGTCTGAGTATACCCTGCCACACCTATAGTGACTCTGTCCCTCACCACCCCTTGTTGTAAATATTTTTGTCCACCCTAAGCGTGGAAGGGTATTCTCAGATGTGAGACCCTTGCTCATTGCACCATCAGGATTCAAGCAAACCGGGCCGAAGACGGCTGTAATGCCAGAAACCGGTCCCCGGGAGCTTGTTTCCTTCCCAGTGTAAGAATTGGCTTTTGTAGTTTGGTTTGCCCTGTTCCCATCATGCACTGGGACAGGAACAGACTAATTTGCATACAGCCAGGTTCTGAAACTGGGATGGTGCAGTGAGCTAAAAAACGGTGTTGGATCTAGCCCTGATCTCTTGACTGGGTGAGAGCTTTCTGCTTAATTCAGAGACTCTGTCCCTCACCACCCCTTGTTGTAAATATTTTTGTCCACCCTAAGCGTGGAAGGGTATTCTCAGATGTGAGACCCTTGCTCATTGCACCATCAGGATTCAAGCAAACCGGGCCGAAGACGGCTGTAATGCCAGAAACCGGTCCCCGGGAGCTTGTTTCCTTCCCAGTGTAAGAATTGGCTTTTGTAGTTTGGTTTGCCCTGTTCCCATCATGCACTGGGACAGGAACAGACTAATTTGCATACAGCCAGGTTCTGAAACTGGGATGGTGCAGTGAGCTAAAAAACGGTGTTGGATCTAGCCCTGATCTCTTGACTGGGTGAGAGCTTTCTGCTTAATTCAGAGACTCTGTCCCTCACCACCCCTTGTTGTAAATATTTTTGTCCACCCTAAGCGTGGAAGGGTATTCTCAGATGTGAGACCCTTGCTCATTGCACCATCAGGATTCAAGCAAACCGGGCCGAAGACGGCTGTAATGCCAGAAACCGGTCCCCGGGAGCTTGTTTCCTTCCCAGTGTAAGAATTGGCTTTTGTAGTTTGGTTTGCCCTGTTCCCATCATGCACTGGGACAGGAACAGACTAATTTGCATACAGCCAGGTTCTGAAACTGGGATGGTGCAGTGAGCTAAAAAACGGTGTTGGATCTAGCCCTGATCTCTTGACTGGGTGAGAGCTTTCTGCTTAATTCAGAGACTCTGTCCCTCACCACCCCTTGTTGTAAATATGTGTTGTGCTGTGGGCGTGTGCTGGGGGCGTGACAAACACTGGGGACGTGTGGTACGTTCCGCCCTTCATGCCATGTCTCATATCGTGTGCTAATCCACCCTGCTCCCTTTAAATACCTCTGCACCCCATAATCATAACCCACCCTTACTCCTTAAAATACCCCAACACCCTTAAATACTAACCCATCTTAACCCTATAAATATACCCTGTACTCCAACACCCAAACCTATCCCTAAACCCTAAAAATACCCCTGAACCCAAAACCCAAATCTATCCCTAAACCCTAAAAATACCCCTGTACACCAAAACCCAAACCTATCCCTGAACCCTAAAAATACCCCTGTACCCCAAAACCCAAACCGAGCCCTGAACCCTATAAATACCCCTGTACCTCAAAACCCAAACCTACCCCTGAACCCTAAAAATACCCCTGTACCCCAAAACCCAAACCTGGCCCTGAACCCTAAAAATACAACTGTACCCCACAACCCAAACCTACCCCTGAACCCTAAAATACCCCTGCACCCCAAAACCCAAACCTAGCCCTGAACCCTTAAAATACCCCTGTACCCCAAAACCCAAACCTACCCCTGAACCCTAAAAATACCCCTGTACCCCAAAACCCAAACCTAGCCCTGAAACCTAAAAATGACTCTGTACCCCAAAACTCAAACCTATCCCTGAACCCTAAAATACCCCTGTACCCCAAAACCCAAACCTAGCCCTGAATCCTAAAAATACCCCTGTACCCCAAAACCCAAACCTGGCCATGAACCCTTAAAATACCCCTGTACCCCAAAACCCAAACCTACCCCTGAACCCTAAAAATACCCCTATACCCCAAACCCAAACCTAGCCCTGAACCCTAAAAATACCCCTGTACTCAAAACCCATACTAGCCCTAAACCCTAAAACTATCCCTGCACCCCATAACCCAAAACTATATCTGAACCCTTAAAATACCCAAACACCCCCAACACATATACCTCAGTACCCCAAAACATATACCCCTATACCCATACTTACCTTATCCAAACATTAAAAAAAACATGCTTTTACCATTCATGCATTTACAACGAATTTCGTTGTAAATGTATGCGTGGTAAAAGCATATCAAATGTAATGCCATGGGTTATAATGGCATTGCAGAGTGATGGTACTTTCGTAATGAAAGTATGCGGAGTAATGGTATGCGGAAAGAAAGTTGCGGAATAATGGGTGTTTACCATCCCCCGGTAAGTACATTGGTGGCAAGCCGGCCCACATCTCCAGCAACATACTCATATTTTTTCACCACTCATTTGAAAAATGCACAGGTCTCTCTCATTGATGGCCAGCACCGACATACACTTTTAGACACACCTCACGCCACAAGTTCTAGAATTGCGAACTTTAGAGCTGGGGAGCTACGTTCGAATCTCGGCATCAGCTCAACATCCTGTGATTCCAGGCAAATCGCTTTGTCTCCCCGTACCTACCACAAATGAATGTGTTCTTCTGTAATGTAAATTGTGCTCATGCCATGTTGTCGAGTTCGCGCTAATATTGCAAGGAAAAATAAAGTAGGGAAACTCGAGTTCACACACTACTGAATGCGCACTCTTAAGTGCATCAGCAGTGCACTGTGAATCGGAGCGTTTCACAGGCCTGTCACAGATAAGAAATGCTATCTAAACGAAATCCTACAAAACAATACACTACTGGCCGGCAGCAATTCATACCTGGACAACGTTGGACGGGCTGCTAGTATTATATACAATGAAACCATAGTTTTTGCTAAATGTATCTTATACAGCTAACAACCATTAGCAAAGCCAATAGTTCTTGCTTGTTGGATGTATATCGTTACTTGTTATATTATATATCTGAATGCAATGACAGAAGCAGCAAAATTCCCAGTCGGGGGCGCACTAAGCTATACACAGATTTTTTAGCTTAGGTGGTTTTAAGACAGGCCCTTAAGTACATGGGACACACCCCTTTAAGAGACCCCTCCTCTCCCTTCAGGTTTTTCCATCCCACTTAAAGCCTTGGGTATCTATTGTAGGGTTTGGGGCCAAAAGCAGCAGCAAATTGCACATTTGTCAACAGAGAAGCAAGTAAAATGGTGTTGAGCATTAAGAATATTCAAAGAAATCTGGGGGCATATTACCAAGGAGGGCGATAGGCAATTATCGCCGATTTAGCGGCCATTTTCGGCCACTAATCGGCGATAATTCTATCGCCCTATTAGCAAGCTGTCGCTAACTGATGTTAGCGACAGCTTTTAGGCGATAGCGAGCGGTTTGGGGACCGCTTTGCATGTCAGCGATGTTTATCGCTAATGACATGCAAAGTGGGCGTACCCAACCAGTTAGCGACTGAAAGCAGTCGCTAACGTCGCTATCGCCTATTAGCAAGGCAGGCGTAGCGATGGAAATATTCGCGCTAAGCTCGAATATCTCCAAATACTAACATCTGCCCAGACCAGTTCTTAGCCATGTTATCCAATGAGAGGTGGATAACATGGCTAAGAGCATTTCATCGCTAATGCATGAATATCGCTGTATTCTCAGCGATATTCACGCATTTCGCCGCTATCGCTGGATATTTTAGCACAATGGAGAAAAACGTTGCTAATAGCATGTTTTCTCCGCTAACATATCCAGCGATAGGCAGCGATAAAAAAATTGTCGCTAAGCCAATTTAGGGATAAATATCGCTATTTGTTGGTAATATGCCCCCTGGTGTTTCCTACAAAGGATTTCTCTATAAATGCACTTCCAAAGTGTCGCTGCAGAATGCATCACGCGAAATGTGCAAAGTTCTTTTACATTCGTTCAACATTTTCCCAAAATCATAAGTTCGCAAAACTTTCAAAACAAATCGACCATAAATGTTTCGCAGGAGAGACTCTAGAGTTTTCTTGGGTAAAATGATCTCCCGCGAGCTATTTTTTGCAGGTTCTTGCAGGTATAGGTGACGTTGCACATAGGCCTCCTTTACAGAACCTTCTGATTAAGTTATAATGTCGCCCGTCCCTGCCAAATGCACCCACGCGGGGCCGTGAGGAGTGCGTGCCTGTGAGCTCGGCTCTTTGCTGTGAAACCCATCACCTCGGAAGGATTCACATTTCAAACCCCAGCATGGCCCATAGCAGCGAGGCAGATCTCATTACCACAACTTTCCCTGAAATCACATTCCTGTCTCTGTCCCGCACAATGTCTTTCCTGTTCTGTCAGATCTTAGGTGCCTGCGCGTGGGAGTCCGCCATGACGTCATCGGTGCGAGGATGATCTGTCGCTCACTTTCCCACAGGGCTTCCACCATTGTCACTGACTGACATTAGAGGCTCAGAGCTTCCCAGCCAACGAGGAGGGGGGTGGACCAGTGAAAGATTGAGAGATTGGATTTGAACCATGGAGGAGGGGGTGGACCAGTGAAGGATGGAGAGATGGGAATAAAGCCAAGGAGGAGGGGGTGGACCAATGAGGGATAGGGAGAGTGTGAATAAAGCCAGGGAGGAGAGGGATGGAGAGACTGGATTAAAGCCTAGAAGAAGGGAGTGGACCACAGAGAGATGAGAGTCTGAATGAAGCCATGGAGGAAGGGGCGGACCACAGAGAGACGAAGGAAGTGGGAATAAAGTTATGGAGGAAGGGGTGGACCACGATGGGATGGAGAGAGTGGGAGTAAAAACAAGGAGGAGGGGGAGCACAGAGGGAACGAGAGATGGGATTAAAGCCACGGAGGAGGGGGTGGACCACAGAGGGATGGAGAGATGGAAATAAAAAAATGAAGGAGGGGGTGGACCAGTGAAGGATGGAGAGATGGGAATAAAGTAATGAAGGAGGGGTGGACAACAGAGGTATTGAGAGAGTAGGAATAACGCCATGTTGGGGGGGGGGCACAGATGGATGAAGAGATGGGAATAAAGCCACAGAGGAGGGGGGTGGACAACAGGGGGATGGAGAGAGTGGGAATAAAGCCGTGGAGGAGGGGGGGGTGGACCACAGGGGGATGGAGAGAGTAGGAATAACGCCATGTTGGGGGGGGGGGGGGTGGACCACAGATGGATGAAGAGATGGGAATAAAGCCACAGAGGAGGGGGTGGACCACAGAGGGATGGAGAGAGTGGGACGAGATGTGGTGCCTGGCATGGGAAGAGAGGAACAGTGTAAACCTTTGCTCCTGGACTCTGAGTAGAGGATTTACAAAGACATAGCTGGTACCAGTGAGTCCTGAGTGAGCAGGGATGTGGAGATGAGTGGAAGGACGAGGGACTGGGAAGTGAGAAGCATTGTGAGGCAGAGCATTACCGATGACTTCTTGACAGAAATAGGAAGGGGAGGGAAAGAGTGAAAGAGGAAGATTAGACAAGATTCAGACTGATAGAGAAAAACAAGCATTGCCCATACTTATGTCAGATTGATTCACAGACTTGGTGAATCCACCAAGTACTTCTGTTTCTTGTGGGAACTCTCTCACTCTGCTTATCTCCTATGAACACAGCTTCGCCGCAGGAAGCTTGAGGATGAACACAGGCCCAGGACGGAAGACAGAGTTCCATTGTCCCGGTGAATGCGCCGAAGCCTTGGTGTGCTTAGAGAGGGCAGAAATAAGTTGACACACAGGAAACACACAATGGGGCCTTTTAACAAACTGCATTTTGTAGTAAGTTTAATGGTACTACAAAACATACTACAAAATGCTATTCACAAACCTACATCCAGGGTTTACTTCTCTGCCTCTCCTATCTTTTTCTGAGCGGAGAGCTCTGCAATAAGTGATGTGGCTCCACACACATTAGTATAACTTTTTCTATAATAAATGTGGGAGGGACAGGACAGTAGCTGGAAACTATAGAGAATACTTACTACTAAAAAGGTAGGGGAATATGAAGGAGCACAGAGAAATTGAGGGAGCTTAGATAGGGGTTTACGGAGGGAAGTGATCCCACCCACAAAAAGTAAGCCCGCTGCTATTCCCAAACTGCACCTTTGAAGTTTCTACAGTCAACAAGCTCAGAGCTGAAGTCTTTCACCACACATGACCAATGACTGGTAATGCAACAAACTCCCATTAAAATCAATGGTGTTTGGAACTTTAATTATAAACTCATAGAAAATAAAGCTAAATTCAATTCAATTATTTAAAATAGTTACAAATATACATATTATAGTTTAAACCATACAAACATTCATAAAATAGGACATCTTTTTTAGATAATTATAAAATAATTTAATATTTTTTTTCAAATTTAAAATTATTGTAACAAAACATTTTATCAAATATAATTCAATTACTTTTAATGAATTCTATACATCACTTTCAATACTTAATAATGTATAGTAAAAAATACTTAAGTTGCAAATTTATATTTTCATTAAAAAGTAAAAAGTTTTTACTGTTATTTAATATGTTTACATTCATTTAAGATGTATTTAGAAATTTAGTTCTTAGTGCTGTACCATTGTGTTTTCTTAGTTCCAAGTTAAAAAATATCTCAAATTAATTTACATTGATGTTTAACATTTAAATATTTTACAAACTTTTCCAACTTTATGAAGTTTTTTAATATTTCCCAATATTTCACCGTAGGGAGGCGTAGCAGTCAGTGCGGAGACATCTGTATGGTTTCACCTAGTCTATAAACAACCCTAAGTTGCCACCTTTACTATTGTTGCATCTGAGAGAGTGAAAGAAAATTGGTATGGTGCCAGAATATTGTGGTTTACTGTCTGACAAAAAGATAGTGCCCTAAATACTGTTTGCAAAAATATTGCCTTATGGAAGCTTATAAAAGAAATTCTACACCCAACAGAGCGATGTGGTTGTAAATTATATTTAGGCCACAATATTTATACCAGATGATATTTTTGTTATCCATATTCAACCTTGTTCTGGGCGAAATGTAAATTTCACCGGAGCAATGCAGGTAATTTCAGGAACTTTGCATTATGCTCATGATGTGAAATTCCTGCAATTATTCCATTACACCACTTTCCATAAATTTGTACTAAAAATGTACAGCAAGCAAAGATTTGTGGTAAAGATTTATCGTTAGCACACAAGAGTAACAGAACGCTAGTGGCTGTTGTTTGCAGTGCTTTTTTAAATGTGTTCTCATGCCAAAATTTGAAGCAAAGGTGCACTTCATGCTACAATATAGTGTGAAATGACGGATTAACATTTGAAGTAATTACGCGTCATTTTTGCGAAGTTTAACATAAAACGCAGAAGCATATAATGCAAATTTCACACACTCCTAATTAAGACATACACCCAGAAAATTGTACCCTGCAAACCTTGGAGCAACTTTAGGTGCTTATGTCCTGATCTTTTAAGGTTATAAATAAGAACCTGGGAGTTGATTCAAAGAGTACTGGCTCAGTGACAACTGTGTGTATTACTTTTGCCCATTGAATATCATGTGTAGAATTTTTCTGTGCCCTGGGACTAAAGTGCTTTTCATTTTCAAGTAAAAAGCACTGGAGAAGCAATGATATGGTAATTGGTGTTACATATTTGAGCTTTGTGGCTTTTGTGGCGAGGTGTGGCTCACTGGTTAGAGGCGGCAGACCCGTAGGCTGAGAACGGCCCAGGACCAGGGTTCGATTCCCGGCGCGGCAGGGTCGAGGACCAGGGTCAGCGGACTGATAATTCTCGCCTCGGTGCCCACTTTGGGCAGTGATCACACTCGGTAACTCTGGGCATTAAGCTTGCCTCATCGCTACAACGGCCCCCCACAGACGCCGGGGATGCCTGGCTTCACCTTGGAGATACCCAGCATGGGACCATCTCACAGGGAAAGCCAGGACGGGTTCCCCAGCGGTCATTCGCGCCAGGATACTCCGGTAGTAATTGAGCGCGCTACAAAACACCTTACATTTACATTTACATTTACACTTTGAATTTCTTCTGCACTTCACCTCCCTGAGTAAGCCTTCCTTGAGCGTCAGGTGTGGAATGGATGTACTCGGTGTTCAGTTTTGGGTCAAACAGTGACACAAGCCCCATGGCTGTGGTAGTATCCCCCTGGTTGGGTGGTGAACATTAATGGAGCAGGCTCTGCAGCCTCTCCACTACAAACCAGTTACCTGAGCATCATATGTGGCACAGAGAATCTCCTACATAACCATGAAGCCAATGAGAAGCCAGGATTTCAACACACTGCCATGAATGATTGCCACACGGATGCTGGAGGCGGGCCTGCATATAAAGTGAGATAGACAAGGGAGGTCTTACACTAGCGTTAAACCATTGCGAAGTCCGGTGTTCAGCACTCTGCCTTGAACGATCACCATGGCACAGATGCTGAAGGCGGGCATGCAAATACAGTGGGCTGGACAGGGGAGGTCTTACACTAGCATTAAGCCAATGAGAAGCCAGGGTTTCAGCAGTATGCCAAGAATGATTGCCATGACACAGTTGCTAGCGGCGTGTCCGTATATAAACTGGGCTGGACGCGGTAGAGGTCTTACTACAAAATTAAGCCAATGAGAATCTAGGAAAAACACTAGAATCACACCCCATGAAGAGATTCGCAAACAAACTATATGGAGGGGAGGCACAGAGAGCACCACCCCTCTGAGGCATCTGCATAAGGATAGGTAAGGTTCATGGTAGTGAGGAGAGCCACAAGCTGCATGGAGGTCAGGGCTGCTGCCTTCTCTTCCGCAGGAAGTGATATTCCTATCAGGAAAGCGACTGAGAAGAAGTACCTGTGGAAGATAAAGACTGGGCCCAGGAACCAGGACTAAAAAGGAAACCTCTCAAAACCAGCACTAAAAACTTAAACCCAAGATTACACAAACCTATACATTCTCTAGGATATGAAAGAACACTTGAGCAACTCGGGTCTGCTGCGGTGTCTACTTTCAACCAATGGCCATATGTAAAACTTCCAATGTGACTGAATAAAGTCGAAAATCATCACCATCCCTTCTGCCTTCTCCACACCAATATGTCCCTGGGGGAGGAGGGAGGGAGGCCTGGGGGAGGGAGGCAGAGAGAGGGAGAGAGAGGGAGAGAGAAGAGAAGGGAGAGAGAGAGAGAGAGAGAGAGAGAGAGAGAGAGAGCGAGAGAGAGGGAGAGAGAAGAGAAGAGAGAGAGAGAGAGCGAGAGAGGCGTTCCTGTCTTGGTACTTGACTCAAAATGTGATACTTATGAGCAAATTCCAAACCCCCACATTATGCACAGTGCTCTATTGCTTCATAGCTAGATTTGTGCTATATATATATTATATATTATATATATAATGTATGAATATAGAACATCCAGTGATAGCTAAACTTTATTTCATCCCTAAAGTTCACAAAAAAACGCCACTGGTTCCAGGGAGGCCAATAATATCGGCCATTAGCAGCGTAGGGTAAACTGTTGCACAATATGTGGATTATTTCCTTCAGGATTTTGTCAAAAAATTGCCTAGGTATGTGAAGGACACTGGTGACTTTTTAAGAAAGGTACAAGGTATTACATGGTCAGATAATTTACTTTTTATCACACTGGACATTGAATCCCTGTACACAAGTATCGAGCATTCTACTGGTCTAAGGGCTATTTAATATTTTTTAGATGTTAGACCAATTGAGTTTTATCAACATAACAAGCTGCTTTTAAGTTTGATCTCATGGTGTCTGCACAATAATTATTTTTTATTTGGCAATGGTATTTATTTACAGAAAAGAGGCGTTGCAATGGAAGCTTGCTTCTCCCCCAGCTATGCATGTTTGCATGTAGGCTGGTGGGAAGAGCAGGTCCTCAAAGTTTTATATGCCACTGTGTTTAAAGAACATGTTTTGTATTGGTTACGGTACATTGATGATGTTTTTATTGTGTGGTGAAGCATTGAATCAAGTGCATCTGATTTTATCAAGCAGATCAACATCAATACTGCAAATCTTAAATTCACTTCCAACAGCAGTAAGAGCAGTATAGATTTTTTGGACGTTAAGGTTTACCAATATGAAGGGAAATTATGTACCACCTTATATAGAAAGGTAACTGCAGGCAATCTAACTTTACATAAAAGCAGCGTACATCCTAAACACATGATTGATAATATTCCTTACCGTGAATTCTTACGTCTTAAAAGGATATGCAACAACAATGAGGATCTGAACAGATGCACAGAGGAGGCGTATTTTAGATTTAAGCAAAGGGGCTATAGTGAAAAGACACTTAAGGTTGCCATAAACAAAACTAAGGAGCGATCTAGGGAGTCCTTGCTAACAGATAATGCAGAAAAGTAGCCAATGATAACTCTGCCCCGAGGTTGATTACTGCCTTCAGTAAACAAGAGAGAAAAGTATGCGCCATTGTTAAACGTCATTGGCCAATTGTTCTGACAGATGGTGTGTTGTCTGCTAGACTACCATCTCAACCCACTGTTACTTACAGAAAGGGAATTTCAATGCGCTTGCAGATGGGGAAAGTTTGCCCAGAGTTGGCAGCTCCTAAAACGTGGCTGCAACCGAAGAATGGCTTTACAAAATGTGGTACTTGCAGACCTTGCAAGTTTGGGGAGAACACTACACATTACTCTTCTCCGTTCAGCCCAAATCAAATAGCCATTAAGGGTAATTTCTCATGTAGAACATAGTTTGCGGTATATATCCTGATATGCACCTGCGGACTGAGCTATGTGGGCAGCACCAAGCTGATGGTGCATGTTAGGATGTTGCAACGCATGCGTGCCATAGTAAACAACGACCACACGCATCCGACAGCTCACCATTTCAAACAAACACATAACAATGATCTTGGTTGCTTGTCTTATTTTGTGGCAGCTGGCGTTCTGAAATCACGACATGGAGGTGATCGTGAAAAAGCCCTGAGACTGTTGGAATCAAGAATGATTTTAGAGCTTGACACCAAATTTCCATATGATTTAAATACCACTGAAGATCTGCATAACTTTCTATAAATTATTAGTTGGATTAAATCATGAATATAGAGAAATAATGGCCCCCTGATATCCACTTTGTTATTTTTGTGTCCGTTTGTAAATAGGCATTTATCTGAGCAGCGGTCTTCAGTACGCAGGTGCAATCAGGATTGGATTTTTTTCAGTTTTGTATGCACGCTATTACTTGTGACCTATATATTGAGAACGTTTTTAAATGTTTTATGAGTTTTTAAAGGTTAGAACACTTAGGGAATTAGCACTTTAATATCATTAGTAATTTGCCCTTTAATATGCACTGGACACTTTGGTTGGATCTTAGGCGTATTCGGATGGATGATACTGTAGTGTCCTGTATAAATTAGGAGGAGGGGTGGAGTAGGTTCTAGGAGTGGTCATAAATAATTCTGCATTTATGCAGCAATGAAGATCGACACTTGTTACTTTACATTAAGTGGAGGGTTATAAGCTAATATTCATTTTTTTGAAAAATTTGCATATTCACAAATTCTGGTAGATTGTACAATGCATTGGCGGTATTTTGCACATACAATAATGAATTGATGATGATATTTTAATATATTTATCTATTTATCTATGTATTCATATTGAATTTATACTCTCTAGGAATCCAGATGTAAATGTAATCATCGAGTGAAACAATGTATTTATACCGACAACAAAGATTTTATTGGGACCTATCACCTAAGCAAAATATGAGAATCACAGTATTTATCTGATATGGACCCAACAGTGACTATGAAAAGTAAAGTGAAAAAGAAAAAAAGACATAAGATGAAACGAAAATGAGAGAAGAAAGACTGTGTGTCCTTATATACGTGTATATATATTTTTTCTATATCCATTGGTGGTGTTCTATCACGTGGTGTAAGCATTGTATAAAAATTGTGTTTCTTTCTCTCTGGTTGTGTCAACAAGGGTAAGTGGTGCCCGAAACGTGTAATCAGGAAACAACAATAAAAATTTGATTTGCCTGCAGTTTTGGTGGTTCATGAATCCTTTGTGGCAGAAGAAGCGCTGACAACGCTACGAGCAGGCGTAAGACCTTTGGTGATATATATATATATATATGTATATATATATATATATATACACTCCAACTTGCTTCCAATGCGCGTGCTGCGCCGACAGGTATGTGGTCCACTCAATCAAATGCCAGAGCCAGTCTAGAAATAAGAAAGTGATTTATTTAATTTGTGGTAAAAGGGTGCAAGCCTCGTCATACGCGTTTCGGGCACCGGCTGTGCCCTTGCTCACTGACAACTAGCCAGGACATTTTCACATCTTAAATACGTTATTTGAAAAGTGTGCGCCAAACAGCACATTGTTAAACATAGAAATGGGACTTGATTTTACAAACCAAAGTGTGTTCATGGTAAATAGTATTGCCATTTTGGAACAGGGTTTAATGCAACAATCCTGTACCTATTTACAGCGTAAACTGACACAAAATGATATTGACAACAAAATATATTATACCCATAACGTGGTGCATGTTATTTTTTACTTTTTACTTAATGTTGGCTAAGTGGACTCGTTCGACAAAAATTCGTTAATCGAATTGAACATCAACATTTTGCAATGCCCGAAAATCGGATATTGCAGTGGTCTCTATACATGACTACCGATGTCATAACCAATAATAATGACAGCTATACCAGGTACAAATACCTCATAACCTTTTACATAAAGTGCAAAGTGCCTCAAATTGTTAATGTAAACATTCGACTCATATAAATAGATTAATGGACATCTATAACAAAGTGCGAAGTGCATATGTAAACATTATACTCTATTATCATTCAGTTTATGACATGAAAAGAAGTTCTATTTAACATCCGGTAATCATGATATATATCATTTCACTACATAGATGTAATCACAGAAATAGCCTAACACGTGCAATTATAATGTCGCAAGTTGTTAGAATGTCCACATGTAGAGCCCCTAACAAGATCACATGTAAATCGGTGCTGCTTGGAAGCTATCTATATGTATATCCACTTGTACTTAAGATAATGAAAAAATGCTGAGAGGCCATTCAAAGAGAATCGTGAAGGAAATATATTAGTTCCCCTTAAAGAATGCATATGATAAAGTGATAGTGCTTTCGTGAAAATATATATATATAATGAAAATCCAGCCACTTCTTGACGTGAAAGCAGGCACCGGCAACATCGAATCCAAACAAAAATGTTTATTTAGGCCGACAATGGCATCGGATGGAATGATGCGTTTTGTTGGACACAACCACCTCGAGACTCACTACGAAATAAAAAGAGCACTCACCTGGTCCTTGTGTTTACAGCCCCCAGATGTTTGCAGCTCCCCTTTGAAAAAGGCCGAAGGTTTGGCCGAAATGAATCAGGACTAATGGAGCATCAAGTTGTTTTAACAAATCAATTAAGTCACCGTGATGTTGTGCGACTCACCTGCTTCCCGTGTGGGGAGCGTTTTTGAAAATATATATATATAGTGGGATAACTACAGGTACCAGGATGCTCGACATTGTAGTAACGCCCACTGGAGGGTTTGACATTTAAACGAGCAATGACGTGGCCCTGCTAGTTAGATCACGGCCCCAGATGCATGCCCGGCTCCTCCTCTGAAGAAGACCAAAGGCAATGGTCGAAATGCATTAGGAAAACAGAGCTCTTTTAGTGAAATTAAAAGCTGGAACCGACCGCGATGTGTGTGCGACTCATTCTCTCCTATATATATATAGATATATATATATATAGATAGATAGATAGATAGATAGATAGATAGATATATATATAATGAAAATCCATCCACTTCTTGACGTGAAAGCAGGCACTGGCAACATGGAATCCAAACAAAAATGTTTATTTAGGCCGACAATGGCATCGGATGGAATGATGCGGTTTGTTGGACACAACCACCTTGTTCACATAGCGGGCCACCATTGTCAGGTCCTTAAATGCCACTTGTTACCAGCATCTCCGTGATAATTGCCAAAATGTTAGGTCACTGGAGTTTTTGTCATGAAAATATTTTGTGGTGTAATTTTTGGAATGATTTTGTGCATTTTCTATATTGTTTACGTATAATTGCTATATCATGTTACCAGTCCAATAACCTGACCATCGTAGTTTACTGGTGGATGTGAGTTGTGTGGTATCTCAGACTTGAAACAAATGTTTACTTTCAGTAAAGATTGTGTAAAAAATGTAAATCATATACACTGAACATATGAACCTTACGGTCATTGTTTCTTCTCCGCACAAAATAAATAGCGGTGAAACACACAAACCAGGTACTGTCTTTTTGTTAAATATTATTGTTACCACTAAGCAGGAAATAGACACTGAAAACATACTGTGCTTGAGCAGCTGGACATAACAAAACCCAAATACAAGTATTCAATAGCATACAATAAACATAAAATATTTACCATAAATTGTGCGGCTCTTGTCGGTGTATTAACATAATAAAATAAAAAATAAAATACAATTACACTCAAAAACCATGTGAATATGAAATAATGCGAGAAGCAAAATGCTAAATTAGGCAGAGTGTTACAAATCATCGCTGGATACCCACTGCGTGGTCGGTCCATATTACACTCTGACTTGCGCATTTTAACAAAAGTATATGTGTGGGCATTTTAACAAAAGTATATGTGTGGGTATATATATATATATATATCCTGTGCACCGTCTGTTTCCCAGCTCGCACGCTTGCGCAACCACAGCAAGAAAACTCCGGACACGGACCTCGAGGTATATGCAGCTTTTAATCACGCAGAAAGAGTCACCAACGTTTCGGCTCTAACGGAGCCTTGATCACATGACAGCGTGCATTTCACTGGGTACACCTTTTAAAGTGAAAGCAAGTGAATAACAAAAGACACCTGTGCAAGTACGCTACTAGACATGGAAAACATACTATACATTGTACTTGGCAATTGGTTACCATTGAAGTCACCAAATTTGTGTAAAATACAGTCAAATTATCAAGAGATTATACAATGATTGTAAAATACATTTTGATTCAAATCTCTAAAATGATGACAAACAAGCAGATTAAATAACACGAGTGAGAGAAAGAGTATTGGGGTAAAATACACAAATCTATTGCGCCGACCCATTTTAAAACCATGATTGCAGGACATAGGGTAATAGAGACCTCGGTCGTTGTTTTCCCAAACTTCTTATATGGATCAAAAAATAAATTTCCACATTTCAGGAACCCTCGTAGAGGAGTACAAATAAAGTGCTACGTGCTGGCTTGCTAAAGTGCATGCAGTGCTAAAAAAGTGCCTCAATATGTGCAAAGTTGGCAATGTGCAAATATATGTGTAATACAACCTACTGGGGTCCTGATTTAATCCACTCAAAATTAGTGAACAGAAATCACTATGTAAATTGGGGATGAAGAGACAAGTTGAAATAACTCGGCTCATATCGGTCTCTATATGGTGTGTTCCACTGAAACTTATTAGTCCTGATCGGGTACACCCGACCAAATCATGGTCATAGTTTATTTGTACACATATGGGTTGAGACTCACTACTAAAATGCCAAGGTTTCCATGTGTAAAACAATATATGTGCTAAAGGGATTTAAAAACCAACACCACTAGGTCCACAGGGAGCCTGTAACCCGGTACCAAAACAATACAAAAGGTATAAATGAATATACAACCAAATGTTAAAATACCTATGCAATTCATCACATTTATAAGGTAATTAACCTGGTTAAGAGAAAACGTGCACAGTGGAAAATAAAAATATTATTGATAATGGTCATCTTAAAGCAGCATTATTATTTACAATGAAGATTATTCCGGATTGTGTTAACTCGCAGCCCCCACGGGATTTGTCCCAGCACTCTCCCAGCCGGGTATGTACCATGGACATAAGCCACGTGGGGGAGAGTACACAATCCTAATTCATAAAGACTTTCAGAGCAGGCAAGTGTGAAGATCTTCAGTCACATTTAACCCATGAGGCACCTTGGTATTGAGCAGGAGGATATACTTTGTTTCCAGTTTTCTAAGCTTACTCTCCCTGTCACCACCTCTTTTGGTGTTAATGACAGAATCAATAACCCAGAATTTGAGACCACTGTTATTACTCTGATGGTGGTCCTTAAAATGGCGCGCAACAGGATACGTGCTGTCCATGTTAGTAATAGCTCGCAAGTGTTGCAAAATGCGTTTGTGGACAGCATTCCTGGTGCTGCCCACATATTGTAGACCA
Organism: Lissotriton vulgaris; assembly: GCF_964263255.1. Lineage (NCBI taxonomy): Eukaryota > Metazoa > Chordata > Amphibia > Caudata > Salamandridae > Lissotriton > Lissotriton vulgaris. The sequence continues at coordinate 65,989,428 of NC_141687.1, forward strand.
CATGTATATATTTTCTCCATTCCGCCGTCTCACCTCGCTCTGGAGTAACAACCAGCCAGGGTAAGTAACACTCGGACATGGACCAATAAAGTTTCCTTTTCTCCTTTATTAATTAGTGCAGGTAAAGTCCATATATATATATATATATATATATGAGAAAAACATTATCCTGATACACCAACTCCTCGGCGGCGGCAATCAGGTATGGACCACAACGTGCAGTTCAGTGATGCGCTTTATGTGGTATATGGCATCAAAAAATAATATGGCAAGTGCCCAGCATTACGCGTTTCGACCGTGTTGCCATGGTCTTGATCACATAAATATATATATATATATGAAAACAGCAAACTCACAACTGCTCTGGACGCAGTTCAGGCGAGCGCAGACCTCGAGCAATCTCCTCAATCAGATCGCAATAGATGAGCCAGAAACCAACGATGTTTTAGTTGAAGCAGTGCATTTAATAGGCAGTGAATAGTGCAGAGCAAGTGCCCTCCATGACGTGTTTCGCCCCGCGGACGGGGCTTGGTCACATGACGCGTCAGGTGGTTTCCCATTCTTTTGCCTATCACTGGGTCCAGTTGTAGGAGCTTCCAATTCCTTTTTAGGATTTGATTTACCTGTTTGGTTTCCCTGCTGTAGTCTGTGATTCTTGCTGTAGTCTGTGATTCATCACAGACTACAGCAGGGAAACCAAACAGGTAAATCAAATCCTAAAAAGGAATTGGAAGCTCCTACAACTGGACCCAGTGATAGGCAAAAGAATGGGAAACCATCCCACCATAACATACAGAAGGGCCAGAAACCTCCAGGACCAGTTGATCCATAGTCATTTTCAACCAAACATAAAAGGGAAGCAATGGCTACAAACCAAAGGCTTTATAAAATGTTACAATTGTAAGGTCTGCGAAATTGCAAAACCAACTACTGCAATAACCATGCCGAACAATAAAACCTGGAAAATCAAAGAATGCATTACATGTAACAGCAAATATACCGTGTACATGATTGAGTGCCCTTGCAAGCTAAGGTACATAAGCAGCACAATCTGTGAGCTCAAAAAGCGAATATTGGAACATGTTCGGGCCACTGTCCACAAGGACAGGGCTAACGCTGTTGCAAAACACATGGAACTAAGTCACAACGGTGATTGGAAACAACTTCGCTTTTGGGGCATTGAAACCATGAACCTTTCAGTAAGGGGTGGCCACCATGAGAAATCCCTTCGACAAAAAGAATCAAAGCACATCTTGAGCTTCAGAACAATGACACCTTTCGGGCTGAACCAGTCAGAGGAATTGTACATACACTTGTAAAAATCACTGTAAAATTGCTGCAACCATTTGAACTATTGAACCTTCCATATCATACCATTCCGCCACCATGATTCACTTGAACAATAATTTTTGTCCCCTCACTTTTCACTACCTCACAATTTTCTCACCCTTGTAAATAACTCACAGTAATCAATGGATTGTTTTGTTGGAATTTTCAAAAGATTGCCCACTGGAGGGCAGTACTTAGATACAGAAACTGTACAGGCAAATCCCAAATAGCCCACTGGAGGGCGGTAACCCAAATTCGAAACACAAATTCGGAATTGTTAATTTCAATTGTAAATTATAATTGTAAATCCAATTGATTGCCTTAATTCCATTTTGAAAAAATGACAAATTGTATTATTACCAGGTACAACCACACGCCCCCCTTATTTCTTTATTAACAAAATTGGTTAACTAACCGGGATGCCCAAAACTACGGGTCCCAGAATGCCTAGCCAAAGTGGGTGGACTCGGGTAAACATGAAGGTGTGGCTTAAAACATGTGTTGTCCCTTTTAAAAACTGTGAGTCTCTTGCACTAAACTGACCGTGACCAAGACAGCGGAAGCTGTCGAAACGCGTCGGTTGTTTTTTGTTTGACCCCCCATGGATTTGTGAAATAAACATCACGAGTAACTAAACCAAGCGATTGAAGTCCATTTTTGTCTGCGACTCCACGCATCCCCGGGATCGGGGAAAACCTGTTGGAATTGTCAGCGGTTGGCTCAACCGCAGGAGAAACGCGATCAGGAAAAGCAGCGCCTTACGAGGGGAAGGGGAGCCAAGCGGAGGATATATATATATATATATATATATATATATATATATATATATATATATATATATATATATATATATATATATATATATATATATATATATATATATATATATATATACATACACACATATACATGTGAGGAAGGGATAGAGAAATAGACGGGGACAGGAAGCGTGAGAGAGACAATGCGATTTATTAAGTGAGAGAAGAGTGTTATAAAGGGCCATAGGGGTAAAAGAGAGACAAGTGAGAAAAATGGTGCACAAAGGCTTGAGAAAGTAAAGTGGACTTGACAAAGAATGAATGTTAACAAAGCTACATTGGCTCCCACTCAGGCAACGAGTGGCGTTCAAGACTCTTTGCCTCGTTTTTGCTCCACGGAGTTGGACCCAAACCTCTGCAGGCCATGTTTACTTGGTATACCCCCACCAGAACCCTACGCTCTGCCTCTGCCTGCCTGGTAACTGTTCCCAGATACAACAAGGTCAGGACGGGCGGCAGATCTTTCCGAGTCGCAGCGGCTAAGCTGTGGAACAGTATGCCTCTCGAAATCCGTCAAATCCCACAACTCCTCCCCTTTCGGAAACATATCAAAACCTGGTTATTCCCTTAAAATACCTAACCCTTAGCTGCTCTCTTCCGCCAGTTCCCCTTAGTCTAGAGCATTTGCTAAGCACCAGGAAACCTGCAAGGTGTCAGCCGCGCTATACAAATGTTTTAAATAAATAAATAATAAATAAATTTTAAATTTTAAATAATTAAAGAGAGATGGAAACGAAGAAGAAATGAGGGATACACCCAATGAAGGCTTGAGAGGGGAAGCTGAAGGAAAGATCCATATTTTTATAGAAAGGCGTGTTCGAGGTGAAGGAACAATTTGAAATGATGATGGTGGATATAGAATGAACCACATTTCAACTTCAGTTTTTTTTTTAAGAACCTATGTTATCCAGGGCTATCCGTGGCTTAACCATCGCCCAACACAGAACATGGCCAGATATCAGTTCCCATTGATTCCCCTAAGGACTCGGCTCACTGAATCCAGTAGAGTCAGGGAACATGGACCACGTTCATAGTCATGTGGAGACAACAGCCATGGAATAGCACAGACTGTCACAGGCTTTAACTTTTGATATCCTGTAAGTAACTAGGGTTAGTGTTACCCCAATCCAGGGAGACATATTGGCAGATATTGTCACTCAGTCATGCACACTGATGCTCACTGTTACTCTGGGTACCTTATTGTGTTCAATGATGTTCAACAGTATTCAGTTTTATTTAATTATATAAAGCAGTACGGAATAACAAACAATAGTACTTCAATGGAAAACAATTGAGAATACATGAAGGTGGTTGTAAGTCCCAAGGATAATGCTTTATCATCGAAATGATGCTATTTTTATGCATGGATATATGTTTTCCTCGGTGACCCAGACATGAAGGAGAAGAGTTTAGGAAGACATCAACTTACGTTTGCGTGGACAGGGGGTGGAACCCCCGGATCTGACACCTGGTCCCTCCTCTGCACTACACCTGTAGGTGAAGCCCAGGACACTGGTGCGTCTTGCTTGTTGGCTTTGGATTTCTGTGTGGCGGTGCTGCACCCAGACACAGTTCTGACCTCAAGTGTCCTCCCCGGGGGTGTGAGGTGGCGTGTTATAAGTAGCATCGCTTGCAGCCTGTTCTTTTTATAGGCTCACTGAGATGCCAGCAGGTTCTGGGGCCACTGAGTCACAGTGCTGGTGGTTTGGTTTCAAGCACTGGCCTTTTACAAGAAGTCTGGGATTTTCCCACTGCTGTCCCTGCTGACACCTTCAGGACAAGCCTCACATCCTGTGATGCTCACAGAAACAATGGCTAATTAGTTCTAAATTAACCTTCAGACAATACAATACACGCAGCAACTTCCGGCTGGGCTAAACATGCGCAGTGTTGGATGTTTGCTGGGGTGGCAGGTGGTGGCACCTGGACTCGTGTTGGTGGATTTGGATGTAGATTTCGTCATCTGAATTTGACCCGTACCAAGAAAAAGGAAGAAATGGGGAGAGAAGGAGAAATAAGCATTTACAGTGACAAAGGGAAGAGGCAGATACACAAAAGAACCCCCAAGAACAGGATAAAGGCAGAGGGAGTGCAGGGTGGTGGAAAAGGTGTGAAGTGAGCCTAGACTATGCAGACTTACTACTCAGCAACCATGGCATTTGGCAACAATGGCATTGAGCTTGTTAAAAAACAAAAAATACCTTCGAAACCTTTGGGACCCTGCCCTTATTTTTTAGTTATTTACCAATAATGCACCGGACGTGCCCATGTACAGACAATGCTATCAATTGAAGACAAGGCCAGGGTTGGATTGGGATCAATGCTTTACATTTGATGAAAAGACTGGGGGGCATGTTTTCTTGACTTCACTGAGATAAATAGAAATATGCAAATGTTGCCGGGACTCTTTGTGCACGGATTAGTTCACAATGGTGAACCAGACTTAAAAATAAGTGAGGCCACTTCTGCTCAGGCCCCACTCCCCTCTATCTCCATACATTAATGGGCCGGCCCAGCGAGAGACGGGAAAAGACACCTCCGCCCCCTTGGTAAAAGGGAGGTAATAGAGGCCCATCTGCCTCTGGAAAGGCCGCTCACGCCCCCAGGGGGCCACTGGCAGGATCTGTCACAGCACAGACTCAGCCCAAATCGGCCACCATGCTGCCCAAAAAAAGCGTCCCACAGCTGCAACTCACATACCAGCCCCATTGCCCGAGTGCCTGCCTTACCAACCCGACCCTGGACAAGGCATTTCCTTATAGTGGAATACACACATGTATGCATGCGCACACTCATGTGTCCACATACGCACACACACCCTTCAGACATTCTCCACTCTTCTATCTAAACAGAGAGGGCATGAATTTGAAATTCCCTGGCCCTGCGCCCTGTATTTATGTCTTTTTAGATAGTGTAAGAAGATGTCTGTGATGCAGAATCAGCCGTCAGTGTTGTGAGGTGTAGGGCTGGTGTTTGGAACTTGCGACCACTCAGCTATTCCAAGATCAAAGATAGTGTATGATAAAAAGGCAAATTTTTAAGGTTAAAACATTTTTTTTTAAAAAAGGTAAGAATATCAATGAGGCTGAATATGAGTGTGTGTCTTCTATGTAGGTAAAGGTAACCCTCTTCCAAGTCAGTGGTTGCTAAAACAGTATTTTTAGGGTTCTCCATCAGGGTGGCAGAGGATTCTCCACTGAAGCCCCTGCATCTGGGAACAGATACTTTAGTACAGAAAACTGTCTATTGGAATAGCCATCAATGTCTGTCAATGAGGGTGGAATTTCAGATACGATGGGCTTCATTTACAAGGCCCCTAGCTGCACTTTTGCGCCACGGAACCATCATTTATTTGACGCTGCGGTGGCGCAATCTGTCGCAGCATATTAACAAGGCCACCAAAGGCACTTTGCAGAGCTTTTCGTGGCCTTGTAAATATGTACCCCTTACACGCAGAACACCCGTGGAATCTGAAGCATTCCTAGATTTATGAGGAATGGTAAACCTGGGAATACGTCAGATCCTAACACCGTCCCAGAAGTCATGCTAAGGAGGTGCAATAAAAATATCCTTATTTCTCCTCATTTTTTCCTCTTTCTATGTGTGCTGCGTCACATAGAAAAAGGAAAATACCTTTCGTGATTGCTTTCGTGCTGGAAGGTGTCCCATCCTGCACAAAAACAATCACCCCTACAACACAGACACGTTGGCGCATGGCAGACCTTTGTGCAGCAGTGCAGGGGAAAAGGACAGGAATGTGCCGTATCTCATAGATGCGACGCATTCCTGACATTTTCTTTTGACGCAGAGCAGTGCAGTAAGATTTCTTGTGGTGCGGTCCTGCGCCAAACCCTTGTAAATGAAGCCATATATGTGGGCACTGGAAATTTTCCTTAAAGTGGAAGTACATTGTCAATGCTTATTTAGGATGTATGACGTTACAACGCATACTTTTACAACGCATACCTTTACACCACATTTTTTACAACGCAACATCCATAACAACATATTCCATTACAACGCATGCCATTACAACGAATTTTTAAAAACGACCTTTACAACGCATTCTATTACAACGAATACTACCTTTACAAGACATACCATTACAACGCATACCATTACATTGCATGTATGGTAATTATTGCATAGTGTAGGGGTAAAAATGACTATTCTAACTCCAGGGGAGTGCAACAGTAGAGTAAGTGTTGGATAGTGTAGGGGTAAAAATGACTATTCTAACTCCAGGGGAGTGCAACAGTAGAGTAAGTGTTGGATAGTGTAGGGGTAAAAATTACTATTCTAACTCCAGGGGGTGCAACAGTAGGGTAAGTGTTGGATAGTGTAGGGGTTAAAATTACTATTCTAACTCCCGGGAGGTGCAGCAGTAGGGTAAGTATTGGATAGTGTAGGGGTAAAAATTACTATTCTAACTCCAGGGGAGTGCAACAGTAGAGTAAGTGTTGGATAGTGTAGGGGTAAAAATTACTATTCTAACTCCAGGGGCTGCAACAGTAGGGTGCGTGTTGGTTAGTGTAAGGGTACTATGCGTTGTGATGGTATGCATTGTAATGGGATGCATTGTAATGACTGCGTTGTAATGACATGCGCTGTAATGGTATGCGTTGTAGTGTCATGCGTTGTAATGGTTGCATTGTAATGGGATGCGTTGTAATTGATCTTGCGTTGTAAAAGTTTCGTTGTAATGGTAGTGCGTTGTAAAAGTTGCGTTGTAAAGGTTGTTTCCCCTTATTTACAAGCACCTTGCACTGCTCGTGCTTCACTTTTAATATGGGAAAAAGTGACATACCAGTGGCGCACGTGGCTTTTAAAAAAGCGCCATGGTACTCTTATGACGTGCTAGGGAATTCATAGCAGCATTTTAGGGACTCTGTAGTTACTGTTCCCTAAAAGTCTGCACCCATTTCATTGTGGATCTCTCACAACATGAAATCCACCGGGCGATGGCGGTGCACCGGTCACCCCAAACAGGGTCATCCAGCACCATATCTTATTGAGTGAACGCCACCCGTTTCCGGAGACGAAGGCGGAGCCAGCGGTGTCTCCGGGGGAGCCATGTCCGCCAACCAGGGTTCACTTAGGAGGGTGGCCATTTTGACAGAGATCGAAAGTGTAATCCACAGTTTGTTAGTGAATCCTACTTTATCACCTCTACAAAACCAGGCTTTTAAAGTGTTGCACAAATAGGTAAGTACCACGCAAAATGCTGCACTAGAAGGAATAAACAGCTCTGACACTTCCTCAGGGCATCTAATGGTGTAGCCCCCTGACTGCAAAACACCCCAAAAATCTTTTTTTTAGATATGTTGAGCACTCTAGAAGACAAGAGGTTCATTTTCCTATATACAATGCTGAAAATCGTCATGCAGTTCATGTGAATCACACTTGGAAAACATTTCCAATAAAGTGATAAATCATTTCAAGAGTAAAAATAGGAGATGTGATGTTCGGATCAGAAGAGGTGGGGTGAGAGGCGACATGGAGCAGAGAAGGTGCCGCATGGGCGAGAAAATTGAACAAAATAAGGGGAGCAAAAATATGGTTCAAGCCCTGCGATTATGGGTCAAAGAGTGCTTCCGCATTAGTCTGAGCCAATAGCCTCGGCTGAGGTCTGTCACGTGACACAAGAGCATTCTCTCACACTTGGCAGTGAGGCTGGAGTGTGGTGTTTGCACAGCAGCCAATGAACCTGCAGCACCGGTAAAAATAAAGAACTGAAAGAGTCAGAGCAAGTAAGCTAAAAAAGAGCAATGGAACAGGTCTGGCCACACAACAAGGAACAATTGGTTACTTGTTTTTAAAAGGAGATTTTATAAAAAAAGATTTACATTTTAATAGTTCAAAATGCGCCAAAAATAGTCCAAAGTTTTGTTGGATTCAAGATTGGCTTGAAAATTCTTTTTTCGAATTCCAATGAGTAGGTTTGAGCACGCCTTCCCAGTCATCATTGAGGTGGGGTTGAACTCACAGCAAGCCAGCGCCAAGACTCGTAGACCCAGGGGGTGGCCCTGGACCTGCGGCTTGAACATCTCAAGCAGCCCATTCCAAAGGGTGGGATCACGTGGACCAAGGTGGTACCTGCTGCCGGCTGCCTCAAAGTGACCGGATGGAGGAGAAGAGGCTGGCCAAGGCTCCATCCACCCTGGGTTCAGGTGGCTCCAGTGTTTGCCGAGAAGGTGAATCAATGGGTACTTCTTTGGCAAGTCGCAGGTACCTCTTTCCTCCACAACGTGTTGGCGGTTCAGCAGCCTCGTCTTGGCTCAAAAGCCAGCTGAAAGAAGAGGGGTTCAGGAGCATGAACTTCGGAATGGCAATCACACGTTATGAAATTCCTGATGCCAATTGCAGGTTTTCTTCAGATCTAGTCCCACCGATCCACGGCCCTTTTGTCCTTCTCATTAATCAGCTCCAGCTGGGCGTGAGCAGTGATCAGCAAAAACATCCCTGCTGCTCCTGACATCAAAGCTCCTTGAAGAAGGGCCTGAGGTTGCAACAGACGCATTTTCTCTGCATCCAGATCTCTTGGAATATCTCCTCTTGCAGGCAAACTTACCTCAAGAGGTGGATGAAATACCTTCTTGAGCTCAATGCAAGAACTCGGGGCAGATTAACAAGCCCCTTGCGCCGCTTTCACGCCGCCGTTGCGTCACCTTTGTGACGCAGCGGCGGCGCAAAAGATGTGCCATAGTCCACGGTATTTACAACGTGACACATCTCCCAGATGCGTCACGTTGTAAAGCCCTGCGCCAGAAGAGGCGTACCATCGCAGGGGGAGGCGTTCCGGCGCAGGAACGCCTCCCAAAAGTGGCTGAGTGAAATCTACAAGATGTCACTCAGTCACTTTTGGGCCCATGCTGTGGTAAAACCCTGCGCCTGCTTAAAGCAGGCGTAAGGATTGACGCAGCATTGTGCACATAGGGCCCCCCTGATCATTGCTGGAGTTGCGTCGCGCTTGCGACACAACTCCAGCAATGCGCCGCTTTTACGGCACAGATGCGTGACGCATCTGTGCCGTTTTGCCCCATGGCGCGTCGCATTGTAAATGCGGCGCATCAAGGGTGGCGGAGCTGCGGCGCACAATTACTGGTGCATCCCTGCCGAAATGCAGGGATGCGCCAGTAATTATAAATCTGCCCCTCGGTTTTTCCAGGTCTTAAAGCAATACTGAATACGGATGCTGAAGGTACAGCAGGGACATCTCACCCCACATGTCCCTGAAGGCTGTCAGGAATTATCCTGTGACCCATGCACAGGGGACTTCTTATCTTTTTCATCTGAATGTTCTCATGAGCCAGTGGCCAGAGTTATAAGCGCGCGAAGGAGACATGTCTACAGGCAGGTGTGTGCATGTCACAGGGAAGCAGCGTTGCTGAGTAAGGTCTGAATATTTCCTGTTTCTCCAATTCCTATGACCACTTCACCACTCGTCTTTTGAGTCCACATTACCTAAATGCTGCAAGTTTGGTTCTTATCACATTACCAATCACAAGATACAAATATAATGTTACATTACATTTCACACAACACTGATTTAGTTCTTGCAGCATTAACTACCAGAAAAATGCAGTCCAAAACACACTTTAAAAATTGGTTTAATAAGTTTCTCATTCGCTATCGCTTCCTGTATCTGTACTCGTCACAACTGTAGTAAGATATGTGTAAACAGACATCTGTCATATAAGAGGGACAGGTGGGGCAATCTCGAATACACAAATTAACACTTTTGAGTACATTTTACTGAGCCTATTGGGTGGTAGTCTACTCTGTGTTTTTGTGTCTCAGCCTCAGAGTGTCTCAGACTCTCACGCTCACTCTCACTCCATTCTAAACATCTCCCTCTTCCATTTTATTTGATTCTGGCTCCCAGGTTCCTAATCTTCATGTCCTAGCCTCTCCCATCCCAGGGCTGGTGTTTTGATCTCAATCCCACTGTTAGTTTGTGTCACCCAAAGACAGTGTCTTTGATGGGATCTTGCTGGACCAGCGTTAGTGCCTTCACATCTTGGTAGGAATGTTGGTGTCGGCCAGTCTCTGCGTCTGTGTCGACCTGCTCAGTGTCAGAAATTGTGCCGCCTACTACATGACCTCCAAAAATGTGGATAAAGATGGCGGTGCTAGGCACCTTGTTGACCAAACATCAACCAGCAATCCATTGGGTGTCCTCTAGAGCCGCTCAATGCAAAGCTTGGAAACATGATTAAATAGAATGGGCGGGGCTGTTGACCAGCAGATGAAAACTACAAGGCGGGATGAACAGGTGACAGATCTTGCTGAATCTTACTTACTCATGTAAGGCGCTCTAATTCCCTCCGGTCTAGCCAGTGCTATATAATAACTTATTAATTAAATTTGTTCCCATTTCGTACACTTTCTTTCTTTGTCTACCTCCCTAGCTCCAAGCTCCTATCCCCTCTCCCCTGAATCTCTCATCTTGCTTGCTACTCTGCCTATCCCCCTCACCTTTGTGCCCTTTGACTAAGCACTCTTTCTACCCTTTTTGGGGTAAGATCCAATATTTTTACTCTGGAGTCTCAGCAAACCTGCTGAGAGAGTCCACTGTGCCAAGGGAGTCACTCACAGATGAGGTATGGTGTGGCACCCCTTGCCAAAGCACTCCCTCTCCCCTTTTTGGGGAAGGATCCAGAATGTAGGCTTGGAGTCTCAGAGACCCCTCTGAGAGAGTCCACTGCCTAAAGGAAGCCTCCCGCAACTGAGATAGGGAAGTGTTACCACTTCCCCTGGGATCAAAGCTTAATGGACTTCGGACGTTGCTTTGACTCGTCTACCAGTTTGTTTTCTCCATCGCCCCTCCCCTGCTCTTCCCATGCGGTGTCCTTCACCCTCCCCTCCTCTTTCCCGCCTTCTTCACCTGTCTTCTTCCCCAGCTCCTTCCCCCTCCCCTGTATCTTTCCCTCTGCCTGCTTTTCCACTTACGTATTTGTGCTGATTGTTTATCTCGACCATACAAGTAACTATGTTGCCATGCTCTAATACTGTAACCTTTGTAACGATGTAACCTGTAACTATGTTCTGATGCTCATGTAAAGCGCTCTGATATCTCCGGGTATAGCCAGTGCTATATAAAACCATTTTAAATAAAAATAAATAAAAAGGTGTTATGTGGAATTAATGCACCGAGGGCATAAAAAATAATACAGTAACTGTGGCTCAAAAGTTGAAACCGCAATATATTAAGGATAATTATTTGTCATCTTATGTTTAAGCGCGAACAGTGAGATGTACTGGTGCATGGATGCTACTATGTTAGTCAATTCTTTTAAATAAAATGCAATAAAATTAAAATAAAACATTTTTGGTGGCTCCTTGTCCAGGTGTCAGTTTTAGGTCTGATGTCTATTTGCTTTACTGCCATTATTTTGAGCCTCCCCGCTTCAGTGTCAATGTCCACATGTCCCATTGCCAGTGATCATGACTCCATGACACAATCTCACTGCTTTCTGTCATGGTGTCTTTTTTTTTATCTCTCTGTCCGAGTGTCAGTGTCTCTTTCTCCACGTGTCAGTGCTTTTGTGACCCTTGGCCACTGGTGATTTCCCAATTTCAGTTTCTTTCCATTTGATGGACAGTATTTCAGCCTCTCTTTCCTAGTGTCAGTGGCTTTCTGAGCCAGTGTCACTGATTGTCCCCCTTCTCCCAGTGACAGCAATGTCCCTGCTCCACTGCCAAAGAGATTGGCTGTGCCTTCCATGTGCTGTGGACTGTATAAGCGAATAGTATAATAGCCCCTAATCGAAGTCTGTTGAAGAAGCAATAATTAGATCTGAATCAATCTATCCACCTTTTCATTTGTGTGCGCTGGATACTTGTTGAGGTGGCAACATTCCACGCAAGGGTTGGCAGAACGCCACCAGAGGAAGAGAACGCTCTCACTAGATAGCGGCTTCGCGGGTGACGTGTGAGCGCCAGTGATAGGGTCATCCCTTGCCGCGTCATGATAAGACTCGAAACTTTGATGGGCTCAATACGCTTTCGGGTGGGCTTGGAATATGTTCTACCACACTTTTAAGCTTTAATCATCACCTTGCCACATTTTCGACTTAAGGATGTCAACCAGAGGTGAGACCTCACCCTCCCCGGCTTATAAATCCATAAGAGACCCAGCAACCACAACTTGATAAAAACCACTCTCCGCTCCCACCCTTCCCCGCTCACCTCCTTGTCTCAGCAGTCAGTCTGAGTGCAGTTCCCACGACTCTTCGACTCCCAGCCTCGCCTCGAGTCACCTTCTAATACCGCAATTTCAAGTTAGGAGCAAGCTGCAAAATAGACCCCATTCTTGGCTGCTGCAGGCAGCTTGGCAGGATTAAGGAAAATTGTTGAATGATTAACTGTAGAAGGAATGTCTTGTTTTTGTGCAGTTCTGCCTGGGTTTGTGGGTTTTTCCTCTCTGCTGATGTCTGTGTGTGAACTCAGTGGCATGATTCAGGGTCCCTCACTCATGTTTGTAGGCTTCTAATTATATAACACTAGCAGCCTGTCCGAACGTTGTCCGGGTATGAATTGCTGCCGGCCAGTAGTATATTGTTTTGTAGGATTTCGTTTTGATAGCATTTCTTATCTGTGACAGGCCTGTGAAACGCTCCGATTCACAGTGCACTGCTGATGCACTTAAGAGTGGCGTTCAGTAGTGTGTGAACTCGAGTTTCCCTACTTTATTTTTCCCTGCAATATTATATAGCACAAACTCGAAAACATGGCATGAGCACAATTTACATTACAGAAGAATACATTCATTTGTGGTAGGCACGGGGAAACAAAGCGATTTGCCTGGAATCAAAGGATGTTGAGCTGATGCCGAGATTCGAACGTAGCTCCCCAGCTCTAAAGTTCGCAATTCTAGAACTTGTGGCGGGAGGTGTGTCTAAAAGTGCCATCAATGAGAGAGACCAGTGCATTTTTCAAACGGGTGGTATAAAAAAATGAGTATGTTGCTGGAGATGTGGGCCGCCGTGCCACCAATGTACTTACCGCGGGAGGGTAAACACCCATTATTCCGCAACTTTCTTTCCACATACCATCACTCTGCATACTTTCATTACGAAAGTACCATGACTCTGCAATGCCATTATAACGCATGGCATTACATTTTATATGCTTTTACCACGCATACATTTACAACGAAATTCGTTGTAAAAGCATAAATGGTAAAAGCATGTTTTTTTTATTGTTTGGATAAGGTAAGTATAGGTATAGGGGTATATGTTTTGGGGTACTGAGGTATATGTTTTGGGTTTTGGGGGTATTTTAAGGGTACAGATATAGTTTTGGGTTATGGGGTACAGGGGTAGTTTTAGGGTTAAGGGATAGGTATGGGTTTTGGGGTACAGGGGAATTTTTAGGGTTCAGGGCTAGGTTTGGGTTTTGGGGTACAAGGGTATTTTTAGGGTTCAGGGCTAGGTTTGGGTTTTGGGCTAAAGGGGTATTTTAGGGTTCAGGGGTAGGTTTGGGTTTTGGGGGTACAGGGTTATTTTTAGTGTTCAGGGGTAGGTTTGGGTGTTGGGGTACAGGGGTATTTTTAGGGTTCAGGGGTAGGTTTGGGTTTTGGGGTACAGGGGTATTTTACGGGTTCGGGCTAGGTTTGGGTTTTGGGGTACAGAGGTATTTTAGGTTTCAGGGGTAGGTTTGGGTTTTGGGGTACAGGGGTATTTCTAGGGTTCAGGGCTAGGTTTGGGTTTTGGGGTACAGGGGTATTTTTAGGGTTCAGGGCTAGGTTTGGGTTTTTGGCTACAGGGGTATTTTAGGGTTCACGGGTAGGTTTGGGTTTTGGGGGTACAGGGTTATTTTTAGGGTTCAGGGGTAGGTTTGGGTGTTGGGGTACAGGGGTATTTTTAGGGTTCAGGGGTAGGTTTGGGTTTTGGGGTACAGGGGTATTTTACAGGTTCGGGCTAGGTTTGGGTTTTGGGGTACAGGGGTATTTTTAGGGTTCAGGGGTAGGTTTGGGTTTTGAGGTACAGGGGTATTTATAGGGTTCAGGGCTAGGTTTGGATTTTGGGGTACAGGGGTATTTTTAGGGTTTAGGGATAGGTTTGGGTTTTGGGGTACAGGGTATATTTATAGGGTTAAGATGGGTTAGTGTTTAAGGGTGTTGGAGTATTTTAAGGAGTAAGGGTGGGTTATGATTATGGGGCGCAGGGGTATTTAAAGGGAGCAGGGTAGGATTCGTTTTTAGGGTGTAAAGCGTAATAAAATAAAATAATAAATAAAAATAATATAAATAATGCAATTTAAAAGAATAAATGTTTTAATTAAATTAAAAAAAATTGTATATATATATATATCTCCATCACAGGCTTCCATTCAATAGAACAGACGTCTCCGACACTCACGAGTTACAGTGCACATAGTTATTTTAATCAGCAGGAAAACAACGCGTTTCGCAATGTAGCTTGATCACGTCTACAGATTCCAACCAAACATGTGTCTTTTTACTCTTTCCCAAAAGACGTAAACATCAAAAGTGGACTTTCACCCAAGTGCAATGGTACTGGTTTTGGCAGACATTTTGAACTGGACAAACACTATGGATATCATAACCAACACTCGTAATTCGTTACAGTGATAACAAATTGCCTTCCATATCATATCTATTAGAAACAATTTCTAATCAGTTCATATTCACAGAAAAATTCATTATTGACATTGCGACTTTTGTTGTTCGAATGTTCATTCATATAATAACAATGAGGAATTTAGCCCAAGTGGGCATTTGATTATATCTTACGAACTTTGGCTCGGTATGAATCTCAATATAATATTAAAGTTCCAACTGTAGGAGTTCAGGCCCACGTGGGCATAGGCTACTTCGAACCTTATATTTTTCTTTTCAAGCTCCGCCCAAGTGGGCGTTGAATGTCAGTCTCAATCAGTTACAATCCATTCTTATCACTATTTCAAAATACAAAAGAAAATTGCACGTTACAGTCCAAGCCCCAGTGGGCATACTCCTCAAGTTAGCCGAACCCAAGAGCTCTGTGGACAGATCACAATGTCAAAAATTGGTTATATGTGGATTGGCAACCAAATACTCTTTCAGCATTCACATGTGTTTGACTTCATATTCATGGTCACAGATATTCGTCACAGTACCTATAAGATAAAATAGACGTTTTAAAAGAAAGACCATTAAGGGTCCTACAGCAGATACTTAATATAATTACATTATGCTTAGATTTTTCATTATGCTAAGTGTATTGCTAGTTCCTCATTACTGTTTAACCCATTCGGGTTCATGCATTCGAAATCGATTATATATCTTGACTCCATCTGTCGTAGTGCTAGTTTCTTATTTCTTCCTCGAATACCCAGATTAACCTTGTCTATGACAACCATTCCTAATAGATTTTCGTTCTGAAAATGATGGTCAAAGAAATGGCGAGCCACTGGATATTGCTCATTGTGGTTTTTTATGGCCCTACGATGCTGTAAAACTCTTTCTTTAGCTTTTAAAGTAGTGCTTCCAACGTACCACATTTCACACGGACAAATCAGTATGTATACACAGTACATTGTGTGACAGGAAAGGGATTTTTTGATTTTAAACCCCCTTCCTGTAGTTGGAACAGTGAGTTCTTTACAGTTTGTGCTGTGCCGGCAGGCTTTGCATGAGCCACAGCATTTGAAACCTGGAATAGCTTTAGGTTCTACTTTGCTCATTACAGCATTGGGGCTTAGATCATCTTTAAGTGATCTACACTTTCTGAAGGTAATCTGGGGATTAGGGTTCAGATGGGATTTCAGATGGTTATCGGTCAAGAGAACATGCCAGTGTTTTTGGAAAATCCTTCTAATCTCATATGACTGACTTGAAAAGGTTGTGATGAACCTGACCTTATTCTCCTCTTCTTTTATTTTGTTGGGGTTGAGTAACTCATTTCTAGTTGTGGTGTCCACCTTTTTACATGCTTCTGCAATGGTTTTGTTCTTATAACCCCTTTCTCTGAAACGATCACTCATGACTATCTTTTCTGCCTCATACGCCTCATTTGTACTGCATTTCCTTCTAGCTCTTAACAGCTCCCCATAGGATATACTGTTCACGAGGCTTCTAGGATGTGCACTCTTTGCATTGAGAAGGCTGTTTCCTGAAGTTTTTTTGCGAAACAGGCTCGTAGTCATGGCAGTCCCTTGTATTTTTACCTGGATATCTAGGAACTCAATTTCAGTTTTGTGTATATGTTCAGAGAATGTCAGGTTAACATTATTTTTGTTAAGTGAGCCCACAAACGCTCTTGCACTGTCAGTACATCCATCCCAAATCATAAAAATGTCATCGATGTACCTAAGCCACAGGACAACATTGGTGTTAAATTCGGCTAATTGATTGGACACCTGCTCCTCCCACCAACCCATGAAGAGGTTGGCATAAGGCGGGGCGAAGCAGGTGCCCATAGCCGTGCCCTGCAGCTGTCGGTACATATTGTCGTTAAACACAAAAAAATTGTTGGTCAAGCAGAATTCAATTAGCTTGAGCAGCATTTTAGAATGGTCCAAATATGAGACTGATCTAGATTTTAAGAAATGTTCTATGGCCACTAGACCTAGGTCATGACGTATGCTGGTGTATAGACTGCTCACGTCTAATGTGACCAATGTGAAAGAAGGTTCCCAGATGATGCCTTCAATAGCTTTCAGAAAATGGGTAGTGTCTTTTAGATATGATGGAAGGGAGGTTACAAACGGTCTTAGATAATGATCAATGTATTGGGATGTATTCTCTAATAGAGAGTCTATAGACGACACAATCGGCCTTCCCGGTGGATCTACAGCATCCTTATGTAATTTAGGAGGGAGATACAAAATAGGTGTTTTCGGATGATCACATCGCAAAAATTTGTACTCATCCCATTCCAATAATCCTCTCTCCCTGTAATCTTTGTAACAAGTCATCAAAGATACTCTTCACATTTTTTATATCAGACGGTGCACATTTGATAACATATTGTGTCATTTAGTTGTCTCATGCCCTCAGCCAAATAGTTTTCTTTCTCTAGCACAACAACATTGCCCCCTTTGTCCACATTGCGGATGACAATCTGATTGTCCTCCTTCAGATTTTGGATAGCTTGTGTTTGTTCAAGGGTCAAGTTTTTCATGTTGTAACCTAGTCGCGTTTTTCTGAGTTTTTTAATGTCATTGAGTACACCCTTTTCAAATACATCCACCGCTTCACAGGAAACGTGGGGAATAAATTGTGATTTAGTTTTAAAATCACTTCCAGGATTCACATTGGTGACCTCATCTAGCAATAAATCATCACTTTCAATTTCTCCTGATGATATTAGCTCCAGAAGTTCGACATCGTTCGAATTCAAATTCCTAGGATTGGCCACTGTGCCATCTACAGATGATCTGGACCCATGTAATTCAAACCACTTTTTAAGTTTCAATTTTCGTGAGAAATAAAATAAATCAATCCTGGTCTGGGCGTAATTAAAGTTGGTAGACGGACAAAACGATAACCCCAATGACAATGCATCGTTTTCATGTACAGTTAGAGGTCTGGCAGAAAGGTTAATTACCGTCATACTTTGGCCTTGCGGCCCCGTGTCATTACTCCCATGGGCGATTTTTCTGCGCTTCTGTCTTGCTTTGGCTTGTTTGTTCCTCTTGGCCTTCCCTGGTTTCCTCTTCCTCTTCCCCTTTGGGCTCCTTGGTCTTGTTGTGGATCCGTTCGTCCCTGGTACAGTTTCTTTTTTGTTGATCATCCGAGATAACTTGATTTAATCTCGCCGGGGATACATCAGGGAGACTTTCATCAGAGGCATCACTTTCCACAGCTGCTGCTTGCATCTGTGTATCAAGATTGATACTTTTCCCCGCATGTGGTTTTTCAAAAAGATGGTCATATTTTCTTTGAAAGGTTAATGTGCGACCTGATTGATAGTCTTTATAATCTCTTAGGAATTTGCGTTGTTTCTTAGTGGTGATCTCGTCCTCTAATTTCAACATCTTTGTTTCTAGATATTTTAGGTAGTCTGGAAGCGCCTCTTTTGACATCAGTGTATCAATCTAACTCATCAATTTTTCAATTTCTTCAAGAAGCTTGCTTCGGTCTTTCAAAGCGTATTTCACTAGTATACATAGCATTTTGGTGGAGCAAGAAGCCGAATTGTTGGCCCATTCTTCCAGCATGTCGGGGTCGGGATATTCAAAAGTTGGAATTGTGAAGATCCGAAGGCCACGAGGTACCCTCCCGACTTCCATGTACCGTTGGAGAGATTCAGCCTCCCACCACTTAGAAAGTTCTTTTCTATGTAATTTCTCCCATTTCGCCAATAGGGCTTGCAGTTGTACTTCTTTGTTTATATTTGTCGATGTTTGTTCGTTGGAGCCTGAGGGACCGCCAGCCTGCATAAAAAAGAGTTTATCTGCTGTGGCCTTTCATTTGGCATCCAGTGCTGACATAATTACGTGCTCCCAAAGGTTTTCTTAGCAGCAACTCGCACCGATTGAGAGGACGTCTCCCCGTTGTATATTCGGCTCTCTACGCTGTTCGCCAGGGGAACCTCGAATTATCACAGACCCCGCCTCCGAGCGTACTTACACCAGTAGTGCCATGGAATGTGGCGTTCCCGGGTTTTCCGCACACCGGAGCGTTTTCCGCAATTTTTCAAGATCACAACTTTTCACACGCCTGACCTCCGTAGTCGTATTTTCAATTCTTGTTTCAATGAGAGACAGTTTGTATCGCGAGTTCGTTGTTCAACTCGTCCTTACACGGATGGTCGGCTGGGCTGAACAGGGGAGCGGACCGGTATTTTGAAACTTTATCAACTCAAGATTCCGGTATATTACCAGTCCCGCTCACGAGTGGGTCTAAGTAGGGCTCCCGGTCACCTACTATTTCCATCACAGGCTTCCATTCAAGAGAACAGACGTCTCCGACACTCACGAGTTACAGTGCACGTAGTTATTTTAATCAGCAGAAAAACAACGCGTTTCGCAGTGTAGCTTGATCACGTTTACAGATTCCAACCAAAGATGTGTCCTTTTACTCTTTCCCAAAAGACGTAAACATCAAAAGTGGACTTTCACCCAAGTGCAATGGTACTGGTTTTGGCAGACATTTTGAACTGGTCAAACACTATGGATATCATAACCAACACTCGTAATTCGTTACAGTGATAAAAAATTGCCTTCCATATCATATCTATTAGAAACAATTTCTAATCAGTTCATATTCACAGAAAAATTCATTATTGACATTGCGACTTTTGTTGTTCGAATGTTCATTCATATAATAACAATGAGGAATTTAGCCCAAGTGGGCATTTGATTATATCTTACGAACTTTGGCTCGGTATGAATCTCAATATAATATTAAAGTTCTAACTGCAGGAGTTCAGGCCCACGTGGGCATAGGCTACTTCGAACCTTATATTTTTCTTTTCAAGCTCCGCCCAAGTGGGCGAGGAATGTCAGTCTCAATCAGTTACAATCCATTCTTATCACTATTTCAAAATACAAAAGAAAATTGCACGGTGTTGGGGTACAGGGGTATTTTTAGGGTTCAGGGGTAGGTTTGGGTTTTGGGGAACAGGGGTATTTTACGGGTTCGGGCTAGGTTTGGGTTTTGGGGTACAGGGGTATTTTAGGTTTCAGGGGTAGGTTTGGGTTTTGGGGTACAGGGGTATTTATAGGGTTCAGGACTAGGTTTGGATTTTGGGGTACAGGGGTATTTTTAGGGTTTAGGGATAGATTTGGGTTTTGGGGTACAGGGTATATTTATAGGGTTAAGATGGGTTAGTGTTTAAGGGTGTTGGGGTATTTTAAGGAGTAAGGGTGGGTTATGATTATGGGGTGCAGGGGTATTTAAAGGGAGCAGGGTGGGATTCGTTTTTAGGGTGTAAAGGGTAATAAAATAAAATAATAAATAAAAATAATATAAATAATGCAATTTAATAGAATAAATGTTTTAATTAAATTAAAAAAATGTGTATATATATATATATATACATATATATATATATATATATATATATACATGTATACAAACATATATTTGATGTTTTAATAATGTACTTTTACAATGTTTATGACTTTACCACACATGCATTTGCGTTATAATGGCATGCGTGATGAAGTCGTTATAAAAGTTTTAGAAATTATGTCTTTGCGGAGTAATAGTCCTGCGTTATAAAAATTGCGGAGTGATGGTATGTGGGATGTTGGTTTGCGGAATATCATCACATATTCCCGGGGGAGGGATAGTCCCTTTCTTGCTATTTCCGTGGAGGCGGGCCTTGTGTCCGGATGTGCGTGGCGCGAGGCCTGTGCACAACAGAAGTGGAAAATCTCCAGTGTGCTCTTCAGGTGTCACCAGAAGATAAGGTTGAGATTACATTTCTAGCACAATGGCCCCTGTTTGCGTTCCTTCCGGCCCTTGGGAATAGCGCCATGCCTGACCTCCATACAGTAAAGCAGGTGCACGTCACTGGGAGCGCGGGACAAGCACACCCGGAGCTAGAATGTACAGAACCCCCGCACACGCCCACAGCACATGATATAAGACATGGCATGAAGGGCAGAACGTACCACACGCCCCCAGCTTTTGTCACGCCCCCAGCACACGCCCATAGCACAACGCAGACACGGCCTCACCCGCTGCTGAGGCAGCGTTGTGATTGGCCAGGGGATTCTGGGAGGCTGTGAGCTTCCTGCCATACAGACAGGAGGATGGAGAAAAAAGAGGTGACGGTCACGGTAAAAAGGTATGTCTTTTTTTACAATGATTATTTCCACCCCCTTCTTCCCGTTGGAAGATTTGTGAGTCCTTGTTTGCGCTGCAGATGTCAAAAAACAAACATGTAGACCCCTTCTATGTATGCATAGTGCAGAGAACGGGATTATTACACGGCCCTAGCCGTGGTTTGTAAAGGTAGGGGTGGCGGTGCACAAAGCACCAAGTCTCTATGGTCCTAAAACCACTACAGGCTCTTTTATCTACTGTCAGTCACTTCCTGTTCCTTTAGCTCACTCTTTCAGGGTCCTGCTTTCTCCCTTGGTGATGGGTTTTCTGTGTTTCTCTGCCTCCTCCTTGCCCTTTGGTGTGTTTTCCCCTCTACAACTCTCAGGAAAATATCTCATTAGGATAATTAAGTGCTGGTCCCAAAAATTAGTGCCGGTGGGCCCCACTTGTTATTTTGATTTGTAGCGCACACGGATACTCACAAGTGTCCCGGTGCAAAACCAACAAAGGGTGAAAGTGTCTGTCATGTCACTTGCAACCACCAGCTCAAATTAAGCACTGGGCCCTAGCTATTTTGAAACTTGAGAAGTGCAGAATGTGGCTTTGTATAAAAACAAGGTATTATAGTTACCATTGGGATTTCACCTGCAGTTTACATATGTTATGTTATATGTTATGTTATATAGATTTGTATAGCGCACTAATCACCCAAGAGGGAATCCAGGTGCTTCTGAATGAATGAATGAATGAAGGAATTTATAGAGCGCATGGTTACTTGAGTGAGTGTCCTGGAGCCAAAAAAGGTTGCCAACCCATCAACCCGCTACCCTTTAGTTTAGTTATAAATCCTGCAGAAAATGCATTAAAGCTCAGAACTACCTGTACAACAACACATTGGTGATTCATTGTGTATTTGGATGCTATGAGTAGCCTCCTACATTCCTAGTGTGAAACTGAATGCTGCTGGCGTAAGGCAGAAACAAGACCAATCATGCCCTGTGAATAAATGGGTAAATAATATGACTATACCATTCTAGGAATTCCAGTGCCACTGTGAGGAGGGAGAGATCCTGTTTCAGAGTTCTGCATCCTGAAATACAAGCTGACAGATCCTTGGCACACACCCACCTCAGTCCTTGGAGTCCCACACTCAACTGGAATGTGTTTGATCTCCTGCCACAATAGAAATACCCAACTGGATCAGAAACACTGATTCAAGGATGCCTTCCCCTGCACTCTAAGCCCCTCCATCCGTATCAGGAAAGGCACTGGGAAGTTACAGACCCCCGAAAGCTGCTGACATAAGTAAGAGGGGTCTGCCTTGCAGGATGGTAGGGTATCAGGCTGTACCCAAGGATTGGACAGCGTGAAAATTAATCCTTCCTTATGCCCTTAACCCCAAAAATACTCCCCTGCGTTTACTGGTAATGTCCCCCTAAGTGAGCAGTCAAAGACGCCATCTCAACGTATTAGAAAAAGAACACAATGTCCAACTGCTGCCTCTGATGGTCAGTTGTGTTTAGTACACAGAGAAGTGCTTGCGTAAAAGTACATAATAAACATACTGCATAGAAGAGCGGGTAATACTTTTTGAAATGGCAGAGCTATGGGCCTTTTGTGTTCTCAAAGCATGCAATTACACGAGTTGGCGACTGCGAAATACCTTTATTCTATTTACACCCTGTCTGAAACACAAAATAATGGGTATGGCCGGGGACTGCCTGAGGACCTCCTCCCTCCTTCTATTAACAAACATTATTAACCAGGACATGAGAGGGAATTCTTTGGAGGCGGGGGTCGTGCAACCCCCGCTGTATTTATTAAAACATACAAATAAATCAAAAATAGAAATAAACAATATTTACACAATTACTCAGAAAACGTTACAATTGATATATACAGATATCAAATGGCTAACCTTAACATACTTCTAGTACAAGGTATTTCCTATCCGAAACTAACATATCAATCACATTATACAGTATTCCTTTTCTGCGTATCCTATTTGGGCCTACGGCAAGGTCACTAACTGGTCTCAGATCCTTATCTGCGCATGTGCACTCCTTTTGGAGTGCGCATGCGCAGAGGGCCCATTTACCGGAAGGTTCTTCTCCCCCCGGTTACCCCCGTACGCCCGATTAACCACGCGCTTCTGTCAAAGTGCGCATGCGCAGAGGGCCCGTTTACCATGAGGGTACTTCTTCCCCCGGTTTCCCCGTACGCCCGATTAACCACGCCCTTCTGTTGAAGTGCGCAAGCGCAGAGGGCCCACTTACCGTGAGGGTACTTCCGCCCCCCGTTTACACCCGTACGCCCGATTAACTCCATTAAAGGGGGCCCTTGCATCTCTGCGCTGTTTACTGGCGTCATTGTGCACGTGCGGGGTGGCCAACCAGCCTAGAGAAAGCGTGACTCTCCCCTCCCCTGCACCCATGTAGCCAACAGGCTGTAACTGCCCCTGGAGTTCTAGGAGAGACCACTTGTCCCTCCGTTTGGGCGACCCCATTCAAGAATGGCACTGCACCCTAAGGACCTTAAATTAACTGCTCACCAATCATGACCTTACCGCCAGAGGCCAGCGTAGTTGACCGACTATCGGGCCCCACCTACCCTCCTATATTGAAGGTCATGCCATGTCCTTAAAATTCACTAACCTAGCCCACTCACTGTAAGGTCCTGCCCTGTCCCTATACACCACTAACTAGACAAGAAGATTCTCTGCGACGATTTCATACTCAGATGTGGACAAATGGACGCCGTCTTTTGAGAAGCATGGCTCCCCGCAGATGCACCCCTGAGCTATATACTGTAAGTGTCAAGGCCTAGCTAGTCTCAGTCGTTTGTTACCAGGCAGATGTTTCCATTGGTCCTATGGCCTCACAGACTCGCTCCCCCCAATTGGATGCTCTGGATCAGTCATTCCACACCCCCAAGTGCGGGATAGAGAAGCTAGTGCTGTCAGACTCCGGGAGAGTGGGCATCCTGCCATGTGGTCACTAATACAGCCATGGGTCCACTAAATGGGCTCCATTAATGGCATCACGATGTGCCTGATAAGACACGTCACCCCAGCCACTGACACTCATTGACGGTGTAATTGGAAAGCTACCCAGGGAACCACAGGCCCCAGGATCTCCTATAAGCATACCACAAAGTCAGTGAACCACCTACACCTGCCCACTATGCTCAGGGAAATGTTCTGTGTATGCCTACCTCCTTGCTACGGAATATCCTATTGTGTCTGCTACTATGGCACCCGCGAGCACAGGCACTGTAGCGGCAGAATACTGAAGTACATGAAGCAGCGTACTGCTATATTACTGTGGTTGTCATCACCAATAAACAGCCAATACCGTGCTGGCAACTCCTGAGCCCATGATTGATCGCCCATCACCTGATGCCGTTGCTTGTCACTCACATTCCGTATCTACCGGTCCCGGGTGTCTGCCCCAGATCCGGTCATACATAAATAAAAAAACTAACACTACTGACTAGTGTTTTTGGGCTTACACTGGATTCCCTATGCTCCACTACATGATATCCTAACCATTGCACTGTCCCAAACGGTGGCACACGTAAGCATAGGTGCCATAAAGGTAGCAAATTGTTTAACACACCTATAACAACCAACACAGAGCTGGCACCTCGTGAGTCCTTGATTGATCGCCCCTCGCACTCGATGTCATCGCTTGCCACTCACATTCCGGATCTACTGGTCCCCTTGGTTGTCCCCCTCTTGCAGTTATTGCGGTGTGGAGCACTTCCCAGGTATCCGCCATGGATCCGGTCATACATAGATGAAAAGAAACACAAATGATTAGTCAATCAATCAATCAATCAGACCCGCTAGGGTCTCAAGGCGCTGGGAGGGGGGGAGCCGCTACTGCTTGAACAGCCAGGTCTTGAGTTGTTTCCTGAAGGAGAGATGGTCCAGGTTCAGCCGTAGGTGGGTTGGGAGGGAGCTCAATGTCTTGGCCCCCAGGTAGGAGAAGGATCTTCCTCCGGCGGTGGATCTGCGAATTCGTGGGACGGAGGCGAGGGCGAGGCTAGCGGAACGGAGCTGGCGGGTGGGTGTGTAGAACGTGAGGCAGCTGTTGAGGTATTTCGGGCCCATGTCGTGGAGAGCCTTGTGTGCATGGGTGAGGAGTCTGAACGTGATCCTCTTGCTGACGGGAAGCCAGTGCAGGTCTTTCAGATGTGCAGAGATGTGGCCGTGGCGGGGGATGTCCAAGATGAGTCGTGCAGAGGCGTTCTGTATGTGTTGGAGTCTTTTCTGGAGTTTGGCTGTGGTTCCAGCGTAGAGGGTGTTCCCGTAGTCCAGGCGGCTGGTAACGAGAGCCTGGGTGACCGTCTTCCTGGTTTCAGTGGGGATCCACCGGAAGATCTTTCGGAGCATGCGCAGGGTGTTGAAGCAGGAGGACGAGACGGCGTTGACTTGCTTGGTCATCTTGAGGGAGGAGTCCAGGATGAAGTCCAGGTTGCGTGCATGATCCGTTGGCTTGGGTGCGGTGCCCAGGGCAGGGGGCCACCAGGAGTCGTCCCAGGCAGAGGGGGATGGTCCCAGGATGAGGACTTCCGTCTTGTCTGAGTTCAGTTTCAGACACCTGAGCTTCATCCATTCCGTGACGTCTTTCATTCCTTCCTGAAGGCAGGCTCTGGTGGTGGCGGGGTCGTCGGTGAGGGAGAGGATCAGCTGGGTATCGTCGGCGTAGGAGATGATGTTAAGGTTGTGTTGGCGTGCAATGGCTGCGAGAGGGCTCATGTAGATGTTGAAGAGGGTCGGGCTGAGTGAGGATCCTTGCGGAACGCCGCAGATGACTTTGGTGGCCGCGGATCGGAATGGGGGGAGGCGGACTCTCTGGGTTCTTCGGGCGAGGAACGAGATGATCCACTCCAGGGCCGCTCCTTGTATTCCGGTGTTGCTGAGGCGCTGTATCAGGGTGCGGTGGCATACGGTGTCGAAGGTTGCTGAGAGGTCTAGGAGGAGGAGGGCAGCCGTTTCCCCGTTGTCGAGCAGGGACCTGATGTCATCGGTAGCTGCTATGAGGGCGGCTCGGTGCTGTGGTTTGCTCGGAAACCGGACTGTGAGGGGTTGAGGGATCCGTTGGTCTCGAGGAAGGCGGAGAGTTGTCGATTGACGGTCTTCTCGATGACTTTGGCCGGGAAAGGGAGGAGCGTGATGGGGCGGAGGTTCTTGAGGTCCGTGGGGTCCACAGTGGGTTTCTTCAAGAGGGCGCTCAGCTCGGCATGTTTCCAGCTCTCCCGGAAGGTGGCGGATGCGAAGGAGCTGTTGATGATGTTCTGGAGTTGGGGTGCGATGATGGAGTCGGCTTTGTTGAAGATGTGGTGTGGGCAGGGGTCGGTTGGGGAGCCGGAGTGGATGGTATTCATCAGGCGGGTGGTGTCTTCGGTGGAGACAGGGGTCTAGGTGCAGAGGGTGGGGGGCGTTGGTTCGGTGGTTGGGTGCGTGGTCTGTGCGCCAAAGCTGTTGTGTATGTCGGCGATCTTGCGGTGGAAGAACGAGGCGAGTGAGTCGCAGAGGTCTTGCCAGGGTGTGATATTGTTGTTGAAGGCGCTGGGATTGGAGAGCTCTTTCACGTTGCTGAATAGTTCCTTGCTGTTGTGGGTGTTGTTGTCCAGTCGTTCTTTGAATGTAGTCCTTTTGGTGGTGCGGATCAGCTGGTGGTGTTTGCGGGTGGCGTTCTTGAGGGCTGTCATGTTTTCTGTTTTTCTGGTCGTGGCGCCAGGCTTTCTCTAGGGAGCGGAGTTTTTGAGTTTGTTGGTGAACCACGATGCTTTCCTGCTGCCGGGTCTGCTGGGAGGGTTCTTCAGTGGTGCGAGGTCGTTGGCACAGTTGGTGAGCCACTGTGTGAGGTTGCGGGCTGCTTTGTTGGGGTCCGTCGTGCTGGTGGATGGGTTCTGGCTGAGGGTGGTGGTGAGCTGGTCGGCGGAACGGGGAACCTGTTGCGGGTTGTGGTGGGTCGTCATTCTCCTGCAGTTGAAGTGGACGCAGCTGTGATCTGTCCAGTGTGGTCCGGTGGAGTGGCTGAAGGAGATGTGCTTGCTGGAAGAGAAGACGGGGTCAAGCGTGTGGCCGGCGTAGTGGGTGGGGGTGTTAACCAGTTGCTTGAGTCCGAGGTTGGCGAGGTTGTCCAGCAGGGCGACGGTGTTGCAGTCCTTGTTGTTCTCCAGGTGGAAGTTGAGGTCCCCTAGGAGGATGTAGTCTGAGGAGGTGAGGGCGTGCGGACTGACGAAGTCTGAGATGGCTTCGCTGAATTGTGTGCGTGGCCCCAGGAGTCTGTAGATGAGAGTGCCTCTGAGGGTGGTCTTGGGGTCGGTGTGCATCTGGAAGTGAAGGTGCTCGGCGTCGGTGAGGGTGTCGTCGGAGTTGGTCGTTATGCGGATGGTGTTTCTGTGGAGGATGGCGAGGCCTCCTCCGGTTTGGTTAACGCGGTCCCTCCGGGTGATCTTGTAGCCATACGGGATGGCTATGGCGATGTCGGGGGCTGATGAGGCGTTCATCCAGGTTTCTGTGAGGAAAGGGACGACTGGTGATGTTGTGTCGAGGAGGTTCCAGAGTTCGATGACGTGCCTGTGGATGGAGCGGGTGTTGAGCAGGATGCACTTAAGGTAGTTGTTGCTGGAGCTCGGCTTGGGGGGTGCGGTGCAGGTTCGGAGGCAAGTGAGTTTGCAGGCGTGGCAGGTGAAGGGTCCGTGGGTGCGTTTCGGGGTGGCTCGGTAGCAGGCGGGTTTCCGTCCGGCATTGAGTGCGTGAAGGGTGGCGGTGTCGTAAGTCCGTCGGGTGCGCTGGCATCGTCGAGGACCAGGGTTCCTGGCTTTGGGCGCGATCCAGGGGCGGACGGGCATAGACGGGCTTGCCTTTGGCGTGCCTTCAGTGTGCCAGCGGCGCGCCTGCTGCACGTATGCGCGGGCTCCGCCCTAAATGGCGAAGTGGGAGGGAGGAGAAGCTGGGAGGCGGGAGCGGGGCGGCACATGTATTAATTAAACAAACACAAATAGATACCCCTAGTCTGAACAAAGGCAAAAAACCTAGTATATGTAAATATCGATCCCGATATTCACATTCCCGAAGTCATATATCTAATATTTAATCAAAAACTAGTCTAATATAACTCCCCCAGCAACCAATATTTTTCAGGGTTATTTCTTCAAAGTACAAACTGTGGTTCAGTAGCTAATGCTACAAGGCGTACAATGAGTAGCGTAAATGCTGACTACTAACATAAATCCCCGTCTAAATAAAGTGACTTTATGCTACAGTATCTGGGATATATATAAAACATTTTGGGGTAAAATTTGCCTATTATGTAGCAAATGATGGATTATGTGGCAAGCTCATATTATGCTACAAACACCGCAGCCTTAGAATCACATAATTCCAGTGGCCCTGCTTATAGGGCAATCTGGCAGTGTCAGGGGGGGTGGTCTGGTAGGTCAGTGCAATGCAATAGGTCTCGCATTTGTTTTTGTTTTAAAAACATGAATAAAAGACATTGTTATTTACAATGCCAATAGCTCAAACGCTCGTAACTGCAAGACCTATTGCATTGCAAATGCTTTTTTAAAGCTGAGGCAGTGAGGAGAGCCCCAAGGCCCCCTGGGGTCCCTACCGGCTCCCCAGCTAGCATCATTCGTGGATGTCAGTGGAGGGCAGCATTATTTTTAGCACTGATTGGCCCGGTGCCCACACAGGTCACCCAGAATATAATATTCACTAGGAGCTGTAGCTTCGGGGCTCCAGATCCCTTTGGCTCCCCTGACGGGAGGAAGCCACTAATATTATTGTTGAGTGCCCATGAGGTATGTTCTAAGGCCCCCACTGCCCCAGCCAGCTCCCTGGCCTGCACCAGATTGGGTGCTGGCGGTGCCAGCTCCATTGCTTTGTTTCTGCCCGGCAGGAGCAGCCATTTTTTCTTGAAATTTTTTCTGGAAATAAGCTCCAACTAAATGCGGGCAAGACAGAAATCATCCTGTTTGGCAAGGCAGAGAGGTGCTGGACCCGGGAGTGGTGGCCCGCTGAATTGGGTGTATGTCCTACCCCCAAGTCGGCGGTCCGCAACTCGGGAATTATTATTGACAGCACTCTGTCTATGAAAAATTATGTAGCCAGGGTCACTGGTACCTGCTACGGAATAATGTGCCGCCTCAGAAAGATCTTCAGGTGGCTCCCCATTGAGGCCAGAAAACCCTTGGTGCAGGGCCTTATCATTAGTCATTTGGATTATGGTAACGCCCTGTACCACGGCTTGTATGGGGACCTACTGGCGAAGCTGCAGATTTCACAGAATACTGCGGCCAGACTAGTGCAGGACATGCCGCCTAGAACTGCTTCTTCGCACTGGCTTCCCATTCGGCAAAGAAGCCAATTTAAGATCTTGAGCCTTGCCCACAACGCACTGTATCACAAAGGGCCTCGCTACCTCCAAAAAAAAACGTAATTGGTATGTTCCGAAAAGGCCCTTAAGGACTAGCAATAAGTCTCTGCTGACCCAACCTCGTTTGCGCTCCTCTAGGTACGGCCAACGCTCTTTTTCCTACCTCGCCCTGACACTTTGGAATAAACTGCCCGCTCACCTCCTTTCCATCGTGGAGCACCAGAAATTCCGTAAGGCACTGAAGACGTGGCTTTTCCCAAGCAGGACCCCCTGTGTTGTGTAAGCCTCTTTTCTTTTCTGTCTTCTCTTGTTCAGTTCTCTTGTGCTGCAAGTGCCTTGAGACCTCACGGTGAAAAGCTGCGCTATATAAGAACCTCTGACATTGACATTGACATTGATCCTGGGCAGGGGCAAAGCTGTGTTCCCTGCCCAGGAGAGTGCAGGCAGGGAATAGATTAATAATCCATGCCCATATTATTCCGGTCAGGGAACAGCAGAGTCCCAGGGACACTGTGACCGATCTCCCAGGGAGGGAGTCCTTGGAGCAGATCTTCGGGGAGGGAGGCCCATGCTTGCCCCCTCCCCCAAAAAATACACTGGCCCTGAGGGATTGAGTCCCTGGGACCTCTCCTCGAGGTTGCATGCCTCCTCCCAAATGTTCTAAAAATACTAACCCTGGGGAATCTACTCGATAGCGCCTCTACAAGGCTCAGGGAATAGGGCTATGCACCCCCTTCCAAATATATAAATACTGGCCCCGGGGGATGAGGTCACTGGGGCCTCAGACATGCTCAGGGAGGGAAAGCTACACGCCCTCTCCCCAAAAACTAACAGCGCACTGCCTTCCTGGACCTGGCCCACCACAGGGAGTAAATATAAAAATATGGGAGACCGCCATATTGTTTTTATTTGGCACTGTAGATCAACCGATCTGCAGATCCTGCATTGAACTGTGGTATAGATTTTCTTTATGCAGTTTTTAGTCCTGGGGGTGAAGGGGGGTCCCTTTGGGGGGGTCCCCCTTACCCTGCCCACCTATGTGTTTTTTTAACTGAGTCCCTGGTCCTAAGATGGCTCCTGCCACATCTTTGTTGATGTGGTGGTAGCCAATCAGATATTATCTTAGATCTGTTGGCTCTACGGATTCTTCGCGGTATGATATATGTATACATTTTGAGACTTAATTTCTCATAAACTACTTAACGGATTTGCACCAACTCACGGAACGCTTTCTGGATAAATCAATCAATCAATCAGTACATTTATAGAGCGCGCTACTCACACGTGCGGGTCTCAAGGCACTGACGGGAGGGGGGGGGGGGTGCTGCTACTGCTCGAATAGCCAGGTCTTGAGGTGTTTCCTGAAGGTGAGGTGGTCCTGGGTCAGTCGTAGGTGGGCGGGGAGGGAGTTCCACGTCTTAGTAGCCAGGTTGGAGAATGATCTTCCTCTGGTGGTGGCTCTGCGAATCCGTGGGACGGTGGCGAGGGCGAGGCTAGCTGAGCGGAGCTGGCGGGTTGGTGTGCAGAGCGTGAGGCGGTTCCTAGCTTTTTGGCAAATTTGTATTAACTCTGTTCAGCCATTTTGACTGTAGCTGTGTCTAATTTACTTAGGAAATTTGTTTTTTCTGGGCCCACCACTTGAGAAATCCTCCTGAAACTTTCCAGGATGGAGCGGAGGTGGATTCGCTTTTTTTGTGGAAAGTTTTGGTAGATTCGTCAAATGATGCCAAAGTTATTAGCAAGCCAAAATGCATTTCTTGTCGCAATGTGGTCCAAAAGATAACTACCCAATGTGGACTGC
Source organism: Lissotriton vulgaris (assembly GCF_964263255.1). Classification (NCBI taxonomy): domain Eukaryota; kingdom Metazoa; phylum Chordata; class Amphibia; order Caudata; family Salamandridae; genus Lissotriton; species Lissotriton vulgaris. The sequence goes on from NC_141687.1 coordinate 66,020,499, forward strand.
CAGTATGGAATTTATATATCTATATTTACTGAAAAAAACAAAGGTTAAAATAACGTTATAGTTAGGTGAATTTGGCAATGACACCATTAACGTTTTGAACTAAAAAAAAGCACAGAAATTCACCAGCATTAACTATAACTTGCTTATGACCGACATATGAAATCACTCCTGACAAGTTCTATGACATAATTTATAACATCACTGTTGACATCTCAAATGACATCATCCAAGCTTCATTTTCCTGCATATTGGTCTATAAATTACAATGCCATTAAAAGCCTGATAGTAAGTGCAGAATAGTCCAGGAGAATATCAGTCATCATTACTTCCATCACAGAAATAGCTCCTTTAGGTGCACAAAGATTGCATTATGTGCAACATTGACCCAATACCATACACTTTGCAGCTGCCATAGTTCACATTTACTATCAACCACAGATAGGTAGGAAATTCTAATTGAGTATGGTGTTCAATCTATATACAACTGTTCAGAAAAAGACAAGTTCCTAAAAGTAGTGAATGTCAGTTCCAGAACAAATGACCTACTATGGACAGCTTCTACCTGTATCAAACATCTGAAGCTCACCAAAACTATATTAAGAAATGAAGTTGGTATCAGTATAGAACTGGGTACTGTAAATAGTGCTTACTCTATATAGAGAGATTACTTTATTCCATACTGTTAGCAAACAGTGAAACTTTCATAAGAAACACACCGCGGAGTATTAACCCCTTAAGTGCTGCCGTCGGCCATTGGCCGACGGCAACGCTACCTCGCTGGTGCTGCCGTCGGCCCACGGCTGCACTTCTGCAAAATCGCGGGCGCAGTAGAGGGGTTAAATGAAAATGTATCTCCTAATAACAGTGTACACTCTATGCGACAGTTGTCAAAAAGGACACTATTTGCTAAATATAACCAAGATCTAAAGGTGCTAGGCGTCCTACTACCTGCACCCTTTATACTGTTGTGAAAACTTTACAGAAACCCATCTTCTCAAGCAAAACAAGCACATGTATATAGGTTAGTACCTGGCGCACACAGTCTTTTAAGTTATATAGAAACTGTCATGCTGACACGATTCTGTCTAATAACTAAGGGTCGGTGGTACACATTGCTCCACTGGTGGAGTTCACAGAGTTTTGCCCCTCTGCGCTCCACTTGACTCCACACACACTGCATGGCGGAGTATACCACCCAATCAGTGCTCAAGGACAGCGACAGCAACATGTCTGTCCTGTTGTTGTCTAATTAGGGAGAGGTGTGTATGTGTGCTCTGATGGCTGTAATGTCCTACTAGTGATGTAACTGGTAGGAATGAGGTTCAGTGACACTCTCATGTGTGTGAGAGGTGTACACTACAGATATTGACTGTTACACGCCGAGCAGTCCAGTGAGTTTGGTAAGGTTCCATACACCACGTGGACCACTGTTGATAAACATCAGGGAAGGCATGGCGGATCAAGGAGACCTTCCTCACCACTGCCGACAACTAGAGTACCCGTATAATTTATTGCAAGGCCTGTTGTTCGGCAGGTTATGTTCGAGCTTCATTTGTCTGGTGCTCCCCTGTGGTCTGGGGCTGCCAGCATACCAATGGCTGTCTGCACCCGCCCTGGGGAAAGTGAAGTTGCACGTCATGGAGGAAGTGAGGAGCCTCCTGACACCCTAAAAAGGAGCACAAACTATCTGGCAGCGGTCCCTGAGCTGCAGCTGCCATTGACCCTAGGGTGGGCTTCCCCTTCTGCCCTACTGAGTGCCGAGCTAGCCAGAGGAGCAGTATGATGAATGTCAGCATGCCGGCTGCGTCTCAGCATCCATTGTTCAAACAGAACCAGAGCTGCCCAGCAGCACCCAGGGTGAGTCCTTAGCTTCTTTAGGTCTCGCGCCTAGCGTTGCAGTGTGCAGCGAGAGACCTCATGTAGGGGGTTTGAAAACGGACCTAGGATTCGCACACGCTTGTGCATGTGCTTTTCTTTTTGGCCCACCCTATTGGCCTTTGCGTGCGTCTTTTTATCAAAGACAGCACGCAATTAGCCAAAGGCGGGCGCATTGCTCCGCCCATGGCCTGTTGGTGTCTATTACGCACAACGCTGCCATGTGGTTTCAATTATAGTGCTTCTTATTTCTTAATCAAAGAATGGCTTCAGTTGTGATTGGTCTCTGGTCAGAGTATGACAGAGAGCTACACTGAGTGCTTTCTCCCTCCCGCGTGTCGGCAGGAACACACCTCCCGGCATATGGAGGTCATAACTTCAGCTGCTCACTGTCCTTTTTAATTAAAAAAAGCAAATCTACACGCAGGGTCTTAAATCACACAGCGTGGGAAACGTCATTGATAAAAGTGTCCTAGAAACGTGGGTGGATTAGTGCACGTCTATCCGCATTGGCCAAGTATTAACCCCTTTCTGGACCCTGCAGGCCTATAGTTGTCTTTTGCTGACACCGGAATGACACCTCCCCTCATGTGTGGAGGGCCATGCCGCTGTGTAACCCAGGAGCGGCGGTGTGGGCCGCTGTGAAGTGCCTGTCTGCCCGTCACAGAGTTGAGGGGTGGGAGAAGCGAGCAAAGAAGGGAAGAGCAGCCTACTCTCACAAGCTCCTACGCGTGCAGTGTTCTAGTTTTAGATGCTTGTGGTGATTTATTTAGGAAATAGGCCATAGGATCCAACATGCCTTGTACATAGTGGGTGGGCGGAACGTATCAGAATCATGCAGAGTTTTTGTTTAACCGGAGAGAATTACGTGGAGTATAACTTCGCAAGCTCTGCCCACCCTACAAATAACTTGAGGCTGCTTACAAAAGTTAGTATCTGTGTAGTTAAAGTATCACATTACCTGTGCCCCTGTACAGCCTCTCTATGCACAGGTGCCCTGTTGCACTGTGCAGCCTCCCAATGCACAGACGCTCTGTTGCAATCTGCAGCCTCCCTATGCACACTTGTCCTGCTGCAGGGTACAGCCTCTCTATGCACAGATGCCTTGTTTCAGGGTGCAGCCACCGTATGCTAAGATACTCTGTGATGCCCTCTTGCTGCAGGTACAGCCTCCTGACACACAGATGCCCTGTTGCAGCGTACTGCCTACCCATGTACAGATGCCCTGTTGCAGCGTACTGCCTCCCCATGTACAGATACCCTGTTGCAGGGTACGGTCTCCCTATGCACAGATGACCTGTTGCAGTGTGCAGCCTCACTATGTACAGATTCCTTGTTGCAGCGTGCAGCTTCCCCATGCACACATGCCCTGTTGCTGGGTGCAGCCTCCCCATGCACAGATGCATGCGCGCGCCAGCCCCATGCAAACAGGCCCTGTTGCAGGGTGCAGCCTTGCCATGCACAGATGCCCTGTTGCAGGGTGCACCGTCACCATGCACACATGCCCCTTTGCAGGGTACAGCCTACTCATGAACTGATGCCCTGTTGCAGGGTGCATCCTCCCTGTGCACAGATGCCCTGTTGCCGGGTGCAGCCTCCCCATGCATGGATGCTCTGTTGCATGGTACAGCCTCCTCGTGCACAGATGCTTTGTTGCAGGGTGCAGCCTCCCCATGCACAGATGCCCTATTGCAAGGTGAGTCCTCTCCATGCACAGATACCCTGATGCAGGGAAAGCCTGCATACCAGATAGGCCAAGCAACCTATATTCAGTACTGTCTTCCCATACATAGGTGAAGTCTGGAATAATTCCATGGCACTCTTTGGCAAAATTCACAATGAAAATATTTTCCAGATATATTTCATCACTGCTAAAAGCAGTGGCGGCTGTCATGGATCGGAGTGGCAGGGCAGTGAAGGGGGTAACGAAAAAGAAAGATAAATTTGCCTCCTCACTGCTTTTCTCCTGCGTCGTCTCTTCAGGTCCGTCCGTGACAGGAAGCACCCCAGCTCCCCTAAGCCAATCACAATGCTGCCGTGCAGCATTGTGATTAGTCAGAGTGCTGTGGTTTGGCACTCAGGTGGGGACTGGGAGCCTGGGCCTGTAATACAGCCTAGGTGGAGAACATGAAAAGTGCACATGACTGGCCGGCCCAAGACGGCGGGCCAAATATTCATGTGCAATTACACAATGCCCACCACTCGTCCCCCTGCTCTGTGAGGAACAGCAGGGCACCAGCTCACAAAGCTTCCGCCGCAGGAAAAATAAAATGATAGGAACACTGAGTTAGTATCATTTTATTCTTCCTCTATCTACACTGCGAAAATCAGTGGGGCAATGCTCTTCCGCCTTAGTGGAGGAGCCGCCACTGGCTAAAAGTACATATTAATATTGTTAAACAATATTGGTTGATCCTCAGAATGTTGGGGGGGGCTAAGGTTGCATGATGGCACTGCCCGCATCCCAGGCATTTTTGTGAACTGATACTCATGAGTCTGAGCCCAAAGTGAGGTCATGTGTTGTTGCAGGACCATAATGAAAGGGATTGAGAGGGTCCCCACCACCCTGGAGAGAGAGGGCGGGTTGGGTGGGCCCGAAGTGGAAATGAAGGGATGGTCCTTTTAATAGTTGAATTATACTTTGTTTTTTCATAATTCGCCACCACCCATGGGGAACTAAGCTTCCCGTCCAATAGCTGCCAAGTTTTCGGATTGGTGATGTGCGACATTTCCATGTTTTCAGAAAAACACACTTATGTGTGACATATAAATGCTTTATGTGTGACTCTTTGTGTAACAAAGCACGATCGAATATGTAAGATTATTCACTATTAGTGTAATAAAAAAACTGACAGAAAACAAAGAGAGTGGTCCACAACCAACATCTATAAGGACAGGCTGCTCCTGTGTTCCTGCCCCTGATTTTGTCACCTCTGAGGCCAGTGGTCACAGTGGTAGTGCCAGGGGGTGATATATGCTAGCCTGGGCCCACTGCTGCGACCCCTGACGATTCCTAAATGATGTTCATGAATCACTGTGGTAGAAACCAAACCACTGTGGCTGAAAGCACCACCATCCAGTCCCACCTTACCACATCATTTTGAACCTATACCGTTTGACTTAGGTATCAGACGTGACCTCATTGGTGTTGTTTCTACCAGTGCCTGTAAGGCTGTCTACAGGTGCCGTCTCTATGTGAAGCTAAGCTGTGCCTGTCTGAGCCTGCCCAGGAGACGGCTCTCAGGCCAGGGTTGTTGCCAGCTGTAGCCTGGTTCTGCCAAGAGAAGTGTATGCAGCCAGGAGTGCCCTAAAACTGGGCGTGGTTAGTGAATGTAGCTGAATTTACTGCTTGGGGAGTGATCTGCCTGTGCCAAGTGGTTGTAAATGTAAATGTAAATGTAAATGTTGTATCAAGAGCTTGGCATGTGCTGTACCTGGGCAGATATGGTCTGGAGATTTGGGGCCAGATGTACGAACAATTCTAGAGTGCGCAAACAGGTGAGCAGCCAGTTTGTGCATGCTAAAATTGTCATGAGCATGTACCAACACAATTTTGCAAGTCGCAAATGAATTGTGACTCGCAAAAAAGTGTTTAGAGACTCGCTATTTGGAAGAGGGGTGTCCCTTCCAAATAGCGAGACTCAAACCCATGTACAAATGTTTTGCAACCTCTTGCAATTATCACCTACTTCAAGTAGGTGGTAATGCATTCCCAAATGGGAAGGGGTCCCCTGGGGATCCCTTCCCCTTTGCAAATGCATGCAGAATTATTTTTTAGGGGCAGGTAGTGGTCCCAGGGACAACTGCCAGCCCTTAAAAAATAAAACAAAAGCGTTTCATTTTTTTTCTTTGAAATGTATCCTGTTTTCCTTTAAGGAAAATGGGCTGCATTAAAAAAAACTGCTTTATTTAAAAGCACTTCCAGACATGGTGGTCTGCTGAGACCAGCAGGCCAGCATCCCTGGGAGGGCCTGTCATTCCGAATGGGCTCGCAAATTGTTAGAGGCTCTTTAATATTAATGAGCCTTTGCCATTTGCAACCCCATTGGGAATCGCAAACAGTGTTAAACACACTGTTGTACATTTCATTTTGTGACTCGCAAATTGTCGCAAATTGCGAGTCGCAAAATTAAATTGTCGGAAATGTGGCCCCTAGTCTGCTAAATGGGTTTGCAAATCTATATTTAGTAAGTCACCATGGCGAAGTGGTCTGTAACTTTCAAGTAGTTTGCCGGGATCAGCAACGTTCTATCTCACTCCTTGCCTCAGGCATTACATTACATTGTACATACCTTCAGTGGTGTAACTCAAAATGAGGTCCTCTCCCAGCAGAATGTGAAGAGGGTCCCGGAGTCTCCCGTGACTCGCTGATTTTCTTTGGTCTTGGGTTGAATGTGGTGCCCGTGGAGGCTTGGGGGATACTGAACACGTGGGGGCCCTCAGGAGCCGCACACCTCCCCCCCTAGCACACCTTCCACATGGGTCAGCTCAGTTCCACTGCAGACCCCTCCACGCTCCTCTGCACTGTGAATTTGTTTTGTTGACAGCTTCACGTAACATTTCAATAAAGAGATAGAGTACAATATGCTAACTTTGATTTATCTCAACCTAGTGTGTTTGTGTTCATTTTTGTACATTTAATGATGGAATGCAAAGAAAGTGGTCGCCTGACAGTACCAGTTGCTGCACTGGGCCAAACCTTGGCATCCGCACCACAATGCATGCTGCTTGCTGAAAAAGCGCTTCAACACCCCATCAGGGGTAACAAGCGCTTTATATATATATATGTATGCATACCTCTGTCCCTCTCCTATCCCTCTGCTACCCTTCACAATCCGAATAACCAACTAACATAAATTCCACCTCTCACATTACTTTCATATTTCACTATACTAATTCAACACTAATCCTTTAATGGGCTCCGGAGTAGCGTGCTACTCGACAAAAAAGCACTTCAACCCACCAACAGGGGTAACAGGTGCTATATAAATGCGACCTTTTTTCCCTCTTCTATCCCTCCGCTATCCTTCTGCATCCAAATAACTGACTAAGCTATCCACCACTCAAAATGCTTTCATATTTCACTATACTAAGTCAACACTAATCCTTTATGGGTTCCGGAGTAGCGTGCTACTAGCTGAAAAAGCGCTTCTACGCCTCGTCTGGGGTAGTAAGCGCTATATAAATGCAATTACAATTACATAATTTAGTTGAAATCCCTCCCCAGCAACAGCACCTCAGACTGTTTTGCTGCCACCCTGACACCAAAGGGTGATGGTCCATGGCAGGATGCAGCCTTGGGCCACCAAGGTCTATTCACAGGCCATCATCTGCTTATTTCGTTTGTTGTCCCTCCCAGAGACATCATAGAGGAGGAATCTGTGGATGGGGAGGCATGACAAGCATGCTGCTGGGGAGGTAAAATAGGGTCCAAAAACCAAGCTGGAGCTTCCCTAATCAGTTTCTACACCTGATCCCAAGCTTGCTCAATGAGGAATAACATGGGTCAGTATCCTTTGTGACAAATATTACCACATGGGCCCTGTTTTCAAGCTGGGGTTCATTTCCTATCCCTGAGCAAACAGAAATTGCCTCGGCAGTAGAATTCTGGGTTGTGAGACATATCACACCCATGCTGTCTTCCCCTGAGAGACCACAGTAGGTAAAAAGAGTCCAAACTCAGACAGGTAAAGTTCTAGAAAAATGAAAAACATATGACATTTGGTGTGTTAAATATAGATTCACATGGTATGCTGCAGTTCCTACTGATACACATGGAAAAGGAGGTACTTACAACAGCTCTCTCATAATCCATGCCACGGTACTGTAGTTTCTGCTGTTTTGGTCACATCACTTCTTGAATACCTTGAGTAATTTGGGGCCAGATGTATCAAAATTGTATTTTGTGAGTCTATAACAGCAAATTTTACAGATTCATTATTACAGACTTGCAAAATGCAATGTATGTAGATTTCTGCAAATATTTTGCTATTCCTACGCATTCCTTAATAGCGACTCGCAAATTGCGAGTCACAAATAAAGAATGGCTTCCCATTCATTTCTATGGGCCTAGAGGCCTGTAGGAAGGAATGGTAATTGCATGCGCAATTTGTGAGTACCCGATAGGTACCCATGGGTGCAAGGGTGCCAAAAGAACACCCCGTTGCCCCCCTGAAATATGCATGTGTGTACATATGGCGCACATACATGACCAGATGGCACTTAGAAAAATGCAAAAAAGTGCATTTTCCAAGGAATTTGCAAATTATCACCAAGTAGAAGTTGGTGGTAATTCGCGATTCCTTAGTGCTAAACCGAAATTTGTGATGGCCACAAGATTTGCATTTAGGGAATCGAATTACGATTCACTAACTACGTTCGCAATTTAGGTCATTACAAATAATTGCGATTACCCGTATTGCAAAATCAAACTGTGTGATACATTTGTAAAAAATGCATTTTTGCGATCGCAAACGGGCCAATTCTGCGAATCGGCTCGTTTGCGATTGTAAAAAGCGTTGATACATCTGGCCATTGGTGCCCAAACCCCCAGTATGGCAGAATTTGTGCTGACTCACAGACCTGGATTTATTCAACTTCACGGAGTCCTGTGTGAAAATCTGCATAGCTGCATTGTCAAAATAGTAAAGATGGATAGAGCAGTGTCAGATTTATAAAGAGCCGCATGTCCAATGCTGTCACGAGCCATTCTTGCCCTCGAGGAGATGTTTTAGCATGAAACTAGGGGGCATATTTCCTAATCATTCACTCAACTCACGGCAGCAAGCAAAGTTACTGCATGAAAGGGAGAGAGCAGAAATGCTCCTTGTTTACAAAGGTATGGGGCCCCCAGTAACAAAAACAGCCCCCACCACTCTAAAACTGGCACACACCCTTCTGGCCCACCAGGCAAACGCCTGGTGCCCGCTATGGCGAGTACGGCTCTGTTTTAGGGTGTCACACAAAAGCAGATAAAAGCAATTTTAGTATACCTGACTCTGAGTGAAAACCTAAGGATTTTTACACAGCTTGCAAGCTGTTATAGTCAGGGACATTGGAATTATGCGGCAGTAAGCAGTCAAATTCTGTGGTAGGATTGATTAAATTGTGTGGCATGAAAAGGCAAATTATATGGTGTAATGCTGCACATTCTGTTATAATATAATTCATTATTTTGTTGTTCTTACAGTTATTAAACACACATCAGAGCAGACAAGGTCTGGAAAAAGTGTGCAGCTGTAATGGCGAATGGTCTCTGTGTATTCATGTGGATGAATGTGTGTAACATAGTGTTTTTGTAAAACATTTTGTTTTCAAGGAAGAAGATATCCTTCTCTCCTTCCAGTGGGCATTCAAATGTGATGTTTCCTGGTAGATATGTAACCTTTTTTCTGAGTATATCCTCTGTTGTTTTTTTTTTTTTTCTTTTTCCACCCTACACATCATTCATAGTTGCAGTAGCCTTTCTATTTGTGGTCCTGAAGAAAGCCTGGGCAATGCCCCACAGGCTGAAACATGTCGACCGACCTGCACAGCGCCAAGAGGTAGTCTTACTACTCGGCGTGGTTTTATCCTTTGACACACAGATTGCGTTCTGAATGTCATACAGCGCCTGCGTAGTCAATTTTAATTTCATTTTCATCACTGTCACTTGAGCACTGCACTTTAGTAAATACCACTTCATGATGGATATCATGGCTAGATTTCTGACATCCATTTTACATCGGCACTATATGGTCGGTTGTGACATAGAATGATCAGTGAACATCCCACATGACGCAAATTCCACCATAAGGGTGGTCTGATGGGATTTTTTCCTAGCCAATGGTTTCAATAGCATGTGTTCACACACGCATCCACAGGTGCACATTCGCCATTACAGCTGCACACTTTTTCCAGACCTTGTCTGCTCTGATGTGTGTTTTGTATTCTAGAGTAGGGGAGCGAGCAGAGAGGTCAGTAAATATTCCCCTGGACCCTCCAATACATGTTTTGTTGTTTAGTTCTTACAGTTATTAACATTTTCTGGGCATAGGTTGCATCTCATAGCTGCAGTTTAACACCCATTTCGCAAAAAACAACAGAAAGGTGACCCTTCAACTTTTGGAAAAGACCTTCCACTGCGCAGCAACACATGTCGCTGCGGTTTTGTAACTCCTGAACCGTTTGAGCTAGAAATAACATTTCTTTTTTGTCAAAATCTTCAGATTGTGTGGCAGATGATGGATTACGTGGCAAATGCGGCAAATCCATAATCATGCACACAAAAACGCGGCCGCACTATCGCATAATTCCAGTAGCGCTTGGTGCAGCCCATTGCATCAATAAGATGGGGTCTGCCACTTGCACTACGTTTTGCCGATTGCACTGGCGTCATGAAGTGCCTCTTTGTGTCACACAAGCACCGGTGCACACGCATAGTGCATCTGAGCCTTGTGTGAAATCCAGCAGGCTTTGCATCGGGTTTGTGGTTTAGCAAGACGCTGGTAAAGAGGTAGATCGAGTGATCGTGCTGCCATAATAGCAGGAAGCAGACGGCGGTGCGCTTTTGAAAGTTCATGCCCGGCGGCACCTTGGCACAGTTGTGACAAGATTTCACGACCTCCGCGCCCGCCCGTGGCAGCTCCTAAGAGGCCCCGCGCACTGGCTCCGGTGTCAGAGCCGAGGGGGATGCCAAGAGTGGATGCTTTCCAGCCGAGAAAGTCCCTCTTCACCTCTCACAACCACAAGGTCGAGGTGATCAAACAGGACCCGCCCTCTGCGCCCACAGCGCCCGCCGCCCGTCACTCGAGGGACACGTTTTGACAGGTCCCACAATACGGAAATCCCGAGAAGCTTTTTGTGGTCGGCCGCCTCCTGGGAGCAGGGCCAAAGTGTCAGCAATTAATTCAATTACCAAAGCCCTTCAGAATCCCTAGCCCCGGGGCAAGTGCTCTACAGCGGTGCAGAGAAGCGAGCCAGCGCGGGGGCAGAGGGCTCGGAGCAGGGGGCAGACAAGGGCTGCCGCCTGCCTTCTGCCCCTACTGAAGTCAGCTATGGTGGCAGGGCCCTCGCAGGCTTGTGGCCAATAGCGGGCAGTGTCCATGAGACTGGACGGCTCAGCTCACTGGCCGTCAACGTGGCCAGTAAGGTTTCCAGTTCAATCAATCAATCAATCACAGGCATTTATATAGCGCACTACTTACCCGGAGGGTCTCAAGGCGCTTGGGGGGGGGGGGGGAGGGGGGGGGGGGGGTGCTGCTACTGCTCGAACAGCCAGGTCTTGAGCTTCTTCCTGAAGGAGAGGTGGTCTTGGGTCAGGCGCAGGTCGGGAGGGAGGGAGTTCCAGGTCTTGGCGGCCGGGTAGGAGAAGGACCTTCCTCCTGCTGTCGTTCTCCGGATGCGGGGGACGGCGGCGAGGGCGTGGCTGGCTGATCGGAGATGTCCTTTGGGAACGTGGAAGTTGATGCGGTTGTTGAGGTAGCTCGGGCCTTGATCGTGTAGGGCTTTGTGTGCGTGGGTGAGGAGGCGGAAGGTGATTCTTTTGTTGACGGGGAGCCAGTGCAGGTCTCTCAGATGTCCGGAGATGTGGCTGTGTCGTGGGATGTCGAGGATGAGTCTGGCTGAGGCGTTCTGGATCCGCTGGAGTCTCTTCTGGAGCTTGGCGGTGGTTCCAGCGTAGAGGGCGTTGCCGTAGTCCAGTCGGCTGGTGACGAGGGCCTGGGTGACCGTCTTCCTTGTCTCGGTGGGGATCCACCGGAAGATCTTCCGTAGCATGCGCAGGATGTTGAAGCATGACGAGGAGACGGCGTTGACTTGTCTGGTCATGGTGAGGGAGGAGTCCAGGATGAAGCCCAGGTTGTGTGCGTGGTCTGTCGGTTTGGGTGCGCTGCCCAGGGCGGGGGGCCACCAGGAGTCGTCCCAGGCGGAGGGCGAGGAACCCAGGATGAGGACTTCCGTCTTGTCTGAGTTCAGTTTCAGGCGGCTGGTCGTCATCCACTCGGCTACGTCTTTCATCCCTTCGTGAAGGTTGGCTCTGGCGGCGGCGGGGTCGTTGGTCAGGGAGAGGATCAGCTGGGTGTCGTCAGCGTAGGAGATGATGTTGAGGTTGTGTTGGCGTGCGATGGTTGCGAGGGGGCTCATGTAGACGTTGAAGAGGGTGGGGCTCAGCGATGATCCTTGAGGGACGCCGCAGATGACTTCGGTGGCCTTTGACTTGTACGGTGGTAGGCGGACTCTCTGTGTTCTTCCGTTGAGGAAGGAGATGATCCATTCCAGTGCTTTCTCCTGGATTCCGACGTTGCTGAGGCGCTGCACTAGGGTGCGGTGGCAGACAGTGTCGAAAGCCGCGGAGAGGTCTAGGAGGATGAGGGCCGCTGTTTCTCCGTTGTCCATCAGGGTTCGGATGTCATCGGTGGCAGCGATGAGGGCGGTCTCGGTGCTGATGTAGTGACTTCAAAGTTGCCAGCCCGTTGCCAGAAGACCCTTCTTCAAGCTGCTTTGTATCACCCATAAAGCAATACATGGAACAGGACCGCTCTTCATCAGGAATAAAATCACCAAATACAGTCCACAAAGGAACCTCTGCGCCAGATTGGCACCTCGCCTCAAAACCCCACCATAGAGGAAAAACACACAATTTGTACATCTTTTTCTGTTCAAGCAGCCAAACTATGGAATTCATTACCCCCAAACATAAGATCCATGGATAAAACAGAGACTCATAAGCATCTAATCAAATAACTTTTACAAAAAACATGCAGTGACCTACATACATGTTAAGCAGAGAGAATATATATATGTAGATATATATAGATTTAAATCCATAAGTAATATGTTCATGTGTTAAGCAGGCGTAAAGCATATCTATATATTTTTAAAACCATGGTTATTATACAATACATATTTGTACACAAAAAAATACACATCTAGATACAGACTTATAATCAAATTATAAATGTTGACATACACCGGGATATGCTGTACATTAGTGTTTGAGTATGGCAGTTATGTAGGAAAGAGCCAACTCTTGAGCAGCTATCTATAGATGCTGCCTAACATGTATGTAGGTCAGTGCATGGTTTTTATAAAAGTTATTTGATTAGATGCTTGTAAATTTTTCTTTTCTTTTCCATCACAATATGTAAATATTATCATAACTATCTTATCTGCAAGTGCTGCACTATTGAAATATTGAGGAAAATATACAAATAAACAAAAAATCTGTCATAAAAATACACAAATAAGTAACCTTAAAGTACAGCAATACTTGAAAGTCTGACTTTATAAAAAACAACGTTAAATCTTGATTTATTATCTACCTTATACATGTATACCCTTCTGTGTAGATATGTATCTATATATTTATTACTTTACGCCGACTATGAAAGAAGGGAAAAAAACATTGACTCTCTCCAGTGCACTAGTTTGTCTGGCCCTATACTTCTCTCAATATATCCTGTACCTCCACTCTCTGACTCATCCCAAAACGTCATTTTACTATTATGATCTCCCTAATCCCTTTCTAGAGACTCTTCTCTCCTCTATCTACCCTTTTATTCACCCCAAACCTCACCCTAGCACTATGATCTCCCAAATAACACTTTGGAGACTCTTCCCACCTCTATCCCTCCATTGTCCTATTCAATCCAGCTAACAGACTCATATGTCCACCGCTCAAATTAACTCATATTTCCCTACACTAATCCACCACTTATCCTTTTTGGGTTCCGGAGTAGCGTGCTGCTCGCTGAAAAGCGCTTCAACACCAGGGGTTGTAAGAACTATATAAATACAATTACAATTACAAAGTCAGGACAATTAGCTGGGTGTCCTGTGGGAGAACCCAAAAGTGTAACAAACCTCGCCGAAGACTGTGAACAGCATCAGTGTTATCTGATGGTGATTGGGGTGGGTGGGGTATGTGAGGACCAGGAGAGATCTCCTCAGAAAGATGGTGTAAGTGATGCTTTATTTTTAGGTCTCCCCTACCAGAGAGCCATTAGCTGTCTCCGAGCAAAAGCCTCTTGTGGACCGTACCAAACTCTTACAGTGAGCTTAGAGCCTGCACATTGGTTGGTTTTATTGTAGCTTTCATTTGCTTACGTCTGATTCACTGGTTTGCCTTTCTTTTTTGGTGCTTGTCAATTCACTGGAGTGGAGACTCTTTGCCAGAGGTGGATGCTCAGTTTAAAGCAGTGGAGAAAATATTTGTACCCACTGGCCGGTACTGATTAAAACCATCACTGCCCTCAGACTCAACACCAAAGCTTACTGAGAACTCTGGAGTTGAGGCTGAAGCAGTGAGAGATTCTCACAGTCAGTGAGTCAGAATCAAGTTTTAGTTATAAAATAAAAAGCGCACTTACCCACTGCCTTGGTGTTCCTCTCCGTCCCAGCAGTCCGTGGCTCTGAGCTCAGGGACCCAGAGTCAACTCTCCTAACCAATGCAGATGCTGCTCTCAGGCTGTTAATGATACTAATCAACATGAGAGAAGCATCAGAATTGGTAGGAGTGGGCTGGCTTGATATTCCTTTAGGCATTGGCGGCCTGTGCCTGCTCTCCACCCAGCTGTCTATCAGAACTATGGACGGGTTAAAGTGAACAGGTTCAAGTCTCCGTCACAAGACAGCTGACCAAAATGATAAGCACATCGTGACTGAAGGGTCCACCAGGCCTACCTGCTGCCAACCAGCAGCAATGGCCCCGTCATCAGACACGGCTCCAATGCCAGCATATAAAATAAAATGCTAATACATTGATTATATTACCATTTTATTTTTCATGTTTTCTGTGCTCGCAGCTGGGGGCGATACTACCCCGCCCTAATGAAGGAATTGCCGCTGCTCTGTACCACCCTTTTGATTGGTTGACTTGAATTCTTCAAAAAATATTTTTTTTAAGAAATCCATGAGACTACATGTTTTTACCAGCTCCCGCCTTGGGAACATGGTGACTCCAGTTCACTTCCTGGCCTCTGCACTAGACTCAACATTGTGTGAATCAGGTGAAATCCCTTGACCTCCGTGTGCCTATAATGAAAAATGTAATGTATTTGTGTAATCCCCACATGATGTACACTATCTTGTAGATCATCTTACAACCCCCCACGTAATGTACAGCACTCTGTTGCTTCACAGTTAAGACTCAGCTATATACATTTTTAATGCATACATACATGCCCTCTCTCTGTGCTGCTTATCCCCTGCAAATACCCGCTCCCCGCTGCTTAGTGACAGTGAACGGATATTATAGAGGGCTCGGCTACCCAGGAGTGTCCGGGAGCTAGCTTGTTCCACCCTACTGTGCCCCTGAAAGAAAAGGAGCGACCACCTGCAGTACCCAGATGAACCCTAGGGATCTTGGCCAGGTGATCATTGGATGAGCGTAACTCTCTCGCCGGCTCGAAATGGCAATCCTGGCCGAGAGATAGTCAGGTCCAGACTGATAGACGGCTCTATGCATTAGGAGAGCTGATTTAAAAAGAATATGGGGCATATCATCCATGGCCAGCGATAATTATCGCTGGCCGTGCTTAGCGATAATTTTGTTATCGCAGGCTATCTCTGGAATTTATCGCCATGGTAGCGCGTTATTAACAACGCGTTTCTCCGGGGCGATTAAAATTCCAGAGATAGCAAGGTTATCGCCGCTTTGCAGGGAAAATAGCTGGTTTTCCAGCGATGTTCCCTGCAAAACGGCGATAACGTTGCTGATACGACCCGCAGGGTCGTATGAGCATAATCCACCCCAATGTTGTGAATAGGTAAGTCTGCATTTTAGCAGACGTTAGTTTTTCAAGAAAACAACGATTTTCTCCAAAAAATAATGTGTGCTAAAATGCTGGGGCCGCCTTGTAAATATCGTGATGTGAACATCAGCGATATTTGCAAGGTAGTCCATCCGGGGTACGCCCAGTGATGCCCACTTTGCATCTCAATAGAGATGCAAAGAGAGGCGTTGGGAAAAAGGATGCTAACATGCAATTATGCATGTTAGCACCCACTTGTAAATAGGGCAATCGTTTTATCTCTGCTTTTTTGGCTTTTTAAGCCAAAAAAGCAGAGATAAAGCCCTTGTAATTATGCCCCTATGTTTTTCAATGGGAAGCCATTGCAGATTGCTCAAGTGCCTGGAGATATGTTCCTGTTTTGGGAAACCAAAAACCAACCAAGCTCAAGGAAGGACTTGAGCCATTTCCAGGCATTATCTCTAATGCCAATCTCAAGAAAGCATGTGGAATGAATGAAATGAAAGAAAATTTATAACGCACAACTAAAACCCGAAGGCATCAAGGCGCCTATCAAAAAATAAATCACAAAAAGGCAGCAGCAAAACTACAGGTAAGCTTTGGCAAATAGCCGTGTCTTCAGGGCTTTCCTAAAGGACTGAGGAGTGGAAAGGGCCTTAATTTTCACAGGGAGAGCATTCCAGATTTTTGGTGCTATAGTGGAAAAAGCTCTGCCACCCCATTTAACTCTGCAAATGTGTGGTACACATAGCAGAGATTTACTGGCGGAGCGGAGATTCCTAGAGGGGCTATAGGGGGCCAAAAGAGCCCCAATCCCCCCTGACCTATTTGTCGCTAAGGCGCCGAAGGTCATGCACAGGATTTTAAAAGAGATGCTGTCCTCAACAGGGAGCCAATGCAACGCCTTCCTCGCGGAGGTGGCCGACGCCCGTCTTGGTAAATCCAACACAAACTTGGCCGCCGCATTTTGGACCAATTGAAGGCGCTGCAGCTTCCCCCTGCTGAGTCCTGCATACAGCGCATTACAGTAGTCAAGTCGGGAGCCAATGAGTGCAACCACGACTTGCTTTCTAGCCTGCTGGGATAAGTAGTGTTTGATCTTCCTCAAGATGTAAATTATTCCCCAACAGGTGGAGACAGTTCTATTCACCTGCTGCCGCATATTGAGGGTAGGGTCGATCAAAACTCCTAAATTTTTCGCCATGTGGAATGCTGCCGACAGGTTCAACAATATCGGGACTGCCTTACAGCCCGCATCACTGGTACAGGAAGGAGGGAAATTGGCCTATAATCGCCTGGTACCTCTGGATCTGCAGTAGGATTTTTTTAAAAGATGAACAATGTTGATTCTCTTCTGCATATGAAGGCACTGTTTTAGTGGAAAGAAGCTTGTTCAGCACCGCATTCAGGACGGGGTTAATAACATCCACACCTAGAGCCAGGATGGAAGAGGGACCGGGATCATTTGGAGAACCCAATTTAAGATTTAAGATCACCGTCCTAGAGTCTTCCAGAGAAATAGAGCTAAACTAGGAGAGACCCGAAGAAATCGGAGTAGCCATCTGAACTGAACAAACAGCAATCACATTGGGGTTTATAACTGCGGGGAGGCTATTTTGCATGTCTTGGACTTTGTTATGAAAGAATCGCGCGAGTTGCTCACACCAATCCGCTGATGAGCCTTGCATCTATGACGAGCCACAGGTTCGGCAAAACCTTTCACAATCTTGAAGATTTATTTTGGTTTATTTACTGCTTTTTCTATACATCCCTCTGAATACTTACTCTTTGTGAAGTTTATCAGGGTTGCTTGCGTCCCCTCCACCTGCCCCTACCTGCTTCTCCATTGCTCCTGCCCCTCCTGATCCTTGAAACAAATGTTTTCATTTATTTTACTTTTTTTGGAGAGCACAGCAGCTGCGCCAAATTCCAGAACTTTTGTGCACCTCTGCTGCTTCCTTGGCCCCACTCACTCCTTCACTGCTTTGCTGCTCTCCCACCAAACCAAGGTGCTCTGCCATTGCTCCCTCAGCACTTGCAGTTTCATTTAATTTGCTTTCAAAAGCTTTTTTGAGCAAATTAGATTTATTTATTTTATTTATCATTCTAATTGGTGTCCACCATCTTAGAAAAAAGAAAGAAAAGTCCTGAGTTCTCAATTAGTCAATCAATGGGTATCCAGAAAATCAAAAGTCCAACTTTATTATTTTTCCATTATCATGTTGTATGTCAACACCGTGGATACATAAACAAGCAGCCAATGCTACACAGCCAACAGCCAGACGCCAGCACGTGTTTCGTCATCAGACGAGGAAGCCTTCGACTTCCTCAGGGCTGCAAAATTAAATGGATGCTGACTTTAGTCCAGCTCTAGTGCTTAAAAAAGCAGGACACACTATCACCTACCAGAAAATGGTGTCCATGTTTCTAAAGGATATATCAAAATAAACAGATGCGCACAAGGACCTCTAGTGTGCAGGAAAGGCGAATCCAGGAACGCAGAGATGCCAAAAAGGACTGTGCCAAAGGAAGAATAGCCAAAAGGTATGTTAGCAATATAGATATATTAAGAACGGAAGGAGGAAGCTTAAAAACGTAGAGTAAGTAAATAAAAAGGAAGAAAAAGTAGTGTACAGAAAAGAAGAGAGTAACTTATTTAAACTACCTTCAACTAATATTTGCAGTAATACTCATCACGGTCACCAGCATCAATCCGTTACTGGTCAAGTAGTATTATATCAATCGATAACTCTACAAAAATACAAAATGTGTAAAGATGAACTCATGATGGTTCCAAACACAGTATTGTAACACAAAAGGTATCCAACTTGTTCTCCGAAATGGAATAAAAAAGAGGTTAGCCTTTGGATATTCTGGATACCCATTCATTGACTAATTGAGTGCTCAGGACTTTTCTTTCTTTTTTTGGTTATATTTACCTTGAGGTGTTTGTGTTTTTGAGGTTGTTTGGTAGCCAACCTTTGTACTAGAGCAACATCAAAAGATTTCCGTATATCTGTCCTGGATATCTGGTGAGCGCCTCTTGACCCCCCCTCACCCCCCCCGTTCCCCTCTTGCTGTCCACCATCTTAGATCGGTCAGTTAAAGAAAGATAAAGATTCCCACTTCCTTCAGTCATGAGTGTCTAGTTTTGGAGATGCCAATCAGCATTTGCTGGAGAGAGGTTGGCAGTGTTGCTATTCCTGTTGGCCCCTCTCAGAACCCTTGTTGGAGCTTGGAGGGAATGTTCTCAACAGGTTTGGAATCCGATAGCTATGCTTTATCTACTTGAAATGTGCTCATCCATGCACCAAATATAAAGTCCAGTCAGGTGTTCAGGGTGGTCATAATAAAGATGGATGAGAAAAATTTACATATAGGGAACATAATTTGCATATTAAGTGACCAGTCGGGAAAGTCAGCTGTGTTTAAATTTTCCATGACTGTACAAACTGAGCCCTGTTTTTATTTTCAGCTGCTTTTCAGTAGGAATAAAGGGCCAGATGTCGCATTTGCAACCACAAAATGATTTTTTTATGTACAGACACAATACTGTGATTCTACAGAATCGCAAACTGCGTTTGCGATTCAGTATTTTAAAGGAGGGTGTTTAGGGCGTCCTTCCAAATACTAAATCGTAGTGTATCAATGTTTTGCTGATACTTCAAAAGAGAAGGTAACCCGTTCCCAAATGGGAAAGGGTCCTCAAGGTACTCCTTCCCCTCTGAGTGTGTTAAAAAATATATTTTTAAGAATAGATAGTGGTTCTATGAAAGATAGCCAGCTCCTAAAAAATAAAAGCTGTACTTTTTTTGTTTTTAAACACATCACGTTTTCCTGTAAGGGAAACACGCCGCATTTGTTTTTAAAAAAAACGATAATTTACTTAAAAGCAATCACAGACCTCAGCAGTTGCCACCCCCATAATGGCTGTCCTTCCTAATGGGTTACAAACTGTAACCTACTTCATTAATATTCATGAGGCAGGTCGATTTATGTCCCACTAGGAATCACTATTTTAAATATAAAACTTTTATACATTGTGATTTTTGAATTGTGATTTGGTAAAATCCCAATTTCGAAATTACATTTGGTCCAAAATGTTTACAATGCAGCACAAAGCAGCACAAAAGGACTTTACCACATCCTAGTGAATCAAAGTCAAAAGAGTTTTATTTGCATAATTACTTAAAATTGTTACAAAATTCTCATGATAAAATTACAGTGCAAAATTTGTTAAAAATGCTGAAGTTATGGTCTCTCGGCCTCAATTTTTATTGGAGACAATGTGTATAAAATCCGAGGATTAGAGTGTCCCTGCTGGCCCACCACCTGGGTAGCCCTCCTGTTCTGTTTGTTCTAAACATTTTCTTGCCTCTTCCAGGAATTTGACTTTGCGGCATGCCAAGATTATGGAGGAACCTCCGAGCCAGCTTGTGACTGCATGTCTGCAGGGTTGAATGTTTAGCGCGTTGAGGATGGGTTTCAATAAGAGTCGTTTCTGGTTTATCAGGGCCGGACATATACAGAAAAGGTGGACAAGTGTTTCTGTTTTATGCCCACAGCGGCGACATTGTTTCGCCAGGTGGGATGGTTTTCAGGATGGTAGTAGATCTTTTGAGACATGCATCCCCATCCGATAGGCTATGAATGCCTTTTTGAGATAACCACTAAAGTGGGATACTAGATATGCCAGTGGTGTTAGGGTTGTAAAAGAGTTCATGATGGTCCAGCCATGCCGACGTTTTGCCAGTGTCTCTTTATCCTCCAGAAAGGATTTTCTTTTTGCTACCGCATTGGCTAGTTTGCTTAGCCTTGCCTTATCTGTCCCTGGTTTCCATACTGATTCCAGCTCCAATTTTTCCACACAGAATTTCAAATACTGTCCCCAGATTTTCAGGGTTTCGGTTTCCCCCCGTTTTGTGATTTCCTCCCAATTTAGCCAGTCCAGTGTGTCTGGGTCTGCAGATCGAAGTTTATAACAGAGTTTCACAAAGCGCTCATGCTCCGGAACTTCTGGTTTTGCAGGCCGAATTCGAGCCTGACTTGCGAGGCTGAGGCAGATTTTGGCAGTTTGAAGACCGCTTTGTAGATTTTAATCTGTAAATCGTTTAAAAGATCGGCCTCCTTGCCACACCATGTAACTAGACCATAAGATAGGGTGGGCATTATCTGCGCTGCCATTACTTTTAATAGATGGTTATAGTTGGGGCTGTCCATTTTTCCTCTAAGGGAACGGTATGCAAAAATTAAAGATTGTGCCTTTGGTTTTAATACTGTTTTGTGGTCCTTGTGATTTACTCCTTTTGTGATTGTTATTCCCAAATACTTATAATACTCTTGTTCTTTCACTGTTATCCCTTGGGCCATCCATTTGTACTTTAATTTTTGCGGGTCAACTAGACGGACCACTTTGTTTTTTTCTTTATTTAGGTCCAAGCTTTCCCGTTCGAAGTACGATGTTAATTTATTGATAGCTCTTTGTAAGCCGATTGGGGTTTTACTCAATAGTACAATGTCGTCGGCATATTGCAGGTAGTGTATTGGGTTCTTTACCAGATGTGGTGGGCGACTGTCTGCTGATCCTAGTGAGGTGTCCCCAATTATGTGCCTCTAAAATGCCCAGGTGCTTATTGATAACCAAGTTGTGCGTTCATCAACACTGCAGTCCACCTTGCTACCTGTAAAGGGCACATGTTAGGCAGGCACAGGGGAGCAGGGGAAGCACCATACGGCAGTCCAGCAGACACAAACGAAGCGATGAAGCATATAGTGGTCCACGTTACACCACTAGACAGGTCATAGCTTTACCCTGTCTTGGCTATCTTTTAATATTGGTGTTAGGAGCTACACCCTATTAAACTATTTTTTTGCTCCTTTTAACCAATTTTATCCACTCCTCCCTACACTTCCTGGTTTTCCTTGCACTGCACACTACACTTTTTATCCCTGTCAGTTACTTCACCAACACATATGGTCTTTACCAATACACCAACACTTACTTACCAACAGGGAGGTTCATTCCTTTCTGTTGTGAAACCAAGATCCAGTATAGTGTTGGTCCTCGGAGTCCCAAATGATGAAGGGCGGTTCCGAGTGGTGACTGATGGGAGCCAGAGACCAGACACTGTTCTTGATCTGGCATGTTTTTCATTGTTCCTTTCACAGTTATATGGCTAGTGGGAGCGCTACACCGTCTCTGTCTCTGTTAATCAGCCTGTCTTACTTTTGACCCTCTGGTACCCTTTTGTGATTTATGCATATAGTGGTCTAACTTATGTCAGTGGCAGAGGTCTCTCTTAGGTTTCACATCCCCACAAGACCTTGTGCCATTCTATGTCTGTCCTACTATTCCCCGAAACATATGAAACATTGGCTAAGACAAAGGGTCTGATTTATTTTAGCTGAATGTTCTTTCTCTGTAATGGGTGACCTTTAGATGCAAGAAAAGTTGCTATATGTTGTAATGCAGATTTCAGAAGCTTCCAACCCGAGCCGCTGCATGCAAAGAGAAACAAAGTAGCAGAGCTGCAGTGCACCTGCCAGTCCCTCAGAGAAGTAAGAGATGGAAGAGGGACAGAACAAAGTTAAAGACTAAGTAAGGATGTCTGGGTATTGAAAAAGGTAGTTGATATTCCAAAATTAATGGAATTTATGATTGCTTTCTGTCTGGCCAGTCTGTGAATCTATGGATAGAGAGTAGTGGAGCAGGTGGCATGCAAGCCGATGTTGGTATTTGTGGTGATTGCTTCACAGTCCATGTGTTGCAATAGAAACGCTGACAGGCGTCCAGTTACCAGTAAACAAAGACTGCAGTGTCCCATGTTTACTTCTTGCCCATGCAATCTCAGTGGCGGCTGGTAAGGAAGGCTGGTGGTGAGCGGGTTAGGGTGGAGATTAGAAAAATAGGGAAACAAAAGAAGACTTACTAGATCGTCACCAGTCACCCACTGCGTCCTTGCTGTTCTCTTGGCTCCCGGCAGCACGCAGGCTTCCAGACTCTGCTAGCCAATCACTACGCTGCTGTCACCAGCATGACAGCAGCATCGTGATTGGTCTGAGTGCCGTGGTCCGGTGCTCAGACAGGGAGTAGGAACCTGTCTATGTTCTCCACCCTGGCTGCATGCAATACAGCGGGTTGAGAACATGCTAAGTGCACATGACTGTTTGGTTGTCATGCGCACTTATGGTGCACGCTATACCACTCCCCCTCCCTCTGATGTGGCGAGGGCTTTCCCGCCCTGCCCTAACCTGGTTCTAAGCTCCACTAAAAATAAAATGATTGTAACGTTCTGGTTTTATCATTTTGTTTTCCCTTTGCACTGCTCTGAGAGCAGTGGGGCAGCGCTCCTCCGCCTTAGTTGAGGAGCCGCCGCTGTGGAAGCTACAGAATGGAGATGATTTTGCTGTCATGTGACATGCAGAGCAGTAATGATGATGCAGAGAACTGAGTTAAATAGTTTGTCTCTATAAATCTCAGCCTTTACAGTGCTTCTTAAGGAATAAAGTCATTGTGGGAGGAAGAAGCTGTGTGTCTGTGCCACAACAAGGACCCAGGCGCTGTTTTTTTTTTTCCAATGGCTAATTAAAAGTACAAACAGCGTCCGGCTCTTCCTGACACACAGACGCACAGCTCCTTCCATTCTCAATGCTTCTCATGGGCAGAAAAAGCACTGAGAGATGAAAGCGCTGTGTGCCCCTGCCCAAGAAGGAGCCAGGCGCTGTTTGGGTTTCTCTCTTAGGTAAAGAAAAAAATCTAAACAGCCCCTGGCTCTTTCACAATGCTTCTCATGAGCAGAAAACCATTGAACCCCGAAGGAGCCATCCTCAACAATGACAGAAATGAACCAGGAAGTGGGACTGCAAGGTTTGAGACAAGGAACATTCCTGTTTAGTAGAAGTGTGGTGGTTTTGTAACCCTGCTAATGTGGCATGCGATTGGACACTGATATAACAAAGAGCAGTAGAGGAAGGTTGAAGCAGCCATTGGTGGAGAACGAAGTATCCCAGAGACGCTAGATGACTGTGGCACAGCTTGACACCTACCACACTCCCCTTCGAATCCCCACCTTCAAGTTCATTTCTTCTGTTGGTGAAGTGGGAGTGATGGTGGGTGGTGGCAGAGGGATCTCAGCAGCTCCGCCTACCTTTCCTTTAGTGTCCATCCCTACCCACCTCCAGAAAAACTAGATTGGGCCGGTGGATATATCTAAGAAGGAGCCCGGGGTAGTGGGCACTTGGATTGCTCTGGCCACCATCCAGATACTGTGGAAAGACCTGAGAGGGGAGGGGAATCCCTCACCTTCCTTCTGACATGCTTGTGACATCCATCAGTCTGCATGGAAGTTGGCACCGAACCACTTCATTTGGCATTAGTTGATGCCACCACCCTTCACTCTACCAGGAGGGGGGCACATATGACATACATAGATGTCACAAGAACAGTTTGGGTACATCTTTTAATTACTTATATACGTTGCATGGGCATTCAAAGGATTTACTTTAGGCAGCAAAGGAGGAAACTACACCTGGTTTCCAGCTGTTTGATAAAATAATAACAAGGCAGTTTCTATTATTATAGATATTGAAAAGATAAGACAGAAATGAATTGCAATACATCGCCTATACGACAGATTCCACAATCTTTCCACTGTTGTTCTCCAACATATTTCATTTTTCAATGCCTCATTGTTCTGCCCTGTATGGAGGTCTTAGGCTATGCGAACTGCAGAGTTTCCATTACAGATAGCTGTATTGATTCTGCTCAATGTGTGAGCTGTTGCCATTGTTGTATTCAGTCTGGATATGAGAGGTGTCCCTAGCTGCCTGTGGATCACTGACATAATATCGAGGGACAAAATATAGACTACTAAAAATATCAATGCCAAACTATCGAAAGACAAAATATCGTATTTTTATCTACAAACAGGTAAGTACAAAAATATTGAATCCAAAATATCGTTTAAAAATATATACTTTGTAAAAATATCGAATTTCTTAAAAATAATGTAAAATTAAAAAAATACTAAAAATAAATAACTAAAATATACTTAAACATACATAAATAACCTTAAATTTATTAAATAACTAATTTAAAATATAAAAAAATAATATAATTTTATTTGTTAAAACATATATATATATATATATATATATATATATATATATATATATATATATATATATATATACATTTTTATATATATATATTGTCATAATATTATTAAAAAATATACAATATTATTACTGTAGGAGAGCGGGAGTGTAAAAATTACTATTCCCACTCCAGAGAGTGCAACAGTAGGGAAAGCGTTGGATAGCGTAGGGGTAAAAATTACTATTGCCACTCCAGAGAGTGCAACAGTAGGGAAAGCGTTGGAAAGCGTAGGGATAAAAATTCCTATTCCCACTTCAGTGAGTGCAACAGTAGGGAAGGCGTTGGATAGCATAGGGGTAAAAATGACTATTCCCACTCCAGTGAGTGCAACAGTAGGGACAGCGTTGGATAGCGTAGGGGTAAAAATTACTATTCCTACTCCAAAGAATGCAACAGTAGGGAAAGCGTTGGATAGTGTAGGGGTAAAAATGACTAATCCCACTCCAGTGAGTAAAACAGTAGGGAAAGCGTTGGATAGCGTAAGGGTAAAAATTACTATTCCCACTCCAGTGAGTGCAACAGTAGGAAAAGCGTTGGAAAGCATAGGGATAAAAATTACTATTCCCACTACAGTGAGTGCAACAGTAGGGAAAGCGTTGGATAGCGTAGGGCTGAAAATTACTATTCCCACTACAGTGAGGGAAACAGTAGGGAAAGCGTTGGATAGCGTAGGGGTAAAAATTACGATTCCCACTCCAGTGAGTGCAACAGTAGAGAAAGCGTTGGATAGCGTAGGGGTAAAAATTACTATTCCCACTCCAGTGAGTGCAACAGTAGGGACAGCGTTGGAAAGCGTAGGGGTAAACATTACTATTCCCACTCCAGTGAGTGCAACAGTAGGGAAAGTAAATACTTGATATATTATTTAAAATATATATATTTTAATATCTATAAAAAGTTAATTAAAAGTAATCACCAATGTAATATAATATAATAATTAATCAATTAAAAATACAAATAAAAATTTATTATTAGAATTAATTACCTATTAATACACATTAATTACACATAAACAATTAATTGCCAATTGAAAATGAATTAACAATTAATTCAAAATAAATACCAATAAATAAATTTAATTATTTGATTAATTATATTTACATTACTTCCCTCCCTATTCCCCTATAAACCCGCAGCCCGCTACAGAAAATAAATGTGTAAAATTAACATAATTATCAATTAAGTAAAATTAATTGCCAATTACAATTTAACTAATTACCAAATAAAAATGAATTAACAATTAATTCAAAATAAATACCAATAAATAAATTTAAATATTTGATTAATTATAATTAAATTACTTCCCACCCTATTCCCCTATAAACCCACAACCCGCTACGGAAAATTAATTAATAAAATTAACATAACTATCAATTAATCAATTAAGTAAAAATATTTGCCAATTAAAATTTAATTATTACCAAATAAATATTAATTAACAATTAATTCAAAATAAATACCAATAAATAAATGTAAATATTTAATTAATTATAATTAAATTACTTCCGATCCTATTCCCCTATAAACCCACAACCCGCTACAGAATTTAATTACGTAAAAATTAAATAACATAAAATTCATTACTTAAAATAAATTATAACATAAATATACACTTTTCACACATATACTAACATACAAAACACTATAAAAAATTCGATATTTTTAAAAATGCGATAGTTTTAATAACCTATATTATATACTTCGATATTTTGACTTTCTATATTTATAAAATTCGATATTACATTACTTACCTTAAAAACGATATTTTTGATGACTATATTCTGTCCATTCGATATTTTGTCCATTCTATATTTTGAAGTCGATATTTTGTCTATTCGATATTTTGAAGTCGATATTTTGTCTGTTTACCGTGTGATTGAAGCCTGCACTGCTCTTGCTAGTACTCTACAGACTTAGCTCTGGAACTTGTTCCACAAAGCCTGTACTTTTTGAACAGAAATCGTACAGAATGGTGACTTTTCATCAGGACAGTCATCCATGCCAAGCACTTGTGCTGTGTGAGGGAAGCTTGCTTTGCAAAGGTTTGTTTGGTACCACTTGTGTATGAGATGTTTGCTACTGTACCTGCTGTGTATTAGGGAAGCTCACATCACAGCTGCTCGTCCAGGACATTTACTTTGTTGGAGAAGAGCATATGCTAAAGATATATTGAACGAGGAAAGCTTGCCCTTTCCACCAGTGCCGTGGCTAGTCTGTTTGTCTAGTTAAAACTCTGTGTGTGAGCCAAGGGAAGCTTGCACTGCAGTTACTTTTAAAATTGTTTTACTGTGTGTCGTTGTTGATATCAGGACTCTACAAAATCTGAGTTCTTATAGTCTGCCCACATGTATTATCCTGTGTGTGAGGGAAGCTTGAACTGTCAGGGAACCCTTTAAAGCAGATGATTGTGCTGTGTCGGTTTTTAAAAGATTCTTGAACTGTGGGTGCTGGTACTGTTCCCGCTGTGTGTGATGGGACCTTACACTGCTGATGTGTATCCCTTTGACAAGTACGCACACCTGGTACCTGTTCTATGTGAGTGGAGCTGGGAATGTGAAACCCCTTCTGCATGGTCCCTGATGTATGTGAGGGGATATTGAGCCAGGTGCTTGAACTAAACCTGCTCTGTGTCTAATATAAGCTTGAACTGCTTGGTAAGTATTGTGTGTGTGGGATTGAAACTGACACGGGTGCATGTACTGGAACTGCTCATTCTGCGAGGGAAGCTTGCATTGTGGATAACTGTGCTGTGTCTGCACTTTGTGTAAGAGAAGATTGCCATTGCAGTGTCTGTTCTGCATGAGAGTCACACAAAGCTTTCACTATAAATGCCTGTATTATATTACGTCTGCATGTGAGTGAAGCTTATTCTTCTGTTACCAGTACTTCCCACAGTATGTGTACTGACATTTGCACTGCTGTCCTTGCTGTGTATGATCTGTGTGTGAGGCGAGGTATGCCTGCACTGCCAGTGCTCATAATGTATAAGTTATGTGCATGACGGAAGCTTGCAGTTCTGTTATATGTTGCTGCACAATCTGGAATCTACGCTCTTGTCCTATGGTGCCTTTTCTGTGTGCGAGGGAACCTTTCACTGCAGCTGTATTTGTTCAGTTGGTTAGAGAAGTTTGCACTGCAGCCAACAGTGCTATAATCAATCTGAGAAATGGAAGCTTGGAATCAATGCCTGTTCTTTGTGTGAGGGAAGCTTGCAATGCACATGCTTTTCATGAGGACAAAGATCTACATCCTGAGCTTGTGATGTAGGGTCAAGAGGCTCGTGCTACTTACCTGCCCTAAATGTAGGGGACAATTTCACTGTAGATACATGACCTGTACCTGCAGTGAGTATGAGTGGACTGCAGATCATGTACTGTACCTGGACTGAGTAAGAGGGAAATGTAGTTGAATGCACTGTACCTGCAGTGAGTATGAGTGGACTGCAGATGCATGCACTGTACCTGCTGTGAGTATGAGTGGACTGCAGATGCATGCACTGTACCTGCAGTGAGTATGAGTGGACTGCAGATGCATGCACTGTACCTGCTGTGAGTATGAGTGGACTGCAGATGCATGCACTGTACCTGCAGTGAGTATGAGTGGACTGCAGATCATGTACTGTACCTGCAGTGAGTATGAGTGGACTGCAGATGCATGCACTGTACCTGCAGTGAGTATGAGTGTACTGCAGATGCATGCACTGTACATGCAGTGAGTATGAGTGGACTGCAGATCATGTACTGTACCTGGACTGAGTAAGAGGGAAATGTAATTGAATGCACTGTACCTGCAGTGAGTATGAGTGGACTGCAGATGCATGCACTGTACCTGCGGTGAGTATGAGTGGACTGCAGATGCATGCACTGTACCTGCAGTGAGTATGAGTGGACTGCAGATGCATGCACTGTACCTGCAGTGAGTATGAGTGGACTGCAGATGCATGCACTGTACATGCAGTGAGTATGAGTGGACTGCAGATCATGTACTGTACCTGGACTGAGTAAGAGGGAAATGTAGTTGAATGCACTGTACCTGCAGTGAGTATGAGTGGACTGCAGATGTATGCACTGTTCCTGTGGTGAGTATGAGTGGACTGCAGATGCATGAACTCTACCTGCAGTGAGTCTGAGGGGACTGCAGATGCATGCATTGTACTTGCAGTGAGTATGAGTGGACTGCAGATGCATGCACTGTACTTGCAGTGAGTATGAGTGGACTGCAGATGCATGCACTGTACCTGCAGTGAGTATGAGTGGACTGCAGATGCATGAACTCTACCTGCAGTGAGTCTGAGGGGACTGCAGATGCATGCATTGTACTTGCAGTGAGTATGAGTGGACTGCAGATGCATGCACTGTACCTGCAGTGAGTATGAGTGGACTGCAGATGCATGCACTGTACCTGCAGTGAGTATGAGTGGACTGCAGATGCATGCACTGTACCTGCGGTGAGTATGTGTGGATAGAAGATGCATGTACTGTATCTGCTCTGAGTATGAGTGGACTGCAGATCATGTACTGTACCTGTACTGAGTATGAGGGAAATGTAATTGCATGCACTGTACCTGCAGTGAGTATGAGTGGACTGCAGATGCATGTACTGTACCTGCGGTGAGTATGTGTGGTTGGAAGATGCTTGTACTTTACCTGCAGTGAGTATGAGTGGACTGCAGATGCATGCACTGTACCTGCAGTGAGTATGAGTGGACTGCAGATGCATGTACTGTACCTGAGGTGAGTATGAGTGGACTGCAGATCCTGTACTGTACCTGGACTGAGTATGAGGGAAATGTAGTTGCATGCACTGTACCCGTAGTGAGTATGAGTTGACTGCAGATGCATGCACTGTACCTGCGGTGAGTATGTGTGGATAGAAGATGCATGTACTTTACCTGCAGTGAGTATGAGTGGACTGCAGATGCATGCACTGTACCTGCAGTGAGTATGAGTGGACTGCAGATGCATGTACTCACTGTACCTGCGGTGAGTATGAGTGGACTGCAGATCCTGTAATGTACCTGGACTGAGTATGAGGGAAATGTAGTTGCATGCACTGTACCCGTAGTGAATATGAGTGGACTGCAGATGCATGCACTGTACCTGCGGTGAGTATGTGTGGATAGAAGATGCATGTACTTTACCTGCAGTGAGTATGAGTGGACAGCAGATGCATGCACTGTGCCTGCAGTGAGTATGAGTGAAATGTAGTTGCATGCACTGTACCTGCAGGGCGCATGAGTGAAATGTAGCTGCATGCACTGTACTTGCAGTGAGTATGAGGGAAATGTAGTTGCATGCACTGTACCTGCAGTGAGTATGAGTGGACTGCAGATGCATGCACTGTACTTGCAGTGAGTATGAGTGTACTACAGATGCACAAAATGTACCTGCAGTGAGTATGAGTGGACTACAGATGCATGCACTCTACATGGAGTGAGTATGAGTGGACTGCAGATGCATGCACTGTACATGGAGTGAGTATGAGTGGACTGCAGATGCATGCACAGTACCTGCGGTAAGTATGTGTGGATAGAAGATGCATGCACTTTACCTGCAGTGAGTATACGTGTACTGCAAATGCGTGTACTGTACCTGGACTGAGTATGAATGGACAGGAATCCAGATGCATGAACTGTACCTGCAGTGAGTATGAGTGGACTGTAGTTGCATACAGTGTACATGCAGTGAGTATGAGGGGACTGCAGAAGCATGCTCTGGACCTGCATTGAGTATGAGTGGACTGTAAATGCATGCACAGAACCTGCAGTGAGGATGATTGAACTGCAAATGCATGTACCATATCTACCTTGAGTATGAGTGCACTGTAGAACCCCCTCACCCCCCAAACCACACATCCTACCTCAAAGTAACTGGAACAGAATCAAAGAATCCCTATGGAACTCCAGACACAAAGAAACCAGGATCGACCCCGCGTCCACCCTCACACTCAATCTCCAGGTCATCTCTAAGTGAATCTCCTCCGCTGTCGACACCATCGCCTCATGAAGAACACCACCAGCCGCAGACCCTTCAAACATGCCAGCTGATTCACCCCTGAACTTCTGACCATCAAACGTGACTGCAAGAGACTGCAAAGACGATGGTGTTCCAGCAAAAACCCCACCGACCTCAGCTCATTCAAGGCCACCCTCAACAATTACCACAACCACCTCAGGGAGACCAAGAAAGATGCCCTCAACAAACGTATTGAGGCAAGTGCCAACCGCGCCCAGGAACTCTTCAGCATCGTCAGAGAGTTCTCCTGCCCAGCCGCCACCAAAAACACAATTTACCCCTTATAGGTCCTTTACGACACCCTTTTTTTTCTTTTCCTTTTTTTTTTTTTAGTCCTCATTGTGCAACATTTATAGTAAGGAATTCTCAGGGTCTCCCTTTCCTTTATCCGATCTATACCTTCGCTGCCAACAGAGGTGGAGCCTGGCAGAAAAGAGAAGATTCAGAAAAAGAGGAACCCCTTACTTCCGATTACTTTAAGAGAAGGTTACTTTTCGGGGGGGGAGGGTGAGCTAGCCACTATGGCTACTCTTTTTGGCCTTCATCTATTTTAAGTTGCTCGCACTTAATCATAGGACTTGATAACACAAAATAAGGAGTACATGTGGTTGGTTTAGTAACAACGAACACTAAGATACAATCATGTTAACCCATATGAAGATTTTCCCATATCACCCAGAAGCTAAACTTTTTAGAAAAAGGTTTCTTTTTTTTGTCCTGATTATAAACTTTTAACACTGACGATAACCATTCCCTATGAAATGGAGGAGTTGGACTAATCCATTTTACACATATCTCTCGCCTAGCCAAAAGTGTCAATAGGAAAACCGTATTTTCCTCAAATTTTGTTAATTTTTCCGCCATAGTAGAGCCCATCACCCCAAAAATAACTAGGTCAATACTCACAGTTAGATGTTTTCCAACTACCTCTTCTAGCGTCTTACCCACATCCTTCCAGAAACCTTCGAGATGGGGGCACTGCCGGAACATATGCAGGTCATCGGCCCTCTGTAGACCGCATTTGGGGCAACTCTTCACTGTAGACCCGCTGAATTTTTATAGCTTTTCCGGTGTCCAGTATGCTATTTGGATGGTATATAAATGGTTTCCTTTCAGTGCAGCAGATGTGACAATTGCCCAGCATTTGCTCATTGATACTTGCCATAGATTATTTGTGTCCATCGTTGGCAGCTCTTTCCCCCATGTTCTCTCTGGTATCCGAAAGTCTTCCTCCCCTGCTGAGATTAGGGCCCAGTACCAATACGATATTTCTTTCGTAAAGGGTTTTTCCAGCATCTTTACTTCTAGCGGTTGGTTTCCTTTTCTAACTTCTTTTTGTGACTTTGCCCAGCTTAAGAGTTGATAATATTTAAACTTAGATAATAATGAATTTGTGTTTTAGATAGGATCTCCCAATCCAGGATCTTGTTCTGAAACAGAAGTTGTCCCCATTCTATTATTCCAGCTGATTTTAGGGGGGTTGCAAGACAGTCTTTAAGAGACTCTGGAGTGCTTGGCGAGTCCCAAATCGGGGCTTTGTCACTGTAGAGAGGGATATCTAAAGTAGATCTTATGCAGTACCACAATTTGGCGGCTGACTTCAATGTCTTCAGCTTTTTCTTTTTTGAAAAATGTCGGATGTCTGAATTTAAATAGGAAGTGGCTGGTGTTATTTGTAATTTTCTGTAGATACGTTGGGTAGTCTTCATATGGACCTAACATTATCCTGCCGAGTTTGAATTGGAAAGCTCTATAGTATTCTAGGAGGTCAGGGCTAGCTAACCCTCCTTGTTCCTTTCTTCTCATTATTTTGCTCCAGCCGATTCTTGTTTTTTTTGAGGACCAAATAAAGCTCGAAAGATCTCCCTTAATTTTCTTTATGGTCTCCCTTTTAAACTCCAATGGGATGGCACCAAAAACAAAAGTAAATTTCGGCAGGACTGACATTTTAACGATGTTTGATTTACCCAAAGTCGATAGTGGTAAACCACTCCAAACTTTCAGCAATTTTTTCACCTCCAACTCTATTCTGTGAATGTTAATCTGGGCTACCTTATCTAGATCTTTGATTAATTCAATACCCAAGTATCTAATTTTGTCCTTATTGTGGGGGCCTAAGTATGGTCATGGTTTCTGTCTTAGATTTATTTATTTGGTAGCCAGAAATTTTTCTGAAACTGATTAAGGTTTCTTCTGTTGCATTTTGGGCCTCCTTCAGATCGCAGGTAAAGATCATAAGATCGTCGGCGTAAAGTGCCACTTTTTTATACCAGTCTTGATAACAAAAGGGAGCAATTAATGGATGATTCCTAAGACGTTCCTCCACTGGCTCGATGTAAAAATTAAACAACAGTGGAGAGAGGGGGCACCCCTGACGTGTTCCCCTCTTTTTATTTGGATGTTTTCTGTTAGGTCACCATTGATTAATATTTTTTGCTTTAGGGGAACTATAAATATTTTCCACCATATTCAATATATTTGCCCTTAAATCTAATTTTTTTAAGACCTCACTCAGATAGATCCAGTTCACTCTATCGAACGCCTTAGCAGCGTCAATTGTAATTATAGATAGAGGTAACTTCTCACAAGTGGCAATATCAATCGCTCCAATAAGCTCATGTGTTAAGTGTTGTAAATGTCTTCCTGCCACAAAACCTTTTTGGTTGGGGTTTATCAGGGACCCTACAATTTTCCCAAGTATTTTCGCCATGATTTGTGTAAAGATTTTATAGTCACAATTTAAAATGGATATTAGGTGATAGGACTCGCATTTGTTTGAGTTCTTGCCTGGTTTTAAGAGGATGGAGATTGTTGCGTCATTCCAAGACTCTGGGAGTTTACCATTATCGAGAAAAATTTTATTAAAGAGGGCCGTAAGGGGGATGACCAATGCATCTTTTAATTTCATATAAAACTAATTTGGAAGGGCATCGGGACCAGCAGCCGTGCCTCTTTTTAAGTTTTTTATAATGCCTTCTACTTCTTGAGTTGTTATTTCTGCATTAAACTTATTTTTCTCCTCCCATGCAAGACTAGGGGTATTTTGTCGATCTAAGAATTTATGTATTTCCTCTACCGTCAGGTTACAATCCTCAGAATAAAGATCTGCAAAAAAGGCGGTGAATTCTTGTTTTATTATCACTTCCTCAGAGCTATTATGGGATGAATTACGTGGCTCTATAGTCCCAATTTTATTTCTAGACCTATCAGTTTTCGTTTTCCAGGCTAACAATTTTCCGCACCCTTCCCCATACTCGTAATGGGCCAGTTTGCTGCACTCCCACCTCTACCTGATTTTATCCTCCAATATTTCTGATAACATGAGCTTTTTCTTTAATCTCTCGGTTTCTAGCTCTAGCCTTTCAGTATCGGCAAATATTTGCCGATCTAATAATTGAATATTACCTTCTAGCTTCTGGATCTCGTTTTTAAGACCCCTAGATTTATAAGTTGCTACGTTTAGAATCGTCCCCCTGATCACTGCCTTATATGCGTCCCACATCATTTGAGCTGAGACGCCATCATTGTTAAACTCAAAATATCGATCTGTCTCCTGTTTAAATTGTTCACATATTTGGGGGTCCAAAAGAATTGTACGATCCATCGTCCATCTAGGGACCTTCATTTCATCTCTTATTTGAATCGTAATCTGTACTGCCGAGAGATGAACAGGGAGGTGAGCTACTTTTTGTATCTTCTCCAATAGCCCTTGGTCTATTAGGACCCCCTTGTGGACTACTTCTAACACAAGATCACTGACATCTACAACAACTGTGACCCACAACCCATGGACCTCAGTATCCTCCACACACCAATCAACGCTACACTTAGCCACCATCTCACGGACTTGAAACAGCTCTCAATCCAAGACACCAGCAACATCATGAACTAAATCCACTCCAGGGCACCCACGGACCCCTGCGTGCAACACATCTACAACCTAGGAAGGGAGGAAATCAGCATCAACCTCACAGAGATCCTCAACTCCTCAATCACCACGACAACCGTCCCCGACACATGGAAGGACACAGAGGTGAAGCCGCTCCTGGAAAAACCCTGCACTGACTTCAACAAGCTCAAGAACTAGCACCCCTTCTTGCTCCTCCCCTTCCCCGCCAAGGTCCTGAAGAAAGTCACCAACAGCCAACTCACAGAGTACCGCAAAGAAAGCAACCTGCTTGATGCCTCCCAATCCGGTTTAGGGTCCAACCACAGCACTGAGACCACCCTTATCGCAGTTACGGATGACATAAAATGCCTCCTAGACCAAGGAGAAACAGCAGCACTCATCCTCTTTGACCTCTCAGCGACTTTTGACAAAGTCTCCCACCACACCCTCATCACCTGACTGCAAAACATGAGCCTTTAAGGCAAAGTCCTCAACTGGATCTCATCCTTCCTCTACGGTCAGATACAGAGGATTCACCTACCACCTTCTCTTTCACACACAAAAACATCATCTGCGGTGTACCCCAGGGTGCCTCACTAACCCCACCTCTTTAACACATACATGATGCCACTGGCAGACAACGTCCGCACCCACAGGGTGAACATCATCTTATACAGCAACAATTCTCAGTTCATCCTATCCCTCACTGAAGACCCCGACACCACCAGATCCAACTTCCAAAACACCATGTCTGATGACGCCACCTGGATGAAGGCCACCTGCCTAAAGCTCAACTTGGACAAAATGGAGGTGCTCCTCTTTGGGAACAAGCCATCTCTCTGGGCCGACATCTGGTGGTCCACCTATCTCGGCCACTCACCCATCCCCTCCAACCACACATGCAACCTTAAAACCATCCTAGACAGCCAACTGACCATGAAACAACAGGTCAACGCCGTATCATATGCATGCTCTGCAAGATCTTCTGCTGGATCAACATTTTACACCAGGAAACCAGGAACCAAGCCATCATAGCCAGCCGCCTGGACTACGGCTACACATTCTATGCCGGAACAACCAAACAGCTCCTCAACTGCCTCCAGACCCTCCAGAATACCGCAGCTAGACTCATTCTCAACCACCAAAGTAGAATCAGCATCGTCCCCCACCTCAGGACCCTGAACTGGCTCCAGGCCAGTATATATGCTTCTTCAATGTCCTGACTCATGCCTACACAGCCTTCCACAACGCCGGACCTGCCTACATCAACCACCGCATGACTTTCCATTGTCCAACCAAGGAGCACCACTCTGCCTTCCTCACCTGAGTTTGTACCCCCCCCCACATCTTTTGAAACCGTTGTGGAGGGCGTTCTTTCTCCTATCTCGCTGCCAAATCTTGGAACAACCTACCTCTCAACCTGCACACCTCACCCTTACTGGAAGACTTCAAGAGGAGGCTCAAAATGTGGCTTTTCAACTAACGCTCACAGAATCCCAGCGCCTGGAGAACACTCAGGATGACAAGTCGCGCTCTACAAGACTGACAGATTGATTGATTGATTCCAAATGTGGGCAGTGTACCTGCTCTGAAAACTAGTGGACTGCATATGCACGTACTGTACCTGCACTGAGTAGGAGTAGACTGCATATGCATGTTCTGTACCTTCAGTGAGTATCAGTGGACAACAGATGCATGTACTACACATGCGTGTAAATGCATGCACAGCACCTGCACTGAGTACAAGTGGACTGCAGATGCATGTACCTTTCCATGCATTGACTATGACGGAAACACTGTGTATGCTTCTTTCCTACCTGCTGTGTTTGTTAGAAAAACTTGCACCGTGAATGCCTCAACTGCACCATTGGGTGACGAAAGCTAGAACTGCAGGTGCCTGTTCCAAACTTGTGTTGTGTGAGAGAAGCTTGCCCTTCAGTTGCCAGTGATGTATCTAGTCTGTCTGTGTAATGGAACATTGCAAACCTGCCCTTGCTGTGCATCTTCTGTGTGTGAGCCATGGAAACATGTATAGTATTGGCTGCATATGAGGGAATCATGAGTTAGCATACCTGAGGCCCTATTACATATAGGACACACTTTCCCTTTTTGCACCTTGACAGAGCTGCTTCAAACAGGTGCACAATGAGAAAACGGGGAACGTGCGCCCTATTATGTAGAATGCATTACCCTCAGGGCAGCTGCAAACTGAGTGCTGTCCTGGGGGCAGAGCATTCTAGGGAGATGTCTGGGGGGTGAATAGGACCCCTATGGACCCCTACAGAGGGTTGCCATCAGGGGGCACACTAACAGCGCGCCACCTTTTTATGGCTCAATATCTGTGCACCTACTGACAGCTTCTTTGCCTCTGCACCCGCATCGATAATACAGTATGGGTGCAGAAGCACAGAGATTCCCTCATTTGCTTGTATCAAGTCCCCCAAGCAAATGAGAAACACCGTCTTGAAAAAGCACTGGTGCTACATGTGTGCCAACTCTATCTGTATTACAGAAAGGGTTGCATAAGCGCCTGTGACACTGTGTGTGTACTCAAAGCAGGCACACACGCCCTTAGCTCTCTAGAGCACAAGGTATAATACGGGGTCAGATGTTAATCCTTTACCTGTTATGTGTGTGGAGAAGCATGCACAGTGGCGGCTACTCCACTAGGGCGGAGGAGCATCGCCCCACTTCTATTGGAGCAGTGCAAAAAGGAAAAATACCATGATAATTATACAATGATATTATCAATTTATTTTTCCATACTGAGGCAGTTTTGCTTACTTTATGGGGTGGGGCGGGACTGGGCTGTCATCACAGCCAGCAGAGGGAGGAGTGGGAAGGGCACTTAAGTGCGCATGTCAGCTTAGCCGGCCTCTTGTGCCGGCCAAACAGACATGCTCACATAGCATTTCTCCACCCGGCTGTATTCCACAGGCTGATGGAGAACATGCACAGGCTTCCACTCCCTGCTGAGCACTGAAAAGGCTTCTCAGACCAATCACAAGGCTGCTCTCATGCTAGTGACAGCAGCGTTGTGATTAGCTTAGGGGAGTCTAGGAGCCTGTGTGTGTCCGTGTGTCAACAGAAGTGGTGGAGGGAGAGGCGCCGCCAGCAGCCAGATACATGAAATTGTATTTTTCTTTACCCCCGCCCTATCCATACTATTCCGTGACAGCCGCCACTGAGCTTGCAGTTTGGATGATGGCACTGCACTCACCCTTTTTAAATGGGAAATATGCTTTGCAGATCTTTGAAGAAGCTTCTACTGTACCTGTTGTGTGTGTACTAAACAATATGATCCAACAGATGTCTACTCTACTTAACTGTTCTGTGCTTTTTCCTTGAATAAAGGAAGCTTGCACAACATTTTCTGTGCCTCGGTGTGCCTATTTGCAGTGAGAGAAGCTAACACTCCAGAGGCCTGTAATGCAACTTATGATCAGGTTTACAGTTTCCTCCAGGGTCGGTTTTGTGAGTTTGTCAGAGAATTTTTGGAGACCTTGTGGTGCTTCGTGTGTCTTTTATGTACTGCGGTAGGAACTGTGCCCTCATCACCACTTCACCGCAGTGGCGTTTAGTGACTTATAAAAATGGTGAGCGCTATAGGTAATAATACAGACATAAAATGCATCAAAATAAACATTAAATAAAGAATAACAGTTGCACTTTCCTTAGCCTGCAGCACGTCCTTGATGTTCTCCAATACCTGGTTCCAGACTCCTCTGAGACCGAGGTCCCACAGCCAACTACCTTATCCTATCCAGACGCTGCTCTTAAGCTGTTAACCAGCATGAGTGAGGTGTCTGGATTGGCTGGAGCGGGCTGATTCAGCAATCCGTCTAAAACAGCTGACTTGGAGCGGTCTAAAACATACATGTCGGGCTGGCCGTAGTAAGATAGCTGGCCAAATCGACATGCGCACTTCAAAATGAAGTGGTCACTCCTCATTGCTGCCAATCAGCAGCAACGACACTCCGTTTAGGTAGAGAGTAAATGGGAATAAAATTATTTTATTACTATTTTATTTCTTCAGCTTTCTGCAGCAGTGTGGGGGGTTGATTTTTTTGTTTGAATATCTTTTATTGCATTTCTTATTTGAGGTTACATAACAAAGCAGTGGTCTTGTACAGGATGGCCTTGTTTTTCCTATTCTCCCTGTTGTGCATAATAAAAGAAAAGTAAATAGCAAGAATTCGAGTCACCAGTGTACAAAGATATACACAGTCAACAACAGTTCGCTAAGTAAACAGTTTCTGCCATACATTTCCGGCAAATCAAACCTCCGGGTCAGGGCACCTTTTCCAGAAAACGAAAGTCCCGGAGTAATTGAGATCTCTTGAAAACATTTAGGATAACATCCACCAAATCAAATCAGTTACATACCGACTAATGGGTGCCATCCCATTTGGATGGAACATAATGCAAAAGGAAATCAGGGCATACAATGTGTTGCGGTGT
The DNA here is from genome assembly GCF_964263255.1 of Lissotriton vulgaris. NCBI lineage: Eukaryota > Metazoa > Chordata > Amphibia > Caudata > Salamandridae > Lissotriton > Lissotriton vulgaris. The sequence continues at coordinate 66,059,625 of NC_141687.1, forward strand.
ACCTGGTCATGTACAGCACTCTTATCTTATCTTATCTTAAGGGGATTTTGTATAGCGCTCTGTCACCATAAGTTTCCTGGCGCTGATTGAATGCTGAAAGGTGTAGGCACCGGGGTCTAGTCAGACTGTGTAAAAAGAAAAGTTTTCAGAATTTTTCTGAATTCCAGAAGAGAGTTAGAGGATTTGAACGGGAGAGGCAGTGGGTTCCAGAAGTTGGGAGCTAAGTGAGCGAATCTGCGGCCACCATATTTTTTAAGCTTAATTGAGGGGGTAGCTAGAAGCTGGTGATGAGAGGACCGTAGGTTGCGTGCCGGACGGTAGGGGATGACCAAGGATTTGAGAAAGGCGGGAGAGGTCCCAGAGACAGCTTTGAATGCCAGGCAGCCGATCTTAAATGCAGCCCTCCGTTCAACCGGCAGCCAATGAAGTTTGCGAAGTAATGGCTTCGCAGACTGCCACTTCGGGGTCTTGTAGACCAGCCTGGCCGCCTGGTTCTGTACTATTTGAAGCCTGTGAAGCAGGGTAGGCCATGGTACAGAGAGTTTGAAAAATCCAGGCGGGACAGTATCAGGGCAATCAGGACTTGTATTAGAGCCTCAGGTGTAAGGAGGTGGGAGACTTTCCTGATTTTTCTGAGCTGGAACATGCATTATGACATGACAGCACCTACCTGGGGCTTGAGGGAGAGCTCCGGGTCGATAATGACCCAAGGCTTTTTACTGACTTGGCTAGAGCAGGTGGGGGGTCAGGCTCCACCGGCCAGAACTGTGGGCCCCAATATGTGGGGCTATTGCTTGGGAGAATTAGCTCTGTTTTCCCCGGGTTCAGCTTGAGCTGGTTAAGGTTCATCCAATGTTGGATGTGGAGCATCACCGCTTGACAGTCAGTGGCTGCATTTGGAGTGTTGAGGGGGAAGATGATTTGCAGATCGTCTGCATAATTGAAGACGGTGATGTCCCACCTCTTCAGGGAGTGAATAAGTGGTTGGAGATAGAGATTAAAAAGCAGAGGGGACAGGGAAGATCCCTGAGGCACTCCGCAGGTAGATGGCACCTTGGCAGCCATGAAAGGGCCTAATCGAACCGCTTGGGTTCTGCCCGATAAGAAGGATTTGAGCCAGGCAGAGGCCAGGCCCTGGATGCCGGCCTGTTCGACACGGTGAAGAAGGATGTTATGGTCCACAGTGGCGAACGCTGCTGACAGATCTAATAGGACGAGCGCTTGAGGTGCCTCTTTGTCGGCATTGCCCCTTAGAGAATCCATGACTGCCAGGATCACAGCCTCGGTGGAGTGGGCTGGTCTGACACCCGCCTGGTTGGGTTTGAGATAGTTGGAGCACTCGATGAATTGAGAGAGGCAGCTGGTGACATGCGCCTCCAAAAGGTTGGATAGGTAGGGCAGACGGGTGATAGGCCGATAGTTGGCAAGGTCCTCTAGGTCGGCACCAGGTTTATTTAGCAGAGGCACCAGGATTGCCTTCTTAAAGGAGTTGGGCACTGTGCCTGTCTCAAGGGAAGTGTTTAACAGGGGTAGAATGCCGTCCGGCAGGGCCAGGCAGATGTCGTGAAACACAGAGGTGGGACAGCAGTCGTTGGGTGAGCCTGATTTGACTCGAGCAGCGAGTTTGACTAGGATGTTGGAAACAAGGGTCGGAAAGCTTAGAAGCGAGAGTGGGTTTCCGGGGGAGGAAAGAGATATGGCGGCGGGGGGGGGGATAGGGGGCATAGTATTCTTAATCTTAGTGATTTTATCGATGAAGAACCTGTTTAGAGCATTGCAGGACTCTTGGGTGGGGGTCTAGGAAGGAAGGGTTCTAGCGTCGGACGTGAGCTCGCTCATAACTGTAAAGATCTCTTTGGACTTATTAGGGGCAGTGAGAATCCTTTCAGAGATATGTAGGGATTTTGCTGCCAAGATTGCACTTTTGTATTTGTTTCGTGCAGTGACGTATAACTCTCTGTCGGAGGGCAAGTAGTTACGTCTCCACCAGAGTTCCATCTGGCGTAATTCAAGTTGCTGAGTTTTCAGGGTGGTGTTAAACTACCTGTGTGATTTGCTATGCCTGGAGCGGGGGTATCTGGAGAGGGGGGCGAATTGGTCGCTGGCCTTGGTGATCCAACCAGAGAAGTCTTCCTCCAGTGTGTGAAAAGTCACGGCACTGAGCGGATGGGGGCGAGTATCAGCCAAGAACTAAAGGAAGCCTTGGGAGTCAAGTGCACTCCATTTGCGGGCAGCCCCACCTGTGAGTGGGGGGACCTTTACCCGACCCCTGAAAGTGATCACGGCGTTGATCATATAATATCCGACCAGATGCAGGGCGTGATCACGGGGCAGGAGAGCGTAAGGTTGTGGGTCCAGATATGGTCTAATATGTGGCCCCTGATGTGGGTGAGAGCGGTGACGAGTTGAGTCAAGTTAAGGCTGGAGAGAACTTCGAACAGCTCAGCCCCATGAGGGCCAGTGTCGCAGTCGTTGTACCAATAGTTGAAATCGCCGAAGACAGCGACTCGAGCAGAAGAAGTGATCAAGTTGGCTAGCTGTTCGCTGAGGGCAACTGGAAACAGAGGCATAAGGTGGGGAGGGCGATAGAGAACGATAAGGGTAAGAGCTCCCTCTCCAGTTTCCAGGCTAATGATGAGGTTGTCCACATCAGCGAGGATAAAGGAGGACGTGGAGATAAATTTGAACTCCTTTCGAATGACAGCAGCCACCCCACCGCCAGCCCGACCAGAGGGTCGGTTCATGTTCAAGTTCAAGTTTGACATTTGTATAGCGCACTACTCACCCAGGGGGTCTCAAGGCGCTTGAGGGAGGGGGGTGCTTACCTATCGAATATCCATGTTTTTAGTTGTTTTCTGAAGGAGAGGTGGTTCTGAGTAAGGCGGAGGTGGGTGGGGAGAGAATTCCAGGTTTTGGCTGCTAAGTAGGAGAAGGATCTTCCCCCCATGGTGGATCTGTGGATACGAGGAATTGTGGCGAGGGCTTGGTTGGACGATCGAAGTTGGCGGGTGGGTGTGTAAAAGGACAAGCGTGCGTTGAGGCATTCGGGTCCTAGGTGATAGAGGGCTTTGTGTGCGGGGGTGAGGAGACAGAACGTTATTCTCTTTCTGACGGGGAGCCAGTGGAGGTCTTTCAGGTGACCGCATATGTGAGCTTGGCGGGGGACATCAAGAATGAGTCTGGCTGAGGCGTTTTGTATGCGTTGGAGTTTTTTCTGTAGTTTGGCTGTGGTTCCGGCGTAAAGGGTGTTTCCGTAATCTAGTCGGCTCGTGACCAGTGCGTGGGTGACCGTCTTTCTTGTTTCGGTGGGGATCCAAAGGAGGATTCTTTTGAGCATACGTAGGACGTTGAAGCATGATGATGAGACGGCGTTGACTTGTCTGGTCATCGACAGGGAGGAGTCCAGGATGAAGCCCAGGTTACGTGCGTGGTCCGTAGGTGTGGGAGCGTTTCCCAGTGCTGGTAGCCACCATGAGTCATCCCAAGCAGATGGGGTTGATCCTAAGATGATGACTTCTGTTTTGTCTGAGTTCAGTTTTAGACGGCTGATCTCCATCCACTCGGCTACTTCTTTCATTCCTTCGCGTAGGTTGGTTTTGGCGGTGTTTGGGGCTTTGGTGAGGGAGAGAATAAGCTGGGTATCGTCTGCGTAGGAGATGATGTTGAGGTTATGTTTGCGGGCGATGGCTGCGAGGGGACTCATGTCGACGTTGAAGAGTGTGGGACTGAGTGATGAACCTTGTGGGATACCGCAGATGACTTCGGTGGGCTCTGATCTGAAAGGGGGGAGGCGGACTCTTTGGGTTCTTCCGGCGAGGAACGAGATGATCCAGTCCAGTGCTTTTCCTTGTATTCCAATGTTGCTGAGGCGTTGTATAAGGGTTCTATGACAGACTGTGTCGAAAGCTGCGGAGAGGTCAAGTAGGATAAGGGCAGCTGTTTCTCCGTTGTCAAGAAGTTTTCGAATGTCGTCTGTAGCTACGATGAGGGCGGTCTCGGTGCTGTGTTTGGCTCGGAACCCGGATTGTGATGAATCGAGGGATTTGTTGGATTCGAGAAAGGCGGTGTCTTGGCAGGGTTTTTGGCTCTATTTAGCAGTGATATAGACTTTAATCTTGCTCACATCTAGGATAGGTATTCTTAGCTTGTGTTGGCCCTTTTAAGCCCTTTCTTCCAGACCTAGAGGAGGCCATCTATTGCCTATTGGCTTTGGCCTGTCATTATTTCTTATAGTAGAGGTTGGATCCTGTGGTCCTGACTTTATATTACACATTGGTATGGTTTATGTAGGTATTCTGACAGAGCTAAGGGGTATTTCATCCTTTTCAGGCCTACAGGCCTAGAACTAGAGGGACTCCATCTTGATGGAGCTGAGAGGCTTGCAGTGTAAAGGTAAAGTTTATAGTTAAAGCTGTTGTTCGCCCTAAGCGAACCGGAGAGAACCGGCCAGAGCTGAATCTAATCAGGAAGTGTTCCTGGGCTCAGGTCTCTAGACGAAACAAGCAGCTGGTCACTGTGGGAGCGTCTAGCGCAAGGAGCCTGGTGCATGGGATTGGTGGGAGGAAGCTGCTGGCTGGAACTTTCCATGAGGAAACAGCATTCTATATCAGTGAAGTGCAGAGGCGGAGTCAGTCAGTCGAGTTGAGTTGGAGGAGCGGTGAAGAGTCAAGCTGGAGTGGTAGAAGAGTGAGGAGCTGTTGGAGTAGGAGAGAGAGAGGGTTCAAGCTAGAGAGAGCTGAGATGAATTGGAGGAGCAGAGAGTGTTGGTAGAGTTGGAGGAGTGGAATTGCAAGAGGAGAAAAGACAGAAAATGCTTGGAACAGAGAGAAGACAAACAGACAGTCAGTGAGCTGGAACTGAAGGAAGCAGTCAGAAGCAGTTACTTATCAGGAGGAGGTGTGAATAGCTGGAGTCTGAAGCAATGCCTTTTAGAAGAGACTGAAGTTATCGTGGATTAACCTGTGGGAGCAGCTGGAGTTAATTGGACATTGGCACAGAGATCGTATCCAGAAGGAACAAGCTAGTGGAATGAACGAGTATCAGAGCGGCAGAAACCATTAGACTGAAGCTGGAAGGTGGAGAGAGTCCGTGGGGGAGAGAAATCCAGTGCAAAGTGATCAGCGCAGAGGTGTATCCAAGAGTGCAGGAGAGAGAGAGAGTCTGAGATGAGCCAAGGCACAGACGAGAGAGGAACCCAGATGACAGCTAGAACAAGACTTCACACTAATCAGGTGATATCGGTCCTGTCATATTAGTTTACTTTACACTTACATCTTAATCTTGTCTTTATTCCCTAGGCTATTGTATTGCTAATCCTTTTCCTTGCAGCGGTGTGTTCTATCTATAGTCTTTGTCAGTTACATGTGGATGTGTCCATTATAATACAGATCTGTGTATGTGTCTATATTGTTAAAATAAATATAACCCCAGTTCTTAGTGAACTGACATGTGCCTTGTATTCTTGTTCAATCATTGTAACTTATGTTTCTAGTTGAGCATTGTTTGCATGAACGGATGTGACATCCCGATCAGGTAAGGAGTGACCAAACAAATAGGAAGCAAGGGGACCTTTGATGCCAGGAGCAGAAGGCACATATTATTAATTGGCTAACTCCTAATATTGTAGTAGCAAGCCCTTAGTGAATAGGGAGAGAGACTTTCCAACATATAACTGAAGGTGTCCATAGGAAAGTGGTCGTCGTTGATATGCGGCGTTAATGAGAGCGCTGGGGAGGATACCAGCGTGGAGGTCTGCCGGATTGTAGACTGTGTGTAAATGAGAGCATTGGGTTCTGCAGGCCCGTGTGTAGACATGCCGGATTGTGTGTCATATCTGCCCTAGGGTAGATTAGTCTGGGTCTGGGTGGCCGCGAGACTAGCTGATGTGAATAGAATATGGTAGAAAACCTATGCATGTTTATTGCTATTTCCCCATCCTTAGGTACAACCTGTACATATATGTATCCATACCCATTGTAAATACGTTCTAAGGAGGGAGTGTGGTGATCTGTACTGCTGTGATGTCACTGATTGGATTCCTATGTATTGAACATTCCTCCCCAGTGTTCCCTGTTTTGGCAGTTGCTGCTGCTCTGCCTTTCCCTCAAGCTGGACGGCTCTTTTCTCCAGAATAAATCTCCTGCTACTGATACCTGCTTCCGCCTCATCTTTACACTGGCGACGGAGGATGGGATGCGGTTCTTCAGCTGCTGTTCCTAAACAACTATGTTAAGAAATTCAGGATATTTTTTTTTCTTTGAACATTCCTCCCCAGTGTTCCCTGTTTTGGCAGTTGCTGCTGCTCTGCCTTTCCCTCAAGCTGGACGGCTCTTTTCTCCTGAATAAATCTCCTGCTACTGATACCTGCTTCCGCCTCATCTTTACAGGGAGGTGATTACGTTCTGGCTGGGTTAGAGGGGCCCCTAGGGGCTGATCCCATCTAAGCAGAAAATCCAGCCATTACATCTGGCGTAGTCGTCTGCTTACGAATCCTGTGTGACCTGGCCATGTGCTTGGAGAGGTTCCCATGTGTTATGAGGGAGTGCCCTGAGCGCCAGTTCCATCTGGCGTAATCTTGCAGTTTATGTAGCCTGTGTGACCTATGGGCTTGAACAGTTGCAGTGTGAGGAGATTGTACTACATCATGGCATTTGGCTTATTCAGGGTGGACAAAATGGTTTTCATTTTGGTGTTTGAACTGTCAGGGTTGAAGGATGACATTACATGAGGGAGCCAGTAACATCTTTGTGGTGGTCCAATTGTACAAATGTGTGTGAAAAATGTTTTTAAATTGCCCATTAAACTTGCTTGCTGCATCTGCTTATGCTGTGCAATGTGAAATGTATTCATTGTAATATGACTTGTGGAGTTCTTTGTTAATAGCTTCTTGTAAATATGGCTTGTGAATAGCGCCATGTGGTCATGGCTTGGACAGGGCATGTTATCATTACGTTAGGCAGGAGAGAGCTGGATCTCTCTCGGGTGCTTGGGGATAACGTTTTGGAGATGTGCGTACGTGTTATCTGTAAACGTGGAGAGATGAGTTCATGACTTTCCCATGTATCTGCAGTCATTGGGGAATGATTGTGCTTGAGCTGCCAAAGGGTTAATTTCTTGGATTGAGATGGCAGTATTTATTTTAACATGCTGTTTAACATGCATGGTTATTTGAGCTGACTCTAAAAGTCAGTGAGTATTTTGATGATTGATGGTTTGATTTTGACTTTTATTGGTTCCTGGGTCTGCCTACGTGCTTTGACAGCTTCTTGACGGAAAGGTAACATCTTGTGCTGAGCGTAGGGCTCTGTTCATTTAACATTCTTTTTGAAATGCGTCTACGAATTTGTGTGGGTTTGCCTTCGAACTGATGACTTCATGTGTCTGACTCTTAGAGGTCGGTAAGTTATAAATCAACCAGTCGGATTGAGATAAGGGTTTGCACGGAGAGAGCTGTGTTCTTTTAAATGTGCTACTTAATATGCATCCACAGACGTGTGGAGAATTATTTTTGAATGCATGTTTAAAATGAGTGAAATATTAGAAGATGGCCCAGTTGGTGTGCGCGCGCTACGGGGCTGTTTTCATTAATTATTTCTTTGAGGGTTTTCCATCTAGAAAGGAATGTGCTGGCCGGTGTTTTGCGGTGATCACAGGTTGAGAATAATCAATCTTGCCCGACAGTGCATGGTAACATGTGCTTTTAATTAGTGAAAGGCAACCGTGTGCTTTTAAAATAAATGTGTTCTCATTATTATTTTCCCAAATGCAAGCGGAACCTTTTTTTTTTCAAATGTAGATGTTTTAATATGCTACGGACTTGCATATGTAAGTTAACCCACTCAGTTAGAAAATAAATGGCTGTTTGATATTATATGAATTTGGCTCTTTTATTAGGTTGAATTGAAAGGCTTGCACGATAAATTATGCTGTAATGCAAAATTACATGTTGCCCCTGGTTGAACAAAAAACAATTATGAAATGTGTTTGCATTTTATGATGTTTTAATATTATTTACCTTTCAACAGCTGACAGTATATTTTTTATTTTTTGGATGCTAGTGTGTATAGTTAGGGTGGAGCAGAATATATTGTTAAAAATGATAACTATGACACACTACCATCTTAATGCATTGCTATGTGTCCCTTACATTAGTTTAATTTGCATTTAGTTACAAGGCTCGCCTATGTACTTTGACAAGCTGTTGATAGAAAGGTAATATCTTGCACGGTAAAAGCAGTGTTCATTAAATATGCTGCCTGATAGATATATGTGCAGAGAAATATTAAACCCAACAGTCTATGATAATTCGTTTTTTCAAATGCAAAATGCATAGTCTTGTGTGCAGAAGCAAATTGCCCCTTTTTGTGTGTTGATCTGCATGCTAAATAAATGCCCATGTTTTAAATGTCTTGCCTTCTAGCTGAATTAGTTAGACAAAAGTCTTTTTAGAAAGTGGAGCTTTTAAGTAGACAGATTAATTTGCTTTTTACCACATTTGAATTTGCTTTTGTTAGTTAGAGAATCTGGCCTGGGAACAGAATTGTTTTGGCTTCCAGGAAATGTGTTTGACCTTGGAAAGTTAGCCTGGCTCAGACCAGATGTTTTGTAAAGGGGGGCTTTTTCCCTCTAGAGGCTCCGAACACTGCCTGTCTTGTTATGATTGGTTAACATCCAATTTTGTTCCGCGGACGGAATGTTTATGTAAGGGAGGGGTGAACTCGCTCTTCCTTGCTGTCGGCGCAGACAGCTTCATTGCCTCCAGATAAGGGATCCTTGTACATGCAGAGTAGTTGGCAGACTCTTGGCCCTTGGAGTTAGTTAGATACAGTAGGCCTGGGTAGGCTTCCCTGATTAGAGAAAGAGAGGCTTGAACCGAGTGCTTGGCAGCGCCCTGCTCCTGCTATGAGATCATCACTTGGCAGTGATTCAAATTACTTCACACTGTAGCATGGCTTCTGCGTATTTTTTTTTTGGGAGCAGATTCAAAGCTCTGAGCACGAACATCTTTCTGAAGGGAGGGGCTGTCTCACAGAGGATTAGGGTATTACTAGGCCCTTCTGGATGTGTTTAAAAATTAGATTTTGCCCAAACAAATTTCAAAGTATATGGTTTTAATTATTTCTTGACTTCAGAATAATGTTTTTAATTAATTAGGATATTTTCTTTTCAACAATGAAAAGCACTTGGGGTGCTTTTTAAATGGAAAATTTTATCCTGCAAGATTAATGATACTTGTTTTCTTGTCCTAGGTTGCTGGGTTGTGGTGTTCGGTGTGTGCGTCGGCCCACCCCCCTCCCACTCCCTTTATTATTTTAGTTTTTTACTTTCATGTTTTTATGTTAGTTTATTATTTTTGGAAGATGGAACCAGACCAGACCAGACCGGATTGGTGGTGGATCAACGGTGGAGGACGTGTTTCCTTGATGCCGGATGAAGATGCAGGGTGGTGACCTACACTGATGTCCCAAAATTGACTGCCTTGAACCCCGATATTAGGACATTGGACTTACAACTTGCAATTGGCTGAGCTCGTCATGAGCATGGAAGGGGTTAACTATAATCTATGTTTGGCCGCCTCAGCGGTCAGGTTCAAACCCCATACAAATAAGATTGGATATATTTTTGACAAAGCCAATAGTATTCTACATGAACCCATTTTTATTGGATTTTGATAATGTTTCCCACAACGGGAATATGTTATGTAATTCCTTGGCCTGCATTATTCCCATGTTTTTCTTTGCAATCACTATGAACAGGCCCCACTTTTAAACAAAAAGAAATGTTTTCATGGTTTTGATGTTTATGTAGTACTATCTTTGCTTTTTAGGATGCAGTCACCTATTATAGTTTTCCTGTTTTCTGCAAAACAGTTTTTGCCAATGAAGGATTGATACAGAAACAATTTAATTTTTTGAATGGTGGTGCACACATGTGTTCCACAGTGTGATGAAAACTAGGTGCTAACTGTTTTGTGCTTTTATGTATGCACCACGTTTAGATAAAGGTTTTATGTATAGTGCTACACCAGCTATTTTGTAGGTATGGGGTTGTCTTTATTTTCCTGTTATTACACTTTCACTTTGATTGATCAAAGGGTGGTTACCCTAGACTTTGGGTTGTCCTGGGAGGTGTGTCTTTTAGTATGATTATGTATTAATGTTTGCCCAGACCTTGAGAACCGTTTGTAATGTTTACTTCTCAGATTTCACCAATTTTTTCCTTAAGTTGACCAATGTCAGTAGGCCTCATTTAGGCCCATTGTTATTTTTATCCCACAAACAAGGCCCTACACCAATAGATTTCATGAGTTATTATTAGCTTAAGTTGACCATAGTAGGTAGGCCTCATTTAGGCCCTTTGCTGTTTTCTCATTAGAAGTTGAAACACATTTAGTTCTTAAGTTGTCCGAAGTAGGTAGGCCCCATTTAGGCCCCATTTAGGCCCCTTGCTGTTTTCATTCAACACATTAGTCCCTACATCACTAGACTTCACCAGTTATCACTAGAAGTTGAGGCACATTTAGTTTGCGGATGCTTTGGTTAGTTTCTGTTGTTATCAGATCCAATCTTAGATATGTTTAAGCATTCAGGTCGAGGGTGCTTTGATTTGTTTTCAGTTGGTTGTTAGATTTGTATTCCCTACATTAAGTTTCAGGTGGAATTTCTTTAAGTTGTCATTCATTTTAGAGAGTTTTTTGGTTTTTGGTTTGTTGATAGATTATGTTGATGTTTGTTTATATGGATGTTGTTGTTTATAGATGTTCGCAAAATAAAGTCTAAGGGTGGAATGTCTTGGCAGGGTTTTTGGCTCTATTTAGCAGTGATATAGACTTTAATCTTGCTCACATCTAGGATAGGTATTCTTAGCTTGTGTTGGCCCTTTTAAGCCCTTTCTTCCAGACCTAGAGGAGGCCATCTATTGCCTATTGGCTTTGGCCTGTCATTATTTCTTATAGTAGAGGTTGGATCCTGTGGTCCTGACTTTATATTACACATTGGTATGGTTTATGTAGGTATTCTGACAGAGCTAAGGGGTATTTCATCCTTTTCAGGCCTACAGGCCTAGAACTAGAGGGACTCCATCTTGATGGAGCTGAGAGGCTTGCAGGGTAAAGGTAAAGTTTATAGTTAAAGCTGTTGTTCGCCCTAAGCGAACCGGAGAGAACCGGCCAGAGCTGAATCTAATCAGGAAGTGTTCCTGGGCTCAGGTCTCTAGACGAAACAAGCAGCTGGTCACTGTGGGAGCGTCTAGCGCAAGGAGCCTGGTGCATGGGATTGGTGGGAGGAAGCTGCTGGCTGGAACTTTCCATGAGGAAACAGCATTCTATATCAGTGAAGTGCAGAGGCGGAGTCAGTCAGTTGAGTTGAGTTGGAGGAGCGGGGAAGAGTCAAGCTGGAGTGGTAGAAGAGTGAGGAGCTGTTGGAGTAGGAGAGAGAGAGGGTTCAAGCTAGAGAGAGCTGAGATGAATTGGAGGAGCAGAGAGTGTTGGTAGAGTTGGAGGAGTGGAATTGCAAGAGGAGAAGAGACAGAAAATGCTTGGAACAGAGCGAAGACAAACAGACAGTCAGTGAGCTGGAACTGAAGTAAGCAGTCAGAAGCAGTTACTTATCAGGAGGAGGTGTGAATAGCTGGAGTCTGAAGTAATGCCTTTTAGAAGAGACTGAAGTTATCGTGTATTAACCTGTGGGAGCAGCTGGAGTTAATTGGACATTGGCACAGAGATCGTATCCAGAAGGAACAAGCTAGTGGAATGAACGAGTATCAGAGCGGCAGAAACCATTAGACTGAAGCTGGAAGGTGGAGAGAGTCCGTGGGGGAGAGAGATCCAGTGCAAAGTGATCAGCGCAGAGGTGTATCCAAGAGTGCAGGAGAGAGAGAGAGTCTGAGATGAGCCAAGGCATAGACGAGAGAGGAACCCAGATGACAGCTAGAACAAGACTTCACACTAATCAGGTGATATCGGTCCTGTCATATTAGTTTACTTTACACTTACATCTTAATCTTGTCTTTATTCCCTAGGCTATTGTATTGCTAATCCTTTTCCTTGCAGCGGTGTGTTCTATCTATAGTCTTTGTCAGTTACATGTGGATGTGTCCATTATAATACAGATCTGTGTATGTGTCTATATTGTTAAAATAAATATAACCCCAGTTCTTAGTGAACTGACATGTGCCTTGTATTCTTGTTCAATCATTGTAACTTATGTTTCTAGTTGAGCATTGTTTGCATGAACGGATGTGAAATCCCGATCAGGTAAGGAGTGACCAAACAAATAGGAAGCGAGGGGACCTTTGATGCCAGGAGCAGAAGGCACATATTATTAATTGGCTAACTCCTAATATTGTAGTAGCAAGCCCTTAGTGAATAGGGAGAGAGACTTCCCAACATATAACTGAAGGTGTCCATAGGAAAGTGGTCGTCGTTGATATGCGGCGTTAATGAGAGCGCTGGGGAGGATACCAGCGTGGAGGTCTGCCGGATTGCGGGCCGTGTGTAAGTGAGAGCGCTGGGGGGATACCAGCATGGAGGTCTGCCGGATTGTAGACCGTGTGTAAATGAGAGCATTGGGTTCTGCAGGCCCATGTGTAGACACGCCGGATTGTGTGTCATATCTGCCCTAGGGTAGATTAGTCTGGGTCTGGGTGGCCGCGAGACTAGCTGATGTGAATAGAATATGGTAGAAAACCTATGCATGTTTATTGCTATTTCCCCATCCTTAGGTACGACCTGTACATATATGTATCCATACCCATTGTAAATACGTTCTAAGGAGGGAGGTGATTACGTTCTGGCTGGGTTAGAGGGGCCCCTAGGGGCTGATCCCATCTAAGCAGAAAATCCAGCCATTACAGGCGGCGAGTTGACTGTTGACGACTTTTTCAATGACTTTGGCCGGGAATGGGAGGAGCGAGATAGGGCGATAGTTCTTCAGTTCAGTGGAGTCTGCTGTGGGTTTCTTCAGGAGGGCGCTGAATTTGGCGTGTTTCCAGCTTTCTGGGAAGGTAGCGGAGTTGAGGGAGCAGTTGATGACGTCTCGAAGGTGGGGTGTGATAATGGAGTCAGCTTTGTTGAAAATGTGGTGGGTACAAGGGTCGATTGGCGATCCTGAATGGATAGAGTTCATCAGGCGGATGGTTTCTTCAGTGGTGACTGGGTTCCAGGTGCAGAGGTTGTTGGGGGGGGGGGGGTTTGAGATCGGAGGTTGGTGCGGTGGACTGGTCTCCGGATTGGTTTACGAAGCTGTTATGAATGTCGGCTATTTTGTTGTGAAAGAATGAGGCAAGGGAGTCGCAGAGGTCTTGGGAGGGAGTGATGTCGTTGGTGCCGGCTGTGGGATTGGTGAATTCTTTGACGATGTTAAATAGTTCCTTGCTGCTGTGGGCGTTGTTGTCGAGTCGATCCTTGAGTGCTGCTTTCTTGGTGGATCGGATCAATTGGTGGTGTTTACGGGTGGTGTTCTTGAGGGTGGCTAGCTTTTCGGTGGTTGGGTTTTTTTTCCAGATTTTCTCGACGGTGCGGCAGGTCTTCTTGGATTTCTTAAGTTCATCATTGAACCAGGGGGCTTTTTTGTTACCTTGCTTGGTTGGATTGTTTTTCAAGGGTGCTAATTCGTCAGCGCTGCGGGTGATCCATTGCGCAAGGTTGGTGGCTGCTTAGTTTGGGTCTGATGAAATGGTAGGAGGGTTTTGATGGAGCGATGTGAATAGCTGGTTATTTTGTTCCAGTTTCTGCGGGGAATTGGTTGTGGGAGGTTATGGGTCGTATTCTTTTTGTAGTTGAAGTGAACGCAGCTGTTGTCTGTCCAATGGAGAGCAGAGGTGTGATTGAAGGAGATGTCCTTGCTGGAGGTGAAAATTGGGTCGAGCGTGTGCCCGGCGCAGTGGGTGGGGGTGTCAACAAGTTGTTTGAGTCCAAGATTTGCGAGGTTGTCCAGAAGGGTGGTGGTGTTGTTGTCGTTGTTCTTTTCCAGGTGGAAGTTGAAGTCGCCTAGTAGAATGTAGTCTTCGGAGGGGAGGGCGTGTGGGCTGATGAAGTCAGTGATGTCATCACAGAATTGTGTGCGGGGTCCTGGTGGCCTGTAGATGAGGGTGCCTCTGAGTGTGGTCTTGGGGTCGGTGTGGATCTGGAAGTGAAGGTGTTTGGCGGCTGCGAGGTGATCATTGGAACTGGTCGTGATGCGGATGGTGTTCTTGTGAACAATGGCAATTCCTCCTCCCGTTTGGTTGGTACGGTCCTTACGGATAATCTTGTAGCTGTCAGGGATGGCTATGGCGATGTCGGGCGTTGATGAGGCGTTCATCCAAGTTTCCGTAAGAAAGGCGACGTCCGGCGATGTAGTGTCGAGTAAGTTCCAGAGTTCAATGGAGTGACTGCGGACTGAGCGGGTGTTGAGTAGGATGCATTTCAGGTCATTAGTGTCGGAGCTCTGTTTGGAGTTTGTGAATTTGGTGTGGGCCCTGCTGCAGTCAAAGTTGCAGGAGTGGCAGGCGAAAGGTCCATGGGTGTGACCTGGGGCGGCTTGGTAGCAGTTAGGGGATTGGCCGGTGTTAAGTGCTGAGAGGGTAGCGGCATTGTACGTAATGCGGGTGGAGTGGAGTTTGCGGGGACCAGGGGGTTTGGCGGTGGGCGCGGTCCAGGCACGGACGGGCGTAGACGGGCCTACCTTTGGCGCACATTCGGCGCGCATGGGGCGCGTCCGCAGCACGTGAACGCTGCGCGTCAACTGTTCAGACATATGTGGAAAGTTGGAGGGGGCGAAGCGAGGGAGGGTCAGCTGGGAGGCGGGAGTGGGGTGGGGAGGCTAGCTGCAGGCACAATAAACAAAATGGCAGTGATAACAATACAGTAACTGGGCGAGATTGGGGGCACAGATATGGATGACGATATGGGCAGATAGTACCGGCACAATCGGTCTATTATTACAAAAGTGGAAGTTATGCAATGCGAGCGCTTTGAAAGTAAGCGTACCCAGCTGCGAGCAGTAAAATGCGATATCAGGCAAAACACAGAGATTAAGCGCTACGTCACCAAGCAAACAATGCACTAGAGCGCTATGATACCAAGCAAAAAATGCACTAGAGCGCTACGATACCCAGTCCTCAAGCTTCTAGCAGGCAAGCAGTATTTGCAGAGTAATTTAGGCAGGGAGCGAGGGGAGCGACCGCTTCTTGGGGAGCAAGAGAGGTCACAGCGCTATTTCCGGCGGGGCAGCCTTTTACAGTCCGTGCGAGGGAGGGTCAGCTGGGAGGCGGGAGCGGGGTGGGGAGGCTGGCTGCAGGCACAACAAACAAAATGGCAGCGATAACAATACAGTAACTAGGCGAGATTGGGGGTACAGATATGGATGACGATATGGGCAGATAGTACCGGCACAATCGGTCTATTATTACAAAAGCGGAAGTTATGCATTGCAAGCACTTTGAAAGTAAGCGTACCCAGCTGCGAGCAGTAAAATGCGATATCAGGCAAAACACAGAGATTAAGCGCTACGTCACCAAGCAAACAATGCACTAGAGCGCTATGATACCAAGCAAACAATGCACTAGAGCGCTATGATACCCAGTCCTCAAGCTTCTAGCAGGCAAGCAGTATTTGCAGAGTAATTTAGGCAGGGAGCGTGGGGAGCGACCGCTTAAGAATGTAGTAGTCGGGGGGCAGTGCCGCCAAGATGTCAGGGAGAGAATCATCAGTCAGCCAGGTCTCAGAGAGTAGGAGGATGTCAGGTCTTTCATCAATAAGGAGGAGAAAAAGGTCGGCCTGGTGTTTTACAAATGAACGTGTATTTAAATATAATACATGGATGTGCGTCTCGGTAGTTCTGGGGCGGGTTGAGGGCTTGCAGCTGGAGCGTGGGGGAGAGGCATTCAGGGGCGGTGGATGACATTTGAAAGTGGTGGGGCGCAAAGTGATAAGCATACTTCACCGTAGCGAGCGAGCGCAGCGAGCGTGCCCGAACCCCAAAAGGGGAGTTTGGGGGGATTACCCCCCCCAAGAAAATTTTGAAAAAAAAGAAGAAAAATCGTGCATTTTCAAGCAAATTTGAGAAAGCAGGAAGGTTAATAAAGCAATTGTGAAAGTGCAGTTATTACATTAATAGATGGCATAACATAGGTAGCTTCTTATTCAGTATAACCACAGAGCTTCATACATTCCGTCCTATTACGCTCAGGTGCTGAATTCAGACTATAAGACTTTCATGAAACTAGCATAAACCACATATACCTTCCCTTATACACCCATCCATTTCAGCCAGTCCTTCACACCAGCATTTAGTCCTGGGCCCTTTGAGGCCTGGAGGAAGGGCGACTCTCTTATGGTGAGTGACCTATATAGTAATGGGAAATGTCAAGATGTGTAATAATTGCAAACAGAACTTTACCTTGCAGACACAGAAAGGTTCCACTATGCACAGCTTAGGCTTGATTATTGCCCTCAACTATCAAGGATGTAGTTCCAGAGACCTGAAATCTACAGAAATGTATTAGGCAAGATAAAGACCAAAAGGGATTATCTCCAAACTATCTGATAGTAGAGACACTATCAAACTAATACCCATACACAAATAGATGGAATGCATTGTTAGGGGAGGCGCCTACAGATCAACAATATTCACACCTATGGTGGGACCAAACGAGGCACTCCACACTGTTCTGGCAAGTAAGCACATTTTAAATTACTGTAGGACTGTTATATACATCTGGCGAAACTCCACAAATAATACCCTAGTGCTAGTGCGCATCGCTGCGCTGGCGAGATTGTAATAACATAGGTGATAGCCACGATCTCACCTCTCACAGAGAGCTGCACTCACACGCACAATGCTATCGTGCACTCATCCCACAAACAGCGTGGACTCACCTGCTCAGAATATCCCTGCACTGACCTCCTGCAGGAACATGCTCCGTCCTCCTTCAGTGAGCGCGCACTCACTCACCTGCAGTGTTCCTGCAGGCTCCTCTCACACTAACCAGGTTTTCATTCTCAGAGTATGCTGCTATAGTGTGACCACGCACTCACATTACACAGAGAGCGTGCACTCACTCACCGGCACTGTTAACCATGAAAATGTTTAGGTTTCCCTAAACCATTATTCCTTTTCAAAGAAATAGTAGTAACTGGTCACTTATCTTTATTGTATGTAATAACTAACCGTTAAATAAGTTATCTGATACAACATTAACACCACCTCCCATGAACTGGGCCTCGACTAATCTACACGGAGAGTCAAGTAGGTTTTGTAAACCTGAAGTTTCTATCAAGTACCAAACACCCAGATCAGATAGGAGCACACGCAGCCTCACGTTTGACACTGGGTGATGGTCCCCAAAGTTTCAAAACATAGGAAAGAAGCAGAACGCCTCTCACCTCCAATTATAGTCTGGGGCAAGGTCTGTGCAAATCAGGAGTGGCAGAAAATGGCTCACAAAAAGTAGCAAATTAGTAGTTGCTACTTGCCGCTCGAGGTTCTGTTGGCATCATGTCTCCAAAGGGCAAAGAATATGTGCTGGAGATGAGGAAACCCCTTCAAGTGTCGTAATTTAATACATGTACATGATTACTGGAGTGCCAATATTACAATTTTGAAAGGAACAACGAAACCTATGTGGACAGCATCAGGTGCACTCCTAAAATTCTATACTTTGGGCGGGAAAGGTTGACTCATCAATGATTTAATACAAGATGCATGGCTTCCCTCGACAAGTACCTCGCAGATAAGAAAACATGCTGTTAAACTGTTTAAACATACGGTACCGTCAACTTTTAATGACTGTGTCGAACAATAATGACATCATGCTGGACAGCTGAGTGTGATCAATGCACTGGCAACAATAATATGGGAATGCAATAAAAGAAAGAGTAACTGGGTGCCATAAATGTACCTCCCCCTCTGGTCCTCTCTCCTTCATGTCCAACGCTTCATCCCCTCTAAGTGTGCAGCGGGGTACCTCTCTGTGTAGAGAACCGGTCTTGGGTCTCCTCGGGTGGTCACAGTATCACACCTTGGGAAGGTTGAGGTCACCCTGTGTTCTGAAAGGCACAGAGTCAGTCCTAGGGGTGGACCCCGGTCGATTCTCTCCAATGTCTGTGCCTATACCTGGAGAGGGCTTCGGCCACCCAATGTTCGGATACAAACAAGGATCGGTTTCAGAACAGATCTCCCATCTTTAATGATTGGAAATCCCTCTTTGGAGCAGGCATGGGTCTCTTATGTAAGGTCACAGGAGAGTGTCGATGGACTTCTCTGGTGGGGTTTCCTCTTCCTTTGGGTCAGGGTGCGACGGCTGGGTGATGTTTTATACCCCGTTTGCAGCTGTCTGCTTTCTGCCTGTCTGGGTCATGGAACTTAAACACAACTTACATTTCTAGCTAATGTTCAAGGCAGAGGGAGCACAGAGAGGTAGACAGGAAGTACAGACAGGCTCGAGGTAGAGGGAGCACAGAGAGGCGCAGGAAGCACAGAGGGACTCGAGGCAGAGGGAGCACAGAGAGGCGCAGGAAGTACAGACAGGCTCGAGGTAGAGGGAGCACAGAGAGGCGCAGGGAGCACAGAGAAGTACAGACAGGCTCGTAGCGGGAGCACATGGAAGTACAGGAAGTACATACAGGTTCGAAGTAGAGGGAGTACAGAGACATACAGGAAGTACAGACAGGCTTGAGGCAGAGGGAGCACAGAGAGGCACAGGAAGCACAGAGGGACTCGAGGCAGAGGGAGCACAGAGAGGCGCAGGAAGTACAGAGGTAGGGACTCGAGGCAGATGTAGCACAGAGAAGTACAGGAAGTACAGACAGGCTCGAAGTAGAGGGAGCACAAAGAGGCGCAGGAGGCACAGAAGGACTCGAGACAATTCGGAGAGGCAGAGTTACTATGGTGAGGCACAGGAGGTGGGCTTCAGGCAGTACGGAGAAGGCACAGGAAACATAGAGAGGCTCAAGCAGTACAGAAACACGAGGTTGATGGGCGAGTACGGAGGACAAGAGGGGCTGAGAATGGCACAGTGGAGCAGGCGCAAGCACAGGGAGCTCTGTCTACTGCAGAAGAGCAAGAGGGGGAGGTATGTGGTGCCTGATGCCGGTGCCCTCTGACCCAATCTCTGCTTGTGATGTTGAACTCTAGAGAGGGGCAAAGTCTGCTGGCAGATGCCTGCTGGGAGCGGCTAAAGCGCGCACACATCAGTAGACTCTCACCTGTACTGTAAGGTGGCATGGCGGAGAGGACGGAGCACAGGAGGGCAGAGTAAGTGAACCACAGCATGGCGACTATACTGAATACTGCACGCCACCCTTTTAGTAACAACCGTTATCCCCAAGGTCTACAGCACAGGACTGTTGGCACTGCTCCTGCCTGAACAGGGGCAGCTGTCAGTTCCCAGCAGAGCTCTGTGTACCACGCCCTGAACTACCGCGGGGGTCGGGACTGTGTTGCGTTCGACTCCTGACCCACACGAGCTGTACACCAAGATAAGAACTGCCCTTCCTCTCTCCCCGTGCACAAGTCATCATGATCTTTGGCCTCACCTCAGTGGTGCATCTGTCTCTCCCAGGGCTCCTAGTCTCCTTCGTAGACTGTCTCTTACAGTCCCTGCTGGAGGTGGCTTGTCTCTGGCTGACCCGAGGCTCTCTCACTCACTCTCGCTGGTCACAGACCCCTCTCTTGGGACTCCAGGACTCTACTTTCTGTGCCTCCCCTATCTGGCCATTCCTCGGGGACACAGCTCCTCTCCTCTCCCCTGCAGACGAGCTGAGCTCCAAGTCACAGCACGCATCCCGGTGAAACGGCCAATCACTGCATGGCTTCACTGTGTGAAGCCATGCAGTGATTGGCCATTAAGTTGTGCTGAGGCAGTGTGTGCCACCCCCACGCGCGGCATCCAATGATGGATGCTGCGCGGTGGACCAGCCAATCCTGGCGCTGCATGCAGCGCCAGGATTGGCTAGGGGGGTAAATTTGCTGCTTGCCCTGTCGCCCCTTGGAAACCCGGGCTACGGCAGGCTGAGAAGTACCCCTGGGTCCCGCTGGGGAACTGTAGTGCGCATGCTTGGGAAAGTTGGAACCCAACTTGCACTTGCACACTACAGTCTGTCTGCTGCAGCCTGAGTGTACATTCACTCAAGCTGCAGCAGGCACCACCCCCCCTCGCTCCGCCTCCGAAATCGCCCGGCGGCTGACTTGTACTACTGCTACACTTGTGTACAGACCAGGGCTGGTACAGACTAGAGTAATTTTGTTAATGTTAAAGGATGCCGATTGCGGCCGGCCGCGATGCGTGTCCATGTGGCTGGTGGGGCTACGCCCATCCACCCCAATGGACGCACCGCGGCTGGAGGGATTATGCGTAATGCCACATGAGGAGGCACGCTCACGGCTTGTTTGAGAGAGAACACAGTGTGCGGGTTGTAGTTTCCTGAGAGCGGTGGGAGAATAAGTGAGGAGAGTGACAGCATTCCTGGCCCCTGGGCCCATCCGGCCGCGGACGGGCGCAGACGGGCAGGACTCTGGCACGACTCCGGCACAGGTCCGGCGCGGCCGCTGAGCGCGTCCGCTGCGCGGAGACATGGACGTCCCCTTTTATGCGCAATTAGAGCGCGAAGATTAGAGCCACACAAAATATGGCTGCCGCAAGTCTGTGCCTGGGACCAACTCCACAGCGTCGATACTCAGTTGGGAGTGGCCCAGGGCAGCGGGAAGGAAGGGGAAGAAGTCAGCGGTCAAAGCTTATTCAGTCAAGCAGTTTTAGGAAATGTTGCGAGTAAGTTAAAAAACGCCATATTACACAGGCTAACAGTTTAACCCCTTCCATGCTGATGACGGCCCCCATCCGTCATGCATTACAGTGCTCGTGTGCTGATGACGGCTGGGGGCCGTCATAAAGCCATTGATTCTTTAAAAGCCTAGCACACGAGGAAAATCGGCCCAGCATGGAAGGGGTTAAAATTAAAGTTTAAACAGAGCAACACAACCTTCCGGCTTCCGCCTCAGGAGGGCCACAAACAGTCAAGCGAGCGCTGGGTCAGAGGGAGCCCCTTTTATGCGCAACTAGAGCGCGAAGATTAGAGCCACACACAATATGCCACGCAAGTCTGTGCCTGGGACCAACTCCACAGTGTTGATACTCGGCTGGTAGTGGCCGAGGGCAGCGTGAAGGAGGGGGAAGAAGTCAGGGGTCAAAGCTTATTCAGTCAAGCAGTTTTAGGAAATGTTGCGAGTAAGTTAAAAAACGCCGTATTACACAGGCAAACAGTTTAAAATTAAAGTTTAAACAGAGCAAAACAACCTCCCGGCTTCCACCTCAGGAGGGCCACAAACACTCAGTCAATCGCCAATGTCCCCATTACTAAGCTGTGTCTTCCATCCCATTCCTAAAAGAAGCGCGCCCATTCTTTGGGATTGCAATGTCAGCTCACTCAAATCTGCGTCTGTTGCCGCCAGGGTATGCCCAAAGGGGTGTGCATGTCATTCGATATTCAATACCTTGTACGTGCTATATCGAACATAGAACAATAACTTTTAAAATAGGAACTGAAAACATAAAGGAAAACAAATCAAGTGAGGAATAGCATTTACTAGAGTTGGTGCGTGTGGTGCTCTGTCATCGATGTGAGTCGTCCGGTGTGGGGTGTAATTGTGTCGGGGGGCGGCCAGAGAGGGGGGAGAGGGTTCTGCAAAGTTCATAGCCCAGTGGGGATAGCAGACAGAGGTGGGGGTACGGGGGGAAGGGGGAAGAGGAAGGGGGGAATAAGGGGGGCGGCCGCGGTGGGGGAGCCAGAGGGGGTGACCATGGCCTCCGCCCCGGCGTCACAGAGGTCGAACTCCGTCGGGTCGCGGCAGGTGGGCCCGTTGGGTATGCTCCGACAAAGCCTGCCCTCCTGCGTAGGTGTGACCTTAGGATCATAACACTGAGCAGTCATTGGCGCGGGTGCTGTCGTCCAGGCCGTAATCAAAGGAGAGCGTGTCTAAGTAATGCCTCCCTGCAGGCACACCTAGTGAAAAGCAGTCAAGGTGTCATCCCAGGCCTGGGCTATGGGATACATGCGGAGCCCCGCTGTTTCTTCCCTGTGTAATGCTACACTCTCCGCTCTCGCCCAATTATCAAAGGAGTTACGCCAGTTTATTGCCTGGGGGGGGCTCGCTATTCTTCCAACGCTCAGTGACAAGCCTTTTCGCTTTTATTAAACCAAGGTCCCAAAATCTGGCTGGGACTTTCGTCTGTTTTGTCCGTTTGTAAAAGCCTAGTAGACATGCCTCTCACGTGTGCTGTAAACCACCTCCTGCCCCTGCTGCCAGGGAGGTTGATACCACTTTCCAGTAGTCTTGTAAAAAAGGGCAAGACCAGAGCATGTGTAGAAAGTCTGCATCCACTAGTCCGCACCTGCGGCATGCCGTCGTGGTAAGTCCATAATAGCGGTTCACCTTGTCTGGGGATAAGTATGCACGGTGTATGATATAGTATTGAATGATTTTGAAGCGGGAATTCCGTGGGATGTTGAGGGCTCCTGCTAATACCACCGCCCATTCTCTGTCGGTCCATCCCCGTCCCCTGTCCTCTGTCCACTTGTCTCGTAAGCGCTGGGAGGAGAACTGTGTGTGGGTGTGCAGGGCCTGTACGAGTCAGTGCACCATGCCGGACCCATTTCTGATCACGTGTAAGTATTGTATAAGCAAGTGAGTCGGCAGTTCTTCTGTGAGGTCTCCCCAGGCCTGTGTAAGCGTGCGTATGAGCACTGCATGTGTTAGGAACTGTCCCACCGGGAGCCCCGTATCTACGGTTAGCGTCTCAAATGGGATTAAAGCACCCTCTGTAAACAGGTCTCCCAAGGTATCCAGCTCAGCCCGTGTCCAGCTGCTCAATGCCACCTCCGCGAGCGCACCGTCTTCCCAGGGCATTCCCAACAATGGCAGGTTCGGAGCATACGGCTTGGCGGAGCTCGTAAGCTTCAAACTTCTGACGTAACACCTCCGTGCCACCGCCAGATGTAGCTGCTCTGGGCAGCGGGTTTTAGCTAACGGGTGAAAAAGTGCGTGCACTTGTGCAGTTGACATGACCGTGATGTCCGTAGCCGTGTCTTCTCAGTTTTTTCCACTTAACCAGTAGGTCACCCACTGTCGCTGTGCGGCCAGGTAGTAAAGCTCCTGATTAGGGACAGCCAGACCCCCAGTTTCCGTTGACGCATATAGCCTCTTCAGAGCAACTCTGGGCCTATCCGTGTTCCATATCAATCTTCTGATTAATGTCTCTAGTTCGCGAAATATTTGGGTGGGGACATAAACTAGAAGGTTGGCGTAGAAATACAGCAGTTTGGGCAACGCTATCATTTTTGCCAGAGTGATTCGGCTCAGGAAATTGAGTGGGAGAGAGTTCAAGAAGGTTACCTGCGCCTTGAGCGATGAAATTGCCTGTATTAAATTACCTTCTAACACGTCGGTGGCGTCTCGGTATCGTACACAGTCAAAATATTGAGTTTTAAATTTCGACATACCAAAATATCGTGTTAGAAATTTCGAAGGTGCAGAATATCGATGACAAGAATATCGTTGGACAGAATATCGACCCTAAGGTAAGTAATATCGAAATTCTTTATATTGATGTAAGTAATATCGAAATTAGTAATATCGATAGCATATATATCGATGTAACTAATTTCGATGACACTAATATCGATATTTGTATTATTTTTTAGTATTTTTTTATGTATGTGTTATATGTTTTAGTTAAGTATTTAAAATAAATTATATTATATGTGTATTAATCTTAAATATTAATAATCTTATTTATAAGTAAATTATATGTTTTAGTACTGGAGCGGGTTGTGGGTTTATAGGTGAATAGGGTGGGAAGTAATTTAATTGTAATTAATAAAATATTATTTTATGTAAAATGTATTTTGTAATTAATTATTAATTGGCAATTAATTATTTTAATTGATAAATTAATTATATATTTAGTAATTAATGTTAATTTTAATTAAATGTTATGTTATAGTACCAGAGCGTGTTGTGGGTTTATAGGGGAATAGGGTGGGAAGTAATTTAATTGTAATTAATAAAATATTTATTTATGTATCATTTATTTTGTAATTAATTATTAATTGGCAATTAATTATTTTAATTGATACATTAATTATTTAATTGGAAATTAATGTTAATTTTAATTAAATATTATGTTTTAGTACCGGAGTGTTTGTGGGTTTATAGGGGAATAGGGTGGGAAGTAATTTAATTGTAATTAATAAAATATTTATTTATGTATAATTTATTTTGTAATTAATTATTAATTTGCAATTAATTATTTTAATTTAAAAATAATTATTTAATTGGTAATTAATGTACCTGAGCATGTTGTGGGTTTATAGGGGTATTGGGTGGAAAGTAATTTAATTGTAAATATTTAATTATTTATACATTTTTAGTTATGGATAACTAATGTATAAAATAATTATTAATTGGTAATTAATTATTTTAATAGATAATTATTTTTTTAATTGTCAATTAATATTTGTAATTTGTAAATATTATTTAATAACTAGACAACTCAATTAATTAATTGTTAAACATATTTTTAAATTGGTTTTATTAATTATCAATTGTTCTTATTGATGTTGATGTATTTGAAAAAATAATTATACATTATTTCTAATATAAACATTATTTAGAAGTATGTTAAAATAAAAATCTATGTTATTAAACGCTTTCCCTACTGTTGCACCCTTTGGAGTTGGAATAGTAATTGTACGCCCTATGCTATCCAAAGCTTTTCCTACTGTTGCACCCTTTGGAGTTGGAACAGTAATTTTACCCCCTACACTATCCAACGCATTCCCTACTGTTGCACTCATTGGAGTGAGAATAGTCATTTTTACCTACCCGCTATCCAACGCTTTCCCTACTGTTGCACTCACTGGAGTGGGAATAGTAATTTTTACCCGTACGCTATCCAAAGCTTTCCCTACTTTTGCACTCACTGGAGTGGGAATAGTAATTTTTACCCACCCGCTATCCAACGGTTTCCCTACTGTTGCACTCTCTGAAGTGGGAATAGTAATTTTAACCCCTACACTATCCAACACTTTTCCTACTGTTGCACCCACTGGATTGGGAATAGTAATTTTTACCCGTACGCTATCCAACGCTTTCCCTACTGTTGCACTCACTGGAGTGGGAATAGTAATTTTTAGCCACCCGCTATCCAACGCTTTCCCTACTGTTGCACTCTCTGGAGTGGGAATAGTAATTTTACTCCCTACACTATCCAACGCTTTCCCTACTGTTGCACCCTTTGGCGTTGGAATAGTAATTTTAACCCCTACACTATCCAACACTTTTCCTACTGTTGCACCCACTGGAGTGGGAATAGTAATTTTTACCCATACACTATCCAACACTTTTCCTACTGTTGCACCCACTGGAGTGGGAATAGTAATTTTTACCTGTACGCTATCCAACGCTTTCCCTACTGTTGCACTCACTGGAGTGGGAATAGTAATTTTTATCCACCCGCTATCCAACGCTTTCCCTACTGTTGCACTCTCTGGAGTGGGAAAAGTAATTTTACTCCCTACACTATCCAACGCTTTCCCCACTGTTGCACCCTTTGGAGTTGGAATAGTAATTTTAACCCCTACACTATCCAACACTTTTCCTACTGTTGCACCCACTGGAGTGGGAATAGTAATTTTTACTCCTACGCTATCCAACGCTTTCCTTACTGTTGCACTTTCTCGAGTGGGAATAGTAATTTTAACCCCTACACTATCCAACACTTTTCCTACTGTTGCACCCACTGGAGTGGGAATAGTAATTTTTACCCATACGCTATCCAACACTTTTCCTACTGTTGCACCCACTGGAGTGGGAATAGTAATTTTTACCCGTACGCTATCCAATGCTTTCCCTACTGTTGCACTCACAGGAGTGGGAATAGTAATTTTTATCCACCTGCTATCCAACGCTTTCCCTACTGTTGCACTCTCTGGAGTGGGAAAAGTAATTTTACTCCCTACACTATCCAACGCTTTCCCCACTGTTGCACCCTTTGGAGTTGGAATAGTAATTTTAACCCCTACACTATCCAACACTTTTCCTACTGTTGCACCCACTGGAGTGGGAATAGTAATTTTTACCCGTACGCTATCCAACCCTTTTCCTACTGTTGCACTCTCTGGAGTGGGAATAGTAATTTTTATCCACCCGCTATCCAACGCTTTCCCTACTGTTGCACTCTCTGGAGTGGGAAAAGTAATTTTACTCCCTACACTATCCAACGCTTTCCCCGCTGTTGCACCCTTTGGAGTTGGAATAGTAATTTTAACCCCTACACTATCCAACACTTTTCCTACTGTTGCACCCACTGGAGTGGGAATAGTAATTTTTACCCGTACGCTATCCAACCCTTTTCCTACTGTTGCACTCTCTGGAGTGAGATTAGTAATTTGTACTCCTACGCTATCCAACGCTTTCCTTACTGTTGCACTCTCTGGAGTGGGAATAGTAATTTTAACCCCTACACTATCCAACACTTTTCCTACTGTTGCACCCACTGGAGTGGGAATAGTAATTTTTACCCGTACGCTATCCAACACTTTCCCTACTGTTGCACTCACTGGAATGGGAATAGTAATTTTTAGCCACCCGCTATGCAATGCTTTCCCTACTGTTGCACTCTCTGGAGTAGGAATAGTAATTTTACTCCCTACACTAGCCAACGTTTTCCCTATTGTTGCACCCTTTCGAGTTGGAATAGTAATTTTTACCCTTACGCTATACAACGCTTTCCCTACTGTTGCACTCACTGGAGTTGGAATAGTAATTTATACTCTTATGCTATCCAACGCTTTCCCTACTGTTGCACTCACAGGAGTGGGAATAGTAATTTTTACCCAGCTGCTATCCAACGCTTTCCCTACAGTTGCACTCTCTGGAGTGGGAATAGTTATTTTTACCCACCCGCTTTCCTATGTTTTCTCTACTGCTGCACTCTCTGGAGTGTGAATAGTAATTAATCTCCTTACACTATCCAATGCTTTCCCTACTGTTGCACCCTTTGGAGTTGGAATAATAATGTTTACCCTTACGCCATCCAACGCTTTACCTAATGTTGCACTCATTGGAGTGAGAATAGTCATTTTTACCTACCCGCTATCCAACACTTTCCCTACTGTTGCACCCACTGGAGTGGGAATAGTAATTTTTACCCGTACGCTATCCAACGCTTTCCCTACTGTTGCACTCACTGGAGTGGGAATAGTAATTTTTAGCCACCCGCTATCCAACGCTTTCCCTACTGTTGCACTCTCTGGAGTGGGAATAGTAATTTTAACCCCTACACTATCCAACACTTTTCCTACTGTTGCACCCACTGGAGTGGGAATAGTAGTTTTTACCCGTACGCTATCCAACGCTTTCCCTACTGTTGCACTCACTGGAGTGGGAATAGTAATTTTTAGCCACCCGCTATCCAACGCTTTCCCTACTGTTGCACTCTCTGGAGTGGGAATAGTAATTTTACCCCCTACACTATCCAACGCTTTCCCTACTGTTTCAACCTTTGGAGTTGGAATAGTAATTTTTACCCTTACGCTATCCAACACTTTCCCTAATGTTGCACTCATTGGAGTGGTAATTTTTAATTTTTACCTATCCGCTACCCAACACTTTCCCTACTGTTGCACCCTATTGAGTTTGGATAGTAATTTTTAGCCTTACGCTATCCAATATAATTTATATTTATTTATGTATTTTATAATATTTTTATGATGTTACATAATGTTGTGTTTAATTAATTAATTGTTCAAATATTGCAAGTAAATTTAATTGTTTTTATGTATTAAATATAAATATGTATTATTATTTATGTTATTATTTTATGAGTGTTTATGTATTTGTAATTTATAGTATTTGTTAATATTTTTAAATTAATTAAATAAATAAAATATATTATAATTAATTAAATATATATTACATTTTGATTCGGATTTGTAGTCTGACAGTTATGGATAAATACTGGTCAGCATTTTTGACTCGGATTTGTAGTCTGACAGTTATGGATAAATGACTGGTCAGCATTTTTGACTCGGATTTGTAGTCTGACAGTTATGGATAAATGACTGGTCAGCATTTTTGACTCGGATTTGTAGTCTGACAGTTATGGATAAATGTTTATATTTTCACAGGTTCCTACTAGGACTGGATGTCAATATGTTTCTTTATAGGATAAACGACCCCAACTATTTTAAAAGGGTTAAATTTAAGACCATACGGGACACTGTGAGTGTCTGGCGATCTATTATGGCTAAATGCAATACCTCTCTTTTTCATTGTAAAACACCTTTATGGGGCAATCCCGGTTTCCCTACTATTTTTCATGATCCAGCTTGTCAAATGTTTTTAAATTCCGGTATTAGATTTTTGGGGGATTTATATGACCATCAGGGTTTTATGGCATTTGATAAAATGAAATTCTGTTATAATCTACCTGAACTGGCAAGGTTTAAATACTATCAGATTAGAGACTTTGTGGTGAAGAAATTAGAACTCACTGCAGTATTAGAATCCGAGATATGGGACTGTATCTATAGAGATGTAGATAAATCTATCATAAGTTTGGGTTACAAGCTTTTTTCTGATCTTAGGACCAGCGATGTTATTACTTTAACAGAGAAATGGAATAGGAAATTGTCAGTGAGTGTTCCAACAGATTTAATTACCACATCTCTCAAAAGCCTTAATGTATCTGTTCAATCTTCCAGCTTAAAATTGCAAATGTTTAAAACTGTTTGTCAAATATATTATACACCTGAAAGGATACTCAAATGGGCAACGAATAATAATTATTCTGATAGAACGAAATGCCCTAAATGCGATATGAGTGGTGCGGATATTGTCCACATGTTTTTTTCTTGCCCTCATCTTAATGAATATTGGGAAGGAATAATTAAGGTTATTTCTGATAGACTTGAGCAACCCTTCTCACTTTCACACATTGATGTTTGTGTGGGCATCAACGGGGGTGAAATGTTTAGAGATCTTTTGAATATCCTAATCACTTGCGCAAGGTTAACTATTGCTAGAGCTTGGATCCAAAAGAATCCACCAATAGTTTTGGAATGGTGGAGTCTAGTCAAGGAGATTTATAGTATGGAAACCGCTATTGCGGACTCAAGGGGATTGCAGGCCAGACGAAAAATTGACAGAATATGGGGTTTATTTATGTCTCAGTAATTTTTACTTAAAATTTATGTTTATTTGTTCTTATCTATATCTTTGGCACGGTCTAAATAATGTTATATAATTATCTAATGCAGCCTTTGAGAATTGTTATATATTCTTTCTTTTTATGTAAAAATGAAATGTTTATTGTTGCCTATGTGTTCCTTTGATAGAAATAAAAACTTTTGAAAATGAAAAAAATAAAATAAATAAATATATATTACATATTGTATGTTTAATTTTAATTAAATGTTTAACATTAAATATGTATTATTTATTCATTTTAAACATTCTAAAATATTTTTACATAAGTTTAAATTATATTAAAGTATTATTTACCTAATATTTCTTTTTTAAATAACAAAAAAAACGATATATTTAATTACGATATTTTGAACATCGATATTTTATTTTCGATATATTAGTACTTACCATGTTGTAAATAGGGTGTCGATATACTTGCCTTCGATATTCCAGCGACAATATTTTGTCTGTCGATATCCTGTCTTTCGATATTCTGTCAGAGATTTGTCCCGGTATATTTATATCCCCAGATAGCGAAAAGTGGTTGGATACCAGTCAAGTCGTTCTTCTAGACCGTGATTGCACATTCCGATGTGGCAGCGTCAAAGGAGTATACTCCAGACTTTGCCCAATTGACCCTAAGTCCCGACATCTCTCCGAATGTACGGAATATGTCAGTGAGCATCGGTGAAAAGCAAGTCAGGTCTCTGATATAGAGTAGTAAGTCGTCAGCGTATAACGACAACGCATGAATTCCATCGGCTAAAGGGATGCCCCAGTCTGCACCGGGGGCTCGGAGCTGAGCCGCCAAGGGCTCCATCATTAGAGCGAAGATTAGAGGGGAGAGGGGGCACCCCTGCCTGGTACCTCTGCACACCCAGATTGGGTCTGAGAGTATCCCACCCGTGCGTACTCGCACTATGGGCCTTTGGTACAGGAGTTCCACCATTTGGAGAAAATCGTCGCCCAAGTTGTATTTACGCAGTACCGACACCAGGTAGGGCCATTCCACAGAGTTGAATGCCTTCTCGAAGTTGAGTATCAGGCATCCTGACTGAGGCCATCAGAGTGTAGCTAAGCTCTGCACCCTAAACAGCCGTCTAATATTATATGACGTGCTGCGGGTGGGTACAAAACTGTTCTGGTCAACATGAACAAGTGTAGGTATCAGGGGTGCCAGTCGCTGGGCTAACGTGGATGCCAGGATCTTATAATCAGTGTTGAGGAGGGCCAGCGGCCTATACGAGCCCATGTTGGTCTCGACCCTGCCTGGCTTCAGGAGTGATATCAGGTTTGCCTTGTTAAGTGTAGGTGGGAGAGCAGAGTCAGTGATTGCCACCTCAAACACACGCAATAGCCGCTGATTTCGCCACCATCCAAAGGGCTTCCTGTTTCTCGCTGTGTATGAGCGTGGCAGGGGGGCCTATCTCCGTCTCTGTGCGCTTCCGCCCTGCTGGCGAGGATCTTTGCCTGCGAAATCGCCGGGGTCCCCGGGTGTGTCGCATGGCCGACGTCGACACCATCGCACGGGGCTCCGTGTCGATACCTGAGTCCAGCCAGGACTCAACTGCCTCAGGAGTGGTGAAAAAATGAGTCTTGTCTTGAGCCACCACACGTAGTTGGGCCGGAAAGAGAACAGAGTATTTCAGGGCCAGTTGGCGAAGTCGCTGTTTCACTGCCAAGAAAGAGTGTCGCTGGTGTTGCACCTGGATAGTGTAGTCAGGAAATGGCATGATCTTGGCGTTTTCGACCCTCATATCCGGCAGCTTCAGTTCCTAGTCTCTCGTAGAATAGCATTGCGGTCTCAATAGTTCAGGACGCAGATAAGCATGGGTCCGCCGGGGAAGCCGGGTCGGCACTCAGTGGGCCCGTTTCACCACGAAGTGCTGAGAGAGGGTGCCTTCAGGAAGTAGGCCCGTGAGCCAGCGCTCCACTTGTATCTCCGGCTCCCTACCTTCCCATCGTTCCGGCAGTCCTACAATGCGGACATTGTTTCTCCTCACCCTTCCTTCTGCATCCTCCGTGCGGTCTTCCAGAAATTCCACTTGGCTGAGGAGGTCTTGGACATGCCTGTCCGTCTGTGTGACCTTGGGCGTAATGTCAGCCATGGTGGCCTCCAGGGCAGATGTGCGCTCCAATAGTTTCCTGTGGTCTGCCAGCAGGTGCGTGAGGTCTATTGCAACGCTGTCGATCTTCGTTTCCAGGGAGGTACGGGTCAGCTGCATCGATTCTACCAGTCGCTCCATCGCCGCCAGCAACATGTCCAGTTTGGAGGCAGTCTGATCTTGTAGGACTGATTTCGCCATCTTCCCCTTCACCTGCGTGCCACCAGTACCGGCTCTTGTCTTGGGTCCCCCTGACATGGGCGGTGCGGTGTGATCCGATATGCAAGTGAGTCTGGTGAGCCCCTCCAGGCCCCCGGAGAGGGTGCGGTCTACTGCGGGGTCAAAAGAATCCAGCCCGTGGGTGCGGGGGGGCATGGCATAGGGCCACCGCTAGGTCATGTGGATGACTCTGTCGTGCACCAAGAAAAAGGAAGTGACTGGGTGGGAGTAGAATGGGGTGTGATGTGCCTCCTCTGCGCTCGACCAACACTTGTCGGTGCGCCCAGGCAGCAGGTGTCCCCCCGCTATGGAGGGCCGGCGCGAGGCCCTCGTTCCTCCGGTCACCGTCAGCCGACTCACCAGCCCAGCCGGCTGCTTGGATGATTCAGATCACCCCCGCCAGCGCCCCAAGTCCAACGATGACCACTGTGCGCCTCCCCTGCACCTCGTGTAGTCCTCTCGGTTCACTCCGAGGGGGCGGCCCTCCCAGTAGCGGGGTGACCAAATCCAGGGCTCAGGGAGGCGGGCGACGCTGCCTACCGTTCTCTCCAGGCACTGTGTTGATGTCTGCCTCGTGGCCGGAGGGCAATCGTCAAGCGTCAATCAATGCCCTTGCTTTGGGGGGAGGGGCGCCCCCCGCCTGTGCATGGAGGCAAAGTTACCTAGGCCCGGGGCGACCAACAGTCTTGTGGATGCTCTGCAGGCGCCTCTCTTGTTGTCCAGTTCGGGGGCCCCCGAGTGTGGGTATCAGCAGTGGGGCCCACCGGCCACAGCCCGACCCCGGCCCCACGTGAGCACACGTGGGCAGCTGTGGGTGTCACCACACCCTCCGGTGTCGCCTGGCCGTGCTGCGCTCCTTCGCGTGTCCCCAGCAGCAGGGGCCAGGTGCGTGCTCCTCCGCCACAGCTGCGAGTTCTTACACTGCGGGCCCTCCGCAGTATGGCCCTGCGGTCGCATCTTGACCCCGGCCTCGCGCTGACTCACGCGCCGGCCGGGAAAATCAGCAGAAGGGGCCGTCCGCCCCCGCCGTCACCGGAGCGGTCCTGAATCCCCGTCCGGTCCCGAGTTCGGCAGGGGCCAGGAGGGTGCTTTCATCCGGCACCGTCAGTATCTGGGGCCGAGTCTAGGGACGCAGTCCAGAGGCCCGCACCGCGAACCACAGCGGTCGGGCTCACAGCCTCAGCTCGACTCCGCCCTCGTGTTGTTACACTCGCCGCCGGAAGAGCCAGCAGAAGGGGCAGTACGTCTCTGTCGCTGCCGGAGTGGCCATAAACCTTTGTTCAACTCCAAATTAGGCAGGGGCATAGAAGATTGTCTCATACAGATCCGCTGATGTTTGGGGCCGAAATCAAGCAAGTGTTGCAGAGAACTGGCCTGTGAAAGGGGAGCTCGGCACGGAGCTCTGACCGGACACGTCTGCCGCCATTGCGTGCTCAGCCACGCCCCCAGCAGTGTGGGGGGGGGTGATGCTCCTCTGCTCTTATGGAGGAGCCGCCACTGCCTCGCCGTTCCTTCTTTTCATGTAACTTGTCAACAATGTGAAAGAGGCAGAATATTTTGCCTCTCGGCGCTCCTCCGCTCCTACATTGAAAGAGTTGTAAAGAGTCAAAATGCCATCACTTGTGATGAGGGCTTCTCCAGTCACTGAATGGGTGTCCTTTGAGGTGATTCAAAATGTGAAAGACACGTTCATCGAAGCAATGGGTGAAAGGCACCAACCGGTTCTCCCACTCTCTGTAGGCCATCCTATGGCCCTGCTTATATGTTTGCCGGAATCCTGGTGCTGTTTAGTGCCCAGAGAAATAACTGTAACCTGGGTACATTATTTACTGGGAGTGATCGGCAACACCTAGTATGAGTTTGTGCGGAATAACAAGTGGCTTTTGATGCTCAATGCACCAAAGTCTGCATGGTACAGTAAATACTATACCCTTTTCCAACAAGGGATTAAATATTTAATGGATCTGGTAATTATCACATGCTGTAAATACCACCTAATTGTAATTGACAGCACTTTACACTTGAGATGGAAGGCACTCACTCACTCGTAATCGCTGAAGTGTTATAGAGTATTTACACAACTATGAAGACCCTGAATGTCCCATTTTATATCTATTGCTGAATCGATTGTCACTCACCTCACGCTGATGCAGTAACATAGGGCAATGTCCTAGAGATAGGAAGCTACATATTCAGGGTGTTGGGGGGCAATACTGGGATTCCAAAAGTGGATATATATGAAGAATGCTAAAATGGGGTCTTTGAATTATACCCCTGCTAACACCCCATTTTAATGTAAGGAAGTCAATGTGGTGCATTTTAAGGCGGTGTTGGGTAAAGGTGGGGTTTGTTGGCAGTTCTGTTAACATTATTAACCCGTTCTGTGCTGCCGTCGGCCATTGGCCGGCGGCAGCACTACCTGGCTAGTGCTGCCATCGGCCAATGGCCAACGGAGCCCCACCCACCATTTAGAACGCCCGCACCGTGGCGGAAAACCGCCTCGGTAAGGCGTTAAAAATGTTTTTATTTCATGTAGTAAAATGCAATTTCTTTTGAAAGAGTGATGTCTCCTTTTACAAGACTGGTGACCTTAGGTGTTGTTTCAAGCTTTAAAATATTTTCCCTATAAATATTTTGCTAAAATGTGTTTATCAAATCCTTTTTTACAATTACTTATTTTTCTATGTATTCCAGCATTTCTGTCAGGACACCTTGGCTCTCCGTTGTGCTTTCTTATAGGGGAAAGCCATTCCATTTCCCCCACCATTTGGTGTCCCTCTACATTGCTAAAACACATTAATTAAAATCATATAATTTCTAATCAAAATATTTTTATTTGGAAGATTTATAGAGCACTACAAGGCATCAAGATAGCAACAGTAAAATGAATGATTTTGCTGTTTTGACGTTTTGAATATTTGTATTTTATTTACTATTTAAATTTTAGAGGAATGTTATTATAAATGTTCCAAAATGTCTTAAAATATTTAAAACATTAAATGTAATGGTAGAGAAAACATCAGAGTTATGAAATTGTTTGTCTAAATAAAAAAACGTTGTGCAGTTTTTTTTGTGTTATAGAAAACAATGATAAGAATGATATGAAAGGTTTTATGGAATTTTAGATTATTCTATTAGAAATATTCAGAGAGAGCTTTTAGAAAGGGATGTAAGATGAAAGATTTGACTCCAGGCTACTCTGTGGAAGATCCTGTATTAACTTCTTCACTAAATGCAACAACCTACGCATAGCACTGTATAGTGTGTGTGTCATGTAGAGGTTGATTACACTGAGCATAATGTTTTGGTTGAGCTTAAACAATTGTTCTTCAATATCAGGAAGTTGTGGCAGGGCTCCTGGGCTGCAATATCTTCATGTGATTAGAGGTGATACCTAGGCAGGTGTGGAGCAGACACAATTTTCTTACGAGACCAGAGGCTCATATTATGCTTTCTTTTCTTGCTTTATAAACACAGCAGCCAAAAGAAAAAACTTCATTAACCATAACAACCCTAGGAAAACAAGCATTCGAAATGCAATAGGTCTCGCAATAGAAAAGTTGGAGCTATTGGTTTTGTAATTGACGAATTTATTTTAATGTTTGGGTCTTGAAACGTGCAAAAGTAATAGCTTTGTCATTTACAATGGCAATACTTTAAACTTTTTCAAATGTGACACCTATAGCATTTGTAATGTCAACGATACATACAATCCAGACCCTACTGCCTTTGACAGCGCTCGTCATTTGCCGAGAGGTACAATGGCAGGCAGGGTGGGTGTCTGTAATGGTGGAGCAGCCAAGGAACTGAGTTAAGGAGCCACCGTGATAAGAGAGAAGAGCTGTGTGACAACAGTCAAAGCAGCAGGGGACGAGCTGCATTTTTGCCACCCACTAAAAACAAGCTTTCGGCATTGTGGGGGGCTAATTGGGGAGAGTGGGGAAAGGGCCTGAGGTTTCAGTGGGGCAGAGTTGGGCTCGCAGTTTGGATGGGTGAGGGAGGTGGGGGGTCGCATGGCTTGGGAGGAGGCGAAAAGGGGATGGGTACAGGAGGGGAGAGACATTGCGTTAAGGGGGTGGTCGCAGCAGGGGACTTTCATCCTTCTGAGGCCGTTTGGGTTGGGGTGCAGATCGGCGGGCGATGGGAGGACAGGCCGGGGGTCGGGTATGGTCTGTTCCAGAGTGGGACCTAAAAAACCAGTAACTTGTTTTAAGGCCTAAAAAACACACAGCATGTACTTTGGGCTTGTTTTTAATATGGTAGCCATGCTTACTGACTGGGCGGGGCGCGGAGGCCCGAGGCTGGGTAAGGGCCAAAGCGTGTGGAAGAACTCGCTAATTCCCTTCGGACAGTGTGTCGGTCCCAGGTGGGATAAATGATGACTATGCCCGGAAGGGGGTGGGGGACGGGGAGAATCTGGAGCAATCCCCGGGAGCGCAGAAGCAGAGATGGGCTGGGAGAGTGGGGCGAGAGAGGTGGAAGGGAGCAAATGGCGCAAGGGGGTAGCGCACAGGGGCAACTGGGTGACAAAATGCCGAGTGCTAGGGGGCCTCTAATGGAGTATGGGTGGCGTGTCATCTATACAAGGAGGCTACAGGGTGAAGTGATGGTGCGGCGGGCAAGGAGGCTGGAGGGCAGTGAGGTGGCGTGCGTGCAAATGGGTGGAGGAGGGAGGCAGGCTGGCAGATTAAGAGACCGAGGGGTGCCGTGTACGTGATCGGTCAGTAGCAACGGATGAGAAAGCGGGACGGCAGGGAAGGGTTTGAAGGGATGCGGGAACCATCATACCTGGAGGTAGGAAATCAAGGCAGGGTAGTGGATCGGCAAAATGGATCCGATAAAGGGAAGCGAAAAAGCGTCTTCCTGGGGAGATCTGGAATGAGAAAGGTGCTGGTTGGAAAAAAGTACGAAGAGTGGGGCAGAGGGTGGGGCGCAGGGGTCGGACGTCTCTGAATACGATGGCGATCGGGTTGATCGTGGAGTTGAGCGAACAGGACCTGCGGGAGGAAGACAGGGGGTGATTAGTGTACGAGGGAAAACGGAGCGGTACGAGTAGGGTTGGTGGGCAAAGGGGGTGCAGTAAGCATACCTGGTTCAATCGTTGTCACTTTATGGAGTGAATCCGGTATGCGATCCCAGCAGCTAATCGGGCTGGAAACGGCTTCCGCGTTTGGCGCGGCTGTGGGAGTGGAGAAGAATGGTTATGACGTGTGGGAATGGGCGTGATCGTGGGGGTAAGACTGAGTGGGAGGGAGTTGGGAGGGCTGGAGGACGTCTCAGGCGAGGGATCAAGGCAAAGAGGAGGTCTGAGCCAACGTTGTGAAGCAAAACAAAAAATAAATCTTGGTACAAGACAAGTTAGACAATTGAGCCACTGATTGGAGAAAAAATCCTGTTAGCTAGAGGAAGGGCTGCAGGAACATAAGTACAAACATGTACGGAACACAGTTGGTGGGGAGAGATGTACAACATGGTCAGTGTGGTAAATGGTTTCTGACAAGGAACGAACATGTGACCCATTGCGATGACAATGTATGTAGAGGATGAGAATTGAAACAAGCATTGGAACAGCAGCGCAGCAGAAACGAGAGACACGGCCTGGCGGCCGTGAAAGTGAAAGTACGGCCAGCCGGCCGTGAATAATTAGGGGAGGAGGGAGGAGTTGGGGAACAGATGGCTGGCTTTGATGTGCACGCGCTTTATGTCAATACGCTTGCGCATTGAGCTTGCTTTTCACGGGCACTGGATGAAATCACCAGTTTGGTTAACCTCTGGATAAGCCCCTATATTCTCGCAAGCTCAATGCGCAGGCGCATTGGCAGGCGAGACCTAAAAACTACATCACATCACAATAGTGTAGCCAACAAGATGTCGAGTATAACAATAATTATCTTGACTGAGATCAACAAGCCCTCTTTTCTTGCTGCTTGCAGTCAAGATAAGTATTTTGCTCACTAATTTTAGCTTTATATATGCACGTTTCATCTGTGGTATAATTATATATCTTGTATGCCTTTTTCGTGTTTACAATACATACTGTTTAGGGGCTCGTGCGCTCACAGCGTTCGTCTTACGTCTGTTTATACCAACGGCATCATACACACTCGTTTTCCCTACGGATGGCAGGCTGCGCATGCCAAAAATAGAAACCAATGGGTTGAGCGTCTTAGGACATTAGCTCCACAGTCAGCATAGTGGTAAATGCACAACCAGGAGCAAGAAGGAGGTGCCACACCTAGTCACAGACGGCGTGGCTGACTTATCCTGCACACTCTGGGATGACTGACGGCAGAGCCAGGAAGCAAGAAAAGTGGGTACCCAGACAAAAACAGCACTCACAGAGCAGGCCTGCTGGATGGCCGACAGTAAGAAGATGTGCAAGGTACAAGTTAAGCCTACCCAGGGACTCCAATTATATATAATATGGTCCATCGTCATTGTCGTCAGAATTTATGATGATGCCGAATATGCTTGTGTAATACGAGTGAATGTAAGTTTGCAAATTTGGTTAAAACTGTGGTGTTTCCTCCCAAATAGAAGTTGTGTGATTGGGATTGGTTCTTGTTGGACAGGCCCCAGAAGGGGGCTCGCTCCCTCCCCGCATGACAGAGCCAGGACACCGACTCTCCTGAAACCACCCCCAGAAGTAACCCGTAACCCGTCCCACACGGGAACGACTGCCCTCGAACATCTCCGTAACACCGGCCTGGGCCTCCACCGGCACCATCGCCCGGGCCCAGCCGCCATCTTGGACACTGCACCACGAGGCCGCATGGCCTCAGCTCGACCCTAACCCTAGGCCTGGCCAGGCCCCGACAGCCCGGCACCACCATCCACCCGGGAGGTGAGCGGACCACTTGGCAGGTCAATGGGAGAGAGGAGTTTCGATGGCTCTCCCCCTCCAGGTGCCGATCGCCCCCAGCCTCCCCGGGCGCTGGCTCCACCCCACTGCTGGGTGTCTGGACTCCCTCATCCCAGACCTCCCGACCTCCAAGTGCGAGGGTCCGGACATCAAAGGGCGCGAGCCCTATAACTGGGGCAGCTCCAGAGCAGGAAGGCAGTTGTATCCTGGAGTCGAGAGACAGCGTGAAGAACTCATCCTTGACGGCCTGCTGGCGCTGCCGCAGCCCTGCCTCGTAAACTGTTGTCCTGCCCGCTGGCGCTGCCACGGCCCTCTGCAACCTTCATCCTCATCGGGACCTGCTGGCGCTGCCGCGGCCCGTTGTAACTACCATCTTCGTTGGGACCTGCTGGCGCTGCCACGGACCGTTGCCGCCTACGATCTTCTCGGGACCTGCTGGCGCTGCCGCGGCCCGTCCTCCTAGAACACAGAGCTCGAGGATTGTGAGCTACCCATCATCTCATCGTAACTACCAGATTGGTAACAAGACTGTCCCGCTACCCCCTTTTCCCTTCCAAAAGACTAGAATCGAGGGGACCCCTGAGTAGTGACCTCCTTGTACCATTCTACCGTACTTCAAGATTGCTTATAAAGAACGTTAAACTTTATCTTTGTGTGGTGTCCATCTGTGGGGGGGGAAGTTACTTGTCTGTACGATCGCTGGAGAAGGCTCTCCCCGGAGACCTCTCCCCTTGTCCTCGGCCGACCCTCCAGGTCCCGTCTAACATTGGTGGCCAGCGGCGCGATCCGAATCAACGCGTACGTACAGAGAGTAACTCACCCCACGACTAAACCACAATGACAACCAAAGAGAGCGGATCCACAGAAAAATTCCAGATGGAGAAATTGGAAGAGTACAGCCATCGTGAGTTAAAACAGTTTTGCATCGAACTAGGCATTGCTACCACCGGTCTGAGCACGAAAGACGATTTCAAGCACGCCATCGAATCTTGGGCGGAAACCGGGGCCGTCAGACCCCCGGACCAAAACGTCGCAGCATCAGAGATCAACACCACTTCTCCCGAAGAACGGAGAGCGGGTCTCTCACAGGAAGAGATCCAAGAAAGAGAAAGAAACAGACTACACGAATTAGAGATGGCACGGCTCAAGATGGACGGCGAGCTAAAACTAGCGGAACAAAAACTGAACTTAGAACACCTACAGCTCCGAGAAGAGCGGGAAGAAAAGCAAAGACAAAGAGAACTCGAAGAAAAGAGACTGGCATACGAACACGAGCGCAAGCTAGCTGAAATAGAACTACGAAAACAAAACAAAGAACTAGGGGTGCCCGAGCAACCGCGCACCCCCGGCGCTACGGAACAAAAAGTCCACATCCCCAAGGACGTCGTCTGAGAATAGTATCGGAACGACGACATACAACAGTGGTTCAAGGCCTATGAGATCGCCATGACCTCCCACCGGATCGATCAAAGTGACTGGGGAGCCGGTCTATGGGGTAGGTTCGTCAATGAAGGCCGCGATGCCCTGCTACAGCTCCCCGACCATCAGATGACGTCCTATGATTACATGAAGGCCGCCCTCCTCACTCGATATGGACTCACGCCTGAGATATACCGCCAGAGGTTCCGCGACTGCACCCGGATCCCGGGTACAACTTGGGTGGAATATGTGAACTATTTTAGCCGAGCCTTCGAAGGGTGGATCAAAGGTAGCCGAGTCACCACCTACGAGCAACTCTTCAATCTCATTGTATGGGAGCACCTCTCCAACAACTGCTTCGTCGAGCTCAGGCAGCACCTCCTCGACAGTAAATTGACTGACCCTCGGCAGCTCGCCGCTGAGGCTGACCGATGGGAGAGCACCCGAGTGGCCCGGAGTGGGCCAAACGAGCAGAACCGAAACAACCAAGGCCCTCATCGTCCCCGAGGAGGAGGTGTGAAAAATTAATACAATCTTGGTGAACATTATCTGCGCCATCTTGCCCCTTTTCGAGCCCATTCATGCGCGTAAGCGGCAGCCATTTTGAATGCCATGGCCTCCCTGCCCCTCGCTGATAGCCAGCGCGTCTCTCTCTCCCTTAACCTCGCAAGCATCCCCCGCACACTGACAACCCCCCGCTCTCTCATGCCTTGGG
The DNA here is from genome assembly GCF_964263255.1 of Lissotriton vulgaris. Lineage (NCBI taxonomy): Eukaryota > Metazoa > Chordata > Amphibia > Caudata > Salamandridae > Lissotriton > Lissotriton vulgaris. Next base: position 66,100,170 of record NC_141687.1, read on the forward strand.
TCATAAACCCCTCTTCAGCGCAGCTTCACCACTGAATCCCATCCTGTTCCCAGGGCGACACCTCCCCTCATTCCTTTCATGGCCTCAAACCCTTTTGATGCAAAACCCTTTTCCTGTGTCCCCGTTTGTCTTCCCTGTTCCCAGGCCGCCACCTGGCTCTGCGGATACTGTTTATTACCCCGTACAGTAGGAAGCTTCCCCTCCCCATCAAAAGACCCCCGAACCGATCAAAGCCCCCACCCCATGAGATCCGATCAACCCCATGCATTCCGTGAATCGGCGGAATGCCCTGCTGTGCGACAACCATCACCTGTTGTGACCGGGGTGGGGAATCCAACTGTAAATGTATGTGGGAACGGGTCTGAAGGGGAGATTCCGAGGATGTTCTTTCAAGTACTAAAGTATTGCGAGAATGTGTTATGTGCAATAAAGGTCATAATCCCTAGTATAAGAGGCCAGGCCTCAGAGATGTGGTTAGAGCACCTCGTGACGATACTTGCTGTCTGAATTGATGTGTTCTCCTCCGGAGAGAATAAACTCCTCGTTTCCTGCCTTCCAGTCTCCAGCGCCTGCTTCTTCATTGATTAATATTGGTGGGTCATAGAGGCGATACCGCCGGGCAACATAAAAGGGTCTTTGGTTACCGGTTGTCTTTGGAACCCTTTTTAACAATTGGCGTCCCAAACGTGGGGCCCATCAGCGACTCGTGGATCCAGTGGGAGAGGTCCCGACGACAGAGTGAACGACTGCAACGATCGGAAGGGACCCTGTCCGATAGACCCTCGTCTGACAGCCGATCATCCGAACTTCACTGGTTCCGAACAGACCTCTCTCGAGTGATCTGCGGTCCTGACTGGGAACCATCAGGAGTGCCACGAGAAGTACGAAGAGAAGAGGACGATCGGGCGCTGGATTCGGAAGACAAGAAACTGTCCATGCGGTCCGGGTAAGGTCGTGTAAACACGACGAATTGCGAAAGTGATAGATAATTGAAAGTGATTGATAATTGTTGAGAAAATACTAGTATTACTTTTTGTTAATTTATTGGAGATTCACTGTCTACAAACGGAGAAACAACAGGCTCTCCCTTTATAAACAGCGAAGGATAGGTACGCACCCGTCGGACCTATTTTCCCCCTCCCCATTGAACAATTGCCCCCCCCCCCATTGATTAACTGTTATAGATTGTTTTCTGGAGATTCTCTGTCTACAAACAGGGAAGATTAGGTCCCCTCTTTGCAGATAGTGAAAGGGTAGGTGACGCGAATTTTTGCGAGCCTACTTATTCTCCCCATTGACCATATTGATTTTTTATTTTTGACCTAACATTGATTAACTGTTATAGATTGTTTTCTGGAGATTCTCTGTCTGAAAACAGGGAAGATTAGGTCCCCTCTTTGCAGATAGTGAAAGGGTAGGTGACGCGAACCTTTGCGAGCCTACTTATTCTCCCCATTGACCATATTGATTTTTTATTTTCGACCTAACATTGATTGCTCAGAATTGGTTCATGAGGTATTCACTACGTGCAAACAACGTAGAATAGAAATATTCTGTCTAGTCTTTGCACGCAGCGATAAGATAGGTAGTGCTGACTATTATCCCATTGTGATCCGTCATGCCTGTCTTCTCCCCATTGGTTAGTAGCCTGTTTAACCCGGACCGCTTATTAGAGATGAACCATCCGGCTCCGCTGGAAGGCACCCCTAATAAGGACATGTTCATGAAGCATGGATTAATTGCTATAGCCTATAGTGAGCTGTGGCATAAATATACGAAAAAGGATCGAGAAAGACAGTGGCCACTGAGAGGATCCTTTGATCTCGACAAAATAGAAACAGTAGAAATAGCCCTTCGTAGGAATGAAACAACACCTATTATGCTCGATAGCCTCGGTATGTGGCGCAAAGAAGCCACGCAACGAAGGGAAGGCGACGAATTCAGAAAAGGTGAGGGGACGCGACGGATAACCCTCCAAACGTCTAGTAGGCAAAGGGAAGGGCCAGCGATGGCACAGTCCCGAGGAGTAGACATGAAAAGCGAACGGTGTAAAGGGATGTGCCGACAAGCCAACCCCGGAACACAACGACCCGAAGGTAACCCCCCGACATTGCGCACAGGACGGACAGATTTAAAACAAAACCAATGTGCTTTCTGTAAATGTCTTGGACACTGGAAAGCCCAATGCCCGACTCTGCAAAGCATAGGTAAGAATGGAGGGTTGACAGAAAGGACGGACCGACAGAAAGGAAAAAGACGTGAGATAAAAACCAATCAGACTAGTGCAGACAGAACAGACAGGACCACCCCGTTTGATTATGCTCGGTGGCACAGATTTCGTCAGGCCAATTTTAACGACATGTTAGAGTTCTGGGACTGATTGCTCTCTGTTGCTCCCCCACTCTGAAAACCGAACACAATTACAGACCAGTGTAAACAACCCCCCGTTAGAGGAAAGACTCAAGGAAGCCAAGCATCTATTATATAACTTAGGATTTAATTACGGTAAAGAAAACACACAACCAACGGTAAATAGAATAACTAGTAGAACTCTCTCTAAAACAAACTTTACTAATAAGAAAAATACAAAACATATTATGCTCACTCCGGAAGTCCTCCAATGTAACAGTTCGATGGTCCCGCCCATCCGAAACACATAGCACGTGTGGGGCGGGGCCTGCCAGCAACCATGGGCCAAAAAGAGATCGCTGGCGAGAAGGTCCTGGAGGCTCCACCAAGCAGGCAATGAAATGGTCTTCCCATACTACCCTTCCAGGGATGGCGTCCCCCGGGCCGCGAGTAGGGAGGGGGCGGCTGCAAATGACCCCCTCCCTCGTATCTCCTGGTCCGGCCATCACGAATTCCTCCATCGAACGGATGCAGGGTGGGCAGGGAGGAAGAGGCGACGCGGACGAGCCTCTTCCACCTCCACAGGTAGGAGGCTTCCCTGCCCTGGTCCGGCGCCGATGTCTTCCAGCCGGGCGACGGCCATATTTCCTCAGCACAGGACATGCAATGACCGGCTGGTATATTTGCGCAGTACAGGACACACAATGTCCGACGGGCGCTTTTACGGAGCACCGGATGTACAATGGTCCCCCAAGAGTCGGAATCAGGGGTGTAGGGTGGTCATCATGTGCACCCCTGATTCAAAGGGACGGCGTGGGATGCGCCGGGAGAGGAGGACGGCACGGGCAAGCCTCCCTCACCTCCCCAGATGAAGGCTCCACTGCTGCACCCTGGCACCCCAAACCAAAATGTCCTACTCCAGCAACATGATGCTCCGTCTTTCACCATCACAAGAAGTTTTCTCCTCTCCTGATAGATACAACGAAGGGCGGTTGCTGCAGGGTCTCGAAATGGCGTCTGGGCCCTCGAAAAGGCGGGTCTAGGCCGCTGGAGTAACTTTTGTCCGAAGTTGCAACTCGGGCACTTGCCCACCTGGGCGCAAGCCCCCACCATCGACAAACATCCCCTCGACTTTGAAGATTCTACCAAAGTCCCAAGAGCCCTCGACCCCTTCAGGCTTCCGGTGAGGAACAGTTGCATTGATCTCAAATGAAATAACCACGGCACAGCAACAAGATGGCGGTGCCCTCGTGTCTGCATCAGCTTCCGTCTGAACCACCCAGGAACATTATGGACTAACGAACTTGAGCAAGTTCCGGCTGAACATCAACATGACCCGGTAAGAGAGACTCTACCCCCTCCCTCTCTTGATTGACGGTCCACACCACCAGCCCCTCTGTTAGCACAGTTTTCTTTTGAACTGCCGAAAGGGACTCTGGTCCAACCGCCAATTGTCGGGGATATTTTTGCCCCTGATGCTACTTCCGGACTAAACCGACCTCGCCCAAAATGGCGCTGGTATCAATGGAAACTAACGAATGCCTCGTGGTGTTCCTTAGCTAATGAAACTTGATGTACTAAGATATACATATATATATACGAACCATTGCGCACTCGATGTTAAAGGGAGGAGGGTTCACTTGGCGAACATTTAAGAAGGGTTCCGTAAAATGTTGATTTCAATGAACAATTTATTTTCGATATTTGTTGTAACTGATACATAACGTCGCTTATGATGCACACCCGCGGTTTACATCTAGGAAATGTGATTACGATGAGCTTGACTGTGTTTCCATTTATGAACTGAAATGCCCCTGATTCCTTTGTCACGCAATGAAATGTTTTTGGTTACTTGCAAATAATTAATTAGACCTTTTTACATGTTCTTGTGCTACAAAATAACCCCCTACTGTATGTGCTTCCATCGACGACATATCAGGCCAAAATATGAATTGCGCTCTCACATTTCACGTACTGAATAATTCTGCAAATAAAGGTCTTAAAAAGCTATGGATAGGCATCGCATACTTTTGTAAATGCGGGTATCGGTGGGAGGGTTTTTCTGTGCGCAACTGTTCTGCTCCTTTTTAAGGTTATCCGAGAAATGGTTGTTCGGCCCTGGGTTGATGGTCGAATCGAAGGTATGATACGCTGCCTCCAAGATATGCGACTAAACTCAGGAACTGACGTATGAAGAAGGACCTCGACTTCTGAGAATGGGTAAAGTAAAACGGTGTGATTGATAAAATGTTATAAAGATATGGTGATCGAAGGTACTAAGGTACAGGGTTGAACGAAGAACTGATATGCCTTAGAACATCACAGCTTTGGGAATGATTTAGGGATCCCGATGGCCGGATACATCTACAAAACCGGGTACCTCACACTAGGCACCTCGGATTCCTCTTTTTAGCGTTTTCACTACACACGATCCTTAATGCCATCCTCGAACCTCCCCATGAACAACCTATCACATTGCCTGCCCCCATGACTTTAGGAAACCAGAACCCTAAGGGATTATATCCCGAAGAGATAAGTACGAGTATGTGGTAAGTAAAGGACTTTCGTGCCCATACATTTGATGTGTTCGAATGTTGTCCCCCTACCTCCCCTTTTTTCCCCCTTTTTCCCTCTGCAGGTTACGTTAGAATCCCGATTAGAGTATCATAAGGGACCTGGAACCACGTCACGCCCGATGCATGAAGACGGACTAGCGCTGCAAAATGGCGCAACAAGGACGCTCTCACGGCCTTTTTACCTGATCTAATGCTCTTCTGTCCCAAAACTGCATGCCTTCTACCTCCTAACACAGACCCGAAACGTCTAAACGTTAGGTAACGCACTGAATAGCCCAAACAATACACGGTCATTCCCCATGTCACACGTGTACTGCTTGGCCTATTGACTCTCTCTCTCTCTCTCTCTCTCTCTCTCTCTCTCTCTCTCTCTCTCTCTCTCTCTCTCTCTCTCTTACTCTCTCTCTCTCTCTCACTCACTCTTCCACCCCTCCACGCTTTCCCTCTTCCTAAACAACTGGCACCTAATTGGCGAACCTGGTGCACCTCCTGATTGGCCCCAAATACCACAAGTATTTGCACAAATTTGTCCTAAATAAAATTGTATCGGTACCACGTTACTACCTCTCCTTTTCTACTAAAATATGGATGAAATTTTAATTGGCCGATAGGAAAGGGACAGGTAAGACGACAAAGGTTCCCTAAATTTGACCCACTCACAGGGAACTATTTGTCAGTGGCTTCTATGATAAAATGTGTCTGTAGTAATGCGACCATCCCCATTGCAAATTGTCTCCGTACCCCAAGCTGTAAGAAATGATCGAGACACCCCCATTTACCCAAAATGCCCCCAGTTTGGTATCAGCCGCCCTGAACGAGAACTTGAAAAACGCACATTGCTCCGATTCGCTGTGTTCCTAATCGTTTTCCATAAGATCCCTCCTTCCCGGAGGATAAGTTTAATAATTATTGCAAACCACCCCTCCCGAGTTTTTGTAGTAACCAGGTTGCGAGGACTTATATAGAAAGTTAGAAGGGTGTGTGCAAAGTTGAAAATTAGATTGAAAATCGAAAGAACTTGTTGCAGTAAGCCTGGTTGATAATAAAATGTTTTTATGACTTGTTTAGCCTATGTTCACCCCTCAGAAGGATGCCTATCAGACTATGGTGAATAGCACGTTACACTTTTTCGAAAAATACAAGGCCCTGAAGACCAGCCTAGCCTTGCAAGACTCGTACTAGGGAAATAGGTCTCTACCAGAAGAACTGACATCTACTATAATAGACGTATGCAATAAATGAGTACCAGACCTCGTACCTATTACAAATGAACGTAATAACCATCAAAGCGCCAAAGAATTAGCCAGCGAAAGGAAGTTGTAAGGAATCCAGCAAACCCATCATCAATTGTTTATACGTTAGTCGCAAGAATCTCCAATGTAGCGAGTGCTTACCCCAGTTGCTTGGTGTTGGGAGAGAAATAGACTTATGTAATTACCTTCTTCTGCAATATCTCTAAAGACTGTCTTTTCAAAACTCATTTAAGGGTATCACTGTCGGAGGAGAAAGAGACCGGATGTGGGAGCACGCGGCCTGACTGCGGATTGTGGAACATCAGCGACGGAGGCCGAGGCGAGACCACAGCAGTAAGGAGACGCCGGACGGGGCATTGTTTCAGACAAAGCTAAGGAAAGGGCTGACCTGAAGCCCCTGCTATATGATCAACGTGTGCCAAAAGCCCCCGCTCTCTGAACATGGTTACGGACTCGCCTGTCGCAAACTCTCCGCCTCCCCCTGATCTGTTCCCGACTTGGCCTTGCTCCATCCCCTCCTCCTCCGACCTACCATAAGGACTGTTCACACCCGCACCTTTCCATCCGAACTCCCAAGTTCCTCCAAATCCTACTGAGCTACCCAGAGAAGAGTACTCCCTGCGTCAGAAGGGAGGGAGCTCCGACTAAGTAGACCACGAACTATGTTAAATCCCAGAACGGTGACCTAGAACTCCACCAAGGGTCGCCCCCGAAGAAAAGATAAACAAAGTCTGTGGTTCTGCCCGCTACCAAACACCCTGAAGATGATGGAAGCAACAGGAAATGCCCACCACAGGGACTTAAGAACCGAACAGATCTCACAATTCTGGAACTATCGCATTTTTTTATTGCAAATCTATGCTCTGCGCTACAAAAGAAAGTGCACCTGTTCCAAAACCGTAACGCATTGCTCCTATGAGGTCTGGCGAAACAAAACAAAATGTACCCCTGCCCGCAGACCTCCAACGACTCAATCCACATGAACATTTCTGTTGATAGGTAACCCAGGTGCTCAACAGTGCTGACAGAAGACGACAAAGGACAACGAGAACTCTGATATTTTTACTGTATCTCCTTTCTCTCCCAATCACCATTGGACTGACTATGCACCCGCCGTATACAAAAAGGACTTACTTATATGATAACTTACCAGTTCTTATTCTATGATCTGTGCCCAACGTCCTCACTACGTAATTCTAGTCTGATATTGCATTACGATGATTTTTCCTGCAACCAACTTAACAATGAACCCGCTTACTAGATGATGAGATTTTTCAATGTGATGTTTATAAAATGATGTATATGCACAGTTCCTTTGCCTAAATCCCCTCTCCCTTACTTATGACCGCTGCAATAGGAATAGATAGGAAATAGGCCAGCAAGATGTCTTGGAAATGTTAAAGGGAGGACTGTGAAAAATTAATACAATCTTGGTGAACATTATCTGCGCCATCTTGCCCCTTTTCGAGCCCATTCATGCGCGTAAGCGGCAGCCATTTTGAATGCCATGGCCTCCCTGCCCCTCGCTGATAGCCAGCGCGTCTCTCTCTCCCTTAACCTCGCAAGCATCCCCCGCACACTGACAACCCCCCGCTCTCTCATGCCTTGGGTCATAAACCCCTCTTCAGCGCAGCTTCACCACTGAATCCCATCCTGTTCCCAGCGCGACACCTCCCCTCATTCCTTTCATGGCCTCAAACCCTTTTGATGCAAAACCCTTTTCCTGTGTCCCCGTTTGTCTTCCCTGTTCCCAGGCCGCCACCTGGCTCTGCGGATACTGTTTATTACCCCGTACAGTAGGAAGCTTCCCCTCCCCATCAAAAGACCCCCGAACCGATCAAAGCCCCCACCCCATGAGATCCGATCAACCCCATGCATTCCGTGAATCGGCGGAATGCCCTGCTGTGCGACAACCATCACCTGTTGTGACCGGGGTGGGGAATCCAACTGTAAATGTATGTGGGAACGGGTCTGAAGGGGAGATTCCGAGGATGTTCTTTCAAGTACTAAAGTATTGCGAGAATGTGTTATGTGCAATAAAGGTCATAATCCCTAGTATAAGAGGCCAGGCCTCAGAGATGTGGTTAGAGCACCTCGTGACGATACTTGCTGTCTGAATTGATGTGTTCTCCTCCGGAGAGAATAAACTCCTCGTTTCCTGCCTTCCAGTCTCCAGCGCCTGCTTCTTCATTGATTAATATTGGTGGGTCATAGAGGCGATACCGCCGGGCAACATAAAAGGGTCTTTGGTTACCGGTTGTCTTTGGAACCCTTTTTAACAGAGGAGGCCAGGGCCGGGGCCGAGATGCCGCCCTGGCAGCTCCCGTCAACAACACCCCACCCCCGGCTGGGCGGGGGAATCCGCCGATGCGCCCAGGGTTCCGAGCCAATGTCACGTGCCATCGGTGCCAGCGGGTCGGACATTATGCCAACGACCCGAACTGCCCCAAGAACCAGACTCCCGGGCCCCGCCAGGTCGCAGCCGCCGCCCTAGGAGAAGAACAAACGTACGAAGAGCCTGAAGAATATGAACAGGAACAGCCCGAGTGGGAACCTGCTGCCATGGTCCTGGCTTGCCTAGGGGGAAGAGACATGGTCCCGCGGGTCCCCCTACCCGCAAACACCCGAAAATACAGCCAGTGGGTGAACATCAACGGGCGCAAGGCCGAAGCCCTGCGTGACACCGGGGCCAGTGTGACGGTCGTCCGCTGTCACCTGGTGACCCCAGAACAAATCCTGCCAAACGTCCTTTGCCCTGTCCGTTCAGCTGACAATTCTGAGAGCCTATGTCGGATGGCCTGTGTCCCCTTTGAGTGGGGAGGAGTGTCCGGCATGCTGAAGGTGACTGTCCGCGATGATGCCCCCGTGGACTGCCTCCTGGGGAACGATCTCGAGAGTTCCCCGTGGGCGGCCGTTGAGAGAAGAGAACACCTGGGGATGCTGGGCCTCCCAGACTGGGCGTGCGTAACAACCCGGTCCATGGCCGCCCGTGCCGTCCCCAGACCCGAAGAGTCCGAATGGCCAGCACCTCCTCCCCCGATCACTCCAGAGGAAGACGCCGGCCGCCCTGACCCCCCAGAACAAACCCCAGAAGAGCCCGCTCCGCCTCAGGACCTTCCAGACCTGGCCCAGTGGCGTCAAGAGGGGTGGCCCACCCAAGAACAATTTCGGCAGGAGCAAAAGACCTGTCCCTCCCTCGAGGGACTCCGACAGCAAGCCCTCGCCCAGAGCGCCGGAGACACCGCAGGGGCGCACTGGATCTACTGGGACAACGACTTACTGTACAGCGAGCAAAGAATTGCAGAATTGGGGGCCAGTCGGGTGCTGGTGGTCCCCCTCCATTTCAGAGACTTCCTTTTAAACTTGGCCCACGATGTCCCCCTGGCTGGGCACTTGGGGCAAGATAAAACCTACAACCGCCTGGTGACGCACTTTTACTGGCCCAAGATGCGAAATGACGTTTCCAACCACTGCCGGGCCTGCCCCACCTGCCAAGCCAACGGCAAGAGCGGCCGAAAACTCAAGGCGCCGCTACAACCATTCCCTGTTGTCACCACCCCGTTCGAACGAGTGGGAATAGACATTGTGGGGCCCCTGGACCCCCGAACAGCACAAGGGCACTGATTCATCCTGGTCCTGGTGGATCACGCCACCCGTTATCCCGAGGCCATCCCCCTTCGAACAGTGACAGCACCAGTAGTAGGCCGAGCCTTGATGGGGATCTTCTCGCGAGTGGGCTTCCCCCGGGAGGTCGTCAGTGACCGGGGCACGAACTTTATTTCGAAGTATATGAAATCCCTCTGGCAGCAGTACGGGGTCACCTACCGTTTCACAACACCCTATCACCCGCAAGGAAACGGACTGGTCGAGCGGTTCAACCGCACTCTCAAGGGAATAATTATGGGGCTGGAGGAGCCCCTACGCCGCCAGTGGGACGTGCTACTACCGTGCCTCCTCTTCGCCTACCGAGAAGTCCCCCAGAAGTCCCTCGGTTTCAGCCCTTTCGAGCTCCTGTACGGGCACCCTGTCCGAGGGCCCCTCAGCCTAGTGAAGGAAGGATGGGAGATGGCCCCCCTGAAAACCCCTCCGGATGTCTACAAGTACCTCCTGACCCTCCGCGACCAGACCAGGCGATTCAGGGAGATCGCTAAAGCCAACCTAGAGGCCAGTCAGGAGGACATGAAGAAATGGTACGACCAACATGCCTCCGCCATTGAGTTTGAACCTGGTCAGCAGGTGTGGGTGATGGCCCCCACCGAACCTTGTGCCTTGCAAGACAAATGGACAGGACCCTTCAAGGTGGTCGAACGCAAGGGCCCTGTCACCTATCTCATCGACATGGAGTCCCCCCGAAACCCCCTCCGGGTCCTCCACGCCAACAGACTCAAACCACACTTTGTGCGCTCAGAGCTCAGCCTCCTGATGGCTACAGACAGTGGAGCAGAAGAAGACTCCGAGCCACTCCCGGACCTGCTGAGGACCCGTCAGAGAGATGGTTCCGTGGACGGGGTCCGACTCTCCGATGCCCTGACCCCGGATCAGCGCCAAGACTGTCGGACCCTCCTTTTGAAATTTGCAGACCTGTTTTCCCTCACCCCCGGGGTCACCCCCTGGTGCCTTCACGACGTGGATACTGGGGACAGTCCCCCTATTAGACACCGAGCCTACCGAGTCCCGGACCGGGTGCGAGCCTGCATCCAAGAAGAGGTCACCAAGATGCTCGCCCTCGGGGTCATCGAGCCCTCAGACAGCCCCTGGGCCAGCCCAGTCGTACTGGTACCCAAAGCGGCCGCCCCGGGCACCACCCCTGAGCTCCGGTTCTCTGTCGACTATAGGGGTCTGAACACTGTCACCAGAACCGACGCTCATCCTATCCCTCGAGCAGATGAACTGGTCGACCGCATGGGGGCTGCCCGCTACCTAAGCATCTTCGACCTGACAGCGGGCTACTGGCAGATCGGCCTCACCCCCAGGGCTCAAGAACGATCCGCTTTCTCCACCCCGGATGGGCACTACCAGTTCACCGTGATGCCCTTCGGTATGAAAAACGCTCCAGCCACTTTTCAGAGACTTGTGAACCAGGTATTGGTGGGCCTCGAAGACTTCAGTGCCGCCTACCTGGACGATATCGCAGTATACAGCCGCCACTGGTCAGACCACCTCTGCCACCTCCGAGAGGTCCTGCAGGCCCTTCAGCGAGCTGGCCTCACCATCAAGGCCAGCAAATGCCAAATCGGCCAAGGGTCCGTGACCTACCTTGGACACCAAGTGGGGAGCGGTCTGGTGGCACCTCTCCAGCTCAAGATCGCTGCCATCCAGTCCTGGCAGCCCCCCGTCACCCAAACCGAGGTACGAGCCTTCCTGGGGCTCACCGGATACTATCGGAGGTTCGTGAAGGACTATGGCAGCATTGTGGGGCCCCTCACGGAACTCACATCCAAAAAGCATCCCAAAACGGTCAACTGGACTCCAGACTGTCAAGCGGCCTTCGAGAAACTGAAGGCCGCCATGTGCACCGCCCCGGTGCTCCAGGCCCCCGACTACAGCCGCGAGTTCATAGTCCAGACCGATGCCTCGGACCATGGTATTGGGGCCGTCCTCTCGCAACTCAACTCCGAGGGGGTCGATCAGCCAGTGGCCTTCATCAGCCGATGCCTACTGGCCCGAGAACAACGCTGGAGTACCATCGAGCAGGAGGCCTTCGCAGTGGTGTGGGCCCTCAAGAAACTCCGGCCCTACCTCTTCGGTACCCACTTCCGGGTACAAACAGACCATCGCCCCCTGCAGTGGTTAATGCAGATGCGGGGGGAAAATCCAAAACTGCTGCGATGGTCCATCTCCCTACAAGGGATGGACTTCACTGTGGAGCATCGTCCTGGGCAAGATCACGCCAATGCGGATGGCCTGTCCCGCTTTTTCCGCCTCGACGGAGAGAGTCCCCAAGAGGATGGGTAACTCTCCCCGCCTTCAGCTGGGGGGGACGAATGTTGGACAGGCCCCAGAAGGGGGCTCGCTCCCTCCCCGCATGACAGAGCCAGGACACCGACTCTCCCGAAACCACCCCCAGAAGTAACCCGTAACCCGTCCCACACAGGAACGCCTGCCCTCGAACATCTCCGTAACACCGGCCTGGGCCTCCACCGGCACCATCGCCCGGGCCCAGCCGCCATCTTGGACACTGCACCACGAGGCCGCATGGCCTCAGCTCGACCCTAACCCTGGGCCTGGCCAGGCCCCGACAGCCCGGCACCACCATCCACCCGGGAGGTGAGCGGACCACTTGGCAGGTCAATGGGAGAGAGGAGTTTCGATGGCTCTCCCCCTCCAGGTGCCGATCGCCCCCAGCCTCCCCGGGCGCTGGCTCCACCCCCCTGCTGGGTGTCTGGACTCCCTCATCCCGGACCTCCCGACCTCCAAGTGCGAGGGTCCGGACATCAAAGGGCGCGAGCCCTATAACTGGGGCAGCTCCAGAGCAGGAAGGCAGTTGTATCCTGGAGTCGAGAGACACCGTGAAGAACTCATCCTTGACGGCCTGCTGGCGCTGCCGCAGCCCTGCCTCGTGAACTGTCGTCCTGCCCGCTGGCGCTGCCACGGCCCTCTGCAACCTTCATCCTCGTCGGGACCTGCTGGCGCTGCCGCGGCCCGTTGTAACTACCATCTTCGTCGGGACCTGCTGGCGCTGCCGCGGACCGTTGCCGCCTACGATCTTCTCGGGACCTGCTGGCGCTGCCGCGGCCCGTCCTCCTAGAACACCGAGCTCGAGGATTGTGAGCTACCCATCATCTCATCGTAACTACCAGATTGGTAACAAGACTGTTCCGCTACCCCCTTTTCCCTTCCAAGAGACTAGAATCGAGGGGACCCCTGAGTCCTGACCTCCTTGTACCATTCTACCGTACTTCAAGATTGCTTATAAAGAACGTTAAACTTTATCTTTGTGTGGTGTCCATCTGTGGGGGGGAAGTTACTTGTCTGTACGATCGCTGGAGAAGGCTCTCCCCGGAGACCTCTCCCCTTGTCCTCGGCCGACCCTCCAGGTCCCGTCTAACAGTTCTGGGAAGGGGCCGCAGCGTAGGCTCAGCTGACCATGTAGCAGGCTTCAGGCACTGGATCATTGACCCAGCCTGGGGCCGTAGATTCCATCATCCCTAGATTTGTTCGTCCCTTTGGCAGTTCCCAGTTGTCCAAGGTCTCAAACGATTCCCTCCTTGCTTCTGATTCTCATGATCTAGGCTGCTGTGCAGAAGGCTCTCGCCCTGCACCTTTAACTCGCAGGTCAGTGATTAGCCCTCACTACCAGGATTCCCACTCGTCCACTCTCCAACAATCGCCGTCACGGTTTAAAGGCAGGGGTCATCTAATCTACCGTAGCAAGATGGGTCGCATCGCTCGGATGGCCCCTTGTCTGTCCCAGTTACTGGTGTTACTATGCCCTGAATCCTGTTGGCAGTTCTGAGTCTTGCAAACACAAGAAGAGGATGGACAGAGCGCTGAAACTTTTCAGACACTCACCCCCAGTCACAGATCTGGGTAGAATCCATCATCATTCTTTAGCTTACTTCTCCACCTCAGTTCAGACATGGCCATATACAAATCAGTCTTGACCCTGTGCCTCATGGGAATAGTCCAGCCCGAACTGCCAAGCTAGGTCTTCCCTGAACCGGAAACAAGCATCCTAGGACTGATTTTGGGGTAACACCCCTCATCAGCCAGGCTAGCTTGAATCCAGTGTCAAGGTGAGCAAAGGACCCAGTATGCCTGTTTCTGGTCTAGGGAAGTCAATTAATTCAACCCAGATCTGTGACTGGGTTGAGTGTATAAAAAGTTTCAGCGCTCCGTCCATCATCTCCTTGTGTTTACTCAGTTCTGAGTCTTGTGCCTGCGCTTCACGGCCTTTTCAGTTTCCACAGGTTTTGTGCTCTGTTGGCCTTAGCTTCCAGTGGGGGGTCCGCAATCTTGGCACCTTTGTTATTTTACTGCGCTTCCTATCAATCCGCGTGGTTCTGACCATGGGCCCCAGGCCTACTGCACCCTCCGGCCCCTTAAGCCCACTTCACGCTCATGCCTTCACCAATTCCACGAATGAGGGAAGGCTTAGAGCCCGCATTCCTCTGCAATTCGAGAGAGCCAGGACATGGTACACCTCTTCTTTGGCGGTGCGCTTTGGCTTCTGCGTGGCCAATGGATTTCCGCAGTTGTTGGCTTGGAGCTTTGTGGTTGGTGAGCCAGTAGTGTAACAAAACGTGAGGGGGGCCCCTGCAAGATATGCTGACTGGAGCCCTCACACTCACATCAGTGGGGCTCTCTTCCAGTATGGGTGAGCCTGGAGGCTCCCCGCACGCGCAGGGCCCGCGGGGCCTTTGTTACGCGTCTGTCGTGAGCCCATCACTGGACCAGCAAAGCTGAAATCGAGGCTCGAGATAATGCCATGAACAGAGAGCCGGGCCGCCGTTCTCTCCCTCTCAGGAGCAGATGAAAAACCCTCCGCTGAGAACACAGCGGCCGCCTCCAAAAACAGGCCTAATCCCTTTAGTCCCTGCCTGGTAATTGGATTCCTTGGCCCGGGGGAACCGGAAGTCTCTGGTCACGCGCAGAACTGAGGAACGTGTCTCAGTTATTCGTGGTGGCAGGAAGCATCTCCAGCGGCCAGGCGCGTCACGGAGCAGCAACTGATGTTTATTTTCAGCAGCGCTGTGTTCTCTTTCATCCTCCTCTTCTTTCTCCCATTGGGTGGTGGGCGACGCCCCTCTCGCCCATTAATACCACCCTGGTGCTCTGGTGAACCTGGCAAACTAGGCACCTGTACCTGGTTTTCTGTGAGGGTCTTTGAACCTGCAGATAGTTCTTCTTTTCAAATTGGTGAGTTTGTACACAGTTCGTGAAGTATTTGAAGTAAACAGAAGAAGAAAAGTACAACTAAAAGGTTTGTAAAAAAAAATCCTCTAAAAAGCATTTGTCTTTTTTTATGAATACTCTCAGTAAAACGATTTTCCGACAACTTTCTTGGTTATTTTTTCATAGCAATTTGTGCCTCTCTATGAAGTTAAACACAATTAATAAAAGCTTGTTTATGTTGAGTGATTAATACTACATTTCTGTCATTTTTAAATGCTGTTACTAGTCCCCAGTGTAATAGTACTCACTTTAACAAGTGCGGGAGGATGAAAGGCCTTGCCAGCCCCAAGCCAGTACATGCATATAGCCACTTTTTCTAGTAGTGTATTTTCACTCCCTGACCAATCATGCTTGCTCAAACTTGGCATACTTTACAAACTACTAATTTCCCCCCCAACTTCACAGGAAAAATGTTAAACTTCAATCCCCTTTAGTCCTAAGGCCATGTGTGCTGTAGTGGTAGCACAAGACCTTTTTTTAATTAGATTTAAAATTTTATATCTAATTCGTTAATAGTTAAGGTTCACACAGAATTGTATAAGAAAACCAATTTTTGCACTAACCTTTCCACCGCTTTGACTAATTTGCATCAAACTTTGAACCAACATAACAAAAAAGTCACATTTCCATCCTGTCTAATTTGGAGCACATTGAACAATGATGGGAAAGATATAATCGGCGAAATAAAACAAGTGTTTTTTTTCCATTTACAGGAAATTTCCCAGTTAGCTTTATCCATGAAAACCTAAACAAGCATTGAAAACGACACTGGGTTTGCCTTTTATGTAGGGCATGCATCCATGTAAAGGCACGCACACCAACCACCGGCACATTTTCCCAATAAGAGGCAAGAATGCAAATAAGGGGACAGAGCAAGGTTCCTATGGACACCAGTGCACATAAACGCACAGACAAAGATGCATCCATGCTAAGAAATGTGCATGCACAAATGCCACCTGGCGTGCAGTCATCAACGCACCCAGCCCGAGGGATGTGGTATGTTGTTGGTGGATTTTGGTTTCCAATATCATTTCATTGACATCAAATAATGTAAAAGCGATTCTCAAGGTCAAACGTATATCCCTCCCTGCAGGGTCATTCCCTTGCATGGTCCTAAAGCGAGGACATTTGGGAATCCACAAAGCTTCTCAGAAGTACCCATGAAGCCTGTGGCAGTCACATGTTTCTACTTGTGCTCCTGGAAAACATCTGTGATTTCTATTAACATGTCTTTATACACCTGAAAATTTGCAGTACCAATTTAAATCACTTGCTAACTGTTTAATGGTGTTTGTGGATGTTCTCTAACTCTGCATCTATGCGAAAACATAAGATGTAGCAAACGTCTGGTTATGTACAAGGGGGATGAAACACATAGTTAATCATCAGGGTATTCTTTTTATAAAGATGGAACACCCTCACTAACCAATAGTGGCCTGCTACATCTTGTTTTGAATGTATCACACTAAGACCTCCTCAGAGCTAAACAACAATATGTTATTCAGAGTTGTCTCTGATGAGATTAACAAATATCCACAAATGGATGTTGGTTACTACTGTCATTGATACTTCCCTACGGTCAACATGTTTCAGCTTCTCTGCAGAGCTTAGAAAACAGGTCTTAGGCCATCATCAGGACTAGATGATCCCTTACTCCCCCTATTGTGCAAATTAATGTACCCCTGTGGCAAGAGTAGTCTCTGATAATTTATAGCATGGAAGTGGGCCAGAAATTGTTTTGTGAATACCCACAAACATGCAAGTTGTTGAATGTGCACAAACGTTCATGACATTGGAATGCCCACATCTCCTTCCCCTTAGAAGTAGACTAACAGCAAATTCTATGTATTTACATCTTTTTACAAGTGTGAAACATTGTTCTGTATTGGAAACGTGGTTTGTCAATGGAAGAAAAACTATTTAAGTGTATAAACCAAATTTACACATAATAACATGCTGTTATTAAATGTGTTAATTAATTGAGGGAAACTACCAGAATGCACTAATTTGGTGAATGAATGCTAAGAGCCATGGAAATGAAAATCAATACACATAGAGCAAGCTAGCTGAAGATGTACATTTTTCATAATTCTGATTTAAGTTAAATGTATCTTGACAGTTCAGAGTGGTTACTGTCAGGGCAAGGGAAATGAGGCCAACCTGACCACAAGGGTTCAAAGTTGGTAGTCCATATATTGGATTGTAATGCTCTCACACACCCAGTTGGGTGTCATGCTTCATCATCTGGGCTGCTCCTCGTTGGGTCGGTGGTGCAATACCCAACGGGATCCCTATATTAGGGGCACTTTAGCGGAGATCTTCTTCCAATGGCCATATGGTGAAGTGGGGGTGAGGGGCCAGAAGTGTGTAGATGTATGGATTGAAAGTGCTTTTTAAAATAGGGCTGGGAGTACCAGTGGAAACAAACATTAATCAATAGGTCTCTTACCCTAAGTAAATACAAACAATAAGGCGCTCAGCTAAGTGTTATGTCTTAGATCTAAGCGTACCTATTGGTGAAATAGGTCCAAATTGTTCTTGCTTAATGTAAATTCTACATGCGATTCGTCAGGACCAATACAGTTAAGACTATCTACACTTTAGAGTTGGTGGCATGGAATCATACTCACATCAACCAAGCTACTACCTATTACTACCTATTAGTGTACCTGTCAGACCTGGAACTAACTACCCACTATTGTAAACTAACCAGGCGTCAGCAGTACCCGGGAGGTAAGACACGAGGAGTTCCTAATGTGAGTTTCGCAAACGTCACGTGTTGTCTCGACCTGCCCACTCCTACCGGGCCCCTATTTTGATACCCTTTACTTCACTTCTCAAGTGTATTAAAAAACCTTTTAACATGCTCAGATATCTGCATGTTTATTTTACTTCCTGACAATTGTTCCATATAATGAATCACTTTAATGAGCTGTGCTTTGAAGACATGTAATCCTTAGCCAACCAAGCATGAAGCTATTTCAAGAACCTATTTTTCTAAAATTACCATTGGCCCAGCAATAAAAATAACATAATAAATTAGCAGGTAAAAGATTTAAAGCCATTGCCGAGATTTAAAGCCATGATACTTGCACAACTCTCTTTCTGCAGATCCACAGTCTAGCCTAGAGTCCCTTCTTGTTCTGTGTCATATGCGAATGATCGGCATGAACGCATGTACCATCATATCAGACATAACAAGCATTGGCAAAGCTAATAGGTTTTGACTCTGCGAGGTCTTGGCTTTGTTAGTGTTGTTAGCCATGCTGTGCAGCAGCATGGCTTCTGGCCAGCATGTCTGACTGTTTTAAGAAAGAATTATTCAATGGTTGTGTCATGGCACATCTTTTTATTGCTTGCGGAAGGGAGGTCTTGGTTTGCATCAGAGCGACAATGAAAGGAGTGAGGGTGTGTGTGGGGCGACACTGACAACAGACGGAAGGCAAATTGGGGAGCAATATGACTGACAGTGGAGGGTTGGCAAGCAAGAGGAACACATGGGGGAGAGTAGACGAGGAAGGCAGGTGAAAAAAATGTACCCTGGTAGAGTGCTTAAACACAAAGAAAAAAGTAGCGCCTACACAAATGAGCAGTGGAAAGACACAATGCATCCATTTTACAGGGAAGGGACAAAGACATAAAGAGAAAAGACACTTGCAGCAGATGACCAATAAGAAGCAAGCAAATGAGAGTGACAATGGATCCAACAAATGGTAATCAGTGGGTGGCCTCTAAGCCCACTGTTAGAAAACAATATTTCTTGCAAGAGGAAGCATATGCGCTTGCACAGGCGAGATCTAAAATGGGTGGCTGAAAGTACCTAAAAGTTGGCACGTACCTAGGGCTTGGTTTGATTTGTTAATTTTATGGGTTCTGAATAATTTTGAATATTTTCGTTTAGCCATTTTTATATCAAACACAAGAATATGAAGTGGCCTTTGGACTTTTTTCCATTCTGTATATTTGTGTTAATATTTTTCAGAACAGGGAAACCTTTAAAAACAAAAAGAAGCACTCAGATTGGTTTAATTTTCCTAAGGTAGGAGGGGATTACTAGTTCAAGTTCAAGTTCAGTAATTTGTATAGCGCACTACTCACCCAGAGGGTCTCAAGGCGCTTGGGGGAGGGTGGGTGCATTACTTATCGAATAGCCAGGATTTTAACTGCTTTCTGAAGGAGAGGTGGTTCTGTGTAAGGCGGAGGTGAGTGGGGAGAGAATACCAGGTTTTGGCCGCTAAGTAGGAGAAAGATCTTCCTCCCATGGTGGATCTATTGATGAGCGGAATTGCGGCGAGGGCTTGATTGGGTGAACGTAGTTGGCGGGTGGGTGTGTAGAAGGACAGTCGTTTGTTGAGGCATTCGGGTCCTAGGTCGTAGAGGGCCTTGTGTGCGTGGGTGAGGAGACGGAACGTTACTCTCTTGTTGACGGGAAGCCAGTGGAGATCTTTCAGGTGACCAGAAATGTGGGCTTGACGGGGGATGTCCAGTATGAGTCTGGCTGAGGCGTTTTGGATGCGTTGGAGTTTTTTCTGTAGTTTGGCTGTGGTCCCGGCGTAAAGGGTGTTTCCATAATTTAGTTGGCTAGTGACTAGTGCGTGGGTGACTGTCTTTCTTGTTTCGGTGGGGATCCAGCGGAAGATTTTTTTGAGCATGCGTAGGATGTTGAAGCATGATGATGAAACCGCGTTGACTTGTCTGGTCATCGAGAGGGAGGAGTCTAGGATGAAGCCCAGGTTCCGTGCGTGATCTGTAGGTATGGGTGCTGTGCCCAGAGCCGGTGGCCACCATGAGTCGTCCCATGCAGAGGGGGACGATCCTAAGATGAGGACTTCCGTTTTGTCCGAGTTTAGTTTTAAACAGCTGTTCTTCATCCATTCGGCTACTTCTTTCATTCCTTCGTGTAGATTGGTTTTGGCGGTGTTGGGGTCTTTGTTGAGGGAGAGGATTAGCTGGGTGTCGTCAGCGTAGGAGATGATGTTGAGGTCGTGTTGTCGCGCGATGGTTGCGAGGGGACTCATGTACACGTTGAAGAGGGTGGGACTAAGTGATGATCCTTGTGGTACGCCGCAGATGACTTCGGTGGCCTCTGATTTGAATGGGGGAGGCGGACTCTCTGGGTTCTTCCGGCGAGGAACGAGATGATCCAGTCCAACGCTTTTCCTTGTATTCCGACGTTGCTGAGGCGTTGTATGAGGGTGTTATGACAGACTGTGTCGAAGGCGGCGGAGAGGTCGAGTAGGATGAGGGCAACTGATTCTCCGTTGTCCAGTAGCGTTTGGATGTCATCCGTAGGAGCGATGAGGGCGGTTTCGGTGCTGTGTTTGGCTCGAAAGCCGGATTGTGAGGGGTCGAGTGAATTGTTGGATTCAAGGAAGGCGGCGAGCTGACTATTGACGGCTTTCTCGATGACTTTGGCCGGGAAGTGGAGGAGTGAGATGGGGCGGTAGTTCTTAAGTTCAGAGGGGTCTGCTGTGGGTTTCTTCAGAAGGGCGCTGAGTTCGGCATGTTTCCAGCTTTCTTTGAAGGTAGCGGAGTTGAGGGAGCAGTTGATGACATCGCGGAGATGGGGTGCGATGATGGAGTCTGCTTTGTTGAAGATGTGATGGGGGCATGGGTCAGTTGGTGAACCTGAGTGGATGGAGTTCATCAGACGGATGGTGTCTTCTGTAGTGATTGGGTTCCAGGCGCAAAGGTTGTGAGAGTGCTGTTTTGGTTCGGAGGTGGGTGGAGTGGGTTGTTCTTCGGACAGGTTTTCAAAGCTGTTATGAATGTCGGCGATTTTGTTGTGGAAGAAAGAGGATAGAGAGTCGCAGAGGTCTTGGGAGGGAGTGATGTCGTTGGTGCCAGCGGTGGGGTTGGTAAATTCTTTGACGATGTTGAATAGTTCCTTGCTGTTTTGGGCGTTGTTGTCGAGTCGATCCTTGAATGCTGATTTCTTGGTGGATCGGATCAATTGGTGGTGTTTGCGGGTGGCGTCCTTGAAGGTGGTCAGGTTGTTAGTGGTTGGGTTTTTTCTCCATGTTTTCTCGAGGGTACGACATAACTTCTTGGATTTCTTAAGGTCATCGTTGAACCAGGGGGCCTTTTTGCTACCTTGTTTGATCTGGTGGTTTTTCAGGGGTGCTAATTCGTCAGCGCTGTGGGTGATCCATTGTGTGAGTTTGGTGGCAGCTTGGTTTGGGTCCGATGATATGGCGGGAGGGTTTTGGTTAAGCGATGTGAAGAGTTGGTCGGTGGTGATTTTGTTCCAGTTTCTTCGAGGAATAGGTTGTGGTGGGATGTGGGTCGTGGGCTTTTTGTAGCTGAAGTGAACGCAGCTGTGGTCCGTCCAATGGAGAGCTGTGGTGTGATCGAAGGAGATGTGTTTGCTGGAGGTGAAGATAGGGACGAGCGTGTGTCCGGCTAAGTGGGTGGGGGTGTCAACAAGTTGTTTGAGTCCGAGATTGGCCAGGTTGTCCAGAAGGGTGGTGGTGTTGCTGTCGTTATTCTTTTCCAGGTGGAAGTTGAGGTCTCCCAGTAGAATGTAGTTCTCGGAGGTGAGGGCATGTGGGCTCATGAAGTCAGTGATGTCTTTGTTGAATTGTGTGTGGGTTCCTGGTGGTCTGTAGATGAGGGTGCCTCTAAGTGTGGTCCTGGGGTCGGTGTGGATCTGGAAGTGGAGGTGTTCGGCGGTCGCGAGGTTATCGTCGGTGCTGGTCGTGATTCGGATGGTGTTCTTATGGGCGAAATGCGATGCCTCTTCCTGTTTGGTTGGTGCGGTCTTTTAGGATGATCTTGTAGGTGTCCGGGATGGCTATGGCGATGTCGGGCGCTGATGAGGCGTTCATCCAAGTTTCTGTAAGGAAGGCGACGTCCGGCGATGTAGTGTCGAGTAGGTCCCAGAGTTCAGTGGCGTGTTTGTGGACCGATCAGGTGTTCAGCAGGATGCACTTCAGGTGGTTAGAGTCGGAGCTGTGTTTGGAGGAGGAGGATTTGACGTGGGTCCTGATGCAGGCGAACTTGCAGGAGTGGCAGGCGAATGGTCCGTGGGTGTGTCGTGGGGTAGCTACGCAGCATTGTGGGGTGCGTCCGGGGTTAAGGGCAAGGAGAGTAGCGCCGTCATACGGTAAGCGAGTGGAGTGGCTATTGCGAGGACCAGGGGGTCTGGCGCTGGGCGCGGTACAGGCGCGGACGGGCGTAGACGGGCTTACCTTTGGCGCACCTTCGGCGCTCATGGGGCGCGACCGCTGCGCGTGAACGCTGCGCGCGTAGGCATCTGTCATATGTGGATATTGGAAGGGGAGGGGCGAGGGAGGAGCAGCTGGGAGGCGGGAGCGGGGAGGAGGGACGGGCCAGGAGTCAACAACAAAATGGCTGCACAAACAAACAGCGATATTGGGGCACCACCGGAGCAATGCTACGATCTGGGCAGTGGAAGCGGCACAAAGGGGCACAATAAATGCAGCAGGCGATGCGAGCAGTGCGACAGTGGCAATTATCCCAAGAGCAAAGGCACAACAATTAGGCAAGCGCTACGATATCAGGCAGCAAGCGCTACGA
This sequence comes from Lissotriton vulgaris, assembly GCF_964263255.1. Classification (NCBI taxonomy): domain Eukaryota; kingdom Metazoa; phylum Chordata; class Amphibia; order Caudata; family Salamandridae; genus Lissotriton; species Lissotriton vulgaris. The sequence continues at coordinate 66,122,782 of NC_141687.1, forward strand.
TAACAGAGCAAAGGCACAACAATTAGGCAAGCGCTACAATAACAGACCGAGTTACAGGCAATGATATGGCATCAAGCGCTACAACAGCAGCCAGCAAGCGCTACGATACCAGACAACGTTACAGGCAGCAGGATGGTCAGGGAGCGTGGGGAGCGACCGCTTCAGAGGGATCCAAAGCGGTCACAGCGCTAGTCGAGAAGGGGCAAGCCTAATATCTCAGTGGGAGGGAGGAGCAGCTGGGAGGCGGGAGCGGGGAGGAGGGACGGGCCAGGAGTCAACAACAAAATGGCTGCACAAACAAACAGTGATACTGGGGCACCACCGGAGCAATCCTACGATCTGGGCAGTGGAAGCGGCACAAAGGGGCACAATAAATGCAGCAGGCGATGCGAGCAGTACGACAGTGGCAATTATCCCAAGAGCAAAGGCACAACAATTATGCAAGCGCTACGATATCAGGCAGCAAGCGCTACGATAACAGAGCAAAGGCACAACAATTAGGCAAGCGCTACGATAACAGACCGAGTTACAGGCAATTATATGGCATCAAGCGCTACAACAGCAGCCAGCAAGCGCTACGATACCAGACAATGTTACAGGCAACAGGATGGTCAGGGAGCGTGGGGAGCAACCGCTTCAGTGGGATCCAAGGCGGTCACAGCGCTAGTCGAGAAGGGGCAAGCCTAATATCTCAGTGGGAGGAAGGAGCAGCTGGGAGGCGGGAGCAGGGAGGAGGGACGGGCCAGGAGTCAACAACAAAATGGCTGCACAAACAAACAGCGATATTGGGGCACCACCGGAGCAATCCTACGATCTGGGCAGTGGAAGCGGCACAAAGGGGCACAATAAATGCAGCAGGCGATGCGAGCAGTGCGACAGTGGCAATTATCCCAAGAGCAAAGGCACAACAATTAGGCAAGCGCTACGATATCAGGCAGCAAGCGCTACGATAACAGAGCAAAGGCACAACAATTAGGCAAGCGCTACGATAACAGACCGAGTTACAGGCAATGATATGGCATCAAGCGCTACAACAGCAGCCAGCAAGCACTATGCCCCCTTGCCTTGCACAAGGGTAAGGGATGCCGATCAAGTCAGTTATCAAAGAGAATAGCTTGGTTATCCAGCTGTGGTTCACTGATATCTACCGGCCCTAAGCCTCATATGCACCTGCCCCATCATTTTCCGTCTGTCCCTGCAGTTAGCCTGTATTTTTTCTTTCTTCATCTCAATTTGAGGGGGCAAGGGTGTGAAAGAGGGAGAGAGTGGTGAGGTATTGTATTGAATTGTCTGGAGGAGACTAAGCGAGCAATTTTGACAACAAAATAAGGATCACCATTTGATCCGTGCCCCATTAGACTCCTGCACCTTATTGTAGAAATTGTCAATCCAGTAATAAATGACATTGTCAATACCTCACTGACCACGGCCAACGTCCCCCCAGAGTGGAAACTGGCAGCAGTGAAACCACTGCAAAAAAAACAACTTCCCGACCCCACCACACTACCAAACCTACGACCCATCTCACTACTTCCGGCACTGTGTAAAATCACAGAGTCGATGGTAAATAAACAGCTTACACGCTTTTTGGAAGACAGTGAAGCATGGCATCCTAACCAAGCAGGTTTCAGGACTCAACACTCCACGGAATCGGTTCTCCTGTTCACTACTGAGACTATCCGCTCAGCTCTGGACCAAGGTAAGAAGGCCGTCCTGATCTTATTAGATCTGTCGGCGGCCTTCGACACGGTCTCACATGTTATCTTAATAGACCGGCTAGTAACATCTGGCATCACAGGCACAGCCCTGGAGTGGATAAAGAACTTTTTAAGTGACAGGAGGCAAGTGGTGACCCTGGGCGAATTCTGCTCCAGTGAGAAACCACTGTTGATGGGAGTACCTCAGGGTTCCAGCCTGAGTCCGACATTGTTTAATGTCTACACCGCACCCCTGATAAAGTTGATATCGACATTTGGCATGGATGTAATAGCATATGCCGACGATACACAACTGATCCTGGTAATGGATAAAGATAACCAGGTATGGGAGGAAAAACTAAAATGTTGCCTAACGGCCACTTTTGACTGGATGCGGAGAAATCATCTCAAATGCAACACAGGCAAAACTGAGATCATGCCGATAGGCCCAAAAAAAGATTTCATTGCCAGATTATGGTGGCCAGAGAAGGCAGAAATACCGCCTCACACTACCATCTCGGCCGCAACCTTGGGGTACACTTCGACGCTGACCTGTCCTTTAAACAACAGGCCAGCGTCAAAAGTGGCAGGCACATGTTTTGGGGTGATAAAGGGTCTGAGGAAGTTATTTGACTTGTTGCCTATTGAGGCAAGGAAAATGGTCACAGTTGCATTGGTGACATCACGTATCGACTATTGTAACAGCCTATAGGCTGGCACCAATAAAGTGGTCACCCATAAACTCCAGATGGTGCAACATGCAGCAGCAAGACTGGTTTTAAAATGGCCGAGAAGATCATCAGCAACCAAGGCCCTTAACACACTACACTGGCTACCCATAACAAAAAGGTTTCTGTTCAAAGTGCTGATAATTACCTTTCGAGCTGTCCACGACTTAGGCCCACTATACCTAAGGAAGAAATTTGTGAGATATTGTCCAACTCGAGCCCTACAATCCTCAAATGCCAATTTGCTGACCGTTCCAGGGTTCAGACTTAAAACCCGAGGGGGCAAGTCCCTGGCGGTATTAGGTGCAAAAGCGTGGAATACTCTCCCTTTACACCTGAGAGCATTGGGCAGGGAAACAGAGTTCCATAAACAATTAAAAACCTGGATTTTCAATCTTCAAGACACAATTGCCAGAGATCTAGTGTGATTCCGGATCTGGTCAAGTCAAGCAGTAAGGCAACATTACACCGGTTGACCATACATGGGCGCCTAGATGCTCCTTGGAGCGATTGTTGCGCGATATAAATGGGCAATTACATTACATTACATTACAATTGTAAGGTTATTTATATAGTGGTTCTCATTCCCCTTGCGAGGCATAAAGGTAGAACCAGAGAGGTGAGATATAGAGGTAAATAAAGACAACGCTAGGGAAAGAGGTCGTACAGAGACTGGCAGTGTAGGTAATGAGGGAAAAAAGAGATGGAGGTAGAAAAAGAAAGGTATTGAGAAAGAAGTAAAGTAGTGAAAGAGGTAGGCTAGAGTGAAGAAAGGTAGAAAGAGTAAGGTAGAGGTCCAAAAGTGAGTTAGTGAGCCAATGGTGAAATAAATAAACTGAGATGTTATTTAGTGCGAGATAAATGATTTAGAGCAGCATTTTTTCACAACAAGGCTGCCGACATATACATTGCTTTACAAAAAGCTAGGGCAGCCTTATATACTGGTCCAGAAACACCACCACTGCTAGAAAAGATAGACTGTCTTCATAAAATTCCCCTCATCATGGATAAAGCATTTCTCAATGTTTTTGAGAAAGTGAAATCAAGTTCCCTTCTAGACCCGGCTCCTCCCCAGATTCTGTCAATGGGTAGCCTAGAAATGTTGCCTAATATTTGGAAACTACAAAATCTGTCAATCTCCACAGGAGTTTCGGAGTACTAAAGACTCTAAACAAAACCTTAGACCTCCTCCCTCTATCGGCCAGAAGGACACTAACGCAGGCACTGGTGACCTCGCGATTAGATTATGGCAACATCTTATTCCTTGGGGCTACCGAGGGCAGCATAGGTCGCCTACAAGTTATACAGAACTCCGCCGCCAGACTGGTGCTAAGAAGACCCAGGAGAGCCAACTCGAAAATGGAGCTGGATGCGCTTCATTGGCTACCTGTGAAGAAGCGTGTGCGGTATAAGTGCCTCCTCTTCTGTCACCGTATCGTCTGGGACAGGTCACCGACTTACCTAAAGGATCTAGTCAGCAGATACGAACCAACTAGAACCCTCCGTTCGGAGGGCGCCGGACTGCTGACAGTCCCTAGGATTAAGAAGACCAGAATGGGTGGACGCTCCTTTGCACTCCAAGCAGCTCAACAGTGGAACAAACTTCCCTCTGCACTGAGACTGGAGAGCAGTGAAACGCGGTTTAGGGCTCTGCTTAAAACTCATTTATACTCTTCGTAAATCCTGGTAGTTTGTCTGCTGATCCATGGACAGCGTCAGCGCGGGGACACGCCGCGATGGCGTTACTGAGCGCTCTACAAACTCTATATTATTATTATTATTTGAATAGTCCCACAAGAATGTAAATATGCAGTGGTCAAGCCTCTGTTAAAAAAAAAAATCTTGACCGTGCATATCCAGGGAATTTCAGGTCTATATCATTGTTCCCGGTGTTTGGGAAAGTCTTAGTTTAGAGAAACACGTCACTCAACGTCTGTCTAAGCATTTGGAAGACAATAGGCTTTTGGACGACTCCCAGAACGGATTCTGTCCAAAGCACAGTATGGAGGCGGTGCTACTGTGGTAGCCGAGGAGGTGAAATACCTTTTAGATACGGGAGGATCGACCATTATCCTTCTCGACCTTAGTGCAGCATTTGATACAGTTGACCAAGGCACTAAGGGTGGAGTTAAATTGGCGTAAGGAGTACCGCTTTAGAGTGGCTAGTGTCTTTTTAAAAAAAAAAAAGCATTCCAGATTTTTGAACCTCCCTGCTACTCTGCGACGGCCCCTTTGAAATGTGGGGTCTGCTGGGCTCAGCACTCAGCCCCAGTCTAATTAATATCTATGTTAGACCTCTGGCCTCCATTGTCAAAGAATTCAAAGTCTCAATTGTGTCTCATGCTGATGACAAACAGCTTGTCATCTTCCTTTACTCAAGTTACAGTTCTCTGTCTCTGCCTGGCCCCTGCCTTGAGAAACTGACTGACTGGATGGCAAGTTGCTCTTTGAAATTAAACGGGGCAAAACGGAACTGATGGTACTGGGGAACAGTTGCAAACAAAACAGGTGATGGACCGAATGTGGATCAATGTCACACATTCAACCCAGTCAAAAGATCTGGGCCCAAATCCATCGTTTTTTTTGCACTCCACACCACCCTGGGTTAGACAATGGCGATATGCAAATCAGCTCTGACCCTGTGCCCCATGGGAACAGTCCAGTCCGAACTACAAAAGCCATGTCCTTCCCAGAACGGAATCAAGCATCCGAGGACCGGACCGGTTTCGAGGTAACACCTCTCATCAGCCCGGCTAGCTTGACTCCAGTGGTGTGGAGTGCCTGGGACCCACGTCTGGGCATCCCCAGCACACTTATGGCGGCAGTTGCAAACAAAACAGGTGATGGACCGAATGTGGATCAATGTCACACATTCAACCCAGTCAAAAGATCTGGGCCCAAATCCATCGTTTTTTTGCACTCCACACCACCCTGGGTTAGACAATGGCGATATGCAAATCAGCTCTGACCCTGTGCCCCATGTCTGAACTGGGGTGGCAGAGTGGGCTAAAGAACGGTGATGGATTAAACCCAGATCTTTTGACTGGGTGTGAGTGTTTGATTGATTCAGATGCTCCGTCCATTACCACCCCCTTTTGTACCGCTTTTGGCCGCCATTAGTGTGGCAGGGTATACTCAGACGTGAGTCCCTTGCTCACTTTGCCACTGGATTCAAGCAAGCCGGGCTGAAGACGGCTGGAATGCCAGAAACCGGTCCTCGGAAGCTTGTTTCCGGTCCAGGGAAGACATGGCTGGGCAGTTCGGGCTGGACTGTTCCCATGAGGCACAGGGTCAGACTGATTTGCATATAGCCATGTCTGAACTGGGGTGGCAGAGTGGGCTAAAGAACGGTGATGGATTAAACCCAGATCTTTTGACTGGGTGTTAGTGTTTGATTGATTCAGATGCTCCGTCCATTACCACCCCCTTTTGTACCGCTTTTGGCCGCCATTAGTGTGGCAGGGTATACTCAGACGTGAGTCCCTTGCTCACTTTGCCACTGGATTCAAGCAAGCCGGGCTGAAGACGGCTGGAATGCCAGAAACCGGTCCTCGGAAGCTTGTTTCCGGTCCAGGGAAGACATGGCTTGGCAGTTCGGGCTGGACTGTTCCCATGAGGCACAGGGTCAGACTGATTTGCATATAGCCATGTCTGAACTGGGGTGGCAGAGTGTGCTAAAGAACGGTGATGGATTAAACCCAGATCTTTTGACTGGGTGTGAGTGTTTGATTGATTCAGATGCTCCGTCCATTACCACCCCCTTTTGTACCACTTTTGGCCGCCATTAGTGTGGCAGGGTATACTCAGACGTGAGTCCCTTGCTCACTTTGCCACTGGATTCAAGCAAGCCGGGCTGAAGACGTCTGGAATGCCAGAAACCGGTCCTCGGAAGCTTGTTTCCGGTCCAGGGAAGACATGGCTTGGCAGTTCGGGCTGGACTGTTCCCATGAGGCACAGGGTCAGACTGATTTGCATATAGCCATGTCTGAACTGGGGTGGCAGAGTGGGCTAAAGAACGGTGATGGATTAAACCCAGATCTTTTGACTGGGTGTGAGTGTTTGATTGATTCAGATGCTCCGTCCATTACCACCCCCTTTTGTACCGCGGTACTGGGGAACAGTCATCTCCCCGTGTCAGTGTTGGGCTGTCAATAAATGTGAAAGACCCTCAAATGGATAGAGCCTTATTGACCTGCTATGTTCCGAGCAGGACGTTTAAATCTTCTAACACTCGTCTCTTAATAGTTCCACGTATTCCAAAGGCTAAATGGGGTGAAAGATCTTCCTCATACTTCTCCTCAAACTCTGGAACTCGATGCCAATCAGTCTGAGAACTGAGTTGGATGGGCTCAGATTTAGAAAGTGCCTAAAAAACTTGGCTGTACCCCCAGTCATTTTCAGGTTTAATGTTTGGTTCCATAGGTGTACGTTCTGACTTTCACAGCGCTGGGAAGTCTTAGGGTAGCTATGCGCTTTATAAGTCAAGATAAGATAGAAGAATACAGAAAAAATAGTGTGTGCTCCACGGGAGGGACAAACTCAAGCTGGACAGCCTAAAACCAACAAGCATTTTCAATGCAATAGGTCTCGCATTAGGAAAGTTTGAGCTATTGATATTGTAAATGACACATTTTTTATTTATGTGTTGGTTTTGAAAAGAGCAAAATTAATAGCTTTGTCATTTATAATGCCAATAGTTATAACTTTCGCAAATGTGACACCTATAGCATTTGTAATGCAATATGTGTTGTATTTTCGTGACTTAGATGTGTTGATATTACAAATAACAATGGCTTTTTTTAAATAATTGATACTTAAATAAAAGTTATTGTAATTTATAATGTCAATAGCGGAAACTTTTGTAAATGACTTTTGTGAAGATTATGTTCAGTGCTTTTTATTGTGACGAAAATCCAAGAACAGAAGTGAAATATTAACATCTGTTTGTGACATTTGTTATAAAGCTTGAAACATTGAGAGAACATATTTGAACCAGTTGTTGTTGAATGGTTGCACAGATTGATGCTGTGGTTGCGCTGAGTGATGTTGTGGTGGGGACGAGTGATGCTGTGGCGTTCAGTGATGCTGTGGTAGCGCATAGTGATGTTGTGGTCCCCCTGAGTGATGCTGTGGTGGTGCTGAGTGATGCTGTGGTGATGCGATAGATAGATAGAGTGAGTGCGATAGATAGGTAGAGGGAGGGCAATAGATAGATAGAGGGTGGGCGATAGATAGAGGGAGGACGATAGATAGAGGGAGGGCGATAGATAGATAGAGGGAGGGCGATAGATAGATATAGTGAGGGCGATAGATAGATAGATAGAGTGAGGGCGATAGATAGATAGAGTGAGGGCAATAGCGTGAGGGCGATAGATAGAGTGAGGGCGATAGATAGATAGATAGATAGATAGATAGATAGATAGATAGATAGATAGATAGATAGATAGATAGATAGATAGATAGATAGATAGATAGATAGATAGATAGATAGATAGATAGAGTGAGGGCAATAGATAGATAGACAGAGTGAGGGCGATAGATAGATAGAGTGAGGGCAATAGATAGATAGATAGATAGATAGATAGATAGAGTGAGCACGATAGATAGATAGATAGAGTGAGGGCAATAGATAGATAGATAGATAGAGTGAGGGCAATAAATAGATAGAGTGAGGGCGATAGATAGAGTGAGGGCGATAGATAGATAGAGCGCAGGCGATCGATAGATAGATAGATAGATAGATAGATAGATAGATAGATAGATAGATAGATAGATAGATAGATAGATAGATAGATAGATAGATAGATAGATAGATAGATAGACAGACAGATAGATAGATAGTTAGATAGATAGATAGATGGATGTGTGTGTGGTTGTGTGTGTGGTTGTGTGTGGTTGTGTGGGGTTGTGTGTGTGGTTGTGTGTTTGTGGTTGTGTGTGTGTGGTTGTGTGTGTGTGGTTGTGTGTATGTGGTTGTGCGTGTGGGGTAATGTGTGTGTGGGGTTGTGTGTGTGGGGTTGTGTGTGTGGTTGTGTGTGTTGTGTTTTAGGTTGTGTGTGTGGTTGTGTGTGTTGTGTTTGGGGTTGTGTATGTGGTGGTGTGTGTTGTGTTTGGGGTTGTGTGTGTGTGGTTGTGGGGTTGTGTGTGTGGTTGAGTATGGTTGTGTGTGGTTGTGTGTGTGCTCTTGTGTGTGTGGTTGTATGTGGTTGTGTGTGTGTGGTTGTGTGTGTGAGGGGGTTGTGCATGTGTGGGGTTGTATGTGTGTGGGGGTTTGTGTGCGTGTGGGGTTGTGTGTGTGTGTGTGTGTGGGGTTGGCGCCTAGTGCTCCCACTCCCATCTAGGAGATGCCAGCAATACACATATGCTGCGGCCTGTAGAATGCAACCTCTCCTCCATCTTCTTTCAGGTCGAGGTTGTGGGCTTTCAAAATGGAACATGCAGGCCTGCATCAATCATGCGCAACAAACTAACACGTTTAGCACACATGCACATGTACAATGCATGGCATGTCACTTTCAAGATTCTGGGATCATCATGAGCAGTGGAACTTTATATGAATAGGCCTGGAAGTGCACATTCATGTCTCTAAACAAAAAGCCTGCCATTATAATTCACCAACCATGATACTCTGCCACCACCACGTTCCAGGCATGAAACCTGCATTAAGGTTGGCAGTCTTGTGAGTCACTGTGAGAGTGTTATTGGTGCATCTCTCCTGGTACAGGACTAGGTCCAGAACTTACCATTGTCAGAAGATCAGGGCTAGGTCAACACACGCCCACATGAAACTAGTATGTGGCATGACCAAAAATGTTTTTTTTAAAACAGGATGGCAGGTGTGCAGTTTGGGCTTACAGAGGAGGCGACACAAATACACCTCACGCAGGGTACATTCGTGTCCCAGCACAGGTGTACACTATTTTCTCTAAGGTTAGTGCAGATACGATGCATTCTATTCCCTATTGAGCGTGGTGGCAACTTTAACGCCAGAGCATGACTGCACCTCTGTAGTATGTGTGCATGATAAACTGTAGCAGAAGCGAGCGTTCCACCCACTGGGACACTTGCCTGCCTCTAGAGGCTGCCACCAGTCCTGCTTTCATGAAACCATTTCCTTTAGTCACTGACCGTGGAGAACAGCACTCACTTAAGCAGATCCCGGACCTCCCCAGCAGAATCATGTTTCACAAATGGTTTGTTGACTTTTGACCAAGCCCCTCTACCGTTGCTGGCCCCTTCCGGTGCACGCCCTGCTCCGCCTTATCAGGTGACTGCAGCCCTGGAATGCCACTCCGTTTCCTGCGTGGCTGCAGCTCAGGCTCCCTGATGCCCAGGAGGGCACAGACCAGGTTACCATGGCAAGCCAAGCAGTGCTTTGTATTGGTACTTCGCCTGTCGATTAATGGTGTCATGTACATGGTGTGCTTCTTGAGTCACAGCACTGTACTCTGGCGCCCCGCCACATTCACACACCCAGACCATGAAATGAGGGCCTAGCGAAGACCAGGGATGGGGAGAGAGGCGATGAGGTAGAGAGAGGATGCGAGGGACAGAAGCACGAAAGGAGAGAGAGAAAAATAAAAGAGCGACAGAAACCGAGAAGGAAAGAAGAAGGAAAGCAATGAACAGGAGAGGGTAGGAACATCGGGATAGTGGGAAAAAGGAAAAAAGACAGAGGAGAGCAGAGGCACTGAGGGTAGAATGGACCATGCTGGACAGAAAGGAAGAAGGAGCTGGTACTAACATGACAGGAGAAGAGCAGACAAACTCTGAGAGGGACAGTGGAACGGCGACAGTAGGGAAGATGCGGAGAATAGAGAAGAGAAAGGGAGCGGGAAGCAGTGACAGATGAGAGGGCAATGAGAGTAGAGAAAAGTAAGTGGTTAGATGAAGTGAAAAGGCAGGTGAGCTAGAAAGGGAGGTTCCTGCAAAGACAGGCGAGGCAGCGGAGGAGTGTCAGATACAGGAGAGCAGAGTGGAGAGAGACAGTGCGTGGAGTAGAAACCGTGTGCCCTGTGAGACCAGGGTATGCTGGGGGGAGGTGGTGTGGATGTGCTCTGGCTGAGATATGTGTGGATCTCACCAATCAAAGGCTGGCATGAGCAGCAAGGTAGATGCTTATTAGGATGGCGCGTGAGAGAGAAAACATGTGGCCATTAAAAACAAGTGATGCGCGCTCTGTGCTAGGGGGAGGGCCATCAAAGGAAGGGGGCGGAGCGGAGCCTGTGAGAACTTGCGCTGAAAGTTCAAAGAAAAGCGGAGATCAAAGGAAGGGTGGGAGGGACATTGGCGAGCGAGCATATGGGGGGTGAGGGGGTGTGCAGCCTGGGGAGCTGAATGTGTGTGGCAGCAGAGGCGGAGCGCGGCATGTGCGCACGTAGTGTCTGGTGGCAAATGGAAACTGTGCACAATGCGCGTGGTTGTGCTCACATGCACTGTACCCAATCCGCACTTTAGGAGCACTTTTCAAAGCCCTACTTTATATCTCGCCAAGCATTGCTAACGCAATGGCTATAGCGAGACCTAAAAAAGGCAGCAATAGAAAGCCAATGTTAAACAATGGGTGGAATGCATTCCTATGGAAGCTTTCCGAATTTCACTAAGATGTCATTAGCAAACCAGACTGCGGCGCTGTCTTGTAGGCTTCGACCTAAAAATAGAGTAAGAAGAGGACTGTGACTGAGAGAGAAAGGGATAAGGAGGAGAGATACTGAGAGGGGAGGTGGAAATATAGCAGTGAGGAGAGAGGAGTAAGGCAGAGAGAGACATCTGGGGTAGATAGAAGGGGTATAGCGAAGACATTCAGAGGTGATAGAGAGGGTGTCTTGATCACTTTACTGTGAGTGGGAGGGGGGCATTGAAGATGCTGTAGCCCTGGGCAGTTCTCTGCTTTTGCCCATGCTTTAAAATAGCTCTGATTCTCAACCATCCACGTGACTGACTCCACCCAGCTCTCTTAGCCTGCTAGAGGCGCCTGACAGTAATTCGTTTGTTTCATACAGATGTGTGCTGTGTTAGAATGTAGGACAGTCCCTGAAGCAGGAGGCTTGGCAGATCTGTTTCAGCCTGGGGACAGATTGGCTGTGTGCTACATTCACTGTGAGGTATCAGAGCATGTCCACAGCACCAAGGGACCCAGCCCAGCACGCACGTGGGCGTCTCATGGCCACTGAAGTGTGACGTCTGATCCAGCCCAACCAATCCCTCTGCAGCCTGTAAACAGAAGCCAAACTCTTCAGGCAGCCACCGTAAATTAACCCTTCAATCAGCTACGGTGAGCTTGGATTGTAATTGTAAACCAGCATTCACATGTTTGAACAGTGGGTTAATGCGCCTGCTGCTGAAATCTGCAACCGGAAGTGAAAAATGTGTTCTAACAATGGCTGTGTGCTCAGATCCAGCCATTCATCCAATTTAGCTATAAGGGAAAAGTAAAAGGGGCATATTTACAATACCTGGCGCATCCCTGCAAATCAGAAGGGAAGCGCCAATTATTGTGCGCCACAGCTCCGCCATCATGGATGCGCCGCAATTACAATGCATTACAAATGGGGTTGAACCCATGCAGTCACGGGGACCTGGGCGTTGTGTGGTAAATGTAAAGAGAGGGTCCCCGTGAGGAGAACGTGTAAACACACAATATCACAATTGCAAATTCAAATAAAGATCAAAGGTAATTCTTGTAAGAATGTTGTCATTTATTCAACAACACTACGTTTGATTTTAGTGAAGCATTTTACAATCACTTTAGAGGGAGTGAAAAATTTAAAAATTGAAATAGCCCCAAGTTGGGAAGGGAAGGGAAGGGAAGAAAGAAATGGTGCTCGAGGGCTGTGAAAAAGTTAGGGAAAGTACACAGACTTAAACAGGGAATAAATATATACAAAAATCAAATCAGGAATTGGAATTATTCCAAAAACCAACAGCCTATCTAAATTATGGCAAAGGTTGAAATCACGATTCGACTGAGGACATTCTACAGTCACATATATAGTTCAGTGTAATCCTGGGGATGTGCCGGACGTCCAAAAGTTAAGAGTCGTCGACGTTTCGACCCCTATGTGTAGGCTAAATTAAGTCCTTTTCCGGGGTCTTCATCAGGACAGTTACAATGGGGGAAGGGACGAAGTGGGGCCGTCCTGTCTGTAAAATTAAAAACCAATATCAGAAAACTTTAAATTAACTGGACATCACAGTCACTGTCCTGTAAACCATAATGGTTGATTAATCAAGACCAAATAGTACCATGGAGTCCGGGTCACTAGGGCCTCTGGACAAAAGGAACTAGGAGCGGAGTACGCAATACATCATGCTCAAGCTCAATAGTATAAATCTTAGTTACCGAGGAAAACAGTAGCCAACAGGAATTTTTAAAAAAAGACATATACAGTGAAAAACATTGTCTGTGGGAAAAGACTCACTTGGAGTGGAGGAGAGACAGTGCAGTAGGTAATCCAATTGATGTACTGCTCCCAGTAGGAAAAAACTTCTTCGAGAAGGCTGTCAACTATAGAGTGAACCACAGGTGTTCATTAGTACAGGTATGGGTGTATAGTGGTAAATTACCAATACACGGACAAGATATAATTGGCTGCAAGGCCAAATTATAAATTCCGAATTCCAAATAAAAGGGCAAGTAGGGTGAGCTAAAATGAGGTGACAAATTACCTTAATTTTAATCGACCTGACACCATGAAGATATATGTCAGCGAAGACAAATGCTGCCACGACTTTGCAATTACAATGCGGCGCACCATGGGGCAAAACGGCACAGATGCTTGACGCATCTGTGCCATAAAAGTGACGCATTGCTGGAGTTGCGTCGCAAGCGCGACGCAGCACCAGCAATGCTATGGGGGCCCTATCTAGTCAATGCTGCGTCAATCTTTACGCCTGCTTCAGGCAGGCACATGGTTTTGACGCAGCATGGGCCCAAAAGTGACTGAGTAGATTTCACTCAGCCACTTTTAGGAGGCGTTCCTGCGCCGGAACACCCCCCCCCGCACAGGTACGCCTACATGTGGCGCAGGGCATTACAACATGACGCATTTCCCAGATGCGTCACGTTGTAAGTACCCCGCACCATGGAGCAGTATATGCTCCGCCGCTGCGTCATAAAAGTGATGCAACGGCGGCGTAAATGAGGCCCAAGGGGCTTGTAAATCTGCCTCAAATTGTTTTAATAATCTTGCTTCAGTAAAAGCAAAAGGGCACAGTAATGCAGCATGACCAATGCTCTTGGCTTATGTCTGGAGCCGTGTAGCTGCTTCCGAGGCCTCATGGTGCATTCATGTCCCCTCCTCTTTTACATGGATAAACAGCATCTACTCCCGAAACAACGAGCATGGGCCTGCACTCTGTACCGCCATTCCATCCGTGCCCCCAGGCCACAGAGGAATACCAGGCACTTTATGGCTTTTCTTTGGGGCACAGCTCTTCTGTTAACCATAAGTGGAGAATAGGAAAACCTGAAGCGTTCTCAAAAGGAGGGTGCATCTGAAAGACGGCAGCACTGACATGTCACTGACGCTGACTCAACCCAACTGACTTTCCAGAAGCACTTGCATGACTAGAAATGTCGTGATGTCCCCATGGACATGTCCCCCTACGCGCTCTACTGAAGGCTGGCCTCCGTCTTGAACTCGTGAGCTGAAGTTTTAAGACACTGAACTAAGCCAATTATAGTTTACTTAACGATAACTTGTGCTCCTATCATGCACTGCTTACACATGTTACCTCAGCAACTGCAGTATCCATTAGTAATTTGACCAATATTTTTCTTTAAATCTAAGTGACGTCATAAGTGAGATCATAAGCTGTGCATACAGGAGGTTCATCCTATAGTTTATTGAGATATAATGGACATCGTTTGTTCTCGTCTCTGTTTAGCACTTAATTATAACGGCACTGTAACCTTTGTTTTTTTCAGTGAATTTTGTTATTTTTTATCATATTCTAAATCAGCCTAGCACACAATTCTCCATGTGTACTCAACTCCCGTTGCGTAAGAGATTAGGAAGTGCGCAGCAGTGAGGGCCACAGGGCCAGGGCTCACGCTCAGGCCCTCTGCCCAATCCTCTACTGGCATCCTACCTGCGACGCAGACAGCCTTTCGAGGCCGTGCACAATCAGGGTTGACCACAGAGGATGGACTCATGGCCAGGCTCTGGACACAACCGTCAGTAGGCAGCCAAACCCCGCTGTTCATAGCCTCCACTCAATCTTCCATGGGCGTTCCTCTGCGGGCACCCGACCCCGCTGTGCATAGCCTCCACTCAATCTTCCATGGGCGTTCCTCTGCGGGCACCCAACCCCGCTGTGCATAGCCTCCACACAATCTTCCATGGGCGTTCCTCTGCGGGCACCCAACCCCGTTGTGCATAGCCTCCACTCAATCTTCCATGGCCGTTCCTCTGCGGGCACCCAACCCCGTTGTGCATAGCCTCCACTCAATCTTCCATGGGCGTTCCTCTGCAGGCACCCAACCCCGCTGTTCATAGCTTCCACTCAATCTTCCATGGGCGTTCCTCTGTGGGCTGGGACCCTACTCACACTTCCCACCCCATATGTATAATAAAATGGCAGCAACCTTCTTTTTTAGGTCTCGCACCTGCGTTGCGGTGCGCAGCACTGCACGTGCAGCAAGAGACCTCTTGTAGGGGGTTTGAAAATCGACGTAGGAATCGCACACGCTCGTGCATGTGCTTTTCTTTTTGTGCCACGCGATTGGACTTTGCATGCATCTTGTAATGAAGGACAGCACTCAATTGGCCAAAGGCGGGGGCATAGCTCCGCCCATGGCCTATTGGTGTCTATTACGCGCACCGGCTGTCGTGTGGTTTAAATTATCGGGCCCAGACACGGGCGCGATATTTGAAACCACATGGCTCGCTGTGGCGAGCGCGCGCACCATGTGCGGGCTTCTTCTTTTTTAGATCCATTTCACAAGGAAGCAACTAAATGAAAGAACCGCTGATGTCTTGTTTTGTTATCCTCTGTAAAGATTTTACGCAGCAGCAGCATTTCCATTCACCTGATCTTCGGGAATTAGAACGAAGCGCTAATTGGTCAAATCCCATCGAACATAAAATTGTGAAGAAGTACATCTTAGATATAAGTTGAATAAAAGGTTTCTTTATTCATTTCAAAGAAGGTAAAGGATCTCATCCACAGGAGGCACAGGCAGGCAGCAGCAACTGACAGAATCCTGGCCACACTTAGAATCATCACAAGAGTACATCATGACATTCTATAAATAACATTCTATAATCAGAAGCTACTACACATACATAGCACATAGAAGGATACCACACACCTTCCCCTGAAACACAAAAAAAAACTATTTCAAAATCACTTAGAATCATCACAAGACTACATCATGACATTCTATAAATAACATTCTATAATCAGAAGCTACTACACATACATAGCACATAGAAGGATACCACAAAAATCAATGGGTATCAATATCAATATATCACCACCCACGGCAGCGCTTGAGACTAGTGCGCGACAACTTCTACAGAAATGTTGTCCTTGGAGACAGGGAAACACACAGGCAGCCAGGGAGCCTAGTGCGTGGGTATCAGAGCCTCCCTCCCCTCCTCTGCTGGCATGCACTCCTACAAACATTCACAGATATCCAGGGCAGACCCGAGCACTGCTGCCCACTACCGAGGCTGCGAAATGCGTGCTTTAATGCCAGCAGCAGGAACACCCAGGTGGGCGATGGATGGTGCAGCGTTTGGGTGGCCAATTGGACTCACTGCTGACTTGCTTTACAGTGGGCAATGTTTTGGAAAGGAAGCACACATTCTCATACTCTCGATTGGCTAGTGTCTCTCCCAATTAGGGGGAGTTGGCACGCATGTGTGTGTGCGTACACCCACGAGTCAACACCGGGCACATAAATACACACACTGGTGCCTTCTGTTGGACAGTGTGTTCGTTTCTGTTTGGGATGGAAAGTTTCCACGCTCCCCTGCTGATGGGGTCAGTGGCATTGTCTACATATCTGACCACTCTGAGCCCCAGCCCTGGGGGTCGCATTGCTAGGGTCAGTGGCATTGTCTACACATCTGACCACTCTGAGCCTCAGCCCCGGGGGTCGGACTGTCTGCGTGACACTGCACGCGACACACATTATAGAAATAATACACGTCCTGCCCGCTCCAGCTATAAGGCTTGGAGTCTGGTGGGGCTGGATATCTTTAGAGCCATCGGAGTTAAGATGTTTGTGATGGTTCTCCCTGATTTATGCGTACACCCCCCCAACTGTAGCCACACCTACCTCCACCTCGCTCCTCCATGCAATCATTTCTAGTTTAAGTGCATTTGGGCTGAAGCAGCGAGGGCTCGTCTCACTCCCTGCCCTGCATCACCACCTAGCGGGCCGCAGGGATGATACAATGCATCGCGTCGCAGGTAAATGGGCTGCATTTCTTGTTTAGTGTCTGCGTGCGCCGAAGCCAGCCGGGCCAGAAGGTCCGGTTTTCGGATATTAGGCAGGTCCTGCAGCGCAGGGATGGAGCGAGTGACTTCCAGGACAGGCAGCTGACGTCCCTAGCGTCTGTCCCATTGTAGGTTTCAGTACCCTGAATCATGAAGGGACCACCTCTTAACCTGCTTAGCCTTGTAGACGCCGATAGCAATGGTTCTTTGGGCACTTTGTTAGTAGTCAACTAGAGAATAACACCATGGAATCATATCAACAATACGAGTTATGTTTGTTTGCCTGGCACACATCCACTAAGTGCCCTTGGTAGCCACATGTTTTAGTGGCACAGGACAGGTAACTGTTGGGGAAGTAAATACATAAACTATTGCACATGTTTACTTGGGGTGTCACTTTCCAGCTCCAGGCCATATTTTGTACTTGTCTGTTCCCAGTGGCGTACAATAAGTACTGAAATATGTACGTGAATGGCCACTTTGAGACCGCTCTCACTGTGCTGCCTCTTGACGCTTTATGCCAGACGCAGCGTTTGTAAACACTGTGGCTGGACGGAACACTATCAGTACTCCACCCAGCTTATTGAAATTAACTGGCCATGAACTCACCCTTGCATCACATCAAGCAGTCTACTTGCCTGGGCCAGCTGCTCTCTGTTCCGTGTGATCGAGAGCGAGGTACCCAACACTTGCGGGCTCCCAGCACTGCGCGTCTTTACACACCTGGCACGCCGCGGGTCTTGGTACAGCAGCGTGTTTTTATGCACTGGTACTGCCACCTTCTGTCTCTTAGTGTATAGGAGACACCGTGCCAACCCTTCTGTCATCTCTGGTACCCGCAGCGAGCCTCTCAATCTGGGTCCCAGTCAGTGCAGGGCATGGCAAGCCCACACCGCAGGTACCAGCCAAGGGTACTGGCAGGCTCCCTGGTTTTTTGCATGCGAAATAACGTTAGACTATCAGAAGCCGTATATTGTCTAGCAATGTGACGGGCTACGTTAAATAAACACTGGTTTATATATAGACAACGCATTCTCAGAATCTTTGGTAGACTGCTCTACACAGATGTTTTTTCCATAAATATCTTTAATAGTGTACTGTTTCTTGATTCTGGGGTCCTTGAAAGAGGAGCTCCAGGGTTTTTGAGACGTCTCGAAAAAAGCGCTGCAGCCGAACCGCCAATCCTTGAGTTGCATCCCAATAAAATTAAAACATTAAGGGCTAGATGTAGGTAGCCTAATACCGGTCGGTAACGGCCAAAATGACCGAATTTCGGCCGTTACCGACAGGTATTAGGCTTGTGAAATGTAGGAGCCCAAATAGAAGGATACTGTAATTTACTGAATCGGTAATTTAAGGAATCAGCAAATTACCGAATCCTTAAGATACCGAATCGGTAATTTACCGAATCCTGAATGTAGGGAGCACTCAAGTGAGTGCATTCCTCATTTAAGGATTTGTTATTTACCACCAACTACAAGTTTGTGGTAAATATCGAAAACCTTAAAAAAAAATCAATTTTGTGCTTTTTTAACTGTGTCATGTGGCAGACATACATGCCCTCAGGGCATGTATGTGTGCCACATGTGTACACATGCACGATTCAGGTGTGCAACAGAGTGTCAAAGTGACACCCTGCCACCCTTGAATGTGTTCCCCCTTTTACAGAATCGGTATATACTGATTCGGTAATTCCCATTCATTCTTATGGGAATTTACCGAATAAATACCTACATCCCATTTACCGAATCAGTAAAATTCGGTATTTTAGAATCTGTAAATCTGGATTACCTACATCTGGCCCTAAGCATCTCAAATGTCTTAGTGGTAGCTGTCATTATTCCCGCTGTGGTCCAACTCCTCAGGTAATGCTGTTGCATGCTTCAGTGGTTCTGCCGCAGCAGGCACGCCGGATATAAAAACTATGAAAGAAAACCCCATTTGAACACAGGGCACAATGCGGATTTAGGTGCCAGGGTGGCCAGTGACTGGGCATTGCTGTCTTGTTCGCAGTGCAGTGACCCCTTGCTGCTTGACAGTCCGACAGCAGGTGCACAATTGACTCCTACCACAAAATGGCCCAGTCGGGTCCAGTCCCTCCGGCTCTTTTGGCGCTGTCTCGGGGCAATGCAGTGCGAGGATTAGTGAGGGCCAGCTGGCTGCACACCTCACACCGAGCTCTCGTACAGTGTGCAGTTAACCCTCTGTGCTCGGGCCACTTCCCAGGAGTCGCCGCTCATCCCCCTCGCCTCTGCCAGGGCTAACCGGAAAGTAGTGCTTGGACGCCCTAACACTGTGCGCTTCCAACAAGCTGCGTGATGTACCCTAACTGGTTTTCCTGTATAGTGTAAATGATTCCTTTATTTTGTGGACTAATGACGCATGTATTGTGTGGACTATTTTCATGATGCGACGCTCTGGGCTCACTCTGATCTGGCTTCCTTCTCTATCTACTCGTCTATCGCTCTTTTTTTCCTCTACACGTTTTTTCATTACAGTTACATGAAGATTGCAGAAATCCTGCCTTTTGGGCCATGTTTCCAACCTAGCCCTGGCGACGGACGGTCGCTGCCCGAAGGCCTGGGCTGGTGGCCGTGCGTACTTTAGCCGTCGCTGCTGTGCAGTGCCGCAGTGTTCGCATGCAGCGAGGGACCCCACGTGCCTCTTCCTTTTGGAAGGGATTGCTCCGCTGTAGGGCGCAGCAGTTGGTTGTTGCACGCCATGCTTGCGGTGTTTCTGCAGAACGTGGTGTGATGTATTGTGGCACACTTGGAAACCGTGCAGTGCAGCGATGATGTAGCGTGTCACCGTGCACTGGTGTACAGTGGTGCTGTACAAGATTACGCTGCACTTTGTGGTGCTGTAACGTTTGTTGGTGCGCATTAAGCTGCTGAACACCGCTGTGCCACAATTTATGCTGGGTATGCCCAAACGCTATGCCATGTGGCGCTGTGCTTTATGTTTGGTGATGTGACGTGTACCGCTTAGTAGCGTGGCGAGTGCTGCTCGTTTTGCTGCTGTACATCAGGGCGCTATACAAGATGGCTTTTGTCAAGGGTCGGTGATGTTTGCCGTGCTAAATGGCTGTACTTATGATGCAGTGCAGCTACGTGCTTTATAATATTACGCTGCACTTTGTGGTACCACACTTGGTGGTGAGAACTGAGGCCAAGGGACAGACCTTAAAGCTCTTGATTCAGCAATATGGTGAATTTGCATTCTGGGAGTATGAGGAGGACCTGTCTGGAATATGGTACGATCTTATACCCAACGGAGAGTATAAATTCCCTGAGGTGGGGTTTCAAACAGGGTTACACATGAAATGCCTGCCTGTCTTATCTCCACTTCATCAGTAAAACATGCTTTTTTTCCTTTAAATAATAATCACTCCATTGCAAAGAAAAACATAAATAAACAACATTGCCATTTAAGAATGCAAATAGCTCCAACTCCAACAAATGCAAGACCTATTGCATTGCAAATGTCTGTTTATTTTGGCTGTAGTTCCATTGGACTCCCACGGGATTGCAGCAAAATTTTCTAATTATTTTGGTTTTGGCCCCAGGCAGGTCTCTTTGGGTCCTGTTAGACCTGTCAGCTCTAGGGTGGTCTTTCCTGTGACTTTTTGCCCTTGCCTCATTTTTCACACCTACTTTTTGTTGGCTTTAGGACTCTGGGCACCCTCCCATTGCTAATCAATGCCAGGGTGCAGGTGCTCTCTTGTTATGTTATGTTATGTTATATTTATTCTTTTATAGCACACGGCTACTCAAAAAGAGTGTCCCGGCGCTTTTGATAATGAGACCTACAGCAGAATAACACAACACAATGAAAAACATAGTAGGGAGCAGAACAGAAGAGAAGAAACAGCCTAGAGGGCAAACAACCAGGTTTTAAGGCCCTTCCTGAACGCAAGTAAACTGGTAGCTCCGCGAAGTGTCAACGGCAGAGTGTTCCACATCTGTGGCGCCAGCAATCCAAAGGAGCGGCCTCCAATGCGGGCTCTCTTTACGCGCGGCACAACCGCCAGAAACAGAGATTCTGATCTGAGAGGGCGGGCCGGGTGGTAAAAGGCGAGTCTCCTTTGGAGATACTTAGCTCCCACCGCATGAAGAGCTTTATAGGCAAAAGTTAACGCCTTGAAAGCAATCCGTTTACGGATAGGCAGCCAATGTAGGGTCTGCAAAAGGCCAGCAGCGCTGGCTCGCCTGTTTAGGCCATAAATGGCCCTCGCGGCCGCATTCTGCACAACTTGAAGCCGCTGCAGCAGATACTCTGGCAGGCCCAAGTAGAGAACGTTGGAATAATCCAATCTTGAGCCGATCAGAGCCTGCACTGTCAGCTTCCTGTGTTCCTCAGACAGGAGAGGCAGAAACCTCCAGAGCATCTTGAGGAGGCCGAAACATGTACCCGTCACACCTAGAATCTGGGATCTCAGCGTCAGACCCTTGTCCATCTTGACCCCCAAGTTCTTAGCTGATAGGGATGAACAAGACGGAGGAAACATGTTAGTGGGCCACCAAGCTTGCCAGTCCGGATCAGATGGACAGCCGAAGAAGAGTACCTCAGACTTATCTGAGTTGCACTTGAGGCTGTTCAGCTGGAACCATTTAAAAACAGCCCCAAGGCAAGCCCGGATACTCTCTCCATCGAAGTCTCCTCCCTTCTTACAAGAAAAGAGGAGCTGGGTGTCGTCGGCGTAGGATACCATCCCCCAAGATGGCTGCCACTGACCCCTGCTACTGCAGCGTGGTCTGAATAGGCGCACTCTAGTAGCCAGGAGATGGCTGGAACCCTTAGATAATGTTGCCATACCAGCCTGCCAGCCTGCCCGTAGCTAGAATAAGGGAAGCTCCTGGAACCTTCCAGAATAAGGGGAGGCACCAACTGCCACTGCCAACTGTCAACTGACACTATATAAAGAAAAGGAGGGAAACCTTCTAGTCAGATGGGGCATCACTGACCTGGGAGACCCACGCTGGAGTTTAGGCGGGAGGGTTTAGTCAGGGGCTTATGCCACTGAGAGTGACAGTGCTGCCTCTTAAGTTGGGTGAGGTACCCTAGCACTGACCCCCTGATCTGGCCCGCGTCAGGAAACCCAGGAACCATCTTCAGTGGCCAGAAGGATTGTCCACTACCAACTCACCCCCCCCCTACAGTAACATCAGCAACATAAGGGAGCAGAGCCAACCAAGCGCCAAGGAGACAGAACAGCTGTCAAGAAGACTGTTGAGGATCAACCAGGTATTGGACAGATTGTCCTGCGCAAGCCCCTTGAAAGCGCCATAGACTGAACTCATTAAGCGCTGCATTCTGGACCCCTCATCACCGCTGTATCGTGTGCTACAAGCGCTCTGCAGTAATTGCCCCTCAAGCGCTGTGAAGCTAAAGCCCTGGAGCGCTTCGTCTTGACTGAACTCTACTAGCGCTCTGCAGTGATTGCCCCCTAAAGCGCTGTGAAGCTAAATCCCTGATGCGCCTCGTCTTGACTGAACTCTACAAGCGCTCTGCAGTAATTGCCCCCTAAAGCGCTGTGAAGCTAAAGCCCTTTGTCTCGACTGTGATCTCCACAAAGCGCTCTGCAGGAATCGTACCTATCGCGCTGTGAAGCTAATGCCCTGAAGCGCTGTGACTTGACTGTGATTTCCACGAAGCGCTCTGCAGTAATTGCCCCTAAAGCGCTGTGTCGCAAGCGCTCCTAACGCGCTCTGATGTGACTGAATGTGAGGCGCACTGTAACGATTGTGCCTGAAGCGTTCTAACGTTATTGAGCTGGAAGCGCTCTGAAGGGACTGATCGTGAGGCATTGTGGTGATTGTGCCTGAAGCGTTCTACGTCCCTATCCCTGAAGCTCAGTGAAGTAATTAACTCTGACGTCATTGTCTCAACGCGCCCTGAGGTGACAGAGATCGTAAAGCGCGTTGGAGTTGTGGTGCGGAAACGTCCCAAAGCAGCTGTGACGCAACGTACGTCAAAGCGTAGGCCGCGCTAGGCCTGAGGCGCTCCTGCTTGAGTCATGTGACGGGAGTGGAAACGCACGCCCTCCGCGACCAAGTCTCTACTGGAGCCCCGAGTGAACAGTGATCTGAGCTGAGTTCTTAGCCCCCAGGCCCCCCACAGCTTGTGTTACCTCGTGACCAGCGCTGGTGCTCTGCAGTACTTCTCCTGCACCGCGCCCGGTCCAGCGAGGTCTTGAGACGAAGCAAGGGCCCCGGCGGGCCGAAGAGGAAGGTAAACCCGGAGGAGGAGGGCGGAAGGCCAGGAAGGCCCCGCATCCAACCCTCTCCTCGGGAGTAGCGAGACTGGGCCCTGTTGGCCCCTAGAAAGCTTAAACACTGAGTGGTCTGCTTAGTCCAGTTCGAGACACTGTTAATGCGTGTCAGACCTCATTTGAAATGCTCAGTGAAATGTTATTTAAACGTGTGATATGCTCATTGCAAGTGCTTAACTGCACTGTTATTTAAACGCGTGATATGCTCATTGCAAATGCTTAATTGCACTGTTATTTAGACGCGTGATATGCTCATTGCAAATGATTAACTGCACTGATATTTAGACGCGTGATATGCTCATTTGAGATTCCCAGTTGAAAGTGCTTATTTAATATGTCTATATAAAACGCATAATTTAAGCTTATTTAAAATGCCTATTTGAAATGCTTTATTTAATTGCATAATGAGATGCCTATTTGAAATGCTTTATTGAACTGCATAGTGAAATGCTTACCCGAAATGTGGATGAATTAATACTGCATGGCTCTATTCTAAAGCTTAGATAAAAGATCTTGATTCTTTTAAATACAACTACTGGTGTGGTCTCCATTATTGCGCCACTGTGTGTTTCATTGGATGTGTGCGTCAAGTAGCTGCTTTACACACAAGCCCCTGGCTGCCTTACTGCTCGTGCCATGCTACCCCCATAAGAGCTGGTAACCCCAGGTCTCACAGGTCCTATCTGAGGCCTAGAAGGACAGAGTATCCCTATCTTGCACCCTCACATTATTTTTCTTTTTAAAGTTCAGGACAGGTACTAAGTCCCCGAGTTCTGTATGATGTTGCCGGTAACTAATCAGTGCTTGCTCCAGGAGGATTTGAGGTGGCCCAAAGGAAGAAAAGGCTCCCTAGGCCAATCAAAGTACTCTATTTTCAAATTGGCGCTCTCATAGTAGTCCCTTGGACCCAACAATCCAGGTATAAAAATATTTTCGTACCTTGATTTTTTTAACTACAGAACAAATTTACACCAAATCACAAACTTCACGCTTTCTAGATCAAGATTTAGCTTCATGCCACATTTGGTGTAATTCTGTTCAGCAGGTTTTGCTGTAGCGCTGTCTAAAAATGCCTACGGAAAATGCATGCAGATTATTTTTTTGGGGGACCCCCCCTTTTTACTTAGCCCCACTTAACGGGTAACCTTGAAACTTTCCATGCACAAACTAGGCAAAAAAGAGCACTTTTATGGAAAGGTTCCTGAGATTTGCCAAAGTTATTAGGAACACAAAAAACACATTTGCTATAGAAACCTTGATTTAACTATAACTACCCAATGGCGGACGCAACTGGGTAAAATATGTATGTGGAAAACAGAAATCTATCAAGATGCTTTAAAACATTTTTACTGTAAGGAAACCAGGATTGGAAAATCCCAGCACTTGTAGAGACTATTCCTTAAATGTGTAGTTCTCAGCTGCCTTCAAAGGAGCACCAAGTCATCGTCACGCTAGTGGCTCATCCTTCAGCGCCACTGAGTCATGAAGCCTCCTCTGGGACACAGGGCTTGAGTAACGTCCTGGAAAGTAAGGACATCCTCCTCCCCAGTGACTTTTGCAGCTGCTAAATGTCATTCAGAGCTCCAGGAAGATAGAAGTCACTCCAGTCATGTACAGTAATCTGTGTACCTCCCTCATTTAAAAGACTGCAGGTGCCTGGAAACCACAGGACATAAATACCAATGACAGTACACATTCATACTAAGCATGAGCGGATTTTGCGGATTGGCAATCCGCGAATTTTGCGGATTAGCGGATTCGCAATCCGCAAAATCCGCGAATTCCCGCGAATTTGCGGATTTTTTTTTTTTTGTGTTCGCCCGTGTTTCTGCCAGTTCGCGAGGGTTTTTACACTATCGCAATTTGCGAACTTACCTGTCGGGTCGCAAGTTTTGCGAACTTGTTGTTTCTACGTGTCCAGCCTGTTTGGGACACTCTTCTTCATCACTGCCACTCTCTGTCACCACTGCCACTCTCTGACTACTCATGCCACCCTCTGGCCCACCCATGCCACCCTCTGTTTCATCACCACACCCTCTGGTTGTCCAGTGTACATTATTTTCGGCAAAGCAAAGCACACCTTCCCTGCCTCAAGTGACCTGAATTAATTTGGGGCTGATTAATGTGTCACAGAATATTTTTTTAGCTGGCACCTGCTTCCTTAGTGCGCCCTGATTAGTGATCTTTTGCACTTGCTAAGTGCTTTCAT
Organism: Lissotriton vulgaris; assembly: GCF_964263255.1. Lineage (NCBI taxonomy): Eukaryota > Metazoa > Chordata > Amphibia > Caudata > Salamandridae > Lissotriton > Lissotriton vulgaris. The sequence continues at coordinate 66,148,138 of NC_141687.1, forward strand.
TGTTGCAAAATTAGTTACAACACCTGCCCTGCCCCAACTGACAATAATGAATTAGGGGCTGATTAATGGATTTTAACTTCCAGCCTGGCTCCTGCTTGTCTCCCTTAGCTGTAATTCAGGACCTTTGTGGCATATGTGTAACTATTCTGAGGTTCAGAGCAGGGTCACATAATAGTTTCAACTGGCAACTGAACTCTGGAGGGGCCCCTCAGGAAGCACTACAGGAAATGGCTACTAATGATGAGCCTGAACTTTTGAACCTGGTAAGTAGTTACTTTCAGTTTTGCTAAAATCGTATTTCTGCAATTTTGCACTTATTCGCGGGGCGCGAACTCACGCGAACAGTGCGAGCAGTGCGAGCAAAATCCGCTGCTCGCGGATTTGCGGATTTTGCGGGAGATTCGCGAATCTCGCGGATTGCGAATTTCCCGAAAATCCGCAAAATCCGCGAGCGGAACGGATTTTCCGCCCATGCTTAATTCATACTATCTTTAGCACTGATAGATACAGGGAGTAAATACAACCCCACAAAAATATTAGTTAACGGTGGAATAAGGTGTAAGGTGTAATCTTGGCTTAACAGAAAACCACAAAAGGCATGAAATTCACAAATTAACGTAATGCTTGAGCCTTAACAGCCACTCTAACATCCTCGCACAACCTTAAAACCTACCCCCATGCACTGATATGCGAAAAAGCTAATTTTCAGAACCACTTTACAGAGTTTGCCAGTGAAGCGCTACTTTAGCTTTATCACCTTTCTTTAAACAACAGAGTTCACTATTCCCGCCCTCCTGCGGCCCCTTGTCCTCCCCCCTCTCTCTCATTCCCTCTTTGTCTCTGTCTGGCTCCTCCTCATTTGCCGAAAACCATTTCTTCAACCAATACCTCTTACTCCCCTTTCCTCTCCTTCCTTTGTTCCCCTGTGAAATGGTTCCAAAAAACAACTCTTTGGCTTCGCCCGCTGCTCCATGCGTCGGGCAGAGGCACTTGAAGATGCTGGGGCGGAAGGGGGCTTTCAGCGCTCTTCTCACAATCACTTGATCAATCACTTGAGCAATCACTCATCACTTGTGTCAAGACTGTCTAATGAATTCAGATGTAATAATGTTTATAGTTTATCTTCATTTCAGGGACCATGATCACCTGGGTTGTCATGGTACGACTCACGGTTTGACAACTCTGTCCTTTTTCCCACCAATTTAGTACAAATAATTAAACTATGGATCACCCTTTGGCCCTGATGAATGACCCTGACCAGTACTGGCATGTGTGGATGTGTGGGTCATTGTACCTGTGTACCACCTTGTGTTGTTAGTTTTATCTGTACCTTTTGGTACTTGCGGATAAAGGTGTTATCCTGGGTTTACCTGAAGGTATTTTTAGTTCATCTGGATCCTTTCTTGTCCAGTTAGTTTTATTACGAACTTCCTCTTAATGAGGTTTAGTCTGCCCTGGTAGTATCATCTTACCAGATTGGGATGAGGACACCAATGATGAAGCATGCCGTAACCAGTGAGTGAGGCCTCCTCCTCTTATCTAATTGGAACTCTTGAGGTAGGATGATGTAGGAACAAGGTAGATCACTAAACATGTTCTCCAACTGGCTGTATTGCGTAGCCTGGGTGGAGAACATGTACAGGCTGCCACTCCCTGTCTGAGTAACGAGCCAGGCCGCTCCGACCAATCATGATACTTCTGTCATGCTGGTGAGAGCAGCGTCGTGATTGGCTAGGGGAGTCTGGGAGCCTATGTGCATCTGTGCTGCCAGGAACAGAAGAGGAGGAGGCTGGCCAGCTGACAGGCAGATAAGAAATATTTTCTTTTTTACTACTGCCCCAGAGCAGCCACTGCAAATCACTCCTGAAGATGTAAGTAAAATAGGCTAGCATAGCATAAGTCATGTCTGAACAACTTATGTTTCTATTAAGTGCCCTATGTAGGCAACCCCAGGTATGAGTCAGAGGAGTGCTCCCATAGTTTTGTATACCGTTTGAACACTTATCACCATTTTTAACTGATTTTTCAAGTATTTACAATTTTGTAAATCCGAAACTGATGCAATTTACAAACAGAAGTAGGTGTTACTTTTAGGGTCTCATTTTAATGTTGGAGGTTGGTCCTTCACCCGATTTAGAATTGGAAGGACCATAGGTTTGAAGACAGTGGAAACTACTCCTTTTCCGAAGTGGTCAAACCCCCTACAACTGCTCATTGGAATAAAAGCCCTCAGAGGTTTGGCTGTATGTCTGCCCACCTAATTTTGATAGGCAGACATACATCTGATTTTCAATGCACGTCACTTCCAGGAAAAACATGGCGGCATAGGGAATTGAAAAGTGCTCAATGCACCCCCCTCCATGATGCAAACTCCCATGGTGATTCAGCGCTACTCCGGAAATATTTTCTAAAACCATATCACCTCTCCGTGAAGTACTAAATCATACATCTACTTATCAGTGGGGCCCATAACACTGCGAGCTACTTACAAAACGCTTCCATCCTACTTCATGGATTGGTGAGATTCAAAGAAAAGCTGCTGTATCATAGCGGAGTGTCTAAATTAAAACTAAATATTTATACTATTTACACCTGCAGTTCAAATGAGTTTACCATGGATTTTATCAACAAGACATTTTATTCAGACACACCACCGTTAGGATCGACGAATCTGCTAGTAAAAAATTAGGCGTAGGAAAATACAAGACCAGCTTAATTCTCCATTCATCTAATTTTTATTAAAAGCAAAATTTAGCATATCTAACAGACTTTATTCGCTTTAATTGTTTTCTTTATTCAAAATTTTACCTTAAAGAAGATTTTTTTTTATCTCAAACAGTTATATTCATTTTATTTCAGAAATTCGGAAATATACATTATTATTCAGATTTCAGAACACAAATATTAGCAAAAGACAGATAGTTCCCAAAATTCATTTTCTCCTAACTTCCCTAACTAATAACCTCAACTAAAGGTCGGTTCTCACTCAAAGAAATAAAACATTTATTCAAGAATCTTACATCTCAGGAAATCAGCATACCGATAGCATCTCAGGAGGAAATCAGAAGAGAGTTTTCTCTTAAGGAAAATCATGACTTTATATACCTTTTTCACTAATTTTATCTAGCTGCAAAAGTAACTATCAGCACAAACTCAAGTTCTGATTGGCTCATTTGAGGGTGGATGAGCATCACCTCATTGTCCTAAAATTCAATTTCCGTGGCATCAGCTGAATTTTAAAGAGTCCTTTGTTTGAGAAAGTCTTTGGCCTAATCACATCCTCAACTAGCAACTACATGAACCTTTCCCACGACCAGTAGCTCAAAATGTTCATTTTCTTAGCAGTCATCTTCCAGGGCAAATTGTCCTTGAACCGCTATCGTTCAGGCACAGGCAGCTCATATTCATTCTCAGTTTCTGCCACGCGTGCGTAGTATCTTTCACTGTCACAGTAATCAGAAGCCTCCATGTTTTGGTAGGCCTCAGGAGCCAGAATGGGAACTATCATAGAAACAAACGAAAATAAATGTTAATTATTGAAATATAGTCCTTCTGTTTACCTCCCCTCATACTAAGGTTTCCCGTTAGTTGTTACCTAGCAAAATAGGCAACACATATGCATGATATACTCACTTATCTCCATGTCTTTGCCCTAAAACACATAAACAGAAAGCACATTTATGCCGCTTTTGATTCATTTAAAGCTTTGCATTAGCAAACAACATGACAACATTACTGAATTAGTTAGTTAAAGTTCTCCATGCAAGCAGATTAGTATTCCCATGTGAATTTGTGTGTACATTCGATACTACATTGATTAATATTTTCCACACCACACATTTAATAAAGGTTACAGTTATGAGGAAATGACTTTACAAGGGGTATACAAAATTCTGTTTCTTCACATTGCTCCATCAATGACAAAGGGGGTATTTTTTTTATATTTTCAAAAAGAAAATCCTGTTTTCTTTTTGAAAATATAAAAAAAAAAAACATTTAAATTTTCCATACGGCTCTGTGATGTCGAGGGAACCCTCCATCAAACTTACAATGCTATGACAGCACCCGCTGTGGCAACAGTTCCTGCCAGTAGTGGCGTAATAAAGGTTGACGGGCCCTCCTGCAAAAAACATAGAGGGGCCACTCTCTGGAGTCATCCAGGAGCTCTCCGGTCAGCGTACTGTGCTGAGGGGGCCCCATAGAGCTCAGGGACCCGCCCCCCCCCCCCCCGAACCGTGGGGGCTGAGGGGGCTTATGTTATTCCACTGCCTGCCAGTGCTAGACATGTCCACTGGGTGGTGACATTTCTACATTCTGCAGGCAGCACCTCCCCCTGGGCGACGGAGTATTGACTCCAACGTCCTGGCTGAGAATGGGCCCCTCGCTAATAATAAGATCTGGCTCCAGGGTTTGTAATCCTAACGCTTGGCCCTGCCACTCTTATGAATGAGATGTGTTTCTTATTTTTCCCTGAAGAGGGACTTTGAGTTTGCTTGTATAGTGCATTTTATATTCTGTAAATAGTTTACATTTGAGCACAGACTGCATCTGTACATGACGTGCAAATCTACAAGTACCCGAATGCAAGGATAAACAGCGGAAGGGGTTGAGTAACACAGTCCCAACGTGGGAGAGTTTCAGATGTGGCGTCTGTCCCATTAGACCTAAGGCCTTCTACTACCAAACTACCAGGAGAGTGTTCCCAGTCAGGCGCGCAACACCCATTGGGCTCACCGGGCTTCAGCCCCCCCCCCCCCCGTCGCCTCCTCTGCCCGGGCTAAGATTACACGCACTGAAATGGTGCAAGATAGCATCCGATCGGAGAATGATTTTTTTAATGCTTTCCGAGAGGCCCAGCAGCCCGAGCCAGCCAGCCTCTGCTTCAGTGAGTGACCTCCTGCCCCCACCTCTTGTTTTCCTTTACCGTGGCGCCGCGAGGTGAAATCCTTGCCTGAAGGCAGGGATTTCACCTAAGCACTTGATCGCTTGTGAGCATGGGGTGTGAAGTGCACAGCAGGGGGAAAGGGCTAGCCAGTTAAGGTGATGCTTTTCCTTTGTAAAGGAATTTCTGCTGGCGTCATAGCCCATGGGGTGCTGTCTGTGCACTTGTATAGATGTGTATTTCATACAAGTGCGCAGACAGCAACCCCTGGGATATGACGCCAACAGGAATTAATTTACAAAGGAAAAGCATCACCTGCACTGGCCATCCCTTTGCCCCTGCTGTCTGTGTACTTGGATGGAATTCACATCCAAGGCGCTGCTCACCAGATAAATGGTGAACAGGGCCATGGGGCCTCATTTATGAGGCCTTGCGTCAGTTTTGCGCTGCGGATGCGTCACTTTTTGTGACGCATCTGCGGCGTAAAAAATGCGCCTTGTTGCGCCATATTTAAAAAGTGACGCATCTAGGTAGATGCGTCACTTTTTAAACCCCTGCGCCACATTATACCTGCGTCAGGTATAATGTATGCAGAGGGGGCGTTCCCCCGCAAAAAGCCTCGTAATAGTGATGCAGTGAAATCTATGAGATTTCACTGCGTCACTTTTAGGATGCGGTTGCGTCAAAATCTTGCGCCTGCCTCACAGCAGGCGTAAAACTGATGCAAGCCCTTTCACATGGGGCTCTCCCCATGTGAAAGGACGCATTGCTGGAGATGCGTCACTTTTGTGACACACTCCAGCAATGCGTCACTTTTGCGCTTACAGATGCGTCAGAAATACTGACGTATCTGTAAGTCCTTGCGACATGATGCGTCATACATTAAATATGACGCATCATTGGTGTCGCAAGGAGTGCGCACTGAAAAGTGACGCATCGCTGTTTTCACGCAGCGATGCGCCACTTTTCATAAATGAGGCCCATGGATCTTTCTATTTTCGCATCCAAGGGCACCAGGGAAGAAGCAGAGGAGGCCCAGGCAAGGAGAATCCAGGAGCCATTTGACCCCCACCTATCTACTCTGAGACCTTCGAGGGACTGGATGCCAGGACACAGTGCTGCTGATCAGCCAGCCTCCACAGTATTGTATCAGAGGAGCAGGCAGCAGTTTTTTATTTATGTAAGTCCCAGTAACTTTAATGCATTTTTCAGTACAGCATTACCTACTGCCTGCATGTCTAGGTTACTTTGAATGTTGTTCTTGACTTACATACATAGAAACGTCAAAGAGGACAGTCCCCTCCAAATATGCAAATGTAGTGTAAGTTTGTAGTGTTCATTTTTTTTTTGTGGTGGTAGTGGGTAATTTTAGAGTTCAGGGTGGGTGTGGGTTTTAGGGTGCCAGTGAGTAATTTTATGGTTCAGGGTGCGTTACGGATTGGGGTGCCAGGGGGTAATTTTAGGGTTCTGAGCGAGTATTGGGGTTCCAGGGGGCAATTTTAGGGTTCAAGGTGAGTATGGGTTTTGGGGTGCCAAGGGGACATTTTAGGGTTCAGCGTGGGTATGTGTTTTGGTGTGCCAGGGGTAATTTTAGGGTTCAGGGCAGGTGTGGGTTTTGGGATGTCAGGGGGCTATTTTAGGGTTCAGGTGGGTATGGGTTATGGGGTGCCAGGGAACATTTTAGGGTTCAGCGTGGGTATGTGTTTTGGTGTGCCAGGGGTAATTTTAGGGTTCAGGGCAGGTGTGGGTTTTGGGGTGTCAGGGGGCAATTTTAGGGTTTAGGGTGTGAATGGGTTATGGGGTTTCAGGGGGGAATTATGGTTCAGGGTTGGTATGAGTTATGGGATGCCGGGGGGAATTTATGGTTCAGCATGGGTATGGGTTTTGGTGTGCCAGGGGTAATTTTAAGGTTCAGGGTGGGTGTGGGTTTTGGGGTGCCATGGGATTAATTTTAGGGTTCAGGGCGGGTATGGGTTTTGGGGCTCCAGGGGGGTGATTTTAGGGTTCAGGGTGGTAATGGGTTTAGGGGTCCCAGGGGGTAATTTTAGGGTGTGGGGTGGGTAAGGGTTTTGGGGTGCCTGGGGGGGGGGGGGGGGGGTAATTTTAGGGATCAGGATGGGTATGGGTTTTGGGCTACCAGGTGTAATTTTAGGGTTCAGGGCGGGTATGGGTTTTAGGGTGTGAGGGGGTTAATTTTAGGGTTCAGCGTGGGTATGTGTTTTGGTGTGCTAGTGGTAATTTTAAGATTCAGGGTGAGTATGGGTTTGGGGGGCAAGGGTGTAATTTTAGGGATCACTGCGGGTATGGGTTTTGGGGTGCCAGGGGTAATTTTAGGGTTCAGGTGGGTATGGGTTTTGGGGTGCCAGGGGTAATTTTAGGGTTCAGGGTGGGTATGGGTTTTGGGGTGTCAGGGGGTAATTTCAGAGTTCAGGGTGGTAATGGGTTTTAGGGTGCCAGGAGTAATTTTGGGGTTCAGTGTGGGTATGGGTTTTGGGTTAATTTTAGGGTTCAGGGTAGGTATAGGCTTTGGGGTGCCAGGGGGGCAATTTTAGGGTTGGTATGAGTTGAAGGGTTGTAGGGTTTTAAGGAAATGTGTGTGTGTGTGTGTGTGTGCATATAAATGCATCAAATTAACAAAAATGTGTGCTTTAATTGTTGTCCAGTTTCAAATGCAGAATTCACGACATTTTTTTCTCGGCTTCACCTGAGCATTAACCGATCTTGATTATCTGCCATTTTAGCTCCGCCCCATTGATTAACATTAGCCACGCCCCTTCATCTGCCATGTTAGCCCCCCCCGAAATTAAGACCTAGTTGCGCCCCCAGCTCGAAGACAATCTCTGAGATATGGAGGGGGAGGGGGGGACTCTTTATTTATAGTTTCTAGTGCATTTAATAATACATGAAATGGATCTTCCTATTAAGTTGAAAAAAATATTTTGGAGTGAAGGAATAAAATGCCTGGACCTAAACCATCAGCATGATATACACAAAACAGAGACAGTAGAATTATGGCAATATAATATTCAAAAATCAGTCAAAAAGTATTTTAACACATTTATCAACTAGATCTCAAAAAAAGGATATTCTTTTTTACTTTAATTTCAATAAATATTTCTCAAATTTTACAATCATAATAGTTCATATATTGTCTTCTAAACTCCTTAAGACAAAGAACACAATTATTGGTGTCCTAACAACATTCATATCATGGCTATAAATTCTTGAGATTCCTACGCGCGTTTCGGCTATCAGCCTTCATCAGGAGGCCATGTGACCTAAACAAAATACAAAAAAACAAAAATCAAAATATCAATGCTGTGTCATGTTCCTATTTACATAAAATTGTCTCTATTACAAGGTGAGGTCAATAATCATTACATTGCCATAATTCTATTGTCACTGTTTTGTATATATCATGCTGATGGTTTAGGTCCAGACATTTTATTCCTTCACTCCTAAATGTTTTTTTCAACTTATTCATTTACCCCGATTTAGGATTTGCAGTTGGGGGTTCCTCTTTTTCTTTACAAACAAGGATCTTCCTATTAACCAGTCTACAAACCCCGGCGTCACCCAGCATGCCGCAGGTGGAGGGTCACGGGGTGTCCAGTCCACGCGTGATCTACAGAGCTACATTGGTTGCCCATCATCAAACGCATTCAGGTCACAGCTTTGTGTGTTTGGTTCAAGGCCACACACAGTCAGGGTCCTTGGCAAATGTCACAATTTTTCAAACCCTATATCCTATATTCACTGAGGTCCTCAGACAGCGGCAACCTGACCATCCCCAAGGTGCAGAAAGGAAAACCGGGAGGAAAAAGCTGTACCTACGCCACCGCCAAACTCTGAACTCCCTGCCTATTTCTCTAAAAAAAGAACCCAACTTGTTTCAATTCAGGAAGCGCTCAAAAACCTGGCTCTACTAGCACACCTCCACAGTTCGACCTCTTCTTGCTTGTCTATTTAGCGCCTAGACACCTCCGGGTACTAGTAGCGCTATATAAATTCCTCATTTCATTTCATCCTTCACTGGCTTTCTATTCCTTGCAGTTCTTCGTTGAAGCTCCAGTTAGTAAGGCCATTTGTCCTCTAGCAGGTCCTTACCCTCCCCTAATCATTGCCCGTCTGAGGGCCCCAGGGACCGTCGGTAACTTGGAAGTAAGTCTTTTCAAATTATGGAACGCCGTCTCTCAATTTGCGCCTCCCATCTAATTCATTTCAGAAAATTACTGAATATTAATCTTTTATGTCACTAGTGTTTATTTTCCATCCTTCATGTACAACTTTGTTCTTTCTTTCAGATTTGTGGTTTTAGAAGTTTTCAACAGCGCTAAGACGATCAGTGAATGCCCGCACTCAAAGCAAATGCAATGTTACATAAAATAACACACCTGCCAATTGTTCACTTCTGTCAGGCCTGGCTTTTTGTCAAACAGCAAAGATTATTTCAAGGATCAATTAGAGAGGTAAGGATTCACCGTCATAGAAGGACTCTTCTGACGTGTACTGCCGTAAAATTGATAATTACATATTAATCTGTCAAGTGTTTTCTTGCCAGATCGGGTACTTTCCTAAAATGCGATATTTTATCGGAAAACGAGTTGCATTCTGGGACTTGTAGTTTTGCACTCCCAATTTACCTATTGATGTACACATTCAATAATGTAAACTATTTTTGGGTGGGAAAGCTAACGCTGTTGCTCTGTGCTATCAATGCATGCCATGGAGCCAGCTGCCATCCCTGACGCATAGGCGATATGACTCTAAGACCCTGACAGACAGTCTCTGATTAGACATGCCGAGGATATCACAGGACCGAGCACTAATCCTGCGCCATGTGACACCCCCACGAGACCAAAGCAAGACAGATTCCGGCATGGAGTTGAACCTGAAACACTCTGCTCTAATCTCGAGCCTTGTCCAAGGGCATTAATTCCGTTCAGTGCTTGCTGTTCCCGGAGAGGGCAGGGTCAGCATATGTCTTGCTTGCTTCTGATTGGAGGGAATGGAGAAGGGCCTTCGTGCAGGGAAGCCTCGGGTTCAGACTCTGAGTTTGATGTATACATGTCCATAGCCTTCTCACAAGGGTCTAAGTTGGCCTAAAAGGGCTTAATTTGAGCCAGTGGTTTCCGGTGCTCAGTATTGGCACATAATCATCAACACTGGCCTTTCCATGAGCACCAGTAAAGGACACATTCATTTACAGGGAGATTAAGTGATTTTTCCAGATTCACAGGACGTCAAGCCGGCGCCGAGACTCGAATCTGGTTCCCCAGCTCTCGAGGCGCCAGCTCTGGCAATTATGCCACATCCTTCCCCCACTTTCATGGTTAGTAGTTGGTTCTGTTTTAGGCCGCTAACAGGAGAAATGGGCTGTTGCAAGCCGTCTCCTGACCAGAGCCGCAACACTTATGTTTTTTTTTTTACAAACTAACCACTTGGTTTATGTAGACACACACCTGCCTGTGATTAATCGGTCTATTGTTACTGCTGCTGTTGGCTCAGCAGGGGGTCCCCACCTTGATGTTAGCTGCTGCTGGGAGGCTCCCCGCTGTACAAAGCATTCAGATAGGAGACTATGTCTTGACACATGAACACGCATGTGCAGAAGGGAAACAGACTGTGGCATGCATGTGTAGATGGGCAATTAATTCAGGGGCTTTGGAGAAGCAGTAAGAGGCTGAAAGCCCACGAGAGCTAAACACAGAGTCGGAAAAAAGCCAGAAACAGCAATGGTAGAGAAAGAGATAACCAGGAGTGATAGGTAAAAACAAATACAAACAAGTAAAACAAGCATTGGCAACGCCAATAAGTCTGGCTTATGAATGAAAGTGCAGTTTGTGTAAATGATTGGTTAAGGCACTCAAAAAAACACTCATACATGTGCTTTGTAATTCATCTGTGCACTCATGCATCCATTCATCAATCCACTGACTCATTCTTGCATTTGTCCTTTGACACAACCTTAATATAACACATACAATATTAACACATGCTTGATAAAGTAAAAGAATGCAATTAGTAAAAAGAAAACATACTGCTATCTAAAAATGGCGGGCAGATGCTTGCAATAACTAAACTAAACATAGCAGGTGGTGTCCTTCTTGCAAAAGTACTATAAATATTCTTTCTTTAATTTAAAGTTTGAACATGGCTACCACAGTTAGAACCAACGTGTTGGCCACCTTGGAATGGTTAAACAATGATAATCTATCAACAACAACATTCCATAATGGTCTCCTGGTTAGAGGAAATGGCCACATGGGATGCGGCACACTGCCGATTAAATGAGTGGCAAGCAAGTGACCCATTAGTGATACCTGGAGAGCAGTAGTATCCTCTTAAGAAACATTAAAAAGAGCAAAAGCAAAGAAATGAAAGGGGAACTATAAAATAAGAAAATTGAAAAACAAAGGAATCACCAGCCAGCCCTCACATTGAAGCACACTCATTTTTAAATGTTTGTACACATGTGATCAGAAAATGCCTCTTTACAGAGGGCAAGAAAGCCAATGACTGATATGGACTGCCTCATTACCTCATAGATTTTGCTGTCACCGATGGTAGCAGAATGTAAATGACTCTCAGACAGACCAATGGCAGAACAGAGCCGACCCAAAGACCCTCTATCTGAATGCATATATATTTCTTTATATGAATATGTTTTTTATTTAATGATTGTTTTAAAACTAGATCATGGCAGACAGATAAGAAGAGATTTTAGCAAGATTGTTACACTGTAAATCTTCTCCTCCTAGGGTATGTGTGAGGGGGTAACAAACACAAAAATCCTTCCCTACCCAGATGATCTGTGGCATTTCATGCAGCAAAATACCGATCCATGTTCTTTAGCACAGCAACATAACTCACTCTTAAATGCCTATTGACTGTAACATATGCTTTTCACAGTCAATATATGTCAAGCTGCTGCATTTATCATTCACTTTATAACAAACAGATCAGACCTATGGCACTGGAAATATGTTTCTTCTAGTGAACCAATCAGGCCCCAGGTTGTTATCATTGGGTGGTCATCATAACCAACTGATGCCTCCTGTACTGAGCTTAATAATTCCCACAAGACAACCATCAGGCACACAGTCATTATGACATAGTAGACAACATTAAAGTTGGCAAAGCAAAACAATTATCTCTCCTAGGAGAACTAAAAAGGGTTTTGACATTGGAAATCTTTTGCACCTAAGGCTTGTAGTGAGGGCAACCGGAACCAAAACCCTTGCCTTCTACCGTAATCTGTCAGATTGTATGTAACAAAAAACCTACCCGTAGGCTTTAATACAGAATAATAACAATCTACACTGAAATGCCACTTGACTTTAACATATGCTTTGCACAATCAATATATCAGGCCGACTTCCTCAATCATAACTTTTCATTATAAACAATCAGGCCTGCAACCCTTATCAATGGCTTGCCGCCAATTACCTCAGAACTTCTATGCTGGCTATCCTTCCGATAAATAAACCGTCTGGTATGCTGTAATAGCCTTAAAATATGTACAAAATGAAATGCAGTTGTGAAAACTATATAATACCCCTACTAGGAGAGCCTAATAAGGATTACTAAAGTGCAAATAGTCCCTTCCTCATAGTTTGTTCTGGTGGGTCACGAAAACCGAAATCCTTGCCTACCAGGGATATCTATGAAATACCGTGTGACAAGATGCCCACCTATAGGCGTTAGCACAGTGCATTAACAATTAGTCCTTAGAAGCCTGATGTCTTTTTTCACACAAAGTAGGTCGGGCCTATTGGCATTGGTATAGTGTTTGATTACAATGGATCAAACCTATGAAAACTGGCAGGAGAGTTCCCAAAGAACAGGTGAAACCTTTACCCTTTATCATTAGCTTAACACCTTACCCAACATCAGCCTATTTAAGGGCATATACACTGGTAGCCATCATACATACAGTTTTAAAATTGCAGTTATAATATGACAAATATGTAGAACAATAGTATGAAAAACAATATACGTCTTCTATTTAAGGGGCCTAAACAGAAGAACTAGGGAGACAGACAGCCAAATCAATAGGCAGTAAGAGAAACCAACAGACAGCAGGAGATAGATACAGAGATCCTGCATGGTGCATACAATCTGCTTGCACAAAATATAAAATAACTTATTTCTCTGAAAAAATAAAAAGAATTACATTCCCTCCCTTATCCTGAGATCACCATCTAGTCAACATCTAGTGTTGTTCAGACATTTTGTGAGTCTCTCCTTACCCTACCAAGAGACTCCGCTCGTAGGGATAAAGCTCTATACAAAACCCACATAAATAAATAAATAGAGATGCACAAATAGAGAAAAAGATAAAAAGATCTTTAACCAGCTATTCACTCACATTTATACTGAGGTTGGCATAAGGCTGTAATTTATTTTATTTTATTTTATTTTATTTTATTTTAATTTCTTCTATAGCGCAGGAATCAATCCCGTAAGGGTATCTCCGCGCTTTGCCAGCAATTGAGCGATAGGTGATGCATCATAAAAGTTAGCAGGACAGAAATGCTTCTTGATAGAGAAGGGTCTTTAGTGACTTTCTAAAGGACAAGTAGTTGGTGATCATTCTTACATCAGTGGGAAGTTTATTCCATAATGCAGGTCCAACCGCGGAGAAAGCGCGATCTCCTTGTCTGCATTTCTTAGTGACAGGGGGCTTTAGAAGGGCTTGGTTACGTGAGCGAAGAGACCTACTGGGCTGATACAGCTCAAGGGATTGAGACAGATATTTAGGACTTGCTCCGTAAAGGCATTTGTGAACCGTGCAGCATATCTTAAAGTTGATGCGCTGCCGTATGGGAAGCCAATGTAATTCCTTCAGCAAGGGCTTAGAGGGAGTCCTGGCTGGTGCACTCATGACCAGTCTTGCTGCTGTGTTCTGGACTACCTGCAAACGACCTACTGCATCTGCGTTTGCTAATGTCAGCAGGCCGTTACAGTAGTCCAGGCGACAGGTCACCAGGGCCTGTACAAGTGTCTTCCTATAGATGGCAGGGAGATACGGGAAGACACGTCTAAGTAGGCCGATGGTGTGGAAACACAACCCTGCGATGTAATTGGTGTGTTCCTTCAGGGTCAGCTTTTGGTCTAACTTCACCCCTAAGTTCTTTACATGAGGTTTGGATGTAGGTACTGGGCCAAGATCTATTGGCCACCAGTCTGGGGACCAGAGGAGACTCGCCTTGCCAAAGAGCATGACCTCTATTTTTGTCACGTTACACTGGAGGCAGTTCACAGCCATCCAGTGTGACACTGCCCTCATACCCTCAGCAAAGTTCTCCTTGACTTTGGGGCCAAGGGAGTTGAAAGGGTAGAGGAGCTGGGTGTCATCAGCGTAGGAAACCGGTATGAACCCATATTTCCGCACAATCTCAGCAAGGGGGGCCACATATACATTGAACAATGTTGGGCTAAGACATGAGCTAGACAAACCAAGAGACAGACAGCTAAACAGACAAGTAGAATGCAACAAAGACAAACAAGTAAATGAAAACTAGAGAAAAAGATAGAAAAATAGGTAGAAAATAGACAAGTGTGTACATGAAAAGGTAGACACTCAAACATATAACTAGACAGCCAGCAAAACTGTAAGGCATACAGGCAGAAAGAAAGTTTCAAGGGTTGAGCGACAAAGCTAAACAACAGATAGACAAATGAATCAGGGAGATATGAAGACATTTTTCTTGATTGACAGGTGTATATTTAAACATACAGATGGACAGAAGGATCGGTAGACAGATTATCTACAATTGCATGAGTTGGTCATATTAAACATTGTCTTGCTCTATTTGTGAGCTGGCTCCTGAAGATTGTGTAGAGTTAAGCCCTTTCGGTATGGGCATGCTGTCGGTTAGGAGGCAAGGGCTGGACCACTGGAGTCAATCACCCAAGTGTTGATTGCCCTGCAGTGCAATGCTTCCCAGGAAGAAAGTGTATCAACTTGAGAGTAACATTTCTGTTTGACAAGTATGTGATTGGCTTAAAGCGCGTGTACCTGAGAGCCGAAAGCTCAGAATCACTAGCCCCTGGTAGTGAATGAAACATTTTGCCTAAAAGTTGAGATTTGCCTCTTTCCTTCAGCCAACCTCAACATGGAATGCATTGGACACCTAGACCAAACATGCGGCCAACCGCAGGACCTGAAATGTTTCATACGGTGCATGGAACAATGTGGCAAAAATTCATTGAATTGATGGTAGGCAGGACCACTTAACTATGATATTCTGCAGCCTCTGCTTTTTTTTTGCGCAGTTATGGATTCGCAACATAATCCATCATCTGCTACATAATTTGCAGATTTTAACAAAAAGAACATTGCTTCTGGCTCAAACGGAACAATAGTTACTAAAAATGTTGCAATGTGTTTGTGTGTGGTGGAAGGCCCGCTGGATATTTTTCAATTGTTTATTTCTGTATGTGGTTGGTAAACCGGTACAAATTAGGTGAAATTTTTGCTAGGACAGTATTATCATGTGTTAAAATGATAAAATAATGAAGTAATACTATTAAAAAAGTGCGGCTTAATTGTCTTTTCTTGTTGAATAATTTAGTCAACCCTGCCGCATAATTTGGTGCTCCCCTACTGCATAATTCCAGTGGCCATCGTGGTAGGTGGGATACAGGAAAGGATGATCCAGTCTGCATTTCTCGGTGGATGCTTTAAGCCATGGACTTGCTGCCTACTATTCTACATGTGGTAGATACCATTCTTCAGCTAAATTTGCCCCCACAGGAGTAAAAGCAAGACCAGTCCGGGGGCAGGCACGTTTAATGCAATTTCTGATATCCTACAAAACTCCTGTGAGTTTCCTGGCCTCTCTAGGAAACTCAGACTTGATTTTTGAGAGATGAAGTAACTCTTATTCTTTGACCTATCAGTCATGGGCCACCATGATGGACGAAGATTTGACTTACATGAAAGCTTCACAAGCTTCCGATGAAATTATCTATTCATTCATCAATCTAGTAATTACACTGACTGTAACAGGGGCTACAAGGAAGACAGGGATGTCGCAGAAGATTATGATCCTGACAGTGGAGGCTCATTTAGCTCAGACATTGTTGAAGACAAAGATTTGAGGTCAACAAGAACTTCAAAATGTCGGTAGAATCAACTCTAAAGGTATGAATTAAACTCCCTCAGTAGTTAGTTAGAAGCATCTACTCCATTGAGTATTATTGATTTAAGGTACCTTGGATTTAAAGCTGTTAAGGATCCATGGAGCTGAGGGCTGAAATGGACAAATATCCAATTTCTAGATAAAGTCAAGTGGCTTTAGTTCCAACAGGAAGATGGACGACACTTAAAAGGTAAATAAGGAATAATCAGGCCTACTTCCATCTTTATAAGCGAAGATAAGAGTCCACATGTGCTTCCCAAAAGCTACCTGTTGATTCACTGTTACCCTATCAGAGAATCTTTGAGCTGACTTGATGCCCTTCTGTGTCACTCAATTATTTGAAACAAAGCTATGCTTTCTAGGGCTACTACGCTTGTGGTTCCTGCGACCCAGACATTCTTGCCACCTTGTTGTTTAGTTGCCTGGGCCAGATTTCTGGAGCGCGGAGCATGAGCTTGCCAACGTTGTGGAGATTATGCCCACAAAACACGTACAAGGGCACCAAGTGAAATGCACAACACTAGGGCATGATTTATATGTCGGCGGGAAGGGTACTCTGTCACAGAGGTGATGGAGTCCAGCACCCACAAACACCGTAGTTCACCTGGCTGATCTATGTGCTGGCGAACCTTAACTTTGGCCACAGCCGAGACTACTCTAACTTTGCCGTGGCCAAACTTGTACAACGGCCGGGGGGAGTAAAGGCCATCAGAGAAATGGCTACATGTCTGCCTGCCAAACTTAGATGGGCGCACATGTGATAATTTCTGACTGTTTTTACTGTCAGGTTAAGGAACAGCAAAACCATTATAATGCTCCTCCGGCAATGGGAGAAGGTTCCCATGGCGGAGGGAGCATTATATTTTTTCTTTACAAAAAGAAAATCCCGTTTTGAGAATTACTTTTTTGTAAAGAAAAAACAATTGCTCTGTGATTCAGGGCTGCGTCCTGCTGACACAGCCCCGTAGCACAGAGTAGCATGCATTGCGAGCAACCTCTGTGACTTTCATTCATAATGGATGCAAAGAAATCATGAGGTGTCCTTCCATTGACTCTAGGGTGGTGGAAAAGTAGCAATTGTATTGAATGCAGCCATAAGGAGGGAAGCTGAGACTCATTCATTACCAGTAAAGAGATGTAGAATACTTTTTTTATTGCATGGTTAATTAAAATCTTACAACTAGAACAATCTTTAATATGCACCCTTTAAAACATATCAATGTCTAAAATTCTTAATATTCTTAATTGGACAATTTCCACAGATTATACCACAAAATATGTTATAAATATTAATTCAGTCAATCGTTTTTGCCAGACCAATAGGCAAAACTTAATATGGATAATTAGCAATTATAATTTCATTACTTATGTGCAAATTCGTGTATGCAGTGCAGAATTTATCCCTAACTATTTAAAACGTCCAAATTTACTATGCTGGACTCACTGGCATCCAGTTTCGTTTTGCAAGTATCAAACATTTGGTAAAGTCAGCGTTCATTATAATGTCCATTGGTTCAAAACAAACTACCATAGCTTGTCTACATGTTCGAACACCTTTATCAATGAAGCAATTTTTCAGATATCTCTTTCTTTCAGCCATCATTGATGCACATATGCAAACCGAATGAATAATATTTTCTTCCCACAGATTGCATAGTATGCAGGGAGTCGGCATAGATGGTCTCAGCCAAGGCATCGCATTCTTTAAGTCGGGCAGGTTGCCGAATCTTGCTTTCATTAATATATTTTTGGTTTGTACAGTCCAAGGTATTTCTAGATATGGTTGAACTTTAAGAATCGAACATTCATTTACTATCATCCATGCATGCGATAGCTTAATAAACAATTCTTTATCTTTCAGAAGGGATAGATGTTTTATTGATTTATTAATTTTTTTCTGAAAAGCTTGTGGGGTTAGATACATTTCCCAGATTTCGTGAATTGACAATTCTTTCAAAGCCATTTGAACATATTTATAAAAGACAGACTTTTGATTCTGTAGCATCTCTTGCCAAAGAAGACAGCACATTGAATTATTAAGATTGGTTTTAATTTGTTTCCATGTCTTTACATATTGACCCATCCTTGGAGTTTGCTGGTTGCAGAAGCCAAATTCCAGCCTAATCTGGGAAGGTGATCCATTAGCTGGAAGTCAAAACAAACATTTTAGAGTTTTTGTTACAGTGTTATTCAATAGTGTAAAGTCCGTACCGCAAAGAACTTCACTTCCATAGGGAAGGCTAGGGAGCAATTTCACTTTCATTACAGTAAAGAGATGTGAGTACGTCTTGGCTCGGATTTACTAGTCTGCGTGGGCGGTCGTGCGGTTCTGCAGAAGAACTGTGTGCTGCACAGGCAGCCCTCTTTAATAGTAAATCGATACAATTCTATGTGGCACTTTGCACACACGAGCGCCCCCATAAAATTAATAAACAACTCCATTTAGTGCTTTTAGTGCTGAGGTTGGGGCTCCCGATGAAGTAATCAGCACGTCTGTGTATGTTTCTGTGTGGGAGGAAAAGGCATGGAAAAGCCAACTAACCATTACGTGGTTAGGGTTGAAAGGCTTATATTGACCTCATGTTCCACGAGGAGAGCCAGGCTGAGCAA
The DNA here is from genome assembly GCF_964263255.1 of Lissotriton vulgaris. Taxonomy (NCBI): domain Eukaryota; kingdom Metazoa; phylum Chordata; class Amphibia; order Caudata; family Salamandridae; genus Lissotriton; species Lissotriton vulgaris. The sequence continues at coordinate 66,166,780 of NC_141687.1, forward strand.
ACAAATGTATTTATTTATATAGATTAAAAAAATTGACCGGGCCCCACAGGGCATGGCCGTTTCAAGGAGAAGGTGACACGGTAGCACCTGCAGGGCCGGACTGACTACCGGGCAGTTTGGAATGCTGCCGAGCTGGGGGCTGATTTCCCTGCAGTGGGGGCTGATTTCGTTCATGGAGATCTGCGTGTGCTTCGAAATAATGAAAGCAAAACGAATTTCGTTTAGTACACGCAGGTTCCCATCAACAAACTCAGGGCCATATTATCCAGAAAGGGCGATACATTATCGCTGCTTTTATCGGCAGGAAACTGCTGCTAAAGCGGCGATACTAGGCTTGATAATATACCCTTGTGAATTCCCATAGAAGCCCACGTTAACACCAGAACCTGGGCTGCTTGGGAATTTACATGGGCGTATTATCAAGCCCATTATCGCCACTTTAGCGGCAGTTTCCTGCCGATAAAAGCGGCGATAATGTATCGCCCTTTCTTGATAATATGGCCCTCAGCCCCTTAGCTCAGCCCGGCCCTGAGCACCTGGCATCAATACTAGAAGTAGAAAGTTGGGTTTCGTCTCTGCGATACAAACGTAGGAGAAGCTCCGGGAAATCTTTCATGTTAGCCTGTGTGTGTCGAGTGGATGCATGTATGTGCATGTGAGTCTGTGTTGCATGTGTGTGCAGTGCTGCAAAAGGTGGAGAAATTACTCTAGGATCTCACAAATCGGGGCGGTGGCAGCAGCACAATGCAAGTGTAGAGTCGTGCAGGGATGGACCAATTCTTTTTTGCAAACCCGCACCCCAAAGAAAGTGAAAGCAACTAAACCGTGCTTGGAAAAGTGTTCTGGCTTAAATGGTATCAGGATGATTGTTAAGGTCGCTTAAGGCTGGGGTATAGGACAGCTGTAGCAGATAGTGGAGCGTGTGACCAGGTGTCCAGGATGTAATAATGGTAAAAAAGCTGTAAACGCCATTTAGTAATCTGTTTGTAATCTCAGGTCACAGGTTAGAACCATTGTATAGGTCACAGGGTTAGTTCCTGCTGCAGAATATTCCAGATAAAGAGTAGGTCACAAGTTTTTTCTTTATAAAACAACTTTTTTTTTAAGAGGTCATTTGTCCCTGCAGGTCACACACTAAAATCTAGGTACTAATGACTCCACAGCTCGTGTTTAGTAGGGGTGGGCAGAATATTCCATTCTGCCCACAGAATTAGCGGAATTTTGGCAACTCCATGTTACTCTTGTAGCGAGGAGACCCAGCCAAATTTCGCCAGTCACAGTATGGTGGAATTGTTTTATGCTTGCAGCTCCAAAACAGTAAGTTGGCTAGCGCGAGTGAGATTCAGCAAGATTTCAGGTCAATAGGGAACATCTGGCGACATTTTTCTAATGTGGGTGGTAGCGACCATTCGAAGTCAAAAGTCTGCCGCTCGAGTAGAAAATCTACTTGAGCGGCAACATTACCAATTTGAGTAGCTGGTCCCTCTGGCTCTCCCTGTGGTGCCGTTTGCGCTGATTATTCAGCGCAAAATGCTCTAGTGGTGCTAAATCACAGCTCGAGCCTCACCACATGCCTATTTCTGCCGGTTGGCGGAATGCCGCTGAATCTGGCAGAGTTTTTATGTAACTCCACAGAATGCCGTGGAGTCAAGTTTACCCTATACAGCTTTGGTTTGAATCCTTCCAGGTTTTAACTAAATCTTTCATTATCAAAAAGCTGTAAAAGTCTGCTCTGTTGAGTAGTTATAAACACTTATTATTAACCCCTTAAGTGCTGCCGTCGGCCAACGGTCGTCGCGAGCACTACCTTGCCAGTGCTGCGCACGACCGTTGGCCGACGTGCCAGCGCTCGTTATTCGAACGTTTAGCACTGGATGCTGAACGGTCGACGCAGCTATGAGGTTAAGTGCCAAACGAACCCAGGTGTATAAATGAAAACATTCAGACATACATGACATCCCTACAGAGCAAGCGCAGACCTACACACCTCATCAGGTTACAAAACTTGAGAACATCAAAGTCCCTTCCAAATGCGAGTTTATCTCCTGGCTACAGGTGTAGTGACACTCTGAGTGCACCTCGCTTTCCCCCAATGTGCTGCTGAGTCTGACAGCAATCGTGAGCTTCTGACTGTGCTCCATCTGACTTCCACTCAACCTCTCATCCAGGACGACACTCAGATAAAGAGTTAATGGCGGTGCATTATTTGTAAAAATATAAGTGCCAGGGCCCATGGTACTCCACTGCAGCTGGCAGCACCCGCAGCTGCTACCACTGCTGCCGAACGGCAGTGCCTACTGTAGTATCCATGTGCATGTGCACATGCTTATTGCTCCTGGAACCTTAGTTTTGTTGGGCAAAGGTTCCATGTGGAACATGATTCACATTTCATGTCAGTTGGTGTCACCAGTGGCGACTCCTCTGCTAAGGCAGAGGAGTGTCACCCCACTGACATTTCAGCAGTTCAAAAAAGGAAAAAATTGTAATAACAGGACGTTATTATCATTTTATTTTTCTATGGGGGACTCGGAGCCAGGTTGGGGATGGGCTCTGTGACGCAAGAGCAGAGTGTGGAGTAGTTTGCACTCCACTAACTATGCATGGCGGTTTGGACAGCACTCTTGGGCCAGCCAAACCATCATGCGCACTTAGCATGTTCTCCATTGGGCTGTGTTGTACAGCCCCATGAAGGACATGCCCGGGCTCCCAGGTACTGCCTAGGTGACCAAACAGGCCGCTCAGACCAATCACGATGTGATGTCATGATTGGCTGGGGGAGTACGGGAGCCTGAGTGCTTCCGGTGCTACCAGCCATCTGCTGCTCTTCATTTAAGAGGATGGAGGAGATGCACATAGTGGCAAAGGTAAGTTTATTTGTTTTAACTATCCACCCATCTGCCACACCACCCCCCCCCCCGTTCCGAGGCAGCTGCCACTGCCAGCAGGTCTTCTTCCTCTGTGCTAAATAAACTTACTTTGAAGCATACTTTATCACTCCTTTATCCTTCAACTAGGACTTCCTTTTGGCGATGAGCGAGTGGAGAGCTGCTGACATGGACCCATCGTGCCTGCTTCAATCTCCGACAAAGAACACAGAATTTGACCAACTTGAAGATTTCTTTCAAACAGAAGGAGGAATAATCAAATCCATGCGAACACCTGGACAAACAGATAATTGAAAGGCGTTTACTTGATGTCAGCCTGAGCTTTGGATATATGTTTGGGAAGTGACGGTGATCAGCCTGAGTGACATCAAGGTAAGGAGCTGTGACCTGCACATCATGGAACACAAGCATAATTTGTGACATGCAGTGTATTAATGCCGTCATCCTATCTGAATGGTGGCCATCTTTGGTCAGAAACACAGTGTGGAACGCATGTGTAAGCTGTAACATGCAGCGTTATTGTGGCCATAATATTGTTGGAGTGACCGCTATCTTTAATTGGGGAGAAAACAAGGATGAGACGGGGAATGCATACAAATGCTGATCCATGCAGCATATTGAGTTGCAACATCTGCTGATTCTTGTGGCCATAATCTTGACAATTTGATAGTTTTTCTGATCAACTTGGGAGAGATCAATGTATTGGCCATTGTAGTGACAAAACTATTAAACAAAAGTTATTATTGATGGAAAATCCCTCGTTAGAAGTAATAATTAAAACAACTAAAAGTATTGAGACTTCTCAAGTGTCAGCTAAGGAGTTAGAATGTAAGAATTCTGATTCAGTATCAACTGTAAATAGCAATTTGAACAAAGTCCAAAAAGATGTTAAGCGGAGGGACAAATCCAAAGCATTCTTCTCTTTACAAGATATATGTTTCCTTTGTGGAAATCATATGCATGTCAAAGGTGGGCAGCAATGTCCAGCAAAAAAATGTGATTTGCAGACCATGTATCAAACGTGGTCATTGTGCGAAAGTCTGTCAAGGTTACAAATCTAGGGCATCACTGTCTGTTTGATGCATTACTGATGAAAGAATTCAGGAAGAAGAAGGTATTGGAAGAGACCTAAGGGACATGGTCCTGGTGGTAAAAAGTGATGATGTACGAATGGGGGACACTAATTCTTGTGTAGATCCCTATGTGGAAGTCATAGTTAGCGACAAAATCTTGACATTATTAGTGGATTCTGGGGCACGAATCACAATGAAAACACAGGAGTTCCTTGACAAAATATGGCCAACTAGACTGCTATCCCTCCCTGACCGCACAGCTGTGTCATATCAAGGACGCCGTTTTGATTTGAGTGGATACATCCAAGACATTTATGAGTTTAAGTGGCAGAAGATAGCTAGGAAAATGTATGCAGCATACCAGGGACTTAACATTCCAGGGTGGGTTCTCCAAGGACTGGTTGTTATGATCCTTACACCAGGAACAAAGGAGCACGTTTTAGCTGCTAACAGATAATGAAGATTTGGAGAAGATCATGAACAAAATATCCACATGTTTTTCCTGGGGAATTACGAAAAGTAAAAAACTTTGAACACAAAATGATGGTGAAAGGATGAGTGAGATTCATTAAACATAAACTGAGGACTGTACCCTTTAGTATTCACCAAGATCTTGAAAAGGAGTTGGGCTCATTGTATAAAAGTGGCATAATTGAAACTATTGACTCTTCATTGTGGTTGTCACTTTTGTGGTAGCTCGTAAACACAGTAGAGAGTTGAGGGTTTGTGTTGACCTCCGTTGTCTCAAAAAAAAGAAATTTTGATTAATTATCACCACTTGCCTAATTTTAGTGAGCTGTTGGCTGGGTTGAAAAAGGCAACGTTTTTTCCAAGAAAGACATGACTTTAGCGTATCGTCAAACAGAGCTGGAGCCAGATTCAAGGAATTTGACAGCATTTGTTTCAGTTTTTGGAACATATCAGTATTGCTGTATGCCTTTTGGGTTAGCCTCTGTGACCTCAGTCTTTCAAAGGGTAATAGACAACATGCTCAAACGTATAGAAGTTTTATCAATCTTTGAAGATGATGTCCTAATTTAACCATATGACAGGCAAACATATAATAGGATTTTCAATAAAATCTCGAGAAAATTTTAGATGCAGGGAGTTGTGCTCAGAAGGTACAAGTGTGTTTTTCTCACTGACAAAGTTGAGTATTTGGGTTATTTTGTAACTAGTCAGGGAATGGGCCCAAGGCTTGGATTGGTTAAAAGCATCACCCAAACAAAACCTCCAGTAGCTAAAGTAAGCTTGTAGTGATTTCTTGGCTTGTGTGAATTTTATTCCTGGTTCATACAAAATAGGGTTACATCTTTATCCTGTATGTTAATGAGAGGTATAGCGTTTTAAAGGAGTAGAGAATGCCAAAAGGCCTCGAGTGGATAATAGCGCAGTTAACTTCTTTCAAGTGTTGAAACATTACGATCCTGATTTGTAGTGTGTATTAATAGTTGATGCGAGCAATGTGGGGTTAGAAGCAGTCCTTAGTAAGGTGAAAGATGCCCATGTTCAAATTATCAGTTATACTTCCCGAGTTCTGTCTAGTGCTGAAAAGCAATATTCAGTAATTAAAAAAAAGCTCTTGGCTTGCTGGTGGGCAGTCATGAAGTTCTTAAATTATGTGTGTGGTAAATGATTTGCGATTCAAACCGACCACAAACCATTAGTCTTCATTTTGAGTGGGAAGAATGGTAGAGGATTTACTCTGCGTGTTGCTAGACTTTCGACAAAACTACTACAATTTGATTTTGTTCCAGAATATATTCCGGGTGGAAAAAATCATTGTGTAGATTATCTATGGCGTTTTTCAGAATGTGTAGAGAAAATAAAGAGTTTGTGTGAGAGAAAGATATGAAGGGCTGTATTATTGCATCTGTTGACTCACCTTGGTGGGTGCCTTTTCGGAACATGATTGGCGCACAGTGTTAAAAGAAGATTCCACTTTAGGTTTGGTCATGAAGTATGTGGAGTCAGGAAGGCCACAGGAGAGAAACCTTGTTTTTGATCTCAAGACCTTTGTTAAAGTAGTCGAGGAGTTGTCAGTGGAGGGTGGGCTGTTATTCAGAGCAGACAAATTTGTACCTCCTATCGTGCTGAGGAATGCAATAATTGTTAGAACTCACGAGGGTCACTTGGGCGCTACCATGAAAGAGAGATCGGTGAGGATTACCATTTTGGTGGCCTACCATTGACAGAGAGATTGATCAAGTAGTAAAAGAATGTGTCATTTGTTCTAGTTGTGACAAGCCCATTAAATTAAGGACTCCCCAGTTGTGTCCCATTGAATTACCTACAGATACCTGGGAAAAATTGGACTAGATATTGTAGGACCATTCTGTTCTCTAGACAGCACTTCACACTTTGCCTTAGTAATGATTGACTATTACAGTAAAAGGACAGAAGTATAATTTTTAAGTGTCGTTACATCAAAAGGGGCTGTAGAATTTTTAAAAGAAGTTTTTTATAAAAGAAGGATCCCTGCCACATTAATATCTGACAACGAGGTTCAATTTGTTACTATTGAACTAGAACTTTTCTTAAAAACTAGTGGCATCAAGCATCTCATAAGTTCTTTATATCATCCGCAAACCAGTGGACTGGTTAATGTTAATGTTAGGCTGCATTTGTAAAGCGCACTGACACCGGAGGTTTCCTGGCGCTGAGATTGAAATTGGGGCAGGAAAAAGGGCTAGTGAGAGTTTGAGAAGAGCCAGGTCTTTAAGCCTTTTCTGAAGCTCAGCAAGGTGTCAGAGGTTTTAATGTGTGGGGGGATGGAGTTCCACAGCTTAGGTGCCAGGAAGCTGAATCTCCGGCCGCCCAATTTTTTCAACTTGAACACTGGGGAGGTAAGAAGATGAAGGTGGGCAGAGCGGAGGTTGTGGGTCGGACGATGAGGGTTGATGAGGGATTTCAGGAAGGTCGGGCAGTTGGTGTGCTGTGCTTAGTAGGTTATGCATCCGATTTTGTAGGCGGCCCTTTGCTCAATGGGAAGCCAGTGCAGCTTGGCCAGGAGAGGTCTAGCAGATTGCCATTTGGGGACTTTGCATATGAGCCTTGCTGCCTGGTTCTGCACCATCTGGAGACGGTGGAGCAGGGACCTGGAAAGGCCCCAGTAAAGGGCGTTGGAAAAGTCAAGACGGGAGAGAACGAGGGAGATGACAATTTGCACCAAGGCCTCGTGAGAAAGCTGGTTGAGAGGATGAATAATGTTTTTCGGAGAGTGTATTCAGTGAGCCATAGCTAACAGTTCTGTGGATGAATAAGTCGGTTAAGGTGAGGTAGGGAAGATGGACAGATGAATGTAAAAGGTTAAAAGTGGAAAAAGTTCAAAAGAAACAGAAAAAATATTTTAATGAAAGAAACAGAGTTAAAGTTTCAGATTTTAAAATGGGTGAAACATTTAGGGTGTGTAACCCTGTATATGTAAAGAAGGGTGGCATCAGATTTGGACCACCTGTTAAAGTTCTGGAGGTAAAAGGGACCAGGTTACAAGTGGAAGATGGACAATGGTGGAACAGTGGTAAGAGTGAAGACTGGAGAAGGGAAGTTGGATAAGAGTATGGGGGATTCGCAAGGCTCTTCCTTAAAATCCAGATCTTGTGGAGGTGTGAGGGTAATGAACACGACCAGTAGTTGTATGTGAGACACAGCAGCAGGTGAGAAATGTACCTCTTGCATTTAGACGTTAGGTAGTGTGTCCATTATGAATTTTTATTTAATCAATTTAGAGTATGAAGTTAATGATAATTCTTTATTAATGTATTTGTTTTTTATTTTTGTCATTTTGAGCATGTTGTACATAACTTACATTTTTTTCTTTTAATTGTTGTTTATTGTCTATTGTATTCTTACTTCATGTTAGTAAATTGATGAGTCATGTGTAATGCATCTATGCTACTTTTGTAAAAGGGAAAAGTCATGTAGTATCTATGTACATGGGCCCACGCTCCTGGCTCATGCTCACGGAAACAAGCATCTTGGGCTGGTTTCAAGGTAATACCCCTCATCAGCCAGGCTAGCTTGAATCCAGTGACAAAGTGAGCAAGTGGTGTTACCCCGAAACCGGTCCCGGGATGCCTGTTTCCGGTCCAAGAAAGACCTAGCTTTGCAGTTCGGGCTGGACCATTTTCCAAGAGGCACAGGGTCATACTGATTTGCATATGATTGGGTCTGAACTGGGGTGGCAAAGAGAGCTAAAGAACGATGACGGATTCAACCCAGGTCTATGACTGGGAGTGAGTGTCTGAAAAGTTTCAACCCTGCCTAAATCGATGGCCACTCATTCTTGGCTATTATTATTCAGCTCTCTTCGGTTCGGTATTATCTTAAGACACAGTGTTCTGAGCGGCTTTAATCTGTAAAGTTGTGTCAGTGCCTCTGCAGCCACTGAATTCTATTTCACTGGAGTCGAAGTGCCACTGATCTCATAGTATGCCCATCATCTCCTTGTGTATGCATGGAATAATACCATCAGAATGCTTTATCAGACAAAGATGCTCATTAGAATCCAGCAGCGAGGAAACAAGCATTGGCAAAGTAGATAGGTCTCGCCATTGGGACCTATTTGCTTTGTCAACTGCTTTTGGGGATGCTCTACACTGTGCTGCACCATTAAAATAAAAAGTAAAAAAAAGGTGCAATGACGGACGCATTATTTTAGTGATGTACGCTTGATTCAGGAAGCATGCACAAGCCAGCATGATGATAAGGGTGCCATTTGCTCTATTTTCTATTTATCAATCTAAGATGGTGGATGCCACTCAGATAGGTACTTAAAAAATATGCTTTTTTAGCGCAAAGGCACTCATTAATTAAAAAGTGCAGCAGGTGTTGAGGGTGGGGGGCAACGGAGAAGAGGGTTTTTGGGGAAGAAAGTGAAAAGTAGCACAAGGAGGGTGATGGGGGAACAGAAAAAAAAATGCGCACTTGGCAACAAGAGAAGAGTAGTTCCCTAAAAGCGAGCAGTAGAAGGACACAAGTAAATAGACTATGTGCCTGGGGAGGAACAGGCACAAGATGGACAAGGTAAGCCATCCAATAAAAAGCAAGCAAATGAGAGTGACAATAATGTCAAACAAAGGTAAGGAATCGGTGGGCATTAAGCCCACTGTAAGATCTGATAAAATGACAATAGGTATTTTCCAAACAGACAGATTGCGCTGTCTGGAAGGCTCGACTTAAAAAAATCTTGCGTAATACTGTGACCGTAGCAATGCTGTTAAAAAAACACACCGTTCTGGAGAACAAAATTACGAAATGCTGCAATAATACAACAAAGGAGAAAATAATGTCTCCAGAATAATTCCAGAAAATAATAGATCTAAAAAACAGTGCTAGAAATGTGTTTTTCTATGCTAATTAGCCAGAGAATAATAGTTTGGGTGTACACTGTCAGTGAGTCATGACCACTGTAATATTATGCAACCAAAATAATGCGCCAGAACTCTGTGTCAAAAGATGTTTAACAAGAATAACACGCGGAGCGATATTATTGCTATGATAATCATTTTATAGCGTGTCTCACTGCCACCTGTGTGATCTTGACACAACAGAGCTGTATCAAGGTTCTAAAATAAACAAAGAAAATGTCACCCCATCTATTGGTTTAGTTGGCTATTATTGGGTGGCAGTGGGATCCTCGGGCTCCAGGGTCCCAGTGCCACTGCACCTGCTGCACTATTGGCAGCTACCTCTCTCGAGTTAAGCACTAGTGATACTCTTCGCTAGCCTATACCCATAGAAACTGGACTTCTTTGTAAAAAGGCAGTTTAGTTTCTAGAACACCGGTGATTAACACAGTTGCGTCCGATGCTGGTAAGGGCGGTGAAGCAGTGGGGGAGTCGACAGACTACGGAAAAGGATTTATTTATTTTATTCCCCCATTTCCAATGTCTGTCTAATCCCCCTTCCTCACCCTGCCCCTGCCCAACCGCGCTTGCCTTCACTGGTCTCCACTTGATAAATAGTGGCCCAGATATGAAAAGAGCCTGTTCCAGAAAGTGGTGGATTGCAGTTGAAAGATCTGCTTCCTTGCCACACTCAACACAATTGTGGGACCTCCTGGAACCTATGCCACGAAGATGAGACCGTTCCAGTGGGGATTTAGCCAAGGGTGACTGCGGAGATGCCTTGACCAGAGCGGCAGCATGCCCGCCGGTGCCTAGGATCCCCCTGTGGCCTTTACTTTCATGAGGTACATCATACTGTTAACTCACATTGGGGCTGAAGCCTCACAATTGCTGCTCAGCTCAACTTGAAGATGCTGCAGACACTGCTTTACTAAAGCAAGATCCTGCTCAGGAGTGAAGCCAGCTTATGCAACTTCACCTCCGTAGCTGACCCTTGGAGGCCCGTCTCCCTTTTTGTGGTAGAGCGTGATGCACCCCCTTTACTATAACCACTGAAGGTATGAGACCTGATTCTATCATCCCTTCTGATTCTCTGGGGTGGTGGTCTGTCGCCCAGCACTTCATCTATGAGCCATGTTCTACTACCCGGCACCATTAGCAACTAATTCCAAGCATCATGAACTTGAGTTGTCGTACGGTTCCTACTTTCATAGTATGGCTTGATTTGGGCAACATGAGCTTCCAAACCATGGGGGACTGAGTCCACACACACCATCAGAATATGTTGACCTGGTTCCTGGCTAGCTCAGCGTGCGCCATCTGGGCCCATAAACTGACAGGGCACCGGACAGTGTGTTTGCAACCTTCGAACATGACAACTCTAATTCCCCCAAAGAAATCATGGAAACAATTTTTGCCCTTTCGTTTGTAAGTCAGGCATGCCCAAAGAGGTACAAAAGAAATGTAGAACTGGCTTTTCCAATATTTATTGAGTCAACTTTAATCTTCTGTAAAATATATGTGCAGCAATGATTAATAGAATGAAGCAAACCACTGTCACCAGCATGACAAGAATGGTGAAAAGGATGAATAATTCAACCATTCTACAATTGCATTAGATTATATGACTGTATATAATTGCACTCCTACCTAGCTTTGCCAATCCTTATGAGCCTAGGTCTGCTAATCTGCCAGATCACCAGAGTGGTCTGACTCCCCATTTACCTGTGTGTGTGTGTGCGTGCGTGCATGTGTGTGTGTGTGTGTGTGTGTGTGTGTGTGTGTGTGTGTTTGTGTGTGTGTGTGTGTGTGTGTGTATATCATCCGACAGCCAGGACTGACGCAGAGCAGGCCGCCGTCCTTCTCAGGATAGGGATGGGATCGAGCTGGGCTACAATTCAGGCTCAGAGTGACCACGACAGTCCTGTAGAATTGCTCTTCTGCCTGAGCAAGGGCTCAAGCGGTTTATATATTAAACTAAATCCACGCAATCAGTACCTCAGCGGCGGACTGGCCACATCTTGTTTCTTCTACCCACCCAGGGCTGTCGCCTAAAAGACAAGAATCCATAAAATAGTGTGCGCAGAGCACCGGGGACCTTGTACAAAGTGTTCTTAGTGACGATGGTGTGCCTACGAAGAAATGTACATTCAAGTCATTCTTTTATGAGTACTCTGATGTGCCAGCCAAATGAATTACAAAGGTTACTGTTTAAAAAGGTGTCAACTTTGGACGTGAATATGTAAAATGGAAGCGTTTGTACCCAGGGCCTTTGCACTACACACCAGAGTGAGACCTCACACCTTCCACCATCACCACCTTACACTGGACCTCACCCAGCTGCTCCAAGGACTATCACCTGGCTTGGTCCCAGGCCTTCCTACCAAACGTGGCAGGGCCACAGAGATAGTAACATCTTCACAGGGAACAAACATTGACAGTAAGTGCACTAAACACTGGCTCAAAGAGCAGTGACTGTGAGTGGGATTGTAGCTGCTCAGTGCACAGATATAGCGTACCGACTGTGATTGCACAAGACTATTAGAAGTGCCACAAAATATATTGCAGCTACGATACCTCCGGGTCTAGCCAGCGCTATATAAAACTCAAATAAATAAATACATTCATATTGACTTAATAATAATGTCTTACATATTTTTTCTAACAGAATAACACTACTTTAACATTACATGTGGGTGATACATGTGCTGTATGAACTTGCCCACCCTCCAAGTGAAAGACTTAACTGTTTGACCCTTCTATCCCTTTGAAGGTCAAATCATAAGGAGCACGTGGCATTTCAGTGAGGTCTCAGTAGAGCCAGGTTCCTGTGTTTCAAGGACAGCAGCCATCCTTTTCACAAGGATTGCCTAAATGCAGTTGGGACACAGAGGGACCGATTCACAGAACTAACTTAAGACAAAGTCCTAAACTTACTACTTTTAGTATTCACAGAAGGCATTTAGTAGTAGTAAAGTTAGGATTTTGTCTTAAGTTTGACTTAAGACAAACTTAAGACAAACTTAAGACAGACTTAAGACAGACTTAAGACAGACTTAAGACAAAATCCTAACATAAGTCTGTCTTAAGTCTGTCTTAGGTTTGTCTTAAGTCTGTCTTAAGTCTGTCTACATACCTTCTGTGAATACCAAAAGTAGTAAGTTTAGGATTTTGTCTTAAGTTAGTTCTGTGAATAGGGCCCACAGTTCCAGGAGAACTAGCCTGACACTGGGAACGAGTTTGTGACACCCAGTGGCCAAGTGGCTCAAGCAAACAATGCAAATCCTCTCCTGTTATTTTTAATCCAAGGTCATTTGAAAGGTGCAGCATATAAAGCTGTGTACTTCTCAAGTGTCCCACCAAAGCAGTCTCTTTCTGATCTCTCTGTAGTCTTCGCACATCACCTTTGGTGGTTCTAGCTCCTCTTGAGTGGGATCATCAGTTACTATTTGGGTACTTTTGTAGGGTATAGTTGTATGTCTTTTTGGGTCACAGATTATTTTGAGGTGTTGTCTTCTGTTCTGAAAACTAAAACAGGAGTGCGGCCTCAAAAACAGGTTAATATTTAGGATCTATTTGTTTACCATTTCCTTTGGATTACCTACACAGTAGTCTACATACAACTGGTAGTCCGAGGCAGGTCTGGCTTGCGCCCGCAATAGGTCCACAATAGAGTAACATTCTCCTGTTTCTGTTACAGGTTTCTTGAAGGACTCCTGTCTCGAGCTGACCCCCGAAGCCTATTAGTCTTGAGTGCCTGGGTATGTAACATGTTCAGACCTATTGTATGAGGGCTGCACGCCCATGCGATCTGTGCAAGACCCCTCAGCTTTGAGAGATGTACAGGTCGGTGCAAGGAAGCGCCCTTCGGTACATTCTGGTAATGGAACAGGAGGCATCACCTCTGGTCACCTTCACAGCTAGGAACAGGTTGGTATTAACAAGAAATTTCTGGTCTTTGTATCAGTGCTTAATTTGTACAAGAACAAGTACCAGTACCCAAAGCTCAACTCAGAAGCCTACGGCCCGTACCTGATAATTTCAAGGCTGAGTAGCCTTAAATCCACCTCATGCCTCTTTAATCCATGACTGGAGATGTCCTCCTCATTTTGTCACTCTTGCAGGTTCCTCCTTTTTCCTTCTACGATGGTTTTTCGATCTTTCTCTTGCTCCGTGCTTCTGCTTTGTTTTTCCCTCTCTTTCTATCTGTAAGTGTCTGATGAGGACAAAACATGTGCCGTTCCCCAAAAATGAGGGCCCGTGCCCCCCCACAGCTAAAATTAAGCACTGCTTTGTATACTGAATCTTGTTCGGAGCCACAACTCATGCTGTCCAACCAGAACTCTCCCACGTACAAGAAGATATTTAAGTCTGCCTAAAATAGCTGTGGAAATAAATATGACAGCATGCCTTCTGTTTTCAATGAATGAAATCCTAGGGCCCAATTCACAGAACTAACTTCAGACAAAATCCTAAACGTACTACTTTTGGTATTCACAGAATGCTCTTACTACTTTTGTTATTCACAGAATGGACTTACGACTACTAACTTTACGTCCGCACTCGGGCCGGAGCTTCTGGCCCGGAGGCGGAGCTTCCGGCCCGGAGGTGGGGATTTAGCCATGGCTGAAATCTCCGGGCCCGATTCACAGAACTAACTTAAGACAAAATCCTAAACTTACTACTTTTGGTATTCACAGAAGTTAGGATTTTGTCTTAAGTTTGTCTTAAAACAGACTTAAGACAGATTTAAGACAAAATCCTAACTTAAGTCTGTCTTAAGCCTGTCTTAAGTCATTTTTAAGACAAACTTAAGACAAAATCCTAACTTCTGTGAATACCAAAAGTAGTAAGTTTAGGATTTTATCTTAAGTTAGTTCTGTGAATCGGGCCCTACACCTCTGGGCCGGAAGCTCTGCCTCTGGGCCGCAAGCTCCGCCTTCAAGCTGGAAGCTCCGCCTCTGGGCCGAAAGCTCCGCCCCAGGCCGGAATTTCCATCCCGAGTGCGGACGTAAAGTTAGTAGTCGTAAATCCATTCTGTGAATACCAAAAGTAGTAAATGTATTCTGTGAATACCAAAAGTAGTAAGTGCATTCTGTCAATACAAAAAGTAGTAAGTTTAGGATTTTGTCTTAAGTTAGTTCTGTGAATCGGGCCCCTAATGTTCTGTCCTTTCTAACACTATGCCTCATGGTGGCCTGGAAAACCTCGGACACTGATAAGCCCCCTCCACCCACGCTAAAACCTTTGGAATCATCCTTGATAACAAGGTTGACATGACAGCCCAGTTCAATGCAGATACCTCCACCTGTTTCCTCATCCTGATGATGCTGCGAAACATCTTCGAGTGGCTCCCAGAAAACACCGGGAAAACAGCCACAAAAGGCATCACAACCAGCAGACTTGACTTCGGCAACACATTCTACACCGGACTCACTAAAGAGCTCCTGAACAGGCTCCAAACCATCCAAAATGCTGCAGCATGACCCATCCTCAACAAACCATGCTGCACCCACATCACACCACAGACAAGGAACGTCAATGGTTCCCCATACACAAGCACACTCACTTCAAACTCCTCATTTCAAACTTCTTATATGCACAAAAAAACACCACACAAGAAAGGCCACTCGTATACACTTCCACCAACCCTCCAGGCACCTCTGCCCAGATGCACTCTCACTAGCACATGTACCCCGCATACATAGAAACAGAGCCCCAAAGCATGGAACGACCTCCCGAGCGCATCAGAGCCTTCTCATCACTTCTCGAGTTCGTCAAGGAGGGAAGACCTGGCTTTTCAAATAAATCTCCTTGGTGTCCACCACCTACCCACCTGCGAAGCGCCTGGATACCCTCATGGGTATTTAACATGCCATTCAGATATACTTAAGATGAACCCGTTAACCGCGGCGGTAATTCCGCCGCGGTGCGGGCGTTCCCGTGCGCGGGTGGAGGGCCGTCGGCCAATGGCCGACGGCAGCACTGGGCAGGTAGTGCTGCCGTCGGCCATTGGCCGACGGCAGCAATTAAGGGGTTAAAATGCCAAGCCATGCAAGTGTTCATCAGTGACCAGAGGAATTTTCTGGAGATTTATTACTGTTGCAACAAAAAAGAAGAAATATGTCTTCCACACTCTGTTGTTGTGCAGTAGGAGGAGCCTGTAAGAGGAGGCATGTGTGTTAACATAAAACCACAAATATTCAGCACCATTAGGTGCATTGAGTTCTAAACCAAGACACTACAGCAAATTCAGCCACTGCTTGTCAAGATAATTCATGTTGTGTTCGCTACTCTCCCATATTCTAGGGCTTATTTAGATATTTATTGCAACATATTCACCTTTAATAATAAAATGCTTTTGTCTCAATTACCTGAAACAGGGCAGTGCAAATGTTTAGTCCTACAGGTGGCATGAAACTGAATTAGTAAGATCTCCAACTACACAAACCAAGCAACATTGCTTGCAATCAAATACACAAAATACCAGTCACACTCAAATTCAAAAACAAAACAACACAACACAACAGCTTACTTTCAATATTAAACCACAACTCCTAAAACGAGTGAGCTTGTCTCCACTGACAGCGTGCTTAGTGGCCCCAGTGAGGCATTAAAACAAATAGAATACATACATAGCATATTATAAAACAATGAAACAAAGAAACAGCACAACAAAATAAACACAAAATAACACACTGTCTTACATGTTCCATTTTTAAACCAAGACTCATAGGCTGAGTGAGCGAGCCTCTGCTCGTAGTGCGCTTGGTGTCTCCAGTGAGTTAACACAAAACAACACACAAAACACACATAATATGTAACTCGTTGTAACACAACTGAGAGCATACAGAAATAAAAATCAAAACAACCCACCAGCTCATTTAATTATTATTATTATTATAGAGGCTTTTGTAGCGCGCTGTTACTAAAAAGATAGTATCCTGGCGCGAAAGGGATGAGAGGCAAGGCAGAGGGGGACCCTATACAGTGATGTTGAAAAGGTGGGTCTTCAGTCCCTTCTTGAACAGAGTGATGGATGGGGCTGTTCTTAACTGCTGCGGAAGGGTGCTCCAAGCTCTCGCCGCTCTGACTGAGATGGATTGGCCTCCGAGCCTGCAGTATTTGAATTTTGGGACGGTCATTTGGTACAGGTTGGATGATCTGAGGGGACGGTTGGGAACATACAGGGAGAATCTTTTCCTCAGGTAGACTGGACCAGCATGGTTGACAGCTCGATAGGCGAGGACAAGGATTTTAAATAGGATCCTGTGGGCAACTGGGAGCCAGTGTAGGGTGCGGAGAGGTTGACGGACACTTGAACTTTTTGGGATATTAAACAAAAGCCGTACAGCGGCATTTTGTATAATTTGGAGGCGATGGATCAGATAGGCAGGGAGGCCGCAGAAGAGGCCATTTGCATAATCCAGTCTAGATAATATGAGGGCACGGATGACGGTCTCTTTGGCCGCTCTCGGGAGGAGTGGGAAGAACCTGCGTAAAGTTTTTAGTGTAGAAAAGCAGATCCCGGTAAGTTTTTTTTTAAATGATCCTCGAATCTGAGGTCATTGTTAAACCAGACTCCAAGATTTTTGTCAGGGCCTCCGATGGATTTGGGGCATGGTAGATCGGCCGGTCCAGTCTTGAACTGTTGCTCCTACACTGATTGGCGCATATTGTTAAAAGAAGATTCCACTTTGGGTTTGGTCATGAAGTATGTGGAGTAAGGAAGGCCACAGGAGAGAAACCTTGTTTTTGATCTCAAGACCTTTGTTAAAGTAGTCGAGGAGCTGTCAGTGAAGGGTGGGCTGTTATTGAGAGCAGACAAATTTGTTCCTCCTATCTCGCTGAGGAATGCAATCCTTATTAGAAATCATGAGGGTCACTTGGGAGGTACCATGAAGGAGAGATCGGTAAGGTTGTCATTTTGGTGGCCTACCATGGACAGAGAGATTGATCAAGTAGTAAAATAATGTGTCATTTGTTCTAGTTGTGACAAGCCCATTAAATTAAGGACTCCCCAGTTGTGTCCTATTGAATTACCTACAGATACTTGGGGAAAATTAGACTAGATATTGTAGGACCATTCAATTCTCTAGCTAGCACTTCACACTTTGCCTTAGTAATGATTGACTATTATAGT
The DNA here is from genome assembly GCF_964263255.1 of Lissotriton vulgaris. Classification (NCBI taxonomy): domain Eukaryota; kingdom Metazoa; phylum Chordata; class Amphibia; order Caudata; family Salamandridae; genus Lissotriton; species Lissotriton vulgaris. Next base: position 66,184,229 of record NC_141687.1, read on the forward strand.
AAAAGGCCAGTAGTATAATTTATAAGTGTGGTTACATCAAAAGTGGTTGTAGAATTTTTAAAAGAAATTTTTCTAAAAGAAGGATCCCTGCCACATTAGTATCTGACGACGGGGTTCAATTGGTTACTATTGAACTAGAACTTTTCTTAAAAACTAGTGGCATCAAGAATCTCATAAGTTCTTTATATCATCCCCAAACCAATGGACTGGTTGAGAGGATGAATCATGTTTTCAGAGAGTGTATTCAGTGAGCCATAGCTAACAGTTCTGTAGTAGTGAATGCAGTCAAACTATGTTATGGTTTTATCGTACCCCCCATGCATCACCTGGAATTTCGCTTTTTGAATTATTGTGTGAAAGGAGAGCTATGGCATGTTGCTGTCCGGCGTGGATTAGTAAGTCAGTTTAGGTGAGGTAGGGAAGAAGGATAGATGAAAGTATAAGGTCGAAAGTGGAAAAGGTTCAAAAGAAACTGACAAAATATTTTGATGAAAGAAACAGAGTTAAAGTTTCAGATTTTAAAATGGGTGAAACAGTTAGGGTGTGCTACCCTGTATATGTAAAGAAGGAATTGGAATCAGTGTTGGACCACCTGTTAAAGTTCTGGAGGTAAAAGGAACCAGTCTACAAGTGGAAGATGGACAGTGGTAAGAGTGAAGAATGGAGAAGGGAAGTTGGATAGGAGTATGGGGTATTCACAAGGCTCTTCCTCAAAATCCAGATCTTGTGGAGGTGTGAGGGTAATGGAGAGCACACGACCAGCAGTTGTATGTGAGATGCAGCGGCAGGTGAGAAATTTACCTTTTCGATTTAGAGTTTAGGTAGTGTGTCCATTATAGATTTTTATTTCATCAATTTAGAGTATGAAGTGAATGATATTTCTTTATTAATGTATTTGTTTTATAATGTTGTTGTTTTGAGCTTGCTGAACATAACTATAAATAATTTTTCTTTGAATTGTTGTTTATTGACCAATACATTCTTACTGCATGTTAGTAAATCGATGAGTTATGTGCAATGCATCTATGCTACTTTTGTACACAGGAAAAGTCATGTAGTATCTATGTACATGTGCCCGTGCTCCTGGCTCATGCTCACGGAAACAAGCATCTTGGGTTGGTTTCGAGGTAACACCCCTCATCAGCCAGGCTAGCTTGAATCCAGTCACAAAGTGAGCTAGTAGTGTTACCCCGAAACCGGTCCCAGGATGCTTGTTTGTGGTCCAGGAAAGACCTGGCTTGGCAGTTCGGGCTGGACCAATCCCATGAGGCATAGGGTCATACTGATTTGCATACAGCTGGGTCTGAACTGGTGTGGCGAAGTGAGCTAAAGAACGATGACGGATTCAACCCAGGTCTATAACTGGGGGTGAGTGTCTGAAAAGTTACATAGCTGCCTCAATCGATGGCCACTCATTCTTGGGTATTATTAATTAGCTCAATTCGTTAGGTATTATCTTAAAACACAATATTCTAGGTGGCTTTAATCTATAAAGTTGTGTCAGTGCTTCTGTGGGCACTGAATTCTATTTCACTGGAGTACAAGTGCCACTATTCTCATAGCATGTCCATCATCTCCTTGTGTTTGCATGGAATAATACCATCATAATGCTTTGTCAGACAAAGATACTCATTAGAATCCAGCAGCGAGGAACCAAGCATTGGCAAAATAGATAGGTCTCGCCATCGGGACCTATTTGCTTTGTCAATTGCTTTTGGGGATGCTCTACACTGTGCAGCACCATTAAAATTAAAATAAAAGAAAGGTGCAATGACGGTCGCATAATTTTACTCACTTCATGCTTGAATCAGGGAGCATGCACAAGCCAGCATAATGATAAGGGTGCCATTTGCTCTATTTTTTACTTATCGATCTAAGATGGTGGATGCCACTGAGATAGGTACTTAAATATATATATTTTATTTGCGCAAAAACACTCATTAATTAAAAAGTGCAACAGGTGTTGAGGGTGGGGGCAACGGAGAAGAGGATGGTTGGGGAAGAAAGGGAAAAGTAGCACAAGGAGGGTGATGGGGAAACACAAATGGGAGAGGACACTATGGGCAAGAGAGAGCAACAGTTGGGTGAGAAAGAGAAACACACGGATGACAGGGAGAGAGACAGCAGCAAGGGAGGGGGAGAGAACGACATTAGGGAGAGAGCTGGAAAACACAAGCGCTCTTGGCAACAAAAAAACAAGCATTTACAATGCAATGGTTTCGCCTTTGGAAAAGTTAGAGCTATTGGCATTGCAAATGACAAAATTTGTATTTATGTGTTGGTTTTGTCATTTACATTGCCATTAGCTTAATCTCTCGCAATGTGAGACCTATTGTACCCTACGGACGAGCTCAGCAGACAGCAATTACTACCACACACACACACTCAGAGCCACACACACCCACCCAGAGCCACACACACACACCCAGAGCCAGCCACACACACACACACACCCAGAGCCACACACACACACACACACAGACACACACACACACACCCAGAGCCACACACACACACACCCAGAGCCACACACACACACACACACACACAGAGCCACACACACACCCAGAGCCACACACACACACATCCAGAGCCACACACACACACACACACCCAGAGCCACACACATACACACATACCCAGAGCCACACACACACAGAGCCACACACACACCCAGAGCCCCACACACACCCAGAGCCCCACACACACCCAGAGCCACACACACACCCAGAGCCACACACACACACACACCCAGAGCCCCCCCAGACACACAGAGCCACACACACACTCAGGAGAGCAAGCATAGCGATGGGGCAGGGAAGCACAGCGAGGGGGCAGGAGAGCACAGCGAGGGGGCAGGGAAGCACAGCAAGGGGGCAGGGAAGCAAGCACAGCCAGGGGAAGGGGAACCAGGGGGCGGGGGAGCAAGCACAGCCAGGGGGCAGGGAAGCAAGCACAGCCAGGGGGCAGGGAAGCAAGCACAGCCAGGGTATTGTAAGTCCTTCGACGTTCTGAATAAGAAGTTGCCTTTTGGCCTCTTTCCAATATATTGTAACAAAACTCTTGCAAAATCCTTAAAATGTGCGTTAAGGGGTTCTCTTATCTCCTACATAAATGCATCTTCAATATTCCAGCCCTGAGGGATGTAGAAGGTGCTTTTCAGACAGAAGGGAGGAGCTACAATAATGTAGCTAAAATCATTGTTTTTATTAATTCCTCCTGGCCCCAAGCTTGAAAAATCGACAAAGAAAATCTTGTCTGTAACAATGCTTAGACTTTTTTAAAACGTTTCCCACATTGGAATGTGTGCTGTGCAGTGCAGCAGACATGCGAAGTTTGAAAAGTTTGGAGGAATAAAAACATTTCGACTGTATTGCGCCTTCCTCAAAGCAGCATATTTCTGGTTGTAAGCCCTGTTTACCAATGTTATTAGACATGGCTTTGGAGACAACCCTCACTCCCTCTCCTCCCCCAAAGCTTGGTTCCAGTTGCATGTCTGATGAGGAGCACATAGTCACACGAACCCTTTCCTCAACTGTGTGGTATTTAACTGGTCCACTTTCAGAACAGATCCGACTTCCATGCAACATTTAAACGAGATAAAGTAGACCTCACATGCACTGCTACATGTTCTGAAAGCAATGGAGTTCACATGCTAACCAATCAAAATATGGAGAGACCGAAATTCTTGTTAAGTTACAAGTATTGGGAGAAAGGCAATGAAAGGAAATGAAAGGGGCTGAGCCAAAACCCATTCGCTGTATTACATTGTTCACTACAGGCAATCAACAACAAGCAGATAAAGCTGTATGTAGGCAAGGCCTAAAAACCACAGGAGCATGGAAAACTACACTCCAACGAGTCATCACGTTCTGAATCCACAGAGGGGTCCTTTGCTTCGTTTGCCGTCATTTTCCATACACATGATGTAATGGCAGGGTTTTTGGCTCTATTTACCAGTGATGTAGACTTTAATCTTGCTCACATCTAGGATAGGTATTCTTAGCTTGTGTTGGCCCTTTTAAGCCCTTTTTCCAGACCTAGAAGAGGATAGCTGCTTAATATGATGATAGATCCCTTATTCTTGACTCTAATCTGTCTATTGCCTATTGGCTTTGACATACTTGCTTATAGTAGAGGTTGGATCCTGTGGTCCTGACTTTATATTACACATTGGTATGGTTTATGTAGGTATTCTGACAGAGCTAAGGGGTATTTCATCCTTTTCAGGCCTACAGGCCTAGAACTAGAGGGACTCCATGTTGATGAAGCTGAGAGGCTTGCAAGGGTAAAGGTAAAGTTTATAGTTAAAGCTGTTGTTCGCTTGGAGAGAACCGGCTCAGGCTGGCCCTTATCGAAGGAATGTATTTTTCTCCACTCCGAAGACACAACTTCAGGCTGGCCAGCTGGGAACGTGTCCTTGGTACGGGGAGGTACAAGAATTTGGTGGGCGGCAGGTTACTGGCCGTAACTTTCCATGAAAGGACAAGCTTCCATATTAGCGAACTACAGGAGAGGAGGAGTGTTCATTCCAGCTTGTGACTTAAGTACGTGTGAACATTGGAAATGCGCACATCCCAGTGTTTGGGCACTCCCTCTGGTTCAAAGAATCGTTTGACTCCATGTGATTTTATAAATTTATTCGGTTAAAGTTATTTCTTATTTCAAAAGTTCATCAGTAGGATTATTTTCATCCAACTGACTATGTTTATCACAAAATCATCATTGCTCCATGTTTATCACAAAGTCATCATTGCCCCGATGCATGCTGGGGGTCGCGTAACTATTCGGGTCCAAAACCCTTTCTCAAGGAGCACTGCAAAAAAGAACGATCTATATTTGCATCATAGTAACATTATCAAGATAGCGTATTCAAACAAAGCAGTTCCCAAAAAGAATGTTGAACCAAACGTGTGCATTCCAAAACACGAAACAAAAAGTTTGTGCAGACATTCATGGAGAGACTATAGAAAAGTAATAAAGACCGATGTATGAATCACCAGAAAATATGGCAAAGTAAACCCAACTAGAAGTCAGGAAGCTGTGTCAGAGTGAAGTTAATGAACCTGAACGGAGGAGTGCATGCGTTACAGGAAGGCTAGAGTAATAAAATCCGCGCTCACGTGTAAGTGAAGTTGTAACGCGGTGCTGGAGGGAAAAATAAAAACGGGAGGTTAAGTAATCACTCGAAACACGAGTGCAGTGTGAAATGAAGGTTGGCTGTCCGTTTTACATTAAAGCGCTTACCGGTATGTGGTTTCAAAGGGACGAAAAAAGTCTCCTCGTCTTTAGCTGTAGCTCAGGCACGCCGGGCTAAAGTGTCAGCTAGCGAGTGAAATTGACAAACTTAAAAACAACGCGGGATCAACCACCATGGAAATTAACGAAGGACTCAGTGCTGTTGGCTATGGGGGCCATGTTGGAACGGGGTAGAGTGAAAGGTAACATGAAAATGAAAAGCATGCAGCAGACACGGTGTAGTAGACAAGTAGACAAGTGAGAGAGAAAACAATGGAAAATAAGAATTAGTTCAAATTAAACAGAATAGTAAGGTGACAATGGATACTAATCAGTTACATTAATGTGGGCTTAAAAAATAATGACGGTAAACTGGAAAATGCAAATGACATGTCAGAGAACTCGCACAATATGAATGTGTCCATTATGTACCCGGATGGGTACTTTACAGAAAGCAACTTAGCTCTATTCGATCGTTGAGCCCAAAAGGTTTATATGATTGCAAAAAGTAAATCCATGAAGTTTCCCTTTGTAGTAGAAACTTATTATTGTCTCTTCCTTCTTTTTTTTCAATCATCTCGAGGACCAAAAATTTCAGTTGTGCCACGGTATGTTGATTTTCCATGAAGTGTGCCGCCACACTGGATTTGGTTTGCTTTGTCCGGATGTTAGATTTGTGTTCGTTTAATCTAACTTTGATTTTTCGCTCCGTTTTACCTATGTAAGTCTTGCCACATGGGCACTTGAGGAGGTAAATTAGATTGGCCGAATCACACGTTGCGTTGACTTTCAAATTAATTGCTGTTCCTCTCATGGGGTGGTTGATTTTGTTACCCCTTATGATGTTGTTGCAACTGTTGCAGTTAAGACACGGTATGGTGCCCTTATAGGTGGGTGAAATGGGTGTCTCTTTTGAGAGAATCTCCTTTAGGTTGTTGGCTCTGGTGTAAGCAAAAATCGGAGGGTTTTTGAACATGTCTTTAAAATCAGGTTCAGATGCCAGAATTCTCCAGTGTTGTAAAATGATTTTTTTAAATCTTCCACTCACTGTTGAGTATTTAGAGACAACCACCATCCGGTTGGTCTCTTTTCTGGTTGTCTTTTTTAAAGCTGTTTGGCGTTGAATTCTGGAAACTTTGGTCTTGGCCTCCTCTGTGATTTCCTTTGGGTATCCTCTGGATGTGAATCTAGAACTCATTTCATCTATCCGTTGAACCAGGATCTCCGGATTGGATACAATGCGTTTAACTCGCAGCATTTGACTATATGGTAGGTGACATTTTAACGAATTTTGATGAAAGCTAGCGAAATGCAACGTATTGTTGCGGTCTGTCGGCTTTCTGTAGAGGTCTGTACTCAAGCCAGTATCAGATCTAGTGATTAGAACGTCCAGAAAATTAATTTGATTGTCATTGATGTTCCATGTCATTTGTATCCTGTGGTCTTTGGTGTTGAGGTTGTTGAGTTCTTCTTCCAACGTTGTTTTAGTGCCTTTCCACATGATGAATAGGTCGTCGATGTACCTGACGTACATCAACAAGTTTTCAGTCCAAGATGGATTGTCGTATATGTACTGCTGTTCAAAATTAGACATATAGATATTAGCGTACGCTGGAGCTGCGCAATTGCCCATGGACATCCCAGATGATTGTTGGAACCAGTGATTGTTGTGACAAAAATAACTATGATACAGAGTATAAATCATGAGCTCCATCAGGAAAACTTTCATGGCTTCAGGGATGTTGCTGTGTGCTATTGTTTTCTCAATAGCTTCTATTCCGCCTTTGTGTGGAATAGAGGTGTACAAACTGTTCACATCAGCAGTGCAAAAGGTTACGTTGTCTTGTCGGTTTAATTTGATCTCTGATAGTTTGAGTATGAATTCGGTGGTGTCTTTCACGTAGCTTTTGGATTCTTTAACGAATGGTTGGAGATAACGATCCAAAAATTTGCCTACAGGCTCATGAAGGGATCTCTTGGTGGATACTATGGGCCGCATTGGCGGGTCCATCAGATTTTTATGTATCTTAGGTAAAAGAGTTATGGTGGGACTTCTTGGGTACTCGACCACTAGGTATTTCTTAGTGCGTTCATCAATGATGCCTGTATCAAAAGCTTTATCTATGATTGATATTAATGCGGCTTTGTATGAATAGGTGGGGTTAGATTCCAGCGGAATGTAAGTATCAGATTCACTGACATGTTCATTCATTTTTGTGTCGTACATACTAGAGTTCATAACGACGAGGGCCCCGCCTTTGTCAGCTTTTATGCATTTAATCAATTTGTTATTGGCAATCTTTTTCAGTGTGTCATTGTCTTTCTGAGTCAAGTTTCTAGTACCGGCTCTTTTCTTGAAGTTAATTTTACCCAAGTCTTGTTTAACTAGAGTCTCAAATGTATCTATGCTTTTGTGACTGGTGGGTGGTATGTATGAACTGGTAGGGCGTAATCCACAAAGTTGATCCGGTTTCTGATCTGTGGTTGGCGGAATCACATTCTCAAAAAAGTGTTGTAGCTTTAATTTTCTTGTCAGTTTAAATGTACTGGTTTCTAGTTCCAATAGATTAGTGTAAGAGGTGGGAACAAACGATGTACCTTTTTGCAGAAGTTCAGTCTCCTGTTTTGAAAGTTGGATGTCAGAAATGTTAATCACTAACGATTCCGTTTCTTTTTGTCCTTCATGGAACCTCTTGTGTTTGGAGCCTCTGGTTCCTTTTCTCTTGCTTCGCCTGGGTCGTCGATTTCTGGGGGACCTCTCTCTAAAAAAGGACCTGTGTTGGATGTAGAAGCGCTCTCTTCCGTTTGTGTTCTGTGTTGATCTTGACCCCTGTTAGTGTCAAGGGTTGTCTTCTTAGTTTGTCTACCTGAAGTGTCGCTCCCTGAGGAGGAAGTATCCGTGTGTTGACTTGTCGGTTTATTGCGACGACGTTGGGCATAGATATCAGCCCAAGTATATACTTCATCCAATTGATAATCTAAAGTATCGCGTTTGAATTTCCTGAGTTTCCTGTCGTTGATATCCTTTGTATGTTTATCCAATTGGATTTTCATATCCTCTAGCATTTGTGTGATATCTTCTGTTGTTTTGAACACTTCTATTTCTTTCTCTACTTCTTTAATTTCATTGGTGAGGTCAACGAGGATGTTGGATAATTCTTCAATGATAAGCAGTATGAGGTCTAAACTGCATTTGTTTAGGATTGCGTTCCACTTGGCTTGGAAGTTTTTAGAATTCTTGCACAAAGACGGTTTGAGCGCAATTCTGAGTCCACGGGGAATGCGGAGGGATTGGTGATATTTTATTAATGTCTTTGCATGCAGTTGCTGGTTGATGCGTCGTTTAGATAAGTATAAGAGATGTTTGACACATTGTTCTCTTGTGCGAGTGCTGGACTCTTGTGATACATCATCTTGTATTAATGCGTAGATGCGTTCTTTTTCCTCATCTCCATAAGCTAGGAGGTCCGCTCTTGCTTCTGTGGATTTAGATATGGTTTCGTATTGCATTTTGAATGCGTGCTACTGCCTATGGTGGGCGGATCAACGGTTAAACACAAAAGTGGAATAGGCAATGCACTGCGTTGTTGATAAGTAAGGTGAAATTGAATCTTCACTAGTATGTTCATGTGAGTTTAAAGGTGCTCCAACTGGTGGCGTAACCGTCCGTTTACGCCAGATTTAAGACTTAAGTACGTGTGAACATTGGAAATGCGCACATCCCAGTGTTTGGGCACTCCCTCTGGTTCAAAGAATCGTTTGACTCCATGTGATTTTATAAATTTATTCGGTTAAAGTTATTTCTTATTTCAAAAGTTCATCAGTAGGATTATTTTCATCCAACTGACTATGTTTATCACAAAATCATCATTGCTCCATGTTTATCACAAAGTCATCATTGCCCCGATGCATGCTGGGGGTCGCGTAACTATTCGGGTCCAAAACCCTTTCTCAAGGAGCACTGCAAAAAAGAACGATCTATATTTGCATCATAGTAACATTATCAAGATAGCGTATTCAAACAAAGCAGTTCCCAAAAAGAATGTAGAACCAAACGTGTGCATTCCAAAACACGAAACAAAAAGTTTGTGCAGACATTCATGGAGAGACTATAGAAAAGTAATAAAGACCGATGTATGAATCACCAGAAAATATGGCAAAGTAAACCCAACTAGAAGTCAGGAAGCTGTGTCAGAGTGAAGTTAATGAACCTGAACGGAGGAGTGCATGCGTTACAGGAAGGCTAGAGTAATAAAATCCGCGCTCACGTGTAAGTGAAGTTGTAACGCGGTGCTGGAGGGAAAAATAAAAACGGGAGGTTAAGTAATCACTCGAAACACGAGTGCAGTGTGAAATGAAGGTTGGCTGTCCGTTTTACATTAAAGCGCTTACCGGTATGTGGTTTCAAAGGGACGAAAAAAGTCTCCTCGTCTTTAGCTGTAGCTCAGGCACGCCGGGCTAAAGTGTCAGCTAGCGAGTGAAATTGACAAACTTAAAAACAACGCGGGATCAACCACCATGGAAATTAACGAAGGACTCAGTGCTGTTGGCTATGGGGGCCATGTTGGAACGGGGTAGAGTGAAAGGTAACATGAAAATGAAAAGCATGCAGCAGACACGGTGTAGTAGACAAGTAGACAAGTGAGAGAGAAAACAATGGAAAATAAGAATTAGTTCAAATTAAACAGAATAGTAAGGTGACAATGGATACTAATCAGTTACATTAATGTGGGCTTAAAAAATAATGACGGTAAACTGGAAAATGCAAATGACATGTCAGAGAACTCGCACAATATGAATGTGTCCATTATGTACCCGGATGGGTACTTTACAGAAAGCAACTTAGCTCTATTCGATCGTTGAGCCTAAAAGGTTTATATGATTGCAAAAAGTAAATCCATGAAGTTTCCCTTTGTAGTAGAAACTTATTATTGTCTCTTCCTTCTTTTTTTTCAATCATCTCGAGGACCAAAAATTTCAGTTGTGCCACGGTATGTTGATTTTCCATGAAGTGTGCCGCCACACTGGATTTGGTTTGCTTTGTCCGGATGTTAGATTTGTGTTCGTTTAATCTAACTTTGATTTTTCGCTCCGTTTTACCTATGTAAGTCTTGCCACATGGGCACTTGAGGAGGTAAATTAGATTGGCCGAATCACACGTTGCGTTGACTTTCAAATTAATTGCTGTTCCTCTCATGGGGTGGTTGATTTTGTTACCCCTTATGATGTTGTTGCAACTGTTGCAGTTAAGACACGGTATGGTGCCCTTATAGGTGGGTGAAATGGGTGTCTCTTTTGAGAGAATCTCCTTTAGGAACAGCAATTAATTTGAAAGTCAACGCAACGTGTGATTCGGCCAATCTAATTTACCTCCTCAAGTGCCCATGTGGCAAGACTTACATAGGTAAAACGGAGCGAAAAATCAAAGTTAGATTAAACGAACACAAATCTAACATCCGGACAAAGCAAACCAAATCCAGTGTGGCGGCACACTTCATGGAAAATCAACATACCGTGGCACAACTGAAATTTATGGTCCTCGAGATGATTGAAAAAAAAGAAGGAAGAGACAATAATAAGTTTCTACTACAAAGGGAAACTTCATGGATTTACTTTTTGCAATCATATAAACCTTTTGGGCTCAACGATCGAATAGAGCTAAGTTGCTTTCTGTAAAGTACCCATCCGGGTACATAATGGACACATTCATATTGTGCGAGTTCTCTGACATGTCATTTGCATTTTCCAGTTTACCGTCATTATTTTTTAAGCCCACATTAATGTAACTGATTAGTATCCATTGTCACCTTACTATTCTGTTTAATTTGAACTAATTCTTATTTTCCATTGTTTTCTCTCTCACTTGTCTACTTGTCTACTACACCGTGTCTGCTGCATGCTTTTCATTTTCATGTTACCTTTCACTCTACCCCGTTCCAACATGGCCCCCATAGCCAACAGCACTGAGTCCTTCGTTAATTTCCATGGTGGTTGATCCCGCGTTGTTTTTAAGTTTGTCAATTTCACTCGCTAGCTGACACTTTAGCCCGGCGTGCCTGAGCTACAGCTAAAGACGAGGAGACTTTTTTCGTCCCTTTGAAACCACATACCGGTAAGCGCTTTAATGTAAAACGGACAGCCAACCTTCATTTCACACTGCACTCGTGTTTCGAGTGATTACTTAACCTCCCGTTTTTATTTTTCCCTCCAGCACCGCGTTACAACTTCACTTACACGTGAGCGCGGATTTTATTACTCTAGCCTTCCTGTAACGCATGCACTCCTCCGTTCAGGTTCATTAACTTCACTCTGACACAGCTTCCTGACTTCTAGTTGGGTTTACTTTGCCATATTTTCTGGTGATTCATACATCGGTCTTTATTACTTTTCTATAGTCTCTCCATGAATGTCTGCACAAACTTTTTGTTTCGTGTTTTGGAATGCACACGTTTGGTTCTACATTCTTTTTGGGAACTGCTTTGTTTGAATACGCTATCTTGATAATGTTACTATGATGCAAATATAGATCGTTCTTTTTTGCAGTGCTCCTTGAGAAAGGGTTTTGGACCCGAATAGTTACGCGACCCCCAGCATGCATCGGGGCAATGATGACTTTGTGATAAACATGGAGCAATGATGATTTTGTGATAAACATAGTCAGTTGGATGAAAATAATCCTACTGATGAACTTTTGAAATAAGAAATAACTTTAACCGAATAAATTTATAAAATCACATGGAGTCAAACGATTCTTTGAACCAGAGGGAGTGCCCAAACACTGGGATGTGCGCATTTCCAATGTTCACACGTACTTAAGTCTTAAATCTGGCGTAAACGGACGGTTACGCCACCAGTTGGAGCACCTTTAAACTCACATGAACATACTAGTGAAGATTCAATTTCACCTTACTTATCAACAACGCAGTGCATTGCCTATTCCACTTTTGTGTTTAACCGTTGATCCGCCCACCATAGGCAGTAGCACGCATTCAAAATGCAATACGAAACCATATCTAAATCCACAGAAGCAAGAGCGGACCTCCTAGCTTATGGAGATGAGGAAAAAGAACGCATCTACGCATTAATACAAGATGATGTATCACAAGAGTCCAGCACTCGCACAAGAGAACAATGTGTCAAACATCTCTTATACTTATCTAAACGACGCATCAACCAGCAACTGCATGCAAAGACATTAATAAAATATCACCAATCCCTCCGCATTCCCCGTGGACTCAGAATTGCGCTCAAACCGTCTTTGTGCAAGAATTCTAAAAACTTCCAAGCCAAGTGGAACGCAATCCTAAACAAATGCAGTTTAGACCTCATACTGCTTATCATTGAAGAATTATCCAACATCCTCGTTGACCTCACCAATGAAATTAAAGAAGTAGAGAAAGAAATAGAAGTGTTCAAAACAACAGAAGATATCACACAAATGCTAGAGGATATGAAAATCCAATTGGATAAACATACAAAGGATATCAACGACAGGAAACTCAGGAAATTCAAACGCGATACTTTAGATTATCAATTGGATGAAGTATATACTTGGGCTGATATCTATGCCCAACGTCGTCGCAATAAACCGACAAGTCAACACACGGATACTTCCTCCTCAGGGAGCGACACTTCAGGTAGACAAACTAAGAAGACAACCCTTGACACTAACAGGGGTCAAGATCAACACAGAACACAAACGGAAGAGAGTGCTTCTACATCCAACACAGGTCCTTTTTTAGAGAGAGGTCCCCCAGAAATCGACGACCCAGGCGAAGCAAGAGAAAAGGAACCAGAGGCTCCAAACACAAGAGGTTCCATGAAGGACAAAAAGAAACGGAATCGTTAGTGATTAACATTTCTGACATCCAACTTTCAAAACAGGAGACTGAACTTCTGCAAAAAGGTACATCGTTTGTTCCCACCTCTTACACTAATCTATTGGAACTAGAAACCAGTACATTTAAACTGACAAGAAAATTAAAGCTACGACACTTTTTTGAGAATGTGATTCCGCCAACCACAGATCAGAAACCGGATCAACTTTGTGGATTACGCCCTACCAGTTCATACATACCACCCACCAGTCACAAAAGCATATACACATTTGAGACTCTAGTTAAACAAGACTTGGGTAAAATTAACTTCAAGAAAAGAGCCGGTACTAGAAACTTGACTCAGAAAGACAATGACACACTGAAAAAGATTGCCAATAACAAATTGATTAAATGCATAAAAGCTGACAAAGGCGGGGCCCTCGTCGTTATGAACTCTAGTATGTACGACACAAAAATGAATGAACATGTCAGTGAATCTGATACTTACATTCCGCTGGAATCTAACCCCACCTATTCATACAAAGCCGCATTAATATCAATCATAGATAAAGCTTTTGATACAGGCATCATTGATGAACGCACTAAGAAATACCTAGTGGTCGAGTACCCAAGAAGTCCCACCATAACTCTTTTACCTAAGATACATAAAAATCTGATGGACCCGCCAATGCGGCCCATAGTATCCACCAAGAGATCCCTTCATGAGCCTGTAGGCAAATTTTTGGATCGTTATCTCCAACCATTCGTTAAAGAATCCAAAAGCTACGTGAAAGACACCACCGAATTCATACTCAAACTATCAGAGATCAAATTAAACCGACAAGACAACGTAACCTTTTGCACTGCTGATGTGAACAGTTTGTACACCTCTATTCCACACAAAGGCGGAATAGAAGCTATTGAGAAAACAATAGCACACAGCAACATCCCTGAAGCCATGAAAGTTTTCCTGATGGAGCTCATGATTTATACTCTGTATCATAGTTATTTTTGTCACAACAATCACTGGTTCCAACAATCATCTGGGATGTCCATGGGCAATTGCGCAGCTCCAGCGTACGCTAATATCTATATGTCTAATTTTGAACAGCAGTACATATACGACAATCCATCTTGGACTGAAAACTTGTTGATGTACGTCAGGTACATCGACGACCTATTCATCATGTGGAAAGGCACTAAAACAACGTTGGAAGAAGAACTCAACAACCTCAACACCAAAGACCACAGGATACAAATGACATGGAACATCAATGACAATCAAATTAATTTTCTGGACGTTCTAATCACTAGATCTGATACTGGCTTGAGTACAGACCTCTACAGAAAGCCGACAGACCGCAACAATACGTTGCATTTCGCTAGCTTTCATCAAAATTCGTTAAAATGTCACCTACCATATAGTCAAATGCTGCGAGTTAAACGCATTGTATCCAATCCGGAGATCCTGGTTCAACGGATAGATGAAATGAGTTCTAGATTCACATCCAGAGGATACCCAAAGGAAATCACAGAGGAGGCCAAGACCAAAGTTTCCAGAATTCAACGCCAAACAGCTTTAAAAAAGACAACCAGAAAAGAGACCAACCGGATGGTGGTTGTCTCTAAATACTCAACAGTGAGTGGAAGATTTAAAAAAATCATTTTACAACACTGGAGAATTCTGGCATCTGAACCTGATTTTAAAGACATGTTCAAAAACCCTCCGATTTTTGCTTCCACCAGAGCCAACAACCTAAAGGAGATTCTCTCAAAAGAGACACCCATTTCACCCACTTATAAGGGCACCATACCGTGTCTTAACTGCAACAGTTGCAACAACATCATAAGGGGTAACAAAATCAACCACCCCATGAGAGGAACAGCAATTAATTTGAAAGTCAACGCAACGTGTGATTCGGCCAATCTAATTTACCTCCTCAAGTGCCCATGTGGCAAGACTTACATAGGTAAAACGGAGCGAAAAATCAAAGTTAGATTAAACGAACACAAATCTAACATCCGGACAAAGCAAACCAAATCCAGTGTGGCGGCACACTTCATGGAAAATCAACATACCGTGGCACAACTGAAATTTTTGGTCCTCGAGATGATTGAAAAAAAAGAAGGAAGAGACAATAATAAGTTTCTACTACAAAGGGAAACTTCATGGATTTACTTTTTGCAATCATATAAACTTTTTGGGCTCAACGATCGAATAGAGCTAAGTTGCTTTCTGTAAAGTACCCATCCGGGTACATAATGGACACATTCATATTGTGCGAGTTCTCTGACATGTCATTTGCATTTTCCAGTTTACCGTCATTATTTTTTAAGCCCACATTAATGTAACTGATTAGTATCCATTGTCACCTTACTATTCTGTTTAATTTGAACTAATTCTTATTTTCCATTGTTTTCTCTCTCACTTGTCTACTTGTCTACTACACCGTGTCTGCTGCATGCTTTTCATTTTCATGTTACCTTTCACTCTACCCCGTTCCAACATGGCCCCCATAGCCAACAGCACTGAGTCCTTCGTTAATTTCCATGGTGGTTGATCCCGCGTTGTTTTTAAGTTTGTCAATTTCACTCGCTAGCTGACACTTTAGCCCGGCATGCCTGAGCTACAGCTAAAGACGAGGAGACTTTTTTCGTCCCTTTGAAACCACATACCGGTAAGCGCTTTAATGTAAAACGGACAGCCAACCTTCATTTCACACTGCACTCGTGTTTCGAGTGATTACTTAACCTCCCGTTTTTATTTTTCCCTCCAGCACCGCGTTACAACTTCACTTACACGTGAGCGCGGATTTTATTACTCTAGCCTTCCTGTAACGCATGCACTCCTCCGTTCAGGTTCATTAACTTCACTCTGACACAGCTTCCTGACTTCTAGTTGGGTTTACTTTGCCATATTTTCTGGTGATTCATACATCGGTCTTTATTACTTTTCTATAGTCTCTCCATGAATGTCTGCACAAACTTTTTGTTTCGTGTTTTGGAATGCACACGTTTGGTTCAACATTCTTTTTGGGAACTGCTTTGTTTGAATACGCTATCTTGATAATGTTACTATGATGCAAATATAGATCGTTCTTTTTTGCAGTGCTCCTTGAGAAAGGGTTTTGGACCCGAATAGTTACGCGACCCCCAGCATGCATCGGGGCAATGATGACTTTGTGATAAACATGGAGCAATGATGATTTTGTGATAAACATAGTCAGTTGGATGAAAATAATCCTACTGATGAACTTTTGAAATAAGAAATAACTTTAACCGAATAAATTTATAAAATCACATGGAGTCAAACGATTCTTTGAACCAGAGGGAGTGCCCAAACACTGGGATGTGCGCATTTCCAATGTTCACACGTACTTAAGTCTTAAATCTGGCGTAAACGGACGGTTACGCCACCAGTTGGAGCACCTTTAAACTCACATGAACATACTAGTAAAGATTCAATTTCACCTTACTTATCAACAACGCAGTGCATTGCCTATTCCACTTTTGCATTCCAGCTTGTGTTCAGTCCAGCTTGTGTGCAGCGCAGCCTGGAGGTCAGCTCAGCTTGGAGTCAGAGCAGAGTACTACCTTTGCAGAGGAGAGAACAGGATGTCTGCTGGAGCTGCAGAATAGAGTGCAGTTCTGGAATGGAGAAAGAAGGCAGATGATTGCTGAAGATGAGGAGAGAGAGCAGTGCAGAGAGCATCAAAGAAGGCTGTCAGCTGGAGCAATTGAACCAGAGGCGTGGTGATGTGGTGAAGGAGGGAGAGACAGAGAGAGCCCTAATCCCACCAGAGGCAGAGAGAAATCTTCCTTCTAATAGGTGAGGTAGTCTGAACTAATCACACTTACATCTTAATCTTGTCTTTATTCCCTAGGCTTTTGTATTGCTAATCCTTTTCCTTGCAGCGGTGTGTTCTATCTATAGTCTTTGTCAGTTACATGTGGATGTGTCCATTATAATACAGATCTGTGTATGTGACTTTATTATTGTTACAATAAACTTCCCCATTAATTAGTGAATTAGTGTGTATGAGTTTTTTATGATAAAGCTAGCCTGTCTTCTAACAGAAGGGAGTAGGAGCGCTTAAATCAAGGAATAACTCAATCACATAGTGTGTATATCTTTGTCCCCATACAGTGAGGGTAATCCCCTTTCCTAGTCAGGTATTACTGTTTGAACAGATGCTACCCCTGATCAGGTAAGTAATAGTGAATAATTAGGGAGATAGGAGACCTGCAACTAAGGGATAAAGTTAGTACACCATCCCATAATCCTGTAAACAGCGTCTTCTGTTCCAAAGCATAGGTAACCTTTTTCTCCTAGTCAGATGTTACAGCCAGAACAGATGCTGCTCCTGATCCGGTAAGTCTGAATAAATAGGAAGAACAGGGAGCCCTTGAGCTAGGGAATTGTTGACACTAAGTAATTCGGCTATCCCATAATATTATTGTAGTAGCAGACCCTTAGTGAAGAGACAGAAAACTGAAGGTGTTCATAGGAAAGTGGTCGTCATTGGTAAGTGGCGTTAGTGAGAGCACTGATTGCGGTCAGTGTGTATACCCACAGGATTGTGGCTTGTGTTAAGTGAGAGCACCGGAGGGATACGGTGCGGAGGCCTGCCAGATTGTAGGCCATGTGTAAGTGAGAGCACCCAAGATTGAGGGGTGTGTAGGTCTGCTGGATTGCAGACCGGGTATAAATGAGAGCATTGGGACTGCAGACCCATGTGTGTAATGAGAACACCAGGTAGGATACTGGTGTGTAAATGGTAGATAATCAGAACTGCCCCAGGGTAGATTAGTCTGGACCCATGTGGTCGCGAGACTATAAGGTATGAGTGTGGTGTAGGGCATGGATGTCCTTAGTAATCAGTGAGTATTCTTAGTATCCCTATAGATTTAGTGGTGTTTCTGATAATATGAGCTTGTATATTGCGAGTTCCCCATCCTCAGGTAGGTACCCAGGTGCCTGGATAGATGGTCCTGAGGAGGGAGGTGGTTACGTTTTGGCTGGGTTAGAGGGGCCCCTAGGGGCGGATCCCATCTAAGCAGAAAATCTGGCCATTACATCTGGCGTAGTCGTCTGTTTATGAATCCTGTGTGACCTGCCATGTGCTTGGATTGTTTCCCATGTGTTGTGGGGGAGTGCCCTGAACGCCAGTTACATCTGGCGTAGTCGGCTGCTTACGAATACTGTGTGTCCTGGCCATGTGCTTGGAGAGGTTCCCATGTGTTGTGAGGGAGTGCCCTAAACTCCAGTTCCATCTGGCGAAGTCGTCTGTTTACGAATCCTGTGTGACCTGCCATGTGCTTGGAATGGTTCCCATGTGTTGTGAAGGAGTGCCCTGAACGCCAGTTCCATCTGGCGTAGTCGACTGTTTACGAATCCTGTGTGACCTGCCATGTGCTTGGAGAGTTTCCCATGTATTGTGAGGGAGTGCCCTGATCGCCAGTTCCATCTGGTGTAGTCTTCCGTTTACGTCTCCTGTGTGTCCTGGCCATGTGCTTGGAGAGGTTCCCATGTGTTGTGAGGGAGTGCCCTGAGCGCCAGTTCCATCTGGTGTAGTCTTGCAGTTTATGTAGCCTGTGTGACCTATGGGCTTGAACAGTTGCAGTGTGAGGAGATTGCAGTACATCATGGCATTTGACTTACGCAGGGTGGAAGAAATGGTTTTCATTTTGGTGTTTGAACTGTCAGGGTTGAAGGATGACATTACGTGAAGGAGCCAGTAACATCTTTGTGATGGTCCAATTGTACAAATGTGTGTAAAAAATGCTTTTAAATTGCCCATTATATTGCTTGCTGCATCTGCTTATGCTGTGCAATGTGAAATGTGTTCAATGTAATATGATTTGTGGAGTTCTTTGTTAATAGCCCCTTGTAAATATGGCTTGTGAATAGCGCCATGTAATTGTGGCTTGTGAGGAGCATGTTCTCATTCTGACTTGCTGTGTTCCTTGTGAATTGCGCCTTGCATATATTCCTTGTGTGGAGCATGTCATTTTTTGAACTTGTTGACTTTCATTGTAAATATGGCTTGTGAATAGCGCCATGTAATTGTGGCTTGTGAGGAGCATGTTCTCATTTTGCTTTGCTGTGTTCCTTGTGAATTGCGCCTTGGTTGTATTACTTGTGAAGAGCTTGTCTTGTAAATATGGCTTGTGAATTGCGCCATGTGGTCATGGCTTGGACAGGGCATGTTATCATTACGTTAGGCAGGAGAGAGCTGGATCTCTTTCGGGTGCTTGGGGATAACGTTTTGAAGATGTGCGTACATGTTCTGTGAAAACGTGGAGAGTTGTTATCTTGAATTTCCCATGTACTACGGTCATTGGGAATGATTTTGTTTGAGCTGCCAAAGGGTTAATATCTTGAATTGAGATGGCAGTATTTATTTTAACATGCTGTTTAACATGCATGGTTATTTGAGCTGACTATAAAAGTCAGTGAGTGTTTTGATGGTTGATTGGTTTCTGAGTCTGCCTATGTGCTTTGTCAGCTTCTTGATGGAAAGGTAACATCTTGTGCTGAGCGTAGGGCTCTGTTCAGTTAACATTCTTTTTGAATTGCGTCTACGAATTTGTGTGGGTTTGCCTTGGAGCTGATATTTCATGTGTCTGACTCTTGGAGGTCGGTAAGTTATAAATCAACCAGTCGGATTGAGATAAGGGTTTGCACGGAGAAAGCAGTGTTCTTTTAAATGTGCTACTTAATATGCATCCACAGACGTGTGGAGAATTATTTTTGAATGCATGTTTGAAATGAGTGAAATATTAGAAGATGGCCCAGTTGGTGTGCGCACGCTACGGGCTGTTTTCATTAATTATTTCTTTGAGGGTTTTCCATCTAGAAAGGAATGTGCTGGCCGGTGTTTTGCAATGATCACAGGTTGAGAATAATAAATCTTGCCCAACAGTGCACAGTAACATGTGCTTTTAATTAGTGACAGGCAACCGTGTGCTTTTAAAACAAATGTGTTCTCATTATTATTTTTCCCTGATGCAAACTGGACCTTTTTTTTTTCAAATGTAGTTGTTTTAATATGCAGCAGTCCAGCATACGTTAGTTAACCCACTCAGTTGGAAAATAAATGGCTGTTTGATAATATATGAATTTGGCCCTTTTCCTAGGTTGAATTGAAGGCTTGCACAATAAATTGTGCTGCAATGCAAAATTAGATGTTGCCCCTGGTTGAAAAACATCAATGATGAAATGTGTTTGCATTTTATGTTATTTTAACATTATTTTCCCTTTAAACAGCTGCACGTATATTGTGATTTCGTTTTTTATTTTTTGGATGATAGTGTGTATAGTTAGGGTGTAGCAGAATATATTGTTCTATTTTGATTAAAAATGATAACTATGTGCTATGTGTCCCTTACATTAGTTTAATTTGCATTTAGTTACAAGGCTCGCCTATGTACTTTGACAAGCTGTTGATAGAAAGGTAATACCTTGCATGGTAAAAGCAGTGTTCATTAAACATGCTGCCTGATATATATATGTGCAGAGAAATATTAAACCCAACAGTCCATGATAATTCGTTTTTTCAAATGCAAAATGCATAGTCTTGTGTGCAGAAGCAAATTGCCCCTTTCTGTGTGTTGATCTGCATGCTAAATAAATGCCCATGTTTCAAATGTCTTGCCCTCTAGTTGAATTAATTAGACAAAAGTGTTTTTTAGAAAGTGGAGCTTTTAAGTAGCAGTACACTGTACCAGAATTATTTTAAATTGCTTGCATATGACTGTGTTCCATATTTGAATTTGCTTTCATTAGTTAGAGAATCAGGCCTGGGAACAGCTTACAAAGAATGTGTTTGTCGACCTTGGCAGACCAGCTGGTTTGTGAAGGCGGGGTTTTTCCTCTGCAGGCTCCGAACACTACCTGTCTTGTTATGATTGGCTAACATCCAATTTTGTTCCGCGGACGGTCTGTTTATGTAAGGGGGGGTCAACTCGCTCCTCCTGACTGTCGGCGCAGACAGCGTCATTGCCTGCTGATAAGGGATTCTTGCACATGCAGAGTAGTTGGCAGACTCTTGGCCCTTGGAGTTAGTTCGATACAGTAGGCCTGGGTAGGCTTCCCTGATTAGAGACTAGAGATGCTTGGATCGAGTGCTTGGCAATGCCTTCCCCTTGCAGTGAGATCAGCCCTTGGCAGTGATTCAAATTACTTCACACTGTAGCCTGGCTCCTGCGTATTCTGAAGGGAGGGGCTGTCTCACAGAGGATTAGGGTATGACTAGGCCCTTCTGGCTGTGTATGTAAAAATTAGATTTTGCCCAAACAAATTTAAAAGTATATGATTTTAATTATGTCTTGACTTTAGAAGAATGTTTTTAATTAATTAAGTTTTTTTTTTTTGACAATGAAAAGCACTTGGGGTGCTTTTTAAATGGAAAATTTTATCCTGCAAGATTAATGATACTTGTTTTCTTGTCCTAGGTTGCTGGGTTGTGGTGTTCGGTGTGTGCGTCGGCCCACCCCCCCTCCCACTCCCGTTATTATGTTAGTTTTTTATTTTCATGTTTTTATGTTAGTTTATTATTTTTGGAAGATGGAACCAGACCAGACCGGATTGGTGGTGGATCAACGGCGGAGGACGTGCTTCCTTGCTACCGGATCTAGATGCAGGGTGGTGACCTACACTGATATTCCAAAAAAAATGGACTGCCCAAATTTCCCCTGTGCTGAACACTGACTGAGCTCGTCATGAGCCTGGAAGGGGTTAATTATATTACAAAGCCAATAATATTCTCTTCTTGGATTTTGATAATGTTTCCCGCAAAAGGATTTTGTTATACAATTCCTTGGCCTGCATTATTCCCATGTTTTTTTTTTTTTTGCAATCACTACGAACAGGCCCCACTTTTAAACAAAAAGAAATATTTTCATGGTTTTGATGTTTATGAAGTACTATCTTTGCTTTTTAGGATGCAGTCACCTATTATAGTTTTCCTGTTTTCTGCAAAACAGTTTTTGCCAATGAAGGACAATTTTTTTAAATGGTGGTACACACATGTGTTCCACAGTGTGATGGAAACTAGGTGTTAACTGTTTTGTGCTTTTATGTATGCACCACGTTTAGATATATTTTAAATGCTTAATGCTACACCAGCTATCTTGTAGGAATGGGGTTGTCTTTATTTTCCTGTTATTACACTTTCACTTTGCTTGATCCAAGGGTGGTTACCCTAGACTTTAGGTTGTCCTGGGAGGTGTGTCCTTTAGTATGATTATTATTAATGTTTGCCCAGACCTTGAGAACAATTTGTCATGTTTATTTCTCAGATTTCACCAAATGTTTCCTTAAGTTGACCAATGTCCGTAGGCCTCATTTAGGCCCATTGTTATTTTTATTCCACAAACAAGCCCCTACGCCAATAGATTTCATGAGTTATCATTAGCTTACGTTGACCAAAGTAGGTAGGCCTCATTTAGGCCCATTGTTATTGTTATTCCACAAACAAGGCCCTACACCAATAGATTTCATGAGTTATCATTAGCTTAAGTTGACCATAGTAGGTAGGCCTCATTTAGGCCCTTTTGTTGTTTTATCATTAGAAGTTGAAACACATTTAGTTCTTAAGTTGTCCGAAGTCGGTAGGCCCCATTTAGGCCCCTTGCTGTTTTCATTCAACACATAAGTCCCTACATCACTAGATTTCACCAGTTATCACTAGAAGTTGAGGCACATTTAGTTTGAGGATGCTTTGGATAGTTTCTGTTGTTATCAGATCCAATCTTAGATATGTTTCAGCATTCAAGTCAAGGGTGCTTTGATTTGTTTTCAGTTGGTTGTTAGATTTGTATTCCCTACATTAAGTTTCAGGTGGAATTTCTTTAAGTTGTCATTCATTTTAGAGAGTTTTTTGGTTTTTGATTTGTTGCTAGATTGTGTTGATGTTTGTTTATATGGATGTTATTGTTTATAGCTGTTCGCAAGATAAAGATCTAAGGGTGGAATGTAATGGCAGGGTTTTTGGCTCTATTTAGCAGTGATATAGACTTTAATCTTGCTCACATCTAGGATAGGTATTCTTAGCTTGTGTTGGCCCTTTTAAGCCCTTTTTCCAGACCTAGAAGAGGATAGCTGCTTAATATGATGATAGATCCCTTATTCTTGACTCTAATCTGTCTATTGCCTATTGGCTTTGACATACTTGCTTATAGTAGAGGTTGGATCCTGTGGTCCTGACTTTATGTTACACATTGGTATGGTTTATGTAGGTATTCTGACAGAGCTAAGGGGTATTTCATCCTTTTCAGGCCTACAGGCCTAGAACTAGAGGGACTCCATGTTGATGAAGCTGAGAGGCTTGCAAGGGTAAAGGTAAAGTTTATAGTTAAAGCTGTTGTTCGCTTGGAGAGAACCGGCTCAGGCTGGCCCTTATCGAAGGAATGTATTTTTCTCCACTCCGAAGACACAACTTCAGGCTGGCCAGCTGGGAACGTGTCCTTGGTACGGGGAGGTACAAGAATTTGGTGGGCGGCAGGTTACTGGCCGTAACTTTCCATGAAAGGACAAGCTTCCATATTAGCGAACTACAGGAGAGGAGGAGTGTTCATTCCAGCTTGTGTTCAGTCCAGCTTGTGTGCAGCGCAGCCTGGAGGTCAGCTTAGCTTGGAGTCAGAGCAGAGTACTACCTTTGCAGAGGAGAGAACAGGATGTCTGCTGGAGCTGCAGAATAGAGTGCAGTTCTGGAATGGAGAAAGAAGGCAGATGATTGCTGAAGATGAGGAGAGAGAGCAGTGCAGAGAGCATCAAAGAAGGCTGTCAGCTGGAGCAATTGAACTAGAGGCGTGGTGATGTGGTGAAGGAGGGAGAGACAGAGAGAGCCCTAATCCCACCAGAGGCAGAGAGAAATCTTCCTTCTAATAGGTGAGGTAGTCTGAACTAATCACACTTACATCTTAATCTTCTCTTTATTCCCTAGGCTTTTGTATTGCTAATCCTTTTCCTTGCAGCGGTGTGTTCTATCTATAGTCTTTGTCAGTTACATGTGGATGTGTCCATTATAATACAGATCTGTGTATGTGACTTTATTATTGTTACAATAAACTTCCCCATTAATTAGTGAATTAGTGTGTATGAGTTTTTTTATGATAAAGCTAGCCTGTCTTCTAACAGAAGGGAGTAGGAGCGCTTAAATCAAGGAATAACTCAATCACATAGTGTGTATATCTTTGTCCCCATACAGTGAGGGTAATCCCCTTTCCTAGTCAGGTATTACTGTTTGAACAGATGCTACCCCTGATCAGGTAAGTAATAGTGAATAATTAGGGAGATAGGAGACCTGCAACTAAGGGATAAAGTTAGTACACCATCCCATAATCCTGTAAACAGCGTCTTCTGTTCCAAAGCATAGGTAACCTTTTTCTCCTAGTCAGATGTTACAGCCAGAACAGATGCTGCCCCTGATCCGGTAAGTCTGAATAAATAGGAAGAACAGGGAGCCCTTGAGCTAGGGAATTGTTGACACTAAGTAATTCGGCTATCCCATAATATTATTGTAGTAGCAGACCCTTAGTGAAGAGACAGAAAACTGAAGGTGTTCATAGGAAAGTGGTCGTCATTGGTAAGTGGCGTTAGTGAGAGCACTGATTGCGGTCAGTGTGTATACCCACAGGATTGTGGCTTGTGTTAAGTGAGAGCACCGGAGGGATACGGTGCGGAGGCCTGCCAGATTGTAGGCCGTGTGTAAGTGAGAGCACCCAAGATTGAGGGGTCTGTAGGTCTGCTGGATTGCAGACCGGGTATAAATGAGAGCACTGGGACTGCAGACCCATGTGTGTAATGAGAACACCAGGTAGGATACTGGTGTGTAAATGGTAGATAATCAGAACTGCCCCAGGGTAGATTAGTCTGGACCCATGTGGTCGCGAGACTATAAGGTATGAGTGTGGTGTAGGGCATGGATGTCCTTAGTAATCAGTGAGTATTCTTATTATCCCTATAGATTTAGTGGTGTTTCTGATAATATGAGCTTGTATATTGCGAGTTCCCCATCCTCAGGTAGGTACCCAGGTGCCTGGATAGATGGTCCTGAGGAGGGAGGTGGTTACGTTTTGGCTGGGTTAGAGGGGCCCCTAGGGGCGGATCCCATCTAAGCAGAAAATCTGGCCATTACACATGAGAACAATTAAAACAAAGTAGGTGAAAATAACACGAGCACAAAAGATTGTGCACACATGTTTACCCCCCAAACAACAATGCGTATTTATGAAGTACATCAGTATAATCCCTTAACTAGTCTAGTTACCGGGGCATCCACTTTTCATGTATAATTCGAGAAATTAGCCGTGCTCAAAAACTTTCACCAGTTGGGTCCGAGTACAACCCTGTTTCCACCTTCGATTACCACGAAAAGGTAAGAAAAAACGGTCACCAATTAATGTAATTCATTGAAAATATAACATTTATAGGACGAGGTATTTTGCCTTCCTCCTGCAACCATGAGAATGCCTGTAACATTACACTAGTTAACAGCAGTTTAGAAAATTGTTTACAAATATTGTGCAAAATATCATTACAATCACATGTAAATAAGGTGGTAACAAATATCTTATTTTATAATTCGACACTCCTGTAAAATGGATGCCACTAAATGGGTTGGCATAGTTCTTCAGAAACCAAAAGGCAAAAACGTGTGCTTAAGATTTAAGCCTCTAGTCCATGAAGGCATTTCCTGTCATATTTTTTAGACATCCTTGATAATATACTGGTTATTTCTCATTTCAAATAACCAGGCTTTTTAAAAAACTAGAAAACACTTTTTTACAACACCATTATTTGTGCCAAATCTGAACTAAATTTTCAGAATATTCAGTTTTTCCTATGTTCTAAAGATTTGTTAACAAAACTCCTGGCGAGGGCCAAGACCACAATTTTGATGCTGAGAGGAATGACCAGGTTGGGATTTTAGAGTGATTCTTTAAGCTATTGGTAGCAGTTCCACTGCATTGATCAGCATCTCAGTCTGAAGCTTCACTATGTTGCAGAGATTTACCCAAGTAAGGTCAGCCACATGTCCTCTAGGAGATCTCCATTAGCGAAGGGGCTTACCAGAAGATTGATCCACACGGAGATCACATCTTTCAACCCTCGCTTCTGGTTGGAGATTACAATGTATCTGTGAGGGTTCCAAGGAGCCCAACAGATTGCGGTGGCGAGCAACTGTAACTGTAAGACAGGATACCTACTTGGATTCGTAAAAGCAGTAGGAGTGAAGGTACTAGGAGCAGCCACAGGGCTCATATTTAAGGACCCGCAGCAGAATCTGTGCGAGGAATGACAATAGAGAGCTTCAGAGGTGCCTGACTTCAGAAGTAAAGTTAAAAGAAGCAAGAAGGACATCTGTGGCAACAAGTGTCTTGCTCCCGCTCAGCAACAGAATAAAATAACCGTGACAAGGCTACCTGCAACCTTCTTCCACTCCCCACACCCTACACCTCAAAAGACTACCACCACCCACAGTCTGAGATTCAAATCCTAGGGTGAAGACATACACCTACAAAGAACGTAGCAACAACCAACCAATTGAGGTTAAGGCTTTCGCAAGCAGGTGCACATTCCAGTCTTCGGCGCCAACGTCACAAAGCAGGGCCACACTTCACCTGTGCATGCTCCTGCATGTGTGTCTTGACCAGATAACGATGATGGCAAATCAGGGACTCTCATCGCCCGTGGCTTTATATGACTAACAGCAGCCCACGAGGGCAGTTTCCAATGCCGCATCGGATAATGGTAAATGACCACACAGTCCGCAATGCATGGCAGCCTTGCAGCACATTCAAAAGCTGCACCAACAGCGAGGGGACGCGCTCCACCCTGGAATAGGGCGCGCTCCACCCCGGAGAGGCACAGAAAGTTAAAATAGAGACACATGGCACAGGTATAGCACGCAACTCACTAGTCTTGTGCTTTAGTAGGGCTGTAACCTGCTGCCCATTCACTTCCCGGATTCGATGTACATCAGGGATGTCAACTCCATTCCCGATTAGTACATGTTGCAAAATGATGCGCTGCTATCAGTTCCTATCAATTAAACACTGCCTGTCTCTTTAAAGTAACTACTGCCAAATTCCACATTAATACAATGCAGCAAGTTTGCTTGAAATGTTTCAGTTTCTTCAAAGTGCACACTGCTGGTAAACATAGTTTGACCCAGCCGCAATTTCATTCAGATGCCTGAATGACGGGACGGGCTCACGAACAGCGGGAGGGGGGACGGGCTCACGGACAGCGGGAGGGGGAGCGGGTTAACGAGGTACACGGACAGCGGGAGGGGGGGCGGGTTAACGGGCACACGGACAGCGGGATGGGGGCGGGTTAACGGGCACACGGACAGTGGGAGGGGGGGGGGGGGGAACGGGATAGAAATATGCTGCTTACCTGCTGGCTCTTGGAAAGTTAAATCGCGTGGCCCACCCCTGCAAGGCACACGTTGGAAATGCAACCAAAATGCCGATACAAAAAAATAAAAATAACATCCGCCCACCGCCGGAATGACGTCACAAAGGGGCGGGATGAGAAAAATTCAACGGAACGCCCATGAGTCGCCTCGGAGAATGACGGACGCCTCTCTCTTCCAATGGCTAGCCTCCATTTATGGAGCTAGCCAATGGAACAGAGAGGCGGAACAAAGGCCCCATACTGTAAACAAAAGTTTTCACCTGCGCCGAAAAGCTGCGCGGTGCGCAGCTTTCGACGAGGCGAACCCTAAAGAGTAGTTCCCTCAAAGCGAGCAGTAGAAGGACACAAGTAAATGGGCTCTGTGCCTGGGGAGGAACAGACACAAGATGGACAAGGTAAGCCATTGAATAAAAAGCAAGCAAATGAGAGTGACAATAATGTTAAACAAAGGTAAGGAATGGGTGGGCATTAAGCCCACTGTAAGATCTGATAGGCTGACAATAGGTATTTTCCAAACAGACAGCTCACGCTGTCTGGAAGGCTCGACCTATACATTGGCGTAATTCTGTGACAGTAGCAATGCTGTTATAAACAACACTGTTCTGGAGAACAAAGTCACGAAATACTGCAACAAAATAACAAAGGAGAAAAAAATGTCTCCAGAATAATTCTAGAAAACAATAGAACTAAACTACAGTGCTAGAAACGTGTTTTTCTAGGCCAATTAGCCAGAGAATAATACTTTTGGTGTATACTGTCAGTGAGCCATAAACCAAATAATGCTCCAGAACTCTGTGCCAATAAAAAAGTTCAACAAGAATAACACGAGGAGAGATATTATTGCTATGATAATCATTTCATAGCGCGTCTCACTGCCACCTGTGTGATCTTGACACAGCAGAGCTGTATCAAGGTTCTAAAATAAACAAAGAAAATGTCACCCCATCTATTGGTTTAGTTGGCTTATTGGGCTGCAATTGGATCCTCGGGCTCCAGGGTCCCAGTGCCACTGCACCTGCTGCACTATTGGTAGCTACCTCTCTCGAGTTAAGCACTAGTCATTCTCTTCGCTAGCCTATACTCATAAAAACTGGACTTCTTTGTAAAAAGGCATTTTAGTTTCTATAACATCGGTGATTAACACAGTCGCGTCCGATGCTGGTAAGGGCGGTGAAGCAGTGGGGAAGTCGACAGACTATGGAAAAGGATTTATTTGTTTTATTCCCCCATTTCCATTGTCTGTCTAATCCCCCTTCCTCACCTTGCCCCTGCCCAACCACGCTTACCTGCACTGGCCGCCACTTGATTAATAGTGGCCCAGATATGAAAAGAGCCTGTTCCAGAAGGTGGTGGATTGCAGTTGAAAGATCTGCTTTCTTGCCACACTCAACACAATTGTGCAACCTCCTGGAACTTATGCCACGAAGATGAGACTGTTCCAGTGGGGATTTAGCCAAGGGTGACTGCGGAGATGCCTTGACCAGAGCTGCAGCATGCCCGCCGGTGCCTGGGATCCCCTTGTGGCCTTTACTTTCATGAGGTACATCATACTGTTAACCCACATTGGGGCTGAAGCCTCACAATTGCTGCTCAGCTCAACTTGAAGATGCTGCAGACGCTGCTTTACTAAAACAAGATCCTGCTCAGGAGTGAGGCCAGCTTATGTAACTACACCTCCATAGCTGACCCTTGGAGGCCCGTCTCCCTTTTTATGGTAGAGCTTGATGCTCCCCCCCTTTACAGTAACCACTGAAGGTATGAGACCTGAGTCTATCATCCCTTCTGAATCTGATTCTCTGGGTTGGTGGCCTGTTGCCCAGCACTTCAGCTATGGGCCATGTTATACCACTAGGCGCCATTAGCAACTGTTCCCAAGCATCATGAGCTTGAGTTGTCGCATGGTTCCTACTTTCTTAGTATGGCTTGGTTTCGGCAACATGAGCTTCAAAACCATGGGGGACTGAGTCCACACACACCATCAGAATATGTTGACCTGGTTCCTGGCTAGCTCACAGTGCGCCATCTGGGCCCATAAACTGACAGGGCACCGGACGGTGTGTTTTGCAACCTTAGAACATGACAATCCTAATTCCCCCAAAGAAATCATGGAAACAATTCTGGCCCTTTCGTTTGTAACTGGCTTTTCAAATATTTATTGATTCAACTTTAGTCTTGTGTAAAATATATGTGCAGCAATGATTAATAGAATGAAGCAAACCACTGTCACCAGCACGACAAGAATGGTGAAAAGGATGAATAATTCAACCATTGTACAATTGCATTAGATTATATGACTGTACATAATTGCACTCCTGCCTACTTTGCCAATCCTTATGAGCCTAGGTCTGCTAATCGGCCAGATCCCCCAGAGTGGTCTAACTCCCCATTTATCTGTGTGTGTGTGTCTGTGTGTGTGTGGGTGTGTGTGTGTGTGTGTGTATATCATACGTCAGCCAGGACTGACACAGAGCACGCCGCCGTCCTTCTCAGGATAGGGATGGGATCCAGCTGGGCTACAATTCAGGCTCAGAGTGACCACGACAGTCCTGCAGAAATGCTCTTCTGCCTAAGCAAGGGCTCAAGCGGTTTATATATTAAACTAAATCCATGCATTCAGCACCTGAGCTGCGGACTGGCCACATCTTGTTTCTTCTACCCACCCAGGGCTGTCGCCTAAAAGACAAGAATCCATAAAATAGCTTGCTCAGAGCACGGGGACCTTGTACTTAGGGGCTCATTATGATTGCGGATCTTCCGCATCCTCCGGGCCGGCGGAAGCCACCGCCGGCCCGGAGGATGCGGAAAATCCGCAGCGGACCCACCAAAGACCCACCGCCACATTAGGATGGCTGGTGGGTCCTGGTTTCCGTCCGCAGCTTTTTCTCCGCGGTTGGCTTACAACCGCGGAGGAAAAGCACTAATCTGGTGATGGTGTCTCTCAGACACCATCCGCCAGATTAGTATGTGCCTGCAAACATGCTTTTCCGCGGCGGCTTTTCCGCCGTGGAAAAGCATGTGTAAGTTCACTGCGGGAGCCCGTTGCGGGCCCCCTAGGTGAAGGGGGGGTGGAGGGTGCACATGGGGGGTACCTATGGTACCCCCCTGCATTTGTATGCAGAAAGCGGCAGGCACCGCACGGTGCCTGCCTCTTTCTGCATGCAAATGCAATGCGTGCATTTTTAACATTGCTGCGGGTGCAGCTTGAAGCCGCACCCGCCGCAATGTTAAAATAGAGGATGTGACCGCCACCCTGGCGGTCACATCCTAATCGCACAGGAGAGGACTCCGCAGCCCATGCGGACGTCCCCTCCTCCTCAATGATTGCGGACGGACGCAAGTCCGTCCGCGATTATAATCGGCCCCTAAGTGTTTTAGTGACGATGGTGTGCCTACGAAGAAATGTACATTCAAGCAATTCTTTTATGAGTCCTCTGATGTGCCAGCCAAATGAATTACAAAGGTCACTGTTTAAAAAGATGTCAACTTTGGACGTGAATATGAAAAATGGAAGTGTTTGTACCCAGGGCCTATGCACAACACACCAGAGTGAGACCTCACACCTTCCACCATCACCACCTTACACTGGACCTCACCTAGCTGCTCCAATGACTATCACCTGGTTTGGTCCCAGGCCTTCCTACCAAACCTGGCAGAGCCACAGAGATAGTAACACCTTCACAGGGAGCAAACATGGACAGTAAGTGCACTGAACACTGGCTCAAAGAGCAGTGACTGTGAGGGGGATTGTAGCTGCTCAGTGCACAGATGTAGCGTACCGACTGTGATTGCACAAGCCTATTATAAGTGCCACAAAATATATTGCAGCTACAATACCTCCGGGTCTAGCCAGCACTATATAAAACTCAAATAAATAAATAAATTCATATTGACTTAATAATAATGTCTTACATATTTTTTCGAACAGAATAACACTACTTTAACATTACATGTGGGTGATACATGTGCTGTATGAACTTGCCCACCTTCCAAGTGAAAGACTTAACTGTTTGACCCTTCTATCCCTTTGAAGGTCAAATCATAAGGAGCACGTGGCATTTCAGTGAGGTCTCAGTAGAGCCAGGTTCCTGTGTTTCAAGGACAGCAGCCATGCTTTTCACAAGGATTGCCTGAATGCAGTTGGGACAAAGAGGGGGCGATTCACAGAACTAACGAGAAAAAATCCTAAACTTACTACTTTTAGTATTCACAGAAGGCATTTAGTAGTAGTAAAGTTAGGATTTTGTATTAAGTTTGACTTAAGACAAACTTTAGACAGACTTAAGACAGACTTAAGACAGACTTAAGACAAAATCCTAACTTAAGTCTGTCTTAAGTCTGCCTTAAGTCTGGCTTACGTTTGTCTGAAGTCTGTCTTAAGTCTGTCTTAAGTCTGTCTTAAGTCTGTCTAAATGCCTTCTGTGAACACCAAAAGTAGTGAGTTTAGGATTTTGTCTTAATTTAGTTCTGTGAATCGGGCCCCCAGCTCCCGGAAAACTAGCCTGACACTGGGAACGAGTTTGTGACACCCAGTGGCCAAGTGGCCCAGGCAAACAATGCAAATCCTCTCCTGTTATTTTGAATCCAAGGTCATTTGAAAGATGCAGCATATAAAGATGTGTACTTCTCAAGTGTCCCACCAAAGCAGTCTCTTTCTGGTCCCTCTGTAGACTTCGCACACCACCTTTGGGTGGTTCTAGCTCCTCTTGAGTGGGATCATCAGTTACTATTTGGGTACTTTTGTAGGGTATAGTTGTATGTCTTTTTGGGCCACAGATTATTTTGAGGTGTTGTCTTCTGTTCTGAAAACTAAAACAGGAGTGCGGTCTCAAAAACAAGTTAATATTTAGGATCTATTTGTTTACCATTTCCTTTGGATTACCTACACAGTAGTCTACATACAACTGGTAGTCCGAGGCACTTCTGGATTGAGCCTGCAATAGGTCCACTATAGAGTAACATTCTCCTGTTTCTGTTACAGGTTTCTTAAAGGACTCCTGTCTCAAGCTGACCCCCGAAGCCTATTAGTCTTGAGTGCCTGGGTATGTAACATGTTCAGACCTATTGCATGAGGGCTGCGCGCCCATGCGATCTGTGCAAGACCCCTCAGCTTTGAGAAATGTACAGGTCGGTGCAAGGAAGCACCCTTCGGTACATTCTGGTATGGAACAGCAGGCATCACCTCTGGTCACCTTCACAGCTAGGAACAGGTTGGTATTATCAAGAAATTTCTGGTCTTTGTATCAGTGCTTGATTTGTACAAGAACAAGTACCAGTACCCAAAGCTCAGCTCAGAAGCCTACGGCCCGTACCTGATAATTTCAAGACTGAGTAGCCTTAAATCCACCTCATGCCTCTTTAATCCATGACTGGAGACGTCCTCCTCGTTTTGTCACTCTTGCAGGTTCCTCCTTTCTCCTTCTACGATGGTTTTTCGATCTTTCTCTTGCCCCGCGCTTCTGCTTTGTTTTTCCCTCTCTTTCTATCTGTAAGTGTCTGATGAGGACAAAACATGTGCTGGTCCCCAAAAATTAGGGCCCGTGCCCCCTCACAGCTCAAATTAAGCACTACTATGTATACTGAATCTGGTTCGGAGCCACAACTCATGCTGTCCAAACAGAACTCTCCCACGTACAAGAAGGTATTTAAGCCTGCCTAAAATAGCTGTGGAAATAAATATGACAGCATGCCTTCTGTTTTCAATGAATGGAATCCTAGGGTCCGATTCACAGAAGTAACTTAAGACAAAATCCTAAACGTACTACTTTTGGTATTCACAGAATTCCCTTACTACTTTTGTTATTCACAGAATGGATTTACGACTACTAACTTTATGTCCGCACTCGCGCTGGAGCTTCCGGCCCGGGGGTGGGGATTTACCCATGGCTGAAATCTCCGGGCCCGATTCACAGAACTAACTTAAGACAAACTCCTAAACTTACTGCTTTTGGTATTCACAGAAGTTAGGATTTTGCCTTAAGTTTGTCTTAAAACAGACTTAAGACAGATTTAAGACAAAATCCTAACTTAAGTCTGTCTTAAGTCTGTCTTAAGTCTGTTTTAAGACAAATTTAAGACAAAATCCTAACTTCTGTGAATACCAAAAGTAGTAAGTTTAGGATTTTGTCTTAAGTTAGTTCTGTGAATCGGGCCCTCCACCTCTGGGCCGGAAGCTCTGCCTCTGGACCGCAAGCTCTGCCTTCAAGCTGGAAGCTCAGCCTCTGGGCCAAAAGCTCCGCCTCCAGGCCGGAATTTCATGACCGAGTGCGGACGTAAAGTTAGTAGTCGTAAATCCATTCTGTGAATACCAAAAGTAGTAAGTGTATTCTGTGAATACCAAAAGTAGTAAGTGCATTCTGTCAATACCAAAAGTAGTAAGTTTAGGATTTTGTCTTAAGTTAGTTCTGTGAATCGGGCCCCTAATTTTCTGTCCTTTCTAACACCATGCCTCATGGTGGCCTGGAAAACCTCAGACACTGATAAGCCCCCACCACCCACGCCAAAAGCTTTGGAATCATTCTTGATAACAAGGTTGACATGACAGCCCAGGTCAATGCAGATACCTCCACCTGTTTCCTCATCCTGATGATGCTGCGAAACATCTTCGAGTGGCTCCCAGAAAACACCAGGAAAACAGCCACAACGGGCATCACAACCAGCAGACTTGACTTCGGCAACACATTCTACACCGGACTCACTAAAGAGCTCCTGAACAGGCTCCAAACCATCCAAAATGCTGCAGCATGACCCATCCTCAACAAACCATGCTGCACCCACATCACACCACACACAAGGAACGTCAATGGCTCCCCATAAACAAGCACCCTCACTTCAAACTCCTCATTTCAAACTTCTCTTATGCACAAAAAAACACCACACAAGAAAGGCCACTCGTATACACTTCCACCAACCCTCCAGGCACCTCTGCCCAGATGCACTCTCACTAGCACATGTACCCCGCATACATAGAAACAGAGCCCCAAAGCATGGAACGACCGCCCCAGCGCATCAGAGCCTTCTCATCACTTCTCGAGTTCGTCAAGGAGGGAAGACCTGGCTTTTCAAATAAATCTCCTTGGTGTCCACCACCTACCCACCTGCGAAGCGCCTGGATACCCTCACGGGTATTTAACATGCCATTCAGATATACATAAGATCAAAATGCCAAGCCATGCAAGTGTTTATCAGTGACCAGAGTATTTATTACTGTTGCAACAAAAAAGAAGAAAGATGTCTTCCACTCTCTGTTGTTGTGCAGTAGGAGGAGCCTGTAAGAGGAGGCATGTGTGTTAACATAAAACCACAAATATTCAGCACTGTTAGGTGCATTGAGTTCTAAACCAAGACACTACAGCAAATTCAGCCACTGCTTGTCAAGATAATTCATGTTGTGTTCGTTGCTCTCCCATATTCTAGGACTTATTTAGATATTTAATGCAACATATTACACCTTTAATAATAAGATGCTTTTGTCTCAAATACCTCAAACAGGGCAGTGCAAATGTTCAGTCCAGCATGCAACTGAATTAGTAAGATCTCCAACTGCACAGACCAAGCAACATTGCTTGCAATCAAATACACAAAATACCAATCACACTCAAACTCAAAAACAAAACAACACAACAGCTTACTTGTTTCAACATTAAACCACAACTCCTACAACGAGTGAGCTTGTCTCCGCTGACAGCGTGCTTAGTGACCCCAGCGAGGCATTAAAACAAAATAGAATACATTACATAGCATAATATGAAACAATGAAACAAAGAAACAGCACAACAAAACAAACACAAAATAACACACTGTCTTACATGTTCCCTTTTTAAAGCAAGACTCATAAGCTGAGTGAGCGAGCCTCTGCTCGTAGTGCGCTTGGTGTCTCCAGTGAGTTAACACAAAACAACACGCAAAACACACATAATATGTAACTCATTGTAACGCAACTCAGAGAATACAGAAATAAACACAATACAACCCACCGGCTCATTTAATCCAGTCTTGAACTGTTGCTCCTGCACTGAGTGATTGAGCCTATGCGAGCGCACTTGCTGCTTCTAGTGTGATATTAACATAATATACCATGGATAGCACAGCAGAATATTACACAATACAACACAGCACGCAGCAGAAGATAATAAACATAAAACAGTGCAATGCGACAGGCAGAAAACATAGCGTTAGATAACATAACATACAACATATCAAATAAATTGTATATTCCCATTGCATTTTTATAGCGCATGTTCATGTTCATGTTCACCTAGAGTATCTATTTGTGCTGGACACCAACTGTACGGTAGTCTTTGTATCGACTTGGAGAGGATGAATGGCTGATTTGTGTATGTGGCCATTATTTCATACCGATCTATTTACTGAACCCTCAGACCCAGCATAAGGCAACATATAGCGCCATATAGAGTTGCACACATTCTATGTCACTTAACCTGATATAACAAAGAAGCTATGTGTTTTTGCCACATTACAGCTTCACATCAGAGAATCAACGTGTAATTATTGACAGCGAAAACAATATTCAACACATTTGGCAACATTGTGTGCATGTTTCTGAAGAAAGAGAATAGAAGCATTTTAAAAAAAAACGTTCTCGCCAAACTCCGGGGGCTCTCCTATGGCAATATCACCCCTCTAGATATGGGCTTCGTCTCAAATATCGGCCAAATGTTTGATTTTTCGTTGGTTTGTTAAATGATGTTGTATGAGTTTGCAGGTCAGTTTGCACTTCCCTATAAACGTTGCCTGTTTCGTAATGGCATGTAGTTTACGCACATGAACCCTATATTTCAGTCTGAACACTGGGAAAAGACGCCGTGGCTGGCGCAGGGGTAGGAGGGGGGTGGGGGCTCGCAGGGAGACGGTGCCAGCTTCCCAGAGGAGGCTCTCGGCGCAGGGCCCTTCTCTCCGACCCTCAGGGGGTCAAACAGGCCTCGGTACCTCCACCCCGTGTGCGCATTTGTCGGAATGACCCCTGCGCAGCCTCACCTCTCGAGGGTCTTCCAGGTGAGATGAGCCTCCTCAAACATCTGCCAGGGCCTGGAGGTGGCAGGAGGCTGCCTCCCTCCTTCACCCCAGATCTTTGCTCTCTTCAGACAGCGGTGTTGTCTTTACTTCAATGTCCTTCCGGGGTGATGGGTCAGGCAGTCCATGCTTTCTTCACCCTCCCTCCTGCCGGTGTTGCTGTCTTCCTTTGAGCTTCAGCTGCTCTCTTCTCTTTTTTTTATGTTTGAAAGCTTTATTGAAATAAAGAATTAGCAATACAATAAGGTGACAACAGCAGAATAAAATGAGAAAGGGCAATCATAGGAGAATAAAATTAAGTTAGCTGATGGCACAATGAAGAAACAAAGCATTTTAAGATTTTTAAGGGAGGGGAGGGAGGGGAGGGGAAGGGAAAATTGGAGTAATATAAAATACAGTTAAGGCTACAATATAAAAATAAATAAAGTAAGTGATGGCAAATAGAACATTAAACGGACGATTAACCAATAAATGTACGAATTAAAAACATTATTAAAATATGAGTAAACAACAAGAAAAAAGAAAAACTTTCAATAGTGAAATCTGAAGTATGAACTTACAAGTAGAAGTACAAACGCTCAAGGGGGTTTAAAATTGTCAGAGGTCAGTGAAGTGTATTTCTTTTTGGTGGATTGATCTAAGTAAAGGGTGAGAGGTAACCAGTAGAGTTCAACATTTCGAGGGGGTTTGCAGGAGGATGCAAAGGCAACATCCAATCTGTGAGAGTGACATACTAAATTCCACCAGGAAGTTATGGTAGTTTATTCAGAGATTTCCAATTGGAGGCAATATGTTGGAGTGCAAGGGCTAAAAAAGGTCAAAAAGACCACATGAATGTGGGGGGGGGGGTCCAAAGACTCTGAAAGGCTACCCAGAAAAAACAAAGAGGTAGAAAAAGAAATAGAGAAGTTAAAAATATGGGAGATGCGGGACCACACTTGTACCCAAAAGCGGCGAACAGAAGGACAGAGAAAGAAAAGATGATAAAGATCAGCATTGGGAGCATCACAGGTCCAGCAATTGGCTGTAGACGAAGAGAGGAAACGAGAGAGAGAAAGAGGAGAGAGATAGAGTCTGTGATAGAAGAAGAATAAGGATTGAGTAAGAGATGCAGTGCGAGAGGTCTTCAAGGATTTAGCCCAAAGTTTGTCCCAAAGGGAGGTCGGCCACGAACAGTTTAAGTCTGTTTCCCAAGAAAGTACCAATTTTGATTTGGGACGAGCAGGGTCAGGAGCTGAGAAGTATCGATAAATAAGAGAAGCCTTAGGAATAGTAAAGAGAATGGTGAGCAAAGAGGAAAGTGAGGTGGGGAGGTCATCCGAGGGTAAAGAGTAGTATCGATCAAGAACGGTGTCCATGAGAATGTAATATTTCTTTGCAAACGACGAAGGACAATGAAACTGGGCTTGAAATTGGGGGAAGGAACGAGGAGATGAACCGTCAAAAAGATGGTGAACCCATATGATATCTTTCGATCTCCACGAAGCCCAGGCAATAGGTCTATTCCATATTAGAATAGATGAATTATACCAAATGGGTGACAACAAAAAGGATTCACGAGAGACAGAGGTCTTGGAAACCAAGGGTCGCAAAAGAGAGGAGGTATGTTTGAATAATGGAGGGTTGAGACAAGGAGCCTTGGCAGTAAAGCGTATCACATCATGAAAGGAATAGGGAAGCAATAACTCTCGTTCAACCGATAACCATAGAGGAGCAAAAGGAGTTAAATCTTGTGATAACCAACGGGAGGACGCCAAGATATTTTATTTTCGTACTGTTCCAAGCAAAGCCGGTGGAAGCAAAGAAATGTGGATGGCAGAGTTTAGTTATAGGAAGGATCTCCGTCTTATCCGAATTTATTTTATACCCTGAGGCTTGGGAAAACTTTTCAAATTCATTCAATAAGGCAGGGACAGAAATACTTGGATCTGAAATGAATAAAAGTATGTCATCCGCATAAGCCGATAATTTAAGTTGATGCTCACCGTATGGGAAACCAGAAATAGATGGGTTGTTGCGGATAGAAGAGATGAAGGGTTCAAGTGCTAAAATGAAAAGGAGAGGGGAAAGAGGACAGCCCTGACATACACCTCGTTTAAGGGTAAAGGGGGAGGTAAGTTGACCATTAACAAGGCCCGATGCTTTGGGCATAGAATATATCAGAGAAACGTAGGAAATACATTTTGGACCAAAGCCATGCCATTTCAGTGAAGCCATCAGAAAGGACCAATCAACTCGATCGAAGGCTTTTTCCGCATCCACCGAGATAGCCGCAAGGGGGATAGAAAGAGAGGAGGCCTTGTTGAGAACATTGAGGAGGAGTCTGGAATTGTCTGAGGTGAGGCGGCCCTTAAAAAAACCACATTGTTCCTTCCCAATAAGGTGAGGCATGAATAGATCAAGACGAAGGGCTAATAATTTTGCAAAGATTTTATAGTCGACATTGACTAGGGATATTGGTCGATAGTTCTTACAGAATTTTGGATCACGCCCTTCCTTAGGTATGAGGCATATGGTAGCATCCTGAAATGAACCTTGAGCCAAATCGGCGGAGCAAAAAGATTGAAAAAGAAAAAGAAGTTTGGGTAAGAGAAGATCAGAGAAGTGTAGGTAAAATTCAACTGGAAAGCCATCAGGCCCCGGGGTCTTTCCCTTGGTTAGAGAAGACAGTGCCTTGGAAATTTCGGAGAGGGTAAAATCCGTATCAATGTCTGAGAAATTAAGTTTAGAGGTGTCTGGTTTAGGCAAGCCCTCAAAATATGAATGTAGGAGATCTGGGGTAGGGGGATTCTCAGGAGAATATAAAGTCTCATAGAAGGACTGAAACTGCTGTAAAATGTCCTTATCTGTGTGTAAGAGGACATTGGAAGGGGAATAGATAGAGTCTATGAGAGTCCTTTCTTTACGTGACTTTAGGTAATTAGCAAGCAATTTTCCCGATTTGTTGCGTCCTCCGTAATACCGTGCGCTACCTTGAAGGAGGAAGGATGAGGCCGAATCTGTAGTAAGTTTGTTAAATGCAATTTTAGCTTGAAGAAGCTCAGAAGGCATATGGGTTGGAGAGGAGGTATAAAATTGGTGTTCAAGTGATTTGATATGAGCAAGAGCAACCTTACGCTTTTGGAGAAACTTTTTCTTTTTTTTGGAAACAAAATCAATAATAAATCCATGGGCTGTGGCCTTGAGGGAGTCCCAAATAACATGGGGAGAGATAGCAGGGTCAGAGTTAAGCTGGAAGAATTCAGACGTGAAAGAGCGAAAAGAGGAAGAAAATAGAGGATCTGTAAGTAGAGAAGAGTTGAAACGCCAACGAGAAGATTTAGGGGTTGGAGGAGAAAGATCAAAATCAGTAACAATAGGGGAATGGTCAGAAATGACAATAGGTTCAATAGACGAGGATATAAGATTTTGAGATAAAGAAGAGGAAAGAAAAATATAATCTAAACGGGAAAAAGAGGCATGTGGTGGGGAGAAAAAAGAAAAATCTATAGTGTCTGGATGTATGAGCCTCCATGAGTCCACAAGGTGAACCTGTATGATAGTGTCGAGAAATTGTTTATGTGGTTTGTGGGGGGTGAAGCGTACAGAGGACTCGCGGTCCAAAAAAGGGTCAATGATTTGATTACAATCCCCGCCCAAAAGGAAGGAATCATCTTTATGTTGGATACATTTTGCAGTAATTACGGGTCAAAAAGAGGAATCAAAACCTGTAGGACCATAAACATTGAATAAAGTAAGCGGGATATTATTAATAAGCAATTTGACTAGAATCCAGCGACCCTCATCATCTTTGTCTTCAAAAATTACTTTATATTTGTGACGTTTGTGAATTAAAATAGCAACACCATTCTTTTTATGTGAGGCCGGAGAAAACAAAACATTGCCAACCCACAATCTTTTTAGTTTCAAGGATTCAACATCTGAAAGATGGGTTTCTTGAATGAGAGCAATATCAGGATTATAAGAGGAGAGGTGGGAGAGTACTTTCTGCTGTTTAATAGGATGATTAAATCCTTTCACATTCCATGAGATAACTTTGAAAATCACAACATATTAAACTGTTCAAAATTGAAAGGTGCAAGAACATACTGTACAAGTAATAAGTTAATCAGTAGCATAGTAAAAAATAAGATAACCATTAGAGTATTAGAAGAAAGAGTAAGGAAAAGGAGAAAAAGGGAAGAAAGGAAAAGGAATAGGAAAAAAGGAAGGGTAGATAGTGGAGAAGAAGGAATAGGATCTGAGAAAGGCAGAGAGGAAAGAAGAGAGAGAATGCATAGAAGACAGTACAAATCCATACAGGATGACTGTAGGAAACATACCTGAAGGGAGGGGAATACGAAGGGAGGTGGGGAAGTGGTGATGCGAAACAAGATGGGTAAACTAGGATCAGAAACACAGCAGCACCGAAACCTCACAGGAGTACAAAGGGTAACACATGGTGAAGGGGAAACTGAGACACATCTGTATGGGGAAGGAAAGAAAAAAAAACAACTAGATCAGGACCGCATTGCAGATATTCTAACCAATATGAGATAAGGCCTAAGTAATGCAGGGATCCAATATAAAGGAGGTCAAATTGAAAAACCGGTCAATGAAGTCAAAGAGCAAAACAACCACGATGGCCGCCTGATTCCACGGCTCCGCTGACCCTCTCGCCATTCTCCCGTTTTCCGCTTCATCCTGTTGTTCGTTCTTGCATCGCTTGCCGCCAGCGGAATCGGTAGGCGGCCCTGGTCATGCCGATGTGCCTCTTGGGTTGATCCCGGCAGTGGAAGTGCCGAAACGCCCTCACCTCCTACTGCTGCTTCACGGATGGGACCGGGTCTTTGTTCTTCGTGGGCGACCGACCCTGCACGGAACGACGGCGGCCATTACAGGCAGTACGGAGTCGGCCGGCGTAGTGTGGCAGCTGCTTTGCACCCTCCGCTTCCCACTTCTCCTGACTTCTTGGCTTTGGGCACTGCAGCTGGAAGGGCAACATTGTTTTCTCTCCGGCCCGTGAGCGGCTCCGCTGCTACATTGTCTCCCCGAGTGTCGAGGTGGGCGCCATCTTCCCGCTTGCCTTCAGCTCCTGCAATTGTTGATCCTGGGCTGCTGCTGCGGACGCTACCTACTGCCCACGCCGCTTCGACACTGTGAGTTATGGAAGGTGCTGCCCCAGCACCCCTCGATCTGTTTCGCCATGCTGAGTATTGGCGGGGTGATCAGACGTCTGCAAGGGGTGACGGTGGCCGATTATCGGGGCAGCTCCACATCGGGTTGCCTTGTGTGCAGGATCAAGGCACGTCCTCTCTCCCTGAGGCGCCACTGCAGCTTAGCGACATTTTGGGCGCCCTAAACACCCTGAAAGCTGCCATGTCTACAGCTGCCTGTGATTTGGGGGATCGGTTGGATGCGATGCTGTCTGCAACTTTCTTGCCCGACCAAGGATGTCTTCGAAAGCCGGACACTGCGCCACACCCTGTCTCTGGCTTTTGTGGTGCCTCCGCCCCGGTCGCTATTGGAAAATTGGGGTTGCCGGACCCCAACACTGCTGAGGTACCGGCGGGAGCACCTTTACGGAGGCCCAACGCTTCTGGAGTCACGGTGTGGCTGGAGGGCCATCATTGTACACCATATCTGGCGGCTTCCTCACGGAATACTGGCGGGACTCATTCCCTTCTTCGAGAACGGCTGCCACTGTTTGAACTATCTGATCTTGGTGGGCCATGGCCGTGTGCTGCTTTTTCTTCTACTACTGCGGACCACCTGGCTATGGGTTGGATGGACTTTGGTGGCCGCTCCTTCGTTTTGATGTGGTCCCTCTGCTCCTTCACCTTCTCCAGGACGTCTATTGTGCAGTTGGACTGTGTCGCTACACCGTATCGTAGGGGACAAGGTTGAGGGCGCCCCTTATCAAGTCAGGACTGTCCTCCTTGTACTGCTGGGATGCTGATGGACTGCTGGGAATGTTGCAGATTGGTATTGTATTGGTGGCGGGGTCGGGGTAAGGGCGGCCGGAGTAATACATGCTGGTAGTTTTTTGGGTATAACCGCGTGGCCCTCCTCCGGTCTTCTGTGAATTGTGTTATTTCTTTCTTTTTCTTCTTCTCTCCTCTTGTTCTAAATTTCGGGTTCTTATGGGCGACAGGCACACTGCTAGGGGGAGGTAGGCCGTAGCTTCCGCATGCGTGCAGGGTGGGGGTTGGGGGGTGGGGTTCTTGTTTCGTTTCAGTTTCTATGGGCCTTCTTTCTCTTCTTCTTTCCGTTTTGCTTTCACTTTCTTTTTCTTGGGTCAGAAGGATTTTTGGGTGTGGAGCTGTCTCTTCTTTCCGCTGATGGTCCTGTGTCTCTGTGAAATTAGATCTAAATTCGCGGGGCGAGCAATGGCCAGTATGCTCTGTTGGACTGTGCTACCATCCTGATTAGTGTTATCCTATGCTGATTGTCCATCATCATCCTTCGGTTTGTAGCCAACTTGCTGGGTTCATTGCCTATATTGTACTTTCGGTGGATTGTATGCATCTGATCCTTCATCTTTTATAAAACTTTAAAAATTAACCTAATTTCTCCTGCACCTGGCGGTCCCTCCTTCATATTCATGTTATGGACACTTGCTGCTTTTTGTTCTTAGGACTGCCGGGCCGACCTATCCTTACTTTTTGTGCTCCCAATTGCTTTCGAGGCCGGCCTGCATGGTTGTAGGCCCGTATCTGTATGTTTCTGAGGCACAATAAAGGTTACAAAAATATAAAAAAAAAATTAAAAAAAGAGCAAAACAACAGCAAATAAACAGCAAAAACATAGAGAACATAATAGTATTTATCAGCCACTATTGGAAGGTGAGGATTCCATTCCATGTTGTTGTGTAGAAGAAGGAAGTTACGGAGTTCGCCAGGTTCTTGAAAAGACCAAGATTTATTCTGATGGGTGACCCTGAAGGTACATGGGTGGAACAAGACATATCGGGCCCCCAGAGAACGCAGAGATGGACGCAGAGCCAGGAATTCCTTGCGTCTAGAT
This sequence comes from Lissotriton vulgaris, assembly GCF_964263255.1. Classification (NCBI taxonomy): domain Eukaryota; kingdom Metazoa; phylum Chordata; class Amphibia; order Caudata; family Salamandridae; genus Lissotriton; species Lissotriton vulgaris. The sequence goes on from NC_141687.1 coordinate 66,227,747, forward strand.
GCGGTGGCATTAGAAACATCTTGAGATATGAAGATACGTTGACCCTGCCAGGCTAACTGTCTTTTGGCTCTTGCAGCAGAGAGGATGGTTAGTAGATCTGTGAATTTCAAAAATAGGATAATAACACCACGAGGCTTAGTAGAGGTGGACGAGCGCGCTCCAAGTCTATGAGCCCTTTGTATGCTGATGGATGTGGACGGTGGCATGTCCAATAACTTCGGAAGGAAGGAGGTAAAGAAGGTGACTGGATCATCCCCCTCAAGAGTTTCCGGCAAACCATAAAGGCGTAGGTTGTTCCTCCTATTACGATTTTCCAAATCCTCTGTGTGTCACTGCAAAGAGAGGACAGTCTTCTCTAGAGACTCAATGCGTTGCGTGTTAGAGTGGACCTCGGGAAGTTGTTGTTCTATGGAGGAAATACGAGTGTCCATTACTTCCCACTTGTCCTTCAAAAGTTGCATATCTCTGCTCGTGTCCTCGATGAATGGGCGCAACGCACGGATCTCTTCCAGAATTAAGTCCATGGAAGATGGAGGAGAAGAGTCAGGTGTAGGAGAGTTCTGCTTCAACCGTTTAATAGACGATGCGGAGGGTGAAGACTTATTTGATGCAGGAATGCCTGAAGAAGAGCGCTGAGTGGAGGAATTCGACATCTTGAAAGATTGTGAGGAGGCACCCAAAGTGGAAGAACTCACAGGAATCTTCTCAGAGGGATTAAACACAAACTTGGGCTTGCGCAACCGCACCATAGATAAGATTGAGTTAAGAGGAACACACCTGGCAAAGGAATTTATATAGAGAGTCCGTAAAGTGAAGAATAGGAATTTCGCACCATCTGAATTTCAATGACAAAGGTACTGGTACAATGTAAACAATGAAAGGCGAACTAGAATGAGCCATACAGGGCCATAAATAGGTCAGTATACATCCAGTCAAGTGGAGTTAGTGTTTACTATAACAGCATGAGAGACGCGGGTATCCTCCATTTTGTGTGAATGACTGGTACCAAATGACGAGAAGCATAGGCTGATATACTGCAGAGAATCAGGCGGAATGCCTAGCCAGCTGTATTTGTTGACAAACTAGGCCAAAGTGCAACCATAAAATCCAAGAGAATATCGAGCAAAAGGCATGAATCCCTCAGAGAAAAGAACGTGCAGATGCCACAGCCATAGATAACTTGAGGACAGTCATATAATAATGAACATCAGGACATGTCAAAACTATGTATCTGTGTGAGGCAGGAGGTCACAGTCACATTGGTAAAGGAGGCGAGTGGCAGGGTGGAGATAATTTGCCAAAAGGAGAAACCGCGACTTTCAAGTCAGCCACGGCAATCCTAAAATGGCGGCTGCAGCACCTCAAGGTGAAAGACGTGCCTGAACACGAACGAGGGCGGCGACAGCCATGAAATAACCCCCAACGCTCACCTCCAAGGGCTTTCAGAGCAATGCAGGCACCGAAGTGATGAAAGTCTTCTCAGAAACCGGAAGAGCAGAAGTTCGTCAGAGGAGCCGTTGACGCTGAAGCACTGCACAAAATGGCGGATCTCGGCATCGCGTTCCCGGTCTCCGACTTCAAAACCTCAGGGAAGGTCCGAAAAAGGCACCAAGAGGTACAAACCGGTCACACCATGTTCCGGTTGAGAATTCCGGTGAGTTGCGAGAGAAATAGCCCACTTCACCGCCGGGAAGCCAGAAGGAGGTGATACGGCACGGAGGAGCTCTTCACCTAGCCGTCCATCTTGTGCGGCACCTAAGCCACGCCCCGTTACAGCAGCTCTCTTCTCTAACCATGGCTCCCTGGTCACTTCCACTCACGGTGGAAACCATGGCTGCTTCTTCCCCAAATGGAGATACTGGAGGCTTCCTGGGAGAGGAGTCACAGGCAGTGATTCAGGGGTGGGTGGAACAAGCGAGGGGGCCGATGAGTGTTGGAAGAGGTCTTGACTCACTCCAGGACTCGGCTCTGACCACCAGCTCCTTCATTCTAATGTGGGCACGCGGGGAATCCAGCAGATCCCTAGAGCTTGGCTTTAGACCAGGGGTCTCCAAACCGGTCCTGGAGGGCCGGATCCATGCCAGATTTTTTAAATTACTACATGTATCTCAATGGGGATATCCCAAAAATCTGGCATGGATTTGGCCCTCCAGGACCCGTTTGGGGACCCCTGCTTTAGACGGTCGCTCAGGTGCTTGGGTGATGCCACACAATTTAGCACTTCACCCAAGAGAATTTAAAATGATGGGGCATGTTGCGTCACATGAACACCTACATGGTGGCATGGTGCGTCAAGGGAATGCCTGCGCGAACCCCTAGTAACTAAGGGCCTATGTGTACTAAGGGCCAGATGTATCAAAGGGTTTTACCCATTCTGTGTCTATGGGAAAATGCAGGGCTCGAGTCAGGGGTACACGTGGGTGGACGGCGTCCACCCACTCTTTTCACAGGGTGGACGCCGCCCCCCCTGCCAAGAAGCTGGCCCCACAGAAATAAGCTGAACGTGTCCTGGTGTCATTTTCAGACACCGGGACACGTTAAACTCGTGACGTCATGAGGTTATTTGCATATTGTCAGTCCCCCCACTTCTTTGTATAGGACTTGAACCCTGGGAAAATGTGTTTGTACATACGGCCGTAACTTCACTCACTGTGAAGGGGGAGCACAAGAGGAAATAGTTGGATTGGGCTCTGTATCGGGGTTACACCTTTACCCTAGTATTATTTATTGTAGTAGCATTTCTATGGTTCTTACTACTACTTTGCTGGGCAATGATCAGCTAGCCGACCGAGTCAGGAAGACACACCCTCTATAGCTTTCACTCTTATAGGCAGTTTTGTAGTGGCTCTTAATTAAGGCAGTGCAAAATATGCGCACTTTGCTTCTGCGTATTCATGCAATAGTTTGGAAAAATGTGGTAAAATTACACAAAATGCAAACCATTCATTTAGCGCTATGGTTATTTTTTACCAAAATGTAGCCCCGCCCCGAAATTCATACCGTGCGAGAACTCAATAGTGCAAAAAGTGCTTCTGGAGGGAATAGTGCAACTGTTAATACTATAAACAATATTTTACTTTATAGCAACTAATCTCCAGTGGCAGTAGCCGTGGCAGGAGGAGGGGGAGCGGGGGACTCCAAGGGACTCCGGGCTAATATTTGACCGGAAGTAGAAAGATTGTATCAATATTCAGAATGTTGCCTTTGGTAAAGCAGAGGGCTTCCCTTCCAGAGCTGGGGGTGTGCCTGGGGATAAACCTGGATGAAACCACGAGTAGGAGAAGCATTTTTCAGAGGAGGGAAAGTGAGATTAACATTGTAACTAGCTTTTTATTTTTGACACATGCAAGGAAATGCCTTTTTGCCCTCAGCCAAAAGTACACAAGTTCTCCAAGCATTAAAATTAAAGTTATAGACCTAGGAACAATAATTTTAATTGCGTCATACAAGATACATAACCTGCAGAAGACTACAAATGTTACCAATGGGAAGGCCATCAAAATTTCAACTCGGTTCTAGAGGGCGGTACTGTTATCTAGAAGGCAACTTTCATTGGACTAAGGAGGAAGTTGGAGGACACCAGACAAGACCCCCTTCAGAGGAAGTCATTTGTGAAGCCCAAAGGTTGAAACAGTGCTTTGTTTCCGGGTGGAAGCTTAGTTCAAAGAAGTTAGGTTGATTTGTGCTGCATCTAAGCTTGCCACCAGGCTCAGGGGAGCCGGGGAACCTCTCGTTGAACATGATGCAGCCGGACAATCTGAGTACAGCGCTACCATGCACTCACATTGGCAGCCATGAACACGCCTGCCTCTGACTGGTCAATAAAAGTCTGTTTACTGAAAGATGGCCGCGTGCTGCTGGGTACGCACAAGCGGAATCTAGCGTTGCTATATCAACCAGTAGACTGCAAGGGCAGGAATGTTTCTCTTCTTGGTCTCCATTTAAATATTAACATTGAATAGTTATAGAGTACCCAGGTGGATACCAACGCTGCTGACCTTTCCCAATCCTGCAGCTCTGTGGAGAAGGCACCCTTCCTTGTCCTCCTCCCAGCTAGTAAAAGCCCTGGATCTACAAGGGCACCATTGTGTGCGTTATCGCGCAATGGTGCAGCAACGCCAGAGGCTCATGGTGGTGCTACTACCACGCACTGGTGTTCACCTCACGCCTTTGTATGCTTCTCCATGAGTACAGAAGCCTGACCCAAGCCTGAACTCCCACAACAGGAAGTGAAGAGTAAACACAGGAGGTCAGGCTTGACTAGAGAGAGATTGCACCAGAAAAATAAAAACCAAAGTGACATTGAGAACAAGCAAAAGGATGGCAATGTGTTCTTGGTATAATTGTTATGGGATTAAAAAGTATAGCATAGATCCGACTCAACAGCACCTGACCAAGGTGTCTACAGGTGACTCATTCAGCCTGAGTCCAGAACCCAAAAGGGAAATTGAGAAGTCCTGGCTGGAAACCTACTATCACAGAAACTACTCATAGGCAAGTAAGTGTAAATAGTAGTGATTTTACCACCAAGGTTGTGTAGTAAAGAATAATAATGGGGAAGGGTCTATGTGGTGCTTTCTGATGATGGGTGCAAGTGGATATGTTGCTTCAGCCATAAGGGACCGCAGGTATTATTTTTGTCTAGAGCCCCTCAAACAATTGTGAACTATATTGTAAAGGCCAGCGGAATAGGGTGCACGCCTATGGATATGATCAAAATGTTTTTGCACAATAATTTCATTAATTCACTCATTCATTCATTGAATAATTTCAAATTAAAACATTTGGCAGTGTAAAGTAAGAATCATGATTCACAGAATGGGGAAAGACATTTCATCCTCAGAAATGGAATTTGATCAAATAAAATTTCTGGCAGTGTGGTGGGATTTCTAGACTGAAAACTCACGTCTGGAGCTATCAGCAAGCAGTATAGTCATTTCGTACTCTTTATCTCTCTGTTCCTGCTCCCACCTCATTGTCTGTGCTCAGTAGGAGGGAGAAGCCCTTCACCCATTTCCTTTCATGACCTCTCCCCTTTATTTCCCGGCCTTTTTCTCCCTTACTTAAATGTCCTCAATTCGTGTGCTTGACATTTTCACTTTCCAGGCTTCTGTTTGGGTGTCTTGTTTGGTAAATCAATACTATGCTGCAACATATTCCTCCTCTCATACTTCAGTACTGTGGCATGTTATGAAAGTCTTTCTACAGTGTTTAGCATGGTGTACTGAAGACATTAAAGAAGGACTACTCAAGTGAATACTCATTCTAGCGCATCTTGTGTCACTTACCAGATATACTGTGGAAGGATGGCTTATATCCTGTTATCTTTTTACAGAATCTGAATTGATAAGCGCCTGGCATTGGAGGAGGCTTTATAGTTGGAGTTATTTTTGTTTATTTCTATGACAATAGAGTCTAGAAAAAGACAATTCGCACAGACTCTCACTCAACTTTCACTGAAGGGTAACTGTCTTGCATGCTTTTATGACGTATATTTAAAAAATACATTATTGTGTGATTTGTGAACCAAATTCGTTTGTGTATATATATATATATATATATCTCAAGTTTTTGGCTTTTAGAAAGTGTTGTGGTTTCAAAATATCTTCTAAACAAATACATTGGTGAATGAGATTTGAACATGACGACCCTTACCTGAAATGGCTTTCCTGAGAGAGCTGTCCCAAAGCCAAATATTCTGCCAATGCACCTCCATCCAAGATGTACCAGCCCTCTCCACTGATGTGAAAGGCCTACATTGGAGTTCACAAGTGGTGTGACCCTGGACACGCGCACTGCTGTGCTGCTGGTAATCACAGACTCGTCAGATGAGGTGAGATGGTAGAACGTGCAGACCCCTGGGAGATTGCAGAAGTGATTTAATAAAGTAGGAATGTCACATAATGGAAGTGTGCAGGCACAGGACAGTGGCATGCCATGAAATATGCCTAGGATTGTTATGAACTGCAGTAGAGGCGTGAGACTTAGGGCCATATGTATCAAGCCTTTTGCGAATTGCAGAGGCCGAAATTCGCAGAATTTCGGCCTTTGCGAATCGCAAAAGGCCTTTTTGCATGTTTTGGTTATGTATGAAATATTCGCAAAATAAGGAATAGCAAAGATTTGTGATTCCTTATTTTGCCATAGCATTTAAGGAATTGCAATTTTGCGATTCCTTAAATGCTATGTATGTAGCATTTTTGGGCTGCGAATTATGGTTAAGAATTCGCAAATTACCACCAACTTGTAGTTGATGGTAACTTGCGAATTCTTCAAAAAATGCACAATTTGGCATTTTTGAAGGTGGCATGTGATGCACACACATGCCCATAGGGCATGCATGTGCGCCATATGCACACTCATGTACATTTCAGGGGTGCAGCAGGGTGTCTTTGAGACACCCCTGCACCCTTGAAATAATTCTCAAATTGTGATTAGCAAATTGCGAATTCGCAATTTGAGAATTATTTCGCAATCATTCCTATGGGCCTCCTGGCCCATAGGAATGCATTGGAAATTATTCCTTAATTGCGAATTCGCAAAATGTGAATTCGCAAATAAGGAAGATTAAGGAATCGCTAAAAAAAAGCGAATTTCTTCATACATACCATTTTGCGATTCCTAAATAGCGATTCGTTAAAAATCGCTATTTAGGAATCGCAAAAGGGTTTGTTGATACATATGGCCCAAAGTTATAACATTAAGCCCAACCCTGGAAACAGCCTGTAATAAGGGTGAAGTTTGGCAGATGGAAAAGGCAATGCTAGTATGAAAAGGGGCTTCACTCGGGTAATACTTCAAATGAAGAATTTGTGCCCTTCAGACAACAACAAAAACACGTTTGCAGCAAGGACAGGATTGTGTGTGATATTTTACAGGCAGGCAGATAACACACAGAATTGTTAAATGGAAATAGTATTGGGAATATTACAGGTAAGAACAGGTAGTTGAAGGACCTTGAGTGAGGGGAGATGTCCTCTTCCCCTGAGTGAGGGCCTGATCATTCATGGACGGACGGCCCCCAGTTCCGCCATGGGGACGGAGTACATTACTCCATCCTATTTATCAATGTTCACCATCAGAGAGTCCTTTCTAAAAGCATTGGTAATGCACTTTACTCTGTGCTACAGGGGTGCTTCATCAGGCCTCAGCTCTGTAGCATAAGGTATTTGTTTTTTCATAACAAAAAGAAAATTCAGAAACCAAGTTTTCCTTTTGTAAAGAAAAAACATAATGCTCCCCACGCCATGGGAATCTTCTTCCAAGACAGAGGGAGCATTACTACAATTTTACTTTTCCCTTACCGCAAGGTTGTGCCCGGAGCAGAGGAACAGTTAAAGATGGCTAGATGTTCACCCATCTAAATTGGGCAGGCGGACATGTGGCCATTTCTCTGGCGGCCCTTACTCCCCATGGCATCGTAGAAGTTTGTACAAGGCATACATGGAGTAGTCTCCGCTGTGTCCAAACTAACAGTCTGCGTGACCTAAGTTAGGCAGGCGGACCGCTATATTTACAGGGAGTGAGCCACCCCAACATATAAATCGGACCCTAAGTAGCCGACACCACCTATCCACTAAACAATCTGGGGCTTCTCCATCTGGGGTGAAATTTGATGACTGAGTCTTGCTGGCTCTAATACCTGGGCGATGTTTTCAGTCTGCCAACACAGGGAGTATTAGCTGGTTGGTGAAGGTTGCCCATCCAGCTTCTGGGTGGAGCCGAGATGGGCGGCAGCCAGTGCAGTGTTGTCAGAAGAGGCCCTCTAGTTCTGATATCTCCCTTCATTGACAAGATGGCACCTTGATACAGAGCTTATGACCCAAGATAGACAACTGGAAAACACCACCCTTCCTGCTGGGCCTCCCACACAAGGGTCTGGGCTTCTTCCAGAGAGCTGGCTTCTCCTTTTTGAGCCTTCAGATGAAGAGAGTCAGACGGTCAGTTCAAGGCAACAAGAGGCCAGATCTAGCATCATTCCCTACTGAATAGAAATATCCCTGCTCCTTGTGATGTTAAAGTGATCCGGTGTGAAGCATTCATAAGTCATTCAGAAGCCATCAGGATGTCTGGTTCAAGCTGGTCCTGCCCATTATGTTGAAGCATCAAATATAGCCTTCTTTAAAGCAATTTTTCGTTACCCAACAGAACCACTTTGTTCTTAACCATTATGTTGAAGCATGCATAATTCACTGGTCAACCTCCCCAGTCTTAATGACTTGAGTGCAGGCTCCTAAAGTGACAGTGTATCCTGGCAGCATGCTGCATGCTCCATAATCTATGGAAAATACACTTCCACTGGGTAAAGCTTCGGGGTAGGTTACCCTACAGGCACGAGTGAGCGCAATACACGCTCACCTACTAATGGTTGCTAAAGCTTAGACAGGCTCAATTACCATGTTCAACCATTCTAAAACTAGTGTCAAAGTCTGAAGATGCCGCAAACATGTACTGGATCCTCTCAAAATGTTTTTTTTTTCATTTTTATTTGTAGATGATGCCCTAGTGTGCAAGTGAGACGAGAGCATGAAGACATGAAGCACATATATGTTTTGGTATAAAGCACACTGTATGTAATATTTAAATATTACAAGACTTTATATAATTTTCACTACTGTAACACAATTGGTATGGAATTGTGTAGAGTAGCGTGCTGTGAAGTGGATCGGCATAGAGTAGGGTGGAGTGGAAAGGAATAGAGTCAATAGAATGCATAGATTGGTGTTGAGTGGAGTGGTGTAGAGTGACAAAGTAAAGTGGCGGCACAGAGTGGATTGGCATATAGTGGACTTGAGTGGCGTAGGGTAGAGTGGCATAGAGTGGAGTGGGGTAGAGTGGCATAGAGTGGAGTAAAGTGGAGTGAAATGGTATAGCGTGGAGTTGCATCAAGTTACATAGAGTGACTGTGTGGAGTAGAGTAACATAACATAACATGTACTTTTGTATAGCGCACGTATCACCCGAAGGTCTCAAAGCGCTGAATAACAGATGTATATGAGTAGAGTAAAGTGGCATAGCGCAGAGTGGACTAGAATGCAGAAGAGTAGCGTAGAGTGGTGCAGAGTGTCATAGAGTAGAGTGTCATAGAGTAGAGTGGCATGGAGTAGAGTGGTGTAGAGTAGAGTACTGTGGCATAGAGTGGCATAGAGTAGAGTGACATAACATTCATTAGAATGGCACTGTGTGGAGTAAATGTAAATGTAAATGTAGACGTATTTGTAAAGCGCACTGATACCCCGGCAAGCAGTGTGTCCTGGCGCTGTACTCATACCGCTAGGGAACCCGTCCTGGCTTTTCCCCGTGAAATGTCCACTCCTGGGCATCCCCAGGGTGCAACCAGGCATCCCCAGCGCTGTAGGGGGCCGTTGTGGAGGCTAAGCAAGCTATTGCCCAGAGTTGCAGCGTGGGACCCATGATTAGAATAGGCACTGAGGCGAGAATATCCAGTCAGCGGAATTTATGAGCCAGAGACCCGCCGAGGCGGGAATCGAACCCTGGTCCCTGGCCAGAACTCTGCATCAAGGTCTGCCGCTCTAACCATTGAGCCACACTCCTCCACTAGTCTGGAATAGTCTGGAGTAGAGTCTGGAGTAGAGTGGTATAAAGTGGTATAGAGTGGCACTGAGTGGCCTGGAGTGAAATGGAGTGGAGTGGAGTCATGTGGTGTGGAGTAGAGTGGAGAGACCTAGAGTGGTGTGCAGTGGCATGAGTTGGAGTGACGTGAATTTGCTTGGCATAGGGTGAAATGGAGTGGATTTGAGTGACATGGAGTAGAGCGGCGTGGAGTGTCATAGAGTGGCACAGAGTTGAGTGACATAAAGTGGTGTGGACTGGAGTAGCATAGCACAGAGTGGTACTGATTGGAGTGGCAAAGAGTAGAGTAGCATAGAGTCGCGTAGAGCAGAGTAGTGTGGCATAGACGGGAGTAGAGAAGAGTAGAGAGGGATAGACTGGCCTAGAGTAGAGTGACATAGAGAAGAATGGCAATGAGTAGTGTGGATTGGTTTAGAGTGGCATAGAGTTGAGTGGTGTATGGTACTGTAGAGTTCCATAGAGTGGCATTGTGTAGAGAGGAGTAGAGTGGCATAGAGTGGCGTGGAGTGGCATGCAGTGTAGTGGAATGGAGTTAAATAGAGTGCAGTAGAGTGGCATGGAAAAAATGGCTTGGAGTAGAGTGTCTTGGAGTAGAGTGGCATGGAGTAGAGTGGCGTTGAATAGAGTGGAGTAGTATAGATTGGTGTGTGGTATGGAGAGGAGTGGTGACGCATAGAGTAGAATAGAGTGGAGGGGCAAGGGTTAGAGTGGTGTGGCATGAGGTGGCAAAGAGTTGTGCAGAGTCGAGTGGTGTATAGTGGCATGTAGTGGCGTAGAGTGGCAAAGAGGATAGTAGTGTTGTAGAGGAGAGTGGCACAGAGTACAGTAGTGTAGAATAGAGTGGCATGGAGTGCTGTAGAGTGGTGCATAGTAGAGTGATGTAGAGTGCCATTGTGGGGAGTGGAGTGAAGTGGCATTGAGAGGTGTAAAGTAGAGTGGTGTAGCATAGAGTTGCATAGAGTGGAGTTACATAGAGTTGACTGGTGGAGAGTGGAGTAGTATAGAGTATATTGAAATGGCATAGAGTAAAGTGGCATAAAATATAGTGGAGTAGAATCACACAGAGTGGAGTGGCGTAGTTTAGAGTGGAGTGGGGTGGAGTAGAGTGAAGTGGCACATAGAGTGATGCATAATGTTGTGGAGTGGCTTAGAGTGGAGTGGCATAGAGTAGAGTGTCATAGAGAAGAGGGGTGTAGAGTCTAGTTGACTAGAGTTCAATTATGTGTCACCATACACAAATTGGTGACATCCCTGTGAACTGTGGGCACACCTTTGGTTCTTGTGCTAAGCAAGATTCCGATAGTAGTTGTTGATTTCAAAAGTTTTAATCCCATATCATCATTATTTCATGATAAAAAATTTTTAAACTGTTTATCTTTTCAACACATCAAATCTGCAAGTTGCTTCAATTAACTCCAATGCATTTCGGGCGGACCGCCCTTCATCTGGGAGTTCTGTAAATAATAGAGGATACAGCACTAAGTGTCACGATCACAAAACTAAAGACTAATAGAATTCGTAACATGCAGGTATGTGCTCGTGAGGGGTGTACGTTAGGTGGCTGACATAAAGGCTCATAAGTGTTCGAGTGTGGTCATAACTGAGTGCTCAGAACACGTGTTAGGGACGTGAGCCGATAAACGGCATTTAAAAAAAAATTAGGTGGAGTGGTTAAAGTGACTAAAGCCAGTATCAGTGATGAGCGTGCACAGCACTCACGTGTCTTCCGACTTTTAGAGCGCGAAAAACCTGTAGGAGTTCGGAAAAAACGGGATTCGTAAATCAAATGTCTGTGATAATATATCGCATTAGAATGAAAACATCGTGGCAATGTATTGTCGACTTACTAATAGTTCAATCAATCAATCAATCAATCAATCATCGCATTTATATAGCGCACTACTCACCCAGAGGGTCTCAAGGCGCTGGGGGAGGGGGGTCCGCTACTGCTCGAACAACCAGGTCTTGAGTTGCTTCCTGAAGGCGAGGTGGTCCTGGGTCAGGCGGAGGTGGGTGGGGAGGGAGTTCCATGTCTTGGCGGCAAGGTAGGAGAAGGACCGTCTCCCTGTGGTGGCTCTTCGGATGCGGGGGACGGCGGCGAGGGCGTGGCTGGTCGATCGAAGCTGGCGTTTGGGAGCGTAGAAGTTGAGGCGGCTGTTGAGGTATCCTGGGCCTTGGTTGTGTAGGGCTTTGTGTGCGTGGGTGAGGAGACGGAAGGTGATTCTCTTGTTGACCGGGAGCCAGTGCAGGTCTCTCAGGTGTCCGGAGATGTGGCTGCGATGGGGGATGTCCAGGATGAGTCGTGCTGAGGCGTTCTGGATCCGCTGGAGTCTCTTCTGGAGTTTGGCGGTGGTTCCGGCGTAGAGGGAGTTGCTGTAGTCCAGACGGCTGGTGACGAGGGCCTGGGTGACCGTCTTCCTGGTCTCCGTGGGGATCCACCGGAAGATCTTACGTAGCATGCGCAGGATGTTGAAGCACGACGAGTAGACGGCGTTGACTTGTCTGGTCATGGAGAGGGAGGAGTCCAGGATGAAGCCCAGGTTGCGTGCGTGGTCTGTTGGTTTGGGTGCGCTGCCTAGGGCGGGGGCCACCAGGAGTCGTCCCAAGCGGCAGGTGAGGATCCCAGGATGAGGACTCCCGTCTTGTCCGAGTTCAGTTTCAGGCGGCTGTTCTTCATCCATTCGGCTACCTCTTTAATCCCTTCGTGAAGGTTGGTTCTGGCGGTGGCGGGGTCGTTGGTAAGGGAGAGGATCAGCTGGGTGTCGTCGGCGTAGGAGATGATGTTGAGGTTGTGCTGGCGTGCGATGTCTGCGAGGGGGCTCATGTAAACGTTGAAGAGGGTAGGGCTGAGCGAGGAGCCTTGAGGAACGCCGCAGATGACTTCGGTGGCTTCAGATCTGAATGGGGGGAGGCGGACTCTCTGTGTCCTTCCGGCGAGGAAGGAGATGATCCACTCCAGTGCCTTCTCCTGGACTCCGACGTTGCTGAGGCGTTGTACTAGGGTACGGTGGCAGACAGTGTCGAAGGCCGCGGAGAGGTCGAGGAGGATGAGGGCCGCTGTTTCTCCGTTGTCGAGCAGCGCTCGGATGTCATCGGTGGCTGCGATCAGGGCGGTCTCGGTGCTGTGGTTGGCCCGGAAGCCAGACTGTGAGGGGTCGAGGGATCCGTTCGTCTCGAGGAAGGCGGCCAGCTGCTTGTTGACGGTCTCCTCGATGACTTTTGCAGGAAACGGGAGCAGCGAGATGGGGCGGTAGTTCTTGAGGTCGGTGGGGTCGGCCGATGGTTTCTTAAGTAGGGCGCTGAGTTCGGCGTGCTTCCAGCTCTCCGGGAAGGTAGCGGTGTCAAAGGAGTTGTTGATGATGTCCCGCAGGTGGGGTGCCATGACAGCGTCGGCCTTGTTGAAGACGTGGTGGGGGCACGGGTCGGTCGGAGATCCGGAGTGGATGGAGTTCATCGTGCGGACTTTGTCTTCGGTGCTAATCGGAGTCCAGGCGCGGAGGGTGGTGGTGGGGGGCGGTGGTTCGGTCGTGGTGTTCGTCGGTTGAGTGCTGAAGCTGTTGTGTATGTCCGCGATTTTGTTGTGGAAGTAGGAGGCGAGGGAGTTGCAGAGGTCTTGCGAAGGGGTGATGTCGTTGTTTCCGGCGTTGGGGTTGGAGAGCTCTTTGACGATGTTGAAGAGTTCCTTGCTGTTGTGTGTGTTGTTGTCCAGTCATTCCTTGAATGCAGTTTTCTTGGTGGCGTGGATGAGATGGTGGTGTTTTCGGGTGGCGAGCTTGAGGGCAGTCATGTTGTCCGGTGTTGGGTCTCTGCGCCAAGTTCTCTCGAGGGCTCGGCAGTTCTTCATGGAGCTCTTGAGTTCGTCGGTGAACCATGGGGCTTTCTTGCTACCGGGTCTGCTGGGCGGGGTCCTCAGGGGGGCAAGCTCGTCTGCGCAGTCGCTGATCCACTTCGTGAGGTTAGTGGCCGCCTGGCTAGGGTTCGTTGTGCTGGTGGGAGGGTTCATGCTCAGGGAGGTCGCGAGCTGGTCGGCTGTGATCTTGTTCCTGCTCCTGCGTGCAACCTGTTGCTGGTGGAGGTGGATCGTGGTCCTTCCGAAGCTGAAGTGGACGCAGCTGTGGTCCGTCCAATGGAGTCCGGTGGCGTGGCTGAAGGCGATGTCCTTGCTGGAAGAGAAGACGGGGTCGAGTGTGTATCCGGCGTAGTGGGTGGGGGTGGTCACCAGTTGCTTGAGTCCGAGGTTGGCGAGGTTGTCCAGCAGGGTGGTGGTGTTGCGGTCATTGTTGTTCTCCAGGTGGAAGTTGAGGTCCCCTAGGAGGATGTAGTCAGCGGAGCAGAGGGCATGCGGGCTGATGAAGTCGGCGATGTCTTCGCTGAATTGTGTGCGTTGTCCCGGGGGTCTGTAGATGAGGGTGCCTCTGAGGGTGGTCTTGGGGTTGATGTGGACCTGAAAGTGTAGGTGCTCGGCGGTTGCGAGGGTGTCGTCGGTGTGGGTCGTGATGCGGATGGTGTTCCTGTGGATGATGGCGATGCCTCCTCCGGTGTGGTTGATGCGGTCCCTTCGGATGATCTTGTAGCCGTCTGGGATGGCGATGGCGATGTCGGGCGCTGAGGAGGCGTTCATCCAGGTTTCCGTGATGAAGGCGACGTCTGGGGCTGTGGTGTCGAGTAGGTTCCAGATCTCGATGGCGTGCCTGTGGACGGAGCGGGTGTTGAGCAGGATGCATTTCAGGTGGCTGCTGCTGTTGCTCGTCTTGGTCTTGGTTGGTGCTGGAGTAGTGCAGGTCCGGAAGAAGGTGAACCTGCAGGAGTTGCAGCAGAAGGGTCCGTGGGTGCGTCTCGGGGTGGCTCGGTAGCAGCCCGGGACTCGGCCGGCGTTGAGGGCGTTGAGGGTGGCGGTGTCGTACGTACGGCAGGCGGGCTGGGGTCTGGCACTGGGCGCGGTCCAGGCGCGGACGGGCGCAGACGGGCTTACCTTTGGCGCACCTTCGCCGCGCTTAGGGCGCACCCGCTGCGCGTGCACGCTGCTCGTACGCGTGGACTCCGCCATAAAGGCGTAGTGGGGGGGTGGAGCGAGGGAGGGGCCGCTGGGAGGCGGGAGCGGGGAGGCTAATCAGGGGCGAGCGGAGGGAAGAGGGGCGGGCCGCAGGGGGGCAGCGGCGGGGAGGGGGGAAGTGAGCGGTGGGGGGAGGAGGGGTTGGGGTAGGATCGGCGGAGAAAAAACAGCAGGAAAGCGGCGGAGCGACGAGGGGGGAGGCCTGAGGGCTGACCCTAGCAGGCGGCGGGCAGGGGGCAGGGGCAGGGGTCAGGTCGGCAGTAGGGTGACCTTGCCCCCAGGAACCGTGCAATGGCAGGGTCGGGGGTCAGGCAGCCGGCAGCAGAGGGGCAAGCACGCGGAACGTGCGAGGCTGGCCTGGGGCTGGAAGCAGGCAGCAGGGGGACCAGGCAGGTAGGCAGCGGGAGGACCTGGCAGGAGGCGGCAGGCAGAGGGAGGCCCTGGCACACGGGGACCGTGCGGCAGGAGGAGCGACCAGGAGGGTCACCAATAGTTGATGTAGTGTCTTCATAACAGTAGGTTCGGCATTCGGCAATCGCGGTAACAGCCGGAAGGGGAAGGGGTAAATAAGGAAGTGCAGTGGTGGGTCCAGAGGAAGGACTGTGAAAGAGTGAGGGGTAAAAATAGATAAAGGATTAGGTGCTAAGGTCCTAAAGCCGCCATATTAAGTGAATAGTAACAGCCTGACAGGCAATCAGGAAGCAGTTCATAAATACAAGAATATACCAACATTACAGTAAATTGTAAATAGAAAATAATAATAAAGTTTAAGCATAACAAAATAACAGTTTAGTCGCACTGAGTGGAATCATGTACTCGATAAATTACACCCAGGGGGGTGCTTCATAGGTAACAAGAAAATTCCAAAGGATCATTGAGTCCTCATGGTTCTCTAGATTGCATTCTAAAAATCCAAGCAATTTCTCTCCTTAACAATTGTTTGTTGTTGTCAATGCCCTCACTTTTGTTGACAACTTCAAGGATCAAAAACTTTAGTTGTGAGATGTTGTGTCTGGTTTCATTGAAATGTATCGCTACATTGGACTTGGTATTTTGCATCCTAATATTGGATTTATGCTCGTTGATGCGAGTCTTGATTTTTCTCTCAGTCTTGCCGATATATATCATACCACATGGACATTTAATTAAATATATGACGTTTTGGGTGTCACACGTTGCGGTAATATGCAGTTTGATCTCATTCCCTTTCATAGGGTGGTTGATAGAATTGCCTCCGATTATATTGTTGCAATTTCCGCAATTCATGCAGGGTCTGGTGCCTTTACAATTCGTTTGAATGAGTGTGTTTCTTGTGAGAATTTCTTTGAAATTAGCACTGCGGGTGTAGGCAAAGATAGGTAAATTTTCAAAGGTAGTGCCAAAATCTGGTTCAGCAGTCAGAATAGGCCAGTGGCACTTGATGATTTTCTTGTAGGCTGCGCTGAGGGTGGAAAATTTAGAAACTAAGACCATTCTGGTTTCCTTGTTTTTCACAATTCGAGATAAAAGTTTATCTGTAGGAGCTTCTCAAACTTTTTCTTTGGCTTGTTCAATCAGCTTTTTCGGATAGCCTCTATTGTGAAATCTTTTGCCCATTTCGTTAAGGCGAAGTTCCATTTGGGTAGGGTTGGAAGCAATTCTCTTGACTCGTAACATTTGTGATGTAGGTAAATGTTCTTTAGGAGACCCTTGGTGGAAGCTTGCGTAATGCAGTGTGTTATTCCTATCTGTATTTTTTCTATACAGATCCGTTTCAAATCCAGAATCCGTGATTGTGATTTTGACATCCAGGAAAGTGATAGATTTGTCATTGGTTTCCCATGTAAATTGTATGCGTTCATTGGCATTGTTAAGGATGTAAAGTGACTGTGTCAGGGATTCTTCTGAGCTTTTCCATACTATGAATACATCATCGATGTATCTAGCGTACATTTTAATGTTTTCGGTCCAAATTGGGTTATTGTAGTTGTTTTCTTCCTCAAAGTACTTCATATAGATATTGGCATATGTTGGAGAGGCGCAATTGCCCATCGAAGTTCCAGACAGCTGGAGATACCAATCATCGTTGTGTTGGAAATAACTTTGGTAAAGTGTAAAAAACATTAATTCCATTAGGAAATGTTGCATTCTAGTTTCAATGTTACTTTCAAGGATTGCTTTCTCTATGGCCTCTATTCCTCCATCATGGGGGATTGAGGTGTAGAGCGAGCAAACGTCCGCTGTGCAAAGTATTAGTTGTTCATTCTTAGAGATTTTAATTTTGGCCAGTTTATTAAAAAAATCAGTGGTATCTTGGACGTAGCTTTTCATCTGTCTTACTATTGGTTGCAGGTATCGGTCTATAAATTTACCAACCGGTTCGTGTAAAGAACCCTTTGTTGAAACAATTGGTCTAAAAGGAGGGTCAATCAAGCTTTTATGAATTTTTGGAGTCATGTGTATCACAGGGCTTTTAGGAAAAGTCTTCAGTAGGTATTTTTTGGTCCTGTCGTCGATGGTTCCCAATTCATATGCTTTATTCACAATTTGATTGAGTACTTCTTTGAATTGTGTAGTCGGGTTGTTGGGAAGCTTCATGTAGATTAGTTCATTTTTGATATGCTCATCAACTTTTTGGTTGTACATCGTGGTATTCACAACTACCAACGCTCCCCCTTTGTCTGCCTTAATGCATTTTATTTGATCATTATTAGCTATGCTTTTTAAGGTGTCAAGATCTTTCTGTGTCAAGTTCTTGTGTGACGATCTGCTGTAATTAAGTTTGGAGATATCCTGTTTAACCAGGGTCTCAAACAAATCTATACTCTTGTGACTTGTAGGGGCTTCAAAAGAGCTATCTGGTCTCAATCCCATGAGTTGATCTGGTTTTTTAGGTATTGAGGGGTTGACATGTTCGAAGAAGTGTCTCAATCTGAGTTTTCGTGTGAATTTGTATGTACAAATTTGTAACTCTAATGGATTAGTCTTGGTGGTAGGTACAAAGGAGGTTCCTTTGGACAATAGTTTCATTTCATAAGTGTTCAAGTTTATGTTGGATATGTTTATGACTAAGTGATCTTCTTCTTGTCCTTTTTCGTGCTTCGAGTACTTGGATGTGATGACTCTTTTTCTTTTTCCAAGGCCCCTCCTGGGTCGTCTCGAGACTCTTGTCCTACGTCTAAAAAAGGTACCGCAGTAGATGGTCCTGCCAATTGAGTTGTTAAATTATTGGTAACTGTAGAGGTGTCATCAGATCGGGGTTTTTCCTGAGTGTTGGTTTTTCTTGGTGGGCGGTTAGATGTGTTACTTCTCGAGGAAGAGGTATCGGTCTGTGGATTGAAAGGTTTGTTTCGTCTGCGTTGGGCATACACGTCTGCGAGGGCATTGACAACAACAAACAATTGTTAAGGAGAGAAATTGCTTGGATTTTTAGAATGTAATCTACAAAACCATGGGGACTCAATGATCGTTTGGAATTTTCTTGTTACCTATGAAGCCCCCCCCCCTGGGTGTAATTTATCGAGTACATGATTCCACTCAGTGCGACTAAACTGTTATTTTGTTATGCTTAAACTTTATTAATATTTTCTATTTACAATTCACTGTAATGTTGGTATATTCTTGTATTTATGAACTGCTTCCTGATTGCCTGTCAGGCTGTTACTATTCACTTAATATGGCGGCTTTAGGACCTTAGCGCCTAGTCCTTTACCTATTTTTACCCCTCACTCTTTCACAGTCCTTCCTCTGAACCCACCACTGCACTTCCTTATTTACCCCTTCCCCTTCCGGTTGTTACCGCGATTGCCGAATGCCGAACCTACTCTTATGAAGACACCACATCAACTATTAGTAAGTCGTCAATACATTGCCACGATGTTTTAATTCTAATGCGATATATTATCACGGACATTCGATTCACGAATCCCGTTTTTTCCGAACTCCTACAGGTTTTTCGCGCTCTAAAAGTCGGAAGACACGTGAGTACTGTGCGCACTCATCACTGATATTGGCTTTAGTCACTTTAACCACTCCGCCTAATTTTTTTAAAAATGCCGTTTATCGGCTCACGTCCCTAGCACGTGTTCCGAGCACTCAGTTATGATCACACTCGAACACTTATGAGCCTTTATGTCAGCCACCTGACGTACACCCCTCACGAGCACATACCTGCATGTTACGAATTCTATAAGTCTTTAGTTTTGTGATCGTGACACTTAGTGCTGTATCCTCTCTTATTTACAGAACTCCCAGATGAAGGGCGGTCCGCCCGAAATGCATTGGAGTTAATTGAAGCAACTTGAAGATTTGATGTGTTGAAAAGATAAACAGTTTAAAAAATGTTATCATGAAATTAATGATGATATTGGATTAAAACTTTTGAAATCAACAACCACTATCGAAATCTTGCTTAGCACAAGAACCAAAAGTGTGCCCACATTTCACATGGATGTCACCAATTTGTGTACGGTGACACATAATTGAATTCATTCATTGACGTTACTAGGACGGAAACGCCACCTGTTAGGAGCACCCTAACCATCCATTAACCTATTTCTATACCTATATAAAGCTTATGAACTTTGCTGTGCATCCCCTGCCCTCCTTTTTAGTTGACTAGATTGGCATAGAGTTGTGTAAAGTGGAGTAGAGTGGCATAGAGTGGCATTGTGTGGAGAGGAGTGAAGTAGACATAGAGTGGCGTATAGTAGAGTGGCATGGAGTGGAGTAGAGTTGCATACATTGCAACAGAGCATATTAGAGTGGAACAGGCTGGCATAGAGTAGAGTGGCATAGAGGATAGTAGCATTGAGTAGAGTGGCATAGGGTAAAGTGGCATAGGGTGCTGTAGAGTTACATAGGAGTGGAGAAGAGAGGAATAGAGTGGCGTAGAATGGTGTGGTATGGAGTGGCATGGAATGGAATGGAGTGGATTAGACTGGCATGGAGTAGAGTGGCATAGGGTGCCATAGAGTTCCACAGAGTGGTGTTGTGTGGAACGTAGTGGAGTAGAGAGGAGCAATGTGGCATAGAGTGGTGTGGAGTGTCATGTAGGCGTGGAATGGAATTGAGTGAAATGACGTGAAGGAGAGTGGCGTGGAATAGAGTGGTGTGGAGTAGAGTGGAATGGAGTAGAGAGGCATGGAGTAGACTGCCATGGAGTAGAGATGTGTGGAGCGGAGTCGTGTAGACTGCCGTGAAGTGGAGAGGTGAAGTGGGATGTAGAATGTAGTGGAATTGAGTGCGTGGGGTGGAATAGAGTGGAACAGACTGGCATGGAGTAGAGTGATGCAGCATGTAGTGGAATAGAGTGGTGAAGAGACGAGTGGCATAGAGTGGTGTAGAGTGACAAAGAGTAGAGCAGATCGGTGCAGAGTAGAGTGGCGTAGAGTGCACTGGCATAGAGTAGAGTGACACAGAGTGGCACAGAGTAGAGTGGAAGAGTGATATAGATTGATACAGAGTAGAATGGTGTAGAGTGGAGTGTTGTAGAGTGTCGTAGAGTGGCAGAGTGTGGAGTGTAATGGCATAAAGTGGAGTGGAGTGATGTTGAGCGTTATTGAGTAGAGTAGTGGAAATTAGTGGTGTACAGTGGATTGGGGTTGAGTCAAGTGGCATGGCATAGAGTGGCATAAAGTAAAGTGGTGTAGAGTGGAGTGGAGTGACATGGAGTAGAGTGGGTGGTGTAGAGTGACATAGAGTGGTGTTGAGTAGTTTAGAGTGGAATGGAGTGGTGTAGAGGGGAGTGTCATCAAGTAGAGTGGGGTAGGGTAGAGAGACGTAAAGTACAGTCAATTAGATTACACTAGAGTGGGCAAATAGTAGAATAGTGTAGAGTAGAGTGTCATAGCGTGCTGTAGAGTGTGGTAGAGTGACACTGTTTGGAGGGGAGTGGAGTGACATGTCATGGTGTGGTGTGGTGTGAAGTGGAGTTTAGTACCATGGAGTAAAGTGGTGTAGAGTAGAGTGGTTTGGTGTATAGTGCAGTGGCATACAGTGGAGTAGCATACAGTGGCAAAGAGTGGAGTGGTGTACAATAGAGTAGAATAGCTTAGAATGGGGTAGAATGGATTGATGTAAAATGACATATAGTGGTGTGGCGAGGAGTAGAATAGAGTAAAGTGGCATAGGGTAGTACAGTTGTGGGTGCAACTAACTAAAGCAGCAATAGAAATGGTGGCAGATAGGGTGAAATTAATAAAAATATGAAGTTGATTGCTTGTGTTAAGAAAGTAGGAAAGCACATTGCCCATATTGGAATAAAACCAAAATGTTTATAAAATATTACAAAATAGCGCTTTGCAAAAAGAAGAGGTAGAACAAATACAAGGAAGAACACATGTACGTGATCCATGCTCCAAGGAGGAACTAACAGAAGCAAATGAAGGAAACCCTATGGGGGTAAGCCATCAAAGAAGTGCAAATGAGTGACAATTAAAGCAACTAATGGATGCTGAGGGCCAGTGTAAGCCCATTGAACTGTAAACAATACATCTTACAACACAGACCACGAGCTGTGTAGGAGACGCCTAAAAAGGAGTGATATACAATTTAATGCATTTGCATACATGCCAACATTTTAGAACAGGAAAGTGGGAGAGTTTGAAAAACTATTCTGGAGATAATCTGGGGAACATAGTTTTTTCATTGACTGATATTGAAGCAGAGGCAGTATAAGGTGGGAGGCAGCTGAAATAAAACCATTTTTTTGCTTCAAAATCTAGAGTTTCATGATTTTTTCTATGCAATTTCATTTATGTGGGCATGCATTTGTTTCATATTATTCCTGTACACATTCTAAACTCAGTCGAACTTCGGCAGAAATACAGAAGGGTAACGCTGTTATGTTCTTTAAGTGGGACGAAAAAAGTGTGGGGAGGACTCTAAAAAGGGAATAGCAAAAAAGCTCAACTAGGAATCCCTTCCAAGAAGTATGGCCAATGTAATTAGGTGCCTGACATACAGCATTTAAACTAACATCTAGAGCTTCAGAGCATGAATGCTGACCAGTATTTCGGTACCTCTATGAGGCCCTGAATGACAAACAGCCTCCTCACATGGGACGGAACCTCTGCAGTCGTGGTGGTATCTGCAAACTTGTGGCAAGTTCTCCGCCCTGCAGTTTCACATTGTGGTGCTTCCACCATGAGTGCAGAGACCTCTGCCCTCAACTGCACCTTACCACCTACT
Source organism: Lissotriton vulgaris (assembly GCF_964263255.1). Classification (NCBI taxonomy): domain Eukaryota; kingdom Metazoa; phylum Chordata; class Amphibia; order Caudata; family Salamandridae; genus Lissotriton; species Lissotriton vulgaris. The sequence continues at coordinate 66,249,564 of NC_141687.1, forward strand.
CCACCAGACGCCAACTTTGCAGCACGAAACCTCCACCACTGGATCTGGAACTGTGCCGATACACTCGCCGATACACTTGCCCCCCCTTAAGAAAGCGACAGGAAGTCACATCAAGAAAGCAATTTGGTTCATTCCTGCACTCCAAGAATCGAGACACTCTGCAGACGAATTGAATAAACATGGTGCAACAACTAAACCCCAGAAACATGCGCCGCTTACAAAGTAGCCCCCACAATCTCATTACAGCTGCAAGGAAGACATCCCATCAAGACAGAATCCTCACCAACGCTCACAACACCAAAGAACTCTTCTCCATCATCAAACCCTGCAGTGAAACAACAGACGACCCACCCTCCCAAGACCTATGCAACAGACTCTGCACCTTCTGTCCCCACAAGATTAAGAGGATTTATGACAAATTCAACAACCAAGACCCCTGCACTGCTCCAGAACCCCCTCCGTTTGAAGCCACCCAACAGATCCTACTCAAATGGACCCTACTCACAAAAGAAGACACCCTGAAAACCATGAAAAGCATCCACTCCGGAGCACCCTCGGACCCCTGCCCACATCATAACTTCCACAGAGCTGCACCCAAACTACCGAGAATGATCAACTGTTCTCTCGAGACCTCTGCCTCCCCCACCGGCTGGAAACATGCCACAATCAACACCTTCCTCAAAAAACCCTTTGCAGACCCGACGGACCTCAAAAACTTCAGGCCCATCTTCCTGCTTCCATTCACAGCCAAGATTATCAAAAGGGCTGTCAATACCCAGCTAACAAACTTCATTGAAGCTCACAATGTCCTGGACATCTCCAATCAGGATTCCGCAGCAACCACAGCACCAAGAACACCCTACTCAGCACCACCGACGACTTTAACTCCCTCCTCGACCAGGGTGAAATGGCAGCCCACATCCTCCTGGACCTCTCAGCCGCCTTTGACACCATCTCTTACTGCACCCTAGCCACCAGACTCCACGACGCCAGCATCCACGGCAATGCCCTCGACTGGATATGCTTAGTCCTCACCGGCACAACTCAGCGGGTCAGACTTCCTTCCTACCTCTCAGAACCTACTGAGGGCTCCTCCCTCAGCCCCACCCTCTCCAACGTGTACGTGGCCCCCCTCACAACCATGGTCAGAACCACAGGCTCCTCATTGTTTCCTACGCCGACGACACCCAGCTCATCCTCAGCCCAACTCATAGACCTTAGACCTCCTGTACCTCTTTGCCCCTCACTCCCCTGTTACACGCTCAAACGCCTGAGCGATCTAGGTATTTCTCAGGTCATTTCACCTCCTGGACCTAAGCACAAACGCACTATGGCATCTATCAAATTTCCCACCTGCTCTAACCTACCTCTGCTCAAGCTGGACTGCATCTACCTTAACACCAGATCGTTGGTGAAGCACCAATTAGACATCTTTTTGCTACTTACCTCTCAGAAACCCGACCTATTACTACTCACAGAGACTTGGCTCACTGAGTATTCGCAGCCTGATATCCTGGCCTCACTTCCATCGGACTACTATGTACTGGCAGTAAATCGCGCCCCAGGTAAAGCTGGAGGGGGAGTGGCGGCAATTATCAATAAAAAACATAACTTCATTAGCCGCCCGTCCCTGCTGCTACCTGGTACTGAAAACCTAGTCATAAAAACTGACACTGAGAAAGGCGCTATAGCTCTGGTTTTACTTTACCGCCCCCCACAACCTATGCCTACTTTTCCCTCAAGTCTTGCTGAACAATTAGCATCTATTACTACAAATTACCCTCACACCATCCTTATTGGAGACTTCAATCTGTGGTTTGACAACCTGGATTCTGACACCCAAGCCAGAGAACTGTTCGACTCACTCACTGACATCAATATGATCCAATTCACACAGTCTACCACCCATGACAAAGGCCATCATCTTGACCAACTATGGTCGCATAATCTCCCACTAACGTCTTTCTTGATTCAGCCCTGCATCTGGTCTGATCACTACTTTGTTTACTTCTCCCTTCAAGTTACGAGACAACATCAGACTCCTCCACAGCCTGGAGGGGAAACTCGCAAATGGGGGTCGATAGATCTTCCCGCCTTTCTGGACACTTTGGCCTCTACTTTGCCACCACTTAACAACCTGGGAGACGTAGATGCAATCTATGAAGCGCTCTCCTTGTGGATCCAAAACGCTGCCAATACCCATGCCCCTAGTGTTAAATTCTCACGCTCACGCGACAAAGAGGCTCATAAATGGTTCTCTGCGGACCTCAAACAACTTAAACTTGAGGTCAGGCAAAAAGAGAGAATTTGGCGCAGAAATTATCTTCCACAAGATAAAGAGGTCTATTGCCTTAGTCGTCGTCTCTATCAAAAAACCATTCTTAAGAGGAAGACTGATTATTTTTCAGGCATAATTCTGCACTCTCACAATCAAACCAAAGACATCTTTAGAATAGTGAATGACCTCTGTAACGACGAGCGTACGTCACTACCTATCGCACACTCTCAAGCTTTATGCGATGACCTGAACAACTACTTCATTAATAAAATCATCACAATTAAACAAAGTATACCACTACACCCTGCCAGCAACACCATCGAGGATGGCTACAAGAACCCAGAGACTTTAGACCATATTCCCCCGATTGACCCCAAACAACTATCGGAACTCCTTCAACGGATCAAATCTGGGTCACCCAATGACATTTGCCCCCCTTCCATCTTTAGAGAATTAGGCTTATCCCTTCCACATGCACTCCTGCCTACTCTCAATGAATCCCTCAGACAAGGCAGAGTCCCCACAGATTTTAAAAAAGCCCTCCTTATACCGTTAGTAAAAAAACAAGGGAAGGATCCTTTGGATCTTACAAACTATCGACCTATCTCCCTGTTGCCCTACCTCTCAAAGGTATTGGAGGCCCATGTCTCTAAGAGTGTCTCTAATTTCATCGAGACCACCAACTATTTGGAGCCTAATCAAGCAGGGTTCCGCCCAGGTCATTCAACAGAGGCGGTGATCCTGGCGCTCCAAGACAACCTTAGAGCCAATGCGGACGCCGACATACACCAAGCTTTGGTGTTGCTTGACCTCTCGGCTGCGTTCGACACGGTTGACTATGACGTCTTGCTCAACCGTGTCGAACAGGCTGGCCTGAGAGGATCAGCGTTGAGCTGGATTACTTCCTTTATTGAGGGCCGGACTCAGGCAATTCAACTGGGCAGTTTTACAGGCACTAGGCACACATCCACCTGTGGAGTCCCGCAGGGGTCGTCATTATCCCCCTTACTATTTAATCTTTACCTCCGCCCTCTTCTTCACTCCCTTAAGAAATTCAAAGTCACAGTGTTCAATTATGCGGATGATTTACAGCTTTTATTCCAACTGAACATCCCCGATGCCGTGTCCGAATTTCAGAACACCATGAGACACATCCAATGCTGGATGAACGAAAACCATCTAAAACTTAACCCGGGCAAAACAGAACTACTTTTGCCCGGGAACAGTTTATCCAGCTGGAGTGTCAACTACTGGCCAGCAGACCTGGGCACCCCTCCTGTAAAGTCTACTACTGTAAAGAGCCTAGGGATCACGCTCCATACGGACCTGTCCTTAAAAACCCAGGTGGGAGCCGTGGTTTCCGCAAGCTTTTTCCAAATGAGGAAAATAAAAAAAATCGCCCATCTACTTACTCAGTCTGCCTTAACCCAGGTCACTATTGCCCTGGTTATGTCCCGCTTAGACTATTCCAATAGTGTCTACCTGGGACTCCCAGTGGGCCTATTGAAGAGACTTCAACTGGCCCAGAACCAGGCGGCTAGACTCATCCTAAAACAGCCAAAATGGTCTTCTATCAAACCAGGACTAGAAAAGCTACATTGGCTTCCGATTTCCCAACGCATTTCCTTTAAAGCCGGCTGTATCACCTTCAAGGCCATTCAAGATAAAGGCCCTGCCTTTATTTGCAGCCTGGTTTCTAAATATACTCCCACTAGAAGCCTGCGCTCAGCTCAAAAATCTTTATTGGAGGTACCTCGCTTTAAAAGGAAGCGACAGGGCGGTTGCTGCGTTCGCCATCTAGCAGCTTCATTTTGGAACTCCATCCCCTTGCCAATTAGGCAGAGTAAGGATTTGCTCACCTTCCGCAAGGGACTAAAAACCTGGTTATTCTCTCACGCCTACCACTAACCTTTGTCAGCTTAGTGTTATGTTGTTCGGACTCTTCACACTTCCTATAGCGCCATGAAGCCCACGGGCGTACGAGCGCTTTACAAATTGATTTTAACATAACATAACATCCTCTCCCTCACCAACAAACCGAACATCAACAAACACAGCTTCCAAGACAGAATGAAAGCTGTTGCCACCTGGATGAAGAACAGCTGCTTGAAACTCAACTCAGAGAAAACAGAAGTCTTCATCCTTGGCGCCACTCCCTTCACGTGGGACGACTCCTTGAGGCTCCCGCCTACGGAAATCCTGCCACCCCGACGGGCCACGCACAAAACCTCGGCATCATACTAGACTCATCGCTCACAATGAACCGCCAGATCAACGCCATATCATCGACCTCCTTCAACACCCTCCACATGCTACAAAAGACATTCAGATGGATCCCATTTGAATCCAGGAAAAATTTCATGCATGCTCTCAGCAGCAGCAGACAGGACTACGGCAACACCCTCTATGCCGGAATCAACAAGAAACTCCTTTGCAAACTCCGGACTGTCCAGAACACCACAGCCAGACTAATCCTTGACATCCCCTGCCGCAGACACATCACCCAACACCTCCAAGACCTCCACTGGCTCCCAGTCAAAAGAAGAATAACCTTCCAACTCCTCACGCATACAAGGCCCTTCACAACACCGGCCCTATGTACCTGAACAACCGCCTCTACCTTCCATGCACCCAAAAGACACCTTAGATCATCTGACCTTACTCTGGCCTCTGTTCCTCGCATCTACAAGACCAGAAAGGGAGGTAAGTCAAGGCCTGGAACGACCTCCCCTCCAACTCTGGCTGGCCCCCACACTGCCTCAGTTCAGGTACGCCCTCAAGACCTGGCTCTTCGGATGACCCCAGCACTCTATTGAGCCGCCCTCCCCAACCCCCCAGCGCCTTTACACCCTTATGGGTGGGAAGTTGCACTTTACCAACCCCTGATTGATTAATTGATTGATTGATTGATTGATTGCACCACTAATGCAGCGCCTCAGCCCCGGGTGTGGTGGCTCTTTGCGAATCATGGTCTGAGTTTTCTGTTATTGCACCCAGACTTCACACAACAACATACTGATACATCTAAAACAATCCAGCTCTGGTGGCTTTGACACTGCTTGTTAGCTTAATGAAGTAAATAAATAACAACTGAAACATTGCTATGGTCTATGGAAGGAGTATAGAGCCTTCTGGGGTTTGTCGACAAACGCACTCTCCTTTTACATCACTAGTACTAATCCCTCTGTTAGGCACTATGCTCTTTTTCATATTTTATTATTTTTCATATTTATTTTTCATATTTTATTCCCTATATTTTCATCTGCTACCTCATTCCTTTCCACAATTACCATTGGCACATGTTCAACTGTCTCTCTGTGCGCTCTCCAGAGAGGCCCAGAATTGGATGGGCATGAAGTTTGCACTCCTGTATGAGTCACTGTGAGAAACTCGCACATCCTTCAGCATCAACCTCCGAGCAATTTACGCCTTCATGAATAGCTGCCCACAATCTGAACTCGCTCAGAAACCTCAGTTCAAAATATTCACTACACATGAGTCAACTATTGAAAGATAGAAACTACAGAAACACATTTTGGGGGAAATGGAAGGCAAAATGAAATAAGACGCGAAACGTAAACAGTGATTCCATCTCGGAGATACAATACTGCAAGCCCTTAAGTGTATTTACATTAATTACTGAGGAAGCAATCAGTCTTTTGCCAGTAAAGTCAATGAGATTAGTACAGAGCCCGACATGGACCCTTTTCAAAGTCTGTTTTAATTACCCTCTGGTCTTAGACCCGACAGGACCCGGCCCATTTAAAGGCCTGTCTATCACCACAATTACAGCTGGATTTCAATTCCGCCTCTTAATGAGGTCATGGGTTGCACACGTCACCATAGATTTCCACCGCTGCTGCTGCCCTGGGGATGCTTTGGGGTATTTCAATGTCATGTTACGGGTCTGAGGCGGTCTCTCGAAATTGTTTATTCAGTGGAGCTCATTTTGGCAACAGCCTGGAATGTTCTATTTATTCTTTCCAATACAGTTGTTTTTCGCGGGTGCTCGGCGGCGGAAGCGGGGCGGTGCTGTGCCTGGACGTGCCTGGAGTGGCGGGACCTGCAATCAGGGACTTCCCGTGCGGCGGGTTTCATGTGTGCCAAGTGCGGGTGAGGCCCGGGTCACCGAGAGGCTGTGGCGAGCTGTAATGACAGGCTGCAGGGCCCAGAGCTCCCTAGAATTAAAGATCTCTTCCTGGGACGGTCAGTTTTGCTTCTCTTGGCGTATAACTGCGCACAGGTACGACACAGGGTGTGTGTAAGATTCAAGCTCTTTCTCCCATCATTCCTGTATGCAAAAACTATACACAAAAAATAAAAGTGTAGGTCGTGAATGTCAGCGCCAGTTGGAAAAGAGGGTTTTGTGCAATACTTTTGTACACAAGTTATTTGACGAACCTTTCTATCTCAACTGTTTAGAGACTCGAAGGAAAATTGTATTCAGGACAAAATGTTCACGAGTTACTGGTGCGACTGGTTTTCACAGCACTGGTGAGAAAAAGACATTATGATTCTGAGGCAACAGGCGATGTAGAGAAGAGATATTCTTAGGAGCAGGAGAAGGAAATGTGCCAAACAGGAAGGGATACAATGAGGCCAATAATAGGGAACAGCAGAAACTTTTCTCACATAAACATTTACCCTTAGACTGAAACAACACCCCATGCGAATGTTGAAATGTGAATCAAAGGGACCGGAAATCAAGTTTAGGTGGACATTATTACACAGGCCATTTACCTGCCCCTTGAGTGAAAGCCTCCTGAGTGAATGAACGAATGAGTGACTAGACTTGTAGAGTGCGCATGCTCAGTTCTCGCAAGACATACGTATGGGTTTGAGGCAGATACACCACGGCGAGGAGGAGGGCAGCCCGGAGATGCCGCAGTACAGCTAACCGCCTTTTTTAATTTGTGTTTTAATATTTTTTATTAGGGGGGTAGAGGCGGGGAGCCTTTATTCCAAGGGTGCTGTGGGGGGGGGGGGGGGGTGGGAGGGGGAGGTTGGCTAATTCCAGTTCGCTGTGGAGGCGGAGTTTTGTCTAAACTCCACGTTCTCAGCGGAGCGCGGAGTAGGCAAAACTCTGTACACTCCATTGGCAGAGCAAAGTTCTCTGCCCGCCCTTAGTTTTCAGCAATTTGCAAAAGGCAATCTCTGGCATAGTTCTAAATTAGAGAGGGACGTGGGTCTGGCCACACGGACCTAGAAGGAAGATCCTCCGTGTTTCAATCTTTAGGGTGAGGGACCACGACCAGCCGTGCATCTCTCAAGCCCAAGGCCCGGAGGACAGTATTGCTGAATCCTCATGTTGTGTTAGTGTGGCCCATTTCCATGATGGGTACGGTGGGCTAACACTAGGGATTTGAAGACACATTTCTTACTGACTGGGAGCCAGTGGAGCTGTTTTAGATATAAGGACATCAAAGTACCCTTAGTGACCTAAATGGAAAATGAGCTGCCTTGTTCTGCACTACTTGTGAGCGTTGGTTTAGAAAAACTGGCAAACCCGGGTATAAAACACTTCAATAATCCAATCCAGATACAATTGAAGCTTGGACAACTATTTTCTGAGCCTCCCTAGGAGAAAGGTCAGGAACTTTTTCAGCTCCTTCATTATCCAGAAGCACACTTGCACTACAGAGGAGAGTTGGGCCTTAAATGAAAGATCGCCATCAAACACCATCCCAAGATTTCTCTTTTTTTTTTTTACTCCTCATCTCACTGTGTCAAGTCTTTGTGGAACTTTTACAGCCATACTCTCTACCTGTGGGCCGCTTGGCTGACCACGCTTCACTTAGGTCACCGGACCTCTTCCCCTTTAGTACCGGGGACATGGTGTAATCATTGGAGCGAGTGGATCATTCTTAGATTCCTTCCCAACCTCATTAGAGGATGCCAGATGTTAGATGGCTTGTCCTCTACCCTCTCATATTCCAGTCGTGCCATGAAAAAAGATGCTTTAACCAGTCCTCACTTCTCGGGGGCAGGCAGTCTTTCCATCTCCTACATATTTCCCTCCTTGCCAGTAGGATCAAATACAGTAGGAGCCCTTTTTCCTGCCATGTAGCAGTCTGATAGAATAGACCGTCATTTCCAAATATAATCAGAGAGGGATTAATTTCGATCCTGGTCTTAAAGAGTCCCTACAGTGCGTGTCCCACATCCTTCCAGAATGATTCCAGATCTTTACATTCTGAAAACATGTGGATGTCATCTGCCAGCAATTCCTCACATCTCGGGCATTTTGGTGGTGGTGCAGGGGCAAATTTCCCGATTTTATAAGGCGTATAGTAAAGCCTATTGACCACAAAAAAATTGTTCTTTTTCAGACAGGCAGGCTTTATATATTTGTATAATATCTTCAGAGATGATTCAAGCATGCCCTCGGCCTGAGATGCCATGGAGGAGCTGATCCAAACCCCTTCTGCCGGGGCTATCCCATTGTCTTCAGCTTTTAGTAGATGTTGATACCATAACAAGATTTCTTTTTTAATAGGTACAGAGGATTGACTCAGCCTTTCTATTTCCTCATTACTTTTTATCTCCTCACGTTTCGCCGCGTGCCAAGACACCAATTGAAGATATTTAAATCTTGATAGATCTGTCCCTGCCTTTGCCCTCAAGTACTCCCATGGGTATACCCCTTCCTCATCTGTTAACTCTTTCCATTTCATAATCCCGGCCCTTTTTATAGGTGCTGCCAAGGCATCGTTCAGGCAGTCCGGGGCGCCAGGTGAATCCCAAACTGGGGCTGAGTCTGAATAGTACCCAATCCCACTGCTTACCCTTACCCTGTACCATGTCTCTAGTGCAGTTTTTAGTACCTTGAACGAACCCGCTTGAAGAATCTCGGAGAACCAAATTTAAACATAAAGGCCTCACTACCCCCTTCTCCTCTTACCATTTCTCCCAGCAATCTGCCACAGGATGAGTCGGTCGGCTTAGTAAGTAGCATGCGTAAGCTTTTAAACTGAAATGCCATCTACTTATAAGCTAATATCGGGGAGAGCTAACCCACCTTTTAATAACCTTCTTCTGAGTTTCTTTCAGGTCAGGCGCACCCCTTTGTCTCCCCACACAAAACTGCCTATTTTACTCTGTATCTTATTTATGTCTTTTTTAGGGAATGTTAGCGGAATTGTAGAAAACAGGTAGGAGAACTTGGGGAATTGAATTGAATTTAAAACATTTGTAAAGCGCAGCGTTCACCGTACGGTTTCTTGGCGCTATGGTGGTAGGTCCAGCAACTGAGGACGGAGTGAACCTGGCGCAGAGAAAGGAGGGACAAGTTACAAGGGGAAGGCCTGTTTAAACAAGAACGTTTTTAGGTCTTTGCGGAAGGAGGAATATTGTGTGGCAAATCGTAGGTGGTCGGGGAGGGAGTTCCAGAAGGTGGGAGCCAAGGTTGAGAAATTGGCTCCACCCCACTTTTTACGTTTAAAACGTGGGATTTGCAGGAGGGATTTAGAAGAAGAACGAAGCTCTCTGATCGGGACATATTCGTTGATCAGAGAGGAAATGAAGGCGGGGGCAGTGCCCTGTCGGGCCTGAAAAACCATACAGCCGGTTTTAAAAAGGGAGCGTTCCTTGACAGGAAGCCAGTGGAGCTCCTTGAGGAGGGGTGTAGAGTGGTGAAAACGTGGGAGACCATACACCAACCGAGCCGCTTGGTTCTGGACCATCTGGAGCTTCCGCAGGCTGTATGCAGGGATGCCGTTGTACAGGGCATTGGCATAGTCCAGCCGCGAAATCACCAGCGCGGACATGATCAGCTTAAGTGCCTGGGGGGAAAAGAAACAGGAGACAGTGCGGATGGTTCGAAGAGTGAGGAAACAGGAAGAAACCACAGAGCTGATTTGTGAGTGTAAAGTGAGTTGGTTGTTCATTTTGACACCCAGGGTTTTAACTGTGGAGGAAGGAGTGGGGGAGGGACCAAAAGAGGAGGGCCAGAAGAGAGAGTTCCAGGGACTGGAAGAACCACCTGTGAGAACCAACTCGGTTTTGTCCGGGTTCAGCTTGAGATGGTTGTGGTTCATCCAGTCCCTGATGAAAATCATAGTAGAGTGGAAATTTGAGATAGAGAGGGGAGAAGAGGAAAGGTTAAAGATGAGCTGGAGGTCATCCGCATAATTATACACGGTGACCTCCAGCTGCTGAAGTGCAAAGCTTAGAGGAAAGATGTAAAGATTGAACAATAAGGGAGAAAGAGAAGAACCCTGGGGAACACCGCAGGTGACTTGAAGTGGGGTAGTCGTGAAGTCCCCCAGCCGAACCGCCTGGGTGCGGTCCCTCAGGAAGGAGGATAGCCAGACCAGGGCTGAGCCCTCAATTCCCGCCGCCTTGACACGTGAAAGTAGGATGGTATGGTCCACCGTGTCAAAGGCGGCGGAGAGGTCGAGGAGCACCAGCGCCTGATGTTTGTTGTGATCCATGCCCTCCCTGAGGTTGTCCAGGACCGACACCACGACAGATTCGGTAGAGTGCCTGGGGCGGAAGCCGGCCTGACGAGAAGCCAGACCCCCATTTGCTTCTACGTGGGCGCTGAGTACCGAGGTGACATGGCGCTCAAGCACCTTGCCCAAATAGGGCAGCAGGGAAATGGGGCGGTAGTCGGCTGAGATGGACGGGTCAGCGCCAGGCTTCTTTAAAATGGGCACTATTGTGGCTGATTTAAGAGCGGGGATCACCACTCCCTGAGTAAGGGAACTATTAAGGAAAGTAATGGGGGGCTGGGGACAAGAAGAGTAGATCTGTTGTAGGATTCGTGCCGGACAGATGTCTGCCGGAGAACCCGATTTAACTTTGGGAAGTATCTCTAAGAATACTTCCTCAGTAAGGGGGGGAATTGAGGTAAGATGGCACTGAACAGTGGGAGGGGAAGGATCAACAAAGGTAGAGGAGGGGAGGGGGATGTTAGCCTTGATGGTTGCAATCTTGTCCAGAAAGTAGGTGTTTAATTGGTCACACAGGGGCTGGGTTGGAGGGATTTGGGGTGAGGCTCTATCGGAATAGGCTAGGTCGTTCACTATACCGAAAATCTCCCTAGATTTGTTTTCCGCTGTCATTATTTTTGTTGAGAAATAGGTGGTTTTGGCAGCTAGGATGGCTTTTTTATACTCAGTAAGTAATGTTAGATAGTGAGGATGACCATTTTCACTAGATTCACTTTCCCATAGATGGACTGTGGGAGGTTCTTCCATCTGCAAAACATACAGTCCATTTCCCTAATTGTTCTATCCAGGTTTAACTTGGGGATTTGATCTAGTTCCCTCACAATATATATTCCCAGATATCTAAACTCCAGACTCTCAGTGCCATACCATTGATCTACGTTCCAGCACATGACCTCAGTCTTGGATCTATTCACCTCGTGACCTGCTAATATCCCGCACTCTGCTGTCAGTTCCTCGATCCGAGGAATAGCTGTACCTGGGCCACTTGTGTATAAGATCAGGTCGTCCGCATAGAGGGCCAGGTTAGAGCTATACTGCCCTGACTGAAATGGAGTTATGGCGGGATCAAGCCATATTGCCTGGGCCAGGGGTTCAATATATATACCGAACAACAACGGCGAGATGGGACACCCCTGTCTGGTTCCCTGCTGAATGTTAACCCCTTTTCTGCGGCGGCAATTCCGCAGCAGCGCTATGGGGGAGGGGGGGCCGAGTGGCACTCACATGCTCGTGACGGAACCGCTCCGTCACAAGCCTTGGTTGAGCTGTGCTCATGACGGAGCGGTTCCGTCATGGCCCTGCCCGCTCAATAGAACGCGCCGCGCAGGCGCGAAATCAGCGACGCGCGGGCCATTACGGAACCGCTCCATCATGAGCACAGCTCAACCGAGGCTCGTGACGGAGCGGTTCCGTCACGAGCATAGAAGCCGTTAAAAGCGGATGTTAGTATGCCGTTGAGGAGTATCCTTGCAGAGGCACCTTTATAGCAGTTCTTTAAAGCATGAATAAATACTTGCCCAAACCCCATTATTTCCAGCACTTCCCACAGATAATCTCAGCAGACTTTATCGAATGACTTGGCCGCGTCCAAAGCTACCACGGCCAAGGGTTCAGATTTTCCTACTGCTAGGTCTATATTCCCTAGTAAGAGATGTGTTTGGTCTTCGATGCCTTCCAACCACAAAGCCCTTCTGATCTGCATGTATTAGCTTAGGTGTTAGTTTAGCCAATCACCCCGCCAAAATACCCATAAAGATTTTATAATCGGCATTCAGCAGGGAGATTGATTTATATGAGTCTGCCCTTAGAGGGTCTTTCCCGGGCTTCAAAATCAGGACAATAATAGCCTCTTTCCATGAGTTAGGGACACTGCCCATAAGTGAATATACAGAGTTGAAAATGGTACCGAAAACAGGGCACAGTTCATCTATCAGATGTTTATACACTTCACTTGGAAGCGCATCAGTGCCAGCAGCTTTTTTTTTTTGATATTTTTATTTGTGCTGCTATCTCTTCTGCTATGATAGGGGCGTCCAGACTATTCCTACCCTCTTCAGATAGTATTGGCAGATTTTTACTGACCAGCCATGTACGTATAGCTTCAGTGGACGGATTAACACCCTTTCTATATAGATCAATAAATAGCGAGAGGAGGCATCTTTGCATATCCTCTATTTTGCTCGATGTTTCATCATTGCTGTTGATTATTAGCTCTTTGATGTCGTTCCTAGCCCGATCAGTTCCTGATTTCCAAGCCAATAACGCTCCTGCCTTCTCTCCGTATTCAAAGTTATCCATCCTGCTTACATCCCATTTAGCTTTACACTTTGCATCTAACTTGCCTCTGTATGTTTGTTTTGCCAGATCTAAATCCTGTTCGATCAGGAGAAGCCAATCCTTCTCTGCACTATGCGTATTGATCCTTTCCAGCTCCAACTGTCCAATTCTATTCTCAATTTCCTTCAGAATCCCTGCCTCCATTCTGTTCTTAGCATATATGATAGAATGGAGCCTCCCTCTTAGCCCAGCCTTATATGCAACCCAGATACAATCCAAAGTTGTGGACCCCATATTGAGTATAAAGAATTCTGAAGTGAAGGCCTGGATAGAGTCAATTATCTCGGGGTTGGAAAGTATAGCCCTCTTTAGCCTCCATCTGGGCTGCGTTTGCAGTTCGCTTTTTGAATACACAAACTTTAAAGGAGCGTGGTCTGACAGTAGGCTAGGCTTAACCACTATCTTCTCAATATCTGTGATGGAGTGTCTATCTACGAAGACATAGTCGATCCTAGAGGCATGTTTGGACTTCTTGCTATAAAATGTGTACCCCTGGTGCATTCCCTGCTTAGTTCTCCACACATCCTCCAGGTCTAGGTCGTGAATCATATTTCGCAATGCCCGCCGTATCTTTGGTGCCCCTATAAAGGTACTCACATTGGACCTGTCTGTTATGGGATCCAATAATACATTAAAATCCCCTCCCAAAATATAAGGTGGTGCCTCCAGCATCAATATAGATTGTAATTTCAGGAGGTAGGAGGGGTCATCCACATTGGGGCCATAAAAGGAGACGCATACTATATCTATATTATTCAAAGCTATTTTCACTACTATCCATCTCCCAGAAGTATCTGTTTGGACCCCCCTAATAGTGCAAGTTATACCATGTTTAACTAGTACGGCCACTCCTCTATTATGTGCTGTCTGCTGCGATGCCTCAAAATGTTTTATCCATTTTGTCCTGGAAAATACTAAACGACTTTCAATTAAGCTCAGGTGCGTCTCCTGTTGTAGGCAGATCTGAGCACTCGACAGTTCCAGATATTTAAGAATAAGTCTCTGCCTACGGGGCATCGCATTCCATTGACATTCCAAGTAGTGAAAGTAGTGAAAGTGGTCTGTTTACTCCCCAGACTTTGGTCTCCCATCATTCATTCTATTTCCTAGCAGGCTTCAATTCTTGATTCTGGTGAGATGAGTATTTTTTTTATTTTTTCCCTATGCTCCCTCCCCAAACCCATCCCAAGATTTCTCACCACTTCCTTGGAAGATTTTGGGACAGGACAGTCCCTTGGCCAGCATCCAGTCCATCCAGGTGATGGGTTGTGTCCAAAAAGTAGAATTTCCATCTTGTCTGGATTGCATTGAAGATTATTTATTCACAGCTAATACATAACAGCCCCAACAAGGCAGAGAAAGTCTCCTTAGCTGATTCCAAGGTTCCCTCATGTGAGAATAGTAGCTGGGTTGTGTCAGCAAAGGGGATGATTTTAATGCTAAAGGATTCCACTAGAAAGGCAAGCGCTGAGACATGTAAATGTTACTTAATTTGGCACTCAGTGCTGATCCTTGAGGCACTTCACACTCCTTGCTAGAGAATAAGGCATATGAGAAAAATATAAAACACGTATGCTCCAAGTTACACCACTGACCTTGAAATCTGAACAAGACAGCAACATGGAGAGCAGTACTGCTGGAGATGCGTTTGTTTAGTCTGAGGCCACATCCCGGCCACCACTTAAGTTTGTCATCTGTACATATTGACATTGCTTTGAGTGAATGCAGCGTGATTTAGTGTCAGATCAGTGAGACCTGGGGCCCTATTCCATTTTGGGTGCACTTTCCCAGCTTACACCACAGTACACCGTAAAACAGGTGTGCCAAGCGCACCCGGGGAAAGTGCTCTGTATTTGGTTGGAAGTGCTGCCCTCAGGTCAACCATGAACTCACACTACCCTGGGGGCAGCACATTCAATTGAAATATGCAGCAGCAGCTTCAAAGTTGCTCCATGTTTCACTGTGCAGGCAGCATCCGCCTGCACTTTAAATAGGAGAGAGAGA
Source organism: Lissotriton vulgaris (assembly GCF_964263255.1). Taxonomy (NCBI): domain Eukaryota; kingdom Metazoa; phylum Chordata; class Amphibia; order Caudata; family Salamandridae; genus Lissotriton; species Lissotriton vulgaris. The sequence goes on from NC_141687.1 coordinate 66,264,636, forward strand.
TCCCTGTGCAGTCGAATGGCAGTGAGTGACTGCACCGCCTGCAAGGGGATGTCTGGGTGGTCCATAGCACCCCCTTAAACCCCTCCAGTGGGCTGCCATCAGGGGGCAGACTGACAATGTGCCACCTTTTTGAGGTGTACCATCAGTGCGCCACCTGACAACTTATGTACCTCTGCGCCCCGTCCATAATATGGAAAGGGCATAGAGGTAAAGTAATTCCAGATTTGCATAGGGCCATACCCCCATCCAAAGGCAGGAACGCCATCTCGAGATAGCGCTGGTGCAATATATGCGCCAGTGCTATCTGTAATAAAGAAGGGGCAGCACAAGCATCGGTGGCCCGAGGGCACACAAAGCAGGTGCAAACACCCGTTGTGCCCCCGGGGCACTTCTGTAATATGGCCCTAAGTGTATTTCTCAGCAGGATTCTTGTTAGTGGCAATTTGAGGCCTTTAGGCTAACCAATAGGCTGTCTTTTAATCCAGGATGGATTGTGGCAGTCACCTACATGCAGGATAGGCAGTCTGGAATCCAACTGGTTGTTTTGTTGAATAGAGAGGTATCGGATAGTGGGTAGTACGCTTTGGCCTGTAACGTGAATGGGCAGTAAGCTAAAGGTATGGTTTTTGACCGAAATATTAAGTTGTAAATATGGGCCTACCATCAAATGCCCCACTTATATCGCCATGTAAAAAACGTTGTTGGCAGGAATATCGCAGTTAAGAAGATTGTTTTTTAGGTCGAGCCCAGCGGCAGCGCGCATGCACTGCTTGCTCTGCGAGACTGCTGTAGTAGAGTATAGGAGAGCAGCTGTGCCCACTCTCCTCCCTTATTTTGCATTGGCTTGTATCATTGTCTTTCGTAAATGCTGCCTTTGGATTTGTTAATAGGCTTATTAGTCCCTTCTCGGTATGGCCTTGTCTTCATTTGTACCCTCTCATTGCGACTGGCCCTTTTTCTTCGGTTCTTACAAGGGACCTGTTATTTAGTCTGAGGAAATTCAAAATCTTCATTCTCAGGGGTCTTACTAATATCAATAAAGAACTTGGCACAGAAGCTGAAATATGAAAAAGTCATCTTTATTAAACTTAATTAAGTGATGCCACGTCACCCAACTGCCTTAGCAATTGAATGAGGCAGTCTGAGGAATACAGAGGACAGAGGCCTTTTATATGTTTTAGGGTTACATGACTCAGCACAAAAGTAAGGGGCAGTCCTAGCTTTTGCAAACATGCAAAAACCCCAACATTCCTTATTTACAGTTTGACCAATCCCATGTATACATGACCAAAGCATTGTATGATGACAAACCCACATTTCAGTTGTCCAGCCCATAATTATTCTTCAAACAAACCCAAGATAAATATTCTTCTTAAGACAAACTGGACAAAACCCATAATAAAAGGGCCCGCAGCCCACATCATAAATAGACCATAAAGAAGGAGCAGAAGCAAATAGGAGCAAGATAAAGGGGTGTGTGCGTGTACAATAAACTCAACAATGTCTTGCTCTTTGATCCTAATCTTGATCAGCTACTGGGCAAGAAACTGGTCTAACAAGGTCAGCTTCAGGCAACAGAGTCAGTTCACTCAGGTCATCCAGGTGTCAGCTAAAGTCATCAGCCTATGTGAGGGCAACTACAAAATGGCTGCTATGCACAAAATGGAACCCATGGTTCAGAACGAATTCGTCAAACACACAGTGAATCCATCGGTGTAACATGACGAAAACACTCATGATTGCTGAGCTCACTATTTACGGTACGATGTTACCAAAATCGTAACGGAACCATAACCTTTATGACCCAGGTTCAGAATTCACGGAACCTCAGACCCTCCTTTTGCCCTAACTGTTATTGTTATTGTTAACTTAGTCTTTTATAGCGCTAACTCACCACAAGGTCTCTAGGCTCTTAAAACAAACAGCAGCAACAATACATGAAACTAAGATGATCAAGGAAAATTATAATAAGATTTATTTAACTAGATCAAATGCCTTCTTAAATAACAAAGTTTTTAACTGCTTCCTGAACCTCAGAAGATTTGTTTCTTTCCGAAGTGACTCTGGTAAATTGTTCCAAATCTGTGGAACCAGAACCGATAAAGATCTTCCGCCTTTCGTTTTTAACTTATAGCGGGGACATATTAAGAGCTGAGCTTCCGCGGAACGTAGAGCTCGCCTAGGGATGTATAACTCCAAACGTTCTTTGATGTACGCAGGAGCTTGCCCATAGATGGCTTTATGGGCAGTACACATGCTCTTAAACTCCGCTCTCTGTTCAACGGGAAGCCAATGTAGCTTGAGTAGTAGGTCAGTGGCATGAGTTCTTCTGGGTACCTTGAAGATTAGACGGGCTGCATCATTCAGGACTACCTGTAGTCGGTTAATCAGAAATTTGGGTAAACTAAGGTACAAGGCATTCCCGTAGTCTAGTTTTGACACAATAGTGGCCGAGACTACCATACGGAGTGCGGAAGAGGAAAGGAGAGGGGCCAGCTTCCGTAGCTGTCGGATCAAGCCAGTACACATCCCTACCACTGAGGAAATCTGACTGGTCATGGACAATTCATTATCGATCTTAATTCCGAGGCTTTTTACATTATCACTCGGTATCGGTGAGGGGCCTAATTCCTGGGGCCAGTAACAGTCACTCCACGGCGAGGCTTGGATAGAGATCACTAGTACCTCAGTCTTTTCTGGGTTTATTTTTAATAGATTGGCCGTCATCCAGCCAACCGTTTGTCTGAGAATATTCTGGGCACTAGTTTGTGCCGAGATCGTATTGTCAATACTCAGCAATACCTGGGTGTCGTCCGCATAATTAAATACACGACAACCCATTTTAACTAGTGAGTCAATCAATGGCTGAAGGTACAGATTAAAAAGGAGTGGGGATAATGCAGAGCCCTGCGGGACTCAGCATTCCAGAAAGCCCACTTTAGAGGTGACATCTCCCAGTTGGATTCTCTGGGTCCTACCCGTTAAAAACGATTGGAGCCATTGATAGGCCTGACCCCTTATCCCAAATGCATCCAGTCTGTCCAATAGCAGGGAATAGGCAATAACCTAAAGTCACGTCAATCTGAATCCAGGTCTATATTCATCAGATCATCAAGATGTTGCTGGAGCATAATCCTATTACTTAGAGCTCTCTCGGGACATGTCTCCTTACACACATAGTAGCGCAAAGGCCACATATGGCCGGACCAAATAGGGGCTACCTCTATCTGTAGTATGTGGCATAAGACCACACACCCAACAAGTAGTGATGTTCACTACTAACTGGTGTTGATGCAGAAACTGTACAAAGGAATTATTAATAAACTCTGAACTCCTAACTGGTTCATGTTCAGGTAAAGTATGGAAAGAATGCAAAGGAGTAATAGTAGGAAGAGACATAGGTTGGGAGGTGGATACAGATGTCAATTGGGTAGAAAAAACAATCCCACCCATAAAAGACAATGTCATGTTTAAAAACACTAGAAAACACGTTATTAAGAATATATAGACAACAGGAGAAAGTAATGACCACCATTACAAAGAAAATTATAATTTTCACAACCCTAAGCAGAAAGCAAATCCTAGATTATCTAGTAACATTTTATGGCTCCTATGCATTTAAGAAACTTATTATATGTTCAGGTGAAACAGTGGCGATCCTTATCAATACTCTGAGGTGAAAAGGGAATACTCTTCCACAGAGAATGGACTTTATTCTGCTTTTACTAAACAGAATAGTATTTTAAAACAATGCCAGCCAAACAATAAAAATTAGTCTCCTAACACCTATTCTATGCACTTGCACGGAAACCATTTGTATAACCAACTATTCCCAGAGTCCGTTCAAAAAGCCTCTCTGGCAGGCTTCTATTGTTCATCAAATCTTCTATTGTTGTTGCATGGGGCGCTTCATTCCGGCCTTTCATGATCCGTTGGAGTGCCCTCCTGGCAAACACTCATAGCTCATTCAAAAGTCTCAATGTCTCAATCCAGTGCACCAATATTTCCTGTGCTGCAGGCACTACAGATAGTGTGCTCTTCATTGATCAAGGGCACAGATCACCTTATGCAGACCCAAGTACTATTAATCGGGAAAGAGCAACAAACTGTCACTCTCAGCAACACTTTCAGGCTCCAACACTCTCTATTCAGTGTCAGAGGATGCTCGGGCTGCTCTTTAATGGGCACCATAATGTAGTACCTTTTGCCAATCTCAAATCCTCCAGGGCACTGCACTTCCATTGGAGCAAAGGAAAAGGGGGTGTGTGGCCAAAAACTCAGGCCAAAGGGCTCAAGGGACTGCACACTGTCAGAGGTTAACCAGCATATGACAGGCGCTCTTTTGTACTGAAATTCTGGTTCTGTGGCAAAACCAGCTCCTCCTTCTTTTCTGATGTTGAACGCCTTCTGATGAAGCAAGTGCGATGCTTTAAACAGTTAATTGTATAACAAGGGGACTGCAAACAGGTGGCCTGCGATCTTCAAGGGAGTGGCCACACGCCATGGGACAATTTTGGTCTAGAACACACTGTCATTCTCAAAAAGCAATACAAATATAAAGGCAGTAGGCAAAACAGTGCCTCTAGGCTTTTCAATTGGGTTTCCGTGTGAGAGCATATCCTCCATCATCTAAGGGTAGATAACTACACGAGAATTCTATCTAAATGGATGTCTTCACATATGGTGGCATTGTCTAATGGGGCAAACACATTTTTTTCTCAATGATTACATATAGGTGTTCCTAAATTCCTTATCTAGAACACCTCAAAAGAGAGATCACATAATAAATATTATCTGGGACATGTAGATACCTCCTTTTAATAATTGTGCATCAGGTGAACTATGCAATACAAAAGCTAATGATCAAGATGTGGAAACAAAAGACAAGAACTAGAGAGTCCTGGTATTTCCATTATTTAACATACATCTGGTCCATCAAAAATTAAAGCAGCAGAAAAAAGGAACTAAAAACCAAATTAGAATAGGCATTGAATTTGTCATATTCGAAAAAACGTAAGGTGTCTCCTAATGAGGTGGAAAACTTATCTTACTATAGTATTGAGTCAGTTAATCAGTCCATCACTACCCTAACAGTCAGACTGGAAAACATCAGAGTAGGCCTAAAGAACATTTTTGAAAACCAGTCTGGTCATACAAAAGGGAATTATACATAATATGGGGTCTCTGGTACATTACTACAGTCTGGAAGTGTGAACCTGAGCAATACACCAACTGGTGAAAGGAATTTGGAAAAGGGAAATGGGGCAAGGTAAAAATTAAGCCTTGTTTCCTTTATGGTACAAAGCCATACACTAATTAGGAAGCAGAACAAAACGGACTAATGTAATATAGAAATTAGGTCACCATGTACAAGAGTCACAGATCTATAATTTTATCCTCATGTCCAATCAGGATACATACATTTAGGGCTGCCTGTTCCTTAAGGGGAGGGGCAGTACGTGACTAACAGCATGTGACATACTTTGATCCTGTATATTTCTTTTATTTTACTTCAAATACCATTAAAGCCAAATTTGACATACACTGATGAAGTGTTGTCTGTCTTTCTGTGAAATTTAGTGTCCAAGCAAATCTACCCAACTGTTTGCAGGATACACATCATCATGTATATCCCTTCACAACACAGGTAAACTTGTAGTAGTACCAGAAGCAGCAACATAAAACAAGAAAAACATGCACAAGAAAACGTACAGAACGCACATGTCAAGCCATCAGATATACTTGCTGTATATCAAGCAAGTCCTGTACTTTATGCACTGTGAACCTGCAGCCCAAAATAGAATATTCAGGCCTGCTTAATTTGTCAGGCTTAAAATCCTCACCCTCCTTTTGACAGTAGATCACCAGTAGTGGATATCTGCTGTCCAATACAACTTTCTAACATACAGGACCAGCAAAAACAATTCATGATAGGACCAAATACACAAACATAAAAAAAACATGAACATTTCTTTCCAAAGGAGTTATGCAAAAACACATCTCCTTTCAACCAACCAAACTCACATGTCTTGACTTCTTTAAATCACCCAGAACAATCCATGAATGATCTGTAGGCAGAAGCGAAAAAAGAAAAAAAATACACAACACACAAAAGTGAGACACTTCTCATAACAAACAAATATCAATTATAACTTTTAATCAGAAGACAAAACATGATACATATTAACAAACACAAAAATAAATTTCCATTACTTAATTGTTACCATCTTGTCAGTCACCTTGCAACATGAAGCCCTATTAACTTTCCAAAAGTAAAATCCTTTTTCCTTGTGCCACAATCTCTACTGTAAAAAAGAATTCTTAATTGGCAAATCGTTCTCACTTTTTGAAAGGGAATGGCTTTTAGGTTGTCAGAGAGCGGGCGCTCTGCCAATATGGAAGCACTATGGGAAAACAAAGTAGAGTGTGGTGAAACTGGGTGAGTGGAAAACCATATAACCACCCAAAGGAGAAGCGTTCTCACTTATTCATGTAGCCTTCAAAATTTCAATAATTTTCAATAATTTTCTGTCAAATAAAGCAACTAGCAGACATTATTTCTTAGAGCAAAATACAAATGTCATGATGTTGGGACTTTCAAAGAAACCTTGTTTTATATTTTCCCTTTGGAATTAAGTTCTTTAATTGTATTGATGTTCTTATGGAGAAACCAGAAACCCCACCTTTTAGAGGCCTGTTTAGCAAGGCCATTCTGCATTCCACAGAGACAAGGCCCTAATTTAAAAGGTCACAAATGTCAACTTGACAGCCTCTTCCATTGTTTACAGGGAAACTAAAGATAGCATCTCAGCATGACTTCGCAGAACCTTAATAACACACATACAAGTTTTTAGAACAAATGCTTGTTGCAGTGGTACTCATTTCATCTACCTTAAATGGATCTCACTGGGTCATTTAAAAGGAAAACCCCAAAATGGGGACAACCTGCAAATTTGTATTGTACCTACATGTATGCATTTACTGAAACCTAAAGCACTTTAAAGCTATTAAAAATGGCAAGAATGCTGTGCGCTGGAAAGTGGCATTTACCATTGTTCATGACAAGGTCGCAAGCACTGGGCAGGTAAAACCCATGACGAGTTGACCTTGTCATCAATCAATCAAAAACATTTATAGAGCGCACTACTTACCCGTAGGGTCTCAAGGCGCTGAAGAGGTTAAATGGTCTATTTTCCCCAAATTAGACTTTGATGTTAGGGGCACTTAAAAATAAATATCCTATAATTGTTTTACATATTAATCATCCTCAGAATGTTCTCTACAAATTGCAGATATTGGACATTAGACATATCCCATGTAAATCCTTATAAAAATGAGTTTTGTACGCCTGCGCTAAGTGAAATTCCATATGCTAATGTTCTCATTATGCAGTGTAACACAACTTAAATTAAATTATAATGCTAGGAGGTCACAGTATGAGCATTAAGCTTCATGAATAGTAAAAAACGAATTTTGTAGCACTTATTTTTAATAATTATTTTTCAAAATGTATTAATTATCTTTAATAAACCCAATCATTTTTGATAATTCCACATATAAAAGCAAGCTGCATCTCTTGCCTATCATTTTAGACGTATTCATTTATAAGCCTAAGCACAGAAGCCTAACTTATAACATGACAAAATGTTTGCGCTACTTTTTATCTGTCTTTCTAAAAAGGACAATTTTATTTAGCAACAGACCCACGAATATGCTTACAAAAAATGCTTAAAGAGAGAAAACCCCTAATTGAAATGCCTTCTTGTAATACAAAATAATGAACCTTGTAAAGCAGGAAGGCAATCAGCTAATGAGTACCCTTAAGTATTGCCCGGCGATGTCGCCTCTTAACACACAAGATAAGTATCAATAAAGAGGCAGGCGCTGGAGACTGGAAGGCAGGAAACAAAGGTCTATTCCGTCGGAGCAGAACACGTCAGGTCGGACAACGAGGTATCGTCTCGAGGTGCTCTAACCGCATCTCTGAGGCCTGGCCTCTTATACACGGGTTTATTGCACATGAACATTCTTTATTGCAGTAAAACACTTTGAAGTATGAAAGGACATCCCCGGAATCTCCGCTTCAGGCCCGTTCCCACACACCCTTACAGTGAGAATCCCCTCCCCAATCACAATACGAGATTGTCATTAAACAGTAGAAACAGCAGGGCATTCCGCCGATTCCCGGAATGCGTGTGGTGTGACGGGTCTCATGGGGTGGGGGCCTTGATCTACTGTACTCCTTTGAAGAGGGGTGATTCTCTACAGTTTGGGCCATAAACTGCATCCGCAGGGCTAGGTGATGGCCTGGGATCGGCCTGGACAATCGGACACGGAGGAAGAGGAGTGTCAGAGGGTGCGATAGTGAATGGGATGAAAGGAGGTGTCGGACAGGCATGGGGTGTGATTCCCAGGGAAGAGCAGTGCAGATGGAGAGGGTTTATGGCCCATGCATGAGAGAGCGGGGGTGACCAGTGCGCGGGGGGATGCTTGCGAGGGTGGAGAGCCACGCTGGGGATCGGCAGTGTGCAGAGAGTGAGACTGACCAAGGCACCTAAGATGGCTGCCGTGTACGGTAAAGGTGTGGCATTGGGAAAAAGGCAAGATGGCGCAGACAATGTTAGCAAATACGAATCAATTTTCGACAGTCCTCCCTTTAACATTTCTCGCCAGCTTGTTTATTCGGATCAATCCCCATAATACCACGTATCTCTGCATCATACAAAGCTTTCATGTGTTCAGTCTTTAAGTCCAAAGTCCTTGGGCAAATGCAGTTCGAAAATAAAGAGCACAGAAGAGGCAAACATTGGGTACTCAAGCAACACCCGCATAGCACCACAATCGGAATCAGGATGAATGTGAACAACCTCCACCCCCAGGCTTTCAGTGAATCCCAAAACCAGCTCCCAAGCGACCATCCTTCTTGTTCTTGGTGTACTTCAGAAGAGAGTCTATGGAGGTGTTCGATGGCCTTATAAACAGAAGGCGAATTGTCTGGCACGTAGGTGCAGCAGCTGGACCCAATGATGCGGCATGCTCCTCCTCGGTCTGCCAGAACCACATCTAGAACAAGGCGGTTCTGAAGAGCCACCAGGCGGACTGCCTGAAGCTCTGCGGTGTTATTGGTTAAGATGCCAGCTGTGATGTTCATTGTGGTTTCAACTGCCTGGGTCAAATGGCAGATGGCACAGCTGTTTGCCATCGGACCCCAAAGAGGAACAAGCCCCTTTACTGCATCCAGGAACTGTGCTCCAGTAGAGTCTGCTTGGTCGATGTCCCTTGCGCGCTTTTGCCGGTGGTGGCTTGCTGGGGCCACATAGGTTGGAGGTAAAATGAAAGAAATGTAGCAGGTGCCCCCCCAGCCTTTGGGGAGCCAGGTGTAGGCTTTGGTGCCGCAAACAAAGTACATATTCGGAGAAGCAACAAAGGAGGGAGGGTCGATAGAATCCAATGTTCTGGTGATGGAGCAGGTGCTGTGGCCCACCAGTTGCGTCCCTAGGCCTTCGATGCACATAAGGCCTGAGACGTTGACGACAGGCAGGGCCACAGTCAGAGTGGCGGCTGTTCGTTTCCGGAGGTAGGAAAAAGTGGGTCTGGCTGGATTATGGAACACCTGCATTTCAACTCGTTCTTTGGCAGGGATGTCCATGTGAATAGAATCACCCGAGGTCAGAGGGCAAAAGGGGGCAGAGGTTCACCCAATCTTGTTCAGCCAGACCCCGTGGTAGAAATGCGAGGCAGTCCTTTCAGAAGTGGCATTGTCTTTATAGCTTTCTTGCAAGAGGATCAGCCAGGCAAGACAGGAGCCGTGGATGGAGAAAGGCGAAGGAATGAATGGGATGGAGTGTCTGGTGGCATGGGGCAGCAGCCCGCAAATCTAGCAGTTAGTGGCATTAGCGGCAAGGTTGTGTTGGTGCAGTAGTTGTATGAAGGAATTGTTCCAGAACTCCCTGCGCCTTTCTCGGAGCTGTGGTGAAAGGGCGATCAGGAAGTGTTCTTTGGTTGTTGTCGGTTGCTCAGTGGGGAGCAATGTTTTGTGAGCGGGTGTGCTTTCTTCGATGATCCAGAAGGTTGTCATGAGGAGGAGGCAAAAGAGAAGGGTAATGAAAATGGCTATAGTCTTTGAGCTGTGCAGCTTGTCAGTCTTTGGGTTTCAGTAGGTGATCTTCGGATATCCGGTGGCTTCCATCATTGGGGAGTCGGACGCTTCCATCATCTTCAGAGTGCTCGGTAGCGGGCAGAACCACCAACTTCGTCTGACTTCTCTCCTGGTAACCTTGAGTGTGTTAGGCTACCGCTCTGAGATTTGACTAAGTCAGTAGTCTGCGTTGCCGAGGCTCCTCCCTTTTTACGCAGGTTGTACCCTTCTCTGGACGGCACGGTGGGATCGGGAAACTTTGCGAGTTCGAGTGTCTCTGTGCCGGTGTAGCAGCTCAAGGATGGTCTGTCTTTTGTCAGGAGCTCTTCTTGTGTTGCGATGTCTTCTTCCGTTGTCAGGGTTGGGGGGACTCGTTTGCAATGGTGCGCATGCACCCAGTGACGCTTGCCCTCCACTCGAAGGGCTGTCCGTGTAGTGATCAGGACTTGCCAGGGGCCCGTCCACCGGGGTTCCAAGCTTCTGGCACGCTGAAAGTTGCGGATCAAGACATGATCCCCCGGGCGTATGTCGTGTCCTGGGCCCCTGGAAGCGTCTGGGATGGCTTGCAGCACCTGCTGATGAATGACAGTCAAGGTTTTAGTTAGGTTGTACAGATAATCGGACATTAGGACGTCTGGGACGTCATGGATCAAAGTTGGCCTAGGCGCGGCCCAAATGCTCATGGGCCGCCCAAATACCACTTCTTAGGGGGTCAAGTGGTGCTTGGTGGGGGTGGAACGCATTGATAGCAATGCCAGTGGGAGGGCATCAGGCCACTTCAGTCCGGTGGAGGCAACAATCTTAGAAATTTTCAGCTTGAGAGTGGCGTTGTGCCGTTTGACCAGACCTGCAGATTGGGGGTGGAGGACTGCGTGAAATTTCTGCTTTACACCAACCCTTTTAGGATAAGTTGGATGACTTCAGCTATGAAGTGGGGGCCGTTGTCGCTCCATAAAATCCGACAAAGGCCATATTGAGGGAAAAACTCTTTTAACAGTACTTTGGCAGTGGTCATAGCAGTGTTGTCGCGTGTGAGGTAGGCCTCCACCCATTTGCTGAAGGCGCACACGACAACAAGGACGTATTTCAAACCTAGGCAAAGTTCTAGCTGAATGTAGTCCATTTGTAGGACTTCAAAGGGATGGTCGGGGACCCCGAACCCACCCCGAGGGACAACAGTTCCTTTCCCCGGGTTGTGTTGTAAACAGATTAAACACTGCTGGGCCAGGCGTCTAGCAGAGTCGGGAATCTTGTCATTATGCCAGACTCGGGTGATGAGCTCGATCATGTGGGCAGAACCTATGTGTGCGGGAGAGTGTGCCATAGTCAGGATGGGGATCAAGTAGGAGTTGGGTAGCAGCCATTTGTTTGTGTCTTTCGTCAGCCAGCAGCCTTCATCATCTTTCAGTCCCACCCGTGCCCACTCAGTCAGTTCTTGGGGAGAGCAGGCCATCTGTATGTCCCTAATGTGTTCTCTAGCGTCCTTCCATATCTCCGTCTGTGACCTAGTCACATACATGTGTGTGGTCGTCCTATTCTTAGCTGTGGTTCGGGCAGTGATGTCAGCTAGTGCGTTTCCTTGACCAATGAGATCTGTTATCTTCTTGTGTGCCTGGCATTTTATCACTGCTAACTGCTTGGGGAGGAGGACTGCTTCTGTCAGGGCAGAGACTAGGTCTCCGTGAAGGATGGGTGTGCCATGCGAAGTCAAGAATCCCCTTTCTTTCCATAAGACCCCAAAATGATGAACCACCCCGAAGGCGTACTGGCTGTCGGTGTAAATGTTTGCAACTGTGCCTGCTGCTAGGATGCACGCTCGTGTGAGGGCAATCAGTTCTGCTGCTTGTGCGGATCGTTGGGTGATGCGAGCTGTCTCGACTACTGTTTGGGCCGTGGTGACTGCATAGGCAGCTGAGGTCGTGCCATCGGGGAGTTTAATGCAAGAGCCGTCTACCCATAGTTCTCCATCCGGGTCTGGGATAGCAGTGTCACGGAGGTCAGCCCTACTTCTAGTTTGTTCGTCCGTGAGGGTCACACAGTCATGTATAGGGGACACATTGGGGTCATCATCAGGGAGAGGCAGCAGAGTGGCAGGATTCAAAGTGGTACATCGTTTCAGTGTGATGTGGGGTGCAAGTAGAGTCAGTTCGTAACCAGTCAGTCGTGCGTTAGTCAGGTGCTGAGTTTTAGTCTGGTTCAGGAGGGTGTCGACTGCATGGGGGACCAGTACAGTGAGGGAATTCGAAAGTACGATCCCCTCACTTTGTCGGATAGAGACGGCAGCGGCAGCTACCGCTCGAAGGCAGGCAGTCAGAGCTCTAGCTACGGGGTCAAGAGTGGCGGAGAAGTAGGCACAAGGGCGTTGCTTGGGGCCTATGGGTTGCGTTAGGACAGACAAAGCGCACCCCTCACTTTCGTGGGTGAAGAGGGAGAAGGGCTTGGTATAGTCAGGGGTTCCTAGGACTGGGGCAGAGCAGAGGGCATCTCGCAGTTCCTGAAGGAAGATTGGCATTCAGGGGTCCAAGGGAGTAGGAAGGGAACATCTTTCGCTAACAGAGAGAGTAGGGGTTTGACAATGAGGCTAAAGTTCGGCAACCACTGCCGACAGAAGGAGGTGAGGCCTACCAAGGAGCGAACTTGTTTCTGAGTCTTGGGAACAGGAGTCTCTAAGATAGTCTGAATCCGATCGGGTGTAAGCTTCCTCCCGTCTTTGGACAGGAGGTGGCCTAAGTATGTTACCTGGGGTTGGCAGAACTGCAGCTCCTTCTTGGAGACCTTGTAACCGTTCTCCGCGAGGAAGTGCAGGAGTTAGATGGTGGCTGAGATTGCAAGTGGAGTGGTGTCGGCTGCCAGGAGAATGTCGTCGATATACTGAATTAACACCACTCCGTCCGGGAGCTGGACTGCGTCCAGCTGTCTCTTGAGGGTCTGGCTGTAGATACTGGGGCTCTCAGTGTAGCCCTGGGGTGCTCTACAGAATCTATATGAACGGGCTTTTAGGGTAAATCCGAAGAGGTATCGGCTGTCAGCGTGGATGGGGATAGAAAAGAAAGCATTTTTGAGGTCTATAACGGTGAAGACAGTGGCAGTGGATGGGATTAGGGTCAGGATGGTGGTGATGTCAGAGACTACTGGGTACTGAGGTACAACTACTTTGTTCACCTCTCAGAGGTCAATGATGAAGCGGTAAGCTTTCTCATCTCCCTCGCCTTGCTTCTTAACAATGGGTAGGATGGGGCTGTTACAGACATTACTAACTACTTCTTCTACCACACCTGCATCGACTAGGGACTGAATGAGTTCTACCAATGCCTTCTTGCCCTCGGGCGATATCCGATATTGTGGGAGCTTCGGGAGCATGGCATCTGGCCGTACGGTGATGTGCACAGGGTCAATCATCATGCGTCCTACGTTTGAGTCAGTCTTGGCCCAAAGGTACGAGGGTAAAGTGTCGAGTAGGGACAAGTCAGCGTCAGTGATGGAAAACATGCGTCGGGTGGGGCAGGATCTGAACAGATTCTGGTTATCGTACAGTATGACACGAACTCCGTCTGGGGAACACCTAATGGTGTCTCGAAAGTGTTTCAGGAGGTCAAGGCCCATAATGGCGTCGGGGGTGTTGGAGGATAGCAGGAATGTCGTGTCCGTGATGTTGTTTCCTAAGTCAAAGGGAATCGATGCAGATAAGGGATTAGTTGAGGGCTTTCCATCAAAGCCTATCGATGTTACGTGTGAGCCAGACAAGGGTGCCCTTGGAATCAGTTGTTTGGATAACGCACTATGTGTTGCCCCAGTGTCCACCAAAAATTGAGACTTCGTACCCAGGACCTTAGCGGTGATGTAAGGACCTTGCTGGTCAACACAAAGCTCGACTGGATCCATCCCTTGTCCCTGGCTGTCCTATGCAAAATCGTGGGCGTTCTCGTAGTCGGACTGCTGACACTGATTCTGTCAGGGGCGGTCAAATGTGTTGGGTCGGCTTGATCTGTCATGGTTAGCGTCATTGGTGTGTCCCCGTCCCTGGTCTCTGTTCCTTTGTCCATTCATCCCGTCCCTAGCCTCTCGGTTCTTGTTCATTTCGTAAAGGACCGGGCACTGTGACTTCCAGTGATCGTATCCCTTGCAAAATGCGCATTGGTTTTCGTCCAAGTCCTTTCGACCTGCATAAGGTGCGGGTGCTAGTTCTCTGGGAGGTGGATTCCTAGGGGCCGTCGACTGGTGGTTTCCTTTGGACGGTTCCCTACCTATCGTCACTTCTTGCAGTTGAGCTATCATGACCCTCTCCTTCAACTCTTTCTTCTTACGCTCGGATGCCCTATCGTTCTCATTTTTTTGATGCTCATAGTACTGGGCCATCTGGAGGGTAGCCGCAGGTTTAGAGGCTGCCCAGCTGCTTTCGCTCGCCTGCAACTTCTGAGAAACCTCTTGTAACAGACCCTTCACAAAGTTCTGGACGAACAGGTGGTGTCCGGTTGCAGTAGTCATATCTTGGCCGCTGTAGTCGGAGAACACCGTTTCGAACCTAGAAAAGTATTCCGAAGCGTCTTCCTGTGGTTTCTGTCTACAGGTTGTCACTATCGACCAGTCAATCTTCTTTTCGGGAATCAGGGTTTTGACCTTCTGGACAATCTTGTCCAGGAGTTCAAGAACCGCCTTTACAGGTTTCTGTTCTGGCTCTCGCTGCTTGTCGATAGTATCAAGTTGTCCCCAGGTATGCCCGAACAGCTCAAGGTGGTCGACCTTGCGATCTGCTTCCACACATCAGCTGGCAGACATAACCCGAAGAACAAGTCGATATCTGCTAGGGTCATGATAGTGGAACCTAAGGCTGTACCTAGCTCTGTATAAAAGGCAGTCGGGTTCTTTCTCAAGTCGGGTAGGGTTTTACGGAAAGTCAAGATGTCCTGTCGGTCCCAGGGCTGATAGACCCAGTTGTACACAACCCTCCCTTTAGCATCCTGGTGATTAATGTCGTCATGTGTTCCCTGACCTCGTGGGGGGACCCAGTAGGGGGAAGCTTCCTTAATGGGCATCATGGTGTCAGCTCTCTGTGCTAGGGGTTCAGTTGCTACAGGGGTTGTGGTTTTCGTCTCTGGTCTTTGCTCTACAAGGTGGCAGAAGACTTTGAGCATGCATGCGAAGAAATCTGCTACGTCACCCTCAGGACCGTCACCAATGTCCACTGTCCTGTACAAGGTCGTCAGAGTCTCGGGGCCCTTATCGTGGTACTTGTCCTCATAGGCATTCAATGTATGATAACAGAACCTCACGACGAAGTGTCGCTGGTAGCTGCCAGCATACGAATCGTGCATGTCAGTTACATATTCTTCGCTTTCCCTTCTGTCCACTAAGGTTCCTACCACCTTATCAATCTTGCTTCGTTCACCTTTGGTCAACCGGTAAGGTCTAACAAAGTCCCTTTTTTTGTCCTCGATCTCTTCTAAGGTTAATACCGGCAGTGAGTTTAGTGCAAGGGGTTCGGCCGGTGCGGAGGCCGTGAGGACCGGAGCCCTGGCACCACTTTCGTTTATACTCAAGGACGGTGGGGGCTGTGCGAAGGGTTGAACAGGGGCATAAGGAGGGGGCATATAAATGATCGGTGGGCCCAACAGTAGGTCATCATTCGTCCGTTGCTTTGAGGGCAACTCGGGGTAAAGGGTGGATGGGGTCCTAACAGGACACTGGCCTGAAGTTTCAGCGTCTCTCTTTCGATTAGCTTCTTCTAGTTCAAGTTTGGCTTCTTCGAGTTTCAGCTGTGCTTCCTCTAATTTAAGTTCCGCTTCCTCTCTTTCTTTTATCTCCTCTTCTAGTTTCTTTGCGGCTAGGTGAGCTGCTTTACGTAGTTCCTTGTCTACCCTAGCTTCCTCTCTCTTCCTTCGCTGCGCAGCTTCCTTGCGCCACATGCCAACGCTGTCTAGCATGGTCGGTGTTGTTCTACGAGTTTTTAGAACCTCGTCTAATGCATCTAGTTTGTTCTCTTCAAAGGATCCTATCAGTGGCCACTGACTCTGGGGTTCCTTCTTCGTGTATCTATGCCATAGTTTGCTATATGCTATGGCGACTAATCCATGTTTCGTGAACATGTCCTTGTTAGGTGTGCCTTCCAGTGGGACTGGATGATCCACCTCTAACAAGCGGTCCGGGCTGAACCAGCTACCAACCAATGGGGAGAAGATAGGCATGACAGATTACAAAGGGGGACAAAGGTCCGCACTACCTATCCTTCACTACCTGCAAAGACTAGACAGAATATTTGCTATTCTACGTTGTTTGCAAACAGTGAATATCTCAAAAAGGAGCTACTCTGACAATCAAACAATCAAACAATCAATGGGGAGAAAAGATAGGCACGACAGATTACAAAGGGAGACAAAAGTCCGCGTTACACACCCTTCACTGTCCACAAAGGAAGATAGAGTATTTCTACTCTTCCTCGTTTGTAAGCAGCGAATGTCTCAAAGAACAACAATAGTTTCGCAATTTGTCGTTTTACACGACCTTACCCGGACCGCATGGACTGTTTCTCGTCTTCCGCTTCCAGCGCCCGATCGTCCTCCAATCGCCAATATTGCCGCGGCACTCCTGATGGTTCCCAATCAGGACCGTAGATCACTCGAGAGAGGTCGATTCGGAACCAGTGAAGTTCGGATGATCGGCTGCCAGACGAGGGTCTATCTGGCAGGGTACCTTCCGATCGTTGCAGTTGTTCACTCCGTCGTCAGGACCTCTCCCGCTGGATCCACGTGTCGCTGATGAGCCCCACGTTTGGGATGCCAATTGTAAAGCAGGAAGGCAATCAGCTAACGAATACCCTTAAGTATTGCCCGGCGATGTCGCCTCTTAACCCACAAGATGATTATCAATAAAGAGGCAGACGCTGGAGCCTGGATGGCAGGAAACAAAGGTTTATTCCGTCGGAGCAGAACACGTCAGGTCGGACAACGAGGTATCGTCTCGAGGTGCTCTAACCGCATCTCTGAGGCCTGGACTCTTATACACAGGTTTATTGCACATGAACATTCTTTATTGCAGTAAAACACTTTGAAGTATGAAAGGACATCCCCGGAATCTCCGCTTCAGGCCCGTTCCCACACACCCTTACAGTGAGAATCCCCTCCCCAATCACAATACGAGATTGTCATTAAACAGTAGAAACAGCAGGGCATTCCGCCGATTCCCGGAATGCGTGTGGTGTGACGGGTCTCAGGGGGTGGGGGCCTTGATCTACTGTACTCCTTTGAAGAGGGGTGATTCTCTACAGTTGGGGCCATAAACTGCATCCGCAGGGCTAGGTGATGGCCTGGGATCGGCCTGGACAATCGGACACGGAGGAAGAGGAGTGTCAGAGGGTGCGATAGTGAATGGGATGAAAGGAGGTGTCCGGCAGGCACGGGGTGTGATTCCCAGGGAAGAGCAGCGCAGATGGAGACGGTTTATACTTTATGGCCCATGCATGAGAGAGCGGGGGTGACCAGTGCGAGGGGGGATGCTTACGAGGGTGGAGAGCCGCGTTGGGGATCGGCAGCGTGCAGAGCGTGAGACTGACCAAGGCACCTAAGATGGCTGCCATGTACGGTAAAGGTGTGGCATTGGGAAAAAGGCAAGATGGCGCAGACAATGTTAGCAAATACAAATCAATTTTCGACAACCTTCGTTTTGGAACCTTTTAAAAGGACATTCTGAAATGTAAAAATATACCTGTGCAACTGAGGGCAAAGTCATGGCTGAATAAATATTCCTATTTATTTAGCTTGTCTCTTAATGTTTGTAACGTAAGCACGGTGGCTGTCTATTTAAAACTAAAACTAAGACATTTCAAGTTTCACAAATGCGTGTGCAATACAGCAAGGTCCAATGTATTCAGATGATGTATTTGCCTGTTAATATCTAATACAATGTATCTAAGAAAAAGGCTGTAAGTTTATTTATTTTTCGCAAAATACCCAATTTCGTTTTTGGGGGCTTTTTATTCCTAGTTAATGTGGATTTACATTTTAGTTTTTAAGCATTTAGACATTTTGCCTAATAGACTGAAAACATCAAAAAGAAACACAAACACACATTTGAGCTCATTTCAGACATAAACAGAAAGGGGTCAAACACTCAGGACACACAATACGGCGAGCCATGCATTTCGTGAATAGCGCCATCGCTATTCACTTACATAAGGTGCACTAATGGGAAAACACCATAGACATTGAAACACATATTTGACCCACAAATCAATAACCATTTGCAAATACTAGTTGTAAGTCATATTTACAAGAAACGTTTCTCAATAGTGTTCGAAAAGACTGCAAAAACAGCCCAACAGACTGATGTATGTCCAAGAAGTGAAAATGCACTCAATTCATTAGCTTTGGCTAGCAGAACACCAAACAAAATCGTTCTACATATCTTTGTTCATAAAACTGCGCAGAACAAAGGACCCTTGTTTTGTATTATGTCATATTTTAATTCCCTGGGGATACAAAATCACCAAGGAAGAAATATGTTTTTAAATCTAACCTATTTAGATATTCCCTTTAGGGGAAGCCGGCTAATCCAAACGTATACAAAGTTGGCCAACACAAAGCTTCAAATTTGCTAAGATCAGGCATCTTATAGCTCACTAATCTAGCTTCAAACTTCAAGGGGCTATCTCTATCGATACACTCGTAAATATACAAGACCCTCAGTTTTTGAAAATTGCAATCTTCAAATAAAACTAAGGACCAAACAAACTAAGCAAAGAACCACAGAACCAAAGAACAAAGGACTGGGAGCGACTCACTTATACTTAACTCTTACTTTTACTAATCAAAATGTTATCCAAATTCTAACTGTCAAGTTCTACATGACCTAACGGTCTTTTTATAATACTCACGCCAAAAAGGTTCTCAGTCAGGAGTGACATCATGTGGAGTATCGAAATCAGGAAGATCAGAAATATACTGGGCTGCATAAACAAAGAATCTCCAGAATCCCTGTGCACAGAGTACCTCCTTAGTAGAATCCTGTTCTGTCCTCCTCAGTAGATTTCAGTCTCCTGACAAGATCGCTCCCACAGAAAGTCACTTCTCTGATGAGCCCCGCGTTGGCTGCGCCATTTGAGGAAATAGAAAATCTTCATTCTCAGGGGTCTTACTAATGTCAATAAAGAACTTGGCACAGCAGCTGAAATATGAAAAAGACATCTTTATTAAACTTAATTAAGTGAGGCTACGTCACCCAGCTGCCTTAGCAATTGAATGAGGCAGTCTGAGGAATACAGATAACAGAGGCCTTATATATGTTTTGGGTTACATGACTCAGCACAAAAGTAAGGGGCAGTCCTAGCTTTTGCAAGCATGCAAAAAACCCAACATTCCTTCTTACACAATGCTGGACAAACCCATGATAGAACACCACAACCCATATCGTAAACAGGTCATAAAAAGAGGGAACAGAAACAGATGAGAGGTAGGATAAGGGGTGTGTATGTGCATACCGAACTTTACAATCTCCTGTGCTCTGATCCTTAATCTTGATCAGCTACTGGGCAAGATACTGGTCTAACAAGGTCAGCTTCAGGCAACAGGGTCAGTTCACTCATGTCATCCAGCAGTCAGCTAAAGTCATCAGCCTATGTGAGGGCAACTACAAAATGGCTGCCATGCACAAAATGGAACCCATGGTTCAGAACGAAATCTTCAAATACACAGTGAATCCATTGGTGTAACATGATGAAAACACTCATACTCGCTGAACTCACTGTTTACGGTTCGCTGTTACCAAAATCATAACGGAACCACGACTTTTATGACCCAGGTTCAGAATTCACGGAACCTCAAGTATAGCTATGTCTCAGCGGTCCACAAATCATTTTCTAGACTTGACTACATATTTGTCCCCACTTCAGTGATTGGGAGAGTTGACTCAGCGGTTATCCTGCCACGGGGACTGTCTGATCCCTCTCCAGTTGCAGTAGACATTACTCTAGACAGGGTGAGACAGCCATTTTGATGGCGCCTTTCAGTGTGGAGCCTACAGCAGGAGGACTACCAGACTCATATGGGGGAGGCCATAGCCCATTACTGGGAGGATAACCTAGTCTCTGTAACAGATGTAGTGACGCTCTGGGAAGCCTTAAAGCCCACACTCCGTAGAGTGGACATTGCCTGGTGTGCGGCGGCTCGTAGGAAGCGCAAGGAAGAGTTGGTGAAGGCCGCAGCAACAGTGGAACTGTTGGAGACGCGATGCGGGGTGACTAGGGACGGTAGGGAGGTGGGGCAGCTACTCTTGGCCCAGCAGTCTTATGCGTCCCTGCTACTCGACGAGGCCCGGCAAATGTGGTTGGCGACACGGAGTAGAATTTATCAATGGGGCGACAAGTCGAGCACAATGCTGCATAGTCTTTGCCAAGCCACATTCCAGGCACGGGTACTGCCGGCCCTTAGAGATGACACTGGGGCCTCGATCTCATCTCCAAAGGAGCTGGCGGACAGTTTTGCTCGGTACTATGCAGAGATCGTTGTATTTTGCAAGCCCGGACGGCCCCCAGACAGACATGAGTCGTATCGCCTAATCTCCCTTCTAAATTTTGAGGCCAATATATTGGCCAAGGCACTCGGGAACCGGCTCCTCCCCCATATAACAGACCTGATCCACCCGGACCAAGCCGGGTTCATGCCCCATAGGGCAACAAGACATAACAGCAGACGCGCACATGTAGCGGTTGAGGCAATTGGGGGCATCGGGGCCCAGGCGGCGCTGTTCCTGGCTGACATAGACAGGGCCTTCGACTCTCTGAGCTGGGTCTACCTCTTTACACTCCTCTCACACCTTAACTTTGGGCCACGCTTTATGTCCTACCTGAAGCTATTATATACGGATTTGATGGCCTCAGTGAGGGTGGCCGGGGCCACGTCTGCGGCCTTCTCCATACGGCGGGGCACTCAACAGGGATGCCCTCTCTTGCCGTACCTGTTCGCTCTTGCCATGGAGCCACTGGCCGCTTGGGTCCAAAAAGACGCACAACTACGGGGCTTTGAATGGGAAGCTGGTCCATCGGACAGAATTGCATTGTATGCGGACGACGTCCTGTTCTTCCTTACAGATCTGAATAGGTCGGGACCTCGAGTCCTAGAGATCATGAGAGTATTCGGCGAAGTTTCGGGATGGTACCTAAACCCGCATAAATCCACTTTGTGGGTGCTGGGGGATTTTTAAGGGATTGGCTCATGGACCTCACCACTACAGATAGCCACCAGGGGCCTCATGTATTTAGGAGTCTTTTTGACGGCTTCACCCGCTATTTCTTGGGAGCGCAACATAGTGCCGGTTTGGGACCGAGTTCACACAGATATGAAATCTTGGTCTCGCATGCCCCTCAATATCTACGGCAGATCGGCTATCTTTAAGATGGTTGCCCTTCCATGCCTGCTATACCAGCTGCAGAACCACCCATATTCGATCTCGCCGCAATGGTTTCGACAAGTAAACTCGGCTCTGGGCCAGTTTCTGTGGACAGGGGGGCTACGAGAGTGGCCTTACGCACCTGCTTTTTGTCCACGTCCTGCGGAGGGCTGGCATCTTCAGATATTCTGTCTTATTACCAAGCGTCCCACCTCCTTATCCTGAATGAATGGTGGTATGGGGATAGGGGGGACCGGGCATATGTCCTTGAGAGATATCTCATGGAACCTGACATGCAACACACCATTTTATACTCCGCACGGTTGAAGAAAGGGCTGCCCAGGGTTACCCAAGTGGTCTTCTAGATTTGGAGGCAGGCGCCGCGCCGCATGGGATGGTGGGGTAGGCTGACGGAGGAGACCCCGCTCTGGCAAAATGGTCGACTGCCAGCACTGGCGGCACTGGGGGGCTTCCGGGGCTGGGACTCTATAGGTATCTACACATTGGGCCACGTTCTGAAAGGCACAATGCTTAAATCCTTTCAAGAGCTCAGCGAGGAGTTCCACATGCCCTGACTGCAGTTTTTCAAGTATTGGCAATTCCGTCATGCTATTACACCTGCCATGGAGGGACTGGACTCCATACCTGAATTTAGCCCGATAGAGGCGAAAGTGTTTATGGGAGACCTGGAAGAAAAGAAAATATCCTGCATTTACCAAACATTAGTCACACATTGTTCCTCCTCATTGCAGAAGCTGCGGGATTCCTGGGAAAGGGATGTGGGGGAGCTAGGGGAAGAAGATTGGCGAGAAGCCCTTGAGGCCCCAAGAGGAGCGGCTATTGCCATGCGCCTGCGCTTTATCCAGTTCAAGTACCTGCATAGGGCTTATTTCACCAGGGAAAGATTGTGGCGAGCTGGGCTGATTGAATCCCCTGAATGCTTGCGCTGTGGACATGAGATGGGCACTTTCTTGCATACAGTGTGGAGTTGTGGTAATTTGGCTGGATGCTGGACTGAGGTATGGGACTGCTTAGCCGAGGTGTTGGGCTGGGACCTCCCACGTACTCCCAAACTGGGGCTTCTTCACGTCTTCGGAGGAGTAGGTGGCAATATATATAAGTGACATCTGCTCCAGCTGGGTCTTGCGGTTGCGAAGCGAGATGTGGCTCAGGCCTGGAAGGACCCCCAGGCTCCTAAGGTTGGGGTGTGGAAAAAGTGCCTGGATTTTTGTATGGGGTTGGAGCAGCCAATCATTGAAGCCAGAGGCTGCCCTAGGAAGCATTACAAAATATGGAAAAGGTGGGCAGTCTACCGAGCTATATGGCTGAAACCACCATCGCAGCCAAGAGACACCGAGGGGCTGTTGTGATGGGGTTATGGGGGCGTCATGGTATACACAGCATTATGTATGTAATCCTCTATTTTCTCTGCAAGATGAAAATGACATTGTGCCGGGGGGGGTGAGAGGGGGGGAGAAGGGGGTATCCGGGTTGGGGGAGGAGGGGTGGTGGAAGGGGTGGAGTAGGTGGGCCGGGGGTTAAGGGTTCTGTTATACGCTGTGGTATAGATCGCTGTTTATGATGAGAACTGCTTGTTTGCAGTCCCTCCGGGGTACGGAGTGCTGCAGTTTTTTTGTGTGCGATCTGTCAATAAAAAAAGAGGTGTTAAATAAAAAAAATTGTAAATGTTTAGGAGTGGGATCTTTGTTTTGTAGGGGAATAGTGTGGGTAATTAAAAATGGTTTGTTTAATTTTGGGGAAGAAATCTTTTGTTTTTTTACTTCGTTTTTTATGCAAATATTTAGCCTAGGTATTTTTATTGGAATTTGTCCTAACATTATAATCAATCCCTAGAAGGTAAAACAGGTTCCTTATGAGAAAATATTATTCCTTTAAACTGCTCTCTCACCCTTTCCACCCTTCACCCTATCACCTCCAGTCTGTCCAAGGCACCATTAAAGAAAAGAAAGTTCAGAGTTAAGTTTTAGAAGCAGCTCTCATCCATTCAGAGATTAGCCAATTGGCTTCGGTATGGTCCCTATCATAGGCCATTTGAAGGCAGTCTGAGTTCAATGAGTCAAAGAGCTTGAGAGATATTGGTCGCATTGGAGCAGATTAAGGGGCAGATTTACAAGCCCCTTGTGTGCCTTTTACGCCGCCGTTGCGTCACTTTTGTGACGCACCATGGTCCGGGGTACTTACAACGTGACGCATTTGGGAGATGCGTCACGTTGTAAAGCCCTGCACCAGAAGGAGGCATTCCTGCGCAGGGGTGGGAGCGTGGGGGGGCGTTTTGGTGCAGGAACGCCTCCTAAAAGTAGCTGAGTGAAATCTACAAGATTTCACTCAGTCACTTTGGGGCCCATGCTGCGTCAAAATCCTGCGCCTGCTTGAAGCAGACGTAAGGATTGACGCAGCATTAACAAGATAGGGCCCCCTCAGTGCCTTGCTGGAGCTGCGTCACGCTTGCGACCCAACTCCAGCAATGCGCCGCCTTTACGGGACAGATGCGTGATGCATCTGTGCAGTTTTTGCTCATTGGTGTGCCGCATTGTAAATGCGGCACATCAATGGTGGCGGAGGCATTGCGCACAGTAAGTGGCGCATCCCTGCTGATTTGCAGGGATGCGCCACCTATTGTAAATCTGCCCCCAGGTATTTTTGAGTGGCAGCAAGTGGTTGATCCGGGGTTGCCAAAGTGTCTTAAATCCTGTTGTAATCCTTAGGTCAGCTTTTCGATTGCGAGATGTGCCATTGTCTATGAAATCACTGGAGAGTTCTAGGATAGGTTCCTTGTTCTTCTACATCTGGGACTTAGCAGCTCTTGTAAGTTACCAGAAAATTGTCTTATGATCAGTGGCAGCTGGTGACATTTGAAAGTGGTGTGACGTAACAGTTCGGAATGATTTCCCGTCGAGAGTTAGCCTAGCAAGCGAGACCGACTGCCGTAAGGTGGGTCAGGGGGTTCTCCTCACCGTTTAAAAAAAAAATCAGCACGGAAGATTATTCGAGATAAGCAAATAGCCACACCTGGGAGTCCACAAGCAACAATAGAAAGGTGCAACATTTCGCATCTCGACTGTGGGCGCCACACAACACCTCTTTCAATGCCTTATCCACTCTCCAGAATGATCTCTCAGATTACTTTAAATACCAATGGGCACTGCGGATTGAAAACACGTGGCCACCACCCCCTATGAAACCAGAACAAAAAAGTTGAACGTGTTTGGTACTAAAACTCACCATATGTAGATCGACACATTATCACATTTTACTAGCAAAGCACTTCTGCACCGCAAAAGATGCAGCTGGCCTTCTCTTGAAATATATCAAGGTCTGTGTTTTTAGAGATACAGCAGTCTATGCAGCACTTTACCTCAAATTGTCTGTCAGCCTTTGATGACCCCCAATGGAATGTACAGGCTCAAAATGCATGCACATGCGAGGTAATTAGCCAGTACGGGTAGCAACAAAAGGATAGACAATGATTGACAGCCTGAAAACAAGAGGCATATGCAGGGAACAAGCCCCTAAATGTAAAATGTAAATGTAAATTGATATTTGTATAGCGCACTACTCACCCGCAAGGGTCTCAAGGCGCTTGTACGAATACCGCTGTGGAACCCATCCTGGCTTTCCCTGTGAGGCGTCCACTCCTGGACACCCCCTAGGTGGAGGCCAGGCATCCTTAGCGTTGTGGGGGTCGTTGTGGAGATTAAGCAAGCTATTGCCCAGAGCTGCAGAGTGGGACTTGTATAGCGCACTACTCACCCGCAAGGGTCTCAAGGCGCTTGTACGAATACCGCTGTGGAACCCATCCTGGCTTTCCCTGTGAGGCGTCCACTCCTGGACACCCCCTAGGTGGAGGCCAGGCATCCTTAGCGTTGTGGGGGTCGTTGTGGAGATTAAGCAAGCTATTGCCCAGAGCTGCAGAGTGGGACTCCATGATTGGAATAGGCACCGAGGCGAGAATTATCAGGTCCGTGGAATTTTGAGCCCAAGACCCGCCGAGGCGGGGAATTGAACCCTTGTCCCGGGCTAGACCTCTGCATCAGGGTCTGCCGCACTAACCATTGAGCCACACTTCTCCACCCTAGACATCCTATGTGTCCCCAAGAACACCCACCCACCATGGATGCAACGATAAAGAAGCCACACTCAAAATGAATGGCATGCAAAGATTCTGACTGGATGAACAAAAACCTTCATAAACACATTCATGAAACACTCTCAATGGAAGATGATGCATTCAGGAACACAGGGGTGATACTGTAAATGAAGTCAAGATTGTGTTAAATAAGTGAGTTAATGTGTAAAACAACTGAGGAAATGTTTGCAGTGAAAGAATTAACTTGAGGAAGGTGTGAATGCACAGAGGAAGGGGTACTAGATGAAAGAACTGCTGAAGGGGAGAACACCTTCAGGAAGACATTAAGAAGCAGGGGCGGAAGGGTTTAATGCATTAATAAATGCACTGATGATGGAAGCAAACACGAATCAAGGAATGAATACTGTTGAATGTACGAAGGGTGAAAGTCTTGGAGAAGGCACATGTACACACGATGGAAGAAGCGCTATAAATCAATGATGGCATCCTAGAATGAAATCAAAGAAAAATGAATAAATGTACTGATAACTGCAAGGAAGGACTAGGCTGCATGAATCAATAAAGGCAGCATGAAGAAGTTAACGCATGTAGGTAATTATGACTGCATACCAGTAGGAAATGGGGAATAACTGACTGCAGGAAGGAGAACATCAAGAAAGAAGTACACGACATGGAATGATGGACTGGATGAAGCAACGAGTGAATGAGGAGCTGCATGTGTGTAGGTGTGTGGGTGTTTGGGGAGCAGTAGTAACATGTACAACTGCTAACATTTAATCTCTGCAGGAAGAAAGACGTATCATTCATCAGCTAGCCAGAGCCATGGATAGAACCTACCTTCACTTCTGCCAAAATCTGCACGGCCTTCACCTGCTGCTTCTTCCTGGCCTCTACTTACAGTATTACTACAATGCTAATGGGACCCGAGCATCCTCCTACCCAGGGCGTTAAGTGGGACTAAAAACTGTGGTGGGGGGGGGGGGGGTCTCTCAAAGGGGCGTGGCCAATGTAATTAAGGGCATGTCTTAAATACACATAAGATAAAAATCTGAGCTTGGCAGAGTGCACTGCCCAACTTGTATTTTGCTGTTTCTGTCATTGCATCCAGATATATGATACAACAAGTAACATCATACCTTGTCAGGACTATTGGCTTTGTCAATGATTGTTAGTTGCTTAACTGGGATCCGGTTTTCGAGGGCAGAAGCAGGTTTCCAGTGGGTGCCTGGCGTCGAGGGCGGTGTGCCAATTACGCCATCACCCCCCTCCCGAGATCCATGGTGTACATCCTACTCACCATTCAAGTGCATAAACACTAACTTTGAGGTCTCCCAAACTGGGAGTACCATAGGAGGAGTGCTCTCCTTCTACATGCACTGTTTTACACTATTTTTACTTTCACGTCCCTAGGTTAGGGTGCGCCTTAGCGTGTCCACACCGCCGGGGTTTAGTTCACATTTGTCCTGATGAATGCATGGTAAATTCACACTGTTTCAAGGCAGAAACATGTTGACTGACTATTAAGATATTGGAAATAACCAAACAATTTATTTGGCTAATTTTCTCACACTTTATTTTTATTATGTCCAAGTGATCAAACATTAAACCCGTTTTTTGATACACTTCAGACATTTTTAAACTTCACTATCACTTTAAATCACTCACTTTACGTCTATTCACAAAAAACCTGCTCCGCAGCAAATCTGGCGTTGAAGCACACTGGGGAGGCACTCTGCCTCTCCAGTGGGGCCCGATGATGAAGCATGTCACCAACCAGGTTGGTGAGTGAGGGCTTTCCATACATACCTGAGTGGGGTTGTGTATCCGTAAAATTTTTTTGCTCCTTTCTGTTATAAAATATTTGTTTTTGGACACTCTTTTCTTGTTGAAATAAGATAAATAAGCATCATCTATGGACTGTATATAATATTGAAAAATCTTCCACTTAAAGCCCTGGTGACACCACGACAATGTTGCTGCTCCTGAGTTTCAAAAAGAGAAGGGAAATCTAAAGAGAAAATGACTCTCTTTAAAGGATTTCCCTTCCCCTACAACGCTCACCTGGCATGACGACATGCGTCACTTCTCCACTAGTGAGACGTGAGCAGTGTGAGCATGCGCACATCGATGTACCTGCTGTCAATGCAGTCCGGGGAAAAAAAATGGACCCCCTGTGCCAGGGCACAAAACAGAGCCCAATAGAGACCCGTGTCGAGGCCCTCTTGCCGGTGCTCAGACTGGGTGAGACCTGGCTCACTTAAACCCCTGCTCCGACCATTGCCCCAGGTACGAGGGGCACCAGCACACGACTGTGAGGTACCACGGAAAGCCCATAAAGGAGCTCCTCGTGCAGGCTTCCAGCTGCGAGATACCCCAGAAAGCCTGAAGACAGGGGCTCTTTGTGCATGCTATCTGTTACGAGATACCCCGGAAAGCCTGAAAAAGGGTCTCTTCATGCACAAAACCAGTTACGAGATACCCCGGAAAGCCTGAAACAGGGGCTCTTCATGCACAAAACCAGTTACGAGATACCCCGGAAAGCCTGAAAAAGGGTCTCTTCATGCACAAAACCAGTTACGAGATACCCCGGAAAGCCTGAAACAGGGGCTCTTCGTGCACGCAACCAGTTACGAGATACCCCGGAAAGCCTGAAACACGGGCTCTTCGTGCACGCTAGCAGCAGCTTCAAGAGGGAAGCAACCCACGTTGTTAAGAGATTAAAAGCCGAACCTCGATATCATGACCATCTCTCTCTTTCCTTAGTGAATGGAAAATCAATACCATGTGGTGCAGGGGGATAAAGGGCATGTTCTTGTTTCAAGCACAATCCTTGAGATTTTGATAGATGGGCCGCTTTAGGCCCAGTTAGCACAATTCAGCACCTTAGTATTCTAGGAGTAGAAGGTGTCCCACTGCACTGCTGTTCGCACAAGGAACCACCAGAGCCCGCGGCAAAAGAGAACTACCAAGCATGCTCCGCTCCGCAAGTCCTGGCCAATCCAGACGCTACTCCCTTGTTGAGAGCAGCGCCAGAATTGGATTGGGCAGGTGGACCCAGCGCTCATTTTGAGTGCAGGGAGCTCCGTAACCGGCCCCACTCCCTCACTATGCACAGATTGTGATAGTCCTCCAATGTGCATGTCGGACTTGCAACAAAAAGGCAGTTGGCTGACCTTACATGCGCACTTTGTAGTGTGCGTCAAGGTGAGTCTAAGCTTCACCCCCTCATCACCAAGCAACCCAGATCCGCCAGCTTGTGATGTGGCCAACAACAAAAAAAGCACAGTGCCTACAGTTCGAAAACAAATATCCACCGTAATAATATTTGCACCAAACTCAGGGACTGGGAGGACCAAACATAGTGGGGTAACGCCCCAACACTCACACGAAGGAGCTGCCGCTGCTTATGATACCAATACAAACTCTCCTCTGGTCCCACATTCAATCCCAGAAAAACTCAGGTTCCTTAGGAATTTACTATCCCACATCTTCCTTAATGTGGCTTAAGATTTCTTTCCCAAAGGTCTAGATTACCGGTTGACTCCACCAGAGCATCAATCCAACCTCTGGCCGGCATCACCAGCATCAATTTTCTGTCTCTGGATGGATTGGTCTCAATCACTCAGGGGCCAATGGGCCATATACCAGTAGGTGTTTATTTTATGGCCCAAAATAGCTTAGATTAGAGCGGGAATAGTAAATGTAATCCCTTCAATTTCCAGCACCTTCCCCAATGTAGTGTAAATTGGAATAGGAATAGTAATTAAAGTTAAGTTAAAAGGCATAAATATTTTAATGTTGGTTAAAGTGGAGTGTTCATATGTTTTACAAATAATATTTACACAATGTTTATTTGAACATCATTTACAGTTTTACATATATATATTTTTTAAAATCCGTTTATTGAGTTTTCCAGAATAATAACAGAAATTTACAATTTAGAAATGAACCATCACACTACAGCATTCTCCTCCGGGTTACATCGTGAAATAATGCACACAATCGCACAAAGGACTTTCAAGTACACGCAATGCGACCTTCTATATTGCAGAGCATTAGGTGATATCATTTACCGTCGCGTCAGTTCTCAAGTAATCCGTGAGATACGCCCAGTAGTCCCGAGGTCTTGATCTGGTGGGCAATTCTTCTTCATACGTTCGTAATGTATCTTGGCAGTATGTCATGTCGACGATCCATTGTTTAATTTGCGGCACATTTTTACTGTCCCAGCACAGTGATATCCTGCGCTTTGCTATCAGCAGAGCTACCATGCAAAATTTACGTTTTAGAGCTTTCACATTCGGTAACAGACCTAGTAAGCAACTTTTAATAGTACACGTCACCGGCACTTCCACCATGCCAGCCAATGTTTCAGTGACCTTTTCCCAGTAGTCATGTATTTTTACACAGTTCCACGCTAAATGTAGGAAGTCAGCCTGATCATGCCCACATCTTGTGCAGTTCGCAACCGTTCGTAAACCATATTTATAGAGTTTGGCGGGTGTGTAGTATGTTTGGTGTAAGTAATTTACATGACGTAATCTAAGGTTACCGTTTGGCGTCAGTAATTGTGTTAGTGCGCAGGTTGTGAACCAGTCCATATCTGTTAGCGGTTCTTCCAAACACATTCCATCTATTCATGGCCTTTTGACTGGTATAGCCTATTTCTTCCTGCGCTACCGTGTAAAGGCGTGATACTAGGTGCGTAGTATTGGATGACGTGATCAGAAGTTGCAATGAATTCAGTTGTGTGGGTTCATTGGGAAAGTTCGGGTACAATTTCTTGACGGCTCCCTTTAATCTATGGTAATTGAATTGGAACAGTAGTGACTGCTTTTGTATGTATGACAGGTCTTGGGCCGTGTTAAAAATGCCATCAGTGTACAAATCTCCCATAGTGACTATCCCCACTTGCCGGAGTAGCCCCATCCCCACTTCTTCATTCGTCACTGATATCTCAGGATGATGATGTAGGGGGAGAGCTGAAGCATACAGAGGTAATTTATTCGCTAATTTGCCCAGCGTTCGCCACGCTTTAGCCCTTGTGTCAATAGTGTTTATGTGATGCTCATGCAATGGTGGTCTATTGTACGTGACAATTGCATCTAATGGGATTGGATGTGCATCACCCTCCTCCACCGCTGTGTGGGTTAAGTAGGGAACTGCGTGGTACCAGTGAGTTGCATACTGTGCCTATGCGCACAGGTAATATAGAAAGAAGTCCGGCACGTTTAGTCCACCCCCGGAATATGGCAATGTCAATGCGCGTAATTCGATTCCTGCCTGTTTACCCGCCCATATGAGCCGCAATACAACTGTTTTGATCCTCTTAAAAACCGCCCTTGGTGGGCAGATTGGTATGTTATTGAACAAATAGAGCAATTTGGGTAATATCACCATTTTAACCAGTGCGATTCGGTCGGCTAGCGACAGTGGGAGTTGTATCCATGTGTTCACCTTGTCTTCTATGGAGGATATTACTCGGCCATAGTTAGTGCGAATGACTAGTTCAGGGTCTCTATGGTACCACACACCGAGGTACTTAATAGGGTCAGTTTGCCATTCCAACGGAAATTCTACATTGTGTGGGGCAGTGGAGTCCGTCAGTGGTATAATGGAGGATTTGTCCCAGTTTATCTGAAAACCCGAATGCCCCCCAAAATGAATATATTCTCGCAATAAAGATGTCAGATTTTGCTCTGGGTCTCTGACATAGAGCACCATGTCGTCCGCATACAACGAGATGTGCAAAGGGCGTCCCGGAAACTGCAGTGCTGAGTGATGGTGTAGCTGTCTTATTTTACAAGCTAAGGGTTCCAGGGCAAGGGCTAATAATAGAGGGGAAAGGGGGCAACCTGTCTTGTCCCACGCTCAATATCAAATGTCTCTGAGATATACCCGTTTATTCGGACTCTGGCTACTGGCTTAGTATATAAGAGTCGTACCCATTGAACGTATATCGGTCGGAATCCCATTCTTTGCAGAACCGCAATTAAATAAGGCCATTCAACAGAGTCGAAAGCCTTAGTGGCATCCAACATGACCGCCACTGCTTTAGTACTTGGTCTTAGATAGTGGGATAAAGCAAAGAGCATCCTAGTGTTATGTGATGTGGATCTGGAGGGTATGAAGCCGGATTGTTCTGGTAAGACTAGTTTTGTCATAAGTGGTTGCAACCTATTAGCTGGTAGCTTAGCTAATATTTTGGAGTCGACATTTATCAGCGACAAAGGTCTATATGAATCACAGTTATCTGGATCCTTAGCGGGCTTTAGCAACGCTATTATCACAGCTGCCCGCAGACTTGTGGGTAGATTACCGCTGTCAAATGCCGCCCCAAACATCTCTATCATGTGTGGTGCTATCATATCCACATATGTTTTGTAAAATTCACCCGTAAACCCATCTGGGCCCGGAGCCTTACCATTGGGTAATGATTTGATCATTTCTGTTACTTATTCTACAGTCACTGGTAGGGACAAGTACTTTCTTTGCGTATCAGATAACCACGCAATGGCCACATTCTCCAGGTATGTAAATATCTCTGCCGTGGATCTGGTAGGCTGTGTGGTATATAGTGTCCTATATGTATGTACAAAGCTGTGTAATATTGGCTGCGTATCCGTGCAGAAATACCCTGCACCATCTTTAATTTGTAATATTGTTTGTGGGTGTCGGTTTTCACATATCCTGGCAGCTAGTACTTTGCCCGGTCTCCCTACCTCTCCGAACCTTCTAGCTGTGGGGCGTTTTTGTATGTATTTAACCTCGTCTTGAGCGAACATTTGGTACTCCGTAAGTGTTGGCCCAATATCCCCCAATATGGTCATGTCTTGTGTGTCATTATATGCAGCTTCTAAGTCCTTCAGTCGTGTCTCACAGCCTGTTAGTTGTGTTCTTATGTCATGTAATATGCCAGTTGATGTGCTTATACAAATTCCTCTTATGTTCGCTTTAAAGGCTTCCCATAGCAAGCATGGGTCATCAGAAGAGCTCTCGTTATTTGTGAAATAATCTTTGATTGCCTGAGCTATTGTGTCTGCATGTGCCGAGTCTATGAGTGCAGTTACATTAAATCTCCAGCTGTATGGGGGTGGTATGTATTGCGGAATCTGTAGGGTTAATACTACAGGATTAGGATCCGACAATGTTTTCGGGAAATGTCTCACATTTGTGGTCCATAGCAGCGCATTTTCCGACCCCAGCCAGTAATCTACGCGTGACCAACTCTTATAAGCCGCTGAAGTGTGTGTAGCTTCTTGTGTCGTTGGGCGTTTTACCCTCCAAATGTCATACAGTTGTAGGTCGTCCATTACGTCCAATATTTTGGTCCTCGCTCTTTTATGAGGTTCAGTGGTCAACCCCGATCTGTCCAATCGATCACTTAAGGCCAAATTAATGTCACCGCCCCAAAACAACGTCCTATCTAAGTTTGAGTATCCGTGCCAATGTATAAACAGCCAAGTCATATCCACGTACATCAGCAAAAATAGTATGTAAGTAGCAAAACACAACATTTTTGTAATCAGTCAGTCAGTAGTGCACTGTTTTCATACATTCTCTCTTGTCATGAGACAGTCACTATGTGCATATCAGTCTCCTTTCAATATTTAGGGGGTCATTAGGATCGCAGACGGACTTGAGTCCGTCCGCGACCCCTGAGGAGGAGGGAACGTCCGCTGGGGCTGCGGCGTTCCCTCCGAGTAGATTAGGATGTGACCGCCAGGGTGGCGGTCACATTCTCTGTCTTTAACATTGCGGCGGGTGCAGCTTCAAGCTGCATCCACTGCAAGGTTAAAAATGCATGCATCGCATTTGCAGGCACAAAGCAGCAGGCACTGCGCAGTGCCTGCCGCTTTGTGCACGCAAATGCAGGGGGTACCAAAGGTACCCCCCATGGGCAACCCCCACCACCCCTTCACCAAAAGCATGTATTCACCACCATCCTAATATGGCTGGCGGTGACTGATAGACAACGCCAGCCATGTTAGAGCTTTTCAACCGCGGTCGGAAGGCGACCGCGGCGGACAAGCTGCGGACGGAATTCCAGACCCACCAACCATTCTAATTTGGCAGTGGGTCTTTGGAGGCTCCGCAGCGTTTTTTCCTCATCCTCCGGGCCGGCGGAGGCTTCCGCCGGCCCGGAGGATGCGGAAAAAACACTATCATAATCGGCCCATTAGTCTGCACTGCTCAGATCCCATTGAATTCTGATGCTTATGCTGGTCACAGAAAGAGTACATCGCCCTCTGTACTTAGTGGGCACTAACTAATAACTTGCCAGTGCTGGATCTCTCAGCCCACCGTCAGGTTATCACAGAAGGAGGGAGGGGGAAAGTCATCATGAACCCAGTTCGTCTGTGAGATTGGCATGCATAGTAAGGTAGTCAAATGGAAAATGTGACGTCCCGTGGGACATCTCAGCGTCCAATAAGATGTGCAGTATTGCAGTCATTTTTCAGGGAGCAAACAACATTTCAATTGTCATATTGCAGTTTTTAGTGCTATATATCTAATGCCTGTGTGTTTGTCCCAGCGCTGCATAGAGACACCTGCCGCTTCCTGAGTCTATTCCATTTAGATGCCAGTGTGTTAAACAGACAGCGTTCAGAACAGTGTGTACTCCATTACCTTCTGCAAATATCTACACTGTACCTTATAACCGTAGACCCCAAAGTACCATATGTATGTGCCGCGTCTCCTCTGGCACCGAACCTTGGTGTCATGGAATTATTCAGAATCTCGCGCCTGCTCCGTTTGTTTCTGTTCTTTTCTCTGCTCGTGAACTTTCTTAATGAATTCATGGGCAGCTTTTGGTGTGGGGAGTATTGTTGTTTTCCCCCTCCAGTTGACTTTTAGGCGGGCTGGATAGAGCATCGCATATTCAATTTTTAAAGTACGTAGTTTGGACTTTGCAGCATTAAATTCCTTCCTTGCTTGTTGCACTGCATATGTGTGGTCCGGGTAAAATTCCAGTCGATTGCCGTGATAGTCGATTTCCTTCCTTTCCCTTGCCATTCGTAATATATCATCTCGATCACGATAATTCAGTACCCTGGCCACAATAGGCCGTGGGGTTGCGCCGGGTGGAGGTTTAGGCGCCAAAGAGCGGCGGGCACGTTCCACTATGAAAATGGGCGACAGATGATCTGCACCAAAGATCGTTTTGCACAGTTCTTCAACATATTTC
This sequence comes from Lissotriton vulgaris, assembly GCF_964263255.1. Classification (NCBI taxonomy): domain Eukaryota; kingdom Metazoa; phylum Chordata; class Amphibia; order Caudata; family Salamandridae; genus Lissotriton; species Lissotriton vulgaris. The sequence continues at coordinate 66,299,448 of NC_141687.1, forward strand.
TCCATTCGAACCGTGTTGGTAGTTTCTGGTATTCCCGCTATTCGTATGCTGTTGCGTCTTGAGCGTGCTTCCAAATCTTTGGCTTTGTTTTTGAGCACTTCTAGAAGCTTCTCTCTTTCACCACCTTTTGCGGTATTTGCTCGTGTTTCATCTTCTACTGCTGATAATCGTTTTTCCACCTCATCAAGCCTTTCACCTTGTTTGTCTAGTTTTATCGCCATTGTGTCTACACAACAAGTCAGGTGGTCTAGTTTGCCGTTGAAGTCTTGTAGGCTGGTTTCAATCGCTGTCAATATGGCTTCCATGTTGTGTTCGGTGGAGTTCCTTGCACCCGCCTCATTTTCAGCAGTACTTGCTGGCCCTCGTACTGACCGGCGTGGTTCAAATGTTAATTTTGGTTGTTGTTTTTCCAGCTTTCCCATTGTCTCCCAGGCATGGTAGATACGTGCGGTGGTAGTTGTCCACCCCACTCGCAGTCGCAATTCGTAATGATTTCCACCGTTTCACTTCTCAAGTGCCGATCTTTGCATATTCAGCGTGAAAGCCAGCCATTTTATCTTGCTTTCAATCATATGGCAGGGTAGTGTGTGGGTTTAGTGGCACCACAGACTCGTTGCACATCAGGGGTGTTTATCATCCATGCGCATCCTCATGAGTCTAGTCGCAGTGAAAGTGTAGCCTTCTCAACATATGTGACATAATGTTATTCCCGGCGCGGGATTACCAACATGCACGCATAATTGCTCTCTCTCTACATATCCAGCTAGCCAGCATATCTTCGCCCAGCAAGGTTTTGCGATATACAAAGAGTTAGTCTCTCGCTACCATATATTTTGCTTTCCGCGACAATGATGGTGCCTGCGTGTATTTTAGTTCGTGCTTTATCAGCATGGGCGTGAACTCAATTTTGCAATTCCACATTAATCCTGCTATATCGTTGGGAAGTTGGTATGTAGCCACTATTTCCGCATATCATCAGTATTACACTTGTCCCCTTGTCATGCCTCTACTAGCGCTGTCCATATTAGCTAGTTTTCAGGGAGAGCAGCTGGGTTGTGAAGTGCACGTTGTGTCGTGGATGCATTTCAAACTTGCCACGGTGCCATTCCTGCCATGTGTGCATGCGCGCCGACATCTTGGTGCAGGTTTCTGCCGTTTTCGCACTCAGTGAGTGTTTCGCTTTAAGTTAATGCAATCAGTGTCCGCGTCAGCAGTGATTCGTTACCCACTACAGTGTAGTATTGCTATTATTGCATGTCCGCAATAAGTGCCGCATCGATATTTGCAGCGCTGGGAGCTGCGGTGATCTACTGCGCGGTGGCCGCCATCTTACCCGCATACAGTACGGTCGTTTCGGCAGCTTCTATGAATGTTTTCTGCTGTCCTCGCCATTTTTAACACATTTTGCTGGCAGCTAACGTGCCCCTGGACATTCCGACAGCAGTTCCCACCGATTAAAGCTTTGTCACTGTCGTATCCACGCTCATATCATCCGATCTTCAGTCCGTCCAGTGGAGCTGCTTTACAAGGCAGCCATCCCGCAGTGCGCCTTCTAGTGCCCCCACAGTTTTACATATTTAGACATGTTTTACACATAACATTACATTGTTTAATTTTTAAATGTGCTTTTTATTGTAAGTACTATTTTTACATATATTAACATCATTTGCATTTAGTACGCATTTATACACTTATTTTTTTTTAAATTTTTCATACATTTTACTGTTAATTGTTAACAATACATTTCACATGTACAGTTTACATTTCAGTATGTTGTAGGTTTTAACATATTTTGAAACAATGCTTTATTTACAAATCCAGTTTATGTTCAAAATAGGAATTCTAAAAAGTTTTGTATATATTAATACATAATATAAATTGCTCATATATTTTATTGCGATTTTTAATGTATTATTATTTTTACCACTTTTTTCTATGTTGTGTATCTTCTATAACATTATTAAGCAATCAACCAATCAATCAGGAAATTATAAGCGCGCTACACACCAGTGAGGGTCTCAAGGCACTGAGGGGGGGAGGTGCAACTCCGTTCAGCTGAAGAGCCAGGTCTTGATGGTCTTCCTGAAGTTGCTCAGGGAGGGGCCCGTCTGATGTCTGCTGGTAGCTTGTTCCAGGTGTTGGATGCAATGTGAGAGAAAGATCTTCTGCCTGCTCTGGCTCTGTGGAGGCGCGGGTCATCATTTGTAACATACAAAAAAATAATATTAACATTTATTTTTCAATAACCATTGCTTTTTATAGATGACTAGTGCTTTTTATTGTCATTTGGTGGCCATTTTTTGTTTACTGACACCTTTTTTTTTTAGGCTGTTCCTTGTTTCTGTTGCTGGCAGTTCTCTGCTGCTGCTCTACAGATCAGGAAATACTACTCTTAAGTGTTATTTTGGGTATTTGGGGGAGATGGAATATACTTACGGCTAGAAAAACTTAGTGCAGTGTTTTTTTGTGGTTCACTGTTTGTGTGTTATATAATATTGTAGTTTGAGTTTTCGTAGTGTAGTACAGTAGGCCTTACTGTATTATGTGTAGATTACTGTAGTGTATTAATTGATTTAATTAATTATGTGTTTATTAGATTTTAATGAATGTTAAAGTGTATGTAATGTTTGTAATGTTGTTTGGATCAGTATATTCTAATTCTTTACAGGTTTTTCATCAGAGTGGAGGCTATTTAATATTGATGGATGCATTTTTTTAAAAGAAATATACATTTAAAACAAGATTATTTTTAGTTTCCTTCTTTTCTCAGTTTTCTTAATTTGATTTTTCTAGTTTTTATCAGCTTTTAATCACTAGGCTTTTTCTATATGGATAAGTTTTTTGTATGTTTAGTTTTTGCTTTTTTGGGGGTTTATTCAGTTCTATTTTTGTCGATTTATTTGTTGTGTATTGGTTGAAGATCAGAGACAGCAACAAAACTGTAAGTTATATTTTCTAATGGGTGGGAAATATTTATTTATTTCTCATTTGTTTATTTAATTGTAATATTTACTTAACAATTATGTATTTTGTATATTGGTTAGTAATTGGTAGTATTTAAATAATTTATTGCCAGATCGATGACCATTCACTTTAGCAAGTCGCAAATTGTGACGAATTGCGACTCGCAATCCGCAACTCATTAAAGTGAATGTACAACAGTGTCTCAGATATTGTTTACGATTCCCAATGGGGTCGCAAATTGCATGCCTCACTAATATTTGTGATGCACGCGCAATTTGCGACCCCTTTGAGAATGGCTAGCACTCACAGGGGTGGTGGCCTGCTCGGGCCAGCAGACCACCATGTCTGTGACTGCTTTTTAAATAAAGCAGTTTTTAAAAAAATGCAGCACATTTTCCATAATTAAAAAAGGGATTCATTTAAAAAAGAAAAATTAAACTTTTCAGTTTAATTTTTTAAGGGAAGGTAGTGGTCCCTGAGTCCACTGCCTGCTCTAAAAAAATATTTTCGCACACACTCACAAAGGGGAAGGGATTCCCTTCTTGTTTGCGAGTGGTTTACCACCTACTTCAAGTAAGTGGTAAACTGCAAGTGTTTTGCGACCGCAATTGCTGTTGCAAAACAATAGTACAAGGCATTGACACTCTCTATAAGGAAGGGACGCCCTATTTTGTGAGTCAGGGACTCGCAGAATTGCGTTTGTACATGCCTGGACACCTTTTTTGCGGTCGCAAACGGACCGATCTCCCATTTGCGACCGCAAACAAGAATTGTATACCTGGCCGTAAATGTTCCAACATTGTGTTTAAGTTAGGGCCAAATTTATGTTAGAATTTTATTGTTTATGGGGTTTTTGGTTGTGTAATAATTATATTTACTTACTTTTTACAGTTTGTTTGTGGATTTGCAGTTTCAAATTTTGGGGCCGATTATGATCGCGGACGGACTTGCGTCCGTCCGCGATCACTGAGGAGGAGGGGACGTCCGCATGGGCTGCGGAGTCCCCTCCTGTGCGATTAGGATGTGACCGCCACCCTGGCGGTCACATCCTCTATTTTTAACATTGCGGCGGGTGCGGCTTCAAGCTGCACCCGCGGCAATGTTAAAAATGCAGTCATTGCATTTGCATGCAGAAAGAGGCAGGCACCTCGCGGTGCCTGCCGCTTTCTGCATACAAATGCAGGGGGGGTACCATAGGTACCCCCCATGTGCACCCCCACCCCCCTTCAACTAGGGGCCCCACAAAGGGCCAACGCAGTGAAGTTACACATGCTTTTCCACGGCGGAAAAGCCGCCGCGGAAAAGCATGTTTTACATCCCATCCTAATCTGCCTGATGGTGTCTGAGAGACACCGTCACCAGATTAGAGCTTTTCCGCCGCGGTTGTAAGCCAATCGCGGCGGAAAAGCTGCGGACGGAAACCAGGACCCACCAGCCATCCTAATGTGGCGGTGGGTCTTTGGTCAGTCCGCTGCGGTTTTTTCGCATCCTCTGGGCCGGCGGTGGCTTCCGCCGGCCCCGAGGATGCGGAAAAACCGGAATCCTAATGAGCCCTTTTGTTTGGTGTTTGGTTATTCGTATTTCTCATTTTATCGTTTTCTATTTCAGTGAAATATAAATAGAATACATTATATGATGGTTGCTTTTTAAAGTTAGGCAGTTAGTAAGTATTGTTTACTTGCTAATAAGTGAGTTCATATTATTTACTTTTTGAAGTTGGTTGTAATTTTCTTCTACTTTCTTTCTTCAGTTGTTCTGTCTGGAATGTGCCATAATGTTGGTTTTGTGAGGTTTTTTTTTTTTGCAAATAAAAGCTCATGCACTTTTTATAGTGGTAATTCAATTAGAAAAGTGATTCTATGGGTTAGTTTGTTTAAAGTATTGTTTTATTGCTTGTTTTGTGTGGTGTTCGATTATATTATACCAGTGTAGTCCTTACTTGGTGGATAATGGTTTATTCTGATGTAATAAAATTATATTCATCAAAGGTTAATGTGTTGCTATATTTAGGTGAATATGTCAGTGATAACACTAACGTTTTGAACTGAAAAAACACAGAAATTCACCAGTTTTAGCTAGCAGAGCAACAATAACTTGTGCCCCCCAATGCACTGCTCAAGAATTCACATATTACATCACTCATGACAAAATATAGGTTTCACGCCTGATATAGTTAGGAATTCGCATTTAAAAAACCTTGCAAATTCACTAAAAAAAACATAGGTTTCAAGCCTTATATAGTTAGGAATTAGCAGTTAAAAAACCTTGCAAATTCACTTAAAAAACCATAGGTTTCAGGCCTTATATAATTAGGAATTAGCATTTAAAAAACCTTGCAAATTCACCTAAAAAACCATAGGTTTCAGGCCTTATATAGTTAGGAATTAGCATTTTAAAAACCTTGCAAATTCACTTAAAAAACCATGTTCCCGGGTAGCCATGCGCTATAAAAGAACAATTTTCATTTCATTTCACTGAGTGTGTGTGTGGGTGGCTGGGAGGTGTGTGACTCTGTGCAAAGATGTGTGAGCAGTTGATTCACTAGGTGTATGAGTTCAAGAGTGCATGTGGAAACAGCTATATGGGCGGTTGACTGTGTGCATGGGTGTGTTGGTGAGTGAATGGATATCTCAGTGCTACATGTCCAAGTAAGTACATATGTAAAACACAGTGCATGTGAGAGTTGGCATATATAAATGACTATACATGAGAGCCAGTGAATGTGCAAGTGGCTGTATGGATCATTGCGTACTTGTATCAGTGATTGTATAAGAGAGTACGTATGTGTTAGTATATGTTTGAATAAGTAAGGTGTTGTGTGTATAACTCTATAGTTGAGGAAATAGAAGTGTGATTGATTCTTTGCATGACTGACTAGGTGTGTGAGTAACTCCATGGATGAGTGGCAGTGTGTGAGTGTCTGTATAGGTGTATGCGTGCATATGATAGTGTTGTATTGATGAGTGACTGTATGTATGAGTGATTCTATGGGTGAATGAGTGAATGTGTGTGTAGACCTAGGAATCAGTGAGTGCCTATGTGGTAACTGGTATTGGTGTGTCAATGGTTTCAAGAATGGTAGTCTGTATTTAACACTGGGTGTATCAAAGGTTATATTAGAGTTTGAGGAGGTGCATCGTATTATCACATGAATGATATCCTCAGTGATGTGATCAGTGATGTCAAATGAGATGTCATCAGTGATGTCATCAGTGATGTCATTTGAGATGTCATCAGTGATGTCATCAGTGATGTCACTGACCATGTCATGAATGATGTAATATGTGACATCATCAGCAATGGATTGCGGGTGCGCGAAATATAGTTAGTACTATATAGGAGCAATTTCAATGTTTTTTTAAATGCTAATTCCTAACTATATAAGGCCTAAAACCTATGGTTTTTTAAGTGAATATATATATGCTTCAACCACTCCCGACTCTTTCTCCACAAATCGGACTCCGACACACAGGTAAGCTTCACCATTAAGCTTTTGTTTATTTATCCGCTTGACGTGTTTCGGCCTACCTGCCTTTCTCAAATATATATGCATTCATATTTATTTATTTCAACTCTCCTTTATTACAATAACAACAGTGCATGAAGAAGACTAGCCAGCAAGAAATGTGCATATATTTATGTGGCTGGCACCAATGCATTGGACTTTGAAATTAATCTAGTTCAACAGTCAACAAGGCTAATTTCAGGCTTACGAGTAGCAATTCAATGCATTGGTGCTATTTACTTAAATAAAATATTCACTTCACACCAGAGTACCCTTGTCCACAGTCTTTGTGCAAACGAGTGGTGAAATAAAGAAATATGCTTATCTATATACACACAAAAAGAAAACAAAGGCTAAAATAATGTTATAGTTAGGTGAAATGTTCATTTTTAAATTCTCAAAACCACTGAAATTCAACAGTTATAGTTAGAGTTATCTTAAGTTACTATAACTGGTGCACTAAGGTAACTATAACTCGCGTCCTCAACATGCACAGTGATATTAATAATGATGACAGAGAAGATGTCATGACTGATGTAATATTTAGGTTAATTAGCAGTGCATGGCGACACTGGTTTTCCTGCCATGCCAGTGTGTATTTCTGGGGGGTGGACACCCCAGAACATAGCATATGAGCCGGTCCTGAGGATGGGGTCCTCAGGGCTATTAATGGCTCAGGAAACGAGGCTGCACGGACCCCTTCCCCTTTCCAAACATGGTTCTCAGAGGGCGGCCACCTAGCTCCTTCCCCTTTACTACAAGGCCCAACCCAGGGGATGGGGTCCCCAGGGCCAAAATCAGCCAGGACCAAGGAGATTGGGTACCCAGGGCCGAAAACAGCATGGGGATCCCTCCTTCCCCCAAACAATAGATATGTTTTTCCCTGGGATCTGGCTTACCCTGGGGGCTTAAGACAGTGCTTTTTTTATTTGCATTTTGCCATTGATTTACGGATCCTCCATGAGTTTGTGGCACAATAAAAAAGAAAAAAAACGTTTCTGGCCCTAGGCCTAGGGGGTCAGGGTATTCCTACCCTGCTCCCTTGTGTCTTTATTTTTACTTTTGTTTTAGGACTCAGGACTTCCTAGTTGAGGTGGTGGCAGCCAATCAGATCTCAGTTTGAGATTTAGCCGGATCCGTGGAACTCCAAGTCCCTAGATATGGAATGTTTTTTAGCATTAATTGCTCCAAAACTACTCAATGGATTCACATCAAAACACAAAAAGCAGTCTATATGGGCCTAGATCAAGCTTTCAGCCAAATTTGGTGTAATCCGTTTAGCGGTTTAGGCTGTAACTGTGTTTAAAGTTCCTATGGGAAAATGAATGGGGAAAACGCATTTTAGGACCCCCTTTTTTTGCCGGCTCCTGCTTGATGGATCACCCTGAAAACTTTTGATGTGCAAACTCGACAAAAAAGAGCACTTTTTAGAACATTTTGTGAAGATTCATCAAATGGCGTCAAAGTTGTTAGCAACACAAAAAATGCATTTTCTATGAAAACATGATCCTAACTATAACTACCCAGTGGATACTGGGTTTGATATATATATATGATTGGGGCACTTGGTGCTCGAAACGCGTAACCAGCGAGGTTTTTATTAAAAATCTCCTTGACTGCAGCCTTTGGGTCCGTGTCTTCGTTTTTCCACGACAGGAGTGTGGTTATTTGAAGATTACTTGGTTATATATATATATATATATATATATATATATATATATATATATATATATATATATATATATATATATATATATATATGCATCTTGCAAAGTAATAAAATTAAAAATGACATTTAAAAAACTTTTTAATATCCTTGTTGAATCCCCCCTTATTCCTAAGCATGTCCAGCAGATCCTGCTGACTATCAAGCACTTTACACCAAGCAGTGAACTACCTGCCCCTGGGTGCGTGAAGCCTTGTTCATGTGGCGTAGCTTATGCCACATATGCCCTCAGCACTCCTCCCTTCCTGGAAGTTGTAGCCCTTTCCAGGCTGGCTTCTTGAGGGAGAAGTGGCATTGGACTGAAAATAAATATGTCACAGTGTAAAACCCTCTCACCTAGGTCTTCAGGATTGGGACTCCTATGGCACTGGAATATTCTCTGTTACTGCCATAGCTGTGTGGGTGGGGTTTAACATAACACAAGCAAAACAGAAAGAAGGGGGGGATAAAGTACAGGGGCATATAAAGTAGACCAAAAAGTAAAAAGAAGATTTAAACAATTGGGAAAGATGAACATAACTGGGATGGATGGGATAGCACTAGAGGAAACCACAAGCAGGCTGGAGTTAACTGCACTTTCTGTTCAAAATGGCCACATGCATTATGTTTTAATGTGAAATTCATCTCCACATCATTTCTGTATGAAAAATGCATTTCGCAAAATTATGAGTAATTTTCTGGGAAGTTTTACATAACGCTGCACTAAATCAGGCAAATTTGCACACCCCTTGTTAGCAGCTAGGCTGGGCGAAATGTAAAGTACAAGCAGTGTAATTCGCATAATTTTCTGAAATTGTGTGTTACACTTGTTATGCCAAATTCCCGAAATTAAGCCATTATGTATATTTACCTCAGTTGGACATAAGTAACAGAATGCACACCGTTGCTGGTCTCTGTGCTTTTGTAAAATGCATTCTCATAAAATAAATTGATGAGAGGGTGCCTTTCATGCTAAAGTTTAGTATGAAATGATAGATTTGCATTTCAGGTAATTTTGCATAATTTTGCAGATATTCCTTGTAATTACACAAAAGACAAATTATCCATATTAACCACCTGATGCCCCAAACCAGGTACTGTAGCAGAGCATGGTTAAGAACCTGATTCCACACATTTGCAACTGTAGCATATGATTGTAAGATTGATTACACTCTTTGCACACAGTAGCACATCATAGCAACCTGATTACAAACCTTGCACACTGTAGTACAGCATGTTATGAGTCAGATGTTTCATATTGGACCCAGTAGCCCATCATGCTTTATTTACAAGAGTGGAGGCTACATTTTTGTTATGCTAACTCCATGCAGCCACTTAGAAGCAATACATCATAAAACAAACAATTCTAGAACAGAACCTTCTTGGTGTATAATTGCCATGCACACACTGCCTCTTTTAAATGCGGCTCCATGCAGATAAGTATACTTATGACTTCTTGTTTTTTGCCTCGTACTGTTTGAGATGTATTGCTTTTACAACACCTTCTAGTTCGTGTGTAGCCTAACCTTACCTGGTTTCCAATTTACAGAGACCATCCCCCACAGATTTATGTCTTAATTTAATTTTATCCTCTTAATTCCTGATCTAAAACCATGTTCCCCGAATAACAACCTTTTATATTGCCGCACCTACCTAAGGTACGACTTTCCAAAAGCTCACAGCAGGGAATGCCCGATAATATTGGTTAACCTCCAGGCACTCAAGCGCACATTCAACTGTCCCATGCTGGGCTCCACTCAAGTCTGCGCTCTAATTCTGCCATGATCATCATGGGAAACCTGATCAGAGAGAAACCATCCTCCAAGCTGGACATTTGAAGGAAGTTTAATACGAAATTGGATTCGACATGGAGAATCGAAAACGAGAAATCCTACATTTAATGAAACGAGCAGAAAAGAAAACTTCGTCAGTGAGTTATTTTACTTTCTTGTAACATTTTTTTTAACGTTTTGGACAATGTGAAGAACATTTTGATCGTGTCCTACCTGAATGGGTTCTTTGTAACCGTTGGAGTGTGCGCCCCGGCTGCATTTTTCAAGCAGCGATGTCATTCTGACTCTGTGTGCCCAAAGCTGGTACGGGGAAGGCTGTACGTGTCACAACACATGCGCAGAAGAACGCTGGGAGCGGTGTGACGTCGGACGCGAGGTCGCGTAGCGTGAACCTGCGTGACGGCCATTTTGTGTGCCAAAATTAATTATTCACAAAGAAACGAACAGCGTGAATACAGGAAGGCGCAAAAGAGTCAACATCGGGCAGTTATCAAGAATAATTTCCAGTTATCAGGAATAAATAAAAATCAAGCTGTTTACATCGTCAGTAACAACAGGTGAGGAAGTCGGTGGAAGGATAAATATTATTTTATTTTTGTTTTGTTTTCAAGTTGATATAGCGCTTGATGGTGCATGGAAGAATGTGATTGCACTGTGAACACTGCTAGTAGTAGAGACAGAGACATGGCACAACAACATTTCTGTATAAGCCCTCCTGAGCCATTGTGGGTTAAGGGCACTCAACCCAATATAAAGTGGATGGAATGGAAAGAGTATTTTATAAATTACATAGAAGCAGTGGATGAGACAAAAAAGATGAAATCAGAACAAAAGAAGAGAATTCTGCTACATTCTCTAGGACCAATCAGTTTAAAAACTTTTTAAAGAATGATTAAATCTGCAGACCCTAATTTGGATGATTTTGAGAATGCAATTAGGAACATGGATAAATATTTTGCACCAAAAGTGTGCATAGTATTGTATTGTATTGTATGTTGGATTTATATAGCGCTTATCACCCAGGGGTCTCTAAGCGCTTGCCTTGGGACCCCGTCCTGGCTTTTCCCTGTGAGATAGCCCCTGCAGGGCATCCCCAAGGTGAAAGCCAGGCATCCCGCCGCGGGGGGCCGTTGTGGAGATTAAGCAAGCTTAATGCCCAGAGTTGCAGAGTGTGAACCCATGATTAGGTCAGGCACCGAAGCGAGAATTATCGAGTCCGTGGACATTTGAGCTCAAGACCCTGCTGCGTCGGGAATTGCACCCTGGTCCCGGGTCTGACCTCTGCTTCAGGGTCTGCCTGCTCTAACCAGTAAGCCACACTTCTCCGCAAAGGCGTCATAAGGCATACATTTTTCGAAGGAAGCAGACAAAGGAGGAAACTGTGGATGAATGGATTGATGATTTTAAAAAACTTGCCAATTGGAGAAGTGTGGCTCAATGATTAGAGCGGCAGACCCTGGTGCAGAGGTCTAGCCTGGGACCAGGGTTCAATTCCCCGCCTCGGCAGGTCTTGGGCTCAAAATTCCATGGACCTGATAATTCTCGCCTCTGTGCCTATTCCAATCATGGAGTCCCACTCTGCAACTCTGGGCAATAGCTTGCTTAATCTCCACAACGACCCCCACAACGCTAAGGATGCCTGGCCTCCACCTTGGGGGTGCCCAGGAGTGGACGCCTCACAGGGAAAGCCAGGATGGGTTCCACAGCGGTATTCGTACAAGCGCCTTGAGACCCTTGCGGGTGAGTAGTGCGCTATACAAGTATCAATTTACAATTAATTGTGAATTTGAAAACTTGCATGACGACCTTATACGTGATCAATTAGTAATGCAGAACAACAACTCTGCTCTACAAGATCGTCTTTGGGTCAATGGAGACGCGTCTTTAGACGATGTGGTAGCCATTATGAGGAAATCAGAAATGTCTGGAAGGTGCCCTACCGTGGTGAAAGAAACTGATAAGGATATGTCTAAAACATCCGGAACTGTTTGCAAAATTCAGGGTCCTGTGAAGAAGTATCGTCAACAGCAACAAGGAAGATAGACTAATCAACCAATGAAGTTTCAGAGCAGGGGTATAGAGGAAAGGAGGTGTTACAGATGCGATAGCAAGGAGCATATAGCTTTTAGTAAATTCTGTCCTGCATTAAGGAAGTAATGTGGCATATGTGGACTATTAGGCCATTTTAGTAAAATGTGTCGTAGGCGTAGCAATGTAAAATACGTGTATGATTAGGAAATAGAGGTGATGGACGAAGTTGAAACGGAGGATGAATGTGTAAAGAATGTTAGAGGGAATTACGTTATAAAAATTTCAGAAAATTCCTTAAAAGGTAAACCCATTTGTGAGATATCCTTGGGTGGGGTAATTGTGAGTGTTTATGCGGATTCTGGTTCACCGTATATGATCGTGAATGAAGAAATCTGGAGAAAAAAAATTGTGGGTAAGATTGGTGAACAGTTGAATACACCTGATGTTTGCCCGATCAGTTACACAGGAGAAAAGATTGGCATGATTGGTTTTAGATGGCTTACATTTTTATTCAATGGGAGGTCCACAAGAGGGAAGTTATATGTGGCAAAAGTAGAACCATCAGTTTTGGGATGGTTTGATCAGAAAAATGTGAACATCATTTTGGACCCAAACAGCAAAGAAAAAGTCCTGATTATGGATGATTGCAGTAAAATGGGGGAGGTCTATCTGAGAACTTTCCAAAGGTTTTTGGAAATGAATTGGGTGTTTTAAAGGGGTTTGAGCACAGAATTATTTTGAAATCTGATGCACAACCGAGGGTACACAAGGTAAGACCCATACCCATATTGATCAGAGAGGACGTTAAAAAGGAGATTCAGGGGTTGCTATCAAAAGGCATAATAGAGGAGATCGAAACATCTGAATGGATTTCTCCAATTGTGGTTGCCTGGAAACCCAATGGGAAAATTTGTTTATGTATTGACTTACGCCACCTTAACAATAACATTGTAATTGAGAAATTTCCCCTACCAAAAATCAACGAAATGGTATCTTCTCTTAAGGGTGCAACGTGGTTTTCTACAATTGATCTCTCCGCCGCATATCATCAGGTGGAATTAGACCCTGACTTTAGGTGACCTACGGCGCTTATAATGCTGTTTGGTTGTTACCAATTCAGGCGTATGCCTTTTGGTTTGGCTTCAGCCGCTGCTGTCTTTCAGCGGCTGATGCATAAACTTTTTGGGGATAAGGACATGGTTTCTTTTTTTCAGGATGACATTCTTATGGCGGCAAGCGATAAATCTGGTCATGATTTAAAACTGAAACAAGTTTTGGAAACTTTACAATCAGCAGGTTTGACGGTGGAATTATCCAAGTGTAAATTTAGCCAGAGGAGTGTTTCTTACTTGGGGCACATTATTAGCGAAGAAGGTGTCAAACCTAAACCTGCATTAGTAGAAAACATTGTAAAGTTTCCTGCGCCTGTTTCTAAGGATGAGGTGAGAGCGTTCCTTGGCATGGCTGAATATTGTGTGAAATTTATAAAGAATTTTGCTGCAAAAGTTTTTAATATACGTGCACTTCTAAAGAAAAACACGACATTTCTATGGAATGAATTGTGTGAGGAAGAATTCAACATGATTAAAGTTGATTTACAGAATGTGAATGCACTTTCTAGTTTCGACCCTAATGTTGATTGTTTGTTAACAACAGACGCAAGTGACAAAGGCCTGGGTGCAGTGTTGTGACAAAATGATTTGGATGGAAAGGAAATAATAATCTTGTTTGCCTGTAGAGCTCTTTCTCCTGCCAAGAGTAGATGCCCCATTATTGAAAGGGAAGCTCTAGCGTGCGCATGGGCTTTATAGCATTTTCGAGCATTTATGTAGGGCAAACCTGTGGTCATTCGAACTGACCACAAACCACTGGTTCGCATTTTGTCATGTGAAGGAATTTTGGGCGCGTCAGCGAGATTAGCTAGATTGTCTATGCGTATGAAGGAGTATATTTATAGGATGGTCTACCTACCTGGAAGAGATAATTGCATTGCTGATTGTTTATCTAGACTCCCACTTCCTCTAGAAGAGTGTAATGATGATCCTTGGAGTGAATACTGTGTGGTGTACGTACATGATTATGGTGCACCCGCCATAAATAAGACTGAATGGATGGTTGAACAAGGAAAAGACATTGTGTTGAAGAGTGTGATGGATTACATATGCAAGGGTTGACCCAAGAAAAGAGATATTCCTGGTTTGAATGCATTTTGGCAAATTTGCATGGAGTTGTCTTGTGATAATGGTGTACTTTTTAGAGGTGACAGTATCATTCCACCAATATCTTTAAGAAGGAAAGTATTACAACTATGCCATGATGGACATTTTGGGATTGTAAGGACCAAATCTTTGTTAAAGGAATGTTTTGGTGGCCAGGTATTGATGGTGCGGTCGAGGACTTTGTGAGGAAATGTGAAGTTTGTAATTCGGCTGACAAGACGCTTCAAACTTTGAAACCGGAAATGAGTGATGGTTTGATACCTGATATTCCATGGGATACCGTTGCGGTTCACATTATTGGACCAATAGGGAACTCTAAGAAATTTGGTATGGTAGCTATTGATCTTTTTTCGAAATGGCAAATTGTCAAGTTTGTTGACAAAATGGATACTCAAACTGTTCTTAAGTTTGTGGATAAGGTTTTCATTATGGAGGGTTTAACTGTTTGTATTCTGACGGATAATGGTGTCCAATTTATTTCTAGGCTGGCTATAGAGTATTTTGAAAGATGTGGCATAAAACATAAAACCACTGCGTTGTATAATCCGAGTGGAAAGGGCACAGTTGAGAGATTCAACAGGGTAATTATAGGCATTGTTCAGGCTTCTGTGTACAAAAAGTTAGACTGGAAAATACAAGTACAAAAGGCTGTTTGGTCCTATAGGATTACTGTTCAAAATAACACTGGTGTGTCCCCGATCATTATGATGAGATGTAGAATAGCCAGATGTAAATTCAACCCTGGATGGCTTTTTGACGGAAAAATAGCAAATTGGTCTCCGGTGGAAGTTAGGAATAGGCTAGAATCTACCCATGTATGCTAAAAGTAAAGATTTTTATGATAGACATCACAACACTAAGAATGTGTTAGTTAAGAAAGGTGTTTGGGTTAGAGTTAAGAGACCTTTCAAGGTACTGATGGAGCGAGCTTCAGAAATTATTTTATTCTGACTCGTGAAATTCATTCCCTGTAACATGAATTAATTTATTAATGAATTGTTGCATGATTTGTTTAACTAATCCAACTTAGAATAAGATTGCACACACTTGAACACGCGGGTCTAATGACATGTGCTCTTGTTGCATTTGCGAGTTTGTCATGTAACACATGATTAATATTGTTTTGTTTGTCTTGTTCGTCCTATTGTCCTTGTCACTATTAATATGCGGCTGATCATTTTATGGCATGTGCTTCTATTATATGTGCTTATATGTTAGTCTTATGTTGTGATTGTCTGTCTGTGTATTATTTTATCATCTTTTTACTCTTTCAGAAATATAAAGACTTCAGCTGGACTATATGAAGATTGGTAGATATTTTATGTGCTGCTTTTTTTGTTTGCTTCTGCTAGATGTCATTTATTAATGGGTTAATTATTAGCAATGGTCGGGTGGGTAACAGAAGGGTTTATTTTACTTGAATTAATCATTCTTTTGTGTTTGTTTAAATACTAGCCCGAGAGAGAGGCTTGAGGCCTCGTACTGGAGAATATTGGTTAGCCTGTACGTGAGCAGAGCCAAGCACAGTCATATTGGAACTTTTCCATGGAAAGCTATACTTTTGAATGGACTGTGGCTTAAACAAAAAAGACTTGTGCGCTGTGTGCTCTGGATGTTATTTCTACAAGGCCAAGGAAGTGACAGAGATGATTTTGCCGAGCTCTGGAGGAAATCAGTGAAACAACTTTTAAAATTGTAGCAAATCTTCGGAAGCCGGTGTCGCCTCATGTCAATGAACAATGACATTATGACGTTGTCATTCTGGAAGATGTGGTTTTGGTGGTCTGACAGTCAGCAACCAATCAGGCTGCTGCAGTTTATTAAAACATATCATTTAGTTAGATTAGCGAGTGAGAAAGGTATAAAAATTAGGTCTCTTGAGGGGAGCGGGGCTGACTGTTTCCTGAGGGCGAAGTGCTGTCCATTTTCCTATGGACACGTAAGAACTCAACTGTTTATTAAAATTTATTTTCTTTTCAGGTCAGAAAGCTAACTTAGGGAATAGGGTTGATGTTTTCTTAATTCATTATTCTATGCAATGTTGATGTGTCGGATCTTTGAGCCAATGATTAAATGAATAAAACTGAATTAATAAAATTAAATGTTTGATATTAATAAAGAGCTAATAAAGTTTATGAAATTTGAGAATTTTAAAAAATAAAAGACTTTAAACGTCAAGCTGGTCTTGATTTTTGGGTTATTACCATCAGTTTAAGTCTGTTGGCCTCAGTGGTGAAATTAAATGTTTCTTGTTAATTCATGAATAAAAATGTTATACTGCAGTTGTAAATATGTATAAATGAATTTAGTAGTGTAGAGAATTAGGCCACATGATTCAGCTTCATGATTTTCTGTCTTAGTGCATGGGCCTGGTTATTGATTAGTTTGGTGAGTATTAGATAGTGAATGGTGACGTATGTGAGACAGAATTTCTATAGTGACGCTGGATCAATTCTTTTGGTAGCAGAGTTCGGTTACTATGGTAACATACATGTTACATGCGAATTACATAGGATACATGTCTGAAAATTGTTGTTAGGTTTGTTCACTTGTTGTATGTAGTCGAAATGATTTTTTCCAGCAGTGTGAAAAATTCCTGGTTATTTGCCGGCAAAGGGTAGTGTGACTAGAAGAGTTACACAGTGCATTTGTTCTGTTTTAAAATTGTGGTATAGAATATATCACGTGTTGTGGACGTACAACACAAGTTTAGGGACATTAGATTGACTGGTTAAATGTCATAGTGAGGATTGCCTATGAAATCGTAGCATTAAGCATAGGGACTTGTTGCCCATTTTAAAACTTTTTGTGAAAAGAGTAGTAGGAATAATCCAAGCTTGAGAGAAGGATGAGATAGCGTCGTCTATTCTTATTAACGTTTGACGTTTTCTGTGGTCGGTTCAAGTCCTGCCAAGATCTTGTGTGTGAATGATTAGGGTTTTCGTATGTAATGTGTGAATGATTGTATAGAAATAGCGTCGTCTATTTTATGCGAAGAGTGAGTTCTGAATGACTGTAAACCTATCACTTTGTTAGCGAAACAGACAAGTGGTTTGTTTATTTGTAGTTACTAATTAAAAATTCATTGAAAAGTTTTGCTTAAAATGGTGCTGTGAAAAGTTTTGTGAATGAGGGGTGAGTTTACGGAGTAACACACAGAGAAGCTGCAGCGGCAGCATACGTCATTTTGGTTCGCGCTGTGATTGGCTAACATACGTCACAGAAAGCGCACTGATTGGTTCACGTGACAGTGACGAGCTAGTACCAGATTGGTTGGTCCTCAACACTGTATTTCTATTGGTGGAGTAAGATGGTGACGTAGCTTAACCTGATTGGCTTGTTGGTGTCTTTCGCGCACGGATTGGCTAAAATAGCGGAACACCAGGAAAACATTTTCGAAGCTTACGGACAAACGATTTTGACTTAAAACATGAGTTTTTGGAACGATAGTGAGATAAAGAAGCCTTCATGGTTTCAGAAAGTGAAAAATTATTTTAAACCTGACAAGAAAATTGAAACGCGTGGTGGTAAATTATTTCATAAGTACAAAACACCCGCAGCCTATAGGGAAGGCGAATATGGCTATCATACTGTAATTTGGTTTGATAATTGGATGCACTACACCAGAAACGATGGTGTATTAGCCTGGCCAGAAGATGGGTCATTTAATATGAAAGTTTTGAGAAACCTGAGAGGAAAAATGATGGATCTTGTGCCGAAGCCAAGACCTACACAATTTGAGGCATTGGTTGAATGGGAGGTTGAGATGATGGAACTTGAGCGTGAAAGCAAATGCCTAGCACCTAGAAACTCAAAATATATTTTAAATAGAGAAACACATGAAGACAAAGTGAGACGCTGGAGAAAGGCAGATATGTATGATGGTCTGTATCCAGTGAGAATAATGATTACTGAAGATCTAGAACAAAAGAGAGCTGGAAGGAGAATTGATGAGGAATTAGATGATGCGGTTTTAGGAGACATTTATGCTACTAAACGCAAACCGCCACCTTATCAAGCAGGTTCTCAATCTACCCCGAGAGTTTCTACAGAAACTTCTCCAAGTGCACCTCCTAGGGAAGCTGAGGAAGGCTCTCCTAGATTTTTAAAATTACCTGAAAGAGTAGGGTCAGTAAATAATTTTAGTACACCTAGAGAAAATAGATTTTCCCAACAGGAAAATAATATTGTAAGAAATCAAGAAAGAATAACTGCTGACATTCCAGAAATTTCCAGTTATAATAAAGCGAAGGAAGATTTAATTCAACAATTGACAAAAGGCATGGAAGCAGTGACAGTACCAGTAACTATTGGTCCTGTTGTACCGGTTTTTGATCAAGGAGACAATAGACATTCAACTTTGACAGTTCCATTAAATGCAGAAATTCAAAAAGTTGCTGAAAGATTTTATTCAGAACTTACAGAGATTCATAAAGAAAAATCTATGATGCCAAATGGAAGTTTGTCGGGTTCGCAAACACCATCAGTGGCAGAATCAGATTCAGGTCTGTCAGAGAAAAGTCTAAACAGAATCGATTTAACTCAAAATGGACTGTCCCCTGAAGCTCCTGATTATAAAAAGCTTGATGTTGCTAAATTAAAGGCTGATCTAGAAGAATTAATCATTGGCACAATTGGTACTGACAATTTAAAATTGTATCAGGATGATGAATTGCTGTTTATCTGTAAGAGTATTCAGTGGAAAATGAAAAACAGGTATGAACAACTGGAAGAAATGACTGCTGAATTAGAAATTGATTTGAGTAAACAGAAACATTTGCAGAAACATTACAGAGTGGATTTTTCTGAAAGAGACATTGACAATCTAAATGTTGCTGGAAGAATGACACATATAAAAGAATGAATAAGTTTTCTCGGAAAATTAGGTAAATGGAGAATAAAATGGTCAAAGAATAAAGAACAAGATAAAAGATTGAGAAACGATGTGGTTTCAGAATTTCCAATGAGGGAAATAGCAGGAGGAGGATATGTGCAAGTTCCTTGGTCCAGACAGGATATTCTTCTGTTTACCAATGATTTCCCACGTTTGAGAGAGAAGCCAGTTGAGTGGTACCGACAGGTAGACAGATTTATAAAAGTGTCAAAAGTTCTGTGGATTGATTTGGATGGATTCTTTGACATTGTTGTCCCATCAGGTCTTTGGACAGAATGTAAAATTTCTGTGGATTGGCCAAAAGAAGAACCTCCCCGAGACCCGGTTACAGGTGCCCCAGCAAAAGATGTCATGGACATTTATAATAAAGTAATTTACTGGCTGAAAGGGAAGATTCCCCCGAAAGAAGTGGACTGGGTTAAAATTGACAGAACAAACCAGGAACCAAAAGAATCAGTTCATTCATTTTATGAAAGGTTACTGTTAGTTTTCATACAGTACAGTGGCTATGAAAAATTAAGTGAAAAGGACATGAGCCACTTTATATACAGATTTGTATATGGCCTGAGACCTGAAATTGGTGACATGATTAGAAATGGAATTGTGTGCTGGCAAGCACTATCAGTTGATGACATCCTGAGAAAGGAAAAATATTGCAGCGATGAGATAGATGCAAAACAAAAGAATCTCAAGGAAAAGGCGATGTGGGCACAGGTGAAGGTAGCAGAGCAACAACAACAACAGTTAGCTTCTATGAAACAGCAGAATCAAGGGAAATTCAAGAATAATTTCAATAATAGTAATAAGCCAAAATTTAATGTGAATGTTGAAGAGTTGAAACAAAAGCTCCCATGTTTTAATTGCGGAGAGATTGGATACTGGAAACGCGAGTGTAAAAACCCGCCCAGAAATTTTAAAAATAATTCATTGAATCCACAGGTGCAGTGTGAGTTAATTCCGCAGAAACAGCAACAGCTACAGCAACAATTAAATGAGTTAAGTCAACAGCGACAGCTACAGCGACAGGTAGCGAATCAGCAGAGCCAGATAGAGCAAAGCCAGTTTCAGCAGAACCAGATACAGCAGAGTTAAATTCAGCAGAGTCAGGTACCACAAGCACCATTCCCTAATAGTGCTAACACACAGAGATTTTCCCCCGAAACAGGTTTTTGTGGAGGTAATTTGGTTAATAATGTGTCAAAAGTTAACATGTCAAATGCTTCTCAATTTTGGCTAAAAGACAAAGAAGAGAGTGATTCATCAGAGGATTACTCATGACGGTGCCTGAGAGAAGAAGAAGAGTGTGTGCTTGGACCCACTCTTGAGGTAGATCCGTCTGGTCCATTTGTAAATGGTAAAGTAAACGATGTTGATGTTACTTTCCTTGTGGATACAGGTGCTACCCGTTCTACTGTTAGATCAGCAGAAATAGAAAACCTTCTTCTCTCTGTTGAGTCCATCCAAGTTGTAGGTGTAGCTAATCAGCAAATTAAAACAAGTTTAACAGAACCAGTAAAAGTGGAAATAGGGAACTACAAAGATAAACACAGATTTTTAGTTTGTGACAGCAGTCCTGTGAATCTGTTGGGTCGTGATATATTGTGCAAAATGATTTGCAAGATATATTGCTCACCAGATGGCATTGAAAAAATGCAAACAGCAGAAGAAGATGAGCTTTATAAATTGACTATGTTAATGGTTGATGAGCAGAAAACATCACTGTTTCCTGTGTTTGACAAAAATGATTTGCCAGAAGAGCTCAAAAAGCCAGTTAGTCCAGCAATTTGGGACCTAACAGGAAATGATATGGGTCTTATGAAAAATATAGATCCAGTAAAGATCACTGTAAAGCAGGGAATAGATTTTCCAAATGTTCCTCAATACAAAATGAAAGCTGAAACAATTGAGGGTGTTATTCCAGTTATTGAAAAATTCATAAGCCAAGGTGTGCTAAAAGAAATTGAGAGCAGTCCATGTAATTCACCGATTATGGGTATTAAAAAGCCGAACGGAACATATCGAATTGTTCAGGACCTGAGAAAAATTAACCAGATTGTTGTTCAGTGTTGTCCAATTGCTCCAAACCCTGCGGTAATTCTTTATCAGATTCCGCATGATGCAGAATGGTACACGGTCATTGACCTGTGTAATGCCTTCTTTACAGTTCCATTACATCCAGAAAGCCAGTAAATTTTCGCTTTCAGGTTCCAAAATAGAATCCTAGCATGGTGTCCTATCCCACAAGCGTATACTGAGAGTCCATCTATCTTTAATCAGTTGTTAAAGAAATCTCTGGAAGATCTGATATTGCCTGGTAATTCCACACTGGTACAATACTTTGACGATTTGCTTGTGGCAGCAAAAACACGAGAAAATTGTGTTACTGATACCATTACCCTGTTAAATCGTCTGGCAGATGAGGGACATAAAGTGTCACCTGCAAAATTGCAGTTTTGTAAACAAGAAGTAAAATATCTTGGTCACAGAATTGCAAAGGGAACAAGAAAAGTGACAGTTGAAAGAATTAAAATGATTCGAGCAATTCAGCCACCGACAACACAAAGACAGGTGAGAATGTTTCTGGGAATGGTTGGTTATTGTCGACAATGGATTAGTGGGTTTTCAGTAATTGCAAAACCACTTCAGAGACTAACAAAAGCAGACATAAAAGATCCAATCAGTTTGTCAAAAACTGAACTGGAAGCTTTTGAACAATTAAAAAAGAGTTTATGTGAAGCTCCAGCCCTGGGTATGCCAGATTATGAAAAAGAATTTGAACTGTACTGCAGTGAAAGAGAAGGTTGTGCATTGTCTGTGTTAAATCAGAGACATGGAAAGTTGAGAAAACCAATTGCATATTTCTCAGCTGTTTTGGATCCTGTTGCAAAAGCTTTGCCAGGTTGCCTAAAAGCAGTGGCTGCAACAAGTGTAAGTCTTGAAAAAAGTGAGGGTATCATTATGGAATTTCCTGTAAAAGTATATGTACCTCATTCAGTTGAAATTCTTCTTACCAGAAGTAGGACTCAACATATAACAAGCAGCAGATTAACAAAATATGCGAAAACAATTCTGGGGTCAGACAATGTTTCTATTGCAAGGTGTGATAACTTGAATCCTTCCACACTGTTACCAGATGGAGTCGTTACTGAGGTAAATAATGAAAATGACATTGATCATGAATGTCTGGATGTTGTAGATTACTGCACAAAACCACGACAGGACATAAAATATGTTCCTTTGCCTGAATCAGACATAGTTTACTTTGTAGATGGGTCTTGTTTGAGAAATGATGAAGGTATTTTAAGAGCAGCATACTCTGTATGCACAGTTTCAGATGTTGTTGAAGGTTCACCTCTTGATGGAATTCGTTCTGCTCAAATTGCAGAGTTAATGGTCTAATTCGAGCTTGTGAAAAAGCAGCTGGCAAAAAGGTAACCATAGTGACTGATAGTCAGTATGGATATGGCGTAGTTCATGACTATGGACAGCTGTGGTCTCAAAGAGGTTATTTAACCTCTGCTGGTTCGCCAATCAGAAATGCAAAATTGATCAAGAGATTGATTGATGGCATTCAGTTACCAGAGCAAATTGCTGTAGTCAAATGTGCATCTCATAAGAAAGGTGATGATTACATCACTAAAGGGAATGCATATGCAGACGAAATTGCAAAGTACTGCTCGAAAAACAATTATTCAATCAATCGGGAAAAAGACAAAAGTCACATGATGAATTCTCTCATGCTAATTTCTGTAGTTGAAACATGGCAGGAAGTGAAAGATTTACAAGATGAGGCAGATGAAGAAGAGAAAAACACATGGTTAAAAAATGAATGCAGACAAAGGGAGGAAGATGGAATTTGGGTTTACAAAGATGGAAGGCCTGTAATGCCAAACTTCATGATTGCTGACATGGCACGGATGTACCATGGTCCAGGACATTAAGGGAGAGATTCTATGATTAGATTATTCAGAGAAACATGGTTCAATACAAAATTCAGAATCATTGCAGAGTCACTTTGCCAAAGATGTTTGATCTGCCAACAGATGAATCCAAATAGGAGAACTGTTATAAGTTTGGGAACCATAGGACGGGAGGGTGGTCCTTTTACCAGACTACAAATGGATTTCATTGAAATGCCGATGCATAACAGACTAAGATATGTATTAGTATTTGTTTGTCTGTTTTCAAGATGGGTAGAAGCTTTCCCAACTCGTCACAATGACTTAGTCACTGTGGCAAAATTGCTTCTGAGGGAGATCATACCTAGGTACGGATTTCCAGTAACCATTGAAAGTGATTCTGGAACTCATTTTGAAAGCAGATTGATGAAACTGATTTGTGAAGCCTTGAATATAAAGCAAAAGCTGCACTGTGCTTACAGACCAGAAGCATCAGGTGTTGTTGAACAAGTAAATGGAACTATTAAGAATAGAATTTCAAAAATGTGTCTAGCCACAGGAGTGAAGTGGACGGATGCACTTCCACTTGTCCTAATGTCATTAAGAAGTACTCCTGAGAAAAAGACAGGCCTTAGCCCCATGACATAGTAATGGGAAGAGTAATGAGGCAAGCATTTGTTCCAGTTGGCAAATTAATGAGTATTAATGATGGTGCAATCATTGAATATTGCCAAAACCTGTCTGATGTAGTAAATTCTATATTTCATCAGGTGGGAACAGATGTAATCTCAAAGGAGAAAGTGCAAGCCCATGATTTGTTACCCGGAAACTGGGTAAAGACCAAAGTTCATCGAAGAAGAAACTGTTTTGTTCCAAGGTGGCAGAAGGCGAGACAAGTGATTTTGGTCACAACAAATGCTGTTAAGTGCAAGGGGTTAAAAAGGTGGGTGCACGCGAGCCATACAATTTGTGTACCACCTCCTGAAAATCCTGACGAAGACAGTGAAACAACAACTGATTCAGATTCAGAGGGAGATCCAGAGTCTGATGATCAACAAGAAAATCAACAGCAAGAAAATCTAGATGAGAATCAGAACTTGAATGAAGAAGATCTGAATATCGAAACCGGAGATCGAGGTGTTGATGAAGATCTGCTTGAAAAAGAGTTTCTAAAAGAAAAGGGAGATTCAGAAGCAGAAGATTCTGAGCAAGATAAAAATCTGATCCAAAGTATTGAAAAGCAAAAGAGTAACTCTGTGTTCAGGAGCAAAAAGCCTGGTACTGGGAAGCTGAAGGG
This sequence comes from Lissotriton vulgaris, assembly GCF_964263255.1. NCBI lineage: Eukaryota > Metazoa > Chordata > Amphibia > Caudata > Salamandridae > Lissotriton > Lissotriton vulgaris. Next base: position 66,323,755 of record NC_141687.1, read on the forward strand.
GATTCCTGAAGAAGAAGAAGAATTACCAAGTACCAGTAAGGATATTGTTCTGAATGGAGTGAAGCTGCCGAGTAAAGAAATTCCTAGGTACAGATTTGAAGTCTCAGACACAGACACTGAGGAAAGTGATGAAGAATCTGAAATAAGAAAATTCAGAAAAAGAGCTTGGAAAGCTGAATGTAACGAAAGTGTGCCAAAGAAAAAGATCTTGAAAAAAGGAGATATTTGGCCTGAAGATAATTTGAAATTCAAACTGGTGAAGAAATCGAAAGATCAAATCAACGAAATATCTAGTAAGGGAGGTGACTCTGAAAAGAAAAGTGAAAACAAGAAAATAGAAGTAATCACTCGAAAGACAAAAAGAGTAAAGCCAAATTCTCAAAAAAACTCGGGGGCACAGCGCTTGCCTGGTTAGAGTCTTTCCTCTCGGGCCGCTCATTTCAGGTCTGGGATGGCTGCTCCCGTTCTGACTCCCTTCCTCTGATAAATGGGGTTCCCCAGGGCTCTTCACTGAGCCCCACCCTTTTAAATGCCTACATGGCCCCTTTGGAAGATGTAGTCACCCCCTTTGACATCAAGATTGTGAGTTACGCGGACGACACGCAACTGGTCGTCTCGCTCTCACATCTAGACCAGCGCCCAGATAGTCTGCTGCACTGCCTCCAGAAGATCCACCACTGGATGTGCGAATCTTCGCTCAAGCTTAATGGGTCCAAAACAGAGGTTATGCTGATGGGCAAGAAATGGACAACAATTCCACCATCTGTTTGGCCCGACTCCATGGGAGAGGTGCCCTCCCCCAGAGAAGAAATTAAGAGTCTGGGGGTCTGGCTTGAACCTGACCTATCCATGAAAACCCAGGCTACCAAAACAGCCGGTACCTGCTTTGGTCTCATGCGGTCAGTCCGCAAGATCCTTCCCCTACTCCCCCCTCTCTCCAGGAAATTACTGATTCAAGGACTGGTTCTTGCACGACTGGATTACAGCAATGCTGTCTATTTAGGAGCCCCCGAGTCCACCTTGGGTAAGCTGCAACGAACACAAAATGCAGCTGCTCGGATCCTGTTTGGCCTCCCCTCCAGATCTTCCGCAAGACCTGCCCTCAAAGCACTCCACTGGTCGCCAGTACGAGAGAGGATCGAGTTCAAGGCTATGTGCATCGCCCACAAGCTCCTAAATGGACAAGGCCCCTCTATCCTAGGAGAAATGGTTACACCGTACAAAGCCTCGAGATCCCTGCGATCGGACAGTGAGCGACTGGCGAATGTCCCCAAGTTTAGGAGGGCACGCACCGGAGGTCGTCGCTTCTCAGTAAAGGCAGCCTCCCGCTGGAACCTGCTCCCCCGCAGTTTGCGATTGGAACCCTGCTACCTTCGCTTTCGCAAGCAACTCAAAACGCTGCTTTTCCCTAAATAAATAGTTTCGCTCCCCTCTCTCCCCTCTTAGCCAACCTTACTGGTTTTACAGCGCGGGGATGCCTTCGGGTCACCAGGCGCTCTACAAATCCTTACATAAATAAATAAATAAAAATAATACAAATCAGAAGTATAAGTCCCCAGAGTGGACTTACATTATTATTCCGCCAATTGTAGAGGTGGAGAGCAGTAGTCAGGAAGACTTGGAAGAGCTCAGTGACAAAGATTGAAATTGTTTAATATTTTGATAAGGGTTTTGTTTCCTGGCATACGGCTGAAGAAAATTTGTTAGGTGACTTTAGGTCGAAGAAATTGTGTTTAATTGGAAAGCACATATTTATGTGACACAAGGTCGAAGAAAAGCTGTTTAGGGTTTTACTCTAAAAAAAAAAAAGAATTTTAAAAGGGGGGATATAGTTTATAGTTTACTCACATTTTAAATTTTTGTTTTTTCGAATTTTTCGAATGCCTAGATCAGATACTTCTAGGTGTTCAATACTTAAAAGATGTTGTAAAATGACTTCAATGTGTGTGATATTATTAATCCTAGTTTGGTTAATATTAGCTGTAGTTTATCCTTTTGATGTTAATAAGCAAACACTCAAGACTAACATAACAAGTAAGGTAGAGCCTAAACATGAGAAACATGCTGGCAAGTCTAGCAAGTCTAGCAGAGTTATTGAGCATGATCCAGAGATTCATCAAGATAGATCTATTGGAGACTTCTCAAGCAATTCATTTTCAAGACTTCTGTCTGAATATGTTAAAGTTATGAATGTTAAGGATTGCTATGTCTGTGTGAAACTACCTGCTTCTGTTTCAGAGGGAGTAACCTATAATATGTTACCTCTTACTTATGGCATTACTTGCAGTGTAATTGCTAGCTTGTTTTATCAAACTGGTCGTCTGGAATATTATTATTCAGACTTTGATGAAGTTTTTGCAAATCTCAAAGTTGTAAATAGCTTGAACAAAGTAAAACCTGCGAAACAGATGAGGGAATTCTTTTTAGTTACTAATGAACTCAATTATGAGTACGCATATAGAAATAATTTAACATGCAAAATAAGAGCAGAAGCAAAGACTTTCCTGAACATGGTTGAGGAAAGAAGGGCTGTTTACAAGAGAAATGAAATGCTTAAACATGCCAAGTCAAAGTACTGGCAAATGGAGGATGCTAAATTAAATGGTGTTAACACAAATGCAGCTATTCATATTGACGAACCAGTTAGTGGTAAATTTTGCATTAGAAGAGATAATACGCTTTATGATAATTATTTTGTGGGTGCTAGTCAATGTGAGGATACCTATAGAATCATAGGGGGATGGGGATTTAAGGGTGGTAAGGATCCAATTTTTCCTGGAATCTATTTTATTTGTCGCAATAAAGCATATTTTAGCCTCCCAGACCATTGGTATGGGACATGCTATCTTGGCTTGGTCTTTCCAAAAATGTTTCATGTTGACAGAAATGAAAAGGGTACCTTTGAATTTGGTGAACATCTGAACCTGAACAGGTACAAAAGAGAAAGTTTTACAGAGGTTCTGGGAGACATCTTTGGTGCTGTTATTCCTATGGTAGGAATTACCATGAATTCAATCAAAATCAGAAAGGTTTCTACAATTGTAGATAGATTGTCAACAGATACTGCAAGTGGTTTCCAATTAGTCAATACAGAACTTGTTGCTACCAGAAGCATGGTTATGCAGAATCGTCTTGCCTTAGACATTCTGCTTGCAAAAGAGGGAGGAGTCTGTGGGGTCTTACATGTCCAACATTGCTGTACTTATATTCCTGACAAGAGTCGGAATATAGAGTCGCTTATCAAGAATATTACCGAGTTCCATGAGGAGATTGAACCCATGGAAGAAGAAAGTTTCACTGAACGAATTGGGAAAAGAATGGAGGCTATAAAAGAATGGTTTTCTGAAGTTGGAAGCTCCATCATTGGCAAAGTGCTCTATCCAGTAATTGTCATCATTATAGTGATAATGCTGCTAATATTAGTTGTTTGATTCACAAAAGGAAGAAGCATCAGAAAGAAAAGAGAAGGATTTTCAAACTTAGAAAGGAACAAGAGAAGGAATATGAGTTAAAGGAAATGCGAAGGGCTCAGTTTGAAAGAGATGACCAGACAGCAGAAACAGGGGTTTAGGGAGACTAATTTCTAGAGAATCCAATATGTGACGTCTCCAAATTGGGTGAAAAATTTTCTGAAATTTTTGGGTGTTGTTTGGTGATTTTTAAATCACCAGATGAGGGAGTTGATGGAGCGAGCTTCAGAAATTATTTTATTCTGACTCGTGAAATTCATTCCCTGTAACATGAATTAATTTATTAATGAATTGTTGCATGATTTGTTTTACTAATCCAACTTAGTATAAGAATGCACACACTTGAAAACGCGGGTCTAATGACATGTGCTCTTGTTGCATTTGCGAGTTTGTCATGTAACACATGATTAATATTGTTTTGTTTGTCTTGTTCGTCCTATTGTCCTTGTCACGATTAATATGCAGCTGATCATTTTATGGCATGTGCTTCTATTATATGTGCTTATATGTTAGTCTTATGTTGTGAAATGAAATGAAATGAAATGAAAGCAGGATTTGTATAGCGCATGGCTGCCCGTGAGCGTCCCAGCGCTGAGATTGCAGCTATCACTGAGGTAAGGAAGGAAAGGGAAGAGAAAAAGAACGGTGAAATATTATAGTGGAAAGAGGTGCGTCTTGAGCAATTTTCGGAACTTCATGTGGTTGGATTCGGCCCGGAGCTGAGTAGGAAGCGCGTTCCAAAGAGTAGCGGCTGTAACCGAAAATCGGCGTCCTCCAGTGCGGACTTTCTTTACTCTGTGGACCGTAGCCAGGTTTCTATGAGAGGAGCGTAGAGATCTGTTGGGTTTGTAAAGGTATATCATGGTTTTCAGCATGGGTGGACCTAGGTTTTGCAGGGCTTTATGGGTGGTACATAGGGTCTTAAATGTAACTCTTTCTCGAATAGGCAGCCAATGGAGAGCTTTTAGTGCTGGTTTGGCCGAGAGTCTCCGGGAAGTTCCTGTCAGATTGTCTGTCTGTGTATTATTTTATCATCTTTTTACTCTTTCAGAAATATAAAGACTTCAGCTGGACTATATGAAGATTGGTAGATATTTTATGTGCTGCTTTATTTGTTTGCTTCTGCTAGATGTCATTTATTAATGGGTTAATTATTAGCAATGTTCGGGTGGGTAACAGAAGGGTTTATTTTACTTGAATTAATCATTCTTTTGTGTTTGTTTAAATACTAGCCCGAGAGAGAGGCTTGAGGCCTGGTACTGGAGAATATTGGTTAGCCTGTACGTGAGCAGAGCCAAGCACAGTCATATTGGAACTTTTCCATGGAAAGCTATACTTTTGAATGGACTGTGGCTTAAACAAAAAAGACTTGTGCGCTGTGTGCTCTGGATGTTATTTCTACAAGGCTAAGGAAGTGACAGAGATGATTTTGCCGAGCTCTGGAGGAAATCAGTGAAACAACTTTTAAAATTGTAGCAAATCTTCGGAAGCCGGTGTCGCCTCATGTCAATGAACAATGACATTAAGACGTTGTCATTCTGGAAGAGGTGGTTTTGGTGGTCTGACAATCAGCAACCAATCAGGCTGCTGCAGTTTATTAAAACATATAATTTAGTTAGATTAGCGAGTGAGAAAGGTATAAAAATTACGCCTCTTGAGGGGAGTGGGGTTGACTGTTTCCTGAGGGCGAAGTGCTGTCCATTTTCCTATGGACACGTAAGAACTCAACTGTTTATTAAAATGTATTTTCTTTTCAGGTCAGAAAGCTAACTTAGGGAATAGGGTTGATGTTTTCAATTCATTATTCTATGCAATGTTGATGTGTCGGATCTTTGAGCCAATGATTAAATGAATAAAACTGAATTAATAAAATTAAATGTTTGATATTAATAAAGAGCTAATAAAGTTTATGAAATTTGAGAATTTAAAAAAATATAAGACTTTAAACGTCAAGCTGGTCTTGATTTTTGAGTTGTTACCATCAGTTTAAGTCCGTTGGCCTCAGTGGTCTAATTAAATGTTTCTTGTTAATTCATGAATAAAAATGTTATACAGCAGTTGTAAATATGTATAAATTAATTTAGTAGTGTAGAGTATTAGGCCACATGATTCAGCTTCATGATTTTCTGTCTTAGTGCATGGGCCTGGTTATTGATTAGTTTGGTGAGTATTAGATAGTGAATGGTGACGCATGTGTGACAGAATTTCTATAGTGACGCTGGATCAGTACCTAAAGGTGAAAGCTGTTTTGAACCACCAAGGGGAGTTGCTGAGGTGTTGAAAAATTCTGTAAGACTTGACGATGGAAGAGTATGGAATCTTAAAAGCATTGCTATGAATCCAGAACAAGATTATGTTGAGGAGTCTTCTGATCCTAAGGATAATGGTTTTGATTGGATTGAAGATCATTTTGAAAATAGACATGTGCAATCTCAATTAGCTAGTGATTTTGATTCAGTGTCTGAACAACATGATTTTATGCAACCTAAGTTTGATGCTCTTCCTTGTGATGAGGGGGGAATGGTTGGGGGTTGCAGTACAGATAATCAAACAACTACTCAAATGGAAATGCGTGATACCTTTCAGAATAATGTGGTTGACATCTTGCCATATAAAAGAACAAGAGTTTTGCCAAGTTGGTTAAAAGGATTTGTTATGTAAATTATTATTTATTTTATTTTATTTTTTGTTTGAAATTCATGTTTGTATCACATGTTTCTCTTATTGTATGGGTGGGATGTGTTATGTTGCTTATATTGTTTTAAGAGCTCATGCATATAATGTAGGAATGTTGGTACTTGTTTGTTTTAATGAATGAGTCAGTTGTGAAGCTGTTTTAGGATTGAATACATCGCTTCCCTGGCTCTCACCTGTTGTATGATTTTTCCTTATATATTATATTATATATATATACCTTTTGTGGCTGGATTTCTACACTACAGAATGGCCCTTAGTAACTACCTCAACGGCTTTTGACGCCGACTAGGCAACCTAGAAGGAACCCCAGCAACAACCTTGGTAACCATGACGCCGCCTAGGCAGCAATACTACAAAGACAGCCAGACAGCTGATCGCTCGAGACATACCGTGATGTCAGAGAATTCCTGATAGTTACAACGCCTCGGTGATCAGCTGCAAGGCTAGTAATACGATCATTATGATCGTAACTAACAGAAAACCTGCCTTTTCAGTTATATTTCTATATTTACTTACCAACCAATGCAATCATGGCATACAGTGTCCACCAAAAGTGCCTTAACTGATGAAGAAGATGGCATTACTGAGAGCTCCAGAGTGGGAGAAAGTGACAATAATAAAATAGGGAGCAAAAGACTAACGAAAATTAACAATATGGAAGGAACAGCCTCCATGAGCACATTGGAAGGGGCAAGCATCACAACTAATATGGGAGGTCTAAGCACCTCAACCTATAAAGGAGGTCTAAGAACCTCACATTATATGGGAGGTCTTCCCACATCAAACCTATCTGGTGTCCTATGTGCCACAATGTATAAAGGTGCCCATAGCAGCACACATAATCTAAGTGCTAATACAAAACATTGCAATAGACGAACAAGGGCACCAAGGCACAGACTTAAGGGAAGAACACATACTCAACCTAGATCAGAATGACTTAGACTTTAAGACCGCCTTATCAGAAGAGGAACACCCTTCATCGTCCAAAGAATTAATAACCGACCTCCTAGGGGAGCAGATGCTCTTCCCATATAATATCAGACATCCGAGTAGGGCAGAATGATGACCTCAAGACGACATGGGCACATTTATAAAGAGGTGGATAAGAAATCCTCTAGAGGAAAAAAACACAATGTCTTCAGAGCAGAATGCTCTAAACTAGTTATCCAAGAAAAGGTCTGTCTAACACCTAACCTCGACCCCGAACTGATCAAATTTTTATTTAAACTTGGTAGAAACCTCAGGAAAGGCATGGTAAGGTCACTCAAGGCCTGCCAGGATCACCTCCTTGATATTCTTGGCCTCCTGGCAAGAATAATCGACATGGCTGAAAAAAGCCAAATATTCAATATTTTTAGTGTTGGATATCGGGAGGGTAAAAATTACTATTCCCACTCCAGTGAGTGCAACAGTAGGGAAAGCTTTGGATAGCGTAGGGGTAAAAATGACTATTCCCACTCCAGTGAGTGCAACAGTAGGGAAAGCGTTGGATAGCGTAGGGGTAAAAAATACTATTCCCACTCCAGAGAGTGCAACAGTAGGGAAAGCGTTGGATAGCGTAGGGGTAAAAATTACTATTCCAACTCCAGAGTATGCAACAGTAGGGAAAGTAATGATTTAATATTTAAATAAAAATACATAAATTATCAACACCAATAAAAAATGTATTAAAAGTAATTACCAATTACAAAATATGTAATAATAAATACCATTAAATATAAATGATTACAAATTATTTAACTATTATTAATTAATTCACAACAAATTAATTTTCAATACCAAAAATTTATCAGTAATTAAAGAAAACAATTAATAATTAATTAACAGTAAATTAATTATAAATACACAAAAATAATTTCAATAATTAATAAATTACAATTAAATTACTTCCCACCCTATTCCCCTATAAAGCCACAACCCGCTCCGGATAATAAATTAATACAATTATTATAATGATCAATTAATCAATTAATAAAAATTAATTACCAATTAATTCTTAACAATAAATTAATTATCAATATCAATAAATAAAAATAAATAATTGCTCAATTACAATTAAATTACTTCCCACCCTATTCCCCTATAAACCCACAACCCGCTACAGAACTAAAATGCAAAATTAAATTTTAAATAATTAATAATTCCTAAAAAATAATATTTAATTTACTATAATTAAATTACTTCCCTTATAAACCCACAACCCGCTATAGAACTAAATTACGCAAAAATTAAATAACATAAAATTCATTACTTTAAAAAAATTCAAAAATACATTACAAAAATATTACATACTTTTAACACATATACTAACACTTATGACACTATAAAAAATCGATATTTTTAACAAGTATATTATGACTGTCGATATTACTAACTTCGATATTATGAAAATCGATATTTCTTACCTGAATTTCGCTATTCTGCACCATTAAATTTTTGCAATTCGATATTCTGTCCATCCTATATAAAAAACTTGATATTCTGTCCAGTCGATATTTTTTTTCTCGATATTGTGTCTAGGCACCTCTAAGAGCTGCTGACTGGGCAAATTCTAATACGTTTGCAAAACTGTATTGTAAAACAATTGAACACACGTCAGATGCGGTGTTACAAAACTACCAACATTTATAATGGTAGCCTCCGGTCTTGTAATCAAATAGTGATTCTCCTAATTACATGTCATGAGAATCTGGATTTAAAAGACAAAGAGGCAGTCTTGTCTATGTGCATGCCTATAATACATCAAGAAGGTTCTGTTTTAGAACTGTTTGTTTTATGATGTATTGATTCTAAGTAGCTGCATGGAGTGAGCTTTAAAAGAAATATGCATAATGCTAGCCTCCGTGCCTTTAATGAAATCCAGATACTCTTGGCATGTAATTAGGAGAATCTCTATTATGCTCTTTGTATTCATTATTGCACTATAGGCCCAGGAGTATGAAACTGAAGGAGTAGGTTTTTCTTGAAGCTTCCTTCTTGTTTTCATCATGGCCACTAGTTTGGTTCCCAGAGCTTTTTTTCTGGAAACAACCACTGTTTATTCTAGAATTCAGTATTGTGGTGTTACATAAAACCGACTTTAACAAGTCTCTGTTGGCACAATGTGAATACATCTGAAAATAGCTCCTAAAAGTTGAAGTGATGACAAGCCAGCCACATGGGGAATTTTCTGAGTATTTTGGATTAGGAACTGAAAGTAAAAGACACTTTTCGCCTAACCCCCTACTATGCATCCCATAATTTCCTCATCCCTTGGATTTTCAAAGACATCAATCCTCATTCATTTGGGCTTGGGTATATTGTGTTGACAGGGAGTGAAAGGAGACAGTGGGCAGACCACTCCCTGTCTAGTTATCACCGCTGCTGCTGAGGAAAGACTGTAAACCGCAGAAAGCAATAAACAGCCCACAGAAATACAATGCCATCCTCTGAACTCTGAGCTGCTGTACTTGTGAGATTCAGTGTTTCCCAATGCATACATTTAGCACGGGGCTTTTGATGCATTATCCTGCAGAGTAAAAATGAGCACCGTTTGCTGATTTTCCTAACTTTACCTTACTTGAACTTGCAACATAATTTTCTGCATAAAAGTAGGCCCGGGCCAAATTTGCATTATACTTGGCTAAACAGTTTAATTTAGGTAGTTTCATGTTACTCTTGTTACGTGAAAATCCTGTAATTGTTATGTTATGTTATGTTAGTAACCACTTGTAAAGTGCGCAGCCACCCGTAGGTTTCATGGCGCTGGAGATGAAGACTGTTGCGGCAGAGTTACTAGACATATGCTTGCTCAAACAGCCATGTTTTAAAGGCCTTCCTGAAACTCAGAAGATCATCACAACCTCTGAGTGCTAGGGGGAGAGAATTACAGAGTTTGGGGGACAGGTGAGAAAAGCGACATCCTCCCTGTAGTTTCCGTCTAAAAGACGAAGTGGTTAGCAGGAAGAGATGAGCTGAACGGAGACTACGCAAAGGTGTGTACTTTGTTATCATACTGCTAATAAATCTGGGTCTGTTGCCATGCAAGGCCTTAAAGGCTATGCATCCGGTCTTAAAGGCTACTCGTTGGGCTATCGAGAGCCAGTGGAGTTTTACCAATCCAGGTCTGGCTGACAGCCAGTTAGGCTGTTTATGAATCAGTCTTGTTGCCTGATTCTGGACCATTTGAAGTCTTTTTTGTAGGCCAACAGGCAGACCGAGATAGATTGAATTAGAAAAATCAAGCAGTGAAAGTATGAGGGCTATCACCACCTGTATTAAAGCTGCGTGAGTTAGCAAGTGTGAAATTTTCTTGATTTTCTGTAGTTGGTGGAAACTGGAGGAGATCACTGCTCCCACCTGTCCTCAGGGCGAGAGATCCTCGTTGACAATGACCCCTATGCTTTTTACCGAGTCGTAGGGGGTGGGGGGAGGCCCAAGTTCCACCGGCCAGAAATGCGGGCCCCAGCTAACCTCACACTTCCCAGGCAATACCAACTCCGCCTTGCCCGGGTTGAGTTTCAAATGGTTCACATCCATCCAGCGCTGGATATGAAGCATAGTTGCTTGAAACTTAATCGCGGCGTCAGGGGAGCCAAGTGGAAATATGTTCTGAAGATCATCACCATTAGGGGTGGGCAGAAGTCGCGGAAGGAACTATCGTAGAGAGGTACGGAGATTGAACAAATCTCCGTGCCTCTCCGCGATATTTCTGTTTCGCGAGCCCGCCCGCCCGCCCGCCTCTCGACCCCCTCCCGCTTCCCTCCCGGCTCCTGCCCGCCTTATTAAATTAGATTTACAGGCTACAAATAAAGTTAAATAAAACTTACCTTATTGACCTGCAAACTTCCCCATCACGGCTTCTTCTTTGAAACTGCCATTGCGCTGGATCCTGCGCATGCGCATTCATGGCAAGGAATGCGCATGCGCAGGCTCCCGCGCATTTACTCTGAGGGTGTCCAGGACTGCAAGTATCACGGCCTCCGTTGAATGCGCCGGACGAAAGCCAGCTTGATTTGGCTCTAAAAAGTCCGAGCATTCAATGAAGCTAGACACACACCTGGCTACATGGGCCTCTAGTATTGCCAGGAAAGGGAGGAGAGAAATGGGGCAGTAGTTAGCGGGGTTGATGGGATCAGCCCCTGTTTTTTTTAAAAGGGGACTACCATCGCGTGCTTGAAGGCACTGGGAACCTTGCTTTGGGCGAGTGACTCATTAAGAAAAGGGAGCACGCTCTGAGGCAAGACGATAAAGATATATTTTAAGATGTGCGGTGGACAGCAGTCATTAGGTGACCCCGATTTAACACGGGTGTTAGACGGACCGGGAGGGTCGGCCGAGAATAAGGGGAGAGGTCTCCGGGGAGAGCCGTCTCCAGCGATCGTACAGACGAGTAACTTCCCCCCCACAGATGTACACCACACAAGGATAAGGTTTAACGTTCTTTATAAGCAATTCTTTAAGTATGGTGAAATGGTGAAAAGGAGGTCTGGACTCAGGGGTCCCCTCGGTTCTAGTCTCTGGATTGGGAAAAGGGTAGCGGGACAGTCTTGTTACCAATCTGGTAGATGAAATAGCTCACAATCCTCGAGCTCGGCGTTCTAGATGATCGGGCCGCGGCGGAGCCAGCAGGTCCCGGGATGGTTGAAGGTAGCGACGGTCCGCGGCGGAGCCAGCAGGTCCCGATGAAGGTGGTGGTTACAAACGGTCCGCGGCCACGCCAGCAGGTCCTGACGACGATGAAGGTTTCAGAAGGTTGCGCCAGCAGGCAGGACGATAGTTCACAAGGCAGGACTACGGCAGCGCCAGTAGTCCGTCAAGGATGAGTTCTTCACTGCGTCTCTCGACTCCAGGATACAATTGCCTTCCTGCTCTGGAGCTGCCCCAGTTATAGGTCTGGCCCCCTTTGATGTCCGGACCCTCGCACTTGGAGGTCGGGAGGTCCGGGATGAGGGAGTCCAGACACCCAGCAGGGGGGTGGAGCCAGTGCCCGGGGGATCCGGGGGCGATCGGCACCTGGCGGGGGAGAGCCATCGACACCTCTTTCTCCCATTGACCTGCCAAGTAGTCCGCTCACCTCCTGGGTGGATGGTGGTGCCGGGATGTCGGGGCCTGGCCAGGCCCAGGGTTAGGGTCGATCGTAGGCCACGCGGCCTTGTGGTGCTGTGTCCAAGATGGCGCCCAAGCCGGGCGAGGGGGCCGGTAGTGATTCGGGTCCATGATGTGGAGATGTCCAGGGGCAGGGGTCCCATATGAGACGGAAAACGGGTGGTTGTTGCGTGTCACACCTGAGGAGCGGGGCTCGGGCCCGGTCGTGCGGGGAGGGGGCAAGCCCTTCACGGGGCCTGTCCAACATGCGTCCCCCCCAGCTGAAGGCGGGGAGAGTCACCCATCCTCTTGGGGACTCTCCTCGTCGAGGCGGAAAAAGCGGGACAGGCCATCTGCGTTGGCGTGATCCTGTCCGGGCCGATGTTCCACGGTGAAGTCCATCCCCTGCAGGGAGATGGACCAACGCAATAGTTTTGGGATTTCCCCCCGCATCTGCATTAGCCATTGCAGGGGCCGATGATCGGTCTGTACCCAGAAGTGGGTACCGAAGAGATAAGGCCGGAGCTTTTTGAGTGCCCACACCACTGCGAAGGCCTCCCTCTTGATGGTGCTCCAGCGTTGCTCTCGGGCCAGGAGACGTCGGCTGATGAAGGCCACTGGTTGGTCAAGTCCTTCGGGGTTCAGCTGGGACAGGACTGCCCCAATGCCATGGTCGGAGGCGTCCGTTTGGACGATAAATTCCCGACTGTAGTCGGGGGCCTGGAGCACAGGGGCGGAGCACATGGCGGCCTTCAGCTTCTCGAAGGCTGCTTGACAGTCTGGGGTCCAGTTGACCTTCTTTGGTTGGTTTTTGGATGTGAGTTCCGTGAGGGGCCCCACAATGCTGCCATAGTCCCTCACGAACCGCCGGTAGTAGCCTGTGAGTCCCAAGAAGGTGCGGACCTCGGTCTGGGTGATGGGGGGCTGCCACGACTGGATGGCAGCGATTTTGAGTTGCAGCGGGGCCACCAGACCGCTTCCCACCTGGTGCCCGAGGTAGGTCACGGACCTCTGGCCAATTTGACATTTGCTGGCCTTGATCGTGAGGCCGGCTCGTTGGAGGGCCTGCAGAACCTCTCGGAGGTGGTTGAGGTGGTCGGACCAGTGGCGGCTGTACACAGCGATATCGTCCAGATAGGCGGCGCTGAATTCTTCGAGTCCCGCCAGGACCTGATTTACTAGCCGCTGGAATGTTGCTGGAGCATTCTTCATGCCGAATGGCATGACCTTGAAGTGGTAGTGGCCATCAGGGGTGGAGAAGGCAGATCGTTCTTGGGCCCGGGGTGTGAGACCGATCTGCCAGTGGCCCGCTGTCAGGTCGAAGATGCTGAGGTAGCGGGCAGCTCCCATGCGGTCGATTAGTTCATCTACTCGGGGAATGGGATGTGCGTCGGTTCTGGTGACCGCATTCAGGCCCCGGTAGTAGACGCAGAACCGGAGCTCAGGAGTGGTGCCGGGGGCGGCCGCTTTGGGGACCAGTACCACTGGGCTGGCCCAGGGGCTGTCTGAGGGCTCGATGACCCCGAGCGTGAGCATCTTGGACACCTCCTCTTGGATGCAGGCCCGTACCCGATCTGGTACGCGGTAGGCCCGATGTCGGATAGGGGGACTGTCTCCAGTGCCTACATCGTGTGAGCACCAGGGGGTGACCCCTGGGGTGAGGGAGAACAGAGCGGCGAACTGCAGTAGGAGGTCTCGGCAGCCTTGACGCTGTTCCGGGGTGAGGGCCTCCGAGAGTCGGACCCCGTCCACGGAGCCGTCCTTCTCTCGAGTCCGTAGGAGATCAGGGAGTGGCTCGGAATCCTCTTCGGCTCCGCTGTCTGTTGCCATCAGGAGGCTGAGCTCCGAGCGCACAAAGTGGGGCTCTAGTCTATTGGCGTGGAGGACCCGGAGGGGGTTCCGTGAAGATTCCATATCGATGAGATAGGTGACAGGGCTCTTGCGCTCGACCACTTTGAAGGGCCCTGTCCATTTGTCTTGCAGGGCGCATGGCTCGGTGGGAGACATCACCCATACCTGTTGGCCGGGTTCAAATTCGATGGAGGAGGCATTTTGATCGTACCACCTTTTCATGTCTTCCTGACTGGCCTCCAAGTTTGCTTTAGCCATTTCTCTGAACCGTCTGGTCTGGTTGCGTAGGGTCAGGAGGTACTTGAAAACATCTGGGGGGTTCTTCAGAGGGGGCATTTCCCAACCTTCTTTGACTAGGCTGAGCGGCCCTCGCACAGGGTGTCCATATAAGAGTTCGAACGGGCTGAAGCCGAGGGACTTCTGGGGGACTTCTCGATAGGCAAAGAGGAGGCACGGCAGTAGCACATCCCACTGGCGACGGAGGGGCTCTTCCAACCCCCCAATCATCCCTTTGAGCGTGCGGTTGAACCGCTCAACTAGTCCGTTTCCTTGAGGGTGATAGGGGGTCGTGAATCGGTAGGTGACCCCACACTGTTGCCAGAGGGATTTCATGTATTTTGAAATAAAGTTTGTGCCTCTGTCACTGACGACTTCTCGGGGGAAGCCCACCCGGGGGAAGATCCCCATCAAGGCCCGGCCAACCACCGGGGCGGTCACAGTTCGCAGGGGAACAGCCTCGGGGTAGCGGGTGGCGTGGTCCACCAGTACCAGGATGAACCGATGTCCTTGTGCTGTACGGGGGTCCAGGGGCCCCACAATGTCTATTCCCACCCTCTCGAACGGGGTGGTGACCACTGGGAAAGGTTGCAGAGGTGCTTTAAGCTTGCGGCCGCTCTTCCCGCTGGCCTGGCACGTGGGGCAAGACCGGCAGTGCTGGAGTACGTCGTTCCTCATCTTGGGCCAGAAAAAGTGGGTCACCAGGCGACTGTAGGTTTTGTCCTGACCCAGGTGACCAGCCAGGGGGACATCGTGGGCCAGGTTTAGCAAGAACTCTCTAAAGCGGAGGGGCACCACTAGCACTCGACTGGCCCCTAACTCCGCGATTCTCTGTTCGCTGTACAACAGGTCGTTGTCCCAATAGACCCAATGGGTTCCGGAGGTATCCCCTGCGCTCTGGGCGAGGGCTTGTTGGCGGAGTCCCTCGAGGGAGGGACAGGTCTTCTGCTCTTGACGAAACTGTTCTTGGGTGAGCCCCCCTTCCTGACGCCACTGAGCCAGGTCGGGAAGGTCCTGGAGCTGGGCGAGCCCTTCGGGGGTTTGCTCTGGAGGGTCGGCACGGTCGGTGTCTTCTACTGGAGCGACCGGGGGAGGAGGCGCCGGCCATTCAGGTTCTTCGGGCCGGGGGATGGCACGGGCGGCCGTGGACCGGGTGGTTACGCACGCCCAGTCCGGGAGGCCCAACATCCCCAGGTGCTCTCTTCTCTCTACGGCGGCCCACGGGGAACTCTCCAGATCATTTCCCAGGAGACAGTCCACGGGGGCATCATCTCGGACCGTTACCTTCAACATGCCGGAGACTCCTCCCCACTCGAAGGGGACGCAGGCCATCCGACATAGACTCTCCGAATTGTCGGCTGAACGGACAGGGCAGAGAACGTTCGACAGGATCTGTTCTGGGGTCACCAGGTGACAGCGGACGGCTGTCACACTGGCCCCGGTGTCACGTAGGGCTTCGGCCCTTCGTCCATTAATGTTCACCCACTGACTGTACGTCCGGGTGTTGGCGGGTAGGGGGGCCCGCGGGACCATGTCTTTTCCCCCTAGGCACGCTAGAACCATGGCGGCTGGTTCCCATTCTTGGTGTTCTTGCTCACGTTCCTCGTGTTCTTCGGAGATTTGTTCTTCCCCCAGGGCGGCGGCAGCCATCTGGCGGGGTCTCGGAGTCTGGCTCTGTGGACAATTCGGGTCATTTGCGTAGTGGCCGACTCGCTGGCATCGGTGACACGTGACATTGGCTCTGTACCCCGGGCGCGCCGGGGTGTTGCCCCGGTTGGCCGGGGGTGGTGTGTTGGCAGCGGGAGCGGCCGGGGCGTTGTCTCTTCCTCGTCCCTGGCCCCCTCCTCCTCGGGGACGGTGCTGACCTGGGTGGTTCCGGTTCTGTTCATGTGACCCATTTCGGCCCACGCGGGTGATTTCCCACCGGTCAGCCTCGGCGGCGAGCTGTTGTGGATCAGTCAATTTACTGTCGAGGAGGTGCTGCCTGAGCTCGACGAAGCAGTTGTTAGATAGATGCTCCCATACCATGAGATTGAAGAGTTGCTCGTAGGTCGTTACATTGCTCCCCTTGATCCAACCCTCGAAGGCTCGGCTGAAATAGTTCACGTACTCCACCCAAGTTGTACCCGGGATCTGGGTGCAGTCTCGGAACCTCTGGCGGTACATTTCGGGTGTGAGCCCATAGCGGGTGAGGAGGGTAGCTTTCATGTGGTCATAGGAGGTCATCAGATGGTCTGGGAGCTGTAACAGGGCATCACGGCCCTCATTGACGAACCTCCCCCATAGACCGGCTCCCCAGTCGCTTCGATCGATCCGGTGGGAGGTCATAGCGATCTCGTAGGCCTTGAACCACTGCTGTATGTCGTCATCTCGGAAATATTCTCGAACGACATCCTTGGGGATGTGTACTTTTTTTTCTGTTGCTCCCGGGGTGCGCGGTTGCTCGGGCACCCCTAATTCTTTGTTCTACTTACGTAATTCTATCTCTGCTAGTTTGCGCTCGTGTTCATACGCCAGTCTCTTCTCTTCGAGCTCTCTTTGTCTCTGTTTTTCTTCCCTTTCTTCTCGGAGCCGTAGATGTTCTAGGTTCAGTTTTTGTTCGGCTAGTTTGAGTTCGCCATCCATTTTGAGCCAGGCCATTTCTAGTTCATGTAGTCTGTTTCTCTCTCGTTCTTGGATTTCGTTTTGCGAAAGACCCGTTCTTTGCTCCTCGGGAGCCGTGGTATTTTTCTCTGCTGCTGCGACATTTTGGTCCGGGGGTCTGACGGCCCCGGTTTCCGCCCATGACTCAATGGCGTGCTTGAAATCGTCCTTAGTACTCAGACCGGTGGTAGCGATACCTAGTTCAATGCAGAATTGTTTCAACTCACGATGGCTGTACTCTTCCAATTTCTCCATCTGGAATTTCTCGGTGGATCCGCTCTCTTTGGTTGTCATTGTGGTTTCGTCGTGGGGTGAGCTACTCTCTGTACGATTATGCGTTGATTCGGATCGCGCCGCTGGCCACCAATGTTAGACGGACCGGGAGGGTCGGCCGAGAATAAGGGGAGAGGTCTCCGGGGAGAGCCATCTCCAGCGATCGTACAGACGAGTAACTTCCCCCCCACAGATGTACACCACACAAGGATAAGGTTTAACGTTCTTTATAAGCAATTCTTTAAGTACGGTGAAATGGTACAAGGAGGTCTGGACTCAGGGGTCCCCTCGGTTCTAGTCTCTGGATTGGGAAAAGGGTAGCGGGACAGTCTTGTTACCAATCTGGTAGATGAAATAGCTCACAATCCTCGAGCTCGGCGTTCTAGATGATCGGGCCGCGGCGGAGCCAGCAGGTCCCGGGATGGTTGAAGGTAGCGACGGTCCGCGGCGGAGCCAGCAGGTCCCGATGAAGGTGGTGGTTACAAACGGTCCGCGGCCACGCCAGCAGGTCCCGACGACGATGAAGGTTTCAGAAGGTTGCGGCAGCGCCAGCAGGCAGGACAATAGTTCACAAGGCAGGACTACGGCAGCGCCAGTAGTCCGTCAAGGATGAGTTCTTCACTGCGTCTCTCGACTCCAGGATACAACTGCCTTCCTGCTCTGGAGCTGCCCCAGTTATAGGTCTGGCCCCCTTTGATGTCCGGACCCTCGCACTTGGAGGTCGGGAGGTCCGGGATGAGGGAGTCCAGACACCCAGCAGGGGGGTGGAGCCAGTGCCCGGGGGAGCCGGGGGCGATCGGCACCTGGCGGGGGAGAGCCATCGACACCTCTTTCTCCCATTGACCTGCCAAGTAGTCCGCTCACCTCCTGGGTGGATGGTGGTGCCGGGATGTCGGGGCCTGGCCAGGCCCAGGGTTAGGGTCGATCGTAGGCCACGCGGCCTCGTGGTGCTGTGTCCAAGATGGCGCCCAAGCCGGGCGAGGGGGCCGGTAGTGATTCGGGTCCATGATGTGGAGATGTCCAGGGGCAGGGGTCCCATATGAGACAGAAAACGGGTGGTTGTTGCGTGTCACACCTGAGGAGCCGGGCTCGGGCCCGGTCGTGCGGGGAGGGGGCAAGCCCTTCACGGGGCCTGTCCAACAACGGGTCATAAGTTCTGATACTGTTTTAGGACAGATGGGTTGAAGGGTATCTAATATGCATTGGTTGCTAGAAATATCATCCAGTGGTTCCCAGTTGATGGTATTAGGGAGGCTGGCTTTGATGGAAGAAATTTTGTCCAGAAAAAAAATATTCAGGGAGTTACAGAGTTCCTGAGTAGGGGTCTGAGTAGGCGAAGTTCTAGTATCATTACATAAATCAATCACTATTTAAAAAATTTCTTTGGGTTTGTTGTGGGCTTTAAGTAATTTTGTAGAGAAGTAAGCCGCTTTAGTGGTCAGGATGGCTTTTTTATACTCTCTACGGGCACTGGAGAATTGCTCCCTGCCTTCGGTGGAGTATCTTGATCTCCACTTTCTCTCGGTTTGAGGCAACTCAAGTTTTTGTTTTTTGAGGTTGGTGGCAAACCAATTGTGGGCGTCTGAGTGGTGGGCATGGGAGAATTTAACAATTGGGGCAGTTAATAGCTGATAATAGCCACTCAGTGACTTTTCCCTCCATGGAGTTTACGTACCGACAGAAAATGGGTACAGAGTTCTCCAAAGTATTAACGAAATCAGGTTTATTTAAGTATTTCCACTTCCTGGTTACACCCCCCGCTGAGGAGGTGGGCTTTTTATAGCCACTGGAAGTAATTGCGAATTGTATCAGGTGATGGTCTGACCAGATGCAAGGGGAGATTAGCGGTGTGGAAAGTGAGATGTTGTGGGACCAAATATGATCCAAAATATGCCCCTTTTCATGAGTGGAATTTTGTATATGCTGGACTAAATTCAAGTTGGATAGAAGTTCGGATAGTTCGGCTGCTTGAGGTCCCCCGGAGACATCATTGAACCATTAGTTCAGGTCCCCAATAAGGAGCACCTTTGCATAGTTTATCACCAGGGTGGCCATTTGTTCACTTAGGGAGGTAGGGAAGGTAGGCATTGCCTGAGGGGGACGGTAAATGAGAAATAGCACCAAGGAACCTGTATCCATGTCAAGTTTTATGACCATATTCTCGACCTCCGGGAGAATGAGCGAGGTCATAGTGGTGAATTAAATTTATTTATGAATTATGGCAGCAACCCCTCCTCCCGACTTCCCAGGCGGCCGAATAACCGACAGGATGTAATAGTCGGAAGGGAGGGCTGCTAGGATGTCGGGTACAGAGTCCTGGGTTAACCAGGTTTCGGTAATTAGAAGGACATCCGGTTTATCAGAGGTAAGCAGCAGGAAAATGTCGAGTTGGTGTTTTGCAAGGTAACGCGTATTAAGGTAAAGGAGGCGGAGGACAGTTTGCTTAGTTGCTGTGAGCTTGGTAACTGCAGGAGGATGTGAGATGGGAGCGATAGGAAGAGCATGCTCTCTCTGGGATACTGAGGTACCATTAGTTAAAATGCAAATATGGGTAATGGGGTCCAAAGGGGGACAACATTTTACTGATGGTCTTAGAGATCTTAGCTTCCTAGGTGAATACATAGTAAATTGGCCATAGTCCATGGCCCCTGGGCCCGACCAGGCACGGACGGGCGCAGACGGCTTGCCTTTGGCATGCTTTCGACGCGCCGCCGCCGGCGCGCCCGCTGCACGTTCTTGACATAGGGCCGATTTTATACCCAGCAAGGCAAGCATCAGGGGGGCGTGTCTCGCTCTGCCGGTCTGCCCTCCACTCAAACAGCTAACAGCTGTGGTGGACCTGGGTCGGAGCCGGAGGCGTGCGGCGCAGTGAGGATCAAGACACCTTCCAGCAGCAAGTGCCCAGGTATTAAAATGGTTCACAAAATAGAAATTATGATTTTTTAAAACAGAGAAAGCAACACACAGCAAGGGTGCAGCCAGCAGTAACGCGACTCGCAGAGCTTCAGTCGCACGTCGCTGAGGCTGTAGCCCTTATGTGCGGTTTCTGAAAGACTAGCGTCAGGGGGGGCGTGTCTCGCTCTGCCGGTCCGCCCTCCACTCAAACAGCTATCAGCTGCGGTGAACTGGGGTCGGAGCGGGAGGCGTGCGGCGCAGTGAGGATCAAGACAACTTCCATCAGCAAGTGCCCAGGTATTAGAATGGTTCCCAAAATAGAAATCATTATTTTTTAAAACAGAGAAAGCAACACACAGCGCAAGGCGCAGCCAGCAGTAACGCGACTCACAGAGCTTCAGAGCTTCAGAGCTTATGCTATTAAGCTATATCATATCATATACG
Source organism: Lissotriton vulgaris (assembly GCF_964263255.1). Classification (NCBI taxonomy): domain Eukaryota; kingdom Metazoa; phylum Chordata; class Amphibia; order Caudata; family Salamandridae; genus Lissotriton; species Lissotriton vulgaris. The sequence continues at coordinate 66,344,370 of NC_141687.1, forward strand.
CTGCTTGTGGTAAAAATCTACCATGAATGCACCACTCGTGGTAAGTGTTTAGTGCAAAATATATCCTTGCGTTTAAAGTGGATGGGAGGACGCATTTTAAGCTAAATTACAGTGCTAAATAACAGCTGTACTTTTTGTGTAATTACTCATAGCCTAGCATAACTGTGACCAGCGGGTGGAGCAGGATCCTCCAACAACCCCTCGATGCATGTTCCCCGCTTTGTCTCCACTGCAGCGACCTATGACTTGGAAAGGAGGGTCGTCTGGCAATACCATTGACGTCCGAGATGAAGAGGGTGACTGCTACTTTAACTGGGTGGAGTTCCAGTCCGAACACGCCCCCTGGTCAGCCGGGGCTCCGGAAGTAAAAGACGGCTCTTCCACAACAGAGGTGTGTCTATCACCCGGAGGAGAGGAGGAGGTGTCGAGAGGAGATGGAGGCGAGCGGAAGGGAGGACCGGACGAGGAACGACGAGAGGCGGAAGAAGAAGCGGAGGACGAGACGAGGCCAATGACTGGGGAGCCAGGAGGCCAACGACAAGGCGCTTCGCCCAGCCGCACTTCAAGGGAAGTGTGGCTCAACCAGGTACGGGACCGTATCGTGGGCTGGGCGGGGAGAAGAGGTTTTAGACCTCCCTAGAACACTAGATGCCGTTATCTCTTCACAGTACCCCATTCCTGTGAGAGCACACCCGGCACGACGTAGAATCTTTGGTTGTTTATTGCACGCGTGACTCCTCACTCCCCTTCCCTGTCAGACTGAGGGAAACAGAGCAAGTTTACTCAGAGCCTTTTTCTTCTTTCCTTTACACGCGAGTGGAGGGCGCCTCCCAAGACTGACGAAACGGCGACTACAACTCCCAGAAGTCCACGGGAAGGAGGAAAACCCGGAGGGGACCAGTGGAAAGAGAGGAGTTCGCCAGCACGTCGGGACAACGATCCACCTCTACCATATTATCGCAATGTAACTAGGCGAAGGTGTTTGATAAAAGGAATAACACCCGCCTTACCAAAACCTCAGGTCTACGAGTTTTCATCGAACCCGCAACAATAACTTTGCTAAAACTTTGCGTAGTTATGCAAGAACAAATTGTGCAAATTTCTCATACACAGGACCTAAAAGGAGAGTGTGTTGTGGGGTTATTTTGTGCAAATCTGTTTTCCTTTAAATATTTTCCGCCTCTTTAGAAAAAGCGGTGAGATATTTTTAGGTAAGTTCCTGAGGGATAACAACAATAAGGAGCCTTACCTATTCTGACACCTATATGGACACGACCTATCAGGGGATTTGTATATAAATCCAAATTTTTGGAACCCCGAGGGTGTGTAACCTAACACTACTCCTATAGATTAAGGTGAATCTTCCTATAAAACACAAATCAATAGGTCACTGTAACAGAAAATTAGTAATGTGAGAACGAGAGAGAGTGCCTCACGGTAGCAACACCCGAGGGGGTTCCTGGCCAACAATTGCCAGTTTACCCACTTCTCATCATCGGTCACTCTCTCTCTGTGTAGAGTGTGTGTGAAGAAAAAAGAACAAACAAAGAATTTTTGTATTTGTAGACAATACAGAAGTATGTGCAGTGCAGTGATGGTGAACAGTAACCAGTAAGTGCACTGTTCAAAGAAAACATACACCAAAACCCCAAGAAACAAACACCCATATATTAGGTTCAAGGAAGAACATAAAACACTGGTGAGGTTTGCTGGCTTTCAACCTTTATTCTGATGCTGCAAACTTCCCCAATTAAAAATGGTTAGTTTTGTACCATATTCATTCACTTCAATTCCAACATGTTTCGTTGCTCAACAGGTCTAGCAACTTCGTCAGGGCAATAAAGGGGTTCTCTAATGTCACTCTTCACACTCAGAGGAGCTGTGATAACATAAAACTGAACACTGCAGTCAATTCACAGCACCCCCGCATCCCAGGGTTTTCCACGGGAACACATACAAAACCAGGATATCCCGGTTAGCTGTCAATGAGGTTTGTTTACCTGATGGTTGCTACATTTATGCATACCAGCAGCTTTCTAAGAACGGACCCCGTGTCTCTTGATCATGTGTCCCCCAGTGGTTCGGTGGATCTCAAGCCTCCTGAATACCGCAACAAATAAAACATAGAAAATGCCAGGTATAAGGCAAATTTCATAGTTAAGCCCTTATCGGCCAATGTTGCTCCTTTCACCATGCAGCTTCAACAAACACACTCATATCTATAGCCACTGGTGAAAGGAGCAACATTGGCCGATAAGGGCTTAACTATGAAATCGTGATCAAGAGACACGGGGTCGGTTTTTAGATGGCTGCTGGTATGCATAAATGTAGCAACCATCAGGTAAACAAACCTCATTGACAGCTAACGGGGATTTTCATTGACTAGTGTTGGTGGACGGCTCAGCCGTGAGAGTGGTATTTGAAAATCAGTTTTTATTCTGGAACCTGCAGATGATATAGTGGTTATAACATCCGAAGTCTCGTCTGCTTTTAGTGAACTTAAGCAATTAGCATGGCATTTTGGGGCAGTGTCCGGTTACAAGCTCAATGTTTCAAAGACGCAGGTGGTTCAGACACCTGGTATGGCCATTTCAGATGCCCCAGTGGTTCCAGATGCCATGTATTTAGGGGTGCGTATTACCTCTGTAGTAGATAGTATACCTGATTTAAACATTCTACCGGTTATAGATGAAGCCAATAAAAAATTGGAAAGACTAGATAGCCTGCATCTTTCCTTATATGGACGATGCAGTGTTATTAAAATGCTAATTCTACCTAAGTTTTTATATTTGTTTAGGACCATTCCTCTTTTGTTTTCTCAAATAAGCTTGGTAAAGGCAGATAGACTTTGCTACAGATTTTTGTGGGGTTACAGGTGATCACGTAGAGCTGCTAAGTGGATGTGTCTTCCCAGAGATCGAGGGGGCTGGGCGGTCCCAAATCTTGCTATGTATTACTGGGCTGCAATGTTGCAGGTAATGGGAGTGTTGCTATGTGGAGATAAAGTGAGCATACCCATATGTAACACTCCCACTATCTATGAGATCGGGCTCGGTTCAGCTGCAAAAGGTATTTTACTTGAAGTCCTTGAACCCAGCTACTATAAGAGAACCCGCTTTAAGGTCTTATTAGCAGCATATACTATTTGGCAAATGATTAGGAGGAAATTAACTATTCCAAATATGAACTTATATACGCCTTTCAAAGCTAGTCGAATATTTCCCAGCATCTTTCAGGATCACGTTATGTACAGATGGCAGAACAAGGGTATTTATGGGTTGGGTGACATGGTCGAGGATGGAGCTGTCCTAACATATAGTGAAATAAGAGATACATTTCAGTTATCTTCACATGATTTTTTTAAGTATCTACAGATTCAAAGTTTTATCCAAAAATACTTGAAGATATGTCCTTGTATTTTGGAGAAAGTGTCTCTCATTGAGTTGATAAAAAAGAGAAGTAGAATAGGTAATCTGTACCAATATATTTTATCAACACTTCCGGATGACTTGATTGTTCAAAATGCCAAGTGGGAAGTGAAATTAGGTATGGCAGGTATTGATTTAACTTCGGTAATAGAGCTAGCAAGTCAGGTTATAGTATCAGGTTCGCTTAAAACCCAAAGTTATATGTCCATGCTGGACTTATATTATACGCCTGCTAAGATTGCAAAATGGGGGGCCACAAAAGGAAATACATGTGCACGATGCGAGTTGCTGGCAGCCGATGCAACACATATGTTTTATTCCTGCCTACTGCTTCGTGGCTTTCTAGATGACATTGAGCACTTTATTAATGTTACACTTAAGATTCGATGCATAATAACACCGGCACTTGTGATATTTGGGGTTGAGGCAGGTAATATATCAGTTGCTGGCAACACCTTTAATGAATCAGCTCTTATATTTATTGCTATGTCACAGGTTCGCCTATGTATTACTTCTCAGTGGCTTTCTTCGGAAGCCCCCACATTTGTACAGTGGCGGGCAAGATTGTTAGCCATACATCGTTTAGAATTTTCTGCATTTTCTTGTACAGGGGGGAGACGACGGCAACTTGCCACCCGAATCTGGGCGCCTGTGGCCGAATGGATTGGATAAGAAAAAAGTACAGTTTGGACTATATTATAGCACTAGTATCTTTTTCATTTGTTTCCAATGTGTTTTCCTCAGTCTTAATAGATAGCAATGTATTTGTGCTATTATTTGCCTAATTGGACAATTTATTTTCTGTTGTATTTTGTATGTACTTTTTTGTATAACCAACTCTGCTGTTTAAATTATAAATTGGAACTGTTTAAAGTTTTGGTCTCAATAAAACAAAATTAAAAAAAATTAAACAAAACAGAAAACCACCTGGTTTTGGCAAGGGGTGTCACCTGGGTTTTTGGCCCCAGGCTCGGTGGCCATCTTGCGAAACTACCAAACCCACACATTTGTGAAAACTAGACATCCTAGGGAGTCCAACGACGTATGGCTTGCGCGGATCCCCCAATGTTTCCCTACCCAGAATCCCCTGCAAACCTCAACTTTTGCTAAAATAATTGCTTTTTCCATACATTTTTGCTTGGGATCACCGTGCCGGCACAAATATCCTACCACCCCGCATTTCCCTTGTTCTTCCAATTAAAATGATACCTTACTTGTACATGCTCTTGTTTAGCTTCAGAAAATGGGCTATCTGTAAAGTTTTCTGCACACAAGTAGGCTACAGGTAGTATGAATTTAAGCACTTTTAAGCAACTTCTGACCTTGGAGAGGTTTTGCAAAGAATGTATACTGTATGCAAAACCTGTTCTTAGTAGATACCTTTTAATATTCTATGGTGTAATTCTCATGATAATTTCACTGTCTGCAAACAGTGTGGTATGGAGTAAACCATTTCCGTAGAGTAAACTCTCTATACTGTAAGGACTTTTCTACTCATATCAACTCCATTTCTCAATGTAGGTTCAGTGACTGTGAGCAGTTTGATATCGATAAAGGCTGTTTATAGTAGGACATTAGTTTTGGAACAAATGTTGAGTATCTTGAGGAACTTGGCTTTCTCTGAACAGTTGTATACGGATTGAACACCTTGTGCAATGATGGTTTCCCATGTATCTTTGGTTGATTGCAGATGTCAACTAGGCTACACGTCAAGTGTATGGTATAGGGTCAATGATGCACATAACACATGCTTGCCACACATAAGGGAGGGTGACAGTTTTGCGCTATATAAATATCAGATACAATACAATACAATACAATACTTGAAAATAAGCACAAAATAGCTCAGAATAATATCTAGCATCATTAATGTCATATCACACGCTTGCCACACTTAAGGGAGATGTATCTGTCATGACATTAAGGATGCTAGATATTATTCTGAGCTATTTCGTGCTTATTTTCAAGTATTGTATTGTATTGTATCGGCTGACATTTATATAGCGCAAAACTGTCACCCTACGAGTATCCTGGCGCTTAGACTTCAGACTATTTGGCACTTGAGCAGACTCACATTGGAAATAAAAGGTCTAAATGTCCCCCCAAGGGAATAGCCAAGTTTTCAAAAGCTTTCGGAAACAGGTCAATGAATTGGCCTGTCTGATGGTCTGGGGAAGGTCATTCCCAAGTCTTGCGACTGCCACGCCAAAGGCTCTGCCCCCATCCTGATTCTCTTAAAACCGATAGTCTTTAGCAAATTTACATTAGAGGAGTGGAGCTGCCTTTTCGGATTATACCAGGTAAACCTCTCCCATAGGGGAATAGGGCCCAGGCCATGCACCGCTTTATACACAATACACAGAGATTTAAAACAGATTCTCTCTTTAATGGGCAACCAGTGTAGGTCTTTCAGGGCTCCGGTCCTAGAGGCCCTAAGTTGCCTATTCAGCGCCAACTTTGCTGCCGTAGACTGGACTCTCTGTAATCTCTGTATGATGTACTGCGGTGCTCCCAAATATAGAGCATTACAGTAGTCCAGTCTGCTAAGAATTGCACTCTGTACCACAAGAGAGCGTGTGTACTTAGGCAGAAGCGGGAGGATCTCTAATGCCATAACAGTTTACAGAGTAATATTGTACAAAAAAAGCTTAGATGATGTCCTCACTGATGTCATCAGTGATGTAATTCAAGATGTCATCAGTGATACCATAAATGATGTCATCGAACATGTCATGGGTGATGTAATATGTGAGGTCATACACTTTGCATGGTGGGAGTGCAAGTTATAGTTAGCTAAACTAATGATAAATTATGAATTTCTGTGTTATTTTTAGTTCAACATGCTGATGTTGTCACTGAAATATTCACCTAACTATAACGTTACGTTAACCTATGTTTTTTTCAGCAACTTCTACGGTCTTTTCTGTAAACGAAAAAAATACCTTTTTAAAGCGTTTAACTTTAACGTTACTTTAACCTTTGAGTTTTTCAGTGAATTTCTACTTTTTTTTTAAGGTAAGGTAAATATTTTCTTACCATGTGTAATGCAAATTCCCAGGGTGTGCACAGCCTTTGGCCGTGTGTGTCGAGAGGACGGCTGGCAAGGCCAGGCCCTGCATCGTGCCCCCCAAAGGCAGCCAACCTTCATGCTGGGCACGGCATAAAAAAGGGAAGGGGCCATTTGGCACCCCTCCCTGAAAGTGGCCCCCTCCCGAGCCTCTAAATGCCCCACGGACCCATCCACCTTGGCCATATTATAATTTAAAAGGGAGGAGGCTGTGCAGCCCACCTCCCTAAACTTTTATAGGCCCCAGGCACCCCATCCCTAGGGCCGGCTCCAGTACTCTGTCCCGGAGAGTCCACCCCTGGGACAGATCAGTTTCCTGACGCTCTAGCATGGAAAGAAAATGTGTTTGCTCCTGTCTGGTGGGTGCATTCTTTATCTCAGCAAACACATAAGTCTACCTGCAGCCCGCAGGAGATTTAGAAAGACTCCGGACAGCTCAGGGCAGACTTGTGTTCTGTTTCCCCGCCCACACTGATGCAGGCAGGTAAACACAATACATTTTGCTCACACCCAGAGGGAGCAAGCATAAATACCTGCTCCCTTCGGGTGGGAGCAATGCCAGCTCCAGCACCATGCTAGGAGCTGGTTTGGGCTGCGGGGACCTTAGGGTTCCTCTCGTGGTCTCCCAGGTGAGCACCAGGGTACTTGCCTTTCGCCCCGGGGACTGGGATCATCGGGTCTGAGAAGACTTGGAGAAGTGGCTGGGAAGCCCCCGCACCTCCATTTAAACAAAAAGCAGCCCGTGGAATGGGGCCCCTTATGCCTATTAAAGGTCAATGAAGGGTGGATGTATTCTTCTCTCCCTTTAATTTATATGTTTTTGCCCCAGGAAATGGGGTCTCTAGGGCCCAAAGGCCAACCCTACAATGCACACGCCAAAGGCTGTAAGCAGCATGGGATTGGCAGCCAGCAGGGGGTTTGGCCACTGTACTCAGCAGCAGGCAAAGCCCTGCGGTCTGCCCTTGCTGCACATGGCCATAGCGGCTGTGCACAGTGTCGGATTGGCTGCCTGCAGCCATGCCCTGCCGCTAACCTCATGTCATGCTTGACCAAAGTCTGTATTAGCGTGGGGTTGCTTCATTTGGCTGCCTGTGGTAAATTGGACATGCCACGCACAACAAAATGCAATACGCAGCATGGGGTTGACTGCCTATGGGGTGGTTGACTGTTTCAGGGTGGGTTTGCTACAGGGTCTGGCTGTAAGCCAGGCCCTGTTGCCAACCCTCTGCTGTCCATGACCTTAGGCCATTCGCTGCATAGTTGCTGGCTGCTGTCTGGCTGCAGGCCAGGCCTTGTTGCCAACCCTCTGCCAATTCACTGCCTAATTGCTGGCTGCCTGTGGGGTGTTTTCCGCAGTGCCTGGCTGCAGTTCAAGCCCAGTGGCCAATGCCCCTACTAACAAGGGCCAGGGGGGGTAAGGAACCTTATTATTAATTTTGTCAAACTCAATATCCGGTGTCCGAGCACTGAGTCCTAAAATGTCAGCCACAACATTTATGTTGATGTCGTGGCCAGTCAATCACATGCTTGGTATTGTGAAACCTGTACTGATCCTGCGGTACCAAAGGGGCTGACTGAAAAAAAAAGCCCTCTTGCCAATCGCATCGCTCTATTTTTTAATCCGAGGTCAGTGCGCCCTCAAGACCATTCATCAAGATATCGCTATATTTTGAAGCTTCATTTCTCAAAAACAACTACTCAGATTTTTACTAAATCACAAAAAAAAACCTTTCTGAGTAAAGATCAGTTTTTTTGCCATATTTGGTATAATTTTATTTGGCCGTTTTGCCTGTATCACCTCTCAAAATTACTGTGCATGGGAAAGTCCACTTTTCTCGACCCCCTTGACTGATCATCCCTAACCGTTCCAGGAAGGAGCTGAGGTGGATAGACTTCTTTTAGAGTGTTTCATGACAATCCATCAAACTGTGCCAAATTTATTAGCAAAGCTAAAAGAAAAAAGTCATCCTACAGAAACTCTGGCCTAACTATAACTCCACAGTGGTGTATGTTCATCGCAGAGAAAAATGAAAGCCTATAATGTTGCTATAGTTAGGTTTATTAATAATATCTTACTTTAAATTAAAACAAACCTAAGAAATTCACGAAAAAAACAATATTAGCAACGGCCAGCGATAATTATCGCTGGCCGTGCTTAGCGATAATTAGATTATTGCAGACTATCTCTGCTTTTTATCGCCGTATATTAACAATGCTTTACTCCAGGGCGATAAAAATTCCAGAGATAGTGAGGTTATCTCCCTTTTGCAGGGAACATCACTGTTTTTCCAGCGATGTTCTCTGCAAAAGGGCGTCAACACCCACCGACCATGCACGCAACCTAGGGGTCATCCTCGACTCCACGCTCTCCATGACAAAACAGGTCAATGCCGTCTCTTCCTCTTGCTCCCACACACTCTGCATGCTCCACAAGATCTACAAGTGGATCTCCACCAAATTGAGAAGAATGGTCCCCGAGGCCCTCGTCAGCAGCAGTTTGGACTACGGAAACGCCCTCTATGCAGAAGCCTCGCCTAAACTCCTGAAACGACTTCAACGCATTCAGAATGCCTCTGCACGCCTGATCCTCTACATCCCTTGCTACAGCCACATCACACTCCCCCTGAGAGACCTGCACTGGTCCCCGTCATCAAGAGGATAGCCTTCAAGCTCCTCACCCACGCACATAATGCACTCCACAACATCGGACCAGCATACCTCAACAGATGACTCAGCTTCTACACCCCTACTCACCAGCTTTTCTCCGTCAACCTCGCCCTCGCCACAGTCCCCCGCATCCGTCGAGCGACCTCCGGCGGCAGATCGTTCTCCCACCTCGCCGCCAAGACATGGAACACCCTTCCCATCCACCTATGGCAGACCCAAGACCTGCTGATCTACAGAAGACTCCTCAAGACCTGGCTTTTTGAGCAGTAGCAGCATCCCTCCCCCTGCCCCCTAGTGCCTTGAGACCCTTACTCGTAAGTAGTGGGAACATTAGCCCATTGCCAGGGGGTCAATCCCCCATCCATAAAAGGCTCTTTGGGGATCTAATGGGCCTTATTCCCCCTGCCAGGGGGGCAAATTGGATGAAAACACCTCTTATCTGCCCCATTGGGGGCAGAAAGATTGCTGGGGGTTATTTGGGGGGATTAAGGCTAGGTCCGATGCCTGGGTGGGTTGCCCCACACATTTTTCAAAAGAAACACACCCAGGTGTCAAGTGAGCTCTCTGCCCCCCCTCCCACCTTATCAGAGGTAGAGGGTAATTACCTGCCTCCAATCTGCCCCTAGGTAAGCAGAAAGTCTTGTGAGCCTTGGGGACAGCATTAGACCATTGCCAGGAGCAGTGCTCCCCCCACAAAAGTAGTCCCAGGTTTCTAGTGCATGGATCCTTGCCTGGGAATCGCCCTCCTGCAGTGATTCCAAGCAGGGATCCATTATGGAAAGGCTCCATTGGAAATGGGACATTATTACCTTTCCAGTGACACCTCCCCTGTCCAAATCGGTGCTGCGGGAGTCTGAGATATGTTCGAGCACCGATCTAAATGAAAGTAAATTTGTTGATCAACTAATTTTACTTTCACTTTCTGTGCAAGGGCGTCAGTGTGCCATGCACGCCAATCGTCATTGCACAGGAAGAAAAAAAGCTTTGATTGCAGGGCATGCCCTTCCCCAGCAGTTGAACCTAAAAATGCAAAATTTTAATTTCTGGTGCTCGCACCAGAGGGATTTCCTGCCTCTGATAGCATGACGTGCTGGAGCCGGCCTCAGCATCTGGGCACCGGTGCTCGGGATGGCTCCAGCACGTCCTTAGCACTGACTAAGTTAACCATGCTGTGCTAGAATATACAGTAAGTGGGATCAGGCTGTCACAGTACACAGTTTGTGGGATGTATTGTAATGTAAAATGGATTTGTAGAGCGCTGCTTGACACCCATGAGGATATCCCGGCACTGGGATCCGGATGTTAACAATGCTTTGTCAAAGTACACAGTTTGTGGGTTCTTCTTGTTAACCTAATCATGATTTTCAATGCTAATACGAACAACTGCTTCATGATAACGTTCAGTACATCTCAGGTTATTGAGGTCATTTGCATAGTTAGGGGTAATACTAAAAGTCTGGCATAGAACTGGCACTCCTGCGCCAATGTTGGATACCCCTGATGTAAATCGTACATGTATGCATACATACATGGGGCATTGTATACACAGAGAAAAAGCTCTATCTATTACTCGAATTAGTTATGCTTCCTCCTTAATCTCAGTGATGTGATACAAAAGTACATTTTGAAACTAAATTGTGGCAGCAGGCGAGGCTGTGGGTGTAAAGCTGATGGTCAATGTTCAACCTCATAGTGTGTTTCCTTTGCAATGAGCGTTCGACCATCCACCCCTGGTTTTCATGAGATCTGTGGTGACATTGGATCTATTTGTACATGTAGAAGAAGCAAACCTAATAGCAAGTAAGGGTATGGCATACAAGAGAAGGGGGTGGGATACAGCAGTGTGGGAACAAGAGAAACTTGCTTACAGATAACAGGAGTCCCTTCAGAAGGTGGAAATCTTTGGGATCATAGGAAATCTGCCTTTTCTGCATGGTCACCTTGTATGTTTTGCCTTTTATTGGATTCTATAACTCTGTGCACTTTAACCCTACCAACCACAGACAAAGTGCCTATGAATGATGGATTAAACCCCAATCTCTGACTAAGGGTGAGTGGTTGAAATGTTTCAGCGCTCCGTCCATCATCTTTTTGTGTTTGCTATGTTCACCCTAAGTGACCAAGGGTATGCCCAGACGTGGGTCCCATGCTCTCCATGCCACTGGAATCAAGCTAGCCTGGTTTATGAGGGATAATACCCTGAAACCGGTCCCCGAATGCTTGATTCCGGTCCAGGGAAGACCTGGCTTGGCAGTTTGGGCTGGACTATTCCCATGAGGAACAGGGTCAAGACTTATTTGCATATGGCTAGGTCCAAACTGGGGTGGCATAGTGAGCAAAGGAATGATGGATTCAACCCACATCTGTTACTGGGGGTGAATGGTTGAAAGGTTTCAGCACTCCGTCCACCATCTTCTTGTGTTTGCTAGGCTCCTACTTTAAATATGGTTGAATAGGCAAAGTCATAATTGGTATATTTATCTTACCTATAAGTCCCTAGGTATGGTACAAGACACACCCAGTGCCTGGATGCCCTAATGAACGGCAGCATCTATTGTGCCATCCACTATAATGAACACGGCTTCAGGCCTACCAGTGTAGCACAACTGCAGTAGTATAAAGACTGCACTTAGACCTGTGAAAATTAAGCCTTCTGACAGGTCAAAACATCCTTTTTATGTTATTAAGTTAACCCATATAGGCCCAGTTGCCCACAAGGCGGGGTGCATGTTATTTAAAAGAAGGACATGTAGAAATGTATTGTTAATGTCCTTATGGTGACTAGCACCCAAAGGCTATTTTCACTGTGGCAGTCCTAGTTGTCCAATGTAGAAAACCAGATTACAGATTAAAAATCCTAATACTGTATTTTGGGAATGGGGCTAGCCTGAAATATAATTCAAAAAACTATTCCTAATACCAATTAAAAATGGTCATAAGGCTAACGTCTGCTCAAGCTACAATGACACGACAAGCTATAAGTACCTTTCCTGTACGTGCCCAGCTATTGAGTGGCACTGGAGCTGGATTGTACCTGCTGATGGCCTCTGCCTGACACCCTGCGAGTCTCTAAGTGCCTCCCCTGGGATCTGGGGGGCTTTAGAATTGTACTCCTGTAGTGGATTGGGACTTAAAAAACTACGCCAGAAGGTAAAATCTTTGACCAGGGAAACATGGTTGGTGTACACGACCCGCGCTCCATCACTGTCAGCCTCAAATTTCACCTAGGTTGCATTGTACTTTGACCATTAATTGTCATTGGCACCTTATGCTTCTTGGTGCTATTCCTACTTAAAACATTTAAATTTCATATCTCTGGTTCCCCGTATTGGATTTTTGTCATTTTTGCATAATTTTTTTATTACGTTTTACACTATTGGGCACATGCATCAAGGGTTTTTGCATTTGCAAACGGTGCGAATTGCAAAATGTGGCCGTTTGCGAATGAAAATCCCTTTTTTGGGATGCATTAAGGTTTTTGCTATTTTCGCAATTTAAGAAATCGCAATTTATTTGCGATTTCTTAAATTGCGATTGCATTTAAGAAATCGCAAATTTGCGATTTCTTAAATGCAATGCATGATTTTTTTTAAATTGCGAAATCGCAAATAGGTAATGATAAATTACCATGAAGTTAACCTTCATGGTAATTTGCGAAAACTTTCAAAAGTGCACAGAAGTGCATTTTTGAAAGTTTCATTTTACACACATGTGTGTGTGAAAAATGTACTTAAAGGTACATTTCAGGGGTGCAGGGGGGTCCTTAGGATCCCCCCCTGCACCCTTAAAATTGCATTCTCATTTTGCGATTCCTTAATTGCGAATCGCAAAATGAGAATGCCTTCACATTCATTCCTATGGGCCTCTAGGCCCATAGGAATCAATTGAAAGGGATTCTTTAATTGCGATTCGCAAATTGTGAATCGCAATTAAGGAAAATTAAGAAATCGCAAAGAAAATTGCGATTTCTTGATGCATAGCCGTTTACGAATTCTTAATTGTGATTCCTCAAAATTCTTAATTGTGATTCCTTAATTTTCGCAATTAAGAATTCGCAAACGGGAACATTGATGCATGTGGCCGTATGTTTTTTAATTCAGTTTGATATTCTTATTGTTTGGCTTTTCGACTTAAGTACTGTTTTGGTACTGCATAAATACTCTACACATTGCACTAAGTTAAAGCTGACTGTCCTGGGGCATAGATTGCAGGGACCTGGACTTAGGTTAATATACTTACTTTGTGGGTTCACCCTAGCAAGGGCTGTGTTTATTCCTTGAAGTGGATAGTCAGCCCCCACTGAAAATAATAATCCAATTTCGTACAGGGGTGCTGCAAATGTGACTCCATTCTGTCCTTGATTACGTGGGTTCAATGTCAGGGTATATTACTAGAATCTGGAGATATAGGGCTCAGCAGGGGACTTCTGATCCCTGATTACTTTCAATGCAGGATAACCAGTGAAGCAGGCCTGTGCAAAGTGGTGAAGTCAGGTGACTCACAATGCTGAACATTGCAAGATTGATAAAGCGCAAAGCTTGTAATGTTTTTTTTTTAAACTGAGCGCAGCTTCTGCATCACTTCATGGTAGCTGAAATACACCAGCCCCACCTCCATGAGCGGTGAAGAAGAGTGGATTGGCCGCTCATCCACTGTTCTTGGTCAGTATGCCTCCTGCACCACACCTTGAACTTTCCCCTTCGCTGTGACCCCACGCTTCCTTTCTGACAAATTCATTTTCTCCTAGTTCACCCACCCCATGAGGCTTCCTCCACCAGCCTGCACCACTTTTCACCATCCTTGTTTCCCTGGTGCTCCAAAGAGGTTCCTTTCCTGGCAGGGGGTCAGTAACTCTTTACTTTAGCAGCTTGAGTGGGTTTTGGGGTGACACTGGGCAGTTCTGTGAAACATTTACGCTGTTTATAGCTTATATGACTTTCCAACTTCCCCACTTATAATTCAGTGCAGTGAGTCATGGTGACAAAACCTGGTGTTCCAGAAAGGTGCAACGTTTGTCACCAACAAAATATTTTACCTGTCTGGGGAAAGTAATTTTCCGACTAAAGTACAGGAAGAAAAAATAAATAAGTATATATGGGACTATTTTCGCTAGTCTTGAGGACCTCCACTGAGAAGGATGCGTTTCGAAAAAAAAATGGGTTTTTCTGTTAAGTTACATAAGCCGCCTCTGCCAGATTACAAGGACTTCACGGGTATGCATGGATTGTACAGATTGAATAATGCCAGAGCAATTCTGCACCAACTTCTGCCTCCCTGAAAAATAAATTTAATTCGTGGCCAATTATATTAAAAGTTACATGGTGCAGCGGGTATGTTACATTTACCTCAAGGTCTTGTCCATGTGGTACACAGATCAAAGTAGAGTCATAGTTAGGCCATGTAATAATTTAAAAACGATAGTTTTTTTAAAAAAAATACTATGAGAGGTGTGACATTCAAGTGAGCACTAGAGAACCCAATTCACCCCTTTGGAGCTTGCGTCCCCATCCCCCTCCTGCCCTTGTTATAATCTCAGATATCACATTACTCATGACATGTTAAATGTTCTGTGGCCAGGCTCTGCAGCCAGCCCAGCCCTGGCAAACAATGCCCTAAAACTGGACACCCCAACAGTCACGCAACCCCCATTTCCGTGGTCCTGCGGTACACCCATGGTACCATCGCGCAGGCGGTCGTCCAGGGTACCGCAGAACAGTGCAAGATTCATTTTTAACACTTGCATGGTCCAATGGTACCCCGCAGCACTCCGGTGTGACCACATGGGAGGGTCGCGCTGTGTCCGGCAAGAGTCCTGTGGCATCACGCAGTACCTCACTGTTTCCCACGGTAGTACAGTAGGACTAGCAGCATTCGTTATTTTTATTTGTTTAGTTTTGACCCCGGGGGTCACAACGGCCAGGAATCAGGGTACCTTTGCCCTGCCCCTTATACCTTGACCTGCATTTGAACTTTAGAAGACAGGGACTGAGTATCAGTATTTACCAGTAGTTTTGCGTGTTACCAGTACAATGTTGTAATGCAATCCACTGTGAAAGTCAACACGCAGTATTATATGCGTTGTAATGTACAATGTTGTAAAAGTCTGCGTGATGACGCCTGATATAGTTGCATCAGTCATTTAGTCCAAACGGCGGGTCAGTTGTGGTGTAAGCGTGCGTCTACACATTAACTCTGGTTCCTTTGCACACTTAGGAGGGAAAAGCATGCTTGCTGCTTTCTTTACTTGCGTACGATGGAGTTCTTGAACGCATTGCTTGCTGCCTTTTAGTTACTTCACAAAGCCTGAGAGAAGAAAGCACTGTGTGCTGTTGGGAGGAGTCAATGCGATGCAATCAGACAGCAGAAATGAGCTGGGTTTGAAACTCTTCACTCATGACCTCTCTTTGTTGTGAAGTCAGTCTTGATAGCTCAGTTTTAAAAGGCATGTGATTCTGTTCAACTATTAAGCATGGGTTATGGGCTCTTCATAGTCGGGCCTTTGCACTCCCAGCCTTTGCACTTCATCCTTTTGAATGTCCGTTGGTTACTCAAATGGGAGCATGTTGAGTCAAGGGCATGTGTGTGCCTCTGAAAGTTCAACCTCAGCCAGCTGTGTAAATAACATCATGACAGCTTCAGTGGAAGGAAAGTCATTTTTGTATGGAAACACACAACTTCTGCCCAATCAAAGCATGCACTTCTGTCTTCCAACATGTGGGCAGGGGCAATGTTCCTCTCTAGAGATGCTCACATAATTGTCTGGCGACAGCTGTGCTACCAAGCCAATCTATTACGATAAGGCACATTATAGATGTCTGGTTCTGACGTCTTTGGAATCTGGTGACGAGTTAATGGTGAAACTTTGGTGAATTATATTGCAACGGCCGAGCCTGGCCAGGAGGAGAGTTCTTATCAACTTTTCTCTGTGGTCAGAGTGAAGAAGGAGTATTTTTATACTGAAAAGAGAGAAGCATGTTCACATCCTTCACCCCGCCTTGACATGGGGCACAAGTAAGACATTAGCATCTTAGAGAACCACTAGATGCACGACTTTTGTAGAAGTGGGCTGCAGTTACGGAGACATGTGGCCCACCAAAAGATAGTGGGTCAGATAGAGCGTCTCTGGGCTTTAGAATCTCAGTTTTGGCAGCGGTCATGCACAGAAAGTTCTCCTTCATTTGGTGATAATGCTGGTTGGAATCGCTGGCATGTTTTCTGGGAAGTTATGGATTTGTGTGTCACCAGTTTATATTTGGAAGATGACATGGAACTGGTAAGGGAACGGTGATATGGTGCCAGGGAGCTCCTCAGAAGAAGCCATGACAGGGATGGTCTGTGAGGAATGCCTCAAGACAATGGTCATGTGAACTAATAGATGATTGAGTTGGTGAGGAATGGTTGGACCAATCGCCGAGCGGTGGCAGATATACCTGCCCATTGCATGATCCTTTTCAGCAGATTCAGAAGGTTGATGGTGCTGTGAGCAGAACAGAGATCAAGGACCATCAGCTGCATCGTGTTATCTTCCAAGGAAGAAAGGGGATCTCTCCTAAAGGCAGTGTCAGTATATGCCACAATTCACGCTAGTATTGGAGAGGGTGGTTTCGTTCCATGTACTCTTGAAGATGTCTCGACACCTCCATTTCCATGAAATTGCAGAGAAACAACAGGGTGGAATCATGCCAGGACTTGGATACTATTTCTGGGTGAGTGAACTTTTTTTTCCAGGAGTGGAGATATACATTATGGTGACCATGATCAATATACAGAATATGAAAAGGTTATTGCGTGCGTGGAGTCTGGAATTTAGGGTTGACGTAAACGACAGCACGTTTTTGTAGATTACAATTCTCTGGCAGGGTTTATATAGCCCAATGCATAAATGATGCCGCTTTGACCCCTTGAAGGAAAAGAGGATCAAGAGTATTTAAAATAAGAGGACTAATGCATGATTTGTGCCTGTGCAATATTGCATCATTTCTTCCAAAGCATGCAGATTCCAGTTGTTCAGTTTTCCTCTTTAATCAGTACAGTCAGCACAGGTCAAAGAATACATTTTGCAATAATAGCTCGTTCTTTTTGTTGGAGTGTCAGTTCTAAATACCAGTGCAAAATTATACTAACTCTCGTGCAGTGTATGTCATTGCACCCCTTAGATCAAAATGAGACAAGCATTCTGCCATCTTTGTTTAAATGTCTTCTTTTTGTATTTGTTGGCTTGTTTCTTTTTGCCATTATATGACTTAAAGCCACAGCTCTTTCTAACCATGGTAACTAAAAGGATGTGATGTTACCAAATGTAATTATGCTAAAATTGTTGGCCTTGGAATTCATACACTTGCCCTTTAAGACGCCACACACATCATCAGCGAGTGCCTGGTGCCCTGAGTGACGTCATTTGCTGCTCTTCTTTCTCTCTTTGCTTCACGCCTCTTCTTTTTTCGTGTGTGTAATGATTGTCATTCCCTTTATACTGCGTTGATTTCAACTACAGTATTTTCCTCTCCTTTCATTTTTACTTTCTCTCCTATACTTTTTACGTCTGGCTTAGACACAGGTGTAACATTCTAAGCAGCCTCATGTGTAAAAAAATAAGATAAAGAAGAATACATACAAATGTGCACACACAGCGGCTTTCGATCAGATCTCTTCGTCCATTGGTGGTTCAAGCATCATTTACATTTTGCCGTCACCCACAACAGTCCAGAGAATGGGGCAATGGGTCGGCCCACTTTATACATTGTCTATGTGCACCACGACTGGCAACATTATTACATGGTCACCTGCGCCTGTGCAATGTCGCCTAAAAAGGAGGCTGGTGTCAAGGCCGGACTGGGCACAAAGCAACCCTGGAAATGTTTATGGACCGTCATTGCTGCAAAACCAGCCCCCAGTAACAAATCCGGCCCCCACCATTTCAAAACCGGTCCCCGCTCTTCCAGCCTCCCGGGCAAACACATTATGCCCCCACGGCCAGTCTGCCCCTGGCAGGTGTGCCCAGGATACTGAGCTACTGCTTTATTCTGTATACTTTTATATATGTTGCAGTTCTTTGGCATATTGCGTTCTTTGAAGGAAAAAAAACTCGTTTATTAGGTTCAACTTATTGTTTTTGCCAGTGCTTGTTTTAGGTGTTCTCTCCTCCTTGCCCTCTGTTATTTCTCCTTTTATAATTTCCCGCCTTCCTTTCCTTCATTGCACGCCCCTTCCCAGGCAGGAATGCGCGCTCGCCTGTTCCAGGGCCAGTTATCAATAATTGATAAGGCAAACAGGTCCTCTGGCGCTCGTGGCCCGTTTGATACTTTGTGCAAACAGCCCGGGCTCCGGGGAGTCGGGCCCTGTCTCGAGGCGCCGACTCATAGAGGGGCCCCATTGTGACTCACTGATAGAAGCGTCCATTTGTCACTCCGGCTTTGGCTGAGAGGAAGCAGGCGGGATCCCGCGCTCATTTATCTCAAAGGGCTACAGTGTTACCAGTGCGAGGACTCTCTGACCGGAAAGGACTCGGAGCAGGCATTATTAATGGCTTGCGGTAATGGCTGCGGATTACAGCATGTTTGCTCTGGGCCGGATCCTGACCACATCTCTTGCCATTTGAAGGGATTTAAGAAGATGGATGTACAGAAAGAATCGAGCATCATAGGCCAGAGCCACACAAGTATTCCCCCCACCTATGCGAGTGCAGATAGGGGTGAACAGCAGGAAAATGCACTAAAGTGGTACAAGTGCCCACAGCCAGCATTGCAGGCCCCCACCTCCACACTGCCCATGAGCGGAGGACAGAAATCCATTTATATTGTCGGCCCGATTCACAGAACTGACTTAAAACAAAATCCTAAACTTACTATTTCTGTTATTCACAGAACGCATTTCGTAGTAGTACAGTGAGGATTTTGTCTTAAGTTTGACTTAAGAAAAACTTAAGACAGATTTAAGAGAGACTTAAGACAGACTTAAGTTAGGATTTTGTCTTAAATTTGTCTTAAGTCTGTCTTAAGTCTGTCCAAAGTTTGTCTTAAGTTTGTCTTAAGTCTGTCTTATAGTTGTCTTAAGTTTATCTTAGGTTTGTCCTAAGTCAAATTTAAGACAAAATCCTAACTTTACTACTACTAAATGCCTTCTGTGAATACCAAAAGTAGTAAGATTAGGATTTTGTCTTAAGTAAGTTCTGTGAATCAGCCCCTCCGTATTTATTTAGGCTTATAGATACAGGGCCCGATTCCCAAGGGAAAACGTAAACCTTTCGGTGTTCACAAAGTGAAACTTAGACCAAATGCCTAACTTTACTACTTTTCGGTATCCACAAAGATACCCTCAGACCATATGTCTAACTTTACTAGTAGTACCTTTACCTTTGCGAATAACAAAAAGTAGCAAAGTTAGACTTTTGGTCTGTGTTTACCTTTGTGAATCGGGCCCACAGTCTATGCATTGTCATGTACAAGATCCTTAAATATTAATGCGGCTCCAGTGCGTGCCTCAGTAGACCCTGCCCCGAGTACAATGGAGCCAATTCAAATTAAAGTAGGAGACATGTGTCTCCTGCTGTCATACACACAAGTGCTGATCTGCACGGGCAAGCACAAAATATGTGGCTCCACATTTGCCTGGAGCCCAGCAATGCGCTGCCTTGTTGTTACAAATTGGCCCCATATGTATTGGTTGCATGACTATTGAAAGACAATCAGACCTTTTGCAAACCAGGCTTAGCTAGCAGTCTGTGAAGTTGCCAAAAGAATGTTAATACTGAAAGGTTTGCAGCATGGGGAATTGCCATTTTATTAAAGACAAGGGGGCTAGCATTATACATGAACCTTTATTCACCACCTCTGAGCAGCAAACACTGCAAAGCTCAAAGTAATAAAATACACAATCCAATGGAACACTGACAATCCATTAAGCCTGGGTGGAGTTCACAGATTTCCGCTATGCAGAACTCCACAAAGTCACAAACAACGACTCCAAGCTATGCAGAGTTCCGCAAGTGGCAGAGTGGGTTACCTCGTGCCGTTCGCACTGATTTTTTGTGCTGGGTGTTTGTCCCATGCTATAAAATCATTGCGAACAGCCTCTCACACAGTGCAAAAGGGTGCTGCTTTTTTCTGCTGCATGAGTAGAGGTACTACTTGAGTGGCAGCTTCCTCAATGCGAACGGATGGTTTCTCAATGTGAGTGGTAGCGACCATCTACGACCCCCGTGTTGAGGCATCACGCTGGGAAGTGGTCTAGCATTGAATTTTCCTCGTTCGCTCTCGACAACTTACCGTTGATGAACGTGAGTGAGTAAAAAAACTCAGTTCTGCGGAGCGGAGATTTTTGGAACTCTGAAAGCTAGGCGTGCAAAAAACTCCACAAACTCCGTGAACGGAACAAAATTCACTGCCCAGGCTTACAATCCATACAAACTCCAAGAACAACTTCTTCCTCTTTTCTAGTTGATGAACTTAACCAAAACATTTCAATTGCTGCAACTTTCTGTAATCATCAGTGAAACTTCTGAATAATTCAATTCATTAGTTGTCTGAAAAAAAATCAGACTTGAAATTAAGCAATTCCAAATAAATATATACATATACCACAACACTCATACTCTCAACAATACAAAAACATATACCTTCAAAACATAAATATGCAAATGTACCCATATTATTAACATCCCATCCGGGGGAGGAAAGGATAGAGCTCGCCTCCTTGTTTTTAATGAAATCACGATTCTCTATGCAGTAAGCCTCTGAGAATGAACATTTTATGGCAAGACAGAAGGGTAGCATTATGAACAGTCAAAGCTATGCAAAGGCCAAAACAGGCTCTATTAGTTTAAAAACGGATGGTTTCTCAATGTGAGTGCTTGCAGGCCAGGTCGCTCCTCACGCCGCACAGCTCCACCTGTGCGTCTGTGCCTCTCACCCCTCGCTTCCGCTCGGATTCCGTGAGTTCGAGTCTGCCGGTGATTGACTCTGCGCCCCTTCAGTCTGCTATTAACTGGGTTGTTCTGTTTTATGCTTTTTCTGTGCCCCATTAGTCTGTAATTCACTGTTTCTCTGTGCCCCTTCAGTCTGTAGTTCACTGTCTCTATTCTGTGCATTTTTCCTTCCCGCCGCTGCTGCCCTGCGGCCCCGTCCCCCTCACCGTCCATTCGCCGCCCGCTCCCGCCTCCCAGCAGCTCCTCCCTCCCTCCCCGCCTCAAAGGCAGCCGCGCCTAGCGGGCACGCCGCTGGCGCGCCGGAGGTGCGCCAGAGGCAAGCCCGTCTGCGCCTGTCCGTGCCTGGACCGCGCCTAGCGCCAGAACCCCTGGACCCCACAACCGCCACAATGCCAGACTCTGGTACGACGCCAGCACTCTCCTCGCACTCAAAGCCGGACAAGACCACCGCTGCTTCCAGGCCGCCCCGAAACGCACCCACGGACCTTTCACCTGCCGCACCTGCAGCTTCACCTGCGACAGACCCAACAAACCTCCAAGGACCGACCAAACCACCTTCGCTGCATACTCAAATCCCGATCCGCACACAAACATGGGGTCGAGCTCTGGGACCTAGAAAACAAATGTGGGATCACACTGCTTCACCTCCCAGCAGGTTCGCCCCTAGGCATCATGGTAAATGCAGTTCGCCAAGTGTGTGTACTTGCAAAGGGACCTACTCGACACCTCCGCCCCAGACGTTGCCTTCTTGACCGAGACTTGGTGGAACGACTACTCGGTGCCCGACATCGCCATTGCCATCCCGGATGGCTACAAGGTAATCCGCAGGGACCGCGCCAATGGAATCAGAGGAGGAGTAGCCATCGTCCACAAGTCCACCCTCAAGGTATCCACGGACGCGGACGACACCCTCAGCACCGCCGAGCGCCTGCACTTCCGGATCCACACCGACCCCAACACTACCCTTAGAGGAACCCTCGTTTACAGACCCCCCGGACCCTGAGCACTGTTCAGCGACTCCATCGCCGACCTCGCCAGCACCCACACACTCGCCTCCATGGACTACATCCTTCTCTGGGACCTCAACTTCCACCTCGAGAACAATAACAACACCAACTCCGCCACCCTGATCGACAACCTCGCCAACCTCGGCCTCAGACAACTCGTCACCGCATCCACCCACTCCGGCGGCCACACGCTAGACCCTGTCTTCTCAGCACCCACGTCACCTTCAACAACACCACCAAACTCCACTGGACCGACCACCGATGCATCCACTTCACCTTCAAGAAACCAACCACGCACCACCGCACCCAACCGCTACCCCGCCGTTGCTGGAGCAAAGTCACCGGAGGCCAGCTGACCACCTCCCTCGCCCAGAACCCACCCACCGACCCCACCTACCCAGACGCCGCTGCCCGCAGCCTCAGACAGTGGATCGACGACTGAGACAACACCCTCGCCCCGATCAAGAAACTCCACAACAGCCGCACCAGCAAGAAAGCGACCTGGTTCACCGAAGAGCTCCAGACCTTCAAAAGTGCATGCCGAAAACTGGCAAAGAAAAGGCTCCACGAATGCACCCCGGACAGCCACGCAGCCCACAAGGACACCACCCACAGACATCACCACCTCATCAGGCTAGCCAAGAGATCCTCCGTCAAAGAGCGCCTGGACAACAACGCACACGACAGCAAAGAGCTCTTCAGCATCGTGTAGGAACTCTCCAACCCCAGCACCAACACCAACGACATCCCACTATCACAAGCACTGTGCGACTCACTGGCCACCTTCTTCCACCGCAAGATCGCCGACATCCACGACAGCTGCAACACCACGACCATCCTGACCACGTCAGACGCCACCGCTGCGAACACCACCCGCACCAACCGCCTGACCTCCTGGTCTAACTTCAACGACGACGAGACACGCAAGGTCATGAACTTCATCCACTCAGGATCACCATCAGACCCCTGCCCACACCACGTGTTCAACAAAGCAGACACAGCCATCGCACCCCAGCTACGGAAGGTCATCAACATCTCCTTCGAGACAGCGACACTCCCGGAAAGCTGGAAACATGCCAAAATCAACGCCCTCCTCAAGAAGCCAAAGGCGGACCCCAAGGACCTCAAGAACTTCCGGCCCATCTCCCTGCTCCCATTCCCGGCGAAGGTCATCGAGAAAATCGTCAACATGCAACGGGCCCGCCACCTCGAGGACAACTACATCTTAGACCCATCCCAGTCCGGATTCAGACGAAACCACAGCACCGAGACAGCCCTCATCGCCGCCACAGACAACATCAGAAGCTGACTGGATAACGGCGAAACATCAGCCCTCATCCTCCTGGACCTGTCAGCTGCCTTCGACACAGTTTGCCACGGCACACTAAAGACACGCCTCCAAGAAACCAGAATCCAAAAGAAGGCCCTCGACTGGAACACGTCCTTCCTCTCCGGCAGACCCCAAAGCGTCCATCTCCCACCCTTCCGTTCCAAAGCCACTGACATCATCTGCGGTGTCCCCCAGGGCCCATCCCTCAGCCCGACGCTTTTCAATGTCTACATGGCCCCCCTCGCACAAGTGGCCCGCCATCACGACCTCAACATCATCTCCTACGCCTAGGACACCCAGCTCATCCTCTCCCTCACCAAGGACCGCACACCTCCAAAACCAACCTCCACTAGAGAATGAAGGCTGTCACTGACTTATAGGGCTTCCATTAGGATCTATCATGCAGACATTCTGGCTGAAAAAAGAGTTATTTCGCCGCAAGAGTGGAGGCGGCGTCTAACTCTTGCAGGGAAATTTTTACTATTGTCAAGGAGTTTGTTTCCCCCAAGGCCAGCGCAGTTCAACATGAGTTTTCTGAGCCATGGGTGATTTCGCTTGCAAACTTCTTTACAACAAAAATCAAGCTGATTCAAGACTCTTTCCCATCCTCTGGCCTCAGTACTGTTACCAACCCGAGCACTTCACCGATTTTATCAGTTGAGTCCAGGCCTGTTCTTTCTGAGTTTCCAGTTATTCCTGATTCGATCTCCCTGCACCTCCTTCTGAAACTTAAGTCAGGCTCTCCTCTGGACCCTTGCCCTGCTACCTTTTTGGCTAGAGCCGCGAAGATTTTGAACCCTTTGATTAATCCAGTTCTTAATTTATCATTGACCAGAGGTGTTGTCCCTTCAGTTTGGAAACAAGCAATGGTTGTTCCACTCCTTAAAAAAACGGGCCTTGATCCTGAGAATCATGCAAACTATAGGCCAATCTCTCTTTTACCGGGTCTTGCAAAGATAGTGGAAAAACATGTTCATTCAGTGCTCTCCACCTTTCTTGAAACTCACGGTTTGCTTCACCCAACCCAGTCGGGCTTTCGCTCTAATCTAAGCACCGAGACAGCTCTCCTGGAGGTAAATGAAGCCATCAAGGAGGTATTGGATTCAGGTGGAAGAGCTATGCTGGTAATGTTAGATCTGTCGGCGGCTTTCGACACCGTCCCTCATGAGGGTCTCCTCAGCAGACTATATGAGATCGGTCTGAGAGGGACGGTGTTGAGCTGGTTTAGATCTTACCTAGCGGGTCGCCGCCAGGTGGTCTGGGCCCCCCCGTACTCTGCCGAAGTGCCGCCTTTGGAGGTCGGAGTCCCACAGGGGTCGGTGCTTAGCCCGATTTTTTTTAAAATCTTCCTGACCCCTTTGGCGGTGCTGGCGGAGTCTTTTGGGGCACAGATCATATCATACGCCGACGACACCCAGCTCCTTTTCACCTGTAGTAAGGGTGCTGAGTTCAACGGAGATAGCATCCGCGGGTGCCTTGGGGCTGTTTTTAGCTGGTTTCAGTTAAACAGCCTCAAGTGCAACCCTGACAAATCTGAGGTGCTTTTCTTCGGGTGTCAGGCTGACCCGTTGTGGCAGGATTGGTGGCCTGTGAATATGTTCCCTCCCTCGTCTTCCTCCCAAGTGGCCAAGAACCTTGGGGTCAAGATTGACAATGGTTTATCTTTGAAATCACAGATCTTGGGCCTGACTGGCACCTGTTACGGTCTCCTTAAAATGCTGCGCAGGTTTCTTCCTCTGCTCCCTTTGACGCATAGGAAGACGACTGTCCAGGCCTTAATTTGTTCCAGGCTCGATTACTCAAATGTATTATATCTGGGTCTTCCGGACTACCTACTACAAAAACTTCAAGTGGTCCAAAACTCGGCGGCTAGGGCCATTTTTGGCCTTCCCCGCCAAGCCAGAGGCTCTGATCTGTTACTCTCCCTTCATTGGCTCCCTGTTAGGAAGCGGATCATTTTTAAGGCACTTACGCTGGCTCACAAGGCACTCCATGCAGTAGGAGCCGAGTACATCCAGAAACGCCTTACCTTCTACAAACCCACAAGATCCCTTAGATCGGAATCCCTTGGTTTGGCAATTGTCTCTGTCATTAGGAAAGCTAGGATAGGGGGTCGCTCTTTCAAACATCTTGCTCCCAAGTTATGGAACACCCTCCCCCTGTCTCTCCGCTGTACCTCGAACCTTCTGGCCTTTAGAAAAGGTTTGAAAACATGGCTCTATGGTCAGTGATTGGTCTGTCTTCCCCTTGTTATCTTTCTTTCTGTTCAGCTGTGGGTCAGAAAGCGCCGGGACACTCCTCTGAGTAGCCGAGCGCTATATAAGACACCCATAACATTAACATTAACATTAACTGACTGGATGAGGAGCAGCCGTCTGAAACTGAACTTGGACAAGACGGAGGTCCTCATCCTCGGACCCACCCCCTCAGCCTAGGACGACTCTTGGTGACTGACCACACTGGGAACAGCACAGACACCCACCGGCAACGCACGCAACCTAGGATTCATACTCGACTCCTCCCTCACCATGTCAAAGCAGGTCAGCGCCGTCTCCTCCTCCTGCTACAACACCCTCCGCATGCTCCACAGGATCTACAAATGGATCCCGACCGAAACAAGAAGAACAGTGACACAGGCCCTCGTCAGCAGCAGGCTGGACTATGGCAACGCACTTTATGCAGGAATCCCAGCCAAACACCTACGTCGACTACAACGCATCCAAAACGCCTCCGCCCGACTGATCCTCAACATCCCCTGCCGCAGCCACATCACCCCCCACCTGAGAGACCTACGCTGGCTTCCTGTCGACAAGATGATCACCTTCAAGCTCCTCACCCATGCACACAAGGCACTCCACAACGCTGGGCCAGCCTACCTGAACAGCAGACTCAGCTTCTACACCCCCACCTGCCAGCTCCGCTCCGCCAGCCTTGCCCTTGCCACTGTTCTCCGCATCCAACAAAAGACCTCCGGCGGCAGATCCTTCTCCTACCTCTCCGCCAAGACCCGGAACACCCTCCCCACCCACATACGGCAGACCCAAGACCTCCTCACCTTCAGAAGACTCCTCAAGACCTGGCTCTTCGAGCAGTAGCGTCACCCCCCTCCCCCCAGCGCCTTGAGACCCTCACGGGTATGTTAGTGCGCTTTACAAGTACTTGATTGATTGATTGATTGATTGCATATATAGATTTTTAAACCTCAGCATTAGACCAATCAGCCACCTTTATTATCTCTTTAAACATTACATCATTGTTAAAAACTTTGGTAGCCATAGGTCACCGAATGTGCTTTAAACAAAGTAAGATGAATTCCTCCTTCCTTCATCACATTTTTAACCCACCTAGCAATAGTTGTTGCTGACGAAACTGCACCGAAAGGTCTCACATGGATCAACAACTAATCCACTACCGGTTTCCTATGCTTTTTAACCCTTGCCTCATACTCTTTAATACACTACACAAAACAAAGTTTCGCATTCTCATTAAAAGAAGAGTAAAAAACGTAATCTGTCATAGTTTTAGTCCTCCTTCAAAATCTTAAAAAACTCACCATGTGGCTCATAAAACCTATTACTCAGGTCCAAAACTCTCACATTCGGTGCTCTCTTAAAATAAATCAAACACAACACACTCACTAACTTACAAGTTCATTCTCTAGTATTCAAAAACCTATGACGAGGCCACTTCTCAAATAACTTAAAATCAACTCAACATCCCAAAGACTTTCATTGCTAGATCTAGGAGGCCATTAAAACCTCATTCCTTTCATGAATATGCAAATCATCATCATCAGCAATCTTTATTTCGACAAAAAGTTGTCATAAAAGATATAAAACAGCTCAGTAAAATAATGAATAATACATTAAAAACAAGCATCTGCAGGGCATTATAAAATCAACGGATACATTTTAACAGTTATTCATTACAAACAACAACTGAAAGGCATTTATAAAAACCAATGCATAATCCAATTTTGACAGTTATCCAGCGTCCCCAATTAGGAAATGTCTTCTCTTATGCCATATACTTTCTAAAAATGTTGCCACGGCAAAAACAATTATACCAGATAAGTCAGTTTTAAAAACCCTATACGCCTGCAAACAGTGAGAAAACCCTAAGTTTTTGCAGGCCGGGACAATCCAGTGCCTCCTAGCACGCGCGTAAGCACGGCAGAAAAACAGTATGTGCAACTCAGTTTCTTGCTCTAATTTGCACCCGGGACAGTAACTCGGGGAGGACTCAAACTATTTACTGGTATACGCTCGAATAGGCAAAGTGCCATACCTCCATTGTAGGTACAATTTCCTGGTGGTGGTTGGAATATAATGTCTAAGACTGGTGCAAATTTGTACATGTCCTTAGCCTTTAAAAATGATTCAGTCAGGGTGCCCGGATCTGTATTAAGTATATGTGCCTCAAGTTTGCTGTCGTAATACAATGTGACCAAGTGCTTCAGTGATATCCTGGTGCAAGAGGACAGGGGGTCTGAACATAAGGAGGCTAATCCCAATCGCCCTAGTTCATTCTTTATGTAATTGAACCAGGGGATTTTCACCACATTTGGGAGGGCCGGGATTTCCTGCAACTCTCACCTATAATTAACTTACTCAGGTGTAGTCCATATCCTGCGCCAAAAGGTTAAGGTCCTAACACCCCGGTCTTCATCAAGGGGTTTAAGACCCAAATCAAGCCTCATTGGCAACAGGGGAGTGCTAGGGGGTAGTAATAGTAGCTGCCTGATAAATGTATTCTTTGTTGCCACTAGTTCGCGTTTACACATGTGGCCCCAGAGCTCGCCTCCATACATAACCGCACCCCTTGCCTGAACTCTATAGATCTCTAACGGCGGTCCAATCGGCTTAGTGGAGGATTTATTTCTGTTTGTAAGCCTGATAATTCCCCCCGCCAGTTGGGCCGATTTTAGTTGTGATTTTGTTTGTTGGTGCCCCCAGGTCAAATTCTCATTTAGGGTGACCCCCAAATACTCAAAGGTTAGGACCCTTTCTAGCCTGTTTGCACCAATATGCGGGTTGGGGCGAGTTTTTGATGGTGGATTGAAAACCATAAATTTGGTTTTTAGTGCATTGATCTCGAGGCCATGTTCTCCACAGAACGCCTCAAAGCCGTCTAGCACTCTTTGGATTCCCATAGGCAATTTAGACAGCAGCAGGGTGTCATCCGCGAACATAATCGCCAGCACCCTGCTGCCTGCCAACTTAGGGGCATCACTGTTTTAGGGGCATCACCTTTTTCCACCCCATTCAGATGGGCAATGACCCCGTTCACATAGAGGCAAAACAGGGTTGGTGCAAGCACACAGCCCTGTCTTACCCCCTTGTCAATGGGTAATCTGTTTGATAAGGTTCCCCCTGCCACATCTGACTTGTGCAAAGTTATCTGTATGTAGGCGGATAACTATATTTAGTAGGTGTTGCGGAACCTCCAAGGACAGACCAGAGTTTTTTACGGGGTACAAGGTCGAAAGCCGTCCGTAGATCCACGAAAACGGTGTAGAGGCTACCACCCTCCAACTTTACCATTTTCCAAAATATGAGAGCCAGGCGGAAGACTTGATCTATAGTTGAAACTCTGTTCCTGAACCCAGCTTGATATGAGCTCAGGACAGAGTGATCAAGCATCCATGTTAATAGGCCATCCAGAATCAGCCTCCCAAAGATCTTTTGTGGGACGTTGATTAGGCTAATAGGCCTGTAGTTGGCTGGGAGCAGCGGAGAGCCCTTCTTGAAGATGGGAACAATCTCTGCTCCCAGCCAAGTACTAGGCACCGGCATCCCTCCCATTAAATACCACCTGAAATTATGGGGCCCAAACCATAGGTTCGTGTTTGAACAAATCCCCTGGTAGTTCATCCAGCCCTGGGGCTTTTTCTGCTGAAAGTCTGGAAATAGCTGCCTCAACCTCCGCCACAGTAAATTCATCCCACTCCATAGAGGGAATAGAGGGAGGGTCTACTACTGAAATACCCGGGTCCCCTAACTGATCTATAGCTGCTTGGACATACAAGGATCGAAAATGGGCCTCCCACATGTTTGGTGCGATATTAGCCTCAACTGCTGGGGTCGGATCAGCACAACCGGTTTTGACAATCCGCCAGAATTTACGGGCATCTTTAAATTTTAGAGCACCCATCATGTCGGTCCAGTTGTCATTGTCCCAATCGATCTTAGCATTTTTGATTAGAACTTTATAGTCCTTCCTCTTAGCCCTAACCAGTGCAATGTTGTCCTGTTGCTTCATGGCTACCAGGAGGCCTGCTTTGGCCTTCCTACAGGCAGCATTGTACCATGAGGCTCTTAACCCTTTACCTTTCTTTTTCTGCACTACCGGGTTCAGTAGCTCCGCCAGGGCGCCAGATAGTTCCAAATAAATATCCCTCAAATTAGTATAATACTCCTCACTCGGAGATTGCGTTATAAGAATTTCTACTTTTTGTAGGGCTGGGACTATTTTGGCATAAAGCCGTTGAATATCTTTGGGGTTATGCAAATCAAAGTGCTCCTACCAACCGACATGCCATCCAAAAGCAAATGTCCAGCCGCTATCACAGATCTGTAATAATTAACTGTTCTATAACTGAGACCTTTCACAAACAGCTCTGCTTGAACATCTGCAATCATAACCTTATCAGCCTCCACAGGATCCAAATTCCTGGCCAAGCCCCAGCAAAGCCACACTTTCCATGTACACATATATCTTTTCCTTGTTCCTGGAGCCCATGACTCATTGTGTAAGTCTGAACCATCTCCAGAAAGTTTGGCAATTCTATCTGATTTCCTGAAATCTTTCAAACTAGAAGACTTAGCACTCCTATCCCCACTAGAGGATGTTCCCCTACTTCTATCCCCACCAATAACCCGTTGCAAGGTCTTATACTAGCAATGACAGGTACACAGATAATTCTATTATGGATGGAAGCCATGCCTTAGTTATTCAAAACTTGTTTTAAAGATGTTTTTATTATTTTTACAATATGACAAAACCATACAGAATGAATTGATAGAATGAAACAATACAATAACATCAGCAGGCAATATAATTAACAAGAGGAAGGTCAGTATAACTAGAGCCCAAACCTCCAAGAGAGAAGAACACAACACAAGCCCAAAGCCCATAGGAGGTTCTTGCCCCCCCACAAAGACCATGATTTATAGGTCACCAGGTGCTAATAACAGATTCTTAGAGGCGGTAACTGATCAAATATCCAGCCTTACTATAGAAAAGACTCGATTGACAATTCTCAGTGATTTCAATCTTCATGTAGATAAGCATGATTCCAATCATATTAGACAGCTTCAAGGCGACATGGAAGCTTTGCAATTTACCCAATTTGTAACTCTACCTACCCATGAGAAGGGCCATACTTTGGACCTTATTTTTTCTAATGATCCGCCACTTGCAGTCTCTAAACCCTTGTCAGTACCTTGGTCAAATCATTGCTTAATTACCTTCACCTTACCTAGGCCACTGCAAAGTCTCACTAAGAGGAGTTGGTCTAAAGTGGACTCTAAAACATTGCAAACCATCCTCAAGGAAAATTCCCCTATCCTCTCGGGGAACTTAGATGAAAAATACAAGCAGTGGGAACACTGGATTACTCAATCCGCCATACCTGTGCACTGAAAAGAACCTTTAAAAGCAAACCTTCCTCTAGAATCACCCCACAATATAATGAGCAGCTTCTCGCACTAAAAAAAAATTCAAAAAATTAGAGAGAGGGTGTAGGGAAAATTATGACACCTCCCTCAAATCTGACTACAAGCTGCTAATCAGATCATACCACAATGAAATGAAGTTAGCCAATCCAAATTCTATGGAGAAAAAATAGCCCGGCAGCAAACTCTCCTAAGGAATTGTTTTAGGCAGTAAAAACCTTGCCCAACCCACACGAAAACACAAATGCCCCCCTTACTTCTATTAAAA
Organism: Lissotriton vulgaris; assembly: GCF_964263255.1. Taxonomy (NCBI): domain Eukaryota; kingdom Metazoa; phylum Chordata; class Amphibia; order Caudata; family Salamandridae; genus Lissotriton; species Lissotriton vulgaris. The sequence goes on from NC_141687.1 coordinate 66,375,736, forward strand.
GATGCAATAACATGACAGCCTATTTTTCTGATAAGGTGACTAAACTATATGATCAACTCCCCAAAAACAGGGACTCTATCACTGTTATAGTGACTAAATCATCCCCAACATCTTCCCTTGCCTGTTTTCCCAGATTAGAGGAAGATAAGGTCCAACAGCTGATTAGGACAATCAAATGGGGTTCTCCATTGGACCCAGTGCCCCCTCGTCTGTTACTGGACGCACTGGTTATTCTTTCACCCTCGGTGACCGAACTTCTCAATCTCTCCCTAGATTTGGCGCTAGTTCCAAAAGCTTGGAAACATGCTATCATCAAGCCACTCCAAAAGAAAGCCAATCTCGATCCAACAATTTTGAATAATCTCCGTCCAATCTCCCTCTTATCATATCTGGGTAAACTCCTGGAGAAGCATGTTAACCATTCTTTGTCTAACTTCCTGGAGTCCAATGATATCTTCCAACCTACCCAGATGGGTTTCCGAGCCACATACAGTACTGAGTCAGCTTTACTGACAGTTACTGAAGAGCTAAAATCCACACTTGTTGAGGGTTGGTCTGCCGCCATCCTCTTGCTAGATCTCAGTGCCGCTTTTGACACTGTGGATCATGCTGTTTTAAAAGTGAGATTGGGGGAAGTGGGAATTCAGGGAAAGTCCTTGGAAGTGGCTTGTGTCCTTCCTGGATAATAGATATTTCCAGGTGATGGAAGGGGACTGCTTCAGAGCACCTCCCTACCACATGTGGCATCCCACAGGATTCGTCCCTCAGTACGACTTTGTTCAATGTTTATGTCCCTTCCCTCTTTTTATCTTAGTTTGGGACTTTTAAAGACTCCCCCCTCCCAGGACCAGATGCGTGAGCCTACAATTCGATTAGTAAATATTTTTCATTTAGTCACAAATATTAAGACCATCATAATTTTCACGGCGCATTGAAGTCATTTCGTATTTGGACTTATACTCACAGATTATCCACCAATAATGAGGATAATCATACTAAGTCCAATAGATTAGTCACTACCGTTGCTCTTAACAAACAGTAAGCTACATATAAAGCATTGAAAGCGCACCATCTAGTAGTCTTCTAGATAGCATGATCACTGAAACTTACACAGGCATGTTATATTGAGTGCATGGCATGTGTTTGAATGATACTGCACGTATGACTGACAGTGTGTGGCTTACTAAAAAACACCCACAACCACCAAACAATGCAGTGATGATATAACCTATTGTATGTATCAAAATAGCGGGCCCAAACTTAATCCCCTTGCTGGACGTATTTCGTGCAAAACTGTTACCATCAATAACATATGGCAGTGAATGTATGAGAGGGAGAGACGAGGTCATTCTTGACAATGTGGTCAGTAAAACACTCCGAATACTCTTCTCACTCCCCCCCCTACACCTCCCCAGCACAGTTAAGACTGGAGTTTGGACTACAGAAGCAGCAAATTGTACGTAAAGGCGCATATGCTAAATGCTGGCACAAAATAAAGAACGCTGAACCAGACTCCTTGAACGTCCACCTTTGGAAAGAGCAGGAGACAAACAAGGGATCCCCCGCCGCGGCCTACCTTCAGGCAGCTATAAAATCTCTTGCATTAAAAGACCTCTGGCACTCGAGCTGCTCACACAAGTGCTTCAAGCGCCTTGTCAACAAGACAGTGAAAACTCTTTCCATGGAAGAAGACAACGCAGCACTAACCAGGAGATCACATGGGTGGTTCGTGATTCAAGGCTACACTAGCCCCCTACCTCAGCCATACCTCAGTACCAGCTTCTCAAGGAAGGTGAAGGAAGATTTCCTGCGGCTGAGGATGGGGGTAATTCCGTCAAAAGTACATCTACCCCCATGGAAACGCCAGGAATCGAACACCAATTGCAGGCTTTGCGACAACCCAATGGAGGACGTTCTGCATCTGTTATGCAGCTGCAAAGCTCTAGACAGAGCCCGAAGGGGCCAACTAAAGCAGCTCTGGAACCAAAACGATATGCGAACCCGCAGACAAGCCCTTTTGACCAGCTTCAAGGGAGATGACATCCAATTAGCCTGCCGTCTAGTGCGCTTCATGAAAACAGTTAACACGATCCAAAATCCAGAACCCAGCGATTGAACTTGACTCAAAAAGACCTGCTTTTGCATCTTAAGAAAACTCTTTTTTGACTATCAAAGACTCAGCAAACCTTGAACTACTCTTTCTTACAATCACAATGTATTGCAACAGTTTGCACGGGTCTTTTGTCCACATTTTTAACTCTCTTTTATTGTTTTTTAACTGTTGATCATGTATTTACTCCAATGCTTTTTTCTAAAGAGCCATTGCAAAGATTTTTTATTAATCACGCAATTAAATTATTATTATTATTACTATTGTATGTGTGTTTTTTAATCTTTGCATTGCATTGTGTTATATTCTTTTCCTTTCCAGGTAAAAACAATGCAGAACCCAAAATACGGTCATTCCTCCCAGCATATACAGTACTCCTTAGCGCGAGTACTGAAAATGCTTTAACACATGGTTCTATTTTTACCACTCACTTTTTCACTTCACTTAATATATCTGAGAGGTCCTGAAGAAAGCCTAAATATATTCAAGTGGGCTGAAACATGTCGACCAACAAAGGGTAATAACAAACTACACATAATATCTGTAGATCATTACCTACTCTATTGTTTTTAATATACCCTGAATCACCAGGAATGAATTAAGAGGTAGAATTCTGGAGGTATTTTTATATTTACACTTACTTCATCACACGTCACTTACACCTCAAACCTGCTCCACTGTAAACAGGTGTCGTAGCACAGCTGAGTAGCATTCGGCTACTCAGTTGGGATCCGATGATGAAGCATGACACCAACCAGGTTGGTGTGTGAGGGTTTTCTTAAGAAACCTTTGAGGTGCCAGACACAACTGTGTCAGACAGTCAGTTAATGTGGCCGTCTCAGTTGGCTTACAATGTTTATGTCAGTCAGTTGGCTGAGCTGGCACAGGAATTTGGAATATCAGTGGTGTCATACGCGGATGACACCCAATTGGTGGTGTCCTTTTCTGATGGCTCTGAATCTACTAACAATCAACTACCCATCTGTCCGGAAAGAGTGGTGAGTTGGATGTCCAACAGCTGTCTTAAGCTGAATGTGGGGAAAACGGAGCTCATGTTGCTCGGAGATCCAGGTATCCACTCACCTCTGATACATTGGCCTAAATGTATTAGAGATCCTCCTGTTGCCAAATCTGCAATAAAAAACCTTGGTATTTGGATGGAGGACTCCCTAACACTGGACTGTCAATCCAGGAAACTTTCAGGGATATGTTTTTCCCTGCTCAAAATGGTAAGGAAAATCATTAATGTAATCCCTGAGCATGAGCACCAGAGGAAAATGGTGATACAATCCCTCCTCATCTCACGTTTGGACTATGGAAACTCCCTCTACCTGGGTTCACCTAAACATGTCATTAGGAGGCTGCAAATGGTACAGAATGCGGCCGCTAGACTCTTGTTAAAGATCCCCAACCTCATCTCTGCTAGAGAAGCCCTTAAACAGCTCCACTGGCTACCCATTGAGGCTAGAGTTAAGGTTAAAACTCTTTTCTTCGCTCGCAAAGCTATTAACAATTCTGGGCCGGAAAAACTGAGCAGCCTGATATCCAGGTACGTTCCTTCTAGACATCTCAGATCCGGCCAGCAACAGCTCCTCAAAACTACCAGAGTAAAAAGAGCCAGATGGGGAGGTAGATCTTTCACCCATCTTGTACCTAAGTTGTGGAATGCCCTCCCACTGGAAATTCGTGCTGCCCAATTAGCTTTCAGGAAGAATTTGAAAACCTGACTTTTCTCACATTAATTAGGCATTGACTCAGCTTGTTTACTGTCAGAGCTCTTTTAGCGCTGGGAAGCCCTTGGGCAGCCACGCGCTCTATAAATACAATAAATAGCAAAAATAAAATAGCATGCACATCTCTACATGACAGTCATCCTCGCGCCCTTCCACTCTGAAATACACTACAACATGCCCAAACCCCGTCACAGAGGCACTAATGATCTACGCAAGCATTCGCCATGACCAACATAGGCCAAGAACCTACCAAGTTTGAATCATTCATAATATGTCCCTCACAAGAGGCAAAATCTGCACCTTCCACACTCTCCTGGCCTCTTCCTGGTGAAGGGCTTCCCTTTTACAGTCTGTGCATTTCACCAGCTCCAACCCCCATCGATACATGACTGGAACTCAAGCCGATTTCCAACTCATTCTTATCTGCCGATGAGCAAGAAACAGGGTCAGGCCTGGAAACCTATCCATAATCTTCTGGATGCAGCGTGAAGACCAGGGAGACACAACTGGAGACTAATGGTGAACATCCAATCAATGACCCGATGAACCACCTGAAGGATCAACATCCAATATGTTGACAAGAAGGGGCAAGTCCACCCCATATGCAAAAAGCCAGTAACCTGAATAGCACAATGCAAACATACTGTTGCCACACAAAACATGGGGCATCTATGCCGAGGGGGAAGGTAAGCCTGATGCAAAAATTAAAAATGAATACGCTTGAAGCTTGCATTCCGGGACACCCTTGAGGTGCATTCCAGTACACGCCCCAAACCTGGTCAGTCAGCTGCATTAAAAAAATTCAGGTCCCAGATGCGCCCAGAGCTCTACAATGTCTAACTGGGTTCCTTGCAGGAGGACCTTATACAAAAAGATGAACACTTTTGTCCGCCCCATGATGAGGAATAGAAGGCGAAGACAATTATGTTCTGGCAGTTCTACCACTCCAGAGTTAAACAACCTATGCATCCTTTGCACCATTGCTCTGTGGAACAAGAAATGCCCCGCTTGGACGTTGTAGGACTCCCAGATGGCTAAGAAGGGACAGTATTCACCCCACACAAAAATATCATCCAGCACCGTGACCCCGGCTGCCCTCCAGCCATGGAGATCAGTCCAACTCCATCATCACTCCTAACAATGAGACACCAGGTGCCTGAGCGAGAGTGTAAATGGTGTTGCGGTATGTATCCTACTAAGGGCCCTAGGCCAAACATAGCGCGTTGGGCTAATGAGCAACAAACCAGTGGGCGGGGGCGACCTCAACACTATCATGATCAGTAATTTCCTAGTCCGGGAACCACTACCTCGATTACCCACCACAACCCTTAAGGAGGTCTGCCAATGAGCCCCCCCCATTGCAGCTGCCCTGCTAGATAATACGATTCACAAAAGGGGGTGGTGATGAACAGAGTGTCTGAATTGAGCAGACCACTCTTACCCAGTCCAAAGATCAGGGCTTGATCCATCACCGTTATTTATCTCACTGCCCCATCCCAGCTCAGAACCTGGCTATATGCAAATCAGTCTGTCCCTGGCCCAGTGCATCGTGGGAACAGGGCAGACTAAACTACCAAGCCAATTCTTTACCAGAAAGGAGACAAGCTACCAGGGACCGGTTTCTGGCATTTCAGCCGTCTTCGGCCCGGCTTGCTTGAATCCTGATGGAGCAGTGAGAAAGGGACTCATGTCTGAGTATACCCTGCCACACCTATAGTGGCCAAAATCGATTCACAAAAGGGGGTGGTGATGAACAGAGTGTCTGAATTGAGCAGACCACTCTTACCCAGTCCAAAGATCAGGGCTTGATCCATCACCGATATTTATCTCACTGCCCCATCCCAGCTCAGAACCTGGCTATATGCAAATCAGTCTGTCCCTGGCCCAGTGCATCATGGGAACAGGGCAGACTAAACTACCAAGCCAATTCTTTACCAGAAAGGAGACAAGCTACCGGGGACCGGTTTCTGGCATTTCAGCCGTCTTCGGCCCGGCTTGCTTGAATCCTGATGGAGCAGTGAGAAAGGGACTCATGTCTGAGTATACCCTGCCACACCTATAGTGGCCAAAATCGATTCACAAAAGGGGGTGGTGATGAACAGAGTGTCTGAATTGAGCAGACCACTCTTACCCAGTCCAAAGATCAGGGCTTGATCCATCACCGTTATTTATCTCACTGCCCCATCCCAGCTCAGAACCTGGCTATATGCAAATCAGTCTGTCCCTGGCCCAGTGCATCATGGGAACAGGGCAGACTAAACTACCAAGCCAATTCTTTACCAGAAAGGAGACAAGCTACCGGGGACCGGTTTCTGGCATTTCAGCCGTCTTCGGCCCGGCTTGCTTGAATCCTGATGGAGCAGTGAGAAAGGGACTCATGTCTGAGTATACCCTGCCACACCTATAGTGGCCAAAATCGATTCACAAAAGGGGGTGGTGATGAACAGAGTGTCTGAATTGAGCAGACCACTCTTACCCAGTCCAAAGATCAGGGCTTGATCCATCACCGTTATTTATCTCACTGCCCCATCCCAGCTCAGAACCTGGCTATATGCAAATCAGTCTGTCCCTGGCCCAGTGCATCATGGGAACAGGGCAGACTAAACTACCAAGCCAATTCTTTACCAGAAAGGAGACAAGCTACCGGGGACCGGTTTCTGGCATTTCAGCCGTCTTCGGCCCGGCTTGCTTGAATCCTGATGGAGCAGTGAGAAAGGGACTCATGTCTGAGTATACCCTGCCACACCTATAGTGGCCAAAATCGATTCACAAAAGGGGGTGGTGATGAACAGAGTGTCTGAATTGAGCAGACCACTCTTACCCAGTCCAAAGATCAGGGCTTGATCCATCACCGTTATTTATCTCACTGCCCCATCCCAGCTCAGAACCTGGCTATATGCAAATCAGTCTGTCCCTGGCCCAGTGCATCATGGGAACAGGGCAGACTAAACTACCAAGCCAATTCTTTACCAGAAAGGAGACAAGCTACCGGGGACCGGTTTCTGGCATTTCAGCCGTCTTCGGCCCGGCTTGCTTGAATCCTGATGGAGCAGTGAGAAAGGGACTCATGTCTGAGTATACCCTGCCACACCTATAGTGGCCAAAATCGATTCACAAAAGGGGGTGGTGATGAACAGAGTGTCTGAATTGAGCAGACCACTCTTACCCAGTCCAAAGATCAGGGCTTGATCCATCACCGTTATTTATCTCACTGCCCCATCCCAGCTCAGAACCTGGCTATATGCAAATCAGTCTGTCCCTGGCCCAGTGCATCATGGGAACAGGGCAGACTAAACTACCAAGCCAATTCTTTACCAGAAAGGAGACAAGCTACCGGGGACCGGTTTCTGGCATTTCAGCCGTCTTCGGCCCGGCTTGCTTGAATCCTGATGGAGCAGTGAGAAAGGGACTCATGTCTGAGTATACCCTGCCACACCTATAGTGGCCAAAATCGATTCACAAAAGGGGGTGGTGATGAACAGAGTGTCTGAATTGAGCAGACCACTCTTACCCAGTCCAAAGATCAGGGCTTGATCCATCACCGTTATTTATCTCACTGCCCCATCCCAGCTCAGAACCTGGCTATATGCAAATCAGTCTGTCCCTGGCCCAGTGCATCATGGGAACAGGGCAGACTAAACTACCAAGCCAATTCTTTACCAGAAAGGAGACAAGCTACCGGGGACCGGTTTCTGGCATTTCAGCTGTCTTCGGCCCGGCTTGCTTGAATCCTGATGGAGCAGTGAGAAAGGGACTCATGTCTGAGTATACCCTGCCACACCTATAGTGGCCAAAATCGATTCACAAAAGGGGGTGGTGATGAACAGAGTGTCTGAATTGAGCAGACCACTCTTACCCAGTCCAAAGATCAGGGCTTGATCCATCACCGTTATTTATCTCACTGGCCCATCCCAGCTCAGAACCTGGCTATATGCAAATCAGTCTGTCCCTGGCCCAGTGCATCATGGGAACAGGGCAGACTAAACTACCAAGCCAATTCTTTACCAGAAAGGAGACAAGCTACCGGGGACCGGTTTCTGGCATTTCAGCCGTCTTCGGCCCGGCTTGCTTGAATCCTGATGGAGCAGTGAGACAGGGACTCATGTCTGAGTATACCCTGCCACACCTATAGTGGCCAAAATCGATTCACAAAAGGGGGTGGTGATGAACAGAGTGTCTGAATTGAGCAGACCACTCTTACCCAGTCCAAAGATCAGGGCTTGATCCATCACCGTTATTTATCTCACTGCCCCATCCCAGCTCAGAACCTGGCTATATGCAAATCAGTCTGTCCCTGGCCCAGTGCATCATGGGAACAGGGCAGACTAAACTACCAAGCCAATTCTTTACCAGAAAGGAGACAAGCTACCGGGGACCGGTTTCTGGCATTTCAGTCAGTGTAAGAATTGGCTTTTGTAGTTTGGTTTGCCCTGTTCCCATCATGCACTGGGACAGGAACAGACTAATTTGCATACAGCAAGGTTCTGAAACTGGGATGGTGCAGTGAGCTAAAAAACGGTGTTGGATCTAGCCCTGATCTCTTGACTGGGTGAGAGCTTTCTGCTTAATTCAGAGACTCTGTCCCTCACCACCCCTTGTTGTAAATATTTTTGTCCACCCTAAGCGTGGAAGGGTATTCTCAGATGTGAGACCCTTGCTCATTGCACCATCAGGATTCAAGCAAACCGGGCCGAAGACGGCTGTAATGCCAGAAACCGGTCCCCGGGAGCTTGTTTCCTTCCCAGTGTAAGAATTGGCTTTTGTAGTTTGGTTTGCCCTGTTCCCATCATGCACTGGGACAGGAACAGACTAATTTGCATACAGCCAGGTTCTGAAACTGGGATGGTGCAGTGAGCTAAAAAACGGTGTTGGATCTAGCCCTGATCTCTTGACTGGGTGAGAGCTTTCTGCTTAATTCAGAGACTCTGTCCCTCACCACCCCTTGTTGTAAATATTTTTGTCCACCCTAAGCGTGGAAGGGTATTCTCAGATGTGAGACCCTTGCTCATTGCACCATCAGGATTCAAGCAAACCGGGCCGAAGACGGCTGTAATGCCAGAAACCGGTCCCCGGGAGCTTGTTTCCTTCCCAGTGTAAGAATTGGCTTTTGTAGTTTGGTTTGCCCTGTTCCCATCATGCACTGGGACAGGAACAGACTAATTTGCATACAGCCAGGTTCTGAAACTGGGATGGTGCAGTGAGCTAAAAAACGGTGTTGGATCTAGCCCTGATCTCTTGACTGGGTGAGAGCTTTCTGCTTAATTCAGAGACTCTGTCCCTCACCACCCCTTGTTGTAAATATTTTTGTCCACCCTAAGCGTGGAAGGGTATTCTCAGATGTGAGACCCTTGCTCATTGCACCATCAGGATTCAAGCAAACCGGGCCGAAGACGGCTGTAATGCCAGAAACCGGTCCCCGGGAGCTTGTTTCCTTCCCAGTGTAAGAATTGGCTTTTGTAGTTTGGTTTGCTCTGTTCCCATCATGCACTGGGACAGGAACAGACTAATTTGCATACAGCCAGGTTCTGAAACTGGGATGGTGCAGTGAGCTAAAAAACGGTGTTGGATCTAGCCCTGATCTCTTGACTGGGTGAGAGCTTTCTGCTTAATTCAGAGACTCTGTCCCTCACCACCCCTTATTGTAAATATTTTTGTCCACCCTAAGCGTGGAAGGGTATTCTCAGATGTGAGACCCTTGCTCATTGCACCATCAGGATTCAAGCAAACCGGGCCGAAGACGGCTGTAATGCCGGAAACCGGTCCCCGGGAGCTTGTTTCCTTCCCAGTGTAAGAATTGGCTTTTGTAGTTTGGTTTGCCCTGTTCCCATCATGCACTGGGACAGGAACAGACTAATTTGCATACAGCCAGGTTCTGAAACTGGGATGGTGCAGTGAGCTAAAAAACGGTGTTGGATCTAGCCCTGATCTCTTGACTGGGTGAGAGCTTTCTGCTTAATTCAGAGACTCTGTCCCTCACCACCCCTTGTTGTAAATATTTTTGTCCACCCTAAGCGTGGAAGGGTATTCTCAGATGTGAGACCCTTGCTCATTGCACCATCAGGATTCAAGCAAACCGGGCCGAAGACGGCTGTAATGCCGGAAACCGGTCCCCGGGAGCTTGTTTCCTTCCCAGTGTAAGAATTGGCTTTTGTAGTTTGGTTTGCCCTGTTCCCATCATGCACTGGGACAGGAACAGACTAATTTGCGTACAGCCAGGTTCTGAAACTGGGATGGTGCAGTGAGCTAAAAAACGGTGTTGGATCTAGCCCTGATCTCTTGACTGGGTGAGAGCTTTCTGCTTAATTCAGAGACTCTGTCCCTCACCACCCCTTGTTGTAAATACTGCTAGATAATACAACTCCAGATCAGGGGCCGTCAAACCACTCTCCAGCACCAGCAGGAGTAATTTCCAAAGTGCCACATGGCGTTAAAATGTGTGCCAATACAAGGAGAACAAGACACTATTGAGTTCTCAAAAGAACTTTCAGAGTAACTCAAGCGTAAGAGCTGCAAACTAATAGAGGAGACAGGGGAGGACAACCATCTTGGAGACAGCAACCCTGCAACTCACAGAAAGTGGCCACGTTGTCCAAAATGCCATTGACCGCCGTAATCCAGCAAGAGCGCAGCCACAGTTGCCATCGAACAGTAAATCCGGCGACCCATAGATAGAGGCTCGAATAGTGTGCCAATTCCACTGCAGAGCTGGAGTCGCATATTAGTGCTGACCTAAATGAACCATATGAGCAAACAGCTCCCTTGCCAGAGCAAACAAGAAGGAGAATAGGCGACAGCCCTGTTGGATGCCCTGTTCCACAGTAAAAGATTCTGATATCAGAGAGCCAGTGTGGGTTCTAGCAAGTGGATGAGTGTAAAGGAGCTTCATATACCTGACAAAGGCGAGGTCCATGCCAAACATAGTAGCATATAGAAATTACCACCAGAGTGAGTCAAAGGCCTTTCTGATGTCAACCGAGAGGACCAATGCCCACAGTGGCAGAATCTTATTTTGGTACAAAGCGAGTAGCAACTGGAGAATATTAGGCATAGTACAACACGTGGAGAGAAAGCCTGTCTGATCTGCGTGCACCAGTGAGCAAATATGGAAGCAAGCAGGAGGCCAACACCCTTCTCAGAATCTTATACTCCATATTAAACGTAGAGAGTGGGCAGCAGGATTCAAGGAAGAGCGGGTCTTTACCTTTCTTTGGCAGTGACACAATCGCAGCCTCATGCAGAGAAGAAAGAAGCACACCCTGCTGATGCAAGTCAATAAAGAGGGCCACATGGAACTCTACAGGGAGACCATCGAGTCCAGGCACCTTCCCCCTAGCCATGTCCTTAATGGCACCCATGACTTCTTGTTCATTGATATCGGCCTCCAACTGCTCCATCTCACTGTGTATACACGCAACTAGCAAGGAATACACAATATAATCTAACGTATCAGCCTCACCACCCCATGATCTGCCAAACACAACTCACAGTAGTGGCGCAGAAATGCCTCAACAATCTCATCCTGATTGAAGACATCCTGCCCCAAAGACTCACACACCTGAAGGACAGTATGCCCCCAGTTCTCAGCCTGAAGGAGCCATGCCAACATCCTTACAGACTTATCCCCTCCTGGGTGTGCCCTGGCCACATATGACTTATAGTCATGGTGCTGCAGGCTTTCGACCAATTCAAAAGATTTCTCCCACTCCTCCATCACTTTTGACCCGCCCATCTGAGTCCCCTCCAACTCATGTGGGAGCTCATCAACCACCGCCTCCTGATGCTAGAGATCTAAGTGCAATTGGTACTGTACCCCGCTTTATTAGAGACACAATAACCCCTAAGCATCTCTTTAGTGGCCTCCCATTCGACTGCCATTGACGAGGCTGAGCCTGCATTATCTAACCGGAAATTTGTGACATGATCACTCAAGAGGACCCGTAACTCCTCATCTTCCAACATCGCAAGATCTAAGCGCCAGGTTAGGGACCGTGGGTCTAGTGGAGGACCATTCCAAGGTGTACAAGACAGGGGAGTTTTCATAATATGTCTTCACCAAGTATTTAGTGGCCTCCACTCTTCCGTACAACGTCTGACAGGTGTACAATCGGTCAAGCTGGACCTCAAAGTCATGCATACCTCAACTGTAGGAGTACAGCGAAGAACCTGGGTTCCACTGGACCACCCACATCTGCCAATTTAGTCACCGGTGCAGTGTGCGAGGGGATGCGATCTATTGAACACAAGCCCCCCCACCCCCAACAATCCTTCAATATCATACCATGAGCGCTAAAAAAGTAGCCAACTCAGACAGGAATGCCGTTGCACAACATTCGGTGCCTAGACATTCAAAAACGCCACATCCCTTCCATCCAGTCAACCCAATGCCAGCTCATAGCGACTGCCCTATGCTACTGAAAAGGTGCCCCAAGCCAGACCTAAATAAGAGCTTTACGTGGGAAAGCCCAGTATATGGTGGCATATAATTGACTCCGCCTGCACTTACGGAGGGCCCGGAGTTCAGATTCCATGAGATGCATCTCTTGTAAAAACACAATTTAAACTCCCCTCCATTTCAAATAAGGGAGGATGTTATACTGCTGAGTAGGGGAGGCCAGGCCGTGCACATTCCAATTAATCACCTTTGCCTGCACCACCAAAGTTGGCAGCCCAGCAGGTGAGAAGCGGAAGTGCCCTATTCAAGCCCAGAACCACAGACACCACTCACAGCTTATCATTCCAAACAAATGAATTGTACTGTCACACACACGTCACCTGCAAAGAATGAAAAAATAAAAAAAAGCAAACCGTAAACAACACACAAATTCCCATCCCACAAGGACTAAGAGATACAACCATCCTGACCAAACACCTCAGCAGGCAAGCCTCACCAAAGAGCCAAACATGGGCCAAGGGGCCAACAAGTTTCATAATGGAGGAACACAACCAAAGAGGTGGGCTGCCAGCTACAGAAGAATAAAAGAGCACACTGCCAATCCAACCAAATCAAGGGCATGCATCTAGAAAGCCCCTCTCAGCCTGGCTCCCACCAGGCCTGCTCATGCCCAGATACCATATATAAAGGAACAGTACTAGAAAATATATTGTTAAACAATATCATCCAGCGACCCCAGGTGATCTAAAACCCTAGGATAATTGAGTCACCAGACTCGGAGGCAGGGCTACGATGTGCCAGGGAAGGAAGTGGAGAAGAGCCCTCATGGGTTCCCAGTGATGCAGCAGTCTCTACGCCCTCGTTCGCTTCAGCCCTTCTTGTGAAGCCGTAGGTTGGGTAGCACCTCTATGCCTCAATCGCTGACGCCCTGGGTGCGGAGACCACTGCAACTGCGGCATCTCAGTGAGCACTGTACCCTTATCACATAGTTCAAGCCAATCCCGGGCCGCAGACTGGTCAAGAAGTGCACTTTGTCCACAGCCTGAACTCGGTCGGGCAGGAAATTGCAGAGTAAACCAATCCCCGGTCATGCAACTTCCTCTTCACCACTAGAAACAAAGCCCTTTGATTCTGGACCTGGAGAGTAAAATCAGGCTACAGTGACTCTCTCACATTTTCCACAGCAGAAGGGTCATGAGTACGTGCCTGCTGCATGTGGAGGTCCCTATCGCGAAAATGGAAAAGACATGCCACCACCAGACACAGCAAGACCCATAGGTGTGTCAGTTGGCCCGCACTCTGTGTGCATGTTCTAAGGCAAATAATTTGGAGAGGGCCACACATCCTTAGGAAGAATTCCGAGTCATCGGGCGCGATGAACAGGAGTGACAGTGGGATATCGGGCGGTGGAGAGCTCAAGCCATCTGAACACTAACTGAGTTCTTTGCCTTCTCACCTGCAACAAAACCCCTGTATCATTGAGATAGTAGGAAACGCATAAGCCTTCATGTCCTCTCAATTTAGACTGAGAGGATCTATTTCTAATGCCCCAGGATCCATATGCCATATCACATACTCTTGTATCTGAAAAGTCAAACGGGAGGCAAATAAAGCCACCTCTACAAGACCAAAATTCTGTTGAATTTCCTGAAACACGCCTATCTTGAGCATTCAATCCACCACGTGGCGAGAACCTCAGTCTGCCACACCAGTCTCTTTCCTTGGTAAATACTGCACACACAAACTTATATTGTGCTCCAACAATATTCCCAAATCTCCTTGGCTAACTCCAATAGTTTTTGATCTGCTTCCTTCTAATTTGTTAATCTAAATTACAGCAGAAATGGTGTACATCTTCAATCAAGCTGAACATCCTTGAATCTGTTTCCTGAACTTATGAATCACAAAAATACCTGCTGTCATCTATAAACTATTTATATGATCCTTTGTCTCCTCCAAACAACATTTTCCACATGTAACCTGATATTCTATACTTGCTCCCCAACCTAAATTGCTGGCACCTGACTCCAGGACAAAATCTGGGGCTGTACCAAAAATTGTGCGATCATTCCAAGTCTGTGGTCTCCATCCACCAAATCCACTCTGTCTGAGCATCCTGAGACAACATGACCTTTTCACCCAACCAAGACCTCTTGTGAAATCTGACCTTTGCAGATGTTGCAGGATCCTGTATTATATAGGTCTTGGGAAAACTGCCTCAATTGACGACGACAGAAGCCCAATCACTCGAGCCAACTCCCTCAAACCTACTCCTTTCTTTTTCACCAGACGTCTTTCTTCTCTCTTTACCAAACAAATGTTCTTGTCATGTAATGGAAGCTGTACCTTCACAGTGTGTATTGTACAACACAACAATTCCATCTTCTGTGAAGGAACCAGAAATGACTTTTCTTGGAGTTTAAATGGATTGTCAGTGAATTACTGGATTGTGTTTTCTTGTTGTGTTCTACTACTTTGAACTTTGATGGGTTTGCTGCTCAGAAGTGGTGAATAAATGTTTATGCACAGAGCTAACCTCTTGGCTTGCTATAAGAAAAGCACTGGAAACCGTCCTTCCCCAGCTATGCCCCCGAGTTCTGGATTAACTTCCCAGTCCTCATCCGGACACTCAGAATGTGGCTAAGTGAACATGGGACAGGTTTGGAGAAAGGTAAAGGTGAGAACTTCAGGATCTTGGAGATCTCTTCAGATGTGGATGCTGAGACTGACTCTGTGTGAAGATAACACCAAAATTCCTGATCGTCTTGTCTGGGAATCTCCCAGAGTTGATGCCAAAGAGAATAACTTCTTTGTGAACAATAGTTTGTGTTTTGTGTAGAGCTTCATGTCACAGTACTTTTTCTCTTTAAGCGCTGTAAATAACTCATATTATTATTATCAAAATTGATAGCACTCAAATGTACTGATATCAGAAGAATGGAATCTTAATCACCCTTGCCCGATTATTTCAAATGTGTGAAGTGACTCTTCCACTCACTGACCTATTGTGGGGAAACCTAACTAGAAAATCATGGGCCCGATTCACAGAACCTACTCAAAACAAAATTCTAAACTTACTACTTTTGGTATTCACAGAAGGTAGGATTTTGTCTTAAGACAGACTTAAGACAGACTTAAGACAGACTTAAGTTAGGATTTTGTCTTAAGTCTGTCTTAAGTCTGTCTTAAGACAAACTTAAGACAAAATCCTAACTTCTGTGAATACCAAAAGTAGTAAGTTTAGGATTTCGTCTTAAGTTAGTTCTGTGAATTGGGCTCATTGAGTTTTGTCTCCATAAGGATTACCAACTGGGCATCCACTAGGCACCGTTGTTGGGATGTCATAACGTGAAACCTTTAAGAGAGTAATTGAAAAGTATCTGTTGTTGTACCCAAAAAGAAATGTTACCATCAACATTAAAACAGACTCTCAAAATTAGGGGTGTAGATGAGTTAATTACACCATTCATATTTAGGTGCACGTGTGTACACATGGGCTCTCTCTTCAAGGAGTTCATGTTGTTTTCCTTTCCTATGATGTCAGCATGCCATACTGTGTGTCTTACCCCTAATTCCTACCCCGACTCCTAGTGGAATAATGGCCATGGGCAGGACAGAGCCCTCTATCACCTGTTCTGTGAAGACAACTGTCCAGTGGCCTCTGCTGGTGGAACTCTAAACCTGCTAGCACACATGGCTGGATTAGTACACCAAAATTATGTGTCAGTCCTTCGTAGTCACCCAGGCTATGATTTTGTTGCCATTTAGGAATTAGACTGTATTATAGCTTACTGAAGTACCTTATGTTGCATGCTCTGCAGGAAAAACATTAACTCTTACACTGTATGCTCTGCAGCCAGTTTCATTTTATAAAATGATTTCCCCCTAAGAACGTTAAGGTTGCTCCCTGAGTTCTCCATATCTCACAGATATTCATTGGCCTTGGGCAGAATGGAAATAACTGGGGTCCCCTGAAAAGTCGGGGTACCCCGGCACCACAGTTGCTGCAGGGGCCTAAGTTACACACCTGTCTGCAGCAAGAACATTAACTGTTATACTATATGCTTTCCAACAAGAATGTCAACTCTTATACTGTTTGATCTGCAGCAAGAACACTAACTCATATACTGAATGGTCTGCATAAAGAACGTTAACTCTTATACTGTATGTTCTGCAAAAAGAATGTTAAGTCATACTTTATGCTCTGTGGCAAAATGTTGACTTTAACTTTGTGCTCTGGAGCAAGAATTTTAAGTTGTATACTGTATGCTCAACACACTTAACTCCTATATTGTATGCTCTGTAGCAAGAACGTTAACTCTATATCCTTTATGCTCTGTAGCAAGAATGTTGACTCATACTGTATGCTCTGCAGCAAGAACGTTAACTCTATATCCTTTATGCTCTGTAGCAAGAACGTTAACTCTATATCCTTTATGCTCTGTAGCAAGAACGTTAACTCTTATCCTTTATGCTCTGTAGCAAGAACGTTAACTCTATATCCTTTATGCTCTGTAGCAAGAACGTTAACTCTTATCCTTTATGCTCTGCAGCAAGAACGTTAACTCTTATCCTTTATGCTCTGCAGCAAGAACGTTAACTCTTATCCTTTATGCTCTGTAGCAAGAACGTTAACTCTATATCCTTTATGCTCTGCAGCAAGAACGTTAACTCTTATCCTTTATGCTCTGTAGCAAGAACGTTAACTCTATATCCTTTATGCTCTGTAGCAAGAACGTTAACTCTTATCCTTTATGCTCTGCAGCAAGAACGTTAACTCTTATCCTTTATGCTCTGTAGCAAGAACGTTAACTCTTATCCTTTATGCTCTGTAGCAAGAACGTTAACTCTTATCCTTTATGCTCTGTAGCAAGAACGTTAACTCTTATCCTTTATGCTCTGTAGCAAGAACGTTAACTCTATATCCTTTATGCTCTGTAGCAAGAACGTTAACTCTATATCCTTTATGCTCTGTAGCAAGAACGTTAACTCTATATCCTTTATGCTCTGTAGCAAGAACGTTAACTCTTATCCTTTATGCTCTGCAGCAAGAACGTTAACTCTTATCCTTTATACTCTGCAGCAAGAACGTTAACTCTTATCCTTTATGCTCTGTAGCAAGAACGTTAACTCTATATCCTTTATGCTCTGTAGCAAGAACGTTAACTCTTATCCTTTATGCTCTGCAGCAAGAACGTTAACTCTTATCCTTTATGCTCTGTAGCAAGAACGTTAACTCTATATCCTTTATGCTCTGTAGCAAGAACGTTAACTCTTATCCTTTATGTTCTGTAGCAAGAACGTTAACTCTTATCCTTTATGCTCTGTAGCAAGAACGTTAACTCTTATCCTTTATGCTCTGTAGCAAGAACGTTAACTCTATATCCTTTATGCTCTGTAGCAAGAACGTTAACTCTTATCCTTTATGCTCTGTAGCAAGAACGTTAAGTCTTATCCTTTATGCTCTGCAGCAAGAACGTTAACTCTATATCCTTTATGCTCTGTAGCAAGAACGTTAACTCTTATCCTTTATGCTCTGTAGCAAGAACGTTAAGTCTTATCCTTTATGCTCTGCAGCAAGAACGTTAACTCTTATCCTTTATGCTCTGCAGCAAGAACGTTAACTCTTATCCTTTATGCTCTGCAGCAAGAACGTTAAGTCTTATCCTTTATGCTCTGCAGCAAGAACGTTAACTCTTATCCTTTATGCTCTGTAGCAAGAACGTTAACTCTTATACTGTATGCTCTGCAGCAAGAACGTTAACTCTTATACTGTATGCTCTGTAGCAAGAACGTTAACTCTTATCCTTTATGCTCTGTAGCAAGAACGTTAACTCTTATCCTTTTTCTCTGCAGCAAGAACGTTAACTCTTATGCTTTATGCTCTGCAGCAAGAACGTTAACTCTTATCCTTTATGCTCTGCAGCAAGAACGTTAAGTCTTATCCTTTATGCTCTGCAGCAAGAACGTTAACTCTTATCCTTTATGCTCTGTAGCAAGAACGTTAACTCTTATACTGTATGCTCTGCAGCAAGAACGTTAACTCTTATACTGTATGCTCTGTAGCAAGAACGTTAACTCTTATACTGTATGCTCTGCAGCAAGCATATTAACTCATATACCATATGCTCTGCAGGAACAATGTTAACTCGTACGCTGTATGCACTGTAGCAAAAACTTTAACTCTTATACTGTGTGCACTACAGCAAGAAGTTCATTCTTATACTGTATGATCTTCAGTAAGAATATTAACTCTTACACTGTATGCTCTGGAGAAAGAACGTTAACCCTTATACTGTATGGTTCGCAGCAAGCTTATTAACTCTTATACTGTTTCCAGCAAGAACTTTAGCCAATACTGTATGCTCTCCAGCAAGAAATTAACTCTTATTTTGTATGCTCTTCAGCAAGAACGTTAGCTCCCATACTGTATGCTCTGCAGCAAGAAGTTAATTTTTATTCTGTAATCTCTGCAGCAAGTAGGTAACTTGTATTCTGTATGCTCTGGAACAAGAACGTTAACTCTTATACTGTATGCTCTGGAGAAAGAATTTTAACCCTTATACTGTAGGCTCTGCAGCAAACTCATTAACTCGTATACTGTATGCTCTGCAGCAAGAACTTTAACTCATAGTGTATGCTCTTCAGCAAGACGTTAACTCTAATACTGTATGATCTCCAGCAAGAGGTTAACTCCTATGCTCTGCAGCAAGAATGTTAGCTCTTATACTGTATGCTCTGCAGCAAGAATAATTCTTTCATTTTGTACTCTGCAAAAAGGAGTTAACTCTTATTCCGCATGCTCTGCAGCAAGAAGTTAACTCTAGAAATGATTTTATGCTTCTTCAGGCTTCTTACCAGAGAGTGCAGACTGGTGTCTGCAGTAAATGCATTAACTAATAGAGCTACCCTACCAGTATTATGAGGTCACACTTGAAACAGCGAGACCTCCGTAACAAGTTCCTTTTTTTCTAAAGCAAGTTTATATGCAGTTTGTTTGAGACCTATTAGGTGAGCCAGAATATATTTACTTTGAAATACCTGGGGAATGACCAATCAGGAATAACATGCAGACTTAAGTGCCTTTGAGAAATTCTTCATTAGTAGTGGGTGGGGACTCTAACTTCCATGTGTCTTGATTTCCTATAGGAACAGTGAGTTTTTTTTTCATTTGGCAGATGGCTATGCGCACTAGGGAACCCACCCTTGAGCCGCACAAGTGCAGTCCCTGTGTCAGACATGTGTCCCACTCACCTTACCTCGAAAACTCTACCCCTCCATAATGCCCCTTCCCGTCCCAGAAGAATAAAGTGTGAGCTGTCAAGCAATGATATTGATGTTCTTCTCTCTTATGCCCTCCCACCTAACACCAACAAGACACTTCTTGATTCATGCAAGGCCCCTATGAGCTTAAGCCAAGCCATCCATGCAAACCCAAACAGGGACCCCTCCCACAAACTCAGAGTTATAAACAGTGACAACATCATGAAGACTCCGACCACCCACACACCTCTCCAATTGAAATGCGTACTACTCAATTGTAGATCAGCGAGTAAACACGCAGCTGACATCTTTGACCTCATCCATAACAATGAGTTTGACATCATCATGCTCACAGAAACTTGGCTAAAAAGCTTGTCCACCTTTATCCTTGACCTTCTAGTCCCACCTAGTCATGACATAATTCGATTAGACAGATCCAAAAAACAGGGTGGAGGTTTAGCCTGCATATATCGAAATACACTCTCGGTCTCAAATTCCGATCCTTCCGATCTGACAACCAGTGAGTACCTATGCATCAACATCTCTAGCAATCACCACCCAATATGCAAAGTACACACAATACACCACCCCACTGGAGACAATCTTTGCTTCATTGAACATTTAATGGAAATAATCTCCTCCAATGATGATTCCAAAATATTCTCTGGAGATTTCAACCATCACTGGTCTAACCCAAATGATCAAGCTGTAAACTGTCTAAAAACCTTCCTATTGGAGCACGAGCTGACACAATATTGAGAAAGTCCAACCCATAATAGGGGTGAAACGCTGGACCTCCTCATCTCCAGGGGAAAAACCATCTAAATGGATGCCATTATCCTTGTGATTGGTCTGACCATTAGTGCATCTTCTTCCTAGTTAACAAGGAGGTATCACCGAAGAGGGTCCAATCCAAGAAAACAAAACAATGGAAAAGGAAACTTAGGAAAATTAACTCTATGGATATAGCAATCCGCTGTAGAAAGGCCTTGACTCCCCACATGTCGGATGTGCATGTCCTGATAGACTTCTATAATACCACCATCGCTGGCATCCTGAAAGAAATAACCCCTCTACAACTAAAAAGTGCCTCCATCAAAATCTTCAAACCTTGGCGCAACAACAACCTGAACTCTGAAAGCGGCAACCTAAGGTCAGATGAATTAACCTGGAGATCAGTACCCTCCACTGAACATCTAATTAACCTTAGATCGGTCAGGAACACTTATTACAAACAAATCAGAACCGCAAAGGTGGACTTCTTCCCAACACAAGTCAATTATGCCAAAAACCACCCCAAGAAACTGTTTGAAATTGTTAAACAACAATTGAGCAAGACACCCAGCAGCTCTGACCTTGATGAAGGTCTTCCATCTTGCGACGAGTTGGCTGCCTTCTTCACCAAGAAAACGACGAGCATCAGTATCGACCTGGAAGTACTGAAGGATTTTCTCCCATCAGCAGGGAGGGCTGATGCTGCTCACCAGGAGAGGCCCAGCCTTCCAATACTGGCACCAAAAACGATGCCTCTTGTTTCTCCTTTACTACACTCTGCGGGTTATCAACCTCACCGACCAACCATTTCACTGACCCTTAACCACCATCCATCTTCAAAGACATCTAGGATTCCATCCTTCCCCTTTGGACAAAAATTATCAATGCCTCGCTATCACAAGGCATGATCCCCAACTACTTAAAAGTAGTGCAGATCTCCCTCTTTCTAAAAACCCTAATGCAGGTAGAGCTGATCGCAATAACTTCTGGCCCATCTCCACCATCCTCATGCTGGCTAAACTGCTCGAAATATGCGTGAAGATGCAACTTTGTGTACGCATGGAATATTTCCAACTTCTGGACCAACATCACTCTGGATTTCAAAGAGGCCACAGAACGGAATCTGCTCCCACTCACATTATGAATGACATCTTGATAATGCTAGACTACAACGAAGCAGGCCTCCTGATTTTCCGTTTCCTTTCTTCAGCCTTTGAAACTGTTGACTACGACAATCTCTTATCCAGCCTTGAACACAGGATGGGCTTTTAAGGGCCGGTATTGCAATGGTTACTTCCTTCCTCCATAATAGATCACAAAAATTCAAGATAAAGCAATCCCTATCCCGGCCCTCCTCTGTCTCTATGGCGTTGCACAGGGGTCAGCACTATCACCAATACTCTTCAATTTATTCCTAGAACCTTTGGCAAATGCTCTGAATGCTGCGAACATCCTCTTCCAGATGTATGCGGATGACACTCAACTTTATCTGAAAATCCCCTCCCTGAAGACTTTGTCTCACTCAACTCTACCCTTTTGGATACTCAAAACTGGCTAACTGACAAAAACTTCAAGCTCAAAAATCTCCAAAACAGAATTCCTTCTCATTGCTCCACCTAATCACCCCCCCAAGATCGACCGCTGGCTGAAACATCTTACGGCTTTCAACTGCACTCCCCGAAAATTCAACTCTGCAAAATCCCTCAGAATCACACTTTATAAGCACCTGAGCATGCAGAATCATATTAGCAATTTAGGCAAGGGGGTTAAACACCATACGAACACACTAAGGAATCTAAAACCTTTCTTTTCACAAGAGGACTTCAAGATGGCGGCGCAAGCTCTGGTGTTGCCTAGTATGGGCTATGGTAGTTCCAAGCTTTGTGGACTTCCCAAATACAGCTTGGCCCCACTAAAAGCATCCATTAATGGATGGGTTCCACAGCGGTATTCGTACAAGCACCTTGAGACCCTTGCGGGTGAGTGGTGCGCTATACAAGTATCAATTTACATTTACATTTAATGCAGCAGCTAGACTGCTCATTTATTTAAAAAGAAACAAGCACATCTCCTCAGCCCTCAAATCCCTAAACTGGCTGCCATGTGAGGCAAGAATCAACTAAAGATAGCCTGCATGACTCACAAAGCCCTACATCCCAAGACTCCCACATATCTGGCTCAAAAGCTAGAACTATCGGGAGGTTGCAGACAGTCAAGAAGTGCAAGTTCATGGCTCTTAAAACCCCTGATCTTCCACAAAACCAGAATGAGTCACAGAGCCTACTTAGGTGTTGCCACAAAGATCTGAAGCTCTCTTCCTGCGGAAGTCCGACGAATTTCGTCCACGACTACCTTCAAAAAGGAGGTAAAAAAATCCTAAAGGCTAAGTTCCTGCCCGAAAACAGCTCAGGCCTACTGCTCGTTGAATGGCACCTGTTTGTCCATGAGATTGCTGGAGACCTTTAAATCCCAGTATTCGCCTGCCATGCTCATTTATGTGACGAAGATTATCGAATACTCATCTCCATGGTCTGTATCCCACATACCTTAACTATGTTGCATGACTATCTAATTGTATTATGTATACTCTTATAATACCTATCCAAATTGTAAAGCGCTCTGATACCCACCTGGGCCAAGTTAGGGCTTTAGAAAACTTTCCAAAGAAATAAATACATTTGTAACATAGGGCCATTTTCAGTTGTGACATAGAGCCTAATTTGAATATGAGTGGATGGATACTTCATCACAAAAGTGGCTGAAGTTCGGTCCACATTATTACAATTGCGTTATGTCCTAAAGCACTTGAAATAAGGCAGACAAAATATCCGTCACGTTTGTGACAGAGTACCTGTTTGCCAAACAATAATTCGGACCCTATTGTCGATTTCCTCTCCCCTTTCAACAATTTGGAAACAAATAATATTTTCTGCCAAATTTTTCATTGTTAAGCATTTTTAAGAAAAAGCTTTATACAGTTTCTACTTACATCACCACATTATTCGAGTGCATGGCTAAGGGTTTAGTAGTTAGAGCTAAGATTTCCTATTTAGACATCTGACGCAGAGTGTGACAGCTCAGTGAATTAATTAACTATTTGCCATTACTCTGTGTCAGAGGCATTTCCATTGAGACAACATCCTCCAAGTACACCAGCAGAAACCCAGTCTCTTGCACAAGTGGCTTGAATACATTGGGAGGAGGCGCATTCTGATGTCTGCTTAAAGGTACACACTACAGTATAAAAAAAAGTAGGAGGTAGAAATCCATCTTGCATTAAGCATCTAACTATAGTCCTTGTGATTCACAGATGTTCGACCGGGTGCATTCACGAGTCCAGAGTTGGCTCGCTTTCAAGATTTCACTATAGCCACCACGGAAGAGAATCAAAGCATCTTATTGTCTTTCCTAATCCCAACCCACTTCCCCATGGGATCTGTTGCCAGTACAGTGCCACATTCTGTCATCAAGGGCAGACCCAAGGAGGAATTCAGGGACCTAGCATTGCCCCATCGGAACCACCTAGGATTCAGGTGAGTGGCTTTCAACAGAGAAGACCAGCCACAACATTGAGTGTTAATGTGGTGTCTTCACATGAGAATAAATGCACAGGAGCATATATATTGAGCTAAGGAGATACTTTAATTAAACCTCAGCCACAGGAGAAATCTTCAACTGACAGCTGGAACTCTCATGTATTCCAGAATACAAGCATGAGAGGTTCCAGCACATTAGAGGTACAGGCATGAATATACATAAGCAATATCACACATCTCCCTCCCAAAGGAAAGTAAAAACAACAAGTTATAACAGGGATAAAGTTTCAAATACACAAAAATAAAGAGAACAAAACTATAATGAATAATCTCTTAAATAAGAGGGGAGTCTACGTACTCTTTGACTTCTAGGAGAAGAAGAAGACGAATTTAAACCATCAGCAAAATTAGAAGTTGAAAGATGCAAACCTTGTCTTCCATATGAGAAATCACGCACAGGAATTCTTGACTTAACCACAACCACTCTACTCCTATTCCAAATTCTTCCATCCTCTGTTTTGATAGCATTCTTGAATACTTTCACTACAGCCCTCACGTCAGTGTATTTTGACCAGGATCTGCAACCAATTGGAGCTTTGATACGAACAAGATCACCAACCAAGATCTTTTGTACATTCACACAATTTCTTTGATCAAAATAAGTCTTCCTTTCATCCTGTTTCCTTTCTTCCTTCTTACGACACTCACCAACTCCATTATCAATCAAACCCTTGTTGATATCCATCCAACCAGGACACAACCAAGTGTTGGGAGCCCTCCCTTTAAACAAAACAAACGGGGATCTTCCAGTAGTCGAATGGGGAGCAAAACGATAGGCACTTATTCTTTCTTGAAGGACAGATTTCCAATTTAGACCAGAGGATCTTGCTAACTGTATAGCCTCTTTCAATGTTTTATTAACCCTCTCTACTGCACCGTTAGTTTCAGGATGATATAATGAACACTTTTTATGTAAAATACCAGATTTCTTCATGTATTCTTCAAAAACTCTTGAGCAAAATTGTGGCCCATTATCTGAAAGAAGACTATTAGGAAAGCTCTCTTTTCTAAAAATAGTATCAAGGAACTTAATCACTTCCTCTGAAGTAATATCTCTCACAGCACTCACCTCAATCCACCTAGAGTACAAATCCATCAGAACCAAAAGATAAGGTGTATCACTTACACCTGACAAGGACCAACTATATCTATTGCTAATTAATCCCAAGGATGACTTGGTAGAGATCTCTTAACCATGGGCATCTGCTTTGTCTTAAGTATCTTATCACCAGCACAGCACTCTGGACAATCTCTCACAAGTCTTTCAATTTCCAGATCCATCCCTGGCCACCAAAATTGCATGCGTAATATTTCTTTAGTTTTCACAATACCAAGATGTCCAGAGTGAGCATGGGACAAACGTTTCTTCCTAATACCCAGAGGTGGTACCATTTTTTTACCCCGAGTTAAAAATCCAGAATTTATAGAAAGTTCATCAGAAACTAATGTCCAGGGTTTCTCTAACCGTGAGTTATTACTCAAAGAAAGCATCACCCTTTTTATTTCTTCATCCTTCTCAAGTTCATCTCTCCATTCTTTCTCTTCAATCGCTCCTTCTGTTATTTCACATACATTTATAGAATCATCAGAAAAACCACAAACATCTTCTTCATCAAAATTTTCTTTTCCTACCATTCTCGAGAGACAATCAGCAGATTTGTTTGACACTCCTAGAATATAATCATCAGAGAAGTCAAACTCTTGTAAAGAAACAATTCATTTCCTAATTCTTGAGGAAATCACATCCAATCCCTTCTTATCAAAAACCTCTTTCAAAGGCTTATGATCTGAGAGAACAAGTAACTTTGTCCCCCAAATTAAATTCTTCAATTTTCTCCGAGCCCAATAGATTGCAAGAGACTCTTTCTCTATAACAGAATAGTTTAATTCTGAATCTCTTAGACACCTTGAAGAACAACAAATTAAATAATCTTTTCCATTTCTTTTTTGTACCAAGACAGCACCAAGACCTTTTTCACTCGCATCAGTGAACAATATAGTAGGTAACCCTGGCACGAATGCCTGAAGAGAAGGAGCCTTATTCAATTCAGATTTTATACCATCAAATTCTCTCTTACATTCATCTGACCACACATACTCTACATTCCTTGATGTTAACTTTCTCAAAGACTGGGTTTTGTCCGCAAAATTACAAATAAATTTACCATAAAACTCCACCATGCCAAGAAAGGAAATTAGTTCTTCCTTATTCTCAGGCTGTTTTACCTTGTTGATGGTGTCCACCAATTCCTTCTTTGGAAAAATACCTTGATCAGTTATTCTATGGCCCAAGTAATTTACTTCCTTCACGCCAAATTTACACTTATTTTTTTAAGTGTCATACCTGCATCCTCCAAACGTTTGAGTACTGCACAAACACGATTATAATGTTCATTCATACTATTTCCATAAATAAGTAAATCATCTTGATAGCATCTCACACCAGGTAACCCTCTTAAAATCCTTGCCATAATTCTTTGGAAGACTGAAGCTGCAGACACAAGGCCAAACGGCATTCTCTTATATCTGTAGGTGCCCATAGGGGTGATAAATGCTGTCAAGTCCTGGGAATGATCATCTAATGCAACCTGATGGTAGGCTGAAGCAAGATCTAATGTGGTGAAAAACCTAGCTCCTTCCAACGTGCTCACCATCTCATCAATATTTGGAAGAGGAAACCTGTCAACAACCACTTCCTTATTTAATGCTCTGAGATCAACGCAGAGTCTTATTTCTCCAGTAGGTTTCTTAACTATACCTACAGGAGCCAACCATTCAGTAGCTTCTACCTATTCAATCACATCATTTTTCAATAACTTATCTATCTCTTCTTTCACTTTCTCTTGTTTAAGCATGAGCGGATTTTGCGGATTGGCAATCCGCGAATTTGCCAAAATCCGCAAAATCCGCGAATCCGCGCGGATTTTTTTTTTTTATGTTCGCACGGGTTTCTGCAAGTTTGCGAGGGTTTTGTACAATTTCGCAAATTGCGAAATTGTACAAAACGCGTGCGAACTTGCAGCAACCCGTGCGAACACAATTATATGAAGAGAAAGAAGCTCCTGGTCAAAGGAACAGCACGGGGATTGCGCTCATGAAAGTCAAGGATGCAAAGGCCTCTACCCAGGATCACAGCTGATTTTCCACAGTAGATTTGGGAAGAGGCACACCTGTCCAGCCTCGAAGACGCTCATGATTGTTTTTGGGCTAATGAATGAGTCACTGATTTTGAGCATCAACTAGTTCGAATGACCATGCAAAGGCCGCCCTCTACCCAGCATCACAGCTGATTTTCCACGGTAGATTTGGGAAGAGGCACACCTGTCCAGCCTCGAAGACGCTCATGATTGTTTTTGGGCTAATGAATGAGTCACTGAATTTGAGCATCAACTAGTTTGAGTGACCATGTGTGTGTTACTATGCAATCACCCTGAAGGGCGCAGGGGTCCCTTGAGTGACCTGTGTAAGGCTGTAACTATTTTACAATGGCGCCAGCAAGCTGCCAGCGCCGTTGTAAAATAGTTACAAAGTTAGCTTGCACAGGAAGCACCTGCTTCGTTTTATCTAGTGGTTCCTGTGCAAGCTAACTTTGTAACTATTTTACAACGGCGCTGGCAGCTTGCTGGTGCCATTGTAAAATAGTTGCATGAGTGGGGGTTCAACTTTTGAACCCGTTACGTTCGCGGATTTTTTTTTGCGGATTTTGCGGGAAATCCGCAAAATTCGCGGATTTCCCAAAAATCCGCGAGCGTAACGGATTTCCCGCTCATGCTTACTCTTGTTCCATCAAAGGTATTCTTCTCACTTTTGCTACTATGGGTGTTGCACTCTCTCTTAATCTGATGTGATGTTTGTAACCTTTCAAGCAGACCAAACCTTCTCTGAATACCTTAGGAAACTTGTTGGCTAAATCTTCACACAACTTATTTCCTATTTCATTCATGTCAACCGTGTCTATTTGTTGAATCTGTACTTGGGGATTAGCATTGGGATTCAAAGTTACCCCAAGTTGACCCTGATGTACCCAACCTAATAGTGTATCCCCCTTCTTTGCAACATATATTTTGCCCACAATTATCCTGCTCCCTAGTTCTATCTCAGCCATAAAACAACCAACCATTTTATTCGGTTTATCTGAATACCCAAGAGGTCTTACATCTGATTTCATCATCCTTACTTTTCCTGCAAAATGTGTGTTAAATAGCTCTTCATCAATTAATGTAATGCGAGAACATGAATCAAATTTGAAGTTAATCATCACATTTCCTACTTTTACATCATGTTTTGGATGATCAGACACGTCACTTTTTATTTCAAAGGTAATAGTTCTAACTTGTGGTTGTGACTGACTCCAACGTTTCCTTGTCATTTCCAGTCTAAATACTTTTGTTCTACAAAACTTTCCATAATGACCTTTCTTACCACAAACATTACATGAAATTCTTAAAGCTGGACAAATTGGAGAGTTGGCCAAATGACCCATTTGTCCACATTTAAAACATGTAAATTTGTTACTCTGCCCCATAAAATTGTTTTGAGTCACTGAATTTGATCCCAAATTTTCTTTTCCTGAACCACTTTGTGTTTCATTTTTCTCAAATTTCTTAACTTGACAAACAACTTCTTCAATTTTTGTTTCTTCTTTCTTTTCAACTATAGATCCTTTCTCTTTTTCTTTTTTTAACTCTCCAACACACTTCGTCATATGTTCGACCTGTTTTGCTATAGCCAAAGCCTCCTCATGAGGTGGTTCATCTTTTAGCCAAAGTTCCTTTCTTATTTCATCATGTGCACACCTAAGTACGAAATGATCTCTAATCCTTTCATCAAGAGTCAATCCAAAGTTACAAGAGGACGCTAACTTTCTTAGTGATGACACATATTCTTCCACAGTCTCATCTCTTTTCTGTTCTCTTAAGCCAAAATGATAACGCTCCATAATAGTACTGACTCTCGGGAGATAATGTTTGTCCAGTTGAGCAATTGCAATTTCATATTCATTTAGATTACGTTGCTCTCCAGGAGATAAATCAGGAAGATGTTCTAACACATCCTGTCCTTCCCCTCCTAAACAATGAAGAAGAAGAGCAAGCTTCCTTTCCGCACTCAAGTTAGTTCCGCATACCCTCGCATAGTTGGCAAAAATCTTTTTCCATTTTTTCCATTTTATGTTTGGTTCTCCTGGAGTATTCAAAAAGAAAGCAGGCTGGGTTACGTTCTGCATTTTGATTTCTTACTTCCTTTAAAATATTTTATTCCTCTTCCTTTAAAAATGAAAATAAAATTTTGCACAATAAATTCTCTTTTAACTCTTTTCCTTCTTTATTACAAAGAATAAATCGTTTCCCTTTGTGTTATATTAGATAAAGATTGTAATTCGTAAATTCCATTTATTTCTGTAGAGTAGAATGTATTATTCCCTTTGTTTTGTTGTGATGTAATTCCTTCTTTATTTTCGTTTATGATGTAAATCAGAATGTTCAGGTTGAGCAGAAGAACTTTCAAGAATTCCTCTTCTTCAAAGCGTTCTTTTACTCTGAGCGCATTTCAATTCCAGCTGATTGTTACTTAAAGAATGTTGAAGACAATGCCAGGCTTGCGCAGGGAGAACGCGTTCACTTGCTAGAAGGTCACGCTTCTTTACTAATCACGCGTCTTCTTCTCATGTGTGCGCAAGCTAAGCCTCAGCGCGAGAGGTGAAACGTCACGTCTCTTCTCGAGACAGAGCGCGAGAGGCACACGTTATTTCACTCGATGTTTCCTGCTCCCATATTTTAAGTTTATAATTATATTTCTATCCAATCCGCCCACCTTACTCCTCACCGTATGTTTTCTTATGTTTATACAGCCGCTGGGAAGACGCCGCTTCCTTTCTCAGTCTTTAATTTTTTCTCTGCCGCTGGAGGAGTAGACGAGTCATTTTTTCTTGTCTTCCTGTGTTGAGGTGAAGTCCTGGGTTCACCCGATCGTCGCCAAAATAATGTGGTGTCTTCACATGAGAATAAATGCACAGGAGCATATATATTGAGCTAAGGAGATACTTTAATTAAACCTCAGCCACAGGAGAAATCTTCAACTGACAGCTGGAACTCTCATGTATTCCAGAATACAAGCATGAGAGGTTCCAGCACATTAAAGGTACAGGCATGAATATACATAAGCAATATCACAGTTCCCTCTTTGCGACGTCATGTCAGACCTAGATTAGGTTTTTGTATGTGCTTTAAAGAGGAACCAAATAGTAAGCAATAAAAACAATTGAAGACGTCTTTTGGTGAATAATGTCACAAGAAATGTCAAATTCCAAGCTGACTTCATCAAACAAAGGAACATTCTGGAATACCTATTATAGCCTTATAGCCCGCCTGTAGAGGGCTATACCGGCTATTAAAGGCCTTTCCTCTGTTCAGGCCTTTAACAAGGGAGAGGGACTTTAATAGCCGGTATAGCCCAGCTACAAAGTGCTATAAGGCTATTAGAACATTCTGCCACTAGAGGGCAGAATGTTCTAAGAAAAAAGAACAAAGCCTTATGGGAGCGTGAGGGGATTGGAATCCCCTCAGGCTCCCAGAAGCCTTTGTTCACAGCCAGAGCTGTGAACAAAGAAGCATTGGAATGTTGGAGCTCCAGGCTCACAATAAATGTCAAATTCCAAGCTGACTTCATCAAACAAAGGAACATTCTGGAATGCCTATTATAGCCTTATAGCCCGCCTGTAGAGGGCTATACCGGCTATTAAAGGCCCTCTCTTCTGTTCAGGCCTTTAACAAGGGAGAGGGACTTTAATAGCCGGTATAGCCCAGCTACGAAGAGCTATAAGGCTATTAGAACATTCTGCCACTAGAGGGCAGAATGTTCTAAGAAAAAATAACAAAGCCTTATGGGAGCGTGAGGAGATTGGAATCCCCTCAGGCTCCCAGAAGCCTTTGTTCACAGTCAGAGCTGTGAACACAGAAGCATTGGAATGTTAGAGCGCCAGGCTTATACCAGCCATTATAAGCCCAGAGCACTCCATTGTTTTCAATGGAGCTCCCAACATTCCAATGTTCTAATGTCGCTTATTGTTAGTGATACATGACTGGGCAAGATAACTGCTTTTTTTATATACATTTTAAATATTTTCTATTGGCGAGATGCACATTTTTCTCATAATTGCGGATGGCAGTGGCATTTGGACCACCTGATGCCCCGTAGCTTTTCCCTGTCACTTTCACTTCAAAGCTCGAGGGCTCGAGGCTCTCCATTTCAAAATGGGGGAGCTTCCGACCATGGTAAATCCATAGTACAAAAGCAGGCCACCACCTTTGATGCATTAGGAAGCCCTCAGGATGCATATCTGTCCATGCCAGGTCTGAAATGAGGGGTGTGGAGGACCCTGACAGGCTGACAAGGAAAATGGCCAATGGCCCACAAATGCAGGAAAAAACCTAGAGCACATCAGGGCTATTATTTGTTTTCTTCTCTGAAACAATTCTCATTTCTGTTCATTTCAGAGGAAAAAAAAATCATTCTGAATTAACCACAACAATGTGGTGGGCTGGCCTGCATTCACCCCACGGTTGGACGCACTTTTGACAAAGAGACCCCCAAAACAGGTCTCTTTGAATTCAAATGGGGTTCCTCTGTCAGGCATGGAGGTGAGGATCCTTGCAACCGAGCTACCCTGGCATGCTACCCTATCACAGTGAAATGAGAGTCTAAGTCCTTCTGCAAGCAAAACCTCTCATTTGAGATTGAGTTCATTGTTTGTATTTACTGTGTCTGAGTTTCAAATCCTAACACCACCGACTCAGATAAAGCCTGGGCTGTTCATCGGAGCCGCTCTTTAGAACTTAGTACACCTTCCAGCCGCTATTGGACTGATCCAGGCACATGCATCATTCTATGAATTTGCGATTCCTTATTTGGGAATTTTTAAGGAATCACAAATAAGGAATCGCAAAATGCGATGCATCCAAGAAATAGCAAAAAATTAAAGAATCGCTAAAAATCGCAGAATTATTTGCGTTTTCTGGCTTTTGCGATTTCGCAATTTGCGATTTCGCAATTAGCGAAATTGCAATTTCCCGAGTTGCACATTGATGCATCTTGATGACATCAGAACCAGGAAGTGAGCACCCCAAGCCTCATTTTCAGTGTAGAGGCTCAGGGAGAGGAGTGAGCTGGCTCTGGGAGCAGAACAGGAGTGGGAGAGAGAGATTGCAAACACCTGGAAACCAACTGAAAATGGAAGCTGCACAAATAGCAGAGGACAGCCAAACAGGCAGGAAAAGAAAAGTAAAATTTTCAGAGAAAGAAATTGAAACACTCATTGAGGGAGCAGTCCACAGCCATGATAAGCTGTTTGGCAAAGCTTCATTGAAAGTACCAGAGCAGGAGAAACGGAAAATATGGATCCGGATCCAGAACAGAGCAAATGCAATTGGGGTGACACACCGCACCAATGAAGAGCTAAAAAAGTGATGGTATGATCTGCGCAGTCGGGCTAAGGTGCGCATTGCAGACCGGCTGAAGAAGGCAAATAAAACAGGAGGGGGAAGACCAACAGACACTGGAAACACTCCCCTGGAGGACTTGGTGGAATCCACAATCCAGCCTGAAGCTGTTGTTGGTGTGACTCAGCTGGACACCTCAGGAACTGCACACACATCTGAAGGTAAGAGGAATGTATGTTGCCATTTGTCCCAATTACTTAAGTCACAACCTGAGCTCTGTACAGCATAAGTGGACACTGTAAAGCATTAACTACATTTGTTATCAAAAGGAGAAGTGTATTATGGGAGATGTAGGCAAGGCAAGCAGTGACAATGACTACCACACAAATACAAATAGTGTAGCTGATATTTAAATAAATGACAAATGTATTAATTGTCAACTGTGACATGCCCTCACAAGCATGAATTAATGCTGTTTTGCACTGTTTAACCTCACAGATGCAGAACGTGTTGCGGCTGGGGATAGTGAGGTCCAGGAACTGCAGCACTCCAGTGAATCTGAACACAAGGAAACACCAGCTCTGCCAACCAAACAGTCATGTGTACCAAATTCCCGTAGGGCACCTGTCCCAACACTGGTTCCCATGGCGTCAGATGATGAGGCCAATGCAACACCTGAGGTCAGCCTTCGCTAAAGTACCACCATCACAACTCCACCAACACAGATCCACAGAGGCAATCCCAGAGTGCGACGGAGAAGACCTAGAGCACGCAGAACACAGCAGGCGGAGCAGACAACTGAGGTCCGGGGGGGGCCTGGAGGGACAGAAGCTTCGTACACATTGCCTGCAAAGCAAGAACACATGATTAGTAAATATGGAAATTGCAAAAATGGCAGATAAAATAGCAGTACTGTCCAGTAGTGTGCAGGAACTGACCAGGGTCATGCAGGAGGGACATGCATCTCAAAATAGACAGTGTGAGAAGTTGGCCTGGTATATGATGCTCAATAGTTCTAGTGATCACCTTGTACCATGCCAAGCAACTCTTATGATGATCGGTTGTAAGTCAACCTTATAGACCAGCTATCCTAGTAGCGTGGACAAAGCAGTCTTAGGCTAAACTCTGTATAGGCATGTGAAGCCAGCTGTTTTACCATACACAATCCCCTTGAATAGCAGATGAAAGGACAACACACAGATATATATTGAAAATATATATATTTATTTACTACAAATATCCCCTATACTCTTTATGAGCACAGAAGCAATGCGTTAAAACAAAACGCAGTTTAAATATACAAAAGTTGCACAATATGGATGAGCCCTAGGGGCCACCTAAACCATATACTAAAATAGTGGTATAAGTACCACGAATTAAAAAGGAAATAGGCCTAGGGCCTGGGGGATCGCTGGAGCTGTTCGGGACTAACAGTGAAGAAGTCGGGAAAGGCCCGCGGGACTCGGGTGCAGCGCTTAAAGCACACGCATGCACCAATGCAAAGTCAATGGTGCGCAAAAGTTACAAGGTTAGTGAAAAGGGAACCTCCCGGATGACCTAGAACCTAGCAACTTGGAACATAGACACTAGAGGTGTATTGCTACACAGGGGCACCGGAGTGCCTGG
Source organism: Lissotriton vulgaris (assembly GCF_964263255.1). Taxonomy (NCBI): domain Eukaryota; kingdom Metazoa; phylum Chordata; class Amphibia; order Caudata; family Salamandridae; genus Lissotriton; species Lissotriton vulgaris. The sequence continues at coordinate 66,409,665 of NC_141687.1, forward strand.
TTTACCTCACCCACAGAAAGCGGATGCATATGTCCCAAAGTATATCGGGTTTCGTCGTGCTGGTCTATGGAGCCTGTAGATGAAGATGCTGGAGGCGAATCGTCGTGGAGAGTTCCGGTGGATCCAAGGGTGGATCTGAAGAGTAGAAGACCTGAAAGCAGAGGGGACAATGTTCAAAGTCACTAGCCAGTGACTACCGTGGAACCAGAATGGAACCAGGCGATGTCGGGTGAAAACAGGCGAAGAAGTAAAGATTGTCTCTGCAGCCACGTGGACACGAAGAGGTCGAGGACGTCCAGGCGTAGGTCACTAGCTATGCCACGAAGGCTCTAGGTGATGGCGGTGTGCTTCTTGATTGGAGCAAACAGGCCTTCGCTAATGCAAGCCACGCAGGAATCGATGCAAGCTTCTCACTCGGACCAGCAAGGTCAGAGCGGGTGCTCCTTTTCAGGGGAGCGAGGGACAGTCTGGAGCAACCAGACCAGCGGTGTTGTTTGTAGGTTTCATCGCCAAGATGGCCGCTAGCCACGTGGCAAGTGGCCGGGATGGCGCATCGAGGCGCAAAGTGCAAAAGGGCCCCACGCAGATTGTGGAGATGCTGGGGGGCTGATCTTCGGTGCAAATGCTGCTCGGTGGTGGGGCTTCTCAAACCCCAAAGCACAGTGTCGAGGGTGCCTCGGGTGCTGCGCAGTCAGCTTCTCGGGGGTCTTTCAAGAGGTCCGGTCCCACGTCTCTCGGTGCCTCCACGGGTCTCTTCCTTTTAGGGACTGTGGATCGGGCTCTGAGATGTCTGGGAATCAGAGTCTTGTTGGGCTCTGGGCTCGGGCTCCGGCGGGAGGCGGCGGCAAAGCAGACGTTGAGTTGCTGAATGGTGCCTGTATTCACAGGGTGGTCACTCCTTGGCCACAAGGGAGATGCTCTTCAGTCTTCTGTGCAGCAGAATGTCGAAGTCCAGTTTTCTTCTTAGTTTCAAGTCGAGTTCAGGATGATCTGAAGTCTTGGGACACAGCTCCTACTCTTATTCTCAATCTGGGGCCGGATCACCTGCTAGGTTCCTCCTCTGGGTGGGACCAAGAAGGGGGCGGTTAGACCCCCTTTCCTTTGTCCATCTCCGTGCCAGGACTGGGGCTGGAAAGCCCCAGCACCGGTTTGGACTGGCTTATGCACGGGGACACCTTGTGTGCCCAGGCATGTCTCATTCTATTCAGCCCTGTCCTACCCAATACACAAAATCGTGTCTGGGGTGGTGCTCGCACCTCCCAAGGCAGGAAACCCTTGGTCCAAGCCTCCCTCGCTGGAAGGACTCCCAGCAGCAGGAGGTCAGACTTGTGTCTGTGGTGGCAGCATCCATTTTGTGATGCTGAGGCTCGAGTTTAACCGGGGTTCAGGTTATGTACATGTTGTGTCCCTCTAGAAGGGTGGAATGCTAGCCCCGTCGCCAGAATTGGCGAGGGGGTAGTATCCCAATTCGTATGAAACCTTACTCGACATGTTTTGATAAAGCCAAACCAAAGTTAGCAAATATCCGCGAGGATTATATTGCACTTAAGAGTATATGGTATGGCAATATCCCGGGACAGCTAAGGGAGTTGTTCCCGACAGCTGCAGACGGGCTCAGCTCGTGCCAGAGCACCATCTCACATGAAAGCAAGCACTCTGCCTCCAGGATTGTCGAGGCCATCCATAGGAGTGGCTTATAGGTTAACATGTGTCCAGATAGGTTTAGATAATGGGATACTATATCTAAGTAAGAGGTGATTACACCAACTTACCCCAGCTGAGTGATCAGCCAGTTGTGTCAAATATGGAGGCCAGGCCAGGGGTAGCACAATACATGCTGCAGCCCCTGGTAGGCCTTGGAAGCACCTATGCCCTGGGTACCTGGGGTTCACTGTTACAGGGGCCTATAAGGTGAACCAGTTCCAATTCGTAATGCACCTAGAGTGCATTGGCATCAATTTAGAGAGAGAACAGCAGGCTGTGGGTCTGATTAGCAGGTCCCCAGCCACATTAAGTCATAAACCAGTGAAGCAAAAAGCAAAAATTTGGGGTGACCATAGGATAGCAGACCCTACTCTCCTACACAACCCCCCCCCCCCCAACGCAGGGAAATTAGACTAACCTTGACCAGTTGTGTCTTCATGTTCTAAGTGGAAGTACCTGGAGAGACCATCTGCATTACCATGGTCAGTCCCTGGGCGGTGCTCCACTGTAAAGTCCATCCCCTGTAGGGAAATGGACCACCTGAGTAATTTGGGGTTTTCACCCTTCATCTGATTAAGCCATAAGAGGGGCTTATGGTCGGTCTGAATCTTGAAGTGAGTGCCAAACAAGTATGGTCTCAACTTCTTCGGGGCCCACACCACAGCAAAGGCCTCCCTCTCAATAGCTGACCAACGTTTCTCCCTGGGGGTCAGCCTTCTGCTAATAAAAGCAATGGGCTGGTTTTGACCATCTACAATAAGTTGTGAAAGCACAGCTCCCACTTCAAACTCAGAAGCATCTGTTTGGACAATGAACTCTCTTGAGTAGTCAGGACTCTTCAGGATAGGTGCAGAGCACATGGACTTCTTCAGGTCATCAAATGCCTTTTGACAGTTAACTGTCCACCTTTTTGGGAATCTTCTTGGATGTCAGATCATTAAGAGGAGTCACAATGGACCCATAGTTCTTAACAAACTTCCTGTAGTACCCAATCAGGCCCACGAAAGCTCTGACCTGAGTCTTGGTAGTTGGAGGGGACCAGTCATTTATGGTCTGGATCTTACTCTCCAGTGGTTAAACTTGGCCTCCACCTACAAGGTGGCCCAAGTACACAACCTTACTCTGCCCTATCTGGCACTTTGTGGCCTTGATAGTGAGGCCTGCCTTTTGCAGAGCCTCTAGCACTTCCTTCAGGTGGACCAGGTGAACCTCCCAGGTGGAGCTGAATACAGCAATATCATCCAGATATGTTGCGCAAAAGTCATCCAACCCAGTAAGGACTTGATTCACCAACCTTTGGAAGGTGGCAGGCGCATTTTTCAAACCAAAGGGCATCATCACAAATTGGTAATGACCTCCTGGGGTAGAAAATGCAGTTTTGGCTTTGGATTCCTCAGATAACCATATTTGCCAATAGCCAGCTGTCAGATCAAATGTGCTCAAATATTTGGCAGAAGCCAACTTGTCAATGAGCTCATCTGCCCTTGGAATAGGGTGTGCATCTGTCCTGGAGACAGCATTGAGTCCTCTATAATCCACACAGAACCTCATCTCTTTCTTGCCATCTTTGGTGTCAGGTTTGGGGACCAGAACCACTGGGCTAGCCCAGGGGTTCTCTGAAGGCTCAATGACACCTAATTCCAACATCTTTTGCACCTCAGTCTTTATACAGTCCCTGACATGGTCAAGTTGCCTGTAAATCTTGCTTTTCAAAGGAAGACTGTCACCAGTGTCCACCACATGGGTACACCAGTTAGTCTGACTGGGTGTCAATGAGAACATATGTCTGTATGACTGCAAAACCTGTCTACAGTCATGTTGCTGATGTTCAGTGAGGCTGCCATCTAAGGCCACACCATCAACTGAGCCATCTTCAGGGTTCTGAGTTAACAGGTCTGGGAGAGGGTCACTCTCTTCCTTCTGTCCCTCATCTGTAGCCATGAACAAGCCCATGTCTGCCCTGTCAACATATGCCTTCAGTCTGTTGACATGGAGCACCCTGTGGGGGCTCCTGGGAGTTCCTAGGTCCACCAAGTAGGTAACCTCTCCCTTCTTTTCAACAATAGTATGGGGTCCAGACCATTTGTCTTGGAGTGCTGCTGGGGCCACTGGCTCCAACACCAATACTTTCTGTCCAAGCTGGTACTCAGTCAAGACAGCCTTTTGGTCATGCCAAGCTTTCTGTAATTCCTGGCTGGCCTCAAGGTTTTTGGATGCCTTCTCCATATACTCAGCCATCCTGGAGCGGAGACCAAGTACATAGTCCACTATGTCTTGTTTAGGCTTTTTGAGAGGTAACTCCCATCCTTCCTTCACCAGACATAGGGGTCCTCTTACAGGGTGCCCAAACACCAATTCAAAGGGGCTGAAGCCAACCCCCTTTTGTGGGAACTCTCTGTAAGCAAAGAGAAGGCAGGGAAGAAGGATGCCCCATTTCCGCCTGAGCTTTTCAGGTAATCCTTTAATCATACCCTTTAGGGTTTTGTTAAATCTTTCAACAAGCCCATTACACTGTGGATGATAAGGAGTAGTGAACTTGTAGTTGCCACCACATTCCTTCCACACAGCTGTTAAGTATCCTGACATGAAGTTGGCATCTCTATCAGATACTACCTCCTTAGGAAACCCCACTCTGCAGAAAACTCCAAGTACGGCCCTGGCCACAACAGGAGCTGTGCCTAGATGCTGTAGGGGGATCCATTGGACCTACAATATCAATCCCCACTCTTTCAAAGGGAACCCCCACAACAGGTAGTGGTATCAGCGGGGCCTTTGTTGGGCCACCTGCTTTACCACTGGCTTGGCAGGTTACACAGGAGCGACAAAACTCCTTGGTGTCTTCAGACATGTGAGGCCAGTGAAATTGAGGGACCTGCCTGTCCCAAGTCTTATTCTGGCCTAGGTGTCCTGCTAAGGGAATATCATGGGCCAAGGTTAGAAGGAAGCCCCTAAATTGCAGAGGTATAACTAACCTCCTGGTTGTACCAGGCTTGGGGTCTCTACCCTCTGAATAAAGGAGCCCATCATCCCAATATACCTTATGGGTACCTTGAGCATTCCCAGCAGCCTCAGCAGCAGCCTGCTGTCTGAGGGGTTCAAGGGAAGGACAGGCTCACTGAGCCTGCCCCAAGTCTGCCCTAGAAGGCCCCCCTGTCCCCAGAAACTCAACCTGATCAGGTTCAAGTTCTTCAGGGACAGTTCCTTCAGGGGTCTCAATATCATCTTCCTGTGAAGGCAGATCTTCACTTGTAGGCAGGTGGGAAGGCACAGCCTTTACCCTCCTGTTCTTCTTCCTGGAAGGTGCTTGGTTGTTTGTTCCAGGATCCAAGACCTGAGGTTCAGAGAGGCACTTTTTGGCCTGTGACCTGGTCACAGCAAGGACATGTGATGATATCCCTAACATCTCCGCATGAGTCCTGTACTCAACTTCTGACCATAGAGAGCTCTCCAGGTCATTGCTCAACAAACATTCAACTGGGAGATCAGCATTAACCACAGCTCTTTTTAGGCCAGTTACCCCTCCCCAGGAGAAATTAACAATTGCCACACTATGTGTAGTAGTGACATTGCTGGCATTGGTCACCAGGTAATTATCACCTGGTATATATTGTCCAGGGTCCACAAAGCTAGGTGTCACCATAGTGACACTGACACTGTATGCTTGAGCCACTTTTGAATTAATCAAAGGTGGCTGTCTGTACTTGCCCAGATTACTGGGACTTATAGTAGGGGTCAACTCTATGTCCCCATCACAAATCAGAACAGCCTGGGTAGGGGTTCTGACTAGGCCAGAATCTCCAAGAACAAAAAATAGGGGGGAGAGGGAGGTTGAACCAAACTAGGTCGGCCTCCAGTCAGTATACGAAATACAGGAACCCACTGTGAAGGGTTCAGAGACCTAGTTGGTGTTTTATGGTTACTGCTAATTAAGTCAGTGTGTACCAAAATGTGAGAAAGAAAAATTTCTTTCTAGAGTCCCCTCACTCACCGGGGTTGCCCCACGGTGACATGCTTCATCATTGGGGCCATCCCAGTTCTCTACGAAAAGGGGCGTGCTGCGACAAGCGGACTACGCAGGAGCACTTGTTTGTAGAAATGACTATGTGTGGTGTAAAGTGTAGTGATGGTGGAGTGGGTGTGTGATTAAAAATACCGTGCTAGTGGGCCTCAACAATTTATTTTGCTCCTAGTGTGGTATAATTTAAAAAGGAGTAACACTGTGTTCTAACTTTAAAATTGAGCTAGATCAGTGTTATGGTCGACATGTTTCAAGCTCCCCCAAGCTTTTCATCAGGACCATACAGGGTCCAGCCCTGTATTTCCACTCCTATATTCTAATAAATAGGTTTTTAAAAAAATTAAATAGTAGTTGTTATGATATGCGCTGTTAATAATAAAACATGCGTTTTTCATATACATACGATTTGTATTCTACTCGTATTTCTGTAAAAGAGAAAGACATTTGATTAGTGGCAAACATCCCCCTTCAAAAAGGGGGGGATCACACATGTAGCTCACTTCATCTAGGGCGTGGGTGTGCCCTGGGCACCATACTGGTGCGTGCTGGTTTTCAAACCGGTGTGAAAGATAAAAGAACTGTGAATAAAGTGGTTTAGTGATTTCACACAGAAGACACAGAACTTAATGTGACTATCGACAAGACACACAACACATATACATAAAATAATATCATGGCAAATAGTATAATTACATATATGAGTGTTAAGTTACACTCCATGGTCTCAGGCGAGGGCAGGATCGCCTCGTGGAAACGTTGCTGTAAGGATTTCAAGATAATAGTTACATTTCTCTTTATCTCTAGTTTCCTTCACGAGAAAATTAAACCCTTTAGAAAGGTTTCGCCTAGCGGCATTATTGCGCGATGCTGTACTTACTTCCTATCGGCAAACCCGCTCGGTACTACCTGTTCAGTCCTCACCCAACCGCATACTGATGCTGGAAGGGTGTGCCGGTGTATTTAGATTCACCGCGCTTCCGGGTTGCCGGGCCTTTTTCCAAGACTAGACCGTATCGTCTATGGCGGCCATCTTGAAGGTGTGTCGATAAGGTCGACACGAGTACTTGACGAATTTATGTATAAAGTTGGTATTTGGCCGAAGTTTGGAGGGCGGAGTAATTTAGAGTGATGCTTCAGTAGTGGACTTACATACAGTATAATTTAGAACACAAATGTTTTATTTTTAAAAAAAAGAGGTTTTGTGAATTCTCGGATGGTAAATATGGGGAACAGTAGAACCCATCTACATTCGTTATGGTGTGCTTTTAGGGTCCTCTATTAGTGGACTGGTGTTTCACTTTTTTGTCAATAGATGTTTCTGCTTGCCTTTCTTTTAGTATGGTTCAAAAGAAGGGGGGCGGGGTTGTTTGGTCAGTTTCAGAAATAAGGTACTGGACCTTTTTGAAGTATTGTCGTTTCCACATGGTGGGGCTAGGGTCGAAATGCCCCCCATGGGATTTCATCATTAAGCCCCAGGGTGTCAGTGTGCAATCGGAACACCCATCTTTGTTCTCGCTCATGGAGGATTCTTTCCAGGTTGTCCTTATTCTTTACTACTTCTAGGACTACCCAAGTGAGGTCATTTGGTGTATGGTTCTGCTCAATGAAGTGGGTGGTCATTCTGGTGGTAGCTCGTTTGCACCTTAAGTTGCTTCTGTGTTCTACTATGCGGGTGCTGACCTTTCTTGTGGTCATCCCTACATAGTGTAGGTTGCATGTGCAAGTTATCAGGTACACCACTCCACTGGTGTTGCAATTGGAGAAACCTCTTAGCTCCCATCTTGTAGCATTATTGAAGGTTATAGTTTTTGTTGCGGATGTTAAATGGCAAACACTGCAATTGTTACATGGAAAATGTCCACTTGGTAGTGGTTGGGATCTTATTGTCTGATTTGTAAGTATGGGGCGGGTATGGACCAGAAAGTCTTTCAAGTTTTTGCCCCGTCTATGGCTGAACATGGGGGTAGGTATGGTTAGTCCACCACTGTTGATTATTGGCCAATGTTTTTTGATTATTTTAGACACAGTGTCTGAAACTTGATTAAACGTAGTGATACAAATTGGTCTGTTGTTCTCTGGTTGAGTTCTATCTTTTTGTTCTAATAGGGCTTCCCTATTGTTATTTGCAGCTCGTTTTTTTGCTTCCTTGATCAGTTTGTTCGGGTATTTTGTGTTTCTCAGCTTGTTGCCCAGGTCTTCTGCTTGGGTCAGGTAGTCAGTTTTTTTGCTACAATTCCTTCGTAAACGGAGGAATTGCCCGAATGGGAGGTTCTGTCTGAGGTGGCGAGGGTGAAAACTGTCAAAGGCCAAGAGACAGTTTCGTGCTGTCTTCTTGAAGTGAGTTGTTGTGACTAATTTTCCTGATTCAGCATGTATATTCAGATCTAAGAATACCAGGTCAGTCTTGCTCATTGAGCACGTGAATTTCAGGAAGGGATCCTGTTTGTTGAGCCACGTCAAGAAGGTTTGCGCTTCTTCCTCTGTACCTTGCCAGATCAACAGAATATCGTCGATATAACGTTTCCATTCCAGAATTCGGTGTCTGTGGGGATTCCTCTCATTTAGTATTTTGTTTTTCTCCAATTGATGGACATACAGTCCAGCTATGCTCGGCGCAAATGTGCTGCCCATGCTGGTCCCGTGTTGTTGTTTGTATAGTGTTGATTCGAAACGGAAAAAGTTTTCAGACAAAGCTAGTTGACAACATTCCATTACCACATGTCGTGGGGTGTGGAATTCCCACTCACTCTCGTACAGTACCTCTTCCAATATCTGTAAGGTTTCCCTGTGTGGCAAGCTGGTGTACAAACTTTCAACATCCAGACTGATTAGAATACTGGATGTTGGATCAAAAACTAGGTCTTTTAGGAGGCACAATACATCCTTCGTGTCTCGAAGGTAAGTATCAGTTTTCTGCACCAAAGGTCTGAGAAAGGCGTCCGCAAATTGCGACAGGGGTTCTAGGATTGACCCTATCCCCGAGACTATTGGTCTTCCTGGTGGATTTTCTAGTCTCTTATGAATTTTAGGGATAGTGTAGAAATATGGTATGGTGGGTTTCTTATTAGTCAGAAACTCTATTTCTTTCTTACTCAACCAATCGTTGGCTTGACACTCCTCTGTTAGGTAGGCAATCGAAATCCTTAATCGTTCTGTGGGGTCTTCATCCAGTATGGCATAATTTCTTGTGTCACCTAACAGGCGAAGGCATTCTCTTCTGTAATCGGTGGTATTCTGTAGGACAATTGCCCCGCCTTTGTCGGCTGGCTTGATGGTAATAAGGTTATTTTTTGAAAGTTCTTGTATTGCTGATTGTTCAGCCTTACTTGTATTGTGAAATACTTTGACTGTACGTGGGTCCAACTCCTGTACCTCCTTCATGACTGCTTTCTCAAAGGTCAGTATTTCCACGGGTAGGCTGTGGGCTGGTGGAACAAAATTCGATTTCTTTTGTAGTCCTGTGTCACTTTTAGATCGTTCTTCGGAGTTCTTATCTTTAAAGAAGACCTGTAGTTTGATTTTTCTCAGGAATTCTTTTAATTCACAGCAAAGTTTGAACTTGTCTGTTGTTGGGGTTGGTACAAAACCTAAACCCTTATTTAATACTTGGATCTGTGTGTCTGTCAGGGTTATGGAGGACAGATTAACCACTAGACCGAGTTGGTGCTCGTGGTGGGTTCCGGGGGTCCCTTGCTCCGTGTGTGACGTCCTGTTGTCACCACTGGTTCCGCCCATTGCACCCCTTGGTTGGGTCTGTTCTTTGCTCGTTGGGCTGGGCGGCCTCTCCCTAAAAAAGGTTTCCTCTGGTTGCCTTGATTGCCTTGGTTGTTTCCCCAGTTCTGAAAGTTTGGTTGATGGTACATAGGTGGGCCATAGAAAAAAGGTGGAGGTGGGGGACCGTAGTTGTACGGGTCCTGGTACATTGGCCACATAGGTGCTTGGTTGCCCCTGTAACCTCTTGTGTTGCCTCTTCCTCTTCTGGGTCTTCTGTTGGGGGTAGTATTGTAGTTACTTGATCCCCCTGAGCTGTCTGATCCTGCATCAGAACCATCGCTATCAGTGTTATAGCCTGGATTCCTGCTACTGGTTCTGTAGTCATCCCTGACATAAGGATACACTTTCTCATGTGAAAATATCTTCTTATCCTTGGATAGTTTGATATATTTCGAATCCTTTAGGCTAATTTCGAATTCGGACATAGTTTTATTCAGCTCATTTAGTCTCTTCGTGAGTTCTGCTGGAGTTTGGAAAGATTTCAGGCGAATCTCCATGGAATTGATCTCCTCTTTCAGGGAGTCTACTAGTCTGGTCGCTGTTTTGATGATCAGAACTAGCCAATCTCTAGTACAGTGCCAAGATATTTGTGACCAGTCTAGTTTGAATTGCTTGTCGTGCTGAAATATAAATGGTTCGTTCCTGACTATGAGGCCTCTTGGTGCAGCATTTGCTTGTAAATATTCTGCCATCATGATGCCATGTATCAACGTTTTTATCTGTGTTCTTTTCAGTTCTGTTAGTTCGTCCCAACACTGGCTTGCATCACTATTTTCTCCAGTGGGTGCCGCTGCATGCGGTAGCATGGAGGCAATAGCCCTGTCTACTTCATCTTCCGAGAATGATAGTCCTGTGTTTTGTGCCATGATGATTTTAGTGAGATTTTTAGTGTGTAATGTCCAGTCACTAGATCAACTAGGTGTGTACCTTACAGCTGACCTTTTATGTAAAAAACTCCCGCAGCCCGTGGCTGCTTACTGCAAGAACAAAAAATAGGGGGGAGAGGGAGGTTGAACCAAACTAGGTCAGCCTCCAATCAGTATACGAAATTCAGGAACCCACTGTGAAGGGTTCAGAGACCTAGTTGGTGTTTTATGGTTACTGCTAATTAAGTCAGTGTGTACCAAAATGTGAGAAAGAAAAATTTCTTTCTAGAGTCCCCTCACTCACCGGGGTTGCCCCACGGTGACATGCTTCATCATTGGGGCCATCCCAGTTCTCTACGAAAAGGGGCGTGCTGCGACAAGCGGACTACGCAGGAGCACTTGTTTGTGAAATGACTATGTGTGGTGTAAAGTGTAGTGATGGTGGAGTGGGTGTGTGATTAAAAATACCGTGCTAGTGGGCCTCAACAATTTATTTTGCTCCTAGTGTGGTACAATTTAAAAAGGGGTAACACTGTGTATTAACTTTAAAATTGAGCTAGATCAGTGTTATGGTCGACATGTTTCAAGCTCCCCCAAGCTTTTCATCAGGACCATACAGGGTCCAGCCCTGTATTTCCACTCCTATATTCTAATAAATAGGTTTTTTTAAAAATTAAATAGTAGTTGTTATGCTATACACTGTTAATAATAAAACATGCGTTTTTCATATACATACGATTTGTATTCTACTCGTATTTCTGTAAAAGAGAAAGACATTTGATTAGTGGCAAACATCCCCCTTCAAAAAGGGGGGATCACACATGTAGCTCACTTCATCTAGGGCGTGGGTGTGCCCTGGGCACCATACTGGTGCGTGCTGGTTTTCAAACTGGTGTGAAAGATAAAAGTACTGTGAATAAAGTGGTTTAGTGATTTCACACAGAAGACACAGAACTTAATGTGACTATCGACAAGACACACAACACATATACATAAAATAATATCATGGCAAATAGTATAATTACATATATGAGTGTTAAGTTACACTCCATGGTCTCAGGCGAGGGCAGGATCGCCTCGTGGAAACGTTGCTGTAAGGATTTCAAGATATTAGTTAAATTTCTCTTTATCTCTAGTTTCCTTCACAAGAAAATTAAACCCTTTAGAAAGGTTTCGCCTAGCGGCATTATTGCGCAATGCTGTACTTACTTCCTATCGGCAAACCCGCTCGGTACTACCTGTTCAGTCCTCACCCGACCGTATACTGATGCTGGAAGGGTGTGCCGGTGTATTTAGATTCACCGCGCTTCCGGGTTGCCGGGCCTTTTTCCAAGACTAGACCGTATCGTCTATGGCGGCAATCTTGAAGGTGTGTCGATAAGGTCGACACGAGTACTTGACGAATTTATGTATAAAGTTGGTATTTGGCCGAATTTTGGAGGGCGGAGTAATTTAGAGTGATGCTTCAGTAGTGGACTTACATACAGTATAATTTAGAACACAAATGTTTTATTTTTAAAAAAAGGGGTTTTGTGAATTCTCGGATGGTAAATATGGGGAACAGTAGAACCCATCTACATTCGTTATGGTGTGCTTTCAGGGTCCTCTGTTAGTGGACTGGTGTTTCACTTTTTTGTCAATAGATGTTTCTGCTTGCCTTTCTTTTAGTATGGTTCAAAAGAAGGGGGGGGGGTTGTTTGGACAGTTTCAGAAATACGGTACTGGACCTTTTTGAAGTATTGTCGTTTCCACATGGTGGCGCTAGGGTCGAAATGCCCCCCATGGGATTTCATCATTAAGCCCCAGGGTGTCAGTGTGCAATCGGAACACCCATCTTTGTTCTCGCTCATGGAGGATTCTTTCCAGGTTGTCCTTATTCTTTACTACTTCTAGGACTACCCAAGTGAGGTCATTTGGTGTATGGTTCTGCTCAATGAAGTGGGTGGTCATTCTGGTGGTAGCTCGTTTGCACCTTATGTTGCTTCTGTGTTCTACTATGCGGGTGCTGACCTTTCTTGTGGTCATCCCTACATAGTGTAGGTTGCATGTGCAAGTTATCAGGTACACCACTCCACTGGTGTTGCAATTGGAGAAACCTCTTAGCTCCCATCTTGTAGCATTATTGAAGGTCATAGTTTTCGTTGCGGATGTTAAATGGCAAACACTGCAATTGTTACATGGAAAATGTCCACTTGGTAGTGGTTGGGATCTTATTGTCTGATTTGTAAGTATGGGGCGGGTATGGACCAGAAAGTCTTTCAAGTTTTTGCCCAGTCTATGGCTGAACATGGGGGTAGGTATGGTTAGTCCACCACTGTTGATTATTGGCCAATGTTTTTTGATAATTTTAGACACAGTGTCTGAAACTTGATTAAACGTAGTGATACAAATTGGTCTGTTGTTCTCTGGTTGAGTTCTATCTTTTTGTTCTAATAGGGCTTCCCTATTGTTATTTGCAGCTCGTTTTTTTGCTTCCTTGATCAGTTTGTTCGGGTATTTTGTGTTTCTCAGCTTGTTGCCCAGGTCTTCTGCTTGGGTCAGGTAGTCAGTTTTTTTGCTACAATTCCTTCGTAAACGGAGGAATTGCCCGAATGGGAGGTTCTGTCTCAGGTGGCGAGGGTGAAAACTGTCAAAGGCCAAGAGACAGTTTTGTGCTGTCTCCTTGAAGTGAGTTGTTGTGACTAATTTTCCTGATTCAGCATGTATATTCAGATCTAAGAATACTGGGTCAGTCTTGCTCATTGAGCACGTGAATTTCAGGAAGGGATCCTGTTTGTTGAGCCACGTCAAGAAGGTTTGAGCTTCTTCCTCTGTACCTTGCCAGATCAACAGAATATCGTCGATATAACGTTTCCATTCCAGAATTCGGTGTCTGTGGGGATTCCTCTCATTTAGTATTTTGTTTTTCTCCAATTGATGGACATACAGTCCGGCTATGCTCGGCGCAAATGTGCTGCCCATGCTGGTCCCGTGTTGTTGTTTGTATAGTGTTGATTCGAAACGGAAAAAGTTTTCAGACAAAGCTAGTTGACAACATTCCATTACCACATGTCGTAGGGTGTGGAATTCCCACTCACTCTCGTACAGTACCTCTTCCAATATCTGTAAGGTTTCCCTGTGTGGCAAGCTGGTGTACAAACTTTCAACATCCAGACTGATTAGAATACTGGATGTTGGATCAAAAACTAGGTCTTTTAGGAGGCACAATACATCCTTCGTGTCTCGAAGGTAAGTATCAGTTTTCTGCACCAAAGGTCTGAGAAAGGCGTCCGCAAATTGCGACTGGGGTTCTAGGATTGACCCTATCCCCGAGACTATTGGTCTTCCTGGTGGATTTTCTAGTCTCTTATGAATTTTAGGGATAGTGTAGAAATATGGTATGGTGGGTTTCTTATTAGTCAGAAACTCTATTTCTTTCTTACTCAACCAATCGTTGGCTTGACACTCCTCTGTTAGGTAGGCAATCGAAATCCTTAATCGTTCTGTGGGGTCTTCATCCAGTATGGCATAATTTCTTGTGTCACCTAACAGGCGAAGGCATTCTCTTCTGTAATCGGTGGTATTCTGTAGGACGATTGCCCCGCCTTTGTCGGCTGGCTTGATGGTAATGAGGTTATTTTTTGAAAGTTCTTGTATTGCTGATTGTTCAGCCTTACTTGTATTGTGAAATACTTTGACTGTACGTGGGTCCAACTCCTGTACCTCCTTCATGACTGCTTTCTCAAAGGTCAGTATTTCCACGGGTAGGCTGTGGGCTGGTGGAACAAAATTCGATTTCTTTTGTAGTCCTGTGTCACTTTTAGATCGTTCTTCGGAGTTCTTATCTTTAAAGAAGACCTGTAGTTTGATTTTTCTCAGGAATTCTTTTAATTCACAGCAAAGTTTGAACTTGTCTGTTGTTGGGGTTGGTACAAAACCTAAACCCTTATTTAATACTTGGATCTGTGTGTCTGTCAGGGTTATGGAGGACAGATTAACCACTAGACCGAGTTGGTGCTCGTGGTGGGTTCCGGGGGTCCCTTGCTCCGTGTGTGACGTCCTGTTGTCACCACTGGTTCCGCCCATTGCACCCCTTGGTTGGGTTTGTTCTTTGCTCGTTGGGCTGGGCGGCCTCTCCCTAAAAAAGGTTTCCTCTGGTTGCCTTGATTGCCTTGGTTGTTTCCCCAGTTCTGAAAGTTTGGTTGATGGTACATAGGTGGGCCATAGAAAAAAGGTGGAGGTGGGGGACCGTAGTTGTACGGGTCCTGGTACATTGGCCACATAGGTGCTTGGTTGCCCCTGTAACCTCTTGTGTTGCCTCTTCCTCTTCTGGGTCTTCTGTTGGGGGTAGTATTGTAGTTACTTGATCCCCTGAGCTGTCTGATCCTGCATCAGAACCATCGCTATCAGTGTTATAGCCTGGATTCCTGCTACTGGTTCTGTAGTCATCCCTGACATAAGGATACACTTTCTCATGTGAAAATATCTTCTTATCCTTGGATAGTTTGATATATTTCGAATCCTTTAGGCTAATTTCGAATTCGGACATAGTTTTATTCAGCTCATTTAGTCTCTTCGTGAGTTCTGCTGGAGTTTGGAAAGATTTCAGGCGAATCTCCATGGAATTGATCTCCTCTTTCAGGGAGTCTACTAGTCTGGTCGCTGTTTTGATGATCAGAACTAGCCAATCTCTAGTACAGTGCCAAGATATTTGTGACCAGTCTAGTTTGAATTGCTTGTCGTGCTGAAATATAAATGGTTCGTTCCTGACTATGAGGCCTCTTGGTGCAGCATTTGCTTGTAAATATTCTGCCATCATGATGCCATGTATCAACGTTTTTATCTGTGTTCTTTTCAGTTCTGTTAGTTCGTCCCAACACTGGCCTGCATCACTATTTTCTCCAGTGGGTGCCCCTGCATGCGGTAGCATGGAGGCAATAGCCCTGTCTACTTCATCTTCCGAGAATGATAGTCTTGTGTTTTGTTCCATGATGATTTTAGTGAGATTTTTAGTGTGTAATGTCCAGTCACTAGATCAACTAGGTGTGTACCTTACAGCTGACCTTTTATGTAAAAAACTCCCGCAGCCCGTGGCTGCTTACTGCAAGAACAAAAAATAGGGGGGAGAGGGAGGTTGAACCAAACTAGGTCGGCCTCCAGTCAGTATACGAAATTCAGGAACCCACTGTGAAGGGTTCAGAGACCTAGTTGGTGTTTTATGGTTACTGCTAATTAAGTCAGTGTGTACCAAAATGTGAGAAAGAAAAATTTCTTTCTAGAGTCCCCTCACTCACCGGGGTTGCCCCACGGTGACATGCTTCATCATTGGGACCATCCCAGTTCTCTACGAAAAGGGGCGTGCTGCGACAAGCGGACTACGCAGGAGCACTTGTTTGTGAAATGACTATGTGTGGTGTAAAGTGTAGTGATGGTGGAGTGGGTGTGTGATTAAAAATACCGTGCTAGTGGGCCTCAACAATTTATTTTGCTCCTAGTGTGGTACAATTAAAAAAGGGGTAACACTGTGTTCTAACTTTAAAATTGAGCTAGATCAGTGTTATGGTCGACATGTTTCAAGTTCCCCCAAGCTTTTCATCAGGACCATACAGGGTCCAGCCCTGTATTTCCACTCCAGTATTCTAATAAATAGGTTTTTTTAAAATTAAATAGTAGTTGTTATGCTATACGCTGTTAATAATAAAACATGCGTTTTTCATATACATACGATTTGTATTCTACTCGTATTTCTGTAAAAGAGAAAGACATTTGATTAGTGGCAAACATCCCCCTTCAAAAAGGGGGGGATCACACATGTAGCTCACTTCATCTAGGGCGTGGGTGTGCCCTGGGCACCATACTGGTGCGTGCTGGTTTTCAAACTGGTGTGAAAGATAAAAGTACTGTGAATAAAGTGGTTTAGTGATTTCACACAGAAGACACAGAACTTAATGTGACTATCGACAAGACACACAACACATATACATAAAATAATATCATGGCAAATAGTATAATTACATATATGAGTGTTAAGTTACACTCCATGGTCTCAGGCGAGGGCAGGATCGCCTCGTGGAAACGTTGCTGTAAGGATTTCAAGATAATAGTTACATTTCTCTTTATCTCTAGTTTCCTTCACGAGAAAATTAAACCCTTTAGAAAGGTTTCGCCTAGCGGCATTATTGCGCGATGCTGTACTTACTTCCTATCGGCAAACCCGCTCGGTACTACCTGTTCAGTCCTCACCGACCGCATACTGATGCTGGAAGGGTGTGCCGGTGTATTTAGATTCACCGCGCTTCTGGGTTGCCGGGCCTTTTTCCAAGACTAGACCGTATCGTCTATGGCGGCCATCTTGAAGGTGTGTCGATAAGGCCGACACGAGTACTTGACGAATTTATGTATAAAGTTGGTATTTGGCCGAATTTTGGAGGGCGGAGTAATTTAGAGTGATGCATCAGTAGTGGACTTACATACAGTATAATTTAGAACACAAATGTTTTATTTTTAAAAAAAGGGGTTTTGTGAATTCTCGGATGGTAAATATGGGGAACAGTAGAACCCATCTACATTCGTTATGGTGTGCTTTCAGGGTCCTCTGTTAGTGGACTGGTGTTTCACTTTTTTGTCAATAGATGTTTCTGCTTGCCTTTCTTTTAGTATGGTTCAAAAGAAGGGGGGGGGGGTTGTTTGGACAGTTTCAGAAATAAGGTACTCGACCTTTTTGAAGTATTGTCGTTTCCACATGGTGGCGCTAGGGTCGAAATGCCCCCCATGGGATTTCATCATTAAGCCCCAGGGTGTCAGTGTGCAATCGGAACACCCATCTTTGTTCTCGCTCATGGAGGATTCTTTCCAGGTTGTCCTTATTCTTTACTACTTCTAGGACTACCCAAGTGAGGTCATTTGGTGTATGGTTCTGCTCAATGAAGTGGGTGGTCATTCTGGTGGTAGCTCGTTTGCACCTTATGTTGCTTCTGTGTTCTACTATGCGGGTGCTGACCTTTCTTGTGGTCATCCCTACATAGTGTAGGTTGCATGTGCAAGTTATCAGGTACACCACTCCACTGGTGTTGCAATTGGAGAAACCTCTTAGCTCCCATCTTGTAGCATTATTGAAGGTTATAGTTTTCGTTGCGGATGTTAAATGGCAAACACTGCAATTGTTACATGGAAAATGTCCACTTGGTAGTGGTTGGGATCTTATTGTCTGATTTGTAAGTATGGGGCGGGTATGGACCAGAAAGTCTTTCAAGTTTTTGCCCAGTCTATGGCTGAACATGGGCGTAGGTATGGTTAGTCCACCACTGTTGATTATTGGCCAATGTTTTTTGATTATTTTAGACACAGTGTCTGAAACTTGATTAAACGTAGTGATACAAATTGGTCTGTTGTTCTCTGGTTGAGTTCTATCTTTTTGTTCTAATAGGGCTTCCCTATTGTTATTTGCAGCTCGTTTTTTTGCTTCCTTGATCAGTTTGTTCGGGTATTTTCTGTTTCTCAGCTTGTTGCCCAGGTCTTCTGCTTGGGTCAGGTAGTCAGTGTTTTTGCTACAATTCCTTCGTAAACGGAGGAATTGCCCGAATGGGAGGTTCTGTCTCAGGTGGCGAGGGTGAAAACTGTCAAAGGCCAAGAGACAGTTTTGTGCTGTCTCCTTGAAGTGAGTTGTTGTGACTAATTTTCCTGATTCAGCATGTATATTCAGATCTAAGAATACCAGGTCAGTCTTGCTCATTGAGCACGTGAATTTCAGGAAGGGATCCTGTTTGTTGAGCCACGTCAAGAAGGTTTGCGCTTCTTCCTCTGTACCTTGCCAGATCAACAGAATATCGTCGATATAACGTTTCCATTCCAGAATTCGGTGTCTGTGGGGATTCCTCTCATTTAGTATTTTGTTTTTCTCCAATTGATGGACATACAGTCCGGCTATGCTCGGCGCAAATGTGCTGCCCATGCTGGTCCCGTGTTGTTGTTTGTATAGTGTTGATTCGAAACGGAAAAAGTTTTCAGACAAAGCTAGTTGACAACATTCCATTACCACATGTCGTGGGGTGTGGAATTCCCACTCACTCTCGTACAGTACCTCTTCCAATATCTGTAAGGTTTCCCTGTGTGGCAAGCTGGTGTACAAACTTTCAACATCCAGACTGATTAGAATACTGGATGTTGGATCAAAAACTAGGTCTTTTAGGAGGCACAATACATCCTTCGTGTCTCGAAGGTAAGTATCAGTTTTCTGCACTAAAGGTCCGAAAGGCGTCCGCAAATTGCGACAGGGGTTCTAGGATTGACCCTATCCCCGAGACTATTGGTCTTCCTGGTGGATTTTCTAGTCTCTTATGAATTTTAGGGATAGTGTAGAAATATGGTATGGTGGGTTTCTTATTAGTCAGAAACTCTATTTCTTTCTTTCTCAACCAATCGTTGGCTTGACACTCCTCTGTTAGGTAGGCAATCGAAATCCTTAATCGTTCTGTGGGGTCTTCATCCAGTATGGCATAATTTCTTGTGTCACCTAACAGGCGAAGGCATTCTCTTCTGTAATCGGTGGTATTCTGTAGGACGATTGCCCCACCTTTGTCGGCTGGCTTGATGGTAATGAGGTTATTTTTTGAAAGTTCTTGTATTGCTGATTGTTCAGCCTTACTTGTATTGTGAAATACTTTGACTGTACGTGGGTCCAACTCCTGTACCTCCTTCATGACTGCTTTCTCAAAGGTCAGTATTTCCACGGGTAGGCTGTGGGCTGGTGGAACAAAATTCGATTTCTTTTGTAGTCCTGTGTCACTTTTAGATCGTTCTTCGGAGTTCTTATCTTTAAAGAAGACCTGTAGTTTGATTTTTCTCAGGAATTCTTTTAATTCACAGCAAAGTTTGAACTTGTCTGTTGTTGGTGTTGGTACAAAACCTAAACCCTTATTTAATACTTGGATCTGTGTGTCTGTCAGGGTTATGGAGGACAGATTAACCACTAGACCGAGTTGGTGCTCGTGGTGGGTTCCGGGGGTCCCTTGCTCCGTGTGTGACGTCCTGTTGTCACCACTGGTTCCGCCCATTGCACCCCTTTATTGGGTTTGTTCTTTGCTCGTTGGGCTGGGCGGCCTCTCCCTAAAAAAGGTTTCTTCTGGTTGCCTTGATTGCCTTGGTTGTTTCCCCAGTTCTGAAAGTTTGGTTGATGGTACATAGGTGGGCCATAGAAAAAAGGTGGAGGTGGGGGACCGTAGTTGTACGGGTCCTGGTACATTGGCCACATAGGTGCTTGGTTGCCCCTGTAACCTCTTGTGTTGCCTCTTCCTCTTCTGGGTCTTCTGTTGGGGGTAGTATTGTAGTTACTTGATCCCCCTGAGCTGTCTGATTCTGCATCAGAACCATCGCTATCAGTGTTATAGCCTGGATTCCTGCTACTGGTTCTGTAGTCATCCCTGACATAAGGATACACTTTCTCATGTGAAAATATCTTCTTATCCTTGGATAGTTTGATATATTTCGAATCCTTTAGGCTAATTTCGAATTCAGACATAGTTTTATTCAGCTCATTTAGTCTCTTCGTGAGTTCTGCTGGAGTTTGGAAAGATTTCAGGCGAATCTCCATGGAATTGATCTCCTCTTTCAGGGAGTCTACTAGTCTGGTCGCTGTTTTGATGATCAGAACTAGCCAATCTCTAGTACAGTGCCAAGATATTTGTGACCAGTCTAGTTTGAATTGCTTGTCGTGCTGAAATATAAATGGTTCGTTCCTGACTATGAGGCCTCTTGGTGCAGCATTTGCTTGTAAATATTCTGCCATCATGATGCCATGTATCAACGTTTTTATCTGTGTTCTTTTCAGTTCTGTTAGTTCGTCCCAACACTGGCTTGCATCACTATTTTCTCCAGTGGGTGCCCCTGCATGCGGTAGCATGGAGGCAATAGCCCTGTCTACTTCATCTTCCGAGAATGATAGTCCTGTGTTTTGTGCCATGATGATTTTAGTGAGATTTTTAGTGTGTAATGTCCAGTCACTAGATCAACTAGGTGTGTACCTTACAGCTGACCTTTTATGTAAAAAACTCCCGCAGCCCGTGGCTGCTTACTGCAAGAACAAAAAATAGGGGGGAGAGGGAGGTTGAACCAAACTAGGTCGGCCTCCAATCAGTATACGAAATTCAGGAACCCACTGTGAAGGGTTCAGAGACCTAGTTGGTGTTTTATGGTTACTGCTAATTAAGTCAGTGTGTACCAAAATGTGAGAAAGAAAAATTTCTTTCTAGAGTCCCCTCACTCACCGGGGTTGCCCCACGGTGACATGCTTCATCATTGGGGCCATCCCAGTTCTCTACGAAAAGGGGCGTGCTGCGACAAGCGGACTACGCAGGAGCACTTGTTTGTGAAATGACTATGTGTGGTGTAAAGTGTAGTGATGGTGGAGTGGGTGTGTGATTAAAAATACCGTGCTAGTGGGCCTCAACAATTTATTTTGCTCCTAGTGTGGTATAATTTAAAAAGGGGTAACACTGTGTTCTAACTTTAAAATTGAGCTAGATCAGTGTTATGGTCGACATGTTTCAAGCTCCCCCAAGCTTTTCATCAGGACCATACAGGGTCCAGCCCTGTATTTCCACTCCTATATTCTAATAAATAGGTTTTTAAAAAAATTAAATAGTAGTTGTTATGCTATACGCTGTTAATAATAAAACATGCGTTTTTTATATACATACGATTTGTATTCTACTCGTATTTCTGTAAAAGAGAAAGACATTTGATCAGTGGCAAACATCCCCCTTCAAAAAGGGGGGATCACACATGTAGCTCACTTCATCTAGGGCGTGGGTGTGCCCTGGGCACCATACTGGTGCGTGCTGGTTTTCAAACCGGTGTGAAAGATAAAAGAACTGTGAATAAAGTGGTTTAGTGATTTCACACAGAAGACACAGAACTTAATGTGACTATCGACAAGACACACAACACATATACATAAAATAATATCATGGCAAATAGTATAATTACATATATGAGTGTTAAGTTATACTCCATGGTCTCAGGCGAGGGCAGGATCGCCTCGTGGAAACGTTGCTGTAAGGATTTCAAGATAATAGTTACGTTTCTCTTTATCTCTAGTTTCCTTCACGAGAAAATTAAACCCTTTAGAAAGGTTTAGCCTAGCGGCATTATTGCGCGATGCTGTACTTACTTCCTATCGGCAAACCCGCTCGGTACTACCTGTTCAGTCCTCACCCAACCGCATACTGATGCTGGAAGGGTGTGCCGGTGTATTTAGATTCACCGCGCTTCCGGGTTGCCGGGCCTTTTTCCAAGACTAGACCGTATCGTCTATGGCGGCCATCTTGAAGGTGTGTCGATAAGGTCGACACGAGTACTTGACGAATTTAAGTATAAAGTTGGTATTTGGCCGAATTTTGGAGGGCGGAGTAATTTAGAGTGATGCTTCAGTAGTGGATTTACATACAGTATAATTTAGAACACAAATGTTTTATTTTTAAAAAAAGGGGTTTTGTGAATTCTCGGATGGTAAATATGGGGAACAGTAGAACCCATCTACATTCGTTAGGCCAGAATCTCCCTCAGTTCCCAAGGTGATACCCACTACCCCTTAGTTTGTGGACCAACACTGCCAACTGTACTAGTGGGTGCAGGTGCCTTAGGGGCTGCAGTGTTGGGGGCTCCACCATTTTTACACTCACTGGTCCAGTGAGAGGTGTTTTTACATGTACTGCACCAGGGTTTTATTTGAACTTCTTTCTTCTTCTTCTTGGAAGTTTGGGACCCACCCTCTATATTCGTTTGGGGCCCTGTTGAAGACTTCTGGTCTTTAGCTTTCTGCTTCCCACCCTTCTGGTCTGTTTTCTTTTGGTCACCACCCTGGTTCTGGTTCTGGTTCTTTTGCTTAAGCCTGGTACCAACCCATTTGTCTGCCCTCTTTCCCAATTCTTGGGGAGGGGTCAGATCTGAGTCAACCAAGTGTTGATACAACTGCTGGTTCTGACAATTTTTTTAAATTTGTTCTCTCATAAGCAAATTGTACAATCCTTCATAGTCTGTAACCTTACTTCCCAGCAACCATCCCTCCAGAGCCTTAGTGGCACATTCAACAAATTCAGACCAGTCCTGAGTCTGTGTCTTCTGTGTCTCTCTGAACATTAACCTGCACTGTTCAGTGGTTAAGCCTAACCCATCTATCAGAGCACTCTTCAGGACCATGTAGTTTCTAGAATCCCCATCACCAACTGTGAGGAGTCTGTCTCTGCCTCTACCTTCAAAGGAGAGCCACACGATTGCTGCCACTGCTCCTGAGGGATCTGCTGTACTCTGCAGGCTCTCTCAAGTGCAGTCATCCATTTATGGATATCATACCCAGCTTTGTAAGGGGGCACAATCTTACTCAGGTTTCTGTTATCAAAAGACCTGTCTTTATCCTTAGGGATAATGCTGCCACCAGTGGATCCTAATCCACCCTCTCTAGGCTGTCTTGCTCTAGCAAGTTTCTCTTGGGCCAGGGCAACTTCCAGTTCTCTCTTCTGGATCCTAAGCTCAGCCTCTCTCATGTTGGCCTCATGTTCCGTTCTCTGAGGGCTAGTCATCCCCCTTCTGGAGTGACCATGAGAACCTCTAGAAGCTTGGGAGGTGTTGGATTCACCTGAGTGATTCCTCCTCCTCCTGTGCTCCCGCTTAAGTCCACTTGGGGGTCTGAGTGGATTCATCCCTGACTCAGTCCCAAATAGGCTTAAGTTAGCCACGCTCAGCCCTCTGGCTGGCACCTGACTATTTCTGCCATCATCAGAATCACTGCCCTCCCCTTCTGTCTCCTCTTCTTCCTCCTCCTCCTCAGGCTGTGTATCCCCAGTGACTTGGTCTTCCTCATCTATCTGGACAACAGGGACAGGGGGGTCGGTATTATCATCTTCAGTGGAAGAGCCTCCTTCAGCATTCCCTGTGGGGTCTGCTTTAGAGGTCTTTAGAGCTTCAGACTGGTCTAAGAGCTCTCTGAGGTGGTCTGTGGTAGGGGTTGGACCAGTCTTGAGACCTCTTAAGGTACAGACCTGCCTCAGTTTAACATAGCAAATTTGGATGGTGCCCTTGAAGGGTCACTCTCAACAGGGACAGGCCCAATGGACCCCTCTGCTCCAGACATTGCTCTAGTGTGGGTGGATATGTTGCAATCTACCTACACTGGTGTTTACCTACTAAACCTATCTAGTAGTTGTAGTCAGGGTGTGCTACTCCCTATCCTCTACAATAAACTAAGTTCAGTAGAACTTAAGTATACTAGTCTTGTTTTATATGTACCTAGCAGGTACCTGTATGATCTTTCAAATGATACTCTCAAAGATTGTAATGGTAAAACAACAGCAAGCTCAAATCCCAACCGCTGCTCACCAATGTGAGAAGTTGGCCTGGTATATGATGCTCACTAGTTCTAGTGATCACCTTGTACCATGTCAAGCAACCCTTATGATGATTGGTTGTAAGTCAACTTTATAGACCAGCTTTCCTAGTAGCGTGGACAAAGCAGTCTTTGGCTAAACTCTGTATAGGCATGTGAAGCAAGCTATTTTACCATACACAATCCCCTTGAATACCAAATGAAAGGGCACCACACAGATATATATTGAAAATATATGTATATATATTTATTTACTACAAATATCCCCTATACTCTTTATGAGCACAGAAGCAATGCGTTAAAACAAAACGCAGTTTAAATATACAAAAGTTGCACAATATGGATGAGCCCTAGGGGGCCACCTAAACCATATACTAAAATAGTGGTATAAGTACCACAAATCGAAAAGGAAATAGGCCTAGGGCGTGGGGGATCGCTGGAGCTGTTCGGGACTAACAGTGATGAAGTCGGGAAAGGCCCGCCGGACTCGGGTGCAGCGCTTAAAGCACACATATGCACCAATGCAAAGTCGATGGTGCGTAAAAGTTACAAAGATAGTGAAAAGGGAACCTTCCAGGTGACCTTGAACCTAGCAACTTGGAACATAGATACTAGAGGTGGATTGGTACACATGGGCACCGGAGTGCCAGGTTTACCTCACCCACAGGAAGCGGGTGCATATGTCCCAAAGTGTGTCTGGTTTCGTCGCGCTGGTCTATGGAGCCTGTAGATGAAGATGCTGCAGGCGGATCGTCGTGGAGAGTTCCGGTGGATCCAAGGGTGGATCTGAAGAGTAGAAGACCTGAAAGCAGAGGGGACAATGTTCAAAGGCACTAGTCAGTGACTACCGTGGAACCAGGATGGAACCAGGCGATGTCGGGTGCAAACAGGCGAAGAAGTGAAGATTGTCTCTGCAGCCACATTGACATGAAGAGGTCGAGGACGTCCAGGCTTCGGTCACAAGCTGTCCCACAAAGGCTCTAGCTGATGGCGGTGTCGTCTTTTTGATCAGAGCAAACAGGCCTTGGCTAATGCAAGTCACACAGGAATCGATGCAAGCTTCTCACTCGGACCAGCAAGGTCAGAGCGGGTGCTCATTTTCAGGGGAGCGAGGGCCGGTCTGGAGCAACCAGACCAGTGGTGTTGTTTGTAGGTTTCGTCGCCAAGATGGCCGCTATCCATGTGGCAAGTGGCCGGGATGGCGCATCAAGTGGCAAAGCGCAAAAGGGCCCCACTCAGATTGTGGAGAAGCTGGGGGGCTGATCTTCAACACAAATGCTGCTCGGTGATGGGGCTTCTCAAACTTCAAAGCACAGCATCGAGGGTGCCTCGGGTGCTGCACAGTCAGCTTCTCGGGGGTCTTTCAAGAGGTCTGGTCCCATGTCTCTCGGTGCATCCACGGGTCTCTTCTTTTCAGGGACTGTGGATCGGTCTCTGAGATGTCTGGGAATCAGGGTCTTGTTGGGCTCTGGGCTCGGGCTCCGGCGGGAGGCAGCGGCAAAGCAGACATTGAGTTGCTGGATGGTGCCTGTATTCACAGGGTGGTCACTCCTTGGCCACAAGGGAGATGCTCTTCAGTCTTCTGTGCAGCAGTATGTCGAAGTCCAGTTTTCTTCTTACACTCCAAAAATTGGCAACCAGGCCAGAGGTCAGGGGCACAGCAAATGGTAAGAAACTATATCAAAAAGATTTGTATATATAGTGAACTCTAAGGGAGAAAGGGACAGGTTACCATGCAATCCCCAGAAAACTCTGAATGAATTCCAGAGTTATTCAAAATTTAACAAAGGTATCTCCCTGAGCTCCACAATTATATACAAAAACAGCATCAATTTGCCAAAAAGGTATAAGGAACAGTTCCACTCAAGTGCAGGAGTAATGTCTTTCTTGCAACAAAATATATCCGTTGTAGGAAGTAATCCACAAATCCAGTTTTCACGGTATTCCAATATCTTTAATGGTATTTTCTTCAAGCCAATCCATTAATTGCCATACAGCCACAGCCAACACGTGTTTCGTCTGATGCTAGTCTTTGCATCAATTGACTTCATCAGGGCTGCAACCCAAAAAATTATAATATTATATAAATCCACCAGTCAAGACACTGGTTACTTCGTTACCCTTTACTGAAATCACCGAGAGGGTATGTGTTGTATAGTACGGTCAATAAGAGAGGCTACCAAACAACCAGTGTGAATCAATAAATCCCCCAAGTGAAAATAAATATATACCTTAATTGATAAGGAAGTGTTTGCAAAGAAAGAATGGTCCCAAACGTACCATGTAAGACAACTCATGAGAAAAAAGTATTACCTTAGACATTATCTAGTCCTGCCATGGTCAATAAGTCATGGTATTCCAAATTTGAGACAAGTAAGAAGTTACCTGGAATAGAGGTATACTGTCCTAATCAGTCTCACTCAATTATAGAAATGTGGTAAATATTTAGCCATGATGCAATCAAACTAGTTTATGCAAATCCAACTATACCCTAAACATCTTCATAAATATTGTTGAAAACCATGTATAAATTCAACAATCCCAATGTACAATCCATCTGCTATGTTATCAGATGCGCACTGTCCTTAGACTACTAAAGGCGGTTATTAAACGTGTGTTTCCTCACCTCACTTCTTGCACGCTTAGTCTTCACTGCATATAACGCCGAACAAATCCACCGCATTGGTAATAAATCCCATAGACAGGATACACGAGTACGTGTACCTGTAAAGTTAACGAAAATACGATTAAGTAAGGGTTTAATGAATAAGACGTCACTGCTTCCCTCAATGTCGGCGCTCACCTGTCTTTTCACCGCTATGCTCCCTTGTATGATTCCTGGCTTTCGTGTTCGCGTTGTGCTCTGGCGCCGTATTTAAATGGTTATTCACGGACAAAACTATAAGCTCCATGTTGTATTGGGGTAGTATCTGTTTCTAACGTATATCTTCATCATTATATCATGCATATATACAAAGATCAATTATCATAATGAATACGCGGTTCTTGAGTAAACTAGTTACATTAATTAACCAGTTATTGATATATATTCTGTTCCGATATAGTCGCCAAATTGGGTTTATATTATTCCCCAGATGGCTACGGTTTCCCAGATATTGTGTGTAGTTCATCTTCACTATATATATCTCTTAAGACTGTCAACTTGAGTCCGACGTTTCTCCGGGAAATGAAATTAGTCCTCTCTCTATTACCCCATTGGTAAATAGTCGGCGACTCTCTTTGTCAAAATTCCATCGCAGCTACAGTTACGACAAATAGTTCATTGAGTATTTGTCAAATTTGTAATAGTGTCCCTTGCAGTAATTACCTGTGTAATGCATGATATTATTAAGACAAAAAACGGAGCCGGCGTAAATAATAACCATAGCTCATTCGAACTGGCGATTTCAAAACCAACCGTCTCGCTCCAAGCATCATGGCTACGAAAGCTATCCCAAGTAGGCACACAGACTTGTATTATACCTATATCCCGATTCCTGCACCCTTGCCCCCTTATTATCCTAGTATATGAAAGATTGAAAAATGGGAATATACACCACGAAGAGGAATTATATGAGGAAAAAAAGGGGAAAGTAAAAGTCTGATAGACAAAGTAAAGAGCCTACACCAGTTGTACCAATAGTGACAATGTAACTCAACATGACATTAGCAATTTTGTCTATATATATTGGTGATATTAAAAAACACCATAATTCCTATTCAACTCTATAAGTGAACTGCATCCATTGATAAGAACAAGAGCCATGTATAGCTCAACATAACATTGACATAAGCATCTATATACATTGTAGATATTAACAGACACCTTAATTCATGTTCAATACAATAACTGATTTACATCCAATGGTCAGAACAAGAGTAAAACATATATTCATGTAATACTATAATAACATTACCCATGAATATGAGACATATCTTACAGCAACCTACATTCTACCTGGTAATCTGTTAATTCGCCTAAAAAGTACTGTAACTCAGAATCCAAATTAAAACCATCCTCAACCGCTCTATGTTTCATTATCCATCGAGCCTCAATACGTCTCAGTTTGAGTACCTTATTGCCGCCCCGAATGCCCATTGTAACATTCTCTATCCCATGATACATAAATCTATGATTATCTCGTTCATGACAGTTTTGTACAATATGGGCAGCAATTGGATACCTGGTATCCCCATTTTTTAATGCACGAAAGTGCTCAATCATTCTATCTTTCAATCTTCTCACGGTACTTCCTACATAAATCTTATTACATGTGCATACTATGGCATATACTACAAACGTAGTATCACACGTGATAAATGACTTAATGGTATATTTGCCTGTGTTGTTGTATTCAAAGTTTTGGATCTTTTTAAATGCCCATCTACACGAGCTACATCTACCACAGTAATAAAAACCTGTCGGTCTATCAGTTAACCAATTATCTCTAGATGTTGGTCGCGGATAACTTGGACTCACAATGTTCGCCAAAGTAATACCGTTTCTAAATGTTAACGATGGTCTATCAGTAAGAAAGGGAGAAATATCTTTGTCATGTTTCAAAAGGTACCAGTATTTATCAATTATAGAATATAGCTTGTGGCTACCTGTGCCACAATTTGTAACCAATCTAATCTTCTGTGATTTACACTCTTGACTATTAACTTGTTTTGATTTCAATGTATCTCTTCGTTTAATTTGCTTTGCTTTACACATGGCTTGAGTAACTATTTTCTTGTTGTAACCTATGTTTGTAAATCTATTAGCCATATCTAACAGGTTGTATTCAAAATCTGAGTCCTGTGAGCAATTCCTGCGGGCTCTGAGCATCTCCCCGTATGGAATTGCATTGATTTAGCTCCTCGGGTGACAACTGTCAACATATAAAAGTGCATTACAACTTGTTTCTTTACGATACATACGACTACATAGTCTGTCCCCTTCCACAAACAACTCGATATCCAAAAAGGTGAGTCTACATTCACTGAAACAAGTAGTGAAAGACATGTTGACATCATTAGTGTTCAAATAGTCAAAGAAACTTTTAAGTTCCGTGGTGGTGCCCCTCCAGATCAAAAGACAATCATCAATATATCGTCCCCAATAGCATATATGGTCAATCCGCTGTACTCCCCTGGTGCCCCAGATCCACTCCGCCTGAAACTATCCCATGAAGAGATTGGCAAAAGATGGAGCAAATCTGGAGCCCATCGCTGTACCAAGCTTCTGTTTATACCACTTATTCTCAAATAGAAAAATGTTGTTCTCCAAGACAATCCTGGTCATTTCCATAATCATTTGTGTGTGATAAAAATATTCTGCAGATCTTTTGTTCAGAAAGCTCTCCATAGCTTTCATCCCCAGCACATGGTCAATATTAGAGTATAATGAGACTACATCTAATGTAGCAAGGATCATATCTGGTTCCCAAACTACATCACTCATCAAATTGAGGACGTGCTTAGTGTCCTCAATATGTGACGAGAGTTTCTCCACAAAGGGCCTAATAAACACATCAATAAATTGAGAGAGTCTCTCTGTGGGACCACCAATACCTGAAATAATCGGCCTACCCGGTGGTTTTTCTCGATTCTTATGTATCTTAGGTAGACAGTATAGACAAGGGGCCCTAGGGAACTCCACTCGTAAGTAGACATACTCATCATATTCAAGTGTGCTTGCATCATACCATTGTTTAAGTCTCATGTTAATCCTCTCAGTTACACGTAAGAGGGGACTGACTAACTCCTGTACATAATATTTTTCATTGTTAAGTTGTGACAAAATTTCATTGTTGTAGTCATTTCGGTTCATTATAACAATGTTGCCACCCTTATCCGCCATACGTATAATCTGTTCTGGATTGGATGACAGAGAATTTAAAGCCAGCCGTTCTTCTCTACTGAGGTTACCAGGTAAGGGAAAAAAAGAACACCTCTTCTCTTTGGCAAATAAACGATCAATATCTAAGTTAACTGCTTTATAAAATGCATCAATCATATTCCCTGACGATAATTGAGGTATCCATTTTGATTTGGTTTTGAGCCCACTGCTAGTAGAGGCACTCTGTTTAATTTCCAAATCTTGCAATGAGGTACTCATAGTAATAGGATCTTCTTCCCTCTCTGTAATTGAGAGAAGGAGTTTAGTATCATAAACCTCCTGTATAGTAATATTATTAGGTAGTGTTGTAACCGGAGAAACATGCCTTCGCTCAATGTCTTGATTAGAGAAATATTTCTTACGTTTGAGTAACCTAGCAAATTTATATACATCAATCTTAGCAGTATACCAATCAATACTCGTAGTCGGACAGAATCCCAAACCTTTTTTTAATAATGAATTCATGTTATCTGACAGTACATGAGAAGAAAGGTTGATAATCTCTATCTCATTCATTTCTACACGGTTCACTTCCAGGAACGTGTCCTCATCCCTACTCTTGTTTTCTCGCCTCCTTTTTCCTCTTGTACCTCTCCTTGTCTTTCCCCGCCTGTATCTCTTGTTCTCCCTATTGGTTCTCGATTCCCTATCCTGAACCAACGTACCTCTTGGAAAAAAGTATTATCTAAGATCTGACCTGTAGTTAACTCATCCTCATTTTCGCTGGTAGACACATTGCTAGAAGAAGAAGGGACCTCTGAACTGGAAGGAGTAGCAGTTTTTTTAGAGGCCCTCTCTTTATCCACTAGATAATCAAATCTACGTGCAAATGTAAAAACACGACCAGTTTTGTAGTCCTTTTCTTCTTAGTTTCAAGTCGAGTTCAGGATGATCTGAAGTCTTGGGACACAGCACCTACTCTTATTCTCAATCTGGGGGCCGGATCACCTGCTAGGTCCCTCCTCTGGGTTGGACTAGGAAGGGGGGCGGTTACACCCTCTTTCCATTGTCCAGCTCAGCGCCAGGACTGGGGCTGGAAAGCCCCAGCACCGGTTTGGACTGGCTTATGCACAGGGACATTTAACAATCAGAGGGGGAGAGAGAGAAATCAGAATGGATTAATTCTCCCTTGTGTGCCCCAGGCATGTCTCATTCTATTCAGCCCTGTCCTACCCAATACACAAAATCCTGTCTGGGGTGGTGCTCGCACCTCCCAAGGCAGGAAACCCTTTCTCCAAGCCTCCCTCGCTGGAAGGACTCCCAGCAGCAGGAGGTCAGACTTTTGTCTGTGGTGGCAGCATCTATTTTGTGATGCTGAGGCTCGAGTTTAGCTTTAACCGGGGTTCAGGTTATGTACATGTCGTGTCCCTCTAGAAGGGTGGAATGCTACCCCCGTCGCCAGAATTGGCGAGGGGGTAGTATCCCAGTTCGTATGACACCTTACTCGACATGTTTTGATAAAGCCAAACCAAAGTTAGCAAATAACCGCGAGGATTATAATGCACTTAAGAGTATATGGTATGGCAATATCCCGGGACAGATAAGGGAGTTGTTCCCGACAGCTGCAGACGGGCTCAGCTCGTGCCAGAGCACCATCTCACATGAAACCAAGCACTCTGCCTCCAGGATTGTCGAGGCCTTCCATAGGAGTGGCTTATAAGTTAACATGTGTCCAGGTAGGTTTAGATATAGGGATACTATATCTAAGTAAGAGGTGATTACACCAACTTACCCCAGCTGAGTGATCAGCCAGTTGTGTCAAATATGGAGGCCAGGCCAGGGGTGGCACAATACATGCTGCAGCCCCTGGTAGGTTTTGGATACACCTATGCCCTGGGGTACACTGTTACAGGGGCCTATAAGGTGAACCAGTTCCAATTCGTAATGCACCTAGAGTGCATTGGCATTAATTTAAAGAGAGAACAGCAGGCTGTGGGTCTGATTAGCAGGCCCACAGCCACATTAAGTCATAAACCAGTGAAGCAAAAAGCAAAAATTTGGGGTGACCATAGGCTAGCAGACCCTACTCTCCTACAGACAGCATCAGCAACTTATGCAGCACCTCAAACTGTATGTGAAATCAAACAATAGGCTGGCCACTACAACTGCACTGCTGGCACGTAGGTCGGTGACCATGCAAACTCAAATGTGTCATTGGAGCGGGGATGTAGCCAAAGCACTAGACTAGGTGACCAGTGCAGTGGAGATGATGAATGCATCCACTAGAGGAGGCAACATGTCTGCGCAGGAAGAGAGTAGTGAGTGTGCCTCAAGCATGGGCAGTACAATAATGGCAGTTGCCACTGCAGTGAGACGCAACACACGCAGCAGCACCCCTCCACTCCCAATGTGAGGCATGAAAATGCTGCCACTGACAGGCGTCTGGGTGTTCATGGGAGAAAGCGCTAGGCTCCCATGTACGATGATTTTCCAAGATGGTGACGTAACCATTGTTACAATGTGACCTTATTACGGATTTTCAAGTATTCGTTCCTTTGCATCTATACATGTTTATGACCAAGATTCCTATGCCACTAGTCACATTGAGAGTGTGCTTGAATACCCTGGTCATTATTTCCTTACATAAAACTTATTTTTGCAAAATACTGTTTTTGTGTCATCATTACTCACCTTAGAATTAATTTTGTGTGATCTCGAATCTTCTCCTGCGCCCTTCTGCAGCGCCTGATCCTTGTAGGGCACGGTGGTGTTGCACTTGCTGGTTCCCATCCTCTGAGTCGCTGTCAGACAGCTCCATTTCCAAACCTTCCTTTGTCGCAATGTTGTGCAGCATGGCACATGCTGCCACCATCTTGCAGCATTGTTCAGGGTTGTATTTCAGTGCTCCACCGGTCTTATGAAGGCATCTGAATCGGCTCTTCAGCAGCCCAAATGTGCAAACTATGACGTTCCTGGTTGATATATGTGCTGCATTGTACCTTTGTTGGGAGGCAGTTGTAGGATTGAGGTAAGGTGTCATGAGGTAATTCTGCAAGGCGTATGCTCTGTCACCTACATGTGAGGGAGCAAAGGCTGTCAGTGGTTGTTTGGCATTGACATACGTACAATGAATGTGTTGGTCTATTGCACATATTTACCTAGCAAATGTCCCTCTCCAAACTCTCCCCTTGCAAGACGGGTGTGAATGCCACTTTGCCTGAAGATATATGAATCATGTGCACTGCCGGGAAATTGCGCTACAATGTCCGTTATGATGTTTTTGGCATTACACACAACCTGAATATTGAGGGAATGATAACATTTCCTATTCCTATACAAATATTCCTGTGCTGCAAGGGGACATATTGCCACATGGGTGCAATCAATACAACCCAAAACGTGTGGGAAGCCTGCAATCTTGTAAAACTCCTGCTTAGTCTTGGCAGTGTCATGGGTTGTTGTAGGGAAATTGATATGTGAGCCTATCCAGACCATCATGGCATCAAGGAATGCTTTAAATATTCTTAACATTGCGCTTTGCGACACACACCTCCTGCTACTGCGATTACACACTGAAAACTGCCTGACGCCAGTAGATGTAGGCAACATAAAACCTGTACAGGCATTGGGATGGCATTGGTCCTACGAGTCTGTCGTTGCAGGATGGGGTCCAATTCATTGATGAGATCATGGATCATTTCAGCATTAAGCCTATACTTATCGTATAGTCCTAGCAAAGTTATGTGGACTCTGAAGATGCGCTCATTGATTCGCCTCTGTCTCTGTCGCGCAGCCTGCAGCCTCATCCTCCTCGCCATCAGGTACAGCCCTGCCATTGTGAGTCCTGGTAGCTCATTGTGGGTGTGTTTAAATCAGTTTCAGTTGATTTGCAGCTGTGCGAAATTTGCACTCCTGATTACCACCTGGTTGTGTACCTTCTTATTTTGCGATTTCAATTTTGCAATTTTCAAAGAAATCGCTATTTGCAATTTTTTATGCATTTCATTTGCGATTCTTTATTTGCGATTCTCTATTTAAGAGTC
This sequence comes from Lissotriton vulgaris, assembly GCF_964263255.1. NCBI lineage: Eukaryota > Metazoa > Chordata > Amphibia > Caudata > Salamandridae > Lissotriton > Lissotriton vulgaris. The sequence continues at coordinate 66,443,251 of NC_141687.1, forward strand.
GCAAATAAAGAATCGCAGATGTTTTCTCAGAATAATTTTGCGATTCTTTAATTTTGTGAAAAAATACTGTCTTTCGCAAAAATAATGGTGATGCATTGCTACACTGTAATTTGCGATCGCAAATGCCATTTTTTTTGCGATTCGCAAAATTAGTGTTCCTTAAATGCTTGATGCATGTGCCTGTTTGCCTCTTAATGCTACTATATTTGCTTTGGAGAGATTTACTTTTTTACGTTGAACTAGAAATTACCACATCATCCCTTCTTTAGATGGAACTCCTAAATATGTTTTTAAATAGTTTTTAATACAATTCAGCGTTTTCCATCTTGTTGTCCTGATGAAGACCCTTTAATTAATTTCGGGGGTCGAAATGATGATAAATTCAACCTATTGGCTGGACATTTATTGTGCAATTTCAATGCCTGAACCAACATCGTGGTAGGGGCTTACAAATGAGCAGTTTATGCTGCCAATAGATTGTTTTATCATTTCTATCGCTCCGCTGTGCACTATTACACTTTCTCCAGTGGTCACTGACGCTGCACTGTCACACTGAGCACCTACTTGTATGACTTTGACTCTAGTTTATTGAAGAATATCAATGCAAGTTTATCTTGTTTAAAATGTATCATCCATATATGTTTGTCCTTTTTTGAGGGGTGCGGCACAGTTAGGATTCTACCTGTCACTAACCCTTTTTTTTTCAAGATAAGTCCAAGGGAACCACTGTTATCATTGAGTAGATAGTAACAAGGCATAGGTACATAGGTGGGGTAAAAGATATATATATATATATATATATATATACATACATATATATATATGACAACACCCTCCTCCTTGCCGAAAGAGTAGAGGCCACACGGGGGGACAGTATGGAAGCTTCTTTATTCCAGTGAAATTGGCGAATGCATTTCGGCATAAAAATGCCTTCCTCAGCGCCCAAGTTTACAGGAGGCTTCCACCAACGAAATGTTCAAGTCCTGCAGCCTTTTGAATTCTAATGAAATAGGCTCCGCCCCAAACGATGTAATCCCCACCTGATGCAGCTCTCGATGTGGTCGTGAACTGCAATGACGAGAATGCATCACTCCGCTTTCAGGTCGGTGACGTGTGGAGAAAGTGTGAAACCAGTTGGTCGGGCGGAATGCAGGACTCCGATGGTGTGGACAGCCCTAATCTTCCTGCTTGTCATTAGAATTCAGCGCCTCCTTACGACCCCCCACACCGCTTCAGCCCCGAAGTGTAGGAACATCCACGGCGGGGGCAGCAATGTAAATACATGCCGCCCAGTGTGAGGCGGAATCTCCTCAAAACCGCACTGTCTGCTCCCAGTTCTCGTGGCGGGCCCAGGACAATCCAGTCCCCTGGAAAACACCAACAATTGCCATATATATATATATATATATATATATATATATTTGATAGAAAGGGTTGGTTATGAATAGGGCTCCCGGTTTTATGGTATGTATATTTTTAACATTTCCGGCTCTATTATTTTTATATTATCTTATTGGTAATTATCCATATTTATTTTGTGTTTTGAGAATAAATGGAGCTGAAAAATGTGATATTTCCACGTTTATTTAACTCTTGGATGTGCAATCACTCATATATGGATGCCTGCCAAGTTCAAGCAAATTAAGCAGCCACATATGACAAAACACTGCCCCCACAGGTACATATTAGTGCTATTCTACTAATATGAGTAAACATATGCGTGTATTTAAGGAAATCTTATGCTACATTATACATGTGTTCTCACTCTCCATGCTGTCTATCTGATAAGCAGTTGCCTGGAATTAATGAAAGACAGCATGGATAGTCCCTCCCACAAAGCACCATTTTCGATATTTTTCCGTTTTTAAATATAAATACAGATACGAAACACATTGCTTCTTGCCTGTATGTATCTGGAAAAATTAGTAAAAACTGAAAACTGGAAGCCGTAGTTATGAATCACACATTGGCGCTTGTTTGTTTTGTGTTGCGATGGAAATACTTACAGTCTCCAGAACATGGAGATAGAGTGTTGACCCTAGACCAACCCATAGTACGGTGAAGTGACCAAAGTGGGATTGCAACACAAATCTCCATTGTTTAAGACTAGCGGTTTACCCACTGCAATGCAGTTGTACGTTAGATTATTGTTTGAAGAAATATTGTCTGGCATAACTATGTTTCGTTTCCAAAAATATTGTACAATTGGGTGTAAATTTCCTATTATTAACTTCAATGGGGCGATATTTTTGCAGGGGATACTTAAAGCACAATATTTATGCAAGATAATAGTCTGACATTAATACTCTGTACCACATCTGCTCCACATCCCATTCAACAAAGTTCTTGACATGCCCTTTATAATCCAAGATTGAATATTCTGTAGTTTCAGTTCCCCTATGACTCTGCAATAACCTCATTTTAATACCAAAGACTTGTGAGTTAAAAAAGGGGCTAATGGTAACTGCTTTAATATCTCTCGGTGATCTGCAGATCACAGCTTTGAATCCTGGTATGCCACCACATACTTTCATCCTTCAGAAGTCTATCAAATAAAAACCTTTAGCACCAGGCGCTAGACGCATTACAATTTTGCTCAATGATGGGACAAACTGCAATATGACAATCAAGAAGTTATTGTTTTCCACTACTAAGGTACATGTGGCAGATGTAAAGAACATAGGGCCTGATTTATATTCTGGCGGACGGATACTTCATCACAAATGTGACGTACATCCTGCCTGCCATATTTATTTAGCTTTTATTTAGCTCTTTTATTTAGCTGTTTTATAACGCGCTCTGTAACTACCAGATTATCCTGGCGCGAAAGGAGAAAACAAGCAGGTGGCCAGAAAAAACAAAAAGTTTAAATTAGTCTAATAAGCAAATCTAAAAAGATGAGTTTTCAGTGCCTTCTTAAAAGGTACAAAATTCTGGATTGATCTTAAAAACAATGGCAGAGTGTTCCAGGCAGAAGCCGCAAGGACAGCAATTGACTGGCCTCCAAGGCGCACTCGCCGAAAGCGAGGTACGCTCAACAAATTATGATCAGCTGAACGTAGAGATCGAGTGGGGGCCTAGCGGCTAAATCTTTTCTTCAGATATGAAGGCCCAAGGTCATTGACTGCTTTAAATGCTAGTGTCAGGATTTTAAAAGTAATCCTTTGTGATACTGGCAGCCAATGTAGTTCTTTCAGATGGATTCGTACACTCTCTCTACTGGGCACATTGCAGAGGAGTCTCGCCGTAGCGTTTTGAATGATCTGTAATCTGGCGACTAGAAAGGCTGGGGTTCCGCTAAGAAGAGAGTTGGCATATTCGAGCCGTGATAGTATTAAAGCCCTCGCGACAGACTCTCTTGCCGAAGAAGGGAGATATGGACAGAACTTTCTCATAGCCTTAAGAGACCCGAAGCACACCCCTGTAAGTTTCTTTATGTGTGCCTCGAAGCTTAGATCCTCCCCAAACCATAATCCCAAGTTCTTTGCAGGGATGGTAACTGAACTTGGCTGGGGAAAATCCGGAGGCCACAGGAGTTCTCTAAAATTAGGCGAAAATTGGCCAAACAACAAAATTTCTGTTTTAGCTTCGTTACATTTCAGCTGTGCCCCTGCTAACCAGCTGAAAACCGAAGAAAGACAGGAACGAATAACCTCAGTGCCTAATGCTGTGCCAGGCCATGTAAATAATAATTGCGTATCATCAGCGTACGCTATAATTTTGGCTCCCATTTGTTCAGCCATCACTATAAGCGGGGTAAGATAAACATTAAAAAGCAGGAGGCTCAATGTAGACCCCTGGGGTACCCCGGTAGTAAGAGGCTTGGCCGAGGAGGAAAATGGAGGGAGCCAAACCTGCTGGGACATGTCGGACAAAAAAGATCTCACCCATTCCAGTGCTGAACCCACCACACCTATCTCAGCCAGTCGAGTCAGAAGGAGAGAGTGCGGGACAGTGTCAAACGCGGCAGAGAGGTCCAATAAAATTAGAACCGCTCTGCCGCCACTGTCCAAACACTCCCTAATAGCCTCTGTGATCTCCACCAGAGCTGACTCCGTGCTATGTGCTGCACGAAAACCGGACTGAGCAGGGTGGAGAGCCTCAGAGGATTCAACAAAGGCATTCAACTGACGAAAAGCAAGTTTCTCTCCAATTTTCGCCATGGCTGGAAGCAGGGAAATTGGTCGATAATTGCCCGGCATAGCAGGATCAGCTCCCGTTTTTTTCAGCAAGGGAATAAGCTTTGCCTGTTTCCATTCCTCTGGAACCTTAGATGTCTTAAAGGACAGGCCCATTATTTGCGAAACCTCCCTTGCCACTGATTCTGCCACTACAGCCAACACCCGGGCCGGGCAAGTATCACTGGGGGCGCCAGATCTCAAAGACTTAATCGCTACCAAAGTGTCTTCCACTGATATTACAAGTACCATAGGATTTAATGCACTCGTAATACGTTGGACAGGATATCCATTGCATTTGTGATGGATTATCCATTCGCCAAAATACAAATGAGACCTAAAGTCTGTGATGTCAGTGGTATACAGATGAAGCCGAAGAATATTAATTGAGAGTTTGTAAGTGTGCACCCCGGTTCACTCATCATATTCTCGCTTTTCAGCCAAACAGACATGGACTGACGCCAAACAAATGAAAACAGAGAAAAGTGCATTAGAATTGATATTACAGGCTCCCTGAAGATGAATTCTATGATTTTTGAAAAGGCTGGTGCCCTGGAAGAAGGTTCAAATTATAACATTTGATTAAGTAGTACATTGAGCCCTTCATTATCAATGTTAGGCAATTTGATATGAACTGTCGGCTCCAAAACCGCAATGTGAGCAGGTTAAAGAGGGCAACGAGTTGATTCTTTGTTAATAGTTTAACTTTGAATCAATTTTGTTTCTATTGCTTGAGTGTAAGAGTCTGAATGCAATTTATTGAATGAAATGTATTTCAAACTGCACCTTTAGAACTAACGGGCTTGTAATTTGAATGTATTAGTTCAAATCTGCACTTGCCTAAATTCCAGATATTGTTAAAATGGGGAGCAACCTCCAGTATCTTCTCAATCACTAATCCCCACCCCTGTCCCTAATTGGTGAGGTGTCCTCTTCTCAACATTTCATGACTTCAGTGTGACTTGATTTTTAAGTAAAAAATTGTTCAATTTTAGGTCGGGCTACAGTATGGATACCTCTTGCCACCTGTCATAACATTTTCAAAAAAAGAACAAACTGCAGACATACCAATACAGTGGGCTTTGGGTGAGCCCTCTTTAACTATTAGCTTTCATGTGTTTATTTGTGGTGTGCTATTGCTTGAATTTCAAGACCATGGCAGTTATGTGTAATTACATTTTCCCATTACGTTTTGGTGATGGGCGTTAAGCCATCACTTTGTTAGGCTGCAAATTCGACATGGCGTGTAACTTGTAACTGCGTGACAGTGTTGTTTTTAATGTATTTACTTTGCTGACACAATGGCTTTTAATTGCGCATTTATTATTTTTTTCTATGGAAAGTGATTTTGTGTGATTTAAGATGCCAAAAAGGCATAGTGCATTCACTTATCACCTGTGCACGTTCATTTGTTTAACTTTTCTGTCAGGGAAAATATTGTTGGATTTCGGTTTATTTTTTCACCAAATAAAGACATAAACACATTTAGACTGTATTAAAGGTGCAGCACAAATACTGTCCTTTTGTCAAAAGTATCTCCTGTGCAATATTTTGCTGTTTGCGCTCATATAGCTTCACCACTTACAATGTAAATGTTATCTTCCCACTCCTTTTCATTACACTCCTCTTTGAGGGTACAATTTATTTGTCCTAATGCATTCTGTTAAGACCTGGCTGCAATTTTCTTTATGCCAGAGTAATCTAGCACCATTTATAGCGTCTCTAATTACGCTTGTTGAGCGAAAGGCCCTATATTACGCCACGTTCCATAATGGAGATTGTTTTAAGGTAAAGATTTTGGGGCATATTATCAAGGGGGTTTATCTCTGCTTTTTTGGCTTTAAAAGCCAAGAAATCGGAGATAAAATTATCTCCCTATTACCTAGCTGTCGCTAACACCAGTTAGCGACAGCTAGTAGGAGATAGCGACCATCTTGGGCCCCACTTTGCATGTCAGTGATATTTATCACTAATGACATGCAAAGTGGGTGTGCCAAGATGTTAGCGACTGGAAACAGTTGCTAACATCGCTATCTCCTATTACCAACTTTTGGAGATATTCGAGCTAAGCGCGAATATCTTCAAAAGCTAACACCTGCCCTGAGCAGTTCTGAGCCATGTTATCCAATGGAAGGTGGATAACATGGCTAAGAGCATTAGCTCGGTAATGCATGAATATCGCTGAATTGTCAGCGATATTCATGCATTGCGGCCGATATTTATCGCATTTGCGATAAAATTTGGTAATACCAAGGTTTATTTGCGATAAAAATCGCCGCAGCTCAGCGGTAAATTTTTGTCTCTAACGAAGCAATAGAGATAATTATCGCTATTGCTTGGTGATATGTCCCACTATTGTGGGTGAAAAGGAACAATGAGAAAGACAGAGCACTAGTGGCTGTCATTTGCAACAGGGATAATTTTTACCTATTTCTAAGCTCAAAATGCGTCTATAATAGATGAAAGAATGCACTTTACACTAAAAAAGTAGTACAAGATACTACACCGTTATTTCCCACAGCAAAACATAATTTTGTGTCATTTTTTGGGCATTTTGGGCATTTTGCAAAAAGAAAATTATGTAAATTCACCCAAGCCCAATTTCTGTTCGGAAAAGGACCTTTCTCCAATAGCTCAAATGTTGCTGCATTATGGTATTTTATTTGTAGGACTGCTAGGAGCAACACACACAGAGTTGCCCAAATATTACCAAACATTTCGGCTAAGAAGATGTCAGACCTCTTTGCTTTGACAAAGCTTGATACATTTATGTTTTTTAAATATCTTGTTCATTCTATGTAATTTTTCAAATAAATTGGCTTTAGAACAAACTGATTTGACTGCTTTGTATTACTCACTGCTTAATTCACACCAGTCATTCTTTACTCTAGCAGCTCTCAGCCTTCATGAAATAATATTCAGACATCAGTTTGAAAGGACTTAATTATTAGCAGGTAATATATAGCTCGGCTGCCACATTTGTCTTGCTGATTAGTGTGTAAAAGGAGGCATCGATCACCTTACTGCAGAATGAGGGCCTTGTTTTACTTCTGCGGTTATCCCAGAAGGCGCTACCTTCTTAATTTACACAGTAGCGGACGGTGGTGGGAGTAGCTGCCGGGCGGTGACGTGGGGAGGGGGAGGGGCAGGATGGGGGGTAGTAATCTATGGATTACGGAGGATTACAGGTAAGTAAACATATAAATAAATAAAATTAATTTCGTTGCTCGCACTGCATCCCCAAATGTGATGCAGTGCAGGCAACAAAATTTGTTTTATTTATTTATATGTTTACTTACCTGTAATCCTCCACAATCCAAAGATTACTACCCCCCACCCCCCACCCTGCCCCTCCCCACGTCACCATCCGCCAGCTACTCCCACCACCGACCGCTACTGGCAATCAGATCTCTCAATAGCCATTTAAAAATCAGCTATGTTGAGTGTTCATGAAGCAGAGCTCCTTTTCGTGGGTTTGATACCATATTAACCTTTGGAATTATCCATTTTATCTGGGTACAGTGTGAAAACAAATACTGTCCCTGAGTCACAGAGCATTTTCCCGGTGCATGGTTGACTTACGCCTGTAAAAAGGTATGCATATGCAGGGCCGGAATTTAGCATGGGCAAGCTGTGCCCAGGGTGCCAATTTCCTGAAGGGTGCATAGAGCTGTGTACATTAAGGTTATGCCAAAAGCAGCGCCCTTCTCATTTTGCTCCTGTCTTGTCCTTGTCTAATTTGCCACTTTAAAGTAGTTTTAGTCCTTAATTATAATACATAACAGGTTGTTGGACCTTTTTGCAGGGTCATCCCTGAACTTTTTGCCTTCCTCCTGTATTTTATCTGACATGATTTTGTTGGTTTTATGACTCTGGGCACTTTACCACTGCTGATCAGTGCTAAAGTGCATATGCTCTCGGATGTATGGATTAGTGATTCCATGATTGGCTTCTTCGGTTTACTTGTCAGACCCTAGTACAGTGCACTGAGTGTGCCCAGGGAGTGTAAATCCAAATGCTGCTAGAGGGCTTGCAGCACTGGTTGTGCCACCCACAGAGGCAACCTTGTAAAATGTATCTAAGGCCTGCCATTGCAGAGCTGTGTGCAGTCTAGTACTGCCATGTTGACTGAGCACGTGCACCCACTCGCCAGTCCTCAAACCTTCTCTTTTCTTCATATTAGACACCCCTATGGTAGGCCCAAGGGCAGGGTGCATTGTAAGTATAAGGTAGGACAAGCACTGATATGTGTGGCATGTCCCAATAATGAATTACAGCCATTTTCGTCTTTCACTATTGCAAGGCTACCTGTTCTCCATAGGCCAGAAAGGGCAGTAAGATTATTACGTTTTATAATCCTAACTGACTCAGGGAACATGGTAGAAATTCGAATTTAGTATGCCTGAACTCGGAATGATAAAATGCATCTTTTAGTGAAGTTGGTTTTAACATTCTGTGTTTGAAAATACCACTCTAACTTTCCAAGCCCCCCTCTGCTGGGTTGTGTATTCCTTGTCTGGAGTTTGAGTGACAGGGCTGGGGGATTCCAGGAGGCACGATGGGTCCGCCCAGTGGTGAATAGAGAGATCTGCATCTAAATGGGAGGGAGGAGTTGCACATTGGACCTAAATAGGACTGTACCTGCCCCCCACAAGCCTGGCTCCAACCCCTGTGGTGCGTCTGATGTCTCTACCCTGCACTGTGAAAGGAGAGAAGGAATTATGTCAACAAAGTGCTCCAGGGCTGTGCTTTCCCTCCACAATGCTGGCTCCACCTCTTGTGGGGCGTCTGATTGTTCTGCCCTGCACTGTGAAAGGAAAGAAGGAGTCATGTCAACAGAGTGCTCCAGAACTGGTTTGGACTGGGCAAAGGCCCCTCTGCCTTCAGAGGACAAAGGATTTTGGGGTATAAATATTGGGACCCTGATCCCAAGAATTTAGATCACTTTTGGACAGACAAGAAGAAACCTTTGCTGAGGAGAGGAACCTGAAGAAACTGAGGAGAGACTATCCCTAAACTGAAGTGCTACTTGGGGGATTGGCCTGCAGTGGTTGCCTGACTGCCAAAGAGAGGAGAAAGGGACTTTGTGTACTTTCATCAACTTGTAAGGATCTCAAAGGGCTTGGAACAGAACGTGCCTCCTGCTGAAGTCTCAGGGACAACAGACTTCACCTTCCAGCTCCCCAGAGTTCTTTGGAAGCGCCTGCTGCTACTTTGGGGCGATACAAAAGGGGATGATGGACGGAGCATTTGCGCAAATCAAACACTCACCCCCAGTCAACTGATCTGGGTTTAATCCATCACCATTCTTTAGCTCACTCTGCCACCCCAGTTCAGACATGGCCATATGCAAATCAGTCTGACCCTGTGACTCATATGAACAGTTCAGCCCGAACTGCCAAGCAATCTCTTTTCTTGACTGGAAACAAGCATCCTGTGTTCCACGTTACCTGAGGTGTACTAAGTTCATGTTTGGTTTGTCTAAGCATTGGGAGTTTATGATGACCAATGAGACACTGTAAGCTAGTCTGGTAGGGGATTTTTGGATACTAAGGTTAGTTTTGGCACACCCTAATTCACTGAGGTTCCAGGCCTCTATGCACAGGTCTGTCTAAGCATGGAATCCCTGCGACACCTACTTTCGGCTCACAAGCACCTTCTGTCAACACCCTCCTTCAAACTGGAGTGTCTGGGTGGCGCTAGTTTTGCCGTTCTAGCTCCCAGATTTTGGAATTCCCTCCCCTCTGAAATCAGATGTTGCACAGACCTCAGGAAGCTCCTCAAGACGTGGCTATTTAGACAAGCTTGTGAGTAAGTCTCCAGGGCTCCGGCACCTCTCAGAGCAGAGCCATGAAACCAACCCGGTGTATGTGTGCTTTATAATTCTTTTTTAACATAAGTATGATCCAAAGGCTCCGTTGCTGACATAGAATCTTTAGAGCTGGGAGGCTCCATGCAACAAAAAACAGAAGAAAGGAGGAGGAGGCACCATTAGCGAGGCTTGAGCTGTGACAGCAGGAACTACCCCTAGAAAACGTGAGTGGATGGTTCTTTAAAGCATTAAACTGCTGTACAGGAGGCAGTAACATGGAAACTAATCCCTGTGCACCCCTTGTCCTGCTGCTTCCTATGCATTGTTGCCTCTTGCTCTTTGCAGCCCCTCTGTGGGTTTGCTGCCTCCAATGCATCCTTTCTTTGTGTCATTAGTTCCACTACAGCCACTATGCCTGCCACTGTCCCCTCTGGATCCGGTCTGTCCCCTGCTGCTCCTGCAACCCTCCCATGTGCCGTCGCGTGCCTTCATCCCCTCTATATGATCCCATCTTTCCCTCCATGTGCCACAGCCCTCCGCAGCCGTTCTGTGTCTAACAGCTTCTGTGTGTCAGCCTGCTGCCTTTGTGTGTGCCCTTTCAGTCCCTTGAAGCGCCTCAGTGTGCTCCCCACCTCTCCTCTTTGCTTCCTGTGACGTTTACACTGGCCCTAATTCTGCCACCTGCTAGCCCTACAGCCTCTCTGTCTAGGGAGATGCGTCACGTTGTAAAGCCCTGCGTGACATTATACCTGTGTCAGGTAGAATGTGTGCAGGGTAGGCGTTCCCACGTAGGAAAGCCTTGTAAAAGTGATGCTGTGAAATCTACAAGATTTCACTTTTAGGACGTCACTGCGTCAAAACCTTACGCCTGCTTGAAGCAGGCGTAAGGAGTGACGCAGTGTATTGGGAATAAACCGCAACACTTATTGCTGGAGTTGTGTCATGCTTGCGACACAACTCCAGCAATGTGTGACTTTTCCGCCAACAGATGTGTCAGAATTTCTGACGCATCGGTCAATCCTTGCGCCACAGGGCACCATATTGTAAATACGGTGCATCCATGGTGGCGCAAGGGCTGTTCAGGCAGGCGCAGGGAAACTGACACATCTGTACAGATCCATCAGTTGCTTGTAAATCTGCCCCTCTGTGGTCTACCCGCACCATCCTGCAGCCTCTATGTGCCACGTCCCACCCTCAAAGTGCCCCTGTCCCCACTTTCAGCTCCTCTGTTTCCCCCACCAGTCCTGAAATCCTGTGCTGCTACTGCCGCCGTCCCCTCTGTGTGCACCTTCTGTACATTCCTCACCAGTGTGCCTCTCTCTTCGAATCTCTATCCCCTTATAGCTCCTACACGTGTCTGTGTCCTCCTTGCAGCCCTTGACTTCTGCTGCCAGCCCCTTGTCCGCCCCTCGCCCCTCTGTGGCCCACCGCGTGCCTGGCGACCATCCTGAATGCCTTCTTTTCACTCCCAGACCCTTTGTGTGCTGATCTGTCTCACCCTTTTGGAGCACCTCGGGTTTCTAGGCAGTCTTGTGTGCCTCATGGTCCTACTGAAGCTGTTCTATGCGCCCCCACCTTTTCGGTAGCTCCTTTGTGCCCCCCTTTCCTTCTATGTGCCCCCGGCCATCTGCAGATGCTCTGGGTATCTCCAGTCCTGTAGTGAATGCGTGCTGGAACTTGGATCCTTTACACGTCAAAATTGGACAAACATGCAGGGGCGGCTGCTCCACTAGGGCGGAGGAGTATCGCCCTACTACGTTCTCACAGTGCAAGAAAGCCAAAACGTAAAATGGGAAAACTATCATTTTATGTTTCTGCTTCTCGCACTGCGAGAAAGCATAAGTGTTTGGTTGGGGGCGGGAGAGTGGGCGGGGCTGTTCTAGGGCAGGGGAGGAGGGGTTTGCCCATTGCTGAGGGCGCTGACTCTTTGGCCGGGCCTCTCATGCACACTCTGCCTTTTCTCGATGTAGGCTGCATGAGAAAATGGCCTCCCCATAGGCGCCTGGCTGGTCGGCGTCCCGACCGATCACAACGCTGCCATTGCAGCATTGTGATTGGCTTAGGGGAGGGCAGGGAGGCTGTTTGCTTCCTGTTCCTGCCTGAGGTAGGAGAGCAGCAGAGATGATGCAGGACCAGGCCGGCGAAGGTAAGTTAACTTTTTTTCTTTGTTTTTTAAAGCTCAACCCCGTCCCTGACCTACCCACCCGCAATCATGCCAGTTGCAACTGCAAACATGGCCTGAAATAATAGATTGATTTATCTGAAAAATAAAAATAAGCAAATAGCACTCTTAGAGGCTCTTATTCACTTGAAGCCAAAGCTGAAGTTATCAAAGTTGTAGTTAACAACATTCCCCAGAGTGCTTTACTGAATAAGGATCTCCGGCAGAATTTGCAATTAATAATTTATATTTTATGGTGCAAATCTATTTTATTGAGTTTGTAATATAGAACATAAACTCTCACCTACATCCAAAAGCTGTTGAGGTAGAGGCCAAGGAGAGGGGTAGGGGGAAGGGGTCCATAGGGAACAGTTTGGAACAGCTCGTCCATGCGGTCAGGGGGTCTGGGTGGAATGGGTGGAAATTGTTCAGGGAGAGCTAAGGGTCTCCGTCTCAAGGTTTCTCCTTACACTGAAAGATTTGCATGTCTGGTGGTGGGGTGCTACGCGAGCGTGGTCCTAGAGTGTAGCTTGCGGTGATCAATCTTGTGGACCCACTGGTGCTCATCAGTCGCAGCACCCCCAGGTATGGCGGGCAGGGTACTCCACAGAATTCTCGCACCAAAAACGTAAAGCTCATGGGTCCCAGATGTTGTGGTAGAGTGGAGTTTGTCACCTATGGCGGTGGTCAGTTTCTCCATGTCCAGCAGGTCCAAAAGTTCTTTCAACCAATCTCCATGAGTGGGTGCTTGGTCTGTGCCCCATTCGGTCAACATGACTTGTTTAGCCGCGCAGAGTGCCAGTGTAATGCCCCCACCTGTGTTGGAGTGCAGGGGGTACGTCAGTGCATTAGGGAGTCCTAATAATATACAGCTAGGTAGATTTGGGACCTCGTTTTGTAGATCTCGTTAATATCGTTCAACACTTCCTCACAGTGCAATAATGTATATTTCACACCTGTTCTGACTAATAGGGTCATTAGACCTATTCCTGAAAGCAAAGGATTCATGGAAGATTTTCTCCCAACTAATACAGAAGCAATGTTTGCTATTGAGACCAGATATTGTGATAAAAGGAGATCTGTTTGTAACAGAGCATGACATTATATTTCCAATCCCAGACCCTCCTGTTGCATTGCCAACATGTTCACGTACAAGTGTTTTTATTTATTCAGTGTTCCAGTTCCACTGGAACTCTGCTTAAGAATGTTTAACTCCTTGGAGTCCGCTGCGCTGGCTCTTTGGAGATGTCCAGTCTTGTTGCTGTGCTGCTAAGCTTATATTTTAAATAAATTAATTTAATATTATTTACTTGGACTTACAAGTTCTTTTACCTCTCTTTCAGGGACCTTTATTGAAGGGTCTAATTCAAGTCGATGATGTTGATAAAGATGATTCTGCCCAGTTTGAAGTGGCGCAAAGGATCTCTCCTCCGATTATATTTCCTGGAAATCACGAGATGGTAAAATGGCAGCTGGAATCAGCAGATGCCTGGACCACTGAAGTTGACCAGTAACTGCTCGAAATCTATGGGGCCAATACACAAAGGGATTTATAAGTGCAAGAAGTATTACTATGGGAGTACCACCTCATGAATGCACCAATGTCTCCGTAATATACACCGAAATGTCCAACTGCAAGAGGACAGAACCTTTTCAATTTATATTCATTGGATATGAATATTCTAATTTTATATATTGTGGAACCAATCACATCTGCATTCATGAATACATGAAGTAGTACTGCAGGCGTAGTATTTGAAATACTAATTAATAGCTTTGCAATTGGTATCTCTATTATAAATTATTGATTATAACTCAGGGTGTATTTTATAATATTATTTTGACTATGGTTTAACAACGCTTCTTAACGCCCCATTCTTATAGATCATAACATGGAACCAGTTTTTGTGAGATAGCGTTATCTGCCTTAGCAGAAGATATTAAAATCTAAAGGAAGGGCAGAGTATACATCATTTTCACACCACATATAACAATCCCACATTAGGATTATTGAATTCCAATCTGCACTGTCCACATTTATGTAGTAAAAGTGTATCATATCCTTGGTGGTGAGTGTTAATGCGTATGGTCATAGCCATGGATAGGTGTAAACTTAATATAAAAAGGAAGCCACGCCATTATTTCAAGTCATAAAACTTAGATCAAACAGCATGGAATGGACATGTATGCCTGTCGGTCCAACAGGACAATTATGAAGCCCATATATCACTTAAACCATTCAATTTAGCAATAAAACGACTTATGGGTACTGTATCTGAAAGTGGTCATGGAATCTACTTCATTTCCTGGGATTATTTTATTCACACAGATCCCATAGCTGGACTTTTAATCACACTATTAGAAAAGGCAACCACACTGTAGTCTGCCTACCTCTATAGCTTGTTCTTTCTTGCTTCAGTGGCAAGTATTTGTACGCATGCGCTGCATTTGTTTGGGATTTAGACACAGGTCTTTCCATTATATTCCATTCATTGTTTTTATGAATATTAAGCACAAGGGCTCGTTAACATACATTATTATTATTATTATTATTATTATTATTATTATTATTATTATAATATAATCTTATAATGCACACAGCTATCCAAAAAGGGGTGCCTGGCACTGAAAAAAAAAAACAAGATTACCATCGTAAAACAGCCAGGTCAGGTCGTCAGACCTTTAAAGAATGCAAGTAGAGAATTGCAATTTCTCAGGGGCTCTAGAAGGGAGTTTCATGGTTTCAGACCCAAGACTGCGAAATAGCGCCCTCCCACACAGGCCAAGCGAAACCTAGGCACAATGCGTAAGACCTGGTTTAAAGATCTCAGTGTACGTGTTTCTTCGGAAGGAAAGACCAGATCCTGAATGGAGTATGGACCAGCCCTGGCTCTGGCCTTGAACATGTAGCACAGAGCCTTGACTTGAATACCGTTGGTAACTGGAAGCCAATGGAGCACGTTGAAAAGGTGTAAAACTGCAGTGTGCTTCGGAAGCCAAAACAGAAGTCTAGCTGCTGAGTTCTGGACTATTTGTAGATGGCAAAATGACATCTGATCTGTTCCAAAGTACAAGCTGTTACCACGGTCTATTCTAGATAATACTAGAGCTTGGATCACTCTCCTTTGGGCTGATTGGGGAATCATCCAGATGATCTTTTTCACCCTCTTGAGCACAGCAAAACAAGCGGAGGTAACCTCGACCACCTAAGGCTCTATGGAGAGATTCTCATCCAAAACAATGCCCAAATTCTTAACCTAGGAGTACAGTTCAGGACGGGTCCTTAGGGATTCAAGCCAATGTTGAGGGCCCCAGAGTTGGGGATTTTTACCCAGAGTCATGACCTCCGTCCCAACACCATTGAGCTTGAGAAAGTTGTTGTTCACCCAAGTAGTGAATAAACTCAAGTCCAAGTCAAGATCCTGTGCAGATGAGAGAAAATTATTTGGGTGTCATCTACATAAGAGAATACAGTCAAACAACAACTCTCCACTATGTCTGCCAATAGGAGGACGTAGATATTGAGTAACATTAGATTTAGCACTGAGTCTTGAGGGACTCCAGAAGTTAAAGCCCATGTCTCAGATCTCACATTGGTCGAAACAACTTGAAATGACCGATTCTTTAGGAATTATGTTAACCACGCCAAAGCTGTTCTTTCGAGATAATGATGCCAATCTTTCAAGCACGATGGGGTGGGGCACAGTATAAAAGGCCGAGTTAAGATCTAATAAAATAAGCGTGTCAGCCCCCCCCCGCCCACATGTATCCACGAGTCATCTAAGCTGATCCGTGACTCCTAGGAGGGGAGATACAGTACTGTGCCCCGCCCTGAAACCTGACTGCGTAGGATGTAAAAGATTATGGCCTCTACATAAGTTTGCATTCACAGTTCTCCAAAATTGTGGCTGAACTAGGCAACAGACAAATGTGTCCGAAATGTGACCAATTAGTCAGATCAAGACTGGATTTATTTGAGAGCAGAAGCTCCATAACATGCGTCCAGCTCTGAGAAATATAGCCCTCCTGTAGAGAGGATTTAATGAGATTTAATTTTTGTTCCTAAAGACAGAGTTTAGAAGGTGGTAAAAGAACCAACGGAGAACCAAATTTAATTGACTGCAAGATGGTTGAAAGAGTGGTGGTATCCAGAAGGGGCTGTGATTTCATACTAGGGGTGAGATCAGACCTAATCAAGCTGTTGTTATGCACTTGTTGGGTGTAATTCAAAGTGCGACTAATGTCTGCAGAATCAACAGATTGTATTGCACGCTTGAGGTCCTTGGACAAATGAAGATGGATATCTACCACTTTTTCGATGAAATAAAGGGCAAGCTACTTGCACTGTATCTGAGAAAGTGAGGGTGCTGGAGAAGTTTTGCAAGGGTCGGAGAGTTATTTGACCACGCTGAAGAATATCTTAAGACAGTTTTAAGCATTAACGATTTTGTCGGGATAAAAGAGTACTTATGCTGTGCTACAGAGTCCATGATAGTTTATTATCGCTTTTCTACTTATTATTTGTACTCTTAGTCATACGACTTTCTTCAAAATCTTTCCAGGCCCTCACAACAATTTTTTCTCCAGCCGAAGCTTTTCATTGACCCACGGAGCCAGCGGGAGGATCTAGCTGAATGAATAGATGAGGCTGGTAGAATTGCCTCCAAAGAATTAGAAATCAAGCTAACTATCAGCCCCTGATCAAAATCAGCGCTTTGCTCTAAAGCAGGGGTGGTGCTCAGAATGTGCAAGTTCAGGGCCAGAACATCAAGTTTAGACCAATTCCTAGACTTAGTAGTTGGCTTCAAAGGGCCAAACAAAGGAATAGCCGGGATCCTAATAGCAAATGGCACTGCTAAATGGTCAAATCAGAGTAACGGTATGGGAGACTCAATAGATAGGTTGTTTATGTTGGAAACATTTGGATCCAAAAGGTGACTGACCTCAGGAGTAGGAGCCAAGTGACAAAGGTTCCCTATTCAAGACATCCAAAATCTCAATAAGAGTGGTTCCCTGACTGCACTTGGGGTCTTCCAAATGGATATTCAGTTCTCCGAGCAGCATAAAATTGTAAAATTTCTGATTATAAGGAGCAGGTCTGGGATGAAAGGACACCAGTTATCCGGATTAACATGGAGGCTGATAAATTATGCTGTTTATATCCAACTTTAACCTTAAGAAAGGGTTTGATATGAGTCTGAACCAGGACCTAGATGCAACAATGACCTTGGGAAGGCATTATCACAGAGTTGCATGGTGTATATACAATTAGGCGACCTCAAAGTACAACCACTCGGACAGTTGCAGCCACCATGTTCATCTCATAGAGCTATTAGAATGCTTGATCCGCAGAGCAATACGAAGAGATGAAATCCTCCATGTCTGTTGTACTTTGTTTTTCCAAACAGATTATGTATTGTTTGAATAGGATGACCTTCAAGGTCTGGGTTGCAACAAGCTAACATGCAGAATCTTTATACTTGTTGCTAGATTAAGAACAGATCAGAGCTCATGCCTTTCACAAACGTTGTTGGACTTTGCATACATCTAGACTGATGACCTCAGGTTACATTGAAGCTGGATTCTTCAGAAATCCTTGGTTGGATTATGACAGAAGATGCTGTGCTTGTGGAAAAGATGAGTGGAGTTACCTGCTTGAAGGTTGGGGGGAAATATGGATGTGGGTTTAAGTGAAGATTCATACTAGTAGTCAATATTGATATTCAGTTTTTGAGCCAGAGTTTCCATCCCTTAGACCCGTCAGCTCGGTAAGATTTTGAAGTGTATTAATATCCTCTAAATCTTGATTGCATACTTCTGTGAGTGTGGAGGATTTTTCAATTCGCTTCCTGCTCTTTGCTCCTTTGAATTATGGGGATGGCAGTGTGGAATAGTTGGAGCCACCAAACGATGGGCCACATCAGCGCTACGTACCATGATCATATACACAATGAAGGGGCAATGTCCTGGCTATAGCGATACAGCTTCCAGTATGGGTCAGAAACCTAATATTGGCTTTGGTGAAATAATACATGAGTGCATGTATTGAATGATTCTGAAATGTTGTATTTGTTATTTCACCCAAACACATCTTGTAGTCAGTATGCTGTACCACTTTGCATGATTTGTGACTGTGCCCTTGTGCTGTGTCCAACATCCATATGTGGGGCTCTAGATCTATCCAAAGTAACCTCAGATATCTCTGTCCATTGGTAGATGGAACGACCTGGTCTTAACCCAAGACTTAAAAACAGCCACTACACAAGACTTCAGCCACTGTGACACAGTGACAATGAGACTCCCCTTGATTCCTCTCATGCACTTATGGTTGACTCACACATCATCATCATTGCAAGGATTGAGCTCGGATAAGGATGGAATTTCGTTGAATAAGCTCTACAGTCAGATAGTCAAGGGGCTCACAATGGTAAGTTGTCACGCTTCTCCATGGGAGAGATGTCACCAATTGTTTCACTGGCTGATGTGGGCTGAAAAGCCTGAAACCGGTCCTAGGATGCTTGTTTCCAGTACAGGGAGGACCTGGCCTGGCTGTTCGGGCTGGACTATTCCCATTGGGTGCAGGGTCAAGACTGATTTGCATATGGTTGGGTCCAAAGTGGAATGGCATGGTGAGCAAAACAACGATGGATTTAGGCCCGGAACTCTGTACTGGGGTGTATGACATTGTTCTGTATTCTGTCCATCAACTGTTCTCAATTGTTCTTTTTTGCACCAATTGTTTCGCTACAGTGAAGATTCTCATGTCTTAGGATGGTGGCCAGCTGCAAAATAGGAGGGGACGGCGCATCTACTCTGGATGGGAAGGGCACGCTGTAGAGCATATATGCTTACCGGGGCTGAGGCGTCTTGGTTTGCATGGGTCAGCAGAAGAAGGACAATACGGGTAAGCATGTTGAGCTCCGCTTTTTCCTAGACACATGTGTAAATTTCATTACGAGCATATTTTCCAAGCATGTTTTGGCATAATCTCAAGAATTTCACATTGCAAAAAGTAGTGCCTGAGATTATGTCATTACATTTTCTTGTGGAAACGAGATGTTAACACAATGGACCCAGTGATTGACGCGCAGCAACTATGCGGTTGACCCAAATGCTGGCAGCATTTTTTTAACCGGGCACTGATGACATAACAGAAAAAGTCATTTTCCATTAACTTTTTAACCTGAGGGAACTGTTTGGGCAAATGTTCAGCATAAAATTCATCCTTCTTTTTTTTTGGGGGGGGGGCGGTTTACACAAAAGTGCCATAGAGAGCGAGGCTTCTTTACACACAGTATCTACTCCCTCTTTGTGTCCTGAAGACTCCTCCCTGTGTTTTGTCCAGCCCTTGGCCATTTTACATTTGGATTGAGGAGGGAAAGTATCACTGTCCTATGGCTGCAATCTCCGCTGCATCATCCACCTTTGGATGTTGGAATCTGTGCCTCTTTTTGGGAAAATCAATCAAGTTCAGTGAAGTTTTTTTCAAAATGTTTGTTTTGGCAAGCACAATAATTTGTGTTCCTTTTTTTATTTTGTTTTTTCATTTTGTTTGTTTGTTGCTGATGGGTTGGATTTTAGGTAAGCGGGGGTGCAGGCAGGCCCATGGAAGATTAAGAGATAATGGGCATTTTTGGATGATGTCAGTCTGGGGTTAATAATGTTTCCTAATTTTCCTTGTGACTTTTTGAGTGTTGTCCAGATCTCTTTTCATATTGTACTGTGTATTACTATTTAAGGCCTAGTCTTCAGTGGACCTTGGATGAATTTTTCACTTTCACAATGTTTATTTTCTAGAGGTATTTGTTTATTATTTTTAGGGGCTTTTGTGTGGCATTGTATTCATGCCAAATGTAGTTTTTTTTTGTCGGTTGGTGGCATGAGTCAGCGTGCTTCCAGGAGTCTAGAACCATGTAACCAGACAATTAAATTTGTTTTCCCCATGTGGTTGCCCACTATTTCTGTTCGTGGGAGATGGATGATTAATTGTTTTAGTGGAATGTTTGCAGGGATAAATGTTGCCTTGTGTTGTTTGTATTTGAGGCATTTTTAAAGTTTATTTGAATCATCTGTTTCCATTTTGCTGTGCGTTTGAATTTATTGTTGCTGCTTTACTAATCACTTTCTTTCACTTTGAACGCCATATTCTAGGAGTGTTGATATTAGAAGAAGCCCTTGTCCTTTTCTTTTCACTTTTTCTTTTTTCCTAATATATTTTTAATGATATATTTATTTGTGCTTCAATTTGTGCACGCCCCTCTGCCTCCCATAGTGGCCACTTTGGACCTGAGAGGATGCCAGGTATTTTTTTTTAATTAATGTAATCGATTTTTATCATGTTGGTATGATAATGACGGTGATTACATGTATTGCATTGCCAAGAATGGCCACGTCTTACTCTTTTTTTATTGCCTACTGGTGCACAATATATAACTGACTGAGATCTGGAGGAGATTATGTGAATTAGGGAAAACCAGAGTCCACAAACCTCCCTGCTAAGTCCCTCTGCTCGTGCTACTGATCCATGCAAGAAGTAAAGAAGATAGGTTACTGCATTGAGAGTGGCCACCAAGCAGAAGAAGGTGTCTGTTGCACAGGACACCGCTGGCAGCAAGCCCTCATCCTTTTTTCGGGAAAGTAGCACACCTGCTGCACCATGCACCTGGTAGGAAGAAGATGGTCGCCCCCAGATAAACAACAGCACCACCATAACCGGATCACTGAAACAATATCGATGTCAACAATATCGAATTAGGGGGGATGAGCCAAGATGGCGACCGGAGCAGAAGCGTAGGCTCCCGGCTCCGCCAGCCCTTGAGCCCCGCACCGAAATCCTGATCACTATCCTGGTGTAGTTCTGCAGCGGGACGCCGGTGAAGACGCGCTGACATCGCTCGCGTTCCCCCGAGGTCTCTGCCTGCCTGGTGACCGGAGATATTTGCGAAGCCGTCTGGCGGCCTCCGCAGCCCTGGAACAGTGACCTGTGCCGCCGTGCGCCGCCGGAATCGGATGGATCAACAGCTGCCAGATTGGCCCAGGCGGTGCCGGCTGTTGGGAAGCGTTGCCTCCTGAAGGGGACAGGGACCGGATTTAGTTGCTCCGACATTGTTTCTCGCACAACGCGATTGCAGCACGCTTGCGAGGAAGGGGCCCACTGTGCGTGCATCTTCTTTGTTGAGCGCTGGAGGTGTGCCGTGCAGCCTCCATTACTGATCTTGCCCGACATCGGCGGACCACTCCTGGATTTGCCCCAGCTCTGTGCCGGAGACGAGATGGCTCTCTGTAAGGGTCGTTTAATGGCAGTGGGCCATGCTAGCATCAGTGGCTCAGACTGCAGCTTGCCCATGCCGCTCTCGCCCCAGTTTTCCCATTGCTTTTCCGACGGGATGGACATGCCCAATGGCTCACAGAATGGGAAGGATCGCTTAACCCTGCCCCGGGACTGCAATACCCTGACTGGTGTTGAGCTGTGGGACGGATTGCATGAGACCTCTCGTGATGCTGATATGGGGGGACCGCAGTCTGTACTATCCTGTGGGGCCGTTCTAGCAGCCCTTTGTGATCTACGGTCTGCGCTGGAAGATGGCTCCCGTGTACTGGGTAAGAAATTTGATGACATCGCGTTCGCACTGGGGCGGACACGGCGGGCCTGCTCCCAGCAACGTCTGGATTTGCCTTTGCCTGTGATTGAAGGGGCTACAGTGTTTCCACATGGTCGCAGCGGGGAGTGGATTGTTTCTGATTGTACTGGCGCCTGCGGACGGCCGTCCGCCAGCTCTAACTGTGCTACAATGTTTCTCCCTCCTCCGAGGAATGAGTCTTTGTCCATTTTACCACCACTATTGACTCGGGCACCGCTTAAGCAGCTACTGGCCCCCTCGTCTGCCATCTCTTTGCCAACTCCGTTCTCCCTACTGTGGAACTTGTGCCATCGGGCGAACCTGGGGGCGCTATTCATTGAGGAAGACGGAACTAATGGTGACTGGCGACGTCCATTTTGTATTTACGTGCCTCTCCTCTCCCGTTCGTGGCCATTTTGTCCCTTTGTATCGGGTGGGGCTGGCTTTCCCCAGGGGGCATGTTTCGGGAGGCATCCACGATCAGGCCAGGGCTAGGTGGTTCCCTTTGTAGTTGTGATTTACTGGCTGGCGGAGAATAGGGTTGGAATGCTTAAGTAACTAATTCGGATACGCAATATGTGATGACTCTCCCCATTTGCACTCGTAACTGTTATTTGCTACTTTTGCTTCTGTTTCATGGGGTGGAGGATGTATGCTTGGCTGGGGAGACCGGGAGCACACGGGTTTGGCCCTCCTTTCGGTTCTTATGTGACTCCTTTTTCTTTTTTCTTCCTTTTCTTTCTTGCCTGTATTTCGGGTACTCTTTTTGGGCGACAGGCACACTGCAAGGGGGGGGGGGGGTAGGCTGTAGCCTCTGCATGCGTGTAGGTTGGGGGTGGGGGGAGGGGCTTCTTTTTGTCTTCAGTTCTATGGGCCTTATTTGTTCTTCCTTTTTGACTCCTGTTCCTTTCTTATTTCTTTCTTTGGATCGGTGGAGTGGTTAGGTGGGGGGGGTAACGATCGGCACGCAGCATTATTTGTCATGATCTATCCTTATATGTTGCTTTGTGCCGCTACATTGACTATGTTTTTGCTTGTTTAATGCCTGCTGGGGGAAGTTGCCCGCTCCGGTTCTAGATGGGTTGTTTGGTCCCTGATCCTTCTTAGTCTCTATTCTCTATAGTATATTTAAAAAATGTTAAATTAACCTTCATACCTCCTGTTTCTCGGCAGTTCAAAGATATTCAGTGTAACTCGGACTGATTGTTAATTTGTATTGCGATACTGCTGGGATCCGTCTACCTTGCAAATGTGCTTACAATGTCATCCAGGCCGGCCGGATGGTTGTGGGCCCGTATTTGTTCGCTATTTCTGCACAATAAAGGTTTTAAATTTTTTTTTTTTTAAACAATATCGAATTACAAAAATATTGAGGAAAAAATATAGAAGACCAAAATATCGACGTCCTATCTCCAAACAGGTAAGTACAAAAATATTGAATAAAAAATATCGATGTAAAAAATATAGTTAGTCAAAATATCGATTTTTTTAAATGGTTTAAATTAAATAAAAAATTAATGAAATAATAAATAAAATTAACTGGAACATACTTAAAATACTTAAATAACCTTAAAAACAATAAATAATTAATGTAAGTAAAAAAAAAACCATACAAATGTATTTGTTAATATATATATATACATATATATATATATATGAATGGAAAAGGTCAGTTCAAATTCCTCCCAGCTATTATACACGAGTCCCAAAGTTTTTGGCAAAAGGGTTTATTCCTGCAAACTCAGCAGCGCAGTAGATGACGCGTTTCGGGCAAAAGCCCTTGATCACATCAGATTTAAATTCCCACAATGCCCTCTTTAAATGCTTGTGAATACACCATGTGACTAGTGAAACTAGATAACATACTACTAGTAAAAGTACTTGTTTGAAAAGGGGTACATGGTTGTATTATTAGGTTGTTCCTATGTCTTTGATACATTTTAATAACCAAGTTAACATAATACCTGCATGAATGCTGGTTAATTCAAAATTAGCTTATAGTCCAATATGAGTTATACTCCATAAAGTGCATATTATTTCCTTGCTGTTTATATGTGCAAAATATCGCCACTCATAAATACATTACTATAAATATAAATATGAATATAAATTAACATATAAATATCATAGTACAAAATTTCATATAGATTAAAAGTAATAATGTACATACTTAAAAATCTCATATAAAATCAGTATTATATTGTGGTACAAATTGTGGTACCACCTCAATATATATATATATATATATATTCTATCTGGTCTCCTGCACAAGCCGTATAGATGCGAAGGAATCACGAGCCACTCCAACCAGGTAGGGTTCAAGGTATTTTTAATGGGCAAAGAAACAGACGCGTTTCGAGCGCACAGGCTCTTGGTCATATATATATAAACGTAATATTAATAAAACAATTACAATATTTTTACCGTAGGATAGCGGAAAGGGTAAAATTTACTATTACCACTCCAGGGAGTGCAACAATAGGGAAAGCGTTGGATAGCGTAGGGGTAAAATTTACTATTCCCACTCCAGAGAGTGCAACAGTAGGGAAAGCGTTGGATAGCGTAGGGGTAAAAATTACTATTCCCACTCCAGAGAGTGCAACAGTAGGGAAAGCGTTGGATATCGTAGGGGTAAAAATTACTATTCCGACTCCAGAGACTGCAACAATAGGGAAAACGTTGGATAGCGGCAGGGTAAAATGTACTATTCCCACTCCAAAAAGTGCTACAGTAGAGAAAGAGTTTGATAGTTGGGGGTAAACATTACTATTCCAACTCCAGAGAGTGCAACAATAGGGAAAGCGTTGGATAGCCTAGGGGCAAAAATTACCATTCCAACTAGAGAGAGTGCAACAGTATGGAAAGCGTTGGATAGCGTAGGTGTAAAAATTACTATTCACACTCCAGAGAGTGCAACAGTAGGGAAAGTGTTGGATAGCGTAGGGGTAAAAATTACTATTCCAACTCCAGAGAGTGCAACAGTAGGGAAAGCGTTGGATAGCGGAAGTGTAAAAATTACTATTCCAACTCCAGAGAGTGCAACAGTAGGGAAAGCGTTGGATAGCGGCAGGGTAAAATTGACTATTCCCACTCCATAGAGTGCAACAGTAAGGAAAGCGTTGGATAGCGTAGGGGTAAAAATTACTATTCCCACTCCAGGGAGTGCAACAGTAGGGAAAGCATTGGATAGCGTAGGGGTAAAAATTACTATTCCCACTCCAGAGAGTGCAACAGTAGGGAAAGCGTTGGATAGCGGAAGTGTAAAAATTACTATTCCAACTCCAGAGAGTGCAACAGTAGGGAAAGGGTTGGATAGCGTAGAGGTAAAAATTACTATTCCCACTCCAGGGAGTGCAACAGTAGGGAAAGCGTTGAATAGCGTAGGTGTAAAAATTACTATTCCCACTCCAGTGAGTGCAACAGTAGGGAAAGTAAATACTTCATAAATAAATAAACATAAATTAAAAATTAATACCAATTACAAATTAATTAAAAGTAATTAACAATTTTATATAATATAATATTTAATCAATTAAAAATACAAATAAAAATGTATTATTAAAAAGTATTAACTAATAATACAAATTATTTACCAATTAACAATTAATAAATAATTAAAAATTTGAACAAAAAAACCAATCAATAAATTAAAAGATTTAATTAATTACAATTAAATTACTTCCCACCCTATTCCCCTACAACCCCACAACCCGCAACATAAAATAAATTAATAAAATTAACATAATTATCAATTAATTAAAATAAATTACCAATTATATTTTATTTAATCACCAATTAAATATTTTAATATCAATTAATTCAAAATAAATACCAATAAATAAATTAAATAATTTAATTAATTATAATTAAATTACTTTCCACCCTATTCCCCTACAAACCCACAACCCACAACATAAAATATATTAATAACATTAACATAATTATCAATTAATCAAATAAATTACCAATTATATTTTATTTAATTACCAATTAAATATTTTAATATCAATTAATTCAAAATAAATACCAATAAATACATTTAAAAATTTAATTAATTATAATTAAATTACTTCCCACCCTAGTCCCCTATAAACCCACAACCCGCTACTGAAAATAAATTTATAAAATTAACATAATTATCAATTAATCAATTAATTAAAATGAATTACCAATTATATATTAATCAATTAACAAGTAATTCAAAATAAATACCAATAAATAAATTAACATATTTCATTAATTATAATTAAATAACTTCCCACCCTATTCCCCTATAAACCCACAACCCGCTACAGAATTATATTACGCAAAAAATAAAATACCATAAAATTAATTAATTAAAATAAATCAGAAAATAAATATACACTTTTCACACATATACTAACATAAAAAATACTTTAAAAAATTAGATATTATTAAAATATTAATATTAACTTACTTACCTCAAATTCAATATTTTTGTTGTCTATATTCTGTCCATTCTATATTTTTGTAGTCCATATTCTGTCCATTCGATATTTTGTCCATTCTATATTTTGAATTCGATAGTAATGCTATTCTATTCAATATTTTTGTAGTCTATATTCTGTCCATTCGATATTGTGTCCATTCTATATTTTTTATTCGATATTAATGTAAATCGATATTAAAAACTCGATATTTTGACTGTATACCACCATAACCACCACCAAAACAGAAAATATGTCTCTCAGCACTGCAGTGACTACCGCCATGGCTGAGAGCAGTGAATTAGAAATCAAATTGTCAGATCAGCAAACATAATCTTCACAAGAAACTCAACAGCAGCTACAGTCTGCTCTGCGTTATCTTCTGCTGCTGAGAAATATTCATTTGGGACAAATGGACACATCAGCTTTGTGATCTTCTGCAACAAAAAGAAGGAGAAGTCTCCCATCTTCTCCAAGCCCCATTCTGAGGACCTTATCATGGATTGGACCCTGGTTTTGATCTGCCACGAGACACACAGGAAAAGGATGGATCCTGAATGCCTTGGAAGTGAAGAGGACAATGGACGAGTGACTGTTCATGTAGAGAGTAACAAAGAGGAAGTGGACATCAACTTTATTTAACCTGCTCTGAGTGATGTAGAACTACAATCACCACCTGCTTTGATCTTATCCAGAAGCAAAAAACCTGTAGCAACCTCCACCACCCCTCCTCATTCACAGCCCACCCTAGAGAAAGGCCTGGGTCTACATCAACAAGTTCTTCAGGCATTGGCTTACTAAGAAAACTCTTCTCCCTAGTTTAGGACATTTTACACTCAAGTTGCATGAGGAGCACATCACAAAACCTCACTTTGCCACAAATCAGTGTGTCATGGTAAGCCAGGTGGACATCATGGTACCAGGAGCTAACAGGCCCATCTGAGAAATTGACCCACAATCATGTGGTATAAACTCCTCAAAAATATAGCTGCTAGTGAGAGAGAAGACGACATGGAACTGATAGAGAAAAGTGGTAGCGAGGAAGAAGATGTCATGTGAAGCATCCATGTCCTAATGCTCATAGTCAGGGCCACTGGAATTATAAGATTGTGTGGTCCCATTGTTTTTAGCATAATTGTGAATGTGCCACATTTGCCACATAGTCCATCATCTGCTGCATAATCTGCAGAGTTAAACAAAGAAATGGTATCTAGCTTAAATGGATCAAAACTAGCTAAAACACTGCAACTTATGTTGCAGTGCATTGGAAGGCCTTTTAGAAAGGTTGACCTATCCTCCTTCTGTTGCTTATTGATGTATTTGGGTGCATAGGCAATGTTAACCTGTGTAAAAATGGGAAAATAGGGAAGCAATACTGCCGAAAACATATGCAGGGGTATGCATGGTTGGAGGCGGGCGAGAGGGTATGCCTGGTTGGGGGCGGGCGGGTCGGGGAGGAGTGGCTTTCACTACTCTGAATACTCTGACTGTTTGGTCGGCCCTGAGGCGGATCAAAGCAGTCATAACGCACTGTACATGTTCTCTATGTAGGCTGCCTGTAGCCTACATAGAGAAAATGGCCTCCCTACAGGTGCACAGCAGGGCGCTGTCCGGGACTCTGCTCCAATCAGAACGCTGCAATTGCAGCTTTGTGATTGGCTTAAAGGAAGGGAGGGAGCATGCCTGTTCCTGTTCAGGAAAACGGGGGACCCGGCCCAAGAGCAGAGGAGGGGTGGGACCCTGTCAGTTAGGTTTTCTTCTTTTTATTATTCTTTTAACCCTCCCCCCTCTCACCCCCCCGCGGTAACCCCAAGCGAACCCCGGCACCCCCACCGGCGAGTACTGCGAGCAGCGACTGACTTCATGGAATTACACACCATTTGTGATTTATTTTTTACTACAAACGCACAGGAACAACAGAATGTGAGCACCTCTTCTTCATTGTGCTTCTGTTATTTTTCACACTATTTTTATCATGAAAAGTGTCCTCGTGGCAAAAACTGACAAAGGGACACATTTCATGCTAAACTATAGAACAAAATGACGGATACGTGTTTTGCACAATTACAAAGAATTTTGTGTAATTTTACTGAAAGTTTGTGTCATTATGCAAAATCAATTAATGGAAATTTCACACACCCTCAGAGGCATCCTCACAAAGTAAAAAAACAACAACAACCCACTATCAGGATTATGCTCAGCAAAGAGTCGGCGTGCCACCAGTGTCATGAAAATGTCCACGGGAAGTTGGCCAAAATGTTATTGGTTGACCTCCTGCTGTTTTATTTGGTGTACGGAGAGGGGTTTCTGGAATTTGGGGAGACCCTCTGTCCAAAATGGAAGGCTCTAAGCAGGACCTATTTTTCCACTGTTGCTGTGGCAGTACTGCATCATCAAGTTGTGCAATTGGTTGGCGAAGCAATGAAGGAAGAGGGGGTTCAGTCCATGCACCTCACAATTGACATTTGGACCAGTTGTCGAGCAACAGACTACATGTACATGACTACACACTGGGACTCCTCCAAAGGGATTAAGCAAAGGCTCACCAGTGGTCTCACTGTTATGGATAATTTCTGAGGCCTTTAGCCCCATGTAACAGTTACAAAGTTCTCCATGGAGAAATCATGTACAGCTGCCTTTATCTTGGAAGAATTTAAGACCAAAGTTGACGAATGATTTCAAACCTAAGGTCCCAGCACTGAATTTGTTGTCACTGACAATGGGTGCCATATTGTCAAAGCCATGTCTGATGGAGGATACTGCAGAGTCTTGTGTGTACTGCATTGCATCAGTCTAATTGTGCAGTTCTTCCAGAAAAAAGATGAAAAAATGCACATTATACTGATCATCTTTCACCAGATTTGCACTCATTTAGTCATTCTTTCAAAGCCTGGAAGCAGCTGTTAATCATTCAGGGGCCTATTTATGAGGCCTTGCATCACTTTTACACTGCCAGTGCGTCACTTTTTGTGACATTCTGGCGGCGTAGAAAATGTACCATGTTGCGCCCTTTTTTACAAAGTGACACATCTAGGATGATACGTCTCTTTGTAAACCCCAGCGCCACATCATACCTGCCCCAGGTATAATGTATGCAGGGTGGGCGTTCCCCTGCAAAAAAGCCTGATAGAAGTTGTGCATTGAAATCTCTGAGATTTCAGTGCCCCACTTCTAGGACCCCCATTGCATCAATATCTTATGCCTGCCTCACAGCAGTCGTAAGACGGATGCAGGCCTTTCACATGGGGCTTGCCTCATGTGAAGTGATACACTGCTGTAGTGGCATCTGTTTTCAGACACACTGCAGCAATGTGTCACATATGCACCTACAGATACATCCGAAATACTGACGTATCTGTAACTCCTTGCGAAATGATGCGTCATACAGTAAATATGACACATCAATCATGTCGCTGTTTTCACGCAAGGAGGTGTCAGTTTTCATAAATAAGCCCCAAAGTGTGTTAATAGCCCTCATGTAGGAAGTGCCAACCTGTTGGAACTTCACCTTCTACATGCTGCAAGACCAGCTAGAGCAGTGCAGGTCTGTCAATGATTTCATACTACAAATGAGGGTGAATGCAACTGCCAAAGCCGTGATGATGGAGGTTTATAAATGGTGACTAGTAAAGTGTCTAATCCAAATGCTAGTGTCTTCTGAGTACGGGTGGGCAAAGCTTGCGTAGTTGCACTACGTGGAATCCCGCAGAGTTGCATAAAAACTCTGTGGAATTCTATGGAGTTCCATGGAGTTCTGCTCCGCCCTACTCTGCAGACAATTTGCTGCTTTAGATGCGATTTTTAAGTGCATTTATCTGCATTGCAGTCAATCTGCTCACTGATACAATGTTCATTTTCAGTCATATCTAACCACAAGTGTATATGCAGGTGACACAGCCCCTGTATTCATTTTGCGTACATGTATAGCAGCTTCTCTGCACTAGCGCATCCCCAAAGCGTTGTCTTGCACAGAGGTTACTGCACTCTTTTCATATTTTACTGAAACTGTATTACAAACTGTAGTAATCAAGTCCTCAGACAGTTGATGAAGATAAATGGTTTATTGGAAGTTAGGTAGATAAAATGGTATAAACCATAAAGACCCCAACAGGAACATCCTGCAAGATGCTCAGCCCCAAGCCAACTGCCAGCCTAAGCCCACAGACTGCCAACATTCCACAGAGCATCATAGCTAGAACATTCTATAATAAAAGGGGATAGTGCAAAGATACTACATTATCCTCTCCCTTTAATAACGGAACACAATAAAGTTAAAGGGAAAAACAAAGTACAGAAATATAATACAAATATAAAGAAATCTGTAACCCAGGGATGGAATTAAAATAACATTGCGAGAGGGAAAACAGAAATACAAAAATTGTTAAAGAAGAAAGAAAGAAAGTGAACAGAGAGAATAAACCTCACCATCCTCCTCCTCCTCTAATATTGAACAATTTTAAAATATGTAAAATCCTGAACTCAAATAAAACAACCAACATCTCAGAAAAAAACTGAGAAGAGCTCACCAAAACTCAAGAAAGTACTTCAGACATAAGCAAAATAATGCCACACCTTTAATAAAGGACACAATAGGACTACAACCCACGTGTAATGGAAAGAAACCAATAAAAAGAGACTAATAAAGTAAACCCTCTAATAGGAAAGATACAGTGAAAAAGATGAAGGGACTAAGACCCATATCTGGCCCTAAAAACTAAGGACCAAAAGTAAAACAAGAAAAATGGGACCAAACCCAAAACCTACCTGTCGATCAAAAGACCGTGAAAGCAAATATAAGTATAAAGGGACTGTAACCCTAAACCTGTCCCAAAAACTAGGGACCAAGAATGTTAAACAAGAATAATCAAACCAAAGACTTGGGTAATGGGACTAGAAACCCACACCAAAGTGCTTCTCACATGAGAAGACTGTGACGTAGCCAAGAAAAACGCCACCCCTGTCTTAAGGGACACTAATGGGACTCAAACCCTGGTGTAACATTACTTAGGTGGGACTGACACCCCCTAAAAAAACACAAAGGTGGGACAAACACCCCCTCTTAAAAATTTAGCATGAAACAGGGTAATGGGACTAAAACCCATTCCAAAATAATACACCTCTCACAAATTTAGCATGAACCAGGGTAATGGGACTAAAACCCATTCCAAAATAATACACCTCTCACTTCTCAATCAGAGTAAAGTGAACAAATGGTCAAAATAGAATATGGGACTGCCTAAATAGGATATTAATCCAAAACCCATTCCTAAGGAACACGGGACTACAACCCACTCCTACACAAAGTGCGTGTCATCACAAAAAGAACTGCAATGAAACACAAAACGCTGAAATTTAAGATGACAGCCAGTCAGACACACACGAAAAGAACCAGTCAGACACACACGAAAAGAACTGCATAGAGACACAAAAACGCTACAACCCAAAACGCTACTATATAAGATCACAGCCAGTCACACACACAATAACGCAACATAATACTTTCTCAATTATAAAATGGCCAGCAAAATACAATAAGAGCTAGTCTATGCTCCGGTGAGCGGTCTCTCACCCGAGGTCTCCAAAACAGATCGTCGATCTTATGAAGGTCGTAGCTGTCATTTTTCCGACTTAAACTGTAAGTTTTCTTCTTTTTTTAAAAATACACTGCCAGACAGGATAACCATTTCGCCAGTACGAAAAACCGCAAGTCTTTTATTGTCCTTGTTGAAGGATTTTGACAAAAATGACGTGCTTCTCCTTGAGAGATAGTTGCCATGGTGACAAATGGACAAGAAGTAGACCCAGTTCACAAAATGGTGTCACGTATCCCACGTTGCACCGAGTGGCTCTCCGCACAGCGCTGCTCCAAAACGTGAAGAAGAAGCATATTCTCACAACGTCACAAAGTGCTCAGGAGCAGAGGTAAGCCTCACGCGTGATTCTCGCGCACATTATCAAGTAATAAATTGGCAGTTGTTATCTCGTGCACAACGCATGGCGCAGTTGAAAATAATGTTTTAGTTGAAAATAATGTTTTCCTTAAAAACAAAGATAACGATGTAAAATTACACTTCCAATTCCTCCAGTGCCCACTCATGTTTTTCTTGCTAAGACAGTTCGAGGAACAGCTTCACACACCCTTTAAACGCTGTAAATGTGACTTGACTGAACAGCTTAAAACATTTATTGTTCGTTTCTCTGTCAATCCAAAATTGAACGTTACGAGATGTAAACAGTACTTCTGACATAAACTCGAGATGTAAACAGTGCTTCCACTTGAAGTAAGCTAGGGATTAATGTCTTTTAAGGCATTTAAAAATCATACGATGAATGTCAAAAACTAACGCTGGTGAAAGTACCGGCTTTTTCATCTACACATGCAACTTGAAAAAAAAATAATAATAAAATACTGTGTAGACAGTGTACTACATGTTCTAGCCGGCACAAGATTTTAAATGTCTCATTGCAGGTCGCACTGAATTTCCAAGAGCCAAAAACAAGTAAAAATAACATCATGCTTACCTCTGATGCAAAAGATGACGATATGTACAAGGAAAGCCACTCACAGCACGTTTTGGCAAAGGCCGTCCGATCTGATGGACACTGATGGGGTCGTTTTTTCATAGTGCGCTGATGTTCTTTTAGTGGCTCCTTACTCTGAAGCATCTTTTGTTTCTTAATTTCTTCTTTTCGATGATAACTCTCTTGTCTGTTACGTTTTGTGGCTCTTGGTCCTTTTGCCTTGATCTTCTTGTTTGCGCTCTTCATTTTTTTCTCTCTACTGAAGGATTTTCTTGACTTATTTTTTTTGAAGACTACTTCTGGGTTATTTTTCTTTGAATATTGCTTCGCCCAGTACGTGGGAAGGTCACCTTGTCGCCATAAATATTGTAGTAATCAAGTCCTCAGACAGTTGATGAAGATAAATGGTTTATTGGAAGTTAGGTAGATAAAATGGTATAAACCATAAAGACCCCAACAGGAACATCCTGCAAGATGCTCAGCCCCAAGCCAACTGCCAGCCTAAGCCCACAGACTGCCAACATTCCACAGAGCATCATAGCTAGAACATTCTATAATAAAAGGGGATAGTGCAAAGATACTACACAAACCCTTGATAAAGATAGCGAGACACAGCGCCCGTAGCACAGCACCGCCATAGCAGAAAAAGCAGGAAAAAAACAAAACCCTAACAAAATTTAATTTTTGCGAATCTTCCACCAGCTGCTTCCAGATTCGCCAGTACAAGTATCGAAACAGATGAGGGGCAAGACTGGAATCACAGTCAGAGCTACCACTCCAGTAAGTACTTGAAATATATTAGAGCCCTTGAGCCGTCAAAATTGGGTGCCGGACACCCAAATGTTTTAGAGGGTACAGAGGGTGGTGGTCTACAGCTCAGTGAAGCTCTCGGGGTCTTATATAGCCCCAGAAACAGAGGGACGAAGGTCGCTTATTTCCAGGCACCGTTTGCAGGAGGAAAGGGAGAGAGTCCCTGTGCCCCCCGGTTGCTTTTGTGTTAGGAGGCACAGATTCAAAGAAGGGGTGGAGGTGGGAAAGGGGGTTACTTACAGTTTTTGTGGCAAGATATTCCGGTTCCAGAACAGGTTTTGTTTCCCAGATCCTTTTCCAGTATGTGCTGCTCTGTCTCGGCTGGGACCCGAGCAAAGGCCCTCCCTGAAGCATGTGAGAACTGGAGCAACACCTCCTTGTAATCCTGGCCATCTCCTCACAGCCTCAGAGCTTCAAGCCTCACTTGTGTTTGCCCTCATCCCCTCCTTTCACCCTAAGTGCCCTACCCCACCTCACAGGGGCAGAGTCACCCACTCTTCTCACATCGTTGACTCTGAGCCTTTGCTGCCCTGCCTTGTTTTCTGTTCTGGAATTGTGCATGGACGCTGTTCTGGGACTGTCTCTGAGTGCAACAGAGTTGGCAGCCTCCATGCTCTGTTGCCAGGTGTCGGCGGGGCTCAGGACCCCTCTAAGCGTGGCAGCCACTAAGGTGACTTTGAGAGTAGGTATAAAGCATGGTCCCTTTGGTGGGGAAGGTAAGGATGCTCTCTCCAGAGTACACTATTTACTGGAGTTGTCAAATTTAGGGTTGGGCTGGCATTGGCAAGCTCCACTACATGTCAGGAGGCCGAGTTTTTGCTGAACTCCTCTCTCCAAGAGGAGCGCGGAGTGGCAAAAACTTTTCAAGCTCCACTGGCAGAGCAGAGTTCACCACCTAACCCTGCTTTTGAGATGGTGACACAAGAAATAAGCAAGGAAAAGAGTATCACGAGCCAAGTGATCCCATTGTTGGACATTTGCAAATGCAAAAGATGGAACCAACATTTAACAATATCAATTGAAGCAGCAACTGTTTTGGGCAGCTGCTTTATCCTGCATCTGAATACAAATCAAAGGCTGCAAAAAAAGATTGTGTTCTCGAAGAGTACAGCTATGCCTGTGGTGAGAGTGTGGTGAGCAGTGACACATAAAGAAGCCTATTTCAACTTTACAGTCAACCATAGGTTTTTCAGTGAGCAATCATTGATATCTAAGGGGCCACCATAACGGAGCGAGGGACCGCCTGCCGATGCTGCAGCCGTCCCGCCATGCACATTAGGATGCGCCCGCCACACTGGCGGTCGCATTCTGTGTCTATTCCATTGCGGGTGGATCTGCTCGCTGCAGACCCGCCCACAATGGAAAAGGACTGTGCACAGCACTGCCATGCACTACATGGCAGGCACCACGTGGTGCCTGCCACCTAGTGCATGGCAATGAGGGGGCGTACCACAGGTACCACCAATGTGCACCCCCACTGCCCCTTCACCCTGGGAGCCCGCAATGGGCCCCCAATGCAAGGACTGTAGGCCTTTCCATGGTGACAACGCCGCCGTGGAAAGGCCATTGACCGCCAGCATCCCAATATGGATGGCGGTGTCTTTCAGACACCGCCACCATATGACGCACTTTTTCCTCCAGTCGTCGAGTCAATCAGCGGAAAAGCGGCGGACGGTCTTCCCATCTGCCGCGGACCCCCCAGCCATGGATACCGCCGGCCCGGTGGGGGCGATCCGCCTGCCATCCTAAAGGGCCCCTAAATCATCAATCAAGCTTCCACACAATTTCTTGAAAAAAATGAGATACCTATCTCCGATGCCTAGCCCTGCATTCCCATGCTCAAATGTAAGTGAAATTGCAGAGTAATGCACTGTACAGCTTATGTATGCTACTTCCATAGAAAAAGAAACGCTTAGATGTGACAGGCTTAGCTTAGGTAAGTTTGGTATTTTATACTTGGGTGCCCATTTAATTTTGGATTAATCCTATAAGGATTACTTTATTACCATTTTGGTAATTTGCACTCCGCATCTCGTGTTTCTTCTGAAATTTCTCAGTTTTACTAGACAAGGCTAAGGCAAAAAATATTTTTTCATTTATTGTTCCAGAAGTCTTTCTTTTTTGAAAAAAGAAAAATACAAACTGCAACTTTCATCATGCAGAAGAAGGACCCATTTCTGTCTCCTTCTAATGTGAGGCTTTATAACGCGGTTTAACCCTGTTGACTGGAAGGTATGACAGAAATAATGATGTTGTGCCAGCTAAATGTTTATATTATTTGTGAAATCAATTATTCTGGGCACTTGTAGCAAGTTACCTGGAATCGCTGGTAATAGTACGTATTGTATCCTAGCTTAAGCAATGAACTCTGACTCCTTGTGTGGCATGTTTACCTTAACTTTCAAATACTGTAATTTTCTTTTTTCATCCTACAGGCCTTCTCTTCTGCAAATAACCAGATCCTCCAGGGTGGTCCTGCTCCGCGGTTCACCCCTGATCCTAAGACAGACAAAGTCAGATAAATGCAGTGGCATCATTTATATACAGTATCATTTTTCTCAGTTTACATTTAAAATAGTTTTCAGATGTGTGTTTTGTTGCTGTTTTGGACTTCAGTGTAGCTAACTATAGCTAACTTGGGAGTCTATTGGCTACTAAGTCTAATGTCATCTTCCTTCCGTGTCAGATGTGCAGCGCTCAAGCACTCGCTAAAAGTTATGTTTGTCTCTCTAAAGTTTTCACTAGTTTTCCCTACTCCTCCAGTCATCAAAAACCTAGGCCTCTTCCTCAAAGTCATGAGATCTATTGTGCAGTTATCTATTTCCATTCTCAACAGACCTTACACTTGGCTGGGTGGACGTAGTACGCCCTTAATTCAACTGTTACAGGAGGAGGTTACACAAATTGCTAATTTGCCCACAAGATCCCCCTTATCTAGACCATAAATAGATATCATAGTGCAGAGAATATATAATAACAATGGTAGACAAAGGGTAGGTAGTGTGAAATTGTTCTTCCACAACCAGTGACACACTGAGAAACAATTTACCTGATGAATCTACAGAAGCTAACCTCTTTCTGTGATTTGATTGTGCATTACACTTACTTTGGTAACCCCTTTAAAACTGTGTTGATTTATGCTGTATTTTTATGTTTATTTCCTGGTGCAGAATGAGAGCCCTTCTTTGCTGATTTGCCAGCTCCATTCTGAATAAGAAGAGCATTGTTTTTCCTGTGTCATCTTTCCTGTCTGAGCCTGTTAGTTTTACCAGCAGTTAGCCCCTTTGGAAAAACAACTGCATCAAAAGCACATCTTAGGGGAAGTAAGAAATGGAAGAAGGTAGGGCTTGGGTTTGGGGTTGGAGGGGACTTAGTAGTATGCATAATATGTATGTGTATATATATATATATTCACTGAAAAAACCATAGGTTTCACACCAGCTATAGTTAGGTGGAAATTTTACTCGCATAATGTTAGGGACTGGGGGCTAGTCCTCTTTCAGTGACCATGTACTGACATCACATGACCTGTGGGCTGTGGGATAAATGTTGGTCCTACCTTTGTCTCATTGCTTGATATTGCCATTGGATGGATTCCGGTGTCCTGGTCTCCTGGTTGCTGTTTGCTGGAAGTAATTTGCTGCCCTGGATCATTTTCCCTTCCTTTTCTCACGGGCTCGTGAGATCCGTTTTTTGTCCCTGCCCTTGCTTCCTTTGCTAGATTCCCCTTTTCCTTTCTCCAGATAGATAGTGGCTGTCCCGTCCCGTTATTACTTTTCCTTCGTCTCCCTCGTTTTGGTCCCAGCGTTGATTTTTATTGTTTGGTAGTTTGGGGGCTCCCGTTCGCCAGATATCGTGGTGCCCTGTTTCAGGTGGGGCGAAGGAGACGCGATGGGTTAACGAAGCGTTTAGCTTCGTTTTACCGCGTCCTTACTTAGACGCCTCTCGGTATCCTTTTAGGCGGAAGTGACGTTTCAGGTCATTCCGCGAAGGGCTTACCTGACGAAACGCTGGGATTCCCTGTATTCCCGAGTGCCTTTTTCCGCTCACTATTCCCTTTAACCCATGTAATGCACACGAAGGGGTTTTTTCTGGTATTGACAAAGCTTGTCATAATCCTTTTTCCCCTTATAAGTCTATAATGAAAACGAAGGACACAGTGCTTAGTGAAACCCCTGATTGGCCATACTATTCAAGAGAAGTTATCTTGAAGTGCCTTCTTTTTATCCTCCTGTGCCCAGTGCCTTCACGAAGCAGAGCCTGAGCCGCCCACTGGTAAGAGAGGTTGTGAATGTGTGTCAGGACGTGGTCACTGGTGTTGGGATAGCGCAGTGTGGAGTGGAACATATACATATGAAGGGTATGTCTTTTTTTTGGTTTATATAGGTGCCGAAGCGTGGAGGAGGGAGCTGTGTCCTAAGGGTGGAAGACTTGGTGTCTCCTCAAATACCACCCTCTTTTCAGGCTCATTGGTGCACTCATAGTGGTTATCTTGTGGGTGCTCACTGGGCAGGGGAAGGGGCCTGGTGCATACTTCGTTCCTGCGGTGATCGGGCTGGGTGGAATCCAACAGAATATCAAGCCCACGGAACATAGCACCGCCCGGACGAGTATGGATGAGGACGGGAACCCATTAGGTGGGGGTACGGGTGGTCCCTCAATGCAGGACATAATGGGGGCTGTACACACGTTACAGGCACAGGTAAAGGATCTACAGCAAGAGAACGTGGGTCTGAAACAAGAACTAGTAGCTGTAAGGGCCAGAGAGCAGCTGCAACACAGGGGGACGGGTCCGGTTATACAGCCTGCCACCTTTCAGTATGGCGGTGGAGCGGGACAAAGTGCTGTTGGTGGTAGCAATCCTATAGCGGTAACGGTAACTTCTCCGGTCGCTGTGCCTCTGGCCCCCCCTGAGAGGTTTACTGGGGATAGCGACAAATTTGGGATGTTTATGAACCAGTGCCAGCTACACTTTATGTGTAGACCGAGCGCCTTCCCCGATGACTCTGCGAAGGTCGCCTTCACAATATCTTATTTGGCTGGTAATGCTGCTCAGTGGTCTATCCCTTTGGTGGAAAGCGATGATCGTGTGCTGTATAACTATTCAGCATTTAAGGAATTGAAGCGGGGTTTGTTCGCCAAGCATGCGTTCATGCAGGCGAGCGATGCAGAGCTCCTGAAGCTACGGCAGGGCAGGCAGGATTTGTTGTCTTACATAGCCTCCTTTAATCGGTTGATATCCGAGACTCATTGGCCTATTGAAAAGAGGACGTCCCTGTTTTATCAGGGTCTTTGTGAGGAGTTAAAGGACATCGTGTCACAGGTGGTAGATCCGTCAGAGGACTGTGCGGCCTTTATTGACCTTGTGGTCAAGTTAAACCATCGGGTATCAGAGCGGCGTGGAGAACGCAGTCGGTTTCAGGCTTCCCAGGGTAGCTATGTGAAAGCTGAGGCAAAGCCGGTGGGGGAGAGTAAGACAGCGCCCGAGCCCATGGAAATAGGAGGGGTGAGGGGACCATTGACCCCGGAGGAGAAAAAGAGGAGGAGAGAGAAAAACCTATGTCTATATTGTGGACAGGGAGGTCATTTCGCAAGGGATTGTCCTGTAAAACCGTCAGGTGTAGGGTTTGGCAAAAAGGTAGCCTGTATACAGGCAGACCATCATACGTGTGATGAACGGAACAAACAGTATGAGGCTATTGGAGCCTTAGACCAAGCCCCAAGACACTTCGTTATCAATGCCCATTTGTTGCTTTTGGTACAGAACCATGTCCCTGTGTCGGTGTTGCTGGATTCCGGTGCTACATGGCGGAGAAACTAATGATTCCTTGTCGACTTAAAGAACAACCGGAGCCAGTGAGGGCCATCGATGGGACAGAGTTAACCTCTGGTTGCATCACTCGTCAGACCGCTCCCCTGCGCTTATTGTGTGAGAACGGGCATTCTGAAGTGGTGATCTTCGATCTGATTGATGCCCCTTCTTTCGGGTCGGTGTTGGGGGTTCCGTGGCTGCAGCAGCATAACCCTAAGATCGACTGGGTACAGAGACTGATGACATTAGATTCAGTGCATTGTCTGAAGAATTGTTATACCGTGGCTGGGGAGCGGATTAACCCTTTGTCTTGTGCTGTGGCTGATGTAAGATCCGTTCCGCCACAGTATTCTGCCTTTAAGGACGTTTTTGACAAAGGATGTGCTCAAGGTCTTCCACCGCATCGGTCTTACGACTGTAAGATCGATTTGGTGCCAGGGGTTCCGCTGCCATGTAGCCGCATATATGCACTGTCAGAACCCGAAGAGTTACATCTGAAGGAATACATCGATGAGATGTTGCAGTTAGGTTTCATCCGTCCCTCCTCCTCGCCTGTGTCATCGGCTATATTTTTCATTCCAAAGAAGGAAGGGACATTGAGGGCTTGTGTGGATTACAGAACATTGAATACAGCCACTGTAAAGAACAGGTACCCTCTTCCACTCATCTCTGTGTTATTGGACCAGCTCCGAAAAGCAACGGTATTTACCAAACTTGATTTGCGGGGCGCTTACCATCTTATACGGGTTCGACCCGGAGATGAGTGGAAGACTGCGTTTAAAACCAAGTATGGCCTGTTTGAGTACACTGTCATGCCGTTTGGCTTATGTAATGCGCCAGCGGCATTCCAGTTTTTCATCAACGAGGTCCTCAGCAGATATCTAGACCGAACAGTCATCGTCTATTTGGACGATATCCTTGTCTATTCAGAGGACGGGCCAGATCATACTGAACACGTGTTGCAAGTGTTGCAGACACTACAGGAACATCAACTGTACGCTAAGTTGGAAAAGTGTCAGTTTAGTACCCCTGAGGTGGAGTTCTTGGGATTCGCCATTTCGGCGGGAGGGATCCGGATGGACCCAAAGAAGATACAGGCCATTGTGACCTGGCCTGTGCCGACCACAGTGAAGCAGATCCAGGTGCTCCTAGGCTTCGCCAATTTTTATCGGCGGTTTATATCCCATTTCTCCGATATTGTGGCGCCTATGACCCGCCTCTTGAGAAAGGGTATCCCCTTTGATTGGACCAGTGAGACTCAGGACGCATTTCGATTATTGCTGAAGCAGTTCACCTCGGCACCCGTGTTGGTGCATCCTGATCCTGCCCTGCCGTTTTTTGTAGAAACCGATGCTTCTATGTGTGCTGTGGGTGGGGTGTTATCCCAACGTGATGAAGCCACGGGTCATATGCATCCCATCGCCTTTTTCTCTAAAACATTGTTGCCGGCAGAACATAACTACACTGTGGCAGAGCGGGAATTGCTGGTGGTTAAATTGGCTTTTGAGGAGTGGCGCCACTATTTATGGGGAGCCAGGCATGTAATCACCATCTATACTGACCACAAAAATCTAGAATTTTTCCGTTCTGCCAGGGCGTTAACACCTCGACAGATGTGGTGGGTCTTATTCTTCAATGAATACGACTTCGTCATTACCTATAGACCTGCGGCTCAGCAGATTAAATCTGATGCTCTCTCTCGGATCCATATTGATCCTAAGGAAGAAGGTTTCTTGAGTGAAGGCAGGGCTATGATTGAAGGAGAAAGGATTATAGGGGCATTGACTATGGATGACTTTCCTGCACTAATGAAAGAGCGACTACACCAGTTGGATCTGGCTCCTTGGTTGTCGTTGCCCCAGGTTACAGTAAAGGAGGGGTTATTGTATCATGAGAATAAATTGTTTATTCCCCCCGTACTGAGGGAATGCGGTTTTGGAGTGGTGTCATTCCTCCGCCTTGGTGGCGCATCCGGGGATACGGAAAACGAAGGACTTGTGTATGAGGTGGTTTTGGTGGGAGTCCATGACCAGTGACATTCAGGGATATGTGCGTGCTTGTCCTATATGTGTTATCAGCAAGCCCTCGCACTGTAAGCCCTCTGGGCTCCTGCAACCCTTGGAGGTACCTCTGGCCCCTTGGCACACCATAAGTATGGATTTTGTGAGCGATTTACTGTCTGTCTCTGGATATACCGCCATAATGGTGGTGGTGGATTCATTCACCAAAATGGCGCATTTCATTCCGCTTTCCAAAATCCCTACGGCGAAAGAGATGGCTGTGGTTTTTATGTCCTCAGTCGTACGGTTACATGGATTACCGGCTGTGATAATATCCGACAGGGGAGCACAGTTCGTGTCTCACTTTTGGACTGAGCTTTGTTTGGTACTCAAGATGGAGATACGTTTGTCTTCGGCATACCATCCTCAGTTTGATGGTCAGACTGAGCGAACCAATCAGACGATGGAGCAATATTTGAGGTGTCTGGTTACGTCTTTATCATGCGATTGGGTGACGGCTCTACCCATTGCGGAGTTTGCCTACAATAACAGTCTGCATTCCGCTCTGGGTATGACCCCTTTCTATTGTTCCCTTGGATACCATCCTAGAGCTGTAGCTATCCAACCTACGGGACGCGTGCCAGCCATTGATGATGTGTGGGCGATTGAGAGACATCTGGGGTTTGGCCAGGGAAAGCTTACTGGAAGCCAAGGCCGTTATGAAGGAACAGGCAGATAAACATCGGGTTCCCGCTCCCTCGTATAAGGTGGGTGATCTAGTATGGCTGGCATCTCGTAATCTGAGATTGCAGGGATTACGCAAGTTGCAACCCCGGTTTGTAGGTCCTTTTCCAGTAATCCAGATTATAAACCCAGTGGCTATGAAGCTCAGGTTACCACAAGACTACGGGGTGCATCCCGTGTTTCACACATCTTTGTTGAAACCCTACATCCCCTCGGTTCAGGTGTTGCCCCCACCTCCACCCGTGGTGATTGATGGA
Organism: Lissotriton vulgaris; assembly: GCF_964263255.1. Classification (NCBI taxonomy): domain Eukaryota; kingdom Metazoa; phylum Chordata; class Amphibia; order Caudata; family Salamandridae; genus Lissotriton; species Lissotriton vulgaris. Next base: position 66,485,615 of record NC_141687.1, read on the forward strand.
CAGGAGGAATTTGAAGTTCAGGCTATCCTGGATTCCAAGCGGGTCAGGGGTCGCCTTTTCTATCTGGTGGATTGGAAGGGGTACACACAGGAAGACAGGACGTGGGAACCAGCTGGGGGAGTGCATGCACCACGCTAGGTTCGATCATTTCATAGACAACATCCCTTGAAACCCCGCCCGGTGGGGAGGATCATTGGGGGGGTACTGTTAGGGACTGGGGGCTAGTCCTCTTTCAGTGACCATGTACTGACATCACGTGACCTGTGGGCTGTGGGAAACATGTTGGTCCTACCTTTGTCTCATTGCTTGATATTGCCATTGGATGGATTCCGGTGTCCTGGTCTCCTGGTTGCTGTTTGCTGGAAGTAATTTGCTGCCCTGGATCATTTTCCCTTCCTTTTCGTGAGATCCGTTTTTTGTCCCTGCCCTTGCTTCCTTTGCTAGATTCCCATTTTCCCTTCTCCAGATAGATAGTGGCTGTCCCGTCCCGTTATTACTTTTCCTTCGTCTCCCTCATTTTGTTCCCAGCGTTGATTTTTATTGTTTGGTAGTTCGGGTACTCCCGTTCGCCAGATATCGTGGTGCCCTGTTTGAGGTGGGGCGAAGGAGACGCGATGGGTTTACGAAGCGTTTAGCTTCGTTTTATCGCGTCCTTACTTAGACGTTTCTCGGTATCCTTTTAGGCGGAAGTGACGTTTCGGGTCATTCCGCGAAGGGCTTACCTGACGAAACGCTGGGATTCCCTGTATTCCTGAGTGCCTTTTTCCGCTCACTATTCCCTTTAACCCATGTAATGCACACGAAGGGGTGATGTCCTGAGTGATGTCACTGACCATGTCATGAGTGATGTAATATGTGACGTCATCAGCAGTGCATTGCACGCGCAAGTTATAGTGAGTCCAACTAACTATAACGTGGGAATTTCAATGGTTTTATGCGAATAAAATTTCCACCTAACTATAACTGGTGTGAAACCTATGGTTTTTTCAGTGAATTTAATAGGTTTTTTAAATGCTAATTCCTAACTATAACTGGTGTGAAACCTATGTTTTTTTCAGTGAATATATATATATATATATATATATATATATATATATATATATATATATATATATATATATATATATATATATATATATATATATATAATGAGTCCTGTAATGTCATCAGTGATGTCATCAATAATATCATTTACCATGTCATGAGTGATATGTGAGGTCATGAGCAGTGTACAATGAGTGTGAGGCTTATAGTTTGTTCACGGAACTATAACTGACGAATTTCAGTTGTTTACTGATTTTTAATATATATATATATATATATAAAATTTCTATGGCAAAATGAAACCCCTCATTTTGTTCCTTTTCAAATTAAATGTATTAAGTGTTACCACTTTATTCCAATCAGGTGTGCCATACATTTGTCATAAGTAAGACTGTTAGCGCTCTAGTTGTTCTTTAGAACACTCTGGGACATTCTGTCATTGGGCTATAGTTGGGCTACATCTGGCTGATATTTGGGCTACATTTGTTTTTTTTGTCTCTGGTGGCCATCTTTGGGCTACATTGGGCTACATTGGGCTACATTTGGGCTCTAACATATATATAGCCCAATGTAGCCCAATATATATTTTTTCAAAGTTAATTTTCATAAAAACGACTGGAGCATATATCTTGAGACATAGCAAAGGCACATCGGGGTACCAGTCCCTACAATTTTGCCAAGTTTTGTGAAATCCATTCAGCCGTTCGGGCTAAAAGTGAGTTCGACCGTCCTATGGAAATTAACATGGAGAAAACATGTTTTGGGACCCCCCTTTTATCTCGGCCCCCGCTTGACGAATCCCCCCCACATTTTCAGGGAAGGAGCGGAGCGGGCCACGAACTTTGAGAAATTCGCGAAGATTCGTCCATCGGTGCCAAAGTTATTCCCAATAGAATGTTGCGGATTTCCTATGGAAAGTAGATCCTAACTATAACTACCAACTGGCGACCGCCAATAGTTTATATATAGAATCTTGGAACACATGAGGGCTATCGTGAACAATGATAGAACTTATCCGATAGCCCGTCATTTTGCAGAACAACATCAGAGCAACAGAGATTTACTCATTTACTATTGCATAGACCAGGTTCCAAAAACAGAAAGAGGGGGGAATAGAGAAAGAGCCCTCCGTATATTGGAATCGAGGTACATTCTGGACCTCAAAACGATGACACCATGGGGTCTCAACAATGATGCCGAAATGTGGGTACACCTATGATAAATTCCTGATCTGTTAAACCATCTATTCTGTCATAACATCAAGACACGACTCCTTGTCCCAATGTAAATAGAAACTAACTGTAGCCTTGTAAATACGTATCCCCTCCCTCTACGCCATGGTGATTAGACATATAATAACAACAGTGATACCAGGAAATCATGTTTGCTAGGCGTGGCAAATTATGAGCCCTACATAACACCATATACGCCTGTGAATTTGTAAATAGCAACGCTTGGTATCACAAATGTAAAGATTATAATTATGTGCTAGTCAGGATAAATTTTTGGTCAATTGTCAAACTTTATTTTATATTTTTGCACTGAGCACTTTATTTGTCGCCATCTTTTAACAGTAGTAGAAACCTTGTATAAACACACTACGAGATGGCCGCCACAAAATTGTTTTTGTACCATCTTCTATGTCTAGGATCTGAAAAGGGCGGATTGTTTAAAATGGCGAATTTGTTTGTACACTGACGACACTGACGAAGCCTTGAGCGAAACGCGTCTGTCGGGGGTGCTGGGGGGTTTGGAAATAAAATAATCGACAAGATCACGACATCGGAGTGCTGGCCGTTTCTTTTCCTGATACTATTATCTGGGAGCGTGTGACGATATATATATATATATATATATATATATATATATATATATATATATATATATATATATATATATATATATATATATATATATATATATATATATATATATATATATATATATATATATATATATATATATATATAAATGAGTCCTGTAATGTCATCAGTGATGTCATCAATAATATCATTTACCATGTCATGAGTGATATGTGAGGTCATGAGCAGTGTACAATGAGTGTGAGGCTTATAGTTTGTTCACGGAACTATAACTGACGAATTTCAGTTGTTTACTGATTTTTAAACTTTAGTTATCTCATTTCAGCACTTAATTTAAGGTCATTGAAAACTTTTTTAAAGTGAATTGCTGTTGCTTTCAATGTAAGTAAAGATCCTATTACCGTACTGACCCATAGCTTCACTTTAACTGTTGTTGTTTTTTCCAGTTCATATATCATATTCTAAGTTGTGTGTATGCCCCACCCTCCGAAGCGACTTTCAACCAACTTCCCCACTGTGTATGGCCTGGGTGTATTAGAAGTTTGGCCCTAAGTCCCTATGGCCTTTGGACTTGCACAGCAGGGGATTGGCTGTAGGGCCTGGCCTATGGACAGACCCAGTATTAAACTTCACACGGGTGCCAAACGCCTCTCTGGCAATGGCCTTTGGTTGTGTTCAGTGAGCGTTGGCCCCATCAGGTGCTCAAATGACTGATGTTAACGTCTTTTAGCCCCGCACCTAACCACCCATGGGTAGCTTTAAAAGTGTCCTCCTGTGGTTGGTAGGCATTAGAAGAAAGTTTGGAGACTTTCGAACAATTTTCCTCCAGACCAGTGGGATTTAGAAACTTTTTTTTTACTTTCTGCATGTCAAACTTTCACCAAGACCCATCCACTTTGTATTTGAGTCGGCCTGAAATTGCACCTTGGTCTCAGTCTGCTCTGACGTTTGACTATCATTGGTGCTTTAGTGTTTCTTGGTGCTATTTCCACTTAAAATTATTTTTTAAAAGTATCTGATATTCCATTCATTGCATTGTTGTCATTTTGTTTATTAAATATGGTTTTATTATTCTAATTCAGTTTGGATTTTTACTGTTCTGCATTTTTACGTTATTATTATTTTGGTACTTCATAAATACTTTACACATTACACTAAGTTAAGTCTGTCTGCTCTTTGCAATAGCTACCAGGGGACTGAGCTCAGATTAATTTAGTGATATTAAGAGTTCTTCCTGATAAAAGTTTTGATTTTTCCTTGAGGAGGTCAGCAGCTTGCCAAATAATCATCCAATTCTTCTAATAAGAATAAACTTTTGGGGGGAACAGTAATAAGAATTATATATAACTCTTTCAAAAACCAACAGCATGCTCAGCCCTTCCGTCACAAGCACAAACATTGTGCAAAAATGAGAAAAAAAAATTAAATCAGATTTAGAAAGCATACCCTTTATTTCACCAGATCTGTTCAACTCACTTCAACTGGGCATTTTCTGTTTTTAATCTATCTTTTTCAGGGACTATACTTAGTTTTGGCTCCAAATTATTAAGGAATGTGAGACTGTCTATTTTTGGCAATATCTGTCTGTGGCTGATAAAGGCCTGTATAGAAATCACCAGAATATCTCAATTTTTTAGTTTTTGTGGAACAAACTGAGGCTTTGATGTGGGGAATTCGGTTACTGATTTTCTTAAATTTGAGAGTAGCCGCCAGTGCCTTCCTATCTCTGTTAAGGTAGAGTAATCTCTTGGATTTTTGTGCATGTAATCACTGATATGCCCGCTTACTGATTATGGTATTGTAGTTGTATTTCAGGAGTTTAAATTAATTTAAGCGGAGAGTATCTCTAGAGTGTCTAAAAGTGACATATTTATAATGGTAGCTATGTCGTTTAAGGATTCTTTAATATGCCTGTTTATTGTGGCCATAAGTTTCATGATTTGGCCCCTAATTGGGCATTTAAACGCGCCCTACAAGGTTACTGGGGAATTGACGGTGTTCATGTTTTCTGCATATAAAACCTCAATTTCCTTCTTCAATTCTTGTACACCTGATTAATTGTCTAATATCTCGGAGTTCATCCTCCATATAGAGGTCTTCATATTAGTGGGTGTATTAAGGATAGCTAAGGATACAGCAGCATGGTCTGATATGATTATATGGTGGATTATGGCATCTCTGGTAGCTTGCGATAGGAAGGTGTGTACTAATAAGTAGTCAATGTAAGAATAACTTTAGTAGAGAGCGGAGAAAATGCAAAATCACTACCCTTAAGGTTGTGGATTCTCCAGACATGAGTGGTGCATAAATTAAGCAGTTGTTTAAGTCCAACGCCGTATCTTCGAATGAAGGAATATTTTTATTTAGGGTCTATATTTAAAGGAGTAGGGACATTCCAGTACAACATCCATCAGGAGATTAAAATCTCTCCCAAAATGATTTGTGAGTCTCTCGGAATAGATGATAATTGTTTGTTTAGAAAGTGGCAGAATTGTGGGTCATTCCATTTAGTGGAGTATGTGTTTATTGTGTGAAGATAATTTTCTCCATTTTTGAGTATGATAAGCAACCACCTACCCTCAGTATCACATTCTGCCAAGATAATAGATGAGATCTTCTAGAAATTAATGTAAGTACCCCACTCTTTTTCTTACTTCAGAGCCAGCTACCTCTGCCACCCAGCCCCTCCTAAAGGATAATGCTTCATTAAATCCAGTTTTAGAATCCTGTTAGAATACCACATCACCTTTCAGGTTGTTACAATAGTTTAATACTTTTGTCCTTTTGACAAGGCGGTCCAGCCCTTTAGTGTTAAGGAAAATAATGTTTTGAAACGCCATGTATGAGCTTGGTCTAGAAGGGGTTATAAATGGCCAGCAATAAATGATAAGCAGAAATTGCAAGACAAAGCATTTCACTGGATCTGAAGGGGGAGAAATAAGAGCCTAATACGACAAAAAAGAGAAACATCAAAAATGTACAATATTTGGAAACTGTGGATCTCCCAACATAGGGCCTTGCCTCCGGTCCCACCTGGAGAAGTCTGTAAGGGACAAGGTACGTAAGGGGGTAAAGGGAGAAATTGTGGAAGCAATAACATCCATTTGGTCTTGTAAAGCTCCAGGATTTGATGGCTTTCCCATAATATTCTATAAACAATTGACAAACTCCATTATAAAACCATAGAAGGATGCCATTAATCAATATGCACTACTGGGAAGGCCTCAGGAACCGCAGCACAGGCCACAATCATAATGATTCCTAAAGAAGGTAAAGATCACACTGAACAGTCCGATATCCCTCTTAAAGATTCTTGCTTGACTTTTGGAACCAGTAATCTCTAAATTTATAGATTATTCCCAAATGGGGTTTATAGGTAGATTAGCCAGCAACAATATATACACTTTCTGTCACATTATAAAGAAGGCCCAACTGTTCTCACACCCGTCAGCTGCAAAAAAGGAAAAGGCCTTTGATAAGGTCTTGTGGCCACTTCTGGAATCTGTACTTAAGGCATAGTTTGGGCGCCTCATTCATGAAAAAGGCAATATCATTATATGATAAACCTATGGCGAGAGTCAGAATTAATGGCGCATTGTCTACTCCAGTTAGTTTGCACCAAGGTCATGGCAAGGCTGCCCTCTGTCACCACTGCTTTTCCTGTTATCCATTGACCCATTGTTACATATCCTGCACAACTCACCAGAAATTAAAGGGTTTCATTTTGTCACAACAGCATAAAAAACGACTGCCTATGCAGATGACATTCTTATATTTTCCAATGAATTTATGGAAGCCATACCAGCGATCAATAACATAATCCACCAGTTCTTGGTATCTGGGTATAGCTTAAACAAAGACAAAACTGAAGCTTGATTCCGGTCCAGGGAAGACATGGCTTGGCAGTTCGGGCTGGACTGCTCCCATGAGGCACAGGGTCAGACTGATTTGCATATGGCCATGTCTGAACAGGGGTGGCGGAGTGAGCTAAAGAACGGTGATGGATTAAACCCAGATCAGTTGACTGGGGGCTGAGTGTTTGTATTGTCAACGCTCCGTCCATCAACCCCTTTGGTTTTTCTTTGTTCGCTCTAAGTTGGCAGGGTATGCTCAGACATGAGTCCCTTGCTCACTTTGCCACTGGATTCAAGCAAGCCTGGCTGAAGATGGCTGGAATGCCAGAAACCGGTCCTGGGAAGCTTGATTCCGGTCCAGGGAAGACATGGCTTGGCAGTTCGGGCTGGACTGTTCCCATGAGGCACAGGGTCAGACTGATTTGCATATGGCCATGTCTGAACTGGGGTGGCGGAGTGAGCTAAAGAACGGTGATGGATTAAACCCAGATCAGTTGACTGGGGTGAGTGTTTGTATTGTCAACGCTCCGTCCATCAACCCCTTTGGTGTTTCTTTGTTCGCCCTAAGTTGGCAGGGTATGCTCAGACGTGAGTCCCTTGCTCACTTTGCCACTGGATTCAAGCAAGCCTGGCTGAAGACGGCTGGAATGCCAGAAACCGGTCCTGGGAAGCTTGATTCCGGTCCAGGGAAGACATGGCTTGGCAGTTCGGGCTGGACTGTTCCCATGAGGCACAGGGTCAGACTGATTTGCATATGGCCATGTCTGAACTGGGGTGGCGGAGTGAGCTAAAGAACGATGATGGATTAAACCCAGATCAGTTGACTGGGGGTGAGTGTTTGTATTGTCAACGCTCCATCCATCAACCCCTTTGGTTTTTCTTTGTTCGCCCTAAGTTGGCAGGGTATGCTCAGACGTGAGTCCCTTGCTCACTTTGCCACTGAATTCAAGCAAGCCTGGCTGAAGACGCCTGGAATGCCAGAAACCGGTCCTGGGAAGCTTGATTCCGGTCCAGGGAAGACATGGCTTGGCAGTTCGGGCTGGACTGTTCCCATGAGGCACAGGGTCAGACTGATTTGCATATGGCCATGTCTGAACTGGGGTGGCGGAGTGAGCTAAAGAACGGTGATGGATTAAACCCAGATCAGTTGACTGGGGGTGAGTGTTTGTATTGTCAACGCTCCGTCCATCAACCTCTTTGGTTTTTCTTTGTTTCACCTCAACCCACCTTGATTACTTATCTACCTTGGGGGCTCTGGGCTTAAGTGGCAACCCATATTCAATATATATAGGCATATGGTTTACCAACGATTTCACTGATTCACTAGAACAAAATGAAACCCAAATTATAGCTAAAGTCCAAGATAATCTCTACTTCTGGACCCCAAAAGTAGGGTAGGCTAGAACTCCTCAAAATGATGGGTACCCCTGTGATAAACTCTGTTACATCCACGCTTCCCATGGGCCTTTCACCTGCCTTTTTTAACACCATAGATAAATGAGCACCGACAAAAGAGCCAGGATTGCCTACAGAACCCTCCGACTGGACTTTGTACAAGGTGGGTTCAGATTACTAAACTGGAGTCACTATGACACTGGCTTTTTGTCAGCCCAAAGTGTTCACAGGCTACAAGCAGACTCAACTACTCATCCTTGCTGGCTAGATAAAGATTCCGGAGTATGTGATCCTTACTAATCTCTTCCACCATCACCATGTCTGGGTACACGGTACCGCACTCCCCACAGATACTTATAGACACTATCAAAGCACCAAAAATACAAGATAAACTCAATTGTAAGTCAACACTCATTTCGTTATGGCATAAGCCAAAAATTAAAACAGAAGCGGTCACTAACCTTGGACCAACCTGGGCCAGCAAAGGTTTATGTTTAATCAATGACTTGTGTAATGCTAATTCCATGCCTCGCTCTTTTGCAGAGCTCCAATCAAAATCACATTGTCTTCTGCCTGCATCATGGCATTTAACCACGGATCTTGCATTGAAAATATATGAATTGATAACCAGTCCCACACCAACACTACAACTTCTATCTAAATGAAATGGACCAAACAGCTGGAAGCACCTTCATTAGACTCTGAAACAAAATCTGTTACACAGCACTAGGAGTCCAAAATCATCCCCGCACTTACTCAAAGTAAGTTTTTTACTATGTATTTACTTTACTGGACTCTGATGAAACTATACAAATTAAAACTACATGATATTGATGGCTGTTGGAACTGCAATCAGACCCCTGGGACAACAGAACATATATTCCTTAGTTGAGCCCACCTTAGCTCACATTGGGAAATTATTGTGGATCAATTAGCAAAGATATTCAAGACGACAATTACCTTAAACTTCCCGATGGTTGTCTTATGCCCACGATGCTCACCGCTTACTTTGCAACCTAACAGTTGCGACCTTGCCCTTCTTGCCCTTCTCTTGTCCATTGCTGCAGAGATTATCCTTATTGAATAGAAATCCTTCAAGCACATATCTTATCACACTTGGTGGGCCTGGATCATATTCCTTAGAAGTGCTCCCAGCTCCCAGGAGGCTCTTCCAGGAAAACCCAGGAATTCAAAAACAATATGGCAGACTTTATAGAACTTTACAGGAAACAACAACTCTGTTCATCACCCTTGATTATGTCAATGACACAACAAATATGAAACCTGCGTTTTGACTAACCAAATCCGATCTCGATCAGCATTCACTGGATCTCCTGTTTGTCTGCCTAGCTCTTACTTTCTGTTATCATCCAGATGTGCATGAGAGCATTTAGAATAAGCTCCAAGCCCAAGCTGTGTCTGGAATCATGTATGGAAATGTCCTTGGGTCGCTCTTGCTAACAAACTATTGCGCTCACCAGATGATTGTTACCTGTTTGCCGCGCCAATTGGTTATTAGTCAGACCCGATTATTATGTAAGGATGTGATTTCATTTCTTTGTAAAGAACTTTCATGCAATGTATGTAGGAAGAGTATCGTTTTTTTTTCAGTTGCTTATGTTTTGTTGTTGCAATAAAACTTCAATAAAGAATTACTGAAATGAACTGGGCACTTTTGATGATACCAATTAGAACATTGGTCTCATCACAAAATGAAAGGCTAATTGCAAAAAGTCAGTGCACAAGTTGCAGCCACAGGCTGTGACCATCAACAAGGGTAGTCTCTACCTGGCATTCATAGATCTCAAAACGGCGTTTGACCTGGTCCCTCGTGCAAGGCTGTGGGATATCCTGGAGAAGATGGTCTTTCCAGGGCCACTTTTGGGATTTATTGTGAAGCTCCACGAGGGGAATTATGCGAGGATTAGATGAGGCACCCAGGGACAACTGACAGAGAGGTTGCCCGTGAGCGGAGTCCATCAGGGATGTGTTATGGCGCCGACCCTGTTCTCCCTCTTTGTGAACGGAGTGGTGGACCACCTGAGGGAGGAAGCGGCAGATGCGCCATCCCTGGCGGGGGAAAAAACACCTACCCTACTCTTCGCGCAAGACACCATCTTGATCTCTAAATCCCCCACAGGCCTTCAAAAGCTCTTGGACCATTTTAGTGTGTTTTGTACTGACAGAGGCCTCACCATCAACACCTCTAAAACAAAGCTTATGGCCATCTCACTCTCCAGAGATTTAGGAACAATGTTTCGCTTAATGGTATCCCCTTGGAGTTGGTTGATTCCTTCGACTATTTGGGTGTTAGGGTAAATAGCCAGATGAATTGGAAAGATCATTTGGCCAAAATGCTATTAAACCCTAAAAGAGTCTCAGGGGTGGTCTTAAGGGAACAGCAGGAGTCGACGAGTAAATCTGTGGCACCGACTCTCTCAATCTATGAAGGCCAAGTATTACCGGCTGCCCTATACGGTTCCGAGCTGTGGGGGTTCGAGAACACAACGGAGTTAGTTACATCTGAAAACAAGTTCATGAGAGATCTGGTGGCCCTCCCAGTTTCCACCCCGCTAATCCCACTACAGCTAGATTTGGGTAGGTGCCCCCTTAAAGACATAGTGCGCTTGCGCCCACTACTTTTTTGGGTGCGACTGAGAAGGACCTGGGAGCACCACAACTATGCAGCAGCTCTAGATGAACTTATTCTGCTCAATACGGTAATAAGATCAAGTGACTGTGCAATCTGAGGCAGCTGGTTGTGCAACTGGGCTTGAGTGAATCATGGATGAGCCAAACACCGCCTCCCAAGTTAGTGATCAAGCAGCTCTATTGGGACTGGGTCCAGGAGATGGCCACATGCAGAGGTGCAGGGGGTCCTCTCTGTGAGCGGTTCCTCGAGATCAAGTGGACAAGGAAACTTGAACCCTTCCTAGACTTCATAGGGAAACCTCTGGATAGTTCACTTTATCTAAAACTTAGGCTCGGGACCCTCCCGGTGAATGATTTCACCTCCGGGAGGAATAATCTAGGTGGTCTATCAAAAGCCTGCCCTGGTTGTGCAGCCCCCAACGAGTCTGTGGCGCATTTTCTCTTTGCCTGCCCGGCATATAGGGTCACCAGGAAGATATGGTTAAAACCATTATGCAAGGGGCTGGGCCTTAGGTGTCCTAAAATGGCCCTACGGGTCCTCTGCACCGACACGTCCCCTACTGCTATGATGTGTGGGGTAGCTAAATACTTGGGTAGTGCATGGCAGACACGTATGAGGAGGGCCAAGCCCACCCCCCATTTAACCTAATTCCCAGATGGCCCCCTGGTAGGATGTTTTCATGGATCTCATGTATCTGTTTTCAGTGTATATTTTATTGATTTTAGAATTTGGGTAGTATGTGATGCTGTATGTATACAAGGATAGGTAGGTTCTTGTTTGTTATCTTTTTAATTGTATTGTATAAATTGCATACTTTTATGATGAAATTTTTTTATCGAATAAAGTACATCTACTACTTTCTGTGAGTGTTGTTTTAGTTCATCTGGTCAGTGTTGTACTGGAAACGTTACTTTCAGTCTAAGAAGGCTCAGAGCAATATTTCTCCTCATCAGTGTTCAGGGGAACAGGGGAATCCGAGGCATTGCTCCTGAGCTTGCTAAATTGTGAGTATAGTTCACTAACAAAGGGCCCAATTATGATATCGAACGGACTGCCACCGATGGCCTGCTGGGGCCGGTTGTCCGACATCTGGTTACTTGGTCCGACCGCCGCATTATGATGTGCAGTGGTCGGAGGCAGTAGGCAGAGTGACTGACCTTCGCCTCCGACGGGCTCAAAACTCTTTTACTCAGTTGGTCGGAATGTAATACCCTACAATGCGGTGGCGCCTTCTCAGGCACCGCTGTAGTGATTAAAATGACCCATTCTGACTACATTTTCATAGTGGTCTGACCGCCATGAAAAGGCAGCCAGAATGAGACTTAGGGGGCCCCTAGCAAGGCCCCAGTCCCATGTGGGCCTCCGCTATGGAAATAATTACACAATTAACAAATATTTATAAATTAAGTAGTTATTATTAAAAAATAATAATTAATACATTACAATTAATTTACTTCTCACTCTATGCACCAACAAAACCTACAACCTGCACCTAAAATAACGTAAAAAAAAGTATTGTAAAATTGACATAATTAATTATCAATTCAATAATTATTATTGATTACAAATTAATTAATAGGTAACTATAATTAAATTACTTCCCACCCTGTAACCTTATAAAGCCCAGAAGAAGCTACGGTACTAAAAATCACAAAAATTTATTAAACTAAATTTAATAACTACTAACAATGTAACAACCATATTAAAAAATATAAACAATAATTATGCAAAACATTTATACATATACATTCAAAATATAAACTAAATTACATAACAATAATTAAAAAATGATATTAGGAACAGCTATATGTTTGTAAATAATATTAAAGAGTTTGATATATTCAAAATCAATATTACTTACCTTAAAATCGATTTTCTTGACAATGATATCCTTGAGAAGATATTTCTAAATCGCGATATTTTAGACTCGATATTTTGGTATGACAATGTTTTGGTTTCGATCTTATGCCAGAATACCGTGAGTATATTTGAGCCCCTGTGAGGGGTTGTCTGCTTTTGTTCCTGAATTACTGGAAGTCATGAGTAGGTGTGGGAGTAACTCGTATCATTTGCTGTAGCATAGTTACTCAAAATTATAGCAAAATTGTGCAAGATTATGTAGAATTACTTGAGGATCTTAACCCAGAATTAAGCTTTGTTTTCTTAGCCCAAAATGCCCTCTTGTGACCAAACTGGACCCGGGGATGCATTTTGAGCTAAGACCCTGCTTAGGGTCGCCCCCCCGCCACCACACAGCCGCCAGCTGCCTCGGGCCTGCTCCCTGACGCCCGCCTGCTTTGCAGCCGTCTTCTAGCTCCTTCCCGCCGCTGCGTCCCTGCGGCCCGCCCCCTTCTCCCCATTGGACACCCCGCTCCCGCCTCCCAGCTGCTCCTCCCTCCTTATCCCCCTCTTATGGAGGCTGCGCAGTGGGCGCGCCGCTGGCTAACCAAAGGCAAGCATGTCTGTGCCCGTCTGTGCCTGGACCGCGCCCCGCGCCAGACCCCCTGGACCCCGTGAACGCCACACCACCAGACTCCGGTACGACGCCAGCACCCTCCACGCACTCAACGCCGGCCGAAACCACACCTGCTTCCAAGCTGCCCCGAAACGGATTCCAGGAACTTTCTCCTGCCACACCTGCAGCTTCACCTGCGACAAAACCATCAAACCTCCAAGGACTGGACCCAACAACCTCCGCTGCATACTCCTCAACATACGCTCCGCACGCAAACACGCCGTCGAGCTCTGGGATCTGCTCGACACCTCAGCCCCAGACGTGGCCTTCCTGACCGAGACCTGGTGGAACAGCTCCTCGGCGCCCGACATCGCCATAGCCATCCCGGACGGCTACAAGATCATCCGCAGGGATCGCGCCAACGGAAACAGAGGAGGAATAGCCATCGTCCACAAGTCCACCCTCAAGGCCGCCACCCATGCAGGCGACACCCTCAACACCGCCGAACACTGCACTTCCGTATCCACACCGACCACAGCACCACCCTCAGAGGAACACTCATCTACAGACCCCCCAGACCCTGAGCTCAATTCAGGGATTCCATCGCCGACCTTGCCAGGACCCACGCACTTGCCTCCACGGACTACATCCTCCTCGGGGACCTAAACTTCCACCTTGAGAACAACAACGACGCCAACTCCGCCACCCTGATCAACAACCTCGCCAACTTCGGCCTCAGACAACTCATCACCGCACCCACCCACGCCGCTGGCCACACGATGGATCCCGTCTTCTCCACAGGCACCACGTCGCCTTCGACCACACCACCGAACTCCACTGGACCAACCACCGCTGCATCCATTTCACCTTCAATAAACCAACCATGCACCACCACACCCAACAGCTACCGAGCCGCTGCTGGAGCAAAGTCACCGAAGACCAGCTGATCACCACCCTCGCCCAAAACCCACCAACCGACTCCACGAACCCAGACACTGCAGCCCGCAACCTCAGACAGTGGATCGACGACTGCACCAACACCCTCGCCCCACTCAAGAAACCCTCCAACAACCACACCAGCAAGAGAACCACCTGGTTTACCAACGAGCTCCAGACCTCCAAACGTGCATGCCGGAAACTAGAGAAGATATGGCTTACACAAACGCACTCCGGACAACCACGCAGTCTCCAAGGACGCCACCCGAATACATCACCACCTCATCGGATTAGCCAAGAGATCCTCCTTCAAAGACCACCTGGATAACAACGCACACGACAGCAAAGAGTTCTTCAGCATCGTAAAGGAACTCTCCAACCCCAGCCCCAACGACATACCTCCCTCACAAGAACTGTGCAACTCACTAGCCATCTTCTTCCACCGCAAGATCGCTGACATCCATGACAACTTCAACACGATGACCGCCCCGACTACGCCGGACTCCACCTCCCCTGTGAACACCACCAGCGCCAACCGCCTGACCTCCTGGTCCAACGTAAACGACAACGAGACACGCTAGGTCATGAACTCCATCCACTCAGGCTCTCCATCAGACCCGTGTCCACACCACGTATTCAACGAAGAAGACGCTGCCATTGCACCCCAACTACGGAAGGTCATCAACATCTCCTTCGAATCAGCAACATTCCCTGAAAGCTGGAAATACGCTGAAATCAACGCCCTCCTCAAGAAGCCCAAGGCGGACACCAAGGACCTCAAAAACTTCCGGCCCATCTCCCTTCTCCCGTTCCCGGTGAAGGTCTTCGAGAAAATCATCAACATGCAACTGGCCCGCCACCTGGAAGACAACAACATCCTGGACCCGTCCCAGTCCAGGTTCAGACAAAACCACAGCACCGAGACAGCCCTCATTGCCACCACAGACGACATCAGGCGCCAACTGGAAAGTGGCGAAACATCAGCCCTCATCCCCCTGGACATGTCAGCCGCCTTCGACACGGTCTGCCAGCGCACTCTAAAGACACGCCTCCTAGAAGCCGGAATCCAAGAGAAGGCCCTTGACTGGACCAGGTCCTTCCTCCCCGGCAGAACCCTACAGCGTCCGCCTCCCGCCCTTCCGATCTGAGGCCACCAACATCATCTGCGACGTCTCCCAGGGCTCATCCCTCAGCCCGACGCTGTACAACGTCTACATGGTCCCCCTCGCAAAAGTGGCCCGCCAACACGACCTCAACATCATCTCCTATGCCGACGATACCCAGCTCATCCTCTCCCCCACCAAGGACCCGCACACCGCCAAAACCAAACTCCACAAGGGAATGAAGGCCGACTCCGACTGGATGAGGAACAGCCGTCTGAAGCTGAACTCTAACAAGACGGAGGTACTGATCCTCGGACCCACCCCTTCATCCTGGTACGACTCCTTATGGCCGACTACACTGAGAACAGCACTGACACCCACCGACCATGAACGCAACCTAGGATTCATCCTCGACTCCTACCTCTCCATGTCTAAACAGGTCAATGCCGTCTCCTCCTCCTGCTACAACACCCTCCGCATGCTCTTCAGGATCTACAAATGGATCCGGACCGAAACAAGAACGGTGACACAGACCCTCGTCAGCAGCAGACTGGACTACGGCAACACACTCTACGCAGGAATCCCAGCCAAACACCTACGACATTTACAACGCATCCAAAACGCCTCCGCCCGACTGATCGTCAACGTCCCCCGCTGCAGCCAAATCCCCCCCCCCCACCTGAGAGACCTACACTGGCTCCCCGTCGACAAGAGGATCACCTTCAAGCTCCTCACCCATGCACACAAAGCACTCCACAACGCCGGACCAGCCTACCTGAACAGCAGACTCAGCTTCTACACCCCCACCCGCCAGCTCTGCTCCGCCAGCCTCGCCCTCGCCGCTGTCCCCCGCATCCAACAAACAACCTCCGGCGGCAGATCCTTCTCCTACCTCGCTGCCAAGACCTGGAACACCATCCCTACCCACCTACGGCACACCCAAGACCTACTCGCCTTCAGAAGACTCCTCAAGACCTGGCTCTTCGAGCAGTAGCGGCACCCCTGGGGAAGTGTGGCTCACTGGTTAGAGGAGGCAGACCCGGACGCTGAGATCAGGCCCGGGACCAGGGTTCAATTCCCGCCTCGGCGGGTCTTGAGCCCAAAATGTCCACGGACTCGGTAATTCTCGCTTCGGTGCCTACTTGAATCACAGGTTCACACTCTGCAACTCTGGGCAATAGCTTGCTTAATCTCCACAACGGCCCCCCGCGGCGGGATGCCTGGCTTTCACCTTGGGGATACCAAGTAGGGGCTATCTCACAGGGAAAAACCAGGACGGGTTCCCAATGCAAAGCGCTTTGAGACCTGGCGGTAATATTGCGCTGTATAAAAACCCATCCATCCATCCACCCACCCCCCTCCCCTCAGCGCCTTGATACCCTCACGGGTAAGTAGCGAGCTTTACAAGTACTCTGTTTGATTGATTAATTTATATGCAGCAGAACATGAACAGCAGCTGCTCATGCTCACTAAGTTAGTTGTGCCCATGCTCCAGCTGCAGGATTTCTGTGCCAAATTACTCACAACTACGTGAACGGGTATAATCGCTCTGTTTTCAGTAATTTCATGTCAATAGAGCCTTCATCCTGCTCCAATAGGAACAGCCGAGCCCATACTGCTGAGCCAGGTTCTGTCTGACCCAGAACACCACCAGCCCGGGACCAGTTTCGCCCTCGTTGGGTCTCTTCAGCCAGGTGCAATTTAGTTCCAGTGGAACAGTGAGCCTGTAACCCATATCTGGGCATTCGTGTGCCACCTATGGCATCGAAATGAAGTAAACAACAAAAGTGGTAGGTGGAATGCATGAATTATTCTCTGCTCATGTTCATGCTCATCCCAGTCTATGTTTTTTTCTGCATAAGGCTGAATACAGACTGAGATGCCAGGCATGCAAATATAAATGGTTAAATAGCAATAATTATATGGATGGTATGTGCTGCAATATTTAATAGTGATATTTGGCAGGCTGGTGCAGGAAGGCGCTGAATTGTGTAACATCATTTCACTCTTTGAGGGGAGGCCTACTGCACGGGTGCGAATGGTGATTCAGTCGGAAGTTTAACACTATTGGAAGTCAGGGGCAGCTCCTCCGTTTGAGTGGAGGACCGCCACCCCACAAAGAAAAGTGAGAGAGCGCAATTTAAATACAAAGTATATAGTAGCCATATCTAGACGTGTATGTTATAAATGTAGGAATTAAACGCATATCGTAACGTAAAGTTGGCGATTATAGAATAAAGGCCAATGAATGTGATAACATGGTATAGGAAATGTAAATGTATTCATACGTTAAGATGCATTAGATTTAGAAAACCCGTATACATGATGGATATATATGGAAATGTGTAGAGATGCTTAGGAAATGTAGAACGTGCACAGTAGAATTCGTGTACGTGTGTAACTTTAAACGTGTGTAACTTTAGATTGGAAGCGGCGAGAAAATATAACGTGGAAAGACGTAAACGTGGAGAAACGTGGATAAATGTATAAGAGAACTCACATAAAGATGTAACCAAGGAAAATGAATAAGTTATGTCTTATACAGTCGTATTCTATGTATTTCATATATTTGATGTAGAATGTATTTAAGTATAACTAGGGCTTTTGCTAAAGTACGAATATATAAATGTATGCCAAAGGTTATACTGTGTAGAGGGGTTTTTGTAGGAATGTTGGAAGAGTTTAGGTCATTTGTGTTTATAACCTAACTGGTCAAGAGTTCGAGGGAGCATAGTCACATGAATGTAATTTAGTGGGCTTGTGAAGGTCGTAAATAGTCTGATGTGGACATGAGAAGCCGAGAAGTCTAGCACTTGTTAGATTTAAGGTGACAATGCCGGACGGAGCTTATTGCTCGAACGTGAGGAGAGACACTTTGAATGTAGACTATGTTTTGACAAGACCATTCACGGGACCTAGCAGGGTCAAGTTAAGAGACGTAAAGTTAAGGCCTTGTCTAACTTCACATGTTACATGATCTGAAAGAATCAATAAATGTCGACGATGAAATGATGAAGGTGACATCCAAAGGAGAAGGGTCAACTTAACGGACGACGCGACGAGTGGACCAATGGAAGAAGCAGGAAGTTGACATCATCGGGGAAAGTCCATGGTGGGCGTCAAGGGGCGTTCCACCCACACGGTGATTGTGTATTTTAGGGACAGCACCCCGGGGAGGAGAGCAGAGTCATCAGCAGGGCCATTAGCATTAGGCTAAGGCGAGAGCAAAGACAAGGGTAGATGCCTTGAGCAGATGCGCTGAGACATCAGAGCGCAAGGGAGCAGTAGGCCGAGGACCCTTAGAGAGCGGATGGGTAGGCAGATAGGATACTGCTTCTGAAACTTAAGATTTCCTTTAGAGGCTAAGAGAGTTTGAACTTCTTTGGGAGTCAAACTGCTGACACCTTTTTAGGGAAGAGAACTTGCGAAGTAGGGACGTCACATAGCATAGAGTAGGGACAGTTTTAACTAGATTATTGTTTTTGTCTTACTGCAGATGACGCAGAAGGAACCACTTCACACCGAAGCATAAAGCGACTGATATCTTAATTGACTTTGTATTTTGTATACTTTGAGATTTTATCCTGAGTGGATTGTATCGCATTCAAATTCAACCTTATATAAACTTTTAAAACGTTATCAGTTGTAAGTGGTTCTTCAGAGTGGCGTCAGTTAATGGGGTTTGTCTAACCAATGCGGGGGTGGTCCTTTCCTCAATGACAGATATTAGCGGTCCAAAACAGTTGAATGGGATTCTTTATTAAATTTATCATAATCATAAATTGATATCAAAATCCCGTTCCCCGCAGTTGGTAGCAGAGGATGGTTATCTTCTTGAGGAAGACGACCTAGGCCAGGTTAGTTTACCCCAAGGTCCCTAGTCATCGTCGACCAGAAGAAGAATCGCAGCCGAAGACGGTGCTGACGGTGTGTCGAGAGAAAAGCAGCAGAGTCGGTCGAGAGTGAGTATAAGGGTCATGCGTTGTAAGATTGCGGTGTTTTATGTTGTTCCTGTGTTGTAATGTCAAGCGGAGTTGAATGCCTGTAGTGTGAGTGGGGGAAGGTTGTGAGCGCGCGCAACCGGATGAAATCTTATGTCCAGAGGACTTAAGTGGTTCGGGTGTATCGAACACCCAGAGTAATTTGTCTACCATTGAAAGGGGGTCATGAGGTACCATTGATTTCCCGACAGACCGATGATAGGGGGAGCGTATGTGTGAGTGTATGAGTAACGGTCGCTGGTCGAACGTTTACTGTGTGTAAGTAACCTATCAGTTGAGGCGATCGTCGGACCGTAAGAGGAAAGACGCTTCGTCAGTTGAGGTGACAATTACAGTTAGACTGTGGCCGTACAGTCAGAGAAAAGTGATCGCTTGGACGGAAGTAGTCATTTTTCAACGTATGAATGAAAACGCATGTGAAATCGTGAGACGAGTTGAGAAACGAGAGAAGCTGCTGAAGAGAGAAGTGACGTCAGCGTAGAACCGTGCTGGGATAGGCTGATTAGCGAGAGTCGCACAGGGATTGGCGGTTGTTATCAAGACGCAAATAAGTAAGAAATATCGTACATTATCAAAATGAAGTGTTTCAAGGGATTAGGAAAAATCTTTAAAAAGAAAAGGAGAAACTTATATGCCGGAGAAGAAGCTCCACCAGAAGGCACACCAGCACATCATATGGCAATAAATGTAGGCTTACATTCTATATTGTGGATTTCCGAGTGGCATAGGCTAACTGAAGGGCAAAAAGAACTGGCGTTTCCAAGATTCGGAACGTTTAAAATAGAAGTGTTGAACCAACTGAAGGCGACGATGCTTTCAATGAGACCTCTACCGAGGCCAACACAATTTGAAGCTCTTGGTGTGTGGTTTAGAACAGCACACGAAAGAGGCGTAAAGAGGCGCCAGGAAAGGGTGAGAAGATCGGTAAAGGCAGTGCAGGATGCTAAATGGGACGAGGAAACCAAGAAATGGAGGGTGCAGAAAATAGAAGCGGACAAACTGTTCACCATGATAGAGGCCACGGGAGAAAGGAAACCTCTAGAACAGGAAGATGAGGAAAGCGAGTCGGAGGAGGATCTGATAGAGAGCTTGTTAACAGATAGACCACCTCCATACAGCGGTGAACTTGCGAGTCCCATATTACCGCAAGTAGACGGAACTAGGTGGGGAGAATATAAGTCGATCCCAGTAACAGAGTGGGACGCTACTAAGACCGTAGAGATACCCCAAACTAGTCCGGAACAGAGAGTAGTGGGAAGATTTGTGGTCCAGAAGGCTCCAGAGATGCAATGCGCTAGGTCATACCAAATGCCGGACGCCTTGCAAGTCCCGGTTACCATAGGGCCTATTGTGTCAATCTATAACCCAGAAGGGGTCCAGCAGGATGAACAGGCACGATGGGAAAATGAAAGAGCAGAAGAGGAGAATAGAAATGCCACAATGAATCCCCACAGGCAAATACGAGCACCAATAAGTCGGAGTACCCCATTAGATTCTGCAACGGGTCCCAGAGTAGAACAGGAAGGTCGGAGAGGGCCAATGGATTTGAGGGGTCCTAAACCGAAAACCCATAAGGAACTAAGGGAATACCTGAGAGAATGGGACGCTGCTGAGGAAGCTCGGAATAGAAGTTTAGAAACGGGATCCGAGTGGAGAGAACAGGATAACAGGATTCTTTCTCATTGTGGAGCTGGCGAAAGCAGCCCCGAGTGGGAAAGAGGAAGCCAAGAGAACAGAAGAGATACCTATCTTACTGATAACAGCAATAGGCTAATGTGTGAAGACAGGAGTGCAGGGTGTGGCGAAGTGCCTCGCGTCACCTTCAGTGAAGGGGAACGTAGGACACAGGAGTACCGGAATACCTTTAGGTGCACACACCATGCCCCAGGTGAGGATGTGAGACATTGGGATCACGGAAACATGGAGAGTCGCGAAGGGTCTCGACATGCATCCGGCGATAGCGGACGGAGTCATGAGCATGTAGGGAGTCGCGGAACGTCTCGCCACTCATCCGGTGATCACGAAAGAGATCACGGGAAAATGGAGGGCCGTGAAGGACCTTATCGGTTATTAAGCGACACCAGACAGCAAGCGAGTTATGGTGGGTTAGAACAGAACGGTGGATCCTATCTCATATCTAGAGAAACCGAGCCTAGAAGACGGAATGTAGGGTTGGAGGACAGGGCATTATTCCACCATACCCCACGTGAAGACGGAAAGGCTTGGGATCTCGAGGGGTGGGAACGAAGAGAAGGAAGCAGAGCTCCTCAAAACTCACCTGTGCTCAGGCGTAGGGCGCATAGTGGAGGTGAGAGAGATATGAGAGAAGAACACAGAACTGAGATGCTGAAAGCGGAAATAAAAGCAAAACGGCTTGATGTAATGAGTTTGAAGGCAGATTTGGATGAATTGATTGACGGTACAGTGTCATTAGAGAGATTAGCCTCGTATACACCAGGAGAGATACTGTTCCTATCCAAGGATATTACCCGAAGAGCAAGGTCAGCTCACGAGAACTTATCGAATTTAGCAAACAGGTACATGGTAGACCTGTCACGAACTAAGGCTTTACAGAGCAACCATAGGCTAACTTGCACGGATCAGGATTTGGATGACCGTAGAACGATTGCGCTGAGGGTACATGTGAGGGAATTGATCATGAGTATTAGGATATGGAGAGATCTGGATAGATGGGAGGAAAGATGGTCTAAGAAGGGCTCCGTTAGACGGAGTGTGCTTGAAAAGTCCCAGGACGCAGATTTGATGCGAATGGAAGCCTTCCCTTTGCGAGAAATCGCGAATGGAAGCTACGTTCATGTGCCCTGGAGTAGGGGGGATTTGGCGGCATTCACCAATTCCTTCCCAAAGCTTAGAGACAATCCCGTCGAGTGGTATAAGCAGGTAGAAAGATTCGTGAAAATCTCGAAGGTACTGTGGATCGATCTGAACACACTATTCGATATCGTAGTACCCGGAGATTTGTGGACGGCATGCAAGCTTAGCGTTGAATGGCCTACTTGCGAGCCACCGAGAGACGCTCGGACGAATGGTCCATCAGTCAGAGTTATGGAAAAATACGAGCGAGTAATAACATGGCTAAAAGAGAAAGTGCCGGTGCAGGACATAGACTGGGTTAAGATAGATCGAACTACCCAGGAGCCGAAAGAAACAGTTCACGAGTTTTATGAGCGATTGCTGAAAGCATTCAAACAGTACAGCGGGTTAGATGTAATGGATCCCAAGGACATAGGACAGTTTGTTTCAAAGTTTGTTCTCGGATTGAGACCAGAAATATGCCTAATGATCCAACAGCATCTGATCTGTTGGCAGAACAAACCTTTAGATGAAATTCTGAGGTACGCAAGGTATTGTAGTGACGAAATAGACTCGAAGGCAAAGAAGCTTAAAGAAAAGCTAATGCTAGTGCAAATGCAAGCTGCTGGAAAGGATAAACCGCGGCAGCAGGGAACAGGAACGCAGGCAAAGAAACAGAATAACCAGAGCAGAGATGAGGAAGAAAGACCGAGACCGAGAATGGATATTGCGACACTGAAAAAGACGACGAGATGCCATCAGTGTAATGAGGTGGGACACTGGCGACGCGAGTGTCCTTACAACGCTGAGACAGGGGAATTAGAGCAGGAGGAGGAGGAGGTTCAGAACGACGTGGTTAAGGGAGCCACAGTCCCGAAGGGCAAGTTTGTCAAAGGAGGGACTCAGACTCCTCGAGCCCCGTTTCCTCAACCACCTCGCATCTCGAACGGAGGGAAAACCTACAGACAGAGCCATTGTTTGTAGGAGGAGAGGAATGTTACTACGTTGATCCTCTTACAGGGCAGCGGGCGAGTAGGGAGGAAGACTGTACTCTAGGAGCCGCCTTGGAGGTAGATCAGAGAGGACCATACGTAGAGGCGGAAATAGCGGGATGTCCTACAACCTTTTTGGTGGATACAGGGGCCAATCGATCCACGTTGAGATCGGCGGTAGTCCCGGGTCTGCCAATATCAGGAGAAATGGTTCAGGTGGTAGGTGTTGCAAACAAGAGGATGACGAATCCTCTGACCGAACCAGTGTCAGTAAGAATAGGGAATTACAGTGACGAACATCAGTTTGTGATCTGCGATTCTAGTCCTGTGTGCTTGTTAGGGAGAGATTTGCTGTGCAAACTAAATTGCACGATACATTGCACACCCGAGGGAGTAGAAGTGCAGACCAATGATGAGGACGCTGATTTCAAAGTTGTAAACTCAAGGGAATGTGTGGAACTTTATCCTACCTTAACAGTGGAGGAGCTTCCACAAGATTTGAAAGAGAAAGTCTCAACCGAGGTATGGGATTTTACTGGGGAAGAAATAGGATTGATCAAAGGAGTAGACCCGGTAAAAATCTTGGTAAGACCTCATGCTGAGTACCCAAGAACACCACAGTATAAGCTAACGCCAGAGACGATTGCAGGGATTAAGCCTGTGATCGAGTCCATGATTAAGCAGGGAATACTGAAGGAGATCGTGGGAAGTCCATGTAACTCCCCGATCATGGGTTTGCAGAAACCTAGTGGAAAATACAGAATAGTGCAGGATCTTCGAAAGATTAATAACATTGTCGTCTCATGTTGTCCAGTGGTACCGAATCCATCAGTGATATTGTTTCAGATACCGTTCCAAGCTGAATGGTTTACCGTGATAGATTTGTGCCAGGCTTTCTTTTCGATACCGTTAGATGAAGAGAGCCAATATCTTTTCGCTTTCAAGCTGGAAGATCGCGTCTTAACATGGTGTCGTATCCCTCAGGGGTATACAGAGAGCCCGTCGATCTTTAACCAGTTATTGAAACGAAATCTCGAGAGTCTAGTACTGCCCAAGAATTCGGTTCTAGTCCAGTACATAGATGACCTCCTAGTTGCGTCAGAAACTGAGGAAGCTTGCAGAGAAGACACCATCACCTTGTTAAATCACTTGGCCGAGAACGGGCACAAGGTGTCTCCAGGTAAATTGCAATATTGTAAGACTGAGGTGCAATACTTGGGCCACAGGATTGAAAAGGGAAAGCGGAAGGTGTCTCCAGACAGAATAGAGGCGATTATGAAAATGAACGCGCCTACGACACAAAGAGAAGTCAGGATGTTTCTAGGCATGGTCGGTTATTGTCGACAGTGGATAGCAAACTTTTCACTGAAGGCCAAACCGTTATTGCAACTGACGCACAAAGGAGTGAGTGATCCGGTACCATGGGACAAAGATTGCTTGATGGCATTTTTGCAGCTGAGGGAGGACTTATGTCGCGCCCCGGCTTTAGGAATGCCGGATTATAAGAAACCTTTTTTGCTTTACTGCTGCGAGAGAGAGGGATGCGCTTTAGCGGTATTAGCACAGGTCCATGGAGATGCGCGCAGGCCAGTGGCGTACTTTTCGGCTACGTTAGATCCAGTAGCCGCAGCGTTGCCCGGATGTCTCAAATCCGTAGCTGCAACGGGTGTCAGCATTGAAAGATCTGAGAGCGTAGTTATGGGTCATCCGTTAGAGGTGTATGTACCGCATTCTGTAGAATTGTTAATGATAAGGACGAAGACTCAGCATCTGACGAATAGCAGGCTCACACGCTACGAGCAGGTCATACTGGCTGCCGAGAATGTGACCCTAAAAAGATGCTCTGTCTTGAATCCTGCAACCTTGATGCCACTTCCGAATGAAGTGGACGACGAAAATTGTACAGAACATGACTGCCTTGATGTAACTGAACTATGTACCAAACCGAGACCTGATATCGTAGATGAGCCATTGACAGACCCAGACGAAATTTTCTTCGTTGATGGTTCATGCGTAAGAAACGATATCGGTCAGCTGAGAGCAGCTTATGCAGTATGCACGATTACCAGAGTTATAGAAGCCGCTTGCCTGGAAGGAGTACACTCCGCACAGGTAGCTGAAATTGTGGCTTTGACTCGCGCTTGCTTAGCAGGCGAAAGACTTCGAGTCACCATATATACCGATAGCCAGTATGGTTTCGGCGTAGTTCATGATTACGGGCAGTTGTGGTCTCAAAGAGGTTACATGACCTCCTCGGGTTCTCCGATTAGGAATGGAGAATTCGTGAAACTACTGTTAGAGGCTTTGCAAAAACCTATGGCCATAGCTGTGGTCAAAAGTGTAGCACACACAAAAAATACGGATTTTGTATCACTAGGAAATAAATATGCAGATGAAGTAGCGCGTTACTGCGCAGAGCAGGGATATTCTCACACTGATGCAAAAGTGGGGGGAATACAGGAAATAACTGAATTAACCATGCTGTTAGATACTGTAGATACGTGGGATGAATTGAGAGCAGTACAGGAAAATGCACCAGATGATGAGAAAAAGGGCTGGGAAACAGCAGGGTGCGAGAAGAGCGAGATGAATTTCTGGGTGTCTGCCGACGGAAGGGCAGTATTACCAAATGAACTCATTAGTCCGATGGCAAGGAAATTGCATGGATCAGCTCACATAGGAAGAGATGCTATGGTGAGAGTATTCAGACAAACGTGGTTTAACCCTAAATTTAGAGTGGCGGCAGAAGCAGTGTGTCAGCGATGTACGATCTGTCAGCAACTAAATGTGGGTAAGAGAACACCAGTCACCTTGAGTCACGTAGGAAGGTCTGGGGGGCCTTTCAATAGGATGCAGATTGACTTCATAGAAATGCCTCCATGCAACAGACTCAGATACGTGTTAGTGATTGTTTGCATATTTTCTAGATGGGTTGAGGCTTACCCTACACGTAGGTGCGATACACTTACAGTAGCAAAATTGTTACTTAGAGAGTTGATACCGAGATTTGGGGTGCCATCCTCTTTGGAATCGGACAGAGGAACTCATTTCAATAGCGAAGTGGTGAAGATGCTGTGTTCAGCTTTAAATATCGATCAGAAGTTACACTGCAGCTATCGACCAGAAGCTTCAGGGATCGTAGAGCAAATTAACAGTACTATCAAGTCCAGACTGGCTAAAATTTGTTCATCGACATCCCTGAGTTGGCCAGACGCACTTCCAGTAGTTCTCATGAGTATACGTAGCACACCTGATAGAAGAACAGGCCTCTCTCCACATGAAGTGCTAATGGGGAGAGCTATGAGGCTGCCATCGGTTCCGACTGCAGCGCTAGTGAACATCACAGACGATTTGATCTTGGACTACTGCAAGGGACTATCTGACGCCGTTAATTCTGTGTCCCTCCAGGTCCAGGCTGCAGAGGTTCCATCAGTACAGGACTTGTGCCATGACCTGAGACCAGGAGACTGGGTCCTGGTGAAGAAGCATGTCAGGAAGAACTGCTTAGACGTGCGTTGGCGAGGACCGTTTCAAGTCATACTTGTAACGAATACCGCAGTGAAGTGTGGAGGTCTGCCAAACTGGATACATGCCTCACACACCCGAAGAGTGCCAACACCTCCAGAAGACACAGCTCCTCTCTCGGATGAGAATCCGGCGGGAAGCGGAGAAGCCATAGAGGGGGAAAGCCAAGCTGTGGAGGTGATCGAAGAAGCTGAAACTGTGTTGGAACAGGGCGACGAAGGTCAGGACACGAGTGGGACCGAAGTTGCCTCAGGAGAAGAAAGTAATTGGGAATCCGACACAGATATCGAGCAGACTGAGAGTGACCAAGAGACAGGTCCTGGAACAAGGAGCGGAAAGACGGAAAGCAAAGAAGCCAGTTGGCCGGAGAGAAGGAAAAGGCCAAGCTCGGAGAGAAAGAAGGAAAGAACTCTTGCCCCGATCGCTGAAGAATCGGATCAGGAGGAAGAGACGACAGATTCAGGAACTGAGAGTCCACGAAGATCGAGAAGGGTACGTGTGCCCTGCAGAAGGTACGCCACCCCAGAGTGGACTTATCTAGCAGATGTCTTGGGGACAGAAATCTGGGAGAGTGAAGAGCGTGAAAGTAATCGATCTCGATCCATTTGTGGCAGTGGAGATATGGATGTTGACGCCTGGACTCGAGACTGAGGGGTTACTGACTTTCACACTTCCCATACCCCCATACTTGAGTCGGATTAAAGATTTAGTATTGAACAGATTACAATTTCCAACATTTGGTCATCAAATATCGGAGGAAGAAGATAAAATCATTCGATTCGAGTTGTTGGAACTTGTTGCAAGAGCTGCAGGTACGAGAATAATTGTTGATGCATAAAAGACTTTTGTATTTATGTTATAAAGAAGAAGATAACCTAGCGCCGAGTGGAAAGAAGAATAAAATTAGGGATTACATTTAGAGGACGGAGAAGGGCTAGGGTTGTCTGCTGCTAAGTGAGAAAAAAAAAAGACATTGTTGCGAAAAGATATCTGTTGATAAAAAGCACTTTAAAGACTGAGAAAAGCAAACAAGCAACTGAAGTCTGAAAAGAGAGGACTTTCGCTAGAGAACGAGGTACGCTGTTTTGATAACATGGAGAACGGCAACCCAAACAGGAAAGCTAGATGTATAGTAGGTACACTTATAGCAATAGTGATATTTCTTATAATCATAGTAGTATCGATATCTTACATGACAGGACATGAAAATGATAAAAGAATATCAAATGTAAAAATTGTAACGACCTTGAAACCTGCTCTTGTGGGAAAGGAGGAGAGCAATGCTATACGTGAAAAGGCGTTACTTGCAGATGAAGCTCGTAGATTACACATAGATGAGTCACAGGGAAACTTTAGGTCAAATGCATATGCTAAATTATTGTACGAATATATCGATGCCATGGAGGCCAAAGATTGCTACGTTTGTATGCAATTGCCAGCTTCTGTAGACGAAGGCATTAGATATCACCATCTCCCATTGACTTATGGGATAACATGTAGTCTACTGCTTAGTATATTTTATGGTAGAGAAGGATTTGAGTACTACTTTTCAAATTATGATTCGGTACTGCCTGAAGTTCCGAATTATAAGCAAATGAATAAGTGGGACTATTACAAAAAGGAGGATAGACTGGCTAAATTCTTTCTTCCTTGGGACACACTAGATACATCATATGCACGTAGAAATAATCTGACTTGCAAAGTATCAGAGGTAGAGAAAAGGTTTATAGCACAAGTAGATGATCGATGCAGACGGCAGAAGATTCTAAAAATGTCAGGACAATGGAAAATAGACTGGACAGAAGAAGAGAAGGCACATAAGAAGAAAGGTAGCAATGGTCCAATAGCATTGGATAGAACGCAGAAAGGAAAGTTATGTTTAGCTCGAAGCAAAACGTATTATGAGAGTGAATTTGTAGGTGAAGTTAGTTGCGAACACTCTTTTAAATTAGAGTACTATACGAAGGATTTTATGAAAGGGATGCAAGCTATTCCGAATGTGTATTTTGTATGTGGGAGAAATGCCTATGTAAAACTTCCAGATAATTGGTATGGTTCGTGTTACTTGGCAATTGTCTTCCCCAAAATATATCATGCAAAGGATTTGGCGATCATAGAAGGAAAGGCTTCGAGGAGAACGAAAAGGGAAGTAGGAGATGCAGAAGTAGTAGGAGATGTATTTGGAGCGATGTTTCCATTGTTAGGTTTGATTCTTACCGATGTTAAGATTAGAAGGTTAGCGACAGTCGTAGATAGATTGTCTGCCAGCACTGCAAGATCTTTAATGTTAGTAGAAGGTGAAATGCAGTCGATTAGAGCAATGGTTTTACAGAACAGACTTGCGTTAGATGTAATATTAGCAAAAGAAGGCGGAGTTTGTAAAGCTTTGAAAGTTCAGGAATGTTGTACTTATATTCCTGATAATTCAAAACCACTTGAGAAAGTCATACAGAACATTACACAGATTCATCATGAAATTGAAGATTTATCAAAAATAAATGTTTGGGAAAAAGTAGGAAATGGAGTGGGTAAGATTGGAAGTTGGTTTGCTAATCTAGGCAAAAGCATATTTTGGTATATTTTGAAGCCTGTATTAATAGTATTAATTTGTATAATTACATTAGTAGGTTTAGTAAAGTTGTATAGATGGTATAGGTCGAACCAGTTACAAAGATCGATGAGAGATCAAGAAAGGAGGCTAGCTGTTCTACAAGATCAACAGTATAAAAGTCTGAGAACGCTTGAGTCGATAAAAAGGGGAACTGATGTAACTAGTTCTATATAAGGGATGTATTCAAATTGCTTTTAGTGATGACTCCTAAAAGTCATCAAAGGGGGGAACTGAGAGAGCGCAATTTAAATACAAAGTATATAGTAGCCATATCTAGACGTGTATGTTATAAATGTAGGAATTAAACGCATATCGTAACGTAAAGTTGGCGATTATAGAATAAAGGCCAATGAATGTGATAACATGGTATAGGAAATGTAAATGTATTCATACGTTAAGATGCATTAGATTTAGAAAACCCGTATACATGATGGATATATATGGAAATGTGTAGAGATGCTTAGGAAATGTAGAACGTGCA
Source organism: Lissotriton vulgaris (assembly GCF_964263255.1). Taxonomy (NCBI): domain Eukaryota; kingdom Metazoa; phylum Chordata; class Amphibia; order Caudata; family Salamandridae; genus Lissotriton; species Lissotriton vulgaris. The sequence continues at coordinate 66,515,302 of NC_141687.1, forward strand.
CAGTAGAATTCGTGTACGTGTGTAACTTTAAACGTGTGTAACTTTAGATTGGAAGCGGCGAGAAAATATAACGTGGAAAGACGTAAACGTGGAGAAACGTGGATAAATGTATAAGAGAACTCACATAAAGATGTAACCAAGGAAAATGAATAAGTTATGTCTTATACAGTCGTATTCTATGTATTTCATATATTTGATGTAGAATGTATTTAAGTATAACTAGGGCTTTTGCTAAAGTACGAATATATAAATGTATGCCAAAGGTTATACTGTGTAGAGGGGTTTTTGTAGGAATGTTGGAAGAGTTTAGGTCATTTGTGTTTATAACCTAACTGGTCAAGAGTTCGAGGGAGCATAGTCACATGAATGTAATTTAGTGGGCTTGTGAAGGTCGTAAATAGTCTGATGTGGACATGAGAAGCCGAGAAGTCTAGCACTTGTTAGATTTAAGGTGACAATGCCGGACGGAGCTTATTGCTCGAACGTGAGGAGAGACACTTTGAATGTAGACTATGTTTTGACAAGACCATTCACAGGACCTAGCAGGGTCAAGTTAAGAGACGTAAAGTTAAGGCCTTGTCTAACTTCACATGTTACATGATCTGAAAGAATCAATAAATGTCGACGATGAAATGATGAAGGTGACATCCAAAGGAGAAGGGTCAACTTAACGGACGACGCGACGAGTGGACCAATGGAAGAAGCAGGAAGTTGACATCATCGGGGAAAGTCCATGGTGGGCGTCAAGGGGCGTTCCACCCACACGGTGATTGTGTATTTTAGGGACAGCACCCCGGGGAGGAGAGCAGAGTCATCAGCAGGGCCATTAGCATTAGGCTAAGGCGAGAGCAAAGACAAGGGTAGATGCCTTGAGCAGATGCGCTGAGACATCAGAGCGCAAGGGAGCAGTAGGCCGAGGACCCTTAGAGAGCGGATGGGTAGGCAGATAGGATACTGCTTCTGAAACTTAAGATTTCCTTTAGAGGCTAAGAGAGTTTGAACTTCTTTGGGAGTCAAACTGCTGACACCTTTTTAGGGAAGAGAACTTGCGAAGTAGGGACGTCACATAGCATAGAGTAGGGACAGTTTTAACTAGATTATTGTTTTTGTCTTACTGCAGATGACGCAGAAGGAACCACTTCACACCGAAGCATAAAGCGACTGATATCTTAATTGACTTTGTATTTTGTATACTTTGAGATTTTATCCTGAGTGGATTGTATCGCATTCAAATTCAACCTTATATAAACTTTTAAAACGTTATCAGTTGTAAGTGGTTCTTCAGAGTGGCGTCAGTTAATGGGGTTTGTCTAACCAATGCGGGGGTGGTCCTTTCCTCAATGACAGATATTAGCGGTCCAAAACAGTTGAATGGGATTCTTTATTAAATTTATCATAATCATAAATTGATATCAAAATCCCGTTCCCCGCAAAAGCCTCAGGCCAGAGCCGAAAAATACAAAGGTAATAAAGATTATTTATTAACATTTTATTTTTCAGCAACCGACCAATCCGGAACTGAGTGACAGGATGGGGTGTGGCTAGTGCTGCCGAGTGGCAGCAGGGAGCGGTGCGCTTTAAAATGTGCATGTCACTTTGGCCAGCCACACATACTCATTTTAAACTTCTCCAGCCTATCTGCATTAGCTGGGTTAGAGAAAGCACAGGCCTCCAGTGCTCTTGAGAACACGAAGTGAGTCCCCTCCCTCCAATCCTGGCGCTGCTCTCATGCTGGTGAGAGCAGCGCCAGGATTAGCTAGGGGAGTTGGCTTGGTCCCCCGTTGGAGCCTCCCTGGAAGAGAAGACCGGTGGGGGAGGACGTTGTGTTGCATATTAAGGAAAGTGTGTTTTATTTAATTTTTTTGTGTCCCCCCTGACCCCACAAGCCTTGGTACATGCCAGCTGACCACTGTGAGATGTACAGGGACAGAGGATTGTCGGAGAATTTTATTCTGGCACTCCTGAAGCATAAAAGGGGCTGAGATCACAGAAGGAGAGCCCGTCATGTGTGTCTGTTACTGTCCAGATGTTCAGTGGTTGGGAATCTAAAGGTACTAAGGCTTCTCACACACAGCGCAGTTTACAAATGGAATGCTTGAAACTTGGGGCCGAATTCATGAAAGAGTTACGCCGTTCTTGCACCACTCAACAGGGCGCAAGAGCGACGCAACTCTTTAGTTCGATTTGTCAAGCAAGGCTACGCTGCGGGGCTTCATAAATCTAGCTAATGCAGCGCAGCGCAAATTGCTGAGTTTCGTTACTCTGCCCCAGGGAGGCGTTCCATGGGTGGAGCGTGGGTGTTCCCATGACCTACCCGTGGATTTGTGTGCGTTCCCAGATTTAGCGTTGCTGGGATATCTGCGAATTAATAAAAATGCTCCGCCTCCCCAGGTAGAACGCATCAGGGAGAGATATGTTCACTTCTTCTCGTTACTTCATCTTGTCTATGAGTTCTGCAGCACACATAGAAAGAGGAAAACACCTCTCAGGGGATTGTTGTTGTGCAGGAAGGAGGCCATTCCTGCACAAAAGCAATGTTGCTTTCAGGGCAGGCACCCTTGCACTATGGTGCAAGAGTGTCTTCATAGGCGCTAGGCTGCACGTTGTGCGCCAGGGCTGGGTAATGACAGGAATGTGACGTATAATAGTACAGCGCATTCCTGCCCTTTCCCCATCACAGGGTGACTTGCTGCGCTACACGATTGTTTCTTAAATATGCCCTTATGGGCATATTTACAAGCCCCTTGCGCCTCTTTTGTGCCACTGTTGCGTAACTTTTGTGACGCAGAGGCGGCGGCGGTGCAGGGTATTTACAATGTGACGCATCTGGGAGATGCGTCTCGTTATAAAGCCCTGCGCCGGCGTTCGGGCGCAGGGGTGGCATTCCTGCGCAGGAACGCCTCCTAAAAGTGGCTGAGTGAAATCTACAAGATTTCACTCAGTCACTTTTAGGCCGATGCTGCATCAAAATCCTGCGCCTGCTTGAATCAGGCGCAAGGCTTGACGCAGCATTGGACAGATAGGGCTCCCCAGAGCATTGCTGGAGCTGCGTTGCGCTTGCGACTCAACTTCAGCAATGCGCCGCCTTTATGGCTCAGATGCGTCACGCATCTGTCAGTTTTTGCCCCATGGTGCGCCTCATTTTAAATGCGGCGCACCATTGGTGGCGGAGCTGCGGCGCACAATAACTGGCGCATCCCTGGGGATGCGCCAGTTATTGTGAATCTGCCCCACAGGGGCAAACTTACAATAACTGGCGCATCCCTGCATATCAGCAGGGATGCGCCAGTTGCTTTGCGCCGCAGCTCCGCCACCCTGGATGCGCCACATTTACAATGCGGCGCACCATGGGGCAAAAATGGCACAGATGTGTCACGCATCTGTGCCGTAAAAGCGGCGCAATGCTGGAGTTGCGTCGCAAGCGCGATGCAGCTCCAGCAAGGCTCTGCGGGGCCCTATCTGTCCAATGCTGCGTCAATCCTTACACCTACTTCAAGCAGGCGCAGGGTTTTGACGCAGCATGGGCCCAAAAGTGACTGAGTGAAATCTTGTAGATTTCACTCAGCCACTTTCGGAAGGCGTTCCTGCGCCGGAATGCCCACCCCTGCGATGGAACCCCTCTTTCTGGTGCAGGGCTTTACAACGTGACGCATCTGGGAGATGCGTCACGTTGTAAATACCCCGCACCATGGCGCATCTTTTGCGCCGCCGCTGTGTCACAAAAGTGACGCAACGGCGGCATAAAAGAGGCGCAGGGGGCTTGTAAATCTGCCCCACAGTTTGCAAATGTCAACGCAAATCACGCTCGGAGGGCGCTTCTCTACGGGCAAAAATGTATTTGCGGAGACAAACAGCGCTATGAACAAGGAGTAGTTTTTGCAGCAACACAATCTAAACTTGTGCCAAGCTTCTTGCACAAGTGAGTACACATCTAGACGTCACAAATCACCATGAACAAAGAGCTGGGCACGCGTTTGGCAAAGGCAGTGTCTGATGTCTGGGAACAGCTCGTGTTCAGACTCCGCGCTACACCTGGCGACGGGGAAACACGTTGTTTGCCACAGAAGGGGGTGTGTCCGGGAGATCCTGCTACCTGTTGCACGCGTCACAGCAGGGGAGGGATGCAGGGTGCGTGCCTGTGCGCGCGCGTGTGCAAGGGGTCGCTTTGGAGAGAGTGGGCTCCTCTGTGATTACAGATCCGGGGATTTCAACACCCCGTCCTAAAACACATCTGCTGGGACTTCCTCAACCGTGGGAGGAGCAGAGAAAGGGAAAAAAGAAGCACGGGCTGCTCCCAGAACTAAACACTGCCCCTCTTCACCCACGACAGACCGGCGGAGCGCCTGCATCGCGGTGGGATGGTTCGCAGCGCTTGGCGCGCGTGTAGTCATTCTTCGATTTAAGGGGGCTTCTGGGATCCACAGAGGTCGGGATCTGTGTTCTTCTGAAAAGAGGGAGACGACAAGCGCTCGTGCGCAGTCCGTATAGGGGATTCTGGGGTAGACCGGGGTACCCCTGCACTGAGACTTTCTGATCTAAGGAGTGAGAGTGAAAGGAGAGGGGCGCCCCTGCCCTTGCATTCGGTCCTGGGTGCCAGGGTCTCAGGGCCAGACCCCGATGGGTGTTTGTTAACTCGGGGACCCCCCACTGACCCACCTGCCTGGATGGGATGTAAGGTGAGCCTGTTCTGCTGCGAAGAGGACCCCCTGCAGATGCCGTTTGCAGGGCGGGATGGAGGGCAGAAGGCGGAGGAGAGGAAGCAGCTCCTGGCAAAGGTGAGGAGGGGGATGGGGGTGGGGGCTGGTGTGACAGGTCATGGCTTGGGTGTGTGCTGTGGGTGGCCTCATGATTAAAGCACACTGCTATGATGTCTGACCGTTCATTCTGTGACTTGTAGTCTTGATTGTTATAATGGTACTGATTTGTACAAGAGATGCTTCGAACTGGAAAAGTTGTCCTCATAACTTGGAGACATCTGATCAATTTATCTGTATCAAAGATTGAAACCCAAGTTCCAAGTGTCAGGAGACAATGGCACCAGCAATCGGGGTGGCGTTTTCTGCCCACCTCAGTGCTTCAAATGGGCTGGGACTATGGGTACTCACTACTCACGCCCCACAGTCCTTTAATTTGGAAGGGATAGTACCAGCACTTCTCATCACTGCTCCAATGCTGTTAATGGGAGAGTACCTGCACTTCTCAGCAGCTAACAGGTACCAGAGAGTACCGGCACCTCTCAGCAGCTAACAGGTACCAGAGGGTACCAGCACTTCTCAGCAGCTAACAGGTACCAGAGGGTACCAGCACTTCTCAGCAGCTAACAGGTACCAGAGGATACCAGCACTTCTCAGCAGCTAACTGGTACTAGAGGGTACCAGCACTTCTCAGCAGCTAACAGGTACCAGAGGATACCAGCACTTCTCAGCAGCTAACAGGTACCAGAGATTACCTACACCTCTCAGCAGCTAATAGGTCTATCAGAGCGAACCAGCACTTCTCAGCAGCTAACAGGTTCAGAGAGTACCTGCACTTCTCGGCAGCTAACAGGTACCAGAGAGTACCAGCACTTCTCAGCAGCTAACAGGTACCAGAGAGTACCTGCACTTCTCAGCTGCTAACAGGTACCAGAGAGTACCTCCACCTCTCAGCAGCTAACAGGTACCAGAGCGTACCAGCACTTCTAAGCAGCTAACAGGTACCAGAGAGTACCTGCACTTCTCAGCTGCTAACAGGTACCAGAGAGTACCTACACCTCTCAGCAGCTAACAGGTAGCAGAGCATACCAGCACTTCCCAGCAGATAACAGGTACCAGAGAGTACCAGCTCTTCTCGGCAGCTAACAGGTACCAGAGAGTACCAGCACCTCTCAGCAGCTGACAGGTATCCGAGAGTACCTGCACTTCTCAGCAGCTAACAGGCACCAGAGAGTACTGGCACTTCTCAACAGCTAACAGGTGTCAGAGAGTACCAGCACTTCTCAGCAGCTAACAGGCACCAGAGAGTACTGGCACTTCTCAACAGCTAACAGGTGTCAGAGAGTACCAGCACTTCTTAGAAGCTAACAGGTGCGCTGTGCAAGAAGTACTAGTAGCACTTCTATATTTTCATTTCAAGCACTGGACCAAATTTCAACTGGACTCAAGCCACAAGATGAACTTTCAGCCAACCCTGTTGTTTCAGACTCTAGCACAAAGTACCAGATATACAAAGTAATTTTGCGGTAGCAAACCCTGTAATTCGTAAAATCACAGGGTGTGTGACAGCAAAATGGCTTTAAGTTATATACTAAACCCATTTTGTGAATCGGAAGAGCATTACCAACCCATTCCGAATTCCAAGTAGGATGGGCCTTGAAAGGGGGGCTGCAGTTTGGAGTGGAATGCATCAATGGTTTGCGGCTGCAACTGTGGTTGTAAACCAATGAAAAGTGATCCACTCCTCAAAGGAGGTGGTACCGGATCTGCCAAGAAGAATCTCTTCCTGTTGAAGAGTAGCCTCTTTCGACAGCCTCGATTGGAGCCAGCAGGGGTCTCGGATCACTGGCTGATCAAAACCCAAATGACTTCCAAAATGAGAATTCTTTTTTTTTAATGTCAAAGTATTACGTCTTTAAAGAAAAAAAAAGTTTCCCCTTTGGGAATACAAATACAGGAAAGGTGGTCTGCCATTTCTTGAAGGCCCCATTCATTTGTTTGCTGCCTTAGTGTTAATATTAATTGAGAAGCCCATTGTGCACCTCGCGCCAACTGGGCATTTTCCGATTAAGCCCAGTTAGAGCTTAGGCCTCATCACAAGTTCAAAGACTAAACGCAAAACGTCAGTACACAAGTTACGACCACTTTTTGTGACCAGTCTTTTAGGGCATCTGGAACGAGGTGTCCGTGATTTGCTGCACCTGGTCCATGGTGTGCTGCACCTGGTCCATGGTGTGCTGCACCTGGTCCATGGTGTGCTGCACCTGGTCCAGGTTGTGCTGCACCTGGTCCATAGTGTGCTGCACCTGGGCCAGTCTGTGCTGCACCTGGTCCATGCTGTGCTGCACCTGGTCCAGGCTGTGCTGCATCTGGTCCACGCTGTGCTGCACCTGGTCTATCCTGTGCTGCACCTGGTCCATGATGTACTGCACCTGGTCCATGGTGTGCTGCACCTGGTCCATGGTGTGCTGCACCTGGTTCAGTCTGTGTTGCACCTGGCTCCTGCTGTGCTGCACCTGGTCCAGGCTGTGCTGTACGTGGTCCATGGCATGCTGCACCTAGTCAATGGTGTGCTGCACCTGGTCCAGGCTGTGCTGCACCTGGTCCATGGCAAGCTGCACCTAGTCAGTGGTGTGCTGCACCTGGTCCAGGCTCTGCTGCACCTTGTCCAGGTTGTGCTGCACTTGTTCCAGGCTGTGCTGCACCTGGTCCATGGTGTGCTGGGCCTGGTCCACGGTGTGCTGCACCTGGCCCATGGTGTGCTGCACCTGGTCCATGGCATGCTGCACCTAGTCAATGGTGTGCTGCACCTGGCCCATGCTGTGCTGCACCTGACCCATGCTGGGCTTCACCTGGTCCTTTCTGTGCTGCACCTAGTTCATGGTGTGCTGGGCCTGGTCCACGGCATGCTGCACCTAATCAATGGTGTGCTGCACCTGGTCCAGGCTCTGCTGCACCTGTTCCAGGTTGCGCTGCACTTGTTCCAGGCTGTGCTGCACCTGGTCCAGGCTGTGCTGCACCTGGTCCATGGAAAGCTGCACCTAGTCAATGGTGTGCTGCACCTGGTCCAGGCTCTGCTGCACCTGGTCCAGGTTGTGCTGCACTTGTTCCAGTCTGTGCTGCACCTGGTCCATGGTGTGCTGCACCTGGTCCATGCTGTGCTGCACCTGGTCCAGGCTCTGCTGCACCTGGTCCAGGTTGTGCTGCACCTGGTCCAGGTTGTGCTGCACCTGGTCCAGGTTGGGCTGCACCTGGTCCACGGTATGCTGCACCTGGTCCATTCTGTGCTGTACCTGGCTCATGTTGTGCTGCACCTGTTCCAGGCTCTGCCGCACCTGGTCCAGGTTGTGCTGCACCTGGTCCATTCTGTGCTGTACCTGGTCCATGGTGTGCTGCACCTGGCTCATGCTGTGCTGCACCTAGTCCATGCTGTGCTGTACCTGGTCCATGGTTTGGTGGAAACATTACTGCCTAAGGGTCCTGTGTCACCTTGTACACCTTGTGGCAGTCATGGTGTGTTTACTTGGCTTCAATGTGCATTTCTTCTTTAAGCACCTACTACTCCAGGCACAAACAGGGATGTTGGTGAAAAATCAGCAACTGACAGAAATACACCCCCACCCACAACAATACCTGGGTTGGAGGGGGGAGGCTGAACGTGTGTGGGTCACTTGGCTGTAAAGTAGTTCTTTCTGAAATGTGAAAGCAACAGGTTGTTGATGACTCGTGGAACAATTTTGGGTTGTAGGAGGTGTCACTAGACGTTTATGGTGAGATGCAGCTGCGGGGCATCTCTTGAGCATTCTTCTGTAAGATTGTTATTGCAGAGTGCCTATAATGTACTTTATTCGCTTCATAGCGCTTCCTTTGGAGGTACAACGTCTTTAAGTAGAAATACAACTGATGACAAGTGCCTATGCGAAGTATGAGAAACTGATCAGTACGTAATGGTCACGACCCTTGTTGCTTACATTCAGTGTCTTGGCAACAGAAAACTTCACCAGGCCAGGTCAGAAAGTAATAGTGTGACATATACAAGTTTTGGGCAAAGATAATTTTGCTGAAACTAGCTGGACTGGCGCCCAACCCGGTCAGATATATGCAATTCTATAAAATCAGACTTGTAGTATTCGTCTTCTTACATTTCCCTGTAGGGCCTTACATATGTTGAAAACCAATAGAAATCATAAGACAGCCATATGAACATTTTTATCTAACGATAAAATAAAAGTAGAAAGCTTCTGATCATCAATGTCCTGTTGATCATCATCACAGTGATACATTTTGAGGCAACACGTTTCGCTGCGACACCTGCCGCGTCTTTAGGGCCTTCTTCAGAGAGCTCCACACTGATGGGTAGCATAGATTATCATTGTTAATATGGCTAGATTATGATTTCTGTTGGTTTTTAACATATGTAACTCCTTGAAGGAATTATAAGAATAATACTCCGCACAAATATGACACCTGAAATAATCCTGAGAATAAATGGGAATGAAAAAGATTATTCAGGATATATTTACCTTTGATGTTCTTTCTTATATTAGCTCCCTGCTAGTTTGATTAAAAGTGACATATTGCTGATTAAAGCATTGCATGATTTATGTCTGATTTGTACAGCTTGAAGCATGTAAACGTACATGGTTCGTGAATGCGCAGCCTACACACGTGTGCTCTCAGCCTCTTAGTTATCAGTTTAAGTTACCCCAGTAGACCATTCGTGAGGGTGTCTCAGAGGGTGGTCTTGTGAGGGTGTCTCAGAGGGTGGTCTCATAGGGTGTCTCAGAGGGTGGTCTCGGAGGGTGTCTCAGAGGGTGGTCTCGTGAGGGTGTGTCAGAGGGTGGTCTCGTGAGGGTGTCTCAGAGGGTGGTCTCGTGAGGGTGTCTCAGAGGGTGGTCTCGTGAGGGTGGTTTCATGAGGTTGCCCCAGGGGTGGTCTCATAAGAACAAGGCAGTGAGGATGAGGGGGCCTCACGAGTAGGCTTACAAGGTGCATGCAAATATTGGAAAATACCCCTTAAGAGCGAGTCGCAAACATGCGTACAGGCATTTAACACACTTTTTCGCACACCGAAGTTGCGTGCAAGATTCCCGGTGTAGGGCCTGATGAAAGTGTAGGGATGTGCAGCAAACACCCCCGCTTCACGTCTCCCGTATTCAAGATGTTAGCAAAAAAATGTTATATCCCAAAAAATTATATCAAAACGTGTCCTCTGTGTCTAATCTCGCACCACCATTGTGTAGACACTGAATTAACACGTGTGGCTGTAACATAAGACGCGGGAGTCGTTCTGTGAATACCGCTGACTCCAGAGCTGTACAGTTTCCTCTTTCGTAGCACATGTAGCTCCTTTACTCCAGTGTATTCTTCGCACTTCGTATTTGAAGTGTAGGGTGGGCGTCTCACTTTATGTTATCGCGAACACATAATATCCAGTCCTGGGCTTTCATATTACAACCTAATGCATTCTGGGTGTTGTAGTCTTATCCGACTCCATTGAAGCAGTAAGATAAACACGCCGGATAGTAATGCTTTGTACGTGAAAAGGCCCCGGCGAGGAATCGTGAGCTCTGAGGTGATATTACTGAGGTGGAGACGAGACCCCAATGTCCCTTCATGAATTCAAATCTACAACTATCTGAATATAAAACCGGACTAGCAGAGCCACTCACACATGAACCATGGGCCCATGCGAGCTCGGTCACTTATGTCTGGTTTTTCTGACATTGTTTACTCTGGCACACATTGTGAATTATATAACCAGACATAAATAGCCCCGTTAAAGCCTGTTATTAAATCCTGCTACTTTAAACTTAGTGAAGTTTTAGAAGTGTTTGAATGAGTGAACCGTGCACACTGCAAACTCACAAAAGCCACATGCGAAAAACGTCCATTCATATGCACGAAACTTGTGAAAACCTGGCTCAGCTGTGGCCCCCGCGGACCAGCGCTGGGGCCCTTGCTTGTTTACATGAGGCACACCTGCTGTTCCACTTTCTCTTCTTTTCCACCCCTCCTCAGTGAGAGAGTGGTCTGTGGACACACCCTCCCCTGGGCCAAGCCGCCTCCTGCGCTCCGAGGCCAGAGCCTGTTGCGCACGCCGTGGCTGCCTCAGTCCCTGCTCATGCTGGGAGGAGGCGGGGCCTGGGCCAGTGAAGGAGGTAAACACGCCGGGAAGAGGCGGGCTGCGGGAGGTGAGCGGTGTATGTGGTATGCGCTCTAGCTTATGGGCGCATACGCGATGACGCGTCACGCCATAAGCTAGAGCGGCAAGGCGCGCACGCGCAGGACTATGAAAGGAAAGGCGCGAACAGTAGAACGACAGTTGGCGGCTGGAGCTTGTCAGAGTCAGACGCTCGGCGCCCTTAGCTTGGAAATTCTTGTTGTATCAATAAACCTGTTTCCTTACTCAATCGAGGCTCCGTGTATCCTGTGGGGGGAGTAGAACAACATTACAGTGGCGACGAGGCTGAGATCCGGACACCACCAGGTGCAGAAAAAAAAAAAAACATAGAATACCTCCACAGCCCTCATCCACGGGTCAGCAAGGCACAGGTACTACACGGAAGAGCAAGGGCGTGGCAGCAGCGCAGCAGCGAAGAAAGGAACGAACCCGGGCATAGAATCAGGTCAGTGCGGCCCACGACTCCAGGAACCCCCAGGCAGCATCCTGGCAACCAAAGGAGACACCCCTAATCCAGAGGAAGGGGGGAAGGGTGCACAGACAGCGCACACCACAAGGGACAATACCCCGGGCAGTCCAAGGGGCCAAGGAGACACGGCAGGGAACGCAGGAGCGTCCGGTGAGCCTGCCCAAAGAACCCAGGAGGGAGGACCCAGAGGTGAAGCCAGAATGACGAGTCAAGCGTCAACCCTAATGGCGCCCGTCCCGTTCCTGACCAGACCAGGCGAACCTCAACTAAAATGGGAAGACTGGAAAGAATATTTCCTCAATTACATCGAGGCACTGGAGGACGAAAGTGTAGGCGAATACAAACCGGAGAGAAAAAAAAGACTATTGCTCCACAATTTAGGCCCGGAAGGGGTAAGGGTGTATAAGAACTTGGTGCCCAAGGAGAGGGGTGCAGAGGAAACGGATGTATTCGTGAATGCACTGGATGACCTGGACAGCCACTATCGCCCAGCGGTTTGTGTCTCGATAGACCGCTATAACTTCCAACAGAGAAAACAAGAGGCGGGTGAATCCATCGACGACTATGTGGCTGCCCTCCGCCGACTAGCAATCACGTGTAGGTATGGGAACCTGCAAGACGAATATATCAAGGACCAAATCGTAATGCACACCACCAGCAGAGCAGTCCAGGACAAGCTATGGGCGATGAACGAGACAACCCTGAAGGAAGTTGTGGCGATGGTCAAAAAGGCTGAAATGTCGAAGAGAGGCGCAGACGCGGCAAAAAGGGAAAGCGCGCCAAAACAGATGATCAATAAAATCGATGAGGCACCCCATTCCAGCAAACCCAAAAGTGTCAGTGGAGACCAGAGGAAGGACGCAAGAGGGCCTGGGAAGCAAATGCCTCGCTCCAGCCAGGGGACGAAGTTCGCGTGCTACAGGTGTGGCAGTGCCGCGCACGCGGCCCAAGACAGGCGTTGTCCCGCGTTTCACGCCAGGTGCTCATACTGTGGTCTGACTGGGCATTTCGAAAAAGTCTGCCGGAAGAAAGGGACGAAATCAACGGTTAAGTGCATAGACGCGGCCACAGCCGACGCAAGTGAGGAAGACGACCCAGAAGAGGATGACCTAGTGCTATGCATAGAGGACCAAGTGCTGGACGTATCGGGGAAACGAAGGGACAAGCCCCGCACCGACATGCTCATCGGAGGCGTCAAGGTACATGTAGCGGTGGATTCTGGGTCCCCCTGGACAATCGTGCAAAGGTCGATATGGGAGGAGGACTTCGCTCCAGTTTTAGGACCCGACCTATGGCCGCCAGATATCAGACCCATCTCGTATACAGAAAATGCCATCCCACTGGTGGGGTGCAGAGACCTGGAGTTTGAGTTCAGAGGAAGGTCGGCCACGTGCACCCTATATGTGGCGGAGAAGGGCCCGTCGGTGCTAGGATGGAGAGATGCGGGCGCTCTCGGCATCGTACTGAATCCCGGAGGGAAAGAACAGATCTTGCTGACGGAGGAATGGCCCCTCTCGAAGGAGGAAGACTGGAAGGCGGCATACCCCAAGGTATTCGAAGGCACGGTTGGCAAGCTGGAGAAATTCGTGCATAAAATGGTCCTCAAAGAGGGAGCAATACCAGTCGTGCACAAGGTTCGGAACATACCGATATCCACAAGTGAGGCAGTGCGCCAGGAACTACGGAAGTTGGAAGAGCTAGAAATCATCGAGCTGGTGGATAGTGCGGAATGGCTATCGCCCTTGGTGGTAGTTAAAAAGCCCAACGGCAAGGTCAGGCTCTGCGTGGACCTGAGGGAGCTCAACAAAAATCTCATAGTGGAGAGGTTCCCGCTCCCCAGAATAGAAGAAATGTTAGCGAAGACAAAAGGGATCACACACTATTCCACCATAGACCTCACGTCTGCATACTACCAGATAGAACTGCACCCAGTGAGCAGGAAATACACGGCCTTCATAACGCCATTTGGATGCTACCAATTCAGAAGAATGCCCTTCGGGCTGGCATCCGCGGCGGCCGTGTTCCAGAAGCTCATGCACAGATTGTTTAAAGACATCCCGGGAGTGCAATATTTCCAAGACGACATCCTGGTGATGGGCCCCGACAAAAACGAGCATGATAGGAAACTGCACCAAGTATTGGGAGTGCTACAGAACAAAGGACTGACGGTGGAGTGGAGCAAGTGCAGAATTGGGTCTCGCTCAGTGACCTACCTAGGGCACGAGATAGGAACGCATGGCATCTTGCCGAAAGAATTGAATGTCAAGGCCATAAAGGACGCCAAAGCCCCTACGACTAAAGAAGAGGTGCGGTCATTCCTCGGAATGGCCGAGTATTACAGCAAGTTTGTAAGACATTTTGCCACGAGAACGCACAGGATGAGGCAACTGATCAGGCACAATACGAAATTCGAATGGGACAAGGAGGCCCAGTCCGAATTCGAGTCCATCAAAGACTGTATCAGCCAGGCCATCCCGTTGCAGGGATACGTCCCCACGGGCAAGACCATCGTAACCACAGACGCGAGCGACAAGGGCTTGGGGGCTGTCCTGGCGCAGGAAAGGGCAGACGGAACGAAAGAAACCATCAGCTTTGCATCCAGGGCGCTGTCCCCGACGGAACAGAGGTACAGCGTGATAGAAAAGGAAATGCTGGCGGTCACGTGGGCATTGAATAAATTTCGCCAGTTCATATGGGGCACGAGATTCAAGCTCCAAACAGATCATAAGCCGCTCGTCAAGGTGTTGACGTCATCGGGCCACGACACTGCCACCCCGAGAATAGCGAAAATGACCCTGAAATTGCTTGACTATACATACGATGTAGAGTATCTCCCTGGCACGCAGAACAAGGTGGCTGATTACCTCAGCAGGGCAGCTGCAATGGAGGAGGCTCCGGGTGTCACCCCGGACACAGAAGAGATGGTCGCCAGCATGGAGGACCACGAGACATCAATCAGCGCACAGGAGTGGCAGGCGGCCTATGAACTCGATGAGGAAAAGGTGGAAGTCCGGAAACATCTCACGTCGGGGTGGCCGGACAAGAGGAAGCTGACGGAGGGCGTCCGCCGCTTTTACGAAATGAGAGAAGAGTTGTCCCTGAGTGACTCGGGGATATTCTTATACAGAGGTGAGAGAGTGGTGCCCCCGGTGACACTAATACCACGACTGCTGAAAATACTCCATGAGGGACATCTGGGCATAGTAAAAACCAAGGCATTGGTCAAACAGATGTATTGGTGGCCAGGAATGGATGCCCACATCGAGAGACAAGTGAGGGAGTGTGGGCAGTGCCAAGGAGCGGACAAGGTGCTCCGGCCACTCCGACCAGCTCTGGGGAAGTTTGACACGCCACATGGCCCCTGGGAGGACGTGGCGATAGACATTCTGGGGCCCGTCCTGGACAATAGGGGTGTGAATAAGTATATCTGCGTGTTGATGGATAAGTATTCCAAATGGCCAGAAGTGGACATACAGGAGTCGATGGATACGGACACGATCTTGAAGTTCTTAACGGAGGTGTTCCTTAGAGAAGGGATACCCAAAACAATCCTCAGCGACAATGGACCGCAATTTGTGTCGGACAAATGGGGGAGATACATGAAAAGGAATGGGATCGAGGTGAGACACACGGCTGTGTACCACCCAGCGTGCAACGGCCAGGTCGAAAGGTTCAATAGGGTGCTCATGGGCTCCATTCAGGCAGCCATATCGCAAGGTAAAGACTGGGAAGTGGAAGTAATGAACATGCTATGGGCCTACCGCATAACACCCTCGGTGGTGGGGTATAGTCCGTTCCACGTGCTAAGAGGACGACATCCCTTCACCCGGGACAATGTGGCATGGAGGGAGAAGACCATCACCAGCAAGTGGTCCCCAGCGGTGGTGCAAAGCAATCTGGAGAAGGCCCAGAGAATATATGCAGCGCACTATAACAAGCGACACAGCACGAATGAAACGTCGCTGGAAGAAGGGGAGTGGGTCAGGATCAAACTTCCCACCCTCCAAAAGAAGGGCGACAGCAAATTCAGCCAACCCCTACAAGTTAAGGAAGTGCGTGGAAGAGCGGCCCTCCTCAGTGATGGCAAGGTCTGGTCACAAGATCGCATGGCCAGAGTCAACAAAATATTGGTCTGGCCAAAGGCTGAAGAAGCAGATAGATACACAGATCACCCAGAGGTGAGACCCCATCAGGAGCACAGTGGTGACAGCCAAGGAGAAGATGCAGGCGATGTCAGTGAAGCGGGCGTCCAGGGAGCTGGGCAGACCGACGGAGGAGGAGTACAAGCGAGTGCTGAGCAGAGAACAGTTGTGAGAGATGCGGGGATGTCCCAGGGACAGACAGAGACGAGAGAGAACGTGCCGGTAAGACACACCCGTAGTGGAAGGGCAGTTGTAATGCCTTCTCGTTATAATGACTTTGTGGTGGATGGACACTAAGTAGATACGGCCCCCCGGTGCCTCACATAGACAATGGGTACAGATGAGGACACTGCAATTGTTGGGGGGGGAAATGTTATTTTACCATGTTTCAGTAAAGGGGGGAGATATGTGGTATGCGCTCTAGCTTATGGGCGCATACGCGATGACGCGTCACGCCATAAGCTAGAGCGGCAAGGCGCGCACGCGCAGGACTATGAAAGGAAAGGCGCGAACAGTAGAACGACAGTTGGCGGCTGGAGCTTGTCAGAGTCAGACGCTCGGCGCCCTTAGCTTGGAAATTCTTGTTGTATCAATAAACCTGTTTCCTTACTCAATCGAGGCTCCGTGTATCCTGTGGGGGGAGTAGAACAACATTACAGTGTAGAGCATGCGGGGGCCCCTGAAAGCAACCGGCACAGAGCAGCCATTCTCAGCTAGGATCCGCGATTTAGGGGCTGCAGTGGATGGCCGCCAGGAGGGCCCATAGCCATCAGGAGAGCCCATAGCCCTCATGAGGGCCCATAGCCGCCAGGAGGGCCCATAGCCATCAGGAGAGCCCATAGACGCCAGGAGGGCCCATAGCCATCAGGAGAGCCCATAGCCGCCAGGAGGGCCCATAGCCGCCTGGAGGGCCCATAGCCAGGAGAGCCCATAGCCGCCAGGAGGGCCCATAGCCGCCAGGAGGGCCCATAGCCATCAGGAGAGCCCATAAAGTATTACGTCTTTAAAGAAAAAAAAAGTTTCCCCTTTGGGAATACAAATACAGGAATGGTGGTCTGCCATTTCTTGAAGGCCCCATTCATTTGTTTGCTGCCTTAGGTTTAATATTAATTGAGAAGCCCATTGTGCACCTCGCTCCAGTTGGGCATTTTCCGATTAAGCCCAGTTAGAGCTTAGGCCTCATCACAAGTTCAAAGACTAAACGCAAAACGTCAGTACACAAGTTACGACCACTTTGTGTGACCCATAGCCGCCAGGAGGGCCCATAGTTGTCAGAAGTGCCCATATCTGACAGGAGGGACTATAGCTGATAGGAGGGCACACAGACACCAGGAGGGCAGTTAGCGGTCAGCAGGGCCCACAGTCCCAGAAGGGCATATAGCCACCTGGTGGTCCCATAGCCACCTAACATAACGTGTATTTGTAAAGCGCATGGTCACCACTACGGGTATCTTGGCGCTGAATAACAGATGTTTGTTGTTACCCAACTCAATGGTACTCATTTTATCAACCTAAGGTGGATGAAAGGCTGAGTGGACCTTTCGGGGTTTGAACCTGTGACCATGAGGTCGAACACAGGTCCCTGCAGTAGACGCATTAGTCCACTGAGCCACCAGACACAGCTGAGCCACCACCTGGGTCCCATAAGCTGCAGGAAGGTCCCGAGGCTGCCTGGAGGGCCCATAACCTCTCGGAAGGGCCCATAGACGCATGGAGGGCCCATAACCACCAGGAAGGACCCTTAGCCGCCTGGAGGGCCAATAACTTCCAGGAGGGCCCATAGCCACCAAAAGGGTTCCAGGCCATGTGAAACGGTGACATCACTAGCCAGACCTGACTTTTTATCCAACAGCACTTTGCATTCTGAAACTCAAAGGCATATCCTTGCATTAAGCAAATCAGAACTAAACCACAAAGTGCCTCTAATCTAAAAACCAGATCAAGCAAAGCTTGGGTACATTTGACAGATCTACATCTAGATTAGCGATTTGACACGAGAGATGTTGACTGGACCCCATGATTTTGAGCAAAACCAAATGCCACTGTTATCAAATCTGCAAACATGATGTAGAAAAACGCCATTTTGTAACCTAAGAAAGCCACTCTCTGAGCGAGGATTCGTGGCCGTAGACTGTGATATCAAAGTCCTGCCCACTCACAAGGCTAAATTCTCCTTCTACTTCCAGTATGAGAAAGTAGAGAAAATGAAGACTCACCCCTGCCAATGGAACGACTTCAGCATCACAAGATAACTCTAAGAGCCTGGGAAACTTGGGGCAATATTACACATAGTGCCCCAGGGGTGCAACGGGCCCCTGGGGCACTATGGTAGTACAGCAGACACTTGTGTGGCCCCTTCTGTAATACTGATAGCACTAGGGCACATATAGTGTCAATACTATAATGAGAGGGCGTGTCCTCATATGCATGGGGGCGTGACCCCATGCAGATGAGGGCATCTCTTTGCCTCTGTGCCCGCGCTGTATTTTGGACGGTGCCGCAGAATCTATCAGACCCACGACTGAGACCGCTTTCCTCATGGTCACCGAGGAAGCAAGAACAATCCTGGATCAAGGAGGATCAGTGGCAGTGATCCTCCTTGACCTAAGCACAGCGTTCGATACGGTCAGCCATGACACTCTGCTGTACCGTATGTCCTGTGCTGGGATTAAGGACAAAGCCTGGTCATGGTTTAAGTCCTTTCTAGAGGACAGATCCTTTAGAGTCTTCGAGGGTGAGTCCATGTCTTCTAGCAGACCTCTGAAGTGTGGAGTCCCCCAGAGTTCCTCTCTGAGCCCCGTACTTTTCAATCTATACATGAGGCCACTGGCTGAGGTCATCCCCACTTTCGGGATTAAGATCATCTCGTATGCGGACGACACGCAGCTGGTGGTCTCACTGACGCAGGATGATAACCTTCCTCCGTCAAGCGGGCTCAGAGAGTGCCTTGAAGAGGTGAAGACTTGGATGTCCTCCTCATCCCTCAAGTTGAACGGGGACAAGATGGAGCTGATGCTCCTAGGTCCCCTGGATCTTCGTCTCTCCGATGCCCTATGGCCCCCGTGTCTGGGTCCTCCACCATCTCCCAAAGAAAACATCAAGAGCCTCGGAGTTTGGCTGGACAGACCCCTATCATTCAATACACAGGCCACGAAGCTGTCAGCTACCTGTTTTGGCATCATGAGGATGTTAAAGAAAATCTTCCCCCTCCTCCCCATGGAAGCCAAACAGGTGGCTATACAAGGGCTTATACAATCACGTCTTGATTTTAATAATGTGCTCTATCTCAGCGCCCCAGACTACATTTTGCGCAGGCTGCAGACAGTGCAGAACTGCGCAGCCCGTTTATTGCTGGAGATTCCGCGTAGACACTCTGTAAGGGCCGGACTGGTTAGCCTTCACTGGCTACCAGTTTGCCAAAGAGTTCTTTTTAAGGCAATGTGCATTGCCCATCAAGCCTTCTGGGACACTGGTCCAATTATTACGCGTAACCTAGTCACTCACTACACGCCCAATAGAAGTCTCCGCTCCAGCCAGACCTTTCTAGCTGTGACCCCTAGAATAAAACGATCCAGGTGTGGCGGCAGGACCTTTGCCCACAATGCCTCCAGGGCATGGAATGCCCTTCCACTTCACCTCAGAGCTGATTCTAACCTTACCTCATTCCGTAAACAGCTTAAAACCTTCCTTTTCAATTCACCCCTCTAACCTCGCCCCCCCCCCTGTGTTTTCCGGCTGGTTCTGGCTATCATCAGCGCCTGGACGCCTCAGGGCAGCAATTTGTGCTCTACAAATATAAATACAATACAATACAATACAATACAATACCCTTAGGCGGTGCATTGACAGTGTGCCCCAAAAGGTGGCACACTATTAGTCACCCCATAGGGTAGCACACGGGCAGATTTAAGGGGTGTCTCATGGACCCCTCCAAGTCACGCCCCTCCAAGCAGATGCAGTCACTCACCACATCTGCCTTCAAAGGGATCACTTTATTATTATTATTATTATGTTTCTTATATAGCGCCTGAATCGACCCCCGAAGGGGTATCTCCGCGCTTGCCTTGGGAACCCATCCTGGCTTTTCCCTGAGATAGCCCCTACAGGGCATCCCCAAGGTGAAAGCCAGGCATCCCGCCGCGGGGGGCCGTTGTGGAGATTAAGCAAGCTTAATGCCCAGAGTTGCAGAGTGTGAACCCATGATTAGGTCAGGCACCGAAGCGAGAATTATCGAGTCCATGGACATTTGAGCTCAAGACCCTGACGTGTCGGGAATTGAACCCTGGTCCTGGGTCTGACCTCTGCTTCAGGGTCTGCCTGCTCTAACCAGTGAGCCACACTTCTCCCACTTTAAAGTGCAGGTAGGTTGCCACTAAACAGCCACTCTATATTTCACTGAATGCACTACCCCCAGCACTCACGTAGCTTCACAGCTGCCCTGAGCGCTGCGCATTAATTGTAATAGGGCACACTGTCCCTGTTTGCACCCACGCACCTGCTTAAAGGTATGCCTATTGCTTTAAATGTGCAGATACTGTCCGGTACTGAGTACCTGCACTTCTTTAATTTGTAAGGGAGTGTACCTGCACTTTTCAGCACTGCTTCAATATATTTTATGGGAGAGTACTGGCACTTCTCTGGAGAAAACAGGCACTCTAAATAGTGGATACCTGCAGTTCTACATTTTCATTGTAAACACTGGGTATGCCGTGGTGCAAAGAAGGACAGTGTGCTCTATCTGTAATATGGACCCTGGATTCTTGTACTATCCTTTCACTCAACAGAACAATTCATAGCAGCAGCAGTTTTCTGATTTCAGAGGAATCAGTTGGACACACTCACCGAAAACAATGATTTGTAAAGCCCCAGGACTGGAAAAGTTGTGTCAGAATGGAAGGAAGTAATCTGGTGATCCTTCTCTAGTTGGAATTGGCAGTTGTAGTTTGTTGTACTATAAAACTTGTTCATATTATCATCCTAGTACCCATGTCCTGATGAAGCCTTAAAGACACCTGGCTGAAACGCGACTGCGTCGACACCTTATTCATAAATGTAGTAGTGTATTTTATAAAGCGCACAGCTGCCCCAACAGGGCGTCCCGGCGCTATATAACGCTGTGGAACCCTTCCTGGCTCTCTCTGTGAGATGCCTCTCCTGGGCACCCCTAAGGTGAAGCCAGGCATCCCAGTGTTGCAGGGGCCGTTGTGGAGATTAAGAAAGCTATTGCCCAGAGTTGCAGCGTGGGACCCATGATTAGAGTAGGCGCTGAGGCGAGAATTATCGAGTCCGCGGACATTGAGCCCAAGACCCTGCCGCGTCGGGACTTGAACCCTGGTCCCGGGCCTGATCTCTGCTTCAGAGTCTGCCGCTCTAACCAGTGAGCCACACTTCTCCTAAGGAGTCCCCACAAATTTATGACCTAGTCTAAGTTTCGTTTTTTGCGCCCTGATAAATATATTTTGTGTAGAGAAGTGATAGCTCTGGCGCACATTTTGGGACTTCCCCTTTGGGATGTATATCACTCGAAGTTAGGAGTGGATACTGTGATAAGTTTTGTACATTTTCTTAGGGTACACTTATGTATAGATAGATTGTAGTATTTGTTATGTACAGTTTGTATATGTGATTTGTATATATTGTGTATGCTGTATTGTTATATATATTTTTTTCATATGTGTTTGTTATTTTGCGCCACTCTTTCTGTTGACTCGTGTACATGTCGATATGAAATTTTGAATATGTGTGTCTTTAAATACTTGTAATCAACAGGATAGTTAATTATGTCTTGTTTGCGATTCAATGTTTGATTGATCCCTCAGTACCATTTTCTTCTACTTTTTCATCTTTTGATGTCCCTCGCTCAGGTATGGAAGGGTAATTTGGGCAGAACCCCTACCAAATTTTATAGTACCTTCTCTAGGATTGATATGTTTAGAATAAATTGAATTGATGGTGTTTTGAGGTAAATGTATGTTAATTATAATTAGGTTGCACCTATGTATGGCTAAGATTGTTTCAAAATATTCTGTTGTGAAAAATGCAGCTTCTCCTACCTCTGATACGCAGGTGACTATTGTGGTCCTTTCCAGTTTTGGGAGTACTGTTTCTTTGTGATCATGGCTGCTACTGAGTACTGATATATAAAAAGAAATGCTCATAGAAAGGAGACATCATGACATCTGCATGTAGTCTTTGAATGGTCTGTTTGTTGCTCAGTGCTTTGCATTACATTTATATTTTGTCAGGAGCATTTGGTGTTCTTTTTGAGGGGTAATAATCACTATACTAAAGAGAACGCAACTCAAAGGTACTATATAGGAGACCTATCCAAGCACCCAACACAACAGAATTCCCCCTTCAAAAACAATATATACTGCTACAAGACAACACAGAAAGCACTAAACCAACAACCAACCAACACCTTCCACTAATCTGTTTGAAAAGGAAACTATTGACCCCAGCATGATGCCACATTGTCAATCACCTCAGTCAAACACTTCCTGCCAGACAATGTTCATATTAGTAACCCTGGATGGCACACACCCAAATTCTTAAACTCCTCAGTATACACATGCGAAACACTAACCACTACAGCGCGCACACTACTAAAGAGACACACAAAGGCAGCTATCTATGCACACCCACATAGTTGATGTTCCAACTTAAACAATCACAAAACAATCTGTGGTCTGTAATGGAATACTCAACACCATAATGTGAAGGTACCAAACAGCACTTACAAGCACCACCAACTGCAACAGATCAGCTTGACATAAAATCACACGGCGTACA
Source organism: Lissotriton vulgaris (assembly GCF_964263255.1). NCBI lineage: Eukaryota > Metazoa > Chordata > Amphibia > Caudata > Salamandridae > Lissotriton > Lissotriton vulgaris. The sequence continues at coordinate 66,537,583 of NC_141687.1, forward strand.
CTGAGCATAACTCACCTCTGGGCACTCCCATTGGTGGCAGAAAGGGTTACCAGATAACAGCAGGTTACCAAGGACAACATCATCACTTTTGTGCTATCCTTTTACAAGCCATTGTAATCTGCATGATTTGATAAACTACGTGAACCATACCAATGGTCCCCCGATTGTGAAATGAAAGACCAGGGCTGAAATGTGCTGTACAAGGTGATATGGCGCCATCTAGTAACTATATTACATACACATTGTAATTTCAGTCTGTAAATCTACACTTTATATTGTATTGTGTTTCGGGATGCCTGTCAGTAGTACATGTGTGGGTTTTTTCATGTTAATATGAATTTTATTCAATTACCAGATTACCTACACTCTGCAAAAATTGACAGGGTGTAACGAAACATTTTTGGCTAAAGCAGATCAAACGTTAATAAAATTGCTGTACAAAGTGTGCACTATTGCGCCTGACACTTCTTAAAACCTGTTGATTGCTCCGTGGCCAAAAATGCTATAGGTTCCAAATTTAAGTGCTCATCTTGGGGCTGTAGAAGCTTTGAGATCAGCCCATACAAAATATGGAATACTCATCCGCTCTATAACAAAGCCATAAACACTCTTCTCTCATTTATGAAAGCTTAAAAACCATAGCTAGTTGTTTTTCAGTGAGTTTTCATTTTAATTTGATGAGTGGAGGCAGTGGCAAGACATCCCCGGGTATTCTTGAGCTGTAGAAATACATTTACCATAACATACAGGCATTTAATGAAGTTGCAAGTTTGAAAGATAATCTAAAAATTGTCAGTTGATGGTTTTTGGAAGAATTTTTTGTATAAAACAGTAAAGAAAAAAAATCAGTACTTAATACAGTAAAGAAAAAAATGTGTACAATTCACACAGAGTAGCACAAATGTATCCTTTGTTCTGAAATGGCTCTGTTTCTCTGTTCCCACAAATTCATGTTTACATCTCATACTCTGTTCTCAAAGTAGCAAAGGCTTTCCGACTTCAGAAGAACCTTAAACTAAAACAGCAGCAATTGGATTAGCATGTCTTCAAGTATCTTGCTTTGAGCTCCTGGAGGCACCTGTCTTGAACATAGTCATTTTTAAGTGTTCAGCAGCTGTTCTATGTTGAGGCGTGACAGATGAGGCGCTCTGTATGATGTTGTTGTATATTATTGAGGCCGCCTTTTACACCCTACATAGGTCTCTCATTGTTTGATAGCATATGATCCAGATATCTGTTAGCTTCCCGGAAGGTACAGGCTTATAGTGCCAATATCAGCAACACTCCCCATCCCACATACAGCAATATTATTTGGAAATAAACCACACAACACCTTGTTTGTGGAGAAATGTGTTGCAGGTTTGTTTGCATACCAAATATGCCAACATGGTGGATAATCTTACAGACGATCCAAGGGCAGGCAACTCCTCCGCTGCCTGCCCGCCTGATGAGCCAAATTACACCGTGGCCATCGCCAATCGCTGATTACCAATTTTGGGTGGACCGCCAGTCCACCCCCTTACACACGCCCACGAAGGGGTGTAGCGTTCCAGGCAAACCCGGTTGCTCAGGTCCACAATTGCCCGTAGGACTAACGGGGTGCCGTCGCTCCTCCAGGGTACAACGCGAGGACCTCCCTGGGGATATTTATTCTTTGCACCCTTTTTGTGCTCAGCCTCTGGATGGCCCTGTAACTCCGCCTGCAACACAAAATAACAAGTTAGAGCACCTCTCCCAACCCACCCTTGTACTCCCACCGGGTAAGCGGTAGGGAGGGAAATAGTGTCAAGGGCAGTGGCAAAGAGGCCACCAGGTAGGTTGGAAGAGGCACTTATACCTCATCCCCGCCCACCCCCTACCGGAAGTGATGCTGCGCGCGGACCCCTAGGGGGGTCCCACAATGGTAATAATGGTATAATGGTAGGCGGGCGCCCTCTTATGAGGGTCCACTTCATGGACCACATGCAGCCAACAGAGCCCCAGGTGAGCAGGATGTATACATTGCAGTCATTAGTAAATGCCTCCCAATGCAGTGTACTCATTACAAAGGGAAATGCAGGCACAGTGACAGTGAACATACAGCCTCCTTTCCATTAGAGGTGGCTCTTGGGCCAATTATTGCAATACATTAAATTAGTTTATACCACACATTAATCAGGCCAGGTGTTAATTTTTAACATTAGAAAGATTTGCTGAGCAGTATGAGAATATAAAATGTAATCTACCACCCCTTACCTGGGTCTCAACCCCCTCCCCAGAATTTCCTGCCGGCCATCTATTGACACCAGTAGCTTCAAAGGGTTGGAAGGCAGGGCAAGTAGCCTTTAGGGCAGTCTGACAGTGCTCAAATGGATGGTCTGATAGATCAGTGGGTGGGCCGGGTTTATGGTTTGGGGGACCATGTTTATTATTTACAGTCAATTTCCCTGATGTTACCACAAACCTTACCTGTAGCAAGAACACATGCAATAAGTCCCCTATGCCTTGCCAACCCCCTCTACAGTGTTTCTTTACAAGTTCAATCTGCCCCAATTTGAAATGTAGACAACTTTTCCAGCTCTCTGATTTTCTAAGGTTACTCTTATTTTGGTAGTGGGCCTGCTTTCTGTCCTATTACCAGCAGAACAGTGCTCTGCTCAGCAGAGGCGGCTGTCCTCTGCCTGGATGGATGCCTTATGGCCTCCACGATAAGGGTCAACTCTGCCTTCCTCTCCCACTGCCTTTTTTGTTTTCCTCAGATGATGCCCCTGACACCAGGGTGACTCATCAAAGGGGGCAGCAACCTCTTGATTTTGTAATGTGGCTCTAGGTGCTTCCATAAGAAGTAGGGGGTCACGTTTAAGGTTACACATTAATAGGCAGATGTATTTTATAGCTTAGATATTTAGATACCTGGCCACATGTAGTTATCCCAAGCACTCATCTATGCTTGCCTCTCATTCCGAGATAGCGACGGGGACTCTTCAGTGTTCTCTCAGAATGGGAGACCTGCATTCTGGTGGTTTTATGGCCTCCAGATAAGCTGCAGCATTTTGGACTCTGAAAGCGGGCATCAGGTTTTTCAGCTAGGACGAGGGAATAACAGCAGTCCAGTCTGCTCTTGGTGGTAATTAATCTGTTCACTTAGTTATTAAATGATAGACATTTTCGCAATTGAAATTCATGAATTATTTGACAAGTACAATTAATCCAATGGTATTCATTTTCTAGCTGGACCGGGGTGGGAGTTTGATAATACCATAGTTGTCCAAAAATGACTCCTTATGACTTTGTGTAGGATAATTGGTCATATTTCCACAAACAAATGGCAACTGTGCATTTTTTAAAGCTTTTCTACGAACAACCATTTTGCACAGGATTTCAAGAAAAATGCTGCAACCTTGCATACCTTTAGGTAAGGTCCTGCTGTATTTAAGAGCTCTGAAATGGGTATTAGTTTAAAATCTCTGCTCACCTTCACAGTACACACACAAGCCTACAATTATAGGGGGTTGAGAGGTTGAGAACTTTCTATTTTACCTTCCCTTTTACCTTATCTAATTTTAGCGAAAGAAATGTGACTCCAAGCTAACGCATCCAAGCTGCAAAATGTATGCAGTATTTATTCTCTAGGTTTATGGGGACTTTATATGCACAGTAGAATTGCGTATGAGGAAATTGACAAATGTTTCTTCAAAACATATCTCATGCAGAACTGTTTTCGTCTATTAAATAAGAAAATATTCAGCAAACATTATTACAAACATTGCAATACTTACACAAATGAAGCAAAGTGCTTTGCAAATGCTGTGACAGTCCTCCGTATTCCATCGACCTCGCAGAACTAAGTGGAAACCTTCTGATAGCCGGTAGATTGGAGAAGGATGCTGCTTGGTAGCATCGCTCACTCTTGCAGCAAACCCTCTAGTCTCGTGCAACCTGCATCTGGGAGCAGTTCTCCTGCCATCTCCTGAAAGTAAAAGGACAGTGTGGAAGTTGTGGGAAACTTTCTTTTTAGTGGATCACATCCCAAGAAAAAGATTCAACCCTCCAGTTTTGCCTATTTTATTAGCTCATTTGACAAAACTTTAATGCATATAAATTTACTTTTTTCAACACCTATGCCGAATTGGAACACAACATAAGCATGCAGCATTCAAGGTTAAAGGTTATACTATTCTGATCAATACAACTACAGTACCGAAGGATCCATGAAATAGGTAAAAAGGACTCCTTACACATCTTCCCCTGTTGTACAGCTGATCTCCAATGTGATCCTTAGTTAAAATATGAACAAATCACAGCTGAAAAGAGTTAGGGCGCAGAGGTGCTCCCCTGAAAGAGAAGAACTTCGAACTATCCTTTTTTTGCATTTTTCGTAGTTTCACATCACTTACAGGGGCTCCTTGTCCTCGGTGTGAGGGCATCACACAATCTTGTGTGCAGTGATCCCTCGAAGGCAAACCATTCTGGATTCTGATGCAGTGTCCAGGATGGTATAACTTGGTTTATGTCTTGGACAGATGCTTACGTAACATTTCAGCACCATCCCCACTGCTGGTGGGTGCTTTTATTGAGGAAGAGACTGCATGCAGTCTCTCCACTCTACGGATCCTTTGGAACTGTGTCCAGTTAGTAACTCAGTACATGTGCAGAGAATGCCTTCAAGTCTTGTTTGCCAAGGCATAATCCCCTATCCATTTTTACAGGGGAAACTCGTAGGACAAACCATAACACTCAAATGAGGATCAGTGGCGGGATATCGGAAACACAAATATTGGATGGACAGAATATCGCGTCAAAAACATTGTGGAGAAGAAGATAGAGTAGGTTAGTGCAAATAGATCCGTATAAATGTATTATTCTTAACTCCAGATCTACGTATATATTATCATGGTACATATATGTGCAGTTGTATATAGTAAAACATTACTTACCCATAGAAAATTACCTACACAATATTCTTGTCCCCAATATTTTGGCACAATATTCTGTCCCACGATATTTGTGTTTCTAATATTTTGTAACCCCGGGTCGGTAATTTCCGGAGTTTTGCCTACTTCGCGTTCTGTTCCGAACACGGAGCTTAGGCAAAACTCTGACTCCATGGCGGAGGGGAGTTAGCCGGCCCCTCAACCTTCCAAAGTAATTATAATGGCTAAAAAAGGCACTTACCTGCCGTGGCTGCCTCCTCCTGACCATGCCCGCTCTCCTGCCGCGTCCTCGCAATCCTTCTTCTTAGATAACTCCTAAGTTGTACATCTCCCGTGTGCGCCTGCGCACGCGCAAGATGGTCAACGTAGTGGTTATGTAAGAAGAAGGACTTCGAGGACCAGGAAGGAGAGTGGCCATGGTGAGGAGGAGGCTGCCACGGCAGGTAAGTGCCATTTATTAAAAAATTATCATTCATTTGGGAGGGTGCGTATCGGAGCGAAGTTCCACGGAGTTGTTTTTCAAATTCTTGGAACTTTGCATAGAGGCACTACGCCTGCTCACCCACCCTTCATATTTTGTCCAAATACCCTCAAATAGTATTCCTTGCCAGTACCATGTACTATTCTAATACTATTACCACATTCACTGATAGCTTGATTGAACCTCACATTAATCTATCGAAGTTCTGGCTCTGTCTGTCTGCTGTCTCTACTAAAACTTTCATAGAATGCATCAATGGAAACCCATGAACATGAATATGGAACAGAGGTTACAAACAGATAAAGTAACTGACAGGATGTAGCCTAACGGCTAGAGTGGTCAACATCAAAGGTGGGGAACTGGGTTCAAGTCTTGGCAAGGGACGCTCAACATTCTGGGCATATCACTAAATCACCTTGTGCCTAACAAAAATGAATGTGTCCGTCTGTAATGCAACTGGTGCTCATGTAAAGCGCTCTGATACCTTCGGGTCAAGTTTGCGCAATATAAAACTTCAAAAAAGAAAACAAACTGTAAGGTTATTTTGATTTTTGGGAAATTGATTCAAATGTTTTCTATGCATCACATGATTTTTTGAGCAATTAGTATCTCATTGAGTTTGCGCTGTACTGGACATCAAACATTTGAGTGTTAAAACTTGTTGAAATTTTTAGAAGGGTGTGTTTTAAAAAAAAAATCCTTGAACTTTCTAGTTTACCATTAGTATATATTTTCATGAAGCTGGGCCCACTGAAATGTATAGACACATGTAGTTTACTGGATGTGATGATTTTAGTGGGATTTTAATTTTTAGAAAGTAGATTTCATTTCATGTTAATAAAGACATTTGTAGAGTCACCCATTTCATGAGGATGAATTATTATCAGTTCAAGTAGGGGGTATATCCGTTGAAATCAGCAGTCACATAATTATGTGAATCGTTTGTTTCATGAAAAAAATAACTATATCATGTTTCATATTTCTGAGACAGTTTCCACTATATTTCATATGAGTACCTGATTTTAAATGTTGTGGGCCCGATTCACAGAACTAACTTAAGACAAAATCCTAAACTTACTACTTTTGGTATTCATAGAAGTTAGGATTTTGTCTTAAAACAGACTTAAGACAGACTTAAGACAGACTTAAGTTAGGATTCTTTCTTAAGCCTGTCTTAAGCCTGTCTTAAGTCTGTCTTAAGACAAAATCCTAACTTCTGTGAATACCAAAAGTAGTAAGTTTAGGATTTTGTCTTAAGTTAGTTCTGTGAATCAGCCCCTGTATTTTTTTGTTTTTTATGACCGCACATTAACTGATTGTTGGGGCAGAGCCTATTAATTTATATGGAGTTATGCCACACATACATCTTTTTTGGAGGGTAATGACAGAGTGACATCCGTTTGTATGTATTAGAGCACAATAAATTTGATAGAAGCATGTCATTAGGTATAGAGAAATCAATTTATTGAAGATTCTGATAGTAATGTGCTTTTCATTCTTGCGAGATCAGTCCTATTGAATTTACTTAAGTAACACAATATATTAGGTCGCCTCTTCTCATCGTTAAACCCCGACCAATAACAATTTATGGGCAAATCTCATTGATGTTATACTTATGGTCATGTTATGTTAAATGGCACTTTTTGAGCGCACTGACACCCGAAGGTTTCCTGGCGCTTGCTGACAGAGCATGTGTAGAGTGACAAGGAGAGATTACCCAGAGAGAGTGAACAGAAAAGTTTTAAGAAGTTTCCTGAACTGAAAAAGGGAACCACTGGATTTAATGGTCTGGGGAAGGGGGTTCCAGAATTTAGGGGCAAGGAGAGAAAAACGACGGCCCCCAAATTTATTGGTTTTGAATTTGGGAGTGACAAGTAGGTGATGGTGAACTGTGCACTGTTTGTTGAATGTGACTGTACAGTGAATTCACTTTTGGAAGAAGACACTTTTGAGTTTAAAGGAAACATTATTAATACACCTGTGTTTTGTCAGCTCACTTGTAAAATTTAGAGGGAATAGATAATTGTGACATACAGTAAAGGGGTGGAATGCAATTTAAAAAAAATATATTTTACTGTTGGTTAATTGTGAAGGATACAAGAGTCCTGTCTTTTTTGCACTCTTTTATGGCTATTCAAGCCGAATAAAGATTTATTGAGGATGAGTCCTGTGTGACAAGTAGAATTTAGTCATTGTACCATCAGCATCATTATCTCCCTTGACTTTAGTACCCTCAGTTAAGAGCCTTTGTACTTGCAGCAGATAATTTATGGACAAATATTCCTGTGTTTCTTGCACAAATTTTACATTGAGGTGGATAAGACCCCTCAGTTCCAGAGCAGTGGTATAAGGATTGAAAAAAGAAAGTGTGACAGGTGTCATTATTGTGACCCCATTCTGAGCAGGAACTATTGAAAAATAAACCTATCTGTACAAGTATAAATGTGTGCGTCCATTATGATAGAAATCCCTTCCACTACACAGTGCAGCCAAGGCTGATCTGCAGTGTTTACTCAGATTACATTGTTTGCGCCGGCTCTGTCTCAAGGGCTCTGTTGGAAAAGCACCATATGCATTAGCAGAGAGCCCAGGCTGAAACCAGAAACCTTCTTGTTTGTCAAATAAGACATTTTAATTGCACTAAATGTAAATTTATAAATCCAGTAAAGAGGTCATTACTTTCAGACATAAACAGTGTTTAAAGTGCAGGCCCTGGCATCTGGCTGAATGAATTGACAATTTTCTTGTGGAAATGAGGAAGGGATGTTAGAGGCTATGCTGTCTTCATTAATGAAACTTGTTATCTAACGTATGTCTGAGATGATGTGACCTTTAGAGTTTAGCGTTTGACCTTAAGGAGTTATCATGTATGCTCCTATCACTGCAGTAAATGCATTTGTTAAGGAATAAAAGAGTGTTAGTTGAACCTGCAATTCATGTACATGTTTCGTACCGCTCTTCTCAAAAACTTTACGGTGAAACTTAAAGAAACACTCTTCTGTTTTATTATGTTTTATGAGTAAACACAATTTCATTCTTCTAGTTACTGACAAGGGTGGCTGTAGTTGGCAAATCCTCATTAAATCCTGTGATAGTCAAAACTAGGGGCATATTTACAAGCCCCTATCGGCACAACAATGTCACTTTTAGCGGGGATGTGGTGGCGATATGTGCTTCCCCTTATTTACAAGTCAGAGTGAGGCCACTGAACATGGCTTAACGCTGCCTTGTAAATAGGGTCCCCTTTCACGCTGTACTTGGCGTGGAAGGGGAGGGCAGTGGTTGCTGTGGTGATCGTTCCACCGCAACACCTATTGTTTTTTATGCCGCCCTCTATTTATAAGGGTGGCATAAATAGAACGCAGTGCCAAAATTAAGACAGGGAAAACCTGGTTTTAAACAGGTGAAACGAGCAGAAATGCTTTTTTTCTCCTGGTTTTTCCTGGTTCCATGTGTGCTGCGTTGCGTTGCGGAGAAGTGTGGCTCAATGATTAGAGCGGCAGACCCTGATGCGGAGGTCTAGCCCGGAACCAGGGTTCAATTCCCCGCCTCGGCGGGTCTTGGGCTCAAAATTCCACGGACCTGATAATTCTCGCCTCGGTACCTATTCCGATCATGGAGTCCCACTCTGCAACTCTGGGCTTAATCTCCACAACGGCCCCCACAACGCATCCTGCCTGGCCTCCACCTTGGGGGTGCCCAGGAGTGGAAGCCTCATAGGGAAAGCCAGGATGGGTTCCACAGCGGTATTCGTACAAGCGCCTTGAGACCCTTGTGGGTGAGTAGTTCGCTATACAAGTATCAATTTGCAATTTTACAAAAGGCCATTGAATGTTTTTATGTGTAGGAAGGGGATCCTTCATTTTCACATAATTTCACTCTGCAATTTACAGAATCAAAAGATCGCCATTGACTAATGATCAACAAATTCTGCAGAGCAGGATTGTGCTTTTTGCTTTGACATTTAGGATGTTTATGTTTAAACCACCACTGATTTCAGTAGTTCTTTCTTAATGGAGCTCCGGTTCCTTCCTAGACTCCCAGAGCCTTGCGTAAATTACTTTTTTCATCCCTTCTTCATAGTTATCTCTCATTCACTAAAATGGTAGAAAGAAGCAAAGCAGAGGTTCAGTTCTTTGTTTTCTTTAGCTAAATTGAGTACATCTCCTAAACTCTATGTCGAAACCTGGCTAAGATTGAACAGTCTTGATGAAAAGCTATATTTTCTCCCTCCCAAGGACGCCGTAGGTAGGTGGCCATGGTGTGGCATTTCTCAGGCAGGCATCTTCCGAGGGAGCAAAGACTGGGGTTTGAGACAGGGCGCGGTCACATAAAAAGGGACTCCTTACCCTGCTGGTTGTCTGGCCAATACCTGCTGCTCTGGGGATCCTGAACCCCTGCATCCTTCTTGGGTATCCCTTGTTATTACTACTACTCATCACAGAAACCTATTCAGTGATGAAGCACTACGTGTTAAGAAACTAGCGACACAAACTCCGGCGCTTCGTACGGACACAACCCGACCAGAGTCGCCTTGGTCCAGCGAGAATAATTTCAATATTAGGTTAACGAAGCCCCACAAAGATATAAGTTAGACTCACACTGGACTTTGCTCCTAAACACAGGATATTTAAGAGATCGTGTTTTGGTCCTGAGGAGAACCCCTACACTAAGGGGGTTCGAAACGCGTCAACCTTAATGGTCCAGTGTCACACATATATATAAAGAATTGTAAATAAGATAAAGTAGATCTTGGCCAGCATTGAATAAGTTTCTGTGATGAGTAATGCTTGCATTAACTTTTGGTTTATGTAGTATACAATTATACATCATTTTGACACGGACTTTTACCTCAGTGGTATTTGTTATTTGTAATGTTTTTCTTGTTAATGTTGTTTTGAATATAAATGGTATGCATGAGGAATGAGAGTGGCTAGTGTGGTTGATATAATAATCTTCGTACTGTAAATATTTGTATATAATGTGTATGTTGTTGTATATTTTGTATATATCTTTGGTAAGCACAAAAAAGTATTGTTTGAAAATAAGAAAATTTCTGAAAACGTTTGAAAATAAATTTGAAACAAACGTGATTATAGACTGTCATGTTTAATTCATAACAGGTCCTTTGGTTATTAACTAATAAGTAAGCCCAGTACTGGCATCTAAATTGAAGAACAAGCAGTAATATATGAATCTAGGCTAGGCCAAATGTTGGACCGGGAAGTAGATGATTAATTAGGAGTATGTGGAAATAAGAATTGCCTGCATATAAGAAAAAGAATCCATTCCCACCAAGAATTAACTGAAAGTAATGTATCATGTTTCCAATTAGAAGTGGCGGATTTGAGTGTAGTAGAAATAGGGAAATCCAAAAGTTTGCAATCCATAGGAGATGATATAGACTTAATGAAATAAGATTTAAAGAGTAAAATAGAGAAAGAGAAAGGTGTTTGGATTTTAAGGATCCGGGTTATGATACTCCATACATCTGACAAAAACTGAAAAATAATAGGACATTTGTCAAATAAATTATGTAAATCTATAGTTGTAGTATTACAATGCCACCTGTTTGGAGTATCTAATAGTTTAGCTTTAAATAGTTTATCCCGAGACAAAAAGCATTGGTATAGCAGATGAATATTAGTTTGTATGAGGGAAGTCGGGAAATAACTAGCAGTGTTGGACTTCCAAATACACTTCCATGACAAATTGGAGAGTTGTATATGTATATATGGTGATCATTTCTGAGTAAACTATGTAAAGCAGGGAATAGGAGTAGAAAGTTTGTTATATACTTTAGAGGTTATATGCCCTGTGTGACGGAACACGTTAATACAAAATTCCATACTAGACGGTTGGGTCATAGGTAGCTTTTTCGGATATGTAAATGTAAATGTAGTATACTTGTAAAGTGCACAGCTGCCCCAGCAACGGGGAATCCCGGCGCTGTATAATGCTGTGGAACCCTTCCTGGCTCTCCCTGTGAGATGCACCTCCTGGGCACCCCCAAGGTGAAGCCAGGCATCCCAGTGTTGTTGGGGTCGTTGTGGAGATTAAGCAAGCTATTGCCCAGAGTTGCAGCATGGGACCCATGATTAGAGTAGGCGCAGAGGCGAGAATTATCGAGTCCGCGGACATTGAGTCCAAGACCCTACCACGTCAGGACTTGCACCCTGGTCCCGGGCCTGATCTCTGCTTCAGAGTCTGCCGCTCTAACCAGTGAGCCACACTTCTCCACTATGCATTAAGAAAAGTGTTACATAGTAATGTATATTTAGGAAAATCAGATCAAGGTAAATTATATTTAGCTTGAAGAACATCAAATGAATAAAATATATAATCTTGACATATATCAGCAACAAAGAAAATGCCAGCAGCGATCCATAAGTTCTGAAAAGAAATATGCTTATGATATTGGAGTTTGGGATTGAACCAAAGAGAAACTTTCTTAGTAGATGTAATGGCAATAGATAATTTTCCATCAAATGATAAAAGGGCAATCATAGAAGATGCAATAATGGGTGATCATTTGTGAAATGAACTATTGGCCATAGTAAGGAATGCACATAATGGATATGGTGTCAATATATTCACCACCAGACTTAGCCATTTGGGTGAATTAGAAGGAGAAATAATGAACATTGTGCCACAAGAAATGCGACCTGATATTTTGTTAATCTGAATGACCAACCCCTTCCTCGCATTTGGGCAATTGCAATGCTTTAAGACTAATACGTGCAGGTTTATTATTCCAGATAAACTTAGTAAATAATTTATAAAGTTTAACTTAAAAGTAGAGGGAAAAGAAAGGGGCAACAAGGACAGCAAATAAAGGTTTGTGGAGTTATAGACATTTTAATTGCCTCATTATTTATAAAGTTTTATATAGCGCGAACAAGATCCCGAGAGATATCAGAGCGCTTTACAGTATAATGGAAGAAAGGACAAAAAGCAATATCCATATCAAGTAGGAGGGAGAAAAAAAACAGGAATGGTCGGATATTACAGTACAATTGCACCCAGGAGGGTAATGTAATAAACAGGTGTAGACGGGCTGCAAGGGGGAGTCACAGTATGCAGTAAGGGAGCTGTATCAGATGGAAATACAATGGTAGAAGGAGCAATGTCAATGAGCATGTGAGTCTATACCTATTAGGGTAAGAATTTGTTCATTAGGAATCTTTTGGCTTCCACTTTGTACGTCGTCGATGAGGAGATTCTGTGTACTTTCGGTGGAAGAGAGTTTCATATCTTAGGGGCAGCGCCGGAGAAGGATTAGTATTCGAAATGGCGGCGCGAATCCAGGGACGGCGAGAGGGAGCCCCGGGGACGCGGCGGAAAAGGTAAGTGTTTTTAAAAGCTTTCTATCCTTTTATTGCAGTATTTAGGGAGGGCGGGAGGGGGGCGGGAGGGAGGCGGGCGGCGCGTAGTGGGGCTACACGGAGTGCACGGGTTGGCGTAGTTTTGTGCCCACTTCGCGTAGCTCCGCGTAGCCCCAATCCGCACACTACGCCCAGGGTTAGGCAATAGCTTGCTTAATCTCCACAACAGCACCCACAAGGCTAAGGATGCCTGGCCTCCACCTTGGAGCCCAGGAGTGGACGCCTCACAGGGAAAGCCAGGATGGGTTCCACAGCGGTATTTGTACAAGCGCCTTGAGACCCTTGCGGGTGAGTAGTGCGCTATACAAGTATCAATTCACAATTTACAATTACGCACTGATGTAATTGATGTCTTCACTTTCCAGTGTGATGCCATTTCTACTGCCGTGCACTCAACTATTACTACATATACTGCCTCATGAGGTCATACGTACCTACAGTATACTGCAAGTCAAGATAAGGACGATTACATCCTATCCTGTCCGCGGGGGAAATTCATGAGTCTTCTGAGCGAGTCTACCTGCTTTAACATGGATGACCGGTTCTTACTCTGGCTCAAGAGGAAAGGTCCATGGTCTGTCTCTGAGCTGCCATCAATGCAGGCTTTAACTTGTGCATTGAGGTGGAACTGGGATCAATACTGAAGAAGGAGTCCCTAAATCCGGGAGAGAGAGGGAAGGAGAAATTTAGACCTATGCAATGTTCATAGGATTAGGCTTCTATTTCATTCATGTAGTTTAGTTGGGTAAGAGGAGAGAGCGAGGACATTTTTGGACCCGTTGAGCATCAGATACAAATGAGTGCCATCGGGGGATTGGTTGAAGGTGACACCGAGGCTGGCTAACAAGTGACCAAGTGGTTCCATGCAGAGGTTGAAAAGTAAGGGGCTTAGTGTAGAGTCTTTGGGAATGCTACAAGGAAACTTCTAGGATTCAGAAGTTGAGTTTCCTACCATCAATTGTTGTATTGTGTTCGCCACAGTAGGATTTGTAGCAAGGAAGAGCTGTGCCATCAAACTCAATACTTTAGCTCAGTACATTCAGAAGCAAGTCATGCTTGACTACGTGGAAAGCAGCCGAAAGCTCCACTTAATTTGGTAGGCAAGGCATATTTTACCAAAACAGTCGCAAGTCAGACACCTTTCTAGGAAAGTCTCTTCGGTCATCGGACTATAGTTTTCTACTCATTCAGGATCACAGTAATGCTTTTTTAGCACTGGAAGTACATGTCCAGTTTTTATGGAATGAGGATTACATCCAAGTTTCAGGGAGGCATTGATGCTGCGGGCAGTGTGAGGTGTGGACAGATTTGTGTTCCTCGACATAAGGAACAGAGCAGAATGAGATGGTAGGTATCTGCAATGATTTCATTCAGGATGGTAGAGGTGATAGCAATGTCATTGTTAGAGGATGCAAGAGTGTTTTTCGGATTAAAAAGAAACGCATCTAAGCCAGGGGGAGGTGGGAGGGAGACAATGACATTTTCTATATGCATGCTTTGTTGTGCACTTGTGTATTTACTGTATTATAGCTTTAGAATAACACAAAATACTCAACATTGGGCTGGTTAGTGCTCTGATTCTCATCGTCCCTGAATGTCCTTTTGGAGGTGGGTGGTCAGAAGCTTTGTAATACAGAATGACCAATAGTGGTGATGCTGGGTGCAGTAAGTCTTCCAACTTTATTCACCACATAATACGGTGCGAGTAGACGCAGCCATGCATCCCTATTTATCAATATATGTTCATAGAGAAGGCAAGAGCCTAGAGTTTAGCCTTTAGTGCGTCCAGAAAAGGAGTTTGTCGTCAATTCTTTTTCGAGCAGGCTTGAATTCCAGAGTTTGGCTGCCTGGACAGAGGATTTGCGTAGGAGTCTTTCTGAGTGGTAGTACAGCCAATAAAGGGTTAAGTTTTAAGTGCAGAGTTCTTATTTGCTGGTATGAGTAGATTTTGTGTGAAAGGATGAGTGGGTTTATTCCATGGATTGCTTGTTGAGCTGTCTACCTACTGGAAGCCTTTTTCAGGAAAATGCTGGGTGCCATGCGAGTCTGCATTGATACGCTAAATCCTGTAATCTCCTTCATATTCATATTCATCAGATAGCATCTAAATAAAATAGAGCCCATTGGCACAGCTATATATATATATCTATCTATATATATATCTATCTATATATATATATATATATATATATATATATATATATATATATATATACACACACACACACACACACGTATATATATATATATATATATATATATATATATATATATATATATATATATATATATATATATATATATATATATATATATATATATATATATATATATGACGAAGGCTGAAATAAACCAAAACCTGCTAAACCACAAAATATATATATATATATATATATATCAGAGAAATCGTGTTGATACTTCTCTCTTGTTTCTTGGACGAAGTGTTAGAATTTTCTTCATGTCCTCCTTAGTCTTGGATTTTATGCTGCGTTTCCACCTTTGGTGGCCCAGCTGGGGCCTTCTTCAGGATAGGGGTCTACTACAATGTCAACTAGAGAGAAATTTGTTACTGATTAGTGCTTTTATGTGATCATAGACATTAGAATTTCAGTAAATACACACAGGTGTTTTTAAGGGCAATGAAGCATTGAAGCATACCAAATAGTTACTCTTGTCTAATTGTGCTGTTCAACATTTTTGTTTATTTATTCATTATTAAAATATGACCTAAATGAATTGTTGTAAACTTGTAGCACAGAAGTTTTTACACTACGAGGCTTATCGTGAACCGCATACATGGAGTAGTTGTTTTCTAAAATATATAAAGACAAGTACTCACTAGTTGACGCAATAGGCTGGGACGCGACAAATCACGTTTCAATCACATAGAATCACTAGCATGGGAAAAGGCGGCCTCATTTGTTACTAATTTATTAAGTGGCCTCAGCACTCTTGCGGTTTACTAGGCCATGCTCCTTCCATAAACTCCTGAACCTTGTGGGATGCCAGCTGCGGGTGAATGGTTCAGATGAAAAGGGTGAATGTGATCTGCTGAGCATACTGTCAGTGACGTCAGATGGGAGCCATCACAGAAGAGCTCCTTGAAGACCTTCACTGTGAGGTCTTTGAAAGAGGGCGGGGCGAGGAGCCATGTTCTAGGCCGACCTAAGATCAGGGAGAGGTGGAGCTATCCCGCCTCCCCCCTCCCGCTAGAGTAAACCCTCAAGCGTGTCAAGGTTTCAGACTTTTAAGATATTTTCCACAATCAAATCGAGAAAGTCTTCTGGAAGCCATGGCTTGCACAGGGTTGGTCGTAGATGAGGAGGAGTTCACAAGTGATGGTGAGCACTGGTGAATAGTGATTCACACTCGGGGCTTCAGCCGCCTCTAGGCTTTGACCTGCAGGAGTCTTCTGAAAACCATGGCTTGCACAGGGTTGGTCGTAGATGAGGAGGAGTGCACAAGTGATGGTGAGCACTGGTGAATAGTGATTCGAGGTCAGGGGCTTCAGCCGCCTCTAGGCGTTTGACCTGCAGGAGTCTTCTGGAAACCATGGCTTGCACAGGGTTGGTGGTAGATGAGGAGGAGTGCACAAGTGATGGTGAGCACTGGTAATAGTGATTCAGGGTCAGGGGCTTCAGCCGCCTCTAGGCTTTGACCTGCAGGAGTCTTCTGGAAACCATGGCTTGCACAGGGTTGGTCGTAGATGAGGAGGAGTGCACAAGTGATGGTGAGCACTGGTGAATAGTGATTCAGGGTCAGGGGCTTCAGCCGCCTCTAAGCTTTGGACGTGCAGGAGTCTTCTGGAAACCATGGCTTGCACAGGGTTGGTCGTACATGAGGAGGAGTGCACAAGTGATGGTGAGCACTGGTGAATAGTGATTCACACTCGGGGGCTTCAGCCGCCTCTAGGCTTTGACCTGCAGGAGTCTTCTGGAAACCATGGCTTGCACAGGGTTGGTCTTACACGAGGAGGAGTGCACAAGTGATGGTGAGCACTGGTGAATAGTGATTCACACTTAGGGGCTTCAGCCGCCTCTAGTCTTTGACCTGCAGGAGTCTTCTGGAAACCATGGCTTGCACAGGGTTGGTCGTACATGAGGAGGAGTGCACCAGTGATGGTGAGCACTGGTGAATAGTGATTCACACTCAGGGGCTTCAGCCGCCTCTTGGCGTTTGACCTGCAGGAGGCTTTGGGAACAGTCGCTGGTCCACCCCTGAAGGGCTCACCTCATCCCCAGGCTAGATTTCAGTCACAGATCCGAGGCCAGGGCTGCAGGTGTGAATTCACCATACAAAAGCCTGGAGTTTGTCGGTGCCTGTTCACAGATTGGGGGTCTCACTGCTGTCACCGGGGCAGAAGAAGCTGTCATGAGGTGTTGAATTTTGCTGAAAAAACGAATGCCACCCACTAGGCCGACTGAAACTGCACGTGCCCCCATTCATCCACAGCAACAACAAAGCTGGTCACTGCAGGAGGAAGAGGTTGTTCTATGGCGTCAGTTGTTTTTCTTTTAGGAGGCCTGCTGAGCTATGGTCACGTGAGAGAATGAATTTAATTTTAGTAATTTGCTTCTGCACGTCAGACTGCACCAACCCTTGACAACACAGCCCGCACTGCTCAGCGAGGGTAGCGTCCGCCGAAGCGAGCGGATTCATTTGTATTCAGATGGCTTCCTTATGCCTCCAGGGCCACAGATGCACCCAGTCTTGTTCTAGGGAATGAGTGCGCTTCAGGCAACAGAGTGGGAGAGGGCAGACGAGGGGCTCTCAAGGTAGGCAGGGCCACAGAAGCACACCCGGCCCTGTTCTAGGCCTTCTGTACGCGTGGCACTGCAGACACCTCAGTGGAAGATGGCAGATGGCAGACGAGGGGCCCCGGGGTATGCTATGCGCAACAAAGAGCAACACATCTCCTTTGGCATGCCTCCAGCACTGTCACCTTATGCTTCCATACCCTGAAGATGCTGAGCAAGATTTTCAAATGGCTCCCAAGCAGCATCCGGGAAACAGTCAAGCATGCCCTGGTGACAAGCAAGCTGGACTATGGCAACACCCGTTGCACAGAGATCATCAAAAAACTTAACGGAAGGTGGCAGACCATCAGCAATCGAAGGCCTGAATCACCCTCAATCTGCCAAGCTGGGCTCACATCACACCGCACCTGAAGCAACACCACCGGCTCCCCAATAAAAAAAAGCACAATTCAAACTCCTCAGCCACACTTTTAAGGAACTACATAATATTGGCCCGGCCTACCTAAAAAATCGCATCTGCTCTCCCAAACCTTCCAGACACCTACTTCTCCTCTAGACTTCAACTTGCAAAAGTCTCACCTATGCGGAAAACCAGATCTGGCGGTCGCTCCTCCTCCGACATCGCTCCTAAAGCGTGGAAGGACCTGCGGCTACACATCAGTGCCTCTTCCTCACTCCTTGAACTCTGCAAGAAGCTGAAGCCTGGCTTTCCGAGTAATCCCACTCGTCTCTACGTGCGGCTATATAAGCACCTGTACAGCGCTAGGGTCCCCTCCGGGGGATCGTGCAATCTACAAATCTTCATAACATACCATGACAGAGGCACACTCGGCCCTGTCTAGGCCACCTGCCTGATTGCACCGCAGATACCAGAGTGGAAGAGGTAGATGAAGGTTGCTCTGTGCATGTTATGCCCAATGAAGACCACAAAGGCACACTTGGCCCTGTTCTAGCCCATCTGCCTGGGTCCCTCTGCGGCTCCAGAGCAGTGGTGGGTAGACAAGGGATGCACCGCTTACTCTTGTTCAATCAGAGTCTGTTTTCGAGGGGCGGCTGAATGATGTGATAGTGCAGTGTTGCCTTACGGGTCACAATCCTATAGTAATATGAGGATTGGTGGTGGCGGTGGTGGTGATGATTATTGCTGTTGTTATTACAACTATTAGTATTTGTTTTAATGTAAATAGAGTATTGTTTGCTCCTTTTTCATGATATAAAAAATTCATACCATCTGATTTTTGGGCACACTTACTTCTCATATTTGCATCACAATGGACAGACTTTATTACTGCCCTATTGTTATAAGGCTGACACGCAGGATTAGTGCCAAACAACTGAAAAGTTCCTAGTCTTATTTTTTATGCATTGTTGGAGCACTCAGCTGGCAAAATTATTTTTTGCTGGCAGAGCTGAATATTTTCGCACCATTCGCGGTTTGTATGTAGACATACAGTGGTCCCTATATGTGTGCATAAAGTTGTGACCCACTCAGTATGGTGCTGGTCATGATGATGCAAAGTCCATGTGGACTGCTTCGTGACCGTGACAGGGGGGTGGCCACAAATGTGTTTGGAAAATTATGACACTGGCCCACACAGTGGAAATGCTGCACTAGTGTTTGGTCCTTCACCGGCTAATCCCATGTCCGGCCACTACTTGTTAGTGTGAACACACTAAATCTAAAGCATCACTAAGAGCTATGCTCATGACATACTACGATTAGCCTCTAGGTGCTGCTGCTGCACCAGTGTTTGAGGATTCCTTCAGCTTGAAATCCCATGTCGGGCCACTAGTCGTCAGTGTGAACTGGCGGAGTCTGCAGCATCACTGAGACCAATGATCATGACATACTGCAATTGGGACCTAGGTGCCGCTGTTGCAACAGTGTTTGAGGCTTTCTTCAACTTGAAATTCCATGTTTTGGCCACTAGTCATCAGTGTGAACAGGCTGAGTCTGCAGCATCACTAGACCCATTATCATGACATACTGAGATTGGCGCCTAGGTGCCGCTGCTGCACCAGTGTTTGAGGCTTCCTTCAGCTTGAAATTCCATGTCTGGCCACTAGTCGTCAGTGTGAACAGGTTGCGTCTACAGCATCACTAAGATTTATGCTAATGACTTACTGCGACCTGCCCCTAGGTGCCGCTGCTGCGCCAGTGTTTGAGGCTTACTTCAGCTTGAAATTCCATGTCTGGCCACTAGTCGTCAGTGTGAACAGGTTGCGTCTACAGCATTACTAAGACCTATGCTCATGACATACTGCGACCGGCCCCTAGGTGCCGCTGCTGCACCAGTATTTCTTTTCAAAGCAAAGGATAGTGCCGAAGAGCAACGCTGAATGTGCTGTCATACATATTTGGAAAATGTGGTCCCTCTGTCCTTGGTGGGATAGGCAGCCATCCGTGTAATCGATTGGTTCTCCTCTCCTGGCTGCACCCTTGGTTAGGTGTCACTGCACTGACGGAAATATGTCTGCCATGTGCCTATGGGGTTAGTGTTTTGATGAATGCTGTTCCACTGGTGGCTCAGTGCTTGACCATTTGCTTCAGTGTAGTAGCCGAGGCCATACTGTAGCCAGTGGCTGCCACTTCTGCTCAAGGGACCACATATTTTTTCGACACCTGAGTTTGTGTGTGATGTCACTGCCTACTAGGCATCTCTGTCTCGCATGTTTGCCAACCCCCTTCTGTCTCTAAATTCATCAAGTACTTTGGCCGCTAGGTGTCACTGTTGCATGAGCATCTCACCCCAACCATCAGCAAAAAATATGTTTCTTTAACCAACCTGTGGGAGTCACTGCTTTGCCAACTAGATTGTGTTCTATTCTTCATTTATTTTTTACAGATTTATATAGCGCAAACTCAAAAGTATTGGAGCGCTTTACATGAGCACCAGTTACGTTAAATAAGGACACATTCATATTTTTAGTAGGCACGGGGAGATTAAGTGATTTGCCCAGAATCATAGGCTGTGGAGTCGACCCCTAGGCTCGAACCTTGGTTTCCCTGCTCCAAGGTCTGCAGTCTAGCCGTGAGACCACATCCTCTCCTTCTATGATAGCTGCATTTATATAGCGCTTCATACCGACGAGGGGCACTGCGCTGCATTTTTTGAAGGTTAGGAGTGCAATGGATGGGAATATATCTTTCATGTGACGTATATGGTTAGTGTTTATAATGTTGTTCTTGAAGACAACAGTTGTGTGGTTTGCTGCAACTATGCATGGATCTGAGGAAAGGGAGGGAGATATGAGAGCACATCTTGTGTCCCTGCACTGGCTGCAGAACTCAAAGAGGCCATGAGAGCTGTGCATGACGGGTGAGGGGGGTAGTGTAGGCGCTGTGAGTACATTCAGACTGCAGTGACGTCTTTAAGGATGTTAGCATTAAGTGAAGCTAGGAGGTGTACATCCTGGCACTGTTAGTAACAAGGCACACTAGTAAACAGTGAGTTATGTGTGAGGACTCAACAGCTGCAAGGGAGGGGGGCGTTGAGATAGGAGCTGTTCCAGGGGAGAGGTGCAGCTGTGAGTAAGGATGTGATGTCGAGGAGACAGCGAGTAGAGAGTGCTGAAGTCCATAACAATGAGGATGGTGTTCTTGTGTGAGGGGGAGGGACTAGGTATGACGCTTGTAGTAAAGGCGGGTGATGTAAGAGGAAGGAGTTAGGGATGCCTCCGGAAATGAGAAGTGGGGATGTAGGTCTAGTGTTGATAATTACTAATGGGTGGGATTGACGAGTGTAGAGGGAGTGGCACAGCTGGGGGACAGGGTGTGGATTAAAGGTCAGAGCTGCCGTAATTTGGACCTGGGGAACCAGGTTCGAGCCTTGGTGTTGGCTCAACATTCTGTGATTCTGGGCAAATCCCTTAACCCCCGCCTACAAAAAAATTAATATATATAATTGTGTAACTTAACGGATTCTCATGTAAAGCGCTCCACTGGTGCTCATGTAAAGCGCTCCACTACCTTCGGGTCGAGTTTGCACTATATAAAAACAAGCATTTACAATGCAATGGTCTCGACATTATTAAAAGTAGAGCTATTGGCATTGTCATTTACATTGCCAATAGCTTAATCATTAAATAAATGGCATTGTCATTTACAATGCCAATAGCTTAATCGCTCGCAAATGCATGACCTATTGCATTTACACCCACACAGAGTCACACACACAAAGCCACCCACACACACATACAGAGCCACCCACACAGAGCCACCCACACAGAGTCATTCACATAGAGCCCCCTACACAAAGCCACCCTCACAGACAGAGCCACCCACACTAAGGGTGGGCATAAAATCCGTTTCGCGGGCGAATTTGCGGATTTTCCGCGATTTCGCGATCCGCGATTCTCGCGAAATCGCGGTAAAATCCGCGAATCAGCGGGGACGAATTTTCAGCCAAGCAAGGGTTACAGCAGCAGGTGCAAAAGTTGAACCTAATTTCTTTGTAACCTTTTACAAAAGGGTTACAAACAAATTAACTTCAACTTGGACACCTGCTGCTAATTGCTTCCTGGCGCCTTGTTGCCTACTTGCAACTATTCTCTGACCCTGCTCTGACCCTTGAAGCAGGGTCAGAGAATAGTTACAAGCAAACAAAAAGAAGGAGTATCCCCAACGTCAGGTTTTTGAAGAAAAAACTTCCGGAGGGAGAGTTGTTTGGCAAAAAAAGGAAAAAAGTCAACCTTTTTTGATAGGAAACCCCTCACTCACCACCTAGTGGTGACTTGCTTCATCATCGGGGTCCACCCTGGTGACCTAGCGTCACCAGGATGTGCTACGACACCTGAAGTACAGTGGAGCAGGTTGTGACTGTCTGTGCAAAAAAAGGTGTTAAAAATTGTCCTGGTTTCACTTAAAAAACAATCTTTATTATAAAGTAATCAGAACAATGTTAAAAATTACTGGCGAGATACTTCTTGGTGAGTAACGGCCAAGGTATCTCTATATGTGTCTGAGTGGTTTGGTCGACATGTTTCTACCATCAGGGCAGTAGCCCGGTATTCTTCAGGACCAAAAACAGGTGGATGGGAGGTGTGTGCCCCCTAAAAGGTACACCCTCTCCTGATCTCCTGTGAACCGACTGGAAAAATAACCAGTGGTGGATGTGCTCTTTTAAAATAAAGAGAGCCGTCTGGTTGCAAAAAAAGAGAGACCTGTAGGGAAAAGCAAAAGAGTACTGATTTCAGTAGAATTTCTATACTTTCCTGTAACGTCGTGAAGTGTCTCTGTGATCTGATTAATCATGCCAAGGGACGTGCCCTCCGTGTGATCAAGTATTGTGTTCAATACGGGTGATTGGCAGGGGAGTATTATCCGAGCGTGCACTCTTATCAATGGGTGCTCGTGTATGTCATGCAGTACATAATAGTTTCCTTTATAGAGATATATACGGGCATGCGCTTCATTTCAAATGCATACACACTCCATTTGTCATTCGTCTCATTCAACCTTACAATGTCTATTGTGCCCAGTGAATTTTTGTGGGCGTCTCTAGGTAGGTGTGGCAGGTTGTGGCGTGTCCTCGTATGTATATTAATACTAGGTAGTGCCAAGTTGTGCCCAGAAATTATACCTAATTACAAACAAAACACACAAACATATAACATGTAGGAGTACGTGTAGATTCCATGGTTCAAACACAGGGCTTACTTGATATAAGCCTCTAGATTGCTTCAACGGGCAGGGGGTAGGTTCTTCTAACCGCCAAACATAATTCTAAAAAATGGCGCGAAAGATAATAGTGGGTCAATCGAGCTAAGAGCCCGGTAGGGATCGAAATGGTAATAGGTCTTAGATACCATCTCTGTGGGAAATGCAAGGTGCACTCTACTTACAGTTTGCGGGAGAAATGATCGGCCATTCACCTACTCCTATCCTCCTCTGCTCGGCTAGTAGTGCCGTGCGGGAGTTGATCTGTTAAATGTGCTGATCTCTTCCGGGAAGGGCGTGGTGCCGTGCGCCGGAGGGGGAGGAGTTACGGGGCGGGCCCTGATGACGCGGTGTACGCGTGTAGAGGTAAACAGAACGCGTCCCGGTTCCTAAGTAACAAGCGGGATTATTTTGGTGTTTAGGGTACTGATGTGATGTTTAAGCCCTAAACCAGGTGCCGCGGTATACGCGTGAGTTTAGACAGAAGGCGCTTTTGATACTGTTATTTAGATGGGCATTATGTTTTAAGTTGAAGCCCAAGACCTGGTGACGCGGTGAACGCGTATCTTGTAAATGAAGGCGCTTAAAAAAGGGTAAAAGCGCGTGATAAACTGGGTGAACATAGATGTGGGTAAACATCTAAAAATGTGCAGATTATTGGGACAACTTATAATATTCAACCCCCGAGACAGGTGCGTGGGATCTAATTGCACTTTTAAAAGAAAGGGGGGGGGGGGGGGGGGGAAGAATAGGCCCCATTTAATAGTGGGTGAAACTGGATCTAGGAACATAACTGCAGTTGTGCATGTTTTTTGTCTAGTGATGCAGGAACAGGTTTCATGGGTCATTTGAGTACACTGGCCCATGGAATGTTATCATTGAGTCCAACCTGATGTGTGGAAAGTCTATAAATCCACCTCTGTTCTTTCTCAAAGAGGCGTGACTGTATATTGGGACCCTGCTGTATTTGCTCAATCACAGTCCACCACATGTCGTTTGGGGTGTGTCCCATTGTCAAAAAATGGTCCGTGAGTCTTGTGTTATTTTTCTTGCACCTGATTGTGCTACGGTGTTCAGATATCCGTTGTTTCACTTTGCGTGTGGTCATTCCAATGTATGGTATATCACAGGAACATTTTATCAAGTATACAACATTTTGGCTATTGCAGTTTGTGTGTGCCCTCTGTTCCCAAGTTTTGTTTTCCTCAAGGTTCAGTGTTTTGGTGTTGGTGGTCAAATGGCAGACACTGCAATCCCCGCATCTGGAATGTCCTGTTACACGTGGGAGCCCCCATATTTCCGTGATTGTGGGGTTAGAAATGGTCAATGTGGGTTTAGGTCTAGTATTCACCAGAGTGTCTTTTAGACTGCGTGCCTTTTTGTAAGAAAACAGAGGTTTTTCCCATTTGTAGTTTCCTGTATGAAGTATGGACCAGTGTTTCTTTATGCTTTTGCTCACCTGATTGGATATAGCATTGTACGTCGTGACACAGGCTAGTGGTACCTCAACCTCGTTTTTGGTTGTGTCTTCCAATAGAGCTTGTCGTGGCTGGTTACGAGCTCTCTTCTGGCATTTGTTGGTAATTTTCTTAGGATAGCCACGTGAGGAAAGTTTTTGTGTTAGGTCATCAGCCTGGTTCTTGTAGTCAGATAGTTTACTGCAATTTCTTCTGAGGCGGAGATACTGTCCATAGGGAAGGTTTTCCCGTAGGGGGCGAGGATGGAAACTCTCGTATCTGAGCAAGTTGTTCTTAGCCGTTGGTTTGAAATGCGTTTTGGTAATTAAATTCTCATTTTCCCTTTGAATTTCGATGTCTAAGAAGACCATCTTGTTCCTGTCTATGCAGTGGGTGAATCGTAGATTCCTGTCACGGGTGTTCAGCCAAGTTATGAATTCCATAAGGGTTTCTTCTGGGCCTTGCCATATGGAGAAGACGTCATCTATGTATCGCCGCCAAAATTTAATGTGGCTACCAAATGGGTTATCCTCTGCCAGGATGTATTTCAGTTCGAAGTCATATACGTAGAGCCCCGCCACACTAGGGGCAAAAACACTGCCCATAGATGTACCCCCTACTTGTAGGTACAGGGTGCCCTCATATTCAAAGTAGTTCCTTTTCAGGGCCAGGGTGGCACATTGCATGACGAACTGTTTGGGTGTGTGGTAATTCCAGGTGGTGTTTTCCAGGGTTCTCTCCAACACATTGATGGTGGCGTCTTGTGGGATGTTCGTGTAAAGGCTTTCGATGTCAAAGCTGAGGAGAATATAATCTGGTTCCATTTTGATGTCCTCCAGCATCCTCAGTAGGCTTTTGGTGTCACGTAAGTACGTGGATGTTCCCTGTACAACAGGTTTCAGAAAAAAGTCACTGAATCTTGATAATGGTTCAAGAAGTGAGCCGATGCCTGAGACTATAGGTCTGCCTGGTGGGGGGATCTTGCCCTTGTGCATTTTAGGCACCACATAGAAGTAAGGAATCTTATTGTCGGTTTTGCTCAGATAGTCTGCTTCTTGTTTTGAGATGTTTCCTCGGGCTTCAGCTGTCTCCACCATGTTGGTGATTTCAATTCTCAGATCTTCAGTTGGATCTCTGGGTAGTATTTTATAGTTTTTTGTGTCACCTAGTAGGCGTCTGCATTCTGTATCGTAGTCATCCTTATTCATCACTACAAGTCCTCCGCCTTTATCTGCCGGTTTTATGATTATGGTTTCATCATTTTTTAGGTCAGATATGGCTTTATTTTCAGCTCTGGTGTTGTTATGGAACTGGCCTTTTGCCTCCAATTTTTCCACATCATTAAATACCGCCTGTTCAAAAGTGTTAATCTCGACTGGAACCGAGTGTGGTGGAGGTATGAAGGTTGACCGTAACCTGAGACCCGTTTCATTGGGGGTATCTGTCGGGTCATCACTTGTGTTATCATTGATAGTGTTCTTTTCGAAGAAGGCTTTCAGTTTAAGTTTGCGGAAAAAGGAAGCCAACTCGCAATGTAACTTGAACTTATCTAGGGATGCAGTTGGTACAAACCCTAGTCCCTTGTTAAGCACGTTTGATTCCGTGATGGTTAGTGTGCGTGATGATAAGTTCGTGACTAGCTCCTCGCATTGCTGGGGCCGGCCTTGTTCGCTCCTGATTTGCTCCTGGTGATGCTGCCCGTGTTGTCCTCTTCCTCCCAGTGGACGTTGTTGCCTCTTCTGTTGCGTCCCCTTCCGCGCCTGCCTCTGTTGTGAAAAGGAGGACGGAATTGATTCTGTGGAAAGGGGAACTGCTGGAAGGGCGGTTGCCATCCGTACATTTGGAAATGTGGTGGTATTTGGTATGGGTTAGGTGGAGGTTGTTGATAGGGGTTCTGGAGGGGATGGTTGTATTGGGGCCATTGGTTATTCCCTCTGTGTCCCCCTCTCTGTCCCCTTCTCGGGGTCCCGTTACTAGAGCCAGTGCTGCTATTTGAGCTGGAGGTGTTGCTAGCGGCATCAGAGTCTTGATCTTGTACACCCGATATTTTATAGTCCGGGTCTGAATAGGGGTAGACTTTCACAAAAGAAAATTTTTTCAAATCCTTTTGAAATTTCAATGTCTTATGTTGTAGTAGGTTGTCTTTGTATTCATTAACTTCCTTGTTTAAGTCGTCCAATTTTTGCTTGTAGCCTTTGATGCTCGCTTTTATTTGGGTTTCTGTTATTTGAATCTCTATCTGGATTTTCTCAGACAGACGTATGGCAGTTTTTAAGATCAATATTATCCAGTCATGCGTGCAGTGCCACTGCACTGGACAACCTACTACAACATAAGACATTGAAATTTCAAAAGGATTTGAAAAAATTTTCTTTTGTGAAAGTCTACCCCTATTCAGACCCCCCTTTCTTTTAAAAGTGCAATTAGATCCCACGCACCTGTCTCGGGGGTTGAATATTATAAGTTGTCCCAATAATCTGCACATTTTTAGATGTTTACCCACATCTATGTTCACCCAGTTTATCACGCGCTTTTACCCTTTTTTAAGCGCCTTCATTTACAAGATACGCGTTCACCGCGTCACCAGGTCTTGGGCTTCAACTTAAAACATAATGCCCATCTAAATAACAGTATCAAAAGCGCCTTCTGTCTAAACTCACGCGTATACCGCGGCACCTGGTTTAGGGCTTAAACATCACATCAGTACCCTAAACACCAAAATAATCCCGCTTGTTACTTAGGAACCGGGACGCGTTCTGTTTACCTCTACACGCGTACACCGCGTCATCAGGGCCCGCCCCGTAACTCCTCCCCCTCCGGCGCACGGCACCACGCCCTTCCCGGAAGAGATCAGCACATTTAACAGATCAACTCCCGCACGGCACTACTAGCCGAGCAGAGGAGGATAGGAGTAGGTGAATGGCCGATCATTTCTCCCGCAAACTGTAAGTAGAGTGCACCTTGCATTTCCCACAGAGATGGTATCTAAGACCTATTACCATTTCGATCCCTACCGGGCTCTTAGCTCGATTGACCCACTATTATCTTTCGCGCCATTTTTTAGAATTATGTTTGGCGGTTAGAAGAACCTACCCCCTGCCCGTTGAAGCAATCTAGAGGCTTATATCAAGTAAGCCCTGTGTTTGAACCATGGAATCTACACGTACTCCTACATGTTATATGTTTGTGTGTTTTGTTTGTAATTAGGTATAATTTCTGGGCACAACTTGGCACTACCTAGTATTAATATACATACGAGGACACGCCACAACCTGCCACACCTACCTAGAGACGCCCACAAAAATTCACTGGGCACAATAGACATTGTAAGGTTGAATGAGACGAATGACAAATGGAGTGTGTATGCATTTGAAATGAAGCGCATGCCCGTATATATCTCTATAAAGGAAACTATTATGTACTGCATGACATACACGAGCACCCATTGATAAGAGTGCACGCTCGGATAATACTCCCCTGCCAATCACCCGTATTGAACACAATACTTGATCACACGGAGGGCACGTCCCTTGGCATGATTAATCAGATCACAGAGACACTTCACGACGTTACAGGAAAGTATAGAAATTCTACTGAAATCAGTACTCTTTTGCTTTTCCCTACAGGTCTCTCTTTTTTTGCAACCAGACGGCTCTCTTTATTTTAAAAGAGCACATCCACCACTGGTTATTTTTCCAGTCGGTTCACAGGGGATCAGGAGAGGGTGTACCTTTTAGGGGGCACACACCTCCCATCCACCTGTTTTTGGTCCTGAAGAATACCGGGCTACTGCCCTGATGGTAGAAACATGTCGACCAAACCACTCAGACACATATAGAGATACCTTGGCCGTTACTCACCAAGAAGTATCTCGCCAGTAATTTTTAACATTGTTCTGATTACTTTATAATAAAGATTGTTTTTTAAGTGAAACCAGGACAATTTTTAACACCTTTTTTTGCACAGACAGTCACAACCTGCTCCACTGTACTTCAGGTGTCGTAGCACATCCTGGTGACGCTAGGTCACCAGGGTGGACCCCGATGATGAAGCAAGTCACCACTAGGTGGTGAGTGAGGGGTTTCCTATCAAAAAAGGTTGACTTTTTTCCTTTTTTTGCCAAACAACTCTCCCTCCGGAAGTTTTTTCTTCAAAAACCTGACGTTGGGGATACTCCTTCTTTTTGTTTGCATAAATATTCCTATCAGGGGAATAGGAGGTATCTCTTGTCACTTCCAAGTGACAATATCCCTTGCTCTCTCCTTTGATTTCAAATAGTTACAAGCAGGCAACGAGGCACCTGTCCAAGGAATTAAACCTCATCAGGAAGCACTTACAGATATAAAAAACAGGAAGGAGGGAGAGGATGGCAAATACACCCATTTTGAGTTGTCAGGAGGGGTTAAACTAAAAGAGACCTTTACAGCACAATTTTCATATGCATTTTGCTAAAAATAAAAAGCTGTATGTTCTGTAGGGGCAACTCAGGAATCTGGCCCTCCAGAGATCCGGCCTCTCTTTCTTTCTCTCGTTCTCTCTCTCCCTCTCTCTTTCCCTCTCTATCTATCTATCTATCTATCTATCTATCTATCTATCTATCTATCTCTCTCTCCCTCTCCCATAAACGACTGCATGGGTAACTTCGCTATGCAAGCGAATCGCGAAGACGCAAAAATCCCCGCCAACACGCAAAAAAAACCAGCGAACACGCATAAAACCCTGCGAACACGCAAAAAAATTGAAATCCGCAAATTCGCACAAATTCGCGAATTTTGCGGATCGCGAATTCGCAAATCCGCAAATTTGCGGATCGCGAATTCGCAAAATTCGCCCATGCTTAACCCACACATACAGCCACCTACAAAAAAAGCTATCCACACAGAGCCACACACACACACACACAGAGCCACACACACACAGAGCGACAGAGAGACACACACAGCCCACCCCACCACACACACACACACAGAGCCCCACACACACCACACAGAGCCCCCCACACGACACACCGAGCCCCACACACACACACACACACACAGCCCCCCCACACACAGAGCCACACACAGAGCCCCACACTCACACACACAGAGACCCCCACACACAGAGCCCCCCACACACACACAGAGCCCCCCACACACACAGAGCCCCCCCCACACACACACAGAGCCCCCCCCCACACACAGACCCCCCCCCACACACACACAGAGCCCCCCCACACACAGAGCCACACACACACAGAGCCACACACACACAGAACCATACACACACAGAAATAAAACACACACACCCAGAGCCACACACACCCCTAGAGCCACACACACACCCAGAGCAACACACACACCCAGAGCCACACACACACCCAGAGCCACATACACACCCAGAGCCACATACACATAGAGCCACATACACATAGAGCCACACACACACACACAGGAGAGCAAGCACTGCGAAGGGGCAGGAGAGCAAGCACAGCCAGGCGGCAGGAGAACAAGCACAGCGAGGGGGCAGGAGAACCAGGGGGCAGGGGAGCAAGCACAGCCAGGGGGCAGGGGTGCAAGCACAGCGAGGGGACAGGGAAGCAAGCACAGTGAGGGGGCAGGGGAGCAAGCACAGCCAGGGGAGCAAGCACATAACAGATGCTGAATCCGCAGCTATTCAGTGGAAGAGCTCAACATACAACAAGCAGGGAAACAGAGGCACGAAAATGAAATGAAATGAAATGAAATGAAAATGGGATTTGTAGAGCGCTGCAGTTGCCCAGAGGCGTCCAGGCGCTGGAAAAACATAAAAAGCCCTCATAAGGTTACTATTTGTTAAACAGAAGAGTTTTAAGCTGTTTCCGGAAACCAGTTAGGTTGGGGTTGTCTCGCATCTGCAGAGGGAGGGTGTTCCACAGTTTAGATACATTGTACGAGAACGAGCGTCCCCGAAAACGGCGGGCACAATCACTGGATCATGAGCAGGGAAACAGAGGCACGAAAACGGCGGGCACAATCACCAGATCACAAGCAGGGAAACAGAGGCACGAAAACGGTGGGCACAATCACCGGATCACAAGCAGGGAAACAGAGGCACGAAAACGGCGGACACAATCATCGGATCACAATTTGGCTCAGGAACCAAAAAACTCAAAATAAAAAACAGACAAGTCTCTAACACAGATGAGATTGAATTTTACATAAGCCATGCACAAAACCTCAAGACCAGTCACCTATTAAGTGATCCATCAGAATTCCAAAACAACAAAAAAATCAGGTACAACTCAAACATTTTGGAAGAAAACAAAAAGGCCCTATATCTCCCCCAGTGTAGCAACCAGAATTTGTAACAGATAATGCAGCTCACACTCAGTTGAGATGACCAGTAAGTTTGCAACATCTGACCATTTATCCATCTCAATCCACACTGCACAACTCCTAGCTGCACAACAGAACATGACTACCACATTCTTTACTTCTTTAGGCCCGAGAAAGGTTGCTGACCCACACCACATCCACCCAAACTGATCAGTCCTGTAAACCCTCAATCACGTTTATTACTGTACCGAGATTCTACAAAGAGACAGGAAGCAGAGTATGCTGCAATACATAAAACGGAGTCCTGCAAGCCACTGGTTTACAGTATTGATAATCAATGTATCAGTAAGGACAGTCACTGCATCTACCAGTACCTTGTACTGCAAAACTATAGAAAAACATAGCGTGACAGTAAACAAGCATTTATGCATACTTCACACCATGGTAAGAAAGCATGCATTCACACATACACTCATGCACACACACAGCCGTCCATACGTTTATGCAGACTTGCACCATGATAAGAAAGCCTGAATTCACACATACACCCATGCACACACACACAGCCGTCCATGCAGTTATGCAGACCCACACACACACACACACCATGGTTAGAAAACACACGTTCACACAGACACCCATGGACACACACACAGCCGTCCATGCGTTTATGCAGACTCACGTCATGGTAAGAAAGCATGCATTCACACATGCACCCATGCGCACACACATACAGCGGCACGCAGGCACGCACGCACTTACACACACACACATCCATCCGTTTCTGCATACACACACACCATGGTAAGAGAGCATGCATTCACACATGCACCCATGCACACACATACAGCGGCACGCACGCACTTACACACATACATTCATCCATTTCTACATACACACATACCATAAGCATGCAGGCCTGCCGCAGCGAGGAGCCAGCGGGAAAGCCACAGTCCAATCACTTGAAGTCCCCAGAGAGCAAACCAGGGGAGTATTGAAGTCCAATCCAGGTGCAGTGTGGGTGAGACAGGGCACCCCACAGGGCGGTACCTGAAACTGACGGCCCCTGCACGAAATCAGCAGGCAAGCAGGTCCCCAGCACAGAGGGGGCACATCAAAAGCAGTCCCCCACTTGTCCTCTCAGCAGGGGGACAACAGGGTGCCCTTGTAGAGTGTTGCCGCAGGTCAGGTTGCCGTTCCGCCACATCGGGTGGGGGCCCTCCGACTCCACCCACGCCGCAGCAATGTTCACAGCTCTAGTGTATTCCGCTATCAATCTGGGCCTCCTTCAGGACTGAGGTCGTGTGTCCCCGGGGTCATGCAGGGTGCTGGTCATTGAGCCACGCAAAAACAACAATTGATGGACAGAATGCAGAACAATGTCATACATTCACCCCAGTACAGAGATCCGGGCCTAAATCCATCGTTTTTTTGCACTCCACACCACCCCAGTTCAGACATGGCCATATGCAAATCAGCCTTGACCCTGAGCCTCATGGAAACAGACCAGCCCGAACTGCCAAGCAATGTCTTTCCTGGACCGGAATCAAGCATCCTAGGACCGGTTTCTGGCTAACAGCCGTCTTCAGCCAGGATAGCTTGACTCCAGTGGTGTGGAGAGCATGGGACTCACGTCTGAGCATACCCATCCCACTCGGAGTGATAAATGCAAAAACAACAATTGATGGACAGAATGCAGAACAATGTCATATACTCACCCAAGTACAGAGATCTGGGCCTAAATCCATCGTTTTTTTGCACTCCACACCACCCCAGTTCAGACATGGCCATATGAACCACAGCAGCATCGCAATCCACTCGACGCAGCCGCCTGCGACCTTCCGCTGCTCTGACCACCAGCCACCTTCAGTTGGGCCTACGGGGGCCCGCCATCAGTCCAGGGGGGCACCCAGGTCCGGCGTGGAGCTGCCGCAGCACCACAGCTCAGGAAGGCGAGACTCCGGCCTTCTCCCATCTCCCGCGCCCAGTCAACTACGCGCCAGCTCCTACACTTGTGGTCAGGCAAGTGCCGCAAGCTGCATAGGTCCAGGCCTCCCCGCTGCGCATCTGCACCCTGACCACAGCGGAACAACTCCTCTGGGTCCTGACTCCGGTGGGGTCCCAACACCAGGACGGCCTCGCCTTCCCTCCAAGCTCCACTGGCACCAACACATCCGTGCGCCACTCGCAGCTCGGCCGCAGGCCCACTTCAATGCTTCCCGCCATCTGCAGGGAGATCATCATCACAGCAGCAGCTGGAGCGTGCCTCACTCAAGTCCATCCTGCATCTGACTCTCTCAATGCTCTTCTTTTTTCAAGCTGGCTTTGTCATCCCGTGGTGCAAGGCCGGACGCGGTCGGGCAGAAAAGGCTGCCGCAAAGCTCCGAAACGTTCGGAATCGGGGGCGTGTTTTTAGGTTTGAGTGACGGATGACGTCACAGATAGAAAAAACCTAAAAAACACGTCCCCGAATCCGAAAAAGACGGGGCTTAAAGGGAGTGACGCCCCTCTCCTCCAATAGCTGGCCAGCATTTATGAGGCCAGCCATAGAGAAGAGGGGCGGGTTCAAGCCCCCTACACCAAGAAACATAAAATCTTCGGAGCTCCGCCCACTGCTTACGCAGTGCGATGGAGTCCTCGACCTAAAAAAATTTAGTAGTGAGAGAGGCTGAGCTGGGAGCAGTGCAGAAGGTACTGTAGTGCTCATATCGTACAATAGTCTAAGACGAGCAGCGCGCATCATGTGTGAGGTAACGTTATTTACCAATATGGCGGCTGCTATGTTAGCTTACACAGAATGACGTTTTCTTCTCCGTGGCATGATATTGCTGCTATATCTGCACTCAAATTAG
Organism: Lissotriton vulgaris; assembly: GCF_964263255.1. NCBI lineage: Eukaryota > Metazoa > Chordata > Amphibia > Caudata > Salamandridae > Lissotriton > Lissotriton vulgaris. The sequence continues at coordinate 66,571,383 of NC_141687.1, forward strand.
TAGGTAGAAATAACCCCTGATATTTTTACAGACGACATAGAAGTACACGATGAAAGAGATTTCCCTTTTGGGACTTATTATGATCTATATAAATGAATAGCAAAGGCATTTCTAGAGCTAACAACCATTTAAAAAAAAAAAAAACCCTCATCATGATACCATAATTTTATTATGTTTTCATCCGCATCAAGTAATGTTAGGGAGGAATACAAAAAAGGAATTGGCTTTTGCCATATACAACTTGTAGAGAAAATAATAATTCACAATACATATCAGAACCAGCCTAAAGTTAATATTTTGTGATTAACAATGGAAAATCTATAAAACAGGTATTTCAAGATTGTTGGCAAAATAAGTGTACAAAGGAGGGTGAGAGGTTTTCTACAAAAGAGATAATTTTTGATATTGTGTTTTATGACATATGCATTGAAAATTATGAACATACTAGGCCTGGGCAGAGCTTGCAGAGTTTCACTCCGCTGAATTCTGTGGAGTTGCATAAAAAATCTGCCACATTCCACAGAGACCCGTGTGCAAGTGGAGTGTTGCTGGACTATCTCTATTTAAGTCCCCTTCGCTGCTGAAGGTCATTGTGGGCCAAGAACCCCTACTGTTGGCATGAGTAAGTACCCCACAGCGGGATCCCCCACCCTCATTCTCAACCACTCTCCAAAAGGGGCCTCCTGGCATATTACTGGTTGGGGAATGTAGTTTCCTTGGTTGCTGAGTGTCGTTGGGGGCCAAGAACCCCTATTGTTGCCACAAGTAAGTCCAACACAGCAGGATTGCTGACATGTCGCCGGATGCCCCTCCTCCTTTCTCAACCAGTCTGCAAAGGGGCCTCTTGGAACACTACTGGTTGGGGGATGAAGTCTCCTTGGCTGCTGAGGGTTCTATAGGGTGATAAGAAGCCCTATTGTGCCACCAATTAGTCCCCCCACAGCGGGATTGCTGAGACGTCATCGGAGGCCCTGCCTCTTTCATCAACAATTCTGCAAATGGGCCTCCTGGTGCACTAGTGGTTGAGGGATGAAGTCAACTTGGCTGCTGAGGGTTGTTGGGGGCCAAGACCCCGTATTGTTGCCACAAGTAAGTCCACCATAGCAGGATTGCTGAGACATTGTTTGAGGCCCCACCCCTTTTCTCAACCATTCTGCAACGGGACTCCTGTTGTACTAATGGTTGGGGGTGAAGTCTCCTTGGCTGCTGAGGGTCCTGGGGGGATAAGAACCCCTATTGTTGCCACAAGTAAGTCCCCTAAATTGGGATTGCTGAGATGTCGTCGGATGCCCCACCTCCTTTCTCAGCAAGTCTGCAAAGGTGAGTCTTGGCGCACTACTTGTTAGAAGATGAAGATCCCTTGGCTGCTGAAGTTTGTTGGGGCTAAGAAGCCCTATTGTGCCACAAATTATCCCCCCCCGCAGCGGGATTGCTGGGATGTCATCGGAGGCCCTGCCTCCTTTCACAACCATTCTGCAATGGGGCCATCTGTTGTACTACTGGTTGGGGATGAAGTCCCCTTGGCTGCTGAGGGTCGTTGAGGGCCAAGGACCCCTATTGGTGCCAAATGTAAGCTCCCCACAGCGGTATTGCTGAGATGTTGCTGGATGCCCCTCCTCCTTTCTCAACCAGTCTGCAAAGGGGCCTCTTGGTGCGCTACTGGTTGGGGGATGAAGTCCCCCTGGCTTCTCAGGGTTGGTGGGGGCTATGAAGCCCTACTGTGCCACAAATGAGTCCCCCACAGCGGGATTGCTGAGACTTCATCGGAGGCCATGCCTCCTTCCTCAACCACTCTGCAAAGACGCCTCCTGTTGCACTACTGGTTGAGGGATGAAGTCCCCTTGGCTGCTAAGGGTTATTGGGGGCCAGGAACCCCTATTGTTGCCACAAGTAAGTCCCCTATTGTTGCCACAAGGAAGTCCCATACAGCTGGATTGCTGAGACTAGGGGTGAGCCTGCCAGTAAAATCCGCTCCGCAGGCGGGTTGGCACCGTTTTTGCCGAACTCCGCATTTTAAGTGGAGCACACAGTGGCAAAACTCTGCAAACTCGGCCTGTGGAGCAGAGTGTACTGCCCACCCCTAGAAAATACATTTTACACAATGAAATCTTTTGGGAGATATTTTCAAGACTCTAAAAAATATGTGTATATATGCAAATATAATTCTTAGGAGAATTTCTGGTAATTTACAACAGTGCAGGTAGCAATATGGAAAGTGGTGATGTGGTGCAGACGCTGTACATGGTACGGTGCAGCTGTTAACATGGAGAGGTGATCTGATACAGAGGCAAAGGAGAGAGCGGTGCAGAAAGTAACATGGAGTGGTGGTGTGGTACAGAGCCTCAGTGAGGAGCAGTGCAGACTGTAACATCCAGTGGTGATATGGTACAGAGCTGAGTGGTGATCTGCTACAGAGGTGAAGAGGAGAGTAATGCAGTTCATCACATGGAGTGGTGACGTGGTACAGAGCCGAGTGGTGATCTGAAACAGAGGCGCAGTAGAGAGTGATGCAATTTGTAACATGGAGTAGTGACGCGTCACAAAGGCTTCTAAGGGAGTGGTACGGCTGGTTTCATGGGGTGGTGATGTGTCACATAGGCTAGTAACAGGAGTGGTGCAGCAGTTACCATGGGGTGGTGATGTGTCACAGAGGCTAGTAACAGGAGTGGTGCAGCTGGTACCATGGGGTGGTGATGTGCCACAAAGGCTGGGTATGGAGCGGTCCAGCTGGTACCATGGAGATGTGATGTGCAGGTAACAGTGTGGGGGCGGTGGGGCCCGGGTGGGGGGGGGGGATTTCGAGAGACAATGCAGAAGGAAACTTATTTGTTTAATTTTCCCTTGGCATCGTCTCTCGAAATACCCCCCCCCCCCCCCTCCACCCCCACACACACACACACGGCCCCACCGCTGTTACCTGCACAGACCTCGGCTTCTGGCTATGGAGCGTTGCAGCTGGTACCAAGGAGTGGTGATGTGTTATAGTGGCTGGTATGGAAGAGGTGCGATGTGTTACATGGGTGGAGTAGGGAGTGTCGCACCTGGTAATTCTCCTTGCCAGGAGGGCTGGGAGTTCCCTTGACGAGGAACAAGCCCTGCTCGGTTGCAGCTTTGCTCTGTGTGTTGTGCCGACGGCAGGCCCTCCTACTCACACACTACAAGGAGGGCACGTGCCCTTCCTCTGTTGTTGACGCGGGTTACAGCGCACGCGCAGCTCCGTGCTTGTAAAGGAAGTGGCTGACTAGGTTGCGGGGAAGCCCCAAGGGTACGTGTTTTTGAATCTCTCTCCAAATCATTCTTGTGAAATAAGGCCCTGTAGCTATGTCATTGCATTGGAAATAAACATCACGTAAAATGTAATGATGTAAAGTAACGCCCACACCAGCCTACGTGCCAACCACAAAAAAACTTTAAATATGCCGGCAACTTATGGATTTGGGACAGGAAAGAAGTGCTCCAGAATCTTCTAGATTCCTCTTCTCTGACCAAAGAAGTTCTCCAGAGTTTTCTGGATGCCTCCTCTGTGGTCATAGAAAAGTGTTCTGACTGTAAGTACACAATATGGCCCACCTGTGCCCTTGAGAGAGTGATGCAATGTGCCACTCCTCTTTCGGCGGTATGTAATGAATTCTGGGCCTATTTTCATAGTTGAGTACATCCTGCTGGATGCACCCATCTATCTATTCGGCGCTAAAACCAGGGTTTTAAGTGGGCCGGGTCCTTCCGGTGCTCAGCATCGGCAGTTCTAAAAAGCAGGCGCTGAGACGGGTTCATATCGGGCTCTCCATTTTTGTCCTCACCTTCATGGTGAATAAAACCTTACCTCTGCAGCAGTCCCACCCTTTGCTGCCTTTGAGGTTATTTCAAAGAGACTCGTTATAGTTCTTTCACAGTCTCATAATTTCAGAACTGAAGCATTTTCAATATTCTATTCAACCAAGACATAGTTGTTGCTTATTTATCTAACACAACTAACAACCATTGGCAATGCCAATAGTCTTGACTTTTTGTAGGCGTAATGTTACATATTGTATTATATAGCTGTATGCAATAACAGAAGCAGCAAACTACCAGGCAGGCCGCAGACTATGCTAAGCACCTGGGGCCTCATTTATGAGAAATGATGCATCGCTGCGTGAAAGCAGCGATGCGTCACTTCTCAGTGCGCACTCATTGCGACATTCCTGATGCGTCATATTTAATGTATGACGCATCATGTCGCAAGGAGTTACAGATGCGTCAGTATTTCTGACGTATCTGTAAGCGCAAAAGTGACGCATCGCTGGAGTGTGTCACAAAAGTGACTCAACTCCAGCAATGCGTCCCTTCACATGGGGCAAGCCCCATGTGAAAGGGCCTGCGTCAGTCTTACGCCTGCTGTGAGGCAGGTGTAAGATTTTGACGCAACGGCGCCCTAAAAGTGATGCAGTGAAATCTCATAGATTTCACTGCGTCACTTCTACGACCCTTCCTTGCGTCAATACGCCCCCCTTGCATACATTATACCTGGCGCAGGTATAATGTGGCGCAGGGGTTTACAAAGTGACACATCTACCTAGATGCGTCACTTTGTAAATATGGCGCAACAAGGCGCATTTTTTACGCCACTGGTGCATCACAAAAAGTGAAGCACCGGCGGCGTAAAAGTGACGCACAGCTCATAAATGAGGCCCATGATGTATTGAAAAGCCACGCCCCTAATTACATCGGCCACGCCCCTTTGAGAGACCCACTAGTTTTTTCATCCCATTTAAAGCTCTGGTTAAAACCCCCTCGCTCAGTGCTGCATGAAGTCCACTCATTTGACCGGCCTCTCCGTTCCATCTGGCGGCGATTCCCTGTGACATCAGGTTTGGGTGGATCCTGAAACTTGCATGTGGAAGCATCTTACACTTCTATCTCATGCCCCAGAGAGCTGTAACGCCCTGTGCTTACATGTGTGTCCTTGACGGTGAGCCACCATGACGTCACACATGCGACACCCTACGAGGGCGAGTCCTGGAGCTACCTGAAGCTCTCTGTAGTAAGGGATCAGGAAGATTGTATAGGGCTCTGTAAAGTTTGGAAACTTTATTCAGGCGTAGTTTTTTACTTTTATTAAAGTTCATCAACTTCATATGTTCATGTGCAGGCAAAAAACGTTGGCAAAAATCTCAAGGAGAAACCGGCCAGAAACCTACTTTTTATCGTAGACTTCTCCCACAGAAAAAAAGAATTAGTTGGAAAAATCTGCGACTAGAGTTTTTGCCCATGGGAAAATTTATCATCCTGTGAAATTTTTCAAAATGAACACATTTCACAACTTCACAACTCTGCAAACATGTGACCTAACAAACACTTAACTGACAAAAATTCTGCACAGAAGACGTGATATGTTTTTAGGATTACACATCACTTTTTGGCTTTTGGGACATATTTCCCAAATTCCCAAATTCTTTTAGCCAAAACTGCAATCTATATACTGCATGCTTGAACGAGTGAAGACCTGGCTGTTCGAGCAGTAACGCCCCCCCCCCCGCCCCCCCTCCCAAGCGCCTTGAGACCCTACGGGTAAGTAGTGCGCTCTATAAATGTCTGTGATTGATTGATTGATTGATTGAATATTGCCCACTCCTGAAGCGTTAAACTCTGGTGAAACACTGTTGACACGGTAACCGCATTCTAAATGTGTCATAGGTTTTGTTTGCGAACATTGTTCACATCCACCTAATAATAGTTCCTTTCTCTTCAACAACAGAGCTGTTTCAAAGTTTGCTTTACTTGCTATTAACTTCATACTGGCTATCTTGCCTGCATTTTGGGTGCCCGTTAAAAAGTGATTTATTTTCCGTCTACTTTTTAATATCTCTGTAATAAAGTGTTTAAGTGGCACTGTAAAATGGAAGCTGTCTTCAATTTGAATGTTTTGTTTGGTGGTGGTTTATTCTCGTCTCCTTCACAAATAATAAAATGCACATCCCAACTGGAAGGCTTCTTTTTCAGAAAAACATCCCTAGTAACGTGGAAACCTCAGTGAATGTTTTTCTTAAAAATAATATTTTTATTGTAAGCATATGGTAGGCAGGCTAAGGTGACTCTATGTTCATTTTTATTTTATGGCATATGCTTGTATTAAGACACTTGCACCACCTAAGACTAGACCTATTGGCTTTGCCAATTCTTGTTTTACTTCTGGCCATGGTGTGTTTAGGCACTGAAAGGTATTTTAACCACTTGTGGTAAATATTACCATCAATGGAATGTATCACCCGTGGTGCTTTATTGTCAACAATGAATATGTAATTATAATACTGATGAAGCATTTGGGCGGGGGGGGGGGCGGGGTTGAGGTATCATTCTTAGCAAAATCCTCACTTAGCAAGAGGAAATTTGGGCACTTACATAAACACCGAAACACAGATACACAAAATGACAAACTTAAACACACAACAAACTGTTGAAGCATTGTTATACATATCTAGTGGGGTCACTTTGTTACTTAAGACGCCCTAAGCGCAGCACCTTATGAGTGCAGGTTTGAGCTGTTTCCGCCATAAAACAAATGCTGTCTGAAAAGGGCTCCTGTGCTCCCTTGAGCTACAACTATGATTCATGAAATACCAAAAAACCCAGCAGTTAGCCAGCTTGGAGGGTTCCTGGATAGCACAGGCTACTTGGCTTTGGGGGGTTTAGCACCATAGTCACTGCCTGACCTTCCACCCACCCCCAGAAACCTACGCTCCACACTCCTCGCCCCTGCGCAGACACCACGCATCCACTATACCGGAGGACGCTCCTTTTCTCACCTCGTCGCTAAAGCATGGCACAGCCTCCTCTCCACCTACACACCTCACCCTCTTCATCCTTGGACACAAGACCTGGCTCTTCGACTGAGACCAGCAGCACAGCACTTAGATACCCTGCAGGCTGATAAGCATCACTTTACAAACTCTTTCATTATACCTCAAGGTATAAGCGTGCGTTATAAATCCACATTTCAATTTCATTTCATGACCCAGTCCCTTGGAAGTATGTTGGGACTATGGATTTGCAATAATTAAAACTCTGCTTGCCTGGGTCTGGACAAATTGTGACCCATTGTGACAGGCTCAAGAGGTAAACTTGTAAATTGATACTTGTATAGCGCACTACTAACCCGCAAGGTCTCAAGGCTCTTGTACGAATACCGCTGTGGAACCCATCCTGGCTTTCCCTGTGAGGCGTCCACTCCTGGGCACCCCCAAGGTGGAGGCCAGGCATCCTTTAGCGTTGGGGGGGCCGTTGTGGAGATTAACCACATGCGCGCTAGCGCAATTTTGCTCCTACGCTGAGATTTTCAAAACCGCATGTTACGTGACGAACTGGACTCGTCATCAGCGTGCGAGCGGGCTACACCATGACGAGCCCAGCTCGTCATCAGCGTCGAAGGGGTTAAGCAAGTAATTGCCCAGAGTTGCAGAGTGGGACTCTGGGAGGTTAAATTGCTCCCACATATGCTGTCCAATCCATTGGGGTCTCATTCAGAACTAAGGGCCAGAGTTAGTCAGACTGGTACGTCCTAGCAAATATGTTGGATATCCCGTCCACCTTATAACAAGTTCAGCCAAATAACCAAACTCTAAACCAGGCTCTAGTCATCACGGCTGAAGAGTACAGTCCAGACCCCATCTCCTTTGTTTGCATTCAATCATTCCAAGCCAATGAACTATGTAGTATTCTCCTCTTACTATATATCTAGCGTAATTCCTTCATGCGTAAGTCACCTTGTGCTGCATTCACATGTTGTTGTTTGGGTTTTGGGTAGAGCTTTGTGTACCCTTACATGAGGGTTGGCTCTACATCAGGGTAAGCTTTGGAATTTTATATCCAATTTTACAGTTTACATCACGGTTCACATTAGGTAATTGTCCCTACATAGAGACTACATATGTCTCTACATGGAGACCACATTCAGTTGTCCCTGTTAAGGGTGGGGGGCAGGACACTGGGTAACAGTCCCTTTTGTCCACACTTTTATGTACATGTTGGTTATTCCCTGTTTAGGCTGGGGGCAGGAATTTGGGTAGATTGTCTCTCTTTCCACATATTTACAAGGAGTTTCCCTACATGGGATCATTTACGTTTTCTCTACAATTTTGTTTGCCTTTATTAATGAAGGGAGATGGGTATTTTGTATTTCATATATTTTTACCTTTTTCTCTTCTCATTTTACTGCATAGTTTCTATCCCTCTAGTGATGTTATTATGTTTATCATCCTTGGGTTATTGACTATGTTGCCTATCTTTTGACGAAACGACATCCTTTGCTGAGGCGTTTACAACTCTAGGATGTATGTTACATGTTCATTAACTTTTATTATACTGGTATGTCTACAGTTTTAAAATGTTAATGTATCTATTTAGCTTGTACACTTATGATTGGAGTTTTAGACATTTTTTGGTATTACCTTATCTTGTTTCCTTAAGCATATAGTTTCATGTTGTTTAATACTGTCTTTCATTTATAAGGAAAGAGGTATGTAGTATTCTCCTCATACTATATATCTCATGTTACTCTTCTCCCTAGCTGCTCAGCCTGTGTGAGTGTTCTAAATGGAATGTTTGGTGTGAGCTATGTGTGGAAGGCTTGAGTGACTGTGGAGAGTGACAGTTGATGAGTGGGGCTGAGCAGCCAGCAGGCCGCTCCTGGTGGGGCTATGATTGGAGTTAACCACCTTTTGACTAACTTGTGAATAAACCTACTTGGTTTACATCTAACCAGCGTAGCGTGGTTACTACAAACTATTGTTCTTCAATCATTTGGAGGGCCGCAGCGAGTACAGCACACAAAAAAATATGCTCCTAGTTGTGTCAATTATTCAAGCTTTGATGTGCAAACTGTCTACCACACACCTTTCCCTGTTCCTCAAAAGTTCTTCTCTGTACACCTCCTGTGTTGGTAGGAGAGAGAAAGTGAAAAAAGAATGTTCTTTCCCTAGTGTTTTACCTATTTCAGGCCCTTCTGATAAAGGTAGAGGGGGAGTTTGACAACAGTCTCGCCTGCAGCTGTGATGGGGGAAATTCTAGGAGGATAAACCCTACCAAATTTACCAACTATACTATTATGATGATCAAGTGTGAGTAATTAATTGTGGAATGGTGTAAGAAAATGTCAGAGGGATTATAAGCTCACATGACTCTGCTGGGAGGTGCAACAGTTGACCTGGTGCGGTGGGAAAGAAAATACAGACCACATACCTCAGTAACCCACGGAGTATGGTCCTGATGATTTGGGACACAATAGTGGTCAAATGGGGTCTTGCAATGTTTCCATCTCCTGGTGCTATGGTTCTGTATCCTGCAGACGCGGTCGCTCCCCCACGCTGCTGCCCGCCCTGCCTGCCTTGCAGCCTGGTATCGTAGCACATCGCTGCGGCGCTTACTGAATCAATCTGCTCACTAAAATTGCTAGACTGCCTTAATTGCCTTGTTTCTCATTCATAGTGATATCGTAGCGCTAGAGTGCCTTAATTGCCTGCCTTTCATTTCATTCACGGTAACATTGTAGCGTTAGACTGCCTTGACTGCTTGTTTAATTTTTTATCTATTCAGACATCGTGTGGCTAGATTGTGAAAGTGCGCTGCTAGTACAAGTTCATCTGCCTGCCTGTAGATTTGAAGGTGTGCCTGACTATACCGGTGCCACTGCCATTTGCTTCGCATTGGCTTCTATCTCGTTTTAGGCTGCCTGCCATTTTGTTTTTGTGGTTGTTGTTGTGTGCCTCCCTGCCCGGGTCTCCGCCCCGCTCCCGCCTCCCAGCTGACCCTCCCTCGCCCCTCCCCTTCCACTATCCACATATGACAGATGCACTTGCGGGCAGCGTTCACGTGCAGCGGTCGCGCCCCATGCACGCCGAAGGTGCGCCAAAGGTAAGCCCGTCTACGCCCGTCCGTGCCTGGACCGCGCCCAGTGCCAGGTCCCCTGGCCCCCGCAAAACCCACTCCTCCCGCTTAACGTATGACGCCGCCACCCTCTTTGCCCTTAACCCCGGACGCGCACCACAATGCTGCGAAGCTGCCCCAGGACGCACCCACGGTCCCTTCGCCTGCCACTCCTGCAAGTTCGCCTGCATCAAGACCCACACCAAATCCTCCTCCTCTAAACACCGCCCCGACTCTAACCACCTGAAGTGCATCCTGCTGAACACCCGCTCGGTCCACAGACACCCCACTGAACTCTGGGACCTACTCGACACTGCTTCACCGGACATCGCCTTCCTTACAGAAACCTGGATGAACGCATCATCAGCACCCGACATCACCATAGCCATCCCGGACGCTTACAAGATCATCCGAAAAGACCGCACCAACCAAACAGGAGGAGGCATCGCCATCGTCCATAAGAACACCATCAGAATCACGACCAGCTTCGACGATAACCTTGCAACCGCCGAACACCTCCACTTCCAGATCCACACCGACCCCAGGACCACACTTAGAGGCACCCTCATCTATAGACCACCAGGAACCCGCACACAATTCAGCGAAGACATTACTGACTTCATCAGCCCACATGCCCTTAACTCAGAGAACTACATCCTACTGGGAGACATCAACTTCCACCTGGAAAAGAAAAACGACAGCCACACCACCACCCTTCTAGACAACCTAGCCAATCTCGGACTCAAACAACTTGTTGACACCCCCACTGACGTAGCCGGACATACACTCGACGCAATCTTCACCTCTAGCAAACACATCTCCTTCGATCACACCACAGCTCTCCATTGGACGGACCACAGCTGTGTTCACTTCAGCTACAAAACTACCACGACCCACAACCCCCCACACCCTATCCCTTGAAGAAACTGGAACAAAATCACCACCGACCAACTCCTCACATCGCTCAACCAAAACCCTCCCGCCCTTTCTTCGGACCCAAACCAAGCTGCCACCAAACTCAAACAATGGATCACTCATAGCGCTGACGAATTAGCACCCTTGAAAAACCACCAAACCAAACAGGGTAGCAAAAGGCCCCCTGGTTCAACAATGACCTTAAGAAATCCAAGAAGCTATGCCGTACTCTCGATAAAACATGGTGAGCCACCCGCAAACACCACCAATTGATCCCATCCATCAAGAAATCAGCATTCAAGGATCGACTCGACAACAACGCCCAAAACAGCAAGGAACTATTCAACATCGTCAAAGAATTTACCAACCCCACCGCAGGCTCAAACGACATTACTCCCTCCCAAGACCTCTGCGATTCGTTATCCTCCTTCTTCTACAACAAAATCGCCGACATACATAACAGCTTTGAGAACATATCCAAAGAACAGTCCACTCCACCCACCTCCGAACCTAAACCGATCTCTAACAACCATAGCGCCTGGAACCCAATCACCACTGAAGACACCACCCGCCTAATGAACTCCATCCATTCATGTTCGCCAACCGACCCTTGTCCCCACCACATCTTCAACAAAGCAGACTCCATCATCGCACCCCATCTCCGTGATGTCATCAACTGCTCCTTCAACTCCGCTACCTTCCAAGAAAGCTGGAAACACGCCGAACTCAGCGCCCTCCTGAAGAAACCCACAGCAGACCCCTCTGAACTTAAGAACTACAGCCCCATTTCCTTCCTCCCATTCCCTGCCAAAGTCACTGAGAAAGCCGTCAATAGCCCGCTCGCCGCCTTCCTTGAATCCAACAATTCCCTCGACACCTCACAGTCCGGCTTCCGAGCCAAACACAGCACCGAAACTGCCCTCATTGCAGCGACAGACGACATCCGAAAGCTACTGGACAACGGAGAAACAGTTGCCCTCATCCTACTCGACCTCTCTGCCGCTTTCGACACAGTTTGTCATAGCACCCTCATACAACGCCTCAGCAACATCGGCATACAAGGAAAAGCTTTAGACTGGATCATCTCGTTCCTCTCCGGGAGAACCCAGAGAGTCCGCCTCCCCCATTCAAATCAGAGGCCACCGAAGTCATCTGCGGAGTACCACAAGGTTCATCACTAAGTCCCACCCTCTTCAACGTTTACATGAGTCCCCTCGCATCCATCGCGCGACAACACAACCTCAACATCATCTCCTACGCTGACGACACACAGCTGATCCTTTCCCTCACCAAAGACCCTAACACTGCCAAAACCAATCTTCACGAAGGCATGAAAGAAGTAGCAGAATGGATGAAAAATAGCCGCCTAAAACTAAACTCAGACAAAACGGAAGTCCTCATCCTAGGATCATCCCCCTCTGCCTGGGACGACTCATGGTGGCCACCGGCCCTGGGCACAGCACCCATACCTACAGACCACGCACGTAACCTAGGCTTCATCCTAGACTCCTCCCTCTCGATGACCAGACAAGTCAACGCCGTCTCATCCTCTTGCTTCAACGTACTTCGCATGCTCAAAAAAATCTTCCGTGGGATCCCCACCGAAACAAGAAAGTCTGTCACCCACGCACTGGTCACTAGCCGACTGGACTATGGAAACACCCTCTACGCCGGAACCACAGCCAAATTACGGAAAAAACTCCAACGCATCCAAAACGCATCAGCCAGACTCATACTGGACATCCCTCGCCAAGCTCACATTACCGGTCACCTGAAAGACCTCCACTGCCTTCCCGTCAACAAGAGAATAACGTTCCGTCTCCTCACCCACGCATACAAGGCCCTCTACAAACTAGGACCCGAATGCCTCAACACACGACTGTCCTTCTACACACCCACCCGCCAACTACAATCCTCCAATCAAGCCCTCGCCGCAATTCCGCGCATCCACAGATCCACCATGGGAGGAAGATCCTTCTCCTACTTACCGGCCAAAACTTGGAATTCTCTCCCCACTCACCTCCGCCTTACACAGAACCACATTTCCTTCAGAAAGGAACTTAAAACCTGGCTATTCGATAAATAATGCACCCCCTCCCCCAAGCGCCTTGAGACCTTCTGGGTGAGTAGTGCGCTATATAAATTCCTGAACTTGAACTTTTCGATAAAACCTTCATCTCGCCATTGCGCTCTAGTCCTTTCTATAAGTTGGGTGATAGGAGAGGTAGACTGATTTCAAGTATGTTCTTCGGACGTGGTTAAATCATGTGAGAGATTTGCACCAGACTGAAATGTTGATGAAACAGAAATATTCCATCATGTATAATTTAATATTTGGATATGTTATGGAGATCTGCTGCACTGAGGGATAGAATTGATTTGATTAAGTGTATAATTGCGACCGTCGGTATGAGGGTCTCATTTGGAAGATGGATCCTGTTCTATCTGAGTCCAGGTAACATGGTCCCTTGGCCTTTATGAATACATGAGCAAAGACTCTTCAACCATGATAGTCGCGTGAGAGAATGTGAAAACGATAGGTGAGATGGAGACCGATGTACTGAGTCTGTTTAAAACTCATTAAAACATATTGTACAACTGGTATTATACACCATCCAGGTAGCCGCATACGTAGCTTATGACACCCTGAACTGCATGAGGAGTTGCGATCCACAGGGGATACAGTGTGTATAGGGTAGAGATGCCCAAACTAGCCTTTTTCTGGAAGTAGTAAGTGGGGTAAAGGATAATTTGGAGGAAGCCACACCAAGAGACCCCAGAAATGTGCTATTGGTCTTAGACGTAAGATCCCTTTAAGACTATCAGCTGGGGACAGAGACCTCATATGACCTTGTTTAGGAGCGGAAAGCTAGTTTTCCTTGTCATTGGTAGACCGCGCTCAAACCCTTGGAGCGGAATCCTGGCGATGGGAAGGTTGTTACGTAATGGGAAGGGGGGAAGTTGTTATTTGATGGTATTTGGAAAGCACTTTGGGTTACATGTCAAGAGAAAAGACAGATGTGGCTTGCGCACCAAGACTGAGAGTATTGTGTCTACGGTCATGAACATTACACCACAGCAGTAGAAATGAGGTGTAGAAATGAGTCCTATCTCTGTCCTGCCTGAAGTACGTACACAATATTTTACAAGGCGTGACGGGGGGAGGCGCTCTGTTTGCGGGGGAGGGGTTGCGTGAGGTCCCTTAATGAGATACGTTATTTAACCTAAAGTATTTTGGGGCGAGCAACATCTCCGTTTATTTGTTATGTATTGATAATAAGTGAATAAAAACATTTCACTAAATTCAATACCTACTCACTAGACACTCACGCAGTTAATAAAAAGGCCCATGCTTAGATCTAGAAACACTTTCTTTATCTAGAATTCTGAAAAGATGATATAATGATGTATATGCCTGGATCCAACTAGATATCATCTGTTTCAGGGTGTTTAATCAGGTGGCCATCGAGACTAAATTAGTTGCCACCGTAAGTGAATTGCAGTTTGATAGTTGGTGAGTGGGTGCCCAGCTTCAGCTTTACCCGCTGGAGGTCACATGGTTACACCATCTTAACCAGTGCTTATGGAGAGAAAATAATTGTTAAAAATTTTGGGGGGAGTTTTATATAGCGTAAACTCGACCCGGAGGTATCAGGGCGCTTACATGTGTGCCAGTTGAGTTACAGATAGACACCTTCATTTTGTTGGGCATGGGGAGATGAAGTGATTATCTCAGAATCACAGAATGGTGAGTGTCCTTGCCGAGACTCGAACCCAGCTCCCCATGTTCCCCAGCTTCGAAGTGGACCACGCTACACTGAAGATTAAGGTTTAAGGGTAAGGTTGGCAGTCAAGGGTAACCAATAGTTGTGGGAGTAATGACGGGCTGACAACTTAAATCTAAATTTGAGACTGGACCTGAGATAGAGGGGGCTTATGTTATTCTCAAACAATTCAAAAGGTACTCTCTTACAGGCTACCAAGACTGTTAGCAACTTCCGCATGGACCAATCCGGCTTCATGCCTAACAGAGGGACCAAACTCAACCTACCTCGCTTACATGGAGTCTGTGGACTGACAGATACCTTGTAGAGCCGACTCTGACCCTTTTGGTTGAGCCGACGCTGCTACTGTTGTTCAATGTTGCCATGGCATTGGATCCTCCAAGGGGCCCTACATGTCTACAGATCTTGGAAACCTGGGTTTTGGCCCTGGCTTTAGACGGCGGGTGGAGCGCCTATAACAGCAACCACTCGCCAAGGTCCAAGTCAATGGCAAAGACTTCAGAACAATCATATTGGGCAGGGGCCTGTGATATCTGCCCTAGCCCTGGAGCTCCTCCCTGCATGGGTTAGGCTGGATCCACTTACCCAGGGCCTGAAATAGGTGGACGCGTTGGAGGACAAAATATTCTTATACACAGATGATATCTTACTTATCATAGCCGGTCTTAAACAAACAGTCCCATTAGTCCTACAGATCATCAAAATCTTTAGCCATTACTCCAGCTACACTATCAACAGGGATAAGTCACACATATACCCCCTTACTGGAGGAACATTCCACCTACTCCTGGAGTGAACACTGTCTCTAAGCCAGGAGTTTTTTTTAACATGTTCAATACTGGAAACTATGAACAATTCCTGGAGGTGAACCTATACCCCGTCCAGGACAGATTCAAGCAGGATGCCAAGCACTGACGCCAGGGAAGAGCAGCCATCTTCAAAATGATGGCTTTGCTCCGATTCTTATACACCCTGCAGACCACGCCATACCGGATTCCAGCTGAATTCTTCAAGAAACTGGGAGGGGAACTGCGGCTGCTTCTTTCGAGCAGGGCTTCTCCGTGCATAGCACTCAAGAAGCATAGAAGGGGCAGCACCGTCTCCTGGGTAGCCAGCGCCTGGGGCAAAGCAAGTATCCTTCCGCTTTTCTTTTAAAATGTTGCCCCTCTATTAACCCCTTTGTTGCAGTGTTTTTTCACCTCCTGTGTGGGGGGTTGGGGGGCCACGCGCACCCCCGCATGCTGGTGACGAGCTCAGCTCGTCATGGAGTACAGCGGAGCTGTCCTCATGACGAGCTCAGCTCGTCACGGTTGCACCTGTTTTTGGAACGTTCAGCACTTCTGTGGAGAAGTGTGGCTCAATGGTTAGAGTGGCAGCCCCTGAGGCAGAGATCTAGCCCGGGACCATGGTTCATTTCCCTGCCTCGGCGGGTCTTGGGCTCAAAATTCCCCGGACCTGATCATTCTCGCCTCGGTGCCAATTCTAGTCACAGAGTCCCACTCTGCAACTCTGGGCAATAGCTTGCTTAATCTCCACAACGGCCCCCACAACTCTAAGGATGCCTGGCCTCCACCTTGGGGGTGCCCAGGAGTGGACACCTGACAGGGAAAGCCAGGACGGGTTCCACAGCGGTATTTGTACAAGCGCCTTGAGACCCTTGCGGGTGAGTAGTGCGCTATGCAAGTATCAATTTACATTTACATTTTACAGCGGGGAAATTAGCCCCGCGTGCGAACGTTCCAACTGCCGTGACGAGCTGAGCTCATCATGAGTGCAGCTCCACTGTACTCCATGACGAGCTGAGCTCGTCAGCAGCATGGATGTGGTTAAAATTTTGCAGCCCTAAGAATTTTGCGTCCACTGTAGCCACCGCTGTGGCCCTGCCCGTGCACCGCAACTGTAGGCGGGACCTACCCTCTTTCTTTATCAAAGATACAGTTGGAGGTTGTTTGTGTTTATTAACTTTGTAAATGTCCTTCAAGTTATCAAGATGAATATGATGTATGAGTTATGTCACTTGTATTGCACAACAAGAGAGAGAAACTAGGACAGCACCCTTCCCCCAACACAGTTACCTCTTGGATCTGCTTCTGTCTCCCACCACATTCTAGAGTTACCTTACAGATCTAAATATCTGTAGTATAGAATGACCTTCCTTAATTTGGAGACCTTTGTAATGTGAAGGTCAGTGAGGGATCCTCACAAACATAAGAGATGGATCCGTGTTCATATCAGTGATGGGTCCTCATGCATGTCAGTCATGAATCTTAGTGCACATTACGGATGGATCCTCATGCACATCAATGATGTATGCTCATGCATGTCAGAGATGGATCTTCATGCACATTAATGAAGGATATTCATGCACGTTAGTGATGGATGTACATACGTGTTGGTGATGGATATTCGTGCATATTAGTGATGGATGTTCAAGCCCATCAGTGATGGATGCTTGTGCCAGTCAAAGATCGATACGTGTGCCTGTCAGCAATGGATGCTTACGCCCATCAGTAATAGATGCTGGTCCCTGTCAGTGATGGATGCTGGCGGCTCCCTGTGACATATTCTTGTGCTTGTCAGTGATGGATGTTACATGTTATGTACCTCCAAGACGGATACTAACACGCATCAGTGATGGATACTTATGGCAGCTAATGATGAAAGCTCATTGCCAACAGGGATGGATGCTCATTGCCATCAGTGAAAAATACGCATTGCCATCAGTAATGGATGCTCATTACCGTCAGTGATGGATGCTCATTGCCATCAGTGAAAAATGCTCATTGCCATCAGTGATGGGTGCTCTTTGCCATCAGTGTTGGAAACTGATTACCATCAGTGATGAATGCTCTTTTTCATCATTTGTAGATGCTCATTGACATCAGTAAAGAATGCTCATTGTCATCAGTTATGTATACTCAGTGCCATCAGTGAAGAATGCTCTTCGCCATCTGTGAATAATTCTCTTCGCTGTCAGTGAAGAATGCTCTTTGCCATCAGTGATGGATGCGTATTGCCATCAGTGAAGAATGCTGATTGCAATCAGTGATAGCTGCTCACTGCTATGAGTGATAGCTGCTCACTGCTATCAGTGATAGCTGCTCACTGGTATCAGTGACTGATGCTCATTGCCATCCGTGAAGAATGGTCTTTGCCATCAGCGATGAATGCTGTTTGCCATCAGTGATTAATACTCATTGCCATCAGTGAAGAATGTTCTTTGCCATCAGTGATGGATGCTTATAGCAACCCTTTCATAATTGATTCCAAATTTGCATTAAAAATTCTTGCATTTCCCTTGACTCTAGTTGAACACCATTATCTGATACCAACATTTTCGGAATTCCTTCATTAAAGAACACTCTGTCCATGAATGAACACCTTTTGTGTATTCACACACTCAGTGGTTTCAACAACAAACCATGTTGAATGATAATCGACCAGAACCATCAAGAACTTGTTACGTGAACCAAGTCTGGAAACAGGGCTCAAAAAATCAATTGCTACTCTTTCCCATGGGCGCTTGGGAAATAGCATACATGCTACAGCAGTCTTAGTTTTATCAGCTTAGGCACACGCACAGTATTCCTTCACTTCATCCTCTATGTCACCATCCATACCCGGCCACCAATATGACTGTCACACCCTTCTCTTAGTCATATTCCTTCCCAGGTGCCCCTCATTGGCAATGTTCACAATTTTACTCCTTAACCCAGCCGGCGGCACTAACTGACATCTTCTCCTTAATCTACCTTCACACACACTTAATTCGATTTCCACATGGAGGTAATTTTTAAAACAAACATCCCCAATGAGACTTTTGTCCCATCCTTCCGACACACACCTTACTACACTTTGCAAAATGTCATCATTTGACATAGTGTCCATCCGTTCTTGTTTACTAAAAGCGCCTTCCTTGCTACCACTCTTGAACACCTCCTCAATCACATCATCCACATCCAAATCAACTTCTTCCATTGGCATCCTGGACAGATAGTCAGCCACAACAGTTCTTCACCCTTTAACATACTCAACCGCAAAATTGTATTCAAGCACCAACAATATCCACCTCGAGATTCTGGGAGTAACACTACCCTCCAAACCTTTTGCCTCCTTTAACTAAATGAACTAAAGGCTTGTGATCTGTGCGGACTTTAAATGGTAAACCCCACACAAAATATTTAAAATGTTTTACCATTTAAAGACCACACAGATCCAAAGCCTTTAGTTCACTTATTTAAAGGAGGCAAAGGTTTGGAGGGTGGAATTGTCATAAAAGGTGACAGCAAATTGTCTGAACCAATGCAAGTGAAATCTGTAAAGAAAAATATTGATCTTCTGTCTGACGGATCTACTTGGAGCACTGGTAATGTATGCAAATGTCCTGCTCCTCTACCTGTTCTTGACCACTAATTGTTTTAATAATATTTTATGAATCTTGTTATTGCTAAAAGAATATATAAGGGGGGGCATGTGTGGAGTTATCTTACATCTGGTGGAATGTTGAGCCTGTTGCTAGGTTAGAATGTTATCCTTTGAATAGGATTGTATTTGTTGATAGCTGAGAAGCTGAGCTGGAGGTACCTGCTGTTACTCTACAATAAAGATACCTTGTTTTCACAACCTGCGTGAAAGTGGATCTTTACAAATGCTCATTGCCATCAGTGATGGATGCTCATTGCCATCAGCACTGAATGCTCATTGTTATCAGTGATGGGTGCTCATTGCTATTCGTGAAGAATGCTCTTCACCATCATTGACGGATGTTCACTGCCATCAGTGAAGAATGCTCTTTTCCATTTGCAATGGATGCTCATTTCCATCAATGAAGATTGCTCATTGCCTTCAAAGGTGAATACTCCTTGCCATCAGTAATGCACGCTCTTTTCCATCAGTGATTGATACTCCTTGCAATCAGTGATGGATGCTCATTGCCATCAGTGAGGAATGATCATTACCATCAGTAATGGATGCTCATTACCATTAGTGAAGAATGCTCATTGCCATCAGTGATGGATACTCATTGCCATCAGTGATGGATGCTTATTTCCATCAGTGGTGAATGCTCTTCGCCTTCATTTATGGATGACCATTGCCATCAGTGATGTATACTCATTGCCATCAATGTAGAATGCTCTTCGACATCAATAATGCTCTTTGCCATCAGTGATGGATACTCATTGCCATCAGTGATGAATGCTCTTTGCGATCATTTATGGATGTCCATTGCCATCAGTGAAGAATGATCTTTGCCCTCAGTGATGGATGCTCATTGCCATCAGTGAAGAATGTTGAATGTCATCAGTGATGGATGCTCATTGCCATCAGTAAAGAATGCTTTTCACCACGAGTGAAGAATGCTCTTCGCCATCTGTGAAGGATGCTAATTGCCATCAGTGAAGAATGCTGATTGCCATCATTGATATATACTTACTCCCATCAGTGAAGAATGCTCTTTGCCATCAGTGAAGAATGTTCATTGCCATCAGTGATGGATGCTCAATGCCATCAGCGATGGATGCTCAATGCCATCAGTGATGGATGCTCATTGTCATTAGTGAAGAATACTCATTGCCATCAGTGATGGATGCGTATTGCCATCAGTGATGAATGATCTTTGCCATCATTTATGGATGTCCATTGCCATCAGTGTTGTATACTCATTGCCATCAGTGAAGAATGCTCTTCGCCGTCGGTGAAGAATGCTCTTTGTCATCAGTGATGGATACCCATTCCCATGAGTTATGGTTTCTCCTTGCCATCAGTAATGAATGAATGCTTTGCCATCAGCGATAAATGCTCATTGCCATCAGTGAAGAATGTGTGAGAAAGCGCAACCTCCGGCTCTGTTTTTGTGTATGCAGGATACATGTGCTAATGGGAATGTAGCTAAATGGAAATGTGTGGGAGGTTGGCGGAAGAGTATGCAGCTGTTGAGGAAGGTGGGGCCTTTACTGTCATAGGTCATAGAGGGCCTTGTGTGTGTGGGTGAGGAGACGGAACGTTATTCTCTTGTTGACGGGAACCCAGTGGAGATCTTTCAGGTGCCCGGAGATGTGAGCTTGACGGGGGATATCTAGTATGAGTCTGGCTGAGGTGTTTTGGATGCGTTGGAGTTTTTTCTGTAGTTTGGCTGTGGTTCCGGCGTAAAGGGGGTTTCCGTAGTGTAGTCTGCTGGTGACTAGTGTGTGAGTGACTGTCTTTCTTGTTTCGGCGGGGATCCAGCTGAAGATTTTTTTGAGCATGCGTAGGATGTTGAAACATGATGATGAGACGGCGTTGACTTATCTGGTCATCGAGAGGGAGGAGTCTAGGATGAAGCCCAGGTTACGTGCGTGATCTGTAGGTATGGGTGCTGTACCCAGAGCCGGTGGCCACCATGAGTTGTCCCATGCAGAGGGGGATGATCCTAAGATGAGGACTTCCGTTTTGTCCGAGTTTAGTTTTAAGCGGCTGTTCTTCATCCATTCGGCTACTTCTTTCATTCCTTCGTTTAGATTGGTTTTGGCGGTGTTAGGGTCTTTGGTGAGGGAGAGGATCAGCTGGGTATCATCTGCGTAGGAGATGATGTTGAGGTTGTGTTGTCGCGCGATTGATGCGAGGGGACTCATGTACACGTTGAAGAGGGTGGGACTAAGTGAAGATCCTTGTGGTACGCCGCAGATGACTTCGGTGGCCTTTGATTTGAATGGGGGGAGGCGGACTCTCTGGGTTCTTCCGGCGAGAAAGGAGATGATCCAGTCCAAAGCTTTTCCTTGTATTCCGACATTGCTGAGGCATTGTATGAGGGTGTTATGACAGACAGTGTCGAAGGCGGCGGAGAGGTCAAGTAGGATGAGGGCAACTGTTTCTCCGTTGTCCAGTAGCGTTCGGATGTCGTCTGTAGCGGCGATGAGGGCGGTTTCGGTGCTGTGTTTGGCTCGGAAGCCGGACTGTGATGGGTCGAGTGAATTGTTGGATTCAAGGAAGGTGGCGAGCTGACTGTTGACGGCTTTCTCGATGACTTTGGCCGGGAAGGGGAGGAGTGAGATGGGGCGGTAGTTCTTAAGTTCAGAGGGGTCTGCTGTGGGTTTCTTCAGAAAGGCGTTGAGTTTGGCATGTTTCCAGCTTTCTGGGAAGGTAACGGAGTTGAAGGAGCAGTTGATGACATCGCGGAGATGGGGTGCGATGGTGGAGTCTGCTTTGTTGAAGATGTGGTGGGGGCATGGGTCGGTTGGTGAACCTGAGTGGATGGAGTTCATCAGACGGATGGTGTCATCAGTAGTGATTGGGTTCCAGGCGCAAAGGTTGTGAGAATGTTGTTTTGGTTCGGAGGTGGGTGGAGTGGATTGTTCTTCGGACAGGTTTTCAAAGCTGTTATGAATTTCCGCGATTTTGTTGTCGAAGAAGGAGGATAGGGAGTCACAGAGGTCTTGGGAGGGAGTGATGTTGTTGGTGCCGGTGGTGGGATTTGTAAATTCATTGACGATGTTGAATAATTCCTTGCTGTTATGGGCGTTGTTGTCGAGTCGATCTTTGAATGCTGAATTCCAAGCAGATGTCTTCCTGGTCAAGTTGGTCGACAGCCCGGTGCATGACCAGTATTTCGCTGTCTTTCACAGGGTGATGGCACTAGGTGGAAGGCATAATTACCTATTTAGGATGACATAAATATTCCTCTGAATCAATAACGCTTTCTCCTAGTATTTCATTGGTTGATGGAGCTGTCTGTGGCTTTTCATGTGCTCGTGTGACCAACTGAGATAATACGTGGGCTGAAAGTTTTGACTGGCGGTTGTTCTTGGTCCGATGATGTATGCATTATTTTGTCTGGACATCTTATTCTAGACATCTTGTAGACTGATTCCCATGCCAGGGTACTTGACCTAGGAGTAACACCACATGGATATGGATTATGTTCTTAGGAGTCAGACAGTGCTTCATTTGTAAAATATTATGGTTCAGGGCCTTTCTCGGAAGGCCACTGCAGCATGCACCACCCATACTCTGCCAGCGCTGCCAATGGCAGTACCATCATAACACCCAACCACTGTACTTCTACAGGTGAGACAAGTCAGACTATTTCAGCCAAAACACACCTATAATAATGGCATGAGAGGTGGGTATTATTCATTTTTTATGTATTGACTTATTAACAGGGTTTTTGTGCTCATCTCAAAATTAACACCTTCGCTGCGGCGGATATTCTGCCACGGTGCTGAAAAAAATGACGTGTGCGCGGTTTGGACAACCCCCGCCATCTGACGCCCATGCCCACCGTGACGTCGGATGTCCAGGGGTCATCCGACGCATGGAAGGGGTTAAAAAATGACAGGGCCTCCATGTGGTGGATTGTCACTGGATTTGGTGCCGACAATAAAGTGCCGGTGCCGAGCACCGGAAACCACCGGCACAAATGAAGCGCTGGACACTGAAGAATGTTTTGCGGTGATGGCATTAACCTGTGGGTGTTTCATGAGCTTTTATAGAGGGTGCATCATAGCTTCATGTCACAAAGGTCTTTTATGGGCTGGTGGAAGTGTGGTCTTTTAATTGAATTGTGCTATAGGTCTAGACTAGTTTATCGACATTCTATCAGCTTATCACATTTTAATAAATCATTAAATCATGACCATGAGTATTTTAATGAGCTAGAAGGGACCAGTGTGTTTCAAGAGCAGATGCCTTTGGGTGGGGCTCAGGCACTCATGATAACTAAATCCTGAATAGGCTGCAACACTGTGCAGATGTGAGTCTACATGTGACCGGCCTGTTGTGGCACCTTCTCAGTGTCTGACAAAATTCCCAAACATTTTCTGCAAACCTTGTAAAAACGTGTAGTTTTCTGTTTTGCACTTTCTTATGCCTGGTTAAAGTAGGTGTAGAGTGGATGTTCAGAACAGCCTGAAACAGGCACTTGTTTTATTGTTGGACAATCACCTCTATGTTCCGCCCGCATTGTGTTTGCATTCTCTCTTCTTTCATGGGAACATTTCTGGAGTTAGTGTAAACCTGCGTGCGCGCAATGCTGCAAGGAAGTCAAGACTTGCACGTGCCTGTCCTGCAGTTGCACAGAGGCATATCTTTGTGAAGGATGAATAAATTGCTCATGCATAATTTATGACGTTTTCCTATCCTCGTCTCTCATAGTAGGGAAACAGTATTTTTGTACTGCCCCGTGTTAAGCAATTTATTGTGTAAAAATGTTTTATAATCCAAAACTTTACATCGTTTTCAATAGCTATTCTTCAGGAGTAAGATACACTCTATAAAAAAGCCGAAAGGTCCCAAAACCTGTGTATAGAAATTCCTTGAACTTCACGTGCATTTCAAATGTAGATTTTTTCAGAATAGTATCCAAATCTACGAAATTACACTCTTTTTTAAAAGTTAAAAAAAGTTTTAGAAAGTTTTTTCAGTTGTGTTTTTATAATTCATTCTATGATTCATAAATATTATGTTCACTTTAGCATTATTTTACTTTTGTTCAGCGAAGGGGCCTGGACTTCTTCTGTAGCCACAGCTTTGATTTTAGTGCTGCCAATAAGACAGGGTGGCCATCTTCCACATCACTACCATCAGAGAGCTTTGTGCATATTGGTAGCCACAGGCCACCTCTTTTGAGCTTCGAGCCTGCCCAGGCCTACAGCAGCCCACATATTGACAGGCAGAAATCCAGGCCCCGATGGGTGAGGACAGGAGTGACCCCAGGAAGATGCTCTGGTTAAAGGACTTATCCCAAGTAATCTACACATTCACATAGTCCTTACCATGGGACTGCTTCCTCCCAGTCCTTCAGTGGGCCAACCTCTGCTCACTGCTCTGTGCCACACCAGATAGTGGCACAAACAAATATTCCTTTGTGGTGAAGGGAGCGAGATAGAACTCCCCACCAATCACAGACAACAGTGTGACACCACCTAGGAGGCCCTCAGTGGAGGATAGTTTGTGAGCCTTATCTGGCAGGGGCTGCAGGACTCACCAGAACAGAAGTAAGGAGTACGTTTTAGGTGGGATCTTGTCATCCACCTTAGCTGTTAGCGTCAGTGAGTTGCTAGTTTCTCGGGTATTGTTGTCTTTCACGCATGGTAGAGGTGGTGAATTACAATCTTTTGTCAGCCTAATGCATTCTACTGTGACTCTACGTGCACTTTAAAGAGTGCCAGACCCATAAAGAGAGCCCAACCTGTAGTTATGGAGCACTCCCAATACAGTGGTAGAGTGTCAGACCCATAAATAGATTGGCAGTCGCCAATGTGTCTGACCAGGAAGACTCCTGGCTCACCAGGTAGCTTCCCGAAGAAAGAAAGAAAGAGAGAAAGAAAGAGAGAAAGAAAGAGAGAAATTAAGAAAGAAAGAAAGAAAGAAAGAAAGAAAGAAAGAGAGAAATTAAGAAAGAAAGAAAGAAAGAAAGAAAGAGAGAAATTAAGAAAGAAAGAAATTAAGAAAGAAAGAAAGAAAGAAAGAAAGAGAGAAAGAAAGAAAGAAAGAAAGAAAGAGAGAAATTAAGAAAGAAAGAAAGAAAGAAAGAAAGAGAGAAATTAAGAAAGAAAGAAAGAAAGAAAGAAAGAAAGAGAGAAATTAAGAAAGAAAGAAATTAAGAAAGAAAGAAAGAAAGAAAGAAAGAGAGAAAGAAAGAAAGAAAGAAAGAAATTAAGAACGAAAGAAGGAAAGAAAGAAAGACTAGATGGAGTGGCCAGTAGTGTATGTTTGTCAACGGTGTTGGACATAGCAGGCGACGATCCCCCCATAAAGAATGCAAAGGGTGCCACCCAGTACTAGGAAAGATGCCGTTTCTCTGAGGCCATGAGTTTGAAGTCAGTTTCACAAGAGTCCCGCATGTACGGACAGGCTGATTGAGGGAGATAGACCCTAAGCAGTGGCATAACACAGTCCCCCGCAGCCCTCGCGGTGAGGGGCTCCCCCCGAGGTGCAGGGGGTCCCCTCAGTACAATACTCGGGCCTGAGAGCTCCTGATTAAATCCAGAGTGGGCCCCTCCATGTACCTTGCAGCGGGAGCCCCCTCAAGTTTCGTTACCCACTGACCCTAAGATACGTTGTCCTCTGAAAGGACGCTTCGACGCTGGTTTAAGGTTCTGCAGATCAGAAGGGTCTAGGTTCAGCTTCTCGATGACGGGTTTTTGCGCCATATTTGAAGAACACGGGGAAGGTGCTGTGCTTTAGTTAGGCATTGACACGTGTGTAAATGATTGTAGCTGCTGAAGAGGCTCCTTTCCATAGTAGACCAGCCGGTGCATCCCCATCAGTTCTGTGAAAGATTTTAAAGAGGAAGGAGGAGGAGTTTTAGGGTATTTGGTTTATGCAAATATGACTAATTCAGGGCATGTCAAGCAGGTAAATTGAGGACAAGTCATTGGAGAAAGGTAAGTCGCGGCTTCAGTGCAAGATATTGTGCTGTTGCCACATTATGGTCTAATGATGGTTCTCTGGCACAATATCGAAACCAGAAATATTGTGCAACAGAAATACCTTGACCAAAATATAGAGTACAAAAATATCGTTTTCCTATACATATAGAGGAAAGTAAAAAATATCGGAAAAAACATTGTTTTACACTAATATCGAAAAAATAAAGGCAAAAATATAATTTTTACATATATAGAGTTAAAAGTAGGAAATCTTAAATATCTAAACATATAACATTAATATAATGTAAATTAAATTTGTTTAAGCAATATTTGAAAATATATATAAAATTATACTAAGTTAAACAAACACACAAATATCTATGTATATGTATATGTCTATATACACATATATCATACAAAACTATTATACAAAATCTTAATTTAAATGTATATTATAATTTTCTAATTGTTTTAAAATACACAAATATAACATATATATAGAGTTACAAACTAATGCAGACTTAAAAAAATAACAAATAAACTACAAAACATTTAAAATATTGCCAATTTAAGTATACTTAAACAGTAAACATTAAACAAAAATACGTGTTATTAACTATCCTAAAAATTTCACACATGTATATATATATATATATTCATCACACTCACTCGAATAAACACCAGCACTCTCGGGGTTAAATCCTCAGTCCGGATTTAATGGCACAAAATTAAACAACAAATGAGTTTCAGTGATACGCCTTCCTCAGTGTTGGCGGCCGCTACGCACAGACCTCATAATTTATACGTCATTACATGGCGACAGGTGAAAGGTCAGGCAGGTTAGCGCCATTACGGCATCAGGCATTTGATCACAGGTCATGATGTTAATCAAATCAGATTCAAAAGCATGTCACTTAGTAATTCATTAAACTCATAAAAATGCAACAATAGTTATCAGTGCAATTATTGCACTGATAACTATTGTTGCATTTGACTCTGGAGGGGTACAGCTTAACACCTTAGCTGCGTGCAGGGCCGGCTCTAGGCTCATGGTGGCCCTGTGCAGGGAGCGTAGGTGGGGGCCCCGGAAGTGAACTTGTGTAATTTAACGTTCTCATGTAAAGCACCCCAAATCCTTTGGGTAGTTCGGATTATATAAAACTGTGCAAACATTACACGTTCCAAACCTGATGCTCAGAGGGGTGGGTCTTTCAGTAACCACCCGGCACCCCTCTTTCTGTAAGGGTTTCGCCTTACCTGGAACCAACCGAACCGGCCGTCTTTCCTTGCTTAGCAAAACATTTGTTCCAATTCAGACGTGATAAATATGTCAGCGTATGTGTAAGTACTTTAAACACATACTGGAGCGTGACCACGTGACGCGTCAGAGTTGCGCACTGCGCACAGCGCGCGGGGGCTGACTGTCCCAGGCCGTCACGACACGTCATTGGTAGTAGGACTAAGATCGACGTCCCTGGGACCCAAACTGCTGGCTGGCTGGGCAAGTAGGTGAAACTGAAATTAAAACAACAACGCGTCGCTGCAGTCCCATTGTTTGGTGGGTTATGCATAATAACTGGGTCGGGCCGCCGGCTTCGGGAATTCAACCTGGCTGAGTGGTGTGTGACCCATCCTTTGCAGAAATTTGTGGACTGGGGTCGGAGCCGGAGCGGAAGCCGCCAAATCCTGCCAATCACTCTCCTTGCTGGCCGTGCCTGTCCTGTGTCAGGTCGAACATGTCACTGACTCGGCCCAGCCCTGCCGGCTTTGCCGAGGCATACAGCCCGTCCCCCCTCCTTTTGGTGGCTTTCCTCCCAGCGCCCCTCCGAAACCTGCCTGGCCTCTCTGCCCTTGCAAACTTGCGCAAGGCTTTTGAACTAACCTGTGAATAGACCTTTATAGCACAGGGATCGGCTCTGTGGCAGGCTTCTAGGCGCCTTGGACTGCACAGAGGCCCAGAGAGAAAATATGGCTTTTGGTTACATTTCTCTTAGGCAAACGCATGAGGGGTGTTCACAGAGCGTCTGTTTATAGCTCGGGGGCTCCTGCGTAACTATTTTAGAGACGGAAATAAATGAAGATATTTTTGGGAGGCGGGGCATCTTTCAGTATATATCGCACGAAGCACTGCGTAGGATTCCTAGGCGTCCGTCTTTGTTGGGAACTGTTTCCACCTGCTGGTTTTTGCAGCGATTTCGTTTGAACCGTTTTTGTGCACATGTTAACCATTGTCAGGGGCGTAGCTAGAGCTTGTGGCGCCCGGGGCTATCCCTCAGATTGCCGCCCCTTGGCATCCGCAGTCTTGTGATTGTATGAGGTTAAGTCTCGGACTCGAATTTTGAATCTCACCTCACTGTCAAATATCGGGCACAAATATTTCTCACATGAGCCATATTTCTTTCAATAAGGCGCTCTCCTGTTCTCTTCTTCTTTTGCTAACTTGCCTGCTGGGCTGTGTTGCGTGAGATTTTAATAAAAGTGCCCCACAGTTAACCAATATGGCATTGCCGTGACATTACACTCATCATAACTGCACAATATATCAGCCACAGCATCATAACAGCACAGAATATCAGTGCACCCTCTTTGCCTAACAATAGCATAATATATCTGCGTCCTCTCAAGGCATCATAATGGCACATAGCTCAGCGTACCCTGGGTGCCTAATATTAGCACAAAACCTCAATGCACATCATAGCCAAATAGTGACTGTAATTTATGTCAAATTGTCAGTACGCTTTCCTATCATCATAATTGAACAATACATCGGAGTAACCTCGAGGCACATTATTTCGGTGTAACCACATAATATCACAATAGCATCTAAGTGCATCCTTATAAATTCAAAATACCACACTTTCTCCTTGTGCTCTCACAGGGGTATCAAAGTACAGTACCTGGATGTCTGCTCGTAGGATTGTGCTTCTTTGCAGGTGTCCAGGTCCAACTATCTGCACAAGGCCTGGCCTGTTTACAGGTCTCCCTGTCACAGCTTCCAAGTGCAGAGGGCCACATCACTCAGGAGGAGGCAGGCCATTGTGCCTCTGAAGACGTGTAATAATTAACCAGTAACCGAGATGGATGGTTTCACTGTGCCCCTGCTGCTCCGTAACTTAGCCTCGAACCTACCTCAAAATGGAAGTGGCGACGGCGGCCGTGACCCCCTTAATTGGGCCACGCAGCCTCGCACGTCCCCCCCCCCCCATGCAGCAGGTGCTGGGACAGGACACTGGGCCACAGGCAGAGGCCGAGCACTGCACACACAACACAAGCATTGTGGTGATTGAGCTAAAAATTAGAAGCACAAATGCATTGCATGTATCATTGGAGGAGAGACTTGGGTTTGCAGCTCGGATCGGGGGCACCCAGATGGACAAGCACTTAGGACTGCAAAATATTCATGGTGGCCCAAGCTCTCCCAATTAATCTTAAATTCAGATTCAAGACTTTTTATTCTGGATAGGACAACTTTATGGGCGGCTCCAAGTTTTGAAACACATGTACACTTTCTTTTTCCCAGCTTTGGACAGAGAGCGATTTCAGAAACTTCAAATGAACTTTTCACTCTGAGTGGTTTTCTAGGGGGAGATGCTGTGCTTTCCCTATCTCTGACTGAGACCCTTTGATCTATCACCACCTTTGATGTTCTGTTGGAATATCTGCCACCACACTAAGATGCTTTTTACATTATCTCCTTGTCCTTGAGTATTCATATTGTGGATACTATTTTCTCCAGAGTTCAACTGACAGGACGGGATAACTACAGGTCAGAAGGGATATGTGAGGAAGAGTTCAGTTGTGGGAAGAAGCGGGGGTTCAGTTTAAGACTCTGACTCAGTAGTTTCCATTAGGAAGAAGTGAAGGCTGATGCACAGAAATTAAAGGAAAGGCCGAAACTCTATTGATTATTTAGAACAACTAAATCCATAACACATGCTTAAGACATTTAAAACACCTCAGAAGAATAAAGTACTTAACCTCACCTATTCGCTACAGGTAGTTAAACCTTCATACAGGTCACCCTCACCCAACATTAAGTTGTCCCTGCGCAGCGTCGTCGTCATATATTTCACATCTTCGAGGCGCGTGCAGTGCGCAGTGAGACCTGTGGGCTGCACCGGCCCATTTTTATCTGGCACAAAGAGTAATTCAGCCGGGCCTGCACTGAGGCTCGCTCGCCCCATTACATGCTGTCCCATTACCGGTTCCCGTCGTACCATGCGCACAACAGGCCACTGCTGGGATCTACTTGAGTAAATCCAGGTTTCTGGAAAATTAAAAGCTGTCCACACCCTTACATAAAGCATTCTCTTCACATCCGTTTAACTCGGCTACATTCTTTGTGCTTTGTTGCTTCGAGGGGAGTGCAGTAACAGTACCTACACATTTTAAAATCTACTCATTCATTGTATTCTGCAAAGGAAGGTCTGCTCCGTGTCCCTGTTTTGACTCCCCTGTATTTTCTGGCTATTAGGAAGCCTAATCATTCGAGTCCTTTAGGATTATAAAGTAAGAAACAATTGCGCATCTTCTGCCGCAGAGTTCCTGCCGCAGCACTTCATAATTAGTGGTCTTTTGTGCACATATCTTCATTGTTTCAGGGTGAGCGGGCATGCACGGAACCTGCATGTTAATACAGGGTGTGTGGCCTGCATTACCCATGTATTGTTGCAGTCCATCCTTGAAATACAGTGATGTGAAATGCAGTGGGTGGCTGCAGCATATATACTTATTTTTTCATGTATTCATTTGATACATTTATTTAATTATGCACCCGATTACCAAAAACCAATGCGGTGTATGTATCGGCGCTGAGAGGAGCAGAGCAGAAGTTTAAAATAGAAGACGGACCTCCGTAGGTTGTTCCGGAGTAAGTTCCAATTTAGCAGCCTTCACAAGATTATTTCACTCATCAATATCACAGCTGAGCTAACAAAATATTTACATCTGTGGCTGTCATTTCCTATCTTTACAACTACTTACTTTTTCTCTTCCAGCATCCTCAATTTCTGCTGAATCAGGCGCTCGCCGAGCTGGGCCATAACGAGGAGTGGGGAACGGCCCTGTGACGCGGCGTGTGATGCGTCACTGCTGCCTTTTCGGCGCGGGGGCTGTCCAAACATGATGCCCAGGGCCGTCATTGGTAGCGCTTTCACGCTGCAAGATTGACGGCCCTGGGGCCCACAACAAACGCGGTACGTCCTGCTCCTGTGGGCGTACTGTGTACGTAATGACTCACTGTAGTGGCGGCGGCCGTGTGACACTGGTGGCGGCCGACTTTATAATTTATTTGGGGACACTGACAGTAGTCTCAGTGAGTGTCCCCAAATAAATTATAAAGGCTGCCGCCACGGGCCACCAGTGTCACACGGCCGCCGCCCTCAAACTAATGCCGCCTGGGGGGGTCCGCCCCCCCTCACCCCCTTAGATACGCGGGTGACCATTGTCTCATTCTAGCGCTGCCGACACCCGTGTGACTCTACAATGCGCTTATGCGTGTTAATCATGTTCAGTGCTCACTTTTAATAGGAACTCGCCATGTGCGCCACGTCCGCGGTGGCTGCGGTGTGCAGGCGGTGAAAAGAGTGCAATTATATGTCCTTTCCTGTGCCCGCGTGCACCAACCACATCCTGACATCGGTCGGACCAAAGGTAGTGCCCCAAAGTGTTTGCACTTCGTTTTTATTGGCGGCTGCTTAAGCCAACGTGAAAAGTTCACTCCTAAACGTTTCTGAAATTTTGAAAAAACAGGTAACCTTATTCAGTTGATTGTAATCTCTGTAAAAGCAAATACAAATTAAAAAGTTTAAAAAAAAATATCTAGGTAAGCAATTTTACATGGCTCTTCATGTATCAAACCTACACAGATTCTTCATAGGTCGAGCCTGAGTCAGCACGCATGTGCTGCTCTGCGAGACTTGTTGTGGTGGAGTTTGTAAGAGCAGCCCCACCCACATTTTTCATTGGCTTGTTTCATTGTCCTTCGTAAAAACTGGCTTGAGAGTTATTGTTAGGGTTGTAAGACCCTCCTTGGTACCGCCTTGTCTGCATTTGTAAACACCCATAGTGACTGGCCTCTTCACTTCGGATGCGACACAGCATGTCTAGTTTGTAAGCACTCTTTACTTTAAAATGTGTTTCTCCTACTGCGGGCATGACATGCTTTACTCGCCATGCACGCTTTAACTTTCAAGCAGCCCCGGTCTATGGCGGCTGCTACTGTGAAGTGAAATTTACAACCAATGACTAAGCCAGTAGCCCTGGCTTATTGTAGGTGTATTGTTACTTGTTGTGCTATATTTCCGGATGAACGCGTAGAAGCAGCAAAGTACCACTGGGGCAGCACACTATGCTAAGTACATATTTTTAGTGTAAGTGTTTTAGCCCATGCCCTTAATTACATCTGCCACGCCCCTATAAGAGACCCACCCCCCTAGTTATTTCATTCCACTTAAAGCCATGTAGGAGGCTATTGTAACTACATTTGAGGTGTACTTGTTCACTGGACAGTTTGGTGGTGTTGGCCTCACCCCCACTGTTTATTGACCTCACTAAAAATGGAAATATGAAAAAGAATATTAAAATGAACACAGACTTCCATTTTGTTTTACTTGGTAAGAAGTGCTGGTACTCTCCCTTTCAGTTTTAAAGATGGCCGGCACTCAGTGCCTGCCTATTTCAAGCAGTGCTTACTGTAATATTTCTATTGCATGCAGTAGTGCATGTTTTTTATTCAGCTCGTACTCTCCCTGAGAATGTTATGTGCAGTAAATCGGGATTACATTGACTGTGATTGTTGAACATCTTTGCAGTGGCAGCTCCTCCACTATGGTGGACGAGCGTCCCCCCCACAGGAAAAACAAAATGATAATAACTTGGTGTTTTTATCATTTTTAAGTTGAGCCTGGGCAGTGCATGTGCTGCTGTGAGGTATGCAATATTGGAGTATGGCTTTGAAGCCCCGCCCACTCTCCGCTCATATTTTTTATTGGCTTGTGTCATTGTCCTTCATAAACCGTGGCTTAAGAGTCGTTATTAGGCTTGTTAGTCCCTCCTTGGTACCACTTTGTCTGCATTTGTTACCTCCCATAACGACTGGGCCATTTACTTTTCTTGGTACACGGTCTGCTTTATCATGGCTGTGAGCACTATTTTGTTTAACGATTTGCCCCAATTCCACCCACTACGTCATTTTATTTACTAATGGCGGTCCGCTTTAAGTATAGCGCCCGCGCTTACCTATTATTTTTCGGGGGTTTGTTTGTTTACTAGCACCCATGGGCACTTTTACAAAAAAAATCTGTTTGTCAACTTAACAAACAGATGCTTTTTTTCGTCACAGCGCGCCATGCCGCGGTTTCACTTTAATGTCGGCCATGCCCCTTTCTTTATACGCGGCTTGTCTAAAGAAAGGGGCATGGCCTCCAGGAATGTGAAAGCGTCGCATGTGGAGAAGGAGCTGTTGTGGAGAGCGGGTGGTCTGTGGTGGATAGGGGAGGGGTTGCATATGTGCGCGTCAAGTGTAGATACATCTGTGGAGAAGACACATCTGTGGAGAGGTGGTGGCCTCTGATGGAGAGGTGGGAGCTCCACACTTGCGCAAGGATTGTGCAGAAGGTGCTGTTGTAGGGAGCAGGTGGCCTGTGGGGGGGGGGGGGGAAGGGGCTGCATGTGTGTGTGTTGAGTGTAGATACTTCTGAGGAGAAGGTACATCTGTGAAGAGGTGGTGGCCTCTGATGGAAAGGTGAGGGCTCCACACTTGTGCAAGGATTGTGCAGATGGTACATTGGAGGGCGGGTGGTCAGTTGAAGAGAGAGAGGATAAGCTCCACTCATAGTGAGAAAGGGGGTTGCACAGTGGAGGGCGGGTGGCCTGTGGTGGAGAGAGATGAGACGCTTCACTCGTAGTGAGACGGGGGAGGCACAGTGGAGGGCGGGTGGCCTGTGGTGGAGAGAGAGGAGACGCTTCACTCGTAGTGAGATGGGGGAGGCACAGTGGAGGGCGGGTGGCCTGTGGTGGAGAGAGAGGAGACGCTTCACTCGTGTCGTGAGACAGGGGGAGGCACAGTGGAGGGTGGGTGGCCTGTGGTGGAGACAGAGGGGACGCTTCACTCGTAGTGAAACGGGGGGAGGCAGGTGGAGGGTGGGTGGCCTGTGGTGGAGAGAGAGAAGACGCTCCACTCGTAGTGAGACAAGGGGGGCACAGTGGAGGGCGGGTGGCCTGTGGTGGAGAGACAGGAGACGCTTCACTCATGTCGTGAGACAGAGGGAGGCAGGTGGAGGGTGGGTGGCCTGTGGTGGAGAGAGAGGAGACGCTCCACTCGTAGTGAGACCGGGGGGCACAGTGGAGGGTGGGTGGCCTGTGGTGGAGAGAGAGGTGACGCTTCACTCATGTCGTGAGACAGGGGGGCACAGTGGAGGGCGGGCGGCTTGTGGTGGAGAGAGAAGAGACGCTCCACTCGTGTCGTAGGACAGGGAGAGGCACAGTGGAGGGCGGGTGGTCTGTGGTGGAGAGAGAGGAGATGCTCCACTCGTGAGACAGGGGGAGCACAGTGGAGGGCGGGTGGCCTGTAATGGAGAGAGAGGAGACGCTCCACTGTTAGTGAGACAGGGGCGGCACAGTGGAAGGCGGGGGGCCTGTGGTGGAGAGAGGGGGGGCAGTGCTCTGTTATTTAGACAGATTAGCTGCTTATGAGTCATTAGGAAGTGGAAGCACATTTTCTATCCTGGTTTAAAAAGCAATCTATCAACAGAGCCACATCCTCCCAGCCACACACCGAGCTCTGTAAACAAGGGGCACACACCACAGGCACACACACAGCTGCATGGGGTAAACAACCCGCGCTCTCCACCGCACAACATGTCCCCGTCACACACATACATGAGACATGCGCAGACAGAAGGCATATGCACACTCTGTATCATGACACGTACAAAGACATGCATGGCTACAGATGTATCCACACACCACAAAGAGGTAAATACAAGCATCACGTAAGGGCTGTCTGCATCGGTTAGCATTAAATAGTTCTTTTCACAACTAAAATACATGCGCGAGGGGGCCTTTACAGTATTACCCATAGTGTGTGTTTGCACCGAAAAAACGAATACGATCACACCACAGCAATGCTCTACACAACCGTATACACGAAAAAAAAACCACAAAGTGTCATACATATATTTAAACAAATCCGAAACCGTGCATACACACATGCTCACCCAGCGAAAAATATGTAATTCGTCATGTGCTACACACAAAAAATGCACATTCATATTTTCACACACAAACACAGCAGAATAAAAGGGCCACATTTTACTTGTGCACAAAAACATAAAGATGTGAACAAACTACACGAATAATTTACAATACAGCACAAAGAGCTACATATACACTCTTGTAAAGTTGTATAAAAAACTACACCCCACAGGTGTAAAGCGCAAAGAGAAGTGTACACAATTCATAATAAGAACAAAAAAGTGAAACTAAGTACATGGCTCACAATTACCCAGATAAAAAGGCAAAAACTACACACAACAAATGTAAAATGCACATGTAAGTTTCATTTAGACATGACAATAGTTTTATTTACAGAGTGCAAATTATTGTGATGTATTCACAGCACATAGATTTAAATGTGTGTATCCCTTTACTCGCACATAATATTTCATCTGCATAGTCACTGTGGGGGAGGTGTTTCATAGGGGTGGTGTCCTAGAAAGCTTTTCGGCACAAACATGTTCTCAGACTATTCACACCATGGAAATGTCGCAGATTTACTACTCCAAATTGTAGAAGTAATTTTGTTTACAGCATGGGAATGGGAAGGGAATATCCCCAAATTTGTGAAAGTGTTGGGAAAGTGGGCTCTGCGATTTGTGACGTTGCAGGGGTGAGCACCTTCCAGCAAACAGAAGAGAAAGTCAGTGAATTATCATTGGAACAGAGACAGTTTTTATGAGTAGTTCTTGAAAGACTGTGAATCTAAAAAAAATAAAAAATAATTTACCCACAATACAGGAGTATGACTTGTGAATTGTGCTGTATCTGTTACTTCTATTGTTACAATAGGGATGGTTGGACACAAGTTCAGTATTAGATTCGAAAAATGTGAGTTGTTGCGTGCCTCGGAGGTATCTCCTAGTCGGACTTTAGGTGTGAAATTGAACAAACAAACAAAGCGTTCCCTTTCTCTAGGGAGCGACCCTCTAGGCGCTGCTATGTTGGATCGACACTGCGATCTATAAAACGTTGAAAACCATATTTGTTATATAATTGTCAAATACTTCAATAAACAAGTTCATCAGATTTGAGTTTTAATGAAGTCGTATTCATCAATTTCCAATGTTGTAATTCACATCGTAGAATTTATCATATTCATAAATCCATGAAAACACTTATAAATGCTTTTCCTAATGCATTTCGTACCCATGACAGGTACTTCGTCAGGGGAATCTGTTGAAATAATATATGTGTATAATGGTCCACTACTAAATAATACAATCATCAAATATCACAATACATCAACATGCAGTACTCTTAAAGGCATTAAGGTCAGTGCACAGTATTTCTTAAAGAAAAGTGACACAATTGTTGTCGGATACTGTATATACAGACAAATAGATTAAGGTGAAAAACATGCCAGGTAAACTGATGGAAACCAATTCGTAAACTTAAAAAATCTAGACACCTAATATACCAATACATCATAGCGCGTGTGTCAGAAAGAAAATGGGAAAGACTAGATTCACTAGAAAGGTTTGAATGGAAGATTAGTAAGAACGTGCACTGAGCTGATAGTTTAATCAAAATCCCCGCGTTGTGCTGAACACAACCTGCCGCTTGTCTCAGATTGATTACGATCAAGCCGACTTACCGCTAATCAGTGTGTGGTCTCAGTCTAGCCCCAAGGTGAAATAACGTATACAAACGCGGCGAACCTGCCGGTATAAGTAAAATGTTGGTGTGGTGTCGGCGTGGTGTTCCTGAAAGTGATGACGGACTAAAGCACATTAGACTAATCAATACGGCCATATTGGAACGGAGTGCACTTCGTGTGCACGATCCCTACTGTGTTGAGGAGTGATATTAATCGTGGATGAAGTGTAAAAAATATATACAAACTGGTGTTAACGGGTGATAGAAAACTAGAATGGTGCATCTCAATGGAAAACATATATAAATAAATAAACTGTAATAACAATATTAAATCAAAACTGGCAGTATGAATAATTGAAAGCTTCACTTAATAATAAGTCTCTGTACATGACACTGTTCACAAGTAGCACGAGAGTTCCAAGCGGTCGTTGAGCCCATGAGGCTTTAAGGAATCAAGTCTATGAATCCATTGATTTTCTTTTTGTGGTAGTCTTCTGTTCACGTCCTGGTTACCAATGTTGGTAATAGTTTCAAGTACCATGAATTGCAGTTGAGAAATGTTGTGTCTATTCTCATTGAAATGTACAGCAATGGCCGACTTCTCATTTCAAGTTCTTATATTGCTTTTGTGTTCCGTTAAGCGTGTTTTGATCTTCCTGGTGGTTTTGCCCACATATACAAGCCCACATGGGCACTTGAGGAGCTAAATGAGATTCATAGAATTACTGGTTGCCGTTACTTTGAGATGTATGGGAGTACCTTGTCGAGGATGGTTAATTGAGGTTCCCTTGATGATAGCATGACAATTGTTGCAGTTATGGCATGGAATCGTGCCCTTGAATGCATCTTGAATGGTGGTCTGTGGTCCTTTTTTGAGCATGTCTTGGATGTTTTTGCTGCGAGTGAATGCAAATCTATGTTGATTTTGAAAAATCCCTTTAAAATCTGGTTCATTGGATAAAATTTGCCAATGTCTTAGAATAGATTGTTTGTAAGCATGACTTTTGGTGGAGTATGTGGATACTACTACTGAGCGTCTCTAAGAAGACTTAGAGGTGCTTTTCAACAGGTCTGAACGTGATTTAGCATTACATTTGTTAGTTGCAATCGCCAAAACTTTTGAGGGATATGCTCTCTCTTGAAAGCGATGTATCATGTTTTGTATTTGTGTCTGAGATTCTTCAGGTTCTGAATCAATTCTCTTCACTCTGTACAATTGAGATAATGGTAAATTATTTTTGAGAGAATTCTGATGAAAACTGCCATAATGTAATAGATTTTTTCGGTCTGTAGAGTTTTTGTATAATGTCGTCTTGATACTGTTTTCTTCAATTTGAACTAAAACATCTAGATACGCAATGGTGTTTTGATCAATGTGATAGGTAAACTGTATCCGATCATTAATTTTGTTCAAATCTTCCAATTGTTGTTGTAGTTTGTGCTTTGGACCTAGCCAAAGAACAAAAATGTCATCAATAAATCTGTAAAACACTCTAGCGTGTTTCTTCCAGTGATCACAGTTCAAGATGTAATTGTTTTCAAAGTTTATCATGAAGTTTCAGGTACAAGTACAAGTATGGGAAATTGTGCAGCGCCATGCTACGCGAATATCTTCATGATAAGCAGTGCGGCCCTCGGTCACACCACAGAGTGTACTTTGCAGCCCATGAGATAGACATGAAGGGCCCGATTCACAGAACTAACTTGACAAAATCCTAAACTTACTACCATTTTGGTATTCACAGAAGGCACTTACTCATTTTGGTATTCACAGAAGGCACTTACCCATTTTGGTATTCACAGAAGTTAGGAGTCCTAACTTTAGGAATCCTAAATGCCTCTGTGAATACCGAAAGTCTTAAAGTTAGGATTTTTCTCAGTTTAGGAGTAGTAACATAAGTACTCCTAACTTTAGGACTCCTAAATGCCTTCTGTGAATACCCAAAGTCTTAAAGTTAAGATTTTTCTCAGTTTAGGAGTAGTAAAGTCAGGACTCCTATTTTTAGGACTCCTAAACTGAGAAAAATCCTAACTTTAAGAATTTCGGTATTCACAGAAGGCATTTCGGAGTCCTAAAGTTAGGAGTCCTAACTTTACTACTCCTAAACTGAGAAAAATCCTAACTTTAAGACTTTCGGTATTAATAGAAGGCATATAGGAGTTCTAAAGTTAAGACTCCTAACTTCTGTGAATACCGAAATGAGTAAGTGCCTTCTGTGAATACCAAAATGGTAGTAAGTTTAGGATTTTGTCTTAAATTAGTTCTGTGAATCGGGCCCTAAGTAAGCCTTGACACCAACAAGTTTCTCTCTTTAATTCCTACTGAATTGAGATGGACAGGTCCTTAGGTTTGTTGCGTTTGTTGGATTTAGAGATCAGGCAATTTGTTTCCATGTTATGTGAAAATTCAGAAAATATTGCACAAAATCACACCTCATTTAGTGAAATGTAAATCTGTCCTTTAGCAGTATATTTTAGCATGGAATGTGTTCTTGTTTCATGTGTTAATGCGGGGATGGTTTCACAGTAAATAAAACTGCTTGAAATACAAAAGTGGCGCAAGCGACAGTTCATATTAGTCCCACCCTCCCGTAGTCATTTTACTGCAAATGGTGTGTAATTATGCTGCATGATGTAATGGCATAATTTAGGGAATTTTGGCTAGCAAGTGTAACACAAAATTGTCAAAATTATACAAATGATACATCCACAATTTATGTTTCACCTGGGCATTGGACTACTGCAATAATATACACTCCGGCCCAAGGAAGAATCCAAAGGAAAATGCACCGTCATAAAGTGTAGGTGCCCGGTGTGGTTCCTGTAAGGTTGGATCTATGCCCGATATCTAGTATAAGTATCCACTATGTAAAAAGGATCAATTTACATTAATTCATTCATTGTATATAAACGTATCTCAAGTGAATCAATAACATAAAAACCTGTTGTGAATATGACCTCCAAGGACATTTGTAGAGCATCCAGACACACAGCATACATAACTACATTGTTAGCAGCCGCTGTCCATGCAGGTAACTGCGGTGGGGCCGGGTGGGGGGGTTTCCGATGGACGATGACGAGGGTAAATTAATTCTTTATTTTATTTTCCCTCAGCATTGTCCCTTGAAAACCCCTCCACCCGGCCTCACCACCCCGCCGCTGTTCCCTGCAGCTGATTGTTAGGAGGTCCTGGGGTTTAATTTCAAGTGATAGTAAACATGCCAAAATGGTGCTCCACTAACTTCCTCCTAAGCAGAGTTTCAATGACATATGTTGTACAGGCCACACTGACCCCTCTGAAGTCACCACCAGAAACTTGCCTCCAATTCCAGACACATAAAAGCCACAGAGCCTATTTCTCTATGTTCTAGATGGCAATCTATGCCTTAAGGCCAGTGATCATTGAGCAAAGGACCACTTGCAGTTTAAGAATATGTTGTCAAGTAGGAAAGTGGTAAGAAATTGGATAGGTATTTGGGCTGGGTGACTACCCTCCTCTAGGAATAATCAAAACCCTAGTCATGAAGAAGAACCCTCAAAGTTACTAAATCAACCTGTGCTTAACCTCCTGGCAGCCATAGCTCAGAGCAGACAGGTTTAACTTATAATGTTTAAAATATTTATGCAGTACAAAAGAGTAATAAATAAAAAATGCTAAATTATACAAATTTTAAATTGAACTATAATACTAGATTAAATGTAATAAACAAAATGACACCAAAATGACGACAATGGATTAAGGGAAATAAGAGATATGAATGTAAAAAAAAATCTTTAGTATTTGTGCAAAAAGCACAAAGCGCCAATGAGAGTCACGGTAAACCAGGACCTAGGCACAATTTGAGACTGACAGGGATGGAGTGAGGATCAGATACACCAACCAGATTTGTCGTGCCTTCTTGTATTCTTTCTCAGGTCCAGAGAGTTTTCTGAAGTGGGTGCCTGGAGATGCCACATTAATGTCTGGCACAAGGTAGTGGGTGGGAATGACACTGGGCCATGACTGAACCGTTGGGTTAAACATTCCTGGGGCCAACAATAACAACCTTGGCTATTTTCAAGCTGGTGAATGTATGCCGCCATGCTAAAACTGGGGTTTAAGAGCTGGGATTGTGTGTGGGGAGTGTACTATGGTAAACCTTGCCTCCCACCACATCTAATACCAAAATTCAGTTGGAAGTAGCCACTATATCCCCAATACACCCAGAGACAGACGTTTGGTTAAACGAAAACACTGTTTTCCAGAAACCAGCTAATGGATACGCAAGAATTGTTTTAGCATCCTGTTTCCATTCTTTCAAGACCCCCCATGTGTTATATGTAAAACCCAGAGACATGACAATCAGTCAGTGGCTACTATTGGCGGCACGCATAGGGCGTGCTGTGGAGTGGTAAAGCGGGGCGGGGGAAGGGCAGGGTGGGGGGTTAGTAAACTCAGACATACGACAGAATGGAGGAACGTAATAATTACTGGTGGCTACACAATAATTCTAACACGCAAAAGGTGAAGGAAGGAATGCTTGCAATAAGTATAACCCTGGCAATTGGTCA
Organism: Lissotriton vulgaris; assembly: GCF_964263255.1. Taxonomy (NCBI): domain Eukaryota; kingdom Metazoa; phylum Chordata; class Amphibia; order Caudata; family Salamandridae; genus Lissotriton; species Lissotriton vulgaris. The sequence goes on from NC_141687.1 coordinate 66,612,757, forward strand.
AATTCTAACCCTTGTTCTTATGCCCACCACGCCACATCAGTTTGGATCCAGGTGTGTACAAATTAGTCTTGACCCTGATCCAGTGAGACAGTGAAGCATTAACTGCTAGGCCAGGCCCTTTCTGAACCAGAACACAAACAACCCAAAACCAGTTTCGCCCTAATAGGGGATCATCAGTCGGCTGTGCCTTGCTTTGAGTTTCAAAGTGAGCACGGGACCCAGATCTTGCGTGGTACATCAAATACAAAAAAAGTGATGGGAGGAATTTTGCAACAAGTCTAACCACCTGTAATTACCCAGGGTAGCATTCCAACCATCATTATTTTGCTGAAGATCCACCTCTGTTTGGATCTAGCCATAAACAAAACACTCTTGACTCTGCTCTAAATGGAAAACCCCAGCCTGAACCACGAGGCCAGGTCCTCCCTGAACCAGGACACAGCAACTGAAAGCCAGGTTCACCCTGATTGGGACTCGTCAGCCAACGGTAGCTTGGTTTCCAGGGCACAGTGACCACAGGACCCACATCCGAGAATATCCTTCCCACTTAGTGTGGTACATCGAACACACAAAAGGTGCTGGGAGGAGAGCTTGCAATAAGTCTCACCACTGGTAATCACTCTGGGTAGTATTCCAACCTGTAGGTCTTTTGTATGTTTGATATCAGCATTGCAGGTTCAAAATGAAAGTGAAACCATTGTTGACCCTGGGATAGAATACAGAACAATAATCCTTCTACGAATATATGCATGGTTGAGAGCTGTGGAGCACTATGGACCAGCATACCATACAAAGAGGACAGACACACACATTCAACCCAAGTTGTGGAGCTTCATCCAACAGAACTTCACACTGGCCATGAAATATGGATGGGAAAGAATAACTACACCTGTCCTATTGACATTAGAGCTACCTCCTGCCTCTTAGTATCCGAAAACCCACACCTTTGCCTAATGACATATGGGACACTCCTCTACCACCAAAGACCTCACGGACATAATATACTATGTCTACCCTACCTTCTACCTCTCCCCAGAAGATGGAGGACAGTTAATCTAGCTCTTAGGATGATCTTCCCAGTATCAATTGAATATAATCCATTGCTTCGTATCATATACCAATTTAGCAAGTGATCCACACATCGTTATTAATGGTCCGGGCATAAAATGAAAGATAGGACTTGTTGAACTTTGCCAACTATTGGCTGGCACAGATACAGACTATACAGCACGCTTAAAGAACCAGTTAATACTAACAAGCCACACCGGCCTGCTCAATCCAGAGAAATCTGCTACAAATTGGTGGTCAATGAAGGACTCTACGTGCCCCCCCCCCCCCCCAAGACCGGTCTCAATTAGTCACATATGTTGGGCTTCAACTTCCTATAATTACCAAAAGGGTGGGCATAGTGCATTGGCAGCTCATAATGGCAAGCATACAAAGGAGTGCTGTTAATACAAAGTATCCGGGTAGATCTATGATCCCCTTTTATCTTTATTGACTCCTGGTACCTCTTGTGGATCAATAAGATGACAGGGGGACAACCTCCTACAACTACCAACAACATAAAGGGTCCTACAGAGCTGCCAGCCTGAAGCCACAAACCGTACACACATGCATCTATTTTGACGCTCATTGCATCACTAAGCGCTGCGGTCCATACCCTGATACCAGCAACTTGGTGGTCATCACGGACAACAAGGAAACACTTCCCATATAGGCTCAAAGCAAAGGCAACACTCTTTCAACCACACAGCAACAAGGTGTAGCATGCTGCCCACGTGGCAAGCACTTCAGCGCCACACATGAGCTTGTATGACACAACCACGTATGCCTAAACCATGCGTTCCTTAACAACGCGGTCGGAACAACAAATACATCTTTACCACACATTCCTTTACCATGCAAGTCTTTTCAACGACTTGCCTTAGGGAAAGTGCTGTCCTTTCCAACAGTATAATTTACTATTCCAACTTTAGTCCGCGCAACAGTAGGGAAAGCATTGCACTTTGAGGACCAACAGATCTTTGCTCCCGTTGTAGCAAGATGTGCGGTAAAGGAATGTGTGATTAAGACGCATTTGTTGTTCCAACCACGTCGCAAAGGCAACGCATGGTTCAGCCACTGTCGTAATTGCGGTTTCCCCGCACATAGGCGTAGTATACGCTGTACAAACACGATAACACAATGTAGCGCTCAGAAAACAGCCAATGCCTACATTGCCACACATGTAGAACTGAACGTGAACTTGAAATCAGATTTGCCCGCACTTCACTCTCCATGCTGCAGGCACAGGGGTTGTTTGTCGAACTCTAGGATTACCTAATGGGAAAAGTCAGGAGCCCCACAGGGGGAATGACAAAGGAGGTCGTGCAAAGGCATCCCAGTAATGTTACACTACAAAAAGGGCCTCTCCACCCCCGCGCAGGCCCCTACCTGCCGGAATGCGCTTCATTTACTTTCTCTCCCTTGTTTTTCCCTCCAAATGCCTCAATATCAGGTTTAAGGAATTCGATTGAAGGCGCTCTCTCCCAGGAGGCCTCGTTTTGGCTTCCTGCCTGTTTCCTGTAGGTCTTTCTGTTTCTTATTTTTCGTTTTTCAGGAGCCCCTCGACATTCAGTCGCTTTTCGGAGCCTATCTGTCCCATTTGACCCTTTCCGTTCGACCTCTCTCTTTCTTGTCCTACTCTCTTTCTCCCCTCTAGACTTACAGACCCCATTGGCAGCTCTCTGTCGACACAAACACCTCTCCTGCTCTCAATTTAAAGTCATTCTCCCTTCCCTCCATCTCTCTCCTCCCCTCCTCCCCTCCTCCTCTCCCTCCTTACCCGTTAGATACATTTCACACTTTAATTCTACCTTCCTGTCTCTCATTAGTACCTACTTCCTACTTTCTTTCACTATTATCCCTCACTATTATCTGAAGGAAGACCCGTTAGTATAGAACATTTCTATTCTCCATGACTATGGAAGTGCCTTCCCAGTGTGTTCTGCCCTTTATTGCAGTACTATCCTTGTACCTGTGTTTGGCACTCTTTTGTAACATGCACACGTCACAGTTCTCTTGTAACACACTGTTTGCTACCTCTCACATTATGTTTGCTTTCGATACTTGCACAAGTGCCACCATTGCCTACGTAACGTTTGCTCTTTTGTTTGAGTGTCCTCCATTTATTGCAGTATTATACCTCTACTTGTACTTTGTACGCTTTTGTAACCTGCACACATCACTTTTTCCTCCTGTAATGCACCGTTTGCTACCTCTTGTATTTTGTCTGTTCACAATTGTCACTTTTGCTTTTGTAATTTGTTCACTTGTATTGTTCTCATGTTTCAGTTCTGTTCCTATTGTGAAGCGCTCTGACACCCTCGGGTAAAGTCCGCGCTAAACGCATAAATAAATAAATAAGGGATATTTCCATCACCCTCACCCCCCTACTGCTCCTTCATAGGTTTGTGTCCAATGTTTTTCTTCTCTTTGCTATTTTCCTTTGCAAGACAGACTATAATGTACTTGTAAACTTGCACATTAAGAAACATATCTACACACCTTGTCCAAGTGCCTGGATACCCTCTTGGGTGATTAGTGCGCTATGCAAATCCACATAACATAACATAGTAACAACAAGGACACACGTTTAGGTTAAATGTAGCTCAGATGAAAAAAGGGTCAGGTACAGCAACTCAACTCAGAAAGAGTCAAACACATGGAATATGGCAGGAGAGCATGAAGGGACCAATTAGAAAAGACATCAAATATTTATGACACTAAGGGGTCCATTAGGTTAGCCCATAGGGCGGTGGCTATCCGCCCGCTAAAAACCACTGCCCGCTCTGCATTACCCCCTGCCATATTACCTTGGCGGGGGGGGGGGGGGGGAGGGGGGGATCCCGGCAGACGGTAAGACCGTCCGCCGGTTTCCAACCCGGTCGCAGAGTCGATCGGGCGGATTAGCATGGTGGTGGTGTCTGGGAGACCCCGCCCTCCATATTAGCATAGATGGGGAATTGTGCCTTTCCGTGGCGGCAACGTCGCCATAGAAAGGCATCCGTTTTTTCCATTGGGGCCCATAACGGGCCCCCAGGGATTCTGAGGGGTGGGGGTGCACATGGGGGCAGTTCCATGCCCAACATGGCAGGCACCACACGGTGCCTACCACGTTGTGCATGGAAGTGCACAACATGCCTTCCTGGCATTGCGGCGGGCGGTCCTGAGAGCCACAATGTCAGGAATGCAGGATGCGCCTGCCAGTGTGGCGGGCACATCCTGATGTCTGCAACGGGACCCCTGCACCAATGGCGGGCGGTCCCAATCCCTGAAAGGATGGCAGAGAGAAGGGTGCTGGAAGTTTTGAGGCTGGACTCTCTATTTCAGATGTATTGACACTAGGAAAATGTATGTTATGTGAAATGCAGGAGTTTTGGACCAGGAAGAGCAGAGGTCAAAGAGCAATATCGGAGGCAAAGCAGTGATTTAGGTGCAGTACTCTAGCCTTCCTGATGTCCCTCACTGTACCTCTTCAGAGGACCTGGAAAACACATCACTCAATCAATCAGAGTACTTGTAGAGCGCGCTACTTACCCGTGAGGGTCTCAAGGCACTGAGGGGAGGGGGGAGGGTGCTGCTACTGCTCGAAGAGCCAGGTCTTGAGGAGTCTTCTGAAGGCGAGTAGGTCTTGGGTCTGCCGACTGCCGTATGTGGGTAGGGAGGGTGTTCCAGGTCTTGGCGGCGAGGTAGGTGAAGGATCTGCCGCCGAAGGTCGTTCATTGGACTGGGCTTCTCCTTACACATTGTCATGGTCTTCTAAACTTGAACATTCATTGAGACCAAAAAGACACCTTTGCAAAAATTTGACTTGCTACAGAGTAGGGTAGGACCTAGGTTAGAGCCACATACCAGGAAATAGGGGACCAAGAATCCACTCGGGCAATGGAAACTGAGAAAAAAGCCAAATGCTAAAGAAGATTAACTTGAGTATAAGCACAGGTCTTCATGTGTATGTAGGACATAAGAGAACAGGCCGCTATGGCCACTGTGGCTCTCAAGCTGCGTGCGCACAGAAACATGAATGAGGGTAAATGATGTACTACTTAGGCATGACTGACGGGGATCACAGTTTGTTAACAATTTAGGAGCGCGCTTGGCTGAATATGAAGGCTCCAGAGGGGTTTCAGTTGTCTTGGACGTCTCATAGGGATGGTGTCCCGGAGTTTCCCAGGCACAAAGGCTGCAGTTCTGGCAATCTTGCTATCACATTAGGACGTGGGAGAGCAAAAGGAGAAAACATTAAAGGCTGCAAGAACAAATTTAATATCTGTCCAATATCATAAGGGTATTCAGACAAAATTTTAAGTTAATAATATAAAGACACAGAAATATCAAGTAAAAAACATCGTGCTCCACAAATATCGTGATGGAGGAACATCAGTGACAAGAATATCAATTTTCTAAGGTACGTGATATCGATGTTAAAAATATCTATCATGTTAATATTGTTTACAAAAAGCTAGTTGTAAAACATGTTGTTTTTAAATTATTTGAATGTATTTTAGTATATATTTTAATTGTATATGTTATAAGATGTTTGTATAATTATTGTTAATGCTTTTAAATATAGTTTGTAGATTTTTAGTTATTTTTAAATGTAATTTAGTTGTTATTGTAATTTTTTGTATAGTAACGGGTTGTGGGGTTTGTAGGGGGCACAGTATTAGAAGTAAATAAATTATAATTAATTGTAATTAAAATCAAATATTTCATTGATAATTAATTTTTTAAAGTGTGCAATTAATTTATTTCTTGTCTGTGGTAAGAAGTAATTAGTTAATAATTATTTTTAATTAGAATGCTGCAGGTTGTGGGATTTGTAGGTGTAAAGGGTGGCAAGTACATTAATGATAAATAATTAATAAATATTTTTTAAGTAGAATTCATTATTTATTTGAAACTTATGTAGATTGTGTAATTATTTTTTATCTTTTATTTTAGGTGTGTGTTGTGGTATTTGTAGGGGTAGAGGGTGGGAAGTAAATTAGTTATAATTAATTAATTCATTTTAATTAAAAATTAATTGTGTAATTGATAATTATGTAAATTGTCTAATTATTTTAATTGTTCAGATATATTTCAGATGTGGGTTGTTGGGTTTAAAAGGGTGTAGGTTTGGAAGTTAATTAAGAAATACAGTATTTATAATTAATTATTCATTATTTAATGGATAATTATGTAAATTGTGAAATTATTATATCTGTTAAGTTATATTTTAGGTGTGTGCTCATAAGTTCGTAGAGGAATAGGGTGGGAAGTTAATTAACTCAGAATTAATTATTCATTAATTATTATTTTTAATTAAAATATTTAATGTATTTATACTTTTGTAAAAGATTTAATAATTTATTTGTATATAATATATATTATATGGGTTTTGTTGTGTTTGTAAGAGAATAGGGTGGGGAGGTATTTAGGCACTAATAAATTAATAAATATGTAAACATTTATTACAAATTACTTTAATTATTACTTAGTATGATAATTGTGTCATAGTTTTTTTACTTCAATTACATTTTAATTGTTGTTTGTAATGTTTGTAAGAATATAGTGTGTTATTTTAAATAAAATGAATACTATTTGTTTTATTTGATAATAATTATAAAAAATTGCAATAATTATGTATGTTTATAATTTCTTAAGATTTAGACAATTTTTATATTTAGAATTTTATATTTTTGGTTATTTTATACTGTTGATAAAATATGTTATTTGTTTGAGATGTACTACTCTCTCTTTCTGTACTGGAAATAGTATGTTTTACGCCCCCGAGTCCTATGCTTACCTTACTGTTCCACAGACTGGAGTGGGAATATTAACCCCTTAAGTGCTGCTGACGGCCAACGGTCGTCAGCAGCGCTACCTCCCCAGTGCTGCGCACGACCATTGGACGTCCATTCAGCACTGGTTCCAATGGACAGCGCAGCACTGGGGAGGGATGTTTACACGCAGCAGGGCCGGCCCTAGGCATGTGCAAAGTGTGCACCTGCACAGGGCCGCCAAACCCCAAAAGCCGCCACAACGAGGATCGGATCAGGATCACTGGCACTGGCGGCCCCCTGGCACACACATTTCAAGAGACATCGAAAACCGGGAATCTAAAATGGGCAAAATTGAAAATATACCTAGAAGGCCTCTTGATAAGAAAAGCTGTAGCCTGGTTGGTTGCGCTAGCAGTGGCGGTGCGTCCATTGGGGGCGTTGGGGCGTTGCCCCACTAGCCATGGACGACTGCACTGCCAATGAATAATGACTTTTAAAAAATAAATCAGACTTTTTAAAATGAAATTCGAGCTGAGCGCACTGCGCGCTACCTGTTCCGGGAAAAGCCCGGCCGAATCTGGCATCCATAAGGAAGTGGGCCGAGGGGGGCGGGGCTGCAGCAGAGTGACAGGCAGGCAGGTCACACAGACAGGCAGCGAGGTGCTGATTGCGCATGGTAAATCCCGGAGTAGTCAATTTTTTGACTGACCTGCGCAAGCGTACAGTAGACCTTCCCTCCCCTCCCCCTCCCTCCTTAGCACTCAGATACATAGGGGGACCCGGGGCCTCGGTCTCATGTAGGGCAGATAGTGTCCTGCTCGTAATCCAATCCTGGGCAGTGGCGCTGTTTACGTGGTGCCAGGATTGGCTGCTGCAGCAGGATGGGGCAGCGCGTGGGTGTTGGCTGCTCGGAAGAGAGTAAGTGTGAAACTGAAAGTCATATAGCTGAGAGGGTCTGTAGTGGCTTCAACGGACCGGGGGCCTGCTCAGGAGTCGGACCTCAGGTAGGATTGTCTGGCCCAGTAGTAAGCCATGTGGCTATTGTTGTGCAATTGTGATGCTCGTCTTGTCTGTGCGTAGGCGAGACTCGCCGATCTGTGGAATGAACCGTGTCTGAGTCTGGCTACAGTTCTGCTTACTCATATTTCAGTTATTTTTGCAATCAAATACTTATTCACTCGTACCGTACTGTAAATCATCTGACTCGTGCGTTTCTTTACCTATACTCCAGTATACTGATTCCCCCTAGGTCCAAAGTAAGTCTGGCCTGGCTGTTATCCTGAATCCCTGCAAGCATCATGCATTGCTCCGGGACCGCATTCATTGAAATCATGTATGGAGACGAGACAGTTTTGCATAGGGTGCCGGGCGATGCACTATTAATCTTAGAGTCGGAGATCTGAGTTCAGAGAGATGTGAGGAGCAATTACAACGAGTACAGGTGGAAAGGTCAGCGCTGCGGTAATGAGTGGGACTGGGAGTGAATATTAATAATGAACTAGGCTGACATCCTTGACCCTGAGTGATATTCAGGAATTTCTGGTCATCATGTAACTGTCTACAGTCTTCTTGTTATGGCTGTCTTGACAGTGCGGTCGGGTTCAGTCAGAGCTGAAGACTTACGATTCCTAGCAGCCCATCCACATACTGCCAGTTCTTTCGTACACCGGAGCACTAGCGATATGTTCAGGCCGTCATCACAAACACAGCACTGATGGCTTCTCTCAAACTGTGCAGCTTAGCACTGTCATGCCTTGATCATACCTGTTGCTGTCCCCATATCCACCAACATCCGATGAGTGAGAAACTGCTTTTAATAGGCTTCTCCGCTTACATCTACTTCAATTGAAGCACTTTCTGAAAGGTGTTGGTATATTAGAATGTCAACTGATTGTATGGGAGACACTGACACATGTAGCTCCATTTGAAAGTTATCTCGACTCATAGGTCAATATTTTATTGGGCTCGATAATCCTTTTTTAGGCGCCAACAGGTGCTTGCTTTTAAATCGGGATTTACAAGTAAAGTGAAAGTACAACATTTTTTTCTAAAACAGAAATGTATCAAAATAATGCCTGGTGAAAACTGTACAATGAAACGCCACACCAATGCATGAAAACCTCTGTTGAGCTCTATGGGTTGTGATATTGAAGCTATACCTTCAGAGTTGGTGCTCGTTTCTTTAAACTTTGCTGGTAGCATAATAAATGTGTAGTTGTGCAAGAGACCCAATATTTCTGTGTTGCATGTTTTCAGGAAATTAGAAGGAATGAAATGACTTCCCCTCACAAAGGTGTTGTCAGCATTGACTCTGGCACTTAGCACGCGAGCTCTCCATCGCATGGAAACCACGCTAACACCACCACATTGTCTGTAACCAACAGCGCGCCATCGCGCACTATTTGAGGAAGATTCCTTATAGACCAGCAATAAGCTATGTTTTCATCCGCACAGTCTTCCTTTGCAATATTCTATGTGTGCACCCCGAAATTTGAATGCCTGAGGTGTCATGAACAAACATGGTGATGGAATGAGAAAAGAGACTTGACAGGGTATAATTAAATTAGTAATTTGTAAGTTTTGTAGTCTCTTTTGGACGGCTCAGCTTAGTATCTAGATATAAATTGAAATAAAGGCATTCTTGCTGCATGGTAGTTTGGTCTGGGGGCCCATAGTCCGGTGCAGTTTCTATGTCTGGGTCTCTACTCAAAAATGCATTGTATCTCAAAGTCTGTTAAGAAGCTCTGTGGTTATACTGAATACGCAGCTATGTATGTTATGACATCTCTTTATTAATTTAATAACTGCACTTTCACAATTGCTTTCTTTGACCTCCCTGGTTTATCAAATTTGCTTGAAAATGCAACATTTGTCCACTCTTTTGTCAAAAATTTCTTGGGGGGGTTATCCCACCAAAACCCCTTAGGTTGTTCCCGCTCGCTTGCTACGGTGCAGTATGAGAATGATTTTACGCCTCACTGCTTTCAAATGTCACCAGCCGCCACTGGGTGTCGTGTAACATGGGGTATTTCTTATATAGTATGTTTATTATTACTCGGTAAAATGGTGCCTCAAGCAGTTAGAAATCTGAGTGAACCCAACTGCATTCCAGCCAGTGACATGGGGGTAACATTTGCAGTCGGTGCATTAGTTCAGTGAGCACCACTTGTACATTAATACTCGTGTTCCTTACTCACAGGTCAGAGGGTAACTTTTAATAGTAATAAAAATGCAATGTGTTCTCATGGTCGGTGGATCTTATGCATTACACTGTTACACATTACATACCTATAACTGTGCTCTTTGGATACCCGTGAAAGGAAAATAAATGTGCGCCATGTTTGGGGCGAAAGGTTCTCTCGTGTGTGTTTATGGTCGAGCACATTTGACGCACAGGAATGCAAAGGTCACGAGCATTTAAGCACCTGCACTGGCCCATTAGGACGCTGGGAAGGTCACGTGCAGACACCCCGCTGCTTAGCTTTTGACCTCTGGTCGCCATAGACACAGAAAGGTCACTGGGAGCAGGAGCAAGTTATCCCTCCCGCTGTCAACATTCATTTGGTTAGATCAGTGGGTTTTGTGGAGAAAGTGGCGGGGTGCAAACCAAGAGACGAAGTTATAGTTGCATTAGCCTAATATCGTGAAATAAGGGCTTAGGGACCAACGGGGCTGGTGTCAGGCGCTGATTGGATTGGGAAGATTTTAGGAAGTGTCTGCTGAAAGGCCACATGCTTCTTTTAACTCCTTGGAGGCTGATGTGCAGTGGGGTTCAGATGCTGAAGCATCTTTGGTATATTATAATGCCGGCCCCGGAGGAAGTGAGGGTCGCAGACCAGTCTACCCCCGGGGTCCTTCGTGCAATGGCTGGAAGGACAAGGTGAGGAGGGGGTCAGAGGAGTAGTGGAAGGGGCGGGAGTAGGGTGGGGTATAAGGTGTCAGGAGAGGAGGATCTGGCCTCTTCCTGACACCTAGCACCACCAGGAGGGTAGGAAAGAGGTTATTCCACCAACCCACCCTTCAGGTTGTAGGAAACGGGCACAGGTGTAAATGGTTTTAGCGTGGCAGTTTACGACAGGTTGCAGGGCATAGGTGGTACGGTACTTTGGAGGGGTGGTGAGTCACATACAGGCGAATCCACCCCTAGGTGCAAGATAAGGGTACAAAGGTGACTGATGGCGGGGCGCGGGATGCAATGAGCAACAAAAGAAATTCAAGAGAGGATGTTTGGAGGGTAAGTGAAGGTGAGACTGGGGATATGAAGGTGGTCACCGAGTGAAAGGGGAGGAGTGAAACAGGTGAGATGGTGTGGGAATGGCGTAGGGAGAATGAGTCTGTATGGTTCTGATAAAAGTTATATTGGCATTTATGTACTGTTAATAAAGTTTAACTGTTGCAACCTTGTCCTAATAAAATGGCCTTTTACGCTTCAAGTAATAGCGTGGAGTGGAGTTATTGCACGATGTAAATTGCTGTTGTGCTCGGTACTTCTTGCGTTCAGAGGATCACATTCACCAAGAAAGTTTGAAATGTGATTCCTTAAGTTACTTTGAGTTTTCAAGCACATATCTGACTTCCTGAGAATTTCAGGGAACATTACAGATGTTCTTCTGTGTATCCGAGGACCAGCTATTTCGCTCATAAAGAAACATGCATTGCAAACAACCCCACGGGAATAGTTGCAATTAACAATTAGAAAAATGTAATAGCTTTCATGTTTCATCTACGTTTGGTGCTTACCTTGAGTTTCTTTTTTTTTTTCCACCTCTGCCTTTTGAACTTTTCTAAGGCCTGAGGTCTGCTGTCCAGGTCTCAGGCCCAGCATGCCCTGCTGAAGTGGAGGCCCCTTCCCTCTCACTGCGCCCCCTGCTGCTGTGGGGTGCACCTCACATAGGACACATCATAGGGTGACTTTGAGAGGTGCTGAATATTGTTGGGTGTCACCTAAACTAACTGCACCAGCCCGGAGCCATCCCAGACTAGTTAAGATGTGCACATATGTCGGTGTGCAGAGGGGCCCATCTATATATTCCCGCCTCCAGGATTGTCTAGTATCGCCCTGTGCACCAGGATGCAGCTTGGGTACGAAATGTAGCCCATCTTTCATAGAAAAAAATATTATTTAACCCTAAATTATTATCAATAGTCTAGGCCTACCGTTTGATACCAAAATCACAGGGTTATCTAAATTCATGGGATAAAAGATCACATCAGAAAACAAAATCAGATCACCTTTTGGATAAGTTTGTGTCAGATCACCAGGTTGACTTAGAGAGGTTTTGAATAAATATTAATAAATTATTATATGTTAAACATCGGACGTGGGGAGCATCCCAGATACCACTTATGTGTATTTTGCGTTGATATGAATTAAGACTGTTTTCCACCACACACCGTAATGTTTCAGATGTCCTTTTCTGCTATGTTGCAGGCTGGGAACATCTCTCATTTTTAGCATACATTCTTATCTATGTTAAACTGATAGTCATTGCCAAAGTAACTGTTTCAGGTCTAGCCAAACATTTTCAACTTACTAAAAAATATATATATATATTTATAATACACTTACTTATTGAAGCTTTCTGTCAGCTCTCTTCATCCATTGGTCTGTTATTGTGTCATTCAGCTTTTTCTTCCACCTACTAAGACATGCATCATGGGTCAATGAGTCCGCCTACTTCAGATATTGTCTTACTGTGTATTGTGGCATTCTGTCCTTACACAACAAGCACATTCAAACAAAAAGTAGTTCCCTTTAGCACCAGTTAGCGCTATGACGATGTTTGCTTTATGAGGTAAGAAATTAGTATTGCTTTTAGCCACATTTTTGTTTTTTAGATTGACGAGCACCCAGCAGCCTTTCCAACATAATACTCTGACAAAACAAGGTGGAATAAGCATTGACAAAGTCATCAATCTGGCTGGCAGTCAACACTAGACCTATTGGCGTTGCCAATGCTTGTTATAGATGTTGGACTGAAAAGATGAAATGCAAAAATAAAAAATAATTTAGTTCTTCTCTTTATGAGAGATGAGACTGTCGCCTTTTCAGGTTGAGTCAGGTTGAATTTATGTAGCACTCACATGGAGAGATCAAGTGAAGACATTCAACTTGGCAGTGGAGCCTCCCTGCTCATTTACGAGGCATTCCGTCCTATCTAACCTTTAGGAAAATGTTAAAAGCCTTCCTATACTAGGTCCCTTTTTCTCTGTGTTGGTCCTTTTATTGGAGTACTCTGAGTGAAGCGCCGAGATGCCTCCCGGTGAGTCGAGCGCTATATAAGAGTGCCTGACATGACATGACATGGTATCCAGTTGGCAGGTTTCGCACACAATAGCCAGGATATGAGCTTTAGCCTCTTGCCACATAGATTTAACCAAAGGTTATGAGGCTTCTAAGAACTGCTTAAGGATATTTGGATCTTAGACAGCCTGTTCTCTGCAACATTTTACATTTTGCACGAAAATCCCCATGTCTGCAGGGGCAAAGTGATCAGGAGAAACCACGTGCATTGATTGGCCAAGACAGTGCCTTGTCTGTCCGCCACAGCATCCTGTCTCACCTTGTCCCATTTAAGAGCTTTTTCAAATTCACTATAACCTCACACTAATGTTATCCCCCCTTGAGAGGTACTCAGCAGATACAGCCTCAGGATTTGTTCCGCCTCTGTAAAGAGTGTCAGGTCTGAATGTGAAGATTTTGGGTCCAATTCTCTGAGGAAGTCAGAGATCTTTACCCACGCGCACGCAGATTTACCGCTTTCTTAAGATCCCGAAACGTTCCCAAGGTATCCCTGGAAAGCTGCAATGCTTGCGGTTTCCAGACACACTCGAGAAAACCATTGTGAATTCTGCTTTTCGCCAGTTCAGAGACAGTTCCACATGCAAAAGTGTATGTATTGTACAGTTACCTAGGGTGAAATGCCAGCAGCATTGTGCAATTGCACTTTTTACAATTGTCATTTCTTGGTGGAACATAATGTCCCCGTGTAGAAACGCCCGCTGCTGCTCCTCCGCCGATTTCAGGAGCATTCCCCTCTCCTCTCTAAATGGGGAAGGGATGACGCCTGCATTTCCACGGAGGAAGCTCTATAGTTTTGGGGTGTTCCTAACTCTCTCGGGAAACCCCGTGTGTGGATTGCCCTCTCTCCAGCCCCTTAGTGGAATTTACTCATGTGAATAGTTACAATTGTGAGTAATGTTGAGCATAACACAAGGTTATAGAAACGCAAGATAACTAGATGTTTGTCAACACCTTGCACCATTACATGGAGCCATTTGCACGTGTAAGTCAGAATTGTTTGTGTGACCCATTTCCACTGACTGGGCACAGGCCCTACTTGGGTACGAATCGATCAGCAGGATTAGATGTGCGGGTTGGCCTTTCTTGGTGCCTCAACCAGGCTCTGACTGTCTTTCCCCTCACATGCCCAGTTTTAATCAAAGGCTCACGAATCGTGTTTCTGTTCTCCTGTAGCACACTGTGGCATGGTCCTGGTTTTTAGAAGGTAGTCTGATTAGTGTTAAAAATACCCATTACCCACCCAGGCCTTATTCCATCAGTGAGCACGTGGTCAGTCCTATCAGGGACACTTCCTGTCCCAGTATTTTCAAATATTTTTTAGGCAACAACTTATACAAAGTTTTTCAAAGGGAGAGTTTGCCTTTGTGTATGCCTTGTGTGCCCCCTGGTCATATTCCACATGTTTTCTTCTTAAATTATTGCATAGGAGTGTTTCATATGGGACTATCTCTCACATCTTATTTTCCCTGAAGTCTTCCTTGCTGCTGGTGCCAGGCTAGCCACGTTAGTCAAGTTTACCTTTAATAAAACCTGGTAGGAAGGGGAGCAGGACCCTGAGGCAGGTTGTTGCCACAACCAAAAATATCAACAAAGGGAGTGAAGAGGTGGTGCAACAAGGCACCGCGGTGGGCTAATCCTCCTCTTATGAACGTCTAAATAATCAACAAAGACCACCTGAAACAGACATACAATACATATTCCGATGGTGTTGGAATACACTCAGTGTGTTAAAATACCCCTCACACACCAAAAGGGCCCTTGGTGTCATGCTTCATCATCGGGGTCTTCCCGCCCCCGCTGCGGGACGGGGCAGTGCTGCGACAAGCGGCTACGCCGGAGCACCTTTTAATTGTGAGTACTATGTGAGTGATAATGGAGTGAGTGTCAGTGAGGTCAGAAGTGATGAACAGTGAAATTAAAGTTAAAAAATACCTGGCCTGGTGTTTAGAAAAAATTATTTAATAGGCACTGGCTGGTATCGTTAAAAGGGGTGAGGCGGAGTGCAAGATCGGGTTACTAGTCTTGCTCTCCTGTGTGGGTCAACATGTTTCGGGGCGACATGCCCCTTCGTCAGGACCGGGATGTATAGATCCCCCTGTCACTCACTAATGCGCTCCCACAGATAGAGAGTGTTGTGTTTGATCAATGTGTATAAATAATTTAAATACACGTGAAAGAAGCTCGGTCAGTAATACTGATGATGTAAGCTTATTGAATGATGAGACAATGCCCCATGAGCCAAGCTCACCACGGAAGCCACTGACGAAGGAGGAAGCACTGAGGTGTGGGGGTTGATTGGACCCTCTATACCCTTCGCCCAGCTTGGCTCATGGGGCATTGTCTCATCATTCAATAAGCTTACATCATCAGTATTACTGACCGAGCTTCTTTCACGTGTATTTAAATTATTTATACACATTGATCAAACACAACACTCTCTATCTGTGGGAGCGCATTAGTGAGTGACAGGGGGATCTATACATCCCGGTCCTGACGAAGGGGCATGTCGCCCCGAAACATGTTGACCCACACAGGAGAGCAAGACTAGTAACCCGATCTTGCACTCCGCCTCACCCCTTTTAACGATACCAGCCAGTGCCTATTAAATAATTTTTTCTAAACACCAGGCCAGGTATTTTTTAACTTTAATTTCACTGTTCATCACTTCTGACCTCACTGACACTCACTCCATTATCACTCACATAGTACTCACAATTAAAAGGTGCTCCGGCGTAGCCGCTTGTCGCAGCACTGCCCCGTCCCGCAGCGGGGGCGGGAAGACCCCGATGATGAAGCATGACACCAAGGGCCCTTTTGGTGTGTGAGGGGTATTTTAACACACTGAGTGTATTCCAACACCATCGGAATATGTATTGTATGTCTGTTTCAGGTGGTCTTTGTTGATTATGTTGCCACAACCAACCCAGTGGCTGGACTGAAGCAGGGTGGAAGCTATAAACGAAGACCTTTGTCTGAAGAGTCATCATTTGCGTTCAATGCTCACCTGCTCGTGACCTTTAAATGCCGAGCAGCTTCCCAGTGTGTCTGTTTTCACCTGATCAGATAGTCGGCTGGTCCTGGCTCGGGCCTGCCCCGGTTCATGTTATGTTTGTGGAGCCGGTGGGCCTGAGCGGTACAAGCTGCAGTGTCTACAGCCCAGATGTACAAGGGCCAAGGGGAGAGACTGACAATGCTGTCTCTGTGCTTCTGTTCGTCAGATGATAGCCAGGCTCCCTGGGCCTTGGCGTGCACTCAAGGAGAGGGTTGAGATTGTCGGATGGGAGGATAGAGGAGGCCAAGACATGCAGCACCATGGACCACTTGCAGCTGTAGCTTGTGAAGCAAGTCCCAGGATGTAGGGGCATTTGAAAATACAGGGTGCTCTGAAGTTATCAGTCTCTGCCTTCCTAACTCACTGAGCAACTTACTCACCGGCTCCTTGTTGTATCACTGGGAGGTGCTTGTTTGATCCTACCATAACTATGATGAACACAGAGGAATGCTGTTCAAGTCTTGCAGACAGCCAAGTCTGCAAACAATTTGTGAAGGGGATGCTTCAAAACATTACAAACCTATTAAGACAAACCCCCAGATTCATCATGGTCATGTTTTGCGAGTCCTTTCCTTAATAGCGAATTTTAAGGATTCGCTATTAAAGACTCGCAAAACGGGATGCATGTAGAAATCACAATATTTTATGCGATTTCTACTGCTTCCTTATTTGCAATTCGCTAATTGCTATTCGCAAATAAGGAACGACTCCCCATTCATTCCTATGGGCCTAAATAGGAATGAATGGGGAGTCATTCCTTATTTGCGATTAGCAATTAGCGAATCGCAAATAAGGAAGCAATTTCAAGGGTGCCAGGGTGGCCAAAGGACACCCTGTAGCACCCCTGAAATGGTAATGGGCTAGTTGGGCTAGTTGGGCTAGTTGGCCCCTAGGGGACCTCTGGATTGAAGAGGAATTAATTCCCCAACTTAAAACGTGCCACAGGGCATGTTTGTACACGTCACCTCAGGCCCCAACCCCTTCCTTCACTATTGAGCAAAATATTCCTCTAAAACAGAGGTCTTCAAACTTTTTGATGCCGAGACCCCCTTGTAAAACCTTTTTAGGCATAAGGACCCCCTTCCGACAAATGTTTCTAGAAACTGGTACTCCTCATCATCAACTTTTGACAACCATAAATGCGCCTGGTAAACCTCATCACATCCCTCCATCATTCATCCACCCACACTTTCACAGATCCATCCATCCACCCTTTCATCCTTCCATCCATACATCCATCCACCCTTTCATCCTTCCATCCATACATCCATCCTTTACCCATCCAC
This sequence comes from Lissotriton vulgaris, assembly GCF_964263255.1. Lineage (NCBI taxonomy): Eukaryota > Metazoa > Chordata > Amphibia > Caudata > Salamandridae > Lissotriton > Lissotriton vulgaris. Next base: position 66,630,208 of record NC_141687.1, read on the forward strand.
CCTTCCTTCCATCCACCCATCATTCACCCACCCACCTTTTCACACATCCATCCATCATTCATCCATGCAACCTTTTATCCATTCATACATCCACCCACCCTTTCATCTTCGCATCCATACATCCATCCTTCATCCATCCACTCTTTCATCCTCCCATCCATCATCCATCCACCCTTTCATCCATACATCCATCCACCCACCCTTTCATCCATCCATCTACCCATCATTCATCCCCCCCACCGTTTCACACATCCATCCATCCTTCATCCGTCCACCCTTTCATCCTTCCATCCATACGTCTATCCTTCACCAATCTATCCTTCATCCATCCACCCTTTCATCCTTCCATTCATACATCCATCATTCATCCATCCACCCTTTCATCCATCCATTCACCCATCATTCATCCACCCATCTTTTTACACATCCATCCATCCATCATTCATCCATCCACCCTTTCATCCATCCATCCTTCATCCGTCCACCCTTTCATTCTTCCATCCATACATCTATCCTACACCAAACTATCCTTCATCCATCCACCCTTTCATCCTTCCATCCATACATCCATCATTCATCATCCACCCTTTTATTCATCCATCCACTCATCATTCATCCACCCACCTTTTCACACATCCATCCATCCTTCAGCCTTTCATCAATCCATCCTTCAGCCTTCCTTTCATCCATCCATCTTTCAGCCTTACATCCATCCATCCACCCGTCATTCATCCACCCACCTTTTCTGTGCCTCTCTCATGGGGGCGGGGGGGATCAGTATCTCTCTGCGTTGTCGTCCTTCTTTCCCGCTCATGGGAGGGCATCTCTGTGCCTCCCTGCTGGGGGCGGGGGACGTGTCACTGGACCCACAGCTCCAGGTGCACAACATCCATTGAACTCAAAGGGCTAAACTACAGCCACCCCTCCAGCAAGCCCCCCCCCCCCAGCTCCCCCCAGCTCGTGTATGTGAGCCCAGCTGAAACAGCTTCAGGGACACGCATACAGTCACAACTTGACAGGTCTTTAAAAGACCTTTTACTTGTTAATGAGGCGTTGATGTTTTTCACACCTCGGTGTGAATTAGGCCTCCGCCGTGAGCACCCTCAGCCCAATGCCAGGAACTGCACTCTGCAGAATCTGCGACCCCCTTCCCAGGACTCCACGACCCCCCTGGGGGTCGCGCCCCACAGATTGAAGACCGCTGCTCTAAAATCAGTCAAACTACGAATTCCGATTTACTCACCTGTTATCAGGAGAGACCTCAGTGGTGCATCTTTCAGCCCCCTACTGATCCTGAAAAGTAATTCTAACCATACTTACAGTAACTTGAATTTCCTTCCGTAGGCTAACATTGACTGGTTTCACTTGGAAATTCTTCTAAGTGTGGAGTTTTGGAAGTTTAAATTATTCCTCTAAAATCAGCCAAACTACGAATTTCGATTTACTCACCTGTTATCAGGAGAGACCGCAGAGCTTCATCTTTCAGCCCACTACTGATCCTGAAAAGTAATTTTAACCGTACTTACCAGTAACTTGAATTTCCTTCCATTGGATATCATTGCCTGCTATATAAAATATATATAAATAAATAAAAAAAACAAATATTACTAATATTTTTAAAGATATTTTTTTCAATTTTTATTAAAAATATGTAATGTAATTTAAAAAATAAAATATCTAAAAATAAATACTTTAAAACAATGTAGTAAATTAGTATAAAAAAATAACAATTAATACATTTAAAAATTATCATTTACAAAACACCCATTATTCCGCAACTTTCTTTCCGCATACCATCACTCCGCATACTTTCATTACGAAAGTACCATGACTCCGCAATGCCATTATAACGCATGGCATTACATTTTATATGCTTTTACCACACATACATTTACAACGAAATTCGTTGTAAATGCATGAATGGTAAAAGCATGTTTTTTTTAAATGTTTGGATAAGGTAAGTATGGGTATGGGGCATATGTTTTGGGGTACTGAGGTATATGTTTTGGGATGTTTGGGCATTTTAAGGGTTCAGATATAGTTTTGGGTTATGGGGTACAGGGGTAGTTTTAGGGTTTAGGGATAGGTATGGGTTTTGGGTTACAGGGATATTTTTAGGGTTCAGGGCTAGGTTTGGGTTTTGGGGTATAGGGGTATTTTTAGGGTATTTTTAGGATTTAAGGGTATGTTTGGGTTTTGGGGTACAGGGGTATTTTAAGGGTTCAGGGCTGGGTTTGGGTTTGGGGTACATGGGTATTTTTAGGGTTCAGGGCTAGGTTTAGGTTTTGGGGGACAGGGGTATTTTAGGGTTCAGGGGTAGGTTTGGGTTTTGGGGTACAGGGTTATTTTTAGGGTTCAGGGTTATGTTTGGGTTTTAGGGTACAAGGGTATTTTTAGGGTTCAGGGGTAGGTTTGGGTTTTGGGGTACAGGGGTATTTTAAGGGTTCAGGGCTAGGTTTGAGTTTTGGGGTACAGGGGTATTTTAGGGTTCAGGGGTAGGTTTGGGGTTTGGGGTACAGTGGTATTTTTAGGGTTCAGGGCTAGGTCTGGGTTTTGGGGTACAGGGGTATTTTTAGGGTTCAGGGGTAGGTTTGGGTTTTGAGATACAGGGGTATTTATAGGGTTCAGGGCTAGGTTTGGGTTTTGGGGTACAGGGTTATTTTTAGGGTTCAGGGTGAGGTTTGGGTTTTAGGGTACAGGGGTATTTTTAGGGTTCAGGGGTAGGTGTGGGTTTGGGGATACAGGGGTATTTTAAGGGTTCATGGCTAGGTTTGGTTTTGGGGTACAGGGGTATTTTAGGGTTCAGGGGTAGGTTTGGGTTTTGGGGTACAGTGGTATTTTTAGGGTTCAGGGGTAGGTTTGGGTTTTGGGGTACAGTGGTATTTTTAGGGTTCAGGGCTAGGTTTGGGTTTTGGGGTACAGGGGTATTTTTAGGGTGCAGGGGTAGGTTTGGGTTTTGAGGTACATGGGTATTTATAGGGTTCAGGGCTAGGTTTGGGCTTTGGGGTACAGTGGTATTTTTTGGGTTTAGGGACAGGTTTGGGTTTTGGGGTACAGGGTATATTTATAGGGTTAATATGGGTTAGTGTTTAAGGGTGTTGGGGTATTTAAAGGGAGCAGGGTGTGATTAGCACACGATATGAGACATGGCATGAAGGGCGGAAGGTACCACACGCCCCCAGCGTTTGTCACGCCCCAGCACAACGCCCACAGCACAACGCAGAAACGCCCACAAGGGACTACTTTGCTGGCACGTTTTTTTTACATTTTAAATGTATATGGTGGGCGTCTGCATAGCCTATGTCCTTCTGCTGCAACTGCACTTTCCAACGCTGTATTGGGTGTTGTGATTGGTGTTGTGGTTCCTGAGATTACCCGCCTCAAAGGTTTGGGCTCTCTCTTTATTATATTAGTATATATATATATATATATATATATATATATATATATATATATCCAAACAAACTCCACACAGAATTTCTCCTAAGTTGCCACAGGAAAATGCGGAAAGCACGGACTCAAAAATTGCATCAATTCTTTTATTCTTTCAAAGTTAGTTTCATCGGCAGCAAACAGCCACTCGACGCGTTTCGGGAGGATTCCCTTTATCACGAGTCTAAGGTTGTGTGCATACATTGGATATTTAAATAAACATGTGACTCTTGGGTGATAGACATAAAGAAAACACATACATTCAAGTTTGAAATGTAAACATGCAGGGTTGTTCAAGCGCTCATTCACGCATATTCTAAATCACTTGTGGTTTTGCTAATAATTTTGGCAAGTGCACAACATAAATTAAAGAAATGATTCTGGACGATGGATATAATTAACACTTGCAGTTGGTCTGATTATCTTCCGGAAGGTCTGAATTCACCTTACTACGCATAACCTCAACAAGGTCATTTAAATAATATCGGCTTAGCACATCTCTGTGACAGAGCGGATATACACTCAAATAAGGTCACATCTGGCATATCCAACTACCAGTGTGCAATAACACATGGCCATCACATATGATCTTCAAAGACTACAACAAAGTTACATGTTGCCCAAGTGGGCTTCCAAAACCAGTCGTCCAGATTGGAACATGAAGCCCAAGTGGGCCAAAAGTTCCGGGGCAAAATCCCATGCCCATCTAAATCGTAAATCCACTTTTTCTGCAGAACCAACCTGCAAGAAAAGAAATTATATGCTATCACTGTCAGGTCAATAGAATTATTAAAACCATCACATCACAAAGTAAAAGACATGAAGGATAAAATTAAATTCAACGGGCAAGATTATACATGTACCAAATCAGACTCTTGGGGATCAGCTGTGGTAGCACTAAAGATCTAGGACACATATAATAAATATCACAGGGTAAATCTTATATTAGCCAAGGTGCACTTCCATTTCTTCATCACAATTATGGCCCAGCGGGGTCATTGTCTTATATTCAATGATCATTTTGGATTCTAATCGGCGTAGAAGTTGTAACCGATTGCCACCTCTATCATCATGCTTGATGGTGGTCAGTACACAAAAACCCAACAGATTGGAATTCTGGTTGTGGTGAGTCCGGAAATGACGAGCTATTGGATAGGTTTTATCTGAATTATTTATAGCTCGTAGGTGTTCCAATACTCTCAATTTTGCCTGCTTAATTTTGCTTCCTATATAGGCTTTCTTGCACGGGCAAAATAAAGCATAGACGGCATAATCACTATTACAGGACGTGTGTTCCCGTATAGTGAAAAGCTGTGATTCAGATGACAATTGCACCACCTTTGTGTTTCGGCTATTTTTGCAGGCTTTACAATTCCTGCATGGATAAAACCCTTGTACATCAGATATTTTAGTTGGTTTCGGAGTTACTGTTCTGCATAAATGATCTTTCAATGATTTTGCTTTTCTGAAGGAGATTTTGGGTGACTCATCTACACATTTCGAAATATCACAATCTGTGTGGAGAATAGGCCAGAATTTGTTTAGGCTTCTTCTTACCATAAAGGCCCTGCTGCTGTACGTTGTAATAAATCGTGTGGTATTCTCACCATTTGCATCAGTAATGGGGCTTGCAGGTTTTTCTAAGAGGGAATCTCTAGTTCTTTCAACTACAGCCTTCCTGGCCTTTGCGATAACTTTATCTGAATAGCCTCTTTTCTTAAATCTCAGGGTCATGTTCTCTTCCTCAATCCTGAATGCTTCTAATGTACTGCAGTTGCGCCTAGCCCTTAAAAACTCCCCAACCGGAATACTTTCAATGAGGGAGTTGGGATGACAGCTGCGCGCATGCAGGATGCTATTCCCTGCCGTGATCTTCCTATGCAGAGAAGTTTCTAACTTGTTGTTTACTATCCTTAATCTCAAATCGAGGAATTCTAGATGTTCTTGTGACCAGTCGCTTGTGAATTTCAAGTTAAATGTGTTGGTATTTAATTCAAGTACAAATTCATTTGCTTGTTCTTTTGTCCCCCTCCATACCACCAGGATATCGTCTATGTAGCGCATCCATTTTACTGCATGCGCTCTGTACATGGACAATTTGTATGTTACAGTCTCCTCCCAGTACCCCATGAAGAGTCCCGCGAAGCAAGGGGCAAAGCAGGTCCCCATGGACGTACCGAGAGTCTGTTTGAAAATCTTATTATCAAACAGAAAGTAATTCTGTGTCAGGCATGTCTCCATCATTTTGACGAGCATCTGTGTGTGGTGTAAATAGTGGCACTGATCTTTTTGATAAAAAGTGCATGCAAGCATCTAAACCTTGCTGGTGTATATATATATATATATATATATATATATATATATATTTTTTTTTTTACATGCATTCCGATATTAAAAAAGAATCCACATTTTGACATAGCTCATCGTACTCAATATCGATTCAACAATTCATACTACTGAAAAGAGTTGCAATAGTTTGTAACATTGTCTTTGTCTCAGACGGGAAATATTGTCATGTTGATAATGCACCGGCATATGTAGACAGATGAGGACTTGTGTGTAAGTGAGCTTGGCAGACTTCACCTGCGTATACAGTACAGGGTACTCAGGCCAAGTGGGCTTGGACATAGAGATAGAGGCATGGACCCCAGGTGGGCATATCCCTATGATTACTCACATGATGCTCAACTGTCTGAAAACACACCTTGAAAATGTTTGCTACTCAACTCTATTGAACCTATGTATGATTAGACTAGGGGAACGTGCTTGTATAAGTTGGATCCTTTTCCTAATTATAGAGAAGCATCCCCTGATTTATACAGTACAAGTAATTTTATGTATATGAGCTGCTCCCCACCTAAACTGAGGAACTACTCTGAGTTCTCTGCTATTATCGGTCTTAAGGATATGCCAATTCCTTTTTAATATAATTTTGAGATCATTTGCGTTATCTGAGAAGGTGGTTATCATCCTGAACTGCGTTACGTCTCTTTCTCTATTTCCTTTATCCTTTTCCTTTAATAGATTCTCTCTTGGAATACTTTCAACCCGTTTCAAGGTGATATTCAACAGGTTCTCGTACCCTATCATTTTGAATCTATCCTGACTGGCTTGCACTGCAATTTTAAAATCCCTGTCCTCAGTACTTAAGGAATTGGCAAAACCTTAAGACGGATAATGTCATAGGCTCAGATATACCTGTAACACCTCAGATAACCTTAAAAAGACAAGATATTTAAGAGACTGCCTAGTACACAGCCACTTGGGGCAACATCGCATGTACCCTAAGGGAAATCAAGGGGTTCTATCCCTGTGAAAAATCTAAAGCATGTTGTGGCAGCAAAAGAACACTCACTTACGACGTACCCGGTCTAGAAAAACATAGGACTATAAACATGTTTTTAACGTGTAACACTGCTTATACAGTGTATTGTTTAGTGTGCCCATGTGGACTGAGGTACATTGGAAGAACTATCCACCCAGTGAAAATACGCATTTCAGAGCATTTGTGGGTGATAGCCAAAAAAGGATGCCACGTACCCCGTGGCCAGGCATTTTGCAGAAAAGCATCATAGCGATAGGGATCCATTGCGCTACTTTGGTATTGATCAAGTGCCACATAATGCTAGAGGGGATGAGAGAGTGATGAGATTACGAAGGCTAGAATCAAGGTACATAATTGATTTACAGACCAAAACACCAAAAGGGTTGAACAGTGGGGAAGAGCTGGCAATGCATTTGGGAGATCAAAGATGATAGTCTTAAGAGATTTAAGATTATGCAATTGTCTGTGATTAAGAATTGAACATGAAATGTATACTTTATTATTCTTTCAAATTGAAATGTGTTCCATTACAGAGAGGTTTTTTTTTATCAAAGTTTTCATGTAGCATATGTGTATTATTTTTAATGGTGACCAAATGCTAATGTATGGTATAATAAGTATGCACAGCAGAGGTTTTGCTAGTTGCAATCAAAATATTGGCATCAAATATATGTCTATTATTTTCAATGGTGACCAAAGGCTGATACACAGCATGATGAATATGCACAGCTGAATATGCACAGCAGAGATTTTGCTAGTTACAATCATAATAAGAACTCAGGACAATACATGGCGTGATAATGAGAACATGATTGTGCGCCGAAAATAATGCAAATGCTGTAATCTTGGTATGAAAAAGCTCTGGTGTTGTGGATTTTGTATATTTATGATGCAATCGACATGCTGATTCGGCGCTAAAGTACAACAAAATTTGGGTCAAGTAACGTAATCCAGTATAAAGGCTGGATATATGTCAAAGGTTATGTACAAATATGGCGCTTACTTTCGTAAGGCAATCTGTTGTCTCCGTCTGTCCGTTGTTACTGTTCATGTCGTGATACATCATGTGACACATTGATTTTATAAAAAATACACCGTCCTTTTGGTGCGCTATTCAAATATTAGAATAAGGGGGATGCTGAAACGCGTCATGTTTGCTCACAAACAAAATGGATGGAGAAATAATCCCTGTGAGTGCTTCTTTCTTGGATACAGAAAATCAAGGGAACTGAGTGCCGATATATATCTCATCTAAATCCACCATGTTGTATAGTGCACATACATTTGCATGAGTAAAATCTGCTCTTAAGTAAAATATTTATAAATGTAGTAAAAAATGCATACTTTGTGCTTCAAAGTGTGCCAAACTACTCTAGCATGGGACCATCTTGACATTTCTAGAATGTAAACCAGTGTGCTTTGATGACAGGTGTCAGTGGATATCCTATGTGAGCAGAGCCTCTCTCTGGGCTCCATTCCCTTCTCTTCTTGCCCTTTAAAGGCCATGCTGCTTCACACTGTCTCATGTTTGGGTCTTTGTTGTTCTCCATCAGATAGCTGGCTGGTCCTGGATCAGGCTGTCCTGGCTGGTATTATGTTATTATACACAGGGCTCCTCTGTGCTGAAGGGAGCTGTGTCTGCTCCTGCAGGCCAGATGTTAGCAAGGTCCAAGTGTAGATGTGACAATGCTGTCTCTGTTCAGCAGAGGTTACCCCTACTGCCCCGGGTCCTGGTATGGAGTTAGGAAGCAGTTGGAAGCCTGTTGGTTGTTGCGGCTGCAGAAAATGATTAAATCCATGACCTATCCTGGACACTGCCAGTGAAAGATAAGCTGAGAGGCACAGAATACTGCCTGGCAGCCTTCAGCACACATGTTGGGTTACAAGATGGCCATCGTATGTGTACATGTGCTGCATGATGAAGAGCATGTATGTATCTTGATGCACATATGTGTGCATGTCCAGGGAAGCAATGACAACTCTCAAACAAACGAACGTTTAAAAAAGTAAACTGCTCTTTGTTAAACACAATTTAGACAAAAAAAACAGTGGTTCCTGTGGGCACTTTTGTTTAAATATTTTTATTTTTCCCCTTTTTCTTGTTAACTTGCACATTAGATTACAAAACAAAACAAAACTGAACATTTTTACATTTTACAGAGTATCACTGGTTTGACGCTTTTCAAATCAAAAACCAAAAATACATTTATAACACCAAATCATGTAGCAGAAGAACCTAACCTTAAATCTCCAACACTTACTATGCCATCCTCCCTTTCCATATGTTTATTGGTTCCCAAATTTTCAACCCCAATCTCCTTCCCCTCTTCCCCTTCCGAGCATATATAGCTCTCTCAAGATTATAGCTAGCTAGCAGATTTGATAGCCATACCTGTAAATCAGGGGGTACCTTATCCAACCATACTCTTGCAATTATTAATCTCAGTACTGCCATTGCCACAAACATGAATTCCTTATGAACCAATCCAGCTTGATTATCTACTCCAAACAGAATCATCCTAGGCGTTAGTTTAATTCTTATATCAAGAGTGTTATTAATAAAATCTTCTATACTTTGGATCAAGGTATATAACTGAGGGCAAGTAGCAAACATATGGATAATGTCGGCAGCTGCTGCATTACACCGTGGACAAGTAACTCCAGTGGACCCTCCCCACTTAGCTAGCCTCGCTGGGGTGTAATACAGCGAGTATAGCGTCTTATAATGTTGCGATTGCAAGGGTCCAGAGCGCAGGATGGTACATCCCAGGTTTAAAGAATCTTGAAAGCTTCCTGCATCCTCTCCCAACTTTCCGACCCACTTAGTGCTAACTTTCTCCAGATCATCCAACTTCCCTTTGGTTAGTATTGCATAGAAAGATCTAATTGTGCAATCCCCTCCTGCTTTTATCTTTTCCAAGAGTTCATTTTTATTAAACCCCTCCCTGCCGCCTTGCTTGTGCAATAAAAAACTCCGTACCTGCAGGTATTTGAAGAAGTCCTTTCTCTCAATCCCATATTTAGCACAAAGATCTATGAACTGGATTACCCCATCCCCATCTATTATATCCCCAATCTGTTCTATCCCTTTCTGCATCCATCCCAACATTGTTGAGTCACCAAAAATTTCCATCGGAAAGGAACAGTTTTTGTAAAGCCTTACATACCTATTATATCTGCCCATTCCGATTCTCTTAAGAAATGTATTCCATATTCTAGTTGCTGCCATCATGGTCTTAAACCTTGTTCTTTTATAATATCCAAATTCTACTCTATTTAACAAATTATTTTCTGCCTCCGCCCCCAATATAATGGCATACACTTCCGTAGACAATGTCCCAACCCTTGCACCACTTCCTCCACCCCCAATTATTCCCTGCATGTATTGTAATGCAGCAGCCATCTGATACATCCGAAAGTCAGGGGCTCCCCATCCCCCTCTCTCTCTGGGTAGAGTCATGTACCTATACGCTCTACGGGTCTTTCCATGTGCCCAGATAAATCTGTTCAGAGTCCTTTCTATTAAATTAAACCATCTGGCTTCGAAAATTAAAGGAATAGTGCGGAAAAAATATAAAAATTTTGGTAAAATTAACATTTTGACAACATTTGTGCATCCCATAAGGGAAAGGTGCAGGTTATTCATTCTTTCAAGGTCTTTCTTAACTTTGCCTATTAGGGGATCCAAATTTAACTCTACAATTCTTTCCAGATTTGCGGTTAGTGCTACTCCTAAATATACTGCTGAATCAACCACCCTAGTATCCACACACGGTGTATGTCTATTTTTAATAATCTGGGTCTTAGTTCTATTTAAGCTGTACCCTGATAGTTTCCCAAATTTCTGAGCCTCTAACTCTATCTCCTTTATAGCTAGAGTAGGGTTCGGAGTTAAAATTGCCACGTCATCTGCGTAGGCTAAGGACTTCACCACATTTTCATTTCTTTTCATTGGAGGTATCCTTGCATTCTCCTCCAACCTACGTAGCAGGGGTTCCAGATATAGTGCGAACAATAGGGGAGAGGAAGGGCATCCCTGTCTGGTCCCCCTGGCTATTTTTACTACATCTGAAAGCCCCCCATTCACCCTTATCCTCGCTGCCGGATTCTTATACAGTACCTGGATCGCTTTTATAAAGGATTCACCCAACCCACACCATCTCATTACACACCAAAGGTATTTCCAGTCCACCCTATCGAATGCCTTCTCGGCATCGAGAAAAAGTGCTGCTACAGGATCTCCTAGTATTTCTGCGTGGTCGAATACTGTAATTACAGTTCTTACATGTTGCGTAGTCCCTTTCCCAGGTATGAAGCCATGCTGGATAGGGGTCACTAACTGCTCAATCACTCCTGCAAGTCTCTTCGCTAGAATCTTAGAATATATCTTAATATCCGAATTCATTAATGTTATTGGCCTGTATGATCCTGGCGTTTCTGGTGGCTTTCCTTTTTTTAAAAATTACTATTATATTAGCCCCCCCCATGACTCTGGGCTAGTGTCTCCTACCTGCGCTTGTTGCATAATTATACACATGTCTGCTAATAGTTCATTTTTGAAAGTCTGATAAAATTCTAACGGAATTTGGTCTGGCCCTGTTGCTTTACCTTTCGGCAGGCTGTCCAGAGCTTCCTCCACCTCTCCTAACAATATTGGACTGTCCAATATTTCTTTATCCTCTTCTGAGATCGCCGAAGGGGATATGTTATCTAAATACTCCTCAATCTCCTCCAAGCTTGGTACCTCTTCTGGAGTATATAAATCTGCATAGAACTTCCTAAATACCTCTCTTACTGCATCTGTCTCCATAACCAAATTTCCCTGTATATCCCGTATTTCCTTTACTCCTGCTTCGGCTGCTCTCTGCCTAGTTCTAACTGCCAGCACCCGCCCTACCTTTTCACTAAGCTCATATGTCTTTTCTTTGTTGGACAGAAACTTATCTACCGCCTGCCTAGCCAGACCTTCCACTGCCTCTGCCTTTAATGCTATTATTTTAAACAGACAATCCTCCAAAGGACTATTATTCCTTATTAACCTACTTAGATTCTCCTCCTCCCTTAATAATTTGTGCTCTACCAGCTCTCTCCTTACCCTTTCTCTTTTTTGTCTACCCAACACAAAGCTCAATGTTTCACCCCTTATTCCTGCTTTAAATGTATCCCAGACTACTCCTACACCTGCCGTCCCCCTATTAATATCCCAAAACCCTTTAATCCATTTTGACATGTGCTCCTTATATGTAAGATCCCTTAAAAGTCCCCTCTCAAACGTCCATTGTGCAGTCGATCTTTGTAAGCAATTATTTTCAATGGTAAGTATTACTGGGCTGTGATCTGAAACCACCCTTGGGAGTTTCTCAATCTGTGCCCCCGATAACAAGCTACTAGTTATAAGAAAATAATCCAGCCTAACCAATATTTTATGAGGGGCCGAGAAAAAGGTACTTCCATCAAGATGTGGATGTAATTTTATCCAAGGATCAATCAAAGAATTATTCCTAACCATGTCCGCCAGTGCCCTGAACACCTTCCTTTTCCTCCCTCTATAAATTGCATCTATCTGTGTAAATGAGCTCTCTAGATCATGTAAATTAAGATCACCACAACAGATTATGGGTTCAGGCCACTGCGCCAGCTCTGCATCAAGAAACTGAAATACCTCAGGATCATCTCCAGTGGATCCGTAGATGGTGGCTAATGATATTTTCTGTCCCCGAAAGGAAATTTCCGCTATAGCCCACCTTCCCCATTTATCCTCCTTCTTTTTCCCCACTACCATATCCCTGTGTTTGCCCAAAATTGCCACTCCTCTAGTCCTAGTTTCTTGTTTAGAACTGGCCAATACCCTGAACCCAAGTTGTTCCATTAGATACATCTTACTCGCCTCAATATGGGTTTCCTGCAGACATATCAAGTCCAACCGCAAGGTTTTTAAATATGCAGCTACCTTCATTCTCTTATTCAAATCATTTAGACCGCACACATTAATTGATGCTATCCTACATATCATTGCATTAACAAGTGTATATACCAACTAAAACAGTCAATCTTTATCAGCCTCAGACCAATCTGTATATCTCCTCTATCTCCCACCAACATACCAATGTGCAAAATCATAAGTAACCAACTGTTATTCTTCCCCCCCACAACCCCCTCCCCTGCCGCCCCTGCTCTACTCACCCCTCCCCATCCCCCCCCCTTCACAGGCAAATAGGTCAGCCGACCTATGTGTGCCCGCCTTGTGTTGCGCAAATCGCTTCCCTCTCTCATCCAACTATTTGCTTTTTCATGTCACCCACTGATCCCTTTATATCCTATACTCCCCCGGGCACTTATGCTCCTTTTTGTTTCTTCATTTCCTCTAGAAAGATTCCTGCTTTGATTTCTGAGTTAAACATCCAGGTTTTCCCTCTGACAATTACCTTTAATCTAGCAGGGTAGAGTAAATACGCCTCAGAACCAAGAGCCTGAAATGGTGCAATCAACTGCCTCATCTTCCACCTCCTCTCTACAGTAAAATGACAGAAGTCAGGCCTGGCGAAAAAGGTACTATTCTCAAAAGTTCTCCTACTCTCTGGCCTTGCTTTGGCTAGGATCTCTTCCCTAAGCAGAAAATTCCCAACATAGACTAGTATAGCCCTTGGCTGATTTTTTTGCCCACCTCTTCCTGCTCCCCCTACTTCTCCCCCCCTCTTTAATACAAAGGGGAACCTGTGTGCTCTTTGTATTTCTATTTCCCACTGCCACTGAGACTCTGGGAATGCGCCCCTCAAAAGATTTATCACAAACTGCCTAACGTCCTGCCCCTCAACCCCTTCCTCCACACCCAAAAGGCGGACATTGTTCCTTCTCTGCCGATTCTCAAAATCCTCCATCTTCCAGCGCATATCCTCCGCCATTTTCTCATGCTCAGTCTTAAACGTTTGCCAACTCCCCACGTCGTCCTCAAGCTTCCCTGTCCGCTCCTCCACCTCTGTGACTCTGTCGACCAACTCATCATACAGTTTATTAACCTTCCTTAGGCTATTCTGTATTTTCTTTGATGCCTGCCTTGCTCTGCGGCTTTCTGTTCTTGCTTCGTGTTGCATCTGCCTTAGCGTTGAGAATAAAGTCTGGAAAGGGTCTTGTGGGGGAGGTATATTGCCGCTTGTGGTTCTCTCAGCCTTATTAGCATGCATATCTTCCTCCTGGTACACTTGAGAGGTTGCTGAATAATCCCATAGGAGACGTTTCTCTACTTTAGTGTGTTTCCTCTTTTTCATAGTAGACTCTTTACCAGAGGTGCTTATGCCTGCCTCTGTGCCTTCATCTTCCTCTGTACTTGATTCTGCCGATGACAGTGACTCAGAGTCTTCGTTTACAGAAAAGAACTCTCCCTCTCCTTCTAGGGATGTACATTCTCCCCCATGGGGCTGTTTAGTTACATTAGTCCCCTCCTCAAGGCTTGTTTTTGTGGAGCTTGCTATGCTTTCTCTGCTCCCCCAGGAACCAGTCACTTTACGAGACTCATTAATTTCTTTCTCTACCTGCATTAGTGCGCCAAGCATATCTGCTGTAGTGTCTCCCCTGGCGTTTGTGTTCTCTTTTCCAGCTTTCCCAGCTTTGCCACTGACATTCGCCCCTTTACCTCTGTCTTCCGCTGGCATTTCATCCTCAGCGTGAGCTCCTGCATGTTCACCGTCCGTCTGCGGTGTTACAGCCTTCTGTGCCTCTCTCCGCGCTGCCTCGGCCCGTTGCCTAGCAACCACCTTCGCGTCTTCCGTGTTCGAGTCAGTTGCGTCCTCGAGGACGTTTCCAGCAGCAGCAGCAGCATCGGGAGTATCGGCGTCCTGATTTTGGGAGATACTCGGGTTTCCTGCGTCTACAGACTCTGTTGCTGGCTCCAAGGATTTACCCGCTAACATCTCTGCCACGGTGGGTTGACGCATAACGATGTCCCGAGCCTTTTGCTCGTCTCCCTTCGCCGGCTGTGAGATGCTTTTACCCGCCATGCTAGTTACTTTTCCGATCGCATTCGGTTTCCGCATGTCACTCTTCTTACTTTTTTCCGCTGGTGGAGGAATTAATTTTCTGATCGCTCCTGTACTCCTTGCTGGCAGGGGATCCCCTTTCCCACTACCAGCTCCCCCTGTCTTCATTGCACCCGGAGTATCGGGGGGTTTCCTTGTTCTGTCATTTACTTTTTCTTTTTCTGTATTGGCCATACGTGTAGGTGGTTTAGGAGCCATATGCCAGTGCGTTTTACCAAAGTGCAACAGTCCTTCCTTCAGCAATCTCCAAACCTGCCCAATCCGTAGCAGTTCCTTCTTGAGTAATAACCTTTCAAACCAGCAACGCCCGGTCTCCATTAGATCCTTTCTTCATGGGTGGCATAGAATTATCTTCATTCCATTCTTGAGAGAAGGAGAGTGCGACCTCTCAGCACAACAGCCCGGCGGCCATCTTGCCTCCTTGCCCCCGGTTCCTGTGGGCACTTAATGGTTAATATTACAATACCAGAAACAGAACAATTGAAACACTGCATCTTGGTAGCTGTAGTTTCCATTGCTCAACTACAGCTGCGGTGAATTTTGAATGAGTCAGCTGACTCCCCACTCAGGGGAGGACCGGAACAATTTAAGGGAGGCGTGGTGTATTCCAGATTTTGTTAAGGGCGTCTGACGAAGGCACACTTACGCCGAAAAGCATTATGCCCAGCGAATCTGTATTAAAGATTCTTCCGAAGCCCCATGGTGTCCTCTGACCTCTTTTATCTTGGAGGGGTCGCGCTTGTTTACATATCTCTGCGGCAGCTGGCAAGCCGCGTTCAGAGGACCCGCTCTACAAGAGGACTGTGTACTTGCCGGATCCAGTGGCAACACTGTGCATTCTTTCTCCGAGGTATCGGATGTCGCAGTCCCGCCTCATCAACTAGGGCAAGCACACGGCCACCGCCAGAAGCGGCTTGTGACTTCACTCGGCAGCAAAATCACTGTATTTGCGCTGCATGGTCCGCTTTCATCCTGCTACATGAGGGAGAACGTGTGGGGACCCCAGGAAGACTCTCAGCTATATTTCCAGGTTTCATCAAGGATCCCTACGTTTGGTATTACAGCGCTCATCAAATGACTAAAGGTACTTACCGAACACTGCATCTTGGTAGCTGTAGTTTCCATTGCTCAACTACAGCTGCGGTGAATTTTGAATGAGTCAGCTGACTCCCCACCCAGGGGAGGACCGGAACAATTTAAGGGAGGCGTGGTGCATTCCTGATTTTGTGAAGGGCATCTGACGAAGGCACACTCACGCCGAAATGCATTATGCCCAGCAAATCTGTATTAAAGATTCTTCCGAAGCACCATGGTGTCCTCTGACCTCTTTTATCTTGGAGGGGTCGCGCTTGTTTATATATATATATATATCCCACAGCTTCTCATGCATTTCAGCCGGTAGCGCTTCAAAGACGGGAAACGGACACCAGAATTGTGTGGTGAAGCAGGGCTTTTATTGTTTGATTACAGCTTCAGGTCAGATGCGTTTCGAATAACGATGTATTCTTGTTATATATATATAACACATAAATCAAGCTGCTGCTCGTGTGCTACTCAAAGGTGGACAACCTTGGAGCGATCATATATATACATATATATATATATATATATATATATATATATATATATATATATATATATACACAATTGCAGTTAGATGGGGGTATAGAAATGTCAGAGAAAGAAGGACATGTAACACAAAGTGTTTTGAGAAACAAGCTGTTTTATATATGAACATTCACATTTGATATACATTTTCAGTGCTGAGTGTCCCAGATGAAAAAAGGTGAAACCTATGAGTATCGTTTGTGACTTTTGTGATATGAAAACAAGGTTTCAATGTTGTCACAGATACGACCATTCAATGGATACACAATAAATGTTAGTAGCCTCCTTGTATAATAGTAGGGACTAGGAATTGGTTTGCTTCAAGTTGTCGACGACGTTTCAACCCAGCTAACAATGTGGGGGTCTCATCATAACCTATCAATGTAGGGACACCCGAAAGATGATAATTAATGTATCCATGAAAAGCAAGTAAGGGAGGACATTTTCTACCTGATTTTCTGAACTCAACCAGTGTCATACCTGTGGATGACTGACAGTGTGGTGAACACCTGTGAGATTAATTCCTTCATTTTTATTTTCCCACACAGTGCCCAGCCGGGCCCTATGTGAGTATCCTTGACTACGCCACACTCCCACAGGTGTTCACCACACAGTAGAGTGGTGTGGCTCACTGGTTAGAGGCGGCAGACCCGGAAGCAGAGGACGGCCCGGGACCAGGGTTCAATTCCCGATGCGGCAGGGTGGTGGACCAGGGTCAGCAGACTCGATAATTCTCACCTCGGTGCCTACTCTAACCAGGGATCACACTCGGCAACTCTGGGCATTAGCTTGCCTCATCTCCACAACGGCCCACCACATATTTATTTATTTATTTCCTTATATAGCGCCTGATTCAATTCCCGAAGGGATATCTCTGCGCTTATGCTTCTACTGGTTAGACTCAATCAGAGCTATATGCTGTTTAACAGAAAGGTTTTACCTAAGACAGGGTAAAAAGATATGATTTTAGGTTTTTCCTGAAGGATTCAAGACTGGTAGTTTGTTTCAGCATAGGGGGAAGGGAGTTCCAAAGGACAGGGCCTTTATAAGAAAGAGCCCGACCTCCCTGTCTAGCTCTTCTAAACCTTGGAACCTGAAGCAATTGGTGGCTACTGGAGCGTAAAGTACGTCCAGGGGTGTATGGAACTAATTTTTCCTTTAATTATTTGGGTCCAGTACCAAACAGGCATTTGTGGATAGTACAACATATCTTGAATTTAACACGCTGCTTTACCGGTAACCA
Organism: Lissotriton vulgaris; assembly: GCF_964263255.1. Taxonomy (NCBI): domain Eukaryota; kingdom Metazoa; phylum Chordata; class Amphibia; order Caudata; family Salamandridae; genus Lissotriton; species Lissotriton vulgaris. The sequence continues at coordinate 66,647,849 of NC_141687.1, forward strand.
ATGGAGTTGGTGCAGAAGGGGACGAGAGGGAGTTCTGGGAGGGGCATTAAGAACTAGCCTCGCTGCAGTGTTTTGGACCACTTGTAGTTTTTTCAGTTGTTCCTCATTGGCCGAGATGTACAGGCCATTACAGTAGTCCATCCTACTTATTATTAAAGTCTAGACAAGCGTTTTCCTGTGGTTGTCGGGCATAAATGGAAAAACGCGCCGAAGCAGCCCAACAACACGGAAGCATGCACCTGTGACTTGGGTACTATGTTCCTTGAGTAGGAGTGCTTGATCCATCCGTATACCAAGATTTTTGACTGTTTGTTTCGGACTTGGGACAGGTCCTAACTCTAAGGGCCACCAGTCTTGGGACCACAGGAGAGTTGCCCCCCCAAACAGCATGACCTCAGTTTTGGTCACATTGCATTGGAGGCAGTTCTGTGCCAATGCAGCGTGCCACTGCTCTCATTCTGTCCGCAAATGATTTTTGGATTGCGGGTGTGAGAGTATGGAAAGGGAATAAAAGCTGGGTGTCATCGGCGTATGACACCGGGGTGAACCCATAAGATCTTATAATGTCTGCCAAGGGGGCCACGTACACGTTGAAAAGCGTGGGGCTTAAGCATGAGCCCTGTGGCACTCCCTTGGTGAGCTCCCTAAAGGTGGAATAGTGGGAGCCCAACTTGACATACCTGGCTTCACCTTGGAGATACCCAGTAGGGACCATCTCACAGGGAAAGCCAGGATGGGTTCCCCAGCGGTCTACAGCGCGGAGATACCCCATGTGGGGTGATTCATGCACTTTACAAGACATCATTACATTACATTACATTATCATATTTGAGGTATCACCTTTTTTCACTTGGGACACTCAGTACTGAAAATGTATAACAAATGTGAATTTTCATATATAAAACAGCTTGTTTCTCTACACACTCTTTGTTACAAGTCCTTCTTTGTCAGACATTTCTATATCCCTATTTAACTGCGATTGTGCTCATATATATGTATTGTAATATTAACCATTAAGTGCCCACTGGAACCACAGTTTTTTGTCTAAATTGTAAGTACCCTGGTTCTATGTAAGTAGGGTGTCCCTTGTGTTTTCTTACACAACTTTTTAAAACACAGCCTCTTTTCCAACAAGTAAAAAAAAAAAAGAAAAAAATGGCTGAATTAAAAATAAATAAAATATTATAAGGCGATCACGGACATAGCGGTAATTTGAACCTAAAAGGAGACCATCCCTATTTAACTGCGATTGTGCTCATATATATGTATTGTAATATTAACCATTAATTCCCCCCTGGAACCACAGTTTCTTTTGTCTAAATTGTAAGTACCCTGGTTCTATGTGAGTAGGGTGTCCCTTGTGTTTTCTTACACAACTTTTTAAAACACAGCCTCTTTTCCAACGAGTAAAAAAAAAAAGAAAAAAAGTGGCTGAATTAAAAATAAAAAATTTTTTATAAGCGATCACGGACATAGAGGTAATTTGAACCTAAAAGGAGACCATCCCTGTGATGGCCAAAAGACCGAGTCGCAATTTGCTACCTACCTCATTAATATTTGTAAGAACAATTGAATTGTAACATACTCTAAATCAGAATTTTATGAACTGCCCTATTAGTCCATAAAAAAAATTCTTGTTGCAAACAACTGATCGCAAAAAGTGGCAAGAGTTTGGTGACTAGTCCAGTGGCGGCCGGTAAGTTTAGGAGGGAAGGGGGTGAACGGGACGCACATGCACACAAACACATACACATTCACAGCCATGCATTCACATGTGTGCACACACACAAACACATCCATTCACAACACTCATAACCAAACATTTACACATAAACACATTAAAATATTAATTTAAAAAAAAACACTTAACTGCTGCTCAGCCTCGAAGGTCCTAGGAGGCTTGGGACTGCTGCCTTCTGTCATTGGCTGACCTAAGGTCAGCCAATGAGGTGAGGCAGCAGTCGCAGTGTCATCACGGAGTGGGATGGGGTCAGTGAGACTGCTGACCCCACCCCAATCTGTGACGAGTGTCACTGATTGACACTAGACCCTGGGTGCTTCAGGGCTTAAAACTGAAGCACCCAAGTGCGAGGCAATCAGTGACGCTAACCCTCGTCATTGAGAGGAGGGCCTCAGGAACCTTTGCTGAGCTTAGGAGGTCACTCACACCCACAGGAGCTGGGACTTCCCCATCCCAGCAAAGTTCAGCTCAGGCAGCCAGGGTATTTAGCACATGTCTGGCTCCTGGCTGCCTGACCTGAAAATGACCAGTGTCTGTCAGGCTGACCTTTGTTTAGTCTGACGGACACTGTTCGTGAGGGGCAAAAGGTGGAGGGAGGTGTGGCCCCTCAGCCCCAATGGATCGTTTGCGGCTGGACTAGTCCTGTGTACATCTGGAACCTAGAGAACTAAGAGCCAGATGTAGTAATTATTGGTCACAAAGAACTGGTGCAATTTTCAACCAGGATTTGCGCAACCAGAAAAGAATGTTATGAACTGAGTTATGTAGTGATAGGTCAGTTAGTAAAATACTGATTCAGAGTTGTGTATCTCTGACCTACCTCATGAACATTAAAGAGGTACGGTGGGGAGACCATCATGTTTGTAATCACCTTTTAATAAAGTCAACTAATACTTTAATGTCTGCTTTTGGAACAATCATTTGTGATGAGTCATTGATTGACTTACTATGAAATGAATGCCCAGGCCACCCTGTGCGCACTCACACCCATGCACGCGAGGCACTGCCTCCAGAGTCTGCATGCCACCCTGCATAAGACAACTGCTGTGCCGGGAGAGGGTGCACTGGAGGGGGCTGGAAGGGCAGACCTGTGAGAGCAACAAAGCAGGTGTTCGATCTGTAAATGAATACATGGGGGCTTATTTACAAGCCCCTTGTGCTGCCCATACGACACTTTTTGTGACGCACCAGCGGTGCAGTGTGCTGGCCCATATTCACAAGGGCACGCAAAACCTCCCTGTGCTGCTTTTCGTGTCCTCGTAATTACAGCCCATTTTCACACAGAACTTTGCGTAAAAGAGGCGGTCCATTAACACCTACAGCAACACCCATGGAACCTGACACATTCCCAGACTTATGAAAAATGGAAAACCTGGGAATGCGTCGGAATACTGCGCCTCCCCAGGGGAGGCATAGGAAGGTGCAACAAGGAGAAACGTTTTCATTTCTCCTAGTCTGTGCCTCTTTCTATGCGTGCTGCATTTTGCGGCACACATTGAAAGAGGAAAACACCTCTCTTAATTGTTTTTGTGCAGGAAGATGTCAATTCCTGCACAAAACCAATCTTCCCAAAATGCAGGGGGTGCATGCATGCATTGGCACATGGCAGCCAATTGTGCGCCAGTGCAGGGGAGAGCATAGGGATCCGTCATATCGTTGTAGATATGACGCATCCCGGTGCTTTGAAAGTAACTCAGTGCGGCGCAGCCAAATGGCTTGCGGCCCCGCCCTGAGGCACTTTCTCATAAAAAAGACCCATGGAGTTTTTGAATTTGAACTCCATCGCCATGCATGGAGGAAGTAGCATCACCTGTGCCCGTGTCATACAGTACCTCAGAGGAAAAACCCTATCACTACAGGGGAATATGCCTCAGAAACATTGATTCATTATGCCACCTTTTCAAGGACTTCAGGGCCAGGATAGGCCTAAGAACTAGAGTAAACTGTAGGGAATACATGTTTAGCTTCTTAAGATGCGGTGTCACCGCCCAGTTTGTGTTCGAGCATCAGTCATGCAGATGGCACATTAATGTTTACAGATATTCAATAATTCAGCCTCACCATGAGCGCTGCATGTGACAATGTGACGAGCGCAGCCAGCACCGCCACCTCTGCAAGTAGTGAACATCTGGAGATGTTGGTGACACTTGTGACCAGCTGTAAATGTCTGGCAGTCTTGACCGAGGTTTCATAGCAAACTTCTGAATGTGTTAATCAACCGCAGACACTCGCTTCCGTTTGTAGCTCATTGAAACATGTGTGCCAGGCTGCAGCTCCAGCTGTCGGTAAGGCGCTGGCATCAAACAAGCTGGTACCTCTGGCGCTGCTCAGCAGGCCCTGCTGCTTTGCTTCTCATCATGGAAGGCCTTAAGGCCTCTTTGCAGGACATTCGGCTTCAAAATAACATTATTTTCTGAATTCTACCATTTTGATGCAAAAAGTGTAACGTAAGGTTGAGTAAAGAACAAATGTTTTTACAAGCCTTTTAATGGGGTTCAGAATACTCAACATGACTTTTATATACCTAGGCTGAAAACATGACATTTATTTTGTACAAAAGAAAGGTCAATATTTCTTTAATCTCTTTTCCTCTTTTCTCTAGTAGCGTGAGAAATTGCAACTGACGACTCTCCACTCTGCACATTTTGTGAAACTACTAGAGATTAGCAGATGTGAAAAAAAAGAAAAGTGATAAGGCGCTTTCAGTGGCTATTTACGAGAGCAGGAAAATGCCCGGCTTCTGCAAGCTACTAGGAGGAAGGGGTCCCAGTGTGAGCGTAGAACGATATACACAAATCACAAAATTAATCTGTAAAACACTGAATGAATCCACACTGTTTAATTCACAATGGGATAAGGTATAATGTACACAACAAATTGTCAAGCGCAGTTAGCGGTTGTACAGTGCCCCAAGGGAGGAGAGGGGAGGGAAGTGGTTATCAAGTGAGGATGTGGAGATGAAAGGTATTAGTGACAGTAAAATCAGTCAATTAGCAGAACTTTATTGACAGTGTTATACAAAACCAAAATGGCCAAAAATTCGGCAATTAAATCAAGACGGCATACTTCACAAAATACAATCAATGTTATAATGGTGGCGTGAAGTTGACACAAGGAAGGTGGTTGTCGACGTTTCGACCCTCTAATCAACGCAGGGATTAGTAGTGCCCTTGCTGTGGGGTCTTCTTCAGGACCGAAGAGGTGGGGGCAGGCACCCTAATTAAAGTGTGTAAAGGAAAATAATATAAATAGAGGGGTATTATTCCTCCCTAATTAAGATCAATATAGGTACACAATGGTCAATAGAAAAAATTTATCGCTGACTATATTTATAATTATTTTTTGCTTTAATAAGGCCAGGTATTCTTTTAAATCTCACTTTTCTATATCCCTCCTGACCCTACTCACACTCACTCAATACACTTCACATAGCACTTACAATATCTAAGTGCTCCAGCGTAGTCGCTAGTCATAGAACGCCCCGTCCCGCAGCGGGGCGTGAAGACCCCGATGATGAAGCATGACACCAAGGGCCCTTTTGGTGTGTGAGGGGTATTTTAACAAATACTGTGTATGCCTGATATACTCTGGCTCACAGAATACCTTCTAGAGGTGGACCTTGTTGTTTACTTATACCATTAACTGGAGGAGACTGCGCCCACCGAACTGCTTTTTAGCACTACCTCTTCACTCCCCCTTTTGATTCTTTGTTTACTCATAAGGCAGTAGTAGCCAACATAGATAAAATAATGGATGACTCAGGGAAAGTATATCATAATTCTACAGAAATACTTGGTGTTTTTCGGGAATTCTATTGTAAATTGTACACGGAAGACGTAGCGGGGGATAATGAAGGCAATCCATTATTTAACTCTACGTTATCAGTAGAGAGGCGGAACAACTGGAATCACCCATTACATGGGAAGAGATTGAACTGTCTTTACCTTCATTGGCATCAGGAAAGCAGTGAGACTGGATGCTATTCCTCTTGAGTTTTTTAGGTTGTTTCGTTCCGTGTTAAAAGCTGAATTAATTACCTTATTTACAGTCCCTCAAAAGGGAATGGCCCCGCCATCATGGAAAGATTCAATAATCACGGTCTTTCTTAAAAAAGATAAATCTCCATTGTCCCCATCTTCATATCGCCCTATCTCGCTAATCAATGCAGATAGCAAAGTCTATTCTAAGATCTTGGCTTTACGACTTGCTAGGATTATCACCCCATTAGTATCGAAATATCAGCACGGGTTTATTCCCGCACGCGATACTGTGGATCATATCCGCCGTGTGATTACTTATTTAGACTGGGCCCAAGCAACCCGTTCATCATCGGAGCCATCCTGTTGGATGCTGAGAAAGCATTCGACGGGTGGCTTGGGCATATTTGTGGTATATCTTGTCTAGGAAGGGATTGGGCTCAGGCATCTTAACTGCACTAAAAACTATGTATAATTCACCTCAAGCATCTATTTGAGTAAATATGGAAACTTCCGCCCCTTTCTTAATTTCCCACGGTACGCGACAGGGGTGTCCATGTTCCCCCCTTTTGTTTGCACTTTATATTGACCCTTTCCTTAATCGCCTTAATTAGGAAGCAAGGATAAAACCTATCTATTTAGCCCACACCAATTACAGAGCGTTAGCATACGCTGACTACATTGTGGTCGTCACACAGATACAGAGGCAGCGGTCCCAGCTATTAATGATTTAGCTGGCCAGTTCAGGCTTTTTTCAGGGTACAAGCTGAATCCCTCAAAGACTCAAGTTTTATATTTAGGGGATGACCCACCTGTTAGTATTCCACTCGCTCCGGAAGTCACTTATTTTAGGATTAAGATCTTGCTTCCTATAACTAACATTCCAGAATTGAATTTTGACCCAACTTTGGCTAAAATCAACTCTCTACTAGAAAGACTAAATCACCTTCACCTGTCACTACGTGGTAGAGTTAATGTATCAAAAATGGTAATATTTTCGAAATTTTTATACATGTTTCGTGCAATACCCCTAGAATTTCCTCCTGTCTGTTTTAAAAATCTAGACAGGGCAATCTGGAGATTTTTGTGGGGGTATAAACGGCACCGCAAAGCTTTTAAGAAAATGATTCTTCCTAAAGAGTGTGCGGATTTGAATGTTCCTTTTTTTCTGTTTTATTACTATGCGGCAACTCTTAAGTAGGAATGAGCGGATTTTGCGGATTGGCAGTCCGCGAATTTGCGGAATTGCGAATTTGCGGATTGCCAAAATCCGCAAAATCCGCGAATCCGCGCGGATTTTTTTTTTTTATGTTCGCACGGGTTTCTGCAAGTTCGCGAGGGTTTTGTACAATTTCGCAAATTGCGAAATTGTACAAAACGCGTGCGAACTTGCAGCAACCCGTGTGAACACAATTATAAGAGAAAGAAGCTCCTGTTCACAGGAACAGCACGGGGATTGCGCTCATGAAAGTCAAGGATGCAAAGGCCTCTACCCAGCATCACAGCTGATTTTCCACGGTAGATTTGGGAAGAGGCACACCTGTCCAGCCTCGAAGACTCTCATGATTGTTTTTGGGCTAATGAATGAGTCACTGAATTTGAGCATCAACTAGTTCGAGTGGCCATGTGTGTGTTACTATGCAATCGCCCTGAAGGGCGCAGGGGTCCCTTGAGTGACCTGTGTAAGGCTGTAACTATTTTACAATGGTGCCAGCAAGCTGCCAGCGCCGTTGTAAAATAGTTACAAAGTTAGCTTGCACAGGAAGCACCTGCTTCGTTTTATCTAGTGGTTCCTGTGCAAGCTAACTTTGTAACTATTTTACAACGGCGCTGGCAGCTTGCTGGCCCCATTGTAAAATAGTTGCATGAGTGGGGGTTCAACTTTTGAACCCGTTACGCTCGCGGGTTTTTTTTGCGGATTTTGCGGGAAATCCGCAAAATTCGCGGATTGCGGATTTCCCAAACATCCGCAAAATCCGCGAGCGTAACGGATTTCCCGCTCATGCTTACTCTTCAGTTTATTAGCCCACTTATAATGGGGGAGAGAGGCATTATTCCTTACTGTAATACTCCCTCTAATTATGAGTTAGTTAAGGGTGAAGGGATGAAAGGGTGCTTTCTGAAGATAATTGAGCCAAGTTATTACAAGAAGACGAGATTCAAGATTTTAACGTCAGCATATGGGGTCTGGCAAAAGATTAGAAAACATCTAAAAGACATCTAATAATACCACACACCTTTTGCTGCACCTGGTTTATTACCCGCCTCTATCTTCTGCGATTTAGTAGCAATTAGATGGGGGACTAAAGGAATACTTTATTTGGGGGATATGTGTACTGACGGCCATGTGACTTCCTTTTCTGAGCTACGGCTAAAGTTTTTGTTGACGAAAAATGATTTTTTAAAGTTTTTGCAAATCCGCAGTTTTTTAATGAATTCAAGGCAAATGGCAGACTCCTGGTTGAAGGAAATTCCCCTTATGGAGCATTTAGCAAAAAAGACAAAAATCGGTACACTGTACTTATCTTTGATGCAGGAATTCCTGGATGGTTTGGGAAACTGTCAATTGAGATGGATAAGTAAGTTAGGACTACAGGAAATGGATATACTTGAGTCTGTTAAGCTGGCTAATGGAATTGTTATAACAGGGATGTCGAAATCACAATTCTTCATGTCCATTCACGATTTATATTATACTCCTGGTAAGATCTCTAAATGGAGTACAACAACGGGGACCAAATGTAGTAGATGTGGTTTACACGCCGCTGATACAGTACATATGTTTTTTCTGTGTTCTAAGCTAGCCCTATTCTTTCTAGAAATTGAACGGTTTTTAGAGGGATTCTGGAATGTCCTATTAAAATTACTGCTGAGATGGTATTGATTGGGTGCAACTCAAGCACTGTGGGGTATCCAAGACCAAAAACGACCACTTGATTTTTGTTTATCTGTATGGCTGTAATACAAGCTTGCATTACTAGAGAATGGATCAACCCTGATCCCCCGTCTTTTTTCAGTTGGCGGGAAAGGCTATTGTCAATGTATAGTCTTGTCCTGAGACGTCTGGAGATGTGACCTGAATAGAGAGGGCTTGCAAAAGGTTAACATGACTACTCTCCATTTCATGAACTCTTTTCTTTTCTCCAAAGCATTTGGAACCCTCACTGGCAGTCCTGGTCAAAGTGAAGCATGGATTTTGTTTCAATATTGCTGTTCTTGGTATGGGGAGTGTCAATCTTCACTCGGTGATGAATCTGAGGATCAGAATTGCTTCTTGAATAAAACCTTTTCCAGGAGATCTCATGAATGTTTGAACCTCCATTTGGACTGGGAGGATGACTGCCAGTTAGTGACTAGGTCGTACGGCAATCTAGATCAGACTCAGCTAGCGAGAAAGAGTTCAATGTAAGTTGCTGACAGGAGCGATCAAGGAAAGGTTGTGAAGTGATCGTTGAGCGGATACTGAAGTGGTCTTGGAGAGGTTGTGAAGTGGTCATGGAGCGGTTCTGAAGTGGTCTTGGAGAGTGTTGGAAATGGCCCTTTTTGCATGGTTATCCCCAAACTTTTTGCTTCTTCCTCCTATTTTTTCCTGACTTGTTTGTGTTGGTTTTAGGACTTTGGGCACTTTACCTCTGCTAATTAGTGCTAAAGTGCATATGCTCTCTGTGTAAAGTATGTTATGGATTGGGTTTTCCATGATTGGCTGTTTGGTTTTCTTATCAGCCCCTGGTAAAGTGCACTGAGAGTGCCAGGGCCCCAAATGCTGCGCATGGGCCTGCAGTATGGATTGTGCCACCCCCTTGAGTAGCCCGGAAAAGGTACCTCAGACCTACCATTGCAGAGTCTGCGAGCAGTTTGTAACTGTCATGTCGACTTGGCCGTGCACACACTGGCCAGTCCCTAACCTTCCCTTTTCTTACATGTTAGGCACCCCTAAGATAGGCCCAAAGTACCTCTGTGGGCAGGGTGTAGTGTATGTGAAAGGTAGGACATGCCCTGGTGTGTGTGGCATGTCCTGATTACAGGCCATTTAGTTTTTCACTATTGCAAAGCTATCTGTTCCCCATAGGACAGAATGGGAAGTTTGTTTTTAACATCTTATAAACATAACTGTCCCTCGTAACTAGGTAGAAAAATAAAATTTAGTATGTGAGATTGCATTACTAGAGAATGGATCAACCCTGATCCCCCGTCTTTTTTCAGTTGGCGGGAAAGGCTATTGTCAATGTATAATATAGAAATGGCCATTTATAGAACTAAGGGGGTGAAGAGGAGGGATTTGGGTGCAAAAATTTGGGCACCATTCACTGATTGGATATAATATTATTGCTTTTTGTTTATTTGGAATGCTTTAATCTCGGTGAATGAGCTTGGTTGTATGTATTTCTGAAATGCGATTTTTTGTTTCCTGTGTCTTCTCTGTTTTTCCTTGCATAAAAAATAAAAATCTATAAATAAAAAAAATAAAAAAAGAGATGTCTATTAAAAGGCAGACTTATGATTCTTCAAATAAGAACACAATTTGCAAAATCAATCATAAAAACAGATTGAGCTAGATCGACAGTACAATGGTCAGAGACTGGTTAACACAATTTAACCTCTTCTACCAGGCAAAAAGCAAAAATATCGAAATAGCAAACACTAGCCAGCTTGTAGTATCTGATTTAAAAATGTGTGTGGCTTCCAAAGGACACCCAAAAGAAAGCATACAACAAACAGGAGCTATGTTAAACCACTTGATTCGAAAAAGTTATTTGGGTAGATGCACAGCAGGTTGGTGAGATTTTAGACGTTTTTAGTTAAGTTTAGGTGCTACTCAAGTAACGTCAAGTGTCCTGTGACGTTGAAATATAACCGTAGATTGTAGGATCAGTGGGTCACTGGTCCCATCCTTGGGTGCACACTGTAATTCCTCTATGGTTCACAGAGGTTCCACACGTTGTTGGTTATAGATTATTCATATTTATTTTTCTCATAAACATGTTAAATTATTCCATTTTTAACATATTGGCTTTATGGTTAGCGTCAATCCAATGCATTTCGGGGCTATATGCTGCCCCTTCATCAGGGAAAAGGTACTGTAATAAAGTTCAAAGAAAAGGTATAAGTAGTGGTAGGTAGTGAACGTAATGCATACGTGGTATTGGGGAAGCACTAGGAGGTGTGGGGGGAAGGGGTGGTGTGTATCAGTTGTGGGGTCACCTTAATAAACTCTAGTCTGCCCGTGTACAAAAAGGAGGTAGAAACGAAACCATGCTTTCACGGAAGCTTACGTGCGCTGAAGGTATTAAAGTTGTGCCGATGTGCTGAAAAAGCAAAGGGCGCGTGTTGTAAGTTTACGTTTGGATTACTGCAAAGCCTTCACACTATAGTGGTTCATGCGGTCCACTAACCTGTTCAGAAGGAGGGTTCGACTTCCATGCTCATCCGCTCATAACGCCGGTCAGGACGCAAAGTGTTTCCTGCCGCGTTTGATCAGTTACGTGAGTGGCGGTCACGTGGGGGATAGGCAGTGAAAACAGACTCGCGAGTGTAGTCTGACTTTGGAAAAAGTGGTCGGCAGATAAGATAAACAATGTGCGATGTGAAAAAGGGTTTCATGCGGTGCCCAAAGGGTTTCAAGTATGTTGTTAGTATAGAGGGTGTGATAAATAGTAAAAGTAAAATACTGGTGAATATTAACAATGTCCGGTGGGGACATGTAATCCAAATTAGGCAGAGTGGGGGGTTGAAAATCATTATATACATGGGGTTAAACTGTGAATTACAGTACATAAGATGAAAAACGGCAGGAAGCCTTTTAAGGCTCCATGAGCAACATTCATAGGTAGCAAGACAGTTCAATTCTATCATTGAGGCCCATTGGCTTCTGTGTGGAAAGTCTTTGAATCCAGGTGTTTTCTCGTTGCAGAAGGTATTTGTTATTGTCTCTGCCTTCAATTTTGACAACAGTTTCCAGTATAATGAATTTTAGCTGTGAGATGTTGTGTTTTTGTTCTTCAAAGTGGGTAGCAATAGAAGATTTGGTATTTTTCAATCTGATATTGGACTTGTGTTCTGTGAGTCTGATTTTGATTTTCCTTTCAGTCTTACTGATATATAGTTTCCCACAGGGGCATTTGAGGGCATTGAAAATGGAATAATTTAACATGTTTATGAGAAAAATAAATATGAATAATCTATAACCAACAACGTGTGGAACCTCTGTGAACCATAGAGGAATTACAGTGTGCACCCAAGGATGGGACCAGTGACCCACTGATCCTACAATCTACGGTTATATTTCAATGTCACAGGACACTTGACGTTACTTGAGTAGCACTTAAACTTAACTAAAAATGTCTAAGATCTCACCAACCTGCTGTGCATCTACCCAAATAACTTTTTCAGTTCTATCTCTTGGTGTCCACCCAGGGTCTGATAGCACGCCACTACTCACCATGTGTAATTACGAAGATATTTCTAAAAGCACCGAGGCGAGAGCCTCTACGTTTGCGTTCAAACCGGATGAAGCTGACCGTATCTATGCACTGATTAGGGAAGAAAACGCGCAGGAAACCAATACCCGCTCCAAAGAATAACACATCAAACAATTGATCTACCTCAGCAAGAGACGTATCAATCAACAACTACACGCTAGCACTTTAGTTAAATACCATCGCAACCAACGTATACCAAGGGGCCTCCGGATAGCCCTAAAACCATCACTCTGCAAGAATTCAAAGAAATTTCAGGAAAGGTGGTATGAAATCCTTAATAAATGCTCTCTGGACCTTATTCTCTTAATCATTGAGGAGCTATCTGGAATTTTGGATGAATTGGCTACTGAAATCACTGAGACCTCCACTGAACTTTCCAGAATGCTAACTAAAGAAGAATTAACAACTACACTAGAAGACATTAAAACGCAAATGGATAAACATACCAGTGACATAAATGAAAGAAAAATTCGGAAATACAAAAGAGACACTCTAGACTACCGTCTTGGCGAGGTTTACACATGGGCCGAGGTCTATGCGCAGAAGAGAAGAAACAAACCATACAATTCTCAGACTGAAACCTCCTCATCTGACAGTGATAGCACTCAAAGAACTAAAAGACAACAGCCAACAAATACCAGACAAGACGTCCAAAGAGATCAACAACCAACTACTAGTCAAGCAACGGAAATGAGTCCTTTTTTAGAACAGGGCCAAGCCCAACAAGGAGACCCCGGAGAGGAAAGAACAAAAGACAAAGAAAAGGAAGTAGAACCACCCACCACGAGGAGTGTGACGGCAACCACCAAGGAGAAGAAAAAGAAAACGACACAGAACAATTAGTGATCAATATCAGTAAATACCCACTTACCAAACACGAAGAGCGACTACTACAAAAGGGCACATCGTTTGTACCCACGACCAACACCAACAGTTTGGAATTAGAAGTTAGCTTTTTTAAGTTAATGCGCAAACTACGTTTGCGCCACTTCTTCGAAAATGTCCTACCCAAACAACCTGACCAACAAGAGGACCAATTACTTGGACTAAGACCTCATAGTACTTTCCAACCTCCAATCAGTCACAAAACCTTGGATTTATTCGAGAACATAGTGAAACAGGATCTTACTAACATTAAACATGACAAAAAACACATGAGAAACATCACCCAAAAAGACTTTGACATACTAAAAAAGATATCAAGAAACCACCAGATAACATGCACCAAAGCGGACAAAGGGGGAGCCCTCGTGATCATGGACTACAACATGTATGAATCCAAAGTAATGGAACATATTATGGATACACAAACATACATGAAATTGGAAAAGAATCCCACACAGGAGTACATGATGACTTTGAAAAACATTATCGACAAAGCCCATGACAATGGAACCATAAACGATAGGACTAAGAATTTTCTTATCAAGACCCACCCCAAGAGCCCCACACTAAGGATGGTACCCAAAATACACAAAAACCTTATGGACCCCCCCATGAGACCCATAGTCTCCACGTGTGGAAGTATCCATGAGCCGATAGGACAAATACTTGACAAGTACCTACAACCAGCAGTACAATCTATGAGAACTTACACAAGAGACACCACAGATTTCATTTCTAAATTGAACAATGTACTAATCGATCCTGAAGACAAACTGATCCTATGTACTGCGGACGTTCGATCCCTTTACACTTCTATACCACACTCTTTAGGCATAGAAGCCATTGAAAAAACCCTACTGAACTCCACCATAGACAGCCAATTTCAGTCGTTTTTGATGGAACTCATGCTCTTCACCTTATACAAAAGCTACTTTAACCACCAAGAAACTTGGTACCAACAACTGGTGGGAATGGCCATGGGCAATTCTGCGGCGCCGGTATACGCCAATCTTTTCATGGAACAATTTGAAGAAACCCATATCTTCAACAAACCAGAATGGACAGATAATTTAGTGCTACTAACACGATACATTGATGATATTTTCATTATGTGGAAGAACACCAGGGAAAAATTACAAGACCTATTGACACAGTTCAACAAAATAGACGAACGCATACAAATCACGTGGGAAATATCTGAGGAGAGCATCAACTTCTTAGACGTCAGGGTAACCATTACCCAACAGGGATTTGAGACAAACCTGTTTGTAAAGCCGACCGACAGAAACAACATGCTCCACTACACGAGTTTCCATGAACCTAATTTAAAAAGACACCTCCCATTTTCACAAATGGCCAGAGCCAAAAGGATCGTATCTAACCCAGTGAAATCCATACAGACTATTGAACAAATTGCCACCAAATTTAGGGACAGAGGATACCCACTGAACATCATTGATGAATCAAAACAGAAAATTCTGAGCATTGACCGACAAAAACTACTACAACCTGCTCCCAAAAAACAACAGACACGGATAGTGGTAGTCTCTAAATACTCTACAGCCACCATGAAATTCAAACGAACCATACACCAACATTGGTCATTACTCAATCTGGAACCGGATTTCAACAAGATCTTTTTGGAACCCCCATTATTCGCGTTCACCAGAGCTCAGAATTTAGGTGAACTGGTTCAACACAAACCCATTGTGACTGTCAAATACACTGGTACCAAACCCTGTCTCAACTGCGGGAATTGCAACAGCATCATAAAGGGCAATACCATCAACCACCCGATGAAGGGCAACACCATCAAACTACAAGTCAATGCAACCTGCGATTCGAGCAACGTAATCTATGCCCTCAAATGCCCCTGTGGGAAACTATATATCGGTAAGACTGAAAGGAAAATCAAAATCAGACTCACAGAACACAAGTCCAATATCAGATTGAAAAATACCAAATCTTCTATTGCTACCCACTTTGAAGAACAAAAACACAACATCTCACAGCTAAAATTCATTATACTGGAAACTGTTGTCAAAATTGAAGGCAGAGACAATAACAAATACCTTCTGCAACGAGAAAACACCTGGATTCAAAGACTTTCCACACAGAAGCCAATGGGCCTCAATGATAGAATTGAACTGTCTTGCTACCTATGAATGTTGCTCATGGAGCCTTAAAAGGCTTCCTGCCGTTTTTCATCTTATGTACTGTAATTCACAGTTTAACCCCATGTATATAATGATTTTCAACCCCCCACTCTGCCTAATTTGGATTACATGTCCCCACCGGACATTGTTAATATTCACCAGTATTTTACTTTTACTATTTATCACACCCTCTATACTAACAACATACTTGAAACCCTTTGGGCACCGCATGAAACCCTTTTTCACATCGCACATTGTTTATCTTATCTGCCGACCACTTTTTCCAAAGTCAGACTACACTCGCGAGTCTGTTTTCACTGCCTATCCCCCACGTGACCGCCACTCACGTAACTGATCAAACGCGGCAGGAAACACTTTGCGTCCTGACCGGCGTTATGAGCGGATGAGCATGGAAGTCGAACCCTCCTTCTGAACAGGTTAGTGGACCGCATGAACCACTATAGTGTGAAGGCTTTGCAGTAATCCAAACGTAAACTTACAACACGCGCCCTTTGCTTTTTCAGCACATCGGCACAACTTTAATACCTTCAGCGCACGTAAGCTACCATGAAAGCATGGTTCCGTTTCTACCTCCTTTTTGTACACGGGCAGACTAGAGTTTATTAAGGTGACCCCACAACTGATACACACCACCCCTTCCCCCCACACCTCCTAGTGCTTCCCCAATACCACGTATGCATTACGTTCACTACCTACCACTACTTATACCTTTTCTTTGAACTTTATTACAGTACCTTTTCCCTGATGAAGGGGCAGCATATAGCCCCGAAATGCATTGGATTGACGCTAACCATAAAGCCAATATGTTGAAAATGGAATAATTTAACATGTTTATGAGAAAAATAAATATGAATAATCTATAACCAACAACGTGTGGAACCTCTGTGAACCATAGAGGAATTACAGTGTGCACCCAAGGATGGGACCAGTAAACCACTTGATTCGACATGTTTGCTTGTGCAGATCAATCAGCTCGACCATGGCTTCCTTCAACGGGACCTGAGTGTTGCTTGTCCAAACCCTTATCCAGAACAGAAGTGCCCTAAGAATGGCAAAGTGTTCTATAGGTTTTTAAACAGGATCTAGTCTTAATGGCAGGAGAGGTGTGTTTACTGGCAGGTTCATGATGGCTCTAATAAATTTATTTTCAACAAGGGTTAGGTCTGTCAGATTTTCCAACCCCCATATCTCAACCCCATATTGGGCCACTCTTAGACCTTTTGACCTATGAAGTTCTTGGACAGGTGAAATTGGCCAGCAGGGGGAAGCCCTAGCGCTTCGTACTATAGCTCAATCTACATGCTGGAGGGTCAGAGTACTCTTTTCCAGCTGCGGAGACCATACCAGCCTATCGCTCATGCGAACTCCCAAGTAATCAAAGGACCTGACCTGCTCCAATATTTGCGTGCCTAGCACGAGTTTGCCCTTGTTGGATTTATAGGGATTGAAAGACATATATTTAGTTTTGGAGCAGTTTATTTCTTAGTCCTTTTCTTTACAGACTTTGGCAAATTTATTTAAGAGGTTTTGGATTCCTCAAAGTGTTCTGGCAATAAGCAGTGTGTTGTCTGCAAAGAGCAGACAAAACACTGCACTGCTTGCCAGTTTCGGGGGGTCACCACCACAATTATAGAGTTCACATGTAGATTAAAGTTACATTAGATAAATTCTGGTTTTCAATTGTTGTTTTACTTAATTTGAAAAAAAAACATAATTATTCTACATGTTTATACAAAGCAATACAAATATATAGGTACATATATAGTATAAATAAATGCATATATACAGAGGGATATGCTGTATATTTCTGTTTCCGTATTGTGCTTATGTGAGGCAGAGCCAATTCTTGAGTATGTCATTCGGGAGGTTTAAAAGGCTGGTTGGGCTGGGGCAGAATCAGAGGTGCCCATGTCTCAGCTCTAAAGGTAAAAGGGGGTTGCTCCGTCGCACTCGTTTTTATCAAGTTATTTGACAAGTGTTTCCCAGTTACTGTCATTGAGTTGTCAAGGTTTGGGTCTACAGGTTATTCGCATCCTGTCCTTAAGCGAAATTGTGTGAAAATTCTAGCTTTGTTGCCCTTCCCTCGGGAAAGGGACTCTCCGAAGAGTCTCTCAGGCGAAAAATACGTTTTGATACGATGCATTCAAAAACAGTTCCTTTTATTTCATTGCAAAAGGTGTATCTTTTCCAACAAGATTCTCAATGTGGCTTTAATTGAGTCTACAATTTATCACTTTTTATATATAATCATCCTAACTGCTGACCCTAACCTGGTCTTCGAGTCGAACACTAACTGCCAAGAAGCTCTACAGAGTTTTAAGTAAAATGTTAATTTTGTAACTTTCTGTAATTTTACATAGTGCTACTATTAAGAATACGCTGCAAGTGTTTTTATATATTGTAAGGGTTTTAATTAACCAACAATAAAGTTCTTACCTATTTGCTTATCACTGCTGGAGGCAGAGGAGTGTGCATAGTTTGTCAACAAAGATTTTTGCACTTTTCAAGCCAGGTAGACCTTCCCCTAGTTTCATTAGGGTTGTCCTGAGACGTCTGGAGATGTGACCTCAAGAGAGAGGGCTTGCAAAAGGTTAACATGACTACTCTCCATTTCATGAACTCTTTTCTTTTCTCCAAAGCATTTGGAACCCTCACTGGCAGTCCTGGTCAAAGTGAAGCATGGATTTTGTTTCAATATTGCTGTTCTTGGCATGAGGAGTGTCAATCTTCACTCGGTGATGAATCTGAGGATCAGAATTGCTTCTTGAATAAAACCTTTTCCAGGAGATCTCATGAATGTTTGAGCCTCCATTTGGACTGGGAGGATGACTGCCAGTTAGTGACTAGGTCGTACGGCAATCTAGATCAGACTCGGCTAGTGAGAAAGAGTTCAATGTAAGTTGCTGACAGGAGTGATCGAGGAAAGGTTGTGAAGTGATCGTTGAGCGGATACTGAAGTGGTCTTGGAGAGGTTGTGAAGTGGTCATGGAGCGGTTCTGAAGTGGTCTTGGAGAGTGTTGGAAATGGCCCTTTTTGCATGATTATCCCCAAACTTTTTGCTTCTTCCTCCTATTTTTTCCTGACTTGTTTGTGTTGGTTTTAGGACTCTGGGCACTTTACCTCTGCTAATTAGTGCTAAAGTGCATATGCTCTCTGTGTAAAGTATGTTATGGATTGGTTTTTCCATGATTGGCTGTTTGGTTTCCTTATCAGCCCCTAGTAAAGTGCACTGAGAGTGCCAGGGCCCCAAATGCTACGCGTGGGCCTGCAGTATGGATTGTGCCACCCCCTTGAGTAGCCTGGAAAAGGTACTACCATTGCAAAGTCTACGCGCAGTTTGTAACTGTCATGTCGACTTGGCCGTGCACACACTGGCCAGTCCCTAACCTTCCCTTTTCTTACATGTTAGGCACCCCTAAGATAGGCCCAAAGTACCTCTGTGGGCAGGGTGGTATAGAGACAAAATATCGACTCCAAAATATCGACTGGACATAATATCGAGTTTTAAATATAGACTGGACAAAATATCGACTGGACATAATATCGACTACAAAAATATCGTTTTTCAGGTAAGTGAAGTAATATCGACTGTATAAAATATAGATAGCAAAAATATCGATTTTTTAATAATATATAATATTTTATAGTGTATTTTTATGTAATAATATGTGTGAATAGTGTGTATTAATGTTATTAAATATTTTATTACATGAATTTTGTTTTGATAATAATTGCGTAATGTAATTCTGTAGCGGGTTGTGGGTTTATAGGGGAATAGGGTGGGAAGTAATTTAATAATAATTAATTAATTAATATATGTTTGTTAATATTTTTAATTAATAATTAATTGATAATTAATTAATAATAATTAGTTAATTAATTAATATAATTTTGAATATATTTTGTATTAGTAAATAATTGTTAATTAATTAATTGTAATTAGTTAATTACATTAATTAGAGTACATTTTTTATATATATAGTTTTGTGTTATTTTTAAGTAATTCATTTTGATAAAATAATATTAATTATTAAAATAATTACACCTAATGTTCTAATATATTTACTTTATTGTTATTGTTAATTAATAATTAATTGGTAATTAAATAATATTGATAAATTTTGGGTAAAGGAGCATTTTTAGGGTTCAGGGTCAGTTTTCAGTTCATGGGTAAAGGGGTATTTTTAGGGTTCAGGGTCAGTTTTCAGTTCATGGGTAAAGGGGTATTTTTAGGGTTCAGGGTCAGTTTTCAGGTCATGGGTAAAGGGGTATTTTTAGGGTTCAGGGTCAGTTTTCAGGTCATGGGTAAAGGGGTATTTTTAGGGTTCAGGGTCAGTTTTCAGGTCATGGGTAAAGGGGTATTTTTAGGGTTCAGGGTCAGTTTTCAGGTCATGGGTAAAGGGGTATTTTTAGGGTTCAGGGTCAGTTTTGGGTTTTTGGGTAAAGGGGTATTTTTAGGGTTCAGGGTCAGTTTTGGGTTTTTGGGTAAAGGGGTATTTTTAGGGTTCAGGGTCAACAAATAAGATTTAAAAAAATTATTTTTATTATTTTCATTTATTATTTTATTATTATAATTTAATTTAAGTCGTTTTAAGTATATTTTAGTAATTAAAATTTAATATTAATTTAATTTAACACTGTTTTTAATAAAGTCGATATTTTTTACATCTATATTTTTGTTAACGATATTTTGTACTCGATATTTTTGTACTTACCTGTTTGTAGATACAAACTCGATATTTTGACTGTCGATATTTTGTCCACGATATTTTGGCAAGTCGATATTTTGTCAGTCGATATTATTTCAGTGATCCGGGCAGGGTATAGTGTATGTGAAAGGTAGGACATGCCCTGGTGTGTGTGGCATGTCCTGATAGTGAATTACAGCCCATTTCGTTTTTCACTATTGCAAAGCTACCTGTTCCCCATAGGACAGAATGGGAAGTTTGTTTTTAACATCTTATAAACATAACTGTCCCTCTGAACTAGGTGGGAAAATAAAATTTAGTATGCCTGAACTCAGAATCTAACGATGCATCTTTTAGTAAAGGTAATTTTTACATTCTGTGTTTGAAAATACCACTTTTAGAGAGTAGGTATTTGCTTGCTCAGTCATCCTGTGTGCCTCTTGGAATGTGGATTGCCTGTCTGGGTTTTGAACGACAGATGGCTAGGCAGCAAGGGTGGCTCTCGATAGTCTAGGTAGGTCAGGAAAGGGCTGAATATACCTGGGCTGTGGTGGGGGAAGAGGGAGGAGATTTTCTTGCACCTCAAAGGGCCTGGTCTGCCTCTGACAATGCCGTCTCCACCCCCTGCAGGGAAATGACACGAGAGAAGGCAGAACTGGTTCTGGCTGGGCACAGACACCCTCTTTTTAGATAAAAATACTGGGGCCGAGACCCCTGAACTTAAGAACTCTTTTGGATCAAGAAGACTGTCAAGAAGAAGAGCTGGGGAAGCTGTGAGGATGGACTACCACTTTGATGTGTGCTTTGCTGTGTTGGCCCACAGTAGCTGCTTCTGTCTTGGGCAGTGAAAGGACTGGACTGAACTTTCTGCAATCTACTTTTGTGACATTCTCCACGGGCTTGAGGTGGAGCTTGCCCCCTGTTCAAGAAGTCTCAGGAACAGCAAAGACTTCAAGCTCTACTGCCCTCAGCACTGGGGACTGTGTGTTTTGTGCTGTGACAGAAGAAAAGCAACTCGACGACGTCTACGACTCCGCTGCCGACTCCATGTCCTGAAGGCACTGCCGAGGGTACTGCCGCAACACCGCGACCCTGGTCTCACCGACGATGCCTGCTGATGCCGCCACCAAGCCATTGCTCGCACTGTGACCTGTGGGCACTGCACTCTGCACCGCCTCGCTGCATGCCGAAGCCTGGGCACCGCAGAGAGCACCGCTGCAACATGACCCTGGGTTCACCGATGACACCTGCTGACGCCGCCACCGAGCCGTTGCTCGCACCGTGATCTGTGGGCACCGCCCTCCGCGCCACCTCGCTTCATGACGACGCCTTGGCCTCCCCAATGCCGCCGCTCCACGCCAAAACCGACACCGCTGCTTGCACTGTGGTTTAAGGGCACTGCTCGTAAAGTTACATGACGCACTGCTCTCATCCCGCACCACAGCCTTGGCCTACCGATGCCGGAACCTTTGACTCCCGTTCATCAGCCGACAACAGCGCTTCAGCAATGACGATGGCGCTGCTTGTATCGTGACCTGCCAGCAACGTGACGAGCACCGCCTTCACCTCCCACCGTGACCCTGGTCTCACCGACGATGCCATCTGACGCTGCCACCGAGCCGCTGCTCGCACCGCGACCTGAGGGCACCTGCACTTTGCAACGCACCACCCAACGCCTGCCGACGCCAGCGCTCCTGATCCCAACATAAAGGAGCTAAATCTGCAACGTGGGTGACTTCAAGGGCCTCGGCACCCTGCATCTCTAACAGGTACTGTTTGCGGGTCTTCCCAACACTGTAGCTGGTCCACGACGCCGCGACCAGCCTGAACTGTTTGGATTTGTTTGCTCACGACGCGATGATAGCCCCGGACAGAGCTATCGACATAAAGGAACAGTTTTTAAAGCGTATTTTGATAACTGTAGATTTTTAAGTACTGTATTGTGGATTCTTATCGTTTTTGGTCTTGTATATAAAAATATTGGATATTTTTCTAAACTGGTGTGGTTTTTTTTTGTGGTGCTTACAATTTATTTCTGTTGGTTATGTGAAAATGCTTTACACACCGCCTCTAAGATAAGCCTGACTGCTCGTGCCAAGCTACCAAGGGGGTGAGCAGGGGTTATTTTAGGAGTGTAACTCCCTTATCCTGACTAGATTGGTGGTTTCTACCTGGCTTTGGCACATGCCCTAGCCGGCCAAAAATCCCATTTCTAACAGAGAGGTTGTGAAGTGATCGTGGAGCGGTTCTGAAGTGGTCCTGGAGAGATTGAGAAGTGATCGCGGAGCGGTTCTGAAGTGGTCTTGGAGAGGTTGTGAAGTGATCGTGAGCTGTTCTGATGTGGTCTTGGAGAGGTTGTGAAGTGATCATAGTAAGATTCTGAAGAGGTTGTGAAGAGGTTGTGAAGTGATCGTGGAGAGGTTCTGAAGAGGTCGTGGAGAGGTACTGAAGTGATCATGGAGTTGTTCTGAAGAGGTTGTGGAGAGGTTGTGAAGTGATCGTGGAGCAGTTCAGAAGTAGTCTTGGAGAGGTTGTGAAGTGATCGTAGGGAGGTTCTGAAGAGGTTGTGGAGAGGTTCTGAAGTGATCGTGGAGAGGTTCTGAAGAGGTCATGGAAAAGCTGTGAGGAGGTCATGAAGAGGCTCTGAAGTGGACGTGGAAAGGGTGTGAGGTGGTCAGGGAGCGGTTCTGAAGCGGTCGTGGAGAGGTTGTGAAGTGATCGTGGAGAGGTTGTGAAGTGATCGTGGAGAGGTTCTGAAATGGTCGTGGAGAGGTTTATAATGAGAGAAAGATGATAAATTATGTCTTTTACTGAGCTATCTTCTTGGTGACCCCAATTATAAAGCCACCATTATTTTCTGAAATGTCTTCAGTTATATAATTTGTGCGGTAATAAGAAACGAATGGCGGGGTTTGAGTTATGGTGTGCATGGCTTAGCTTTGTGAAGGTTTTTAATAAACATCTTGTAATGCCTTATGAACAAAAGAAACAATAACTTACCATTGACAAATTACAGAAAATATATTTTTCTCAGCTGTACTACAGTCATCTTCCATATATAGATTACCCACCTCGTCTTTGAAGATGTAGAGTTGGGATTGACCATAGGACATGACATTGGCATAGGTCAAGCAACCAACCTCCATTATCCCATAGCCTACAGAGCACAGCCTGTGTACTTCAGCCGGGTTTCAGCGGGCTATGGCCAGACAAAGCTGGTCATAAGACTTAGCCAGAAGTCAGGGACTGGGGTCAACCCCCACTGCAGGCAGCGGGGGCTTGCAACAGGACCTGTCTTTTGATTAGGCCTTGTTCTCAGCCTCCATGTGCACAGATACCACAGTGCACAAACCCTCATCTGAACAGCTGCAACATGTATCAATAATCGAAAAAGAGTGGACCATTGTGGGCACACAGCTCACGGTGCATGGGCTGGTTGTGCGCACAGGGTGTTAGATGCAATACCTGACATTTGGGCAGCTGCAGCATCAAACAGCGGTGTCCACACTGCTCACTGGGCGTGGCCTCTGACTGGAAGGATTGGTTGCCGGCAGTGCACTCAAACACCATGCGCACACACCCAACTGCAGAAAAATGTTTATTCTTTGTTTAAATAACATTTCATAGTTTGTGGATTGTAAATTCAGTCCACTGATGTGACCATGCCATTCTCACCCATGACTGTTAGCCAGCAGTTGCCAGGCCTTTCCAGGTGTCTTCTCATTGGTTCATGGATCCACTAGCAATTCTTCCGGCCCTGACTTGAAACAGAGTATATTTTTAAACTTTTGGGGCAGAATACCCTTGTCAAATATGTTCCGATATCTTTTCAAGAGTCAGGCCCCCCTTTTATTCCTCCACCTTTCACTTTCACAGCAGATGATAGTAGCAACCTTTCACATTGGTTAATGGTCACCACGTCAGCAGATTCACTTGCAGTAGCACCTTATCCTGGACCGGGTATAATGTATGCAGGGTAGGCGTTCCCCTGTTAAAAGCCACGTAGAAGTGACACAGTGAAATGTACATCTTTTAACTGCGTCAATCTACGACTTGACTGCGTCACAATCCCTACGCGTTCCTAAACCAGACGTAAGGAGTGACTCATGAGACTCGGTGTTCTGACGCATCGCTGGAGTTGCATCAGTCTTACGACCAACTCCAGCAACGCGTCACTTTAGTGCCAAAAGATGCGTTGTAATTTCTGACGCATCTGTGAACCCTTGTGCCATGGAGCCCTGTATAGTGCTTTTAGGACGTTTGCAGCAGGAGCAAGAAATCTGGCACATCAGTGCTGATGCGTCATTCTTGTAAATGTGTCCCTCCGTTCTAGAATGCAAAGTATAGAACTGGACTGAATGCGCTACTCACACATGGACCTTGGAAGCAAGAGAGCTCTGGCATTGCCAAATACTTGTCTTTATTCTGAAGCAGCAAGAAGCCCTCTCAAAGCAGCTAATGCCCTTTACAAGTCTTCACAATGCAGCACAATCCATTACAACAAGCATAGTCTGTACTAATGCTTGCTTTAGTCAGATACAAGTTTTAAGAATAGGAAACGTCCCTTAATTAGATGCTGCAGATATGAGGCTGCACTCAGTGTCCGCTCACAGCACCTTCCCTCCCCACCTGCCAAGTTCAAGGCTTGTTTTCACATCTCGAGGCGGCCAGGCCTGATGAATCTCCCGTTGCTGTGGTGATTTTAGGGGTCATTGGCCTACACCAGCTCAACTGTCTTTAATTAACTTTCCCTCACGCTCCAGCGACCGCCTTTCAGGGCCTCGTCAAGGCGGGCATTCCTGGGCCCAGGGCCCTCCCTGACTCCGAGGGCCGGGAAGGTTCTGGAGCGAGGGAAGCCGCAGAGACTGCGGCCCATGGCGGGCCCGCCACCGGCATGGCGGACGGCTAATCAGCCGGAGGACCCCGTTTCAGGTTCACTGCTAAGGGTGCAGGGGCAGAGTGGCTTGGGACGGGGTCTTGGAGCCTTAACCCACCGAGCTACCCCCTGTAACCACTAAGTCACCTGAGTGACTTCGTGTCCTCCCCTCTCCCCCTCTCCTGTAATGCACCGTTTGCCATCTCTTACATTTTGATTGTTTTCAATTCTTACACAAGTGCCACCATTGCCTACGTAATGTTTGTTTTTGTGTTTGAGTGCCCTCCATTTATTGACGCTTTTGTAACCTGCACACATGTTACTTTTTTCTCCAGTAATGCACCGTTTGCTACCTCTTGTATTTTGTTTGCTCACGATTGTCACTTTTGCCTCATGTGATGTAACGTTTGCTTTTGTAATTTGTTCACTTGTAATGTTCTCATGTATCAGTTCTGTTCCTATTGTGAAGCGCTCTGACGCCTTCGGGTAAAGTCCGCGCTATATAAAATCGCATAAATAAATAAAATAAAGCCAGGTCCATGCTGATCATAAGGTATTGGCATCTTGTAGTTTGCTTTGCGGTCTGTGCCAAATTAGAGGATGTCTTCAGTCCACTCCCCTGTGCAATGTTTGCACTAAAAACCATCATCCATAACTTTCTTTTTAAATCCCGTTTTTGACACCCCTGTCAGTGTCTCTCTTGACACCCTTGAGCAGATGCTCCATCTCCTTTTTGATCCACTTTGGGATACTTTTGTCAACTCTCTTATTGACCCCAGTTTGATAAAATCTTTGTTGACGATGTTCATGTTCCTTTTAATTGCAACATTTGCTTGCTACTTATTTAAAGTGTTTAACAAAACAACAAGTGGTCCCGAGCATACTAAGATAACAAAAAAATAATAGTAGATATAGATCACAATGGAATTCTATACAGTTCAAGATTCCTTGACCAGCCGGCCAAGGAATATTTATTGGTTCAATTGTTTAGGATCTCAAAGATACAAAAATTAACCCAAATAGTAAGGGTTAAATTGGGGCACAGTCCTGTGCCATATAGAGAAGAGCAAGGCAAGAGAGTAAAGGTAAGTGAGAAAAGTTATCAGGCAAACAGAAGTGAGCTAGCAGGTCACTGGCATTAAATATACGTTAGCAGTGTATCCTGGAGTCATTCATACAAACAGTGGTATCATATAAGTACATGTATGAACTACTCAGAGGTCGACATTTCGATCCCTAGCTCGAGTATCACGGGATCATCATCAGGACAAGAAATTAATATTGCCTGAAAGTAATTATATATAACACCAGGTAGAGGTCCGGGGTGGTTTTGGCTTCAATTGAGAAGGACCTTGTGCCAGGGAAAGCTCGTGATTCTTGGTGGGTCCACTGTAATTCAGATTATAATTTCATCTGAGATTCTGTGGGGTTCTAGTTCAATGATTCCACGTGGGTGCCCCGTAATTCAGATTGCAGTTTCAACTGAGATACTTATAGGGGCGCCGGTCTGGGTCGGATGGCAGGGTCCAATCTTCTTGGTTGGTATGGGTTAAATAATAACCAAGTCACGATCCTTTGGCTGGGGGTCGCGTAACTATTTAAAGTGGTTCCATGCTCACTGTGACCCTGGAACTGCGCCCCACTAACAAGCCCCAATAAGGGCGTATCAGACTTGGGGTGCTTGTGGGCCAGTACAGGGAGGACCCGGCCTGGCAGTCTGGGTTAGATTGTACCGATTGGAGCCTGGTCAACACTGATTTGCATATGGCTGGGTCCAGACTGAGGCGTCTTGTTGGGCAAAAGAACGATGGGTTGGAATGCTACTCCAGGGGATTGCCAGTGGTTAGACTTATTGCAAGAATTCCTCCCATCTCCTTTTGTGTGTTTTATTTGTCTTATTTAATGACTTGTGTGGGCTTTACTTCTCCGTTGTGAGTTTGGCCCTGTCCTGAAAAATGGACGCATTACTGTGTACTTACGCTGCACTTTATTTAGTACTGTGGTTTTTTTTCAGGTAAGTACCCTACGAGAGTGGATGTATTTTCCAGGTGTCTCCCTCGTGTGTTTCTCTGCCCTGCCATCTTTGTGTTGCTCTGGGATGTACGTTGTTACAACGCATGCTTTTAGCACGCATGCTGTAACAACGCGGTTTTTATAACGCATTCGTTTACAACGCATAATACAAAGGGGTGTTGGATAGTGAATATTTTAATTTACTATTCCAACACCAGTCCCCGTTGACACTAGGGAAGGTGTTGGATAGTAAATTAAAAGTATTCCCTATCCTTGAGCGCCCCCCAGAGTCATGCGTTGTAATAGAATGCGATTTAAAAACCGCGTTGTAATAGCACTGCGTGCTAAAAGTTGCATCGTAAACGACGTTCCCCGTTGGTCTGTCTTGCTGGGTGCTTCTGTGTTCCACACCCCACCTCTGTGTTGCTCTGTTTCACTGTGTGCTTCTTTATGCCTCCCAACCCTTTCTCTGTGTTGCTCTGCTTCACCATATGCTTCTGCCCCCCTGCCCCCCATGTTGTTTTGTCTCATTGTGTGCTTCTCCGCCCCCAGTGTTATGTTCATCCTCATGTTGCAGCCCCCTACCACATCCCCCATTTTCAGGCCTGGTCATTCAACCCAATTTCACCCTGCCCCTTATTTTGCCTCCCAGCCCACCAGTATCCCCCATTTTGCTACTACGCCTTTCCTTGTCATTTTTTTCTCTTTAGTTAGAGATCCAACTTGGATCGGTAAATAAAAAAGTGTCTGCATCCCTCTGACCTACTAAATGACGCAGCTATCTACATCAGAAGATTTTTAAAAGACATTTTTTAGCTATGCCGCCAATATCAGATAGGCTGTGCAGCTTGACTAACACCTGTTTGATGAGGCCAATAGGTCCCAAAGGTGAGACCTATTGGCTTTGCCTTTGCTTGTTTAACTTCCTTATTGACGTTTTTGCTTTATTGGTGTAAAAACCAATTCAGTAATACAGACAATAGAAACAATGCACATAACTGTAAAAGGGTACGTAGACAACCAGTGACCAAAGACCCTTTTGTGTTGCCCGGCGGTGTCGCCTCTATTACCCACAAAATATTAATCAATGAAGAAGCAGGCGCTGGAGACTGAAAGGCAGGAAACGAGGGTTTATTCTCTCCGGAGGAGAACACATCAATTCGGACAGCAAGTATCGTCACGAGGTGCTCTAACCGCATCTCTGAGGCCTGGCCTCTTATACACAGGTTTTATTGCTTTATTACATGAAACACATATTTGTCAATACTTTGATGTACGGAAAGGCATCCTAGGAATCCCCGCTTCAAGCCCGTTCCCACACATTTACAGTGGAAGTCCCCGCCCCGGTCACAACAGGTGATGATTATCGCGCAGCTGGGCATTCCGCCGATTCACGGAATGCGTGGAGCTTGATCGGATCTCATAGGGTGGGGGTTTTGATCAAATCGAGGGTCCTTTAATGGGGGAAGCTTCCTATTGTACGGGGGTGTGATAAGCAGTATCCGCAGGGCCAGGTGGCGGCCTGGGAACAAGGGAGACAAACGGGCACACAGGAAAAGGGGGTTTGTATCAAAGGACTTGGGACCATGAAAGGGATGAAGGGAGGTGTCGCACTGGGAACAGGATGGGATTCCGAGGCAGAGTTGCGCTGAAGAGAGGTTTATGACCCGTGGCGTATGTGAGCGAGGGGGTTGTCAGCATGCGGGGGATGCCTGCGGGGCTAAGAGAGGGTGAGAGACGCGCTGGCTATCAGCGAGGGGCAGAGGGGCCATGGTGCTCAAAATGGCTGCCGCTT